>NC_142471.1:67020000-69520000 GCF_049115385.1 Moschus berezovskii
AGAAGCAACAGGTGCTTTGTGGCTCTGCGGCAGGAGATCCAACTTTCTGAGGTCAATGAGGAATGGAACGATGATTTCTATCTCTCTTTCCGCTTCTTGTCCCTGCAGCACACCACATTTTCTGAGAGGCAGACATGTTTTACTGATGGTACGCACAAGGAAACAGACCAAGTTAAAAGACCAAATGAGAAGAAAGTTACAACACTGCAAGAAATATTAAAACTTACAGTCATCTTTATCCCTCATGGTCACTGGAATGGGAGCTGAGCTAAGCTTGAATTACTCATGCCTTAGCTTCTTTCCAAAAACAGGGAATCCAACCATTTTTTCACTCCTGAAATTGGTTATCTCTTCAAAAGCTGAAAAAGAGACAAATAAAAGAGCTAGAGTTGCTGGTAAAACTTCAAATTGATTAACATTTCCTGAGGTGATGGTTTTAAAGCTGTACACTATTGCCAAACTCACTGTTACACATTAAATAAATACAGCTTTTTGTATGGCAATCACATCTCAATAAAGGTCAATTCGTTTTCAATTTCTTTTAAAAAAAACTTCCTGAACAGGAATTCAGAACCAAGAGCTTTCTTTTCTTTTGTTCCACTGACCCTGTTACCTCAAATCAAGAAATTTACCTTGGTATCTCTATCAGCATGATTGATAACAGCTATTAATTTTTAAAAGAGCTGGAAAAGAGGAAGCCCAAATATCCAACAGTATAAAAAAGATCAAATAAATTAAGACACATTCACCTAATGGATTGTTGTGCAGAAATTAACAACATTTTTGAGTAACATTTAATGTTGTAAGAAAAAGCTCAGTGTATGTTATGTTAAAACTTCTGGCATACACATGTACAGAATTCAAATTTTCTCTGTATATACTTAGATAGATGCAACCAAAAAAGGACTAATATTGAAGAATAAAAATATTTAGTAATGGTAGCTCTGAATGGTGTGATTATAGATGCTTATTGTTTTGCTAATTTTCTCTACAATGATTATGAGTATTTTCATATTTGGAAAAAATAATTATTTTTAAAAAGCTAGTTGTCAGTAGTTATGTTCATAAAAATCTGAGGTTCATTTTTATTTCAGACTCAGAGAACCTCTTGGCTGGTTGCCTTCACAACACTAGCTCTCCATATCAGCGAGACATCAGTGTGTTCGTATCTTGACATGGGAGTCATCATGCAGTAGATTTGCTTACCACCTGCCTGCTCTAAGCCTAATTGCTACTTCCTTGGAGATTACAGCTGGGAAGAATACGGGTGAAATGTATGGCAGGTATGAAAATAGCTACAATGATAAGTAATATAATGGGAAGTACAGCATCTCACAGAGGAAGGAAGGTGATTGGGTTTGGAATTGGGAAGGTCAAGAAGGGAATTTTGATGGAATGGCACTGAAATGGATTTTGAAGGATTGGTAATATTTTAAGAGGCAGAAATAAGGTATAGTTGGGGCTTCCCTGGTGACTCAGCGATAAAGAATCTGCCTGCAATGCAGGAGACATGGGTTCCAGCTCTGGGTCTGGAAGATGCCCTGGAGAAGAAAATGGCAACCCACTCTAGTATTCTTGCCAGGAAAATCTCATGGACAGAGGAGCCTGGCAGGCTACAGTCCATAGGGTCACAAAGAATTGGACACGACTGAAGCGACTGAGCACAACACAATAAGGTATAGTTACCACTTAACCACAATGCCAGATACTTTACTGCGCATTAATATGATCTCAGTTAACTCTCACACAATTAGCTTTTCAGTATCTCTGTTTTACAGGTGGAAGAAACTGAGGATCAGAGAGAGAACTTTTGGTGACATCAGGCTTTTAAATGGGGTCTGACGACGGTGGTGATGACTCCCCTCATATTACCCCACAGTGTGTGCGAAGCCAGGCAGGTGGGAAGTTGAAAGGAAGTCTGTTTTGGAAGAACAATCCCACTTTGGCTGGAGTATAGAAAGGGAGCCTGGAAAGGGGGTTGGGAGAAAATATGGAAGGCCTCATATACCAGCCATTTTATTTATTAGGCAACAGAAAGACAAAGCATCTGAACAGAGTAACTATATTAAAGCTATAGTTTATGGAAAATAGTCTGACAGCAGGATAGGTTGGTTTGGGGAGAAACTGGAAGCAAGCAAATCAGTTGGAAAATTGCTGTGTTAGTTCACGGACAGATAATGAAAGTATGAATTTCATTTGATGAAATAAGACTAGAAAGGAAAGGAAAAATACATGAGAAATCTCTTAGGTGGCATCTGCTGGGATTACAATGCACCTGAAGGACGAAAGGTACAAGGGAGAGAAATCAGAGGCAGATCTAAGGTCTCAGACCTGGACAACTGGAAGAGTGGTGATGCTATTACAAGGTGGGTGGGGAGATGGAGCAAAAGAGGAGTGGGTTTCAGTAGGAAGGTGATGAATTTGGCTTTAAGCATATTTGAGTCTAAAGTGTTAAGATGATGAAACCTGAGAGGCTGTTGAATAATCTGGGCTAAAGTTTAAGAGGGCAATAAAGACTATGGAAAGTAATATGGGGATTGTGTAGCTAGAAGTTTATTGGAGCCACAGGAACAGTTAAGATTGCCAAAGGATTAGACTGAATAAAGAGAGGAAAGAACTTGAGTTGGAGGATGGAAGAGGAGCCAAAAGGGAGAAAGAGTCATTAGAGACAGGAGGAGGACCAGAGATTTTCAAGACACAGTCAGAGGAGGAGTGTTTGAAGAAGTGGGCGCTGATGGACGGTATCAAATAGTGCTAAAAGGTCAAGAATTCCGATAAAAGCTTCTGGATGTTTAGACTAGAATCTCTCAGGAGACCTTGAAAAGTGAGGAGGCTAGAGATGCCTGATTTGGAGGAGCAGGGGTGTAGAGGTTAAAGAGTGGGCAGCAAGGCGATGAAAGAAGTGGCTCCATTTAACTGCACATGTAAATTTACTAAGTATTTGAGTACCTGCTGGGCGAGCTTCTTTCACATCTGCTTGGGGATGTCCCAAGAAACCAAAACCAACCATCCTCATCTTCATGTTCTAAAAGCTTCAGTACATAATATCTGAAACTAACCTAACATTGTAAATCAACTATTCTCCAAATTAAAATTCTTCTATTTTTTCCTTTTAAAAATAAAAATTATTTTAAATAAAATAGAAGTTCCAGTTCATTCCAACTCCTCTTCTGGTGCTGAATTTTAAAAACAGCTTTATTGAGATATAATTCACAGATCATACAGTTTACCCATTTAAGTATACAAGCTAGTGATTTTTAATATCTACACAGATGTCCAACCATGGTGCTGACTTTAAAGAATAAACATTTGAATCTGGAATTCAATTCTTATAATTTATGCATAAATGAGGGAGCTGCTGCTGCTGCTAAGCCGCTTCAGTCGTGTCCGACTCTGTGCGACCCCATAGACAGCAGCCCACCAGGCTCCCCAGTCCCTAGGATTCTCCAGGCAAGAACACTGGAGTGGGTTGCCATTTCCTTCTCCAATGCATGAAAGTGAAAAAGTCGCTCAGCCATGTCCGACTCTTAGCGACCCCATAGACTGCAGCCTACCAGGCTCCTCCGTCCATGGGATTTTTCCAGGCAAGAGTACTGGAATGTGTTGCCAGTGCCTCGTCCGAATGAAGGAGAGGGGATCCCAAGGCCCAGAATAGATTCTTCACTCCCACCTTCTTGAGCAGAATCAGAGTGGAGTGGGAAGGCACAATGGTGCTTTGCCTAAAATGTCCACCAGGGGGTAGCAGTACCCTTGCCAAGTTTGAAAGGCTGTATACCCAGAGGGTCTCCAACCTAGGGACTGTTTCTCTCCTCTGCTCTTTCCTGTTACTTATTCTTTTCTTCTCGGGGTAACTCTGCTAACAGGTCCTAACCCACAGGGATTTATCATTCTGGAGGCATGGTAGCTTTCTGTGTTAATCTGTGTCCTCTGAGAAGGAGAAGCCAAGAATAAAGCTTGTGAGGGTTTTTAGTGTGGGAAACACTTGCAAATGAAAATAGGGAGGGAGCCTAAGAGTGCTAGGAGAGTTGTCAGACTGGAATGTGAGTCTGACCCCAAATGAAGAAGAGACAGTAGGAAAGTTGGCATGGTGCCTCCTGCAGTATAGTTAGTCTCAAAAATGTTGGCCAAGACCTTCAAGGAGCCCAAACAAACCACCAGGAGAATTCTGTGTCTCCCAGGAAGGAGCCTGCCTTAGTATCCCTGTTAAGCTTGATTATTGGCTGGGCTGCTCACCCATAAGTGGCCCAGGTGGAAGCTGTTGGTCAGTTATCCCACCAGTAGTTGGAAATCTGTAAGGCCTGTTCTCATGGCCTCCACACCTTCCTTTGGAAAAGGAACAGCCTTGGCCCTCAGGTACAAAAGGAAGCAGGGCAAAGGCTAACAGAGTTCTGCCAAGAGAACACACTGGTTATAGCAAATACTGTCTTCCAACAACACAAGAGATGACTCTATACATGGACATTGTCAGATGGTCAATACAGAAATCCGACTGAATATATTCTTTGAAGCCAAAGATGGAGAAACTCTGTATAGTCAGCAAAAACAAGACCTGGAGCTGACTGTGGCTCAGGTAATGAGCTCCTTATTGCAAAATTCAGGCTTAAATTGAAGAAAGTAGGGAAAAACACTAGATCATTCAGGTATGACCTAAGTGAAATCCCTTATGATTATACAGTGGAGGTGATGAATAGATTCAAGGGGATTAGATCTGGTAGACAGAATGCCTGAAGAACTATGGACAGAGGTTCATCACATTGTACAGGAGGGGGTGACCAAAACTACCCCCAAGGGAAAAAAATGCAAGACGGCAAAATGGTTGTCTGAGGATGCCTTACAAATAGCTGAGAAAAGAAGAGAAGCGAAAGGCAAAGGAGAAAGGGAAAGATATACCCAACTGAATGCAGAGTTCCAGAGAATATCAGGGAGAAATAAGAAAGCCTTCTTAAGTGAACGATGCAAAGAAATATAGTAAAACAATAGAATGGGAAAGACTGGAGATCTCTTCAAGAAAATTAGAGATGCCAAGGGAACATTTCATGCAAAGATGGACACAATAAAGGACACAAACGGCAAGAAGAGAACAGAAGCAAAAGAGATTAAGAAGAGGTGGCAAGAATACACAGAAGAACTGTACAAAAAAATATTAATGACCCAGATAACCATGATAGTGTCATCATTCACCTAGAGCCAGACATCCTGGAGTGTGAAGTCAAGTGGGCCTTAGGAAGCATTACTACAAACAAAGCTAGTGGAGATGATGAAATTCCAGCTGAACTATGTCAAATCCTAAAAGATGATGCTGTTAAAGTGCTGCACTCAATATGCCAGCAAACTTGGAAAACTAAGCAGTGGCCACAGAACTGGAAAAGGTCAGTTTTCATTCCAATTCCAAAGAAAGGCAATGCCAAAGAATGTTCAAACTACAGGACACTTGCACTCATTTCACATGCTACCAAGGTAATGTTCAAAATCCTTCAAGTGAGGTTTCAACAGTATGTGAACCAAACTTCCAGATGTACAAGCTGGATTTATAAAAGGCAGAGGAACCAGAAATCAAATTGCCAACATCCATTGGGTCATAAAAAAAAGCAAGAGAATTCCAGAAAAACATCTTCTTCATTGACTACGTGAAAGTCTTTGACTGTGTGGATCACAACAAACTGTAGGAAATTCTTAAAGAAATGGGAATACCAGACCACCTTATCTGTCTCCTAAGAAACCTGTATGCAGGTCAAGAAGCAACAATTAGAACCTGACATTGAACAACAGACTGGTTCCACACTGACAAAGGAGAACACCAAGGTTGTATATTGTCACCCTGCTTATTTAACTTCTATGCAGAGTTCAACAAGCAAAATGCTGGGCTGGATGAATCCCAAACTGGAATTAAGATTGCCAGGAGAAATATTAACAATCTCAGATATGCAAATGATACCATTCTAATGGCAGAAAGCCAAGAGGAAGAAAAGAGCCTCTTGATGAAGGTAAGAGGTGAGTGAAAAAACTGACTTAAAACTCAGCATTCAAAAAACTAAGATCATGGCATCTAGTCCCATCACTTCATGGCAAATAGAAGGGGAAAAAGTGAAAACAGTGGCAGATTTTATTTTCTTGGGCTCCAAAATCACTGCAGATGGTGACTGCAGTCACAAAATTAAAAGACGCTTGCTCCTTGGAAGAAAAACTATGACCAACCTAGACAGCATATTAAAAAGCAGAGACATCACTTTGCACCAAAGTCGGTCTAGTCAAAGCTATGGTTCTTCCATTAGTCATGTATGGATGTGAGAGTTGAACCATAAAGAAGGCTGAGCACCGAAGAACTGATGCTTTCCAACTGTGGTGCTGGAGAAGACTCTTGAGAGTCTCTTGGACAGCTAGGAGATCAAACCAGTCAATCCTAAAGGAAATCAACCCTGAATATTCATTGGAAAGACTGATGTTGAAGGTGAAGCTCCAATATTTTAGCCACCTGATGCAAAGAGCTGACTTATTGGAAAAGACCCTGATGCTAGGAAAGATTGAAGGCAGGAGGAGAAGGCAGTGACAGAGAATGAGCTGGTTGGATGGCATCACCAACTCAATGGACACGAGTTTAAGCAAACTCCAGGAGATAGTGAAAGACAGGGAAACCTGGTGTGCTGCAGTCCTTGGGGTCGCAAATCGTTGCAACTTAGAGACTGAACAACAGTCCCCAGTAGTCGCCACCAAGGGCCATCTGTGTTCCCCACCTCTGAGGGGGACAGTTCAATCCCCACTTCACACCTCTTGTGCTGACTTCATGCCCCACTCCCCAACCCCTCCCCCAGTGAACAGACTCCTCCCATCTGCTGCATGCTGCATCCAATGCTCCACTTTCCTGGATGAATCCAAGCACTATACCCTCCCCAAGAAGGCCCTACCTTTTCGAGGTCCCTGCCTTTGGCACCTTCTTGCTTATAAGCTCTCGAAAACTGAAGGAGGTGATGGGATTTACTGGGTATTGGCTTCAGCCCTGACCCACAGGCCCAGGCGCCAGCCTGGCCTTGCAGGAGATCGGTTGACCAGCACCAGGGCCCATCCTTTTCCCGGGGTCCTGCTGTCTCAGGGGACCCTCCCCTGGCACCAGAGTTGTCAGTATGTTCTGGCCTCTGCCAAGGCCAAGTACATAACAGGAAAGCCATAGCTTTGCCAAGTGGTCCAGAGGGCCAGGCAGCTCTTGGGGGCCAGGAAGAAGCTGGCATTTGCCCATGGAAAACACAAGTTTTGGGAGAAGGGTGTTAGGGAAGAAGACTTGTGGGTGCCTGGCATGACAGGGACTTACCACGTCAGTCGCCTCTGAGAGCTGCCGTGAGTGCTGAGGGCTCACTGTGCTTGGACCTCTGGGCTTTACCCCTCTGTGCCCTGCCTGGCTCTCAGCTGAAAGACAGGCTTGGCAGGGATGGGCTGAATCCAGCTGGCTCTCTGGGCTGCTGCTTGAAAGAAGCCCATGAGGAAAGCAAGAATTCTGCAAGAGCATGTCTGAGCCAGGTGACATTGCAAACGCAGAATCCCTTAGGGAAATGGGAAGAAATAACCTGGGAGTTTAGAAGGGAATCTAGGCAACCCCTGGCATGGGAGCAGCAGAGAATGGCCTTTCAATTTATCCGCCCCCCCCCACCCGCCCATTGCATCATTTACACCTAGATGACAAAGAGGAAGCTGAGGACAAGCGTGGGATTTCCCCTTTTCCCTTTTGGGCAGAGAGAGATGGAGAAGAAAGGTGGAGTTGGGGAGTGAAATAAAAGGAAGATACCTCCAGGTGATGTGGAAGGTGGTGGTGGTGGGGTGGGCTTCCAGTCTGTAACCTGCCCAGGGGCCCAGACCTTAGTTCCAGGGTTGATGGAACCAGGATGGGGGCAATGGGACTAGTAAGACTCCTTTCCACTCCCCACTCAGCACATTTGTTCCATGCTTGGAATGAACTGCTTGCTAGACAAATCTATGAAGTATCTACCCACCCCTACCAAAGGGAGCTGATATGTCCCCTCCACATCACCCCCACCCTAATGGCCCTGGTTCAGATTTCTGAGCCTTGTAAAATAGGCTAAATATATCAATAACTATTAGTAGCTTGTCAAAGCACCCAGGCCAGTGAACAGAAATGGGAGGAAATAACCTGGGAGTTTAGAAGGGAATCTAGGCCACCCCTGGCATGGGAGCAGCAGAGAATGGCCTGGCAATCTACATCCCCCCAACCACCCCCCCGCCGTTGCATCATTTACACCTAGATGACAAAGAGGAAGCTGAGGACAAGTGTGGGATTTCCCCTTTTCCCTCTTGGGCAGAGAGAGATGGAGAAGAAAGGTGGAGTTGGGGAGTGAAATAAAAGGAAGACACCTCCAAAAAATTGCCAAATGAGTTTGTCTCAGGCCTATTCTCTCCTTTAACCAATTCTAGGGGCACTTCAGTTAGGAACCTCTCCTGAACCCATTTTCTGTTTAATATGGTATGTTTATATCCTGCTGTCATTAGATGACATCCTGCCCAGTTGGCTATTGTACTTTGTCCTGTTTCCTTTGGAAAGCTGTGAGCTCCCCGGGGGTAGGTTCAGATCCTTGGGTGCATTCTCCACCACCTCCCCACCCACCACCACCCCCGCTACACAACAGAGAACTAACACTCCACTGGGCACTGTGAAGGCTCAGTCAACACTCAATCCTCAGGTGGATACACAGGCTCAGAGGGAGAGCACCAGACTCTTGGCTGGAGTGGCTGAGGGGAGGAGGCACCAAGGGAAGCCTGACTTGGGACACAGACAGCTGCCCTCTGGCCCGTGCAGCCCTGCTGTACCCGGCTCAGCTGCTGTGTCAGTGCAAAGTGGGGTGACATCAGCTGTGGAAGAGGTTACTATCAGGCAAAGGGAAGGGCAGGGGAGAGCAGGCCAACCACCTGTGGAGGCTAGAGGCTGGATCAGCTGGGGAGAGGGTGCCTCGTGGGGGCTGAGTTCGGGTAGGGGCCTGCAGGGAACAATAAGGAGGGAGGGAGAGATGCAAAAGAGAGGGGCTGAGGGCATGGAATGGTTAAGGCCTCTAACCTTCCACCTGTAGGACAGAGGGAACTTTGGTTTGGAATTCTGGAAGACAGTGAGAATCCCCTTAGCCACTATATGAAGCAAGCACATATAGTGCTCTGACCACAAAAGCAAGGCTGATTCTCTTCTCCATTCAGCTCAGAACAGAGTCACGGCAAGAAAGGCTTTCCTTCCAGCTCATGTATTTGTTATTGGAGGCCCTGGACCTGTCCTTCTTGCTGCCCACCACAGATGAAATGCTCAGGTATGGGACACCTTCCCTGGCTGGGGTAAGAGCCCTGGGGTAAGTCAAGCCACCACAGAAACTGCCAGCCTGGCCCAAGTCCTATGATCTGCCCCTGGGTGTCACTCCCCGCTGGGTGTCAGTGAGATCGCCAGCCCGGACCTGGTCCTAATAAGACCTTTGTCCCCAAGTCTTGCATGCCCAGACTGTTAGCCCCTGGTCCCACACTCTGCCCATTAACTGACCCCAGTAGCATTCACTCTGATCTGCAGACATAGGCGCAGTTTCCAGAGACAGGCAGGAATTACCTGGTAGAGGGGCCAAACCTGCCCCCACCCCCACCCACTGGGGATACACAGCTGCATGTGTGTGCACATGCACACATACACTGCACACATACACTGCTGTTCTAGGCCTGACAGGGCAAAATCTGGGGGAGGGCTGCGGCGAGGTAGGTCATAGCTCGGGGGATGGTGTAGACACACAGACAGGCAATCAAACAGGGAGCTGGCTGGAAAAGTGCCCCAGCTTCTCCTCAACCAGGGTCACACAGCACAAGACCTTGCACCATCTGTCTGGCCTGGGTCCTTGGAGGAGCATGTTTCAGGCCCTAATCAGCAGAGTGTCAGTTTTGAGTCTCTCTTCCTCGTCTGAGCCTCTAAACTTGTCAACTGCCCTTCTCCACATCCATCCCAATGGTACCTTGAGACTCAACACTGCCACCTCCTCCAGGAAGTCTCCCCTGATTCTCCCAAGCTGGTTTGGTATGTGCCTCTCCCTGGAGTCCATAGTACCCTGTGCTAAATACCATCATCCAGAGTTATAAGGATCTCCACTACTATGGTGAGTTGCCCAAGGTCAGGATCTCCTTATGACTTAAGCACTTACCACTGTGCCTTGGACCATCTGGCACTCCATATTCCCTGAATGAGAGAGCTGATATATTTATGGAAGTGCAGGGTCTGCACCCCTTGTTTTACTCAATCTCCCCCAGAAGCCAGTGGGCGCCCAGAATGCAGACCAGCCTGGTCTCCACTCCTCTGGGCAGGAGGAAAGGAGTCCACCGATGCTAGCTCTCCTGGCTGTCTGCTGTCTGTGACTCAGCTTGGACCATGAGACAGGAAGGAGCCCATAGCCCAGGAGGGTCCTGCCCCTTGTCTCTGCACAGAGAACAGGCCGGGGACAACCCCAGGCCAGATGTGGGTGCTGACTTCCATCCGTTCTCCACATTGCCAGGTCCCACAGAAAATCTTGAGGTCAGGGGGATGATGACAGTCTGTACAGCTCTGGCCTCTTGCCCTGATGTCACAAGGCCATGGGCAGTATGGAAGGACAGTGATGTGGGGCTGGCTGGATCACACCTTGTCTCAATGTGCTTGTTTGAGCAAGTAGACACTTTAATCTCAGGATCTGAGGGGCTGAAGAGAAGCCTTGGGTACCTGTCAGTCATGGGGGAGGAAATGAGCCTAATTACTGTCATCATTGGGTAGGATGTTAGGTCAAGGAAATGCATTATCTCTACTTGTGTGTGTGTGCTGTCATGTGTGACTCTTTGTGACGCCATGGACTGTAGCCCACTAGGCTCCTCTGTGCATGGGATTCTCCAGGCAAGAAAGTGGAGTGGGTTGCCACTGGGTGCCATTTCCTCCTCCAGGGGACCTTCCTGAGGCGGGGATTGAACTTGCATCTCCTGCATTGGCAGGTAGATTCTTTACCATTAGTGCCACCTGGGAAGCCCTTATCTTTACTATGTACATCCAAAATGTGGCTTAGATCTGTGGGAAAGAGTGAGGAAGAAGGAAGTAAGGAAGGACAGATCGGGGGCATTTGGGGCAGGAGACAGGCCTGAGGTCCCTGAGCACCTATGAGGGTCGCAGCCAGTCCTTCGGTAAACCTGACCTCCCCAGGTTCAGATCTTATAGATGTTACTGGCTTCTCCATACAGGGAGCCCTGAGGGCAAAAGGGAGGGACTGTCGAGTGGGCTGTCCAGGTCACATGAAGATCTGTGAATATACTCCTGCACCCCCATTTGACGTTTGACTGGGACAGTCACAGATCCTCAAGGGAAGTGTTACCCACGGACTAGCCCCCACCACTAAGCTGCCACTCCATCTCCCTCTTTCCTTCTGCAGCCTAATGTGCCATGATCCCAGACATGGGTCCTCAAGCCCTGTCTTCCTAAACAAGTGAAGGGAAGGAAAAAGGGAGGCCCAAACTGTGTCCAGCACGGGGGCCTTTCTGTGTCACAAGCAAGTATTCATGAGAATCATGTGATTTCCTGGGATACAGGTCACATGTGTACAGAAAGCCGATCACATGGGCCCTCATCCTTTCCCCAAACCCCTGGGAGACCAGAGCCAGGTATTTATTGACTTCCCTCCTATGAGAGAAGTATATGATAACTGAAGACGGCTTGCCTCCATTTCACAGGGGAGAAACTGAGGGACAAAGCATTAAAAGAGCAAGTTGGAAATGAAGCTGGGATGAGAGTTGAAAGTGAAAGGAACTGGCTCTGGAATCTTGCTATTTTCCATATTCTCAAGTGTCGACTTATTTCCCAAGCGGGGTTGTCTACTGTGTCACCCCACTGCCTTCTACACAAAGGGAAAGAAAGCTGAAACCTACTATGCTGTAATGTGGTCAGCTACAAAGCAACAGGGAGCCAGTATCCTAACACCCAGGATTCCAGGGTCTTCAGAACAAGGATTCTGGAGGCTTCACCCTGGATCCAGAAAACAGAGAGACACTCATAAACCAACAGAATCACCGGCATGCAAGGTACAGCCCCTACTTTCAAAACCTTTGCTCTGGCCATGTGGAGTCCACAGAGGGACTGTCCTGACAACGTGGCAGCTGGTTTTGTAGCCAAGAATGATTCACAGTCACAGGAGGTAAAAAAGGAGAAGGAACCTTGCCTCACAAGTCTGCTTCTTCCTGAAAGCTTTGGGTTTGGGCCACTCTCCCCACCCCAACACCTGAAGGACTCCCCCTCCAGGAGGATCATGGCCTCGCATGGAAGCCTACTGCCCTACCACTGGGCTGCTTAGTGTGGGACACCCAAAGCCAAGCTTGAAGAGGCCAGGTCACTAAAGAGAGGCTTTCACACAGGGGAAGAGCTGATGCCAAGCTGAGAAGCACCTCTATTTCCCAGAAGTATCTCTCTCTCTCCTGATAGTGACCTGCTTGCCTGAGTGGGGTCATGTTCTTTCTTGTCATGTGGGTGGGGGAAATCTTTGCCTTCCCAGCAGTGGGAAGAGGTGGGAAAGTCCTCTGAACTGTCCTCCCTTTTCTTAAGAATCCCTGTAAGTCAGAGGTCAGGTAAACGCAAGAGCACAAGTATGGGGGATAGTTCAGCTGCCAGCTCCTGGAGGGAAGTAAAATGAAAGAAGAGCAAGGGCACAAAACCTCCTCACCGCTGGCAGAGGTCAAGAAGGGATAGAGGCCAGGTGAAGAGACTCCGCAGTTCTGGCGAGTTCTGCCCGTAGGCTGTCCCTTGAAACTACCTGCAACCTACAAACGAACCTCACCCAGTAGTAATTCTGTCTACACTGGGTCCAGCCCTGAAACATCTAGGACAGCAAGTCCTGAGTACACATCTGTATCCCTAAGGGGAACCAGAAAAGTCATAGCTAAGTGAGAACTCAGTCCAGAAACAGGCACAAATATTGAAGCAGCAGACTCTTAGGGCCAACAAACTGTAATAAAAAAAAAAACAAAACACATGAGCTTTGGGCTCCTCTTGAGCACAGATCATGCCCAGAATCTCCAAAGTTTCTGCATTTCATAGAACAATTTGCTCTAAATCCCCTTATTCCTTTTTTTCCCCTCCCCCTGCACTTGCTATTAAAAATGTCTGTTAATTGTCTCTCCCATCATAATGTAAACTCCATGAAGGCAAGAATGGGGAGCTTTATCACCAGTGTTCCCAACTCCTAGAACAGTGCCTGCTGTAGAGTAAGGGGTCAATGAATATTTTATTGCCTTCTCACTCTACACATTAGTTTTTCCTCTTACTGCTGCTGTTGTTGTTAAGTCACTTCAGTCATGTCCGACTCTGTGTGACCCCATAGATGGAAGCCCACCAGGCTCCCCCTTCCCTGGGATTCTCCAGGCAAGAACACTGGAGTGGGTTGCCATTTCCTTCTCCAATGTGTGAAAGTGAAAAGTGAAAGTGAAGTCGCTCAGTCGTGTCCGACCCTTAGCGACCCCACGGACTGCAGCCCACCAGGCTCCTCCATCCATGGGGTTTTCTAGGCAAGAGTACTGGAGTGGCTTACCATTGCCTTCTCCGTTTCCTCTTACTAGATTTCATAAAAAGGAAATCAGTCAGTATGTTACTTCTGGTGTCTAGCTTTTGGTGAGCATGTTTTTTTAAAAAGAATCATCCATGTTGTTGCACGTGTTTATAGTTCATTCTTTCCATACATGGTTTATCCATTCTCCTCTGGGAGCAACTTTGGGGATGTTTCCCATTTGAAGCTATAATGTATGAAGCTATAATGAATTTTCTTGTACAAGTCTTTTTGTGAACATGTTTCATTTCACTTGAGGACAATTCTAGGAGTGGAATTACTGGATCTTCTGATGGGAGTATTCAGCATTTTAAGAAACTGCCAAACTGTTTTCAAAGTAGTTGTACTGTTTCATGCTTCCACCAACAGCGTTTGAGGGTTTCAGAGATTTCACACGGTCACTAACATTTAGTGTATTCTCAGCCCTTATAGGGATTCCCTGGTTGCTCAGTGGTAAAGAATTCGCCTGCCAAAGCAGGAGACAAGTGTTTGATCCCTGGGTCTAGAAGATCCTGTGGAGAAGGAAATGACAACCCACTCCAATATTCTTGCTTGGGAAATCCCATGGACAGAGGAGCCTGGTGGGCTGTACTCCTGAGATCTCAAGGAGTCAGACTCAGCTTAGTGACCAAATGACAACAACAACAAATTTACTTTATTGTTTATTTACAATAAATTTCTTTATTATGTTTACTTACAACAACAATAAATTACTTTATGTTTCTACAGATCTCGCTATTCTGGACAGTTCATATAAGTGGTATCATACATATGTGGTTCTTTGTTGAGTGGTTTCTTTCCCTTAGCATATTTTCAAGGTTCATTTATGTCATGGTATGTACCAGTACTTCATTCTTTTTAAAAAAATGCTGAAAAATATTCCTCTGTAAAAAATTCTACCTCTTATTTATCCATCAGTCAATGGACATTCAGGTTGTTTCCTTTTTTTTGGCTGTTAAGAATATCTGTACAGATGTTTATCTGTGCACATATAATTTTTATTCCTCTTGGGGATATACCTGGGAGTGAAATTCTGGACCATATGGTAACTCCATGTTTAATCTTTTGAGGAGCAGTCAAACTGTTTTTCAGAAGTGGCTGCACCATTTTCCATTACCAATAGCAAGGCTTCAATGTATCCATATCCTCACTACTTTTTATGTTTTATTGAATATAGCCATCCTAACAGGTGCAAGGAGATCCAACCAGTCCATTCTAAGGGAGATCGATCCTGGGTGTTCATTGGAAGGACTGATGCTAAAGCTGAAACTGCAATATTTTGGCCACCTCATGCGACGAGTTGACTCACTGGAAAAGACTCTGATGCTGGGAAAGGTTGGGGGCGGGAGGAGAAGGGGACGACAGCGAATGAGATGGCTGGATGGCATCACCGACTCGATGGACATGAGTTTGAGTGAACTCCGGGAGTTGGTGATGGACAGGGAGGCCTGGCGTTCTGTGATTCATGGGGTCATGGAGAGTCGGACACGACTGAGCGACTGAACTGAACTGAACTGAACGGGCATCAGGTATCTCATCTCGGTTTTGACATGCACTTTGCTAGTGGCTAACAATGCTGAGCATCTTTTCCTATGCTTATAGGTCATTTGCGAGTCTTCTTTGGAGCAGTACCTATTTTTAATTGGGTTAGTCATCTTTTTATTACTGAGTTGTAAGAGTTACTGGTACGTTCTAGATATGAATTCCTTTTCTGATATACGATATGCAAACATTTTCTCCCATTCTGTGGGTTGTCATTTCACTTTCTGGAAAATAACCCCTGAAGCATAAAAGGTTTAATTTTGATGAAGTTCCATTTATCTATTTTTTTTCCTCTGTTGCCTATGCTTTAGGTGTCATATCTAAGACTAGTATTGTTCAGCAATTTTTCATGTGCTTATCGACTATTTTTATACCTCCTTTTGTGAAATGTATGTTTAAATCTTGTGTCATTTTTCTGAGTTATCTTTTTATGTGCTCTGATATATGTTCTTATTCACTGTCTTATCTATTTGTTTTCTTAATAGTTCCTTTTGGTATCAGAAAATGTTAACTTTCTTCAGTCTAATTTATCCATTTCCCCACCCCATGGTTCTTGTTTATTGTATCCTGTCCAAACAACCTTTGCCTACCTCAAGGTCACAAAGATCTTCTCCTCTATTCTATTTAGAAATTTTATAGTTGTAGGTTTACATTTAGCTCTCAAATTAATTTTTTTTTTTTTTTTGTGGAATGAGCTAGAGGTTGAGGTTCATTTAACCTATATGGTTATCCAGTTGTCCCAGCAATGCTTGTTAAAAGAGACTTTCCCTCTCACATTGTACTGACCTGGGACAATTGTAAAAAGTCAGTTAATGGGTGTTGGTGGGTTTCTAAGATTTCTAATTTGTTTCATTGACCTATTTGTCTCTATTTTCCTAATACCACACTCTCTTGAATACTCCAGGCTTATGGTAAGTCCTAATTAAAATATTTTTACTCCTTCAACTTTGTTCTTTTTCTCCAAGATAATTTTTGGCTACTCTAGACCCTCTGCATTTCTACTTAAATTTTAGAGTCGGCTTGTCTATTTCCTCAAAGAAATCTGTTGGATTTTTATAGGGATTAAATTAATCCATAGATCAACATCAGTCCAGAAACTGCCATAGTATCCTGGACCCCTTTTCACAAAGCAAGATTCACAGGTCCAATTTTCATCTCCCAAGCATATTTTGTGCTTTCCTATTATGCACTAAAACACCTATCATCTTAATCAATGTATACATGCAATTGAATACAAATATTGATCATATACTTATTTATAACTTCTGATTTGCCACTGACCTAATACTTCTTGATATCAAAGTTCATGCTGGGATTTCCCTGCCAGTACAGTGGTTAAGACTGCACTTCCAATGTAGGGGGCGTACATCTGATCCCTGGTCAGGGCACTAAGGTCCCTCATGAAAAAAAAAAAAAAAATTAAGCTCATGCTTTCCCCATAATATTACTCCTACCACAGAGCCACATTTCATGGGTTGTGGCAAGCTACTGAGCATTTTAAAGTAGTGGGTGACACATTCATAGCCATGTGATATGCCCCAGATGAACTTCAGGGAGGAAGCCCAAGCTAGGGAACCATTCACCTTTCTACTACAGTTATCAACAGTGAGACGGGCTCTGGTCATTCCCCTCTTCCCCAAAACTCTCTTCTTATCCAAACCTTCCATAAACGCCCAGAGATTCCCCCACACGGTAGCATCTTGTCTTTAGAGAGGAATGAAACATTCCTGATCCTCCATTTATGTCTTGGCAGACCCCCTTTCCTTTCTCTTGCAGAAAATGAATGATCTAGCACCTAGCTTACATAGTAATGGCAGCATTAAGTGATACCAGCAGTCATACCTACCTCAGTCTAAGTGAGGAGTAGGGCAGTTTCTAGAGAACTCTGATGTTTCAGTTCGTTCCCTGATGAAGTCCAGGGTCTGGAGGAAATAGGCTCAGACATACCTAGTCAGTTAAAGGGAAAGAAATTTGCTCTCAGTGGTAGAGCCACTTTTGGCCACAATTGAGGGTACACCCCCAAAGCAACCCTGACTCTACCTTGAAGAATAGCCCTATAGATGGCAGAGGAATTAAGCCAATTAGACATTGCAGGAGAACCTGGAGAGGAGCAACACCTGCCCAGACGTCACTCCCACATACATGCTGAGGGCTTCTGAGCCGTGACGAGACAGCTGTCTGTATCTAAAAACATCTAGTCCCATCCAAAACTTTTGCACTGGACAGTGAGTCAGGACTGGAATGGAGGTGGATGGTGACCGGCCAGGAGGCTGGCCAGACCTCAAGACAAGCTCCTTAATCATCCTCCCAGGCAATCCCAGGTGCCTCTCTTCCAGAAGCTAGTTGTTGGCACAAAGCTTCTAACTTTCTTCTCTTCCCAAAGGGATGGTATTTGGGGAGACAGGAGTATGGTTGGAGCCTGGGAGAATGCACAGCCTGCCTGAGTCCCAGCTTATCCCCATGGTAAGGCTCCCACAGCTCCCAGGAAAAGGCAAGACTGTGAGCCACAACAGTGAAATCAGAACATCTCAGGCACCAGGGATTCTGAGCAGGGATTAAGACCTGGGCTCCATCATTACATTTCTGGACTCAGCTACTAGCTCCATCATTGACCGGCTGCTGTGACCATAAGCAAGTTATTTAATTTTTCCATAGCTCAGGTCTCTCATCTTTTAAAAGGGAATAAATGACTACCCACCTCACAGGACCACAAGCAAGTATCAAATGAAATGATTCTTGTGGATTGGCTTGCAATACCTTTTGGCGACTCTTGCGGCACTTACACCCGCTTCTGAGTGAAAGCACGTCTGTACTTTCCCCACGAAATGGCCTTTCCCAAAGAAGCCAATTCCAAAACAACGACCCGACAATCTAATCTCCAAAACATCCCTCACACCTCCTGTTGGCGTGGGCACAGGGACAGCACAACTCGCTGGTGTCTGGCGGTGAACATTTCCTTTCCGCGTGCCCAGTGGCTGAACCTCTTGCGCGCGTGCAGACCTACACATCAGAGCATCTACTCGTGTGCGCGCGGCCTCCCGCCCGCCTGCCGGCGGGGAGACCCGCAGGCACGTTCAGCAGTCGCGGGTTAGCTCGGCCCCGCTGGTGGGCGGGGCTTAGCCATTGTTCCGCCGGCCGACCGAACCGCCCCCCGCCCGCTACCCCGCATCCCCGCGGCGCTCGCCGCAGACGGAGGCGGGGCTTCGCCGGGCGCGCGGCCCGGGACCCGGGTTTGAGGGCACGTCTCCCCTCCTACGCGTCTAGGCGAGCGGGAAGGCTGGGGTGGAGTTGTGTGAAGTGGTCGCCCGCGTGGTTTCCCCACTCTTTCCCGGGAAACTTCCCCAGTGCCCATCCATTTGCGAATTGCTCGGGGCCAGTCCTGGGCTGGCATGCATCCCCGCGCCGTTCCCCGACCGGGTCCTTTCCCTCTTCCCGAGCGCCTCCGAGGCGGCAGGGTGCCCGGTAGAGGCCCAGCAGCCACTGGAAGAGAAGCCGAGGAGAAAGGGAGGGGAGGGGGAGTGAGGAGCTCGCGGCAGAGGGAACAGCAGATTGCGCCGAGCCAATGGCAACGGCAGGACGAGGTGGCACCAAATTCCCTTCGGCCAATGACGCGCCAGAGTCTACAGAAGCCCATTAGCATTTCCCCAGGGGCAGGGGCAGAGGCAGGGGCTGCGGCGGCCAAGCCGCGGTGTGTCTGCAGCATCCAGTTCTTGCTTCTCCGGCCCCCAGCACGCCTCGGCTCTCTGTCTCCTCCCCTCTCCCGCCCTTGCGGATCTCCCACGGTGAGCCAACTCTGCGCACTCTGCCTCTTGTTGGCAGCGAATAAAAGGGGTCTGAGGAAATACGGGACACAGTCACCCGCTGCCAGCCCTAGCCTTTAAATCCCCAGCACAGCAGGTCGGGTCCGGACACCGATCCAGCGCGTACCGTGCAGCGGAAGGTCCCGAGTGCAGCCCGCGGATCGCCGCGGATCGCCACGCATCGCCACGCAAAAGCAGTCTCAGGAACTAGTCTGCGCGCAGTTCGGACTGCCCCAAACTCCGCTCCGCAGTCTCAGACCTGAGAAAGTGATCCCAGGGTCCGAGAGCCCAGATGCCGGCCCACTTGCTGCAAGAGGAGGTGAGAGCTTCCGAGTAATGGCCCCCAGACCCCGGCTTCGCGGGTGCTGGTGGGGCTTCTAGGTGACTCACTGGAGAAAAGTTAAGATCACCGCTGGAGAACATAGCCATCTTTTGCGAGTTGTACTGCCTTCAGTTTGCTGGGAATGGGGAGTGTAATTTGCGAACTTAGGTCTCCAACTTTGGTTTCTTAAGCTTTAAAGAGAGACCTGGTCCTGCCGGTGGCCTTCTGTATGTAGGTATGCGGGCTTTCCTTTGTGTGCTCGTTGGGGTGCTAGTGTTTCACTCCTCTATTTCCCCTTCACCTTGAGGCTTCACCTCCTCTTCCCAGTCTCTGCCTAGTTCTGGGGACTTCCCTGTCTTCCCTCTGCCATAGACCTTGCCCTCAGGTAACCTGGGTATTGGGACCAGGTCTGTGCCTATCCCCCGCCCTTCCCCCAGCTTGATTAGGGAATGAAGTGGTCCCTACTACCTCCACGTGCCCTCTCCTCTCTCTTGACCCTCCACTCCCTCTCCCTTCCAGATCTCTAGCTCCTACACAACCACCACCACCATCACAGCACCTCCTTCCAGGGTCCTGCAGAATGGAGGGGGCAAATTGGAGAAGACTCCCCTATGCTTGGAAGAAGACATCCGCCCTGAAATGAGAGATGACATCTATGACCCAACTTACCAGGATAAGGAGGGTCCAAAGCCCAAGCTTGAGTATGTTTGGAGAAACATCATCCTCATGGCTCTGTTACACTTGGGAGCCCTGTATGGGATCATATTGATCCCCACCTGCAAGATATACACCTTTCTCTGGGGTAAGAAGTTCCCATGTCCTCCCAACCCAGTACCCCAGGTTCTCTCCACTCTTTTAGTTAAATAAGATCTTACATAGAGTATAAACACCAGCCCCTCCAGGCTGAGGTTTTCCCAGCCATTTCTCTTTGGTGTCCTGAGAGACTGGGTGGCCTGGGAACAGAGCCTAGGGGGTTTGGGATGTAGGAGCGTCCACTCCAGGGGATCTTTTAATTTCAGTGTTGGGGCTGGAGCCCTGTGACCATGGGCCTCAGGTTTTGACATGAGCAGACCTATGCCAGAGAGAAAGCTTTCTCTGAAAGAGGTTTTCTGTTTTAAGTATTTTGCTTGACTGCTTGTCCCAGCCCTGCCACCCAGGAAAGAATCAAGGTCCCTACGGGAGGCATGGGGACGTGGGACTAGATGAGTGACTTTAGAGGGCTTAAGCTGAGTCTAGTCATGGGGTAATAAGAACAACGGCTCAGGAAGAGAGTTAGTAGTAGAGGAACAGAGTGGTGGTCATCCACAAACTTATTTTGCCCTGACCCTTGGCCCTTTCAGGCTTCTTGGTTACATAAACAGATGAAGAAGGCTCCTTTGTAACCTAGTATACACAGGTGATTGATCTGTGACTCCGTGTAGGTCTCAACTGTACATGCCACTCGACAAAATGTTCTTAGAATGAAATAAGGTTCAAGAAGTGTTCCATGTCCCTCCCATTCCACACCCATCCTGCTCCAGCCCTTCTCTCCCAGGCCCGGGCAACCCTGGCCTTCAGGCTGCTGCAGTGAGGGGGACAGTCCCCAATTTATCCCTGACCTGCCTGCCCTTAGCTCAGCTCTTTCAGGAATCCATGGGCTTGGGCTGATAGCAGGGCCCTGCCGCCTGCACACATACATGCGCTCTGCAGGCATTCCCACCTCTGCCACTATGAGTCTGGCTTGGGAAGGGGAAAACAGAGAACTCTAAAGACCAGGGATGGGAGGGTGGGGCACATCAGCACTCTCTGAGAGGCGCAGGCCAGAACTCCCCCTCCAGAAAACAACTGTAGGTCTTCCAGAGCAGTCTTGGATGTGGGGTGCTTGCAGACAGCTGCACTCTTGGAGGGGAGTTACATAGAAGGGTGGGTGGGCCAAGTTTCAGCCAAGTCCTCCAGAACCTCTTTGGTCTAAAGGTGGTGGATCTGGTGTGTGGAGCTTTTGGGAGGAATCCTCTTGGTAATTTATGGACAGAAATTCAGCTGGGTAGATCCCCTCTCTCAGTTTTTCAAGGAACACATTGGGGAAAATAATACTTTTTTTTAAGATTAGAAAGGTAGTGCTTTTTCACATGTGTTTATTGCTGGGGCCAGCCAGGCACCGATGAAATCATTTCATCTGCAGACCAGGAAGAGCTCTTATTTTTGAGGGGAGGGGCACATCTGTTCTCTAGTCCTTCTGAGAACCCAGCAGAACTTGAGTTCTGGAATTTCAGTTCAAATTGAGGAATCAGGAGCAGGATAGGGATTTCCCCAGGGAGGCCTCGGACTCCTCTCTCCACCCCTTCTCCCCAGTAGAGAAGTCTTCACCAGGTGTTTGGTCACCTGCAAGCCCCTTCCAGTCCCAAGAGTCCCTGAAAGCCTCCTCGTAAAGTCCCAAGCTTGACCAGATGCTGCTGCTCACTCCTTTCCCTTGGCTGCTAGTGCAGGAGGCAGAATGCTGTCCCCAAACCAGGGCTGTGCCCGCTACCTTTTTGGTGCTCTGCCCACGGGTGTGTGCTGTGCCTTTGGACAGAGAAATGTGTCACATGGAGACTGGATGGTGACTTTTATACTCCTGTCCCTGGGCCCTGTGGTGGATGGCTTAGCTGATGGAATGACTGGTTTGGTGTGGGGATATCAGAACTTTTGTCTTCAGGAACAAAAGGGGGGTAGGGGGAAGGTCAGAGGGTCCTCAGAGTTCAGGAGCTTTGCTTTACCTTTTCTTGTTTTATCCCTAAGGATGGTGTTAAATTAGCAAATGGTTGTGATTCCAGCATTTCTCATGACTGAGCAGTTTTGGTGTCTCAGAACCGCCTTGAGGGAAGGGCTGAAGAGATTTCTCTGGCTACATGGAGGGACCATGGGGCAAACTTCTCCAGTCTCTTTCTTAGGACTAAAATGGAGGTTTTGCTTAACCATCAATTTGGACTTTAATAGAGAATGAATTTCCAACTAACTCAGAGCCTTCTAGTAGATAGGCTTAGAGGTGCTAATAGAAAAAGGCACCAGAGGGTTTGAGTCCTTTTTCCAATTCCTCTGTTAATGCTGGGATCTTAGGTACTTTTCTGAGTCAACTTGCCAGGGTCTCCTGTGGCATGAAACAACCCTAGGAGCTTCTTTGCCTCTGAGCTGAGTGCTTCTTCTGTGCCCAAAGACCTTTTCCTTTACCCTTGTTGATTGGTGGCTGTGGCTCAACTGTCATCTATCCAGGTGTAGATGCAGACAGATACGGTATCTGAAAGGCTATTACCACATGCCCAGGGACCAGCAACTCACCTAAGGCCCCAACCCAGTCCAGAAGGCTTTGAGTAGAGGAACACCCACCGGGACAGACTCTGGCTCCATGGCTCTCCTCCTGTCCTGTAGGAGAAATTGGATAGGGTAGAGGAAGATGTGTGGGGTGGGGGCTTGTTTAGGAAACTGGCATCTGTGGCAGGAGAAGAACACAGAACGATTTGTTACAGTGTGCAGTGTCTCCAACTGCAACTAAGTTCAGTGGCCACTGAGAATCTATTGTTTCTAGCGCTTCCCTAGGAATGAAACATTGTCAATAGTCGCTGCTCTACCAAGGCTTCAGCCCCTGCCTCCCTAGAGCTATTGAGCAGAGGAAGGTGGGTGGCTGTTGGGTTGCCCAGCAACCCACCTCCCAGTTAGAGACTCTATCTGGCGCCTGGAGCCTGCAGGCCTCCGGGAAGGTGAAGCATGACAGTGTTGGGCAACTTTGAGCCTGTCCTGCCATTATCTAGAATTAGCCTTGCCAGCTGGAGTATGGGCTGGCAGAGGGACGCGGCAAAGACGAGACATATCTGGTGAGACATGCCATGGAACTGTGGGCATATCTTGGGGAGGTGGATGGTATACATCCTCGTGCCAGACTTCCGGAACATGAACCACTTTTGAGACAAAAATCTACTTTCAAGCCATGTCTCCATTTCCTAGCCATGTGACCACAGATAAACGCTTAACTTCGCTGAGCATCTGTTTTTTCAGCCACAAAGCGAGGGATATTAAACCCCTTTCAAGGTATCTAGTGAATCAGAAAACATAAAATCCTTGGCGAAGCTTAAGACACTGCAGCTATGACTGATGTGCAGGGTGAATTTTCCCCTCCTGTGGCCACATTGCCTGCTAAAAGGTTTTTGGACCACTTGGTAAATAGTCCTAGTTCTGAGCCCCCTTAATGTCCCCTAGAACCCAAGAACCCTCAAATGGGTCAGTGCCCAGACTATACTGTCTGTTAAATATTTTTAATACCACCCTTGCCTATGGGTCTTCAGCACTGCCGTAGTGGTCTGTGGGCCTTAAAACATTGAAGAAGTTTAGCAGAAGGTGAGAGGAGACGGGACTTGGGAGAATATCCCTCATGACTGAGAATGCCAAGTAGCCAGCGGGTAAAAGCCCTCTTCTCTCTCCTGCCTTTCTGAAGTTCCCTGGGACTCCTAAGCTTATTCCAGCTCCTAGGTTAGATGATGAGAGGGGATGATATTTTTCAAGTGATTAAAATCAAAGGAGCCTAAGAGATCAAGGTATGCCTGGAATTCAGGGAAAAGCAGATCCTCACCGGGAGCCTACACACACTCTAACCTGAGGAAAACATCATGCAAACACTTTCCCAGGTTAGTGACTGCCTGCCCTGTCTTATCCTGGCAGTGTTATTCTACTATGTGACGGGTGCCCTGGGCATCACAGCAGGGGCCCATCGCCTGTGGAGTCACCGAACCTACAAAGCTCGGCTGCCCCTGCGGGTCTTCCTGATCATCGCCAACACCATGGCGTTCCAGGTGAGAAGCCAGCTGTGCTCAGCTCTTTTTCTCCTCACTCTTTATCAATGAGCTGGTGGCGGAATGGAGGTGATCAGTGCCTGGAGAGGGACAGCACCTGGACAGCCACTTCACTTTCCTCTCTCCTTGTGGTGAAATTCAGGTTCAGTCCCAGAGTCCATAAAACATAAGGATACTTCTGAGTGACTGGCAGAGGCAAGTAGGAGATTAAGAGGAAATACTGTCAGTGTGTAGGGTCATTTTTGAACCTCTGTTATCACCCAGTCTGGCTGTTGTGGTCTTTCATAAGGCAAGAGCTGAGCCTGGCTTCATGGGCAGACACTAGACAAAACATTCACAACTCTGGGTGGATGTCTTAGGACTCTATCACAATGGGGTTGAAGTTAATGTTTCACAGATTCTTCTTTTAAACTCTGTTGTTTTCAGGTGAGACGATCAAACACTTTTATAGTGCTAACTATATGGCACTATTCTAAGCACTTGACATAGATTGCCTCATTAAACCCTCACAACAATCTTAGGAGGTAGGTACTATTGTTATCCCCATTTCACAGAAGGGGAAATTGTGTCACTGAGGGTTTAGGTAGACCAACATTATGGTCCTTTTAATGGGTTACCAGGCTGCCTAAGTCAAGTGTTGAGGTTTGTTGAAGCAGAAAGTTTTTCGCAGAGATAGAATGAAGGGGACTGGAAAAAGAGAACTTGTAGTTATTAAGCAGTAGCAAAGGGCAAAAGATAGCATGTAGTGAGGGGCCTAGCTTGGAACAAGAGGGAAACACAGGGAAGCCCAATTAGTTCCCTTCTCCATGACAGTATCCCACGGTTGCATAATCATCCGGAGAAGGCAATGGCAAGCCACCCCAGTACTATTGCCTAGAAAATCCCATGAATGGAGGAGCCTGGTAGGCTGTAGTCCATGGGGTCGCTAAGGGTCGGACACGACTGAGAGACTTCACTTTCACTTTTCACTTCCACACATTGGAGAAGGAAATGGCAACCCACTCCAGTGTTCTTGCCTGGAGAATCCCAGGGATGGGGGAGCCTGGTGGGCTTCCGTCTATGGGGTCACACAGAGTCGGACACGACTGAAGTGACTTAGCAGCAGCAGCAGCAGCAGCATAATCATCTCTGCCATATGCCTTAATGCCTCAAAGGCTCCTGATATTGTCCCCACGGGGCAAAAAAAGGAAGAGAGATTGGCACACCCTCTGGGATGGAAAGAGTCCCAGAGGCCATTTGGGAATGTGGTCATATCGTGATTTATCGGTCTGGCTTTTTCGAGTTGTATGAGGTATCTCTTGCCAAGGCATCAGAATGGAGCTGCCTACAGCTTCATCCATTAACCAGGATGCTAAGACACAAGGCTGCCTGCCTCCTGTTACCACACTCAGGGATTAGGCACCCCACACCCCATTTCTTACTTGAAGAATTGCAGTGTTCCCTCCTAATGAAACTTTGAGCCCTGTATAGTCTTCCTGCATTCCACCCACCACATAACCCTCGAGAAGCAGTCAACCCTGTTCATGTGGTCCTGAGACTTGAAGTTGCTTTTCCACTTATGCTTCAGCAGCAAGTTTAGGGAGGAGAGGAGGCAACTCCATGACTTCTCCTTTGGAGCACCAACTCCTAGGTATTTTGTGAGGTTGGGCTGAGAGCTGTAGGCTCTGGAAGACACCGGCAATTGGAATTCCCCTGAGAGGGTGTCTCTCTGCAGGCCTTCATTCCTCTTCTCTGTTCCTCTAGAATGACGTTTTTGAATGGTCCCGAGATCACCGTGCCCACCACAAGTTTTCAGAAACGGATGCTGATCCCCACAATTCCCGACGTGGCTTTTTCTTCTCTCATGTGGGTTGGCTGCTTGTGCGCAAACACCCGGCTGTCAGAGAAAAGGGTGCTACGCTAAATTTATCTGACCTAAGAGCCGAGAAGCTGGTGATGTTCCAGAGGAGGTGAGTGACATGATGATGGAGCTGGGGACCTGGCATTTGAGGACCCCCTTTTTTCTCCTAGGACTTGTCAACATGAGCTGAGAAATTTACTTGGTTTCCATATCTCAGATTATAATTTAAAACCCTAATTTTTAATAACCCATGGGCCCAGAGCCATAGACTGAGCTACCTAAGCCAATTAAATTCAACAAACGTTTGTTGACCTAGGACGGTCATGGATACAAAGCCAAATGTGTCATAGTCCTTACCTTTAAGGAGTTCATAGCTTATTGGGGAGTGGAAGGATAAGCCAAGTGTCCAAATACCTATGATACATGGCAAAATATTTGCCATAGCGAGGAGAGGCACAAAGGGGAGGGAGGCTGTAGAGTGGGGAGCATCAGGGAAGGGCTTATGAAGAAAGTAGCTTTGGAATCCACTGATGGATGGCACAGGGCAGGTAGGTGGGGGGACAGTGCAAACAGAAAGAAAGAGCTGAAGCGTGTTCCTGCAACAGAGTCCTTTTGCTTGAAATACAGGGCGTGGTAGGAAAGAAGACTAGCAACAGAGACTGATGCCATTGTTATGGAGTCTTACAAGCAGACAAGGTTTAATTCAACCTAAACAATAGGAAACCTTGGAAAGGTTTTTGAGCCAGAAGGTGGCATGGTTGGAGTTGTGCTTTAGAAAGGTAGCTCTGAGGTGGATGAGAGAAGGCATTGAACTAAAGAGGTGGGGAAGTCTTGGGTTTCCGTGCGGGGAAATAGTGGTAGGAATGGAGAGGAGTTGAAGGCAGCAGGGGTTACTAATGATACAAGAGTAGCAGACTTAACTGCTGACGGCATCTAGGAAATCAGTTCCCTGGTAATGTCGATGCATGCTGTACCTTTGGGAGGAGGAAGAATGGAACAGGGCCTCCAGAGGGACAGATCTGCTGGCATCTAGGACATTTGGGGTGCCTCTCTGAGGGAGAAGAAGAGGAAAGATGAGAAAGATTCCTGGCTAGCAGGAGATGAAGACAACATACTAAGCAAAAATTCTGGGGACTTTCCTGGTGGTCCAGTGGTTAAGACCCCACACATACACGGGGCATGGGTTTGATCTCTGGTCCGGGAACTAAGATCCCCTCGTGCCACCCGCTGTGGCCAAATAAAAAATAAAGATTGACTTAAACATAGATTCTGCAAAGAGCACTGCTGAAAGGAAAAGGAAGCCCAAAGGCAGAACGGAAAAACCCGGGAAGGAGAACTCAGTCTGTAATTTGGACCCTGTCTGTTTCCCTGAAGTAGTAAAAGAGAGCAATGGATTTAGAGTCAGGTGATGAAGCATTCCAGTCCTTGCTCCACCACTTCCTGGTAGTGTGACCCTAGAAAAGTCATTTAACCCCTCATTACCTCATCTCAGAAGTATGTTAATAACACTATGTTCTCAGAAAATTTCCTTGCCCATTCCCTCTTGTTCTGTTGCATGCCACACTGTACTGTCAGTGTAGAAAGGGACAGCCCAGCCCTGTGAGGGTAGAAAATCAGGAAGGTCTCAGTGTCTTCTCCCCACTCACTGAGCGTGTGATCTCTCAATGCAGGTACTACAAACCTGGTGTCCTGGTGTTGTGCTTCATCCTGCCCACACTAGTGCCGTGGTATCTATGGGGTGAAACGTTTCAAAACAGCCTGTTTTTTGCCACCCTTTTCCGTTATGCCGCTGGGCTCAACGCCACCTGGCTGGTGAACAGTGCTGCCCATATGTATGGATATCGCCCTTACGACAAGACCATCAACCCCCGAGAGAATATCCTGGTTTCACTGGGAGCTGTGGGTAAGTCAGCAGTCCACAGCAAGACCACGTCTAGTGGTCTGCTGCTTAGGGTATTAGGTTACGAGCCAGAAGAACTAGACTTACCTGTTTTATGACCCCTCTCCATATGTCATTCCACCATGAAACTAAGGGACAGTATTAGAGAGCCCTTGAAAGTTAAGCAACAAGTCCTATGTAAAAAGAAAAGGGTGAAAAATAACAATGCCTTTAATTCCAAGTTTAAGAGCAATCCACAAATGCTATGTATGATGAGACCCTTTGGGCTGTTCTCTTCCCAGTCATCTCTGATCTGGGTGGGAGTCTTGCTTGGAGCAGGAAATGCATAAATAGAAGAGTAGGGTCATCTAGGTGGCCAGAAAGCCAAGTGTTTTATATTTAGACGTGATATACAAAACAAATACTTGTCGTTTAACTCAATAAGCTTCTATCACCTTCCTGTGTTCAGAGGGGCAATATTTGAAGTGTATCACGTGCCTTACTGCCCGGTGATGCCAGTATGAAGGACATCAAAGCAACTGTTGGTGGCCCTTTATCACCACCTACCACTCTCTTCTCTTATCCTTTTTCTCTCTTCTGTTTCTCTGCTGTGCTGGGAACACTCCCTCCCCACAGTGTGACTTAGGAAACTCCCAGTAAAGCAATTACTCACTGACCTAATGCTGACTATTCAGGAATTTGTTTCTACCATTCCTGTTCCAATAGCCAGACAACAGGGTTCTGCCATCTGTCTCCATTTTCTTTTTTTTTTTTTTTGGTCTGTCACTCTTTTCAGCTAAATATAGACCTGACTCTGGCCTGGAATTAAGTTTCCTTAGGCAGACCCCACAGCCTCTTCCAGTGATCAGAAGAGGATCAGAAAAGGATCTGTGCTTCTGGTCATACAGCATAGATAGGTAACCTCCCTGCTCCACACATGTACATGTGCCATGGCTTAGCCGTCACTCAGTTCTCTTTAAAACCTTCCTTTATATTCTCAACCCTGACCATCTTTTTCTTTTTTATTTGTCTCTGTACTAAAGACATTTTTTCATTCCTTTTTAATTTTCATGTATCTTTCCCTCCTTCTAGACGCCGTGTACTGTTTACATGTTCTTACTCTGAACCGTATTTGAAATCAATCACATTATAGGCTATTTTCATAGAAAACCAGTGAATGTCATGGAAGGTTTCTGGAATGAGATCAGTCCTGTACTGCAAACAGATCTGTTGTGAGCTCCCGCAAGCCTATTCAGAGTGGCTGTCAGTATCTCACTTATTATTCGTTCCTTCATCCCTGTTGCTCCCCACTTATCACCTCACCCTTTGTTCTCTGGTCGCCTGTTTCCCCTGCTTCCCTGCCATTCTAATCTTGTTCTTCTTGAATTACCTCCCCACCCCCAGTCACAGGCTCATCTTCTCTCTGCCAGAGCTAACCTTCCCGCTTGAGCCTCTTTTAGCTATATCTTGCTGTTCCAGTTACAGAGTCTCATCCTTCTTTTGCCCACTAACCTTCCTCCTCTTTCTTTCCTCTCTTGGCACCATGTGTGTGTGTGATTGTTTTAAATCTGATAAGTGTGGGCCTAGCTAGTGCTTAGACAGAGCCTAGTTGCAAAGTCATTTATGGAAATTAGCGATCTTCCATCAGTACCTTTAGCCTTGGGGTTGTCCTCCCCTCCTACTCAGTTCACATTGAATAAACTGATGATCCACACTGTGAACAAACCTTGAGATGGTGCCCTGGATGGTGTTATTCCCATCACAGGGCTTCCTTCCTTGTTAGTTATTAATGTCATTATTACTGTACTGGGGCTCTTTCATCTTCAAAGGGCTCAGCACACTCTTTTATTAGCTATTCTTTACCCAGCTTTACCCCAGCCTCATAAGGGTATTGTTATTGAATGTGGTTCACAAAGAAGATCCTGCCTCGGACTGGAGAACTCTGTCTATGGAGTTTCCATAGCTTGACTCATTAAAGAAATTATTCTGAACCTAGAATTTCTTTGATTTTCCTCTGTCCAGCAAAGTGAACTGCTCATTTCAGAATTTTAGTGGTTAGAAGGAATACCTAAGCTTTTTGATTCTTATTCCCTCAGAGAGCTTCTGTGTTATCAGCATCACCCCTAGGGTGAAAGCTCAAAAAATTAGGACCTGAAACAGTCCACTCTGAACCAGTAGAAGCTGAGGAAACTTAGGCCCCTGGGCTAGGCCTCCTTTCTTCTGACTTTTGACTGGGTTGCCCAGTTCTCTTGGTACCTTCAACCCTTGGAGACAGTGCCCATGCAGTGGGGGAAAGTATGCTCCTTTGCTCATCTTTGTAAGAAACCCAGTAAAAGTTCTTCATTCTGGACTCTCTCTCCACTCAAACACATGCACATATACACAGAGCCTTTAGGGTCATATACCAGTATGTAGTGAAGCTCTGGAGTTTTCTAGTCTAAAACCCATTCCTACTGATAGCAGTTTCTCTCAAATCATCTTATCTTCTCAGAGAAACTGCCAGCCCTCATCCCACAAAGGTTCCCAGAGAGCCATGGTGACCAGGTTCTCTCCAGTCATTTCTTAAGATGCCTCTGAGGGGATCTATTTGGTTCAGAGTTTAAAAGACTAGCTTCATTCATTCATTCAACAGCAACAGGTTTCTACTAGGTGTGAGGCATTCTTCTGGGGAACCAGAGTGCCAAGATCAAGAAGCCAACAATCCACAGTATAGCTGCCTAACTTTTCTCTGCTTTTGTTCCAGGTGAAGGCTTCCACAACTACCACCACACCTTTCCTTATGACTACTCTGCCAGTGAGTACCGCTGGCACATCAACTTTACCACATTCTTCATTGATTGCATGGCTGCCATTGGTCTGGCTTATGACCGGAAGAAAGTATCCAAGGCTGCCATCTTGGCCAGGATTAAAAGAACTGGAGAGGAAAGCTACAAGAGTGGCTGAGTGTGTGGTCCCTTGGTTTCCTTTTCCAAAAGCCAGCTGGGCAGAGGTTTAATGTTCTGTTTATTAACTACTGAATAATGCTACCAGGATGCTAAAGATGACGTTAACCCATTACAGTACAGTATTCTTTAAAATTTTCTTTTTAAATTGAAAGCCAACAACTCTGCCTTTATGATGCTAAGCTCATGTTCTTATTTCTTCTCTTATCTTCTTTATTTTCTGTTCCCATTATCCTTCCCTTTGTTTTGTCCCTTCTCTTTCTCCTCATTGCCCCCCAGGCAAGCAGTTGGTCAGTCATTGGTGGGTTTCCAGCTTCCAAAGCCTAGACAACCCTTCTGTAGTCTAAAACTAGTGGTCTTTGCCCCAGCTGACCCTTTCCTTGAGCTGTCTGAGCTTTAAGGTTGATGTCTTGAGCTAGAGATATGACAGAATCTTATGGGAAGGGCCCTGATGATCTTCAGCCCAGGCTTTTGCTAGATGAAATGGAAAAATAACTGTATTTTGGCACCAAACTGCAAAAACAGGTAAATTGTCAGGGGAGAGAGTCAGCATGCGTGGTATGATTGATAAATAGGATGAGTTGAAGTGGGAAACAAGACAGGAAACTCTTGCTGTGATCAGACACCCCTGTCTGCCCATCACCCAGCATGCTCCCTTTCTCTCCTGACTCTGACTGGGAAATAGCCGTGGAGCAGGGCAGTCCTAGAACTCAAAAGCAAATCTCAATGTCCTGATATACTTTAGGCTGACGATAAAGAAGAAGCATTTAGTTTGTGCTAAAAGTGGTCTCTGCTGCAGACGAATTGTTTCTTTGATAACAGGAAGATTTCTTATTCTAGATAACAAGAAATCTTGAGGTTGGTTGTTTCCAGAATTGCTGACTCCAGCAGCTCAGGAAATTGTCAAAATTCTTTCATCTTCTACTCTGCCATCTTTGGGATATTGGTCAGCTCCCCTCATAGTAAGAAGATGGCTACAGCATTTGAGACTTCAAAAAAAGAGATGAGTTGGTAGTATGGTTGTGAGCATAGCTGCCTCCCAAAAAAGAAAGAATTTCAGGAGGCGGAGTTGGGTCAAACATAAAGCTATGTATACATGGGTACTTTGGTTGGAATATTAAAGTAATTCTCTCAGAGTATTTCCCTCTGAAAGAGAGCGGGGCTTGAAGAAGAGGAAGAATTAGCCAGGTTGTCTCCTTTCCTCTCGCTGCTGGACAGGAGATGGAGAGGTTGAGGGACAGGGTCTGGAGGCAGTTCCTAAGAGATAAGGTTATAAAAGAAAGGCTCTGAGATCACATTGCTGGGGGATTCAGAAGGTTACTGAGTAAGTTGTTGGGTGTCCTGATATGGAAGCTGGTTATACAAACAAGTTAGATGTTGGGTTCATTTCATTAATTCCACTTTCTCCTTGGACTGAGAAAGCATTAGAAGGCTTCTCCCCACAGTGTTGAACCCTTTCACTTATTTCTTCTATTAACTTCTAGCTGAAAATATAGGACTGGCTGGGGGATGGGGTAGGAATCTCTTCACTACCCTATCGATTCTTGGCCCTGCCCTCTCTGTCCACTTTCTCCTGCTGTTCTGTCTCCTCGATGTTTCCTTCTTTCTCTGGACAGGCAAGCCTCTTCTGTGTGTATTCAGAGGCAGTGATGGCTATTGCGGTCCAAGTCATTCCCTCTCTTACCAACAGAATGGTCAGGGTCACTGAACCACTGTTTCTCTTTACAAAGTTGAGCAAGCTGCCACTTTCACTTGGCCTCCAGAGTCTCCATCTATATCCTTGTGCTCCCTACCACACTGATGACTCTAGACAAGGCTGGCAAACCCTGCTAGAAACATCCCAGGCACAGGCATTTGCACTCATGAGGCATGGCCAAGCCGAATGCTCATGTTATGCCATGGAGCAAAAGAGGATTTGATTTTAGTCTCCTCTGTCTGGGTCAGGACCAGAGAGCATGCTGGATGCCCCCAGCTTAGTGGGTAAGCTGCCTATCCTGAGTCAGTGCTCCCAGCGGACAGTGCAATGCTTGCAGAAGCAGGGGGAGCCTAGCCTTCACTGGGAAGCACAAGAAGCAAAGGCAGGTTCCAAAGTGCCTCACTCAGAAGGTGGCCTCAGCCCCCTGGAGGGAGCCAGGGTATACCATAAGACCTTCACTGAGGCTTAGGATGTGAGATGCCATGAACTTTGCTGAACAGTATCTCTGTTCAGCAAACTAACCAGCATTCCCCACAACAGTCTAGGGCAGACAATAGTATATAGAGGACTGTTGGAAGAACCTTGGGTCCCTCTGTCCCTGTAACCTCAGTTGTCAAGGCAGAAGCCTGGCTTTATTCTATTTAAGGTTGAAAATATACAATACCAAATGCTCTGCCACTGTTGAGCTCCAAGGATGGAAAGGAAGAGGGCATTTCTTCCTGTATTAATTGAATAGATGGAGGACAAGGCTTGGGCTGAACTAAAGGCATCCTTGTCTTTTGAGCTGTTCCTCTCAGTAGGAAAAAAATAATCTAATGGAAGATCACTGTAGATTAGATCCTCTGACCGAAGCACCTACCCCTTGGAAATGCCTTTGGGGTAGTTTTAATTCCACAGGTCATCAGATGCATGCTTTACAACTGATGATCAAAAACAACTTATCTTTCTATTCTAATTGTGTTCCATGGATCTGATCTATACCGTGATGCTACACAAGGCTGGATGGTGTCCTTGGGCCCAGGGTACTTGTACTTGTGTAGGTGGGGGTTGTCTACTGAGTAAGGAATACTGTTTTTAAGGTTCTAAAGCTAAATTCAAATGACACATTAATGACCCAGAAACTCAGATCTGATGGTGTCTGAATTTCTAACAGTCCTTGCTTTGTGGGTATGCTGACAATTTATCTGGATGCCTTACATCTTTTCTAAATAGTGTTGCCTCTGAGCCTGCTCTGCTCCCTCCCTGCTCCCTCTGTGGAGTCCCTTTGCACCCCAGAGCCTGCAGAAGTGGCTGATATAAAAGGGGGCCTGGTTAGAGAATGATCAGTATAGCTATTTGCAGGATTCCCTTCTGGGCTTCATTTTGGAAACTTTGCTTAGGGCTATTTTTCTTAATTGCCCGCATTTGATGGAGGGTAGAAGGAATTTTGAATGTATTTGATTTATTATTATTATTTTTTTTTTAGATTAAAAGATGGTTGTAGCATTTAAAATGGAAATTTTTCCTCCTGGTTAGCTAGTATCCTGAGTGTATTCTCTGTAAGTGTAGCTCAGATGGGTCATCATGAAAAGTTCAAGAAAGCTTGATGTCAAAGTTATATGGGTGGTTAAGGCCAGGGCCGGTCCTACCACTGTGCCACTGACTTGCTGTGTGACCCTGGGCAAGTCATTTAACTATAATGTGCCTCAGTTTTCCTTCTGTTAAAATGGGATAATAATACTGACCTACCTCAAAGGGCAGTTTTGAGGCATGACTAATGCTTTTTATAAAGCATCTTGGAATTCTCTTAAGTCCTGAGTATTTTTATAGTAGCAGTATCCACCGTGAAGTGTGTCCACCATGAACCACGTGTCCTGGATGCAATCAGGAATCTATATGGTTCTCTCTGAGAGATTGAATAAATGCATTAGATAAGGGGTGGATAACTAGCCAGACAAAATCTGAGAATGCATAAACTCATTGCCATGGAAACATACACAGGATACCTTTTCCTTGATTGGGTGGGATTTTTCCCTTTTTATGTGGGATAGTTATTTGTGGCCTATGAATAATTTTGGAATAATTTCTATTAATATCAACTCTGAAGCTAGTTGTACTGATCTGAGATTGTGTTTGTTCATAATAAAAGTGAATCTGATTGCCCTGTGTCTGAGTTTTTTTGTCTGTGATTCAGTCTCTTCACCACCCTGTTTATATCCTGTTCCTGTACCTTTAAGAGTGAAAAAGAAGTAGAAACCACAATGGTTGACTCATACCCCAGTAACCTGCCCTGCCCTCCTGCCCTTCTAGGGGTAACTTTAGGTTAAACTCAGCCTTGGCAGCAGGAATCCAGGAGTCTGCTGCCATTAGATAAACATGTTAACACCAGCAAGCACTTTGGGTCTGGGGAAATACTAGGTCTCCTGTGTGTCCCAGGGTCACATGAGCCCAAAATAGAGAAACAGAGAGGAAGGGAGCAGCAGGAGACACTCTTTGGAAAGCAGTTCTGTACCTGGCAAGCCTGGGCCATCCAGGTCATTCGTCTGAAATGGAAACAAAAACATGGTCCCTCAGGGGAATAAAGCTTCCTGAAAATGCTGATTAACAGCAGCAGGAAGACAGGAAAAAAATTCAAGGAAAAGCTTGTAAATTCCTGGAATAGAGAGGACTTCGTGATCATTAGGGGGAAAAGGTTTTCAGCTTTTACTACCTTATCTGAGACTAGAGAAGGAAATGGCAACTCGCTCCAGTATTGCCTGGAAAATCCCAATGGACAGAGGAGCCTGGCAGGCTATAGTCCATGGGGTTGCAAGAGTTGGACATGACAGTGACTAAACCACCACCACCACATCTGAGAATCTGGAAAAGAGAAGGACGTTTTATGGTTTGAGAGAGCTTCATTTTCCAACAGGAGCTACCTGGTCGATGCCTGGGCTTCTAAACATTCACCAGAACCAGCCTCCCTCACTTCTTAATGTAAAGTTAACCTCACCTTGGACAAGTATCTCTCTGATTCTGAGCATCCAACATCAAGTCTATATTCACTGAGGTCTTGCCAGACCTTAATAAGTTGATGGTGCACTTTCTTAACCAATATCTGGCTTTCCACCCCTTTCCCTCTATTTTGTTTGAAAGGTTCGGGTTGGACATTTTTTCCCGTTGCTCTATAATTGCCCTGTTCCTTCCAAGTCTTACCTTTGTCTTGGAGACAGAGACACCAACCACATGTAAAAACAGCAGTTGCTGTAAACTAAAGCCTATCTAGAATGATATATTTGTGATACCAAACTCCTTTGAAAAGTTCACAAATGTACCATGTTCTATATTAGATAGAGGGATTGAGGCCAAGCATCAACAGAAATCCCACAACCTTTTGGTGCTGGAAATCTGAGTTCTAAGTCCACCAGACCCGCAGACGCCATGATAACATAGCCAGGCACTGTAGCAAGCACTTGACATGAGTGCATTTTCTCATTGTATGTGAGGTAAGTGCTCTGGTTACCCCAGTTTTACTGATGAGGGAACCGAATTCACTGGGAGAAAAAACACTGTGGCAGTGAGCAACGATTCTGTGATCCAGTTCCAGAAGTTCACTCATTAACTGCTCTCCATATGAGTGTGAAGTCGATAACCATCTAGGTAAATCTGGAGTGCACAAATCTCATATGCGAGTAGATGGCCGGTGAGATGCAGTTTTACACAGAGGCAAAGCCCGGCTGCGGTGGCAGGGAGCTAAATTTATGCAAAGTCAAATTGCAGATGCGTTCTCTGGTCCAGAAGAACCCAACTCATGCCACCTTGTGACCTGTTTTAACATTCACCCACACCTGAGTTTTAACCTCTCTGATAATAGAAACCTATCTGACATTTCCTCTAAACTTTTGCAAATGGTACTCCACCCCTCTGTCACATTTTGAGATCCTTAGCCACTCCAGTACTCTCGCCTAGAAAATCCCATGGATGGAGGAGCCTGGTGGGCTGCAGTCCATGGGGTCACTCAGTCGTGTCCGACTGAGTGACCTCACTTTCACTTTTCACTTTCACACATTGGAGAAGGAAATGGCAATCCACTCCAGTGTTCTTGCCTGGAGAATCCCATGGACGGGGGAGCCTGGTGGGCTGTCGTCTATGGGGTCACACAGAGTTGGACATGACTGAAGCGACTTCGCAGCAGCAGCAGCAGCAGCAGCAGTATCTCTTGGAGAAGGAAATGGCAACCCACTCCAGTATCCTTGCCTGGAAAATTCCATGGACGAAGGAGCCTGACAGGCTACAGTCCATGGGGTTGCAAAGAGTTGGACACGACTGAGTGACTTCACTTTACTTTAAGGGTATCTCTTCTTTTAGAAATGTCTCCTGCACCTAAACAATCTATGTTTGATAAAATTATTGAAAGATCTCACATCTCATTTTAAATTCTGTCTCTACAACAAACTGTGTGAAATGTCACAGGGAGTGGGAGTTGTATTCTGTGACCGATAGTTAACTTACTAAGCCACAGGCAAAGTTCTGCTTCTTGTATGCTGACTTTGGAGCAAATGCCACAGACCTTAATTGCAGGTTCCATGCAGTTGAGATTCTATACTAGGATTGCCGGAGGCAGGGCCTTCCCCTTTTCCAGACCCAGGATTCCCCCTCTCCCACCCTGGCCTGCCCAGCCTACTGCACCCAAGCCACAGAGAGCTCACAAAGCCCAGGTGTCTGCTGTGCTGACTCATGCGGCCTTTCTATGGCCAGGTCAGGACCATCCAGAAGGGCCTGGGTGGGTGGGTGGGGCCTCTCCTTTTGGCCGTCTCCTGTAGGAGCAGGGAACAGCTAGGGTCAGGCTAGGCTTTGTGACTGACCAGAGGAAAACGAAAATGAAAGGGCAGACTGCACAGTCAGAGAATTCTGAACAGCAGTGAGGATTCACCCTTCAGTCTTTTTCTTTGCTTGCTTCATATCCATATGTTTTAAGTAAAACTCACATACTGGCAACCCACTCCAGTGTTCTTGCTGGAGAATCCCAGGGACGGGAGAGCCTGGTGGGCTGCGGTCTATGGGGTCGCACAGAGTCGGACACGACTGAAGCGACTTAGCAGCAGCAGCAGCAGCACATACCATAAAGTTAGCCATTTTAAAGTGAACAACAATAGGGTGACATCTTAGTCCATACGGAACACTGTGCAACCCCAACTTCTATACAGTTCTGAAACCTTTCCTTCACCCCAAAAGAAGACTTGGGATTTGTTCCACACTCTCCAAGTCTCCCTCATGCCAGCCCCTGGAAACCTCCAGTCTGCTTTCTGTCTCTATGGATCTACCTACTCAGGATATTTCATGCAAATAGGATCCTACAAGATGTGAGCTTCTGTCCACACAAACCTTCTGTGTCTGGCTTCCTCCTCTCAGCACAGTGCTTTTGAGGGTCACCCACGCTGTAGTATTTATCAGTACTTCATTCCTTTTTAATGCCAAATAATATACCATTGTATAAATATACCACAATTGCTTTCTCTATTCCTCTGTTGTTTCCACCTTTGACTATTGTGAATCGTGTTGCTATGAACACTTGTGTGTAAGAAATTGAGTGTGTGCATGCTCACTCACATCTGACTCTGCTGCGACCCCATGGACTGTAGTCCGCCAGGCTCCTCTGTCTATGGGGTTTTCCAGGCAAGAATATTGGAGTGGGTTACCATTTCCTCCCCCAAGGGCTCTTCCCAACCCAGGGATCCAGGAGGATTCTTTACCACTGAACCACCTGAGAAGCCCCCCAAAATTGAGTCCGGTCTACAATTTATTTGGGTTTATACCTAGGAGAGGAATGGCTAGATTATATGGCAATCCTACATTAAACTCTTTGCAGAACCACCAAACTGTTTTCCACAGCAGATGCACGATTTATGTTTCCACAAGCAATGCTCATATCACACATAGTCTTTTTTTTTTCACCCTTTATACTTAACATGTACCCATTTGTTCCTTTCCTGATCCCTACTTGCAAGAAAGCCCAGTCCCCAGTGACTTCCCTTTCCCTGGGGGTAGAGGATGGGAGAACCTGCACCTCTAGAAGAAAGATGATCCCCCCCATAAACCGGGGCAACAGGAGCCCCTCTGGCCTTATGCTTTGCCTCTGCTCTTGCCGCTTCAACAAACAGGATTCTGTGACCAGGAACAGAGGGCAGGCTTCCATCTCCCTGTGGCACACCCACCACAGCCATTTATGTTATCCCATAAAACGACCTTCCCAGCGCCCTCCAACACTTCCCTCCTCACACAGAATATTCCATTAAACTGTCTTAAACAGCCAAAACTGAGAACAGAAAGGAAGCAGCTCCGTGTGGAAGCTGCCAACCTTGGCTGAGCTCTTCAGGCGAGTGTTTTAACTCTCATCTCAATCTTAAAGATCTCGAAGACACAACCCCGAGCCTTGTGCTGCCCATCCCCCCTGCTAAAGGGCCTGCCTGTCTGAGCTTGTCAGGGCCTGGCTGGGCGCAGACATGAATGGAGAGGAAGAGCCTCCCTCTCCACCCCCTCTCACCGGGGTTACTGCTGGTCACAGAGCTATTTACATTTATAACAGCCCAACAGCGCCTGATCAGGCGGGAGCCAATCAGCAGCCCACAAGCTTGTCTGACTCCGTCTGCGCCAATCAGGCGGTGCTATCCTTATAGCCTCTCTCTCTTTGAATCACACAGGTCGGTTGTCGCCCGTTTTGGGGAGGGGAGCCTGACTCAGAGTTCAGGCTCTCCCTAGACCTCAGTTTGCCATTCACTGGAATGGGGAAAATACTGAAACAACACTCGGCTGGGGAGACAGCTGCACATAGAATCCTAGGAGGGCGTTATAAACGAATGGAGAACACTGTCTTCCTTCCCAGCACAGATCCTGTGCTTCTCTGCTGCGAAAAATTGTACAGAGACAGTTTCTCCTCCCTCACTGCCAGCCCCTCCCTGACTCAGGATTATCAATATGGGCTCTTAATCCATGATTGCCTTGCAGGCGGTGCGACGTTGCTGACCACAACAGGCCAGTAGGCAGAGCTAATTTTTATTCTCACCATCAGTAGTGCAAACACCTGTCAGTAAAAGGCAAAGAGCAAAGGATCAGCAAAACAGGCTAAAGACTGGATAGTCACAGGGTAGAGCAGAAGCAAGAACGTGTTTGGGAGCGGTGAGGACTGAATGTAACTGGAACATGCAGGACTTGGAGTGCAACGTGGAGAGAGGCCTGGAAAGCCGGCCTGGAGCGTTTAAACATGCTTCCGTGAGTGACACAGAGCCCCGGGAGCCACCAGTTATTTTCATGCAGGAGAAGAAAATAATCTCCGTTTTTCCAAAAGTTATCTCTGATGATTCAGAAAGTTAACATAAAGAGCAGATCAAGGAAGGATCAGATTAGGGCTGGAAGATCAGTTAGGAGGTCATGAGACCTAAACACTAGGATAGTAATGGCCAAATGGAAAGGACAGGCCCAGGTTGAGAGGTCTTTTGGAGTCAAATCGATAGCATTTAATTGATTGGATGCTTCCCAGGTAGCGCTAGCGGTAAATAATGATCCTGCCAAGGCAGGAGACAGAAGAGACACAGGTTTGATATTTGGGTGGGGAAGATCCCCTGGAAGAGGGCATGGCAACTCACTCCAGTATTCTTGCCTTTAGAATCCCATGGACAGAGGAACCTGGTGGGCTACAGCCCATGGGGTCACAAAGAATTGGACGCGACTGAAGCAGCTTAGCACGCATGAGAGATGACCCGGGAGAGTAGTCAGAAATGACTTTGAGGTTTCACTCCTGTTTGACTGGAAAGGAAGCACCTGAAGTAACTGAAATAGGTATTTTAAAAAAGAGAAGCAGATTTTGGAAAGAGTTTAGGAGTTCAGTTTTCAGTATGTGGAGTTGAAATTACAAGAATATCTATGTGGAAAAAATACCTAGTAGACTTTTGGGAATAAGGATCTTAGTGCTAGGAAGAGAAATAAAGATGAGATCTAAGGGATTTATCCTGAAACTAGGAAGAAAACGGATCACCTGGGAAGGGACTGCACAGTAAGCAGATTCAGCAACAGAATCTTGGGGAATACTGACACTTAACAGGAAGAAAGAGGACACACAGTCAGCACAACCTGGACTAGCAAGTATGAGATAAGAGGAAAAACAAGCAAGCCAACGAGAACAGCATATGAGAAGTAAAATATTAATTCCAGGAAAAAAACCAGATATATGACAAAAGGACATTGGTTAAATAAATTATGAAAGTTAAGTGAAGTCGCTCAGTCGTGTCCGACTCTTTGCGACCCATGGACTGTAGCCCACCAGGCTTCTCTGTCCATGGGATTCTCCAGGCAAGAATACTGGAGTGGGTTACCCTTTCCTTCTCCAGGGGATCTTCCCGACCCAGGGATCGAACCGGGGTCTCCCGCATTAGAGGCAGACACTTTAACCTCTGAGTCACCAGGGAAGCCCCTAAATTATGAAACGTTCATTTAATAGACTACTGTGCAGAAATTAAGATTATCTCGTAAAATTATTGCCATCAGAAGATGTTTAATAAATCTTGTTAAGAGAAGCATTCGTTTTAAAAAAATAGTATGTACAAAATTATTTTTAAAAATTACATATATGACTGCAAATGGGCATGATGGAAATTTTAGGGGGGGGGGAACTCTTCTATATGCTGATTGAGACAGTAGTAACACAGCTATATACAATTGCCAAACATCCTCAAACCATAATGCCTTAGAAAAGGAGAAGTGGCTGTCGATGGTATCTATTTCATAGAGTTATTCTGGGAATTAAGTGGCATGGTGCCTGGAACGTAAGAAGGGCTTGGTCAGTGGCAAAGGAAAGGGTAATGGTGAAGAAGGAAAAACTTTTTCCTCTTCCCTTTCTAGGTTTGTCTGTTGTTCTAAGAATTAAATTGACATGAGATAGATTAACAAGAGATAATAAAATTCAATTATATACATATGGGGGCCCTATAAGAAAAATGAGATCCAAGGACAGCTGTTACAGGTCTTGGGAGAAGTAAGACACTCCTCACTGGATTTGTCCCACCTCTTGTATGGGGTGTGATAATGGACAAGCTTACCTCTTTGATTCCACCTAATTCTTAAAAAATATTTAACTTTTTAAAAAAGTCTTTATTGAATTTATTACAATATTGTTTCAATTTTTATGCTTTGGATTTTTGGCTGTGAGGAATGTGGGATCTTAGCTCTCCGACCAGAGATTGAACCCTCATTCCCTGCATTGAAAGGTGAAGTCTTAACTACTAGACCTGCAGGGAAGTCCCAGGTTCCACCTAATTTTAAGACTCTACGATTTTAAGCACATGAAAGCCATTTCTCAAGGTGATAGAAGTTAAATTTTGTTGTTTTCAGTCTGTGGAATGGATGTCCACCTTGCCTCTTTTGATTGTCTAAGCAATATCCCATCTCTTTATGGTTTTAAGCACATCTATTTAAATTACCTTTATGGCCTGGAATAGAGGAGCTTAAAATGGTCATGTCTGGCTGATAACAACTAGCTGCATTTCAAAGTAGGCCTCTGGTAGAAATTTTATTATTATTGTGTTTTATTGAAGTATAGTTGATTTATAATATTACATTAATTTCAGGTAGACTGACTGAATTGAACTGAACTGATACAGCATAGTGATTCAGTATGTTTTTTTTTTTTACAGATTATACTCGAGTAAAAGTTATCATAAGATAATGGCTATAATTCTCTGTACTATACAATATATCCCTGTTTCTCTATTTTATATACAGTAGTTGATGTCTCTTAACTCCATACCCCTAATTTTCCACTCTCCCCTTCCCACTAGTTTGTTTTCTGTGAGTCTGTTTCTATTTTGCATATACGTTCATTTCTGTTATTTTTTAAATTTATTTGTGTTATTTAGATTGCACATGAGTGATATAGTACAGTATCTGTCTTTCTCTGTCTGCCTTATTTTACTAAACGTAATATTCTCTAGGTCCATCTATGGTGCTGCAAACGGCAAAATTTCATTTTTTCTTAATGTCTGAGTAAAGTTCCATTGTGGGATTTCCCAGATGGCTCAGTGGTAAAGAATCTGCCTGCCATTGCAGGAGACACAGGAGACGTGGGTTCAGTCCCTGGGTCGGGAAGATCCCTTGAAGAAAGGAATGGCAACCCACTTCAGTATTCTTGACTGGAAAATCCCATGGACAGAGGAGCCTCACAGGGTCACAAAGAGCTGGACATGACTGAGCACATACGCACACAAAATTCCATTGTATATATATATGTGTGTGTGTGTGTGTGTGTACATATATGCCACATCTTCTTCATCCACCTGTCTGTTGAGGGGCATTTGGGTTGCTTCCATATCTTGGCTGTTGTAAATAGTGCTGCTATGAACATTCAGGTTCATAGCATGTATTTGATTATTTGGCTTTAATATGGGTGCACATTATATTTTATTATCTGTACCACTCATTTTGGCATTCTGCAATATAATGGAGAAACTACTAGATGAGGAGTTAATAGGTCCTAGTTTCAAGTGAAACTAAATGCATGACTTCGAGAGAGGCATTAAATGCAGGAGCTTTCAACATGTGATCCATATACACCTGGAGATCCCCCAAGAAGCTTTCAGGGATCTTTGAGACCACAATGAACTTCATAATAATATTAAACCTTTGTTTGTCTTTTTTCATCATCGTGTTAACATCTGTACCAAGTAATGTAAACTTTTTGCACCTTGACAGGAATCAAGGCAGCAGCACCAAATTATACTAGTGTCATTGTATTTCTCACTGTCACCCACTTGGAGGGAGTTCAGTTTCACTTAAAAGCATTCTTGATTAGGAAGTAAACTTTATTAATTATATTAAATCTTGACAGTTGAGAACATATCTTTTAAAAGTCCCGTGTCAAAAACAGGACATATGCATAGAGCACTTCTATCACAAAATGATGATATAATCTTAAGAAAAAGCATTACTGTAAACATTTGAGTTGTAAGTTAAATTAAGCACTTTTTCTAATCACTTTTTTCATATAAGATCATTTTTACTTAAAGGAATGATTGACAGGCAAACTATAGACATTCAGACAGATGTTAATTAGAACATTTGTGATTGTTTTCATCAATGAAAACATCAGTTTTCATTAGTGAAATCTAGGGAAAAAATGCCAGTATATGTTCTCATGATAAAATTTGAGCTTTCAAGGAAAAGTTAGAAGTTAGGAAAACTTGCATGTGGCATTGAGTTGGACAACTTCCCCCAAATTACAGACTCCTCTGATGAAATCAGTGGTATTATTAATGATGTGATTTTTTAATATTGTAGAATGAAATGTGTCAACATTTTGGAAGATTTGCATAACTTTGTGAGCCAGTGTTTTCAAAATGAACAAAGAGCATTACAAAATCATGCATGGATAAAAGGTGCATTAGAAATGCAAGAGAGATCAATGGATTCTAATAAAAACAAAAAGTTCATTGATGTGGTTTCATATTTCACACTGCAACTAACCTTTAAGTTGGTTGTTATTTTTCCATAAAAATCTGTTATGTTATCTGTTTATGTTAACATGTAATAGGTTACTTAGGTTACTTTTGACTAGACAGACCTTTGTTGGCAAAGTAATGTCTCTGCTTTTTACTATGCTGTCTAGGTTGGTCATAACTTTTCTTCCAAGGAGCAAGCGTCTTTTAATTTCATGGCTGCAGTCACCATCTGCAGTGATTTTGGAGCCCCCAAAATAAAGTCTGTCATTGTTTCCATTGTTTCCCCATCTATTTGCCATGAAGTGATGGGGCCGGATGCCATGATCATAGTTTTCTGAATGTTGAGTTTTAAGCCAACTTTTCACTCTCCTGTCACAAAGAGTCAGATACAACTGAGCAACTGAACTGAACTGAATAGGTTACTATCTTACAGGTTATTGATAGGTTGTTGTTTGGTCACTCAGTTGTGTCTAGCTCTTTGCAACCCAATGGACTGTAGCCTATTAGGCTCCTCTATGGAGAAGGCAATAGCAAGCCACTCCAGTACTCTTGCCTAGAAAATCCCATGGATGGTTGAGCCTGGTAGGCTGCAGTCCGTGGGGTCGCTAAGAGTCGGACACGACTGAGCGACTTCACTTTCAATTTTCACTTTCACACATTGGAGAAGGAAATGGCAACCCACTCCAGTGTTCTTGCCTGGAGAATCCCAGGGATGGGGGAGCCTGGTGGGCTTCCGTCTGTGGGGTCGCACAGAGTCGGACACGACTGAAGTGACTTAGCAGTAGCAGTAGCAGCAGCAGTAGAGAATCCGTGGGATTCTCCAGGCAAAAATACTGGAGTGGGTTACTGTGCCCTTCTCCAGAGGATTTTCTCAACCCAGGGATCTAACCTGTGTCTCCTGAATTGGCAGGCAGATTCTTTACCACTGAGCCACCAGGGAAGCCCTAATGATAGGTTATGTGGGTTTATTATATAAAGCTCATATAAACAAACCCTCTTCAGAGTCCTCTATTTTTTTTATAACAGTTCTATTGAGATATAATTCACATACCATAAAATTCACTTATTTAAAGTGTATAGTTCAATGGTGTTTAGTATATTCACAGGATTGTGTAACCATCATCACAATCAATTTTAGCAGAGCCTCACTAAACAATTATTAGCAAACTGATTAATATAGCATAAACAACCTTGCCTATGTTCTCAGGGAGGCAGAAAGAAAAGTTACTTTTTTGGAAGTCACTGCCCCATCCCCAGCCACTTTTTGCTGTCAACTTGCTAAACTTGCAATTAGTTAGACTCACAGCCTTTTTTCCCCCACCTGAACTGTTAAGCAAAATCTTAGACATGCTGTTTGTAAAATTAATATTTTAAATATAAGCATGGTAAATTTCATTTTTTGTTAATCCCAACTTTGCAATCTATTGAGTTTTTTGAATCCCCAATTCATTCTTCTATGATATTAAATATCTCTTCCAGCTTTGCTTAATTGAAAATAGGATAAGTATGCCTTCTCTGTCACAGATAAGAGGGTGTCTAGGTCAGAGCCAAGGACAGTGCAAAATGTTTTTAACTAATCTAAAATGAGAGATTCTTCTCCCCTGAGTACCATGCAATGAACAGATAAGCTCACCTGACCTACCAGGGTCATTTAGCTGTGTCCTCCAAAAAGTTCTCTTGTTTATATCATGGGCCAGCCTTAGAACCAGAGCCAGTAGATACCCAGTGAAGGGGAAAGAAAAAATATTCTAGAATTTGGTAGTTTAAGGATAATGTTCTCTGCAAAAATAACCAAAGCTAATAGGGCTTCTGCCTTTTATCCCTCGTGAGGGCAACACAGTAAGATGAAAGGGTAACAGAAATAGTCTGTTACCCAAGTGTTAACAACTTGGCAAGTGTCGGAATCTGCTAAACGCAGATATACCGAGGCCATCCCTGTCTCTAAAGAAGGAAAATCTAAAGGAAGAAGGAGTAGAAGGTGCATTTAGAATCAAGGGTTTTGGAATCAAGATATTCAGTGAAATGTAAGGAAGAGGAAATACATTCGGAGAGACTATCTGAATCTCTGAGATTTGTAACTTCAGTAGAAAGGCTTTAAACTGTCTCCGGAGAAGTTATCTACTGATAATGGACTAAAGGTGACCCAGGGCTCCTAACAAGATCCCAGAAGGGCAGATCCCAGACTCAACTAGTGTTTCCCTTTTCTCTGTCAGAACTTTGGTTTCTTGATGTGCTGGAGGTACTGGGGAGAGGCTGGCGATTTATGAGATAAGACAGGATGTGATAATAGATTGAAGGGGTGGGGAATGTTGCAATGGGCTCTGTTCACTTGAAAAGTCTTGTAGTTTCTTTGAATTTTGTTTTCATTTTAGACCTAAGTTATACATGTACATAAAAGAGTCAAATAGTTTCATAAGTCTTGTTTTGAAAACAGCAGTATGCCATCCACCTCTCACCATTTTCTGCCCCACAGAAGTAACTATTTTCAACTCTTCTTTATTTAATTTATCAATATTGCTTCTGTTTTTTTTTATGTTTTGGTTTTTTGGCTGCAAAGCAGGTGGGATCTTAGCTCCCCAACCAGGGATCGAACCCTCATCCCCTGCATTGGAAGGCAAAGTCTTAACCAGTGGACTGCCAGGAAAGTCCGCATTTTCAACTCTTTTTAGCTGACTCTTTTGGCATTTACTTCTGTATCTCTAAATGACACGCTTATGTGGTATATAGATTTGTACCAACAGATATATATATATATATATCTGTTGGTATATAGATTTCATATACGTTATTTATTGACTTCCCTCCATGACAGATGAGACTCCCACCTTTGTTATCATTATCATTATCACCACCACCACCACATTCACATGGGCTGAGCAGGCTTCACCTTCCCTGTCCTCTCCAGATGACTGTGCTGTGTTCTGATATTTGGTTAAAACAATATCAGTGTTTATATTGCTATGTCTATGTAAATATTGCTCACATATAAGCCATGTGATGTACCCATGATTTCTTTCTTGCACAACCTTTTGTTTTCTCTGGCCCCCATGATGACATTTTTTTCATTTAGTTTTCTACATACTTAATTATCAATTCAACCCAAACTCCCCATTAATTGTCTACATCTCTTCTCAATAAATTTGGTCATGTTAGGTATTCTCTCAGTTTCATCTTCTTGAAGAAATCTCCCCTGGAGCCCTCTCGTCTGCTCCAACCTAGACTAGTTTCTCTTTAAGCTGCTGCAGAGCTCTTGTTCTGGGAATTCTCTTCGGCATCGTCGTAGAGATTCCCTTTTCTTCTTTTCTAGGTTGGATTCCCTGCTCCTGCATCCTGTGTGACCCTTTTTCTTGGTTTCTTCTTTTGCAAAAGAAACCAATTCTCTGTTAATCTCATGAAAAATAGTGTTCTTAAGATAGTCTCTTTGTCCTTAGTTTTCCAAAATTTCATGATGCTGTGCCTTGGTCTGGATCCATTTTCATTCAACATCAAGGACTTTGGTTGATTCTTCAATCTAGAAATCCTTGTCATTCAATTCTGATAATTTTTTTGATTGATTATTTCCTCCTCATCCACTCTTTATTCTCTCACTCTGGAGTCTCCAGAATTGACCCTTTATTAGAAAAAAAAATCATTCTCTTCTATTTTCCATGTCTTTTTCTTTTGCTTGATTTTCTAGGAGGTTTCTTCAACTTCACCCTACAAACTTCTATAGCATTTTTTAAAGATCTTATGATACTTTAATTTCTAAAAGTTCTTTTGGAGTTTTCCTTTTAATTGCCTCTTATCTTGTTCTGTGGATGCAATATTTTCATTTATTCCTTTAAAAATATTCATGATAATGTGAGGGAATATTTTCCTTCTCTTTGCATAGTCTCTTGTCCTCCAAGTTTTTTCTTTTATCTGTTTTTTGTTTGGGCAGACATATTTCCAGATAACTAATGATCCTTAGTTCTCTGTCTACGTACAAGAGTAGGGCACCAAAGAGCCAATCAGAGGCTCTGAGCATGTGTTGGACACATTTGATTTCCACTGGACATAAGCAGATCTCTGTGTTTCTGACTGGATTCTTTCTTTGAGTCATCCTCAATATCGTAGGTTTTTCATTTTAGGCTATCAGCCTCTGCAAAGAAGCCCCCTTCAATTTCCTGCCTAAACAGTTCAGCTTGGCTGCCAGCATTTAGAAGCTGAAAGAGGAAAGAGGCTGACCTTCAATATGTAAATACTCTACCAAGCATGGGAATATTTTGTATAACATTGTGTGGTTTCTGTTTCCTGAATGGACCCACTGATATAATAACTCTTCAACTGAATCTAGTGTTTCCCCATCAAGAGACCCTTGATTTTACCCTGTCCAATGAATAAACCTCCAGTGTAATGTGTTAAGTTGCGGTACCACCAAATCTTGAACCTTAGTGGCTTCTTCAGTGTAAATCACAATGTTTCTTGGTTCTCCCCCACTGCTGGCTTAAGCTTTAGCTTTCCAGGTGCTACTAAGACAGTGATCATTTTTTCATCTATTTTCCAGCTTCTGAACTCTTATTGTGGTCTTGTCTCCTGTTCTTTATGTCGTTGTGAGATTTAGTTCAGTTCAGTCGCTCAGTTGTGTCCTACTCTTTGCGACCCCATGAACCGCAGCATGCCAGGACTCCCTGTCCATCACCAACTCCCGGAATCCACCCAAACCCCTGTCCATCGAGTCGTTGATGCCATCCAACCACCTGATCCTCTGTAGTCAACTTCTTCTGCCCTCAATCTTTCTCAGTGTCAGGGTGCTTTCAAGTGAGTCAGCTCTTCGCATCAGGTGGCCAAAGTATTGGAGTTTCAGCTTCAACATCAGTCTTTCCAATGAACACCCAGGACTGACCTCCTTTAGAATGGACTGGTTGGATCTCCTTGCAGTCCAAGGGACTCTCAAGAGTCTTCTCCAACACCACAGTTCAAAAGCATCAATTCTTCTGTGTTCAGCTTTCTTTATAGTCCAACTCTCACATCCGTACATGACCCCTGGAAAAACCATAGCCTTGACTAGATGGACCTTTGTTGGCAAAATAATGTCTCTGCTTTTTAATATGCTGTCTAGTTTGGTCATAACTTTCCTTCCAAGGAGTAAGTATCTTTTAATTTCATGGCTGCAATCACCATCTGCAGTGATTTTGGAGTCCAGTAAAATAAAGTCAGCCACTGTTTCCACTGTTTCACCATCTATTTCCCATGAAGTGATGGGACCAGATGCCATGATCTTAGTTTTTCGAATGTGGAGCTTTAAACCAACTTTTTTCACTCTCCTCTTTCACTTTCGTCAAGAGGCTCTTTAGTTCTTCTTCACTTTCTGCCATAAGGGTGGCATCATCTGCATATCTGGGGTTATTGATATTTCTCCCGGCAATCTTAATTCCAATTTGTGCTTCATCTAGCCCAGTGTTTCTCATGATGTACTTTGCATATAAGTTAAATAAGCACAGTGACAATATACAACCTTGACGTATTCCTTTTCCTATTTGGAACCAGTCTGCTGTTCCATGTCCAGTTCTAACTGTTGCTTCCTGACCTGCATATAGGTTGCTCAAGAGGCAGGTCAGGTGGTCTGGTACTCCCATCTCTTTCAGAATGTTCCACAGTTTATTGTGATCCACACAGTCAAAGGCTTTGGCATAGTCAATAAAGCAGAATAGATGTTTTTCTGGAACCCTCTTGCTTTTTCGATGATCCAGTGGATGTTGGCAATTTGATCTCTGGTTCCTCTGCCTTTTCTAAAACCAGCTTGATATGTCTCCTTTACTATTATTTTACTAGGGTTTAGGGAGGGAGCAAATGCATGTATTCAAAATGTCTTCCTTATCTGAAAACTTTCCTGTAGTGTCTCAGAACCTATTTATCTCACAGAGATTCATGGAGTGGCTCATACTGCTTAAGCACTTGGGACGCATCAGTGAACAAAACGGAATATCCTTGTACTTATAGAATTTACATTTGTGTGTGTGTAAGGAGAGATAATAAAAATAAACCTAAATACATAGAGTATATATTAGGTACTATATAGGTAAGGTAGGAAGTGCAACAGGAGGAGAGAGTATGGAGAAAATGTAGTACACTGTTGGTAGGAATGTAAACTGGTATAGTCACTATGGAGAACAGTATGGAGGGTCCTTAAAAAAACTAAAAATAGAATTACTATTCGATCCAGAAATTCTATTTGTGGGCATAAATCTGGAAAAGACAAAAACTGATTCAAACAAATACCTGGACCCCAATGTTCATAGCAACACTATTTACAATAGCTAAAACATGGAAGCAATGTAAGTGTTCATTGACAGATGAATAGGACAAAGAACACATATGTATATACAATGGAATATTCAGTTCAGTTCAGTCGCTCAGTCATGACCGACTCTTTGTGACCCCATGAATCACAGCATGCCAGGCCTCCCTGTCCATCACCAACTCCCGGAGTTCACTCAAACCCATGTCTATTGAGTCAGCGATGCCATCCAGCCATCTCATTCTCTGTCGTCCCCTTCTCCTCCCACCCCCAATCCTTCCCAGCATCAGAGTCTTTTCCAGTGAGTCAACTCTTTGCATGAGATGGCCAAAGTATTGCAGTTTCAGCTTTAGCATCAGTCCTTCCAATGAACACCCAGGATCGATCTCCTTTAGAATGGACTGGTTGGATCTCCTTGCAGTCCAAGGGACTCTCAAGAGTCTTCTCCAGCACCACAGTTCAAATGCATCAATTCTTATTACTCAGCCATAAAAAAGAATTAAAACCTGCCATTTGCAGCAATATGAATAGACCCAGAGATTATCATACTAAAAACAAAGTAATTCAAATATATGATATAACTTACAAGTGGAATCTAAACAAATGATACAAATGAACCTATTTTTAAAACAAATTAGACTCAGAAAACAAACCTATGGTAACCAAAGGAGAAAGGAGGAGAGGGATAAATTAGGAGAATGGGATTAAAAGATACACACCACTATACAGAAAACAGAGAAAAAACAAGGACCTACTATATAATGCAGGGGACTATATTCAATATCTGGTAATAATCTGTAATGGAAAAGAATTTGGAGAACACATATAAATATGAACCACTTTGCTGTAGACCTCAAACTAACACAATTTTGTAGATCAACTATACTTCAATTTAAAGAAAGTGCAGCAGGAATCAGTAGTAATTGGCAGGGTGGAAGGTTGCAGCATTTATTAATAATAAAATGATCAATGTAAGTCCTATCAAGAAAGTAAAATTTGAGCAAAGACTTGAAGGAATTGGAATCATAAATATGTATATTCCTTGTTGGATGGATTTCCACATATTTTCCACAAGTTTAGCCTCTGTTTATCCTTAGCTTAAAGGGAGACCAAAGTCTTCTCTTTATTTTGCACCCTCACTGTACTTGGCTTATAACTCTTCAGAGAACCCAACCTCACTAGCTGCCTACATGCCTGGAGAGATATTTGAACTTAGGGGCTAACCAGCCATATTCTTTTGGGTAAAACACAATTCTTGAATCTCAGTTTTTCCATTTGTATGTGGGAATGATGGTGAATCACTGGGCCTCATTTTCTACCTGGAAGCTAGTACCCATTTCTTCTAAGGTTAGTAAAATAAAAGCACAATAAAAATCATGTGATGAGCATGACATCTTTGATGATAAGAGAGAAACAACCCACATTTTTTTTTTTTTGGGGGCAGGGAGAAAATACTGAACTTATCTTGGACTTTAGATAGGGGCTTTACTAGGGGCTTCCTTGATAGCTCAATTGGTAAAGAATTCACCTGCAATGCAGGTGACCCCGGTTCGATTCCTGGGTCAGAAAGATCTGTTCCAGTGTTCTTGGGCTCCCCTTGTGGCTCAGCTGGTAAAGAATCTGCCTGCAATGCAGGAGACCTGGGTTCAGTTCCTGGGATGGGAAGATCCTCTGGAGAAGGGAAAGGCTATTCACTCCAGTATCCTGGCCTTGAGAATTCCATGGACTGTATAGTCCATGGGGTCACAAAGAGTTGGACACAACAGAGCGACTCTCACTTCACTTAGATTTACTCTGGGGTATACTGAAGTAAGCTGGTTTGACCCTACCAATCCCACTCAGCCACCCCTCAAGCTCCCACCTGCAGGCTGACTTCATGATCGATTGGCCAAGCAATATTCTTCCATCCAGGTTCACAATCAAAGAAACTAACTTTGAGTGCTTACATGCCCAGTATTATGCTGGTGCTTTGCCTGTTAATACTCACAACAGTCTGATGAGACATAAGTTTCTAGCCCTAATTTCAAATAAGGAAACTGAATGGTAGAGTTTTTGAAATGTGAACAAATTAACAAGAAAATAAAAACCCCATTTTATTTAGTAGGTATATTAGTAGGGGTTCTTCAGAGAAAGAACCAAAGGGACTTTTACATACCCATCTCCCCATCTATTGACTGATGAACAAATGGATAGGTTTAGTATAAGGAATTGTTTCACATGATGATGGAGGCTGAGAAGCCAAAACCTGTAGAAGTTATTATCTATGCAAGCTAGACACCTGGAAGAGTGGGTGGTATAGTGCCAATGTTCCATAAAACATTCTGAACTGTAACTCCAGGAGGCTGTCTTCTCAAGCTGTTGTGAGTGTCAACAGGGGAAGCACCAGTATGCTATTCACCCATGTTGATATATCTGTAGTCGTTATGTATTATATATGACTAATATTTCCTTGTGGCTCAGTGGTAAAGAATCCACCTGCCAATTCAGGAGACGCGGTTTCTATCCATGGTTCAGGAAGACACCCTGGAGAAGGAAATGCAACCAACTCCAGTATTCTTGCCTGGGAAATCCTATGGACAGAGGAAACTGGTGGGCTCTGGGGTTGCAAAGAGTCAGACACAACTGAGTGACTAAACAACAAGTGACTAATATTAATATAATACATGCAATATAGATGTCATATTATAGCTATTCATCATTGATAAATCTACAGTTATTCATCCATTCTCATGCTGATGGACATTGAACTTGTTACCAACATTTTGCTATGAATATTCTACATCTGTCTCCTTGTAAACATGAGCAAGACTTACTCTAGAATTGAAAGTTTTGGGTCAGAAGATTTGGGTCACCAGCATCTCTGACTTTATTCAGTTCAGTTCAGTTGCTCAGTTGTGTCCTACTCTGTGACCCCTGGACTACAGCATTCCAGGCTTCCTTGTCCATCACCAACTTCCAGAGCTTGCTCAAACTCATGTCCATCAAGTCAGTGATGCCATCCAACCATCTCATCCTCTGTCATCCCCTTCTGCTCCTGCCTTCAATCTTTCCCAGCATCAGGGTCTTTTCCAAGGAGTCAGTTCTTCACATCAGGTAGCGAAAGTATTGGAACTTCAGCTTCCAATGAATATTTAGGACTGATTTCACTTGAGATTGACTGGTTTGATCTCCCTGCAGTCCAAGGGACTCCTAAGAGTCTTTGTAATATGCTGTCTAGGTTGGTCATAGTTTTTCTTCCAAGGAGAAGGCGTCTTTTAATTTCATGACTACAGTCACCATCTGCAGTGATTTTGGAGCCTCAAAAAATAAAGTCTGTCACTGTTTCCATTGTTTCCCCATCTATTTGTTATGAAGTGATGGGATCGGATGCCATGATCTTAGTTTTTCGAATGTTGAGTTTTAAGCCAACTTTTTCACTTTCCTCTTTCACTTTCATCAGGAGGCTCTTTAGTTCCTCTTCGCTTTCTGCCATAAGGGTGGTGTCATTTGCATATCTGAGGTTATTGATATTTCTCCCAGCAATCTTGATTCCAGCTGTGCTTCATCCAGCCCAGTGTTTCTCATGATGTACTCTGCATATAAGGTAAATAAGCAGGGTGACAATATACAACCTTGATGTACTCCTTTTCCTATTTGGAACCAGTCTGTTGACTTTATTAGATATTAATAAATTCCCCCCCCAAATGGTTGTACCAATTTACAGTCTCACTAGCAGCACAGAAGAAGTTTCCACTGTTCCATTTACACACCAATACTTGATAGTTTCAGACCTACTTTCCAACGTACTCTTGTAGCTTTAATTCCCACTGCTCTCCTTCATTAATCTTTGATTTCAGCTAAATTCTAGTACACACTGATACCTGAATATATTCTGTAATGTACTTCCTTTCTCCCTCAATATTTATTGAGTAAGTACACTATGCCAGAAGCCCAGCTAAATATTAGGAAAAAAATACGAACAGACATAGCTCCTGTCCTAAAAGACTTTATACTTCCCTGGAGGGACAAGACTTGCAAATAGGATTTCAAATATCACTGTTATGATGAAAGTCTGTATAAATTACAGGACACAGTAAGGCAGAAGCAGCACACAAATGTTCCTCCATTTGGGGCAGGGAAAGGAAGGGGAGTGGGGAGAGACGGTCAGAAGAGTCTTCTCAGAGGAAATAGTTTGACCATGTTTTCACTCTGGAAGAGCTCGTCCTTTTCATGACCAGCTCCAAGGCCAACTCTACACAAAATGTCCCAATCACCTAAGGGGAGTACTTTGCATTTTCCTTACAGCCAGCATCATACCGTCTTATATTGTTGTAGATATCTGTATATGTATGCCTTATCTCTTCTACTAAGTTATAAATTCATTTGTGGGAGGTGTTTCTGTCTTAGACATCTTTCTGTCTCCCACCCAGCCTGGAAGATTACTGACATGCACTGTAAATTCAGTCAATGTTGTTGAATGAAAGATTAAAACAAAAGAGTAGGGGCTAAATCATTTGGCTACTTTTCTTTCAAATGCTCGACTTTTAAAACATTTTAACTAATTACTAAATCAGACTAATTTGGGGCTATTATCCAAGTAACAGGAAGACTTTTAAAAAATCCTTTATAAACATTTAATTAATTAATTTAAAAAATCTTTTTCAAAGTCAGTTGCCCAATTCCTTTGGTGCAAATAAACATATTATGTAACCTTATAAAATCTGGCCAATCAAAAGGACTTTCTCTAGTCTTGTTTCCTGCTTCCTTAATAAACTCAACATGCTCATTTCAAAAGATCTTGCCAACATTAGTTCATTATCACTGTACCCATCAGCAGATGTTGGCATATTTTTTTAGTATAGCAATGGAGAAATGAGGTCAAGGCAATTTAGGACCTGGAAACTAGTGGCTTTTATAGTCTCTATAGAATGTCATCCTCTTTCTCTTCCAACCTGAGTTCCCACGCCATACTGAAACTGACAGTTTGATTTTGTTCCAGGATTTTGTGAGAAACATACTGCTGCTGCTGCTGCTAAGTCGCTTCAGTTGTGTCCGCCTCTGTGCAGCCCCATAGATGGCAGCCCACCAGGCTCCCCCGTCCCTGGGATTCTTCAGGCAAGAACACTGGAGTAGGTTGCCATTTCCTTCTCCAATGCATGAAAAAGAAAAGAGAAAGTGAAGTCGCTCAGTCGTGTCTGACCCTTCGTGACCCCATGGACTGCAGCCTACCAGGCTCCTCTGTCCATGAGAGTTTCCAGGCAAGAGTCTGGAGCAGGGAAACATAACTAGCCATTAACTAACAAACCTATATGAAAAATTTTTCATAACTTTTTATACATACCCACTTAAGTGAAAGTATAGTTGTTCAGTAGTGTCCAACTTTTTGTGACCCCATGGACTATAGCCCGTGAGGCTCCTCTGTCCATGAAACTCTCTAGGCAAGAGTCCTGGAGTGGATTGCCATTCCCTTCTCCAGTGGATCTTCCCAACTCAGGGACTGAACCTTGGTCTCCCACATTGCAGGCAGATTCTTTACCGTGTGAGCCACAAGAGAAGGCACCCACAAGGACATTATCTATATAGATAAAAACAGAAAGTTTCATAAACTTCAGTTCAGTTCAGTCACTCAGTCATGTCCAACTCTTTGCGACCTCATGAATCACAGCACTCCAGGCCTCCCTGTCCATCCCAACTCCTGGAGTTTACCCAAACTCATGTCCATTGAGTCGGTGATGCCATCCAACCATCTCATCCTCTGTCATCCCCTTCTCCTCCTGCATTCAATCTTTCTCAGCATCAGGGTCTTTTCTAAGGAGTCAGTTCTTCGCATCAGGTAGCCAAAGTATTGGAGCTTCAGCGTCAGTCCTTCCAATGAATATTTAGGACTGATTTCCTTTAGGAGTGAATGCTTTGATCTCTTTGCAGTCCAAGACACTCTCAAGAGTCTTCTCCAAAGCATCAATTCTTTGGTTCAGCTTTCTTTATAATCCAACTCTCACATCCGTACATGACTACTGGAAAAACCAGAGCTTTGACTAGATGGACCTTTGTTGGCAAAGTAATGCCTCTGCTTTTTAATATGTTGTCTAGGTTGGTCATAGTTTTTCTTCCAAGGAGCAAGTGTCTTTTAATTTCATGACTGTAGTCACCATCTGCAGTGATTTTGGAGTCCCCGAAAATAAAGTCTGTCACTGTTTCCATTGTTTCCCCATCTATTTGCAATGAAGTAGTGGGACCGAGTTGAAGCTGAATGGCTCTATGAAGACCTACAAGACCTTTTAGAACTAACACCCCAAAAAAGATGTGCTTTTCATTATAGGGGTCTGGAATGCAAAAGTAGGAAGTCAAGAAACACCTGGAGTAACAGGAAAATTTGGCCTAGGAGTACAGAATGAAGCAGGGCAAAGGCTAATAGAGTTTTGCCAAGAGAACACACTGGTCATAGCAAACACCCTCTTCCAACGACACAAGAGAAGACTCTACACATGGACATCACCAGATGGCCAACACTGAAATCAGATTGATTATATTCTTTGCAGCCAAAAATAGAGAAGTTCTATACAGTCAGCAAAAACAAGACCAGGAGATGACTCTGGCTGAGGTCATGAACTTCTTATTGCCAAATTCAGACTTAAATTGAAGAAAGTGGGGAAAACCACTAGACCATTCAGGTATGACTTAATCAAACCCCTTATGATTATACAGTAGAAGTGAGAAATATATTTAAGGGACTAGATCTGATAGACATAGTGCCTGATGAACTACAGATGGAGGTTCATGACATTTACAGGAGACAGGAATCAAGACCATCCCCAAGAAAAAGAAATGCAAAAATGCAAAATGACTGTCTGAGGAGGCCTTACAAATAGCTGTGAAAAGAAGAGAGGCAAAAAGCAAAGGAGAAAAGGAAAGATATACCCATCTGAATGCAGAGTTCCAAAGAATAGCAAGGAGAGATAAGAAAGACTTCCTCAGTGATTAGTGCAAAGAAATAGATGAAAACAATAGGATGGGAAAGACTAGAGATCTCTTCAAGAAAATTAGAGATACCAAGGGAACATTTCATGCAAAGATGGGCTCAATAAAGGACAGAAATGGTATGGACCTAACAGAAGCAGAAGATATTAAGAAGAGGTGGCAAGAATACACAGAAGAACTGTATAAAAAAGATCTTCATGACCCACATATTCATGATGGTGTGGTCATTCACCTAGAGCCAGATATCCTGAAATGTGAAGTCAAGTGGGTCTTAGGAACATCACTATGAACAAAGCTAGTGGAGGTGATAGAATTCCAGTTGAGCTATTTCAAATCCTGAAAGATGATGCTGTGAAAGTGCTGCGCTCAATATGCCAGCAAATTTGGAAAACTCAGCAGTGGCCAAGGACTGGAAAAGGTCAGTTTTCATTCCAATCCCAAAGAAAGGCAATGCCAAAGAATGTTCTAACTACTGCACAATGACACGCATCTCACACGCTAGTAAAGTCATGCTCAAAATTCTCCAAGCCAGGTTTCAGCAATATGTAAACTGTGAACTTCCAGATGTTCAAGCTGGTTTTAGAAAAGGCACAGGAACCAGAGATAAAATTGCTAACATCTGCTGGATCATCAAAAAAGCAAGAGTTCCAGAAAAACATCTATTTCTGCTTCATTAACTATGCCAAAGCCTTTAACTGTGTGGATCACAATAAACTGTGGAAAATTCTGAAAGAGATGGGAATACCAGACCACCTGACCTGCCTCTTGAGAAACCTGTATGCAGGTCAGGAAGCAACAGTTAGAACTGGACATGGAACAACAGACTGGTTCCAAATAGGAAAAGGAGTACATCAAGGCTGTATAATGTCACCCTACTTATTTAACTTATATGCAGAGTACATCATGAGAAACGCTGGCCTGGAAGAAACACAAGCTGGAATCAAGACTGCTGGGAGAAATATCAATAACCTCAGATATGCAGATGATATCACACTTATGGCAGAAAGTGAAGAAGAACTAAAGAGCCTCTTGATGAAAGTAAAAGAGGAGAGTGAAAAAGTTGGCTTAAAACTCAACATTCTGAAAACTAAGATCATGGCATCCAGTCCCGTCACTTCATGGCAAATAGATGGGGAAACAGTGGCTGACTTTATATTTTTGGACTCTAAAATCACAGCAGATGGTGATTGCAGCCATGAAATTAAAAGATACTTACTCCTTGGAAGGAAAGTTATGACCAACCTAGACAGTATATTAAAAAGCAGAGACATTATTTTGCCTACAAAGGTCCATCTAGTCAAGGCTATCATTTTTCCAGTAGTCATGTATGGATGTGAGAGTTGGACTATAAAGAAAGCTGAGCACTGAAGAATTGATGCTTTTGAACTGTGGTGTTGGAGAAGACTCTTGAGAGTCCCTTGGACTGCAAGGAGGTCCAACCAGTCCATTCTAAAGGAGGTCAGTCCTGGGTGTTCATTGGAAAGACTGATGTCGAAGCTGAAACTCCAATACTTTGGCCACCTGATGCAAAGTGCTGACTCACTTGAAAAGACCCTGATGCTGGGAAAGATTGAGGGCAGGAGGAGAGGGGACTACAGAGGATGAGATGGTTGGATGGCATCACCAACTCGATGGACATGAGTTTGGTAAACTCCGGGAGTTGGTGATGGACAGGGAGGCCTGGCGTGCTGCAGTTCATAGGGTCACAAAGAGTTGGACATGACTGAGTGACTGAACTGAACTGAACTGATGGGACCAGTTGCCATGATCTTAGTTTTTTGAATGTTGAGTTTTAAGCCAACTTTTTCACTCTCCTCTTTCAATTTCATCAAGAGGCTCTTTAGTTCCTCTTCACTTTCTGCCATAACGGTGGTGTCATCTGCATATCTGAAGTTACTGATACTTCTCCTAGCAATCTTGATCCCAGCTTGCCTCATCTAGCCTGGCACTTCACATGATGTACTCTGCACATAAGTTAAATATGCAGAGTGACAGTATACAGGTTTGACATACTCCTTCCCCAATTTGCATCCAGTCTGTTGTTCCATGTCCGTTTCTAACTGTTGCTTCTTGACCTGCATAGATTTCTCAGGAGGAAGGTTAGGTAGTCTGGTATTCCCGTCACTTTAAGAATTTTCCAGTTTGTTGTGATCCACAAAGTCAAAGGCTTTGGCGTAGTCAATAAAGCAGAAGTAAATGTTTTTCTGGAACTCTTGCTTTTTTGATGATCCAATGGATGTTGGCAATTTGACCTGTGGTTCCTCTGCCTTTTCTAAATCCAGGTTGAACATCTGGAAGTTCACGATTTACGTACTGTTGAAGCCTGGCTTGGAGAATTTTGAGCATTACTTTACTAGCATGTGAGATTCGTGTAATTGTGCAGTAGTTAGAACATTCTTTGGCATTGCCTTTCTTTGGGATTGGAATGAAAACTGACATTTTCCAGTCCTTGGTCTCTGCTGAGTTTTCCAAATTTGCTGGCATATTGAGCGCAGCACTTCCACAGCTTCATCTTTTAGGATTTGAAATAGCTCAACTGGAATTCTATCACCTCCACTAGCTTTGTTTGCAGTGATGCTTCCTAAGGCCCACTTGACTTCACATTTCAGGATGTCTGGCTCTAGGTGAGTGATCCCACCACCATGGTTATCTGGGTCATGTAGATCTTTTTTGTATAGTTCTGTGTATTCTTGCCACCTCTTCTTAATATCTTCTGCTTCTGTTAGGTCCATACCATTTCTGTCCTTTATTGATCCCATCTTTGCAAGAAATATTCCCTTGGTATCTCTAATTTTCTTAAAGAGGTCTCTAGTCTTAAACTTAGGTGAGAATATTCCATATTGGCTTGTAAATCCTCTGTGTCAAAAAGACTAATCTGCAACCTTCCCAGATTTTAGGTTGGGAAAGAGATATAGCAGATACCAAAGATATTCATACCCATAGACTCTGTTGCCAACTCAGCTACATTGGTGACTTGGACATATCAGTGGAAGCTTAGTTTGAAGCCAAAATCTATTAACAGGTTTACCTTACAAAGAATTGGAATGCAAAATGATAATCTTTCATGAAGGAAGATAAGAGGTAAGCATTTGCCTATCATAGTGAGAATCTTAAGCTTTTCCTTCATGAGGGAAATTCCCTTTGCATCTAGCCTTCTGCCCAAGATGGGAGATTCTAAGAAAAACAGAAGTTCTTTTCATGAAAACATTTGTAAAATCAAGTGTAATGTTTTTATCTTCTTTGAACATTTCACAGAAAAATCTATTGTTGCAGTGATTTAGTTGCCACAAAAATCAGGAGGAAACACACAGGAATTCATCTCACTCTGGTGATGGAGGACCAGCACAAGACCTACAGTAATGTTTTCAAACTTCAAGGTGAGTGTATGTAATACTTCCTGCAGTTACTAGACTTGTATGAAGAAATTGGACCTCTTCACAACATTATATTCAATCAGGGACTTTATAAGAATGGTGCGTGGGATAAAGAGGATGGTGAGTCTCCAGTCAGGCGTAGGGTCTAACATTCAGTGGTGTCAGAATGCAGAAGCCAGAGGGCAGAATGATGGCTTCAGGCAGGAATCAGCAGGAGTTGCCTCTGTTTCTTCTGTCAGTAGTTCTTTCCATTTTCTGAGACATGCACGTCTCTGTCACTGTCCCATATATTCATTCCACTCTACCCTCTTTTTGGGAAGAGAGAGACACCAGATCCTTCATAGCCCTGTTCCTGGTCTACTACCGAAGGGCTTACCTTCAATTATCCTTAGCTTGGACATCCATACTCCTTTCCCTTCAGTCTGGCAACTTAGTGAGTGATTCAATAAAAGGAAAAGGTGTTGGTCAACCTTTTTCGGATGCCAGTAAAAGGGATACCTTCCTACCTTTTGGATTCATCCAACAAAGCTAATAAAATTTTCTAATCCTATATTTCTTAGTCTGTGAGTTCAACTGACTTAATCCCAGATTAAGATAAAGTATCAAATTCAACTTCAGACAGACCAGGCAATGCCAAAATTTTGACACTAACATTGAAAAGAGAAGTAGTTCTCCTGTTCAGCTGAGCATGCCTACTCTCAAACAATTTAAAATTCTAGAATTTTGGAACTGGTAGAGACCTTCGTCCTTGTGACTTCCCCTTAGTCTTGCTACTCATGAGTCTTGCCTCCAAAAATGTCCACTTTATGTGCAGTGGGACTCTGGTGCAGCCAGAATTTTTTCTGTTACCTCTTTGTAATCAGAGAAAACGCAAGTGGCTGAGATCGTTGTCAGTATGTGGGTGTGACTGAGGAAAAATACCGCCTGTGACCAATAGTTCTTTCATCACTGTACTCTGCTTTCATACTGTTGCTCATGAATAAAACATATTCACAGGACATTTTGTACTTTTCTTTCCTTATTCAGTTTATTCAGATAGCCACTTCCTTTGGGCAGTGGGACAGAAACTTCAGTTCTGTGTAGCTAGAGATGAAGAAAAAGAGGTATGAAGAAGCTACAGCATTTGTTGAAGAACACATGATGGGACCCTCTTAGAAATAGGATGAAAAGTCACAGTCCTGGACTCTGGGTCCATAAGTTTGTCTGTTTTCTTCCCAATGAAAAGCTTGTTTACTAAAGAAATTCACAATGACTTTCTTTTGGGGGGAGATTTTCTTTGGGGACTTTGTCCTATCTTCAAGAAGAAAGAAAGGAAAGGAGAGAAAGAGAATCAGAGTAGTTCCAATTTTTTACAAAACTACAAACTTGGGCCAGTTTGAAAATATGAACATTCCATAAAGTGAACATGAATTCTTTGATTTGCTAACAACAACAAGGTAAATCATATGGAAAGTCACACGCAACCAGTGCAGTTAGGTTCACTCTGAATGGAGTTAAGACAGCCACACATTCATCCTGAGATACTTGGGGGAGTTGCGGTTGTCCTGACCAGATCGTGTCACCTTCCGACACTGACCTTTTGGATCTCTGAAGTGGCTGCTTGGCCCAGGCTGAGTTTTCTTCATAGCTGAGTTACGCCCATGCCAACTTGGCTTGTGAAATGTTTACAAGCAGTTTTAAATATGATGATGAAAGGAACAGATATATCCAGAGGGCTTTAAAACCACCTTTTCCTAAGTTATCAGGAGGGTTTTCAACAGGTTTGGCCCTAATGTTTACAGAGCTACCGCAAGAGAACAAAGGCTCACATATTGTGTTCCAATAGTTAGAATTTACAAACGAACCTGACAAACGGTTAAAAGAGGACAGAGATGTCATTTTTCCTTCTGCTGCAACAGATAAATGCCTCCATATTTTAAAGCCTAGATTTGGATTTAGAATTCCCAGATGCCACAGAGTTTCATACCAGAAAGTGTGGCGAGAGCTGGCTCCCAAGTTCCAGCCTCTAGACCCTTCCCCAGGCCTCCCCACTTTTGGAGGTCCTTGTGCTCCTCCAGGCTAGCTCTCCAATCCCCACATTTCAGTTCCAGTTTCATGCCCTTCAAACAGCCACACCTGGGACGTGGTGACGTGTGCACAGATGGTGTAGTCCACCCTTAGAGGGTAGACCAGGGAAGAGGCCCACACAGGCTCTGGAAGTGGGTTTGAGGCCACTTGGGCAAGAAGTGCTAGGGTTCCAAGTCCCCAAAACCTAGTGGAAAAGGAGGTGAATACAGATTCAGGGTGGACACAGTCGCTTGGTCCCACAGATGCTTCCACCTATTGAAAGAAGGATCAAAGGGGCCCTAAAACCTGGGACTTGGGACACAGATTCCTTTCACCTTGGTCCAAGTATGAAAGTGAAAGTCACTCAGTTGTGTCTGACTCTTTGCAACCCCGTGGACTATACAGTCCATGGAATTCTCTAGGCCAGAATACTGGAGTGGGTAGCCTTTCCTTTCTCCAGGGGACCTTCCCAACCCAGGGATTGAACCCAGGTCTCCCATAGTGCAGGTGGATTCTTTACCAACTGAGCCACAAGGGAAGCCCAAGTATACCACTTGGTCTAAGTATACTAATTTTCAATACTGTTTTTTTACAAAGCAGTATTGCCTTATTTTTTTCCTTCCAGTTATACTGAGATATAGCTGACATACAGCACTGTGTACACTTAAGGTGTACAGCATGCTGATTTGACTTACATACATTTCGTGATGTAAGTCAAGTCCACTGGATGAACTGATGCTGAAGTTGAAGCTCCAATACTTTGGCCACCTGATGGGAAGAGCTTACTCATTGGAAAAGACCCTGATGCTGGGAAAGATTGAAGGCAGGAGGAGAAGGGGATGACAGAGGATGAGATGGTTGGATGGCATCGCTGACTCAATGGACATGAGTCTGAGCAAGCTCCGGGAGTTGGTGATGGACAGGGAAGCCTGGTGTGCTGCAGTCCATGAGGGTCACAAAAAGTCAGACAAAACTGAGCGACTGCACAACATCACAAAATGATAATCACAGTAAGTTTAGTGAACATCTATCATCTCATGTGGACACAAAATTAAAGGAAAAAATTTTTGCCTTGTGATGAGAACTCTTAGGAGTTACTCCCTTAACAACTTTCATATGTAACAAGCAGCAATGTTAATTATGTTTCTCAAGTTGCACATCCCTAGTACTTGTTTATGTTATAAATGGAAGTTCGTCCCTCTTGACCACACTCATCAGTTTTCCCCCTCTCCTACCCCTCACCTCTGGTAACCACAAATCTGATCTCTTTTTTCTATGAGTCTGTGTGTTTTTGAAGGATAACTTACCTGTTCAATAAACTGTGGAACATTCTGAAAGAGATGGGAATCCCAGACCACCTAACCTGCCTCTTGAGAAACCTGTATGCAGGTCAGGAAGCAACAGTCAGAACTGTACATGGAACAACAGACTGGTTCCAAATAGGAAAAGGAGTACGTCAAGGCTGTATATTGTCACCCTGCTTATTTAACTTATATGCAGAGTACATCATGAGGAACGCTGGGCTGGAAGAAGCACAAGCTGGAATCAAGATTGCTGGGGGAAATATCAATAACCTCAGATATGCAGATGACACTACTCTTATGGCAGAAAGTGAAGAGGAACTCAAAACCTCTTGATGAAAGTGAAAGAGGAGAGTGAAAAGGTTGCCTTGAAGCTCAACATTCAGAAAACAAGATCATGGCATCTGGTCCCATCACTTCATGGGAAATAGATGGAAAAACAGTGGAAACAGTGTCAGACTTTATTTTTTTGGGCTCCAAAATCACTGCAGATGCTGATTGCAGCCATGAAATTAAAAGATGCTTACTCCTTGGAAGGAAAGTTATGACCAACCTAGATAGTATATTAAAAAGCGGAGACATTACTTTGCCAACAAAGGTCCGTCTAGTCAAGGCAATGGTTTTTCCCGTGGTCATGTATGGATGTGAGAGTTGGACTGTGAAGAAAGCTGATCGCCGAAGAATTGATGCTTTTGAACTGTGGTGTTGGAGAAGACTCTTGAGAGTCCCTTGGACTGCAAGATCCAACCAGTCCATTCTAAAGGAGATCAATCCTGGGTGTTCATTGGAAGGACTGATGCTAAAGCTGAAACTGCAATACTTTGGCCACCTCATGTGACGAGTTGACTCACTGGAAAAGACTCTGATGCTGGGAAAGGTTGGGGGCGGGAGGAGAAGGGGACAACCAAGAATGAGATGGCTGGATGGCATCACTGACTCTGTAGACATGAGTTTGGGTGAACTTCGGGAGTTGGTGATGGACAGGGAGGCCTGGCGTGCTGTGATTCATGGGGTCACGGAGAGTCGGACACGACTGAGCAACTGAACTGAACTGAACACCATATTAGTTCCTGGTGCACAATACAGTGACTTGATGTTTCTATACATTACAAAATGGTCACCACTTACTCATTTTTATTAAAAGTAATACATATACATAAAGCAGATCAAATGGTAAGGATGAGTTTATAATGGGAAGTCAAATCATTTTTCCTCTCTGAACCACTCCTAGAATTTTCCTCAATAACCCCAGATTATGTTTTCACCTCTATTTATTATCAACTTTATTATCTTTTTTATATAAACAATCTTATTCTACTGAAGGGTTAAATAGGAAAGTGACAAGCAGATGTGCATTGTAAAAGATCACTGTGGATATAGTGTGGTGAATAGACTATAGGCACAGGAGCAGACACAGGAAAGCTATTAGGAAACTATTTCAAATCAAAGGAAAGCTATTGGTGGCAGCAGAAAAGAGGGATGAGGACAAACTGAAGAGACACTTAGGAGTTACAACTGAGAGGATAGATAGAACTGATAGGTGTGGAAAGGAGAAAGAGCCAAAGATGATTCCTTCCTTATCTTTCCCTTGGTAGTGCTTACAACAATTATGATGAATTGGGTATTTGTGTGATTGTTTAGTTTGCCTTCCCTTCTAGCTTATAAGCAACCCAAGGACAGGGGCCAGTCTTATCCAACACCTTATTTCTGTGTTCTTGTGCTAGCATAGTATGTGACACACAACAGTGTTTAAAAACTGTTTATTGGTGAAATTGTATTTTGGGCTATAAGCAAATGGGTTTATGGTGGCACCGTTCACTGAGTTCAGGGCATGGAGGAAGAAGATGAAATGTGGAGAATGAGTTTTGACCATGCTGAGTTGTAGGTTCCCGTGAAACATCCCAGGGGAAGTGTCCTGGAAGCAGTTGGAAATACATGACTAAACCTTGGGAGAGACTGATGAGCTGGAGAGATGTGGGAGTCAGGAGCGTAGAGAAGGTGGTCAAAGTCATGGAGGATTTGAGACAGCCAAACCAGAAGTGAGCCCAGCTGGTAAAGAATCCGCATGCAATGCAGGAGACCCCAATATGATTCCTGGGTTGGGAAGATCCCCTGGAAAATGGATAGGTTACCCACTCCAGTATTCTTGGGCTTCCTTGATGGCTCAGATGGTAAAGACTCCGCCTGCAATGCGAGAGACCTGGGTTCAATCCCTGGGTTGGGAAGATTCCCGGGAGGAAGGCATGGCAACTCATTCCAGTATTCTAGCCTGGAGAATCCCCTTGGACAGAGGAGCTTGCTGGGCTGCAGTCCATGGGGTTGCAAAGAGTTGGACATGACTGAGCAACTAAGCACACAAACCAGAAGCTTAGAATAAGAGATCCTAGGAGAGTGCTCTGAGGAAGTAATATTTAAGGATTGTGCAGAAGAGTAGCAGTCGACAAAGGAGATAGAGAAATGGCCAGAGTATTCTAGGTAGGAGGAAAACCAGGAGAAATTGGAGTCTGAAGTGTAAGAGAAGAATTTTAAGAAAGAAGGAGGGGTCAACATGTCCAGCACATCTAGAAACTCAAGCAAGGAAGGTAACCAATGATCAGGGTCAATTCAGTGGTGGGTAAAAAAGCCAGAGTGAATTAAGGTGAAATTGGAAAGAAAATGAATTTAGCAAATGTTAGTGGCTCATTCAAACTCATTTATCAGACTAGTTCATTGTCATCTTTAAAATCAGTTTAGATTTCAGAGAGGATAAAATGAAGAACTTGAATTGAGAGGGACAATAGAGTTTGACCGTAATCAAGCCCCACCTCTCATAGGTAGATGAGGGGATACCAGGGAGGTGAGGCTAGGGGTGAGGAGGCGGCTCTGGGGTGTATGCCTATAAGGGGGAGGAGAGTAGCGTAGAGAACTCGGATTAGTTCATCATTTTGCCTTGTGTGTGTTAAGTTGTTTCAGTCGTGTCTGACTCTTTTGCAATCCCATGGACTGTAGCCCGCCAGGCTCCTCTGTCCAGGGGACTCTCCAGGCAAGAATACTGGAGTGGATTGCTGTGTCCTCCCCCAGGGATTCTTCTCTCTGATTAGTTCATCATTTTGCCTTAGGTCAGCCCTAATCCTCACCTAATTCTCTGCCCAAGGGAAAAGGTCAAAGGACTTATTACCAGGATTTAGCTGATGGAATACCACCTCTCACAGATTTTGTCAAGGTCCTCACTCAAGCAGCAAGAAGATAAAGCTCTGCTGAGAAATTTTAGGACATTTCACTAAGCTTCTCAGTTTCTCCTCTGCAAAGAAGCTAACCAGTGATGAGAGCAAAGGATGTTGAACAACAACTAAACTTCCTTTTGTTGAGAAACTGAGATTAATAGTCGGCTAACCTTTTCTTTGTGGTTCAGGAATTTGATTTGTTGTGTATAATCATGTGTGCCCCTGATCTTGTTAAACTGATGTTGGGAAGAACTAATAAAAACATTTGTGTGAACTGCTTCAACCTTAAGCAACCTTAAAATCAACGATAAGAATACAAGCGGACACTTCCTTCCCTAAGGGTTAATAAATTAAACATTAACCTAAAGTGCCACTTACTACTGGAGGCTTACACATTCAGTCCAATTGCTAACTAGAAAAATGGGAAGATAAAGTATAGCTTCTGGCCCTGATCTTGAAATTTCCTGATCCAAAATTTCCAGCTTTTTGGAAAAGCTGGCATTAACAATGACTTTCCAAGCCTTAAGTACAGAAAACCAGACCCTCACAACAGCCCTGACTCCTAAGGTCTCAGACCAACTTCCTCGTGACACTGGATCCTAACAGCCCTTCAGTTGAGGAGGAAGCACATTCCATCACCTTTGCCTAGGTAGCCTGTTCTCAATTCTTTTGCTTCCTAAAGGCTGCACATTCCTCGTTTAAGGTTCAGAAAGACTCTCTTCTTGCTTGCCTTCTCTATGCCCATTTCCACCACCTTGTCGTCTCTCCTACCATATAACTTCTTGTTCTGGACAGGTTAAAGTTGATTTGAAAAGAAAGCTGAGAGAAGAGAGTACAGAAAGTAAAATTTCTACTCAGAAACCATATCTCCATGGCACGTATGAGATTCTTTATTAATAGGCACAGTAGTTCAGGAATCAGGCAAAATTAGAAGTTATAAGAAAGCTGTCCTTTCAATGTACTTCAGTAACACTGAAGATGTTTTTGCGTATATGTTTTTCACAAAGCTCTCACAGTGGACATACGTGATAATGAAGATTAAGGGGCTTAGAGGCAGGCTCACAAATACCGGAGATTGGAGTCTAAAAAGATAAGTCTGCGTTTCCTTTCATCTTTACCCATCTCTTTACTCCAGTTAAGTGTTCCTGGACCCCATAAACATTTTTCTGTTAATGTTTCCACATATCTTTATGATTCCCAAGAAGGCCCTTAAGTCTGTCCCTAAAATTCATTCATTCAACTTAAGTTCCTTTTATTTTGTACCACTGAGCCAAGCACTGCTGATACGAACGGGAATTAGCCATGATCCTCAATGTCGAGGAGCTCATGGTTTAGTGGTGATTCAAGAAGAAATAAATTCGAACACCTCTGGAGATCTAAAAGCATTTTTAGAAATATAAAGTGATAACATTTGGATCTTGTTTTGTAGGTAAGTTAACATCTTCTGATTTTGTATTATTGAAATTATGACTCCAAGTATCCACCTGTGTATGCACGTAACCTTAGATGTTTACACGGTTAAATTTTAAACTGGTCCTTAAATAGAGGGGTTTTGCAATTCATTCATTTTTGAGTTTGCTTCTGAGGTATTTCTTAATACTGAAGTACTTACTGGATGATTTAAACATACTCACAAATTCTGAGAGTCAAAAGGCATCTCTGAAAATAAGTACAGGGTACAGTGTCCAAGAATTTCCTGTTCTCCCTAGATTTGATGACTTTGTTTGCATTGTTCAAAGAGATATTTGACTATTATGTAGAACTCATATTTAACAGACAGCTTTGCAAAGTTGAGTTGTGATATTTTCTCTTTTGCTGATCCATTTTACCATCTAAAGAGTGTTTTTACAGTTTAGCATCTGGGTGCCTCACTTCAAACACATGGGGTTTGAAACTGAGATACACAGTTAAAGTGAAACAAAAGTTCATGATGCTTCACCATAATTATTTAATATTTATTGTTTACCTTTCATTTTTCTAATTATTAACTCAAAGTTTTGGCTCAAATGATTCTAACCTATAATCTCTCAATCAGTCTTAATGAATGCTGAGTAGATTAACCCAGAGGTAGAGGTAGCCTATGAACTTGAAATCAAGTTATCATGTAGAAAATAAATATTCCAATTTCGTTTCTTTCTTTCATTCACAAACATTTATTCAGGGCTTTCCAAAGGATAGGAACTGTTCTAGGTGTTGAAAAGGCATCAGTGAACAAAACAGGCTCCCCTAGGGAGCTCATTTTACTGGAGCTTACAGTCATTTGACCAAAACCCCCGAAGAGCCAATTTTGAGAAGGGACTCCACTTTTTATGGGGGAAGGGAGGCAAATGACAATAATCCCAAATCATTTGAAAGCTGCAGCATGGCAGAGTCAAAGGACCTCTGGATTTGAAATCAGGAGACACTGATCATACACGTCCTGTACTCATTTTCCTTGTTGTTTTCTGGGTCTTAGTTTTCTCATCTATTAAATAATGGCATTAAATTTCAAAATCTCAAGAGTCTCTTCTGGAGTGAGTAGTCTGTTATTCTATAATATGTAACAAGCATTTACTTGATTAAGGTAAATTCACATACAGTGAAATGCATGGATCACAGAGATTTCTTTTTCAAAAGTACAGAAATGTCTAGGAGCCATCTTAAATTTCCCTACCTTCTGCTGCTACATTATGGTGTAGAAGTGTATTTTATGTTCAGAGTAATGATCCTGAGGTATTGCAGGATGCTGAATCAGTAAGACAAGGTTTAATTTTGTTCATTAGACCTATTAAAGCAAGAAAAAGACTGAGGCAAGATAGAGAGATTTCAAACAAAACTGTCTTCTCATAACCCATAGTTAATCAGAAACCCAGTTAACTAGTATGCTCCAGTCCAAGAGTTTACAGTTTTCAGACTTATTTATTCTTCTTTACAACCATGATCAAGTCACTGATCCAGATCCAAGCCATTTCACACTGATTCCACTAAAATCAGTGGATTATGTCTCCTTCAAAAAACATGAGACGAACCGAGAACTTCCAGATGTACAAGCTGGATTTAGAAAAGGCAGGGGAATCAGAGATCAAATTGCCAACATCCGTTGGATCATAGAGTAAGCAAGAGAATTCCAGAAAAACTTCTGCTTCATTGACTATGCTGAAGCCTTTGACTGTGTGTATCACAAAAAACTGGAAAGTTCTTAAAGTGATGGGAATACCAGATCACCTTGCCTGCCCCTGAGAAATCTGTATGCAGGTCAAGAAGAAACAGTTAGAACTGGAGGAACAAGGGACTGGTTCCAAATTGGGAAAGAAGTACATCAAGGCTATGATTTACCACCCTGCTTATTTAACTTATATGCAGAGTACATCATGCAAAATGCCAGTTGAAGGATAAGCTTCCAGGAATCAAGATTACTGGAAAAAATATCAATAACCTCAGATATGCAGATGATACTATCCTAATGGTAGAAAGCAAAGAGGAACTAAAAAGCCTCTTGTAGGTGAAAGAGGAGAGTGAAAAAGCTGGCCTACACTCAACATTCAAAAAATGAAGATAATGGCATCTAGTCCCATTACTTCATGACAAATAGATGGGAAAACAATGGAAACAATAACAGACTTTATTTTCTCAGGCTTCAAAATCACTGTGGACGGTGACTGCAGCCATGATATTAATACAGTTGTTCCTTGGAAGGAAAATTATGACAAACCTAGATGGCATATTAAAAAGCAGAGACATTACTTTGCTGATGATGGTCAATATAGTCAAGCTATGGTTTTAGCAGTAGTCATGTAAGGATGTGAAAGCTGGACAATAAAAAAGGCTGAGCACTGAAGAATTGATGCCTTCTCAACTGTGGTGCTGGAGAAGACTCTTGAGAGTCCTTTGGACAGCAAGGAGATCAATCCAGTCAATCCTAAAGGAAATCAACCCTGAATATTCATTGGATGAACTGATCCTGAAGCTAAAGCTCCAATACTTTGGCCACCTGTTGGGAAGAGCTGACTCATTGGAAAAGACCCTGATGCTGGGAAAGATTGAAGGCAGGAGGAGAAGGGAATGACAGAGGATGAGATGGCTGGATGGCATCACCGACTCAATGGACATGAGTCTGAGCAAGCTCCGGGAGTTGGTGATGGACAGGGAGGCCTGGCGTGCTGCAGTCCATGGAGTCGCAAAGAGTCGGACACGACTGAGAGACTGAACCACCACCACCAAAACAATCACTTCAGAGACAGAAAAAAAAAATTATTTAAATAAGAAACAGACTTGTATAAGACTTATATAGGTCTTCTTATGTTAACTAAGAAACAGATTGAGTGAAGTGATACAATTCTGAGTTGTGTGTGTGTATGTGTGTGTGTTTTAAATGAAGGGGCCAAGGCCCAGGTTAGACACTTAAAGGACAGGCACCTGGGACAGAACAGACACCAAGAGACAGCTCAGTAGACAGAAGACATATAAAGAGGTAGGTGCTCAGGAGAGTGGGGCATTTTTCTGGAGACTAGAGGCAAGACTGGAAGACATTTAAAGAGGCAGGGGCTGGGGTAGGAAAACATATTTATTAAAGAGGCAGGAAAAGGGAGTATCTTGTCAGGGGCCTGGGTAGGAAGAAAGAACATGCACTCCTTCTCTTCTTCATGTGAAAGAAAGAAAGGAAGAGAGAAAAAGAAAAAATATGAGCAAAGGGGTAAAGTTCTGAGTTTTGTTTTACAACATTCCAGATGTATTCTATCAAGTATATGTGCAACTAAAAAGCAAGTGAAAATAAGAAATAAAACATCTATTTTCCAAGTATGCTTTAATAAATCTTAATCCTTTCTAAATTCTAAGCATCCAGTTCAGTTCAGTCGCTTAGTTGTATCTGACTCTTTGCAACCCCATGAACCGCAGCACACCAGGCCTCCTTGTCCATCACCAACTCCCGGAGTTCACCCAAACGCATGTGAATCAAGTAGGTAATGCCATCCAGCCATCTTATCCTCTGTTGTCCCCTTCTCCTCCTGCCCCCAATCTCTCCCAGCAACAGAGTCTTTTCCAATGAGTCAACTCTTTGCATGAGGTGGCCAAAGAATTGGAGTTTCAGCTTCAGCATCAGTCCTTCCAATGAACACCCAGGACTGATCTCCTTTAGGATGGACTCGTTGGCTCTCCTTGCAGTCCAAGGGACTCTCAAGAGTCTTCTCCAAAAGACTCAAAAGCATCAATTTTTCTGTGCTCAGCTTTCTTTATAGTCCAACGCTCATTTCTGTACATGACCACTGGAAAAACCATAGCCTTGACTAGATGGACCTTTGTTGGCAAAATAATGTCTCTGCTTTTTAATATGCTGTCTAGGTTGGTCATAACTCTCCTTCCAAGGAATAAGCGTCTTTTAATTTCATGGCTGCAATCACCATCTGCAGTGATTTTAGAGTCCAAAAAAATAAAGTCAGCCACTGTTTCCACTGTTTCCCCATCTATTTGCCATGAAGTGATGGGACCAGATGCCATGATCTTAGTTTTTCAAATGTGGAGCTTTAAGCCAACTTTTTTCACTTTACTCTTTCACTTTCATCAAGAGGCTTTTTAGTTCTTCTTCACTTTCTGCCATAAGGGTGGTGTCATCGGCATATCTGAGGTTATTGATATTTCTCCTGGCAATCTTGATTCCAGCTTGTGCTTCTTCCAGGCCAGCGTTTCTCATGATGTACTTTGCATATAAGTTAAATAAGCAGGGTTACAATATACAGCCTTGATGTATTCCTTTTCCTATTTGGAACCAGTCTGCTGTTCCATGTCCAGTTCTAACTGTTGCTTCCTGACCTGCATACAGGTTTCTCAAGAGGCAGGTCAGGTGGTCTGGTATTCCCATCTCTTTCAGAATTTTCCACAGTTTATTGTGATCCACACAGTCAAAGGCTTTGGCATAGTCAATAAAGCAGAAATAGATGTTTTCCTGGAACTCTCTTGCTTTTTCAATGATCCAGCGGATGTTGGCAATTTGATCTCTGGTTCCTGTGCCTTTTCTAAAACCAGCTTGAACATCTGGAAGTTCACAGTTCACATACTGCTGAAGCCTGGCTTGGAGAATTTTGAGCATGACTTTACTAGCATGTGAGATGAGTGCAGTCCAACTTTCATATGAGAGTTGGACTGTGAAGAAAGCTGATCGCCGAAGAATCAATGCTTTTGAACTGTGGTGTTGGAGAAGACTCTTGAGAGTCCCTTATTCTGCAAGGAGATCCAACCAGTCCATTCTAAAGGAGATCAATCCTGGGTGTTCATTGGAAGGACTGATGCTAAAGCTGAAACTGCAATACTTTGGCCACCTCATGTGATGAGTTGACTCACTGGAAAAGACTCTGATGCTGGGAAAGGTTGGGGGCGGGAGGAGAAGGGGACGACAGAGAATGAGATGGCTGGATGGCATCACCGACTCTGTGGACATGAGTTTGAGTGTACTCCGGGAGTTGGTGATGGACAGCGAGGCCTGGCGTGCTGTGATTCATGGGGTCGCGGAGAGTCGGACACGACTGAGCGACTGAAATGAACTGAACTGAACTGAGATGAGTGCAATTGTGCGGTAGTTTGAGCATTCTTTGGTATTGCCTTTCATTGGGATTGGAATGAAAACTGACCTTTTCCAGTCCTGTGGCCACAGATGAGTTTTCCAAATTTGCTGGTGTATTGAGTTCAGCACTTTCACAGCATCATCTTTCAGGATTGCAATAGCTCAACTGGAATTCCATCACCTCCACTAGCTTTGTTTGTAGTGATGCTTTCTAAGGCCCACTTGACTTCACATTCCAGAATTCTAAGCATTAAAATATGCTAAATAAGGGTCTCTGGAAAACATGCCTCGCTGATGAGGCTGAGTGTTGGAAAGGCTGCCAACAGTCTCCTGCCAGGGCAGGAGACTTAAGAGACGCAGATTCAGTTCCAGGGTTGGGAAGATCTCCTGGAGGAGGGCATGGCAACCCACTCCAGTACTCTTGCCTGGAGAATCCCATGGCCAGAGGAACCTCACTGATGAAGCTGAGTGTTGGAAAGGCAAGACTGTCCTCCTTCTCAATTCATGGTATCTAAGGAGCTAGAGCACAACCAGAACTCTTTGAAATCTTAATGGACACGTACACTGGCTTGATTCTTATAGAAGAATAAAGTCAGATTTCAAAATGGCTTTGGTCTTCAATATTTGATTGTAACATTCAGGAAGAATTTGAAGTCTGGCCTATTGTTTTAAAGCTGTGTTTATTCACCAACTGGGTGAATTTACAACTCACACATTCCAAAAGTATAACTTTCTTTCATAGGATACCTTTTGAAACATTCATCTTGGTCGTCATTCAGTGAAGAAATCTTATTTTCCTCGTGTATGAATCACAGTGTCTCCTCAGAAGTTATTGTCCACAATAGCATTTCCACTTTTGAAAAACTAGACTGATTTCCTCCCTTCATGTTGCCTCTGATTAGACCTTCTCCTCTGTTTTCCTTTTCTGAAACTACTTCCTTCCACTGGTCAGTTAAATCAGTCTTTTAGAAACATTCTTTTTATCCCTTTCTCTTTCCTGGCTCTCCTTCACCTCTCATTCTCTTAAAACACCTCTCCTCATTATTCCGTCAGCCCAAACATTCATGTTGACCACACAGTGCACGTCCAACAATGTAGATGTCTGAAGGCTAGAAGAGATATAGGCTTGGAACCTTCAGTCAAGGGGTTTTCAGTCTGGTTAAGGAGACAGCAAGCATATTGGAGCAAACAAAACCACAAGGAAACCAGGACACTAGACCCTGTGATCGGGCTACTAGATCTGAGCTCTAGAGTTCAGAAAACCAAGTAGCCTGAAGTTGCAAAGCAGAGGAACAAAGCCACACCATCATCTGCCAAGAAATCGTACATAAATCTGCAGAGACACAGATCCTGCCAAGTGTGATTTCCCAACTTTGGAGCCAATATGGAACTGTTACAAAACAAGAAGAGAAGGCACCAGATAGCCTATGATTTTACGTACACTTTTAACATCTTTCTAGCGGTATTAATTTGTTAGCTGGATCACTAAAGATGATCAGGCCTTTGAAAAAGGTGTCCATAAATATCAGAAACATAAGTGTGTGCATGTGAGAAATAGACAGACAGACAGAGATGGAGGGATACTTAGCCAGGTAGGAATCAATCAAAAGGTGAATAATCAGAACACAATGTACCCCAACCTGCTCCATCAATATAGCCAATGTGTCACTGTGGAGAAATAGCACCATTTAAGAGGTCTGATATATTAATTAATGCTTGAATTATCATATAAAAAATAAATCTTTCCAAGATATACCTTACAGCAGGTACTACCTGAGAGAGATTTTTTAAATGAAGTCACATATTGACTGGGAAACGGGGACCACTCTTCTCTTTCCCTGAGCAAGACTGTACAGAGATTGGCATTTAACGTCAGCAGAAGGCTTGACCATGCCTGTGTACCCAGTCATCCCAGTTTATTCGTTTCACAGCGAGGAGATTTTTGGTTTCTATCTGGCGCAATGTTCCTTCGGTCACCCTGCACAGGTAACTGCCTCACCTAAAAATGTAAGGAAATGGTGCTCTCTGCAGGACAAAATGGTAATCGCAGCCTCAGTGACCCTTGAGGAAGTGTCGTGTTTTTTGTAGTACAATACTGTTTCTCTCCACAATGTGGCACTGCTGTCCTAAACGTCGTTTCTCAGCCAGTTTTGGGTGGGAAAGAGGGTGATGGCGACAGTGAAGATACAGGGTGGGAAGTACAAACGAATTAGGAGGAGAGATTGGCTAAGGAAGAAAGCAGACTCTTTGTGCCAGAGAGGGCTTGCCTGGCAACTCAAATTAGACTCATTCCAGTTAGGAAAGTTACCCCTGAGCCCAAGTCATTTTGGATTATTTAATCCAATGGTTCCCAAACCTTCCTGACCAACAGAATCACCAGGGAACTTTTTAAAAAAGATGTAGATCCCCAGATTCTACCCCCAAGAAACTCTGATTCATAAATCTGGGGAGGAGTCCAGTCACTTGTTTTTAAAAAGCTCTGCTGAAGATCATTGGTGTTTCATTTATACAAGTCTTGGAGAGGAAAACAAAATTTTTAAGAGGAATCAATTCTTGCAGCGTACAGTTTCCGTTTCTCAATTCAATAACAACTAATGCCATGAGAATCTATTCCTGAGTTCTCTAGAAAATCAGAGCACAATTGATTGACGATGCCCATCTGTCTCCTTGAAGTACTTACTAAACAGACCTCTATTCCGTGTTTCTTCTCACCATGGGCAAAGATTGTGACCCAGCATAACCATAATTCCCTGGTACCAGACCACACTGTTTCCTTTTCATGCACTGATCACCCCAGTTAGAGAGCAGAGGTGGTCTGGCTAACTTTGGCATCATTCAGAACTGAGTTTGAATCCTAACCCAACAACTGATCAGCTATGGGGCATTTAAAAATTTACCTAACCTTTCTGGACCTTTATTTATAATAGGAGATAGTCATACTTGCCTCTGAAGGCTGTAGAAGACTCAAATGAGGCGATTTAAAGTCCATACATCCTGGCTGGCACAGGATGTCTAATGAATTGTATTTATTACTGGCAGTAGTAGTCATGCTACCTGTGATCTCTGGAACTTCTCTCCAGCACCCACACAATCTGATTCTCTACATACATGATATTTTTTGCATCCTAATGCCCTGTTTTTGGAGAAGGCAATGGCAAGCCACTCCAGTACTCTTGCCTAGAAAATCGCATGGACAGAGGAGCCTGGTGGGCTGCTGTCGATGGGGTTGCTGAGGGTCGGACACGACTGAGTGACTTCACTTTCACTTTTCACTTTCACACATTGGAGAAGGAAATGGCAACCCACTCCAGTGTTCTTGCCTGGAGAATCCCAGGGACGGGGGAGCCTGGTGGGCCTCTGTCTATGGGGTCGCACAGACTCGGACACGACTGAAGCGACTTAGCAGCAGCAGCAGCCCTGTTTTGAGAAAGACTGCTCAGCCTTGTTTCTAATAACCTGTTTAAAAAGTAAGGAAAGTGTCCTTCCCCTCTCTGAATCATAGCAGATAGACAAAATGAATATCTTTAGCAATGCTTAATCCCCCAATCATTCATGTTAGAATGATACTGTTGGAACTTACCTTAGCAGGAGTTTTCAGGTTTTGGTGAGTGAGTGAATCCTCCAGAGCACATATTAAAAGCACAGTTTCCTAGGCTATGGCTCATGATTCTTGATTAAGTTAACCTGGCATGGAGGCCGGGCATCATCACTTCAACAATCCGCACACTTGAACCGTGAAAAACATGGCCTTAAAAATAACTTAGTCCCAGGTGATGGGTATTAACAAAACAAGGTGGTGATCCTCCTGCAATATATATATATCTGTCGAATCAGGTTGTACACCTTAAACTTCTACAATGCTATATATCAATTATATTTCAATAAAACAGGAAAAATTACCCAGTTCCAGGGTATCAAACTCAAAAGCTTTCAGAAGCCAAGCAGATTGTGCATGTACAGTAAGGGACAGGGTATCAGGTAAAAATGGTGTGATGCTTACCAAATGGAACTGGAAAGCCCATGCCCTATCTTCTTTACTTTTTAAAAATTAAGTTATGATGCATTTGGAAACAATTTGCTAGACAAATGGAATTTGTCTCTGAGCAAAGGAAGGCAAAATGACTTGCTCTTTATCACTTGAGGAGTGGTGGAGCGACACTCACTTTGTGAATGTCCTGGTTACTGTGCCATGTGACAGCCTCTTGAGTGGAACTCAATAGTGTCCTTCTTTTTTGGCCTGAGACTAAATTTTATATCCAGTTGGAGAAAAGGAAAAACAGCATTGAGAGAGCACAGCTTAGAGGGTGACTCCAGCCTAGACTGTTCCCCTAAAGAAAACTTTTTTTTAAGCAAAGAAGCCTAGAGTTCACAGAGGAGGTCTTTATCCAGTGATCCTGAGTGCCAGGACCTCTCAAACTGCAGACAAATATGTGCCATCAATTATTTTTGATCCACTTTAACACTACTTAAATGTTTATTTTCAAAGCAACCAGAAGCAGCTTGTCTCCTTCCTGAGAGAACTATCCACCTGGTGTGTGCTGTTGCTCAGTTGTGTCCACCTGGTAATGGTGATCAATAGAGCCAAGGAAAGACAGAGTCTGATTAAATGGGGGAAGGGAACACTGTCAGGAAACTGTGGGAAAGCAAAACATGGCATATTTAAACATGACTCGCCTCTCTCGTAAAATTTCAGGAAAACCAACATCCCATAAAAATAAGCAACAGAAAAGCATCAAGATTAAATCCAATAAAGGTTATCATGAGGAAAAGGAGGGTGAGAAGCAGATAACATTTTTACAGTGAAAATGAAAGCACACCAGAAACAGATGAAAGCTATTATATTCTGCTCCAAAATGAACTGAAAAACACTTTTAAATAATACAAGACATAAAACAATAGTAGAAATCAGAAGTAGAGATACTTGAAATAAAGTGACAGAATTCATAAAAGAACTAGAAATAAAAGAAAAAATTCAGAGACTGGAACACCAGAGTGAACAAACAAACAGAAAACACCTTAACAGACACAGAAGGTGAAAAAGAAGGAAACTTTAAAATAAAAAAATTTAAATATTAAAGAGAAAGTGACAAATATTAAAGGGAAACTAAAGCGAAGTGAAAGTCACTCAGTCATGTCCGACTCTTTGCAACCCCATGGTCTATACAGTCCGTGGAATTCTCCAGGCTGGAATAGTGGAGTGGGTAGCCTTACCATTCTCCAGGGGATCTTCCCAACCCAAGGATCAAACCCAGGTCTCCCACATTGCAAGCGGATTCTTTACCAGCTAAACCACAAGGGAAGCCCCCAAAAGACAAACTAAGGACATGCAATATACCGATGATAGCTTTATACTATCATAGTTGGGAGAGATCCCAACTAAATTGAGAACATAAATGTTTAAAAATTTAAATTTTTTTAGTTTATCTTAAACTAAAAAGGATTAAAAGTCATTCAATGATTTTGAAGTTTTTCACTGATTAGAACCAAATCCCCACTTCCTGGGACTTATCATGTGAACCAGTCATTCCATTTCTAAGTATTTACCTCCAAGTAAATGAAAGTGTACGTTCATACAAAGACTTGCATTAAATGTTAATAGCAGCTTTCTTTGTAAAAGCTACGAACTGGAAGGGTTTCCCTGTTGGATCAGTGGTAAAGAATCCACATGCAATGCAGGAGACCAGGTTCAGTCCTTGGGTTGGGAAGATCCCCTGAAGAAGGAAATGGCAATCCATTCCAGTATTCTTGCCTGGGAAATCCCGTAGACAGAGGAGCCTGGTGGGCTATAGTCCATGGCCTTGAAAAAGAGTCGGACATAACTTTGCAATTAAACAACTGGAAACAACCCTTATGACCATCTACAGGTGAACAGGTAAGCAAAATGTGGTACATTCATGCAATGGAATACTACTTAGCAAAAAGAAAAGAAATGAACTTGATAAATGAACAATTTGGAAAAACTGCAGAAACATTATATTGAATGAAATAACACAGACCAAAAAAGTACATACTGTATATGGTTCCATCCATATAAAAAATTCTAGGGCTTCCTTGGTGGTCCAGTGGTTAAGAATCCGCCTACCAACGCAGGAGACATGGATTCAATCCCTAGTCTGGGAAGATTCCACATGCTGTGGAGCAACTAAGCCTGTGTGCCACAACTATTGAGCCTGTTCTTTAGAACCCAGGAGCCGAAACAAATGAGCCCATGTGCCGCAACTATGGAAGTCCTCACGCCCTACAGCCTGTGCTCCACAATAAGAGAAGCTACTGCAATGAGAAACCCATGCACTGCAACTAGAGAGTAGCCCTTGCTCACTGTAGCTAGAGAAAAGTCCTTGAAACAACAAAGACCCAGCACAGCCAAAAATAAATAAAATGTTTTAAATTATAAAAAATGCAGACTTATCTAGAGTGATAGAAAGATGAGTGTTTGCTTGGAAAATGTAATAGGAAACGGAGGGGGTAGAAGTTGGTAACATGGTATCATATAATTGAAATTTTCTAGGAGAGTCGAATTTAAGTGTTCACACCCAAAGAAAAAAGATGAATATGCAAGGTGATGGATGTGTTCATTAACTAATAGGAAGGAGACTTTCATACGTACATGTATCAAGATGTACATTTTAAATATCTTACAATTTTATTTGTCAGTTATACCTCAATATGGCTGATTTACAGAGAGAGAGAGAAAGACTAGGGAAATAACTGATAAAAGGATAACCATGACTAGTGGGAAACACACCAATAAATCACCCTCGCAGGGAGCCAGCTAGGCTGGTACTCAGAAAACCTGAGGAGTTGAACAGTTCAGGCAATAGCCAGGCCAAAGCCATCTAAAGCCGTAGGTGAGGTGTCACTTCATCACGGCTCCTCTAGCACATTAGCAGAGGTATGGGCATTTGGGTGAGGATAGTTTTGTGTATTGCTTGGTGCTTTTTTTTATATGAAATGTATTTCTTCAGAAGTCCAGGGTAAAATGAAACACCAGAGGGTTTCTTGGAGGCCTGGCTTTTGGACAGGCAGAGACCATTAGGTACCGTGTTTCAGTCTTGCAGAACTTAAGCTGAATATTTACCATGAGTCTCCTTGACTTGTCCCGTAATTGACTGTACTAAGGCATTCTTCTCTCTCTCCAGCCTGTCCTTTGGCAGATTGCAGGTGCTGACACAGAACAGCTTGCCTTTATTACCTTTTCCTTTATTTCCTCTTTTTTTTAAAAAATTGTGATTAAAAATATATAAAATAAAATTTACCATCTTAACCATTTTTAATGCTGGAGAAGACTCTTGAGAGTCCCTTGGACTGCAAGGAGATCCAACCAGTCCATTCTAAAGGAGATCAATCCTGGGTGTTCATTGGAAGGACTGATGCTAAAGCTGAAACTCCAATACTTTGGCCACCTCATGCGACGAGTTGACTCACTGGAAAAGAGTCTGATGCTAGGAGGGATTGGGGGCAGGAGGAGAAGGGGACGACAGAGAATGAGATGGCTGGATGGCATCACCGACTCATTGGACATGAGTTTGAGTGAACTCTGGGAGTTGGTGATGGACAGGGAGGCCTGGCGTGCTGTGATTCATGGGGTCGCAAAGAGTCAGACACGACTGAGCGACTGAACTGAACTGATAAGTATCTACCTTAAAAAAGAGAAGTTCTCATTGTCATCCCACCTCTTTCTTAATCTCTTTTTCCACAGGTTCCATCTGTGTTTTTATAAGAGACTTTCATGATTTTACAAGAATCCGTAAGTTCAAACAAGAATTGAAATAGCTGAAGGACACAGATCCTAGAAAAGATCCTCAATTTGACTGATCCATCTGTATTTTAGCCTAAACTCCACACAAAGCAGATTACAGGCACAAGGTCTGAGGTTCCAACAACCCAGAGGAAAGCTGAATGGATAACAGTGAAAGCACACTTCAGTGAGAAGTCATTAGACTGAAAGTAAGTTTTAGGGGTAAATCTCTTCAAAGTTGAGATGGGAAAAAAGATAAACAGAACTTTTAAACTATCTGTTTAAAGGGAATCTTTAAACTAGCTGATATTCAAGAATGTGGCATAATTTTATGCACAATAGCCAAGACATGGAAGCGACCTAAATGTCAATCAACAGATACGTGGTTAAAGAAAGATGTGGTGCATATATATAATGGAATACTAATCAGCTGTAAAAAAAGAATGAAATAATGCCATTTGCAGCAACGTAGATGGACCTAGAGATTGTCATACTAAGTGAAGTCAGAAAGAGAAAGACAAATACCACATGATATCACTTATATGTGAAATCTAAAATATGACACAAATGAACTTATCTATGAAACAGAAACAGACTCATAGACATAGAGGACAGACTTGTGGTTTCCAAGGGAGAGGGAGGATGTGAATGATGGATTGGAAGTTTGGGATTATCAGATGCAAGCTATTATATAGAGAATGGATAAACAACAAGGTCCTACCGTATAGCACAGGGAATTGTATTCAGTATCCTTTGATAAACCATAATGGAAAAGAATATAAAGAAGAATGTGTGTGTGTGTGTGTAAAACTGAATTACTTTGATATACAGCAGAAATTAACACAACATTGTAAATCAACTATACATCAATAAAATAAATTGTTTAAAAAAGAAACCCATCTTTAGAAGCAGTGTAGTGTAGGTGCAGGACGCCCAAGACAAAAAACTATCTTAAAATCAGACAGAAAGTCACTACTTTAAAAGGAAAGATAATTAGATTTACATCTGACATTTCAGTAGGAACAATGGAAGCCAGAAAGCAGTAATGTATTCAATATGCTCAAATAAAATAAGCATAAACTAGAAATGTATATTTAGTAAAACTGTCTTTCAAAAGGGACTTACCTGATAGCTCAGTTGGTAAAGAATCCACCTGCAATGCAGGAGACCTGGGTTTGATCCCTGGGTTGGGACGATCCCCTGGAGAAGGGAAATGCTACCCACTCCAGTAGTCTGGCCTGGAGAATTCCATGGACTCTATAGTCCATGGGGTCTCAAAGGGACGGACATGACTGAATGACAATATCTTTCAAAAACAAGAATGAAAAATATTCCAAACAAATATTGAGAGTTTCCCACAACACTGCAGGAATGCTAAGAGTTATAATTCAGGTAAAAGGAAAATGATCTGTTTCTTCCAAAATAATTAGCAAAGGAAGTGGTAAATATGTTCAGTTCAGTTCAGTTCAGTTCAGTCACTCAGTCGTGTCCGACTCTTTGAGACCCCATGAATCACAGCACGCCAGGCCTCCCTGTCCATCACCAACTCCCAGAGTTCACTCAAACTCATGTCCATCGAGTGCGTGATGCCATCCAGCCATCTCATTCTCTGTCGTCCCCTTCTCCTCCCACCCCAATCCCTCCCAGCATCAGAGTCTTTTCCAGTGAGTCAACTCATTGCATGAGGTGGCCAAAGTATTGCAGTTTCAGCTTTAGCATCAGTCCTTCCAATGAACACCCAGGATTGATCTCCATTAGAATGGACTGGTTGGATCTCCTTGCAGTCCAAGGGACTCTCAAGAGTCTTCTCTAGCACCATAGTTCAAAAGCATCAATTCTTCAGCGATCAGCTTTCTTCACAGTCCGACGCTCACATCCATACATGACCACGGGAAAAACCATAGCCTTGACTAGACGGAGCTTTGTTGGCAAAGTAATGACTCTGCTTTTTAATATGCTATCTAGGTTGGTCATAACTTTCCTTCCAAGGAGGAAGCGTCTTTTAATTTCATGGCTGCAATCAGCATCTGCAGTGATTTTTGGAGCCCCCCAAAATAAAGTCTGACACTGTTTCCACTGTTTCCCCATCTATTTCCCATGAAGTGATGGGACCAGATGCCATGATCTTTGTTTTCTGAATGTTGAGCTTTAAGCCAACTTTTTCACTCTCCTCTTTCACTTTCATCAAGAGGCTTTTTAGTTCCTCTTCACTTTCTGCCATAAGGGTGGTGTCATCTGCATATCTGAGGTTATTGATATTTCTCCCAGCAATCTTGATTCCAGCTTGTGCTTCTTCCAACCTAGCGTTCCTCATGATGTACTCCGCATATAAGTTAAATAAGCAAGGTGACAATATACAACCTTGACATACTCCTTTTCCTATTTGGAACCAATCTGGTAAATATGTGGGTGACTCTTAAAAAGCAATAACTAGATGAAATAATGACAATGTCTTATGGGGTTTAAATAAAACAAGATAGAATTTAAATGCATGAAAACAGTAGCATATAAATTGGAAAGGAGATCTTTGGAGGCAAAGTTTTCTACAGTCTTTTTTATTGTCAGGTGTGGTAAAGACATTGATTACCTTTGGACTTTGAAAAGTTGACTATGGATAACAAAATTCCAAGGGTAAACACTAAAAGAATAAAGTGTATAATTTCTAAGTTACTCCTGGGAAATAAAGAGTGAAAAAATATTCAATCACTTTAAAAGAGGCAAAAAAAGATAGAAAAAGACACATGCGGGAAGGTGGGACAAAGAGAAATCACATAGAAATACAAATATGTCTGTAATCACAATAATTGTAAATGGGTTAAATGGTTCCATTTAATCAGATTGATTAAAAGTAATTTTATCTATATGAGGTTTTACAAGAGAGACAAACCATAACAACTTTTCAAGTATAAAGATGGAAAAAATACACCGGGAAAACACTAGCAACAACAATTTGGTTAGTTATATTAATATTGGACAAATCAATGTTAAAGCAAAAAGTGTTACTTGAGATAATGCAGATCAGTTCCAGAAAGTTTAGCAATTCTGAACAACATAATTCACAATTTAATCTAATAGATTTAGAAGATACCCAACATTACAAGGTATATACGGTCTAGAATTCAAAAATACTTAAAACTAAGTGACATATACCATATATGTGACACAGCTAAAGCAATACTTAAAAGGAAGTTTATAACATTAAATGCTTTTGAAAAGAGGATGATCATACTAGGGCTGGTAAGTGTTCCCCCAACACAGCCGTTAGCTTCTCCCCGAGCAAGTCATCCAAGAATGAGAACAAAATGGCATATAGCTTAAGAAGTTAAGAAAAGGGAAATAATAAATCCAAAAAAAGTAACTAAAATGAAGGAAATAATTAAGATAACCTCAGAAAGTAAGACTTTACATAGTACTTTCCACATGCAGGGTAGTATTCTAAATTCTTAGCACTTATTAACAAAACCATGCAAAATAGAAAAGAACAGAGGCAAAACACTTTTGGGCATGCTAAGAGAAACATGGAAAAATGCTCAGCATCATTAATTAATGGAGAAATACAAATTAAAACCACAATGAAGTATCAACTCACATTGGGTCACAATAGCCATCATCAAAAAGCCTATAAGTTACAAATGCTGAAGAGGGTATGCAGAAAAGGGAACCCTCCTGTACGGTTGGTAGGAATGTAACTTGTGTAGCCACTATTAAAAACAATATCAAGATTCCTTAAAAACTAAAAATAGAGTTACTACATAATCCAGTAAGCCCACTCCTGGATATATATCTAGAAAAGATAAAAATTTTAATTCAAAAGGATACATGCACCACTATGATCATAGCAGCACTATTTATATTAGCCAAGACATGGAAGCAACCTAAATGTCCATCGGCAGATGAATGAATAAAGAAGACGTGGTATATATACGCAATGGAATATTATTCAGCAATAAAAAGAACAAAATAATGCCATTTGCAGCAACATGGATGGACCTAGAGAATATCTTACTAAATGAAATAAGTCAGATAGAGAAAGACAAATATTGGTATAACTTACATGTGGAATCTTAAAAAAAATGATATAAATGAACTTATTTACAAAATGGAAACAAACTCACAAACATAGAAAACAAATTTAAGGTTACCAGAATGGAAAGGAATGGGGAGAAGAGATAAATTAGGAGTATGGGATTAATAGATATAAACTACTATACATAAGGTAGATAAGGAACAAGGATTTACTGTATAACACAGTGGACTATATTCAATGTCTTGTAATAACTTATAATGGAAAATAATCTGAAATATATGTATCTGAATCAGCTTCCTGTACACCTGAAACTAACACAAAATTGTAAATCAACTACACTCCAATTTAAAAAGAAAATCATATAACCGAAAGAATGAACGAAATCAAATCACCATTTTTAGAAAAAAAATATTAAAAATTTTAAATCTCTGGCAAGATTGATCAAGTAAAGGCAGGGGGTTCCAAATAGTAATAAGTATAAAAATGACAGAGATTAAGTAGGTAATAAGAGTTTATTATGATAAAAACCAACATAAATGAAAACTTGCATGAAATGAACCAACTTCCAGGAAAAAAATATAGCTTTCTCAAACAGACTAGGAATAAACAAAAACCTTGACTAATTCTATAGTCATTAAGTCATTGAAACACTAGTTGAAAATCTTCCCAGATAGAAATCAGGTCCAGATTGTTTTACCAGTGAGTTAAAATACACATTGAAGGGCCAAACAATTTCACTTTACATAAGTCAATCCAGAGTATGGAAAAAAATAAATTACTCCCCAACTAATGAAAAGCAAAATCCTGGCACCAAAACTTGACAAGAACTTTATGAGAAAGGGGCTTCCCTGGTGGCTCAGTTGGTAAAGAATCTGCCTGCAATTCGGGAGACCCAAGTTTGATCCCTGGGTCAGGAAGGTCCCCTGGAGAAGGGAATAGCTACACACTGCAGTATTCTTGCCTGGAGACTCCCATGGACAGAGGAACCTGGTGGGCAGAGGAAGATTGTAGGTCAGACTCATTCAATAACACAGATGCAAAAATCTTAATAAAGTATTAAAAAACTAAATCCAATAATGTAAAAAAGGACAATATGTTATGACCAACTTGGGTTTATCCTAGAAATATAAGCTTGTTTTAACATTAGAAAATCAACCAATATAACTGATCATAGTAGCAGTGCTGTGTCACTCAGTTGTGTCTGAATCTTTGCAACTCTGTGGACTGTAGCCCACCAGGCTATAGTCTGGGATTATAACTCTGTCCATGGGATTCTCCTGGCAAAAATACTGGAGTGGGTTGCCATTTCCTTCTCCAGGGGATCTTCCCAATCCAGGGATCAAACCTAGGTCTCCCCCAATGCAGGCAGATTCTTTACTGTCTGAGCCACCAGGGAAGCATAACTAATCATGCTTGCATGTTAAAGAATGATAATATGTTCACTCACTAGATGGATAAAATTCATATAATATTCAACATCAATTCATAACTGTAAAAAAATCTTATGAAAGTAGAAATCAATGGGAACTTCCTTAATCTGATAAAGCTTCTACAAAATCTCCCTGTATTCGTTAATCATTTTATACAGTAAATTACCCCCAGTGTCAATAGCTTCACTCAATAATAAACATTCATGCTTTCATATGATTTCTGTGGGTTAGAAATTCAGGACAGTTGAAGTTAGGGTTTTGCACAAGGTTTCAGTCAAGAATGTTGGCCAGTACTGCAGTCTCCTGAAGACTTGACTAGGCCCGGAGGGCCCACTTCCAAGGAGGCTTACTCACAGAACTAGCAAATTGATGCTGGCTGCTGGCAAGAGGCCTCTGCCACACTAACCCTGCCATTGGGCTGCTTGAGTAGGCGCCCAACACAGCATCTGATTTCCAAAGTAGAGCAAAGTGGAAGCAGCAGTATCTCTTATAATCTAGGCTTAGAAGTCGCACATGGAAATGACACATTGTCATTTCCACAATATCTTGTTACACAGGTCAACCCTATTCAGCACTGGGTTGTGAATATCATTAGGCAAAAATCATCTGAAGCCATCCTGAGGACTGGTTATCACAAAGCTATGACAAATGTTTTGTGGTGAAGCATTCAAAGTATTGCAATTTCACAAACAAGACAAAGGTTGCCACCATCATCACTTCTATTCAGTATGGAACTAGAGGTCTTGGCTGATACAGAAAAACAAGAAAAAGAAACAGAAGGAAGAAACAGTCACTATTTTCAGATCATATAATGTATCAACAAAGAAACAACAAACAAATATACCACAAAATAATAGAATTAAGGTGAATAATATTATGTTTCTAGATACAAAATCAATTTATGAAATTCATTTTTAAAATTTTAAATTAAAAAAATTGTTTTATTTATTTGGCTGTGTCAGTGCCTAGTTGCAGCACTCAGGATATTTGATCCTCGCTTCAGCATGCAGGATTGCAGGATTGTGGGATTTTTTTTTAGCTGCCACATGCAGGATCCAGTCCCTGACTAGGGATCGAACTTGGGCCCCCTGCATTGGAAGTGCGGTGCCCCAGCCACTGGACCACCAGGGAAGTCCCAATCAGTTGAATTTTTACACATTAGCAACAATGTTAGAAAATTCAATTTAAAACATGATTTAACTTACAATAGCATAAAAATTATGAAGTACCTAGGAATAAACCTGACAAAATATATCTGAGACCTTGGAGGAGAATATCATAAGACTTCACTGAGTAACATTAGAGTTCACCTTATAATGGAGGGATGTATCACCATCATGGACTAGAAGACTCAATGATGCAAGGGTGCCAATTCCCACCAAATTAATCTGCAGGTCTGATAAATTCCAATCAAAAGCCTAAGAGAGTTTTGGGAGGAGGAGAGAATTTACAAAGTGATTCTAAAGAGCTAGATAGGAGGACTTGCCATACAAAATATTATGAATGATTATAAATCCTAAATAATTAAACTATATCTTACTAATATAGAGATAAAATGTAGCCACTGAAATAAAATGGCCCAGAAACAGACTCATGAATAAATGAAAACTGGACTTACAATAGAGCTGGTAAAAAAGGGCAGAGGAAAAAGGATAGCTTTTTTGATAGGTACTTGGTTATTCATATGAAAAGTAATTAAATTGGACCCCTACCTTACACCATAAACAAAAATCAATTCTTAGTGAATTCAGAATCTAAATATAAAGAGCAAACTATAATATTTTTATAACACAATATCAGAGAATATCTTTATAACCTATGGATAAGAAATAATTTCTTAAGCAAAAAAAGGTAAAAGTTGTTAATGATAATAATAACAACAGAAACACTAAATTTCATAGAATGTCAGATGCCAATGATTATACAATGCACCACTACTTTTAAAATAGGAAAAATATGTCGGTTAAATTATAGGACAGTTTTCTAATTAATCAGGATTTTTAACCTTATTTTTATAAACTTACTTAAACATAGATTTTATGTACGTTCATGCATAAGAAAGACAATTTGAGAGAAATAAACTGATTAAAATATTCAATATCCAGTACATACAAAGAATTTATATACTTCATTAAAAGAAGAAAGACAAATAAAGCCAATAGAAAAAAATAGGTGAAAGATTTGAAATTACACATCATAAAGTACCCAACAGAGTATAAAATACTAGTTGGAATGTAAATTAGTATAATTGCTTTGGGAAATAATTTAACATCATCTTCTAAAGTGGAAGATGAACTAGCCCTACGATCATGGAATTTCACTTTAGGTATATATTCTAAAGAAACTGCTGTGAATGTGTACAAAAGAATCTATAAGAACATTCACAGCACCTTTGTTATGGACTAGCAAAAGATATGATAGAGCCCAAATGTTATCAACAGTAACATGGATAAATTGTAAACTATTTATACAATTAAATAGTCTATCGCAGTGAAAATGAATGCACTACAGCTATACATTAACAGCATGGATAATCTCAGGAATGTAATGTTACGTTAAAAAAGCAAATTGCAGAAGAATACCTACAGTAAGATTTCATTAATATAAGTTCAAAAACACAAAACCCAGGGACTTCCCTGGTGGTACAGTTAAGAATCCACCTTGTAATGCAGGGGATGAAGGTTTGATCCCTGGTTGGGGAGCTAAATCCCCACATGCCACTGAACAACGAAGCCCCTATGCCACAAGTACAGAGCCTGCATGCCGCACTAAGAACTGACTCAGTGAAATAAACAAACACTAGAAAAAACAAAACAAAAACACAAATCAAACATTGTTTCGGAATAAAACATGTGAACAGCAAAGCATATTAAAGGGAAAAAATTCAAGATATTATCTATCTCTGAAGGGGGAATAAAGGAGATAAGTTTGGGTTGAGATACAAAGTGCATTTCAAACATAATAGAATTAGTCTATTACTTGTATTAAGCTACATAGGTGTTCATTGTATCTTGTCTTTAAATTTTTAATGTATACTTGCAAATTTTATTTTCGTATTAATTAATATCTAAAGACAATTTTTAAAAGCTAGATATAATAGTACATCTAAGATTTACACCTACTTTTCTTTTTTTATTTTTTTTAAATTAATTTATTTTACTTTACAATATTGTACTGGTTTTGCCATACATTGACTTGAATCCACCATAAGTGTACATGTGTTCCCCATCCTGAACCCCCCTCCCACCTCCCTCCCCATCCCATCCCTCTGGGTCATCCCAGTGCACCAGCCCCGAGCACCCTGTATCCTGCATCAAACCTGGACTGGTGATTCATTTCATATGATATTTCACATGTTTCAATGACATTCTCCCTTATTATCCTGCCCTCGCCCTCTCCCACAGAGTTCAAAAGACTGTTCTATACATCTGTGTCTTTTGCTGTCTCGCATACAGGGTTATCATTACCTTCTTTCTAAATTTCATGTATACGTGTTAGTATACTGTATTGGTGTTTTTCTTTCTGGCTTAGTTCACTCTGTATAATAGGCTCCAGTTTCATCCACCTCATTAGAACTGATTCAAATGTATTCTTTTTAATGGTTGAGTAATATTCCATTGTGTATATGTACCAAAGCTTTCTTATCCATTCATCTGCTGATGGACATCTAGGTTGCTTCCATGTTCTGGCTATTATAAACAGTGCTGTGATGAACACTGTGGTACATGTGTCTCTTTCAATTCTGGTTTCCTCGGTGTGTATGCCCAGGAGTGGGATTGCTGGGTCGTATGACAGTTCTATTTCCAGTTTTTTAAGGAATCTCCACACTGTTCTCCATAGTGGGCTGTACTAGTTTGCATTCCCACCAACAGTGCAAGAGGGTTCCCTTTCCTCCACACCCTCTCCAGCATTTATTGCTTGTAGACTTTTGGATAGCAGCCATTCTGACTGGCGTGAAATGGTACCTCACTGTGGTTTTGATTTGCATTTCTCTGATAAAGAGTGATGCTGAGCATCTTTTCATGTGTTTGTTAGCCATCTGTATGTCTTCTTTGGAGAAATGTCTGTTTAGTTCTTTGGCCCACTTTTTGATTGGGTCTTTTATTTTTCTGGAATTGAGCTGCAGGAGTTGCTTGTATATTGTTGAGATTAATTATCTGTCAGTTGCTTCATTTGCTATTATTTTCTCCCATTCTGAAGGCTGTCTTTTCATCTTGCTTATAGTTTTCTTTGTTGTGCAGAAGCTTTTAATTTTGATTAGGTCCCATTTGTTTATTTTTGCTTTTATTTCCAATATTCTGGGAGGTGGGTCATGGAGGATCCTGCTGTGATTTATGTCGGAGAGTGTTTTGCCGATGTTCTCCTCTAGGAGCTTTATAGTTTCTGGTTTTACATTTAGATCTTTAATCCATTTTGAGTTTATTTTTGTGTATGGTGTTAGAAAGTTTTCTAGTTTCATTCTTTTACAAGTGGTTGACCAGTTTTCCTAGCACCACTTGTTAAAGAGACTGTCTTTTCTCCATTGTATATTCTTGCCTCCTTTGTCAAAGATAAGGTGTCCATAGGTGCGTGGATTTATCTCTGGGCTTTCTATTTTGTTCCATTGATCTATATTTCTGTCTTTGTTACACCTACTTTTCAAACACAAATTAAACAGTCACATAACTTGAAAGAAAATCTCAAGGAACTTCAAAAAAGTCATGATAATACAAGCTACACTTTCTGATCACAATATAATAAAGTTAAAGATTAACAATAATTTTTTAAATGCATTCATTTAGAAAATATAAAATGCCTAATTAAATCAGATTAGAACTGAAATCAAGACAGAAATTTAAAAATATGGGATGTGGCTAAGCAGTTCTCACAGAAAAAATTTAAATGCATATACTAGAAATTAATGATTGAAAATGAATAAAGCATATAATGCAAGAAACTCTAAAAAATAAAATAAATTCAATTGAAGCAGATGAAATTAGTAAAGTTAAAAGTCAAAATGAAATAGAAAACAAATGACAGGAAGAAACAACTCATGGAATAACGATCTGAATAACTGTCATTGGTAATCAATAAAATGCAAACTAAAATGAGATACCATTTTTACAAAAGAGATACCATTTCACACTCAAGAGACTGAAAAAATGTAAAATGTGAAAATAACCACTATAGAATCTAAAGAATCTTTCATTCAATAAAAATGAAAAAGAAAAAATTGTGAAAATACCAAATGTGGATGATGATGTGAAGAAACAAGTATTTCCATATTGCTTACAGGAATATAAATTGGTATGAATACCATGGAAAAATATTTGGCAGAATCTGACAAAGCCAAAAAAGCATATTTTTGGGACCAACAATTGTATTTATAGTTATATATTTTATAGAAACTTTGATATAGGAGTTCCAGGACACATGAATATCTGTGTAAAAAATTCTTAAATATTCACCAAGAAAGAATGGATAAATAAATTTAGTATATTCATGAAATGTATGTTATGTGGTAGTTTAAATAAGGAAACTAGGTTACATGAATCTACATGAATAAATAACTAAAGATGAAAAAAGAAACAAGGAAGTCATAAAACTATGTGGCATATGATCGTATTTGTAGAAATATTGAAAACATCCAAAACAATACTACATGTTATTTAAGAATACATATGTGTTAAAGTATAAAACTTGCTTGGGATTTATAAGCACCAAATGCAGAATAACGATATGCCGGGGGAAAAAATGAAGGGAAGAGAATTGGGATGTAGTATGTCAGAGACTTCGAGTATATCTGCTATTCTTTATTTCTTTTTTAAAAATTAAGCAAATAAATTATGACTTCTTTCATAGCTCAGTTGGTAAAGTATCCACCTGCAATGCAGGAAACCTGAGTTCAATCCCTGGGTCAGGAAGATTCCCTGGAGAAGGGAACAGCAACCCACTCCAGTATTCTTGCCTGGGAAATCCCATGGACAGAGAAATCTGACAGTCCATAGGGTTGCAAGAGTTGGACACGACACAGCAACTAAACCACCATGAAGCAAGTAAAACAAAATGTTTGGATTTGATGGAAGCAAGATGAATACAGATGTTTGTTACGTTTCAGTCCCGAATGATATATTTTATAATATTTTAAATACTTTTAAATGACTCAAGAATATGTAGAAACCCTGAAAAGACTGATGTTTACAAAAGATATGAATATGTTCTACTCAAGACAACAGCATCTGATTCACATAATTTTATATGAGTCCTAACAAGTCTACGAAACCACCTGACCTGCCTCTTGAGAAACCTATGTGCAGGTCAGGAAGCAACAGTTAGAACTGGACATGGAACAACAGACTGGTTCCAAATAGGAAAAGGAGTACATCAAGGCTGTATATTGTCACCCTGCTTATTTAACTTATATGCAGAGTACATCATGAAGAACGCTGGGCTGGAAGAAGCACAAGCTGGAGTCAAGATTGCTGGGAGAAATATCAATAACCTCAGATATGCAGATGACACCACCCTTATGGCAGAAAGTGAAAAGGAACTAAAGAGCCTCTTGATGAAAGGGAAAGAGAAGAGTGAAAAAGTTGGCTTAAAGCTCAACATTCAGAAAACGAAGATCATGGCATCTGGTCCCATCATTTCATGGCAAATAGATGGGGAAACAGTGGAAACATTGTCAGACTTTATTTTTGTGGGCCTCAAAATCACTGCAGATGCTGATTGCAGCCATGAAATTAAAAGACGCTTCCTCCTTGGAAGGGAAGTTATGACCAACCTAGATAGCATATTAAAAAGCAGAGTCATTACTTTGTCAGCAAAGGTCCATCTAGTCAAGGCTCTGGTATTTCCAATGGTCATGTATGGATGTGAGAATTGGACTGTTGAAGAAAGCTGAGCGCCAAGAATTGATACTTTTGAACTGTGGTGCTGGAGAACACTCTTGAGAGTCCCTTGGACTACAAGGAGATCCAACCAGTCCATTCTAAAGGAGATCAGTCCTGAGTGTTCATTGGAAGGACTGATGCTAAAGCTGAAACTCCAGTACTTTGGCCACCTCATGCGAAGAGTTGACTCATTGGAAAAGACTCTGATGCTGGGAGGGATTGGGGGCAGGAGGAGAAGGGAATGACAGAGAATGAGATGGCTGGATAGCATCACCGACTCGATGGACATGAGTTTGAATGAACTCCGGGAGTTGGTGATAGACAGGGAGGCCTGGCGTGCTGTGATTCATGGGGTAGCAAAGAGTCGGACATGACTGAGTGACTGAACTGAGCTGAACTGAACAAGTCTTAAAGAAATGATAATTTTTATGTTATTTGTATCAGGACTTAGAAAAGGAGGAAAGTCCTTCTGTTAGTTCCAAAAATCTAGCATAATCCTGCTACCAATACCAAACTAGGATGACATTTAACATTTTTAAAAGGGAGGCTGCTGCTGCTGCTGCTGCTGCGTCACTTCAGTCGTGTCCGACTCTGTGTGACCCCATAGACGGAAGCCCACCAGGCTCCCCCGTCCCTGGGATTCTCCAGGCAAGAACACTGGAGTGGGTTGCCATTTCCTTCTCCAATGAAAAAGGGAGGCAGGTAGGGCTAAATTTACTTATGCTCATAGAAGAAATATCTGAAATGATAAGTTAACAAATTAATCCAGCAATGCAGTAAAGTAATAATACATCATGAACCAGAATCTTTCATCCCAGAAATCTATGAATGATTTTGAATTAGGAACTATGTTGATATAATTCACTACATTAACATAGTAAAGGAGGAAAACCTATCATCTCAATAGATACCACCAAGATAATTTAATAAGATCAAAGCCCATAATAGATTTTTTAAAACTCAGCAGAAATATTAAGAAAATTTCTCAGTCTCATGAAGGATACTAATCTACAACAAAAATCATATTTAATGATGAAATATTTAGCAGCATTTCCACCTGTATAGAATAAGATAAAAACGACTACTATCAACATTATATTCAAGCTTAGTCAAAGCAATAAAATAAGAAAAATAATTGAGAAATACAAATATTGAAAAGGAAAAGCAATTTGGTAGTATCTACCAGAAAACTAAGTATGTATATACACAAGTTTTAGATAGCTGTGAACACATAGTTTTCCCCATTCCCTATTGGCACCACACTCCATTAAAATGGTGACAGAGAACTTGTGGTTGCCAGGGAGAAGAGATAGTTAGGGACTTTGGGAAGGTCATGGACACAGTGCTACATTTGAAATAGATAACCAACAAGACTTATTGTATAGCACGTGGAACTCTGCTCAGTGTTATGTGGCAGCCTGAATGGGAGAGGGGTTTGGAGGAGAATGGATACATGAATATGTATGGCTGAGTCCCTTTGCTGTCCACCTGAAACTACATTGTTAATCAGCTATTCACTGATATAAAAAGTTTAAAGTTTGGGTTAAAAAAATTATGACAGAGAAATACACATAAATGGTACAAATACAGAGGGAGTCTATAAGCAAAGGAAAGATTTCAACCAATATTTGGAAGTTAGAGAATGGATAAAGAAAGGGAAATTAATGAAGCCAGTAAGAGGAAGTTACTGCCCAGAGTATGGAGAGAGGGATACAGCCAAGGGCACTAACCAGTTTGTCAGAATCCCGGAGAAGCTCTTAGCTGGGTATCATCAGCTACAACAGATAAGTGAGATGTGGTGCTTATTAATTACAAATCTATTTACACAAGAGTTAAGCCATTAATTTTACTCTCCCTCCATCAGTCAAGTATATATCCCTCTGGCAAAGAAATGAAGAGTTTTCAAAATAAACCAAAAGGTGCAATGAGAAAAATGGCTCAAAGGCTCAATATGAAAAATGCAGGCTCTAGAGTCACAGAGAATGAGATGGCTGGATGGCATCACCGACTCAATGGACATGAGTTTGAGTGAACTCCGGGAGTTGGTGATGGACAGGGAGGCCTGGCGTGCTGTGATTCATGGGGTCGCAAAGAGTCAGACACGACTGAGCGACTGAACTGAACTGAACTGAGAGTCATAGAACTTTCCCTCATCTGATACGTGGGATTTGATCACCCAAGTGAAAGAGTCCAAAGAGTTAAATATGAGATTATACATTTGAATAAGAGTTGGAGGCTTGTTGGAATCATGTGTGATAGGCTCAACTGTGATCCTTTAAAGATATTTTGAAGTCATAATCCTGAGTACCTCAGAATGTGACCTTATTTGGAAATAAGATCATTGCCAATGTAGTTAGTTAAGATGAGGTCTTCTGGGGTAGGGTGGGCTCTTAATCTAACAGCTGGTATCCTCATAAGAAGAGGAGAAGAGACACAGAGAAGCAGATACACAGGGAGAGCACCATAGAAGGACACAAGCAGAGACTGGAGTGATGCGCCTACAAGCTATTGTTATTTAGTTGCTAGGTTGTGTCTGACTCTTTGCAGCCCCATGGATTGTAGCCCACTAGGCTCCTCTGTCCACGGGTTGCCATTTCCTTCTCCAGGGAATCTTCCCAACTCAGGGATCGAACTCGTGTCTCCTGAGTCTGTTGCATTGCAGATGGATTCTTTATTGCTGAGCCACCAGTGAAGCCACCTACAAGCTATTACAGCATTTCTAGATTCTCTAAGTCATCTGCTTTAGAAAGCATTTTGTTATCCCATGGTTTTCCTTTCTGTTCTCAGCATTCTTCTCATTTTGGGAAAAAATAAAAGGACTATTCAGGAGACACTGAGAAGTTCAACTTGACAGAGGTACTCTTTCCTCTCTGTCTTCCAAATTTCCAGGGAAGGAAATGTGGCTGGCTCAGCTGGGGTGTGAAAAAAGCTGAGTGCCGAAGAATTGATGCTTTTGAACTGTGGTGCTGGAGAAGACTCTTGAGAATCCCTTGGACTGCAAGGAGATCCAACCAGTCCATTCTAAAGGAGATCAGTCCTGGGTGTTCATTGGAAGGACTGATGCTAAAGCTGAAACTCCAATACTTTGGCCACCTCATGCGAAGAGTTGACTCACTGGAAAAGACTCTGATGCTGGGAGAGATTGGGGGTGGGAGGAGAAGGGGACAATAGAGGATGAGATAGCTGGATGGCATCACTGACTCAATGGACATGAGTTTGAGTGAACTCCGGGAGTTGGTGAAAGACAGGGAGGCCTGGTGTGCTGTGATTCATGGGGTCACAAAGAGTCGGACACGACTGAGTGACTGAACTGAACTGATATTGAAAATATTTCTATTTCTAGTTTTGATTATAGAGAGGGTTTTTTTTTATTTTGGATGGCAGGTTATATCTAAGAAGATGGTTTTACTTACATATGAATTGTCTTCAGATCAACCTTGATAATTGATTTTTAAAAATACTGTGGAGAACAACAGAGTAAATATTGACAAATGAATCTTGAATACTTAATGAGTATGAGGTGCTAAGCAAATATGCACTCATGGAAGTCTCTGTTATATTAATGGCGATCTAATTCCATCCTCTTTTAATCAGTGTGATAGTTCAGTCTTTGTCCCTTCTCACCTGGATTTCTTCAGCTGGCCCTAAATTGTCTCTGCCTCTAGTTTCAGCCAAGCCATCTTTCATCACTGCCCCCAAATAATCTTTCTGATATACGCATTTCATGTCACACATCTGCTTAACCCCCTTTGATGGGTTCTAGTTGCCTTCATGATAAAACCCAAACTCTTAGCACAAGGCCCTTCCTCACCTGCATCCTGCCAAATGTCTCTGCCTTTCCTTCTAGCTTCATGTCACAAACACTTCAGCCAAACAGACTAATTATAGTTCTCCACACGTACCTTGTTGCTTCACAGATCTGCAATGCCTTCTGATATTTCTTCTCTATGGAACCCCCTTACTCTCAGTCACTACTGATGAACTCGTTCATTTTTTTAAGACCTACACAAGTCTTTGTATATTCTAGGAAGTCTTCCTACCTCTCTCTCCTGTTCCTGTACAGAGATGGCCTCTAGGCTGCCACAGCACTTTATACCAATCTTTCCCTTAGCACTTCTGAGTCTAAGTCTGCAAGTCTGTTTCTCCCAGAAGACCATCAGTGTGGTGAATGCTTCCTCTCTCCTCATGATGCATGGTCTTACACAAAGCAAGTGTGCCAATGTCAAAGTTTTAAATAGGGATTAAACAATACAGCAGAGCGTCAGGACATTAATAGCAATCATTTGTACAGTTCATATCATTTAGAATACTCATTATATATTTTTTTGTATATGCCTTAATTTCCACGTTTTTAGGTTTAAAAGAATATTATCAAACAAATGTCTTCAGACAATAAGCTAGAATTGAAGGAAATTAAGAAGCTTCAATATGTCAGGTGCTGCTATAAAATTCCAGGAAACCTAAGAACATCTTATTTTCAAATATCTATCATATTGAAAAGTTATGGAATAATGCAGTATATTTCATTTTTAGAGGAATAATGCAAATGTTGTTCATTTTTAACTCAGACCCCTGATTTGAGGACATCAAGTGGAAACTCCAAACCTAGAATTTGGAGAAGATGAGAGGAGATTAAGAAGGTAACATAAACCTCAAAGTTGCTAAAAGACTAAAATTTGTTCTCACAATAAAAAAGAAATGATAATTATGTGACCTGATAAAGCACTAACACCTTAATGGTAATCATCTTGCAATGTTTCAAATCAGCATGTATCAGATCAACTTACAGAATGACTTAAGAAAAGAAGATTAAAAAGTTGAGCACAAACACAAAAGTAATGTGAAACTCATAACTTTATGTATAATCCATTATACCTCAGATATTGAGATAACTCCTTTTTCCAGTATCAAAGTGATTAAAACAGCATTGTGTGCGGCTGTGCTAAGTCGCTTCCGTCATGTCCGACTCTTTGTGACTCTATGGACGGTAGCCTGCTGGGCTCCTTAACTCCAAATTGAAATAAATCAAAAAGCCTCTGGTTTCTTTGCTAGAAAACAACCCAAAGATTCAGCAAAGTAAGAGTGATGACAATTTATATTATCATGGTCTTAAAATAAGCGAGAGGTCTTTAGGCCCTAGCATAGGGAGCTGTATAATATTAAAGAGGAAAGCAACTTGCAAAATGTAATCTATATAATCTAATTTTTGTGAAAAATGTTAATATACATGTATATATATATATATGAACTATATATATATTTATTTAAAAACCCAAAACACCATCCAAAATCTAGTTATTATCCTGGAGTAGGGAGAAGGCAGTTCAGCAAGGGCACGTGTGCTCTCTACTTCATATGTTTCTGTTAGGCTTAAGTATTCACAATGAGAAGGCATTAGCCTTGTTCAAAACAATATGGGTATGAAATCTTTACTTTGTGGGAAAAAATTCTGAGGGAATGGGAGAGCACATCAAAAAACTTGTTTTAAACCAGGTCTCCCTCTTCACAGAAAAGTCACCCAAGTCTGTTCTACTTCCTACAAGTTTTTCCCTCCCCTGGGAATTTCCTAGTCAAGTAACTGTAGAGTACTGTGTCCCTGTTGTCAGGGAAGAAGTTAGGACTGAAATTCATGAGTCGCCGTGCCTTGTTTTCCCATGGATTATACATAAACAGACTTAAACAGACTTAAACAGACTCTGAGGCTCCCTTTCTGAAAGATGAAAGAGAGAAAGATCTACAAAGGGTACAAACTTTCAGTTACAAGATGAACAAGTTCTAGAGATCTAATGTAGAGCATAGTAACTATAATTAATAATACTGTATTGTACACTTGAAATTTGCTAAGGGAGTAGATATTCAGTGCTCTCATCTCTCACAAACACACACACACACACACACTGTTACCATGTGAGGTGATGGATGTATGAATTAACTTGATTGTGGTAATCATTTCACAATACAGACATATATCAAACTATCATATTGGACACCTTAAGTATATACAATTTTCATTTGTTAATTATACTTCAATAAAGCCTAGGAGAAAAAAAGAGAGTGTGAAGGACCTAAAGCTGTGTGGGGGTCACAACTGACTGAGCTTATCTCACTGAGATCCCTTATTTTAAGTGATCTCAAATAAAGATCTGGAAGATTCAAAATGGACAACAAAGTTCATGGTCAAAATATTCAATTCAAGAGTCCTATATTTTCTGGCCTGAATAATCCAATAATGAATGGATTTAATAATTCTTTATTTTCAGTTCCCTTTGCCAGTGTAGATCTGGCCAGAGAGGGTTCTGAAGCAAGAGAAATAAAGATGAAGGAAAGAAAACAAAGACAGACCATTGTTTCTGGGGAGCCCTGAGGAAAGGTGATGCAGACGCTGAAGCAGATGTGACCACATGGAAGTGTGTTGGGGGCCCTTTGGGTTCCTGTGCTGTGACTCAGGTGACCCTTCCTTCCTAAGTGGAACAGAAGGGAAAGCAGCTCTGAGATGTGAGAACAAGAAGCGTGGGTACCCTCTTGGCTTCACCTTAGGGACTTGGTTACCTTTTGAAATCTCATCCTTTCTTTGAAGCTCAAATCCTACCTTCTTCAGAAAACCTTCCCCAAAAGAGCCTTACATGATTTATACTCAGTTTGTAGTGATTTAATACCTTATTAAATGACATTCTTGTATTATCATCTTACTAGGTGCCTTTAGGGCAGAAATCTTATTTTGGTTTTAAAAAATGTCCATAATATTTAGTGTTGGGTTGAGAAAGTAATGTGTTCAACAAGTAAGTGTTTAATGGAAAAGTTGAAAGGAAGAAACCAACAGGCTCCTAAAGTTGCCTAAGCTTCATTCTAACTTGAAGAATACAGAGTTGAGTCATATCCCTGCATGCTCAAATCAGAGGGCTGAGGTTCACCCGGTACATGGTATATTTTTCTCTGAAGAAAGCTACACGGAATGCAAATGAAGTCTCAAAGCCCTACAAAGTACAGTTGGGAAAACACAGTTCCTTCTAAATCCCTTTGGGGACCAGGCTCCCCTCTCCGTGTGTCTGTGTCTGCGGTGAGTATGCCTGGGTGGGGGAGGCAGAGGGAGGAGAAAGAGTCCATGCAGTGATTGTGTGGAGGGGATTTGCTATGTCCCTTTTCTCCCCCGCTTTTCTTTGTCCTCTTTCTCTGCGTTCCTCTCTTTGTCCCCTTTTCCTCGTCCCCTTCTTCTGCATTTGTCTGGGAGAGGATCCTGGAGTGTTCTTTTGATCGAATCAATCTTTCTCTGGCACTTGAGTTCTGATTGGCTGAAGGACTTAGGGAGGAAAAAAAACTTTAATTAAGGAGATAATCTCTTCTTTGGAAGTTTGGCAGCTCCATTTCACCTCCCCTTAACTCTGTTTGGGATCACTTACACACCAAGGAAGTTGGGGGTTGAGGGGAATTCCACCCCACTACCACTGAGGAGAATACTTTTCCGTCTTACCTCTCTGTCTCCCAAAGTTTAGAATTTTCTATCCTTATTACTCCAAAGGATTAGGATGCTTGTGAAGTCTTCTGTGTGCATCTTTCTTTTCACCTGTATCTTCCAACTCAGCCATACCTGGTAAGTAACCTGGACTCTTACCTGGAACTGAGAATAGGTAATTGTGTGTAATCTATTGGAGAGAGCTTATTTTCATTTCCAGAACTGTAGGAAGCCTTGGGATCTCTCCTAGGGAAAAAAAGAATTGTTCCACGGAGTAGGACTCTCTCTAAATTTACGGTCGGTTTTAGTAAATCTTTAAGATTCTTGGCAATATAGGAATGGATTATAAGATGGGGGGTTCTTACTTTTGTAAACTGCTGGACCACATATATTCAAGTCATTTGGGGGGAAATGGACAGTAACCCTTTTTACCAAATTCTGATGTCAGCATTGTGGTGAAGAAGAGGTGGTTCAGAGCAAGATCTACTGTAAGCTGAATCTGATCTTTGAGGTGGAGGCGCAAGACAAAATTCAATGGAACCTTATTTTGCACTTTCTGACTGAAATATTTTTTTCAGAATATTCTAAGTAACTGCTCATATCGACACTTCCTAGACACTGAAAAATTTACTCAAGCTACTGAGTTGGTACTAGGTTAACAAACATGTTTGAAATAAACTGTTTTAGAAACATAAACTTCTCTACAAATGTATTTAATTTATTCCATTTACACATATTGCTAAATTGCTCAGAAAATGAGAAAATGTGTCTGAAAATGCTTTGTAATCTATAAACCATTACACAAATCATAGATGATATTATCATCCTTTTCATTTAGCTCTTGGAAACCATATAAATATCTATATAAGGAAATGTTAACAAGCAAGTATGCAATAACATACAGAAGAAAGACCTCGGAGATACATGTCGCGAGTGTTTGGAATTTCTCCCCAATTAAAATATAAACTCAGTTTCTCTCTTTATCAGTTTTAGCTTTGCCCATCTATGTAACCAAGATATAAATCCAATTGCTGCATAAACTATTGAGAAAACAAAAATAGGAATTTCATTGCTAAAATCAGCTTCCTGTGCTGGTTGAGAGTGTACTCTAATTTTAAATGAGTAAAGCCATCTTTATTAGAGAGTCGATCAGAAGTGTGTCAAATGAGTACAACAATTTGCAAGCTAACACAATAATTTGCAACATCGATGATTATGAACTGAACCACCAAATAACTGGTCAGTTTTTAATTGGCATTTTAATTAAATATGTCATGTTAAAAAAAAATCTGTCTTCTCTCTCCTTTGTGAGAACAAAAAAACAAAAGGGAGAGGAGACTAGTTCAGAGCATTTCTACTGACGTTCATGGTATTCTTCAGCTGATTCAGTATCAGCAAAATAGAAACACGAGATTCCTTTCCCCAGTCACCAGGGCAGTGTGAAGAATTGTTCTATAAAAATACCTTTACTGTGTGTTCCTTCCCTGCTGGAGAGGGTCATGTTCATTTCATTCCAATACTGACACAGCCACACTGAAAGGTGGCTGGGTTGCTTGTCTGTCCAAATTCAAGTGTCTGGATTCAAAAAGAGACAAGAAAAAAAGAGATGTGAAAGAAAGTTCTAATTTAAAAACAGGGTTTAAGAACCCCTTCTTGCCTCGCCTGACTTTGAGGAGAAAATGTACAAATCTCCTGTATAATGCAATTAGATTTTAATTGCCTTTCCCCTATAAGCCCCAATTTGAATGCAACATTTATAGTTTGCCAAGAGTCTGATTTGGGTAGCATTTGAAAGTGATTTTTAAGCTTCACATTAAATCTTGATTATTCTTATAATGGAACTATCAGGGTTTTACATAAGGTCATCCTTCCCTTTGTGCCATGCAGAGAAATTTGACCAACCGCAGCCTTTCAGAGTTTCTCTTAATACTTCATTATCAACCTTTTATGTAAGGATCCCAAAAGCATTTAACAAATAGAGAACCACAATTTCTGCTTGGCTGTTCAATTGTAGGCTTTCCTGAAATTGCTGTCTAAAGGAGCCTATCAACAGAAATTCTTGAGCTTGAAAAGAAGAGAATAAAGATGACATTCACCTACAATCTGCAGTTTTACTAGATATCTCAGTGCAAGATAATTAGGAGGAAAAAAAACCATTCTCCATCCACTGTTCCTTCTTGTTGGGACTTCTTTGAGAATAATTTTCTTTAGTAAATTGAGAAAAATCTTTTCTTTGAATTTGTCTTAATCCTAATGGCTTAACAGAGAGAGAGAGAGAAGGGGAATGTATGAGCGCATGACACAGCCAAGCAGATGGTGATGGTTATAATGATGGCCAGAGATAAGCCAATTTGACTTTTCACTTCCAATACTTGTATTTATCTGGAGTGAACAGGCCTAGAACATGTTTTTTCTTAACTTTTACCTTCATTTTACTCCAAATGATGTCTCATAATGATCCTAGGTCTTGCTCAGTACTATCCACTTCTCTTTCTTTCTGCTCCACTCAATCACCAAATCAGAAAGATGGACCGGGACGTAGATGTTAGCCCTGGCTCTGCCCTCATGCTTTAAGGGAGATTTTTAACTACTTATCCTTCTTTACAAAGGAGATAAACAGGGTCAGTCTCTTTTCTGCAGTAGAGAAAGAATTTATCTGAAAACTTAGGGTTTCAAGGCAGCTTTGAAATATATATAATTCCTTGGTTCTCTGCAGGTGCATTTTTTTTGGTAACCTTTCTATGGCTCTTGAAATTTCATCTGATAATGACATGCAAAACCCCTAATTTGAGATTATGCGTGTGTGTTGGGGAAGGCAGGCTTGAGTCCATATTCTCACCGAACATCATCTATAGTTTATTATTTTTTTCATGTATGTGAAACTATTTTTCAAATAAATTATGGATAATAAAACACACACTCATTTAAAAATGAGTTCATGGTGATTTGTTGCATATTAAGTTTTTGTTGAGTTCTTCCCACTGATAGATATGAAAAGAACAGGTGCGATCAGGTGAGAATCCATTCCATTTCGTCAAACTAAGAGGATTCCCATCCCCACAGAGGTTGGGGATTTTCAAAGTTGGGGACATAAAAAGTAAGGTGTGTGAAATTGCTTTGGAATCTGGAAAATAATATGCCAATATGAAAGAGTCACATACCTAATAGCTTCCCTGCTCAATAAAAAAAAGTTTATAGCCCATTTTAAAAAAATGGCTTGAGGTTTGTGGAGTAACTTGGAGGTGGATTAGGTTGGCAGCTGCACAGTAGGAAGTCCTTCTAAGGGCTTGTGACATGATTACTGAAATTTAATTTCCATTTTGTCATTGATTTCTCAACAGTGGAGCCATGCATTGTTTCTTTCAGAGTCTCTGTATCTCTTGCCACACATAATAATATTAATATAATAACTATTATTATTTACAAAGGCTATGAGGTCTGGAGGACACAGACCTTTCTTACAAAACCAGTTTGTAGAAGCGATGATGACAATGCTCTATGATACATCTTCATTTTTGTGTGTGTGGATGATAATATGATACAAAGAAAGATCTTCTTTTTATGACATTATAGAAAGAAAACTGGGCTTTCCTGGTGGCTCAGTGGTAAAGAATTTGCCTGCCAATGCAGAAGACCAGTGTTCGATCTCTGGGTTGGGAAGATCCCCTGGAGAAGGAAATGGCAACCCACTCTGGTATTCTTGCCTTGGAAGTCCCATGGACAGAGGAGCCTGGTAGACTACAGTCCATGGGGTCACAAAGAGTCAGACATGACATAGTGACTAAACAACAATAATAATAAGCAAATTGGGGTATTTTTAAAAAGGGTTGGAAGAAAAGAGATTTCAAACCAAACCCTCTCTTTTCCATGAAAAGAGTTTACTTTTTCCCCTTTTTCCCAGCTGGGACAATTGGTTTAATGCTACTCTATATTGGGTAATGCTATTATCTCCGGGACTATTAATAAAATCCATTTTTCCTGGATTCCATTTACTTTTTTTTTTATCCAACTCATCTAATCAATTTCTCTTAATCTGCTGGCTGATTATTATTATTATAAATCAGGGAATTTCTAAAGGATTTCATTTGCTCACATTTGGATGAAATGGGCTTTTGGCTAAAAGATTCCAATGATTCCACCAGAGCCTTGCCATCTACTCATCCTTAAAGACTTAGCTCAGGTATTCCTTCCTCCAGGAAGTTTTCCTAGATTGAATTAGCTACCTCTGCCTCCATTTTTCATATTTTGTAGTTTAAAAATAGAAAGTTGCCTGGCTTACTGAAGTTCTTACGGCTGTATAGCTATAGGCTCCTGAGAAAGGGGAACTTATGATTAGCTTTGGCTTTGTCCCAGATTTGTCTTGGGACACAATCTATACTCAGGAATAATAATGATATGAACCAATAGTTAGTGAGCATTCACTCTGTAACTTCGCCAAAGACACATAGCTTGTTAGTAGTGAGACAGGAATTTGACTCAACATCACTTGCTACGCTGAGCCACTAAACCATCCTGTGTCAGACAGGACTGCTTTGTTTCCTCTGCCCATGATTTGTAGCTCAGTAGCCAGCATACTGGACCGTGCGCCTTCATACTATGGCCAGACTTTTTCTCTGTCTGGCACTCCAATTCTTCTGGGAATTTTTAATGATATTAAGTTTAGTCTGACAAACATGCAGAAGTCTGGCACTGAGAAACAAAAGCTTATACCTGGCTAATATTTTTATTTTTAAAAGCATTTCTTCTGTAAGCTTATTTAAATTGTCTCTTACAGTAATTATCCATAGAATGCACTTTTATTTCATTCCTTTCATCTCACTGAAAACTATCTTCTACCTCTTGATTTGGATTAGATATATGAAGTACTGGTTTTTGTCCCAAAACTCAAATTACCTGTTCTTTTCAAGATAGCAGGTTTGTGTTTGTATGGAGATCAGTGCAAAAACTTCTGTGCTATCTGTACTGCCTCTGACGTTAAAAGTTTACTTGCAACATAAGGAAGCTAGTTCTGACTATATTATCCTAAGAATAAAGACATATATTTGTAGCATCTGTTAGAATTTCCAGGAGTCCAAGGATGATTATGGGTATCCTCTGTTTCATCATTTTTCATTTAACAGTTTTTAAATAAACACTTGGGAATCTTTAGAGCTCTTTTGTCTTTTGGTTATCAAAGTAACTAGCCAATAGTAAAAACAAATTATCCAATATTCCTAATTTAATTGCACGACAAGGAGACATATAGAATAAATATATAGTGTTGATCTTAAACCAAACACACCCAAAAAACTCTTCCCTATTTCCATCAGAAAGGCAGAGAAGATTTCATAGAGTTTAGAGAGAGAGGGCAATACAATTTTTCTTAGGATAAACTCTCATTTTTCAGAAAACAGATTTTTCTTCCTAGGTAAAAGATCAGGCTGGGTTAATAGTTGGGGGAACTCTGAGCCTGGTTCACATAAACAACATTCCCCACTGCCTCCCATTTGAAATATACTTATACTCGAGGGCCTCTCAAAAGAAACTACCGTCTACTTTGGACAGACTCTCTAGTCTCATTATGAGCCAAACTTTTACGGTTTGTTTTTCTCAATCTTTATTGTTGGTTCTTGTTATTGATCATATCATTTCACTGTATGCTTCTAAGATCAGAGCTTTCTCCAGACCAAGAGAAATCAAACCATAAGGGGATCATTTAAATCCACTATTGTCTGACCAGTTCAAATTCACTTTTCTTAATAGGATATTTTCCCAACTTCAGCATCCTCTGGTACCAGTACAATGTGAGGCTATGTGCCAGCAGTCTCAAAAAGACCCTGTAAGTGAGACAATAGTTCAATCTTTCTATGCAGTTCCCTAAACGAAATTCTTACTTTTACTAGGTCAAGCTTAAACCATCCTTCAGAAGGGGAAATTCCCCTTCATTCAAAACTGTAATTCATTTTTGCTACCATAAATCACAGTCCTTTTGCTTTACTCGGGCCCTCCATATCAGACTTTGAAGATTTCATTTCATACTAATATCCAAGCTAATAAATAGTGAGAGTTGAACCATTTTATCCTGTCTGGCATTTCTTCGTGTTAATCTAAGGCATCTGGTAGAGACTAGACTGCACAGATGGTTGGTTCTGTTCAGACTATTTATTCTGTTGTTTAATTCTATATTATAAACATTTGCTTAGAAAGATAGAGTAGCATATAGAATGAACTGCCATAGTTCAGCTTCAACAGTTATCAACTTCTGGCTCATCCTGCTTCATCTATACTTTCTGTATTATTGTCAACTGCATATATTTCTCTTTGTCTAAACCTTCCATGGTAAATACTACCATGGTTCAAAATAGGCAAAAGAAGGATAGGAAAAGGATTCTTGTGCCTGAGAGATCTTGAGCCAGTAATTAGAGTGAATTTTGGGGAACATCATATAGATATGACTGCCCTTGGGGGAAAATCAAGAACACAAATTAGTGAAAAGAGAAAATTTATTCAAACAGATATTTGAATTTATTTCTATTTGAGATGTGGCTGGTTAGCAAAGGCAACAGAAATTGATAGTTGGGTCAGATTGAGGAAAGAAAACTTTTACCATCCATTTGGATTTAGTTCCATTAAGTAATGAAAGTGAAAGTGAAGTCGCTCAGTCGTGTCCGACTCTTTGTGACCCTGTGGACTGTAGCCTACCAGGCTCCTCCATCCACGGGATTCTCCAGGCAAGAGTACTGGAGTGGGTTGCTATTTCCTTCCTCCAGGGGATCTTCCTGACCCAGGGATCAAACCCGGGTCTCCCTCATTGGAGGCAGATGCTTTAACCTCTGAGCCACCAGGGAAGATTCCATTAAGTAACAAAAATGGTACCAAAGTGTCAATGCTTGTCAATTTTCCCACCTTGAACTGGTCTCCTAATTGTGTTGTAAGATAATTCTTACAGTTACCATACGTACTTTCCTCCTTGTCCTGACATAAACCAATTGACTGATCCATCAATGCAACTGAGAACATGAATATTTTCTAAAGTCTATACTACAGGGACCAACATTAAAGATCATAAAACAAAACAAAGTTTTATGCCTTCATAACAATCCTGGAAGTGGTTCCTGTAATCCCAGGCTTTCTGGGAACAGTGGTTTGAGCTGTACCTTAGCAGCTTTCACTTAGAGACCACAGAACAGAGAATGAGTTCAGTTTATTCCCAGTTAGAGTCCTCATTTACATGCTAAGTGTTGAAGTGCTTTTTTGTAGCTCAGTGTTTCTCAGCAGAGTTTGCTACAATACATAAAGAAGGAGGGAAATGAGGACAGAAAGACCGCTCTATAAAATATCCTGGAATACAAATGCCTTTCCAGTTTCAAGGGAAAAGATTATCCCTTGAAAACTTGTGATTTCCCTGGGAAAGGAATCTGCCTGAGATTGTTTTGCAGAGATGCATGATACATCGTCACCTGTGGGCTATTATATGTTATCTTTGCCTTTGCCGGTAGTTACTTGGCAAGGGCTAAATCTGAGATAACATGTGATTTTAATACAAGCATTAAGGACATCTGTTAAAACTGAAGCATCTGTTTAACGTTTCTTTCTTTATAGCCAGGTGGTGTATAACACTTTTTCCTAGTATTTAGGGTACTGCTTTATAATATAGAAAATTCACATTTATATAAAACGGCTTGAGAATTATTTATAGAGCTGAATTCCTTTTGAAGAATGAGAGGGAGTTTAAAACCATGAAAGAGATAACGGGGATATGGCCAAAACTACACATTCGTTACTTTTTCCTTTCCTCCTGATCTTGAAAAAAACCTTCACTTGGCTCCAGTCTTCACCGCAATCATTCCTTTCTTTCCTCTCACATCCACACTCCTTCAATGAATCTATGCTAGTTGCTTTCATTTCACAACTGTTTGCTTGCTGTAATCTGGCCTCTGTTCTATTTCTCCACTGAAATAGATCTTTCCATTGATATTACCTCTGTTCCCTCCTGACAGATTTTTAAATTGGAGGAAGCTTATCTTTGAAATCCTGAATCCTTCTCTTCCCTTCTAGACTTTATAAATATCTTGGGCCTTCTACTTTCTAATCCCATCCAATGACTAAATCAGAAAGAGCCTGATTTCAATTATTTCTACTTTACAATGTATAAGAATTAGTCATGCTGGTCACTCTTAGAAAAGTCTGCATTTTAAACTTAACTTTCTCTAATTGTACAGTGAGTTGTTTCTAGCTCAAATCTCCTTAGTTACTATCAGCAAACGAAATGAAAATGTTTGGATCAATGAGATATTATTTCAGTCACCAGTAAGGCTTGCCTTCTATGTATTTAATTGTGTGTGTGTATATATCTGTGTGTGTGCTCTGTAGGTCCGATGTTGCAGAGGCTAGAGTCACAATGAAATTTGCTCAGGAAGAGCTGTCCTTGGGTTTTCCCCAGCCCAATGGATCTTGTAAATTCCATGGGGTGAAACACCTGGCCATGAGACATACATTCTAAGAGAAAGTTGTTTCACTGGGGCATCTGTCAGCAGCTCCGCTAGTCTGACCCTCCCCTCAACCTTTCTCCTCCTTTCCCCTACACTCTCTCTGTGCCAAACCACCAGCTCCAGCTGAAGATCTGTATCTACATTCATTTACCACCACTTCTCCTCTTCCCTGGGCTTCACCCAAAGTTATTACTATCAGACTGTCTTCCTGAAGCAGGTCAACTAGGGCTTCATGACCCAGAGACTCTCTGTGGACCTCAAAGGGCAAAGAGAAGCCAAACCTGTTACTCAAGGATTTCTGGGGAGAGTGAACCAAGGAGGGGATCAGAGGGCATAGAGATGAAAGTCCTGGGCATTGAGAAGAAAACACCAAATCCTGGAAAATTCTGTTTAGGACCCTTGTTTTTTTTTTTTTTTTAAATAGGTGTGTGGAAGGGGAAAAGGGAATCCTAACTTAGAGTGAAGCTATATTAACCACTGGAGTTCCAGTGTATCTGGTTACACTTGCCAATCAGTGAGGCTGGCCTGTTAGCCTTGCTGCATGATCCTGAGTTCTTTCCTGGGAGGGACTCTAGTACTGAGGGGAGAGCGAGTCGTGCCCACAAACGTGGCTCAATAACAAGGTCCTGGTCATGCAAAGGGATGAGTAAGTCTGCAGGTAGCACGCTGGGTGCCCCTTCCTGGGCCTGCGCTGGTCTGTGCTATGGCGCTGCACAGAATCAGGCCTGTGTCCTCACGAGGACTGCCATACCACTCAGAGCACGAGGTGGTGGGCTACAGACCTCCTCACAGGCCACGCTAGTTTGGAGAAAGCCTACAAATAGGGAGAAATAAGTAAAACTAATTGGATAATGTTTTCCCACAATTAGATATAACTAAGAGTGCCCAGGTGGCTCTAGTGGTAAAGAATCCTTCTGCCGATGCAGGAGACATAAGAGATGTGGGTTTGATCCCTGGGTTGGGAAGATCCTCTGGAGGAGGGCATGACAACCCACTCCAGTGTTCTTGCCTGGAGAATCCCATGGACAGGGGAGCCTGGTGGGCTCTAGAACTTATGAGCAACGGAGCACACATGCACACAGGAAGTTCTAGAAAATTGCAGTGTTCCCATTCTCTATTAGTTATGTCTGCATGCATGAATGCTAAATTGCTTCAGTCATGTCCAACTCTTTGCGACCCCATGGACTGTAGCCTACCAGGCTCCTCTGTCCATGAGATTCTCCAGGCAAGAATACTGGAGTGGGATGCCATGCCCTCCTATAGGGGATCTTCCTGACCCTGGGATTGAATCCAAATCTCCTAAGTCTTCTGCGTTGGCAGGAGGGTTCTTTACTGCTAGTGCCACCTGGGAAGACCCTAGAACTTCCTAAGCAGGTAAAATAAAGTACATTTCTTCAAATAGTATCAGGTGAAGAATGGCTTTGAAAATCTGAGTGTATGGCTCTATGGATAATAAATATTATGTACGAAAAGACAAACAAACAAACTTGGAGGCTTTCCAAGAGCTAAAAGAGAAACTGTGGCATTTGTATTTGGGTTGATCCAAAGTCCCTCCTGTCCTGTACCAGCTCCCTGGGAAAATTTTGCTGGTGATCCGGCTGATTCTGGAATAGCCAATTCAGGAGGCCAGATAGCCCATGAAAAAAGCTGTGTAATGTTGGAAGCTGTGGGTGTTTATGCTCTACATCAAAGAATTTTGAATTGTGGTTAGATTGTGGGCAGATTACAGCTATGGGGAAATAACTAAAAAAAAAAAAAGGTCCACAAGGCTCTGCTTCAGCAGTTATTCACAGCCTCAGAACTGCTAATATATCTGTATCTATGGATGGTTGTTTAACAAGAGTTGAAAACATATTTCAGTTCAGTTCAGTTGCTCAGTTGTGTCCGACTCTCCGCGACCCCGTGAATCACAGCACGCCAGGCCTCCCTGTCTATCACCAACTCCCAGAGTTCACTCAAACTCATGTCCACAGAGTCGGTGAACTCAAGGCTATGGTTTTCCCATGGTCATGTATGGATGTGAGAGTTGGACTGTGAAGAAAGCTGATTGCCGAAGAATTGATGCTTTTGAACTGTGGTGTTGGAGAAGACTCTTGAGAGTCCCTTGTACTGCAAGGAGATCCAACCAGTCCATTCTAAAGGAGATCAATCCTGGGTGTTCATTGGAAGGACTGAGGCTAAAGCTGAAACTCCAATACTTTGGCCACCTCATGCAACGAGTTGACTCACTGGAAAAGACTCTGATGCTGGGAGGGATTGGGGGCAGGAGGAGACGGGGACGACAGAGAATGAGATGGCTGGATGGCATCACCGACTCGATGGACATGAGTTTGAGTGAACTCTGGGAGTTGGTGATGGACAGGCCTGGCGTGTTGTGATTCATGGGGTCGCAAAGAGTCGGACACGACTGAGTGACTGAACTGAACTGAAGAATGAAATAGCTTGTAGGAAAAGCATAAAGCAAAACATGAGTCACAGACTCCCTTCAGGGTTAATGACAGGAGTGTGGAGGTGGCCTGAGAATATGGAATACTAGTTATGGCATTAAAGACTTCTGTGAGTGAAAGTAGTTAGCATGCTTCCTAGAGGACAGAGGGCCCCTAGGTAAAGATCCAGAATCCTTGTGGGCATATCCCACTCTCCTCAAATAAATATTTCAGTCTTGGTATGGGGAATGTGGACATAAATAGGGCAGCTGAAATCGCCAGGAAAACACTGATACCAAGAAAAAACTGCAGGGGAGGAAGGAGATCCATGGTTTTCATTCTCAGTGCAGTCAGAGGCTCAGTCCCTCAAGACAGGGACCAGTGAGAGCTTTGGGAACTGCCCAAACCAGAAGGTGCTCCATCCAGACACCAAAAAGGAGAATGTCCACCTGTTTGTTACTGTTGCAGTTGGAGCAGCCATTTTCCAGAAGATCGAGGCAATATTTGAGTCTCCCAGGCCCTCAGATTATACCTAGGCATGGGATGCTTGTTGGCACCTCCCTGTTCTCCCCCTGACTAGTGCTTCTCAGAGTTGACTCTCAGGATCACCAGCAATACAGATTCTACCCACTCTCCCATCAATACTCTACTGCCCAACAAGAGACTCTGGAGCTGTGGGCCTTCATGTTTAATAAACTCCCCAGAAGATTCTCATGCACTCTACAGATAATATATCTGGATTGATTTTCAAAGGCTATAATGAAGTCCATTCTACAAATCTCTGGCACTCCAGATTATGTATATATACATGTTGTGATTTTTATATAATTATTTATATAATTATTATTAAAGATTTGCAGAAGGTTGCAAAGAAATGTACAGGGAAGTTCTATGCCCTCTTTCCCCAGCCTCCCCCAGCATTAACATCTTACAAGTGTTGTATGATATCCATAAAGCTTACTCAGACTTTACCAGTTTTATATACACCACAGTCAGCACTTCCCTGTCCTAGACTAATGGAATACCTCTAAAAGATCACCAAAGCAAGACAGACGGGAGGAGAAGGGAGGTTGGGAAAGAATCAAGTCCTGTCCAGGTCAGGCACTTATGGCCACCTGACAGTTTAAGGGGACTGGTGCAGCGTGGCTGTGGCTTACACCATTTTCCACTGGGACTAACAGTAAAGCCGGGGCAGGTCTGAGGAGATGCTTTCATCAAATTCACTGTCTTCAGGTATCTGAAGACAAGGAAAGGGCTGGAGCTTCAACTGGAGTCTTATTGAGGAATCATCCTGCTTCTCTGGCTAAAATCCAAGTCTCTGTGTCTTTGCTTTTGAGCCACTGGAAACTGTTAGCTTCCAAGGTATAGTCTTCCCTAAAATCAGAAATTCTTCAGAGTTGTTATAGGAGTGGAAGTGGTCCAGGGTGGGTGAATCAATAATGGCCAGAGTGCCAAGACTAAGCACACTGTTCTTGAGTGGGCAAAGCACTATTTGCACGAGATCCCTAAACGCTGATCCCAAGAAAAGTACTGAAAGAACACTACAGAGTCTAATACTTAAAAATATTTCCCATTTCCTTGCGAAGATGGCACCCTTTGGAAGGGCCACTGTATGAAGGTGCTCCAGGCTGGGATCACTGCTTGGATTTGGCATATTGCAGGCAGATCAGGAAAACTGGGAGGGCTCAGGCCCCAGAAGTTTATCTAAAGGAGTAACTATGGAGTCTTCCTAAGACAGCATTCTCTTTAAAGGAAGAGAATTGAGAAGATCAGCTCTTAAATCTGGTCACTGGAATTTGTTAGTAAGCCCCTCAGTTTCAGTCCAGTGAAGGAGGTTGGAGGGTGACCAGGAGGGGGTTATAAACAAAAACAAAAGAACAGTTTCATGAAGCCCTGTAAGACTTGTACACAAACAGCAGTTTTGATATGAAGTGGAAAAGTAAAACTCTAAAAGGGGTTAAAAGATATTTGCCCTGACATTTAAAAAATAGACTTTTAAAAGGAGAAGTTATAGGTTTACAGAAAATTAGAGCAGAGAGTACAGAATTCACACCTATCTGCTCCCCTTCTCCCCTGCACAGTTCTCCCAATTATTAATATCTTGCATTAGTGTGGTACATTTGTTTGTTCCTGCTTTTTCATCTGTTGAGCCCAATGTGAGCAGCAACAGTACCCCAAAATGTACCCAGGGAATGTGGTGGTAGATAAAGCAGAGCCTGGCAGATATGGGTGCCTGGTGGGCATGAAGCCAAAGAAGAGTTAGAGCAATGGAATAATAGAAAAGCAGCAGAGACAAGGTGATAGTTAACTGAACCTTTTATGACTGTGGGCAAAACACTCCTAAAACCTCCAAGAAATACCAAGAAATTTTCGGGGATCGGGAGTCCTCAATTAGCATGTGGGAATAAGAGCAAGAGAAATATGAGTTGCAGAAAAGCACAGCAGTAAGGGAGTACATGCTCCAGAAATCAGACCGACTAGGTTCCAACTCCGTCTTTACCATTTAACTAGCTGTGTGACACTGGCTAACACTCTTGTTTCTGTTTCTCTGACTGTAAAATGGAAGACATACTAGCTTCTACCTCATGTAATTGTTGTAATAGTTATGTGAGCTTAAAACATCTAAAGCACTAAAAAGAGTATTTTGTGTGCACAGAACACCCAATAAGTCATGCAGTAACTACTCCATGGGGTTGATATAAAAAAATTGAAAACGATGATACAGGTAGAGCACCCAAAAGAGTTCCTTATATACCTAATACATTCTTATTACTTGTGTGATAAAAATTAAACTTTATATGGGATTAGTATATATACTGGAGGACTAACCAAAGGAGAGGAAACAACTGTAAAATTTCTATTTGGCAGCGTAAAAGCAAAACTAACTACAGTTATTTATGTAAATTGCTTGCTACTTATGCCTAATTGCTATGAAGCACAATAACAATTATACATAGCATTAAGTGTGTCAGATTAACGTTGCTAAAAGTTTTGATTATAACATCAACCTCTGTGTACATATGCTCAGTGTTCACTGATGCTCTTGTGGAATGATCTGCTAATGTACCACGCTCATCTGCTCACCATGGTAGAAAATTAGTGGGAGCACAGGCTTGCCACAAACTTCTTTCTCATATCCCCCCCAAATCTTTTTTCAGTCCTTTTTATCCTAGAATTTTCTGTTGATTCTGATGATCCTCTCATTTATTTTTGCAAAATCTTTTAATTTATTTTTATCAGGTACTTGTTATGTTCAAGGTACTGGAGGGGATACAGTGATAACTAAGACAGCCTCTACTTCAAGTTGAGTATAAGGGAATAAACGAAAACCTTTATATGAGGCAGAAAAAAGTTGCTGTGAGTCTTCAAGAAACTGATTGTGGCTTTTGAGTTAGATACTAATTTAAGAATAAGTAACATATTCAGTTCCAAAATCACTGCGGATGCTGATTGCAGCCATGAAATTAAAAGACGCTTACTCCTTGGAAGGAAAGTTATGACCAACCTTGATAGTATATTGAAAAGCAGAGACATTACTTTGCCGACCAAGGTCCGTCTAGTCAAGGCAATGGTTTTTCCCGTGGTCATGTATGGATGTGAGAGTTGGACTGTGAAGAAAGCTGATCGCCGAAGAATCGATGCTTTTGAACTGTGGTGTTGGAGAAGACTCTTGAGAGTCCCTTATACTGCAAGGAGATCCAACCAGTCCATTCTAAAGGAGATCAATCCTGGATGTTCATTGGAGGGACTGATGCTGAAGCTGAAACTCCAATACTTTGGCCACCTCATGAGACGAGTTGACTCACTGGAAAAGACTCTGATGCTGGGAAAGGTTGGGGGCGGGAGGAGAAGGGGACGACGGAGAATGAGATGGCTGGATGGCATCACCGACTCTGTGGACATGAGTTTGGGTGTACTCCGGGAGTTGGTGATGGACAGGGAGGCCTGGCGTGCTGTGATTCATGGGGTCGCGGAGAGTCGGACACGACTGAGCGACTGAACTGAACTGAACTGAACATATTCAGTTCAGTCGCTCAGTTGTGTCTGACTCTTTGCGATTCCATGGACTGCAGCACACCAGGCCTCCCTGTCCATCACCAACTCCCAGAGTTCACTCAAACTCATGTCCATCGAGTCAGTGATGCCAATCATCTCATCCTCTGTTGGCCCCTTTTCCTCCTGCCTTCAATCTTTCCCAGCATCAGGGTCTTTTCAAAGGAGACAATTCTTTGCATCAGGTGGCCAAAGTATTGGAGTTTCAGCTTCAGCATCAGTCTTTCCAATGAATATTCACGACTGATTTCCTTTAGGATGGACTGGTTGGATCTCCTTGCTGTCCAAGGGACTCCCAAGAGCATTCTCCAACACCACAGTTCAAAAGCATCAATTCTTCGGTGCTCAGCTTTCTTTATAGTCCAACTCTCACATCCATACACGACTACTGGAAAAACCATAGCTTTGACTAGATGGACCTTTGTTGGCAAAGTAATGTCTCTGCTTTTTAATAATCTGTCTAGGCTGGTCATACGTTTTCTTCCAAGGAGCAAATGTCTTTTAATTTCATGGCTGCAGTCACCATCTGCAGTGATTTTGGAGCCCCTCCCAAAATAAAGTCTGTCACTGTTTCCACTGTTTGCCCATCTATTTCCCACGAAGTGATGGGACCGGATGCCATGATCTTAGTTTTCTGAATGTTGAGCTTTAAGCCAGCTTTTTCACTCTCCTCTTTCACTTTCATCAAGAGGCTCTTTAGCTCTTCTTCGCTTTCTGCCATAAGGGTGATGTCATCTGCATATCTGAGGTTATTGGTATTTCTCCTGGCAATCTTGATTCCAGCTTGTGCCTCATCCAGCCCAGTGTTTCTCATGATGTACTCTGCATATAAGTTAAATAAGCAAGGTGAAAATATACAGCCTTGATGTACTCCTTTCCTGATTTGGAACCAGTCTGTTGTTTCATGTCCAGTTCTTGCTGTTGCTTTCTGACCTGAATACAGATTTCTCAAGAGGCAGGTCAGGTGGTCTGGTATTCCCATCTCTTGAAGAATTTTCCACAGTTTGTTGTGATTCACACAGTCAAAGGCTTTGGCATAGTCAATAAAGCAGAAGTAGATGTTTTTCTGGAATTCTCTTGCTTTTTTGATGATCCAACTGATTTTGGCAATTTGATCTCTGGTGCCTCTGCCTTTTCTAAAACCAGCTTGAACATCTGGAAGTTCATGGTTCACATACTGTTGAAGCCTGGCTTGGAGAAATTTGAGCATGACTTTACTAGCGTGTGAGATGAGTGCAATCGTGTGATAGTTTGAGCATTCTTTGGCATTGCCTTTCTTTGGGATTGGAATGAAGACTGACGTTTTCCTGTCCTGTGGTCACTGTTGAGTTTTCCAAATTTGTTGGCATATTGAGTGCAGCACTTTCACAGCATCATCTTTCAAGACTTGAAATAGCTCAACTGGAATTCCATCACCTCCACTAGCTTTGTTTGTAGTGATGCTTCCTAAAGCCCACTTGACTTTGCATTCCAAGATATCTGTCTCTAGGTGAGTGATCACACCATCGTGATTATCTGAGTCATGAAGATCTTTTCTGTATAGTTCCTTTGTGTATTCTTGCCACCTCTTCTTACTATCTTCTGCTTCTGTTAGGTTCATACCATTTCTGACCTTTATTGTTCCCATCTTTGCATGAAAAGTTTTTTGGTATCTCTAATTTTCCTGAAGAGATCTCTAGTCTTTTCCATTTTATTGTTTTCCTCTATTTCTTTGCATTGATCACTGAGGAAGGCTTTCTTATCTCTCCTTGATATTCTTTTTTACATATTAATTGAGATATAATTCATGCATTATAAAATTTACCCTCTTAAAATGTACACATCAGTGGGTTTCAGGATATTAAAAAATCTGTACAACCCTCACCACAATCTATTTTAGAACATTTTCCTCACCTTAAAAAGAAATCCCTTATCCATTAGCAGCCACGTCCCATTCTTCCACCCCTTAGTCCTTGGAAACTACTAATCTACTTTCAGTTTCTATGGAATTGCTTGTTCTGGACATTTGCATAAAAAGAATCATAACCTATGGCCTTTTGTGTCTGGCTTTCATTTAGAATGATATTTTCAAGGTTCATTCATGTAGCATTAGTACTCCATTCCTTTTTATGGCCAAATAATATTCCATTGTATGAATAGACCACAGTTTATTCATCCATTCATCCCTTGATATACATTTGGGTTGTTTTCACTTTTTGGCCATCATGAATAATGCTGCCATGAACACTCATGTATTACAAGTTTTTGTTGGACACATGCTTTTAATTCTCTTGAGTAAATGGGAGTGGAATTGCTGGGTCATATAGTCACTCTATGTTTAACCTTTTGAAGAATTGCCAGACTATTCTCCAGATTAGTTACACTATTTTGTAATCCCACCAGCAATGTATGAAGGTTTTGATTTCTGCACATCCTTGACAATACTAGTGGGTGTGAATTCTTATGTTTTTTATTTGTATTTTCATGATAACTAACAATGTGGCTTCCCTGGTGGCTCAGTAGTAAAGAATCTGCCTGCAGTGCAAGAGCCACAGAAGATATGGGTTCGATCCCTGGGTTGGGAAGATCCCCTGGAGGAGGGCATGGCACCCACTCCAGTATTCTTGCCTGGAGAATCCCATGAACAGGTTCATAGGGTCACAAAGAGTCAGACATGACTGAAGTGACTTAGGATGTGTGCAACGATGTTTGGCATCTTATCATGTAGTTAGTGGCCATTTGTATACCTTCTGTGGAGAAACTTTTATTCAGATCTTCTGTCCATTTTATTTTTCTTTCAATTAATTTTTATCAGAGTATACTTGCTTTACAATGTCGTGTTAGTTTCCAGTGTAGAGCAAAGTGAATCAGCTATGTGTATACATATAACTCCTTTTTTTTTGGATTTCCTTCCCATTTTTGTCACCACAGAGCATTGAGTAGAGTTCCTTGTGCTATACAGTAGGTCCTTTGCTCATTTTCAAATTGAGCTATTTGCCTTTCACTCTTTAGTTGAAGTGCTCTTTATATGTTCTGCTGCTGCTGCTAAATCGCTTCAGTCATGTCCGACTCTGCGCGACCCCACAGACGGCAGAGCACCAGGCTCCCCCATCCCTGGGATTCTCTAGGCAAGAACACTGGAGTGGGTTGCCATTTCCTTCTCCAAGTGTCTAACCAGATATATGACTTGCAGACATTTTCTTCCATTCTATGGGGTGTCTTTTTACTTTCTTGACAGTGTTTTTTGAAGCATAAAAATTTTTAATTTTGATTAAGTCTAATTTATGGCAAAGCTTCTGCCTGCAATGTCGGAGACCCGGGTTCGATCCCTGGGTCGGGAAGATCCCCTGGAGAAGGAAATGGCAACCCACTCTGGTATTCTTGCCTGGAAAATTCCGTCGACTGAAGAGACTGGTAGGCTACAGTCCACAGGGTCGCAAAGAGTCAGACATGACTGAGCGATTTACTACTACTATAATTTATCCATGTTTTCTTTGGTGACATGTTCTTTGGGTGTATCTAAGAAACTACTGCCTGATTCCAGGTCATGAAAAATTAAAGCTGTATTTTCATTTTTTTGTAGTTTTAGCTCTCACACTTAGGTCTATAATTCATTTTTAGTTAATTTTTATGTGGTATGAGGTAGAGATCCAACCTCATTCTTTTGTATGTGGATATCCAGGTGTCCCAGTACTATTGGCTGACAATACTGAGAATAGGTAAGATTAATGGAACAGCATAATCAAAGGCACAGAGGCATGAATGCATGGATTTCCAAGAATAGCAACTGGTTAGGCCTGACTAGGGGCTTCCTGGTGGCCTAGACAGTAAAGAACCTCTCTGCAATGCAGGAGACTTGGGTTTGATCCCTGGGTTGGGAAGAGCCTCTGGAGGAGGGCATGGCAACCCCACTCTGTGTATTCTTGCCTGGAGAATCCAATGGACAGAGGAGCATGGTGGGCTACATGGGATCACAAAGAGTTGGACAGAACTGAGCAACTAAGCACAGCAGAGGCCTGACTAGAGGACTAGACAAGTAGGGGTGTTTAATGGGAAATGAGGCTGGAAAAGGATGTAGGGTCAGATTATGGAGGGCCTTAAGTGGCCAGAGTTGGAGAACAACAGAAGATTCTTGAGTAGGGTGACACTGGAATCAGGCTTTCGGAAGATTGATCTAGCTCAGACCGTACCTGACAGGAGTTGGATAAAAACTGTTAAGTAGAGAGGTTAATCACTAGAGTTCTACAGTGGTTTAGGTCGGGGGCCACAACTCAGGCTGCAACAGTGAGAGTCACTGAGAAAACAAGGAAGAAAAGAGGGAACTTGTATGTGAAAAATTTTACAAAGATAAGATACACTTGGGTTTTCATTACCAGTTGGATGCCGAGAATGGACTGAGAGAGACTGGGCGGTGGGGGAGGAAACAGTGAAGTCAGCAGTGGCTAGTTGGCAGGGAAGACGAATTACCTTTTAAATAGTCTGGCCTCCATTGTTTACTGGCTATTTCTATTTCTTTGGGGATTTATGTTGTTCATGTCCTTTTTTAAAAAATAATGTTGTTTGTTCTTTTTAATACGTAAGAGCTCTTCATGTGTCATATGTTGTAAGCATTTACCCCAATTTGTCATATGTCCTATACAAGTATTATCTCATCTGACCCTCTCAATAGCCTCTGAAGTTGCCACATCATAACCCCATTAGTTATAGTTGAGGTTAACTGAGCACAGACTAGTCTCTTTCCTGGGGTCACATAGTTAATAAGTAGCAGAGCTGGGACACCGACCCTCTGGCTATAGAACTTCCTCTCTCAGGTTTTCTGCCTCATAATAAAGCAAATGTAGTAATAGTTTCCTAGAGAATCATCTGTACTTTAAATAAATTTTAAAGAAAATAGGATATATTTAAATCTTCTATAGTATTTTCTTTGCACACACAAACTTAATTGCATGTATTTGTGTTTCTCTTTTCTTGATGGCTCTAGCTAGAGATTTGCTGTCTTATTATCTTTCAAAGACAGCCCTATAAAACTACTGATTTTCTGGTTTCTACTTCTTTAACTTTTGCTCTTTTTTATTATAGTTCCCTAATTATAGTTCCCTATTTTTCTTACGTTCATTTTGCTGATTTCAAGAACACATAGCAAAATTTTTTTAACTCTTAAAAAAAAGTACTTAGTTTTTCTCTTAATATAATAATGACTTTTAACCAGCATGAGAATGGGGAGGCAGGCTAATTATAATCTCCAGGAGGACTTTTTCACAGATAATCTACTATTCTCTTGTCCCTTGCACCAACTGCCCATCCCACCCCAACCTATGAAGAATATACTGTTTTGAGAGTGCTTTCTAATAGCTGTGTGTTTCCCCTGTAAGAAAAAAACTCAAGTCTTAACCCCCTCCCATGAGTCTTCATATGGTATTCTCATTGTTAATATTTAAGTAGGCGTTGAAGTTATTTGGAAGGTGCTCTTTCATATTAAATGGTAAAAATTCAAAAAATAAACATACTGCCATCACAATCTGAAGCATTCCCAGTAAAGAAGTCTAGCATTTGATTGAAAACGTAGCTCTGGATCTCAAGATGGAAGTCAGGGTCGGAGGTAAAGATTTGAGAGATATTGCATATTCATGGTGGTAAGACCTTGCGCATGAATGAAGGATTCTCTCCTTTCCCCATCTCTCTAGATTGCTGTTCCTTCTGAGTTTCCTCAGATGATACTTCTTCCTGCTCCCACCCCTAAATGTGAGTTTCTTTGTTCTTTCATTAAACAGATATTTATTAAATGGTTACTATCCTCAGGCACTGTTCAAGGCATTGATAATATTTGGTGAACAAAACAAACCAAAAGAAAAAAACAAGGGAAAAAAAAACCCTTGCCTAATGAAGCTTACAATATAGTGGAAGGAGGATATACAAATAAAGATGTAAAACATGGCATTTAGATGATGAAAAGTGCTCTGGAGAAAAATGGAGCAGAGAGAGGGAGTGGAAGAAGTTGCAATTTTTAAATAGGTGATCCAGGAAAGCCTCAGGGAAAATGACACGCTTGATCAAAAGGCCAGTGCAAGTGAAGGAACAAGCTATATGGTTATATGGAAAAGCATTCCAGACAGAAAAGATAGCCCATGCAATAGCCCAGAGGCTGGAGAGTACCTGGTATGCTGGAAGAACAAGAGGACCAGTCTGGCTGGAGCAGATTAAGTGAGGGGAGAGTAGCAGGAGATTAGATCAGCGGCATAACTGGGTACCAGATTGCATAGAATCTCATAAATCACAGTAAGAATTTGGCTATCATTTTATGTGAGATTTAAGAATCAAAACAAAACACTAGAGGATTTTGAGCAGAGAGGCAAAAATTTGATTTATATTTTAAATGGATCACCTTTTAAAGGGATTAATCATTTTGAGCATAGATTATGGGAAGAATAAGGGTAGAACCAAGGGGTTCAGTTAGCAGGCTATAACAACAGTCCAGGCAAGAGATAATAACAGCTTGGACCAGGGTGACAGCAGTGAAGATGTTGGGAACTGGTTAGAGTCTGGATATATTTTGAACTGGAGCTGGCAGGAGTTGATGACAGACTGAACACAGGATGTGAGAGAAAGGGAGTTAAAGATGACACCCAGCAGCTGGAAGAAAGAACTGTCCTTTCCTTAGATGAGGAAGACAATGGGAGGAACAGGTTTGAAATGGTGACAGTGAAGATCAAAACTGTTTGGACATGTTAAGTTTGAGCTGCCTATTAAAGCCTGAAGTGGTGTCAAGAATATAGTTGGGGGAATTCCTGTGGTCCAGTGGTTAGCTCTCTGAGTTTCCACTGCAGGGGTCCCAGGTCCAGTCCCTGGTCAGGGAAGTAAGGTCCTGTAAGCCATGCAGCATGGCCAAAACATAAATAAATAAATAAATAATGCCTCAAACCCTAGTTCTTTTATGTATATATATATCGCTTCCCTGGTGGCTCAGTCGGTAAAGAATCTGCCTGCCATGTGGGAGACCCAGGTTTGATCCCTGGGTCGGCTGGAGAAGAGAATGGCAACCCACTTCAAGTTTCTTGCGTGGAGAATTCCATGGACAGAGGAGCCTGTCAGGTTGTAGTCCATGAGGTCACAAAGAGTCAGACACAACTGAGTTTTATATATTATATGTATTTATGCAAGTCTGGAGTTTAACAAAAGGTCTGAGAAGAGCTGAGAGTGTCCAGAAAGACACAAACGCTTTGACACCAGCCTGGGTCATGTCATCAGCAACTGTATGTAAAGGGAATGGGAAGCTTACACCTCCATGTAGTAGCGGTATGCTGCTTGAAAACACATTCCGTAGAGCCGTCTCCATCTTCCACTGTCTGTTAGCATCTTTCCTTTTAATCATATTACTGTCCCTAAGTGGCACACATATACACTTAAATTCCTTCCTCTTTGGCTCTCCTCACATTACACACTCTCTATGCCTTCTATAACCCCTATTCTATGTCACTCCCTAGAAGGACATATAAGACTGCAAATTTAATCAATAAATGTGTGGGTTCTGACTGATCCACCCACCAGCCCTTCTCATCTCTCCCCCTCCTTGGGCTTCCCTATTCCCTGACACAACAATATTGGAATTAGGCCAGTTGAAAATACCACAATGATCTCTAAGTGTTTCAGTGAAAACAAGAATCACTCACTTTAAATCAAAAGCTATAAATTATTAAGTTTAGTGAGGAAGTTAGGCTTCTTTCCCAAACATTGTGAATGCAAAGGAAAAGTTCTTAAGGAAATTTAAAGTGCTGCTCCAGTGAACACAAGAATAAGTGAGGGGCTTCCTTGGTGGCTCAGTGGTGAAGAATCTGCCTGCCAATCAATGCAGGAGACACAGGTTCGATCACTGATCCAGGAAGATCCCACATGCCATGTAGCAACTAAGCCTGCGCACCACAACTACTGAGCCTGTGCTCAAGAACCTGGGAGCCACAACTACTGAGCTCATGTGTTGCAGCTACTGAAGTCCACACGTACCTTAGACACTGTGCTCCACAGCAGGAGAAGCCTGCACCCAGCAACAAGAGAATGACCCCCGCTCTCTGCAACTAGAGAAAAGCCTGCACAGCAGTGAGGACCCAACACAGCAAAAAAAAAAAAAAAAGAATGATAAATGAAACAGTCTATATGGAGACAGTATTAGTATTAGTGGTCTGGACAGAAGATCAAACCAGCCACAACATTCCCTTAAGCCAAAGCCTAACCTAAAGCAAGGACCTAACTCTTTTGAATTCTGTAAAGCCTGAGAGAGGTGAGGAAGATGCAAAAGAGAAGTTTGAAGCTATCAGAGATTGGTTCATGAGGCTTACGGAAAAGACGCCATCTCCATAATATAAAAATGCAAGGGCAGACAGCAAATGCTGATGTAAATCTGCAGCAAATTATCCAGATTCCAGATCTAGTCAAAATAATTAATAAAGGAGGCTAAATTAAACAACAGATTTTCAATGTAGAGGAAAAAGTCTTCTACTGAAAGAAGATGCCATCTAGGACTTTCATAGCTAGAGAGGAAAAGTCAATGTCCAGTTTCAGAACTTCAAAGGACAGGTTGACTGAGGCAGCTCGTGATATAGACTGAAGTCAATGTTCATTTACCCTTTTGAAAATTCCAGGGCCCTTAAGAATTATGCTAATTCTGCTCTATAAATGGAACAACAAAGCCTGGATTATAGCACATCTGTTTACAACATGGTTTACTGGATATTTTAAGCCCAATGTTGAGAACTACTGCTCAGAAAAAAAAGATTCGGTTCAAAATATGACTGCTCACTGACAATATACCTGAGAACTCTGACGGAGATGTATAGTGAGATTAATGCTATTTTTCATGCCTGCTAACACAACATTCATTCTGCAGCCCATGAATCAAAGAATAATTTTGACTTTCAAGTCTTATTATTTAAGAAATACATTTTGTAAGGCTGTAACTGCCATGAATGAGTCCTCTGTACAAAGTTAAATGAAAACCTTCTGAAAAGGCTGTACCATTCTAGATAACTAAGAACATTCAGGATTCATGGGAAGATGTCAAAACATCAAGTTTAACAGAGGTTTGGAATAAGTTGATTTCAATCCTCATGGATGACCTTGTGAAGTTCAAGATTTCAATGGAGGAAATAACTACAGGTGGAAATAGAACTAGAATTAGAAGCAGAGTCTGAAGATGTGACTGAATTGCTGCAATTTCATGATAAAACTTGAATGGATGAGAAGTTGCTTCTTATGGATAAGCAAAGAAAATGGTTTCTTGAGATGAACTCTACCCATGGTGAAGAGGCTGTAAAGACTGTTGAAATGACAACAAAGGACTTAGAATATTACATAAAATTAGTTGATAAAGCAGTGGCACTATTTGAGAGGATTGACTCCAGTTTTGAAAGAAGTTCTACTCTGGGCAAAATGCTATCAAACAGCACTGCATACTACAGAGGAATCATTCGTGAAAGGTAGAACCAATTAATATGGCAAAATTTATTGTCTTATTTTAAGAAATTGCCCTATCTACTCCAGCCTTCAGCAACCACCACCCTGGTCAGTCAGCAGACATCAACCTCAACGCAAGACCCTCTACCAGCAAAAAGATTATGACTTAGGAAGCCTCAGGTGATGGTTAGCACTTTTAACAATAAGCTATTTTTTTTTAAGAACTTCCCTGGTGGGCCAGTGGTTAAGAATCCGCCTGCAGGGAACTTGTGTTCAGTCTCTGCTCGGGGAAGATACCACATGCCATGGGGCAACTAAGCCTGTTCACCATAACTACTAAGTCAGCGCTTTAGAGCCTGTGCTCTGCAACAAGAGAAGCGGTGGCAATGAGAAGCCCACACACCACAGTGAAGAGTGGCTCCTCCCCCTACAACTAGAGAAAGTCCGCATGCAGCAAGGAAGACCCAGCACAGCCAAAAATAAATACATGTCAAGGTTGTAAAATCCATTAAAAAATAAAGTATTTTAAAATTAGGGTACATACATTGTATTTTTTTAAGACGATGCTATTGTACACTTAATAGACACAGTATAGTGTGAACATAGCTTTTGTATGTACTGGGAAGCCAAAAAATTCATGTGATTGGCTTTATTACAATATTTGCTTTATTGCAGTGGTCTGAAACCAAACCAGGAATGTCGCTGAGGTATGCCTATATATTTGCTGAAGCAATTCTTAAAACTCTTGGCATCAGAAATGAGTTGGTGTATCTCTATTATGTTCTGTGGTTTTTCTCTCTCCTAGGTCAGTGAACAATTTCCTGATGACTGGCCCAAAGGTAAGAAAAAAATTCCTTTAATTTATTTGGACTTCACTTAGCTTCTTGACTGAAGACTATACATGTCAATTTCTTTTCATTATATTCACATCTTTTATTATACTGTATTTCTTTTAGGCAGAAAAACTGTGACACAGAAAGGGATACACCCCAAATCACACAGCAAACTAATGTCAGAGCCAGGACAAGAACTCAGGAATATTGACTCTGAATTTATGGCCAGAATAAAAGTTTTCTTTCGTAGTGTTAGGCTATAGTTAGCCATCCTTCTCAGCGCAGGGCAGACAGGCCGTCCTCCATCTTTAAAATGTTGGTATTCTACTACATGATCTCTAAGAATATTTCCAGCTACAAAATGTTCTCTTCATAGGATGAAAACAGTTAAAAATTCATGAATCATGTAACTGAGTCTCATTCTGAAGTGACAGAGTACAGTGAATAAAGATAGTGAGGTCTAGAGTCTAATGAAACACCAGTTTCATTCCTACTTCCACCATTTGCTAGTGGTGAGACCTTGAGCAAATAGTTTCACATCACCTCTCTGAGCCTTAGGTTTCTATTCTATAAAATGGTACCAGTTTCACAAGGTTATTTGTGATGTTACATGAGACAGCATATTGAAAGTGCTTACTCTGTCATTAATTTGGAGGAGTGGGAAAATGTGCAGGACAAGACGTGCTTGGCCACTTTAAGGCAAATGCCTACCAAGTTCAGCTGCTGTGAGTCTAAAGTTTGACCCCTGTGTCCCTGCAGGCTTACCTGATCTACTCCAGCAGCGTGGCAGCTGGTGCCCAGAGTGGAATTGAAGAATGCAAATACCAGTTTGCTTGGGACCGCTGGAACTGCCCTGAGAGAGCCCTGCAGCTGTCCAGCCATGGTGGCCTTCGCAGTGGTAAGGAAAGCTTCAGCCACAGGTCCCTGGACCCCTTGGCCACAGGTTAGAGCCCCACTCTCCAGGGATGGAACCCATCCTTCTCTCTACCTTTGCTGGTCTCTACTCTCAGGTCATCTCCCTCTCTAGTATCTTCTCTGTTTTTTGCTCCAGCTCCTCTTTTTCTTTACTGACACCCTCTCTACTCAACAAATGGCCCTTGCCTCATTCCCAATCCTATACCATCTGCAGCCTCCTAGCTTCCTCAAAATATAAGTAGGTAGGTAGGTAGAGGTCATATATTTTCATGCCTCTTATTCTCTGCCTTTAGCAGGATCAGTAGAGAGGTACAGGGCAAGTGGGAACTGACTTGGAGACCAGATTCCCATACAGAAGATTAAAAAGTGGCCATGCCAGGAAATGATTCAGGACTAGCTAGCACCTCTCAGAAGCCTCTCAGACTTCCATGTTCCAAGAGAAAGTGGGGATGGGTTCTTTACAACCTGACCTTCAGATTCTTCCCCATTTCTTTCTTGGTCTCTTTCCCACCTAAATGCCACGCATATCAACAATACTCTAACCACTCAGTCATAAAATGTGTAACCTGAAAAGATGGGAAGAGAGAAGAGTTGAGCTGAGACCAGGACTGGAGCAGATCCTGGAAGAGAGTAGGGTACATTATAAAGATGGCAAGACATTTGGGTTGGCCAAACAGTTTGTCGGGGTTTTCCATAAGATCCTGTGGAAAACCCTGACCTAACTTTTTGGCCAACCCAATAGAAGGGAGCAGAGTGAGGAGGGTATAAGGATGGTATTAAAGGTATGTCTTTGGGCTGTAAGTCCTCCCTCTCACTCACTCAATGTTTGGTTCCTGTCAGCTAATCGGGAGACAGCATTCGTGCATGCCATCAGTTCTGCCGGGGTCATGTACACTCTGACGAGAAACTGCAGCCTTGGGGATTTTGACAACTGTGGCTGTGATGACTCCCGCAATGGGCAACTGGGTAAGTAGTGATCTTGGGGGTGGGTAGGGCAGCCCAGTGAAGTTCACTCAGGCAATGAAAAGCTTGGCAGGTACTTGGTGGAGTGAAGAAGGGTTGTAGTCTTCAAAATCTGAGGAAAATCTAGGTGGACCACTTTGAGCCCAAGCGCTACAGTGACAAACAAGGCTATAGGTAGCTGGGAGCCCTTCTCTCACTGGGTGGTTCCCTTAATTTAAATACAATAGCGATAAAAGAAGAACAGTCCCTTCAGATTCTAACCTATTACTGTCTCAACCATGGGAGGGGGGCCCTTCCACACTGACTAATGAAGGAAAGCTACACGGCTCAAAATAGCCTGGAATTAAAACTCCCTTCCGGGTCCTCCCCACTGTTCTATACAGAATAAAGCACTTTCTTCCCGGAAGAAAGGAATGGACATTAAGATTGATTACGTTCAGCTCCCAGCTGATCCCAGTCTCTGGCCGGTCTCAGGAATTCCTTGCCCCAGTTGTTGAAAGCTAACTAGTCAAAAATAATCATGAGGAAAAACAGACCCCCTCAAAACAATGTGTCTCCGCATATATATGTTTTCTATATATACCCACTCTCTTCTTGACTTATCACAGCAGCCCACTAATCTGACTGCTGCCCCTTCTCGCCTCATTAAAGGTGATCTGTTCCTGTCAAGTGCCGGTCCTGTGTTTTTTCCTCGAACCTCACCCTCTCTCACCTGACACCATCCCTATCTCATTTCCCGTTTACCTCCACTGTCCTCTGCAGTCCTCTGCGCTCCACCCCAATGCCAACGGCTGTTCCATATTATCTCAGTGGGCCTCTCTCCCGCTCAGTGTCTGCACTTTCCTCACCTTTTCCACACCACTTTGTGCCTTCCGGACGTCAGTCTCTGGCAGAAAATGTGTACTCTCTGCCCAAAGACCAGAAACATAGTCCCGGGAGCACGCACCTGCCTCCCCTGGTAGCTACTTATGTCATGGAATCCTGAGCAGGGGATGGGCTGAAGCTAGGAGTACAAAGGTGTCAAAAATAAATCTGGGGTGAAACTAATCTGGAGCAAGGGCACTCGCCCCACCTGAATCCTTCCTCAATCCCCCTAACCCACTTAGAACCAGCTGCCCAGGAGGCTCTGTGCGGCCTGATCAACGGCCTTTCTTCCCACCACGTTTTCCAGGGGGCCAAGGCTGGCTGTGGGGAGGCTGCAGCGACAACGTGGGCTTCGGAGAGGCAATATCCAAGCAATTCGTCGATGCCCTGGAGACAGGACAGGATGCTCGGGCAGCCATGAACCTGCACAACAACGAGGCCGGCCGCAAGGTGAGTCCTGCAGCCCCTGGAAGCAGGCGCCTGGCTCCATCCACTACCAGGCCTAGGTGCGGACAGCCCGTCAAGTCTTTTTTCTGACTGGGCAAACGTGGTACCAAGCCTGCTGGCCAGGTAGACTTGCAGGAACTCGCCAGAGGGCGAGACTCCCCAGGGGCGCAATCCCTGACCTGCTCACTCCTAGCTCTCTCCCCAGGCGGTGAAGGGCACCATGAAACGCACGTGTAAGTGCCACGGGGTGTCTGGCAGCTGCACCACGCAGACCTGCTGGCTGCAGCTGCCGGAGTTCCGAGAAGTGGGCGCGCACCTGAAAGAGAAGTACCACGCAGCTCTCAAGGTGGACCTGCTGCAGGGTGCAGGCAACAGCGCGGCGGGCCGCGGCGCCATCGCTGACACCTTTCGCTCCATCTCCACACGGGAGCTGGTGCACCTGGAGGACTCCCCGGACTACTGCCTGGAGAACAAGACGCTAGGGCTGTTGGGCACCGAAGGCAGAGAGTGCCTGCGGCGCGGCCGGGCCCTGGGCCGCTGGGAGCGCCGCAGCTGCCGTCGACTCTGCGGGGACTGCGGGCTGGCGGTAGAGGAGCGCCGCGCCGAGACCGTGTCCAGTTGCAATTGCAAATTTCACTGGTGCTGTGCGGTCCGCTGCGAGCAGTGCCGCCGGCGAGTCACCAAGTACTTCTGCAGCCGCGCGGACCGGCCACGGGGGGGCGCGGCGCACGAACCCGGGAGAAAACCCTAAGCGACTCTTCTCCCCTCTCTCCCGTTGGCCCTTGGCTTTTTTTAGAGACCCCAGTAGTGAGGAACCTAGGGAATAGGGACCCCCACACGACTAAGGCCAGGGATGCTGCATTCTCCTGGAGCTCGCCACTTTCCAACCTGTTTCCACAGTTTCTCTGCTGTCGGCATCGTCCACCCACCACCCACCACTGAGACCTGACAGCGCTCTGTTCTGAGACTCTGAGCTATTGATCTTCCCAGGACTTCGAAGATAATGGGTGTTCCTTCTCCCAGTCCTACCTGCCCTAATGCCTGACCTAGCCTGTGGAACTTAGGAACTGAAGAACCCTTCTGAGATACGCAGGGCCCAGAGAAAGAATGGATTTTTTTTTAACCCATCTTCCCCCCTCTACCCCTACTCCCCAAGTTTCTGCTGTCAGCTCTCTGCCACAGCCACACCTTCCTTGGCAGAGGCCCTCCTGTGCTTCTGATTCCCTAACTGCTGGCATATACTCCCCAAGAATCTCTACTTTCCCTCCCCTTATCCTTCCTTCCTTCTCTGAAAGAGATACTGAGGAAACTAACCCAAGAAAAAGCATGTCTTTAGGGGTTGGTTCCTAGAGGAAGAAGTTGAACATGGAGGAAGTGAGAACACTTGAGTGCTGACTTGATGAAAACCAAGGGTGCCACTCACCCCTGTCATGTCTCTAATGGACTTTGCCAGTGGGGCGACGACCTTCCTAGACACTCATCCAAGGTGCCCCAGACACATACCCACAACATCCAGGAAAAAGGTAAAGGGAGAGTGCCAGTTCTTTCCTACCCTTTCAAATAAGCTTCTCTGTGCTCCGACCCTACATTCTCCTAGAAACCAACTTTACCTCTACTCTTCCCCAAAGGATCTTATTCCTCTGAGCCAAGACTGAGATAAATAAAGCTAATTTCCCTTCAGACCCTGGTTTGCACCTCTGAAGACAGGTCATGAGGAATGAGAAGCTGGGATCCCTCCTTTTCACTAACCTGATTCTCAAATAGGCAGGATTCAGGCACTGGATACTTCCCTTCAATATGTAAACTTCTTGCATTGAAACTGTTAATAGGAAGTTCAGTACCTTGAACCTTAATTTATTGCAGTCACTGTGACATCTGACTTTTTTTCCAGGTATTGAACCTATTCTTGGAGCTATGGGGAAGGGTGCATGGAAGATGTAACCTCTAGACCCTCTCCTCCCTCCCACCTTACCTGGATACTATCCTCCTGGGGACCTCACTTCCCTGATGGCCTAAGTAGTTATCCTGGCCTGACTGAGGTTCATCTGCCAAGTATTAGGAAATCATGCCCATAAATCTTCCACTGATACATTCACTCAGTGGCTAAGACCTTGCTACTTGTGGTGCTGCTTCTCATTCTTTTCTCAGAAGGAAGCAGTACAGCAGGGACTTGCTGATGGAATAGGGCTCGGGAAAGAAGAACTAACTCCTGACAGACCCTCTGCAGCCCAAGGAGCCTCCCAGTCATCTCCCTCCCCTAGGCTGGTCCTGGATCTGGGTGCCAGGCAACCCTCTGAAGCAGAATGGGTCAAATGCTAGAAGACTTCATCTCATCTCTTGTAGAGGAGAGCACAGAGGAAGAGTAGCTCGAAGTGGGTAAAATGGGAGGAGGCTCTAAGGGTCGATCAGTGAGAGCAGAATGGCTCCCATACTCCAAACTGAGACAACAGCAAGGGCAGACCTCAAATTCCTGGCCTCATCCCTACACGTTTTCTGGTCCCACTAACACCTACTGAGGAGAGAGGCTCACCTTCCCTCCTTACAGGGTACGTGCTGTCCTTCAGGGTATTGGAGTGCTTCACTTCCAGTTCTATCAGCAAAGGCCTTTTGCTCCCTTCCTCAGCTTTGATCTGGGCCTCGTCGATCTCCCAGCTAGCCCTTTGTCCCTAATCAAGCAGTAACATGCACTAACTTGGCTGTCCCACTTGGCAGAATTGCTTGACAGTGTTCAGTAAGAAAATCTGGCAAGGCAGCTAGAAAATATAAAAGTAAAACCTTGTAAAGGAAAGCAGCATTCCTCAGGCGGTCTCTCAGCATACTAGTAGGAGAACTATCGTGCTTCATGTGTGACAACTCCAGGTCAGTATTTGAAACATGTCATGATGCCAGAAAGTTCTTTCACAGGTTTTATATTCCCAAATGGCTATGACTGATACCAAATTCATTTGTGTCTATAAAGAAAACTATACTGAGCTACCTTAGGTCTGGATTGCTTTCCCCCCGCCCCTTACATTATCCATTGATTCATTTATTCATTCAGCAAACACCACAGTAGAAATACAGTGGTGAACAACATACTGACCTCCTGCATTCGTGGAGTTTTAAGTTCTCTCTTATAATCAATCACCAGTGCTGTGTTCCCCTTTGTAAATGTGGACAACCAGACTGGCTGCTTGGGAAGACAACTTCAAGGTCAGCGAGTGAAAAATCTTTTGTTTTACAGACTTAAACTGATGCTGAGAAAGATGTCTGGCTTGTTCCACCAACTAGTAAGGTACCATGGGGTGAGTTCTGGAACCCAGGCCCCTCCCCTCCTCTTGTGTGCTCCTTAGGAGTCCATCTGTCTCAGCCAGGGGACAGAAGCGGAGGGAGGTCCTGAGAAGTGACAAGGATGCTGGGTGGAGGGGACAAAACACTGTCTCCTTCCTGTCCCTGGCCTGTGAGCCTACACACAGGCAGGGCTTTCTTTCCTTGAAAAGAATCTCAGCCTCACCTGGCCTTAGCAGCAAGTTAGGGCAAAGACAGAGACGGGGTCATGCTCAGCGCTGGCGGTGCTGGGGGTGGTGGGAGGGAAGGGCAGGCCAGGGCACTCGCCTATTGTGGGTCTGGATTGGACGCTTCCACTCATTCATTTCCTTTTAATTAACCCGCATTCCTGGAGGAGAAATATTTATGTTGGCTCCCATAGAGGCAATCTGCAGACTGGAAAGAAGGGGGAAGAAAGCCGGCCTTAGCAAAACAATATCTCTAAAGAGCTCAAGAAGAGAAAATAAGAGAACAAAATGCCATTAAAATAGCCTTCTACCCCCACCGGAGTCAATGAAAACTTCATTTCACATGCTAATCCCCCACTCCGCCCCCTTCCCTTCTCACAACACCTTTCCAAAAGTGTTTGGGAAAAGTCTTCGCAGTCAGTACACAGCTCCCCGCAGCTCAGACTTCTCCTTGTGTTAGTACAGGGCCCCAAGTGGGGCTCTCGCTCCAGCAGCGGCTTTTTTCTCCCCCCCTTTAATTTAAACAAAGACTCGGGAGTTCATCAACCTCCCACTGAAATTCACAGCTGCTGAACAAACTAATCCCCTCTCTCGGCCTTTCTTCCCTTCAATGGGCTCTTGGCTTCAAAGACACTTTGGGAAAGGACTTTGCTGGGGCTCACACTGCTTCATCAATAGAAGTTAGTGCAAGTATTATCTGAAGAGCAAGTGGCTTTACAAACAAATACTGCCTAACAATCCCTTCCTCCCAAACACACACATCTAGCCTGCAGACATGATGGGATCTACAACAGGATTAGAGATCGTAGCCCTGGCTTCACACCCAGCCCCTTTGTGTAGCTGAGCTCAGCCCTGAAGTGGTGTGGGGAAAACTCTGGAGCTGAAAGTCAGGCACGGATGGAGACACACACACACATACACACACTGGTGTGGGGAAAACCCTGGAACTGAATATCAAGCACAGATGGAGATGCACACACACACTGGTGTGGGGAAAACCCTGGAGTTGAATGTCAGGCACGGATGAAGACACACACCACACATACACACACTGGTGTGGGGAAAACCCTGGAACTGAATATCAAGCACAGATGGAGATGCACACACTCACTGGTGTGGGGAAAACCCTGGAGTTGAATGTCAGGCACGGATGAAGACACACACCACACACACATACCTCCGAGTGGCCATAAATGCTGCAAGGAGAGAGGTTAATTCAGTGCCACCTCCTTTCTTCAACTCTCCTGACTTTCTATCTGTCCCCAAGCCTCTCCCCTGCCTTACTGAGGTACAGGGAGCAAGAACAAAGGACTGGGAAGACAGGTAAGAGCAAACTAAGACCCAGAGGAGATAATAATTGGGAAATGACTGAGGAAACCAAACTAAAGCAGCTTTATTGCACATAAAGTACATCAGGGCTTCAGTGCATCCAACCATGAAAGTGCAGCCAGAGAGAGAAGGCAGCCCTGAGATGTGTGGGGGTTGGGAAGAAGGGCCTCCAAGTCTTGAAGAAGAGTGCCAGAAGAGTCTTTCATTAATATAGCTCCTATTCCAGAACCAGGCTTCTAATCAAAGAATGAATGGGTCTAGATCTTGCCTGAGCCAGGACTCAGGCAGGCTGAGTCAGAGGCTGCCCCCATGGGCAGTGGTCCCTCTGCTCCCATCCCATAGCTTAAGACAACTCTCAGCAAAAGGCAGTGCACCCCTTCCACCCTCCACCTCACCTAGTTCACCCTTAATAATGCTGGCAGAGGAGAAGTCCCTTCTTAAAAGGGCCTGAGTTCCTTTTCTTGGTTCTGCTCAGCACCCATCACTCATGTCTAGGATTTGCTGAAAGGGTGAGCAGCAGTCAACTCTACCCTAGTCTCTGGGGCTCAGAGAAGTATGGAAACATGAAGTCAGAGGCAAGGAGAAGATAAAGTTAGGCTCATAACCCACAGAAGGGGAAAGACAAAAGACCCACACGATGTGTACGGTAGAGGTAGACTTGAAAAAATGATTCTGCTCACCCTCTCAGAAACCACTTGGACAGAATACCCCTGGGGGAGAAGGCACCCTGTGCCAGCCCCTGTTGGAGTATAGTTTTAGGGAAAGTGAAGGAGAACAGGCTGACTGAGCCCTGGGCAGATCCCAGAGGGCCAGGCATAAAGGGGTAGAGAGCAGGCACTCTGCTGGTTCGGAGCCAAGCCAACAGCATTATATACCTGGCAGCAAGGGAGGAAGGCTGGGAAAAATAAACAGGATCTGTTCCAAAATTCCCTTCCTGCCAGAAGGAGTTACATAAAAGTGGACTCCTGGCTGGAGGAGTTGCCTTGTTTAGACGTGCAGCTTATGAGCAATGGTGAGGATAGACTTCAGAACAGGCATGAAGCTGGAGACTTCACTGAAGCTGCTGCAGCTCACCACCTGGGCATGTACCACAAGGCCCTGCTCAGAGCTTCCTGAGTCCACACATCGGGCAATCTCATGGAGCCCGGCCAGCACAGGAGGCGAGAGCTGTGGAGGGATTGGCCCAGAGTTAGTAAGCCCAACTCCACCCCTACCCTGGAGGCATGGAAGGGAGAAGCGAGGACTCCCTTCTGGAGTTGTGGAGCCCAGTCCAGGCAACATGTCTATATTCTGTAGGGAACCCAGTGTCAGTGAGGCTTATGGGAAGGGACACTGTATGCCCGTTGGCCATGGGTGAGGGTGGAAAAGCAGGAGGCAGGTGAGCACCACTGAGTGTACTTACTGTCCCCTCACAGAGCTTGTCATACAGACATTCTAGACGTTGCGCAGCTTCATCTAGCTTCCGTTTTGTCTTCTGCAGGGAGGGAAATGGATTCTAATTCCAATCCCTAAGCCTAATACTACACAGGACTGTAAAGAATCATGGTCCCTTAGAGCTAGAATGGCTCAATGCTCTTTCTTTCATCTGACAGAGGACACATGGAGACCTGACAAGGGTAACTGACTTGCTCCAGCTGACTCAGCCAGGAATGAATGGCAGGTCTCCTCACTACTGATCTCACCCTCCTTCCAGTACTCCCTGCTGCCTTTCCAAGAGCTAAGTCTCGGTGCTGTTGGGTCCTGCTACCAAGGAGCTAAACTTCAGACCAGACAAGTCTTCCCCAACTCCACACCGACAATATCAAATAAGTATAAGCTACAGACAGCATGTCCAGGGACAGTAAGAAGATTCACACAAGGAACTGGTCTTACACTTAAGGGATCCTGGGACCAGCTGGGGTTGGAAGGGAGCATCATGGGGAAGGTTCAGACTCACTAAGTCAGTGGCAGACAGGGAGCAGCGCTGCAGAAGCGCCTCAAAGCTGATCTTCAAGGACTGGTGTTCAGGGGGCAGCTCCTTCCTGTCGATCTTCTCCAGTGGCTGCTGACATTGCTGAGGAGGGAGCAGGGAGACAGGAGAGATAGGCAAGCTGTCCTGCTTATGGCTCCCCTCAGGACTAGTCCCCTGTGACTTGGGGTCATGCTGCTACCACTGGACCAGAGCTGGGGAGGGGCATCCCCCTTCTCTGCAGTAAGGACACTTGGTATCTGCTTCCCACCCCATCTCTTTCAGCCCAGAGTCTGCCTCCAACTTGAGGAATGAAGCCATTCTCCATGCTCCCTGCTTTTCTACACCCAAGAAAAGCAGGTTTCCAAGAGGAAGGAAAACACATCATTCCTGTCACCTGCTGGCTGAGTTCTTGTGGGGCTCCAGGGTGAGCATGACTCACACTGGGGACAGCGGGTTGTGAGGAAAGGACCCCTTGAGGCTCAGGGGCGAGGCACATAACTGGAGCAGTAATTAGTGCTGGAGGCATAAATGTCTCTGGCAACTAAAGAGAGAGAAAAGAAAGGCACATGAGTCTAAGCTGAAAGACTCCTTCCACCCTGCTTTGAGGGAGGAGCAGAAACTATGAATGAACAAGGGCACAGAACAGTGAGTGGGGAACCTAGAAGTCAGAAGATGGTGAATAAGAAGGAAAGAGGAGGTGGCTGCGGGGAGAGTGAGTGGGGAGAGAGAGGGGACAGAGTGCCCGTCTGAGAATGGGAAGGACCAGGCTGCTTCTGTAAGAACTAGAGCGTGGCTCGTTGGTGAATGCGTGAGGGTTGAGTGGGGAGAGATGTATTCACCTTTTTCCTCTGGAGGTTTCCTTTGGGCACTGGAGCATTTTTCAAGGAATCCTGAGGTCCTGCATAGTATAAACACAGGGGTATTTAGGGGCATGACCAGAAACACGGAAATTTTCGGTCTGAAGATCAGTAAAATTGTTTTGGTTGGAGTCTTCCACACACACCCTCTGCAGACCAGCCACACTCTCAGTTGACATTCCTAATCCTAGTTCACTGGCTTGAGGAAAGAGACTCCCAAGGGGGTAGTGGGGAGGGAAGGAGAGGGAGGCCGTGGGAGAAGACTGACCTAGGTGAGGAATCGTGATGCCAGTGGCCGGGAGGACACCAGCGCGTGGAGTGCCTGGCCCTCCTGGAGGGTGGGCCGCAGGGAAGCTGACAGGAGGGGCCGGTGGCTGGGAGCTCATAGGGCTGAAGCCTGGTGCTCTCACGGGTAACAGAGTGGGCACTGGAGGAGCCCAAGGCAGCGAGACAGAGCCAGGCTGCATAATGTCTGGGGGTGCCATGGGTGAAGCCAGGAGAGGCCATGTTCCAGGGAATCCCACGGGGTTAGGAGCTTGCACCCTTTGCCCTCCTAACAGCTGAGGCTGAGATAAAGCTGAAATGGGACAGAGAAGAGATTCAGACCACATCAGAGAGGAATCACTGAGGAATTTAAAATATATATATATATATATATAATAAATAATATAAGTGTATGGAGATCTACCATTTACAAACTGTTTTTAACTATATTCCTTATTTGACCCTGAAAACAATCCTGTGGGGTTGAAATGAAAAATATAACAATCACTCTCAATTTTCAAAAGAAACAAAGTGGCTAGGTATAGTGCCCAAAGTACAAAGCCAAGTACTGACAGTAGAAAGAATTCAGACTCCAAGCTCCTCCCACTATATGGACATATTACTTCCCAAATCCATGCCAGCCATGCCAGCTGTTTTTCTCTGCACTCTGTCTAGCCAGATCTCCATTCAGTTGGTCACTCACCAGGCCTTACTGCAGGGCCCAGAGGCAAAGGCTGTGCTTCCTGGACCCCAGATGGCCTGTAGTCACTTGTATTCTGCATTCTGGAGCCTTGATAAGAGATAAGATGGGAAGGTGTCAAAGGCATCATTAGTGATGACTGAGGTGTAAAAATCCTTGACCTTGGAGGTAGAATTGGAACCTGTAGGAAGAGAAAAAAGGATCAGCATCTTGGAAAGGAAAAGAAAGTACTAAGTAACTGAAAATGGAAAAACAACAGGGAAAATGAAACCAAAGGCTAATTTTTAAAAAAATCAACAAAATGGATAAATCTTTATAAAGACTAACAAAGATAAACAGAGATGACACAATTCATCAGGATAGAGGATGAAGCAGAGAATACTCCAACAGACCCTGCATCCATGAAAGAGATGATAAGGAATGTTACAAATAACTTTACAAATAATTTGACAACTTAGAAAAATGGACCAATTCCTCAAGAACCACAAACTACCAAAACTCTGCCAAATTAAACCAAAAACTTGAATGTTCTATAACTATTCAAGGAATTAAACTTATAATTAAAAACCTCCTCCCACCCCCTTCCCCAAAAAGTTTCTAGGTAGAACTAGATAGTTTCACTGGAGAAATGTTACCAAACACTCAAACAATTGACACAAAGTTTCCATAATCTCTTCTAGAATATAGAAGGACCATTTCCTAATTTACTTTATGAGGTCAGTACTACCCTGATACCAACACCACAAAATAAAACTACAGATCAATATTTCTCATAAACTTAGGCACAAAAATCCTCAGCAAAATTTTAGTAAATCAAATCCAGCAATGTATATAAAAATAATATACCACAACCAAATAGTATTTATTCATGGTCATGGAATGCATATCATGATATATTTAAAAATCAATCAACGTAATCCATCATATCAGAAGAAAAATCATTTGATCATACAAAATGATGCAGAAAAAACATCTGACAAAATTCAGCACTGATTCCTGACTCAGCACACCAGGAAAAGAAGGAATTTCCTTAGCTTCACAAAGAGCATCTACAAAAACCTAGAGCTACCAAGGTCCGTCTAGTCAAGGCAATGGTTTTTCCCGTGGTCATGTATGGATGTGAGAGTTGGACTGTGAAGAAGGCTGACCGCCGAAGAATCGATGCTTTTGAACTGTGGTGTTGGAGAAGACTCTTGAGAGTCCCTTATACTGCAAGGAGATCCAACCAGTCCATTCTAGAGGAGATCAATCCTGGATGTTCATTGGAGGGACTGATGCTAAAGCTGAAACTGCAATACTTTGGCCACCTCATGCGACGAGTTGACTCACTGGAAAAGACTCTGATGCTGGGAAAGGTTGGGGGCGGGAGGAGAAGGGGACGACGGAGAATGAGATGGCTGGATGGCATCACCGACTCTGTGGACATGAGTTTGAGTGAACTCCGGGAGTTGGTGATGGACAGGGAGGCCTGGCGTGCTGTGATTCATGGGGTCGCGGAGAGTCGGACACGACTGAGCGACTGAACTGAACTGAACTGAACTGACCATTATTCTTGGTGCTGAAAGACTGAACGTTCTACCCCTAAGACTGGAAACAAGGTTAATGTGTTCACACTCACCATTCTCATTTTAATACTACAAAAAGGCAAGAGAAATGAAAGGCATGTATCTGGGAAAAAAGGAAGAGGGATAGCCTTTTTAATAAATGATTCTGGATATCCATTGGCAAAAAAAAATAAACCTTGACTCAAATTTCACACTTACACAAAAATTAATCCAAAGTAGAACATGACTTAAAACATAAAACTACTTCTAGAAAAAAACAGTAGGAAATTTAGGGAAACTTGTACTAGGCTAACAGTTCTTTGACTTGACATGAAAAGCATGAACCACAGAAGGAAAACTTTATAAATTGGACCTTATAAAATTAATTTTTTTTCTTGCTCTGTGAAGGACTATTAAAAAGATGGAAAGAAAGTTTCTTACATAGTTATACACACACACACACACACACACACACATATGCTGCTGCTGCTAAGTCACCTTAGTCGTGTCCGACTCTGTGTGACCCCATAGACGTCAGCCCACCAGGCTCCCCCGTCCCTGGGATTCTCCAGGCAAGAACACTGGAGTGGGTTGCCATTTCCTTCTCCACACATATGAGGACATGTAAAACCAGTGGAATCTGTGGATAATATTAATGTCAATTTCCTGGTCTTGCTATTGTATTGTGGTTGTCTGAGATACTGACATGGGATGTGGTGGGCCTGGTATGCATGAGACTTCCCAGTACATTTCATTGTGTCTTCTTGTGAATCTATAATTATTTCAAAGTAGAAAAGAGAGAGGAAGGTTGGGGAGGGAGGGAGAGAAAATGAGCAAGTAAGAAAATGGAGGTGGAGCAGAGGAAGGGACAAAAATGAGGGTGGAAATTAAAAGATGGGACAGGATAAATCATCAGAATTTTCCTGCCTAATATCTTTATCTACAATTTCCCTGGATTTTGCTCCCCTCAGGTAGGCTCCTGGTCTCATAAATTAACAGCATCCTATCCATCCTCTGGACATCCACTGTCCTCTACACCATCATCAGTTTCTGTCAATTCTACCTACTAAATATCTCAAATCCAACCTCACTTACTAGTTTTAGATCACTTCATTCCTTCATCATCTCCTGCTATGCTCCTAACCGTCTCTAGCCTTGCCCTTCCTAGACACATAGCTAATCCCACCCCTGCATAAGACCACTCAATAGCTCCAGAATGCCTTCAGGGTCAAGTCTAAACTCCTGAACACAGAAATACCAGGTCTCTCCTGATCTAACTATACATACTGTTACCCCAGCCTCAACTAATTCATTCCACTGCCACAAACACCTGCTTTGTAAAGTCATTAAAATGTTAGTCATTCCTCAAACAGGCTTTGCTTACTTTCCCTTTACTGCCTTGGCAGATGCCATTCCCTCTGCCTGAAATAACCTTTCTTCCCTCTTCCTTTGTTTAAATAACTTTTAATCTTCAAGACTCAGATCAAATATCAGTAAATTGCTTTCTGTGTGATCTCAGGGCTCTTTTATCATATCCCAATCAGGGCATTTGTGAATTTTACTGTAGTTAATTTTTACATATCTATCTTTTCACTAGACTATGAGCAAATTAAGGGCAAGGATCATGGTTTGTATACTTTTCTGTTCTAAGTGCCTAGCAGTTGTTCAATAAACAGCTATTTAAAAATAACTGAATCTATGCTTTATGAAGATAGGAATATTCATCATCTTTTTAATTAATATATTCCAATCATGCCTGGTACTTGGTAGACACTTAATAGGTATTTTTGAATGATAGAATAAGCAGGGTCTTACCTGGTGAGAAGACTGGAATTTCAGTCTGGGAGAGGATGTCTCTTGAGAGTAGGGGGTAGCTCCCACGACAACCCGGGGAAAAGGCAAAGGGGGAGACTGCTGGCCCAAGACACCAGAACCCTGGGCATGAAAAAGTCGATCTCTCAGCTGCTGAACTGGTAGCTATAAAAGTTACAATAATGAAATTAAAACAAGCAAACATCCTTTCTTACAAGACTAGCCCCACATAGCTTTCAAACCTCAGCTGACCCTCCACATTTTAGCCATCTCAGAGAACTCAAAAGGTCTCTAACCCCTGCCAAACTAACATCTGCTTTACTAGTTATTTCTCTTTGAAGGTCCAACTCAACTGTTTTAAACCACTGAGAAGCCGCCTTCGGCTTCTCCAAACAAAGCCAGCCCCTTGCCTGTGAAGTCCCACAATGCTTAGTATAAGCTTCTGTTATGGCAGGATAAATTATTGACATCTGGTTTTTCTCCAAGAGACTGTGAACTTCCTGAAGGACTAGGTCTTATTTATCCTGGGAGCATTAGCATTTAGCATAGTGCCTGCAATACAGAAGTGCTCAGCCAGTGTAAAGATGTCTGAAAGAAATGGTTTGCTCTCTCCACATGTTCCCACTCACCTGATCACAGTCAGTGGGTAGGTAGCTCATGGCAGTGGCCAGGCTGCCCTGGGCTGCCAGGAGGTTGGCATACTGAGTGATTCTGTAGGTTGTGGCAGGGCCTGGGCTCACTCCATCAGGACCCCACAGTAGCTCCAAGCTCCTGTTAAGGACCATCACTTTCTCCATCAGGTCCTGGAAGGACAAAGAAAAGGGCAGTCGGTCCTCATCAACGTACACGCTGCTCTCTTAGCTCAGGCAGCTCAACCAAGGACTTCCCTGCTATGGATAGCAGGTAATGCTATATGATATGTAAGAGACATGACAGCCAGAGAAGGTCCACTTGGCTTCACCTCCCAAGCTGTTTGGGTTTTACACTCTTACACATTTCTGCCTCTTCATTTTGGATTCTTTACCTTTTATGCTAATACATCTCAATTTCAGATTCTGTTATCCTTTTATTTCATATGTGACTTTGTCTCCTTGTGACTGTGATCACCATCTTCTCTGGGCACCCGCAGAGTATCTGGTACAACTTAGATTCATAGAACTTTTCATAGACGCTAATAGAAGGCCCAAACTCAGTATTATTCAAATACAGAGTCAACTTATATACCCAAACCTGAAGTGGGAAAAAATTATGAAGTTAATATCTAAGCAGCTGCTACTCAACCTCCCTTGACTGAGAAGGAGGGAAGATGACAGATTATCCATGGAAAAGGTCCCAGACTTTGAGGGCCCTTCCCTCTTTCCTAAAACTCCTGATTCTAGCCTGGATACATAGAAGACTCGCCTCTGATGTCCCTGCAATCTCCACTGCTAGCCTCTCCTGAAGGCCTGGTATGGAGGGACCAGGGTCCTGAAGTGAAGGGGTACCTGTAAAGCCATGGGGGATGAAGCTGGCTGGCATTTTGCCCAGCATTCCACCAGCCGCTCCACACTCCCTGAGCACACGTAACAGAGTCTGGCTTCAGAGGTGAGTGCCCAGCCACTTTCCTGCTCCATACGAGTTCCCAGCCTGTCTGCAGAGAGAGAGAAGCTTCTTAAAATGGCACAGCTTCCCTGTGCTTCTCCTCCTTCTCCTGTTTGAAAACAGGTGGGGGACCATGAGCTATGGGACAAGTAGCTACAGTGACTTTAAGACAATACCAAGGCTAATCCTGCTCTGCAGTGAAGGGCAAAGCTTTTGCACTCAGATCTGACAAGAAAAAGTAAAAGAAGACAATAAATGCCCTCCACAGAAAGTAGAGATGCACTCTAGTCCCTGACAACATAGCTTGGCTTCCCAGAGTTCAGGCTGTGCCTCTGTCTCCTCCCTCAGTGTGTCCACTGACTCCATGCTAGAGTCACACCACTCCATCTTGGAGCCAAGGGCCACCTACCACAGAGCTCGGGGAATTTCTCTGGCTCTGAGTATGTCAGCAGCAAGGCCAGAGCCTCTCTCCAGTTCTTCAGGCTACAGGCACACACCATGTCTTTCCAATTCTTCTGTATAATGCAGGCTAGCAGCTGTAATGGGCAGTGAGGGAAGGAGGCCATCAGCTGTTCATGCAGCATAGGCAGCAGGAGTCACACACAGGGATATGCTGAGACAAGCCCCTCCTAAGTAGCCTTCCTATTTAACCACTGACTAGGGGCTCGGGGTAAGGTAAGGGTGGTTGGAGTAGGAGGAGAGAGAGGCAGATCCTTTAAACGACAGTCCTGTAGTGTGGACAGCCACTTGACAAGGTCCAAGTAATACCCTCCTCCTCCTCTCTGTATGGTGGGCAGTTACCGGGGCAATTCTGGTTTTCTTCTTGGCCAAGTAGCGCTCCTGTGCTTGCTTCAGCAGATCTGAGCCTCCAGCCTGGGCCAGGATGATGGCATCAGCAAAGCGTTCTTCCTTCAGACACAGCTCCACAGCAGGGCCCAGTTCTCCAAGCAGGAGAGCCCGGCTCAGGAGTCCCTCCGTGTCTGCAGGCAGAGTATCCCCTCTGCATCAGCCTGCCCTCAGACCAGCGCTTTCTGTCCCCACTTCCTATACCCTGCCTCCCTGAGTCTCCCTGACCCCAAACTCCCAAGATTGATTCCTTCACAACAAAATGCAGGGGGTTGTCCAGGGGTGCCCAGGTCCAGTGGTAAATCTCTAAGGACAGAACCCCAGACAAGGGAGGGACTCATGGCAGCATCACAGGTGTGCCGTGTGTTTGCTCAACAAGAAGAGGGTCACAGTTCTTTAAGCAGGAAGACAGAAGAATGAAGAATACCTTGGTAGAAGGCCAGGATGCATCCATGAAAATCTTTAGCCAGAGAGAGCTCTGACTGGTACAGGACCACCCAGCATTTGCGATCATGAGGGGAAGCAGGAAGCCGGGGACAAGAAGGCAGTGTCTCCAAGTCTCGAGAACTCTGAGCCCACCTACCCCCACACAGAGAGTTCCTCTCCCTCAGGGTCAGGGTACCTTCTGTGATGGGGATCTCCCACGGAGTCATGTTTTGAGGGATCAGCTCATCAAAGAAGGCTGAGGAGGCTGAGGCTTCCCAGGTGGTATGTTTGGAGATCTGTACAAAGAAGGACAAAAGTGGCGACTTGGGAAATGAGCCTAGAAGACAGAGAGTTGGCTTAGTCGCTCTCTCTGGGAGTGCTATTAAGAGTTGTCCCTTCAATAGAAATAAAAGCAAAAATAAACAAATGGGACATAATCAAACTTCCAAGCTTTTGCACAGCAAAGAAAAACAAAAGACAATATACAGAATGGGAGAAAATATTTACAAACGATGTGACTGACAAGGGCTTAATTTCCAAAATATACAAAACAGCTCATACAATTCAATAACAACAAAAAACAACCCAACTGAAAAATGGACAGACAACCTAAACAGATATATTTCGAATGAAGACATACAAATGGTCAACAGGCACATGAAAAGATGCTCAATTATTGAGAGATGCAAATCAAAACTACAGTGAGATATTACCTTACACTAATCAGAATGGCCATCATTAAAATGTCTACAAATAAATGCTGGAGAGGGTGTAGAGAAAAGGGGACCCTCTTACACTGTTGGTGGGAATGTAAGCTGGTGTAGCCAAAACAGTATGGAGGTTCCTTAAAAAACTAGAGTTTCCATATGATAAAGCAATCCCTCTCCTGAGCATATATATGGACAAAACTATAATTCAAAAAGATACATGCATCCCTATGTTCACAGCAGCACTATTCACAACAGCTAAGACAGGAAACAACCTAAATGTTCACTAACAGATGAATGGATAGAGGATGTGATACATACACAATGGAATACTACTCAGCCATAAAAAATGAAATAATGCCATTTGTAGCAAGATGAAGAAAGATAAATACCATATGATACCATTTATATGTGAAATCTAAAATATGATACAAATGAACTTCTCTGTGAAATAGAAACAGACTCATAGACATAGAGAACAGACTTGTGGTTGCCAAGGGGGAGGGAGGTGAGGAAGGGATGGAGTGGGAGTGTGGGATTAGCAGATTCGAACTAAGGTCCACAGAATGGATAAACAAGGTTCTACTGTACGGCATGGGGAATTATATTCAGTATCTTGTGATAAACCATAATGGAAAAGAATATAAAAAAGAATGTATGTATGTGTGTATATATATATATACACACACACACATAACTAAATCACTTTGTAGTACAGCAGAAATTAACACAACATTGTAAATCAACTATATTTCAATTAAAAAAAAAAAAGTTGGCTCTTAATGGGTAAAGCTAAAAGAATAACCAGGTAAAGTTTGGGAAGTGCTATACTTCGTGCTTAAAAGAGCTCCACTCCTAGCTCCAAACCTTATGGGGTCTGTGTCTCTCCCTGGTTCTAAATGAGTGAGGAGTTTGAAAACGTCCACAGAAGCTGAGCACTTATTGAGAGCAAAGTGAAGGGCTAGGAAGGGGAAGATTCCCTAAGGGCAGGTTTTCTATGCTACCCTAGATGGGACTGGCTGGGCTCCTTCTATACCTGTATGGAGAAGGCCTGTTGTCTGTTACTGTTGAGGTCATCTCCCTTGGACTGAGGGCTCTCACCCAGCCTCAAATCACTCCTCAACCATGTGGCCACCTGCAGGGAGAAATATATGAATACCACTCTTCCCAACACGAGATCAAATAAATATTAAGCTTTTCTTCCCACCTTCATACTCCACCAACTGACTTACTAAGATCTTTGTACCATTTTCCTGGGAAACAGAATAACTCCAGGAGGTAAAATGCTCATATATGCATTATTGAAGCCCAGGAAGAGGTATTCTGAGATGGTTTCCACTAGCAGGATTCTCTTTTTCTGCAACAAACATGTATTTCTGATGTGAAAGCAGCTTACCTTCTTCTGAAGTTCATCCTTACTGTATCCTAATAGCTTCAGGAATTTCATCCTGGAGTCCTTCTCTAAAGTCACCTAGGAGCCACAGAACACAGAAGTGTCCATTAAATGAATGTGAATGACTCTCTCCTGCACCAGTTGGACATCTGTGCTAGTGTACCCTCAAATGTAGCTCTACCAGAAGTGCCCCTTGAGGCCAACACCATCTCTCCACTCTTTTCCGCAGACTTGATTCCTGTGGGATTATGGGTAGATGTGTTAACAAATCCTTTCTCCCTTCTGCATGAGAACTGGACCTTCAAGTTGACTTCCTAGATCTATTACGCTGGTAACCTGATAAGAGTAAAATGTCAACTAAATTTCTAGGCAACACTGCTTGTGACTAGTAAATTGCATCTGGACTGGAACTATGTAAACTATTAATAACTGATGTGGACACCACACTTTGGGTTCCCTGAGAGCAAGGACTCTTGTACTAAGCAAATCCCTTGCAGGAACCCTAGAAGCTATGCTTCTGGAGTTCATAAAAGAGATATTGGCCCTTGTGGGTCTGAGGCTTCTAAGCTAGGGCAGCTAACACACCAGCTTGACGTATATCTCATCTTCTTGCACCTGAGCTGTCTTCCGAGGAGCTGAAGGGGAGAACTCTAAGCTGCTGCATGGACTGCAACAAGGACTCCTGAAGAAGAGAACCACTTGATGCAGTCTTGTGAATCTAAACGGCGAGGTGAGAAGACTCCTTCCAGCTGATCTTCTTCCCTTCCTACTGCCCCATGGCATGGTACTGGAAAAGCCTTCACCTTGGCTCTGGTAAAGTACCCAGGACATCAGCAATAGTAGAAAAAAGGCCAATGTCACTTGTATGCCTCAGTTTCCCTAGCCACAGAGAGTTTCTGAGCCTCTGGTAAAATGAAGATTTTGTTCCCAGGCTGGGTGCTATGTAGGAAAAAACCCAGCAGAGTTAAGACCTCTGTAATCTTGGCCATAGGGTGGTTGTTGACAGAGACTGAGGTATCTGGCTTTGGGGAGACACTTCTGAGCAGCCAGCCTTCAGGCTTCCTACCTTCAGGAACTGCCAGAGCATCTTTTCGCTTTGCAGTGATGCTTGCTGGATCTTGTTCTGACAGTAATTCAGGAGATTTCTTGACCCCAGGGCCTCCTGCAGCTCAGCTGACTGTGTCAGGAATTCAGGTTCTGTGGTGACCTGACTGATAAAGACTAGGCGGAGGCAAGGCTGTGACACCTGATGGACAGGGGTGCTGGGGAGGCCAAAGGTCACCAGCTTGCCCCCAAACTGATAAAGAAAAACAAGAAGGGTAGGGTAAAAATTAATACCAAGTCAGGATTACAGGGGAGGCTATCTACTGGTCAACCCTAAAAGATAGGAAAAAAAAAAAAAAAAATTCCTGGGGGTAGAAAGAATCAGGAATAGAGTAGTGAATGTGCCCACATACCAAAACCACCCCTGCACTTTCAGCACCATTAACTTAAAAGGTACAGTCCATGGGACTCATCCTTTCCTCACCTGTTCTGGTACCATCATTCTCCTAGAGTTATATGATAGTTATCACTATCCCAGGTAGGGGGCTTCCCTGGTGGCTCAGACGGTAAAGCGTCTGCCTGCAATGCGGGAGAGCCGGGTTCGATCCCTGAATTGGGAAGGTCCCCTGGAGAAGGAAATGGCAACCCACTCCAGTACTCTTGCCTGGAAAATCCCATGGATGGAGCAGCCTGGTAGGCTACAGTCCATGGGGTCGCAAAGAACTGGACACGACTGATAGTTATCAGTATCCCAGGTAACTCTGAACTAAACTCCTTGTCATTATCACAGTCTATTTACCCACTGTAGCTGAGCAACAATAAAATCTTCCCCCCTCTTATTCAGTGTCTCCCATGCCCTGTGCTAGCATTTTCCTCCTCCATTCCAAGCCCTAGACTACCACCCTTTTCCTACGGCCATCCCGGAGCTTGTACTGGTTTCACAAAGCCACGGAAGAGATAAGCTTCTCTGCCTATAATGCACAAAATCTTTCAAAATCAGGACCAGACCTGCCTCTCTAGCACCATTCTCTCTGTTCATTCATGTGATCACTCTGTCTCTCCAAAGTGCCCGGTACATTCCTGCTTCTATGCCTTCATCCACCACAACACTCCCACCTGAGCATCCTTCTCACCAAATTAGGTACTTTATTATATAAAGCACCTGGCACAGAAGCAGAGCCCAGTCAAGTTCCCTTACTCCAGCAGTTCTTCACCTTGGCTGCACATTAAAACCACCTGGGGAGTTATCCAATGTTACCAGGCTATACCCCAGACAAAAAAATCAGAAGCTCTGGAGGTGGTACCCAGGGACTGGTAATTTTTTTTAAGTTCTTCAGTCTACTCCAATTGCAGTCATGCTAGACAACTACTGCTCTACTCCCCAACCATTCACTACTCTCCCTCTTTAATGAGTACTTCTAGCCAGAATTATTCTCGTGACTCTTACAGCACAAAATCTACACTACAGGTCAGTGCTAAACACAGCCATCTTAACTTTTGATCTGTATAATACTCAATAGTTTTACAAAGTGCTTATATGTATTCTTTTTTGAATGTTGAATGGCATGGACTGTTTGCTAACCTCTGTTCTCCTAGGGCAGGAGATGCTGCTGCTGCTGCTAAGTCACTTCAGTCGTGTCCGACTCTGTGTGACCCCATAGACGGAAGCCCACCAGGCTCCCCTGTCCCTGGGATTCTCCAGGCAAGAACACTGGAGTGGGTTGCCATTTCCTTCTCCAATGTGTGAAAGTGGAAAGTGAAAAGTGAAAGTGAAGTCGCTCAGTCGTGTCCGACCCTTAGCGACCCCACGGACTGCAGCCTACCAGGCTCCTCCATCCATGGGATTTTCTAGGCAATAGTACTGGAGTGGCTTGCCATTGCCTTCTCCGAGGGCAGGAGATGTGGGGGGTATCAAATTCTCTACCCTCTTCCTCCTGTCCTTCCTAAGGAGAGATCTCCATTTCCCCTTGGCCCTAGTCCCTAGCTGAGTCTCAGTGGACCACAGACAGAGGGACTGAGGGTTAAGAGGGGATGTTGGTGGGAGGCATGCAGGAAAATCCTTCCCTCTGCTGTCCCCCACTGGGAGAGGGGTTGGGTTTGGAATGTGAGAACAGTACAATAAACAATGTTTAGGATAGTGTCCCTCATCCCCCATATATTGTCACCCTGCTTATTTAACTTCTATGCAGAGTACATCATTTGAAATGCTGGGCTGGATGAATCACAAACTGGAATCAAGATTTCTGGGAGAAATATCAACAGCTTCAGAAATGCAGTTGACACCACTCTAATGGCAGAAAGTGAAGAGGAACTAAAGAGCCTCTTGATGAGAGTAAAAGAAGAGAGTGCCAAAACTGACTTAAAATGCAACACACAAAAAACTAAGCTCATGGCATCTGGTTCCGTCACATCACGGCAAAGAGAAGGGGAAAAAAGTGGAAGCAGTGACAGATTTTATTTCTTGAGCTCTAAAATCACTGTGGATGGTGACTGCAGCCACAAAATTAAAAGATGCTTGCCTGTTGGAAGGAAACCTATGACAAACCTAGACAGAGTATTAAAAAGCAGAAACATTACTTTGCCAGTAAAAGTCCATAGAGTCAAAGCTATGGTTTTCCAGTAGTCATGTACAGATGTGAGAACCAGATCATAAAGAAGGCTGAGCACTGAAGAATTGATGCTTTCGACTTATGGTGCCAGGGAAGACTCTTGAGAGTCCCTTGGACTGCAAAGAGATCAAACCAGTCAATCTTAAAGAAAATCAACCCTGAATATTTATTGGAAGGACCAATGCCAAAGCGCCAATGCTTTGGCCATCTGATGCAAAGAGCCAATTCATTGGAAAAGACCCTGATGCTGGGAAAGACTGAGGGCTGGAGAAGGCAGCGACAGAGGATGAGATGGTTGGATGGTATCACAGACTTAATGGACATGAGGTTGAGCAAACTCCGGGAGATAGTGGAGGACAGAGGAGCGCCTGGCATGCTACAGTCCATGGGGTTGCAAAGAGTCTGACATGACTAAGCAACTGAACAAGAACAACCCCCACCCCCTAACCATCCCTGGAGGTAAATGGGGCTCTGTGTACATTTGGCCTGGAGTCTATAAGGTAATGGCAGTGGGGAGCGTCAAAGGTTTTGAGCAGAGGGGAGGAGGAGATTTACGTTCTTTCTCCTCTGCTTTCTATTCATTCCATTCTTGCTTTGTATTCTAACCATGCCTGCATTCTCTATCAGTCCAGGTATGCGGGAAGATCAGATGGAATGGCAGGCAATTCTCCACAAGTGAGAGTTCAAAAGCAATCAATTCTTTCAGATAGGACCGGCACTGCAAGCAGGGTAAAGGTGTTGAGAAGAAAGCTTAGCAAATCGCTGCTTGAGCAATAAAATGGAACCTGATTTGAGACTCAGGCAGTGAGAATAAACTTCTTATAGAACAGGGCTCCATGCTGGGGACACAGTAGGCTACACACACACACTACACTTACAGCAAACGAAACACCTGCTGGCCTCCTCATCCATTTGGGGGGTTTTTTCAGGGGAGGGATCAATGATGCTTGAGCCACTTGCTTTGGCACCTGCAATGGTGGGAGAGGCTGGCCTTTGCTGAAGGAAGAAGAGATCTGGAGACAAAAGGACACCTGCATCACCGGTGTGGAGTGGTGGCTTAGCCAGGAACTCCACCTACAAAGTCCATTTTGGGTGGGATCCTTGAGATACCCAATCTGGCCCACAAAAGTCAGGACTCTCATATTTCAGGGGGCTGGTAGTAAGGATGGGTTGCCCATGCAGCAGGCTCCTGGAAAGCCAACTGCATCCAATGTCTACAGTGAAGTGTGACACAAAATGTATCTATAGGAGACAGGGAGGTAAGTTCATTCTTCAAAATAGTGGAGGGTCCCAGCATGGAAGTCCAATTGCCCTGAAATACCACAAAGAACACCCAAGAACAAGAGTCAAGGTAAAGGCCTCCTTTGTATTGGGCAGGAAAGACATCACTCCAGGAGGATGGACGCTGGTGCAAAGGTTCATAAACCTGGGGTTCCCGAAACCAGGGCCCTAGTCTCCTAAGTCTTCAGTAGTCCCCACTTCTCCCCAGGCTTATGTCCTTTGTTCTCCCACCAAACAGAGACAGTCCCTTCCCTCCAGCATTTTCCACCAAGCCCTTCAAACCTTGTCGGCCTGTCTCATCTGCTGGACTTCCCAGCTCCTACCCATCACAGAGTATAAATTGATCCAGCCGTCAAAGGAGGCAGCAGAGAACACCAAAGGGTCCCGAGGGCACCACTGCACATCAAAGCACCAGCTGCTCAGCGTGGGTAGTTTATACACCACCTATTGTGAGGGAACATAACCAAGAGGGAAACTCTGACTTAGGTAAGGCAACTAGAGCACAGAGGTACAGCTGAGACTGCCCTACCATCCCAGCATACCCACAGAAGGGCCAGCCTACCTCACTGCTCCCCAGGTTCCAGCACAAGATCTGGTTGTCCTTAGCACTACTGAGCAGCAGCTCAGCATCAGCCTGACTCCATGACACTGACAGGATCCCCCTAAAAAGGAAAGGAAAGAGGAACTAACATTTGTTGAATGCCTACTACGAGTAGCGTGCCTTCTGTATCTTGGGTAAATGTCATCCCTTCAAAATAAGCAGTGTGGATTCATTTTACAAATGAGGAAAAGGAGGCTTGGGAAGAAACTGAGAAACTTGCTGCAGTCATGCAGCCAGAAACCAAGTCAAATCTCAGAGTGTGGGCATGATGTGCGATAACCACTCTGCCACCCACAGGTCCCTGCAGGATGGCCTGCTTCTCTTCCCTGATTGTAGGGTGGGTAGAAATTCTGAATCAGCATGAATCAGGGACGCACCCATTCCTAGGGGTGCTTTTAGCCCAGGAAGGTAGTGAGGCCCTAACTCTCAGAAGTCCCCAAGGAGGTACAAAGATATGACCCTTGAGTTAGAAAAAACAGACTATAGGGCTGCTTCTTCTGCTGTAGGCCCAAGAGCTACAGCTTCAGAGGCAAGCCTGTTCACAGGAAAAGCAGTAGCCAAGGTTCTTTTATTGAGAAGTCTTGGAGGAGGCAACCTAATTACCTAAGAAATGAGCATGTCCTCAGATCAGAGCCTGGGGGCTCTCCCAGAGGAACTAAACATTGGCTCCAATATTTCTCATGACCCTACCCCCACTCGCATGTCTGGAGGTTACATGGACTCTCAGGCTCTTTTCTGTAACCTCAGGGTCTACAGGAACTCTTCTTGATTGAAGGTGGGGCCAGAAGTGGGTAACTATATGTTCACCAGGATGGCTCTGAAGCTGGGGAGAACGTCTGCCAGCCAAAGTGAGGCACGTATTGCCCTCTACCCAGGTCAGCTATGCCCTGCCCTCCAGCAAAGATGACATTCTACCTGCTGTGACTCTCCAGCACCTTTAGGGGTGAGGAGGCAAAGCGCAAGTCCCACAGCTGAATTACTGGAAGACGATCATCTTCTGAACAAAGCACCAACTGGGTGGCTACGTCTGGGTGCCAGGCCAGGCCTGAGCAGTGCATCTGTGAACAAAGCAGATCCCAATGGGCAATAGAACCTGACTCTTCTTTTTATGAACCCTTTTTGTCTAGCTGAAATGGGACCTCTCTGAGGATTTTGTGTCTTTGTGTTTTGTGTCTTTCTTATGTAATTGGTAACACCACAGCCACTGGGGAACAAGTGATGACCGTAAGCAAGGAGCATTAGAAGCCTCCAGATCAGCTCAGTCTGGCTTCTCTGAGCTTTCACTCTCAATAGGAAATCTACTACAGGGCTGAATCCACACATGTAACAGCTGAAAGCAGAACCCTGGCCTGGGGAAGAGCAGCTCCAATGCCAGACCTGAGAGAGACAGCAGAACCCGAGCCTATATTCTGCCTGTATTCAACTCACCCGGTTGCTGTGATCACTGACTTTGATGATAGGTTCATTCTTCCTGAGATCCCACACGACTGCCTTGCCGCTGGGGTGAGCAGAAGACAGAATGTGTTGAACTTGACGATTCCAAGAGAGAGCGTTGATATCTTCCAGGGGCTGCTAAGGCAGAATGGGGCAGAGGGCGGGATGAGGACAGCCTGTCATACCTGGACCAAGAAACAGCTGGTCTGCCACTGCTCCCAACCACCCACAGAAAAGCCAAGAGTAGACGTGGGGCTACCCAAACCATGCCAGTCTCAGGAAGCTGGAAGGGAAGTTTTCCAGAGAGGATACTTTAGAAAATGATGTAGAAGCTGAAAGAAGGACAGGTGCACTTGGGTTTTACTCCTATCCCAAGATGCTCCTGACAGGATAGAGTCAAGATTTTAAAAAGAGCCTTCTCAACTATGACAAGAGAGAGAGGGAGAGGAGAAAGGTGAGGGTAGGAAGGAGGGAAATATAGACACACAAGACCCCCAGGGAGAATGAGGCAGAGAGAAAAGCCATTGATACTTGAGGGGACAAGATGCCATCAAATTCATACTGAACTTACCTCACGATACTGTAGGCATAAGACAGAAAAGCCAGGAAGAAAAAGATGGGGGCCCAGTTACAAACTGACAAGACAGGTACACTCAGATACAGATACAGGAGACCCCCAGCTGCATGGGGGAACAGGACACAAGCACAAAGCTGACCTTCCCACAAAAGGACAAGGGTGTATCTGGTGTCCTACTCTTGCCCCTGGTTGGCTACACCCAGGGCCCAGTCTTGCTTAAATTATACTATGATAAACAGTACAGTCACCCCTTCTCTCAGTGTCTTTTACTCCCCTCACTCTTCTGGCCTTCCAGAAACTTCTAGGACAGTTAATGACCACAAGCTTCCACCCCTACCCCTATTCCCCGACCTCCCACCAGTCCCCACCCACCTCCATCCCTCTATTATCTGGCTGGTAGGCAACATGTTAGTCTGTGGAGCTTTACTGCCCTCCAGTGGTGAAGACTGAAATCTGTGTGCTGGCTGCCTCCAGAATTTAATTCTCCCTGAAAAAATCAGCTGCACACTTTTAAGCAGCAGCACCGGGAGCCTCCTCACCTGTGACTTAGATCCTGGGGTCATTGGCACACTCAGGTTATTCAAATCCCAAATGAAGATTTCAGAATCATTGGCCCCTGAGGCCAGGAGGTTGCCCTGTATGAAGGAATATGCCTTTGGAGACACACCATCCCAGGAAGAGATGAGGGCATATTGGGTCCAAAGCCACCCCCGTAACAACCTGGGAGTTACAGACCAGAGATCACAAGTAAATGCTTCCCCTCAGGTCTGTTGCTCCATGCCTCCCAGGTCTGATCAGCTGAGATGTAGTACCTGGAAAGGATTAAAGTCAAGAGCTCTGACAGCCCCCGAGTGCTTCTGTCTCCGGGCAATCACAGGCTCCTTTCCCGAAGACAAGATGTGGGTCACATTGTACAGAGTAAGCATGCCATTGTCCCCGCCGCCTGCAATGACCCCGGAGGCTTCCAGAAGCCCACTGCCAAAGCTCCCCCAGATCAGCTTGTGAAACCTACAAAGAGGAGGAACTGGCATCAGCAACAACTCAGGTCCACATCAGTCAGTAGAAAATGGGCATCTTTGTCGGCCTCTGCCATTACGCAGGCAACCCCAACATTAGGGCCCGCCTGTCTCCCTCATTTCCCAGAAGCAGAACAGAAGTCTCCTCTGCCTGGCCTTGCCCTTTGGCTGAAAAAAATACTTCAAATAGAATACTTCACTTAATCCTCCCAACTCAAATAACAATACTTATTGATAACTTCCTATGTACTAGGCACTGCTTCAAGTGCTTTACATGTATTAGCCGATCAACAATCCCACGAGGTATTTACCTTATTTTCAATTGACGAAAGTGAGGCACAGAGAAGTTACAAAACTTGTTATACAGCTAGTAATTTTACTCCCATTTAAGAGCTAGGAAATGACAGACTCAAGGTTCAAAGTCAGGCCCATCTTATGCCAAAGCCTGAGCTCTTAACCATCATAAAATATGGTCTTCTATTGATAGGAAGATCCAAACTCTTCTACAGCTGAATAGAAGCAGGTTCCCTAGGCCAACAATTGCTGTCCCCTCTTAAACAGGAAGTGAGAAAAGATCTACAGACCTTCCCTTCCCATGCCATGCTCATGTGACTAGTCCACTGGAGCTGCCATATGTATTCTGTGGGCCAGCCTTAGAGAAACAGAGAGGCATGAAGAATAAACGCACTGTTTGGGAAACAGTTTTCTGGCTTTCTGAGCATCGTGCATCCTGGCACACAAGAAAGAGATGGACCCTGGGCTCCCTGGTCAAGAACAGGTCCCCTGAAAAGCCCCTAGGAAAGGCATGTGAAACCCCCAATGCCTCACAGGTGGTCTTCACTCCATTTCACAGCTATTAGCCAAGGATATTTCCATAGCCCTTCCAAGAAGGCAGATGTCACACTGAATGATGTCATGTAAGATGCCTAACTGAAATTAAATGTTTCCACACTCTGGGAACAGTCAGCAAAGAAACTGAGTGGGGAAACCAGGCAGGAACCTGTCTAGCCAGTCCTTAGATCAGAGCCAACCTCTCAGAAGTGAAGAGCTGAGCACTAATTCAGACAAGGTCAGCATCTGAACAGAAACAGCACAGCTGAACAAACAGTGGGTCTAAAGCTACTGTCAGAAAGGCTGTTTTCTAAAGTTATGCTGATGTTGACATGGCAGAAGAATGTGTTTCATGCTGGCTCCAGAGGATGCCATGTCATCCAGGGGCTAGAGCTCAGCATGGGCAGAGAGCAAGACAACAGATTACCCAGAGAAGCCTGAAATAGGCCACACAAGAAGCAGAGGAAGGTACACCCAGGGAAACTCACATGGGAATGCAGTGACCACAGTATGGTCATAGCACACGACATACGAATCAGAGTAAAAGGTACCTGAGACCTCACAGGAGTCACCACAGGATTAGAGATGAGGACCCAGTTACTTTAGAGTGGCTGAACTGCAGAATACAGGGTGCCACAAAATCATTATTCTTGGTGTAGGCATGTAGACAGCACATTCCTATTGTTAACACTTCACTGAGAGTGGAACTGGAGCCTGAATAGCTGTGATAGACAACATCTGGGAGAGGGGAACACCTGGGAGAGTCTGGCAAAGAAGACGTGTGTGTGTGTATATATGTACAAAGAGCACACAGCATGTGAGCAAATTTGACGTTTGTTAGTGTTAAAACATTAACAACTGATGAGTCTAAGTGAAGGAATGTGTGCTTAGTCGCTCAGTCATGTCTGACTCTTTGCAACCCACGGATTGTAGCCTGCCAGGCTCCTCTGTCCATGGGATTTCCCAAGCAAGAAGACTGGAGTGGGTTGCCATTTCCTTTTCCAGAGGCTATTCCTGACCCAGGGATCAAAACTGCATTCCCTGAGTCTCTTGCATTGCAGGTAGATTCTTTACCATTGAGCCACCAGGGAAGCCTTTATCAGAATATTGTAACATTATAATATTCTGCAACTTTTTTATGTTTGAATATTTTGAAAACAAAAAGTTATAAAACAAAAAAAAAGATGGCCTGAAAATAGGAACTAAAAGATTTAAGGAGAAGACATTGGGAGAAGAGTGTGTATAGGAAGGTGGGAACTTTGAAAACATGAAAATACAGGTGGAATTCTTTGCTAAGAGTTTCCCAGGATAATGATGGCAGTGATGGAGACCATACATTACAGAATGAGATGAGGCACCTGAAGAAAATACAGGTTCCTTGATTCCCTCCCAGGCCTTCTGAAGCAGAATTTCTAGAGCCAGGCCCTTAGAATCTACATTGTTAACAAGTGGCCCCCGTGATTCTAACAAGTTGCCAAGGTTGAGATACATCAGGCTGCATACCAGCCTAGAACAACAGGAAGTAGTTGAATTCATAAAGAAAGAACTATCCCCAATAATCAACTCATGGCTACACTTTTGGTAAAAAGGAAAAGACAAGGCTGGAGAGAATAAACTGAGACCTGTGAGATCAGATTATCGTACCAGGTAAGCTCATTTGAGGCCAAGCTTCAGCTGCCGTATGATTAGGAATACATGCTATATAAATTCTTGTTCCCATGATTTCTGTACTTCTCTATTTTGGATTTTTATTTGCTTAATAAAGTTCCTTATGAAAACCTCAACCTCATGTTAGTGGGTTAAAGTGAAAATGAGTTTGTCCACATCTTGGCCAAAATAAATAAGGAAATCCCAGTTTCCTTAGAAGTTAAACAGAGCAATGAGGACAGTGCTCCAAGCTGGAGAATGAAGACAGTGGGGTGGAGCAATGGCTGTTTGAGAGGAGAACTACTTTTCTGAATGCCTAGTATGCACTAGGCTACAATGTGCTGACTATATATCTCAAATTTACAGTAGAGAAAATAGGGTCAGAGAAGTTAAAATAAGGTGCCCAATAGGACAGAATATGGCAAAGCTGGGATTTAAACCCAACAACAAAGCCCATGCTCTCTCTACTCTGTGATCCTGATGTCTCTAAAGAGAAGGCAAGTCTTAGAAACTAGAAAACTAGGAGTGGTAACAAAATGATCTCTTAACTGCTTGTTGTTATCCTGTACAGAGGTACCTAAGAGGGGTCGTAGTGCCCCCCAAGGAGCTGAACTGACATAAATGTATTGTAAGATAGATCACCTACTTTCTCCATGTTACTAGAAGATGAGTCAGACATAGGTTACAGAGGCCACTCAAAGATCTAGAACCTCAGTGCACACAGAGGTAGAGTGCAGCAAATCACCCACTGACTTCTGAACTCATTCAGGCATAGGCAGCCGTGTCCTCAACCCAAAAGTCAATACATAAACAATGTATTATTCTCCCAGAAACCTTTCTTCTTGAGTGGGATTCATCTGACAAACCAAACATCACTTGCATCAGTGCACATGCTAATCCATATTGATGCTGACTGCTTCCAGTGGCATTTATCCATACGCTCTCTTCACTCTATAGCTTTTGGCTATCTCTTAGCTACACTCAAACACTCATTGCTTTCAGAACATTCCTCTTTCAGTCAGGTATTTCTAAGTAGAAATATTTCTCTGTTGCAACATGGATTGAGTATAAGGGGATCTTCAGGATTCAAATGTAGTTGAGGCCTGGGTCTGGTAAAAAGGGCTGACAATGGAAGATTTTGAAAAGTATGTTAAATCAATAATAAGAGAGATACAGAGAGGGTTGTGTTTTGCTTTTTTAAGGGAAAAAGGAAGGAAATTAAGCTAGAAAAAGGGAAGAACATAAGACCTAAATTTGGAGTCCAGTAGGTTCTTAGAAGTCATCTTATACAGCCTCTTCTTTATACGTAAGTGAGGAAATCTAAGATCACCGATGGAATTAAATTTGCCTTAAGTCACATAGTTTTAGGCAAGGCAGCAATCCAACACAACTGTGCTTTCCATTAAACCATGCAGAAGAAGACACAGAAAAGAGGAAAGCATAAAGCAAAGGGTGGGTTGACCTTTATCTACCCTGATCATTTTGGTCAATTGTTTGTAATGCTTTTGAGTAAGTAACCTAACCTAGGCTAGAATGAAAAGAAGTGAGTGCCTTAGACCCTGGAGCATCTAAGATGATTTCTTCAGAAAGGCCGCAGCAGAACTGCATCAAAGGTAATCCCCTAAGTCTTTGAAAATGAGAATCAATCTTTAGACACAATTATAGAGGTGAAAAAAGGAAGCTGCTTCAACCTAGTTGACTGCAAAACAGGTTGTTACCCTTGAAAAGCTCTTCAGGCACTAAGACTAACAGAAGACTGACCACAACTAGCTAACTGGTGGATATGAATGCTCAGGTTGGTAATCCAGAAGTTTCTAATATCACTCATTTATTCTACCGATATTTTTTCAACTACCTAACGCCAGGCACTATTCTAGATGTTAGAGATACAGCAATAAATAAAACAGACAAAAATCTCTGCCTACGTGGTTCTCAGGATTCAGTTTCAAGGTTTCTTAAGCAATTAGCTCTTTCTTAAGAACTCTTGGCCTTAAGGAGCCACTACCATGCTGAAGCTGCTACTTGGCTGGTCTAAGAAAAGAGCCCTTCCCCACTGCCCCTTTTCTTATCTTTAGGAGTAAAAACATGATTAAATTAGCTCTCCTCTTTCAGCAGCCCTTTCTCAAATGCCTACTTACAGGCTAAGAATATCTCATCATTACTGGTAAAACTGCCAAGGCCTCTCTTCAAAAGGTAAAGGTACTGGAAATACAAAGAAATGTAAAAAACTACAAAATAAGGGATACTGTAATAAAGTGATAAAGCAGTGATAAATAATAAAAGAGTGATAAAGTGATATACGAGCTCAAGAAAGTAAGAAGAATAACTAATTTTCATTATTAAGTTAAGCCATGAACAGAAAGAGGAGGGTACTTCTAAGTATCTTAATCTAATCACTCAAATGAACCAAAAAAGGTGTAAGATGACAAGTTACATAACAGACCAGAAATCTTTTAAGGGGGATGGCAAGAAAATCCTCTGGGCTGTAAGAAAAGGATTTATATTTTTATACTAAAAAAATAATACAGTAATACATGTATATTAGTTATATTGAAAACATACTTGAGTGCAGTGAATATTCACATTTCTCCTGATGGTGCAAAAATCTGGGGATCACTGATTCAGACTATAAGCCTCATCTTTACAAAAGCCTCATCTAATAAAAGAATAGTTGAATAATGGAAAGCAGGTCTTGGAGTCAGCTAGGACCACACTTAAAGTCTAGCTTTCCTGGGTAAAAGTATGTTAAATCAATAATAAGAGAGATACAGAGAGGGTTGTGTTTTGTTTTTTTAAGGGAAAAAGGAAGGAAATTAAGCTAGAAAAAGGGAAGAACATAAGACCTAAATTTGGAGTCCAGTAGGTTCTTAGAAGTCATCTTATACAACCTCTTCTTTATACGTAAGTGAGGAAACCTAAGATCACCGATGGAATTAAATTTCTCGCTTTTCCTATGTAAAATGGGAATAATGGTATTTATTGGCTAGGCTCATGTTGAGAAATGAATACAATATACAGAGCCCCAGCATAGTGCCTGGCATGTGTACACATGCTCAGTGAATGCTCATACCCAGCCCTGTAAGTCTGCTAGAGCCATGAAATCCATGAGTGCCCAATCAGTGCCTGACAGCAACGAGGAGAGGATCATTAATTCGCCTCTCATTGGCAGAAAAGAGACATACTGTGTAAGGCTATTATTTTCACAAGAGCCAAAGGAGGAAAGAGCCAACATCTCTGGGTTCCAGAGAGAGATCAGGTACTCGTGGGTCCAGGCTTGTGTGAGGCGTCTCTATCACATGATTCTGCCTGATGCTGCTGCTCCCCACAAAGGTGCGAGTGGGAGTTTTCAAAATCTTCTTGCAAAATAAACCCAGAATTAACTTCTCTCCAACTTAAAGATCATTCTCCCCTCACCTGTCCTCTCATGAGCCCCGAGAAGCACACACCGCTCCTGAGATTCCCCGTCAAGGTCTATATCAGGATCTGCCCTGCATACCCATCAACAGTTCAGACATAGTACCTGCTGGAGGCAGAAAGGACTCCCTTGCGTTTCAAGTCCAGAGAGGGGTCCCTGAAATCAACCTCAAAGATTTCCAGTGTGCCATTTGTACTAAAGGAGGCATCTAGCTGCTGGGCAGATGTTCCTAGGCACAAGAAAAGTCAGGAAGAGGCAGCATGTGAGCAACAATATATGCATGGATTTGCGTATAAATGGTTAGGCAGTAGAGAAAATGAGGAACAGGAGAAAACTGGATACACCCTTTTTCAAGTGGTACCTCCAAAAAAAAAGCAAGAAAGCATGAGGTGCTTAGCCTTGAGCCATAATCAAAGATTATCCCCAGGGACCAAAACTCCTAATATCCCCTTGCTTATGCTGCTAGCCAACACCACCTTTCCATGACTCTGAAACTTTCTCTGAAGCACAATCAAGAACACTGGATACTAAGTTTCCCTTCAACCTATCCAGTGGATCCTCATCTACAGTACCACCATACCTGTGGCCAGATACACGGGGTACTGGCTGGCTGGGCTCCACACTTGGACAGCTTGTCGCTCAAGCTCCTTCAGCTTCATGGTCTGTCCTGTAGGTGGCAGAAAAGTGACATGATCCTTAGCCTACTGAAAACAACAGTAGAAACCACAAGCTTTTTGGCCAGATCAAGGGAACACCTGTGGACACGAGCACTTGTTTTCCTCGCTCCACCATAGGATGGAGTATTTGGGGGCAATACAGGGTGACAAATACATGATCGACTGCAGATCTGTAATGACAATTCATTTACCCAGTTGGACAGGGAAACCTGGTGTGCTGCAGTCCATGGGGTCACAGACAGTTGGACACAACTGAGCTACTGAACTGAACTTACCCAGTTACTGAAATCTAATGCTTTAAATCCTAAAAGATACTGAACCACACTGGTTGCCACAGGCCCAATAGTGATGATAACCATCAAACCAGAAAATCTCAGTCACTCTATCCATTCCCTTGGTTTTAAACATTATCAATATGCTGATGACTGCCAAATTTCTATCAGCAACATAAATCTCTCCTCTGAGTTACAAGTTCTTATATACAACTGCTAATCAAATATTTCCACTTGGGTATAGTAAAGATATCTAAATGTTGGTCTATCTAAAATGGAATTCTCTATTCTACCTTCTCACCCCTTCATTTGTTGTTCCTTCAGGTTTCTTCATTTCAGCAAACAGCCAATTGCTCAACCCCAAAACCTGCAAATCACCCTAGATCCCTCCTTCTCCCTCTTTCCCTTCTAATCTATCATTAAGTCTTCCAGATTGTACCTCCAAAATATATCTTAATCTATTTTTCTCCATCTTCACCACCACGACTCTATTTGAAGACACTATTATCTATCACCTAGATTACTGGTCATCTCCCTGCTGCTCATCTCCATCACCCAATTCTTTCTTTGCATAGAGCAAGAGTAAACTTTTAAAATAAAAAACAGGATTTTGGCATTCCATGCTTAAAGTTTTTCAGTGGCTTCAATCACACTCAATAAAACACAAACCCCTTTGAGCCCTGCTCACAACTACCACTTCAACTTCCTCTCTTGCTACTCTCCCCCTTACTTATTGGGTTCCATCTGCATTAGTCTTTTCTTTTAATTTCTTGGCTTTTCCCTACTTTAGAGCTTTGTAAATTAGGTTTGCTATACTTTGAAAGCTTTTCATTTCATTCTCTGGATAAGTGGTTCCTTATCACATCCACCTCAAGGAGGTGAGTCACCCAGTCCAAAATAGTATTTTTTGCTTCTTAGCAATTTGTAATTGTATATTCATTTACATCTACATTGTTGGTGTTGTACACTAATAAGTAAATTCCATGAAAGCTACTGCTGTATCTGCTTTGTTCGCCATGTTATACCTAGTGTCAGAACAATGTCTAGCACATAATAAGTATTCAATAATATTTTATGAATGAATGCAGACATCTATTTTAACTCGGGTTTCCAAACCAATTCTAACACATACTCAAGGTGCCATTCCAACAGGCTAGCAAAGCAGCAGGAAAGTTAAAAAAAACAAAAACAAAAAAACAATGAACTTGATGGAGTAAACTTGGGACCCACTGTGACCTGCTTGAGCAAGCCACAGCCAGGTTAGTCTTGAGCAAAAAAACCCAAAAGTTTTATTACTTAATCTCAAAGGTACTGTCCAGCTTGAAGAAAGCTTAGGGCTGCCAACTCAACCAAAACTTCCCGGGCACCTCTAAACACTTGAGGCTACAACAGGACTCCTGTGACGAGATTTGACATCTTACTATACGGTCACCAGTGCCACCTGCTGGTCAAGATCATTTTCACGTGTCTGGAGAAAGGTCTCTTAAGTGGGAGCTACAATTAGCTCAGTGCACTTAACGTGCACCTCCCATTTAATTCTAACAATGGTTCCGTGCGGTCAGTGTTACTATCCCCATTTTACAGGGAAGAAAACTGGCTAGGCCAAGCTGTGAACCCCAACCAGCCTTCAGAGACCGTTGCTTTTAACCATTATACCAGTCTAAAGTAAACTCCATAGTGTTTAAATCCCAGACAGCCTACAAATTGAGAAGATAGGCTTGTCATCTACTTTGTTCAGAAACAACTGTTGGCAAAAATGGTCCCCGATGCGGTCAGAATGGCGGCGCCCGGGAGCGTCAAACGTGGGGAGAACTATGATCATGCAACCAAGAGCTGGACACACTGGTGCAGTGAAGGGGGAAAGCCAGCCTTCCTTAGCTGTCCACTCCCTCTGGAGGACTGTCGGCCTTCCCCGCGGCTCACCGGCGTCAGCACCGACGGGCGTTTTCGCCCGGGCGGGACGCACAGACCCGCGGCTGACTTTGGGCCCCGGACAGGTCACGGCCCAGGGCTGCTAAGGGAGGCGCGAGGGCAGCGCTGGAGAGAGATCGCCGTCGGGCTGCGGGCCCCGGGCGCCGCAGGGAGAGTGAGCCGGCTGCAGGCCGAGAGCAGGGCGGGCATCGTGGGGCCCCCTGAGAGGCACGCCGGCCGGAGCCCCCGGGCGGGAGCCTGGCGGGCCGGGGTCTCGCCGAGGACGAGCGCCCCCCGGCACTCCTGCGAGAGAGGGACCGCGCTCTGGGTCACCGGCGCGCCTTCTGCTCTCAGGAGCCCGGGGACAGGCGGGGAAAACCAACCTGCGCGGAGAGCCCAGCTCAAGAGTGGCGCCGCAGAGCTGGAGTCAGCAGCCTGTTCCCTCAGGGCCTTGGAGCTCAGCGGACGCTCTGGACGGCGGCTGCGGAGGGCCAAAAGTAGTCCAGGCCGCGGGCACCGCCGCCCACAGGCGCCGTCAGGCCCGGGACCCGGACAGCCCACGGAGAATGTTCCCTCATAGAAATGTAGCTTTTAATGGGGCTTCCCTCACCTGTCCTGTGATTGTGCAGTGGGTCAGATCCCGCGACTATTAAAGTTATGGTGTATTTTCCCTCTGAAAAGGGAAAATACTAATTAAGCGGAAAAGACCTGGTCCTAGCTCCAGGAGCGCTCTGTGGAAAACACTTAGCTGAAAAGCAATCTAGGCCAGGTGGGGCTAGCGATAACCCGCCTACCAATGCAGAAGACCTAAGAGACGCGGCTTCCTTCTATGGGTTGGGAAGATTCCCTGGAGAAGGGCATGGTAACCCACTCCAGTATCCTTGCCTGGAGAAGCCTGTGGACAGAAGCACCTAGCGGGCTACAGTCCATAGCGTCACAAGGAATCGGACACGGCTGAAACGACTTAGCCCGCACAGGCCTTAATAGCAGAGTTACTTTGTGCGGCGAACCAAAAACTGGTGTTCCCGAACGTTGGTTGAACTAATTAAGGGCTGTAGATGGGCGGAGGGCGAGGCACTGTAGACCAGGGGCTACCCGGAAGGTATCAGAGACGAGACAGGTGTTACACGTTTAAGTTTCAAGAAGATAGGTGATGTCCCAACAGGAGAAAGGGGCCCAACAGATTAATAGGCGCCCCGGGATTTACCATACTGTGAATGAAAGTGCCTACAGTTGGGGAACTGGGCTGACTACAGATTGTGGAATACTAATTCCACTCTGCAGGTAATTATAGGTAGATATGGTGGCTCAGGGGTAAAGAAGCTGCCTGTTAATGCAGGAGACTCTGGTTTGATCCATGAGTTGGGAAGATCCCCTGGAGAAGCAAAAGGCAACCCACTCCAGTATTTTCTTGCCTGGAAAATACCACGGGTAGAGGAGCCTGGCAAACTGTAGCACATAGGGTTGCAAGAGTTGGAACCAACTTAGTGACTGAACAACATGCAATAAGATTATATCACTAGCAATATGGATCCCCTTGCAGAGCTAGAGGCAGGGAATCAAATTAGGAGACTAACAGAACAATTCAGGTACCAGGTGATGAACTCTTGGATTAACAAACGGTAATAGCTGAACAGGTTCTTGTGACTGATATAGGTAAACAGTTGGCAGGGGTATCTGTGATCATATGTATCTATTGATTGAGGGAATTATGGCATTTCCAAATGTTCTGTATGCAGCTGAAGATTTTGGACCTAAGTTATTTTGATTCAAAACTTTAATGCATGAATTCTACTGTAGTCCAGTCTGATATACCTCCAAAGATGGTGAGCTGGTTATGACTGGGCCCTAAGTCTTTGTGACATAGCTCTAGATTTCCTTTTCACGTGGATATGGGTTTTGAACTCAGAATAGACAAGAATGTAGGGTACTGGTGGTACCTGCCCACTCTTTTAATCTACTATTTCTTGAATTTCTCAGCACAACAGCGGATAAGAAACAGGATTGAAAACTGAACCTCAGGCAACACCTCAAAGGAGGGAATGACACCAAGGTGTCACTGAAGTGTTCTGAAAGAAATCTGAACCAAAGGCATAAGGTTACAGTTTCAAGTAGGACATGATTTAAAAAACAACAACACACTCTTCCTGCAACTGGGACATCTTAGAAATTCTTTTCACCTTGTTTTATAAATGCTAATCTTCTCTTCCAGGAATTATTTTCTTGTTCAATTTATATCCCCAAGGCCTATCAGTGTCATATATTAGGCAGACAGACGTTTGTTAAGTGATTATCAAATGCTCTAAAGGACAGAGAATGAAGACATAAAAAGCAGTGGAGACCTTCAGAGAGGCATTTCAAAAAAGAAAAAAAAAAAGAGGCATTTCAGAAGACCCCCACTCCCTGATCTCATAAATATCTTTCACTGTCTTCACACCTCTAAAAGACTGCTTATCTAACGTGAATGGACTTGCTTCCACAGATCATGCTGAATGTATACTTTTTTATGGGACAGGTTTTTAGACTGTATCATTGTAATTTAAGAAAATGTCCCTAAAGGGAAGAAAAGAACATAAATTGGTTCTCTTTAACAGATGCATTGAGATAGACCCTCAAAAACATGGTTTTTCTCTAAGGCTATCATAGGAGCTTGGATGAATCATTAAGGTAATGAAAGCCATGCATAGGTTCAGTAATAACTCAGTGACTATCCTCCAATTCATAAATATAGGTAATGTAAACTTGTAACAGTCTAGGATTCAGAAGCTGCTTTGGAATACATACTTTTTTTTAAATGAAGTATAGTTGATTTACAATGCTGTGTTTTTAATAAATACATATTCTTATAAGACATACATACAACATTAGAGGCAATCACAGCCCTGGGCCTGTCCCAGAACACCTATTTATCCTATAGTATTTTGAAACATGTAAGAGTACACCTTTTTTTTAGCTAACTACTATTTTTAAAAAGTTTTTTTTATGGGAAATAAATCTGTTCCAATTTGAGAAGTCAGAAAACCCTGTAAATGGGGAGCTGTCCATAACTACCTTTCCCAGCAAAATTAACAAATCAACATCCTCTTATGCTTCAGTTCAGTTTAGTTGCTCAGTCGTGTCTGACTCTTTGCAACCCCATGGACTGCAACACGCCAGGCCTCCCTGTCCATTACCAACTCCCGGAGTCTACCCAAACTCATATCCATTGAGTCGGTGATGCAATCTAACCATCTCATCCTCTGTCATCCCCTTCTCCTCCTGCCCTCAATCTTTCCCAGCATCAGGGTCTTTTCAAATAAGTCATGCTTAAAGTGAAGTCGCTCAGTCGTGTCTGACTCTTTGCGGCCCTGTGGACTGCAGCCTACCAGGCTCCTCCATCCATGGGATTTTCCAGGCAAGAGTACTGGAGTAGGTTGCCATTTCCTTCTCCAGGAGATCTTCCCAACCCAGGGATCGAAACCGGGTCTCCCGCATTGCAGGCAGACACTTTACCGTCTGAATCACTAGGGAAGCCCAAGTCATGCTTTAAGCAGTAGCTATTCCCAGGGGAAATGAGGCACAGATACCACAGCACTAAGTTTTATTAGGGATTTCATTAAATTTCTAGGATTGAAGGAGTCAGTTAGGGAACACAAAGTTCATGAAGCCTCCTCAGATCTCATAGTGAACCACTGGCTCAGGTTCTTTGTTGGGATCGCCGCCTCGCTCCAGGTACAGGTTATTGTAAGGATACTGCTTTGGCCCCTAAGGAAAAAACACAGGTCAGCAAGAACGATGTATATCCAGCCAACACCTGGCTACAGCCTACCCTGAGTGAAGAATCACACGCAGTGAACGGGTACACAGTAGCTTCTGGTCAGACCCAGCTGGGCCAGAACAGCAGGGACAGCACTCTTCTTCCCAGCTCAGCCCAAGGCAGTGAGAAAGCCTAGACTGTAAGAGAAGTGGTGCCTACAGAAAGAGAGTGTGTGTTTTTAAGAGAAAGGGAGCCTACAGAGGTAGGTGGGGAGAGAGAGAGAGAGAGAGAGTGTGTGTGTGTGTGTAAGAGAGAAAGAGGAGGGAGAGGGAGGGAGAGAGAGAAAGGGAGAGTATGAGGGAAGCTTTCTAAATGAGACGATGCATCCATCCATCCCACTCTCTTGGGGTCGAGACAGACTCAATCTCCTTTAAGTCACTCAGCCTCTAATGGTTCCACCACTAAAGTGGCCTAGCAAATGAGGCGTGCAGGAGCAGCAGTGGGGGAAAGCACAGAGGAAACATGGCTTGGACGTGCTTTAGGGGCTGCTGGCTTTACCAACAAACAGCTGTCAGAGAACATAGCTCAAGGGGAGGAGAAAAGGGTGATGTGCTTACAGAACTGAAAAATGGAGGAGCCACACTGTGTTTCCTGCTCTCCTGAAGTGAAGTTAGTGCTCACACCAGCCCTGTGTGCACTCTCCAGCCTGGGGCCCCTGGGGCTCGGTAGGAAGGCTTGTGTCAGTGCACAGACATACGCACTACCATTAGGACACTGCCTGTCTCAGCAGAGGTAGCACTGTGCAGCCAACTGGAGACATGGCAGCCTCCTGCTTTCAGTACCTTTCTCACAGTCTGCCCTGTAGACTATTCCCAGGTTAATCTTTTAAAAACCGAGGCATCATTACAACATTCTTCTGTTCAAAATCCCAACATGGCTCCCTGCTTCCTAGAGGCAGGCCAAGTCATCAATGTATTCCCAACCCTTAGCACCTTCTGTACCTGGTACATGACAGGAGCTTCATAAACATTTATTGAATGAATGCATTACTATACCATCAAGTCCAGATCCCTCAGCCATGCAATAAAAGGTGCCCAACCAAACTGATCAAATGCACTTCACAATATTTTTAACACAGCAGTTTCCACACCTGATTTCCCAGCACATCAAAATTACCTGGGAACTTGTTAAATATTGATTGTAGAACCCCACTGTGGAGTTGCTGAATTAGGCTCCAAGAGCTAAGGAATCTGACTTTTGAGCAGTTCCCCAGGTGCAGCTGGTTGTCTGAGAGCTATTTATAAACCTATTCCGCTCCAGCTCACTCACTGTCCTCTTCCTCCATTCTGTTTTTTTCCCCCAAATGTTCTCTTCAACTTCTCTCCATCATCTAAAAATATATGTTTGAGCATCTAGCATAATCCTCCCTAACAGCACAAGCACATACATTCACTATGCACACATATACACAAAAACTGTGCCAAATTCCTATATATGTTCCAATGTTGCTCACATCACATATCTAAATTTTCTTATCCAAATTAAATGTCCTCAAAGCTAGAGTATATTTTCATTCTTTTTTTAGTTTAAGTATAGTTGATTTACAATGTTTGTTAATTTCTGCTGTACAGCAAAGTGATTCAGTTATGTGTGTATGTTGGAGAAGGAAATGGCAACCCACTCCAGTGTTCTTGCCTGGAGAAACCCAGGGACGGAGGAGCCTGGTGGGCTGCGGTCTATGGGGTCGCACAGAGTCGGACACGACTGACGTGACTTAGCAGCAGCAGCATACACACACACACACTTTTTCATATTCTTTTCCATTATGGTTTATCACAGGATATTGAATATAGTTCCCTGTGTTTTGCAATAGGACCTTGTTGTTTATCCATTCTATTTATATTAGTTTGCATCTGCTAATCCCAAATTCTCAATCCATCCCTTCCCCACCCTCCCTGGCAACAAGTGTGTTCTATACAGACAGTATATTTGCTGTGTTCTTCATGTTCTCTAAAATTAACTGTTCATGCTTGTAGTAAACATTTAATTGCTTCCTATAAAAAATGCCCTTCACACCAATAAAGGATAAGCTTTCAACTTGAGATTCCTGGACTCTACCTTAAAAGATCACTTGCTGAAATATGGTGTTAAGTACATTTCCCCAAATGGCAACTCTAAAGACTAGCTGGCTTCTTCATTCTCATTCCTCACCTAGTCCTACACAGTTTCTTCTCACTCAGACTGACCCAAGATACAGGCAAAAGCTGTGCTCTGGTACTTGTTCCAGGCCAGTAGCCAAGGCCCTCTACAGGCCACACCAGGAAGCCAAGCTTGCTATCAGGTAGATCTCTACTCCAGAGACTGCATTCCCTCAGGAAAGTGTGCTTGAGGGAGCACTCCTCAGATACTCACCACAGGCTGGTACGCGGGGTAAGTCTCCCCTACCCAAAACATGAACAGCATGAAGGCAACGAAGCCGAAGAGGTGCTTACACATGAGGTTCCAGTTAACAGGAGTTGGGGATGTGTCCACACGGTTCCTGATATACATGTCCAGGTCCCAGTGCATCTGAGACAGAAAGGCAGATCACCGTCACATACTGTTCTTCCTGCAAAAGGCAGGCAGTCCAGCATGATTAGAGCCTCATCCAAGACTTGAAAGGCATTCTCCTGCCCTGGGCAATATTCTGAGAGCCACATCTGAGATACTCCGCCCACAGGGCTGGCTTATGTCTGGGTTTGGCTGATCAGAGACACTCCCAATCATGAAAACACACACACACACACACACCACCCCCCACCACCACCCCCAGATCTCAGAGCAGAAAAACCTTAGTGTTGTTGATGTTTAGTCGCTAAGTCATACCCGACTCTGGGTTTGGCTGATCAGAGACACTCCCAATCATGAAAACACACACACACCACACCACCCCACCCCCACCACCACCCATACACACACACACCACACCCCCCACCACCACCCCCAGATCTCAGAGCAGAAAAACCTTAGTGTTGTTGATGTTTAGTCGCTAAGTCATACCCGACTCTGGGTTTGGCTGATCAGAGACACTCCCAATCATGAAAACACACACACACCACACCACCCCACCCCCACCACCACCCATACACACACACACCACACCCCCCACCACCACCCCCAGATCTCAGAGCAGAAAAACCTTAGTGTTGTTGATGTTTAGTCGCTAAGTCATATCCGACTCTTTGCGACCCCATGGACTGTCCATGGGATTCTCCCAGCAAGAATGCTGGAGTGGGATGCCATTTGCTTCTTCAGGGGATTTTCCCGGATCAGGGATCAAACCCATGTCTCCTGCAGTGGCAAGCAGATTCTTCACCACTGAGCCACCAGGAAAGCCCACTTGGACAGAAAAGTGCCATCTGATCTACAGAAGACATAGGGAAAAGGAAGAAAGGGCAAATGGGACATGGTTCTCTCACCGGTTCTCCCCAGTTCAACCGCAGGTCTGGGTGGTCCCAGTCATACCATGGATCCCTCTCCTGCAGTGAGCGGTCAGGCAGTTTCGGATAGTCACCATACCTGAGAGACACCAGGAACTTCTAGACACAGCTTTGAGAGCCTCCGACAATGCACAGCCTCCTCATCTCTGAGATGAGAAACCAAGTAACAAGATAACGGCCTCCCCCTAAGGACAGAGGAACTAACCTTCCAGTCAAGATCTCAGTGTTTTCCTGTGGTGCACATATTGAGAAATGTTGGGTTAAAGGGCTGCTGGTAAATATCCCAAATATCCCCCCAGAAAGACTGTGGCAATTTACATTCCTACAAATGGTATAAAAGAGTTTAATTTTCCTGAATGCTTTCCAGTATCAAAATTATAATTAATAAAATATTTGTTATTTTATTATTTTATTAAATCTCAATTTTTACTAAGCACAGCACTAACTGCAGAAGTCCAAATTGTTACTAAAAATTCATGTCAAACTCCGAAACATTATTTAACATATGTAAGCTTTCCTTATCTTCTCTCAACAAAAAGAAAAAAAGTCACCCCATGGTATAATGTTAGCAATGGAAGGGAATTTAACAATCAATCACTCTGTTTTCCTCAGTAGACATAAAAAGAAACTGAAGTTTAGAGTCTGAACCTAAGTTTGCCCAGTTAACTGGAATAAAAACAAAAAGGTATAGATGAGAGAAGCACTCTTCATAGCAACTGTGTTTCTCAACCACAAAACTGACATACATCTCCAAGCCTCAAACACCTTATGGGTGTGATAGGCTGTTCACCAACAAGTCCAGGTTCAACTTATACAGACTGCTACGGAGGCTGCTCTTGTCCACAACACAATAAAAGTCATAGGAAATGATGACAACTAGACATGTGTCACAGAAAGTGATTGGAAAAACAAGACGAATAGGAGCTGCTGAAATCACCGCTGAAAGAGTGATGCTAGGGAGAAAATGAGGGTGAGGGTAATCAATTCAGGTAATTAACCACAGAGATGTTATGCGGTATGGGGGAAAGTCAACTAGAGTAAGAGTTAGCTATTTAACCTTTTTCAGTTGCTAAGATTTCCACAACGCTAACAGCAACGATTAAAAGAGAAAAACATACACATATTAATATAGAGTACTCTATCTACAAATAAGGTTCTCATGACAGCAGTCCAGCTCCAGCCTGGTCACGTGCCTGGATGACAGCACCTGAGCCCAGCAGATGCTCAATCTAAATGAAACCTTGCGCTCTGGATGGACCAAGGAAGGTTCCCGCTATTCAGGGGTCCTCAAGGGAGCTATTAAAACCTCAGCTTCCTCATCTGAGGAAACAGCCTGAGCCAAGGAGAAAATTAAAGTTCTCTCGACTACAGCTGCTCACCCATCCCCTCCCACCCCTCTCCACCGAGAAAAGCACCCACACCACTGACTCTGAGGGGTCACGAAAAGGTTCGGGTAAAAGGGTCAGAGTAGAGCCACCCACCCAGTCCGAACTTCTCCCATTACTACCCAGGTGCGAGCAGACCCTATCTCACCCCATGCCATCATCTGGGTACGGCTCGTAGTCTTCCACCCGCATATTATACTTCTTGGCTGCGGCAGCCCGTTCTTCTGGGGTCTTGGGATAGGGTCCCGGGAGCATGTCCTTGGTAATGTGGGAAGCTGGAGGGCAGATGAGTGCAGGTCAGAAGCGACCTCATTTTTCCTGCCACTCTAAAGGCTTCAGGCTTCAAGGTCAGACCCCGAGGCTTCGAGGGACCAGCAGACCTTTCTTCCGTTTTTTTGGATATCCCAACTCCACCTCCGCCCTTCCCCGGACTCGGCGGCCGTGGTACCCACCAAATCCACCCTTCGTCCGACACAATAAACCTCAGGCACTCCCCCTCCCACCCACACTGAGGCCTCGCCCGTTCTAGCGGACCTGTCCGTGCACCCAGCGGCACCACGTTTCGGGCTGTCTTTTGCAGCCATCGGACTCCCAGGACCCCAGCCCTGGCCGCCGCCATCTTCACCTTCTTCCCGTTTCACCCCGCACATGCGCAAAGACCTTGTCACGGAGGCTGAGCCGGGCCAAACGCGACTAGGGAGAAAAGTGTCAAAGGTTCAGTAAGGGCGGGGCTTAAACGGTGCTGGGAAGCCAGAGGGAAGGTGAGCGGATCCTTAGAGGCTGAGAGGCAAGGCGGAAAGGACAGAAAAACAAGTGGGTCACTGCTTTGACATTTCTGATTGTTGAGTCCCTTTTCTCCCTCTGCTGACTTAGACGCATCCCGGAATAGCGGGCACTCGGAACCTGAGCATCTCGGGTGGACAGCTGACCCATCTCCCCCAGGACCTGTATAAGTAAAATGAGCCTGTTCAATCTCTTTTCTAGGACTTCCCTCATAGCTCAGTCAGTAAAGAATCCGCCTGCAATAAAGGAGACTCGGGTTCGATTCCTGGGTCGGGAAGATCCCCTGGAGAAGGAAAATGCAACCCATTCCAGTGTTATTGCCCGGAGAATCCCATGGACTGAGGAGCCTGGCAGGCTACAGTACATGGGGTCGCAGAGAGAATCTCTTCTCTCACTGCTTGCCTTGTTCCTCTCCTTCAGTGGCAGTTCCTCTTTCCATATTCAAACGTGATCATTCTTCAAATTTAGTGCTTGGTTTTGTTTGTTCATGTTTTGTTTCCACATTAATTATTTCCTTCAGTTAGAGGAATGATGCAACACACAAATTGGCCCCAAACTGGTTGTTCTGTTTCAGCCGCGGGGCTGGTGGGATCCTAGTTTCTCGACCCGGGATTGAATCTGCACCCTTGGCCTTGAAAGCGAGGAGTCCCAACCACTGGACCACCGGGGAATTATCCCCTGCCCCTCAAATGGTTCTTCAGTTTCAGTCCCATGTTTACATTGGAATGTCTCAGTCACCTCAACCCAACAAATATAAAACCAGTCTGATTAGTTGAACCCACCTCAGATTTGCTAGACTTGGATAAACACACTTGGAGCCGAACCACAATCAGTGAACACTAGCCAAACAAAAGAATGGGAAGGGCATTATTGTTCGTATATGAATGCTTTTATTTACACAAGTATGGTTTGCATAATTTACAGTATATACATGCACATATTTCCAGGAACTTTCAGTGTGATTACTGTTTTGGAGTAGAATCCATTATTATAGATATTCCCAAATATATATCAGAGCAGTAAAAATTGATATATACTCTTCAGTATATGAAATTTGGGGGAGAATTCAGTTCAGTTCAGTTCAGTCGCTCAGTCGTGTCCGACTCTCTGCGACCCCAGAATTACTTTACAGCAACTTGCCCTCTTGCAAATGAGCAAGTAATTGATGTTCAGAATGGTGGAATGACATCTGCACTCGACCAATAGCAAACCCTGATCTAATTCAGTCGAGAAACAGAGTTGGACTAAGGCAAAAATGCCTTTTAAGTAGGTGAGATAGCAGAGAAATCAAATGGTGCCAAGCAAAAAAAAAAAACAAAAAACACGCCTTCGATTTCAGAAGAATTCAGGTTGGCATGTATTTTTTTGCAGAGGACTTCAGGTCAAACTTTGCTCAACATCTAAGTATTGGACACTGCTTTTCCTTCTGACTTTCTTAGGTGGGTCAAGTTTGTGTCTTTCCCCATCCGTCAGGGTAAAATTTAATGCCTCACTAAACTTGCTCAGATATGCAGATGACACTACCCTTATGGCAGAAAGTGAAGAGGAACTCAAAAGCCTGTTGATGAAAGTGAAAGAAAGTGAAAGTGAAAAGTTTGGCTTGAAGCTCAACATTCAGAAGACAAAGATCATGGCATCTGGTCCCATCACTTCATGGCAAATAGATGGAAAAACAGTGGAAACAGTGTCAGACTTCATTTTTTTGGGCCCCAAAATTACTGCAGATGCTGATTGCAGCCATGAAATTAAAAGACGCTTACTCCTTGGAAGGAAAGTTATGACCAACCTTGATAGTATATTAAAAAGCAGAGACATTACTTTGCCAACAAAGGTCCGTCTAGTCAAGGCTATGGTTTTTCCCGTGGTCATGTATGGATGTGAGAGTTGGACTGTGAAGAAAGCTGATTGCCGAAGAATTGATGCTTTTGAACTGTGGTGTTGGAGAAGACTCTTGAGAGTCCCTTGGACTGCAAGGAGATCCAACCAGTCCATTCTAAAGGAGATCAATCCTGGGTGTTCATTGGAAGGACTGATGCTAAAGCTGAAACTGCAATACTTTGGCCACCTCATGCGACGAGTTGACTCACTGGAAAAAACTCTGATGCTGGGAAAGGTTGGGGGCGGGAGGAGAAAGGGACGACAGAGAATGAGATGGCTGGATGGCATCACGGACTCTGTGGACATGAGTTTGAGTGAACTCTGGGAGTTGGTGATGGACAGGGAGGCCTGGCGTGCTGTGATTCATGGGGTCGCAGAGAGTCGGACACGACTGAGCGACTGAACTGAACTGAAACTTGCCTTCTTTGCCTGTGGTGTAGGCCTGGACGCACTGAGCAATAATATTTTGTGAATTGGTTAGCCCAAATGATTACCCCTATTCAGTGAAACAATTGTCTAGTCCTAGGTCTACAGTGTTGGAGAAGGCAATGGCACCCCACTCCAGTACTCTTGCCTGGAAAATCCCATGGACGGAGGAGCCATGGGGTCGCTAAGAGTCGGACACGACTGAGCGACTTCATTTTCACTTGTCACTTTCATTCATTGGAGAAGGCAATGGCACCCCACTCCAGTGTTCTTGCCTGGAGAATCCCAGAGACGGGGCAGCCTGGTAGGCTGCCGTCTATGGGGTCGCACAGAGTCGGACACGACTGAAGCGACTTAGCAGCAGCAGCAGGTCTACAGTGTAGAGCTATCGGTTACCATTAGGAGGCACACCCCAAGGGCTCGGGCCGGCGTTCTTAATGTCTCTGGGCCGCTCTCTCTTGCTGCCTATCTCTATGGTTTCCGTTGTATTTTTCTCCGGAATAGGCGCAGCTTCCGCTTCCGGCGGGGCCGTCCCTAGCGGTAGAGATGGCGGCGACTGCAACGGAGGCCGCGTCGTCGGCCTCTGGAGAACCCCGGGAAGAGACTGAAGGCCCTTGCCCCGCCTGGGATGAGTCCCAGCTGCGCAGTTATACCTTCCCGACCCGGCCCATCCCGCGTCTGAGTCAAAGCGACCCCCGGGCGGAGGAGCTAATCGAGAATGAGGTAGGGGGCGGAGCCGCTTTCGAAGCGGGAGGGGGAAGGGACCAGGTTGGGAGGAGAGGTCAAAGGCGAGTGGTGGTAGAATGGAGGGACCCGCTGGGCTGTGGAATAGGGCCTAAGCGGGGATGGAGAGGGAAGCGAGGAGAAATGGAACTTTCGGACTTCATGCTGGTTAACAGAAGTTATTTTGAAGTTGGGAAAAAGTTGGAATCTTGGGACAAGAACCCATCAGCTCCTTGGGAAAACTGATTTGTTTTTCCATTTAGGAGCCTGTGGTGCTGACGGACACAAATCTTGTGTATCCTGCGCTAAAATGGGACCTTGAATACCTGCAAGAAAATATTGGCAACGGTGACTTCTCCGTGTACAGTGCCAGCACCCACAAGTTCTTATACTATGATGAGAAGAAGATGGCTAATTTCCAGAACTTTAAGCCAAGGTCCAACAGGGAAGAAATGAAATTTCATGAGTTTGTTGAGAAACTGCAGGATATACAGCAGCGAGGAAGTGAAGAGAGGTAAGTTCCAAGATCATGGCTTTTTCTATTGAATCTAGGGCATCCATTTTTCTTTCCTGTATTTATTTGAGGCTGAATTTTCTAGCTTGAGGGATGATGGAATGACTGGACTTGAAGTGTGACTCTCAGATTTGTTGTCTTCATAAAGTGAGAGTCACACTTGCCTAGCAGAGTCTGGTAGGTGAATGAAATGAGTGAAGGTTTGGGTGAAAGCTGTGATGAAGCTGAAGGCATATACCCTGTTCAGAGTGAGAAGCCATTACTTAACTTGTTTCTGTTTTGGAGTGCAGCCCCAGGGTTGCCAGATAGTCTGATTCCTCCACCCCCACCCCCACCCCCCAAGGAGAAGCTAGAAATCAGGATTTTTATGTTAAAAATTTTTGAGCTTTTAAGTGTGGGCAGCTAATTCAGATTTTTTTAAATGCTGGCAGAGGCCAATTTATTTTTTTTATTTTTTTCATATTAAAATTTTTGTTAAGGACATACATTCATGGCCCTATGATCAGTTAGAGCTACATAGTGGTGTTTATAGAGTTTTCTTTTATTTGCTCTCAAATACTCCGGCTCACGGGCAAAAAAGTATGTGTGGGATGAGAGATACGAAACAATGGCACAGGCTGATGGATGTGGGATCCGGGTGATGGGTACATGAAGGTTTAATTACCAGTTTATTTTTATTTTTAAAAATTTCCATAATAAAAAGTTTTTTTAAAAAACAGAAGGGTACTCTTGGGTCCAAAGGTTGAACTTGGGAAAAAGAATTGAGTTCCAAACTGGCTTTTGGTGAAAGGCAGTAAAACAATGTCGTAGAAGACAGGCACACTGCGTGTTAAGAGAATAAAGGCTAAAGCTGTAGTATCAGTCAGGCGCCTCAGGATAAAGTCAGACAGCAAGGAAAAACTACCTCTGGGTCTGGAAAGTGAAAGAAAGTGAAAGTGAAGTCACTCAGCCGTGTCCGATTCTTTGCGACCCAGTGGAACTATAGCCCAGCAGGCTCCTCTGTCCATGGGATTTCCCAGGCAAGAATACGGGAGTGGGTTGCCATTTCCTTCTCCACAGAGGCAAGTTTAAAACGTCAGTGAATTTCCTGAGACTGCAGGTTTGCAGCCTTTGTCCTAAAACATTTGAATGGGGGCAGCACAGGCTGAAAAGTTGAATAGGGAGAATATTGATGTTCTGCATCGTATTGACAGTAGCAAACACAAGACACACAGGGGAGTGATTTACCTCTCCCTTTTATCTTTCTCTGTGAGGCCCTTCTCTTGTGTAGCTCTCAGACAGCATCCAGTCCTGTGTTAACCTTGCTCCTGGGGAGTTGCTGTCACTGAGTACTTGATGGTGACTGACTGTCTCCATCTCACATTTGGTGCCCAAGCCTGGGCTTTTCTTCAGTTTCCAGCCCCATTTCTCTTTCAGACTCCGTTAGCAGTATGTGGCAGAGTGAAAGGATTTGAAAATACGCCTCCCCACCCCCACCCCCTGTTTTTGTCTTCCTAACTCTTAGCTATTGTCATAATGTTGGAACTTTGACCAAAAGAGTTTCTAGAATCTGAACTACAGTAGATTTTTTCTTTATGTCTTCTAGAGACTGTTGCAGTTGAATCCATTCATGCATTAATGTCCTCAAATTTACCACAGTGTGCGCTCATGCACACACAGACAAACACACACCCACCCAACACTGAGAAGAAAGATTGATTTAAATGATGCTGGTGGAGTGTAAATCTATTGGGTGAACATATGCTCTAGAATGAGCATGAGATAAGATGTGAGTCTTTTGATTTCCCAGTCATTTTAAGGTTCTTGTTTCCCACAGTGAGAACATTTTGCCTCAGTGTGAGCTGGAAGCGCAGTCTGTACTTTATGGATGACTTAAGGAAAATTTCTTTACTGTTTGCAGATTTTTCCCTACCGGCTGACTTTAGCACCAACTAACTCCATTGTATAATGATACAGGTTGTTATGATTCTGAGGTAAAGGGTATTAGGATCCTCTTTGAGCTGTTTTAGGCATTTACTGTTAAGGTTTCAGAGAAATTGTTTAGATTCCTGTTTGGGAAGTGTTTCTGATTCTTTCAGAGTTACTTGAGAAATACTTGTATGAATATACATACTTCATAATCTCTGGGGAGCATTCCAAGGTTGTATTCAAGTCTTGACGGTTCCATGTCCCCACACAGAAAGCTCTTTTCAAGTTAGCAAGATTTTTAATTAAGGTTGCTTTAAACATCATGGTTATCATCAGGCACTGAGATGCCTTTGAGCCTTTTGAAATAATGTTCTCAGAACCATTACTTTTTTCCTTCATGTTTGCCCCCTAAATAATATTTCTCTGGGGACTTGAGCAACTGTGTTTGGGTTTTCATATGTATTAAGTAACTTCTTACCTTCCTCAGGCGTGTTAGGGGCCCTGAGTCTGCAGAAAGCTTAGTGAGGTTTCTTCCTTCAGCTCTAGATGGCTGCTATAGATAGGTGGCTGAATCAGTTAAGATAAACTAGGCTTCATTCCAGGACTCAGCAATGTGAAGCAACAAAGGTTTATTTTTCACACATGCTGCATGTCCATCTTGGGTCACCTGGAGGCTCTGCTCTTAGGTCATCTTTTCCACTTTGGGACCCAGATTGCTCCAGCAGTTGCTATCTGAAACTTTGCAGTTGCTGTGGCAGAGGGAAAGTAATGTGGTGGTAATGTGTCCCGCTTCTTAAAGTTTGGAAGCAGCACCAGTCACTTCTGTGGACAGCTTGGTGGCCAAAGAAGTTAAATAAGCAAGCCTTACTTCAAAGAGGTGCAGAAGAATAACTCTCACAAGGAGGGAATACGATCTGCCACAGTGGCTGTTGGAGGCCAAAGGAGACCTCTCAGGCCCTGAGAGTTTCTGGAACAGGCTGAGTCATCATTCTGGGGTCTGTGGGTAGGCTTTGAGGAATCTATGAAATTAAATGAAAGTTTGATGTGTGTGCTTTTTTTGTGGGGAACTTCCATTGGGTACTTTTCTCCCCTCTTGGATTCATAAAAGATTCATAATGTGACCCAGAAAAAGCAAGAATCACTTGTTTAAAATACAAAATTTGATTTTGAACAGAGCTCAAAGAAGGATAGGAGAGGATTCAGCTCTGTGAGAGTCCCATGACTGCAGCTGTTTTTGTTAGAAATGTTGGTGTGGGCTTGGGTTTGAATTTCCAGGTTTAGGGAGGCCATGCCGCAGACAGTGTGTACTTGCACTAATGGGATTTTCTTTTTGGGGAACATAGGTTGTATCTGCAGCAAACACTCAATGATACTGTGGGCAGGAAGATTGTCATGGACTTCTTGGGTTTTAACTGGAACTGGATTAATAAGCAACAGGGAAAGCGTGGCTGGGGGCAGCTGACCTCTAACCTGCTGCTTATCGGCATGGAAGGTAAGAAATATTTCAGAAAGCAGCACAACTTGGGGTCACATGAACTGATTTCTAATCTTTTCCCCACCACTTACTCAGTCCACGACTTTGAACAAGTCATGTAACTTTCCTAAGCCTCAGTCTCCTAATTTGTAAAACAGACACAGTAATACCTTAAAATTGACTATGAAGGTACAGTGAGATTAATATATGTTACAATCTTTAAAATAGCTTCAGGCACTCTAAAAAGAAAGTTCCCTTTTCTTTTCCTCAGCTGCTTTGTGAATACGTATACTCAGATACTGGAGATCTCTCTCAAATTCTGCTGTTTTTTGTTGGATATGTCTGCCAGTTTTTATCCTAGTAGAAGAGAAATGTTTTTCCAATATAAATTGAATTATCTTTTGAACAGATAATATATTTTTGGGGTTAAATTCAAAAGGTATAAATAGGTATGTAATGATAAATCTCTCTTACACTCCAGTTTCCCAGCCTCCCAGTTTCCATCCCTCCCTGGAGGCACCAAATGTTGTTAGCTGCTTCTGTATCGTGCTAGAGGATTTTGCGTGTACATAAGCAAATACTTGAGTACTTCTTTTTTTAAAAAAAGAGACACCTTTAAACTCCAATGAGGAGAAAGAAAGCTACTTACCAACCAGAGTCATTGTCTCAATTCTGTCACTAGCTCAGTGCCAGGCTCATAGTAGAGGTACTTAGTAATGGTGACTAAATTGAGTTGAACAAGGAAGAGGAGTAATTACTCATTATCAGTCACCACTAGGCTCTGAAGTCTCTTCTTCCTCTTTGATTGTCTTTTCTCCAGATTTGTATCTTTTCCTGCTAGTATTAATGAAAACTTCTAGTATTACAGCTTATGAATTGTCTCTTAGCCTGCCCCTTTGAAGCCAACTCTTGGTTGACCTACCAGGAGTCAGTTCTTGTTTACTTGACTCTGAATCTGTATGTTGCCTTTCTATCCTGTGGTAGAGGGCAAGGAAACAGATCCAGCAGGTAGAGATGAGAGAGCAAGTCTTCTTCAGGGATGCATCATGGACTGTGCACCTAGTAAAGAGGCTGTCTTGGCCCACTCAGGCAGACTGGGGAATGTTTTCTAAACTTCATGCCTTGCAGAGGGCCCTTGAGCTCTTAAGGACTGTGCAGAGAGACAGTGGGGCTCTTTATAACTGTCAGATGCAGCCCCAGTTGTAAAGATGAGCATGCATACACAAGGGCAGATAATTCAAGATGGCATTTTAGATAATTTGCGTTATTCGGAGTACACAACACTCTTCAGGAATTTGTTATGCTCCCCCTGCCCCCATAAGAATCAACAGCTCCAGTGTTGATCTGAAGAAGTGTTGCAGTCCAACAGGTGTGTTGAAGTGGGAGCAAAGGTTGAGAATCTTTGAGCTCCAGAAAGTGTTAGTCACTCAGTTGTGTCCGACTCTTTGTGACCCTATGGGCAGTAGCCCACCAGGCTCCTCTGTCCATGGAATTCTTCAAGCAAAATTACTGGAGTGGGTAGCCATTCCGTTCTCCAGGGTATTTTCCTGACCTAGGTATCGAACCCACGTCTTCTGCATTGCAGGCAGATTCTTTACTGTCTAAGCCACCAGGAAAGCCCCTGGTGAGCTCCAGAAGAGCTACCCAAAGTAAGTACATATATGCAACTTAAAATGACTGGTTAATTCCATCACAGAAGAGCATGCATGCGTTGCTGATACCGTCATTTCAACTGTTTCTAACTCTTGCTTGTGTTTCCCTTGAGTTTGTGCCGTTGTCAAGAAGAGTAGAAGTACAGGTTCCCACTAGCTGTCTGAAAGCAGACCATCCCTGTGAAACCTTCTATAAGCCAAGATGATGTGAAACAAAGAAGCAATTATCCTAGGGCACATCTTGCTAACGGATGCACAAAGTAAATAGAGATAAAGCACAGATGCTCACAGACACAGAGCTATGGTGGCCTGATGCTGAGTGTAGTTTCTAGGGGAGGAGGTTGGCAGTGCCACTCTTACTGCTCGTGCTCACTGCCTCTAATAGCTCACTCCAGAGCAAACACTGAATGATACTTTGTCTTTTTCTTTGTAAAAATGAAAATTCTCTTTGAATTTCTTTCAGTTAGCAAAATAGGTGAAAATATAGGTCTCCTGTAAAAGCAAAGTGGTATAAAGCAAACTTCTGAAAAGCAGGGCATAACTGTACGGAGTGTATTATTTTGTCATGCTTGTATCATTTTGATGTGTAGTTGTATACAGTAAGGGCAGCAGCCATCATTTAAGGAAATCTACTCTGCTAATTGATGGTGAACCCTTAGCCAGCGATGTTTGCTACTAGACCTATCACCTATTAAAAGTGTAAGACCTAATCGAATGAGAGTTGTGATTACAGTCTCTGTGATTTTGATTTGGAACCTTTTGCTGAGAGGGCAAACTATGGTTTCTCTATAACACTGAAGCCTGTGTTCCATCCTGTGCAGTAGAACTACTGTCTTGAATAAGAAAATGTCTTTTTTCCTACAGGAAATGTGACACCTGCTCACTATGATGAGCAACAGAACTTCTTTGCTCAGATAAAAGGCTACAAGCGATGCATTTTGTTCCCTCCGGATCAGTTTGAGTGCCTCTACCCGTATCCTGTTCATCATCCCTGTGACAGACAGAGCCAGGTGAGCTTGTGTGATCTGAGGAGGGTATGGAACTCCTTTGAGGTCCATGATGGGCATGGGTCCCCCTTCTCTGTGGCAGTATGCCAGGTTTGGATAAACTCAGAGGACAGTTTCACAATGTAGCTTACATATTCCTGGCCCCTGTGGTGGTCCCCAGATGTTCAGGGCAAAGCCCTCACTGATGCTGGTGGGCTCTACTTATTCTGCTTAATTGGATTATAAATTCATGAAACAAAATGTGTATGTCTCTATTAGATTTTATGATTGTTTACTTTTGTCACAGATGCTACTTCTTTTTGATAAAGAAAAGGATGAATAGAATTGAGATATGTCACTTAAGGTCTTTTCTGGATCTCTGTGAGGTATGTAGTTGACTTTGTGGCCAACCAGAGAGCTCCTCTTCTTCCTTGAGAAAGATGCTTAGCTGCCTTGTATAGGAGTCTTTGCTGGTTAGAATATGTGTTTGGGAGAAAGTTTCTGAAAGTTTGGCTGAAAGATAAGTCCTCATTCCTCAGATCTGCAGGCCATGAGTAGGTTTCTGACCTGTAAACCTTGATGATTGGCTTTTGACCTCAGGATCACAAGGCCTAGTATTCATTTAACATTCAGCAGTGCCCATCTTCTTATGTCATTCTCTGAAAGAGTTTGTGTATGTTTAATGTGTGTTGTGTCTTTTGCTGGATTTAAAAAAAAAATTCTCAAGACTTTTTAAAGGATCTTTCTTGATTACCAAAGTAACAGATAAAAATTTGGTGATTGACTGATTTTTTTTTTTTTCTCTTGAACCTCTCAGGTGGACTTTGACAATCCTGACTACGAGAGGTTTCCCAATTTCCAGAACGTGGTTGGTTACGAAACAGTGGTTGGCCCCGGTGATGTTCTTTACATCCCAATGTACTGGTGAGGACGGGGCTAGGACTGGGGGCTTCTGGAGAGCTTTCTTTCCCATTCCCTGGAAAGCCTTATCCATGTCCCTTCTTTTGAATTGTGGCAGGATTGGACTTAATGTGATGTACAGGAAAGTTGGCATATCCAGATGATGGGCATACTTAACCTGGGGGAAATGACAACACTGTCTCTAGACGAGATAACAGTTCCTCTGATTCAAAGAGGCCCCAGGGGCTTGAGGCTTGGCTCTTTGGTATTGAAGACCAAACACCACTCCCTCTAGCTCCAGGGTGTGAAGCTACTGTCTTCCTTATATCCCCTAGCTGGACTCTACCTAGTAGTTTCAGAAGATCCATCCCTCTGAAAAGTACTGGTGGCAAACAGCTACCTGTTTATTTTCTTGCAGGTGGCATCACATAGAGTCATTACTAAATGGGGGGATAACCATCACTGTGAACTTCTGGTATAAGGTGACTATGGTTTTTTGCTCTAGATGGGAGTGCGGTGAGGTAGGTGTGATGAATTATTTGGGGGTGGGGCAGGGAGGTTGGCTGGCTCTGGAAGTGATTCCCGGGTCTTTGGGGAGATGAAGAAGTTGGGGTTGAACTGGGTTTCTTAAGAGAGGATGGTGTTTGGTACAGTGGGTGACACTGAAGCCTGCTAAAGACATTTCCTGAGCTGCTGCTTCCTTTGCAGGGGGCCCCAACTCCTAAGAGAATTGAATATCCTCTCAAAGCCCATCAGAAAGTGGCCATAATGAGAAACATTGAGAAGATGCTTGGAGAGGCCTTGGGGAACCCACAAGAGGTATGTGGCTGCTCCAGAGTGAGTCCCCACTGTGACTCAGTGGGCAGAGTGACCTGGGAAAGTCAGGGTTGGTGTCATGTTCTCTATAGCTCGTCTGTTTCAGCATCTGTTGTCCTCTCTCTTCTTAGAGGTTATGGGTATGTTCAGAAAATTCTAATTTTTTGGTGAGAGCTGGGCTTGACTGGCGGATCAATTATAATCTGTTCCATGCTAGTAGTAATGTTCCTCGTGGGGCTTGTGTGCCAGCTGGGGACCCCTGAGGGGATTCTTCTGGAGCGGAGAGCGAGCAGTAAAGCATCTTCTCGCATGCTCCCAGCTGTGCCAAGGCTGCTCTAGGTAATGTTGAGACCTGCTTCCCACACAGGTGTGCCAGTGGCCCATTGCATAAATGGGGGAGATTGTACTTGTGATGCTCTTTACCTCTGTTCTGTGGATAGCCTCTGCATCCATAGCACCTGTGGGGAGAGAGCACCAGCCCCAACTGCAAGTGATCCTTTCAGGATAAAGAAGCATTTAAGATTCTTAAGGCACATTTACGAAACACGCAGATAGACACGCTGAGGTGTCTGGGGCGTGTTAGCTCCTCTGACCGTCTGTCTGTCAGTTTGGTGCTGCTTATGTGTATAGGGTGTTGTGAGAGGGAAAGTAATCCAACATGGACCCAGAGGAGGGGATCGTGCCCCAGCATACTGGATTGACCTCCAGGAAGAGAGTTGATTAGAGGGTTTACAAGGTTGAATGAAAGCCTTGTCCTTGCCCTTGGCTGGACGTCGATGTCTCCAGACACACCCCGTCCTGCTCTGGGGCTAGAGGACAGACAGTTCTGACTGGCTCCTCATGTCTTTCCACAGGTGGGGCCCTTGTTGAACACAATGATCAAGGGCCGATACAACTAGCCTGCCAGGAGTCAAGGCCTCCTGCCAGGTGACTGCTAGCCCGTCCACACCGCTTCATTGATGAGGACAGGAGACTCCAAGCGCTAGTATTGCACGCTGCACTTAATGGACTGGACTCTTGCCATGGCCCTGGAGGCAGGTGTTTGGGGCAAGGCAGGGTGGTTGGCATTCCACTCCCATTCGGAGGGACTTCTTACCCTTGCCTCTGTGCCCCAGCACCTTCCCTCTCTGCCCCCTAAAGTCCTGCATTCAGTGTGTGGAGTCCCCAGCTTCTGGTTGTCATCACGTCTTTGTGTTAGTCTGTCAACCTCGGGGTGTGTGTGCGTGTGTGTGCCTGCACACGCGTGTATGTGTTTGTTCCTTGCTCCCTCCTTCTGGGTCAGGATGCCACTTCTGGCTCTCGGCTCTGTCTCCTGCAACCTCAGTGCCTCAGCCTGAGAGAGAGGAGATGCTCTCGGATGCCCCCACATCTGGGCTACAGGGCCACAGCTGTCCTGTCTGTGAGGTCAGTCTGCCCCCTCCCAGTTTTCACAGTGAGGCTCTAGGCTGGTAGGAATGCTGCAGGGACTCTAATGGGAGAGAGAGGGAGGGGGAGGCTTTCCTTTAAGAGCCTCAATAGCTTCCTAGGAGAGCGTATTAGGCAGGGTTCCAACTTGGACCTTCAAGCTCAAGCCATACACAGAAAAGCGCCTTGGGACAAAGGAACCAAGGATTGTGCAAAACTTCCAAATTACAGGAGTTTTTACATACAGCTTCTTTCTTTCAGCACCAGCTCTTGCTCTCTGTCCTGGGTGCCAGAGGAGTCCTTTAGCAGTGGCTTCTGTAGGTTCTAAGGGTGCAAGCCTCTTGTGGATGTGTGTGCGTGCATGTGTGTCTACACTGGCCTGCCTCTCTGCCTACCAAGTTTCTACTGCTTAACCTTGTCCAGTGGAACATACAGTGGGAGCTCCAAGGCAATACTGCCTGACCTGGTCTAAAGCTTTTAAACTCATTTTTAGCCATTGGATGTTGGTCAGGCCTCACTGCAACAACCTGCCTGAGACTGACTGGCTGGAGCCTCCAGATCCTATGGCCCTCCCTGCCCAGGCCAAGTCCTCTGCTACGTCTGTGGAGCTTCCTGGCTCAAGTAGACTAAGTGGGGTCAAGCTTGAGGCAGCTAACTCACCACCTGTCATCCACCTCATGGCAAGGGCAAAAAGGTAGCCTTGCCTCTTGAAGCCAGCACCTCTGCCAGACCCCACTGTAATGTTCCACAAACACTCTCAAAAGTCAGGGCAACTGGCGGAGCATGGAGTGGAATTCCTTTTCTGTTCATAGTTATTTGTGGGAACCCCTCTCAGGGCTTCAGCTTACAGCTGGGCCACTGGGCACTGCACAGCTCAAAGGGCCTGTGTGGTGGAAGTGGGGCCCTTGGAATTGGGCAGTGTGGTAGCCCTGCGTCCTGTCACCTCCACTCCCATCTCCATGCCCCTTCTCTCTGGAAGGAAAAAGGAGTTGGAAGTCTCTGGGTTCATTTTTTTCCTTTTTTTTTTTTTTTTTTGCCAAAGGTTTACTTCCAGTGTCTGAGCTGTGGCTCTTGCCCCCAGAGCTCAGTTTATAGTCACAGTGCACTGATGGGCTGAGAGGATGCGCGTGTGTGTGTTCATGAGCGCACCTGTGTGTATTTTGGGGTGGGGTGTTTATTTTTAGTACCCCATGCTGGGGTTCTCTGATGCAGTGTGGGTGTTCAAACACGGTACCTTCTAAAGTGTAGTTCTTTCAAATATAGCCAATGCTGGAAAATGTGACCGCAGTGGTCTCCATCCCTCCATCTCTTGGGAAAAAGGAATACAGCAAAGAAAACAGGGCAGAGGAAGGATAAATTGACCACATTTACATTTTTAAATATAGCACATTCTTTTCATTCTCCTCAGCATGTCTGCAGCCTTCCTGGTTCATCCCTCAAAAATGTGGGTGATGGCTTGGTCCTCTCAGCTGATCTTCTCTGGGTGCTGTGCCCACCCATTTCTGACCAAGGTGGGGGGCCTTCACAGGTTGGGTCCTGATCCTTGGGTAATATAACAGGGACCCCTGACTATTAAGGCACCTAATAGTGTCAAATGCTTTTGTCTTTGTTCCTCGTTATCCTGCAAGGTAGGTATTCTCATTTTATGGCTCAAGAGTAAGTGATTGGTGGCAATCAGGATTCAAACCTAGTAATATTTGGCTACAACCTCCCTGCTGTGCTTCTCTAGCAAACTATGTTGATTCTCCTACCATACCTCTGAACTACAGGCCTTGCTCAGATCTCACCCAATGGGCAATATCTAGTACAGACAGGCTTAGCCCAAAAGAATACAGAAGGTACAGCTCAGGCTAAAAGCTCTTTTGGACTCCAGCCAACACTTGGGAAAAATGCCAGGAAGCCATACTATGAAGTTAAAAGAGTTCTGAAATGAGTTACAGGGAAACAGTTCTGTATCCCATTGATTACTTGTGTGTCCTTGAATAGGTCTGGTTACTTCTCCCAGCATGCTTGTGGATCTGGAGCGTTGAAGATCTAGATCTGGAAGTTCACTGAGAACTCTGATGTTCTGCTGCCTGCATTTTCCCTGATGAAAAGATTGAGGCCCTTCCCTTCACATAGCTAGGCTAGGGCTGTTCAGGCACAAATTCTGCTTGTCGAAGAGGAAGCGTCTCTGCCCTGTTGCTTAATACCTATCCTAACTAGCAGCATAAGGGCAGGCACAGGAGGGAAAGGTAGGGGTTTGGGCCTGTATAGAGGTCAGCCATGTTGCATGCTCCTATTTTTAAACCAGCAGGTACAGAGGAAACCACTCTTGTGAAGTCTAATATTTGTTGGGGGGTTGGAGTTGGGGGATGGAGGAGGGGCTGTTCTGGGCATCAGTTGAGCAGATGCCCAGGATGCCTGGGGGAGACCAGCTTCTCCTACAAATCAGAGCTCTAAATTACAAGGTTTTTACCAACGCGAACAGTTGGGGGAAGTCGTCTGCTCTCATTTGCGTAATGGTTTCTGTCACTGGTGATTAGACACAGGATGAAGGAAAAGAAATTTGACAATTAGGAATGAGCGATCATTAATCTGAATCTGTTAGGAGACAGAGAAGGGAAGGATCCTTATCAGTGGACCAGCCCAATGTGAGGAGACCCTCCCTCTGTCCCCTGGAGACTCTTGGGCCACATACCCTTTCACTGTTCCCTCCACAGGCTGAGCTGTTATTTCTTAACAAAGGCTGGGTGGGCCCAGTCCCCGGCTGCGTTAGATACAGGAACAGACATCTAGAGGTGTGAGCCAACAAGGAGTGTCAAAGCAAGCAGTAGGGCAAAGAATAGCAATAGAATGGTTTTGACATGGGTTTCTTGTTTGTGGAAAATGTTTTTGTAACCAACAGTACAGATACCCCACCTGTGACAAGAATTTGTTAGATTCCAACACCGAAGGATGTGGAGAAAAACTGCTCTTTTATCCTCCAGGAGCTTCTTTAGTTGGAGAGGAAAGCACACGAAATACCCAGAGGTTATGAAGCCATGTGTCATGCACCCTGTGAGGACAAGATTAGAGGCTGTTGAGAGAGGAAGAAGATGAGTGGCGAGCAAAGCTCGACCTCTGGGCCCCTCCCAGTCCTTGGGCTCATCAGGGAGCATGCTTCACCCTGGGCCTCCCCCCCTCACATACCATTGCGGCTGTAGTTATGTGGAAGGCCGGATGTGTGAGCAGGTGATGAGATGAACTAACAGGTTGAGTGTTAAAGTGTGAAGAGTCCCTACTTGGATCTTATGTCTCCATGTCACCTCATCTCTCATCCTTCTGATTCTTCAAAGATCATGGACAGTATTTGCATCAGTTGTTATTTCTCAGTCTTGTGACTTACATGTTGGTGGTTCCTTAGGTCAGAGGCTCCCTCAGGGATTGGAGGCAGGGATGGCGGCGGTGGTGGTTCATTGTCTCCTCAGAGTGGGAACTTCCTGTGGATAGACCTGTCTCTCCCCTTGGTAACTTCCCTACCTCTGGGTCTTCTACCTTTCAAAATCCAATGCAGAGGTCAGTAGGACTGCAGAGAGGGGGTTCCTTAATGGTCAGTTTTACCCAAACAAGTTGGATATAGGGATACACTTAAGAAATGCTTGTGGACTTGCAGACACCCTGGCCTTTCTGCTCATGTCATCTTCCCTTTTTCTGGTACCTCTAGTGCTGCCTCCCCAGGTTCCCCAGTCCCAGCCCACTTCTCTGGTATCCTCTCAAATTGCCTGCTCTAAAGAGATATTCCAGCTTCCTTTTCCAGAGGACCCCTTCCCCCAGTTTCTCCTACTTATCTTCTCCCTGCCTAGTCTCTCCAGCAGCCCTTTCACCAAAGTCGTTTTTGTGAACAGTCACTTTCTCAGAAGATCCCTGGCTGCGGGTTTTGGATTGACTTTCTCCAGGGTCCCTTTGTCTTCCTTTTCTGATCTGCAGTAGTTCTGTGTACCTGTTTGTCGTGTGTCTGCTCTGTTCTCTTGCCATCCAGTCCTTTGTCATGTCTGCACATCCTGGTTTGGCTTTGCTCACTCTGGGAGCCCTTTCTGCTAGTCTTCAGCCAGTTCCATTCAATCCTCATAGGGTTTAGGGTCCTCAGCAGAGCCCTGCTGAGCACTTTTGGTGTGATTCTGGGGGACAAAACCTCACATGTGAGCAGCCTTGAGTCCCAAGGGTGAGTGAGATCTCCAGTGAGGAGTGAGAGGAGGGAATCCAGAGTCATGGACAGTGGAGGGCCAGTGAGTAGAGATCAAGCAGGAGACTCCCCAGGAGTGGAGTTGAGTCTGGCAAGCCTGGAGGGAAGAACTGAAGTTTGTGTTTCTGTCTACATGCATTGGTGTGCCTTAGGGTCCAGCAGTTTGGGTTTGGTGGGTGTTTTGCGAATGTCCCCCGATTTCTCTCAGGTGTCTTTGGTGATGCTATGAGTCACCAAATTTGGCTCACTTCTGCGTTTCAGTGTTTGCCGAAAGGGAGAAGCACACTGAGTAGTCATGTGTCAGGAATGGAGGGTCTTAGATGAGAAAGACTGGAAGCCAGGATAGCAGGAGACAGGAACCAGGTCAGCGTATATAACCAGACTGTCACTTCAGTTCCTCCAGGTGTTTAGTATGATAGCTGGTTAGAGGAGTTTAAAAAAAAATTGGGCCTTGCCTTCCCCATTTAAATCTGGTCTTCAGGTGATGTTTTAGGAAGAAGCATGTATCCTTTAACTTCCAGTGAGAAACAGCGTAATCTAGTATAGCGTATAAAAGCATGGATTTGGGAATCAGATGTATTTGGTTCAGATCTCTAGTTCTGCTGCCTACTGGCTGGGCTGAACCTTATTGATTGAGTTGACCTCTGTGAGCTTCAAGTTTCCTCAACTATAATGATACGTGTGTAGGGAGAGGGAGTGGATGTGAAAATATCTACCTCAGGGCTGATGAATTGATGGAAACAATGTTTGTAAAGCTTTAGTACAGTGCCTGGCAAGCACTTAATAAATGGCTGTGGTAGTTGTGGTTGTATTTTTTATGTGACTTATTCAGAAACTCAATTTTAATGATACCTTCACTCAAGAAAAGCGTAAGGAAGAATAAATTATGCTGGAGAAGCTCATATTGAGATGGGGACAGACAGAAGAGCCTTGGCATCTTAAACCCACCTTAGAGGGAGGGAAACAGGGTAGAATCTGATGCCTTCTGCTTGGTCAGCCAGATTTTTCCTCTCTACACCAGCCCAGGGCCGGCGTGAGAAGCTGTTAGGTGCAGGCTCTCCTTAGACTCTGAGGGCTGAAGGCAGTTGTATGAGTGTCCATTATACCCGAAGAAGCTATTGCCAACCTTACACCATGAAACATTGCAGCCGCTAAGTCAGGTCCCCTCTTTGCAGTTTTCATGTAGTTATGTGTGTGAAGATCATCCTGGGACAGAAGGGCATTCAGAAGAGAATTCAGAAAAATATAAGACTGGGATCTTTAACAGCTACCGTTTGTGGAGCCTCTGGAGCATTTCTGTTCCATACCCAGGGCTCGTCTCTGCCCACCTGTGCTCAGTTCATCGCGGCCATCAGGCAGGCAGTTGGTGTCACAGGTCTGCAGAGGAGAAGCACCTGACAGGCTCAGGTGTTCACAGGCTACCTGCAAGAAGTCACATAGTCGAAGCTGTGTGGTGGAAGGCAGCCAGGGCTTGGGAGAAGTGAAAGGCTTGTTTCTCCTCTGGCTTCTCTCTCCCAGTTCCCAAGGCAAACAGTCTCTTCTTCACGTTTTAGGAATCACTTCTAGAATGGAGCTAGACAGTGGGCCCCCAAAAGAAGAAAACCCTTCGGTTGGCCAGAGAAACCTTTGAAAATTATTTTGGTTGTCAGCCCAGGTTTCTTCTGGAGTGCAAATAGATTTGACTTGCTCAGTTGTAACCCCATCAGTGCCTTCTCAGAAGACTGCATTCTGGCCTTTGGAATTACACCCTGCCTCTCTGCCCGGAAGAAATGCTGGATCCAGTACTTGGGCGTCAGCCTGAGATGTACTCTGATTGCCTGGAATGCTCAACCTTCACACTGATACCCATTGATCTCTTAGGTTCTGCCTTCACCCCTTGCCACTCCCCTCCTGCCCACTGTGAGCCAGTCATATCCGTTTGCATCTGACCCTGGCCTCCAGCCCTGTGGGTGAAAAAGACCTCTCTAGCAGATTCCAAGCCATCTTTGGACTGCAGGCCATTCTGTAGTCACTTTACAATCACATCTAGATGTCTTTTGCCCTGGACTTTGGCAGCCTTTTCTTTGGCCACAGAAAATGTTGCTGTGTTTTTTTCAGTTTGCTTTAAACTTACTTGGTCATTGAGGTCAGTGCTGCCTTTCAGGAAAGCTCTACTACTTATCTCCAAATCACAACTACTTCTGAGCTAGGTTCTGTTACCTCTTGAATGTGTAGTGTTTGGTGCAATATAGGGTCATGGTTGAGAATGAGGACTTTGCATATTTGGCTTTGAATCCTAGGTCTGTCATCTTATGTGACCTTGAGCAAGTGACACTGCCTGAAACTTCATATATATATGGGTATAAATTACCTACCTTGTCAGGTAGGTAATGAAATCAGGTATGTAAAGAAAGGCTCAGCAGGGTGAATGTTCCGTAGCTCAGACTCTTTTGTTATTGGCTCCAGCCTTGTCTCTCAAAGCCTTTACTTCTCTTCCCATCTTGCTTTCTGACAAAGGTCCTGCTTCTACTCCAAGAGCAAGTCTAGTCAGGTCATGAGCAGAATGGAGACTGGAGCATAAATTTCCTGCTCATGTTACCATTTCTTACCCCTTGGGTTTTCCTGGTGGCTCAGGCAGTAAAGAGTCCGCCTGCAATGCTGGAGACCTGGGTTCAATCCCTGGGTTGGGAAGGTACCCTGGCGGAGGGCATGTCAACCCACTCCTGTGTTCTTGCCTGGAGAATCCCCCCATGGACAGAAGATCCTGACAGGCTACAGTCCATGGGGTTGCAAAGAGTCAGACATGACTGAGCAACTAAGTACCCCTTCTTAGTGATCTCCAACTTATTTTTTACAAGGACTCTAATCTACTGTACTGCCATTGCTGGGGACTGATCGTCTGAAAGTTGTTTTCAGTTATATTAAAAATACCTGAAACACAGTGAAAATAAAAAGCCTCAGACCTGCTGCCACCAAGGGGATCAGAGGCACTGAAAATGTTTGGGCTGCCGGCACAACAGGTAAAAGGTGGGTGTGGCAGGGGCACGGGGACAAGGAGGTTGGCACAGAAACTGCCGTGCTCATCAGAGGCAGCACATGAGCTTGTTAAATTTCCCTCTTAAGTTTTTGAATAGTGAGCTTTTGATTTGTTGGAGCAAAACCCCACCCACTTCACAGTCAGTACAGTCATTGTTTTCACGGGCCTTATGTGATGTTTTGACAAGAATGGAGACGTTGGCTGTGACTCCTGGGCTTAAATCCCTGTTGTCCACTTCATAACTATAATTTCTTAGGTCTCTGTCTCTGCCACTTCACCTGTGAGGGGTTGAAAATAGCACATGGCTTGCAACATCGTTATGAGCGTTTGTGACGATTTTTTTTTATTGGAGGATAATTGCCCCACAAGACTGTCCCAACCCCTGCCACACATCAACACGAATCAGCCACACAGGCACATGCATGTCCCTCCCTCCCAAACCCTCCCCCAACCCCTCCACTCCCATTCCAGCCCTCTAGGCCATTACAGAGTACCAGGCCAAACTCCTTCAACACACAGCAAATTCCCACTTGCTGTCTGTTTTACATATGGTAATGTGTATGTTTCCATGCTATTCTCTCTTGATTTAAAAAACATGTATATATTTAACTGCACTGGGTCTTAGCTGCAGCATGTGGGATCTAATTCCCCAACCAGGGATTGAACCTGGGCCCCCTGCATTGGGAACGTGGAATCTTAGCCTCTGCACCACCAGGGAAGTCCGTGTGATGATGTTTTTAAAACACTCAATTCAGTATGGGCACTCAGAAAATGGTTTATTATGAAGACTCAGTATTTAGTTAGTGCTTGGAGGGCTGGGCTTTTTTGATCCTACCCTGACCCTCAAGTTAGTATGTGAAGTGGAATCACAGATATTTTGGGGTGGGGGAAGCAAAATGGAAAAGATCAGGTTGTGAAAGAGACGAAGTCTGAAAGGCAGAGATGGGGACAAAGATGGTTTGGCTAGGATGGGGTCAGAAGGAACAGAAGCAGAGACCTAGGCTCTAGATTACCATCCAATTCATTCTACCTTTCCTGTAGAATGAAGGAAATGGGGCAGGAGGGTGTCTGTGGATGACACAGTGTGGCTAAGTGGAAGGAACCCAAGGTTCAGGGGCCGTGAACCTATGTGTGACTCTTAGATGCTTTTCATAGGCTGAGTGACTGTGCACACTTGTCTTCATGCTTCAGTCTCTTCCTTAACAATGGTTAGTATGACTGCTGCCTCCTTTACAGGGTTGATGGGACAGTATATGTGAGAATGCTGTCTAAACTGAGCACTATCTGTTAGTTGGGTGGTGGTTGGGGTCGGGCTTTAGAGAGCTTTCCCAGAGTGGTAGTTTACAGAATTGCAGGGGCTCACAGATAAGAGCCTCTTGCATTTTCAACAGGAGACAGTAAAGCAGTGTTGTTTCTCACCTAAACACTGTACTTTCACTCTGCTAATATTTGTCTGGTAAGAATTTTGTTTTTGGTTTAAGAAGGAAAAGCAGTGTGCTGAGAAAGGTCGTGAGTTTTGGAGTTCCATGGATTAGGTTTAAATCAGTTTCACCACTCCCAGTGCTGAGATGGTCAGATTACTTACACTGTCTCTGAACTTAGTTTTCTTAGCAGGCCCCTTTGAGTGGCTATTGGGAATGAATGAGACACCTTAAGTAAACACTCGATGATTAGTACCTCCCTAGTAGTTAGTGAAAGTTGCTCAGTCGTGTCTGACTCTTTGCAACCCAATGGACCAGGCCACGATACTGGTGTGGGTAGCCTTTCCCTTCTCCAGGGGGTCTTCCCAATCCAGGGATTGAACCCAGGTCTCCCCCATTGCAGGCAGATTCTTTACCAGCTGAGCCACAAGGGAAGCCCAAGAATACTGGAGTGGATAGCCTTCCCGACCCAGGAATCAAACCATGGTCTCCTGCGTTGCAGGAGGATTCTTTACCAACTGAGCTATCAGGGAAGCCTCCCTAGCAAATGCCCAATATAAATTCCCTTTTCTTTTCTTTCTCTTCCTTTCAGTTCAGTTCAGTCACTCAGTGGTGTCCAACTCTTTGCAACTCCATGGACTGCAGCACCCCAGGCTTCCCTGTCCATCACCAGCTCCTAGAGTTTGCACAAACTCATGTTCATCAAGTTGGTGGTGCCATCCAATCATCTCATCCTCTGTTATCCCCTTCTCATCCTGCCTTCAATCTTTCCCAGCATCAGAGTCTTTCCCAGTGAGTCAGTTCTTTGCATCAGGTGGCCAAAGTATTGGAGCTTCAGCATCAGTCCTTCCAGTGAATATTCAGGAATGATTTCCTTTAGGACTGACTGGTTTGATCTCATAGTTCAAGGGACTTTGAAGAGTCTTCTCCAGTACCACAGTTCAAAAGCATCAATACTTTGGTGCTCAGCTTTCTTTATGGTCCAACTCACATCCATACGTGACTACTGGAAAAACCATAGCTTTGACTAGATGGACCTTTGTCGGCAAAGTAATGCCTCTGCTTTATAATATGCTGTCTAGGTTGGTCATAGCTTTTCTTCCAAGGATCACACATCTTTTCACTTCATGGCTACAGTCACTATCTGCAGTAATTTTGGGGCCAAGAAAAGAAAGTTTGTCACTGTTTCCTTTGTTGTCATGTATTTGCCATGAAGTGATGGGACCAGATGCCATGATCTTAGTTTTTGAATGTTGAGTTTTAAGCCAGCTTTTTCACTCTCTTCTCACTTTCATCAAGAGGCTCTTTAGTTCCTCTTTGCTTTCTGCCATAAGGGTGGTGTCATCTGCATATCTGAGGTTATTGATATTTCTACCGGCAATCTTGATTCCAGCTTGTGCTTCATCCAGCCCAGCATTTCACATAATGTACTCGACATACCAATTAAATAAACAGGGTGACAATATACAGCCTTGACATACTCCTTTCCCAATTTGGAACAGTCTGTTGTTCCATGTCCAGTTCTAACTGTTGCTTCTTGACCTGCATACAGATTTCTCAGGAGAAAGGTAAGGTGGTCTGGTATTCCCACGTGTTTAAGAATTTTCTACAGCTTGTGATCCAAACAGTCAAAGGCTTTGGAGTAGTCAAAAAGCAGAAGTAGATGTTTTTGAAACTCTCTTGCTTTTTCTATGATCCAACGGATGTTGGCAATTTAATCTCTGGTTCCTCTGCCTTTTCTAAATCCATCTGGAAGTTCTCAGTTCCTTACTGTTCCTTTAGGAAGCATCTAGTTAACCCAGTGTAAAAGGAACTCAGTTGTCCATGCCTTAGTGTGAACAAGTAATATCAGAATTCCCTTTTCTATGATGGGATCAGTTGCCCTAAGGAGTGTGAGAAAGAAATTTAGGGAGAAGAGTGCAGGACTCTGCTATATTGGAGCTGGAGTAGGGGTCCTTTGGTCATCTCTTTGGCATGGGGGTGGGTGAAGAAACCATGGTGTTGAGAAATGAGTTTGAAGAAAGAAGGTGGGTGCTGAATGCTAGAGGGAAAAGTCAGTCGAGGAGGAGGCTGTGTGGAGTGGAAGACAGGGACAAGTCAGTGAGCTATGGTTGAGATTAGAGTTCTGCCAGGAAAAACCTTAGAAATTGTGATTACAAATCAAAAGTTGTGAGGAAAGTCTTATATTCAGCCTGCTGTCATCTTAATACCTCAAAACTTGTGGTCTTTCCAGAAAGGAAGAATATAAAAAGAAAGCAAAAATCTTCAAGATGGAAAGCCTTTTAAGTGTTTTCAGAACCGAGGAAATGCACGACCTAAGCAAGGTATCTTGACAGCCTAGGTGGGGTTCAAGATGTCTGAGAAAATGTCGTAGGTACTGAAGCACATCAAACTCGGATATGAGCTGGGGACCAACTCATTAGGTAATGGAGGCCCTGTGATAAGGCTTTCAGAGACAATAAGGAGTTTCTGGGTCCCTTTTTAGAATATATTCAGTAGCCCAATCAGTGTTTCTGGTTGTTGCCTTGACAGGAAAGCATCTTTTGACTCTGGAGAACTTAGAATGAAGGATAGGCATGTTTACGAACATGGAACCTGCAGCATCACTATGTTGACTTGAAGGAATCTATGCAGTTTTTAAATCTTTTAACATAAGAGGGAGAATCTGCCTTTTGGTTTGATAGGTTTACCTTAGAATACCAACTAAAGAGTGTTGAATAATTTATTTAGGCTTGAATTTTAAGGTGAAATCTTGCCGAGTCTCTGTTGTTTTGGGAGATTTGACATGATTTGAGATTTGCTGTATTAGTGTGATTTATTGGTGATAAGTACTTGGGTAGGTTTGTTTTAGTCAGATAAATGAAGCACTTAAGGAAATAAAATATATTAACCTTACATAACTCCTTTGTTTTATAAACAATAAGGTTTGCAAGCTGAACTAAACAGCTTAGGCAAGAACTAGGATTTTGAATATGAACTTTGAAAATTGAGTATGACTCTGAAAATCAAAGTAATTTCTGGTTAATTATTTTCTACACACAAAAGTATCCTTACACACAGAAGTATCAGACACCTCCCAGGGAAACTGCATGTAGCATTAGTATTATAACAGACCCACCCATTCAGCCTCTCCAGGTACCAGTCATTCTCCAAGTACTGGCAGCAGTTAAGATGACCACCGTGGGTCAAATCATAGCTACAGACATGGGTTTTGAAAGTTTTTGAAGTTGATTGGCAACATTTAGGATAAACTTGAAAAACAAAAACTTTTGGTTTCTCTGGAAAATTAGAAGATCTGGCAACAGTTAAATCACATTTCCCATTTGACAACAGTTGGCTCAAGCTGAGTAGCTACCACCACTTTGGGCACATTCCTTCCAGTTTGCCAGTCACCACTCTTCATTTTGGTACCTAATACCTGGTTTATCTCACCTCTGTGACCTGTGTGACTGACTTTTATGCATGTCACCTCCGAACTAGAGATTTTTCAAGGTTCCTAACAGCTGATTGATAGCTGAGGGAAGGGCTCAGGAAAAGTGCAGTCCTTGCCCGCCTCTCTATTCTCATCGTCCCTACCATGGCTGGGCCATCTTTTCCCATCCACGTGGCCCTAGGGCTGGCTTCAGCCCGTTGAGGAAATACACTGGAAGTTCCCTGGCTCAAACTTCTCCACGTTTGCTGCTCTTGTCTATAACCAGACTGTTTTCAGATATTCTTTTACCCTATCTGCCTGGGCTCTGATCTCACATCTCAGTTGATGTGAACTTTCTGCTTACCTTGGTTATTTAACCACAGCCTTGCTTTGGGGTTTAGGGCTCCCAGTCTCTGCTTTATGAAGCTCCCATAGCTGACTAGACCTGGTCTGTCAGGCTTGGTTGTGAATCTTCCGATTCAGACTCCCAAATCCCAACCCATCTCCACCGTCACTGCTCACTCACTGGGCAGTGTGGTTACTCAGCTGAGGAATGGAGGACTGTCGAAGGTTCAGGAGACATAGAGGTGAGGTTGGGAGTGTTTGCACTTTCAAGAGAAGGGTGGAGGCTGAAGCCAATCACAGTGTAAGGAGGCAGACAGGAGAAGGCTTTTTAGGTGAGGGAGGCCAGCAAGCCTAGTTGTAGACAGAGGAGAAGGCAGCAGAAGAGAGAATTCAGGTGTGAGAAGAAAGTCACAGAGGAGGCACAGGTTGATAGGATAGGAAATAGCAAGAGTTGGTCTTGACACCCAGGGAGATTCTGAAGCTTACATGCATCTTAACACCTCAAGAGTTGCAGGAGTGGGCACTGTTGGAATTCTGCAGTCACCTAGAGTTAGGGTTAAGTAAATGATGTTAGAGGTTGCTGCTGCTAAGTCACTTCAGTCGTGTCCGACTCTGTGCGACCCCATAGACGGCAGCCTACCAGGCTCCGCCGTCCCTGGGATTCTCAAGTCAAGAACACTGGAGTGGGTTGCCATTTCCTTCTCCAATGTTAGAGGTTAGGAGAGTAGAAAGAGGGCATGGCCATGGTGGGGCCAGATCTGGGGCAAGAGGCATTTGCAGCAGTGCAGCCAACAGCATCTCGCAGTGTCTGTAGATGTAGTAGAAACATCTGAACCAAATGGTCATGAAGCTTGGTGAAAATGAGACCCAGTGAAGGTTGATGTTGGATCCACATCAGCCTAGACTAGAAAGATGTCTGCAGCAGTATGCCTTAGGGCTCAGTCTGGGCCTGTGACCTGTCTGACATTTTTATTGACAACTGACCAAGGCGGCAGGCTCATCAAGTTTGCAGGTGATAGAGCTAGAAGGGGCAGCTAATACTTTGCATGAAAGAGTCAGGATTCAAAATGATTTCAACAGGCTGGAACACTGGGCTGGAACCAACAAGATTAAATTTAACAGGGATAAATGTAGAGTCCTGCACTTAGGTTAAAACAAAATCAATGACATAAGTACCGGGTGGGGGGGCGGACCAAGCTTGACAGCAGTTCATGAAGAAAAGACCTGGGGGGTTTAGTTGACTGCAAACTCAATATGAGTCAGCTGTGTGATGTGACTGCTAAAACCTCAAATACAATCACGAACTGCATTAACCAAAAAGGAGCAGCCAAATAAAGGGAAATGCTTTCCCCACTGCTTTCTGAGACTGTCAGGCCACCTCTGGAATACTGGGTCCAATTCTGAGGTCCATTTTCCTAAGGAGGTCAGTGACAGAATATTTTGAACAAGTAGCCAAGTGTGGTGTTAGGCTTGAATACTGCCAGAAAGTTTCCAGAAATTCTGTGGTGCTGAGGTTCTGGGATGAAGGGCAGGAGTGACCCCTGGCAAAGACGGTTGTATCTGGAGCACTTTTCTGCTATTTGGGAGGCTTCCCTAGTAGCTCAGACAGTAAAGAATCTTCCTGCAATGTGGGAGACCCGGGATCAATCCCTAGATTGGGATGATCCCCTGGAGAAGGAAATGGCAACCCACTCCAGTATTCTTGCCTAGAGAATTCCATGGACAAAGGAGCCTGGTGAGCTACAGTTCCTGGGGTCGCAAACAACTGGACATGACTTAACGACTAACACACACACAGGGACCTACTTTCCCTCACTTTCTATGGGTACCCAGAGGTATTGGCCTGCGAATTTCATCCAGGATTTCCTGAAGTCGGGCAATTGGGGGTCACTGTGAGAGCAGGTAGAGAAATGGGGCAGTGTGGCAGTAGGAATCTGCACACTTGGACCCCAGCAACACCTTCCCAGCGTCCTTCTCCAGGACATGTAGTCCCCACTTCTGTCACAGTGTGGCGCCCTCACTCCATGCCGAGATCCCTAGTCCACAGCGGGAGCCAAGTGGGCAGCAAGGCCGCAGCTGCCCTTCCCACACTCCCCACTGCAGGGAGACTGCGGGGCCGCTCTGCTGATGTGTGACTGGCCTGGGGCTCCCATGTGGCAAGAAGACAGACATGGGATTCAGGTGTGGTTCCTGTTACAGCTGAGCATTCTGGCCTGAGCTACTGTGCATGCAGCCTCTTGTCTGCCCTGACACAGAGCCCAGGGTGCAGAGAGCTGATCCTCTGACAGGAGGGTTCCTTGGCACCAAGAGCTTCATCTCTGTGGGGTCATGGACCAGCCCAAATACCCTGCCATGGGCTGGCTAACTGACTGTTCGCAGTTTCCCTAAACTTAGTTTTGTTTGTCTTGAGTTCCTTAACTATTTGAAGTAGAATAACACTGCCAAGTTCATAGAGTTGTTAGGACTGAGTGAGTCAGGCCTCTAGGGCAATGATTCTGAACAGTACAGGAATCAACAGAGGAGCTTGTTGAAAGTATAGATTTGTGGCTCCGTCGGCAGTCATTTGGTAGTTCTGGATGAAGCTCAGGAATCTTTTTAGTTAGCTCCTCAGGTGATTCTGATGTCCATGCATTTTGAGAAACTGACCTAGGACATGCAAGACTACCTAGTATATACTGCATTAGTTCTGTTTCTCAGAGCATACAAGGACAGTGTGGCGATCAGGAGTACACAGTCTTGCTCTCTATTTAGCCGAGATGTTGCAAGGAGGAGGATGGGTCTGGGGACAGGAACACAATGTTTAAGTCCAGAATGGGTGTTTGAGACCTGAGGAGGCTGATGTAAGCAGAGCCATAGAGGATCTGGGGTGCTGGCATTGTTGGAGAGTGATGGGGTGTGTCAATGTATTGTAACGCTGAATGTAATGTGTTGTTGAAGGGAATGAGATCAAAGTGTACTGGGGGGAAGGAGCGGAGACGGTGGCTTGGGGTACATTGGCGTTTTCTTGAGGAGCTGGAGCTTTATTATATCATGATGGGGCCATGAAGATGAAGTGGTGGAGACTGTGATGCTCAGTGAAGCCCCACGGGGGCAGTCATGCTTCGTGATTTATGGTGAGACATCAAGCCCAGGCTTCTGCCTATTCTCTTTGGTTCTAAGAGGGGAGGTGAATGCTCCTTAAGCTTCTGGGGTAACTTTTCTCCTCCCAGAATGTACTGGCGAAGTGTGTGTTTGTGTGTGTGTGTGTGTATGCAGAGGGGAAGGTGAGCTTACGTGATGAGATGCGTCTGTGTGTGTGTCTGTGTGTGTGTATGCGGAGGGGAAGGTGAGCTTACGTGATGAGATGCATGTGTGTCTGTGTGTGTGTGTGTGTGTGTATGCGGAGGGGAAGGTGAGCTTACGTGATGAGATGCGTGTGTGTCTGTGTCTGTGTGTGTCTGTGTGTGTGTGTGTGTGTATGCGGAGGGGAAGGTGAGCTTACATGATGAGATTTTGAAACGTCTTTCCCTGAATTTCCTGACTGACTGGAGGAGAGGGAGTCGGTCTCTACTCAGTCAGTTTTCTCTCCCCTACCTTCACATACAAAATAATGTTTGACCTGCTTGGTTTCACTTGGGGTTCAACTCGCCAAAAGGGGGCACCCTTGTCAGCTGGTCGTGAACATGAGGATGTCTGCTGACTGAAACACCTTCCAGAAGCTATGAAGATCTTCCCAGAGGAACATTCTAGAAAGAATCCTCACTTTTCAAATCCTTGAACACTGGAATTGGAAGAGATCTTAGATGCCACCTGATGCAGTCTCCATCAGTTTGGTCCTGGAAAGACCTTGATAGGATACCCTACTTTCTAATTCTTTGGATATCCCAGAGCATGGTGTGGGAGATAACTCATACATTACCTAGGGAAAGGGGGTACTCAGTAGAGTCAGGTAGGGGTCTGTGGGTTCTGCTGGTAAACACCTAGGAGGTCAGAGGTAGGTGAGAGCCTGTAGAGGACTCCTTAGAGCCAGGCAGCTGGAGCTACACCTTAAAATGGGTGAAATTTAGTTTTAGTTACATTTGTTTGATGATTTTATGAAAATTAAGGAAACAAAAAATACTGGGGTGAGAGGGTGAGGCATCTGTCTATAGGGGAGCCTGAATCCATCTGAGGTTTGGAAGACAGTAGAGAGACCACCTTGGTTAGAGAGCTGGGACCACTGTCAGAGCAGAGTAAGTGAGGAAGACCAAGTGGTCTGGCTGTGGTGGGAGGGGCGAGACTGGAAGTCAGAGAAAGGACACTGGGGGTTGGGCTCTCAGCAAGGATGGCGAGGGTTGAGGCTTGAGGAGCAGTTGAGAGCACCCAGAAGAGAGAAGAGGTTTCCAGGGCCAGGTGTGAACATACTTCCCATCCAGAGAAGTACTGCTCAAGGAAGCAGGAATGGAACCCAGAGAATGGGGGTCATTGAGCTGGGGAGAGAACACAGGAGGGGCAGTCACAGCTCAAACTCCAATAGCCTCATTTGGTATAAGAGGCAGGGGTGAAGACCAGTGAAGGTCCTTAGAGTTGGTGATTAAGAGATCAGCAGAATAGTAGGGGTTAAAGAGTGAGTTTGTGGATAAAAAATGGGGCAGTAAGTGTAGACCACTCTAGGTTATCCTTTGAGAAATATACAGAGGGCTGGAGATGGGCTGTAGTCTGAAAAACAAGCTGCAGCAAAGCTTTATTAGCCTGGGGAAGAGGAGTAAATCAGGACAGAGGACAGGGGAGGAGGAGCTGTTGGAAAGGAAGAGATTGAGCAGACACTGGAAAGAGCCAAGTTGTAGACAGGGATCGAACTTGCATCTCCTGCATGGGCAGGTGGATTCTTTACCACTGAGCCGCCAGGGAAACCCATCCATGAATTAGGTAGATGCTGCTATTATTATTATTATTTTATAAATGAGGAAATTGAGGTTCAGAGAGGGAAAGTAACTTAGTTGAGGTCACACAGCCAGTCAGTGTCAGAGTTAAGTGTTTGGTTTTTCTGATTCCCAAGCATGTGCTTTCTGCTGTGCCTTTTAATCACTACTTACTAGGTAAGTGACCTTGAACAAATTAATTTCTTCCTTACTTTCTTCATCTGTAAAGTAGGGATAATAATAATGCTGCTGCTGCTGCTGCTAAGTCACTTCAGTCGTGTCTGACTCTGTGTGACCCCATAGACGGAAGCCCACCAGGCTCCCCCATCCCTGGGATTCTCCAGGCAAAAACACGAGTGGGTTGCCATTTCCTTCTCCAATGTGTGAAAGTGAAAAGTGAAAGTGAAGTCGCTCAGTCGTGTCCGACCCATAGCGACCCCATGGACTGCAGCCTACCAGGCTCCTCCATCCATGGGATTTTTTAGGCAAGAGTACTGGAGTGGCTTGCCATTGCCTTCTCCGAATAATAATGCTAGCGCATAGATTTTTGTGAGAAATTAATATATGAAAAGGACTTAAAACACGGTCTAGTACATAGAAAGTGCTACTTAAGAGGATGCTGCCATTATTATTATTTGTCATTAATCCTCATAGCTTCCAGCCGGAAGCTAAGGACTTATAGAGAAGTGAAAGAAGATCTTGGAACATACAGGTGATTTAGAAAGGATCAAGTAGTGGGAGAAAAGTGAGAGAACCGTATCGTACCAGTGGTTCTCAACCAGGGATGTTTTTGTTTATGTGGCCAGGAGGAGCTCCTGGGTTTTGGTGGAATCAGGAGTGTTAACAGTGTGCAGTCATTTCCCAGTTGAGAATGTGCAGGAGAAACTTAGCTAGAAAGGATGCTTGGTATTTAACTCCTCAGAAGAGTAGCAGTTCCAGAGACTGGAGGCAGCTCGAGCAAGTGTCAGGAGGAGCTTGAAGATCTGCCTGGCTGGGGAGAATTAGACTCTGTTGGAAGCAAGTGTTCCTGGAGGGAAGGGAAGGGTTAGGGCTTCAGAGGAGGCTGAGAACACATCCTAGAGGGTCAGACTGAGGGCTCTGGACACTGAGCAGAGAAATGGAAACCCATGGGGTTCTGGGTGAGAGCATGGCATACTTAGGGAGACCACTTACGCAGTCAGGGAAGACAGTGGGTGAAAGGGGGAGAATCTGGACCAAACCCTGGATGAAAGACTCATAAATTGGACTAGATTAGGGGCTGAAATATGCGAATAAGCAGCAACCTAAGGGACACTTGAAGGAAAACTCCCAGTGTGAAGATGCATAAATGGAGACCTGACCTAGCATGTGAACCTGACCTAGCAGGCACATGACCTAGGAGAATTCTGGGAGAGGTGAGCTGGTTTGGGACACAGGTGGTCACAGTGAATTTAGTGTGTAGTGATGAGGAATCTGGAAGGAGATGTCTGGTGAGGAACTGGGGATGCTGGTTGAAAGTCAGGACTGAAGTACCGATTTGGGAGTCATTAATCCACATTATTGAGTATGCTCAATACACATATAAAAGAGGGACCCTTTGAGGGTCATTCCTATGGGGTTGCTAGTTGAATTTAAAGTCCTGCTTGTAAATAAGTTGGTCATGGGAGAGTGTGGCGAGAAAAGCACTGAAAACCTTCAGACTGAGCGTTGGCCCCTTCTGCAGGTAAGAAGAGTTGCTAGGAGAGAATCAGAGAGGTTGGAGAACTAGGAGAGGGCAGAAAGCATCCAGGAGGGCATCACCAGCGCCAGATACCCCAGAGAAGAGGCCTGGGGCTGGCTGCTTCCAGAGCAAGTGACTTCAGGATAGCAGTAGGGTGGAGGCCAGAGACAGGCAGAGGGGCCACTCAAGGAAGGAGGCAGTGGGTAAGGATGGCTGGTGGGCTGCAGAAGTTTGAGAACTCAAGAAAAAGAATTGAGGTTTCCGGGGCAGGTTGTAAAGTGGGTATATGAGAGAGAGGAAACAAGACTGCTGGAGTAGGAAAGGAAGCACTCCTGAGCTGAGGGGTTCCCAGAGAACCACCCACCAAGGGTATGAAGTAGTAGATTTCTCTTGGCTCCATTCTCTGGCCTTTCTCTGCTCCTCTTTTAACCCCTAGTTTAGGTTATTATTTCCTCTCTCCCTGCCTCAAGAAACAGAGAAAAACAGCCCATGTCCTGTAGCTGTCTTGATTTATCTGGCTTTTCCACTCTGCTCTCCAGACTCAGCGATTCTCACCTCCTGTGCCCTCAGCCTTCCCTTCTCCAGGATAAAGTTCAGTTCCTGTAAGGTGACTGGACTATAGAGTTTTTTCCTGTTTGCCATCCTCAGTGCATGTGGGCTTTTCAGAAAGCTTGTGGACCACCCTGTGCCCTTCTCCCCCTTCCCCATTGTCTTCTGCTAGTCCTATTCAGGCAGGACTTGCCTTTTTTTGTATGTTGCTTTGATCACAGTCCCTTCTGAGAAATGGTTCCCTGATCCCTCCCCCACCAACTCCCTGGTCTCTGAGTCTGTCACCAGACTTAGGAATCAGCAAAGGATGTTGAAAACTCCTCTCCTCGAGGAATCCTCCATCAATTGTGCTCATTCAATTCTTATTGCTACTTCCTCTGTCGATTTTGCAGATGGTGGTCCACTTAGATAACTTTGCAGATAAAAAGCAGCACATGCTCTGGCATCTTCCTGTTTTGGAACTATTCTGCTTCTGTTGTAATATTCCAGAAGGCACCTAGAGATCACCTAGTTCAGGGATTTCAAAGACTATTTTAAATTTTAGAACCTTCAATTCTAAACACACACACACACATAGATAAAAGGAGAAATGCTGTGGCTAAAGTTTGCTCACCTTTGCTCCCATCCTTGCCCACAGCAGCGTAGGTGCTCCTGAGACCCTGGAGCTCCACGGAGCACATTCTGATGTCTTCATTTACAGGTGAGGAAATGAGGCCCAGAGAGATGAAGAGACTTGCCAGAGTCACACAGCAAGAGCAAGCACTCAGGATTTCCCCATGATCTTTGCAGTTCTGGCATTCTAGGACTTATTAACTAGCCAAGCTGTCCCTCTAGAGTTCTTTTATTTATTTTGTGTTTGTCATTCAGTCATTTAGATGTTTCTTGAGCACCTGCTATGCACTGAGTACAGAGTAGGCCCTCAGGACTACTAGGTAGCAGTCCTGCGAGTCAGTGAAAGCAAAAGCAGACACTGCTCTCATAGGGCCTTCAGTCCAGTGGTGGAAACTGTAAAACTCTACCTGTGAAGAGCACCATAATGGAGAGATCAGCAGTTTAATAAGGAGGGCTTATAAGTGGCATGTCAGTCCTTTGGGGCTTTTAGAACAAAACACATAGAGGAGCTTATAAACAACAGAAATTTATTTCTTACTGTTTCAGAGGCTGGGGAGTCCAAGATCAAGACACCAACAGGATTAGTTTCTGTTGAGGGCCCCCTCCTTGTTCATAGATGACTGTCTTCTCACTGGGTCCGCACACTACAGAAGGGCAAGGGAGCTCTCTGGAGTCCCTCTCATGAGGGCACCAATCGCCACCCAAAGGCCCCACCTCGAGATACCATCATGATGGGGATTAGATTTCAACATACAAATTTGGAGGGGCTCACAGACATTCGGTCTATAGCATGAGGGATTTAACCTAGTGAGGAAGTGACTTGAAGCCAAAAGCTGAACGTAAACTAGGAGAACAGGAAAGAAGAGTTCCAGGTGGAGGCAGCGGCGTAAGCATAGCCCAGTGGAAGGAGGGAGCTGAGTGGGATGAGGAATGAGAGGAGGCCAGTGTGACCTGAGCGTAGGAAGTAGGGCTGTGGCTGGGCAGGCATACAGGGGCAGTGTATAAGACGGCGCAGTGCAGGCTGTTGAGAAGTACTGGAATTAGATTCGTGTTTTGGAAACTTGTCTCCAGTTGCAAAAGTAACTGAATGACTTGTGCCCAACTTTGTCCCAGCTGGGTTCCTTTCATTCCATCTCCTATCTGCTTTTCTGACCTCAGTTACATGCTGCTTAGGGTGGTACTAGCAGAGTTTGTTTTCATTTTTTATGGCATATGCATTTCAGCTCTGAGGTATATGTGTGCAGTGTAGTGTGTGAATGTGCTGTGACTGTATCATTTATTCATTCAATAAATATTAAGTTACTGAGTGCCAAAGACTCTGCCTGCCAAAGCAGGAGATGCCAAGAGATACAGATTTGACCCCTGGGTTAGGAAGATCCCCTAAAGTAGGAAATGGCAACCCACTCCAGTGTTCTTGCTTGGAAAAGTCCATGGACAGAGGAGCCAGGTAGGCTACAGTCCACGAGGTCGCAAAGAGTCAGACACGACTGAAAAACGGAACACACACACTTGAGCCAGGTACCATTTGATTATCATTATGGGCAACCAATAAGCTGAGTGATAGCATGTCCTAGTGTGTGATGTTGGTGTGTTGTGTCGTCATGTGTGGGTGCCTGTGTGTGAATGTGTTGACTGTGTGCTCTTAATGACGGTCACTGCAGGTGGCTGTGTTACCACATGGCTATTGGTGTATGTCTCCCCTAGGTGTCCTTGTATGTGACAGTCATTATGGGTGTTGTGTGTCACTCAATATAACAACAGTGGGTGTGCTTGAGGCTGTGGGTGTGTTGCTGTGCAGTGTGGATGTAGGACTGTCAGTGTATGGCATGCATGGCCTGGCCAGGTGAGGCTTGGTGTGTGATGTGTGTGTGTGTGTTGGTGGGGGCCATGGGAGACCACTATCTCCTGCTGTAAATCTGGAGGAGAATGAGCTTCCTGGACTGTTGGAGGCACTCTTGGTGGCCCCCAGATGATTGATGCAGGAATGGAGCCTCCGCCTGGCACGGCCCTGGAACGTTGGGGAGCTGGAGCCTCCCCCACTGGTGCTGGAGGGAGAGGGGTGATAGGGGCGACTAGGCGGCTCTGGACTGGCCAGACGAGGCCAGATTAATAAAGAGGGACCCGGGGGAGGGAAGGCCAGGGCGGCGGCTGCAGCAGGAGGCAGCTGAGATGAAAGCGGCCCGACTGGTGAGCAGGCAGGTGGCCTCTCCCCTGCCCTGTCAGCACTTTTTAATGTCCCCCTGGTTAGAGTGTGCGGGAGGACTGGGGTGAAGGGAGCCAGAGCTCACCTTTCCCAGGCCCTGGGGGAGGGGCTGGGGTTGCTTTTGGTGGGGTGGGAGGAAAGCAGTCAGAGATGTAACTGAGAGGGAGAGCCTGGCTCATGCCCTAAACGCTGTCCCCTAAACACTTACCTTGGCTCAGGCTATCCAGGGACGCAAGGTTAGGAAGCAGCTGGAGAAACAGAAAAACAGAAAGGGAGGCAGAAGGGGGTGATGTGTGTACAAATGTGGGCACAGCACATGCAGGTTACTGTCAGGTGGGGGTGTGTGTGTGTATTTGTGTGTGTGTGTGAAATTGAACCAGCTACGTAAATGAGCGTGAGGCTGAGTTCAGGAGAACGTGTGAGCAAGACCAAGACCCTGTGTGTTTGTGTTCAGCTCTCTGCTGTTGGCAACTTAAATTTTTAAACAGGGCTCATCCTGTTGCTAGTATGTCGTTTTGGGAAGGTCGTTTAACCTCCCTGAGCTCATGTTCAACTGTAAGTCTCTCTATAAATGTTTGGGGTCATTGTAATTGCACATGGGGTGTGTTGGGTGACAGTGTGTGAAGCTGTGGGTGTGTCTGGAGGCCTGAGTGTCATGGTGGGTATCAGCCATAGTGGGTAAGTGGGTGAGAGAACAAGTGTGTTAGGAAGTGTGAACTTTATTTGCAATGAATTGTTGTGGGAGGGAGTAATACAGGTGTTCGAAATGTATTTGCTAATTATAAAATATACGAAAATGTCTGTGTGGGTCCAAGAGTGGGGAGTGTGTCTGTGTGTGACCGTGAATGTGCGTGTTTGGGTATCCGCGTCATCCCATGTGTCCGTTGGCAGTAGGTGATTTTGTGTCTCAGGGTGTATCTGAGTTAGTTGTCCTGGCACCTGCGATGAACGGGTGCCTCTTGGAGCGTACACAGGCCATGTGGGGGTGTGGGGATGGGTTTGCATGTCTGTGTGTCTCTGGGTGTGTGTCCCAATGCAAGTGTGGTTGAATGTGCCTTTGTCTCAGTTGCCTGAGTGTGATGGCGGTATGTGGTGCCTTGGTGTGGCTGTGTGTGACAGTGTATGTGCGTGTGTGCGTGCGCGTGTGTGTTTGGTGAGCGGCTCTGCTGCCTTAAGCACCTTTCGAATACATTGGCCACAGCTCATTGAATCCTTTAACAATCTGACTCTGCTCTTCCTTCCCCGTTTTTTCTAATTCAGTTCCTCTTATTACAAAAATAAAAAATAAAGCGCTGCCCCTTTCCAGTGGCTGGCCCTGCGGAGCCCCTGCCTCGGGACCAGCCTCGTTTCACTCCATTTCGGAGAAAACGGGAAGTCGGTAATTTTAAAAAATATTTTCTACTTTATTTGGGATTTAATGTTCTTACAGAATCCTGCTGCCTCCCTCTGTCCCCCTCCCCAACCACCCCCAGCCCCACATGCAAGAGGCGTAATGGCCCATTCAGCATATTAGGGGAGCCAAGTGTGCGCCTGTGTGTGTGTGTGTGTGTGTGTATACATACCCACACTCTTGGAGAAAAATACGCAGAGACCCACAGCAGACACACGTAGGAATACACAGCAGCTCAAATGTATACTCAGACATAAATTCAAACACTCTATCCTAATACTCAGACACCACACAAAGACAGACACTCTGAAGGGAAACCCAAAAGCAGGAGCACTGCTGGGGGAGACTCAGCAGAGACATGAAGGGAACCAGACAGGTAGAGAGGGGAGGAAGGAAAGAGATGTGCTCCCAGTGACAGATCAGAAGCAACTTTTACACCATAGATGACCATGAGTGGCTCAGGAGAATGACAGGGTGTAGATCATCCCTGGGCCAGGTCTTGTCCCTTTTGTACCAGGGGATACTGATGGTCAACAAGTGATTTCTCAAGATCAAGACTAGATGTGGGGACAGAAATAATTTTGTGCCACTTCCTTGTGTCCTGCTATCATGGTCCCAGGGCAGTAAAATGCATAACTGTATGTGTGTGTGTGTGTGTGTGTGTAAGATGTGCTTTTGAATAGGACTAACAAGTGCCACATACATATTAGGCTCAACAAATGTTTACAGAGGCTAGCAAGGCCTGGGTATGGCTGTGTTTGTCTTTAAATGTATATTTGAGAACCTGTGTCTACACACAATGGGAGCATCCATTGTGGTGTATAAACCTGTGTAAGTGTGGCTTTGTATGGCCGTGTCTACACATAGACTGTAAGCCCCATAGGGGCAAGACCAAGTATCCTCTCTGTAGCTCCATCACCTAAGAAAGGGCCTGGCACATAGTAGGTGCTCAATAAATATTCATTCAAGAACAAATGAATGAACAAAGTCACTCTGGAAGATCAGATAGCTTAGGAAGGACCTGATCATCATGGGTAGAGACCATGAGCAGCCCAGTCTCTGGGCAGGACCTGGGAAGAGAGGAGATGGTATATACCGTGAAATGTGGAGAGTGGGAACTCAGACAGTCTGTCCCTGCGTCTTTCTCTTTTGCTAGGAGATGTGGGCCCTGTGGTCAGTCCTTTGTCCAGAGTGATGAGTTTCAAGAGTTATTTCAGACTATTCTGTGGTGAAAAAGAGAAATGAGCTATCCATTTTAAAAATATGGGACAGGTGAGGGAGAGAAGGGCGGAAGTGGACAGAAATTCAAGATGGATGGGTGGACAGAGACAGATAGACACACTGAGTAAACACACGAACTCATTAACAGATTTATTTATAGACAGACCAAAAGACAAATAGAGACACTGATAAACAGGCGTACAGATAGACACACAGACTGACATGGATAGGCAGGCAGTCTCCAGGAGTGACTGACAGATAACAGACAGGCAGGCCAATCGATACACAGCTAGATGGACAGGTGATTGCACAGAGAAGATGGATATATAGCTCAGCATATAGAATGGGCCTCCCCAATGGCCATGCCCCATATTCCATCCTCCCTCCTGACTAGTGGAACCCACTCTTTTGTTTGGTGCTCAGAGACCAAGTGCTTTGGGGAAGGTTGAATCTCTCCCTTGCCCCAGAGGTGACTCTTAATTGGTCCAGGAAAGTCATGATAATTCCATTCCCCTTGCTGGAGATTGTTTAAGTAATGGACATATGATACAAGTCTGACAATTGAAATGTGGGAGGAAGTCTGTTAAGGAAACTTTGGGGAAATTTTACCTCAAACTTATACAGAGATCCACAGAAGAGATGTACCCTCTTCTCTCCTGGATTTTGGACTTTGCTGTGTGAAGATGTAATGTGTCGAGTTGCTGCAGCCTTTTTGAAACCCTTAGGCTTCTCCTGAGTCAAAAGCCAATGTGCCAGAGATGGCGGAGGATAGCTGTGAAAATCTGGGTGCCAGACGATGCCCCCAGTCACATTAACCAATTTAGGAATCTCCCTGCCCCCAAACTTATTGTTGTCTGAGATAATATTTTTTTTAATCATCTAAACCACTTTTGGTAGGGCCATCTGTCACTTGCAGCCCAAAGCATCCTAACTGCTATACAAATCAACTGACAAATTGGCAGACAAATGGTTAGATCAAAAACAGGTAGAACAACAAATGGGCAGATGGACAAAGACAGGTAGTCAAACCTCAGGCATGCAGCTATATGGCTAGTTAGACAAATTTAAAAGCAAAAAGAAATGGGTACATGAATGGATGGACAGACAGAGATCGACAGAGAAACAGACAAACTGGGCAGCAGACAGTTGGAAATTACAATCAGACTCTGACCCTCAGGTTTATGTTTATCACTTGTTAGATACTTCATTGTTCCTATAATTGCATAATTTTCTTTTTTGGGAGAAATTCTCTCTGTCCCTCTCCCCTCCCCCGTGCCCTGTCCCCCTCTCCCCTAACTTCTCTCCTATCTCTTCCCTCTGTCTCTCTTTTCCTCCCTCTCTCTCTTCTCTTTTCTTCTCCTTTCCTTTTCCCCATGTTCTTCCCCTCTGCTTTCTCCTCATGCTTCATGTGCCTCCCCTTGTATACATGCACACTGACCTCCAACTGTGTTGATCACATCCTCAAGAAATTCCTCCACCATGTCTTGTGCTTTCTTCTCTGTTCTGGTCAAAGTCCAGGCTCCTGCAGGCTCTCGGTTCATCCCCTTGACCTTTCATATTCTCCATTCCACTCTTAACAAAGAGGCCCTAATATGTTTTTTGGGTGATGGCCCTTGATGTGTTCCCTCAACCTTGCTCGTTATCTGCCCAGACAGTGACCCTTCCTTCCTCCCCTCCTCCACTGCTCTTCCTCCTCCTCTTCCTTCTCAACATCAACGAGATTCCTTGAGAGCCTACTGTGTGTAGAGTGTGTTCCTTCCACGCTTAGGGCAGAAATCTGGAGCCTGACTGGGTTGTAATCTGGCTCCACCTCTTCCTAGCTGTGTGACCTCAAGCAAATTTCTTAGCTTCTCTATGTCACATTTCCCCATCTACAAGATGAGATTAATAATGGTATTAATACCTGCTTCATAGGACTGTTGAGAGGATTGATTTGGTATGAGAAGAGAGCTTAGAACAGTCCCTGACACATAGTCAGTACTATAAAAGTGAGAGTTCTGCTTCTCACTTTATTATGCTTCTGACTCTAGGAATTCAGAATTCTCAAGTGTAGAGGAAGATAATTATCAGTAACTAAGCAGCCCCTGTATGCTGAAGGTCTTATATGTGGTGTCTCAATTAAAACAAAAAAAGCCTTGTGAGATGGAACTGTCACCACATATGTTTCCTGAACAAAGCAACAAGGTTTTAGGTGGCTGAAGTGACTCTCAAGAGGCCTCACCACCTGTACGGGGAAGATTCAGGAGTTGAACTCAGATTTAGTTGATTTGAAAGCTGTGCCTTTTCCAAGACACTGTGCTGTTTCTTTAATTTGTGGATCAAGAGTTTAGGATTTGGAGTTAGCAGTTCAAGGATATGAGGACTCAGGTGCTGGTGCTTTGGGTGTCCTCGTTACCTTGACTGAGAGCAGTTGGAATATGAATAGCTTGTTTTCAGAGTGGTTAGAGTGTGTGACATGGGATTGCAGCCTCCCTGCCACACATCCCCACCCTCTACCTTCTGAAATCAATGCTGGTCTCACAGTATGATTTGGAGGTTTCTGGGGGTGAGGGTCAGGTGAGTACTGGAGGACAGCAGGAGTCACCAAATTAATGCCTTGCCTGAGGTCAGGAAGTCCAGGGCCACCTGGAGATGAATTATCTGGTTAAGAAGCCATGACCAGGTAGATCAATGGAGACAGAGGGTTTTGCCACTTATTACCCTGCATTTAAAGAGCTGCACTGTAGGGGCTCATGAGGACTGTTGCCTTTCTCCAGTAGTGCCCCCACGCTGGACCACTGAGTCCTCAGGGAGCCTAACTGGGAGACCTAAGAACTGAGGGCTTCCCTAGGAAGCAGATTCTGAGATAGAGATTAATACACAGGGTGTTATCAGGAAGCTCTTGGGTCAAAACCTTTGGAGGGAGAGGAAGGAATCAGGACTGGGCAGAGGCCAACCCTTTGGACCACTCTGGGAATAGAATGGCCTTTGAACTTTTCCCCAAGTTGGGGCCAAATTTTCTGCCCTTTTCTACCCTTGGGTCATGGAATACAAGTAGTCCTGGAAGTGGGTGTGACCTTAGGCTGGGCAGCTCTCCTCAACTGAGGCCAACCCACCATGGTAACAGAAAGCTGAGGACTGTCTGCAGGCACTCCCAGCAACTGGGGTAAGTCCTTCACTGAAGGGGATCGGGCAGCACATTATAGTGTCCGCCAAGTCACCTCCCTGAGCTGAGGAGGACAGAGCACTCACACAATGAAGGAAGGCTTCTGTGTATGAGACAGCGCCTGGGCTTTGAGAAGTGTAAGTAGGCAAAAAAAAAAAAAAGTCAGGAAGGGGAACATGTAGGCAAAGGGGAGTTTCTAGTTGAAAGAACAGCATGTACTAAAACCCAAAGACAAAGTTGACACAGGAGAGGTAGATAGGGACTCAGATCTGAAGCTCTGCACTGCTGTGCTAAAGAATTTGAGGTTTTGAAGACTTCTCTGGTTGTCCAGTGGTTAAGACTCCACGCTTCCAATGGAGAGGCACAAGTTCGATCTTTGGTCAGGGAACTAAGATCCCACATGCTGTGCAGTACAAATGGTGGTGGAGGGCAGGGGGAAGAATTTGAGTTTGTGTATTAAGGAGGTGGGGCCTTTAAGGATCTTAGGACAGTGTGTGGCATAATTAAAATTCGCACTTTAGAATAATCTTGACATGCCACTTACTAGCTATGTTCCTAAAAAGTGACCTAACCTCTCTGTGCCTCAATTCACTCCTCTGTAGAATGGGGCATTGGTAGTGCCTGCCTCTTGGAGTTATTGTACAAATGCAGTAAGATAGTATGGATAGAACTGGGATGTGGCAACCCTTGGTGAAGATTAGCTGTTGTTATTAGCTATTACAGGCTAGACTGGGATGGGCAGAGACCCGTAGAAAGAGCAATGAGATGGCCGTGGATGGAACTGTGATGGAGCTTGGGAGTGAGACAGAAGAGATCTCAGAGAAGCAGAAGAAAGAAAAATGCTGATGTCAGGAAAGCCAAGGGAGGAAGGAGACCCCCATGGAACAGCCAACACAGCTCATTGTCACAGAGAAAGCATCAACAATAAAAGTGGCAGAGTCTATGGAAGAGGGTGAGGGGTTCCTGGTGATGTACCCTGAGGAAAGCATATCATCAGAGTGGTGGATGGAAGGCAAGTTGTGGTGGTTTGAAGAGTAAAGATGAAGCTGAGGGTTGTATATCTCTGAATGAACAGACATATGGATGGAGAGATTCACCAAGGTCCATGCTGAGGCCGTCCAAATACAGTCTTTCCAGATGACCTCTGCTTGTGCCTTCCTCTCGTGTTTCCCATCATAGACCGTATCTATCATAGTTACCTCTATCCTTTCCCCTGTGTCTACTGGACCAGAAGCTCCTTCACGCTGGGATCCTCATCCATGTTTGGGTCCTTCTCTGTACCAGATGAATGGTACTGACTGGAGGGGCAGGAAATCAGCAGGTCCTTCTGGAGAGAATGAACCATCTGAGGTGAGACCAGGAAGCAAGTTTCCTGGTTTGTAGACTGGTCAGTCAGCAGAGAAGTAGTGAAACTATGTCCTGAAGGAAGATGTGTGAGGGCAAGAGGGTTATCTAAGTATATAGGGAGGCGTGATTAGGGAAAAATAAATACAACTGACTTTTGAGCAGAAATTCTTAGCCTTTTTAGATCCTAGATCCCTTGCAGATGCAATGTAAATAATGAACACTTGCCCCAAGAAGAATATGTGTCACACACTCATATTCAGTCCACATGTGATTTCAGGAGTTTCATACCCATTGAGGCTCATCTGTGAACCTGTCCAGTGGTCCCATGGGTTTCAAGCCCAGAAGGTGCTTCCAAATGAAGTCCTGTGACCTGGGGTATATCACTCACCCACTCTTGGCTTCAGTTTCTTTATCTGTAAGATGAGGAATCATGAGATGGAGACCATAGAAATGAACAACTTTGCAAGTCATCTGAAGCAGGTATTTTATTATACAGACCACAAGTATTCTACCTGGTTAGTAGGTAGAATTATCTCCAATTTGAAAACAGGGAAATGGAGACTTGGTTCAAGAAACTTGACCAAATTGACACATGAGTAAGTGAAGGAGCTAGAGAATCTACCCAGATTTGTCCAACTCCAAATCCTGGGCTCTTCCCTGTAAACTGAGCTGCCTCCCAGGGATAATATTATTGATGTCTGTCTGCTCATCCCTGGCATGGTTAATGCACTGAAAATATGTGAAAACGATTTAGAAACTGGATAGCACTTTTGCAAATATAAGATACCACATTGGTATCCTCATTATTGATCACCCTGTATCTTAAAATCCCTTGCTTAGCATCTGTTAGTTCTTCCTCCAACTTCAGGCAGCTTCTTCTTTGCTTCTGTCACCTGTTCTTTCTTTCCCTCCCACTTCATGAGGGTAGGTTTCTTTAGTCCCTCTTAATTTCTTTTCTTTACTTTCTAAATCCTGTCATCCTACAGCTTCAGCTATGACCTCCAAGTAGTAAAGTGAAGTGAAAGTCACTCAGTCATGTCTGACTCTTTGTGACCCCATGGACTATACAGTTCATGGAATTCTCCAGGCCAGAATACTGAAGTGGGGAGCCTTTCCCTTCTCCAGGGGTTCTTTCCAACCCAAAGATCGAACCCAGGTCTCCCTCATTGCAGGTAGATTCTTTACCAGCTGAGTCACAAGGGAAGCCCAAGAATACTGGAGTGGGTAGCCTATCCCTTCTCCAGCTGATCTTCCTGACCCAGGAATCGAACCGGGGTTTCCTGCATTTCAGGCGGATTCTTTACTAACTGCACTATGAGGAAAGGTGACTCTCAAGTCTATACTCCAGTCCAGAGCATTATTTCAAGGACTTGCTGGTAGTTTATCACCTAAATTCTGGGTCTCAGGCTGTGTTGTGCATTAGAATTGCCTAGAGTGTTAAAACACAGATTGCTGGACCTATTCCCACAGTTTCTGATTTAGTAGGCCTACAGAGGGCCTGAGAATATTTTTTACAGCATTATGTAAGGTATACTTGACATGCAACAAACCACACATATCTAAAGTGAACAATTGGACAAGTTTTATATATGAGTACACCCATGAAACCAGCACCACAATCAAGATAATGAACATATTTGTATTCCCCAAAACTCCTTGTTTCCCTTTACAATCCCTCTTTTTCTCTCCTCAACCTCCACTTCCATCCCCAGGCAGCCATTAACCTGTTTGTGTCAGTATAGATGAGTTTGCATTGTCTAGAGTTTTTTGTAAATGGAGTCATTAAATATGTACTCTTTCTTGTTTCTGGCTTATTTCATTCAGCATAATTATTTGTTACATTTATTAACAGCTCATTCCTTTTTGTTACTGAGTGTTAGTCAATTGTATGAATATATAACAGTTTGTTTCTCTGTTCACTAGTTTATAGACATTTGGTTTTCCAGTTTGGGGCTATTACAGATAAAGCTGCTGAGAACATTTCTGTAAAAATCTTTGTGCTTTTATTTCTCTTGGAAGTGAAGTGAGTCATGTGGTAAGAGTATGTTTAGCTCTTTAAGGAACTGCCAGACTGTTTTTCAAGTTGGTTGCACCATATTACACAGCCATCAACAGTGTATGAGAATTCCAGTTGTTCCACATCTTTACAAATGTCTGGTATGATCAGTCTTTTTAATCTTAATCATTTGAGTGGGTATGTAGTGGTATCTCTTTGTGGTTTTAATTTGCATTTCCTTAATAACTAATGATGTTGAGCAACTTTTCAGGTTCTTATTTTTCCATCCATTTATCTTCTTGGGTTAAATGTCTGTTCATATCTTTTGCTTATTTTAAAAATTGCATTGTTGTCTTCTTACTATTGAGACATGAAAGTTCTTTATATATTCTAGAACACGTGCTTTGTTAGATTTGTGTTTTACAAATAATTTCTCTCAGTATATGTCTTACATTTTCATTATTTAAACAATATCTTTTGAAGAGCAGACATTCTTAATTTGATGAAGTTTAATTTATTGATTTTTTATTATTTGCACTTTTCTGGACATATTTAAGAAGTCCTTGTCAAATCCAGAGTCATTAAGGTTTTCTCCTACATTTTCTTATAGAAGTTTAATGATTTTAGCTCTTACTAGGTATATGATTCTTTTCGGGTTAACTTTTGTATGTGGTGTGAGGTAAGGGTCAAGGTTAATTTTCTGTGTGTCTGTGTGTATGTGTGTGGCTATCCAGTTATTCCAGCATTGTTTGTTGAAAAGATTCTCCTTTCCCCATTGAATTGCCTTGGTACTTCTGTCAAAAATCAATTGAGCATTTATTTCTGAACTTTATTCTGCCCCATTGATCTGTTTTGACTGTCTTTATACTAGTACCACTCTGTATTGCTGTTATCTTACTAAGTCTTGAAATCCAGTAATGTAAGCCTTCCAAATTTGTTCTTTTTCAAAGTTGTTTTGGCCAATAAAAAAACATACTATTTTATTTTTTCTAGAGACTTATTTCCTTGCTTATCTCATGCTCTTTCTCTTTGTCTACCGATTTGAAGTCTAGCTGTGATATGCCATCCTCCATGAATTCCCCTCCCTGATTCTTCCATCCAAATGTGATTTCTCTCTCTTCTGAACTCTCAGAGTATTCTGATTGTATCCTTCTTGGCAGTTTAGAGTTTGCCTCAAATTATCATTACTCAGATACTCAAGCACAGGGTTATTGTTCAACAAAGATTTGCTGAAAGAACTCATGAATAAAGGAATGAGTAAGTGAAAACAAATAGTAAACATTATTTTCTCTCCTCATCCTGTGCAGCATCCATCAAAATCCCTTCACAAGGTTGAAAAGATCCCCACAGTTGATCAAGGAGGAGAGACAGGCAATGAGCACAAAGTAAGCCAAAGCACCTCCTGTCTGGAGAGGACCAGACTAACGGAGTATAATCACACTTGGCCCAGCCTGCATTGTATCAATGACAACAACACCGACTAATATTTGCTAAGTACTTGCTATATGCTGACACCATGCAAAGTGATGTACATGCACTATTTCATTTCATTTAATCCACCAACAGCCTGTGAGATTGCTACTAATCTATCCCATATTTTATAAGAGAGGAGACAGGTTCAGAAAGGTTTACTCACCTACCCAGGGGCACAGAACTTGGAAGTGGCAGAGCTGGAAGTGGGACCCAGTCCTATTGGATTCCAAACCATGTTCCTAACTATGTGCCACACTAAATAAAACATGGCTATCTATTCGCCTAAGTGGTGAGGTCCTGATACATGAGAGCCATAATTTATATACTTCTGCCACACTGCATTGACTATATAGTCCTGAAGTCTCTGCCAATGGATAAGTATCAAAATTATCAAAGAGAAGTTTCTATCCTAGAATGGCAGAGTAGACATACTTTTCCCAGTTTCTTCCATTCTTCCAACTAAAACTCCTGGACATAATAAATAGAGCAAACATCAGAAAACTTTGAAAGTAGAGATAAGAAGGCAGATCGGCTAGGGAACTTGAAACCTGAGGAACAACATAATGGTGAGTTCCCTGAGTTTTCTTTTTGTCTCACCTCATGTATCTCAGACCTAGAGCTAAAGAGGGCAGCAACCCAGAAATACTAATAAGTACAGATTTTTTTTTAAAAGTTCCAATGAAAGCTTGTTCTCCTTAGTCTAAGAACTAGGAAAAAGACAGCCTAGGAAGGCAACTTACAGACAAAAACTGCTCAGCTCCAGCCAAATGCCACAGAAAAACCAGTGATCCGCCTCTCACCTATTCCAGCAAGGGCAGTTGCTGAGTCTATACCTCTACCTTCACTAGTCCAAAAGGTGGCATCCCAACCCTCTGCAGGATGGTGTCAGAGGAGGCTAAGAAGGGAGCCTGGATGTTCATACTGGCCAGTGGTAGCAAGCTCCCATCTCCACTGCACAGTATCAGTGGAGACCACATGAGGAACCTGGACTTTCATCCATACCCAGCAGCAATAAAGCAACCCTTCCCCTCCACTCTGGGGTGGTATCAGAGGAGGCTTACTGGAGAGCTAGAACTTCCCTGCCTCCATGATGTCAATGGAAGCCATGTGGGTAGCAGTAACAAAGTACCCCCTTGTGTCTAGGGAGGTATCAGAGGAGGCTTCATGGAGAGCTGGAACTTTCACCTCCATCCAGCAGTAATAAGATCAGAAGCAAAGTGGGGAATCTGAACTTCTATTCCACCTTACAGTTACAAAACAGTGTTCTCCCTGCTTCTTCAGCTGGATGAGTGTCAGAGGAAGACAGCAAAAACAAGATTTAAATAAAATCAAGAGTCTTGTAATATCCAAAGTGTTCAAGTTTGGATAAAAATAAATCACTCATAATACCATGAACAAGGAAGATGCCAAACTGAATGAAAGAAAAGACATGAAATAGATGCCAACACTGAGATGACAAAAATGTTAGAGTTATTTAACAAAAATTTTAAAGCAACCATCACAAAAATGTCTTAATGAACAATTATGAACATATGTGAAACAAAGGAAAAAACAGAAAATTTCAGCAAAAGTATAGAAAGTCTTACCAAATAAATAGAAAATATAAAGAACCAAACAGAAATTTTAGATCTCAATGGATGGGCTCAAAAGCAGGATGGAGAGCAAAGGAAAGAATCAGTGAACTGGAAGGTAGAAGAGTAGAAATTACCCAATCTGAACAACATAGAGAAAAAAACACTGAAAACAGACAGCAAGACTATAACAAAAGGTCTAACATATTTATTTGTCATTGGAGCCCCAGAAGGAGGAAAGAAAGAGCAGGGCTGGAAAAGTACTCAAAGATGGCCAAAACTCCCAGAAATTCAGCAAAAGATATAAACCCCCAGATTCAAGAAGTTGGTACATTCCAAACAGGATAAACCTAAAGAAACCCCTTGCAAGACATATAGTCAAACTTCTAAACACTGAAGACAAAACTCTTGAAAAAAGTGAGAGAAATGACCCTTTACCTATAGAGGAAAACCAGTTCAAATGCAGTGGATTTTTCATCAGAAACAATACAGATGAGAAAGAAGTAGCACAACATTTTTTCAAGTGCTGAAAGAAAAGAACCATCAACTTAGAATATCCAGCGAAAATATCCTTTAGAAATGAACGGGGAATCAAGATATTCTCAGATGAAGGGAAATGAAGAGAATGTGTCACTAGCAGACGTATCCTAAAAGAATGGCTAAAGAAAATTCTCAAAATAGAAAGAAATTGATAAAAGAAGGAATTTTGGAATATCAAGAAGGAAGAAAGAATATACTAAGTAAAAATATGGGTAAATATAATAGACTTTCCTTCTACTCTTGAGTTTTCTAAAATGTGTCTGTTGAAGCAAAAATTATAACACTGATGTATGTAAAGGATATATTTAAGCCAATGATTTTATAAATGAGAGAGGATAAAAGAATGTAAACTGAGGTAAAGTTATATAGTTCATTCGGGCTGGGTAAAATGATGACACCAGTAGACTGTGATGTTATGCAAATATAATGTAATACCTACAGAGACAAGTTTTTTTTAAAGCTATGCAAAGAAATACCCTCAAAAACATTACAGGAAAATAAAGCAAAATTCGAAAAAAATGCTCAAGTAAACCACAGAAAGGCAGGGAGATGAAAACAAAACAAAAAAAAGACAGAATAAACAAAAAATCCTCAGAAAATAAAAAGGCAGAACCTAATATATCAATAATAACATTAGATATAAATGGTATAAATATACAAATTAAAAGATTGACAGAATGATTAAAAATCTTGACTTAACTATATGCTGTCTACAAGGAGCTCACTTCAAACATATCTCCTATATATAAAGGCAAATTGAAAGCAAAAGGATGGAAAAGATCATAAAACATTATCATAAAACATTAAAATATTAATCAAAAAAGCAGCAGTTCATATGTATATCAGTCCATATGCCATGTTAATGTCAAATAAAGTAGACTTTAAAGCAAATAAAGTTACCAGAGACAGGGGTGTGATATAGTGGTAAAAGGGTTACTCCATCAAGAAAATGTACAATCCCAAGTGTGTATGTGCCAAGCAACAGAGCTGCAAGATATGTTAAGGCAAAAATTGATAGAACTGAAAGGAAAAAGACAAATGTAAAATTACAGTTGAAAACGTAAACATCCCCTCTCAATAACTAATAGAAAATTAGACCTCAACACCAGCATCAACCAAAATAATCTGATTTACATTTACAGAACACTCTGTCCAGCAACAGCAGAATACACCTTATTTTCAAGTGTATGTGGGACATACACCAAGATAGACTATAACCTCAACAAACTTAAAAGAACTGAAATCATTTATGGTGTGTCCATTGGCCACAGATAAAGTTTTTTTATAAACAGAACTGATGATAACATAAATATAACAAGAAACTCTTCACTTAGAAATAAAACAACACATTTGTATGTAATCCATTGGTCAGAGAAGAAGTCTCAAAGGAAACTTTAAAGATTGAACTGAATGAACATGAAAATACAATAAATCAAAATGTATGGACCACAGATAAAGTAGTACTGGCAGAAAAATTTGTACATGAAAATCATGCATTAGAAAAGAAGAAAAGTCTCAAATTAGTTTTACAAGCTCTCACTTCAAGAATCTAGAGAAAGAAAAACAAGATAAACATAAGACAAACAGGAGACGGAAATAATAAGAGCAGAGGTTAATGAAATTGTAAACAGTAAAACTGAGAAAATCAGTGAAACGACGATCTGCTTCTTTGAAAAGATCAACAAAACTGACAAGCCTTTAGCAAAATCAACAAAGAAAAAAGATAAATCACCAGTATAAGGGATGAACAGGAGATACCACTACAGACCCTGTAGACATCAAATGTATAAGGGAGTAGTATGAACAATTCTTACACACATTGAAGAACACAAACTGCCACAATTCATCCAATATGAAACAGATCATTTTAATAGCATTCTAACTATTGAGGAAGTTGAATTAATAATTCAAAAACTCCTATAAAGGAAATCTCCTGGCCCAGATCAGTTTTACTGTGGAATTCTACCAGCTGTTTAAAGAAGAATGTCAGTTCAGTTCAGTTCAGTCGCTCAGTCGTGTCTGACTCTCCGCGACCCCATGAATCACAGCACGCCAGGCCTCCCTGTCCATCACCAACTCCCGGAGTTAGTGCTACATAATCTCTTCTAGAAAACAGAAGAGGGAGGAACACTTCACAATTAATTTTATGAAGCTAATGTTACCTGGATATCACCAACAAAGACTGTATCCAAAAAAAGAGAAAACTACAAATCAATATCCCTCATGAATATATGCAAAAATCCTCAACAAAATACTAGCAAAGTAAATCCAGTAATATATAAAAAGAATTATATAACATAAGCAATTGGAGTTTATTCTAGTCATGAAAGGCTGGTTCAATATTTTTAAATCAGTCAATATATTCTATGTACCAGCTAAAGAAGAACAACCACGTAGACATATTAGTTGATGAAGAAAAGTCATTTGATAAAATTCAATACCTATTTATGATAAAAAAAAAAACTCTGAAAAATAGGAATAGAGGGGAACTTCCTCAATTTGATAAAGAGCATCCATTAAAGTCCTAGTGCTAACATTATACTTAATGATGAAAGACAGAATGTTTTCCCCCTAAGACCAGGAGCAAAATGAGGATATCCATTTTCCCCACTCCAATTTAACATGTTCCTTAAACTTCTAGCCAGGATGATAAGGCAACAGAAGAAGAGAAAAGCTATATGGATGAGAAAGGAAGACATTATGTCTACTTAAGGAATCCCAAGAATATTTTTTTAAAATTTAAACTATCCTGGAATTAATGAGTAAATTTAGCAAGGTTGCAAGATACAAGATAAATATATAAAACTCAATTGTTTTTTTATACAAGAGCAATGAACATATGGACACATTTAAAATATTTATATAATTGCTCAAAAACAAAGTGAAATGTTAAGTCGCTAAGTCATGTCCAACTCTTTGAAACCCCATGGACTGCAGTACACCAGGCTTCCCTGTCCTTCACTATCTCCCAGAGTTTGCTCAGATTCATTGAGTCAGTGATGCTATCTAACCATCTCATCCTCTGCTACCCTCTACTCCTTTTGCCTTCACTCTTTCCCAGCATCAGGGTCTTTTCCAGTGAGTTTGCTCTTTGCATCAGGTGGCCAAAGCATTGGAGCTTCAACTTCAGTATTAGTCCTTCTAATGAATATTCAGGGTTGATTTCCCTTAGGATTAACTGGTTTGCTCTCCCTGCAGTTCAAGGGGCTCTCAAGAGTCTTGTCCAGCACCACAGTTTGGAAGTATTTAGTTAAAAATAACTAAATAATGGGCAGGATTTGTATGCTTGTATTTCTTTCTTTGAGAGGGTCTTTTTAAAAAATGGAAGGATGTATCATATTCACAAATTGGAAGGTTTAATATACTACAAATGTCCATTCTTCTCAAACTGATATATAGGTTTAATGCAATTCTTATGAAAATCCAAGTAAGATTTTTTAATATAAACAAATTATTCCAAAATTTGTTTGTAAAAAGGATGAGGAACTAGAATAATTAAAACATTATTAAAAAGAAGAATAAAGTGGGAGGAATTTATCTGTACAGTTTCCAGTGCTATTATATAGCTACAGTAACAAAGATTGTAAGGTATTTGTAGAGGTATAGGCACAGATCATGGAACTGAGTAAACCATCCAGAAATAAACCACACAGTTATGTCCAACTGATTTTTGACAAAGGTACAAAAGCAATCCAATGGAAGAAAGATTGTTCTCTTAACAAACGTGCTAAGTTCAGTTCAGTCGCTCAGTCGTGTCCGACTCTTTGCGGCCCCATGAATCACAGCACACCAGGCCTCCCTGTCCATCACCGACTCCCGGAGTTCACTCAAACTCATGTCCATCGAGCTGGTGATGCCATCCAGCCATCTCATTCTCTGTCATCCCCGTCTCCTCCCGCCCCCAATCCCTCCCAGCATCAGAGTCTTTTCCAGTGAGTCAACTCGTCGCATGACGTGGCCAAAGTATTGGAGTTTCACTTTTAGCATCAGTCCTTCCAATGAACACCCAGGATTGATCTCCTCTAGAATGGACTGGCGGAGAAGGCAATGGCAAGCCACTCCAGTACTCTTGCCTAGAAAATCCCATGGATGGAGAAGCCTGGTAGGCTGCATTCCATGGGGTCGCTAAGGGTCGGACACGACTGAGCGACTTCACTTTCACTTTTCACTTTCACACATTGGAGAAGGAAATGGCAACCCACTCCAGTGTTCTTGCCTGGAGAATCCCAGGGACAGGGGAGCCTGGTGGGCTTCTGTCTATGGGGTCACACAGAGTCGGACACGACTGAAGTGACTTAGCAGCAGCAGCAGCAGAATGGACTGGATGGATCTCCTTGCAGTCCAAGGGACTCTCAAGAGTCTTCTCCAGCACCACAGTTCAAAAGCATCAATTCTTTGGCGATCAGCTTTCTTCACAGTCCAACTCTCACATTCATACATGACCATGGGAAAAACCGTAGCCTTGACTAGACAGACCTTGGTTGGCAAAGTAATGTCTCTGCTTTTTAATATGCTATCTAGGTTGGTCTTAACTTTCCTTCCAAGGAGTAAGCGTCTTTTAATTTCATGGCTGCAATCAGCATCCGCAGTGATTTTGGAGCCCAAAAAATAAAGTCTGACACTCTTTCCACTGTTTCCCCATCTATTTCCCATGAAGTGATGGGACCAGATGCCATGATCTTTGTTTTCTGAATGTTGAGCTTCAAGCCAACCTTTTCACTCTCCTCTTTCACTTTCATCAAGAGGCTTTTGAGTTCCTCTTCACTTTCTGCCATAAGGGTGGTGTCATCTGCATGTCTGAGGTTATTGATATTTCTCCCAGCAATCTTGATTCCAGCTTGTGCTTCATCCAGCCCAGCTTTCCTCGTGATGTACTCTGCATATAAGTTAAATAAGCAAGGTGACAATATACAGCCTTGACGTACTCCTTTTCCTCTTTGGAACCAGTCTGTTGTTCCATGTCCAGTTCTAACTGTTGCTTCCTGACCTGCATACAGGTTTCTCAAGAGGCAGGTCAGGTGGTCTGGTATTCCCATCTCTTTCAGAATGTTCCAAAGTTTATTGTGATCCACATAGTCAAAAGCTTTGGCATAGTCAATGAAGCAGAAATAGATGTTTTTCTGGAACTCTCTTGCTTTCTCCATGATCCAGCGGATGTTGGCAATTTGATCTCTGGTTCGTGCTAAAGCAAGTGGAAATGCATAGACTTTTAAAAAGAACTGCCTTAACCTAAGTCTCACACCTTATAGAAAGGTGAACTCAAAATGAAGCACATATTCAAATGTAAAATTAAAATATTTAGGAAAAAACAGAAAATTGTCAGGATCTCAATAGGCAAAGAGTTTTTAGACCAAAAGCGTGATCCATATAAGGAAAAGTTGATAAACTGAACTTCATAAAAATTTAGAACTTTAGCTTTGTTAAAGACTGTTGCTGCTGCTGCTGCCGCTAAGTTGCTTCAGTCGTGTCCGACTCTGTGCGACCCCATAGACGGCAGCCCACCAGGATCCCCCGTCCCTGGGATTCTCCAGGCAAGAACACTGGAGTGGGCTGCCATTTCCTTCTCCAATGTGTGAAAGTGAAGTCGCTCAGTCGTATCCAACTCTTAGCGACCCCATGGGCTGCAGCCTACCAGGCTAGAACACTGGAGTGGGTTGCCATTTCCTTCTCCAATGCATGAAAGTGGAACATGAAAGTGAAGTCGCTCAGTCGTGTCTGACTCTTAGCAACACCGTGGACTGTAGCCTACCAGGCTCCTCCATCCATGGGATTTCCAAGGCAAGAGTACTGGAGTGGGGTGCCATTGCCTTCTCCTAAAGGCTGTTAAGAGAATGCAAATACAAACTACAAACTGGGATAAAATATTTGCAAATCATATATCCAACAAGTGATTGATAGGTATATGAAATATATAAGCAACTCAAATTCTTGACATTAAAAAAAAAAGTCAAGCAATCCAATAGAAATGGACTTAAGACCTGAAGAGAGATATTTCACCAAAGAGGATATACATACAGCAAATAATTACATGGGAAGATATTCAAGGTAATACAAAACCAAAACCAAACCACAATGAGTACAATACACCTTTCAAAATGGCTTAAGATTAAAAAAAAATCATGACACTGCCAAATGCTGGCAAGGACGCAGAAAAATGATCACTCATACATTGCTAGTGGGAATGTATTGTATAGTCACCCTGGAGATCAGTTTGGCAGTTTCTTAAAATTATCTATCTATCATATGACCCAGCAACTGTAATCCTAGGCATTTATCCTAAAGAAATGATAATAATGTATGTCTACACAAAACCTGTACACAATAGTCCATAACAGCTTTATTCATAATGACCAAAAACAACCCAAATGTCTTTCAATAAGTGAATGTTCTTCTGTGGGGAAATAAATTGTGGTACACTCATACCATAGAATACTACTCATCAATATAAAAAGGAATGAACTACTGATATATAGAACAATCTGGATGACTCACCAGAAAATTTTGCCAAGTTAAAAAAAATAAAAGCCAATCTCCAAAGGTGATTTCACTTGTGTGAATATTATATAAGTGAAATTATGTGATTTCACCTATATAATATTCTTGAAATAACAAAATAGGAGAACAGAGTAGTGGTTGCAAGGGGTTAAGGAGGTAATGAGAGCTAGAGGGAAGTCAGTGTGGCTTTTTAAAGGACAAGATGAGAGATCTTTGTGATGGAAGTTTTCTGTACCTTTTCTTTATCAGTATCAATATCCTGATTGTGGGATATTATGCTACAGCTTTGTAGGGTACTACTATTCAGTGAAACTGGGTAAAGACTATTGTGTTATTTCTTACAACTGCATGTGAATACCTCAAAATAAAAAGTTTAATTTAAAAAAATGATCAACGTGGGACTTCCCTGGTGGTCCAGTGGCTAAAGACTCTGGGTTCAATCCCTAGTCAGGGAACTAGATCCCACATGCCACAACTTAAGATCCCATATGCCCCAACAAAGAAAGACTGGGCACAGCCAAATAAATAAACAAATAAAAATAAATTTTGTTTTGAAATGATCAAAGTCAGCAACTACTTTACACAAGCCCTTCATAAACCTTACCCTGGGAGTTGAGGCACAGCTGAAAACATAAACAGAATCAAAGTCTAAATAAATGCCTATACGGTAGGTCTGTGAGTCATTCTCTGATCTTTGGGGCTCTTCCTTAATACCAGGGAGGACAGCCATGTCCCCTGTAACACTCTGTGGGACTTATTCAATATGGGACCTGAAATTCAAGGAAGCATAGGGCAAAGCTGCAGGGCAAGTCTCTGGTTTTTATGTTGGAGGAAGATATGAAAGGAGTTGAGGGACAGATGTGAGGGAGGACAGAGCCAGCTCAGGAGCCACCCCCTCCAGGAATGCTCTGCACAGTTGCCCAAGTTAGGTATCCCCTTCCATCTGCTCCATTAACCTGCATCACAATTTACTATGATTAATAACTTACTTCTCTGTCTCCCCCTCTAGACCATACATTTCTTGAAGGCTGAGATCATTTCTTAGTTTGCCTCTGCATACCTTAAATGTTTTATTTTTGAGTTAAAACAAAAAGACTATTTACTGTCCAGTTTTTTTAGATGTATGGCTAAGACCTTTCTTTGTATATGGGTGTGCCAGCTAGCATTCCTTCATCATCTTCCCTGCATGAGCTATACCCAGAATGCACTGACTGCCATTTTCAGTTTTGATTTCTTTCACATGGATTGGAAACTTTAAAAAAAAAAAGAGAGAGAGAAACAATCTGAATGCAGAGCCTTAGACTTTAAATAATTTTTCCTCTTCTTTTTCAGTTGCATCACCAATACGAAATTTGATAACAAAATTCTTTAGCAACTTGCTGTTATGGAAACTTTCCAAACAGCAACACTAGTTTTGTTTTGTTTTTTAAAATTAATTTGGCTATATTGGTTCTTAGTTGCAGTATGTGGGATCTTCCTTGCGTCATGTGGGATCCTCCACTGCGACACACAGACTCTGATTATGGTGCACAGGCTTGGTAGTTGTGGCCTCCAGGCTCCAGAGCACACAGACTTCAGTAGTTGTGGTGCATGGGCTTAGTTGCTCCATAGCATGTGGGACCTTAGTTCCCCAACCAGGGATTGAACACATGTCCCCTGCATTATAAGGGGATCTTAACCACCGGACTGCCAGGGAAGTCCCAGCAACATTAGTTTTGCACTCGTGTTTTAATGGCTTATGTAGTATTTATTTAAATTAGATAATAAGAATAATATTCACAGCTGGCATAAATAGGCAGAGTTAGAAACAAATGACTCTTGGTAAACATGCAGTTTAACCCAATGGGGGAGCACAAGTGTACAGCATCCTAGCCATGAAGGTTTGATGAGCCATGAATGTTAGTATGTTTTACAAAAGAATTGATGGTGTCACTTAAGCCAGTGAGCCAGGTAAGTGCAGGTTGAAGTTCTATTTTAATAATATCAGTATTTTAATAATCTTAGTAATAACTAACACTTATCAAGTGCTTACTGTGCCAGGCATCATGCTAAATGCTTCTATACATATCTCAATTAATCCTACTTAAAGAAAGTACTATCCCCATTTTATAGGTAAAGAAGTTGAAGCTCAACGAAGTCCAACAACTCTATAAGTTCTCACAGGTTTTAGGTGGTAGAGCTGAGTTTCTGTCCAGTTCCAAAATCTGTGCTTTTTTATGCACTCCAGTTCAGTTCAGTTGCTCAGTCGTGTCCGATTCTTTGTGACCCCATGAATCACAGCATGCCAGGCCTCCCTGTCCATCACCAACTCCCAGAGTTCACTCAAACTCACGTCCATCGAGTCGGTGATGCCATCCAGCCATCTCATTCTCTGTTGTCCCCTTCTCCTCCTGCCCCCAATCCCTCCCAGCATCAGAGTCTTTTCCAGTGAGTCAACTCTTCGCATGAGGTGGCCAAAGTATTGGAGTTTCAGCTTTAGCATCAGTCCTTCCAATGAACACCCAGGATTGATCTCCTTTAGAATGGACTGGTTGGATCTCCTTGCAGTCCAAGGGACTCTCAAGAGTCTTCTCCAGCACCACAGTTCAAAGGCATCAATTCTTCGGCGATCAGCTTTCTTCACAGTCCAACTCTCACATCCATACATGACCACGGGAAAAACCATACATAGCCTTGACTAGACGGACCTTGGTTGGCAAAGTAATGTCTCTGCTTTTTAATATGCTATCTAGGTTGGTCTTAACTTTCCTTCCAAGGAGTAAGCGTCTTTTAATTTCATGGCTGTAATCAGCATCTGCAGTGATTTTGGAGCCCAAAAAACTAAAGTCTGACACTGTTTCCACTGTTTCCCCATCTATTTCCCATGAAGTGATGGGACCAGATGCCATGATCTTCATTTTCTGAATGTTGAGCTTCAAGTCAAACTTTTCACTCTCCTCTTTCACTTTCATCAAGAGGCTTTTGAGTTCCTCTTCACTTTCTGCGTGCATGCATGCTCAGTTGTGTCTGACTCTTTGTTACTCCATGGACTGCAGTTCACCAGCTCCTCTGTCCATGGGATTCTCCAGGCAAGAATACTGGAGTGGATTTACATTTCCTCCTCCAGGGGATCTTCCCAACATAGGGATTGAACTCTTGTCTTCTGCATTGGCAGGCAAATTCTTTACCACTGACCCACCTGGGAAGCCCATGTTATTTCTAGTATATATCTAATGGATGAAGGAATGAATTCAGGAAAGTATACAGAGGACAGGGTAAGGTTGGAAGTTGGGAGATATTTTTCTACAGTCAGGAAAGTATCCCTTAAAGACCAACTGGTTCACCCTTGGCAGTTTCTTAAGGTAAGAGGGGTTCTGGAGAAGAGGGTTAGCTGTCCATAGAGGACTCAGGAGAGGGGGATAATGTGGAGCAACTCTCTTTTATCTTGTCCAGACTTCTGACCACCATCACTAGTGGCCTCCCTTTAGTTCAGTTTTGCCTTTTATTTCAACTGAATCTGCCTAGAATTTTAAAATCTTAATTACCAAACGAAGGGAAAATAGCAAAGCTACACTCTCAGTGCCTGGACTGGAAGCTGAATTTGGCTGCTACAGCTTATGGGCCAAACACCTTCTTGTTTCTCACCTCAGCTCTGGGTGGGTCAAGCAGGATGGATTCAGGCTGGCACTATGATCTGACCGAGGCTGGGAGTGTGTATAGGGGGATGCTCAGTTCCTCCCCAGGCCTCCTTCTTAGCTGCTTTCCCTAAGCATCTGTCCCCTGGCCAGCTGCATACCTCTGCACCTCAAAGCCACTGGGCTCCTAGGGGCCTAGTCTCCTAGTGAGGAAGAACAGTCAAGGTTTGGCTCATCTTTGTATTTCAGTCTCCTCTGTCTTCCTGCTCCCCAACCATGGCCATTTCTTCTGCTTCTTGGGTGACTTATCCTTAGAAGAGGCTCTGCTCTACCTCCTCAGGCCCACCCATTTCTCCCTGCTCTCTTAAATCCCATTACCTAAAGCATACTTAATGACTGAAGTTTATGCTAGTTTTCTTCCTCACTCAGGTTCCTGGCTGGTACTTGGGTCTGGTGTCTCCTTTGCCTTGTACTTTAAAGAAGGCAGTGTGCTCGTTGGTGCCTCACTGTCTCCTGCTGGATTCCTCCCATGGTCTGCAGCAGATTATTCACCTCCTGAAAGTAATTCCTTCTACCTGGAATGCCCTTCCCTCCTTTCTTACCTAGATACCTTTTAACTATCCTGTGGATCACAACTCAGATGTCACCACTTCCAAGAAACTTCTCCAATACTTCTGTGCTGGGTGCCTTCCTTTCCTCTGTGTTGGGTGCCTTTTTAACTTTCAAAACATCATACTGAAATTGACTTGTTATTTATATTTCTCTTGCTCTAGGCTCTGATCCCTGAGAACCTATGTCTTGTTCACTGCTGTAATCCAAGCACCTAACAGTGTTTGTTATGAATTAGGTGCTCAGTGAATATCGTTTATTAATAGTTTGAAAGTCTAACCTACTACCCATCAACTTTCACCTACTGTATAAGAATGGTTCTGTCTCCCTGACCATGGGTGGGACAGAATGACTCTCACCTCCTGATCCTAGTGAATGAGCAAGTGCAGCTCACCTAGCTACTCACTTTCTCAATGGACTCATTCTTCCTGGGTTCTCAGAAACCTCCTGGCTTTCTATGTCTGAGGATCTTCTGATTAAAAAACAAACAAATTGTATGTGGAAGTTGTATAAGTCAGGATGATGGGTGTGTGGCTGCAGCAACCCCCGTTTCAGTAGTTTAAGGCACACATACTATGTGTGCATCATGGTTGGGCTGGGGACTCAGCTTTGCACTGTTCTCTCTGAAGAACCCAAGCATGGTTTTAAGAAGCATCATGGTTTAAAGAAGTTAAAATCCTGTTTATATTTGTTTAACCTTCTGTTCCCCAAATTATTTGACCCCAGACTCCTTTTTGTTATGCAGCAATCATTTATACCCTATGGACCTCATGCTCAGAGCTGCCAGTCTAAAGAGTTTATAGCAGATCAAACCTTTGTGGCACATCTAATAGGTGATAAAATATGAGTAAAGCAGTCTCTGTTCACATTTGTTGATTTTCAGAATATGTTCAATAAATATCCATGAAGCCCTTACTTTGTGCCAAGTACTTTACCAGATGCTGGGGATATAGGACTTGCTGAAATATATATGGTCCTTGCTCTCATCAAGCCTCCCTTTCAATGGGGAAGACACTATTAAACTTCAAACAGCCATCCTTACGATGCCATATCAAGTAAATATATTCCAAAGTGACCTTGCATAGTCAAGTTAAGACTGTTGCAAGGAAATTAATCTGACATTTACAAGATGAGCAGTTAGGCAAAGTAGGAGTAGAGAGCAGTGGCTAGAGGTGGGAAATGTACTAGGCAGAGAAAACAGCATGTGCAAAGGCCCTGAGGTGGAAAACAGAGGGGCCAATAAAGTTGGAATACATTGAGAAAGGAACCATGAACAAAGGGCTATGCCATGCAGGCTTCACATGCCAAGTTGGCATTTTGAATTTCATTTGAAAAGCAATTGGAACCAATTGGGGCTCCCAAGCCAACAGGAAAAATGCAGACACATTCAGCTAATTAATTATATGGCTTTTTATAAGATATTTCGTTGGTGTAGCACTTAATGCTTTACAAAATACTTTCGTGTCATTATCTTACGTCTTCCTTGGATCAGCCCTCTGAAGGAGATAGTCCAACTGTTAGTATAGACGGGAAATCTGAGGCTCAGAGAGGTAAGTAGCTTACCTAAGGACACAGTGACTTAGCCAGGGAACAGGCATCCACTTCTGATCATTTCATTTCTTAGGCCAGTCATGCAGAGAAAGCACTGGTCTGTATGAGTCAGTCCTGGAGTCTATCTCTTTACTGGCAGCGGCGGAGGGGCTTGATTTGGGGACTGTATGGAATAGTGGTTAAGTGCTCAGGCCAAGAGTCTGCCAAACTGAAGTTCAAATCCCAGCTCACCAAGCACTTATTAGCTAGGTGACCTCTTGCAAGTTACTTAACCTTTCTCACTCTTATACTCATTTATAAAATCAGGACAATCATACTAACCTCATAGGGTTGATGTAAAGATTAAATGAGATGATGCATGTAAAAGTGTTTGATACATAGTAGGAGCTCAAAAAATGCCAGTCTGATTTTTAGAGATAACTGGCTCTTTCTTTTAATTCAGAACCTTGGAATGTGCCAAATGTGCAGTTAAGTGAGGCTCAAATCCCTTCATGCCAGGGATCGTTTTATATGAGATGGGTTGAATCCTTGTGTGATTTGCAGATATTCAAGATTGTACAGAGAAGAAACAAGTGCTGGGGTCTTTCTCAATAATGCTGATGCTCCAAACAGAGTCTTTACATCTGATACTTCTACCTTCTAGACTGCAGGGGAGTTCTCCAGATGATAATTTCCCTGGGAGTTGACTGCAGGGGAGTAACTGTCCAGTTGTCCTTCCAGGTGGATATTATATGGTGGCCTTGAGAACTACATTGAAGGAGATGTCTAGGGTCATGACCCTAGAATAACTGCATTTAAGGGTCTCAAAGGTCAGCTAAACATCAGCTGAAAGGCCTGTCCAGGCTTTTGATAGGAGTAGTGGAGTGAAGTACAGGGACCTGGAGCACAGAGAATATCTGTGATTCACAGGTCACACTGCGTATTCTTGACCCCTTGTGGGGCTTCCAGTCCAGGGCAGTGTGGGCCTTTGTGAAACCTGCCCGCCTCGCTGGGGCAGAACTTCATATGGAAAAGATAGGTCTTGAATTGCCTGGCTTTGCAATTAATTTTTGCTCTTGAAGATGGGCCTGCTAGAAATGGATGGTAGGTTTAGTGGAGGCTCAGAAAAGTCTAATCAATGACTCTCAAACATTTTCACCCTGACTTACAGATTGAAATACATTGTGCACGGTAGCCCAGTATGTGTATATGCGTGTATGCATGTGTGCACACACACACATACAAAAGTGAAATATAATTTCTGTAATCAGTACTTACACTTACATATGTGAAACACCTTGGTATTTTTTTTTCTATTTTATTGTATTTCATTAAATTGGTTTCTTGACCTACTAATGGATTGCAGCCTGCACTTTGAGAAACACTGGTCTAATAGATGATGAATTGTCCTTGAAGGTGATTGAGAAAGATGTTGTTCATGAATAATGAAATTCAAATGAGCAATGCCAAAGGCTGAACAGACTAACTGTATAGTTTGAATGCTCATAGCATATCCAGAACCTGATTTTCCATCATTCCTGAACAGTGAGGTTGGAGATAGTAAAAATAATCAGAAAAATTACAACATTTTCTGAGGACCTACTCAGTTAAGAGAATTGGGCTATGTACTTGAATAGTATAAAAATATAAATAGTAAATACTCTGACCTTAAAAGAGCTTATAACCTAGTGGAAAAGATGGAATGGATCATAAGCACAAGAATGTAAGGGGTAGGTTACATTCATTACAATGTCACAGACTGAATTGATATATGTTTCTAGTCTCCTACTAGAAACAGAAATTTATAATTGTGTATATGATAAACTTTAAAAATATAAAGCAAAATAATTGACAAGTATATAATCACATTCTAAATCAATAAATGGAAGAGGCTAAATGCCAGGAATGAAAAAGAAAACTCAGAGCCAAAGTGTCCAGGGGGATTTCACAGAGTTCTCAGAGCAGTAATATGTCATAAGAGCTAGAGTTTATAGTGATGAGGATAGAGTAGCAAGCCTAAAACCTCTGCATTTGGGGAGCTAAAACTGAGCTCCCTTCATAAAGTTAGGAACCATGAAGAGCTACTTATCTATGCAACAGGAACCAGAAAACTCCACTCATTGATAAACATTCAGTAGAGAAGCTTGTCATCTTTTGGAGGCTGAGGGTAGAATAAGAGTCATCTGTGAAAAATTAGAACTCCAAGTCTGTGCCAAACATGGTTCTACACTGCAAATTTTGTACTACTCACAAAATGTGGGAAACTCAATTCAAGAAAATAACAAACTGGTCCATAAATGATGAAACCCATAGAATTCCAATAGAGGCAAAACTTTGACATGACATGATTCCTCCTCCATGGCCAAGGGCAGGTAAACTTTTCCTTCTCCAGAAACCAAGTTTTGCTAGAGATGAATTCATAATCAAAAACTACAAACCACAAGAATAAATGAACCACTATGAGAATCAGCAAACACAGTATACTGAAGAATTTTAATAACTGTATAGGCAATAAAAACAATATGGAATCTCCACACTGTTCTCCATAGTGGCTGTACTAGTTTGCATTCCCACCAACAGTGTAAGAGGGTTCCTTTTCCTCCACACCCTCTCCAGCATTTATTACTTGTAGACTTTTGGATAGCAGCCATTCTGACTGGCATGAAATGGTACCTCATTGTGGTTTTGATTTGCATTTCTCTGATTATGAGTGATGTTGAGCATCTTTTCATGTGTTTGTTAGCCATCTGTATGTCTTCATTGGAGAAATGTCTGTTCAGTTCTTTGGCCCGTTTTTTGATTGGGTCTTTTATTTTTCTGGAATTGAGCTGCAGGAGTTGCTTGTATATTTTTGAGATTAATTATTTGTCAGTTGCTTCATTTGCTATTATTTTCTCCAATTCTGAAGGCTGTCTTTTCACCTTGCTTATAGTTTCCTTTGTTGTGCAGAAGCTTTTAATTTTAATTAGGTCCCATTTGTTTATTTTTGCTTTTATTTCCAATATTCTGGGAGGTGGGTCATAGAGGATCCTGCTGTGATTTATGTCGGAGAGTGTTTTGCCTATGTTCTCCTCTAGGAGCTTAATAGTTTCTGGTCTTACATTTAGATCTTTAATCCATTTTGAGTTTATTTTTGTGTATGGTGTTAGGGAGTGTTCTAGTTTCATTCTTTTACAAGTGGTTGACCAGTTTTCCTAGCACCACTTGTTAAAGAGATTGTTTTTACTCTATTGTATATTCTTGCCTCCTTTGTCAAAGATAAGGTGTCCATAGGTGCATGGATTTATCTCTGGGCTTTCTATTTTGTTCCATTGATCTATATTTCATCTTTGTGCCAGTCATACTGTCTTGATGACTGTGGCTTTGTAGTAGAGCCTGAAGTCTGGCAGGTTGATTCCTCCAGTTCCATTCCTCTTTCTCAAGACTGCTTTGGCTATTTGAGGTTTTTTGTATTTCCATACAAATTGTGAAATTACACTGTTGGTGGGAATGCAAACTAGTACAGCCACTATGGAGAACAGTGTGGAGATTCCTTAAAAAACTGGAAATAGAACTGCCATACAACCCAGCAATCCCACTGCTGAGCATACACACTGAGGAAACCAGAATTGAAAGGGACACGTGTACCCCAATGTTCATCACAGCACTGTTTATAATAGCCAGAACATGGAAGCAACCTAGATGTCCATAAGCAGTCAAATGGATAAGAAAGCTGTGGTACACATACACAATGGAGTATTACTCAGTCATTAAAAAGGATACATTTGAATCAGTTCTAATAAGGTGGGTGAAACACGAGCCTATTATACAGAATGAAGTAAGCCAGAAAGAAAAACACCAATACGGTATAATAACGCATATATATGGAATTTAGAAAGATGGTAACAATAACCCTGTATGTGAGACAGCAAAAGAGACACAGATGTATAGAACAGTCTCTTGGACTCTGTGGGAGAAGGCGAGGGTGGGATGGTTTGGGAGAATGGCATTGAAACATGTATCTTATCATATGTGAAATGAATCGCCAGTCCAGGTCCAATGCATGATACAGGATGCTCGGGGCTGGTGTACTGTGATGACCCAGAGGGATGGGATGGGGAGGGAGGTGGGAGGGGGGTTCAGGATAGGGGACACATGTATACCGTGGTGGATTCATGTCAATGTATGGCAAAACCAATACAATATTGCAAAGTAATTAGCCTCCAATTAAAATAAATAAATTTATATTAAAAGAAAACAATATGGAAAAATACTTTAAAATGTTCCCTCAAAAAAGGAAAGAACAGACTCCAAAAGGCAAGAATAAGACATGCTGGAAGAGTCAGAAAAGAATAAAATAGAATTTCTAGAAATAAAATCATATTTACATAAAACCAATTCAATGGAAGGTTTGAACAGTTGATAACACTGCTCAAAAAAGAGTTAGTGAATTGGAAGACAAATTCAAAAGTACCCAAAATGTAGCTCTTAGAGCTGCATTTGAAGTCAGGGAAAATATGAAGAAGTTGAGACATGAGGAATAGAAGGTACAATAGAAATATTAGAAATTCCAAAAGAAGAGAGAAGAGAGAGAGAAGCAGTATATGAAGAAGATACAGTGGTGGCGAATTGACCAGTATCGAATGCAAAAATTCCTAGTAAATAGGAATACAACTGAATTTCTGAGGAGAATAAATAAAAACAAGTTTACACCTAAGCACATTGTTGTGATATTGTAAATATCAAAGACAAAAGTCTTAAAAGCTAACAGAATAATGACAATTAGACAGGCTTCTCATTAGGAGAAACAGAAGATAAGTAATTACAGCTGAAGGAAAATTACTGTCAACATAGAGTACTATAACTCAAATAATTATCATTCAACACAGAAAGGGTGAAATAAAGACAATTTTAGATACAACTGAAAAAAAGTTTAGTGATTTACAGACCTTACTGATGAAATTTTTTTAAAGACTTCATTGAGAAAGAAATTGAACCTAAAAGGAAGAATAAGGCTATTAGAAGCAGTAGTGAACAAAGAAATTGGCAAATATGTAGAGTGACTGAACTGAACTGAACAGTAACTTTTGAAATATATTTTTAAAATATAATAAAACTAAAATACTACTGATCAATATATAACATGAAAATATGGAAGAGGTTGGTTTGCAGTCTAAGATCCTTATATTGTTTAAAAGAACAGAAAAATAGATCAGCTTTTGTTAAGTAAAAATGGTAAAATGTAAAAAGGTTTAAAAATTAAGAGTAACTGTTTATTTAGAAATAGAATGTTTTTAACTTCCAAACCAGTAGAAAAAAAAAAAGAAAAAACAGAATGAAGAAAACTTTATCAGTGCAATTGGAGGCATGAAAGAGGGAAAAGAGGAAAAGCAAATAAAAAGCAGGGAGGATAGAAACACAAAATGAGAAAATATAAATAAGTCCAAATGCATTAATCACAATAAAAGTAGACATATCAAATTTGCCCCATTAAAAGAGACTTTCCATGTGGATTTTTTAAAAATTCAGGAATAGGCTGTTCACAAAAAACTTGCCTAAAACAAAGTTACAGAAAGATTGAAAATGGAGATATAGAAAGATATGCTAGGCAAATACTAACCAAAAGGAAGCTGGGCTAGCAATATTGATAACAAGTAAGAATTTAAAAGCAAAAACATTAATGGAGATAAAATGGGACATTACTTATTGAGAGAAGGAACAACAAGGAGACTTACTTAGCAGCAGCTTGGGCAGCTTGAGTCCAGCCTAGGCCGGCTACTCCGTGGTGGGTGGAGGGCTTCCAGCTCCAACTGCATCGCCTTAGCTTGCACCGGCCTGGGTGGGGAAGGCACACCAAGACAGGACACTGCTGGGAAAAACGTGCTGTTTCCTGGGCACAGCTTATATTTGTTGCGTGGTCTAGATACATGTTTATTGTAACTTTTTAATATTTGGATTTTGCAAAGTCTAGGGGTAAGAGAAAAAGCACTAACCAGAATTCCCCAAAAATGGGCAGGGGTAACAACCCAGGCTGGGAAAGAACTGAATCCTTCCTGGACAAGGAAATCCCACGGACAGAGGAACCTGGTGGACTACGGTCTACAAGTCACAAAGAGTCAGACACAACTTAGTGACTAAACAACAATGTGACGTCTATTCATAGGTAAACCGTTACCTTGAGTTGTCCAGTGCATTTTATTTTCCCTGGAATAAAATTATTTTCTGGTGTTTTTATGTTGGTTTAATTTTCTGTGTTCTTAACAGTAATTCAAATCCAAACACTTCCTTAATTATGTAAATCTCTTTTTAAAATCTTCAAGTACATTGGATATTTTGTTAAAAAAAAAAAAAGGAACTGAATCTTCCATGTTGCTCAAAAATATCAAATACCACTGATGTGCCCTTGATGTTTCTCTCAAACTCACTTCTATAAGTGGAAAGGACCTAAGGGGCTCTAGGATTTGAGGCCAAAGAGGAAGGTTTGATATATGTCCTTTTGTGGAGCTGGCAACAGCAAAGCAACATGTCGGGAAAGTGAGTGAGACTGACCATCTGGAAGACCCAGAATCCTGAAACTGGATCAGTATCTGGTGTTTCAGCCTCACCCTGGCCAGACATCTAGACTCACAGAACTACACCTTCTGGACATACTTCCCTTGTGTACCATGTCCCTCCAGTCCTATTACAGTGTGATTGGTCCATGGGACTTGGCAATGTGTTTTTTGGCCCCATCTTTCAATTCTGATCAATATACCCTAGGGCCAAGGCCTTGACCTTTATGATGGAGTTATTCTTCTCCAGAGTTTTTAATCTTTGGAGAGATTTTTTTATGACATGTGGCTCTTGGAGTGTCTGCCTAGCATCTTTGGGAACCACTTTTCCCACCCACAGGCATGGATTCCCAGGAGCCACATTTGGTCACAGTTGATTGAGGCAGGGTCAGATACCTTACTCACAGTGAACCAATCAGATTTCTGCTCTTGGGAGTTGGTCATTTGGATCGATGGGGCCAGAGACAGGGGTGCTTACAAACAAAGTCACATTGATGGCAGCATGAAGGAGAAGGCTGTTGAGCCTAAGGACTCCAAGATGGTGGCAGGTCAGCCCACTCCAGAACAAGTACTGAGTCTGCCTGTCATCCCTTAAGTAGGACTGCTTTGTCTCATCCCAGGAGCAGTAGCTGGAAGTCTCTGACCTAGGTAAATGCTGAAATCTTTAGGGGTGAATTGTCATATATGTCAGCAAGGAACAAACAAGTGTTTCAGAAAGAGAAAGGGAGAGATAAACCAAATCTGGACAATAGTTACAAATTTTTCATTTGTGTCAGGGTATAAACAAGTGTTCATTGCAATGGTGAACTTCTCTGTTGGTTTAAATTTTTTTTTCAAAATAAAAAGCTGAAGCAAAGACCTGATCCTCTATACAGAAAACCCTAAAGACTCTACCAGAAAATTACTAGAGCTAATCAATGAACATAGTAAATTAGCAGGATATAAAATCAACACACAGAAATCCTTTGCATTCCTATACACTAATAATGAGAAAATAGAGAAATTAAGGAAACAATTCCATTCACCACTGCAGCGAAAAGAATAAAATACTTAGGAATATATCTACCTAAAGAAACAAAAGACCTATATGTAGAAAACTATAAAACACTGGTGAAAGAAATCAGAGAGGACACTAATAGATGGAGAAACATATCATGTTCATGGATTGGAAGAAGAAATATTGTGAAAATGAGTATATTACCCAAAGTAATTTATAGGTTCAATGCAATCCCTATCAAGCTACCAACAGTATTTTTCACAGAGCTAGAAAAAATAATTTCACAGTTTGTATGGAAATACAAAAAACCTCAAATAGCCAAAGCCATCTTGAGAAAGAAGAATGGAACTTGAGGAATCAACCTGCAGGACTTCAGGCTCTACTACAAAGCCACAGTCATCAAGACAGTATGGTACTGGCATAAAGACAGAAATATAGATCAATGGAACAAAATAGAAAGCCCAGAGATAAATTCATACACCTATGGACACCTTATCTTTGACAAAGGAGGCAAGAATATACAATGGAGAAAAGACAGTCTCTTTAACAAGTGGTGCTGGGAAAACTGGTCAACCACTTGTAAAAGAATGAAACTAGAATACTCCCTAACACCATACACAAAAATAAACTCAAAATGGATTAAAGATCTAAATGTAAGACCAGAAACTATAAAACTCCTAGAGGAGAACATAGGCAAAACACTCTCCGACATAAATCACAGCAGGATCTTCCATGACCCACCTCCTAGAATATTGGAAATAAAAGCAAAAATAAACAAATGGGACCTAATTAAAATTAAAAGCTTCTGCACAGCAAAGGAAACTACAAGCAAGGTGAAAAGACAGCCTTCAGAATTGGAGAAAATAATAGCAAATGAAGCAACTGACAAATAATTAATCTCAAAAATATACAAGCAACTCCTGCAGCTCAATTCCAGAAAAATAAAAGACCCAATCAAAAAATGGGCCAAAGAACTGATCAGACATTTCTCCAAAGAAGACATACAGATGGCTAACAAACACATGAAAAGATGCTCAACATCACTCATAATCAGAGAAATGCAAATCAAAACCACAATGAGGTACCATTTCATGCCAGTCAGAATGGCTGCTATCCAAAAGTCTACAAGCAATAAATGCTGGAGAGGGTGTGGAGGAAAGGGAACCCTCTTACACTGTTGGTGGGAATGCAAACTAGTACAGCCACTATGGAGAACAGTGTGGAGATTCCTTAAAAAACTGGAAATAGAACTGCCATACGACACAGCAATCCCACTTCTGGGCATACACACCGAGGAAACCAGAATTGAAAGAGACACATGTACTCCAATGTTCATAGCAGCACTGTTTATAATAGCCAGGACATGGAAGCAACCTAGATGTCCATCAGCAGACGAATGGATAAGAAAGCTGTGGTACATATACACAATAGAGTATTACTCAGCCATTAAAAAGAATACATTTGAATCAGTTCTAATGAGGTGGATGAAACTGGAGCCTATTATACAGAGTGAAGTAAGCCAGAAAGAAAAACACCAATACAGTATATTAACGCAAGTAGGGAAAACCACTAGACCATTCAGATATGACCTAAATCAAATCCCTTGTGATTATACAGTGGAAGTAAGAAATAGATTTAAGGGACTAGATCTGATAGATAGAGTGCCTGATGAACTATGGATGGAGGTTCGTGACGTTGTACAGGAGACAGGGACCAAGACCATCCCCATGGAAAAGAAATGCAAAAAAGCAAAATGGCTGTCTGAGGAGGCCTTACAAATAGCTGTGAAAAGAAGAGAAGTAAAAAGCAAAGGAGAAAAGGAAAGATATAAGCATCTGAGTGCAGAGTTCCAAAGAATAGCAAGGAGAGATAAGAAAGCCTTCCTCAGCGATCAGTGCAAAGAAATAGAGGAAAACAACAGAATAGGAAAAACAAGAGATCTCGTCAAGAAAATTAGTGATATCAAGGGAACATTTCATGCAAAGATGGGCTTGATAAAGGACAGAAATGGTATGGACTTAACAGAAGCAGAAGATATTAAGAAGAGGTGGCAAGAACACACAGAAGAACTGTACAAAAAAGATCTTCATGACCAAGATAATTATGATGGCGTGATCACTCACCTGGAGCCAGACATCTTGGAATGTGAAGTCAAGTGGGCCTTAAGAGCGTCACTACGAACAAAGCTAGTGGAGATGATGGAATTCCAATTGAGCTATTTCAAATCCTGAAAGATGATGCTGTGAAAGTGCTGCACTCAATATGCCAACAAATTTGGAAAACTCAGCAGTGGCCACAGGACTGGAAAAGGTCAGTCTTCATTCCAATCCCAAAGAAAGGCAATGCCAAAGAATGCTCAAACTACCACACAATTGCACTCATCTCACACACTAGTAAAGTCTTGCTCAAAATTCTCCAAGCCAGGCTTCAGCAATATGTGAACCATGAACTTCCAGATGTTCAAGCAGGTTTTAGAAAAGGCAGAGGCACCAGAGATCAAATTGCCAACATCCGCTGGATCACGGAGAAAGCAAGAGAGTTCCAGAAAAACATCTATTTCTGCTTTATTGACTATGCCAAAGCCTTTGACTGTGTGGATCACAATAAACTGTGGAACATTCTGCAAGAGATGGGAATCCCAGACCACCTGACCTGCCTCTTGAGAAACCTGTATGCAGGTCAGGAAGCAACAGTTAGAACTGGACATGGAACAACAGACTGGTTCCAAATAGGAAAAGGAATACGTCAAGGTTGTATATTGTCACCCTGCTTATTTAACTTATATGCAGAGTACATCATGAGGAACGCTGGGCTGGAAGAAGCACCAGCTGGAATCAAGATTGCCGGGAGAAATATCAATAACCTCAGATATGCAGATGATACCACCCTTATGGCAGAAAGTGAAGAGGAACTCAAAAGCCTCTTGATGAAAGTGAAAGAGGAGAGTGAAAAGGTTGGCTTGAAGCTCAGCATTCAGAAAACAAAGATCATGGCATCTGGTCCCATCACTTCATGGGAAATAGATGGGGAAACAGTGGAAGCAGTGTCAGACTTGATTTTTTTGGGCTCCAAAATCACTGCAGATGCTGATTGCAGCCATGAAATTAAAAGACGCTTACTCCTTGGAAGGAAAGTTATGACCAACCTAGATAGCATATTAAAAAGCAGAGACATTACTTTGCCAACCAAGGTCCGTCTAGTCAAGGCTATGTATGGTTTTTCCCATGGTCATGTATGGATGTGAGAGTTGGACTGTGAAGAAAGCTGATCGCCAAAGAATTGATGCTTTTGAACTGTGGTGTTGGAGAAGACTCTTGAGAGTCCCTTGGACTGCAAGGAGATCCAACCAGTCCATTCTAGAGGAGATCAATCCTGGGTGTTCATTGGAAGGACTGATGCTAAAGCTGAAACTCCAATACTTTGGCCACGTCACACGACGAGTTGACTCACTGGAAAAGAGTCTGATGCTGTGAGGGATTGGGGGCGGGAGGAGATGGGGACGACAATGAGATGGCTGGATGGCATCACCGACTTGATGGACATGAGTTTGAGTGAACTCCAGGAGTTGGTGATGGACAGGGAGGCCTGGTGTGCTGTGATTCATGGGGTCGCAAAGAGTCGGACACGACTGAGCAACTGAACTGAACTGAACTGAACTGAATGCATATATATATGGAATTTAGAAAGATGATAACGATTACCCTGTATGCGAGACAGCAAAAGAGACATAGATGTTTAGAACAGTCTCTTGGACTCTGTGGGATAGGGCAAGGGTGGGATGATTTGGGAGAACGTCATTGAAACATGTATATTATCATATGTGAAACGAATCACCAGTCCAGGTTCGATGCATGATACAGGATGCTTGGGGCTGGTGCACTGGGATGACCCAGAGGTATGGGATGGGGAGGGAGGTGGGAGGGGGGTTCAGGATAGGGAACACATGTACACCTGGGGCAGATTCATGTCAATGTGTGGCAAAACCAATACAATATTGTAAATTAATTAGCCTCCAATTAAAATAAATAAATAAGAAATAATTTTAAAACAAATACAACCCTTAATGAAATCATGGATCTAGTCAATGATAGTAAGTGACTGTTAAAATCATTAAGTGAAAAACTGATAGAGGGGTGAAAAGCTGAAGGGGAACTTTATAATGGATAGATCCAGCTGACAGCTCCTGAACCCACTGATTAATCTTAGTGTCATAAAAAGAAAAATGTTGAGAAAGTATGTGGTCCTGATATGATGTGAGAGGAAGTTCACACCACATGTAAAGTAGTCTTGCCAAAAAATCAGACCTGAAATCAGTCAGCTCTAGAATCTACCAATTTAAGGGACAGAGAAACAGGTTAAATGATACCACAGGGGTGTTATCAGCAAAATTCAGAGTGGAAGAAATTTCATAGGATAAATGGCCCACAGTTTCTTCAATTAATAAATTTCTGGGGGGGGGGGGAAGGAAAGAAAGTGCAACTTTTGGAATAAAAGAAACTGAAGAGCCATATCAACCGCACACATTGCATGGACTGTGATTAAAACCCGATTCAGGTGAATTTGAACATTGCATGTGTATTTGATGAGAGTAAGGATTATAGTTAATTTTTATTGAGGTGAGATTATGGTATTGTGGCTGTATTAAAATAGTCCTTAAATGCATTCCATTTATGCATTTTAGAAATGCATATTGAAATATTTATGGGTGAACTGATTTGATGTCTGTGATTTGCTTTCAAATAATCCTGGAGGAAAGGGAAATGTGTATAGAAGAAATAAGACCAGCTACATGCTGGTAGTTGTTGAAACTAGGTGCTAAGTTTGTGGATTTTTTAAAAATATATATATATACTTGAAATTCTCCAGAATAAAATTTTAACAAATAAGAAAACCCAAGCCACTTCAATATTTTCCTAATATATTCTCCCAAAGGAGGGTCTTCGGTGTGAGAAAGAATGAGCGTCCCCTCACAGTCGGGGCACAGGTGAGGTCAGAGAGAGCTTAGAGGAGAGGGTGAAACCCAGGGTCATCAGGAGAACCAGAGTACTCTTTCAAGTGGAGTGCTGCTTACTGCAGAAGCCTCTGTCTTGTGTCTTTAAGCCAGACTGTTCCCTGTTGGGTGGGAGAAGAAAATAATATATTTGGGCAGCTTCCCTAGTCAACCCAGGTTAAGAAATAGGGTTTGAAAAGGCTAGTGGGTTGGACCCAGTGCAGAGGAAGGAGGTGGAATTAGATCCTCTTTTTGTGAGGTTTGTTGAGGTTCAGGTTCAAGATCAGAGAACAGGGATGGGGCTAGAGGGATGGGTGCCTCACTAAGTTGGGTGAGCTCTGCTGAGACCTAACAGGCTTCGAGGTTAAAGTCTCCTGGCCTTCAGAGCTTCATCCTCAGGGCTCCAGTTCTCCTCCAGGATGGAGCCAGAGGTCCCAACACTTCTCTCCCCACTGTCTTCCTCACGTTGACCCACCCCAAGGCCCATCTCTTTCCCCCCATCTGATTCTCTGGCACATTTCCATTCCCTCCCTACTTGAGCCTCCTCCTCATCTCCATTCTCCATTCCCTGTCCTCCACCCTACCAGACACCCCAGTTCAGGGTCCAAGAGAAGGACAGCTTTTATGTGGCTTGTAAAATTCTATTATATCTGTATTCAAAACCTAGCAGCTGAGAAACACTGGTAATAAGCGTGTTATTAAGCGTGTAAATACACTTCCACTCCAGGGCCTCCAAGGGGTGGGGGCCGGATTTTCAGCCTGGGTGTCTCCCCTGCATATGAGTCCTTCCCCACCTGGCCTCCACCCTAAAATTGGACCTTGAGCCAAGGCCTAGGCCTCCTCATGTCTCCAACCACCATCGTCCTACAGATCTCAGACTCTTGGAGAAAGGGGGCGGGGGAGAGGGCCGAAGAAAAAAAACATTAGGAAAAAAACTCCCACCCAGAGAGCATTCTTTCTGCAGCACTCAGGAAAAAGGATGTCTCACAGGGGACGGGAAGGCGAAATTTTTTCACATCCAAATGGATTGCAATTTCCCTCCATTTAGCACCTGAAGGTAATTAGCTCGAAGAGACTGCCGAGTGCGAAACACGTTCACGGAACATTAACTCTCACACATTCTCCAGTTGCAGGGAATTAATAGGAAAGATTAAAGTTTAAAGAGAGCAAAATGCCATTACCTCGCCAGCCACCTCTCTCCGCGGCAGTATCCAGCCCCCGAAAACCTTCGGCCAGTGCTCAGGCCGGGGCTCAGGTCTCTGCCTGCAGCCTGGCTGGCTAGGGCATCTGGGTGTGCCCTGTGAAGAGCACTCACATGTGCTGATGTGCACACGTGTGTGCAAAACAGGTCAGCTCTGACCCTTCCCAAGGCCAGGTCAGCCCCTCCTCCCTTCACAGTGAAGCTTGGGGTGGACTGGGACAGGTGTGTTTTCTTTCAGGCTGACACCTGGCGTTGGGGTGCGTCAAGGCCCTGGGTTGGGTCGGGGGCCCTTGGAAGTGTCACTGGCATGGGTGTGCCCTGTGATTTTGGTGAAGAGGGTGCGATCTGCCAGCTTGGTCAAGAGTAGAGAGATGGAAGGTGTCCCTCCTGCCTTGGGTGTGTACAGAAGCACTTGGGTGAGGTGATGGAGGGAGTTGCCTCCATTCTTGTGAGGCAGCCAAGACCCACAAATATACGTGTGCACACACACAGTCCCCCACTGTCACACACCGATGCCCTTTGTCACTGATTTTTTCAAAGTTTACATAGGCTTCAAATTCTAAAGCTTTCTATGTGGCTTCAGTGTTTTAGGAAAAGAAGAGAGACAGAGAGAGGGAGACAGAGAGAGAGTGGGAGAGAGAGGGGCAGAGGCAGGCAGGAGAGCGCGCGAGATGAAATTGAGACATGGAAGAATTTATTGCCCAGAAAATTCCATTCTGCTATCTGATTCAAAAAGTCCAGTCCCCCCAGCTTCGGAAAATCTATTTTCCACATTTTAATACCCTGCAGAACAGTCCTCATAACTCATCCGAGTGTGTTAAGCACAGTTTTATTAGATCTGAAACAAATTTTGGTGGGGAGATACTATAGGTCATTAACCATGGAGTAATTTTATCCTTGTTTCCCTAATGATGCCATAATGGCGAGCGAATTTCTTAACTAAAGACCAAAGAACATTTTGAAGGTCAGTTTCATCTGTGAGCTCCTTCAAGCGCTTCTCAGAGAAGATTGGAAAACTCGCCGATTTTTTGAAGAGTCATTAATAATGTGAAAGCTGAAAGCACCCTCCATTTGCGTTCCTGCTTTTTACCTTTTAATTTTATATCGTCCCCGCTCAGAGCCCTGCTCCCACTCCTTCACCCTCCTCTGGACCTCCCGCCTGCCTACCCACCCCATGCAGGGAGCAAGGCTGCCTGGTCCCAGGTACCCAGCTGGCTGTGAGGGGCAAATGGGGGCATTGCAGGGGGGAAGGAGAAGAGCTGGAGAGGCCTGAGAGCCCCCTCTGGCCAGGGCATCCTGCTGAGATGAGGGTCTTTCCTGTATTCCCAGGGTGTGGTGCACTGTGCGAGGGTATTGTCACAGGCATGGTGTGTGTGCACGCATGTGTGTGCACGCATGTGTGTGCATGTGTGCAAATGTGTGGTGTAGGGGACCGAGGTCTCTGGGTTGCATGCTGGCTGGGCACGCACATGTTGGGACCAGTGGGGTCTGAGTAATCCCTGTACGGGGGTGTCCCCTGTTGGAAGTAGGCTGGGAAGGGGGACTGAAAGACAGCACTGGGTTCCGTGGCCCAAGTGGCAAGTCAGCTGGGGAAGCTGTGGTCTGTTGACAAGGGACGCCGTCTCCCAACCGGGATGGACACACGAGAAGTGTTTGCATGTGAGCCTGTAAGTCCTGAGGGTGGTGAGGTCATCAAGGCAAGAGCCCCAAGGCCCCTCCCACTAGTAAATCTCTAGATACTAAAGACAGTGACCATTGTGTGGGCCAACCATCCTCAGCCCTCGTCCACTCACCCCCTTGTTCCCTCATTCACTCACTTTGCTTGTCTCCTGATGCCCAGTCCCTGGCCCTTTGGGCCCCCAGCTCCACCATCCCCCCAGAGCCATCCCCTTACCTCCTCATCCAGTGGATGGCTCTTATTGCAGGGTGCCCAACCAGGAGCTGAGGTGGGACAGCACTTCTGTGTGTGAGAAGGTTTGGGGAGGAGGGGGCGGTGTGGTGACACTCCGTGCTCCCAGATGTGGTGGCAGCGATAATTCCAATTTTATGCCTTTGTTATGGCTTTAATCACTTTCTTTATGCGTTTTGTTCCAGCGATCAGGGAGAGACACCTGATAGGCAAAGAGGATACCAGGGGAACCATTTTTATTTGGAATGTGGTGAGAAGTCTAATTAGAATCTGAATTCTGCTGAGCCTTGAAATGGCCAGCACTTTATCCTGATCGCCTTAGATATTGTTTCGAGTCAATCATCTGTCATGGTGCGGCAGGAGAGCCTCTCCCTGCACACCACGCTCCCTCCCACTGCAGGCCCGGCTGGGGCACACTGTGGGGAGGGAGGCTGGGGCCCCCACTCTCACAGGGGCAAGTGCCTCCTCCTGGGGGTGCATGGGAGGCTGTTTCCTATGGTTCATCATCCCCTGGTGAGGTCTGTCTTTGCTGGGATGCTGAGTGTCAGCTTGTAGGGAGAAGGGCTACTGCAGGACAAGGGTACTGAGCAGCCTGTATCACAATTCGGAACTACTAGGGCTTCTCTGGTGGCTCACTGGTAAAGAATCTGCCTGCATTGCGGAAGGCCTGGGTCCGATCCCTGGGTCGGGAAGATCCCCTGGAGAAGGGAATGGCTACCCACTCCAGTATTCTGGCCTGAAGAATTCCACGGACAGAGGAGCCTGGTGGGCTACAGTCCATGGAGTCGAAAAGAGTCGGACACAGCTGAGAGACTAACACTTTCATCGGGTGAGGTCAAGTTGTCTGGGGATACCGCCTAAGTGGTCCCGCGTCTCCACCAATGGCCCATGGGGACATCTCCTCAATGTCCCCTGGACATCCAGCATCTCTCCCACCCAGCATTTGCCAGATGCTCAGCTCCATTTCTCTGATTTTCCTCACTCCAGTCCTACAGCTAGAACGCTGCTCATGTTTTTTCTTCTTGCTTAGAACATGTGCCACCTGTCACATCCCCAAACTGGTTTCGCCTCCTCCAGAAAGTCTTCCCTGGCCCACAGTGAGTGAGCTTCCTGAGAAGTGGACAGTAACAGCACTGAGCCCCCTATCCCGTGATGGCCATGCAAACTGGACGCTCAGTCCGATCAGATCTCCAGTCCACTTATCTTTCTCCTGCCTTTAAATGGCTCCCGATCTCTTTCTGTAACTGTTTTTGTGTTTGTGTATGCGTGTCCTAAATCCACTCAAGCCCTCTTTGAACATGGCAAAATGTAAAGAATAAATAAATATTATTCTTAATGGCACTTTTATCTCTTGAGCCACACTGTGAGTTCCCCAGACTCTGAGCATTTCTTCCTTGTCTCCTGCCTTTTCTACTATGAGCACACAGGACTAGGCACACAGTGGGGAGCTGTATATCAATCACCTCCCAAAGTCCCAGATTCACTGAGGTTTTCTGCCTCCTGCTTCCCCTCGCCTGTCTCCCCCCAGTACCTACCTGGCTACATACCTACCATGTGGTAGATGCAGGCATTGCTGTGGTGTGATTAATATCTAAAGTAAGTGCTGTTTCTGGCTAGAAGGAGGAGAAGCTGCCCTATGAGTAATGTTCCCGTGGGATACAACCTGGATGGCTGGTGACTCCTTGGAGGGTCAGGAATCCACATATGGTCACTGTGAGTCCTTTTTTGACATTCGGGGTACTCAGTGCCCCTCTAGCCAGGTAGTGTGTCCCATGTGGTAGAGGGTCCTCACTGCTGGGCAGCATCATCATGAGCCTCCTGGACGGTCACTGCCCTCTAGAGACTGTCCTGGCAGTGACGGTGCCTTAGGGGTGGTCCAAGGGGCAGTATGGCCAGACCCCCTATGGGGAGATACAGACTCAGGGTCCCTGAATACCCTTCTCAACATGCTTACCACTGGATCCAACTTTGCATGCAACCCTGACTCGTTTTGATCCTTGATGGTCTCTACCTGCTTGCACCTCAGTTCTCCCTGGTCCCACCTCTGTCTCCCTGGTCCCTGAGCTCTTGGAGGGGAGTAGAGATGGCACCAGCCATAGTTCTAGCAAATCACGGACTCTGGAGTGTGTCACATGCATGCTCAGTCACTTCAGTCGTGTCTGATTCTTTGCGACTCTATGGGCTATAACCTGCCAGACTTCTCAATCCATGGCATTCTGCAGGCAAGAATACTGGAGTGGGGTTGCCATTTCTTTACCAACTGATCCACCAGGGAAGCCCTTGGAGTGCATTTCCAGGACTCTAATCCGAGCAGCCCTCATTTAGAAGGCATGGCTGTTGGTACCAACTGATGAATGAGAGTGAAGAAATGCAAGGAGATGGGGGGAGCCGGTGGGGAGATCCAGAATTGGGAGGTTCTCATTTACAGGAGAAGGCAGGACAGTGGCTGGAGGGACTTAGGAGCAAGTTTCCTAGTGGGAAACTGCAAACTGCTATTGACATCTAGGTATATATTAATAGATCAGATGGCATGTGTGTGTGTGCGCGCATGGGCATGTATAATGGACGGTTGGTAGGTGAGGGATTGCTGGGGGACCCCCATAGGAAAGAAGCAGGACCCTGGTGCACTTAGTCTGACCATGAAGAAGGGTGAGGGTGTGAGGGTGACTCATTCTCCAGCTGCCGTTTCCCCATCTACACGTGGGAGGGAGATGGAGCTCCCTGCCCAGGAGCACATATGCCGGTGGGGGTGGAGGGTGGAAGGACAGAGGTACCCAAGCTGGCAAAGGCCTGGCCTCTTCCTATCTCAGACCCCCTCGAGGCACTGTCCTCTCTCTATCCAGAGCTGGGCTGCAGTGGGGGTAGATGAAAAGGAGGAGAAACTGTTGGATAAAAAGAAATTCGAAAAAAAAGTAAGTGAAATATTCAAACTGGAAAGTGATATTATAGAAACTGCAGCCCACGGCTCAGTGCATTCAAATTTATTCAAACTCGGCGCCTGACAGTGATGGATGCGGCAGCTTTTCCCACAATATGGAGAAGGCGCGGGGGCATTTAGGACTGCGGGTCCCCTCCGGGAGGGTGGGAGCCCACACCACCTCCCATGCCTGGCTCTTCCTAAATGGAAAGCAAGGTTTGGGGTCCTGCCCTCTCTACTCTCCTGAACCCCAGCCACCTCCAGTACCCCACAGTCTTGGGGGAGCTGGGCATCACCAGCTCAAGTGCTTGGGGTATGGCCCAAGACCGAGGTAGCTCACCGTGGACCAGGGCAATCTCTAGTGCCAAGGAAGGGGATGGCCAAGCCTGTCCACGGGGTGACTGGACAAGGGGGTCACAGTAGTGTGGATTCACAACTAAATAGACAGCACGAACCCAACAACCTCTGAGTGTGCTGAGACCGCAGGGTCTTGGGGCTCCTAAGTCAGGGAGCACTTGTCTCTCCAGGCCAATTTGGCAGCCGCTCTGCCCAGGACAAAAGACAGCCTCTGGGGGAACCTCAAGTCTAGGGTCTTGGTCTGCACAGTGGGTAGATGGTAAAGTGTCCTGGAATGCCATGCCCTGGAATATACCCTGCTCCCAGGAGCATCCTCCAGCCTCCACTCCACCAACGCTTCTCCCTACAAGGTTGCTCATGGCCTCTTGTCCAAGGTCCCAACCAACAGACCCCATTGCTGATCCCCAAGCCCCGCCCCAGGGGAACCCTTGGAATACTGCTCACTCCTGAAAACTCAGTCATCTCTCCACCCCTTTGTCCATCTCGTTCTCCTGCTTCACCCATGTCTCTAACACGCCTGTCTCTTTTGCTTTCTACAACCTTGCCCAAATATGGCTACCACGCAAAACAGACCCCAGCCCTCCACTGTCTCCTGCAGTGTCTCAGGAGATCTCAGCCACTCTCTGCAGGTGATGGAAACACTGACCTCTAATTCCAAGCTTCTCTTGAGATCCAAGCCCACAGTCCAAGCAATGCAAGGCTAATATGTTGAAAAGCAAATGCCTCTTCTAAAACTCATACGTCTCTCCCAAAGTCAGTGACAACTTGTGACCCTCTTATTTGTTACTAGCCCTGTCACACACTCCCACTGACCCTCCAGCTACCCTAGAACCTCTAGTTCTTCCCGGACTCATTTCTACCTTCAGTCAGCTTACAAATTCAGAGAGAGATAGTTCCTGATGTCTTTTGCACCCACATTGCCTCAACATCACGACTGGCCCCAGGAAGGCCCTTATCACAGCTCTCCTGGGTCTCCTCAATTCAACCAATAAACTGCTCTGGAGCACCTTCCCTGCACAGGTGATGCATTTTCTTCTGAACAGGACTGTCTGCTTCTAAGTTCTGCATCTTCAGCGATTCTACACGCCACTGCCAGATTAACTTTCCTAAAGCATGGCTCTGATCATGTCACTCCCCTGCTCAAAAACCCTCAATGGCTCCCCACTGCCTACTAAATAAAGTACTAACTCCTTACTCTGATGTTCATGGCCCTTGTGATCTGGCCCCTACCTACTACCTCTCCAAACCTTCCCATTACTCTCCTTCACGCTCATATTAGCCAACCAGATTGGACTCTGAGCAATTCCCCTGGATGCACCCCACCTAGCGAATTCCACCCTTGTGCACTGGTTCATGCTCTTCGCCTGTAAAGCTCTCCTTCTAGAACTGCATCACCATTCAACACCCCAACTCATCTCTGCCCATCAATATTCTGATCCTCTGTAAAACTGGATTCAAATAAAGCTATTCTGAATATTCCCTGTAAAATACTTAGCAAGGTGACTACTAGCTGTTATTGTTATTATTCTTCCTCATGACCAGAGGTGGTTTATCTTTCCTATGAAGCTTCTAGTTCTCTCTACAGCTTTCCTGGCTCCTATCATAGCTTTCCTGATACTGTTATTACTAGTATGTCTGCCCAACAGCTCTCCTGGACTCTAAATTTCTTGAGAGCCAGGACTAAGTAACATTCATTTGTGTCCTCCTCACCTCTAGCCCAGGGGACTCAGTCGACACTCGTTGGAGAAATGATTGAATGAGTGAACAAATGAACCACACACAGCAAGCCTAGCTGGGCTGTGGCTGTGTGGCACAGACTCGGCTCTTCCTAGCCTTCTGTTCTGGACAGTGGCCACCTAAGAGCTCCCTGTCATTACTCCCAGCCCTCCTGACATGTGTCCAGGTGAGCTGGGACACGCGTGTGCAGGCTGTATGACAGGTGTGTCATTGCTCCTGAGCGAGAGGGGAGTGTGGCAGAGTTCAACCTTCCCAACTCATCAATCAAAGGGCACTTACTGACAGCTCCAGAGAGCCAGCTCTGGGCTCTGCTGGGTTACAGGGAACAAGTTGGGGATGAGGGCTACCCTCTGGGGGTTCACAGTCCACTTGCCTCTTCGCTCATCCTGTGACTCTCAGGCTACAGGAGCTTTGAGGACTCTATCGGTGGCTGCAGGCAGGGGTCGGAACACTGATGAGTGGGCAAGACTGTTTCTTCAAGTGGCCAAATGCTGTGTGAGCCAGAAATGACCTTTTTCTCTTTTGGTTTAGATCTTACTGCCCCATCCAGATTGGAACTCCCCTGGGAAGTCTGTTGCTTTCAGCAGAATGCTCCATGACAGAGCCCAGAACCCCACAGATTAAAGCTACAGAATAGAGGGGTGGATGGATGTTGTGAATAGCTGTCAAAATAAATGAGAAAATGAGCAACTCACTAGACATGTGGATGAGCAAAGTACTGGGCAGATGGGCACGCTCTCAGCATCCACTGAGCACCTACTAAGTACCAGCACGGTGTGCATGTGCCTCAGTCCTGTAAGACTCCTTGTGACCCCATGGACTACAGCCCACCAGGCTCCTCTGTCTATGGGATTCTCCAGACAAAAATACTGGAATGGGTTGCCATTTCCTCCTCCAGGGGATCTTCCAGACCCAAGAATTGAACCCAAGTCTCCTGCATTGGCAGGTGGATTCTTTACCACTGAGCCACCAGGGAAGGGACTAAGTACCAGGCACTCTCATTCAATCTTCCCAAGGACCTAGAGCAGGAGCTATTATGATCCCACTGAGGAAGAGGAAACTGGGGTTCAGGGCTCGAAACAACTTGTGTGAGATCACCCAGTTCATCAGTGACAGAGTGACAGAACCGTGGTTCCCTGCCCTAAACTCTACACCTTCCTTGAGTGACCTTCCAGCCAGGGTCATTGACTCCCCACTCTTCATCCCTCCAGCCCTTTGGGGTGTGGGGGTCAGGGGTCGATTAAGCAGAATCCGGGGCAGGAGGTCCACAGATGGGTGGAGGGCATTGTAAAGTTCCTGTCCCGTCTCCTGCACTGGTGGGAGACCTCTGGGCTTTGGGTTTTCCCTCCTTTTCTTGGGTCCCCGCGCCACTCCACCCCCACCCAGACAAGGCGAAATGAAGAAGAAGCACAGCTGGGAAGCCTCTGTTTCCCAAAAGGGGGTCTTTCCAGCCGTCCCTCCACACCTCCTCCGTTTGAGAAGGGAGTGACACCCTCTCCAGAAGGGTCCCTGCGCTGGGGGTGCCTTCCCGGCTCGCCCGCCCCCGCCCCTCCCGATCAGATACAAACAAGCGCGCTAAACTCCGGGAGATTTACAGCGGGGCGGCTGGGCGGCGCGGGCCCCCGGCCGCCGGTGAGATATCTCCAAACAGCGCACTAACCACTTTCCATTTTATACCTCACCAGCTTTATAGCATCTTAAGGATTTCTGTGCACGGCTGGCTTCCTGCCCAGGGAAAAAACCCAGCCTTGTAAATAAATACTAAATATATATGAACAGAGACGACAGCGAGAGAAGCGGAGGAGGGGGACGGGGTGGGGGGACTGCGGGCTGGGGTGGGGGGACCGCCCGGGGCCAGCCATCGAGGAGGAGGAGGGGGCAGGGATATACCGGGGTGTCCGAGACAAAGGCGACTGGGGAAAAAGCAGCTGGCAGGAAGAGTGAGGGAAACTGAGACTGCACAGCCGGGGGCTGGATGGAACCTGGCTCCTGGGGGGGTGGGGGTGGGGGGCTCGTGGGGAGAACTCCCTTCAAGCTTGGGGAGAAAGTGAAGCCTCTTCCAACCCTGCGTCCCCTTCTCCCCATAATTTCTGAAGGGACAGACCCGGAGGGGCTACCCCTGCTGTGTGTGTGTCAGTGTGTATGTTGTGTATGTGCGACAGGAATCTGTCAGGATGTGCTTCAAGGAAAGGATTTATGTGTGTGTGCACATATATGTGTGTGCAGGTGTGTGTTTGGGGTGTGTGTAGTGGGTGGGACTGTGCCAGGTGAGTACTGGGGCCTCGTGGGCATGTGGGCATGTGGGCAGAGCGTCTGTGGTGTGGTCAGGGTCGGGGGTTAGGGTACATTTGGGGAAATGAGGAAGCTGGTGAGTTCTGAGAATGGAGGCCGTTATGAAGGGCTGATGGAGGCATCAGATAGATTTGGGTGTCTCAGGGAGGGTGGGGGTCTCTGGGAGAAAAGTCATGGGCTCAGGTAAGGCAGGATGGCCCTTGAAGGGAATTGGTGTTGGAACGGAAAGCAAGTGTCCAGGCACGGGTGAATTTTGCAGTGCTACCAGGTGATCACACCACCACCTCCTCCCTAGCCCCACTCCCTGAGTCTTTCTAGAAGCCCTGGGACCTTCTCCACAGTGGCCACTAGGGAGAAGGCCCCCTATGCTGATTGAAGCCCCCATGTTGCCCCAGCCCCCTGCTCTCAGAACTCTGGACAGGAGCCAGAGTGGAACTGGGGGCCCGGAAGAACCCTCCTCTCCCCTCCCAGGGGACCCAGCCATCCCTTCTCCTTCCCCCCTTGTCTTCGATATTAAGTATTCAAACCTCATTTACATCCTTATTTTTCAATTTGCTGCCACAGTAGTTTAATTTATTCGATATAATTTCTTTTTCTGAGGGGACATTAATCATTGCCCTGTGCTTTTGGGCGCCTGTGGGATCTCCGCGTGTGTATGTGTGTGCGTGTACGCATCTGTATGTGAGTGGGGGGGCGGGCACCGCATGTATCTGTGAGTGTGCATCTGCGTCTGTGTGTGTCTGTGCCCACGCCTACTTGTGACTGTGTGTCAGTGAGGTGCGAGTTTGGTATGTGACTATGAGTGTGCGTGTGTGTGTGTGAGAGAGGGAGACAGTGTGGGTCTTTGCAAGAGGGCTTTGTGAGAGAGTTGGGGTGGGTGAATACGTGTGGGAGGGATTGGGTCCTCTTCTTCAGATCCTTCCTGGCCCTTCCCAGGATTCAACAAGCAGGGGAAGAGGGCAGAGTAATTGGGAGACAGGACATGCGCCTCGCACCCCTTCTTGGAGCTGAGCAACTTCAGGGACACTCCCCATCCTGGGGCACCATCAAGGTGGGGGTCTTTCCAGCCTCCTCTGCCAGTTTGCCTTTCCTGAGAGTGTGTGTGCCAGACGGTGGTAGCTGTAATGTTCTAGAATCCATGGTCTCTCAAGAAAGAGAGAGGCTGGGGGCGAGGAGAGGAGGCGAGACAGACAGAGAGCAGAGCGAGGCTGGCCATGGCCTGGGAGGAAAGAAAGAGGGAAGAGAGGCATGGAGGGTGATGGGGAGAGGAGCAGGAAAGGGGGAGGTGAGCGAGCCGGCAGCGCCTCAGCCCATAAAGTCCCCGGAACGGGAGGAAGGGGCGAGAGAGACTGCGTCAGCTCAGGCCCAGTCATGGCTCAGTGCAGAGTTGAGGGGGGTGCACAGGGTGAGGGCTGGTTTTCTTCCAGGAGCTGAGATGAGTGAAGTCACTTGGGGGAGGCTTGTTTGGAGAGAAGAGACAAGGGGAAGGAGACGGGGGAGGGAGGGAGAGAAAAACCCCCTCCTGGGGATATAATTCAGGGAATGACTCTGAGGAAAATTTCTGAGGATGTTCAAGGGACTCGAGGGAAGACGCTCTCCAGTGCTAGCCTCCCTCCCACCTCACAGCGCATCTGGGCAAATCCAAGGCTTCCTGAGATGCTCTTTTGGTCTGCGGCCCCCAAAGCCCTCAGTTTTCCTTCTCTGGCATGTTCTTGGAGTCTCCTTTCTCCCCACTGGTGGAGCCTGGGGGAAAAACGAGCAAGGAATTGAGGGGTGGCCCCCGGTACCCCAGGCGCGGTGATAGGAATGCACCTGACTCCCACATACTCTTTCTGACAACTGCCCCAGGTGGGGACAGTGTCGTCACTTCAGAGAGGAGGGAGGGAGAGGTCGGGGCTTGTCCAGAGTCAAGCAAAAGTGCAGAGGATTTAGGTCAATCTGCCTGAGTCTAGGTGCTGAGATTGCCTCCCTCCTCTCTGTTGCCTTCTAGGGTTGTGTCTACCTTACCCCTCCTGCCTTTGTACACACTCAAGCAGACACAATACACATTCACGCAGGCACGATACACGCTCACGCAGGCACGGTACACGCTCATGCACGTATAATTAACACAAAAAATAAGATCTGGGACCCAAGGCTCAAGTCAGGAGGCTTTTGGAGCAGGAGTCAAGAGGTTGGGGAGACCACTGCAGCTGTTTTCCCAGCTGCCCCCCACTGTGAGGGTGCCAAGGCCCAGGACCTGAGCACCCCCAGGGCCCTTTTGGACCCTGTCTTCCTTCTCACCCAGGGCTCGGAGGCTGCTTAAAAACCCCTTCAGAAAGGTAGAGGCCAAACCCATTCAGACTCAAGGACTGTCTGGTTCTGCCCTGGGGCTTGGTTTCTGCTCCCAGGACCTGAATGAGTCTCAAGCCCAGTATTAAACAGTTATAACTTGCCCATGTTGACCTCATTCATCCCAATAGTGACATGAGATCTATGGTTTGGGGGGCGGAACTTCTTCCTCTAAAATTTTGAAAATAAAATTCTGAGAAATGATCTAAAATTGGAACTCATGGGACCTCAATGTCTGAGCCTGCAAATATCTGACTCTCTTGAGGTGGACAGGTTTAAATATTCCAATACCAAATACCTATGAATGAGAAGGTCCCCCAACATCCAAGCATTTGAGTGCACAGGTCCCTGAGCTCCTGGGGGTGATGATGGAGCAGGTAGGGGCTCCATTTGAAGATCTGAAATGGAGGGGAAGGCCTCACCATGCCAGCTTCAGCTCTTCAGGGTCCCCTCTGCCTCCCTTGCTCCCTCCTGAGTGTCTTCAGCTCTAGTGACCTAGAGAGGCCACTCTTCCTTCTCACCCTCCAGAAGTTTGGCTCAGTGCTCACACCCGGGCTCCTGGCACGGACGTATGACACAGAAGCCATCAACCACTCGGGTCAGAGATAACTGGGGGATGCAACGGGGGGTCTTTGGGCATGCGGAGATGGGGCGAGGGGACAGGCCTGGGGCCGAGGAGAAGGTAGCGTGTTCATTTGAATAATGGGCAAAATCAAATTAATTCTACATTAAATAGTTGTGAATAAAGGGTTGAAGTCAGCAGTTTCAAACTTGTTTTCCTTAATTACTTTCCGTGTTTAATGTCATTAAGAAGATTAAAAATTCATTAACAAGAGTACTAAAGTGGCAAATCAGGAAAGCGATCACTCCAGGTTGGAAACTCCGCTGAGGCCGCACAGTCTTGCGGGGAGCGGGGGGCGGTCAGGGCTGGGGGTTTTGGGCCCATGAGGGCTGGGGGGGCAGGTGCACACTCACACACTGGTACACAGCAACAACATCACACCCATCCACAATAATGGTTGGCACACACACACACATGTGCTCAGACACTTTCCACTCATCCGCACCCAGGACTTCTGTAATCATGGAGAGGCCATGTATTAGGGTCTGTATCTAATCAGGCCCCTAACTTCATAAGAGGGAAGATTAAAGCTCAAACTTCTGTGACAGCCAGAATATGGCCACAGGAATCTGTGTCAGGCCAACAGTCTCCGAGTTCACTTTCTGGTCTCCTGGGCATCTCTCAGTCCTCCCTGTCTCCTTTCTTCTCCCCTCCCACACTAAAGGGCTCTCTCAGGGCCAACCTGATCAGTTTCCTGGGAGGAGCTGCTGTCTTTGAGGCTTAATTATCCTGGAAAAGGATCCCTTTTGTCTCCTTAGTTTGTGTGTGGGGGGCGGTTGGCTGGAGGGTGGGGAAGGGTCAGGTTTCCTCTAAGATGAGGAAGCAAGGGAGCCGGGAGACAAAGGGTAACCCAGTCCAAGGGGCAAGACAGAAACAGCTGGAGAATCGGGAACCAAGTGTCCTGATGTTCAGACCAGATCCTAACCCCAAGCCCCCATTTCTACCGCTTCACCCTCTCCTTCTGCCTTTTTTCTCCATCTCGTTGGCTGGCCTCCTTCCTCCCAAATTTCAGACTTTCTCTCCTTCACCATGAAAGACCCTCCCTGTGGCTCTCTCTGTCTCTCTGATTGCATTTCTGTCTTATTCTCTAGGTCCCAAACTCAGGGACAGGTCCCTACGGGGGGCTGGGTCACCTTGTGTGCACCCGTGCCTTTGTGACTGTGTGTCTGGGTGGCCTTGTTGGTGACTGTGTGTGTGTATCTGAGTGGCTGTGTGAGAAAACTGTGATCTCAGCTGGGAAATGGCATGTTAGTCATAAACAAATGCAACTAGATTAGCCTTCGACATTTCATTAGAAAGAAACCTCTCATTTTATAGATGGGAAAACCAAACTCTAAGATGATGAAGTTCTACTCCTAGAAATAAACTCAACAGAGATGAAAACATCGGTCCACACCAAACCAAGAATGTTCATAGTAGTATTATTCACAACAGTCAAAAAAGTAGAAACAATCCAAATTTCCAACTGATGAATGCATAAATAAATGGCGTACTACAGCCATACTATGCAATATTTGTCCTTAGAAAGAAATGAAGTTCGGATTCGTTTGACAACATGAATGAATAACAGAAACATGTTATGTGAAAGAAGCGAGTCACAGAAAGCTGTGCATTGTATGATTCTTTTTATAGAAAATGTCCAGAATAAGCAAATATACCGAGAAAGAAAATAGACCAGGGGTTGTTCAGAGCTGGGGGGAGGGGTACTGGGGGGAAGTGGCTGTGGGAGAAAAGGGGAGTGACTGACTGCTAGTGGGTATAGGTTTAGGGGGGATAATTCAAATGTTCTAAAACATCTTACAGTGATAGTTGCACAACCTTGTGAATATACTAAAAATAGTGACTTGCACACTTTAAATGCTAAAGCTGAAACTGCAATACTTTGGCCACCTCATGCGACGAGTTGAATCACTGGAAAAGACTCTGATGCTGGGAAAGGTTGGGGGCGGGAGGAGAAGGGGATGACCGAGAATGAGATGGCTGGATGGCATCACCGACTCTGTGGACATGAGTTTGAGTGAACTCCGGGAGTTGGTGATGGACAGGGAGGCCTGGCGTGCTGTGATTCATGGGGTCGCGGAGAGTCGGACAAGACTGAGCGACTGAACTGAACTGAACTGAACACTTTAAATGAATTATATTTTGATAATGCTTTTATTTTTTCTTTTTAAAAAGATATTGTATCTTGTTCAAGGTCTCCCAGCAACTGAGTGGTGGTGCTGGTACAAGAACTTGATCCTTTGACTCTAAGCTCAGTGCTCTTCCCACAAGCCTTCCAAAGCCTCAAAAGTCTATGGAGACCTGAAGGCCGAGTCCTACTTGCATGGCGGAGGTGGGAAGGGGGTGGTCCACACAGCATCCTGGCTTTTCTGTAGGGTTGTGCGGTTTCTGTCTGTAATGGTGTGTCGTGTTGTGCAACAAGACAGAAGCTGTCTCCCAGCTCTGTGCGGGCAACTGTGGCTCTGCACATCCGTGTCTAGGCTCAGAAACCTCTCCATAGTGCTTGCTGTTTGTGCCCACGTGCCTCTTCTCATGGGCTAGATTTCCGCGCTCATCGGCATGTGTAGGTATATCTGGGTGCGCCCATGTCTCCGCATGTCAGCTTACATGTCTGCATCCAGGAGGCCTCGGGACTTCATGGGAGTCAGTGTTCACATGTTTCTGCCTGTTCAATGTGCCTCGGTGGATGCCCATGGTTTTCTTAATGTGTCAGCTTGTAAGTCTAGGTTCATGCGTCTTCACCTCTGAGTCTCCACCTGGGATTTGTGTTGGAGGGTCTCTGCACTTGCCAGTCTGCATGTTGGTATTCTGGTGTCTACACTTGGGAGCCGGCACCCATGGAGGAGGGCCTGTGGGCCCGTCCTTCTGAGTCTGTGTGTCTGAACCCCTCCTCCAGGCGCCAGCCCCAGAAGGCGCCTGCCTCCCCACCCCCGCCTCTGACAGCCGTGGAGAGAGCGTCACAATAAATTCATGGCCGCCCGGCTGGGAAACAGGCGGCTGCAATGGAAAGGAAGCGTGGATTTGCATATTGAATTAAAATTAAGAGCTAATTATGCAAATAAATTATGACATTTGGCAGGAGAATTTGCTTCAAGATCATTTATTACGTTCTTTTTATAACAGTGTGAGCATTTAACGGTCAAAGACAATATTTTAAGGGGAAATTAACGCAAGATTATTAACCTAAAAACAATTCCACGTTAATGAGATGGTGAGCTGGTCCCCCCCACACACCTGGGCAGGTCTACGCCTAGGCTGGGAAGGCCTTATTCTCCTCCTCTCCTTCCTTCACCCGGTCTGCAATGGGGTAGACCAGGAGGGCACCTGGGATGGGAGAGGGAACCTTGGGGTTGGCGTTCCTTAGGGTCTGCTGAGCTGATGATGCTCTCATCTGAGATCAAGGCCCTGAGTTGAACTTAGGAGGCCCTGAGGATGAGCTAAACTCCACTCCCGGAGACCCCTACTCTGATGATGAAACACATAGTTCTGGCCTTGGGCAGCCCCGTTTTAAGGAGGAAGACAGGTCCTCCCCCACATACACACAACCCTAAAAATGACTGTAAATACCAGTGGGGATGGGGCCTGGAAAATAGAGTTTAAATAGCCTAGTTGCACGCCACCTCTGACAACTTCTGTCTGCTCCTTCTTCCATGCTGTAGAACCTCAGATTCCCCGGTGTCCCCCAGGCCCTGTATCCTCCAGAACTTGACAGAGCTCTTTTTTGTTTTGTGTTTAAAGATATTGTCTCTTGCTTAAAGTCTCCCAGCAAGTGAGAGGTAGAGCTGGTGCAAGAACTTGATCCCTTGACTCTAAGCCCAGTGCTCTGCCCACAAACCCTGGGAGGCCTTAAAAGTCTAAGCTCTACATCCACTCTCTCTAGTTTCTCTAGGACCTTAACCTGTCAGCCTAGTTTTTCTTTTGGGAGGATGGCAAAGAAAGGGGGTCTCTAATTTGGGTTTCACTGGGATCCTCCAACCCATCCTACATCAAGTGGGGAGTGAACCACAAAGGAGTGGTGAATGGTGTCCTCTACAGGCCCCACTTTTCTCTGTGTATGTGTGTGGGGTGGGGGGCGGGCAGGAGACCATCTGTTCAATTTGTTCCCTGTGCGAACTCTGTGTTGTGCAGGCTTGTAGGGCTAACCTTTGTTGGCGGGGTGGGCCTCTGAAAGGAGCCCAGGGACTCCGCACAGGCTACTTGGCTGGGTAAATGCCATGGGTTCCCAGAAAGTCCCTGCTCTGATGCATACCTGCTCCCTGGGAAGTGAGACACTGTCACTTGTCATTGCTCCATGCCAGCATTTGGTCCCTCCTGGAGTGACCACTGGGAGGGACAGCCTTTCCTCATGCTAAACTACACCTCCAGACCCAAGACTGCATTTGAGTTGTGCAGAACTCCGGGAGCCAGTGTCAGATGGCATGGGGACAGACCAAGGTGACAGCAAAGACTATGGGTCTGGACTTAGGAGACCCTATAGGCTCAGGAGTCCTGAGGTCACATTCCCTCTCTGCCATTTACTGGCAAGTTGCTGTCCTCCTGGATGACTGCCCTCCAGATCCTTCCCCACCCTCCTCCACCCTGCTGTGTGCCTGGAAGCCTGGCCTGCATAGTCTGCATGCACTGGCCACCTTGGGTTCCACTAGAAGGAGAGGAGAGGGGAGTCGGGGTATTTCCTTCCTTGGCTCCCTCACACCCGGGTTGGCTGCACCTCCCTACCAGGGGCCACAGTTCTCCACACCTCTCCACTTAGCTCTCTCTCTCTCTCTCTTGATTTGAGTTACATTTATCCATCTTTGTTCCTTTTAGACCTGGGTTGGTCATGGCTTTCCACCGTTACCAGCCCCAGGGTACTGCACCATCACTGGTACCTTTCCCAATCCCTGTCTTAGTTCAGTTCAGTTCAGTCGCTCTGTCGTGTCCAACTCTTTGTGACCCCATGAATCACAGCACACCAGGCCTCCCTGTCCATCACCAACTCCCAGAGTTCACTCAAACTCATGTCCATCGAGCTGGTGATGCCATCCAGCCATCTCATTCTCTGTCGTCCCCGTCTCCTCCCGCCCCCAATCCCTCCCAGCAGCAGAGTCTTTTCCAGTGAGTCAACTCGTCTCATGAGGTGGCCAAAGTATTGGAGTTTCAGCTTTAGCATCAGTCCTTCCAATGAACACCCAGGATTGATCTCATATAGAATGGACTGGTTGGATCTCCTTGCAGTCCAAGGGACTCTCAAGAGTCTTCTCCAGCACCACAGTTCAAAAGCATCAATTCTTCGGCGATCAGCTTCTTCACAGTCCAACTCTCACATCCATACATGACCACGGGAAAAACCATAGCCTTGACTAGACGGACCTTGGTTGGCAAAGTAATGTCTCTGCTCTTTAATATGCTTTCTAGGTTGGTCATAACTTTCCTTCCAAGGAGTAAGCGTCTTTTAATTTCATGGCTGCAATCAGCATCCGCAGTGATTTTGGAGCCCCCCCAAAAAAAGTCTGACACTGTTTCCACTGTTTCCCCATCTATTTCCCATGAAGTGATGGGACCAGATGCCATGATCTTTGTTTTCTGAATGTTGAGCTTCAAGCCAACCTTTTCACTCTCCTCTTTCACTTTCATCAAGAGGCTTTTGAGTTCCTCTTCACTTTCTGCCATAAGGGTGGTGTCATCTGCATATCTGAGGTTATTGATATTTCTCCCAGCAATCTTGATTCCAGCTGACCTTTGTAAATAGTTGTTTTATTAAACTCTTTTCAGATGACCCAATAGGATATGCCATACATTTCCTGTCAAAACTCTGGCTGGCACATTTCCAGAGCATCTCATTTCCCTCATTGTAAACAAGGATAATAATACACGGCTGCCAAGTTATTAGTACATATCCAGAGAGATCATACATATCAAGGTGCTTTGTAATTTATAGATCACAAGTCCAAATGCTTGTTTCCAGGTAGAAATTAGACCAGAAATTAGGTAGATGTCAAAACCATCTCTGCTATAAAGATTCTGTGTGACCTTAGATAAGTCACTTCCCTTCTCTGAGCCTGGTTTCTCACTGACAATGTGCAAGGGCTAAACTCCTATCTTTAAGGGCCAGTTGTAGAAACTGGTGAGTCTATGTTCATTTTGCTGTTGAGGAAAGAGAGGTCAAGAGACTTGTCCAAGGTCACACCAGCAGGTTCATGGCCACCTGGCCTGGGGTCCTGCTGTTGGACCTCAGGTACCTGGTGAACAGACAAGCCAGGGGTACCTGGGGCCGGGGGTCTGCTCCCAAATCCGAGTGGCTCTCTGTGCCTCCTGGGACAGGGTGAACCACCCCCTGGAGAGAAAGGATGAGATTATTAATAACAATGCTAGTAAGAGAGAGAAAACAAGGCCAGCAGGGCCTGAGCATTTTTTAAATAAAGAAATTCCCCTCATCTCTTGGTTAATTTAAAAGGTTTATTTCTTGAAATGAATCCTCTTCATCAAACCCCCGATCCTTGAAGATCGGAGGCGACTGCGAGTGCCGGTAATGAATTGATTTGTAACGTGAGCGACACGGCGCCCTCCCACCCGTGCCCACCGCGGGCCCTTCATCTGCGGTGTTTAAGGGGAAATGAGCTTCTCCATCTCTTAGCCCAAAGCCCAGCACCTCAGAAGCGAGGCCCAGGCCCAGCAGATGTCCCCAGCTTGGAGGGTCTGTCCGGTAGGTCACCCCTCAGGGCTCCCAGCACCCCTCTCCTTTCCTTTAAAGGGAGAATCAGAGAGTCACTTAGTCCAACACAACCCAGTGGCCAACCTGAGCCCACAACAGCCACTCAGATGGACAAGCATTTGAGCAGATACCCCCACACCCCTGTACATACAGTCACACTGACCCTTTACCAGAGCACAGCTGCACTTAGCCACCTCACCACACAAAGTCACATGCAGCAGTCTCCCTTCAGGCATGAGATGCAGAAATATAGTTACACACACAAGGTATCCAGTCACAGAGATGCATCTAGGTCCGGTTGTACAAACACACAGGAGCACACATCCTGGACATGAGACCCATGCTTCTATAGGCATGACAATTAATCTGTCAGTATTCGGTAATGTAGGCATAGTGTGGTAGAAATAGCATGGGCTTTGGCTACAGAGCTCTTTTTGAATCTAAATCTCATTATCTCCAATCTGCTTGACCTTCCTCAATTTCCTTCTCTGTAGAAATGAAGCCACATTTGTCACATGGGTTTCATATATATATATATATAATTTATTCATTTATTTATGGCTGCACTTCGTTAGTCATATGTCTTTGTTGCTGAAGTGGGCTTTCTCTAGTTGTGGAGCAGGGGCTGCTCTTCGAGGCGGTGCCTGGGCTTCTCACTGCGATGGCTTCCCTTGTGGATCATGCCCTCTAGGCTCATGAGCTTCAGTAGTTGCAGCATGAGGGCTCAGTAGTTATAGAACATGGGCTTAGCTGCTCCAGGGCATAAGGAATCTTCTAGAACCAGGGATTGAACCCGTGTCCCCTGCACTGGCAGGCAGATTCTTATCATCTGCGCCATCAGGGAAGTCCTGCCTCACAAAATAAAATAAAAAACTTTTGAAACTGTTAGCTCCGTGAAGGCAAGGACCTTTGTGAATGAGGTCATGTATGTTGAGTAATTAATAGAGTTTGGCATAAGTCGGTGCTTAATAAATGCTGCATAATATCACAATAAGCACCCACTATTTTATCCTCAATGCCTTGTATAGGGCTTGATGTGCATTTTAAAGTAACTGTATGTTAAATTACGCCTAGTACATAGTCAATATTAATAGTGAAAGTCGCTCAGTCATGTCTGACTCTTTGCAACCCATGGACTATACAGTCCATGGAATTCTCCAGGCCAGAATACTGGAGTGGGTAGCCATTCCCTTCTTCAATTAGAAAGAGGGAAGCAGGAAAATGATGATGACTTAGTGCTTGCAATGTGCCAAGCCCTGTGCTAAACAGATACAGGTTATTTCATAGACTCTTCTCAACAAGCTTCTGAGAATGGGCTAATCATGTCCATTTGTAAATGAAGTAGGCACAGAGAGAAGTGGCTTGTCCAAGGTCACACAGCCAGTAAGTGGACAGGAGGTCCACTGAACCCAGGTGGTCTGACTCCAGAGCCTGTCCAGGTTGTGGGTGATGCTGAGAAAAGTGCAGAAACGGCCTTACTCTTCAGGAGAAGCCATGTGTCCTTGGGGCTGAGCCACTTGTGCCTTGAGGCTGCCTACTTGAAGTCACCTCCTTGAAGGTCCCACTAATCCTACCGAAGTCATAGGCTAGAGTCTTGATGACATGTCCAGTGGCAGGTCTGTGCCGGGTAGATGGGCAGTACTGGCTCTGGAGGACTCTCAGGACTGTCCCCCAGTGTGGGCAAAACCTCCAAACTTGGCTGAGACCACTCTGTGCTTCCAGCTTCACCATCTCATCAGCCTCAAACTGATCTTTGGTGCCAACTACACTCCTAGTTTTAAGGGGGATGAACCCAAACCCAAATACCCTGGGCACATGCACATGGCAAGATACTACCTCTTACCTTCCACCTTCCTGTTTTGGCTGCTGTCATTTTTACTGCCACCTCTTGAAGGCCAGGACACCACAGCCCTTCTCCCCATGGTCCCCTTCTTGCTGGGAAGCAGGTCAGCTGAGATAGTGGCTTGGTCATAGGTTGGATCCAGGTAGAGGAGCCACATGAACCCCAGTCCTCCACACAACCTCGAGGCCACTCTTTGTCTGGGTCTGACTCTCCTGGGTTTCTCATGGGCTTTTCCCCTCTTCCTCATATCCATGGTCCCCTCCCCACCCCAGTCCTAGGGTCAATGAGAGCTCATGGACCTTCCCGAATGGCCCTCCAGGCCTCAGTTCAGCCAGAGTCCCAAGGCAACCCTTGAGAAGTGAGACACTCCATCTCCAACCCAGGAAGACTCAGGGGCACCCACAGGTCTCTTCCCACTCCTCAGGGTGCTCTGAACACCCCATCTTCCCTCACTTAGAAGTACAGTGCTGAGTGGGCACAGGGCGGGGGCGAGGGGTACACATTTCCCTCCTGCAACTTCCAAGAAGAAAATCATTTTTTATAACTGTTGGAATCCTGATTGAGCTGTCAAAAGTACATGAAACCAGCTCCATGAATGGTAAACTATCCATCAGTCACAGGCCTATTTGTCCTGAGACAGTATAAACATCACACATTTTTCTTCAAGATAGAAAATAATACTTACCCCATTACATCCAGGTGATTTGGCCCCCAGCCCCCAAAGTAACATATTACTCATACTGGTCAGTTCCCTTCTGGTCTCCCAAATCTTTTTATTCTTTTGCCCACCAGACTCACTTTCCCTGAAGCATTACCTCGGTTCTGCCTATCAGCTTTCTATCTGTTTAAAGCCAGATTTAGCACCCGTGCCAGAAGTTAATAAGTGCTAAGAAGAAACATGAAGGAAATCACTCTTGAAGATATGAACTAATTTGGATTCCAGTGGTAGTTCGGTGGTAAAGAATCTGCCTGCCAATGCAGAAGTCACAGAAGACATGGGTTTGATCCCTGGGTTGAGAAGATCCCCTAGAGGAGGAAATGGCAACCTGCTCCAGTATTCTTGCCCGGAAAATTTCATGGACAGAGGAACCTGATGGGCTACAGTCCATAGGGTCGCAAATAGTTAGACATGACTTAGTGACACAGCACGCCTGCTCTAGTGGTCTGACTTCAGATAAGTTAGCACTCAGCATTTTTCAAAAGGAAAATGAGAATAATAATAGGATATACCTTGTGGGACTGTGAGGATTCAGTGATAGCCACAATGCAGTTCCTAGCATACAGTAAGTATTCAGTAAGTAATTACTATTACTAATACCATCACATTATATATACTTTATGTAAGCACTTAAGCAAATCAGAACTTCTAAACTTGAATAATGCACACACTTGTGCAGACATGCACAGGCTGACAGAAGTCTAAGCTGACATGTGGAGGTGGCATAGAGCAGTGGCTAGGAGTACACTCAGGAGCCAGACAGTTCAAATCCAAGCTCTACCTTTTAAAGGCTGTGTGATTTGGAGCAAGTTACTTAATTTCAGTTTTCTCACCTGTAAGATGGGAATAATAATAGTTCCTCTTTTATAGGATTATTGTGAAGGTTAAATTAGTTACTATTTATAAAACACTATGTGTTTTAAACAGAAATAAATCTCACAATCTTCTAAAAGTTAATAACTGTCTAGCTCTGAGAATTTGCAGAGCACTGTCACATGTACACTCTTATAGATCTTTTCAATAAACTTTAAGGCAGGATTATTATCACCCCATTTCCAGATAGGAAACTTAGGCTAAAAGAGATTAATGATTTGTACTAACCCAGCAGCAAGTGAGCAAGTGAGCAGTAGATAAGCCAAGTCTCTTTGCTTTAAGTTTCATATTCTTTTCACTAAGCAACAGACACCTGGACAGAGTGTGTGTGTAGGTGTGTAAGCTAAGGAGGCTTCCTCTGCCTTTGGATTGGACTCTCCAACCCTCCTTCATCCCTCTCATCTTCCCTTAAAGGGTCCCTGTCCCTAGGGATTGGTCAAAGCAGTAGTTCTCAATGTGTGGTGCCCACCTGCAGCATCAGCATCATCTGGGAACTTGTTAGAAATACCCTTTCTTAGCCCCCTTCAGCTGATGAATTGAAAACTGTGGGTATGGACTCAGCACTAAGTGCTATGGCAGTTCAGGAGAACAGGGTGGGCTGAGGGAAGTGTCTGGAAGAGGAGAGGCTGGACGTGGGCCTTGAACAAGGGGCAGAATAGAGAGCTGTGATGAGATTGAGATGAATACCATCTCATGAGAGTAGCTGAGGAGTCTGGCCCATTGCAGTGAAAGTGCTGAGGCTGAAGCCATTTGGTGTGTGGCTCTCCCGGACACCGTATCCTATTAAATGATCGGTCCTTGAATATCTGGAGAGAGGCTTCGTGGGAGTTTGTCCTCTCAGTCAGCCCCGGTCAGCCCCAGGTCAGAACATCACCAGAGTGGGGGATGCCCTTCTACCACCATGCTCCCTAGATTTGTCCCGAAAGTGGCAGCCCTCAGCCTTGAATGACTGCATGGGGGTGGGCCCAGCCTCATTCCCATCAGGCCCATATTCACAAAGTGAGGGGATATTTTGCACTGAGCATGGGGGGCAACTGTGGCCTTCTCCTCCCCACTTCCCTGGGGCCTGAGCCAGGGCCAGCAGAGACCCAAGCCAGGGCCAGCAGCATGCAGCCAGCGGCCCTGCCCAGCACGGCACTTCCTCCATGTCCACCCCATGTGTACGCCCTGAGGCTGAGACACTGGGCTGGGAAGAGTCTAGGGTGAGCGGGCCAGGGTCTCCAGGGCTGGGGAAGAGCAAGCCCCATCCCAGCTCCCTTCCCCGCCACCCCCTCTCCCCCCCACCCATCTCCCCTCCCCATGTCCTGCCCGGGGCTGCCACTAGGAGGCTAATGAAAAGGGAAGAGGCAGGCCGGGGCTCGAGCCAACAGGAGACAGCAAGGGGACAATGGGAGGCAGGAGGGGGTGGCCCTCAGGCAGGGACAGACAATGTCCCCATATGGGAAGCAGACGGAGCCGCCCCTCCTCACTCAGTCCTGGGGCCTCTGCGGCGGGCAGCACCGTCAGCTAAATGTCAGAGCCAGAGCCGGAGCCCTCCGAGCTGCTGTGGCAGGAAAGGAGCAGAAGGAGGAGCGTTCTCAATTCAGCAAGTGTCCTGCTGAGGACTCCATGGGGGGCGTGAACCAGCAGCATACCCACAGCCCTCACGTGTTCACACACATCGTCAAGTCACTATCTGGGTTTTCCAAACATTTTTCAATTTCAATTTCAATGCCAAAAGTAAAGGAGTAAACCATACAGACGTATGCAGAGTAAAATATGAAAATTCCCCTGTAGCCCGCAGCACACACCCCCAACTTTTTTTTCAGAAGCATTTATTTTTAACACTGGCCTCGAGCAAAGGCCAGTTTCTATTGTAAATCCAAGGTGGACCAGCTGTCAGTCACGATATTGTCAAGCTGGTCTCAAGCCAAGCTTTCCCTGGAGCCCAGCGAGACTCACACACAGTTCTATTCTGCGCATGGTCCCAGGCTGTAAATCCTCTGGAAAGGTCCCCTTTCTACCCACCTTTACCATTTCTCAAGTGTTAAGAAGAAAATCTTCTGTCTTTATTAAATCTAAGCCCCATTTTTGGTTTTATAAGTTTTTGTCTTTAAAATTTAGTTCAGCTTGTTTGTTTTCATTCAAATTATGTTTGCTAGAAATTGAAAGGTATGAATAAACTTTTAGGAATTTCATAGTGACATAAGGCCTGGAACGTTTTGAGCATCCAGCCCATTAGAAGAAGTAAACACCTGAAAATCAAGTGGAGATTCTACTTGCCTCAGGGACTTCCCCAAAAGACACCTCTCTGGGACTTAGGATTATACTAGTCTCTTCTCTAGGGGAGGGAATTAGCAATTATTGGGCCCCCTACTATGGGTCAGAGCCCTTATATGTTGTGTCGGTCAGGGCTCACTTAGTCACAAGTGATAAGAACTGATCTGAACCAGTTTAGCAAAGAGGAAAATCTACTGTGATGGACATGGTCATCTATGTAGTCACAGCACAGTTCAACTAACCAGAGAGCTAAGAGAGAGTTGGTGCAGAGCTTCAGGAACATTCAGAACCTGATCCGGAAGGACACAGGATGCTTTATCTCTAGTGTCACCTGCAGCTCCTACTAGAAAGGAAGGACCAACTCTCCTCTCAGTTCCAGTGTGAAGGAACCCAGAGAGGGACCCAGATGGTCCCCACAGGTCAGAAGCTTAGTCTGGGACCAGGTAACTCTGGTCAGAGGTGGGATAGGGTCGGGAGACTCTCTCTGAGACCTTATGTTGGTTTCCTAAAGAAGAGACTGCCACTCCCAGAGGGGCTTAACCAACAATACAATACCAACTGTCTACTATAATACATCTTTAAATCTTCACAAGTCTGTGAGGTAAGAATTGTTATTATCCCCGTTTTACAAGTGGGTAAACTGAGACTCGGGACATAGACTAATTAACCTAGAGCCTAGATTCAAAGCCAGGTCTGTTTGACTCCAAAGCCCATGCTCTTGACAAGTGTAACACTGATTTCCTTGTGAGATGGAAAAAACTGGTGGCTTAAAACAACAGAAATTTATTATCTTACAGATCTTGGGGCTCAAAGACGAAAATCAAGGTGACAGCAGGGCTAGTCTTGCCCCAAAGCCTTTAAAGGAAGAGCCTTCCTTGCCTTTTCCAGCTTCTGGAAGCCCCAGTTATTTCTTGACTTGTGGCAGCATCATCACTCAGATCTTTGCTTCAATATTCACATGGCCGTCTTCCCTCTGTGTCGGTATCTTCACCCGGCAGATCAATCTATGCTTATAAGGCCATCAATCCTTTTGAATTAGGGTCCTGGTCTACTCTAGTGTGACCTGATCTTTTTTTTTAGCTGTGCCATGCAGCTTGCAACTTCCCTCATAGCTCAGTTGGTAAAGAATCTGCCTGCAATGCAGGAGACCCCGGTTCAATTCCTGGGTCAGGAAGATCTGCTGGAGAACGGAAAGGCTACCCACTCCAGTATTCTGGCCTGGATAATTCCATGGACTATACAGTCCACAGGGTTGCAAAGAGTCAGATACAACTGAGCGACTTTCACTTTCACACAGCTTGCAGTATTGAACCTGGGCCTCAGCAACGAAAGCAGCAAGTCCTAACCACTGGACTACCAGGAAATTTCAAAGCATGTCCTGATCTTAATTTACATCTTAATTACATCCACAAAGACCCTACTTCCAAATAAGTTCACATTCACAGGTTTCAGGGGTTAGGACTTACTTGGACAACCATCAGTCGAGAAGATCCCCTGGAGAAAGAAATGGCAACTCACTCCAATATTCAGGTTCAGTTCAGTTCAGTTGCTCAGTCATGTTCGGCTCCTTGCGACCCCTTGGACTGCAGCATGCCAGGCCTTCCTGTCCATCACCAACTCCCAGAGTTTACTCAAACTCATGTCCATTGAGTCAGTGATGCCATCCAACCATCTCATCTTCTGTCATCCCCTTCTCCTCCCGCCTTCAGTCTTTCCCATCATCAGGGTTTTTTCAAATGAATCAGCTCTTCGCAGCAGGTGGCCAAAGTATTGGAGCTTCAGCTTCAACATCAGTCCTTCCAATGAATATTCAGGACTGATTTGCTTTAGGATTGACTGGTTGGATCTCCTTGCAGTCCAAGGGACTCTCAAGAGTCTTCTCCAACACCACAGTTCAAAAGCATCAATTCTTTGGCGCTCAGCTTTTTTTATAGTCCAACTCTCAGTTCCATACATGACTACTGTATGCTTGCCTGAAAAATCCAAAAATGAACAGAGGAGCCTAGTGGGCTACAGTCCATGGGGTTGCAAAGAGTCGGACATGACCAGGCGACTGAACACATACATACACACACACAACTCAACCCAAAACAGACATAGTCAGATTTGTAATTTGATAGATTAATTTAGTAGAGGTGAGTGGGACAAAATACATCCTAGAGGGACAAGTGGCAAGGAGACTGCTCAGTATGTAAGAAATGAAAGGATCTACTTTGGACCAGTGGCAATGGGGATAAAGATTTTATAGAACCTGACAGGAAGAAGAAGTGGGGAGAAGGGAGTGTCCAGAGGTTTTATAAAGGAAAGAATGAAGGGATTGAGGAGAGGGAGCAGAAGGAGGAGAGCACAGTAGACTCAAGGACTGTGTCCTTCATAGGGTGTTCTCCCTTGGTGCCTGGCACAGCAGCTGCATATCTTAAGCCCCTGAGAAATGTTTGCCAAAGAAACAAATGCATTCAGTTTTGCACATGGAGAATTTGACATACCAGTGGAAACAAGCAAGTGACAATTCAAAGTTGGCTTTTGGTAGAAAGCATTTGGGATTAGAATTCTCATTTGGGTGCTCATTTCTAGAGGGATTACAGGTCAAGCTAGAATTGATAGAGCTTATGAAAATGCAGAGAGGGGAGTGAAGAGATTTGAGGGCAGAATCCCGGGGCACCCTTACATTACATTTAAGGGATGGGAGATGGCAGAGTGGCTGGTAGGAGACCAGGCAAGGACCTTCAGAGATGGAGGAGGGAGGTGCAATGTCAAGGAAATCAAGAAAGGAGACCGTTTCAAGGAGGAGGGGCGGAGCTGCTGCCAAATGCTGCGGAGGTCGAAGAGAAGAGCTACTGAGAGGCCTGTGGATTTGCTAATTAGGAGACCAGTGGCAGTATCCCCACCTGGTCAGGGCAGGAGGAGGCGAGGGGAGCCTACTCCAGGCAAAGAATTTAAGAGGCTGTGCATACCTACACATATGCGCCTGCACACGCACTTGTCCACTTCACCTCTGCATGGGTCAGTCTATGAAAAATAGAGCAAAACAAAACAAATGCATGCTGGGGCAGGGGTGGGTGCATGGGTCGGGACTCAGGGTCGGCAAGTGGACTAGACACGAGGCTGGAAAAAAGCTGGCTCAGGAAAAGGGAGAGTAATTCTTAGTCTCGGATGAGCCGTCTCTGGTGGATGGGTGTGAGCAGTGATGCCCCAAGCAGATGAGAGGCTCTGGGATCCCAGAGGCCCCTTGTCTATGGAGGTTTCTGTCATGCCTGCCCCTCATTGGGGGAACGTGATCTGGACCTGGTCCTCAATCCCTTAGTCCATGTGGAGTCCCCACTACTGTCAGTCTTGTTTATCACTGTATCCCCAAGACCTGAATCAGTGTCTGGTACATAGGAGGTGCTCAGTCAATACTTACGATGGAAATGACTACATCACCACCAAAAGCTACCATCAGCTAAGCACTTACTATATGCCGAGCGTTTCATGCTTATTGGGCTTCCCAGGTGGCTCAGATGGTGAGGAATCCGCCTGCAATACAGGAGACCCGGGTTCAATCCCTGGGTCGAGATGGTCCCCTGGAGGAGGGCATGGCAACCCACTCCAGTATTCTTGCCTGGAGAATTCCATGGACAGAGGCGCCTGGAGGGTTACAGTCTACTGAGTCCCTAAGAGTCAAACACAACTGAATGACTATCACTTTAATTTTTCATGTTTATTATCTTATTTAATGCAATAGCTCCATAGGTGGATAGTATTATTATCGCCACTTAACAGATGAGAAAGTAAGAGTTCCAAGTCATTCAGTGAGTTTCCAAAGGTCACTCAATCAAGAAGTGGTAGAAGCAAGATTTGAACTGAAATCTGTGAGCCTCTAGATTTCTTATCCTTGACCGTTAGGATCATTAAACTCCAAGAAGGTAGGAGTGGAGGGTGGAGGGAACCTGTGTCTGTGTACTGTACTATTCTGCATGTATTTGTGAGTGTCCACAGCTGCATGCATTTGTAGTTGTGTGTGTGTGCATGCACACATGTATGAAGAGTGCACCTGTGTTCAGTTGTGCAGTCTTGTGGGTTTCAGCCTAAGATGGTGTTCCACATGCTTTCCCCAGGTTTGAGCACCCAGTTTCTCTCTGCTGGTGGAACTTGGCTCTCGGGTGTGTTCAGAGCTCAGTCCTGAGCCCCCTCCCCTTCAGAAGGCCCATGAGGGGTCCCTGCCCCCCACAGTTCTGCCCATAATTCTCCTTCCTTGTTTAAAGGGGCCAGTGGGTTTAATGATTAGTTACCGCCTTGTCGATATTCTCACCCGGGGAGAGGATGAATGGCCAAGCGCTGCCCCCGCCCCTGACACACACACACATTCTGTGGCAGATTAAGGATGAGGGAAGGGACCCTTCAGCAAGAGAGTTTAGGGGCGGGTGGCTCCGGAGAAGCTCAGCATGGATCTTGGAAGGGCCTTCTCCTGTGATTCTCCAGCTGCCCCCATATAGGTGGTGGCAGAACAAGCCCCTCCTCCCCTGCCCCCTAGTCCTCGCTCCTCCAACTCCCCCAGGTCTGGGAGGCTGTGGGAAGATGTCCTGGTGAGGGGAGACCTTTCTTGAGGTGGGAAAAAAACAGGCCTGTCTCAGTTCTCATTGTCTTGTGTGCCAATGTGCATGTATCTATACAGTTTTGTGTCTTTGTGAGTTTCCATTTTCATGCACTTTGGTGGCCAACCATCCATGTATCTGCATGTGTAACCCTGTCCATAAACATTATTTGGGCCTTCTGTCCCTCCACGTTCAAATGTAGCTGCATGTCCATGACCATGTGTGTGCCCACACATGTATCCCTGGCGGAACACCAGTGTCTGTCTGCATGTATGGGCGTGCATACATAGATATGTGTATGTGTGTGCGGTGTCTGTGTATGTGTGTGTACTTCTGTGTCCTTGCCCTTGTCAAGGGCAGCGCTCTTCCCATCCTGTTCTGGGTCCTGAACCCACTTCTTGATATTATAGGAAGGAGCTGGCCAGTCGTCTCTTGCTGAGGAGGGGCTGAATGAAGCTTCCACCCCGCCCCTTCCCTCTGAGCCTCGAAGGCTGGTCATGGTATTCAGGCATCAATCTCTGGATCCTTGACCCCATCTCCAGTCTTGGCTCACTCAGGCCCTCCCTACTAGGCTTCTGGATCCTCATGGTCTTGAACCTGGGTCTCCTCATTGCCCAGGGGTGCCCTCAGGCCTGGAGCTTAGAAATGAAGTCCATTCGTGTTCTGCCCACTCAGACCAGAAGCCACCCGCAACCATGCAGTGACTCGCACTGTGACACGAATGTCTTTGGGGGCAAATTCCAAGGTGCCCTCACACTTCGTAGCTTTTGACCCCTAACCACTTACCCATTAACCCCACAACTTTTGATACTCTCTCCTTTTATAGCATCTGCCCCTCACTTCACTGAATTCAGCCCTGGAAGAGAGGGAAAGAAAAGGGGAACTACGTGGCCAGTTGTTCCCCTTATGCTGGGACTCAGAACCTGGAGAGGGGAGGTTGGGGGCACTGAGGGCAGCTGTGGGGAGGGAGAGGAAGGAGCAGGCAGAGAGAGGCTGAGCTTGGCAGAAAAGAAACGCTAGGACTCAGGTCCATTCTCCCTCAATCCCCCTGCCCCTGCCACACACACACTCACACACACACTCACCCACACTCACCCTGTTGGAAGGTGACATTTGCTATTAACCTTATATTGGGCCATTTTGTAAATCAATGTCACTTACATTTAATAACAAGTGTAATCAAAGGAATTATGCAAATTTAATTTGATGCTTCTTGAATTATGCAAATCCACGGTGCACATAATGTTCTCTGACATGTGCCCGTTGGAGAGCGAGCAAGGGAGACAGTGGGGAGGGGCAGGGAGAGGGGGGCTCGGACTGGGACTCGGGGGACTTAGGACAGGGAGAGGGGACGGCAGGGTGGCGGAGGGCAGAGGAGCAGCTGCTGCCCAGGTGCTCGCCGCCATGGGTGGGAAGGGTGGTCCGGTCTGCACCTCCACCTTCTCCCTGTGCCTCTCTCTAGCTCAGATTTCACTCCCTCTCCACTGCCCACACAGCATGACCTTGCTGGCCACATGTCCTCAATGCCTCCTTAGGTGAAACAGGAGTGAGCCAAAGGTGCTGACTACTTTGGGGACCAAGACTCTTGATATAGCACAGTCCTCTGAGAGGACCACAAACCCCATGGCAAGGTGACCTGTTGTGGCACCTGTTTTATCCTTAATGGTCTCTAGGACCTGGCAGAAGAAATTTCACCACCCGCCAGGTGACAATAAAAACCTGCTGACCCGATCCCAGGCACATGCTAACATGATAACGATGCACTCATATTGACACATGCATTTATATCAGAGATGACACCGTCACGTACGCACTGTTAAAACAGTCTAAACTGTGACATCTAAACAGTCTACCTAGTGACAATTAAACATGGACCCAATTACTCTCAGGGACGCCCATAAACACTCAGGTGTGCACGCGAATATGAGAAAATTTAAAATGTAATCTGGACACACTTGGGCTCAAGGGACATTGATTCCTAGTGGCATACACATCCCAACCCATGCTATGCTCAAAGTCGAACACACACTAACACTGACATGTGAACACACAAGTTACATTTCCTGATGCACACCCTCACTGACTCTTGAAGCAAACTTGGTGATCCAGGAAGCTCCTAGCAGAAATGGTGCCCCTGTTTACTGGCCAGATCCTGGCTGATGTTAATTTGGCCTTGCCCTCAATATTGTCTGGAGCAGGACAAAGATCCTGGTACTTGGAGTAGAAGTGATTCTACAGCGTGAAAAGATGGGCCAGTGTGAAGGGGAAAGACCACCCATGCCATGAAACTGTCCCCCAAACTCTCAGGGGGTTACCTGGCTAGTGTAGGCAAGCTCCCCCCAAACCCTCCCCTCCTCCACAGCCCCTACCTACCACTAAGGCCTCCACAGACCGGCCCTGGGGCTCTGTGTGTGTGAATGGAGCAGAGCAATATGGTGGGTCCCTCTTCCACGGTGGTGGGGGCAGAGAAGAGGTCCGTGCCTCTCCTGAGATGTCAACACGAATCCTCAAGGGTGCTTGTGAAGAGTACGGGACAAGCAGCCTTATCATTTTCCTTTCCTGTGTAAGTCTTGTCTGGGCTTTACACTCCTGGTCAGCAGCCCCTCTCACACTTGGAGTCCAGAGGTCTATTCCTCTGTACTGCTGGTTAGATAGTGACCAGGAGTTTAGTAGGGATCTTGGGGGGCTGGGCTGTCAGGAGTCATAGCGTATCTGTCAGTGACGGTGTGGCAGTGTACTTGTGCATAAATGCTGCTGCTGTGCTATGTCGCTTCAGTCGTGTCCGACTCTGTGTGACCCCATAGACGGCAGCTCACCAGGCTCCGCCGTCCCTGGGATTCTCCAAGTAAGAACACTGGAGTGGCTTGCCATTTCCTTCTCCAGTGCATGAAAGTGAAAAGTGAAAGTGAAGTCGCTCAGTCGTGTCCAAGTCTTCGAGACCCCATGGACTGCAGCCTACTAGGCTCCTCCTGCTGCTGCTAAGTCGCTTCAGTCGTGTCCGACTCTGTGCGATCCCATAGACAGCAGCCCACCAGGTTCCCCAGTCCCTGGGATTCTCCAGGCAAGAACACTGGAGTGGGTTGCCATTTCCTTCTCCAATGCATGAAAGGGAAAAGGGAAAGTGAAGTTGCTCAGTCGTGTCCGACTCTTCACAACCCCATGGACTGCAGCCTACCAGGCTCCTCCGTCCGTGGGATTTTCCAGGCAAGCGTACTGGAGTGGGTCGCCAGTGTCTTCACCGCCAGGCTCCTCCGTCCGTGGGATTTTCCAGGCAAGAGTACTAGAGTGGGGTGCCATTGCCTTCTCCGTGCATAAATGCTACTATGCATTTATTATGAGTGTCATTATGGCTCAAAGTGTTTCTCCTTGTCATTCATGTGTTGTTGGCTCATTTGTATGTCCATGGATTAGGGTATGTTTGTGTCTGCTGTTTCAGTCTATCATTTCTGTATCAATGCACCATATATATTTTCTTTTTTTTTCAGCTATTTTATTTCAATGCTTCCTTCATGTGAGTGGTATTCTGGGAATGTGACATTCTGTATGACATGCTCTGTGTCCCTATGCTCTGTTTCATACATGGGAATAAGTGAATACCTGATATCATCATGTTGGAATTTTTAAATATATTCTATGTGTTACTATGTCAGTTGTCAAAATGTGTGTGCTATCACACCAGAGCCATCATGATGTCTGAGTTGATATAATCTGTGCCTAAATCTATCTCACTGTTTGAATAGCCCAATGTGTATCTCTATGCTTGAGTTGTCACTGTGTGTTCTCATGAGCAAGCCTGTTTCAGCAGGCCAAGTGTCAGTCATTATGTTTAAATTGTCACCATGACTATACCACTGTATTTATAATGTATGTGTTGTTAGGTTTGGATTATGAGGGATATTATTGTATCTCCTGTATTTTTGCATGCAATCAGTTTTGAGTTGATACAGTGTGTGTGCAATTGTGTCACTTTTGTTTCAGTTGTCCCCAAGTTGTGAGGGTGTCACCAAGTTTGAATGTTCACAGTGGATCTCTGTGTATGACTCTAAGTTTGAGTTGTCATGGGTTATTTGTTTGTGACAATGTATCTGCATTTTAACAACATGGTACATATCTCTCTGAGTTGGCACAATCTATACGCCATCACATTTGAGCATGTTACCAAATGTTAATGTTGTTAGAGTGTGTGTCTGTGTGAATTATTGTTTCAGTTGTCACAGTGTATGGTTGTATGTCACCGTGTATGAGTTATGCATCTGTATTTATGTGGCAGTGTTACAGCAGGTGTCTGTGAATATCATGTTTACATTGTCACCATGTGTGTTGCCATGTTTAAGGTGTTGCAAAGCCCGTTTGTCACAATTGAGTGTATTAACACATTTGAGTTGTCAGAATGTTTGTGTGTTGCCATGCCTGAGGCACCCGAGTGTTTCACCCTGCGGCTGTGCACATTTGTGCCCGTGTGGATCTGAGCATGTTCAAGGTATTTCAATACCTGTGTGTCACCATGTTTGAGGCGTCTCTTAAAATGTGTGTGACAACTGATTTCTCAGCATGGGTTCCAAAGGAAAACCCTAGGAATGAGAGGGAAAGAGGGGGAGCTGGAGGAGGGAGGAGGCTGAGCCATAATCTAGATGGTGGGATGGGGGCTGGTGGAGATTAGGGTCAGAGTGAGCTCTAATTGGCCCGCGGTGAATTATTCACATGTATAATCCGCACAGAATTTCAGCGCGGGCAGTGCCAGTAAATGCTGTGCATGTTTAAAAGTCATTTCCATAAGTAAGTGCAATTTCTCTACTGTTTGCCCCTGTTTAATGAAGTGAAATCTTGTTTGCATTCCTCCCAATTTCCCAACGAAAGGCGCCCAACCGTTCGCACCAAAATTACACCGCCCAAATTAAAACTCGGGCTCCAAGGGAGGTGAGGGGACGGCAGCATTGGGCCCTTCTGGTAGGGCCTCTGGAGAGGTGGGGGGCAGGAGGAGCTAGGCCTGGGTTTTTCAGCTCATTGCTCCCCTGTAGTTCTTGCAGTTTCAAGTCCTGCCCCCGCCATGTCCCCACCCTCACTTGCCCCCATCGTGTTCTTGCGGGACTTTGCCTCCCCCTTCTTTAGCTGAATCCCTGGGGTGTGGGAACTGGGCGTGATGCATTTGTTCATGCATATGTATATGCACCCCATATGACTTATATGCACAGTCATGTGCGTACTGTGAAATTGTGGCATACAGTCATACACTGTGACATCTGAAACCCAAAGATTCACACGAACACATAGCGTCACAACATACACACAAATGGGGATGTGTGCGTGATTAGGTTTGCATCCCTGCCTATGTGTGTATGTGGATTTGTGTACTACGTGTCTAGCTTTATGTGTTGGGTGTATTGTATGTGTCTAAGATGGATAGTTACATAGACTATAGATAAAGAGAGAGCATAGCGGGGAGATTATGGGTATTTGTGTAGTTTCTCCATTGTCCAGAGTGCTGTACTTAGCTCTGTTACTAGGATCTACTCCTTTCTGAGAGGTGCGTGGCTGACCCTTTACCCCCACTCCAACAGCTGATGGAACTGGGGCCTCAGGATTAAAGGAATCACCTCCATACCCAACAATGCCCTCTGGCCCCGTGAGGACCAGTGACAGGACTGACCTTTCAGCTCCAGCTCCATATTTGGCCCTTGAACAAAGGCACTCCTGATGACAGGAGAGTCTCAAGCCTCCAATCCCTCAAAGCTCCACCCCCTTCTAGTGCCAAATGGCACCTGTCTGAGGGTCACTTTGGTGTGGAGCCTAAAACTGAATTGCACATTACCCTCACTTTGGTTGGGTTTCCCAGGTGGTGTTAGTGGTAAAGAATTCGCCTGCCAATGTAGGAGACATAGAAGACGCAGATTGGATCCCTGGGTCAGGAAGATCCCCTGGAGGAGGGCACAGCAACCAACTCCAGTATTCTTGCCTGGAGAACTCCGTGGACAGAGGAGCCTGGTGGGCCATAGTCCCCTGGGTTGCAAAGAGTCAAACACGACTGAAGCAACTTAACACGCACACACGTGCTCACTTGGATTAGCTGGGAAAGTTGGGATTGGGGTGAAGTAGGGTTGAGGAGAGGGCAGGAATGATGGCCCCACCCACCGAGGCCTCCCAGTGGCTCCTCGGATCTGGGATCTCCACTAAGGGTTCTTGAAGCTTTAGAATTCTGAAAACCTGGGCTCCAGAGGCAAAAGACTGAGTGGCATCATGTCCTGGTAGGCAGCTGTGTGTCTTTGGTCTTTGTGGATATAGCACCCTCACAGTCTAATCATCTGCTGCTCACGTTGTTCCATTTCACCTCCAGCCTGGATGGGACAAAACCAACCTACCATGTAACTACCGTGATGCCATCCTCTTAACCACAGACTTAAGACCACCACCCTTGCCTCAACACATTGCTCACTGCGGGACATTGGTGGAAGAGCTGGAAGAGATTCAGAATGTTTGCTGAAGGTCTGGTAGAGAACATTATTCATTATTATTCTGGTAGGTGAACTCCAGAAAGAAAGGAATTTAGGAGGGGTGAGAGATGAATCAATTAAGAATGAAGGCTCTCCTCAGGAGGGCTGATTTTCTCACACCTCTTTGATGTCTTGGGGGAGGTGAGACATACAAGCACGGGGGCAAATTATCATCCTGGTCACAACTTCCCCATTGTCTCTTTCCCATATCTGTCCTCCTATCCATGGAATCAGCCCCAAAGCACAGCTCTGAATTCTGCTTCTACAGCTCAGAAAGGATCAATGGCTCCCTATTGCCCAAAGAAAAAGGCCATATTCCTTTTGTTATCAGACAAAGAAGCCCTTCACAATAGGACACTCCTTTCCCCTTCAATTTGCTTGTTTAGCCTTGCCTCCCAGGGATGCTCCCTGACCCCATCGATATACCTCCTAAGCCCCATCCAAGCAAAGAGGGAAACTAGATATTTCCCCAACCTCCTCCAGTTTCCCCTCTTCCTCACTTCCGTTCTTCTTGTACTTCAAATGCCACCATTAGCCTTACCCCCATTCCAATTTCTGCCTGGTGGGGCCCTAACAATCCTCCAGTGGATGCCACTTTCTCTGAGGTTTTTATGCTGGTCCTTGTTGTGCCTACCATCCACAGCACCTCTGACTCCTGCAGAACGGTTTATCTGTCTCTCTGATATGAAGTTCTTGTCCCTTCTCTTTGCCTGCTGGGGACCAGACCTACTGGGCTCCAGTCTTTTTGGGCACCAGACTTTGAACACCCCTGAGTGAAGGTAGGGAGCATATGACAAAGGTTTTGTGGAGAAGATACCAATTGACCGCAGAAGAGGTGTGGAGAGTTAGGGTGGGTTTAGGCACATGTTTCAAGGGGGTGGGTGGGGTGGGAAGCTCATGTCTGGAGCTCTTCTCCCTGCTCCAGTCCAGCAGATTTAAGCCCCAGCTCCAGTTCTCCAGGGCATCCACCTTTATCCTGTTTCTTTCTCTGTGCTGCTGCTGCTAAGTCACTTCAGTCGTGTCTGATTCTGTGCGACCCCATAGACGGAAGCCCACCAGGCTCCCCCATCCCTGGGATTCCCCAGGCAAGAACACCGGAGCGGGCTGCCATTTCCTTCTCCAATGTGTGAAAGTGAAACGTGAAAGTGAAGTCGCTCAGTCGTGTCCAACTCTTAGCGACCCCACAGACTGCAGCCTACCAGGCTCCTCCATCCATGGGATTTTCCAGGCAAGAGTACTGGAGTGGCTTGCCATTGCCTTCTCCGTAGCAGCAGGAAATATCTACTCCATGACCTTGGCAGGAGGGGCTAAGGTTTTTCTACCAGCTGAGAGGTCCCTATTCTACCGGGAAGACTCTGGATAGAATTGATTCTCCTCCATGCTGCCCTGGTTGGGGTGGCAGTGGTGGAGGGTGGGTCTCATCCTGCCTCCTAGGAACTCTATCAGTGTTATCCAGGCTGCTACTTTCATTAGTGAGGTCCTTCCCTCTCAATAGGGGAAGACTCTGTAGTTAATATGTGACAGTCCCACTTCTGTCCTGGGCCTGCCTTCCATATTAACTACACCACTCATCCCACCAGAGTTCAAGAGCCCATTGACAGACCCTCCACTATATTCCCTTGGCCCTAAGACCCTCTCAATGATTTCCCCCATAAACCACCCCTGATCTTTCTGTAACTGCCCCCAATATTCATCCCATCTTTCCCCTCCCTGACTCTCATGGAAGAGCCACCATCAATCTCCACTAACCCTTCTTGCCTGTTGTTTTCCTCTAATTCTCTCACTGAACGCCCTACCCTCCCGCCTCTTCTCCCATCACCACAGCCATCCACTGGCCAGTCTGAGGCACCTTGTGGTCAAGATCCTCAGGAAGAGGACTCTAGCTGCATTTCTAGGTACACCCTCAGGTCCCATATCTTCCCAACCAGAGCCGACATCCCTGCCAGATGCCTGGGGCCGGGGCTGTGGGGTCTGGTGGGGTCCAGACAGGAAGGAGGCGTGGACCTCAATCTGGAAGGTCTCTGTGGGCCCTTCCCCCTCCCCTTGGCAAGTCTGGGAACTCGGCCCGAGCTTGGTCCTCGCTCCCCCGCCCTCGCCTCTCAGCGCTTTCATCAGAATTCAATTTCCGCCCGTAAGTGACTCCGCGGGCCCCTGATCCTTCTCTTGATGAATGAGCCGCCCGGCCCGGCCCCGTCCGTCACCGTCACCCTCGCCTCGGCCCGGGCCGCTGCCGCCCACCTCCCACTGCCCCCCCCGCCCAGCCTCGGTCCCTCGATCAGGCGCCGGCCCCGACCCCCCACAGCTCCCACCCGGGGACCCCCGCCGCCTTCATCCCATCGGGTACCTCCCCCACCTCCAGCAGCCCGCCCCACCCCCATACCCGCGTGTCTCTCTGAGTCCAGGTCTCTGCCTCTCTCTGTGTGACTCTATCTCCCCGTCTCTGCGCGCTATCTCTCACTCTCCCTCCCTCCCCTCCCTCCCTCCCTCCTTCCTCCTTCTCTCCCTCTCTCCCTCTAACACCTCTATTCATCTCTGGGAGCAACATCATTTATTTTGCACTTCCCAGATAATTTACTTTTTTTCCCTTCTACAGGAATTCTCCATTTCCCTATAAAATGAAAATTCATCTAGAATTACATCTTATGTCATCATTATGTTTATTAAGCGTGGATGATGTATATGAACAGGACGGGCTTGCTGCTGAGTGCTTAATGGTGCATAAGATTAAGCCGAGGCTCTCAGCTGCGCAGCGACTCCCCTCCGGTTCCCATGTTGTCGAGGCATGCTGGGAGTACAAGTTCCGAGCGCACGGCCAGGTGAACGCGCCGCCGCCGCGCGCCCCCGCCCCCCTCTCCCCCTCCCCCGGGACCCGCCAGGCCCATCCCCGCCCGACTGGGGGCGCCCGCGCGGCCTGCGCCTCCGGATTCCCAAACACGTCCGCGAGGTGAGGGCAGCCCGGCCGCGGGGTCACGATCATCCCCCACCCCCGCCCCCACCCAGGGCTGGGCGCCTGGATCGCACGCCCCGAGGGACCCCATCCTCCACGCTGAGTCGCCCCTCTCAGTCCCGGGAGCTGGCAGCACCCCTCCCTCCCTCACTCCTTCTTGTCTCTGGGTTTCTGCCCCTGCTTTTTCTCTCCATCCTGCCTCTCCTTCCCTCTGTCGTATTTCTTGGGGCTGTCGTCTTTCTTTCTGTCACTCTGAGTCTCCTTCTCTCTCGAGTCCTTCCCTGACTCTCCCTGCTTCCCCGTGTCTCCGTGTGTCCCTCCGTAACTCCCTCGCTCTCCCGGGTTTGTCAGTCGGTCTGTTTGTCTCCCGCGGTCTCCCCGGCTCCCCCTCTCCCCCTCTCTCCCCTCTCCCGGCGCTGGCGGCCACCGCACTGCAGCGCGGCACCAGCAGTCTATGACAAAAACATTATCCTTCTGCTGCTAAACAATCCAATAAACCTCTCCACAGGGAGAAAGTTAACCTCTTGTCTCTTCGGCTGATGCCTTCCCGCCCACGTGACTGCTGCCACAGTAAATTCAAATCATTAGTCTCCTCACCCCATCAAAAAACTTCTATTAGTAATGGAGACCTCGCCGGAGACCTTCCGCGGAGAGCGCTGCCTTCCCAATTCCCAGTGGAAAAATTCTGCGCGAAAAACTAATTCTACTTTTAATAATCTGTCATCAGGACCAGAGGCAGTCATAAATTATATGGGAGCGCGTGCGAGAGCGCGCCACAAGAGGGAAATCAGGGCGAAAAATCAAAGCCCAAGTTTGACAAACTTTCCTGAAGATAAATAATAACTTACAAACAGGATTAGTTGTAAAGTCACGCTCCGGCGCGCAGCCACGGCGGCAATCACGTCTGCCGAGGGCCGCCACCGCCGAGGCACCTGTCACCGGCCGCCGCCACAGCCAGCAGACTTCCTCCCCATCGTCCTCCTCCTCGCCTTCCTCCCTCACCCTCCTCCCCCCGCTCCTCTTCCTCACCCTTCAACCTTCCTCTTCCTTCCTTCTCATCTTCCCCCTGTTCTTCTTCCTCCTCGACTCCCTCCTTCCCAGCCTTCTCTCCCCTCCTTCCCTGGCCTGGGGTAGGGCCAAGGATCTGATCCCCATCCTCCCGCATCCCACCGTCGAGGGTCCCCAGCTGCCAGAACCGAGGTCAGAAGAGGATGAGAGAGCATTCACGGAAGCACGGTCCGTCCGTGCCGTGACCTCGAGTAGGAGCTTAGTGTGTAAAGGGGAGTTTGTGTGCGGCCTGAGGCCCTCGGTCCCCGTTTCGACCTCCCTGCTCCCCGCCCCTGCTAACCGAACCGTAGGAGAGCCGGGCGCGGGCAGTGTGTCGTTGGGGGCTCATTCCGACCCCTAAGTTGGTTTGTCTGTGTTAGTGTAGGGGGGCCGCGGGTCTGCTCCCCCAGCCTAAGTGCCGCCCCTGCACCCGACCCAGCGCGACCCTCCCCCACCCACCCCGCCCTCGCCCCGCACAATCTCGGCTCTGACAGCCGAGCGGGTGATAAATGCCGGCGACGCGGGGAAGGAATTGCGCAAAATAAAGAAGCATGTTCCAACAAGTCCTGTCAGGATTGTATTGATTTAATCATCTGCAGAAATACACATTCTGGATTACTGTAGCGTGCCGGGGCCGGGGAAGGGGCGGGCCGGCCAGCGAGGACCGGGAAGGGAGGGGAGGAGCCGTGGAGGGAGGGGCGGGCAGAGCCGGGAATGGCTCCGCCCCTCGCCCAGGCCCCGCCCCTTAGGCCCCTAGGCTGGCTCTGAAACTTGCCGGGGGCCTCGGGGTCGTTTTGCATTACTAGGCACATCTTCCGCACCATCCTGGGGAGGTGGACTCGCCGACCTGCGAGCCTCGGAACCCTTGCATCCGGCAGTCGAGGACCCTCTGAAGCTGGACGCGCTCCCCGGACTGGGAGTTGGGGGAGAGGGGACTGGAAGACCGGAAAAAGAGAGTCAAGTTCCTGGATTGGGCCTCTCTGGCCTTGCGAATGTTTTAGAGTGGTTCCCTTCCTAGGCAAGTTCTCGGCTACCAGGTTTAGGGGTACGTGGAGGGACGCAGGGCACTCCAAAACTACCACTTCATGGAGCTAACCTGTACTCAGCAGCTATCTCCGAGACGGTAAATGAGAGCCGCCTCAGTCAGCCCTCAGGAAGTGGACCTGAGGTCTTCATAGCAGGTCCTCAATAAAGGTTAAATAAACCAACAAACATTACAGCTTCTGACTTCTATCTGGTCATCCGGGCTCAGATCCCACCTGAGTACTTGGAGCAGGACTGGATTTTCTTTCAATTGAAAACCTGGCCCTTTGGAAGACACATTCCTCCTAATAGGGGTTGGAGCAGCAAAGGAATGGGGAGATGAAGGAGCCCTCAGAGTGGGTGGTGGGGGCCCAAAGGTAAAGAGGAGGAAAGAAAGTCACTTATTTACTTATTGGTCGATTTTAACATGTTTATTTCAGAAGATCCATCCAATAACCTAAGGAGGTTATTACTATTAATATCCCCCATTTTACAGATGGGAAAATTGAGGTTCCAGGGGTTAAGTGATTAACTCAAGGTCACTATATTGTTAGGTTGGGAAGCCCAACTTTGAGGCTGTGTCTGTCATACTCCAAACCTCTCTCGTTGGTCTTGGCGAGACACTGCAGTGGTTTCAGAAACTGCACAGTGGTGATGCAGAGACAGTGTGAGGAACGCAAGGGAATCAGACCTGGTAAGCAGCAAACCTTGTCTGTTCCAAAGGATGGGCCTGGTGCTTAAACCTTCCCCAGGGGTCCAGTGTGTGTGTTGGGTGCAGGCACCAAAGAATAAACTCATCACAGTGATTTTGATAGGTGCCATCAGGACATTTCTTCTGGCTTGGAGGAAAGGAAGGGACTTCAGGAAAAGGACAAATGGTGGTGAAACATGTAGACCAGAGTAGTTTTATCTCAAATCAGAGACTAGGCATTAAGTTACCAAGGGTGTGGGAGTGAGGTCATTTGTGGTGGGAGAGACAGACTTCAATAGAGTAGCTTCATCAGTGACAAGCACAGCTTCTCCCTAAGTGACCCCTCACCCAATTGAAAGCCCAAAGGAATGAGCACATCTGAAGGCACGAGTATGAAAGGAGATCCCACAAGAAAGACCCTAAAGACCCAATGGATGACAAGCAGAAAATGATATGTGAGCAGAACTAGGCGTGAGAAATGAAGATGTACTTTATTTGTGTGCATGAGGGGAGAAGGAAGACCAGGGAAATGGGGTGATAGAGGGGATGAAGAGATGGGAGAAGGGAGCTGAGGACTTCCCTTTGAGAGGGATGAGGTATCCATCCCAACTCCACTGTAAGAAGAGTCGTAGCTCACTCATTTCTCCCCATCTGCACCCATTCTGCCTCAATAGGAGCTTCCCTCCGTGCTTCCCTCTTCCATCTCCCATCAGCCCAGGAAGGATAGAAACACACATTTATCAATACTTAATCAATAAATGTTTTTATAGAGTTTACTCCTTGAAAGGCTCTGTTCCAAACACTTTATGCATATTAACTCAGTCTTCCATAACAAAGCTATGGGGTGGATAATAGCATATCTCCATTGTACAGAACAGGAAACTGAGGCACAGAGAGCTTTATTAATTGCTCAAGGCTATCCAGTTAGCAGTGGTGAAACTGGCTGAACCCAGGCATACTCTCACTCATTATGCTCAGAACCCTCAGCGTCAACACCGGACTGGGAATCAGTGTACCGGGTCCCAGCTCCAGGCCTACCATCCCCGGGCTGTTTGACCTTGGCCAAGCACCTTCCCGTCCTGGGCCTCAGTTTCCGCATCTGTAAAGTGAGAGGATTGGGCCGAGGCTCCCCTAAATCCCTTCCAGACCCCAAGTGCTACCATCTATTATTCCTTCCCCACGGGCCCCGCTCCCTGACCCCTCTCATTCCCTCTTCTGTGGTCAACCCTCAGCCCCAGCCACCCCCCACCCCCCGGCCCCCTGTCTCCTGCCCCGCCCGCTCCCCGCGGGCTCTCGCGTGACTTTAGCGCGCGAGGCTCGGCCCAGAAGGTCACCTCCTTCATCACGGATTCTATTTGCATCCGGAATCGCATGTACATGAAAAATGTGTCCGCGTGCGGCCCCGACTGCAGACGCAGATGAAATTCTGTGCCGAGCCTGATGCGCGGTAACCTTTGCAGATGGCGCCGCTATTGCTGAGAAATGGATTGCTTAATAAAGCGTATCATCCGGCATATTTGCTGCTTGGCTAGCCAAATAGAAGTTGTTTTTTGCACAAATTTCCTTGTCAAATTTGTCAATGTTCATGTCATTTTTGCTTTAGGTCACAGAGCAAGGTGCAAATTCCTGGCATCTTTACTAGTTGCAGCCAATTTCGGCGATTTCGGCGGTGACGGGGATTCTCTGAGGAGTCGCGTGCCCGCGCGCGCGCACCCGCCGGTTGCCCCAGCCGAGCGCGGCCCCAACACCTCCTCCCAGAAGCCAGCGGGCAGATGGATTGAGAAGAGAGGCTCAGGGGGCCCGGGCGTGGGGTGGGGTGGGGTGCGGAGGGTATCTTCCTCTGCTAAGCACGCACAGCTAGCCGCAGCGCCCGCCCCCCACCAAGGAAGCTGGCGGGGAGGGGTGGGAACGGGGGTGGGGGTGGGGGGCGGCTCTCCAGATCCACCTCTCCCCGTGCCACCTCCTCTCCCCCAAGTAGTGGCTCTTTTCCTTTTTTCTTTTGCCTCCTCTGGCCTTACAGAGAAACTGAGGAATGAATGGGAAGGAGAATCCTCTTCTCCTTTCATAAGGAACTTTACCTCCCGGGGTCCCACAAAAGTCCACCCCCACCCTCAGACTGACCTCTCCTGCCCTACCAGAGATTTACTGAAAGGGGAGAGTGGGTGTAAGAGTAGTGCCCTGTGTCCTCCTCCCACAAGCCCCATTGTCCACTTTGGGGGACGTTAGGCCTCTCCATTCCCCCCGGGGAACCACGGATAAACAGGTTCGTGTGGAACAGGTAAGGATGCAAAGGAGCACACTTTCCTGGGGAGGTATGAAAAGCTGGTCACTGCCTAGGTTGTCACCATTTGTGCGTCAGCCATTGGGATTAGGTCAGGCCCACTCCGGGCTAATCTGGTAAAAGCAGATTATCCTAAGAGGTCACTTGGGAGCTGGGGCAGTCCAAGCTCATTGTGGGGCAGTTTATCAGATTATCTCCACCCCGCAAGAGTCAACCACCACCACTGGAGAGTGCTCCCAGGTGCCCTCTGCCTGGATTATCTCATGAAATAATCACTTCAACAATCCCATGAGGTATTGACTAATACTACCCCCATTTTACTGACGCAGCAACAGCTCTAGGAGATGGGACCACTTGGAGAGTTTTGGTTGAGGTTTGTGGGCCTGGGAGGAAGGGAGGGATGGGGGGAGGGTGCAGAAGAGATAGGTGGCAAGAAGAGGGTACCAGTGAAGCAGTCACGCTAGAGTTACTGGTGTGAGAGGAGAGGAGCAGATGTGTGGGACAGGGTGTGTGTGGACAGAGTTCTCCACAGGACTTGAGTATGAAGATAAATGGGAGATTTGGGGACATGTATGGGGGGATAGATGCTGGGACTGGACTATGGGAAAGGCTGTATTGTAGATAGGGGTCTGAATAAGACATAAAAAAGGGATAGGTATGGGAAAAGGGCATGAGGACAAGTGTAGGGGGCGGGCAAGTGGTGAAGGTGTGTGAGGGCTAGAGTCAAGCATGGGTGTGGGGGTGTGGGCACAGGCTTGAGGGTCAGGCTCATTTAAAGGGTGTGAGAAGACAAGTGAATGATGACTCTAAGCTCCAAGAGGTTGATTTTTGTCTGCAGTAGCTGCTGTGTTCCCAGTGCCTGGCACATGATAGGAGCTCAGGATATATTGATTTAATGACTGAATTGGGGAAAGGGATTGATGGGAGACAGGTGCCAACCAAGGTATACAGGAGAGGTGAACAGGATGATGAGATAGTTTAGGGGAGAGTGGGTTCTCCCTTTAGCCTCTCTAGCACTGGAGCAGGATGGGGAATGGTCCGACCTGCTTCCCCCTGAACAGGAGACCAGCCTGGGACGGGAGCCCAGTGTGCCCAGTGGGGGCTGCAGAGCATTGAATGATGGCGGGTGGGGGTGGGGGTGAGGGTGGGGGAGGACTGCCGTCAGATTATTAATGGCCCTGCGTTGACTCAATTAAATCCAGCCTGCTTTTGTTGGCAGGCCTCCGCAATTATGCATCTCATTACGGGCGGCCGCCCAAATGCATCCTGGGAAGAGCCCAGAACTCCAAATTAACTTTTCTTGGCGCTGCGGGGGCTGGTTGGCCGGCACTGCCTGCACGGCAGCCAATCAGTGTTGGCTCCAAGGGGGGCGGGGTCAAAAGAAGGGCGAAGGTAGGCTGTCTGGTCTGGGGTAGGTCCGGAAGATAGGCTGAGGACCAGTGCGTCCAAATAGAATTTAACTCCCAAGCCCACCTCACCCTCATCCTTACCATGGTGCCTGCCTGGTTGTTTGAACTCAGTCTTGGAGGGAGTCTCAGCCTTGTCTGTATTTCCTCTGTGGTGAGGTCACCTCAGCGCTGAGCACAAAGAACCAGGGATTCCAAGTCCTGTTAGTTCCCTCACCTCCCTATCCATGCATGACCTGGACTAAATCAATGTAACTGTAGGACTGCACCAAACCCACAAGAAAGTCAGGGGTGAAGGTGCAGAGAGGGTATCCTTCTGGATTCCGGAAGATCACTCTGGAGATTGGCCAGCCTGGCTTCTGCCCTGCTGGGTGTTGCTCGCTATCAGGGTGTGTATATCTGTGTGTGTGTGTGTGTGTGTGTGTGTGTGTACCCACTCACAGCCTGCCTCTGCAGTTATACCACCAGTATAAAGCGCTTCATTAACCTGTCAATCAAAGCCCTCTCTCCAGCTCTTGTGTTCTGCCCTCCAATAACCCATATGTATGTGTGCTCCTGCACATTTTGCCATCCTGGGACCACTTGGCATTGCCCAGTCTCTCCCTACACAAACGTGGCTCCTGTTGCCTCCCTTGAACCCCTAAACGTTCACGCCTTACCCGGAAGAATCCCAGTGTTACCTATGTGTGGTATGTGTGTATGTAGAACATTATCTTATTGTTTGAGTGGCCTTGCTCCAAGCCATGCATTCATGAGAGATGGATGCTTTAAAATCTCGAGCACCCTGGACTAGAATGAGATCTAGCTCTGAGCTGTGTGACCTTGGAATTGTCACCTTCCCTCTCTGGGCCTCAAGGGACATCATCTCTGTTAGGTCAGCTGGTTTGGATCAGATGGTCTCTGATGTGCTTCCTCCTTCTGGCCTTCTGAGTTCAGATGGGTGTGGTTGATTCTCGACCTTCAGAGTTGTACACATGTGTGCATGGTGCATGTGTCCTTTCTCATCTGTTTTCCCTCCCTGGGAGCCAAAAGAGGGGTGGGCAGGAGGCTGGCTTCAGGAGGACCACCAAGGCCCAGAGGTTGTCCTTGACCTCATGTCCCTTTCTGAGATTTCACCTTCCACTATCCACCAGAGTCCATTCATAGGAAAGACACTTACTTTGATTAAATGCGTACGGGGCTGCAGACATGCCTTTCTAAGGTACATGGACCCAAGCAGGTGTGGGCCCAGACAATGCCCACCCTTGTAGACAGGTGCCCTCAACAATGAGGGTCACCTGATGGTCCCAAGTTTTCCAGTTATGGGATCCTGGTCTTGGTCCCACCTGCCAGCCCCATCCGTGGGGGAAGGGAAAGAAGGGTTGTCTTCCATGAAAGGGGGGCCTCTGTTCACCCCACTTGTGGTTTCTTTATTGTGTGTTAATGAAACCCTGTTTCTTCTGGGTGTTTAATACTTTCCATCTATTATGTTTAGACAACTCATTAACAATCATTCGTTATAATTAGACTTCAATTTTAGGCTCCTTTCTCAGGGGAGACAATGCAAAGCTTTTACACATATTTGCATCATAAACAGCCTCCAAATCTCTGGTTGCCACCCCTGCCCTGTCCCACTCCAGCACCTGACCCTCCTTTTCTCTCCTTCCTTCCCTCCCTTCTGCCCGCCCCCTGCTCCAAATATCTGCTTGAATATCTGCTTGAGGGTGGAGAAAAGAGAATGAAGTGTACTTAGAAGGCCCTCAGATCCTGCCTGGCCTTTGTTGAATGACACTAATGTGCCAATATGAGGGATGGGTTTCCCTGGACCCAGATCCCTCCCTCAGACTGGCAAAGCATGGCGCTGGGCTTTTGTGCCCTCCAGTTCTCCCCAAGACCCCTGTGGCTGCTGGTTCTTTGTGTGTTCCCAGGTGGTTTCATATACACAGAGATATGCCTGCCCACAGCAGACACACAGCCACTTAGGGGATGGCGGAGGGAATCTCTGTTGAGGATTTTTCTTTTTCTGTTTCTAAACTGAGGCATTGGTTTCCACCAACCCCAAATTCCTTTAAGTTGAAAGACTCTGGTCCCTTTCAGTCTTTATTTGCTAAATCAGAGGTTCTCTATTTGATGAATGAATGTTTGTTGAGAGAATGAATGAAAGAGTTTTAGTGGAAATTGTATGAGTATGAAGATAAGACACACTTGAATAAAATCCTTGCTCTGTAACTGACTGGCCATGTGGCTCTGGCACCTGTTTTGACCTCTCTGAGCCTCAGTTTATTCATCTGCAAAATGAGGATAATAATGTCTACTGTATAGGTAGATGTTTGTGAGGATGAATGGAGACAGCTAAAAATGTAAAGTACCTGCATTTTATAGGCACTTGACCCATGGTGGCTATAATAATTAGTACTGGTGAATAATTGTATTAATAATTTATAAGTAATCATAATAATAATCCCAGGAAGAGGCCTCATGGGTCATTCTGTGCAACTTCCCTTCCCATGGATCGTATTCTCTACAGCATCCTCAGTGAGTGCTGTTGAATACTTCAGCGATGGGGAGCTCAGCACAGTCCTCTTCCATTATTGGGCAGATCTCATTATCAGAAAGGTTTTCCTCAGGTCCAGTTACAATGAGCATCCTTGCAACCTTTCCCATTAGCCCTAGATCTGACCTTTGGAGTCTCTGGAAATCTGTCTCCTGTTCAGTGGGTACCTTGGGAGGCCCCCATCAGGGAGGAGAGAGATGAGGGCAGGAGAGAGGACAAATGCTGTGATGGGGTAGGACCTTCAGGAGGAGGCAGAGAGGCTAATGGGAGAATCAGGGTTGGGGTATGGCTGGACCTCTCAGAGGCTGTGGGAACCAGAGGGAGCCACAGGAGGGGAGACAGAGACAGAGAGGGGACGCTGGGGGAGAAGGATTTTCTATCAACAAAACAGCAGGACAGCTTCTGGCTGGTCTCTGGAAACATCTTCATCCGGTGCCTGAGGCCAGCTCTGAGCTCCTTTTAGCTCATTACTAGCAATTAGTCCTCTGGGCCCAGCCTGAGGCGGGGGGCGGGGGGGCACTATTAGCTCTCACTCCCCTGGACACACACACACACCATGAATCAAGCTGACAACTCTGCCTGAGCCTGCCCTCCTGGCCCTGCTATGTGTGTGAAGTGGGATGCACACATCTACAAGGATGCAGTGTGTGAATGCACGTGTGTCCATGTGAAGCTGTCACATGGCAGAAACTGTGAGGACATGTGCACAGCCATGTGAATGTGAGTGTGCAGATGAGCAAGGAATGTGTGTGCACTTGTGAGAGAGATGGACATATGCCTGCTCTGTGGGAGAACGTGTTAATGCCCAAATGAGCACGTGAGCACAGAACGTTTGCGTGTGCAGAACATATGCGTGTACATGTCGAGGATGGGCATGGAGAAGGGATGAACTGGACGTGGGAACTTGTGACTACATGGCTTTCTGTTTCCTTGGGAATCCTGAACCAAATGGCTGATTTAGGGGGTTAGATTTCAGAAAGGAAAAGGAAAAGATTCCAGCCCCGATCCATCTCAGAAGTTCTGCTCCTTAGGGGGCCCTGTCCTCTAGGAAAAAGAGGGCCCTTTTGAAGTGAATCCCAGGGAGGGACCCCCAGAATTGCTCCCCTCCCAAACCCCTTTCCTTCCCAGGAACTTTAGCTCAACACCGTCCAACAGAAATATCATTAAAATGTGTGTGGGCCACAGACACAATTTAAATTTTTCTAGTGGCTATATTTTAAAAAACATTAAAGGAAACAGATAAAATTAATTCATTTCATTTTATTAAGTTTTAAATTAATATTTAGTTACAATCTAAATAAATATTTAAAATATAGCTCAAATAAGACCATCTTAGCATGTAGCCAATATTTTTTAAAGTGAAAATGAGACATTTTACCTTTTTTTATCAGTACTAACTCTTTGAAAATCAGTGTGCATTTTCTGTTTGCAGCACATCTCCGTTGGGATTAGCCATGTTTCAAGCACTCAGAGGCCACATGTGGCGCATGGCTCCCATATTGGGCAGGACTGGCTTGGCTGGTTCCCCTCAAGTCAGTGAAGGGTGCTGTGTGTGCCAGTGAGGAGATAAAGGAGAAGTCAGGGCTGCACTCTTCATTCTAACTCCATCTCAGAGCCTGCCCTTGCAGGGTCTCCCGGCTCCTTTCCCCACTGACTGATTCCCAGGTCACAGATGAGACACGTGGATTCAGTCTCAGAGTCTTACTCTAGGAAGTTCTTCCATTAATCTCACTTCTGTGCTTTCTACTGCAGGGGACTAAGACTCATGACTTTCAGTTTTGAATGTCCTGTGCAACTCATTCTCAAGAGGCCCGCTACACCCACCTCCCTCCCATTCTACTCCATTTAAGAGACTTTAGGGTGGGAGGAAAGAACCAGTAGAAACTTCAGTGGGCAGGCAGGGGAAGATGGGAGAAGGGAAAGCCTAGAAAAGCCCTAAGTCTAAGAGAGGTGGATGGACTAGAAAGTGACCACAGAATAAAAGCAAAATTTCTAGAAGGTGACTCTTCAGCATTTTAGGCCCCTTACCCCTTCAGATTTTCAGTCTCAGCCTCTTAGTTTTCTCGGGCCTATTTAGGCCACCCCCATCCCTTTATTTCCCTCACTTCTCAGCCTCTTCTCACCTGCACCTCTTGGCCTCTGTAGCTCTCCCTCAGCTTCTCAACCCTTCACCCTTCAGCTCGCTACCTGCTCCAACTCATTATTTTCCATTCGACCCCCAGCCTAGAGTGCTGGGACCGGGGAAAATTTGAGGAGTGGAGACCTGGAATGGGGTGTGGGGGCCTAAGCCAGCAGCATCTCCAGGAGAGAGATGGAAGCAAGACCCTCCCAGTCCCCTCCCATCCTCTTACCCCTCCTCCCAACCCCTCCCCCACGGGGCTGCAGTGATTCCACAGTCTCAGGGCTTGAGGGTCTCGGGGCCCCTCGCTAATGTAAGGTTATTGTAATTGATATGAAGGTAATTGATAATGTGTTACGGTGAATAATGTCTTCAATTTTCTGCTAAATCCCATTTTTGTAGCCATCTGGGCTCCTCCAACTGCCCCCCTGGGACGCTGGGTAATAGAGAGTAATTATTCTCAAGTCATTTACTTTTTCAAAGTGTTTAGTGCTTATCTGTTTTACAATTAAAATGGAAACGACCCTGATTCACTTCCTTTCTTTTTTATTTAAATAGCACTCACCCCCCCACATACCCCCCACCACACACTTTCAGTCACACACAACCACAGGGGCACACAACACTCCAAGAGACACACACAAACACATACACAATATCCTTGTACGCAGCAAACATGTCCACGTTCAAAGCAAAGAAATACATGTAAATTTTCTTTGCCATTCACACATAAGCACACATACACAACCTTACATTCAGACAAAGAACACAGGCTCTGTGACCCAGACAGATGTACCCTTTTGCCTTTTTCCTTTGAAAGAAGACTGAAGGTGGGTGTTGTCGGGGTAAAAGGCAGGGGGTGGAGACACCTTGAACATCTGTCTGAGTGTGCAAGTTTACGTGTGAACATGAAAGGTGATCATCTGTGTACCCACATGAATGCGCTCTGCATGTGTATCTCAAAGTTGGGTTCATATGAGGCTCAGAATGTCCACATTTAAAGCAGTAGTGTGAGAGCAAATTCATAGCCTCACTTCTGTGTCTGCATGTGTTACTGATGCAGGCAGATGTGTGTGTATGGAGCTAGTGTTCATACCCAGTTACACACTAACCAAGAACCCTGGCGTGCAGTCTCAGCTTGGACACATGTCCCCAGGAGAGCTGTGAAACCAGAATCCAGAGGCGTCTGGCCATGCTGAGTCGGCCCAGGATGAGAGCCCTCACGTCGCACTGAAATGAAACTTCACCCTTTTGCTGTAACTGAAAATGTCACAGGAACACAGTCCATGGAGGGCTGGGAGATGTACGAGTGGGGGGAGCTGGGAGGTGAAAAGAGCTTACACTGGCCCCTCGACACCCCCACCTCCCTCGCCCCCCTCAACCCCACTAACACCTCCAGTTGTTGGAGAACCTCCTCACTGGTCTTCCTGCTGCCTGGCCCTTTACCCTCTTACTGGCCTCTCCCTGAGCCCTGATTCTGGTTGGAGGAGTGGGGAAACGAGCGATCCTCAATGACTGGAGCTTCTTGGCCTTCCCATGGGCTCCTCCCCACAGTGGGTGCTCTGTGAGCACATCACTTGTGGTGGGGTACTGACCTTGGGGAGCTGAAAAACACGATCATACATACCCCAGAATCTTCCACAATACCAGGTATGACATCTCTCAGATGTTACACAGGCCCAGGGGAGGGCAATGGAGACACTGTACTCAGGTCAATCTGGCCCTCAGGTGACTGTGGAGTGGAGGTCCAGAGGTCTGCTTCTCATTGTACAGACTGGGACACTGAGTCACAGGGGCAGCCAGGATGGCCATTGGCCCCAGGCATGGACCTGAAGCTTGCCTATCTATCTGCTTCATCCCACACCCGCTGTCCCCTGAGTCTCCAGCTGCAGGAACTCCAGACCTCTCCCGCACACACCCCCACCCAACGCTGGACAAATGAGGGGCATGGAGGGCAGAGCCGTCCCCCACTTCAACGCAAGCCCAGGCCAGCACCTGCAAGGCCCAAAGGACACCAGGTTGCCCCAGAATTCACCCCAGCTCACTCCGGCACTCCCCTGGGAAATGCAGCCCCCCTTTCTGTTTTTCATTTTGTCCTTTAAACTGGGAGGGTGGCAGCATTATGAGCGGGCAATGTTTCTGCTTTTTCTCATTTTGTGGGCATCCTTCTGGGCCCTCCTTGCTACGCCCTTGGGAGTCTGTCTTTTTTTGGGGTCTCACTCTGTTCTGTCTTACTCTGTGTTTGACCCTTCCTCCCCACGTCGCTCCCCCTGCCATTCCGGGGTCCCTGGCTGCCTGCTCCGAGTCCGTCTTTCTGTACTTCAGTCTGTCCTGCTGTCTCTCTCCAGCCTCCAGCTTCCTCGTCTCCTCGCACTCCCGGGTTTCTCGGCTTCTCGGTCTCTGTCTCGGTTTCCGTCCCCGTCTCTGCCGCGGCCCCTCCCTGACTCCGGCCCCTCACACCTTCGCGGAAAAGTAAACATTTAATTTTTTTTTTTTTTTTTTTGCTGTTAATAGATTTAATGTTCATTTGTTAGTAGCCCAGGGGCAGAAACGCGTGACATTTCAAATAATTGTTGTTTCAGGGGTATCCTCTGGAGGGAAATGCGGCAAAAGTGTGGAGAAGATTTAAGCAAATGACTGTGTCAGCTTCTATTTACTCCTGACAGGATCGCCGGGGGCACGGCTGCGAGATAACCATTAGCGCGGCCGCCGATAAAGCGGGGAGGCTGCACTTCTAAAGGCTCCGTGGCCATTACGGGAAAGTTAGTGTGAAACATGTTAAATTATCCCCAAAGTGGAGGGAGCGGGGGAGGCGGCGGGGGGAGCGGGCGCCTCGAGAGCCGACGCGCCTCCGCCGGGCCGGGAGCGAGGACGCGCCACGGTCCAGCCCGGTCCCGTTGTCCGCCCGCCCAGCCGCCACCAGGGGGCGGCCGCCCGCCGCCCGAGCCTCAGTCTTCCCGCCCAGAAAGTGGGTGGGTGGCCCCGCTAGCGCCTTCCTCGCACTCGCGGCCGCCGGTCAGGCCCGCGAGGCCCTTCTCCCCGGCTCCCCGGCCCTCGCTCAGTCGTCCCGCAGCCGAACCAGCCCAGGGAGCGAGGTCCTCCAAGAAAGGGACTAATTGTAAGACTCGAGACAGTTGGGTCTCCACCCTTTTAGGGCTGCTGCCAGGTCCTAAAGAGCTCCTCCAGGTGTACGCCTGCAACAAACCTACAGTTGCAGGAGCCCAAATGTCAATATGACCACGAATTTGCAGGGCCCCGACTTCACCTCTCAGCTCTGCTTCTAAGTAGTGGGGTGGCTCTGCAAGTCCTGTTGGCCTCAGTTTCCCAGTCTGTAAAATGGGAATATCTGTCCCGCATACCTCACTCTCTAGACTAGTGGGAATAGTGAGGCCTTGTAAACGTGATCGGAGAGGTCATTAAATGCAGTACAGGTGAGGAGTATTGTTATTATCGTGCATTAGTTATTATTAACATCCTGCTGTGTCCACAGGAAATACCTCTGTGCAAGGCCACAAACCCGATGCACTAGTGCGTGGAAAATAAGACCTCAATCACGGCTCTTTCTGAGTTTGGGACGCATTTCTCCCAACCCTCCTCATTTTGCCGCTGTTAAGTTCACTTGGCGTAAATAAACATCTATGGGCTAGTGGAGGGAGTGCTTCAGGACACCTCCTTCTAAAGCATACTTACAGCATACCTGCACCACAGCAGGAACAAAACTGAGAGCCCTGTGCTGGGGGCGGGAGTGGGGGGGGGGGCGATGAGGGGACCATGTGGGGCAGGGGGAGAAGAAAGCAAAGGGGAACAGCTTCCTCCTTTGTGGTAATGTTATCTCTCAGACTGAGTTTCTTCCCTCCCTTCTTAAAAAAAAATTTAATAACTATATTGAGCGGAGAAGGCAATGGCAAGCCACTCCAGTACTATTGCCTAGAAAATCCCATGGATGGAGGACCCTGGTAGGCTGCAGTCCGTGGGGTCGCTAAGGGTCGCACACGACTGAGCGACTTAACTTTCACTTTTCACTTTCCACTTTCACACATTGGAGAAGGAAATGGCAACCCACTCCAGTGTTCTTGCCTGGAGAATCCCAGGGACGGGGGAGCCTGGTGGGCTTCCGTCTGTGGGGTCACACAGAGTCGGACACGACTGAAGTGACTTAGCAGCAGCAGCAGCAGCAACTATATTGAGATCGTACCATCATCTGCATTAAATATTTTAGGCCTTGGCAGTCAAATCTGTGAAGCAGTGGCAACTCAGTGCCTTGAGTCATCATTAATACTGCATATTCACTGGTTTCCAGTACGCATTCGAGTTTTTGGAACTTGGAAGTTCCTCCAACTCACCCAGCACTTTTGAATTCTCCCATGTGTCAGAGCTGCTGAGGGCAAAGGAAAGCCAAGACTACCTTAGCCTTTCTGGGGTTCACCATCAAGCAGGGGGACAGATTTCTACAAGCATCACAATGCCCAATGAGTACTGAAATGGAAGCACACAGGAAGTGCTGCACATTCAAGGGGTCAGGACTTCCTAAGGGTGTCTGGGAAGGTTTCTTAAAGGAGGTGGCATTTGATCTGGGACCTTGACAGAAGGGGCAGAGTTTTCCAGGGGAGAGAAATAGGCTGTTGCAGAGTAACAGTAATAATCCCTGTGATCACTGCAAATAATGACAATTACAAGGATGATAATAGCACTTCTGTGGCAGGTGCTCTATTAGGCACTTCACACTAAACTGCTACTTTCGATTTGTCATAACAACTCTTGGGGGAAAATACTATTATGTACCCCCTCCACCTGACTGATAAGGAAGCCAAGGCTCAAAGAAATCCAGTAACTTGCCCATGGCCACACAACCATCCTAGTATTGACACTAGATGAAGTAGACGCCTCCCCCCTTCTCCCTGTCATTCCAAGAGCAACTTTGAAAGGAGGCTGAATTTGCCTCTGATAAAGGTCATGATCCCCTTCTCAACATCTCTTCATTCATTCAACTGTTTTCTGCTTGTTTACTAGGTGTTAGGCATTGGGTTGGCACTGGGGGTACAAAAATGAGATGTAGACCCTGCCCTCGGAGAACTCACAGTTCTAATGAGGGAGGAAGACTTACAAGTCAATCAACCACAAAGCAATGAGCAAGATGCGGGTCTGAGCAGCCCAAGATGCCCTGGGCCAACAGGAAGGGGTCAAATGCAGGTATAGCAGGGCTCAGTAAGAATTGAGTTTGGGCAAAAGGAGGAGTTTACAAACCAAGGCAGAGGGCACAATAGATGCAGAAGAGCAGAGATGAGGAAGAATGTGACCCTCTGGTATGTGGTGTTTGAGGAAGGCAGGGAGGTGGAGAAGGGAGGAGGTTGCATCATGTCCATTGAACGTATCCAGGAAAGGGGCTTGAACTTGATCCTTGGCGTATTATTTTCATGGAGTAAAATCAGGTCGAATAAAGGACTCCTCCTTCCTTCATATAGGATCTCAAATTTAAAAGGGACTTTTTAAACCTTATAAATATTAGAAAGTTCTGTGGTTTTTTAATATGGGCCACCAGCTCAAGAGGTGACCAGCCCAAAGAGGGACCAGCCCAATGTCACCTTAATTTAATGTGGCACCATTTGCTTTCCCTGTCATAATGTCTGTCTCCCCAACAATGCTAGGATATGGTTATCTATTTCCCACAATGGAAATCCCTGAGCCCACATGTTGATCCACATGTTGACATGATGACAGCTGGGGGTACAATGGCAGTGACTGAGTAGGTTACCACTTGTTTCTTTGCACCGTCCTGGCTCACATCTCCCTTTGACCTCAGGACTCTCAGCAGACACTACTTTCAGTTCAGTTCAGTTCAGTTCAGTCGCTCAGTCGTGTCTGACTCTTTGCGACCCCATGAATCACAGCACGCCAGGCCTGCTTGTCCATCACCAGCTCCCAGAGTTCACTCAAACTCATGTCCATCGAGTTGGTGATGCCATCCAGCCATCTCATTCTCTGTCGTCCCCATCTCCTCCCGCCCCCAATCCCTCCTAGCATCAGACTCTTTTCCAGGGAGTCAACTTGTCGCATGACATGGCCAAAGTATTGGAGTTTCACTTTTATCATCAGTCCTTCCAATGAACACCCAGGATTGATCTCCTCTAGAATGGACTGGTTGGATCTCCTTGCAGTCCAAGGGACTCTCAAGAGTCTTCTCCAGCACCACAGTTCAAAAGCATCAATTCTTCGGCAATCAGCTTTCTTCACAGTCCAACTCTCACATCCATACATAACCACAGGAAAAACCTTAGCCTTGACTAGATGGACCTTGGTTGGCAAAGTAATGTCTCTGCTTGTTAATATGCTTTCTAGGTTGGTCATAACTTTCCTTCCAAGGAGTAAGCATGTTTTAATTTCATGGCTGCAATCAGCATCTGCAGTGATTTTGGAGCCCCCCAAAATAAAGTCTGACACTGTTTCCACTGTTTCCCCATCTATTTCCCATGAAGTGATGGGACCAGATGCCATGATCTTTGTTTTCTGAATGTTGAGCTTCAAGCCAACCTTTTCACTCTCCTCTTTCACTTTCATCAAGAGGCTTTTGAGTTCCTCTTCACTTTCTGCCATAAAGGTGGTGTCATCTGCATATCTGAGGTTAATATCAATAACCTCAGATAATATTTCTCCCGGCAATCTTGATTCCAGCTTGTGCTTATTCCAGCCCAGCGTTCCTCGTGATGTACTCTGCATACAAGTTAAATAAGCAGGTTGACAATATACAACCTTGACATACTCCTTTTCCTATTTGGAACCAGTCTGTTGTTCCATGACCAGTTCTAATTGTTGCTTCCTGACCTGCATACAGGTTTCTCAAGAGGCAGGTCAGGTGGTCTGGGATTCCCATCTCTTTCAGAATGTTCCACAGTTTATTGTGATCCACACAGTCAAAGGCTTTGGCATAGTCAATGAAGCAGAAATAGATGTTTTTCTGGAACTCTCTTGCTTTCTCCATGATCCAGCAGATGTTGGCAGTTTGATCTCAGGTGCCTCTGCCTTTTCTAAAACCTGCTTGAACATCTGGAAGTTCATGGTTCACATATTGCTGAATCCTGGCTTGGAGAATTTTGAGCATGACTTTACTAGCGTGTGAGATGAGTGCAATTGGGCGGTAGTTTGAGCATTCTTTGGCATTGCCTTTCTTTGGGATTGGAATGAAGACTGACCTTTTCCAGTCCTGTGGCCACTGCTGAGTTTTCCACATTTGCTGGCATATTGAGTGCAGCACTTTCACAGCATCATCTTTCAGGATTTGAAATAGCTCAATTGGAATTCCATCACCTCCACTAGCTTTGTTCATAGTGATGCTCTCTAAGGCCCACTTGACTTCACATTCCAAGATGTCTGGCTCCAGGTGAGTGATCACGCCATCGTGATTATCTTCATCGTGAAGATCTTTTTTGTACAGTTCTTCTGTGTATTCTTGCCACCTCTTCTTAATATCTTCTGCTTCTGTTAGGTCCATACCATTTCTGTCCTTTATCGAGCTCATCTTTGCATGAAATGTTCCCTTGATATCTTTAATTTTCTTGAAAAGATCTCTTGTTTTTCCTATTCTGTTGTTTTCCTCTATTTCTTTGCATTGATCGCTGAGGAAGGCTTTCTTATCTCTCCTTGCTATTCTTTGGAACTCTGCACTCAGATGCTTATATCTTTCCTTTTCTCCTTTGCTTTTCGCGTCTCTTTTTTTCACAGCTATTTGTAAGGCCTCCTCAGACAGCCATTTTGCTTTTTTGCATTTCTTTTCCATGGGGATGGTCTTGGTCCCTGTCTCCTGTACAAAGTCACGAACCTCCATCCAGAGTTCATCAGGCACTCTATCCCTTATGATTATACAGTGGAAGTAAGAAATGGACACTACTTTACCTTCTGCCATCTTTGAAGAACATCGCCTTACTGGGAATGGAGGATAAACACCTTCCAGGAGGTAGATATGGGTTATCACATTTCTTTAAGAAAGAATTTTCTAATCATCAGAGCTGCCTGAAACCAAAAAGCCTATCTCAGGCAGAAGCAAGTCTCCTACCCTGCAGGAGTTCAAGCAGAAGACCCTCAAAATGAGACTACTATGGGAGCAGTGAAATCCTTGGCCTCTAGTATCATTCCCAGGCCCAAGGCCCTAAGAAGTTTCTCGCCAGAGGAGGATGATTTCAGGCACTTTCAAGAGGGTTATTTTGACTGAGGAAGTTAAAAAATGATTGAGATTGGACTCTGTGATCTCTTATTATGGGAAGGGTCATTGAGGACAGAGACTCCCCTCCCCAAAGGGTGTCTCCACAGCGGTTCCAGCTTTATCCAAGGATCTCCTTTCCCCTACTGCCAAGCCCATGGACTCTCCAGGGGATAAACATCTTCTCACTGTCTTCTCAAAGATGAACATGGATCTAGCAAGGAGCAGGCAAAGGGAGGAAGATGACACAGTTTGTTGATATAGCACATTTGATGATATTCAAGATATATCAAGTTATAGCACATTTGATGATATATTATCAGCCCCAACACCTTTGATGTGGAGGTTTAATCCTGGGTGGTCCCTAAGGGGATTGGCACCTCACTCATTGCTATGCCCCCTGTGTTGAGTGAGGAGACTCATGAACAGAAGGCACATAGGAAGCATCTTTTTCTTTTTCTTCTTTCACCTTTCCTTCCTACACAGGAAATACAAAGAAGAAAGACAAAAATAATGCCCACATAAATTAGACAACCCCAGTTGCTATTTTAATGACCATTCACCAGACAACTCTTTCTGCCTGTAAATAAACATAGACACAGGTGCATAATATGACACAAATAGGATCAAATTCTATATTCTATTCTGTAATCTTCTCTTACATAAAAACATGTGATAGATGCCATTCTGTTTCAGTGAATATAGAGTTATGTGATTGTTGTAATAGCTGAAGTATATTCCACTGTATGATGTATTGAGTCAGTCTTCTGTTGATGCACATTTAGGATATTTCTAGTTTTGCACTGTTTTAAACACACAGAGATGAATATATCTGTGGACAGATCTTTTCACATTTGTACGATTATCCCCTTAGGGCAAGTTCTTAGAAATGAAAGTATTGGATTGAAAAAATACACATTTTACATTTGGGTACACATTGTCAAACTACCTTCTCAAAAGGTTGTACCACTCTATATTCTTACCATACAAGGGTATCATCAGTCCTTTACCATTTGCTTAAATAAAAGGGCTCTTTCTTCAAAGGCAAAACAACAACAAACCCCCTAATTCTTCAGACCACTTTGTATGTGTGTGTGTGTGTGATTAAGAAGGTTTAAGTAAACCTTCTATACAAATGTGGTTGTATATCTGTATGTGTTCTGTATACAATCACTACCTCATAAGCTGAAGTCCTGCATGAAAAGTTCTCTACCAAATCTTTCTCTGCCCCCTCAGTGCAGGGATGAGGTCTGTTGCAGCCTTCCTGGCCCCAAGAATGTGCATCCATTGTCAGTCTTGCTGCTATTCTTGAAGTCTCCTGGCCAAGGTTGTTAGGGAGAGAGTAGGAGGGAGGCTCGACTGGGTTTGCTCATGGTGGGACTTCAAGTGTTAATTCAGATTCTCCTCAGAAAGTGTCCCTGACACCACAGCTGAGGAGCATACAACTGGGTCTCCCGCTCTGTGTGGGGGAAACAGTGAACAGATTATCCCAAATCAATACGTCTGAGTCAGTTGTAGATCATTCCAGGGGGCTCCGTAGGTTAGGAAAGGGGGAGGATGATGCAGTTCAGGGTCTTCCTACTTGTGATGCCTGCTTTACAGATCTCTCCACCATCCCTCTCTCCGTTAGTCTCCAGCTCTATATATCACCCCTACATGCGCATATTCACATATAGTCCACAACCCACATACTTCTCTTACAATTGTGCTCACAGTCTCACAAAGTTTGACTATAATAATTTTCACACCATTACACCCACATCCTTGCATACAATACATTCAGATAACCTGATGCTTACACACACCCACTTACATAAACACACCCAATCACCCAATATTCACTCCCCCACAGTCTCACACTGTCATGCTTTGTCTTAAGGAAGCCTAGTCACATGTCCCTCCTAGTTATTGTCATTTATATTATTGCAACCACAACTCCATACCCTGCATCTCCACCCAACACTCCCCTTTCACACTCTCTCAGAGTCCCACAAAATTCAGTCATACTCTCAGATCTTCTCAAAGTCTCTTCAACTCATCCAGTTACCAGTCTTAGAATGTCTTAGCTCATCCAGTCTACCCGTCTTATTTTACTTATTTATTTCAGATGGGTTAACTGAAACTCTGAGAAGAAAAACTTGACTAAGGTCACACAATTAGTTAATGGGAAATCTAGGGTGTCAATTCCAATCTCATGACTCCCACCCTAGTGCTTTTTCTCCAATGCCAGTGCCCCTCCCCATTAGTCACCCTTCCAATCCCCTATTGTCAGTCCCCAAAAGTGACTCTCAGTTCAGTTCAGTCGCTCATTCGTCTCTGACTCTTTGCGACCCCATGGACTGCAGCACACCAGGCCTCCCTGTCCATCACCAACTCCCAGAGTTTACTCAAACTCATGTCCATTGAGTCGGTGATGCCATCCAACCATCTCATCTTCTGTCATCCCCTTCTCCTCCCACCTTCAATCTTTCCCAGCATCAGGGTCTTTTCAAATGAGTCAGTTTTTCTCATCAGGTGGCCAAAGTATGGAGTTTCAGCTTCAACATCAGTCCTTTCATTGAACACCCAGGACTGATCTCCTTTAGGATGGACTGGCTGGATCTCCTTGCAGTCCAAGGGACTCTCAAGAGTCTTCTCCAGCACCACAGTTCAAAAGCATCAATTCTTCAGCGCTCAGCTTTCTTTATAGTCCAACTCTCACATCCATACATGACTACTGGAAAAACCATAGCTTTGACTAGACGGACCGACATTCAAATAAAACAGACAGCTCTTAAAGAGGCAGGCAGCCAGGTGAATGGAACAAGTATGAATCTGGAATACAAAGAAGCCTGAATTGGAATATCAAATACCTTATGGGGTGATGACAGGGTTCAGAGAGAATGTATGTAAAACACCTCGCACAGAGTAATAACTGCTAACATTTATTGGACACTTACTATGTACCAGGCACTATGCCAAGCACTTTATGCATTATCTCATTTAATTTTTACAGTCTCTTTAAGTGTGATTATCTCTTTATCACAGAAAAGGGAAGTGAGGCCTGGAGAGGTTAAATTGCTTGCCCAAGGTCACTCAACTAGTGGGTTTTGAGATTATCCCCTCTCTGACTCCAAGTCTGGCTTCCATGAATTATATTGTGCTTCTATCTTTGATAACAAAGGTCATTTTTTTTTAACTGAATTCTTATTCTGTCCCAGATGCTGTACTATATATACATGGTTTCTAGGTATCTTTATAGATGAGAGAGACTGGGGCCTGGCAGGTGCTCAAGATGACTTTATCATTATGGAGAGAAAGATTCCAGCTTCCAAATCAAATTTAGATCTGTTTTGTCACCAGATAAATTCTTCAGATCATATCATCTTTAGTGGACTTGATCATTCCCATTGATTAGTTCATTTCAAATCAACTCTCTTTTCTTGCTAATCTGTAATTCCCTGCATCTGCCACCCCAGGGCATCACAGGAAGAGGGGTGCTGCTGTGACTACATACACAGTTCCTTACTTCCACCCACTAGATGAAGTCATACTCAGGAACAAGTCTTGCATACACTATTAAGGCCACTGTGGTTTAAGCAATTACCAAGAACATTAGGGAGTAGAGTGAAAATACCTGGGTTCCAGTTCCATCCCTTAGTATAAGACCACAGGAAAATTACTTTCTCTGCCTGAGTTCCTTGCATCTGCAATACTGAAATAGCAAGTCTTCCCTCCCAGGATTGTTCTGAGCTTAAAGTGTTGTAAGATATTATTATAGAAAATCTGGTATACAGCTGGCACTCAGAATTTGCCACACAGAGATCTTTCACACAAGAAACAACACCAACACTTATGTCAACCCAAGCAGAGATGACCACTCAAACTTGTAGACAGACTTGTATAACACACCAAGCTGTAGATCTGCTTAGATCTGCTGATGGTGAGCTGCCAGAGTGGTTGAGAGAAGGGACTCTTAAGTAATCCTGGGCAGCTCACTTAACAGCTCTTTTTAACCAAAAATTTAACAGTTAAAGAGGTTTTCTTGCCTTTCCTCCCCAGAAAGCGTTAAAACAAACACACATACAATGTCATTGTCATATCTAAGAAAATTGGCAATAATTCCATAAATCATCAAATACTCAGTCCATATTCAAATATTTCATTTTATTTTACATTTAGCTTGTTCAGTAAGGAACTAAACAAGGTCCACCCACAATGTATTTGATTATTATCTCTCTTTCCCTTATCTTTGAAGAACCTCAGTCATTTGCCCAGAAGAACATCTTAAGTGAAGAAAACAATTTCAAATTTTTAAGCTTATTTTTAATGCATAAGTAGTACATGAACATATTTTTGCTTATTAAAAGAAGAAAATAATGGAAGAAATCAGACATGACAGATAGAGTGAAATTCTCCCCTAACCATCCCCAACTCCAGCTCTTTAACCTGTAGAAGTCTCGGTTTTCTCATCTTTAAAATGGGAAAATCTTTCCTTTTAAGGTTGCTGTGAGTATTAAATTATACAGAGCTTGGAAGCCCTTAGTTCAGTGCCTGGCTCCTGGTAATCTTTCAGTAACAGTCGCCTATAATTTTAGTCATTGTTAACATCCCGGCAGACGCAGGAGAGACACCCAGCACCGCGTGCGATCAGCACCCTGGACAGAGGTGGCGGCGGCCTGCGCCCTGCCTGCCCAGCCTCTACCACCGCCTGCGAGAGGATCTGTAAATAAAGCCGCCTGGCTTCCGGCCGGCCCGGCAAGCCGGTGAAGGGGAAAGAAATCGGGGATTTTCCAAGCCGCCTGCTTCGGCAATGCGTCTGGCAGAGACAATTACCCGGATACGCTCCGGCTGGCCTCCCCGAGGCCCCAGGTCATTTCAGACTGGGCCCCTGTCCTTGATCAGGAAGCAGGGCCAGGCGGGGGTTAGAACCGATGACTCAGTCTCCAGAGTTGCAGAATAGCCACAAGGGGAGGATCACGGAAATCGCCACGGGAGGTCCCTAGGAGATCTTTGCCCGCCACACGGCCCCCAGCAGGCGCCCACTCCAGCCCCAGTTGTCTTCGGGAGTTGTTGGGGGCGGGTACTGGGACGGGGAGAGCAACCTCCGGAAGCCGGCCCAGGGCACAATTAGCAGGGAGCGGAGACGCCCGCGAAGGCTGATTTAATTAGGTGACACGGTGCCAGGCAGGGATGCGGGGGAGGAGGGGGCGGTAGGGGAGAGCAGGGTCAAAACATTTTGTAAAAATCTGTTTCACAAACGCTGCTGCTCCCCTCGGGGCAGAGAGAGATTACAGAGTCTTTGGTGTCGATCAAGCCTGGAAAGAGGCGGCCAGGAGTGTGGGGGCATTGCCTCCTCCTCAGACTCTCCCTCTTGTCCAGCCCCCAAAGCAGTCCCAGGAGGCAACAACTCCGCTGGGTTGTGGGGCACCGAGAGTGAGGGGTGACTTGAGAAGGAGGCCCCTATAAATAGGAATGAAGTGCTGTGGGTCTAACGCATCCTCCCCTCCAATGCTCACATGAATATCAGCAGTAGTTGCAGGAAGCATCTACTATCCAAATGAAGCTATCGTTTGCTGAGCAGGTACTCTGCCTTTCCTAGCTGTCTGATCTTGGTTGTTTATACTCTGTGCCTCAGTTTACTCATCTCCAAAAGAGTAAGAACCCTTCTAGAATTGATATGAGAAGTAAAGGATTAAATATGTAATAGTAAGCACTTAATAACTTCTTATTATTACTACCACTACTACTGTTACTGCCACTACTACTATTGTTTTATTACTGTTAGGTGCCAGGGTAGTTGTATGACATCCTGTGCCCCTAATCCGGAAACGACTATATGCCATAGCTATGATTATCCCCATTTTACAGATGTGGAAAGTGAGACTCAGTTTAAGTAACTTGCCATGCCACTGACCACACCACATAGATCTAGGAACTGAATTCAGGACTGTGGTATTAAAGCCTGTACCTTTTCACCATCCCATTGCGGAGCTGCCTCAGTCCCCTACTTGTGACCTTTTATCTCAGTTGACCTCACTGGACCCACCAACATAACCATGCAGGCCTTGCCTCACCCTCCCTGGCACAACCAAGCCCATATCCGAAAACCACATCTTTGTGTGGCAATGAGTGAAAGGAAGCATACAGCAAACACACACACACACACACACACACACACATGCACGTGTTGCCAGAGACAGTCATACATGATCACCCTCCCAGGTGGTGATCAGAAAGATACTCCCATACTCACATCACTCAGAAGTGAAGCAACACTCACAGAGGTACCTACCTGGCACGATCACATACAGAGTACCCCATCACAAGAGAAAAGGAGTTACTGCCTAGAGAAAGAGTTATATCCAGCATCACAGGAGAGATAAAATAATGTACAAAATAAACAAAGTATGTAGACTTTCACAGACAAATAAACCAAGATAGAAAGACATGAACAATTAAATACATCATCACCTACACAGGAAGATAGTTTTTTGCAAGACACCATTTATACAAATATACACAAAAATACATGGTCACAATATGGCACACCATCTATAGAGCAGTATAGCTACACACCCACTATAACATACACAGCACACTCATACCTGAGAGACAGCCAGACATAGTATGACACAGAAAGAAAATCAATCATAACCCAGTTCATACAGACACACTCCTCAAACACACCTACACAGATCAGTGATGACACCCATCTCACAGGCACACACACACACTTGCTCACAAGCATACACACACTGAGTCTCTTCCCAAATCCTCTAGTCATCTGGCTTCAAGCCAAGTTTCCTGCCTCCTAAAGTCTTCAGAGCTTGGGGGTCAGTTGATTCCCTTTCTCTCCCTTCTCCCAGCTGAGCCCAGGACAGCAGGGACAAAGTCCTCCAGCATATAAGGTTGGGGGGTGGGTATTTCTGGACAGCCAGTCTTGGGGATACATTGTCCAACACCATATCCATTCCAAGCAGGGGACAATCACTGAGTCTTGGGGCAGTTCTCCCATCTCCTAAATTCACTCCTACTACCATCCCAGCCTCAGGCCCCCAGCATCAGCTTTAGGGAAAGGGGAAATGGATTAATCAGTGACCTACTTCCCTGGGGAAAAAGGACTCACTCCTTAAATCTCTCCCCCACCTGTTGTCACCTACCTGTGCCAGGTGTTCAGTCTCAGCAGCTCAGAGTTCCAGCGTGGGCAAGGTCCCGGAGGCAAGTGGGTGGAGCCTAGTTCCATCTTCTGCACGCCCCCCACCGCCCCCACCCTGTTCTGGTTCCCTCTGCAGCTGCCCCCTCCAGCTCTAGGCCCCCTGGGCAGCCCCCTCCTTCCCGCCGCCTGCTCACCCACAGTGCTGCATCTCTCCTCTGAAAACCAGACTAGGGACTGGGGGGAGGGGGAAACATCCCAGGAGAGGAAGTGGCATCTGACGGCCGCAGCACCAAACCTGGGGGGCTGCAGAGGGGAGGGAGGAGCAGGGAGGCTTCTCATTGTGTGAGGGAAATTTTATTTTTAACAGATGCTAAGGCAGATGGCGCAGAATTAACAGAAAATGGGAGAGGAAAGAGAGGAAGAACATTACTGACTCCGGAGAGAGTGGACATTAAAAAAATAAAGAATAAGGGAATGAAAACAAGTTTAAGTGCTCTCTCCGGGGGGGTGGGGGGAGGGGAGGGGAGTTGAGAGGCAGAGAGGGACGGAGCAGCGTGGTGATAACCAGAGGCGTGAAATTACAAAAGTAAAATTTGTGGGACTCGGGAGGGGCTGAGAAGGCCCCAGTTTCATTGCAAAACTCACTCAGAAATTACTGATGTGATGTTTGAGCTTTTATCATTAATAATAATTGAGAGGGGAGAAGAAGACAAAAGGACTCATAGGCTTGGGGTGGGGGTAGTTTGAGGCACCAGGAGAGAAGGTGCTTGAGCCATGGGGGAGGGGTGAGAGAAGAGTCATCTCTGTGACCGAAAAACTCAGGGAGCTACAGCAGAAACAGACAAATGGAGAGACAGAGGCAGAATTTTTTAAAAAGGAAGGAGAGGACGCAAGAGGGAAAGGGAGAAAGAAGGGAAGCTGTAGGGGCTGGGGAGGAAGTGATTGACAGGAGATGCAGAGATAGCGATTGAGACAAAGAGACAATAAAGAACAGAGACAGAGATGGGCAGAGGGAACCAGAAACAGTGTCAGAAACATAAACACACTAGTGGGCGAGGAAAGTAGCTTCAAAGATGAGAGAGTCATGGTCAGAGTGACCAAAAGCAGGGGACCAAAGGAAACAGGAGGGAGAGACAGAGACAAAAGAGCAGAGGCCTAGACAGAGAAACGCAGGAAGAAAGAGGAAGAGGCAGAAAGAGTAAAAAGGAAGAAGCAAAAGAACAGAAACTAAGACAGACTTCGAGACACGAAAAAGAGTCGGAGAGACAGAAACAGATTCACAGGATCAGATGAGGAAGAGGTGAGGTGGAGAAAGGCAGAAAGAAAAACTGAGCTCGAGACAGAGACACAGAGGCTGTGGGGGAGAAGACGGAGAGGGCAGCAAGGGAGGAAGGGATGGGAGACAAAGAGGAATGGCCGTTTCGCTCTCCTCCCAAATTAATTGAGGCTACATCAGCCTGAGCCACTAAAACGGAGCGATTATGAATGGGTTAGTCACAGGTGGAGTTAAAGGCCTTCAGAGGGATATTAGCCAAAATTGAGTGGCTTTTAATTTCTTTCTAACGAGAGACTGTGGCTGGGGAACCAGGCACCGCCTCCACTCAGCTCCACTGCTAAACACGGCGTGGGGGTGGCCGGGGCCACTCGCCACCTGACCTGTGTGGCACAGGCAGCCAAGTGGAAATGGCCATGCCTGAAACATGCCTGAACATGCTTGCAACATGCCTACAACATTGCTGTGACGTGGGACACAATGGTGGGTAGCCCAGTGGAGGACTGGTAGAGAGGGGAGGAGGGATCACAGTCCTTGAAAGTGGCCAGGCTAGAGGGCCTGAGGCAGGGCTCAGCAGCCTGGGATCAGGGGAGGGCGGGAGGGGCAAGTGGATACCACAATGAAAAGCCACAGGATTCTCCAATGATCCCTGACCCCACTTTAGGAAGAAACATGGTCCAGGACTGCTTTTCTCCATTGTGGAGAAACCAAGGCTCCGAGATAAAAAGTATTGCATTAAAAAAAAAAAACAAAAAAACTCTTGCCAGTTTACAGCTGAGTGGCAGTGATGACCTGACCCTAGAAGATGAATGGTGAAGTGGAGAGAACACTGAAACTTGAGTCTGGAGACCTGGATGTGAGTCTCAGCTCCCTTCCTAACTCCTGGCAGAACCCTGAGCATTGCCCCTCTTGCTGGGCCTCAGTTACCTCATCAGTAAAATGAGAGAGCTAAGGTCTCATAATCGCTTCCACTCCAATATACTATGACACTATGCAGGCGGACTTCCTGTCTGAGGTTTTGTCCCAGGTTCTCTGCTGTGTGCTTGGGACACAGGGGATAAGGTGTGTGACCCAGCGAGCATCTGTGACCCTAAGGTACGCAAACTGAATTTAGGGTCCCTGGCCCAGCAGTCAGTATAGTGAGTTTCAAGTAATGGGTGAGCAGATGGATGAATGTCTGGATGGTGAGACCAGAGAAGAGGGTAAATTGGTGTGGCCTAGGGAGGCCCAGCAAGTGGGTGGATTGAGGGGGGCTCATGAATAGTGGATAGAGCTGAAGGGTAGAGGGTGCTTCTAGGGAAGACACCAGGAGCAAAGTTGCCACCCTGGTTCGAGTTATATACATGAGTATATGGTGGGCAAGAGGGAGGGGGAACAGAGGGGAAATGGTGGGCCACTCAGGGCTATGAGGCTTGAGTGAGAAGTTGGACTTCAATCCTGTAGGCATAGGGTGGAGGGAGTATGGGGGTTTTTGAACAAGGGCAGGAGAGTGTTTGGGAATCTGGGGTATCTGGGGAAGGTCACTATGGAACAGGATTGGGAAATGAACATGGAAACAAGTGAATAGGGCGGGACTGATGTGATAGGGTGGGTGAACCCCAGGGAAGAGGAGAGAAAGGGTCAGATAGGAAAGTGATGGCAGAACATGGTAACTGACATGGTTTGGGGGCTGAGGGTAGGCCAGGAGTAAATGATGACCTTGGGGTGTTGAGGCAGCTCTTTGGAGAACACTGGTGCCAATAACAAAGCGGGCAACATTGGATGGGTGCTGAGACAGACACAAAGATGTTGGTTTCCATCCAACAGGGCAGAGAGAGGTGGATGCGAGACTGTGGCCCAGTGGAAAGTGCATGCATCTGTGAGATCCAGCGTTTTGTCTGTCTTAGCCACTAATTAACCACGAGACCTTGGGCAAGACACTCCCCATGTTGGGGCCTCAGTTTGTCCATCTTTAAAATGTGGGAGTTGGTCCGGGTTTTGTTAAGTGTCCCTCTGTGTGGAGGGTTCCGAGACTCAGAGACAAAGCCGGGACAGACTGGCAGGGAAACAGAGGCAGGGACTGGAGAAGGACCTGGCCATAATCCTCCCTGCCCTCAGGTCCCCGGAGCCAACAGCTGCGCCCCCTCCCCCTTGAAACTCCATTAACACTCAATTAGAGGGCCTGATGGGCTCAAGCCAGGGAGCCCCTCCCCACCTCCTACACACAGTCCCCATTCCAGGGTTCCTCTGATGGGCCCCTGGGGAGAAGGCTTCACTCAAATTTATGACTAACTCCAGAGGCTGCCTTGCCAGCCTCTCCTGCCTTCTCTCTCTTCTTTCTCCCAGGGTGGAGCCCCGAGGGTTGGGTGAGGCTGGGTGAGGAGGGGCAGAGCCCACGATGGAGGCCCCAAGATGAAAGGGAGCAGGCCCTGGAGCAGAGGAAGTGGGAGGGGAGAAGTGAGGAAGCGCCGTGAGAGTGTATGAGAGAGAAAAATGACAGGCCCTGAATATTGGGCGCCCTCACTTTAAATCAAGATAAAAGACTGAAGTGGAAAATGAGAGTCCAGAGAAACCCCGGACGGCTCGGGGCGCTAATGGAAACACATGGCTGCCGGCTGCGGGCTTGTCAGCTTCCCCCGGCGCTGCCATTCCCGTCTGATAATCCGGCCTGCCATAAAATTAGACTAGCAAATACCTCCTGACAAAGATGCATGTTTCTCTCTATTGTGCCATCATAAAAAAAACTCCGCTGGTGACTCGGGGAGCCGCAAACTTCAATTTAAATTTACAGTGCTGCGGAAGGAAAGTGATATGCACTCAAAAATTTTAATAACCTATTAAGTTACGACTTCAATTTCATTTTATGAATATTTTCCTTGGGGAGCACGGCTATCACAGAGAAAGATAGAAATTTAAAAAAGATAAATAGTGCCATTAATCTCCAACATTTCTCTTCCATTATCCTTGAAAATTAGGAGTTATTTTTGTTCAGATCTTCATGTAATTAGCTCCCTCCACTTGATTCACTAGCCAGAAAATGACCATGTTCAGAAAATTAAAAATTTGTCATTAAGTGGAATTTAACATAATATCATTTATCTTTATCTATTCCCCAGCTGACAGCAGGAAGCCTTGGCTGCCGTACCGGCTGGTGTGTCAGAGCGGGGAGGGACTGCTCAGAGAGAGATACTGGGGGAGACAGAGATAGAGGCGGACGCAGGGAGAGAAGGCCATCCCAGGGGTGGCCAGAGCTAGAGTGAGGAGGGATGGGAAGGCCTTGGGAGCTGGGTGTCAACCACCATGGGGAGGCAGAGGCGGCTGAGGGTGGGTGAGGAGGAAGGGAGACTGAGGTGTGAGCAGGGACTTGGGCGTGGGTCCAGGAGCAGGGCAGATGGAGAAGCTGGGGGTACGAGAGGAAAGCCTGAGGGGGACGTCAGTGGCAGAAGTCAAAAGTAGGAGGTGGATGATCGGTGGAGGTGTGGGAAAGACATGACCTGAAAGGACAGAAACCAAGCAGAATTAAAGGAACTTCTGGAAAAGAGGGGACTGGAGGTGGAGTGGGAAAGGCCAGGGATCGTTGCCCTCCTCATGGCAGAGCTAACTAGATGCCATCACCCTAACCACCATCTGGCTTCAAGGGAAGACAGAGTGACAAAAAGAGATGGTCAGAGAGGAAGTGAGAAAGTGATGAGAGCCAAGAGGTGGAGATGGAGCAAGGCCCCAAGTCAGAGAGACCGAGGTGGAGAAGATGGGAAGTGGCCGACAGACCGACAGCAGGGCCACGAAGCCTCCGGGTTAGAAGCCCCCAGACAAGCCCTTGGACTTCTTCTCTCAAGGGCTGCATGGCTCTCTGTCCTCCCCCTCCTCTAAATAGCCCCCACCCTAGTCCCCTCAAGTCAGAAATCATCCAATAAACCCTTCAAACTTAGTCCTGGGTGGAGAGAGCTGTGGCCAGCCTGAGAGACTGAGAATTGGATAAAGGGATTAAACAGCGGCACATTAGTGAGAGATTTAGAGTGTAATAAACCCATTTCATAATAATATGTGCGTTGGGGCCAGTGATCCATCATCACAGGAGCCTGTCCGTGGCGGGGGGAGCACTGACCTGCAGGGAGGGGACCTGGATGGATGGCTAAGGATTTTTCTCAGGGTCTCAGGATATGGGCAAGGGGTGCAGACTGGCCCGTGGGACCAGGAGGGAGGCACTGGGATTCTGAAGGCACCTTTGGCTCAAAAAGCCATGGAGATCATTATGGGGGGTACAGCAGAGGAAGCTGGGAAGAGGCTTGGGGCCTAAGAGCTCTTCCTGTCCTCCCAGCCCAGAACCCTGGCAGTAGGGTAGAAGGATTCTCACAGAGGGCTTGGGGTGGGGCCGGCAGGGGGGTGCATCCACAAACTGCAGAGTCCACAGCTCACAACCAGGACTCAGCCAGTAAAAGATTCCCAAATAAGCCACTCCTTCCATTCTGGTTTTGTCACTTATTGGCTATCTGACCTTGGCAAGTGACTTCACCTCTCTGAGCCTCAGTTTCCCATCTGCCCAATGCAGATAATTAGGACAGGAGAGAGTCACTTGAGATAATGGGTTTGCAATTGTTCTATAAGGTAGAAACTCTTGAGGAAACATTTTATTATTCCTATGATTCCCCCACATTTGGCTGCCTACCCACATGCTTCCTTGGGATGTCTTTTAGCTTGCTTATTGTCAAGGAGAGCTTCATCTCCCAGATGGGACCCTGAGCTTATTCAAGGGCCAGTAAGAAATGCCGTGCAGATTATATGATTGACTCTTTAATCTGACATATTAATAGGCAAAGGAAAACACTTTCCTGCTGTTTATCTCCATTGAGGAAACCTGCATTGGCAATTGGAAAACGAACTTTTCCTTGGAAAAGGGATTGAGCAATAGGAATGGACCCATTAGGTCTCAGTTGTCAGTCAAAATATTGCAAGATCAGTAGGGAGTAGTAGTAGGAAGACCTGGAGATGCTTAGCACAAATAAGGATGCCTTCCTAAGGAGAGAAATGCCTGGGAGGGTGCCTGCCACCATGTCTTCCTTCCCTGACCCCTCAGCTCCCACTCACCAGGTCACTGATGATCTCCTGATTAAAAAAAAAGTTCCAATGACTTCTTATAGGTTTGCAATCCAGCTCCACTATTTAATAGCTTGGTAAATTACTTATTCAGTCTGAGCTTCAGTTTCATCATCTGTCAAACAGAAACGATAAAAGGACATACCGCATAGCACCGTAACAAGTCAATGAGATGAAACAAGGAAAGAGTGTAGTACATGGTACACAGTAAGCCTTTAATAAATGATGGCGCGATTGTTTGCCCCTGCTTTTGTTCTTCTTGATCACAAATCCTCAAAAATCCAATAAATAATGGATTACAAGACATTAAATGATACAATATTGCTTACAAAATGATTGGAAGCTCCTTTGTCAGGTTCTTGAGACCCCCATTGCTAGAACCCAGATGCTCCATTTACCCTCCCTCATGTGGAAGAATGTCATCTGTTGGAAGGGTTTTCAATCTGGGGTCCATGGAAACCTATGTTCCTTTGAGGTATTTAGAGGGTCCACAGAGTTTTGATTTAAGTTTTGTTTAAGGATAAACTCTTTGAATTGGAGAAGGAAATGGCAACCCACTCCAGTGTTTTTGCCTGGAGAATCTCAGGGACGGGGGAGCCTGGGGGGCTGCCATCTATGGGGTCGCACAGAGTCGGACACGACTGAAGTGACTTAGCAGCAGCAGCAAACTCTTTGAAACTTCAATTACAGATCACATGTTCACAGAAGTGTTATGAATTGAATTAGAGAAAGTGTGTGCTAACTGACATGTTTTCCCTCTAATGTCTAAAAAGCTAAAAATGTAAGCCTTCGTAATATGTGCCAGGAAAATACTCTCTTTCCCAGTTTTATCAATGGAGTTTGTTTGAAAAGGAGGACAGGAGGTACTCTACTAAAAAGGAATTTTTGAAATCATTAGTAAATGATTAGTAAAGTGGAAAGAGTCACAAAGACCTAGGTTCCAGTCCCAAGTTTCTGAAGTACTTTGGGCCTATTTCCTCATATGTGTGTGTGTGTGTGTGTGTATACATGGACACATAAGGTTGACATTAGGCTTAAGTAAAAAAAAAAAAAAAATATATATATATATATATGATTTCCCTGGTGGTCCAGTGTTTAAGACTCCACACTTCCAATGCAGGGGTCAAGGGTTCAATCCCTGGTTGGGTAAATAAGATCTCACAGGCCATGCAGTGCAGGGGAAAAAACATCCTCATATTGTACTTGACAGCAATTACTAAGTACCAGCCAAAGTTCTAAGTCCTTTTACATGTTTTAATTCATACAATCCTAACAGTTACCATGGCAAATGGTATATCTCACAAGACTTGTGCAATGTGACTTTCACATGAGGTGAAGTCTATTTCCCCTCCCTTTGAATCTGGGCTGGCCATGTGATTTATTTGACCAATAGACTTTGACAGAAGGGACACCTTGTGACCACTGGGTTGAGGCCTTGAAAAATCTTGCAGTTCCATAATCACCCTTTGGAAGTCAGCTACCATGTAAAAAAGTCTGAACTATCCTGCTGGAGAGGCCAGGGAGGGAGGGAGGGAGGCCCTGTGGGATGAGAGGTCCCCTATTGTTGTTCAGTTGCTCAGTCGTGTCTGACTCTTTGCGACCCCAGGGACTGCAGCACTCCAGACTTCCCTGTCCTTCACTATCTCCCGGAGTTTGCTCAGATTCATGTCCATTGAGTCAGTGACACCATCTAACCAGCTCATCCTCTGTGGCCCTCTTCTCCCCTTGCCCTCAATCTTTCCCAGTCTTAGAGTCCTTTCCAGTGAGTCATCTCTTGACACCAGGGAGCCAAAGTATTGGAGCTACAACTTCAGCATCAATCCTTCCAATGAATATCCAGGGTTGATTTCCTTTAGGATTGACTGGTTTGATCTCCTTGCAGTCCACAGGACTCTCAAGAGTCTTCTCCAGCACCACAGTTTGAAAGCCCCCTGGAGGAGAACTAAGGCCTTCCAGCCAATCACCAACGTCAAGCATCAGATGTGTTAGTGAGGCCAACTTAGATGCTGTGATCCCAGCTGAGTTTCCAGATAAATGCAGCTGCAAGAGTGAACACAGCAGCACCACGGAGGGCAGAAGAACCTTCCATCATGAAAAAAAAATGTTTTTTAATCACTTCTGTTTACAGCCACTAAGATCTGGTGTGGTTTGTCATATGGTAGTAGATAGCTGAAACAAATAAGCTGTATACTACTGTTTCCTTATTTTACGAATGAGAAAAATGAGGCAGAAAGGGGTTAAATAAATCACATAGGATTAAGCCACTAATGAGTGACAAAGCCAAAGCTTGAGCTGAGGCACTCTGACCCCAGAGACCACAGGAATAACCACTAGGGTGTGATAAGCTGGAAAAGGGCCCCTCAGATGGGTCCTCACCCTAATCCCCAGAACCCATGAACATGGTAAAAGGGCCTTTGCAGATGTGATTATGTTAACAGTCGTGCAATCAGGAGATTATCCTGGATTATCTGAGTGGGCCCAGTGTAATCACAAGGACCCTCATAAGAGGGAGACATCGGGGTCAAAGTCAGAGAAAACGGTGAGGGGAGGCAGGCCCATGAACCACGGAATGAGGACAGCTTTTAGAAGCTGGAAAAGACAAGGAAAGAGATTCTCCCCCAGAGCATAAAGGAGGAACAGGCTCCATCAACATCTTGAATTTAGCCCAGTGAGACTTGTTTTGGACTTTTGATCTCTGGAGCTGTAAGATAATAAAATGTGTTATTTTAAGCCACTAAACACTAGAAAAGTAGTACAGAGGGCCTCTTCCATTTTAAAGAAGCTGGATCCTTCCCATAGACTACAGCCAGACCAGTCTCCTTGCGGTCTCCCATCATGTTTCACATCTCTCTGGTTCATCAAAAAATCTCTTTTCTCCCCATCTACTTAAGTAATTTCTACCCACCTCTTCCGGGAAGTCTTCTCTGATCATCCTGGATCACACTGCTCTGTCTTATCTCTACAGCACTTGATGTTTTGCACCTTCTCATTCAGGACTAATATCGGTGCTAATGTGTTGGCGGGCAGCCCAGTGACATTTTTATGAGTGTGAATCATCGAATCTGAGGACATAAGACTGGAAAGGCCCTTAGAGAGTCTATCCCTTCATTTTATGGATGATGAAACTGAGACCTGAGAAAGGGAAAAAAATCACTTATCCAAAGTCACATAGCTAGGGCTTAAAGACAGTCTTCTGACTTCAAATTCATAAGCTCATTCATTCAGTAAATACTTATTGAGCCCTCATGATGGGCCCAGCATTGAGGCAGGTGCTCGGAATCATTGACAATCATAAGCAGACAAGGTCTCTGCTCTCACAGGGGGCTCCGACCTGGAGAAAAACAAACATTTATACAATAACCACACGGATATATCATCACTCACCATGATAAGTGCTATGAAAGAACGTTCCATAAAGTGAGTTGTGGAAATGCAAAACATGGGGAACTATTCTAAACTGGAAAACCAGGGAAGGCTTCTCTGAAGAGGCAACCATTGAGCAGAGATGTGACTAAAGGTGAGTAGAATTAACTAGATCTTTCTAGGGGTAGAGCGAAGGAGAAAAGTGTTTCAGGCTGCAGAAGCGTGTGTACAAAGGCCCTGGGGCAGGAGGGAGCAGAATAAGAGAAAAAAAGAAGGCCAGGATGCCAGGACAGTCAGAGTGACAGGAAGAAAGAGCTGAGGCTCGAGGAGTCCACTGAGTCAGATCACCAGAGCCCAGGAGGCCATGGTGAGGTTTTGATCTTAATCTCAGTGGCAGTGAGAAACCAAAGGAAGATTTTAAGCAGGGCAGTGACATGATTATATTGGAATTTTATGGTGTTTTCCCCCGCCAGGGCCTTCCCTTCTCTCTATAGACATGTTAGAGATCATTATTACAGGGAGTTTTATGCCACCCTCCATTCCACTCCATGCCTAGCCTTGTACGAAGCAGGAGCTCCATAAATATGTGTTGATTAACCTCTCAGCAGCATGTGACACTGTGGATCATTCCCTCCTTGTTCTCAGGCTTCTGCGCGGCTGCTTGCTCAGACTCTCTCAATCCTCTGACCACTCCACCCTCCCGCCACCCCATTTTAAATATTTCTCATCGTTTCGTCTTCATCCTCTTTCTTCCTGTCCGCACTCTCCCCCTTGCTCATCCTGTTGCCTCCCACAGTATTGATCTCTCCCTTCTGAGCAGAATTTAAGTTCCATGAAGGTTGGGATTTTGTCTATCTCGTCACTGTTGCATCCCCAGGGCTTGGCACAGTGCCTGGCACCCAGCAGGCACCCAGTAAATTATTTGGTGGCGGTATATACTCTGTTAATATGAAGCTCAAGAGCACACAGAATGACTCTACAGTGATCAATGTCAGAAGAGTGGCTGCCTATGGGGAGACAAGGGAACTCACAGGGACTAGAAATCTTGATCTGAGGGTGGCAGCACATGTATTTGCATACGTAAAAGCTCACTGAGCTCTAAGCCTAGAGCTTTATTGTATGTGTGGTATAACTCAATAAAAAGGGGAAAAAATTGCAACACCACCGTTCTCCTGAGAGGGAATCCCTAATTTCTAACTGCTTTGTATGTACACCTAGATGTCTACCTCATGATCTTTCCCAGCCTCCCAAATCAGCTCTCCTCCTGATTTCCCTTCCCAGTGTTGTCACCACTGTGCTCCCAATTATTTAGTTTCCAAACCTCAGCACCATCTTGTTCCCATACCACCCCTTTGTCTATCCTGCCTCACCTAGCTTTCCAAGGCATGTAAACACAAGTGGTTCCATGGTTATACAAAATTTTAAGATGGCCCCATGACTTTCACTCACTAATGTTACTCCTGTGTTTATGTTACACGGCAAAAGGGAAACTAAGTGTTTAGGGGATGCTAATCTAATGACAGAACTCTTTAAAGTCAAAGAACTTTCTGAGTTTAAAATTTTGCTGCTAGCTGAAGAGGAAGTCAGAGATATTCAAAGCACAAGAATTACACATTGTTGCTGCCTTTGAAGATGTAGTGGCTACATGCAAGGACTGGTGAGTGTTTTAGGAACTAAGAGTGAATCCCAGCTAACAGCCAGTAAGAAAACAGGAACCTAAGTCTTACAACCACAAGGAACTGAATTCTGCCAAAATGAGTGTGCATGGAAACAGATTCTTTCCCAGAGCCTCCAGATAAGAAACAAGACTAGCTTGGTTCAGCTGCTGCTGCTGCTGCTGCTGCTAAGTCACTTCAGTCGTGTTCAGCCAGTCACAATGAAATCACATTGATTTCAGCTTTCTCACTCTAAAAAAAGAAACCAATTCAATCCACTCAGACTTTGATCTATATAACTATGAGAACTTAAAGTGGATGTTGTTTTAAATCACTAAGTATACAGTAAATTGTTACAGCAGCAATAGGGAACTAATACCTACTTAAATCCCAACTACTCACAGCAGCCTTTGTTGTCATTCCTTCCTTTCCAATATTTTGATCTCACTATGGCTCAGACTCTCTGACCTCACTGCTGCTCAGCTGAAATACTAATCTCTGGACCTCTCTTCCCAACCCATCTGTCCAACTCACTGCCACCAGATTAATTTTCCAAAGTTACAACCCTGATTACATCCTTCTTTTGCTCAAAAAGCTTCCATGACAGTAGAACCTGTTCATTACACTCTGAAAACCAGAACGTAGGGTATAAGGCCAGTTCCACCTCTAAGTAGCAGGTGCGTGGTGTGTGTGGGTGTGTGTGTTTTTGCACACTAAGTCGCTTCAGTCATGTCCTACTCTTTCTAACCCTATGGACTGTAGCCTACCAGGCTCCTCTGTCCATGGGATCTTCCAGGTAAGAACTGGAGTGGGTTGCCATGCCCTCCTCCAGGGGATCTTCCTGACCCAGGGAATGAACTTGCATTTCCTGTGACTCCTGCATTGCAGGCAGATTCTTTACCGTTGAGCCACCAGGGAAGTCCCTTAGATAGCAGGTAACGCAGATCAAATTGCTTAACTTCAAGGCTCCCCTGATGGCTCAGTGGTGAAGAATCTGCCAGGCAATACAGGAGACACAGATTCAAACCCTGGTCTGGGAAGATCCCACAAATCTCAGAGCAACTAAGCCAGTGAGCAACAACTACTGACCCCATTTGCTAGAGTCCATGTTCTGCAACAAGAGAAGCCACCACAATAAGAAGCCCATGCACTGGAACTAGAGGGTAGACCCTGCTTGCCATAACTAGAGAAAGGCTGTTGCAGCAACGAAGACTCAGCAGAGCCAAAATAAATTTTTTTAAAAAACTTTAAAAATCAAGACTTAACTTTGTTCATAACTTGGGCATAAGAGCACCATCCTCATAGGGTAGCTGCAAGGATTAAATGAGACATGCATGTGAAAACTAGTTATGTGTGGCCCAGAAAAGGTAGGCACTTCACTCTATGGATCAAAGACTATCAAAAACTCCAGGTGGCCAAGTGATTAAACTTTTCATCTTGGCCTTACATTCACACCTCACAGGCTACACACACACACACACACACACACACATGATCTCTCCAGCCTTTTCTCCCACTCCTATTCTGTTAGCCCCACCTTCTTCCTTCCATCTTCATCATCACTCCCCTCTGATACATTATCACCTTCTATTCTGAGTGGTCTCCTCATATTCATTGACCTCCATTTCTCTGCAGCCAGCAGGGTCTGCTGAAAACACAAGCCTGACCCTGTCACTTGTAGGTTTAAATCCTTCCATGGCTCCTCGTTGCTTTTAATATATAAATCCAAAATTCTTGCCACAACTGGGAAGGCCCTGGACAGCCTGGCATGCCAACATCTCCATCCCCCTTCCCTTGCTTTCTGCCCTTGTCTTTCATACTCACTAGGCTCCTGCTGAACACCATGCTGTTCCCTCTTCCTGGAACATTACTCTCTTTCCTCTTTGCCTACCTGACACCTATTTGTCCTTCCAATCCATCATTTAGTGGGTACTTCCTCTACAAAGCCTTCCCTGACCTCCCTGGTGAGGCCAAACCTCTCTATTAGAAGCTGCAAAGGCCTGCTTCTTTGTAGATTTTCTTGTTAAAAAAAGGAAAAAAAAAGGTAACTTCGACTTCCCTGCTAGTCCAGGGGTTAAGACTTCTCCTTCCAATGTACAGGGTGCAGGTTCAATCCCTGGTCGAGGAGCTAAGATCCCACATACTTCCTGACCAAAAAAACCAAACAGAAAACAGAAGCAATATTGTAACAAATTCAAAAAAGACTTTTAAAATGATCCACATCAAAAAATCTTAAAAAAAAAAAAAAAAAAAAGAGGTAGGACTTCCCTGGTGGCACAGTGGATGAGAATCTGCCTGTCGATGCAGGGGACGTGGGTTCGATCCCTGGTCCAGGAAGATTACACATGCCGTAGAACAACGAAGCCCGGGCACCACAATACTGAGCCTGTGTGCTGCAGCTACTGAAGCCCATGTGCCTACAACCCAAGAGAAGCCACTGCAATGAGAACCTGGCACACGGTAACACACAGCAGCCCCTGCTCTCTGCAACTAGCAAAAGCCCATGCACAGCAAAGAAGACTCAGTGAAACCAAAAATAATAATAATAAAAAGGTAACTCATACCTCTTCATTATACTTATTCCCACACCGTGAGGTGTGAGACTGTTTCTGTTTCTGATCACCATCATGTCCAAAGGGCAGAGCCGTGTCTGGCCCAGAATCTGACCTCAATAAATGCATGTCAAATGAGTGAATGAAAGAAACAAGTATAATCTGCCCAACTGGATTGATTTTCCCACGGATGCTGTCTTGTCCACACCTTTACTCATTCATGTCCCTCCACTTGATATACTTTCTTGCCAACTCTGCTTCCTGAGAATCCAACCCACCCCTGGAAAGTTCTGCCAAGTAGTCTTGCCCAAAAAATGAGCCTGCAGAGGCTTCCACCTCCATCCCTCCCCCTTCCCCATCATAAGTATGACTCCTTTCTGATTGTGAAAATAATGTGTGCACGTTGTAGACATTTTAGATAACATAGATCATGCAGAAAATACAAAAGAAAAAATAAAAACATTTCAACGACTATTCCCCAGTGATAGTTGCTACTTTATTGTAGAGTAGATCCACTCTTCTTCTCATACATAATCATGGAAAACATTTAAACATTACACAAAATCTCATTTTTAAAAAAGAGTTCAGATAAGTTCAACAGCTTACTCAAGATCACACAGAACCAGTTAAAAAAAAAAAGAAAAAACAGACCAAGATGGAGAGACAAGCCTCCAGCCTCCCCAGCTCAAAGCCCCTCACTCTCACCATCCTTCCTGGCCCTTTCCCTTCTCCCTCTCCTCCTATTCCTCTTACATCAGAGCTTTCTCCCTTCACACTCATTGGGACTGACATGTACACACTGCTGTATTTAAAACAGATAACCAACAAGGACCAACTGTTTAGCACAGGGAACACTGCTCAGTATTCTGCAAAAAATGTAAATGAAAAAAGAATCTGAAAAAGAATAGAAAAAAATTTTAATTTTAAAAATAAAAAAATGTGACAGTACATCTTCACAATGAGATACTATACTGCTTTTCTAAACAATAAGAGAGATCTTCGTGTATTGTTCTAGAATAACCTCTAAAATAATGTGTTAAATTATAAAAAAAACTAAGATGTGGAACAATGTGCATAGTTTGCCATCATTTGTGAAAGTAGATAATATTTCTACAATACATGTGTACAATATTTTTGCACACTAAATAATACCAGTAGCTTCTTCTAGAAAGGAGAATATAGGAATTGAAAGGGACGGGTAAAAAGAGATGTAATTTTCACTGTATATCCAGGTATAATATTTAAATTTTTACCACTACCCACACCTTTAACAAGTAAAAAACCAAAAAATTTTCTAGACTTTCTCTGATCATCTCCCTGAGCCCATCTTCATTCTGTGTACCTAGTGATACACAGGTGTGTGCCCTGTTCCCCTCTTCTGATAGGGACCTCTCAAATAGTCCTAACCCACGGACCATTTTCAAAGACAGAAGGCCTAGTCTCTTCCACCAGAATAGCAGATTATGCAGTCACTTGAAGGCCAAGGACTTACGTTCTAGCCCTGGCTCTGCTATATAACCCTGGACAAGTCATTGGACCTCTCTGCAGATAAGTTCTGTTTCCCCTATCAGGTAGGTGAAGAGTTCTCCATCAGCCTCCTAACTTCCAGATCTTCAAACAGTCTGATCCTTCTGCCTATAAAATACTGTTCCCTCCCCTGATTTGTTAACTCCCAGCCATTCTTCAAGACTCAGTTTTCATGTCACCCTTGGAGGAAAACTTCCCTAATCTCTTAGTCAAGGAGATTAAACGTTGTCACAGCCCCATCACACTTAGTTGGCATGATTTGTTCAGTTTCCATTCCCAGTTAGACTATAAGCTCCCTAAGGACAGGAACCCTACAGAGCTTTTCACACCTAGCACAGTGCTTGCCACATGGTTCAAGCTCAGTAAATACTCTCTGAGAGTAGAAGGATATGCCCTTTTCCAGAAAACCCACCCCTCACCCCTCCCCACCCCACCCCACCCCACCCCACCACCCCTACCCAGCTAGTCCTATGTCCTGTTAAGACTTTAGCAGCCTTGTAGGCCACTCTAGGAAGAGGGATGTCACTGGGGATTAGTTCCACCACCACCACCTTCTTATTCTTTCCCTAAACCTAAAGTCGCTCCTTTAGGTTCCAAGCTCCTGTAGGTTCCAGCCTGTTTAGGCCTCTCCTCCAGGACAGGGCCCCACCCAGGCCAAGGCCAGGGCCCAGACCCATTCCCTGCCCCCAGACCAGTCAGAGAACGCGATGGCCCAGCCCAGGTTGGCGGCCCGGCCCATCAATCGTGCTCCCAGAGGTACAAACCAATTTCTCTTGCTTTCCAGAGCCCGGCTCCCTGGCGGAGCCTGGAGGAGCCTTCAATCGCATTAATCCCAGCCTGGCGGCAGTGACGAAGACGGATTTCTCCACCAAACGATCCATTTGTATCTCTCGTGCACTCACTTGGTTTTTTTCTGTGCGGATGTTCAAAATATCATGAAAAAGGCGTTAGCCGGGTAGCCGTGGCGCAGCGAAATAATAGAGTGATCCGGCAATGCGCTCCTGACCTTGCAGGACAGCTAATCCATCCGCACATCTATCTTAATTATTCCTGGTTACAAAAGAGAAACTCCACCATCCATTCATTCCAGGCTGGCAATTCCATTTTCCACCCCCACTCACGCCCCATCCTTTCTCCACTCTTCCCCTAGCCAGAGAGGCCCATTCACCAGTGGTCCATCAGACTCTCCACACGGCAGCCCGGTCTGGCCAGGCCTGAGCCCTGCCGGTGGTAGCCCAGCCCCCAGCCCGCTGCTCCATGAGATCACAAGAGAGGCACTCTGGCTCCCTTCCCCAGAACTCTGACACACGCCCATTGGAGGAAGGCTGGCTACCCACAGGATTAAGGCATAGCCAGGACACACACACACACACGCACACATACTCACATACACACAGATACCCTCACAAAGGCAGCCATAGATTCAATTCCATCCAGACTCTGATATTCAGGCCACCTCTCACACAGACACTAGCAGACAGGCCCCCCCCGTCCCTGCCCCAAACCAGGGCATTTAACTCTTCTGCCGCCCTGGCACCAATGCTGGCACAGATGCTAGGAGGGGCATTTGACTAAGGGCGAGCTCCACAGGGGATGTCTTGGTCTGTCTGTCTCCCACCCTCAAAGCCAAACACCCCACCCACTGTATCCTCTCATTTAACTCACTGCAATGCATACAAAGTAGGCAGCTGAAGAAGCAACCTGGCGGCGTGTGAGAGGAAAGCGAAAGAGGAGGAGGAATGAGGAGAGAGTTTGAGATCCTGCAGGTGGAACAGAAAGAGGGGAAGGGAGATGGGATGGTGTCCTGAGAAGGTCATTGAGGTAGCACGTGGAAGTATCTGTGTAACACAATTTGAGCTAATTGCACCAGAGTCACTTTGGGGATGCCTGTGCCAGTCTCTAAAGCTCTTTCTAATTCTACCCCTTAACGTACGATTTTCAGATCCCTCATTCTAATGATTTCAATGCAATCAGCAAAACTAGGCATGTAATTGTCTTGGCTATGTGCTTGGCCGTGGTGGCTCCTGGGAACCCTGGCTCCCAGTTTCCATGCCTTCCTCGATCAATCCTTCCCTCCCTTCCCTTTTACCCCTCTCTTCAGCCTCAGTCAACAAGTCCGTGCTGAGACTTCTTCAGCTCTGGGGGCTGTGACAGAAACAGAAGGAGGAGTTTCAGTCCCTAACAGCATGGAACCCATATCTGTCTGAGGAAAGGCCACAGGGTGTCTAGGCCAGAACTGGGCGGTGGGGACCCAACTACCAGCCCAGCCAGGTTAGATCGGTGGGGTTAGAAAAGGAGGAATTCTTCCCAGAAGAGCTCTGTGGGCATTCCCTCCCCTTCCCAGGAGCAGCAGGCAGCCTGGGCTGGGCCTGAGGGGCGGTGTGCAGGGGAAGGGCCATTTGTCCCGAGACAATGGCAGAGAAGGGGTCTCTGAGCGGCTGTTGAGAGCCAATTTGTAGTGGTGATGGCCGAGGTTGCTCCAAAGGCTGGGAACAGCTGGAGCTCCGGGTGACTGATGGGTGGGCCCGGGAGAGGGGCCATTGGTCTGGCAGACACAAAGGCCCGGATGGTACGCGGGTGGGGCCCGTCAAAATCATTAAGTGCCGAAGATGGAAGCCGCAGACTTCAGATGGGACCCGTGGGTGGGGCGAAGAGGTCAGGAGCCTGCCCCTCTCTCCCTGCAGCCCCTCCTCCATCCCTCCACCCGCCATCCCCGCTTGGGAAACTCGGCCACCCACACCCCCATCTTATTTGCACTGATGCCCCCACCCCAGCCTTCCTGGTCCCTGGTCTCACTCACTTCACTGAGAGTCCAGGTTCCAGTTCTATTTGAGCAGCTCTGGCTCTGAGGCCAACCTGGGATTGACTGGGCCTCCTCGCTCCTGTCGGAGGCCCTTGCTCACCCTCAGGCACTCCATTCTCTAGCCAGTGGCCTCATCCCCTTCTCAGGGAACAGGACATCCTTAATTTAAGACTAGGAGAGACCGCCCCTCCATTGCAAAAGGAAGACACGGAGACCCTGCGTGGTGACTTCTCCCGATGCTCCCTCCACGTGGGAAATGCTTCTCCCACTCGACCTTCCCCAAGGGACAGGGAGGGGCAGTGACACTGGGAGAAACCCGCCCCCTCCCCATCCTTCAGCCCCGCCCGCACTCGGCGGCGCTCCCGGCTGGAGAGGGAAGCAGTGACCCGGCCAGGTGGTGATGATGCGGCCGGCCGGGCTGGTCACTCTTGGCCGCTCCCCGCGCGCAGCCCGACCCCCCTCGCATGGGTCACGGCGCCGGCAAAACTCCCTGACACAGAAACGCCGCGGGGCCTGCGCGTGTCGGGAACAATCCTCCGCCTGATGGGAAGCGACAGCCCCGCTCCGCCTCCCTCCGCTCCCTTCCCTCCCTCGGCTCCTCCCCTGCGCCTCGCTCACCGGCCAGCTGCAGGCCCAACACTGCCCGGCCAGGCGCCCAGCAGGTGTCCCCGACCCCCTCACCCCAGCCGACAAGGACAAGTCGTCACCCAGCCCTCCCGTGCATTCTGGGGTTCTGGGGGCAGGCAGGAGCAGCGTCTCCCTTGCTGCAGCCTCAGAGCTGGGATGAGGGGACTGGGGGCAAGAGGGGCCCCAGAGAGACACAGAGGCAGCCACAATGGCAGCGGGCAAGCAGGCAACTGAACAATTTGTGTTGCACGACCCTGCTTCTGCTTTCACCCTGTTCACATACACAAAAGATCGGAAAGAAATATACCAACTTGTAGAGTGGGTTTCCCTGGGTGTAAGTTGACAGGTGGGTTTTTCCTTCTTTTCGTTTATCTGTATCTCCTGAGCTTCTTTTGTCTTTGTCTTTGTGTGCTTGCGATAAGCATATCATGTGTGATGCCCCCCTCCCCCAGAGGTATAAAAGCCACACAAGGACAGAGGGGCTGTTGGAGGGACACTCTGGCCCAGACCCCAGGCTCTGACACTGATTAAGCCACAGGGAGGGAGGCCAGTGCACTCTGGAAGGGCCCTGGGTGAGAGAACCCTCCCTGGGGGACCCTGCCCTGCTCCCACTTTACCTGCCGAGGCCGAGGGTGCATGGGGATGGAAGGTGGATGTAGGAGAAAGGCCCAGATGCACAAAAGGAGCCTCTCACATCTCCTCACACGCAAACACTCAGGGACAGTCAGGGGCATGCTGGCACACATCCACATTCACTCACGCACACATTCACACACCTATAAACATATCCTTGCAGCCATGGCCACACACCCAGGAATGCACTCGTGCACAGGTATGCACTCGCGTCACAGGAGCACTGACACACTCAGCCTGCCCTCACAGCCCCCACCACACACCACCAGTCATGGCCTCCTGCTCAATCCCTCCTCCAGCCCTGGCCCTTCAGGGAGTGAAAGCCTTATTCTCCTCAAACACCCTCATTCATCCTTCTCCAGTTCTTTAGTGACTTACCTCAACCCCTCCATCTCCCCACCACTGGAGTCTCCTTTCCTTCTCCCTTAAACTCTTATGTCATTTCATGGTGCTGAGATACAAGGGAAATTTTGCTTGCTTTACAACCTGATCTCAGCCCCTTATTTGGTACAGAAGGAGTAGGGCCTAAGGTGGGAAATGAGGGATCCCCCTGCTGTGCTTCCCCAAATAAGAGGCCTATGTGGAATCCCTGTGGACGTTGGGCTGGGGTGTGTGTGGGGGGGTGTGCGGTGGCTCCTGCCTTCTTCCTATGAACTGACAACCTGCCCAGCCCCACTACAGAGCCTTCCTCCTCCTCCACTCTCACTCCTCCCACCTCCTTCCTACCTATCCTCTGTGGCCTATCCTGGGGCCCAGATTCTCCAGAAGCCTCCCCTCCTGGAGCCTGGCTGCCCCCGGGACTCCTATCTGCTGACCTTACCCCTCACTCTGGTGGCATTCCTTTTGTGCCTTCACTTTTGATTCTCTCTTCATGGTTGTGAATCTTATGAGCTCCTACAAAACAGGGGCAAATCCTGGCTTCATCTTGCATCCCTTCACCCCACATACCTGCCTAGCAGTCCCTCAGCCAATATCTTAATGAACAAATAGACGAGTTAAAGGATGTGGGTGAACATGTGTTGAGAGTGTGAGCATGTGTGAATGAAGAGGAAGTGAGCGCAGAGGCAGCTACATGGAGTAAGCACCACTTCCCAGTGCCTCTCTGCTAACAACCAGTGCGCTCCTCCCAACTACCCAACCTGGGAGGTGTCCATTTTATAAGAATCAGAGGCTCAGGGACATTACACTATTTCCAAAAGGTCACAAGGCTGGGAGTGGCAGACTCTAAGACCAGGATGCTAGCTGCACCTGCCTCCTTCCTCATGGCCCAGGATAGTGCAGTGGCAGGGGTAGGGGGTAAGGGGATAGAGTCGATTTTTGATAACCAGGCTGCCTGGCCTAACCTATCCAGAGTGAGGGGCTCTGGTCCCCTCTCCACCATGGTCTTAAGTCTGTCTCTTTCTTCCCAAGCCCTTTCTTCAGCCCTAATCTCCCTTTCTGCCCTCTGTTCTATCATCTCTACCCAAGATCACCATCTCCTCAGTGTTGCTTGAACATATTTCTGAGAGCAAGAAAACAAGGACTACAGCCTTAGCTCCATCACTAACTAGCTGGTGGCCTTGAGCAAATCACTAGTCACAAATTCACTCTGGCCTAGGTTTCCCTGAGAGCGTAGGCTGAGATGCTGTCTCAGGTTCCCTCCAGTGTCAGCAATCAGGGCTCCAATCCCTGGTGAGAGGAGGACAAGAACAAGCCAGTATCGTACCCACCCCAGTCCACTCCCAGACCCCAGGAGGGGTCTGGGCTCAAAGAGGGCTGGGAAATGCTGTGAATCAATTGCCATCAGACCTCTGGCCGCTGTTCATCTCTGTAAACAAACATTTTAATACGCAGTAATTAATTACCTCTGCCACACGACCCTCCTCCCGTTCATGCTTCTTCAGCATCTCTTCCGTTCACTCTGAACCAGCCTCCTCCTCCCAGTGAGTCCTGAGAACCTCGGCAGGGCTCCCTCCCACCATCTCCCCAGCCTTCTCCCCCCACCACCAGATGCACCGGCTTACATCTGCCATCCTACTCTGCAGCTTTTTGTTCCTTTTTCTCTTTCTTTTTAACACCTGTCTGTCTTTTTAACAGCCCTTTGTCTCTAGTTCTCTCTGCCTGGATTTCCCTCCAAGACAAAGTTTAATCCAGAGACACCTTCTGGGAGAGAGAGGGAAATGAGGAAGCCAGTGGATCTGCCCCGGAATGAAATGTTGAGCACACATTTCAACTCCTCTGTGGTCCAGAACCAGGCTGATTTACAGGGCTTATTCTAAAACCAAAACAGACCCCGGTTCTAGGAGTAGCCCTCCTGATCCTAAGAGCTCCTGAGAGTTGTCCTGTCCCTGTCTTTTCTATCTCCCAGCCTCCACAGAAGCTCAGTGTGAAAAACAGAGGGGACACATCCACCCTGGTGAGCCCACCTGGACACGTCGCAATCAAGTTTCACCATTTCCAAGGGCCAGGAGTACCACCATTGGATCCACCTTCCGCACACCAGCCCTCCTCGGCCTGCGTACCTCTCCCAGGGGTAGGCAGCCAGGTACGGTGGGCGTGTGGGCGGTGCCCCCATGTGGAAGGGAGGCAACCCCCTTTCTGGGGAAAGTTCATTCTGCCCTGCCTGGAGTCTCCGGTGGGAGCCGGGGAACCAACACTGGATCAGAGATGAGAACTCCAAATGAGAATGAGACGAGGCGGGCAGGCGCCTAGGGTTCGGAGCGACAGGGACGGTGGAAATAGGACCGATGGTCTGAGAGGTCCGGGCCAGGCGGGCGGCGCAGGGGTAACCGGGAGCGGAGTGGGCGGGGTGGGGCAGGCGCCACCAGGCGTGGCGCAGGGAACCGAGCAGAATGAAATGCAGATGCAAAACGTGCTCGTAAGAGTTTCCTCTCTCTCCCCATCTGCCAAAGCCGAGATTTTAATCTTTAATCCATGAGCAATCAGCGAGCAGCGGCGAATGGCACATTACAGATGTTTTACTGTCGCGGGCGCTCGCAGCTTCCACGCTCCGCACAGGCGCGCGGGGCGCCCCCACCCCGCTTCACCACGCCCGCCACACCCCTCCCCCTACGGTCCCTCTTCTTCTCCCCACAACACCCGGTCGTGGTTAAAGATATTCCCTCACCTTCATGCTCCTGGTCCGACGTGGAGCTGGGAGTGGGGCGTCGGGCCGTTAACCCTTGCCAGCGGACCTGGTGTTCCGCCGGTGACCGTACACGCGGGGACACTGGCGGGAGGGGGAGGTCCTCAGCATTTCGTTGAGGCGCGTTCCCGGCCTGGTACAAATTGGAGGAGGCGAGGAGCTGGGCATCGAGTGCCCCGCTTGCTGAGCTATCCCACCTCCCGTCCCATTCCCCAACACCACCTCCGGGGCCGATCGCGGCTCCTGTGATTAGCGCTCCAGATGTTCGGCGATTGCTGGGGCTGAGATTTCCAGATGTTGGGCATCTCTGTTCTCATGTGTGGGGCAGTACTCCCCTCTGCATTACGAGGAAGGAGAGTACCTTAGTGGTCAGATCTGGGAGTCCCTAGGGAAATCTGATGGTGTGACTTCTTGAAAACCAGCTGATAAAACTCACATGAGCTGAGGGAGTAGTGCCCTCTGTAAAGTAGGAGCAGGCATGGTAGGAGGAAGATGAGAGGCTCTGAAGCTTTTATCAAGCCCTGTGGTCAGTTTGCTCCCCCCAGCCTCTGAAGGATCTCTGAAAGCCACAGGGATGTACTCTGCCTCCAGCTCAGAAATTCTTAGCAGTGATTCTAGTTTGCAAGTTGTGTGATTGTTTAAATATCTGTCACTTCCATTAACCCATAAGTTCCAAGAGGCCAAGGACTGTGTTTTTATTCACCCTTGTGTTCTCTGGGTCGAGCACTGGGCCTCAGTAGGTGCTCAAAGCAGATGCTCAATAAATATTTGTTGACTGAATGAAGGAATCTGTGTGGTCTTCTACAGTCTTATTGTTCAGTTGCTAAGTCGTGTCCAACTCTTTGCAACCCCATGGAATACAGCACATGAGGCTTCCCTGTCCTTCATTATTTCCTGGAGTTTGCTCAAATCCATGTCCATTGAGTCAGTGATGCTATCCAGCTGTCTCTATGCCAGAGTCTTAGATCATGTTTTCTTCTACCATTATCATTAAAGACAGGCCCTTCATTCTATGCACCTAAACATGCACACACAATCCCCCTCCATGGAGACTATTCCCAAACTGCAAGCTTTGTATTCTTAGGAAACAGCCCATTTTCCTCCTACCTCCATGGTGGGTCTCTCCCATTAGATAGAAGAGAACCTCAGGGCAAGAATATTTCTGACACTCAGCCAGGGCTTCTTTGGCCAGCTGCCTTCTCTCCCCAGGCCCCAGCAGCTAGGACCCTCTGAGTCTTCCCCTGACTCTTGGACATCCTCTCCCTTTCCCCCAACTGTCCTCAACTGCCTGCATTGCCACAAACACCATAACCCTCTCTGATACTCCTGTTGCCTGGTGTTTCCAATGTGCTTAGTCCAAAAGCACCCCTAATCCCAACCCGGCCCCAACTTAGTTCAAAACCCCATTTCACTAAGCACGGTCTATCCCATTGCCAAAACTCCCCACTCTATATCCCAAATGGCTTCTGGTCTGAAAAGAAAAAAGCAAAAGAAGTGGAGACTGGAGATGTAGAGGGAAAAGAGGTGGAAAAGAGAAAAGCCTGAAAGAAAACCGAAATGATTGGAAGAAGAGGGGAAGAGAAGAATCCACAAAGAGTGCTTTAGAGGACAGAGGCAGAAAGACAGAAGAGGCAGAAACAGACGGCCAAAGAGGCCCAGACGCTCAGACACAGGCAGAGGGATGGAAAACAGGAGTGTGCTTCGGATCCTGGAGAGTGGAGCCTCTGATTCCGGGAGAGCGCGAGCAGCAGCGTCGGGGAGGGAGACGCCAAGGGGCCAGGGTCTGGAAATGCGGGAAGCGCCCGGGAGCCTGGTCCTGCCCTAGCCGGGTGCCGGCTGTCGGCTCTCTCTCGGAGCCGCCCCCGGCCTAGGCCGCAGGGCCCACAGGCGGCCCGGAGAGGCGGCCGCGGCGGCGAGGGAAGCCAGAGTGAGAGGCAGCCGAGCCGCGTGTGTGTTTTTATTATTATTATTTCTGATTAAAGAGGAATTCATCTCGTATCTGCCTCCTGCCAGGGGCCGAGGCGCCGCCATTGGGGTTAACGGTGCGGAAGAATACAAAAAAATTTCATTGAGGAGGATTATAAAAGTTACTAGCTGGAACATTAACAGAAGAGTAACTTGTAAAAAATGCAATATTACAATATTCACAAGGACGGCAGAGCGTGGTAAAGCTATAAAATTCAACATTAAAATCTTCCACAGCCTAGATAACCTAGTTAACAAACATGGTATTGGAACTACTTTTCTGTTGGGGCTGAGGGATACGAGCCGGGGGCTGATCACACATCGGAGAAGGTGGGAGGGGGCGGGGCCGCCCTTGGGCTAGCCCCGCCCTTTCCTAGCCTCAGCCTCCCCTCCAGGAAAATGGGGATAACAGTCCCCCTCAAGTGTTGGGGAATGCCTAAGGAAGCTCTCTGATCTGGCTGTACACTTGTGAGGTTATTTTTGTGTGTGTGAAGTGCTACTTAAAGCAGACAATTCACTGTGGATTTAGTCCTGATGGATAAGATGTACATTTCTGTAATTGCAAGATGTGCATATAAAGTGTATTAAGAAAGAATTGTATGTATGCATGAATGTATGCATTCTAGGTGGGCTGTGTGTGCGTGTGCAGGATGTGTGTCCCCAGGGCCACTGTATCTGTGTGCATGGTGGTTCTTGATAATATATGTATGGTATGTAAATAGATATGTAGGTAGGGTATGCAGAGTACAGAACTTTGGGGTTCAGGGTGTGTATGTTCAAATATGTATATATGTCAGGTGAGACTCTAATAAGGTATAAATGCATAGAGTCTATGTGTAGGTTACATATGTGTCTAGACAGGATAGGTATTTGCTGAGTATATTGCATGTGCATGGTGTATACATGTATGGGGTATGTATGCTATCACAGGCACATTATGTGTCTTTTTGAAAGATATGTTTTAAAGAAGATGTATGCTTGTTTGGTTCAGTGTGCATGCATGTGCAAGATGTATGTATCATAGGGCATTATGTGGTTGTGAAAGGATGTTTGTGTATGCACACAGCATAGAAAGTATAATACATTTGCTCTATATGCAGAATATGTATTTATGCATTGTCTCTGTATGGGATAGTGTGCATAAATGTGTATGTATGTGTTTAGGGCATGTGTATATGCATGCAGTATGAGTACAAATGAGCAGAGGGGATGTTTTTGAATGCATGTGTCTGGGTCTTTTGTGTATATTCAAGTATCTATGGAGTGTATGTATGTGAGCAGAGTGCATATATGTGAAGGGCATATACAAGTGTATGTTATGCTGCTGCTGCTGCTGCTGCTAAGTCACTTCAGTCGTGTCCAACTCTGTGTGACCCCATAGACGGAAGCCCACCAGTCTCCCCCGTCCCTGGGATTCTCCAGGCAAGAACACTGGAGTGGGTTGCCATTTCCCTCTCCAATGTGTGAAAGTGAAAAGTGAAAGTGAAGTCACTCAGTCGTGCCCGACTCCTAGCGACCCCATGGACTGCAGCCCACCAGGCTCCTCCATCCATGGGACTTTCCAGGCAAGAGTACTGGAGTGGCTTGCCATTATATGTTTGTGAAAAATGCATAGACATTATGTGAGATGTCTGAGTGTATGGAGTGTCTGTGGATGTCACAGAGCATATGCTTTTATCAAGCCCCAAAATACTTGTAGTATGGTGGTTAAGAGCACAGGCTTTACAGACAAGCTGCTTAGGATTGAATTATGGCTTTGTCATGTATTAAGTGTATGATGCTGGGCAAATATAACCTCTGCTTGCCTTAGCTTACCCATCTGCAAAATGGTAATAGTAATATCATCTACTTCACAGAGTTGTCATTGGGATTAGATGAGTGAATACTTGCTGTAGTAGGCAGAATAATGGTTGCCTCACAAATCTCAACCCCCCAAATCTATGATTATCTAAACTTACATGGCAAAAGAGATTTAGAAGGTAGGATCATGTTAAGGATCTTACATGAGAAGATCACCCTGGATTTTTGGAGCATGCCCAATGTCATCACAAGGGTTTTTATAAGAGGGAAGTAGGAATAGCAGTCAAAGAAAATGTGAGGACAGAAGGCAAGATCAGAGTGAGGTGGCCATGAGCCAAGGAATGTGGGTGACTTCTAGAAACTGGAAAAGGTAAGGAAAAGAATTCTCCTCTACAGTCTCCAGAAGAAACATAGCCTGCTGACCTGTTTTAGACTTTGAACTCAAGAAAGGTAAGCTAATAAATGTGTTGTTTTAAACTAATAAATTTGTGGTAATTTATTACAGCAGCCAGAGGAAACTAATGCCCTTGTAAAAGTATGTACAAGAGTGCCAACCAAGTACACAGCATATACATTATAAGTATTTGGGTTTTGTTTGTTTTTGTTTTGGCTGTACCACACACCTATGGAATCTTAGTTCCTTGACTAGGGATTGAACCCCAGCCAGCAATGAAAGCTCCAAGTCCTAATCCTGGACCACCAGGGAATTCCTTATAAGTATTTGTTAAATAACTTATAAGGAGGCAGTACTTCCCTGGTGGTCCAGTGGCTAAGAGTCAGAGCTGCCAATGCAGGGGGCCAAGCTTGAATCCCTGGTCAGGGAACTAGATTCTACATGCTGCAACCAAGAGTTACATTCTGGTGTGGCACAACTAAGACCTGGCACAGCCAAGTAAATAAATATTAAAAAGAATCCCTCAGAGGAGATTATCGAGGCCCTAGGAAAGGCCTCGGAGAAGGCAATGGCAAGCCACTCCAGTACTCTTGCCTAGAAAATCCCATGGATGGAGGAGCCTGGTAGGCTGCAGTCCGTGGGGTCGCTAAGGGTCAGACACACGACTGAGTGACTTCACTTTCACTTTTCACTTTCGCACATTGGAGAAGGAAATGGCAACCCACTCCAGTGTTCTTGCCTGGGGAATCCCAGGGACGGGGGAGCCTGGTGGGCTGCCGTCAGTGGGGTCGCACAGAGTCGGACACGACTGAAGTGACTTAGCAGGAAAGGCCTAGTTTATCAGTCGCCAGCTTTGTCATCTACATGTTAGCCTGCCTCTGGCTACCCTGGACCCTCCAAGATTCTGGATCCTGCCAGAGCCTGTGTTTTGCCATCATAGACATGGACACAGCTTGGAGGGTGGAGGGGATGCTCCTTCAATGTCTGCCTGCTTCTTCCTGAATCATGCACTGGGCTTGGGGCTAGCACATGCATTTAGGCCTGTGGCTGAGGGGGTTCGGGGGGTAGGTTGAGAATCTTCAGATCCTCCCATTCACTTGCTCTTTGGACCAGACTAGGTAGGAGGACAGGGTTGTTGAAGGTGAAGGGAAACAGTGTGGGAAGCAAGTGCCTTAAGAGCCAGTGGAGTGAGTATACACACGTCCTTGTGCACAGAGCTACACCAGATTGTCAGTCGCACTTGGCCACAATTTTAACCATAGAACTCAAGCCACCAATGGGGGAATTTCTTACTCAAAGGCCATGGTTGTTACCTTAGCTCTTTGCTTCTTTTTCCATCTTCTTTCATTTCCAGCTTGGACCTGCCTGGAGAATGCTCCTCGTGGGGTTTCCCAGATGGGGCAGGGATTTTGGAGAGTTTGCCATGAGATAATGGAGTAAGTGGATTAATTTTCACCACAATATAGTTTTCATTCTTATCAGTATGTGCAGGTATGTGTGTATGTGTGAGCCTCAGTTTCCTCATCCACACTACAGGAATAAATACTCCTTTCCTGCCTTCCTCAATGGATGTTAAGAGACTCGAAAGAAAACCTGTTCTGCAATCACTTAGTATTGTCAGTGCCTGGGCCCTGGAGCCAGATACACATTTACTTGGAGAAAAGAGGCAACTCTGGCCACTCTGGGGAAAGGGCAGTGCAAAGGTATAGGTAGGAAGGGCAAGTCACCAGGAATCCGAAGAACCATTGCTAACAGATATCCATTTCTTCTCACTATGAAAGATAACACTAGAAGTCTGTCCCCTGAGGACATCTGCTTCAGGACAGATGTGTTCAAGCAAATGTGTTCACAGGTCCACACTATAGGAGACAGTGTGCACTCATGGCAGGCCGCGGGGAGGTGTGATAGAGTATTTCAGGGATGAGTGCCTGCCAGGATACAAAACTTTCTGTATTGAGATGATTAAGCACCAAATTCTGGAGTTTGAATACCCAGGCAGGGAACTCAGCTCCACCACTTCTGGCCAGTGTAACTCTTGGAGCAAAGTTAACCTCTCGGTCTCAGCTTCCCCCTCGATAAAATGGAATGATAATGATGTCTAATTCATAAGGTTGTTGCGAGAATTAAATGAGACATGAAATATTTATCACAGCACCTGGCATATGACAACTTTCCAATAAACACTATTGTTGACAGTGATGATGTTTTTGACATCATCATTCCTCCCCACTTCTGGGAGGAGGCCATGTGGTGCTAGTGAGCCAGAGGGACCTGGTTAGAATCGAAGTTCCACCTCTAACCAGTTACATATACTTGACCAACTTTAATCCAAATGAGCCTCAGCTTCCTCATCTATATAATAGGGTCAGTAATATCTACTTCAAACAGACACCCCATGAGTGGTTAAGACTTTGCCTTCCAATGCAGGGAGTGCAGGTTCAATCCCTGAGCAGGGAGCTAGGATCCCACATGTCTCACAGCCAAAACAATAAACAGAAGCAAGATTATAACAGATTTAATAGACTTTAACAAAGTGACCCCAAAGCTACAGCTGGCCTTTATCTAGGTTTTCGCAGCCTACACTGTAAATGCATAATCATGCAGTTAGTGCCAAAGGGTATACAGAGGAAAATAAGTCTTCCCTCCACCCCTGCCCTCTTCCTTGAGGCAACCACTATTTCCAGTTTCTTGTGTATCTTTCCAGAGCTAATCTGTGCAGTTACAAATGTGTGTGTATATGTGTATGTGGCTTCTCTGGTGGCTCTGATGGTAAAGAATCTGCCTGCAGTGCAGAAGACCCAGGTTTGATCCCTGAGTTGAGAAGATCTCCCAGAGAAGGGAATGGCTACCCACTCCAGTATTCTTGCCTGGAGAATTCCACGGACAGAGGAGCCTGGCAGGCTATAGTCAATGGGGTCGAAAAGAGTTGGACATGACTGATCAGCTAACACTTTCATATGTGTATATGCCTCTTCTTCTTTCAATAAATGGTCCCAGCCCTTCCCTGGTGGTCCAGTGGTTAAGACACCATGATTCCAATGCAGGGGGTTTGGTTTGATCACTGGTTGGGGAATTAAGATCCCACATGCTGTATGGCAAAAAAAAAAAAAAAGCACTTATCAATAAATTGTACCTAACAACATAAAAAATAAATAAATGGTCCCTTACACATTGTTCTATGCCTTACTTTTTTCACTTAGTTCACCTTGGAGATCTTTCCTCACCTATGTACAAAGATTCACTTGATTCTTGGTTATGGCTGCCTAGTATTCCATTGAATAAATATTTCATGTCATTCAAGCAGACTCCTAATAGTGGACTTTAAGATTACTTTTAATTTTCAAGCAAAGGCACAGTGACTATCCTTACACATCCATCAATTGGTCATCTGCCTGGTCACATTTTTTGAAAAATTTAAATAGTTTCTAAATGAATTTCAAAGAAAAACTAAGATTCCTTATTACTCTTAAAAAATTAGACAACTAGCCATCACTGGCCCCCACTTCAACATGACAATCCCATTCTTTAGAGAGAACTTTGTCCCCCTCCCTGTTGTCTTCCCAGCCATTTCTGCCCCCACAGGCATCTGTGTTTATGAACCCCCAGTAGGACTTATGAAATTGCATGTGCAAATAGTGTCTGGTAGCCAAAAAAATGCTATTATTACTCTCTCATGGGGAATTACTCATCTACAATGTTTCAAATGGGCCTGTCTAAGGGGCACAGGTTCTTATGTTCACAAATGTGGGGCTGGGGTGTCTTCTTGTTGCATGTGGGAAACTGGTGGTTCAAACAGGAAGAGGAGTCATGCTCAGAGGCCCCTTGCTCACAAACCTTCCACAGCTCTGGAGGAAGGAAATTCCTTCGTATATACACTGCTCCATTGAAAGAAATTAAGACTAACCTGCCTGTGAGACTTATGCTGGCAAATATAGTAGCCATTTTCCACATTTAAATTAAATAATTAAATTCAATGAAAGTCAGTTTAAATAAATAAGTAGAATTTAAAATCTGTTCCTCAGATTTTCAAGTGTTCAACTGCCACATATGGTTAGTGGCCACCATCTGGAAGTGCAGATATAGAATAGTTGCACTACCACAGAAAATTCCATTGGACAGCATTGTTCTAGACTGAAAGCTCCATGGAGGCAGGGGCTGTGTATCTCTTGTATCACCATGATCCCATGCCAACCACGGAGCTGACACAGAGCAGGCACTCTGTAATGGTTGTTGAACTAATGGCTGAGGAACAAATAAATCAACCAACCAAGGGCCCAAAGGATATACAGCCAGAGATTCCTCCACAGCACCCCACTGAGGCAGGTTTATGAGGGGAAATAGGATGGGCTGGGTCATGGAGGACCTCAGTATAATACTGGAGCCTCAGTGACCCCAGAGAGGCCAGCAGGGTCACCCCTCAAGACTGAGGCCTAGAAAGGAAGGAATCAGCCACAGATGGTTTTTTGAGTCAGAAACCTGTGTTCTCAACATTCCTGCTGTTACTTTTTGTGAGGTCTCCCTCCATAGAATCTGAATAAAAGCCCCTTCTGAAATGCCCCCAGTGTCTGTGGGTCTGAACTGGGGAGGCCTCATTAACCCCTGGGGGTCAGTGCAGAGCATCTTCAGTAACGGGTTGAGGGAGCTAAGTTCTTGCTGGTTACTTCCCCACCCAAACCAGAAGGTGTTTCCAGAGGCTGTAGTGCCTGATCTGTTCCTGCCTAAACCACGGGTGACAGAAGGTAGAGGACAGGGCCTGAAAATCTGGGTAAGAGGACAAGAGCGTATGGTGAGCACACTTACGTTTGCAGAAGGTGTGATTTTCTGCCCTTATGTTTGTCACATGGACCACAGCCGAATGTGGTCCCCTGGAGAAGGGAATGGCAAACCACTTCAGTATACTTGCCTTGAGAACCCCGTGAACAGTAACAAAGGGCAAAATGATAGGATACTGAATGAGGATTTTGGCATCACCGACTCTGTGGACATGAGTTTGAGTGAACTCCGGGAGTTGGTGATGGACAGGGAGGCCTGGCGTGCTGTGATTCATGGGGTCGCGGAGAGTCGGACACGACTGAGCGACTGAACTGACTGAACTGATGTTTGTACGTATTGGGGGCCAGGTGTGTGGTAGAGAGCTGTGTATGTATTGGGGGCTGTGTGTGGTATGAGAGGGGCTTTATGTGTAGTGAGATCAGTTACATGATTACAGTTAGGAGGTGGGTGTGGAGCGTGTATTGAGGGCTGTGGGTTGGAGGCTGTGTGTGTTGACAGGGGCTGTGTGTGTGACAGGGGCTGTGTTTGTATGAGGGTGTGTATGTGTGGTGGGTCTGTGGTGAGGGGATGAGTGTATTGGGGGCTATGTGTGTGCAGTGTGTGTATGTGCAGTGGGTTGTGTGTGTGTTTGTAGTGTGTGATGCCCGTGTCTTTCCTGTGGCCTTGCTTCACTTCCTCATGCTCCCGGATGTGGGTCAGAGTTGACCCCTGGAATCAACCTGGGGGGTCCCACTGTGGAACACCTCCTCCATCCACGAGGGGAGGCATGAGCTGCGGTCACAAACGGCCCTTCTGCTGCTTGGTTCTGGCCGGGCAATGGGGATGCTAGGTGGGGTGAAAGCAAAGACCCAGAGAGACAGACCGAAATGAAGACAGAGAGAGAGACAGGAAGAGAAGAAAGACCTGACCAGGCCCTTGAGACCAGGTGGGAGACACGGGGTGGACTGGGGGGCAAGGGGGTGTTGGTGCGAGGAAGAGAGTGTGAGTAAGTGTTCTAGGAGGGGTGGGGAAAGCAGAGAGACAATGGATCGGATCGAAGGCCAGGGGGCGAGATGAGAGGGAGAAGAGCCAGAGAGGGATGAGAGAAAGAGAGATTGATGGGAAGTGGGGAGAAAAGAGCGGTGGGGAAAGCAGAGGCAGTGGATCAAAGGCCAGAGACGAGACCCGAGAAGGGGGAGGGGGAAGAAGGGGCGAAGGGAGGGGGCTCGGCGGGGGAAATGCCGGGCGGGCGCTCGGGCGCTCCGAGCCGCGCGGCTCCCCGGGGAGACGGCAGACACTTTGCGGAGATGTTACTCCGGAGTTGGAGACGATGATAAATATGATAATTTGTATAAAATCTGAATGGGTCTTGTTTTCAGGGAGAATGCCTCGGATGATGAATGGGCCCGGCTCTCAGATAGATGGCTGATAAAAAGTGTATTGGATTGTTGAGAGCGATTTTAATTCTCATTCTCTACCTGCAGATGCCGCGGCCGCCGCGCCGGGCCTCGTCCTCACTCTCGGCCAAGCGCGGGTCGGCCAGCGGCCGGGCAGGCCTCGGCGGCTCAGGAGGCTTCTGAAATGACTCTAATTACAGAGTTATTAATTTTAAGAGGAGGGTGAGCGGGGGGTTTATGATTATTAATCGAGTGCGGGCTCTCGGCGGGAGGGGCGGAGCCCGCAGCGGGCGAACGCGCTCGAAGCGCGGAAGATGCGCTGGGCTCCAGGCAGTTCCAAGCCTGGAAGGCTCCGCGGCGGCGGCCGCCAGTACCGTTTTGCAGACTCTGGCTCAGGATGCGGAGGCTTCCGCGCGCAGTCCGCATCCCTCATCTCCATCCCGCATCTGACCTGTGGTCCAACCTCTAGCCCTGGTCCGCACGCCTGCGCAGCCGAACGTCCGGCTTCTCGCAGGGGAACGAGTCGGGTCCGCAGCCCCAGGTATAGGAGGCGCGGCTTTGGGGCAGGAAGCGCACCCTCAGGGCTCCCAGCACCTACCCGTGAACCCCAAGCCTGTGACTGATGCAGTGCGGGGCTCCTTTAGAGACAGACGAAAAGAACAATAGCATTTATGCGAGCCCCTACGTGTGCCAGGAGCTGTGCTGGGGGCTTTAATTCTTTAATTTCCCCGGGCAGAATGGATGAGCCTCTCCACTCCTCAGAGGAGGAAACTAAGAAAATAATTTGTTCTTGGGAGGGGATATATTTACTTTAAGGATGCTGCAGGCAGCCCCACCCCCACCCCCACAGCTTCCCTTGACCAAGTGCTGGTGGGGGTGGCGGGCGGAGGAGGGAACAACAGAGAAAACTCCTCTCTCTAATTCACATCCACGCAGTCACCTTCATCCCTAGTGTCTGTTCTGGGTGACCCAGAGTATTGCTTAACACATCGTCCATCTTGGAGGAAGATGGACATCTTTCAAAAGATCCATCTTTCAAAAGACTGGGCTGCAAACTGGGAAGGCAGACACCCAAAAGTTCATAAATGGTTTTGCTCCACAGCACTGGCACTTTGGGTATAATATCTGCCTGGCCACAGTGAGTATTTTAAAGAACTCACAGATCATTGAGAAAAGGCCATTCGGTGTAATAGGTGGGGAATTGGTTAAATTCCAGTAAAAAAAAATGAGACCCCTCCAAACCCAAAGGCCCAAACCCCTCCTCCCGCCACACACATTCATTTCTGCCTCACTCTTACTGGAAGGGTTAAAGATAGTTTCCGTAGTCCTGGATTATTCCAGAACATCTTCAATTTCCACCTTTGGCAAAGATAACTCCTGCTCTAAGAGGGAAAAAGACAGACCTCTGCAGGCATAGGGAAAAGAGCGACTATAGCGTGATTCTAGCATATAGGGGATAGGTACCTATCACAATGCCTGTTCCGTGGACCCAGAAGAGCCAGTAATGAAGATGGGCTCATGAGTAGGGTCCTCCATGCTCCTCTGCAGTTCCCAGGGTGCTTTGGCCCAGCTCATGGGGATTCAAATGGGACAACCCAGGTAAGACTTGTAGGGGGAGGGCATCAGGTTCAATCCAGGGAATTCTTGCCATGGCTGGTGTTCAGGATCAGGATCCATGAGGCCTCATCAGAGGCTGAGCCCAGCTGGAGGGAGTCATGGCAGGGAGCCCCTCACCCCCACCCCAAGTTGAGGCTGCAGGCCTGGAAGCTGGAAAAGCCTGAGGTCTCATGGGAAGGGACAAGGCCTGGCTAGAAAACTCTTAGGGTGGGGCTCCCAGCTTCCTGAAAGGCTGGGTGAGGGCTGCTGGCCCTGCAGCCTCACAGAATTGCCTGGCAAGGTCACAGGGTTTCCAGATTCAAAGGCTCTGAGGAGAGAGAGAAGAGCATAGAGATGGTGAAAGGCATTAGGATTTGGAAGAAGAGGGGAGAAGGGTTCCTGGGTTTCACCAACTGGATGTCCTGAAGGAATCCTCTCAGACCCACCCAACCTCTGAACCACAGCCTGTGTCTCTTTTCTTTCTGACTCTGCAGTGGGTCCTAGGAATACTTGGCATAGCATGTCCCTAGGAGCATAGGTTATGGAGGCAATATCTGAGTACAGATCTTACCTTTGCCACCTATTTGCTGCGTGATTGTGGACAAGTTACTGAAACTCTCTGTGCCTCAGTGTCCTCATCTTTAAAATAGGAATAAATAGTAGGCAGAATGAATGGAATTAATGTATGCAGAGCATGTCTGACATGCAGTAAGCTCTCAGACATGTTAGTTGTTTTTATTATTAACTTTGTTCCAATTGGGCACCTGGTCTTCCCTCCTGATCAACAACTTCCTTGAATATCTTTATATTACTGCTCTTTATACCCCCTGACACCCTGTGCCTGTGCAGAAGACAATGCTCAATCAGTGTTTGCCGACAGGTCTGGGCATGGGGTGGGCTTCTACATGTCAGTGGTTACTATACCCCATATTTAATACCACCCAATAATTCCCCAAGTCAAATATCCCTGTCCTCACTTTATAGATGTGAACACTTAGGCACAAGGAACTCAAGGGATGTGCCCAAGACCAGAAAACCGGTATGCTTTGGAACAGAAAGAGGGGAGAGGTCTACCCCAGCTCCAACTTTCACTCTTAGGTGCTGCTTTCTCTGTCTTAGAGTTAGTGAGAATTTTCTCTTCTGTGACGCACATGAGACTGCCTGGAAAGGGTGCATGAGAAGAGGAGAAAAGAATTGCCTCCAGATATGATCCATGGGGTTTCCACTTATATAACCACTGAAAGGGAAGGGTTTGTGGGGATGGGTGGAGGGGGAGGAGACGAGAAGGGAGGGGTAGGCGAGGGATCAGAGTTGAGACTTAAGTTACCCAGAAACCCAGACAGACCTTAATTTATCATCTCACCCCACAATATACACTCTCATCCAATCTGTGCCTGAGTCCTGACCATCCTGCCTTCATCTCTCACATCTACCCTCTCTTCTTTATCTCCCTCAGACGTTTTTGTTCCAAGACCTCTTATCTTCTCTTGCTGAGACTGTTTTCCCAGTCTCTGCTGCTTTCTCTACCTCCAGTCCACCATCTACATTTGCAGTGGTCTTTCCTCTCCAGATCAGATCTTTTCTCTTTCCTGTATAAAATCCTCCAATGATGCTCCATGGCCTAAATGAGAAATCAAAACTCCTTCAAAAAAGCGTTCCTTGATCTAGGCCCTGCCTACCTCCAAACCCTTGTTTCCCTTGACTCAACTCTCACATCTATATTGGCCTCACAGAATTCTTTGCAGTTTCCCAGCTAGGTTTCCTTTGCTGCCCCCTCCCCACACTTTTGCTCCTGATCTCCTTCTGCCTGGGAATATTTCAGCCAGGTATCCCCCGCATTTGGTGTACATTTCATCATCTTGCAAGACCTCATCTGTTTACAAAGCATTTTCTGATATCCCCTGTGTCTCAGTCACCGTTCCAGGACATATCATGACACTTTCTGGAGTTCCTTGGCAAAACTTTCTTTTCGCCACCAGGTGATATCCTCCTTATAAGCAAGGCCAGTGTCTGATTTATCTACTTAAATATAATAGTCGTATATGGATGTGAGAGTTGAACTATAAAGAAAGCTGAGCACGGAAGAATTGATGCTTTTGAACTGTGGTGTTGGAGAAGACTCTTGAGAGTCCCTTGGACTGCAAGGAGATCCAACCAGTCAATCCAAAAGGAAATCTGTGCTGAATATTCATTGGAAGGACTGATGCTTAAGCTGTAGCTCCAATACTTTGGCCACCTGATGCAAAACACTGACACATTGGAAAAGACCCTGATGCTGGGAAAGATTGAAGGCAGGAGGAGAAGGGGATGACAGAGGATGAGATGGTTGGATGCCATCACCAACTCGACGGACATGAGTTTGAGCAAGCTCCAGAAGTTGGTGATGGACAGGGAAGCCTGGCATGATGCAGGCCATGGGGTGGCAAAGAGTCTGAGCGACTGAACTGAACTGAGTAATAGGGAATAAAAAAAATCTGACTCCACATTAGATGTTTCTTTTACTTCAATCTTTGTATTCTGTTGCTTTTGCTTTGAGTTAAAAATGTTGCCTGTAGCCTGAAATATACAGGAATAGTCCATTCTCAAGGCTCTGGTCTTTAAAGGTTCGACACTTTACCATTCATACAGAAATACAAAATTGCAGAACAAAGAATAACATTTGCCTTGTTGAAGATTTATAGGGACCTACTGGGCCTCCGTCTATGGGGTCACACAGAGTCGGACACGACTGAAGTGACTTAGCAGCAGCAGCAGCAACCCTAAGTGGACAGCTGCAAGAACAAAGGATTCCATCACCAGGAAGTTTGCAACAACCAACCACACCCCTTCTTCACCTTGCCTTTAAAAATGCTTTGCTGAAATCTTTCTGAGAGTTCAGGGTTTTGACAGAGTCATGAGCCACCCTTTCTCCTTGCATGGCCCTGCAATAAACCTTTTTCTGCTCGGAACTCCCAAAGTTTTGGTGGCTCACTGTGCCTCAGGCATACGAACTTGGGGTACAGTACCATAAACCCAGTGTCCATCACAGTGCAGCCCCACAGCGTACTGACTGACTGACCAGTGCTTTCCCACTTAAGTCAGCTTGGTCACTGCCTCCTCCCCAGCCCAAAATGTTCTGGTCTAGATATCAGTTTCTCCTGTTCCTGTGCAAAAGTTGGAATCGACTGAGTTACCGGTTTTCTTCTTGGAGGTATTTAACCCCCGCCCCTCCCCCCACAACTCCTCTAGTCGGCTCAGTGGCTGAGTAGGCTAGAGGAACAAGACAGGAGGGAGGGGTAGAAGCCCGGAGGAGGGGCGAAGTGGGCTGGACCAGATTGACCCGGAAGTCCCAAAGGTTGGAAATTTTGGGAATGCTTGTCATCCTCGGGTCCGCCCGGCTGGCAAGGAAGCCTCTCTCTCCTCACCCTCTGTTCACACGCGCACAGAGGCCTTTCCGGGTCTCAGTCTCCTGCCTGGCGTCCTGAGGAGGGGCCAGAGGACAGGGGCTCGAAATGACTGAGACCTGGGAGGGAGCACTCCCACGAGGGTCAGACCGAAGGGGAGGCGCTCCCTAACACCCTTGCTCTGCCTTTCCCTCCAGCCCGCATTTCCACTTTTCATTTCTCTCTGCTTCTCTTCTGCACGTTCCCTACCTCCTCCCCCTCTTCTTTCTCTTCTTCCCTTTCCTCCTCCCCAACTTCTGGCCTGGGTAGCCCAATGCCGTGCCAGGCCCCTGGAGCCAGCTGAACCTGGGCCGCGCCGCTCTAGCCGCGAGAAGGCGGACCAGGAAATGCGCCCTCCGCTGGTGCCGTGTCGCGGTTCTCGAATGCGTTACTTTTTTCTCTGTGTCCCTGCGAGCTCGCCTGGGCGCTAGGAATCTGTAAGGGGGGGTGGGGGGAGCGGGTGGTGGAGCAGGTGGACCCTGCTAAAGAGTATGTGTGGTAGTGGGAGGGGGGTTCTAACTACGGGAAAGCTGGGCTCCGAGCTAAGCAGCAGAAGCCTCTCCTCTCCCAGTCCTTGCCTCCCTTCGCGCTGGTGCACAAAGTTCCTGGTGCCCAGTGCGCGCCCAAGAAAGAGCCGTGCGCCTTTTATTTACTCATCCCCTCCCGGCCATCTATCCAGGATGACATCCCACAGGCAAACTCCATTGCTTTCAAGGGCAGATACTTCTGTGCGCCCCGTGCCCGGGAACTTCAAACGGGAGTCGGGTACTACGCCGACCCGGCCTAGATGCGCTCCCGGGTCTTCGGCCTTTGGGCAGGGAGCACTGGCCGCCGCGGGGCGCGCTTCCCCTGCTGAGCCTCGCAGGGGAGTTTTGTTTTTCTTTTTTTAATATAACAAAAGCATTGATCTTTTGGATTGCTTTTATTTCCTCCTTCTCAGTCCCCCTCCTCGCTCTTCTTCCCTCTTCCCTAACCTCCCCCGTTCCCTTTCTTTTCTTTCGCTTTTTCCTTCTCAGTCTCTGTCTCTGCCTCTCTTCTCTCCATCCTTTACTGGACCTCCCTCTTCTATTTTGGTGCCGACTCTGCCTCTGAGTCCCTGTCTTTCTTTGGATTTCCCCTCCCGGACCCTTCGCTGTCCCTGCGCGAGGGCTGCACCATCTACCTAAATCGTTTTTCCTGACTTGGCCGCCTCTTTCTCACTTTTTCGTTTTCCCGGCGGCCCGTCTGCCGGGCTCGGGTCGGGCTCTCCCGCCGCCGCCGCGTGATTTATTCGCCTCACCCGGCGGAATCAGGTGCTGAACTGAGCCCCGGAACGAGGGAACAGATTTCTCCCAGGAAGGGTTTTGTGAACTAAACGATGCTAATTACGGGGTGGGGGACGCGCCGCCCCGAGGAGGGGAGGCGCGCCGGGTGAGGGGAGAGGCCGGAGCCGGGCCGCAGCCCTCCCAGGCCGCCTCCCCTGCGCCACTCGCCCCAGCATTCGCCTTTCCCTGGGAACTTTCCCGTCTGAGTTAACTATTAACCGCTGGCAAGAGGCAATTTTCTTCGGAATTTCAGCGATTTCCTTTTCGCGGTGGAGACAGATTAACATGCAAATGGTGAGATGCTCGGCTTGAGTCTGCGCGCGGGTGAGGATGCCTCGGTCCCCTCCAAATAGTGTCCCTCGCGAGGGCGGAAAACTACAGCCCGAGCCACCCCCCTTCCCTGTCCGTGCCGGGTCACCAAACCGTGACCGAGCCAGTGCCCGGCCGGTGCCCGGGTTGAAGGTGGAAAAAGCCGAACAGCTTGTGCTTGGGGGCGGGGTTGAGAAGGGAGCTTAACTGGGCAAGGCCACCCGAGGAGCCCGCGACCGACACAGCCTCGTCTCTACTTGGGGATCCAGCACGCGGGGACGCTCTTGGAGGGGTTGGCCAACTTGGGAGGAAAACCTTTTCCGGCCTGCAGAATCGCCAGACCGTCGCTGGCTTCCTCCCGCTTTGCCACTGCCGAGCACCCCAACCCACACCCACACACATCCTGCTCTGGCTTGCGATCGCAACAAACTTTGTCAGACTTGAGCCGCTGGGCACAGGCTCCTCGCCTTTCCCTACTTTTCTCCTTGCCGGCCCGCTCTTCCTGGAGCAGGACAGGAGGGCGTTCTGGGCTTCGGAGAGGACCGTTTGGGAAAGTCTGGGCCTCGCCTGGCTGGGACGTTAGCCTCTGACCACCCTCCAGACCACCGGACACCCAAAGCACTGCACAGCCGAAGGCTATTGGTGGCCGCGGCCCGGCTTGGCAGGGCCCCTAGCTTATGGCCCCGCCGCTCCTGGGACTGGGCATTCCGGGGGGCGCTGAGCCCCTTACTACTGCCTCTGGCAGTGCTGGGCTTGGGACTCAGTTCTGGACTGCCAGCCGCTCGCCGAGCACTCCTCTCTGTACTCTCAGCCTTTCCAGCTTACTTCTCTCCTGCCCTCCCCGCGGGTTAGCTCTCTCCCCAGCAGCCTGGCAGCCTCCCTTTCTGGCGAGGCTGCCTGTCTCTCTGTCTCTCCCTGTCTCTCTGTCTCTCTTGTTTGTTTCGACGCGCGGACACTGATTGCGCCTTATGAAGTTCTAACTGGTTTTGTGTCAGGAAGATCTTTCTCGCTGCTACCCAGCCTGGCGTGACGGATTAAACATCAACTAGTTAAATAAAAATTAATATCAACTGCCTCCTAACTTCTAATGTCATGTTGTTTATAACTAATGAACTGATTAGGGGATAAACACATCACGGAGACATTCGGCTCTCCTGCTTGGGCTCCGCAGCCGCCCTGTGCCCACACCCCAGTATAGCCTCTGGCTGCCAGGCCAGAAAGAAGGCGGGGCTGGAGGGGCTGCCAGCTCCCCGGGGCTTGCTCCTCTGCCTATCTTTCTCTCTTTCTTTCCCTTCCTCTACACATTTCCTTTTCTCAGTCCCTCTTTTCCCCTTCTCTTTTCCTTTCTTCCTCCCTTGCATTCTTCTTTATCCTCTGCTTCTCTGCAAAGAATACTCCATCAGACTGACTCTGGGTTGCGTGTGTCTGTTTGCCTGTCTCTCTCTAATAGTCTGGGCCCCCAACTCCCCTTCTCTGTGGGAGTCCGTACCTCTCTCTTCCCTCTTCTCTACCCTCATTTGGATTCATTCCTCCCCAGCACAAAGTGTAATGATTAAAAGCACCCTTGTGACTGGGCTTCTGCCCCACGACAAAGTAGAAGTCTGCAACCTCGCCCTCAGCACTTTGTGAAATACTGACTCCCCCTCTCCAGTTATTTTTAGGGGAAAGGGCAGGGAGCTAGAATAAGTGAGGTTGTGTTTTCTGTTTCTCCTGTATTCAATCTGGAAGGAGACAGAGAAAATAAAAGTGATTTCTAAAACTTTCACCTTTCTCTTGTCCCAGAAGCAATCAATACAGGTTCAAGTGCTAAGTTTAATTTTCAAAGAAAGAAAAGCTACTCTTGTGTCCTTCCTCCAGGGGCTTCGAGCCCTCTCCACACACATCCACCCCCTTATACCCCTAGCCAGCCCTAGTCTGACAAGAGTGGCCTCCTGCAGGGCTCTTTTCCTAAAGATACTTAAAGCAAATCACAATTGTCATCATGACAACAATAAGGCAGGAAAGCAAGTAATCACAGACCTGGCCCTGGTGATTTTTTTTTCTCTAAGAAGCCACAACGTTTTAACTTGGTTTGCCCTGGACCGCAGGGTCTGACAAGACAATAACAACAGAAAAAGCTTTTAAAACCAATTTAGCACACGTGAAAATGTAATTCTAATGAAGAATCAATAGGCTGGCGGATCATTTTTCCTGGGACTCCTTGGAGAACCTGAGAGAGACTTTCAATCAATGGGGCGGGCAATGAGCAGGAGGTCCCTGAGAGACTGTGTGGGACAGGGGTGAGGCCTGGGAGACAAAGAGAAGGCTGGAGGGAGGCTAAGGTACAGGGCCTGCCCTTTGACTGGCATCACTTTGCGGGTCTCCAGAGTTCCCAAGGCTCCAAAAGTATCAGAGCCAAGAGCTAAGAAAACGCCTTCCTCCTCTTGGTCCCCCTGGTATGCGACAGGCTGCTTAGCACAATGGCTTCAGCTGCCTTCCCCTGGGCCTAGGCCCCAGTCCTGGCACTGCCCCAACCTTGGGCCCTGTGTTCAGGTAACTGTGACAAGCTGGCTCAGGTGCAGGCAGGGACACTAAGCTGTGTGTGTGAGTGTCCCCAGTTCAAAACACCTGATTCCCCACTGGGTACCTCCCTGCTTGTGTGTGTGTGTCTGTGTGTCTCTGTGTGTGTGTAATGCTGGGTCTCAGTTCCTGCTTCTGAAAACACAGGAATAAGAGCAATGAATATGTCTGTGGTCACACTTCACATTCTATCAATCACTTTCACCCAAGTTTCTCAAGAGAAATCTGGGAGAAGGGCAAGGATTATAATCGCTATTTTAGAAGTGGTAACAAAGGCACAAAGAGCCTTGCAGTGGAGGTGTGACTCAGCAGGTCATGGCCCGTGTGAGTGGGTGACAGAGTCTATGTGTGTGAACATCTCACTTGTGTGTAATGGAATAACAGCGTGAGCATGCACTGTGTGGGGGCGGGGGAGGAGAGAGACTAGGGTTTCATTTATACACATTGCTCTCCCATCCCTGTCCTTGGGAAGAGTGTTCTGTGTATAACAAACAGCAAAAACTTTTTTTTTTTTACTTCTAAGTTGCCATACGCTTATATTGGAAAATCATTGTTTGATTTTTTTAAAAAAGAAGAAGAAAAGAAACCCCAGAAAAGTCTGATGTTTTAAATCACACATTGGTGGTAAGATGGTAACTCTGCCATGATTTGCCTGAAAGAGTAGAGATTCATGGTCCCAGAGGATGGTTTTTTTAAAATTTAAGTTGGGGAGGGGAATTTCCTGGTGGTACCGTGGTTAGAACGCCAAGCTTTCATTGTCAAGGGCCCTGGTTCAAACCCTGGTCAAGGAACTAAGATCCCAAAACCTGTGCATGGCAAAAAAAATTTTTTTAAGTTGGGGAGCCATTATATGGGTTTTGCCTCTGGGTGCCTGTGCCTCTCCAGTCCTGAGCTGCACAATCTTTTTGAAGGAACTTCAGCTGAAGTATCTGGGACTCTCGCTAAACAGCATCCACTGCTAAGTAGGCCTTTCGGACCTGGGCCTTGGTCCTTGCTTTGGTGCCTTCTGCCTGGAGCCTGGAGGTGTTTGTGCAGGAGATGGGACCAGCCACAGACCTCTGCCTGCACACTGGGGCTCACCCAGCACTTACCTTGCCTGCTTCTCAGTGTTACTCAGCATGTGTAAGCAGAGGCTGCATGAGAGTGGGAGGCCCAGAGCAAGTGAGTGGGAGTGTGAAATGGGGCAGATGAGAAAAGGGTACCTGGGGGGTAAAAGCAGGAATAGTGGTGCTTGAGAAGTGTGTGAGTGTGTAAGAAGGAGGAGTATAAGAGGGTGTGTGGGGGCAAAATGGTGTAGAAGTTTGAGGGAGAACTTGTGACCAAGGTGAGAGGTGTAAATTCCAGGTTGGGAGAGCCGAGGTGGGACAAAGCTCAAGTGAGGCTTTGATCAGGGAGGGAAAGCATGAGTGTGCTTGGAGAGGTGTGAATCTGAGGGTCCAAGAAACTTGGAGTGAGAAGACCAGAATAATGCGCAAGGGGATGGTTCAGACGGGTGGGCCTCTGAGCACAGCCGGAGCCCTGGAGGGTTCTGGGCTTTCTTCCTTTCCTCTGAGCCTGCCTCATCTCCTGAAGGCAGGGAAGCCAGAACTTTTTTCTTTTATTCTGATTTTTTTTTTCTTTTAAAGGAAGAGTGGAAAGAAAATTTGGAGCAGGAGAGGCTTGTAAGGGATTTAGCGAGCAGTTCCACAATGTGTTGGCGACAGGGAGTGATTATGTCGCCCAAGAAAGTTGGGGTGCGTCTTGTAGAAACCTTGGAAACATGTACTGAGACTAAGGCGTGTGTGGCAGGCGGCGGAGCAAGAGCTGGTAGAGAAAGTGGCAGGGGGCGAGCGCTAAGCGTCGTGGAGAAGGGGAACGCACAAAGTTGGGGAGCGCATGAGAGTGAAGACGCCCCTGCGTGTAAGGCTGGCGGCTGACGGGAGCGAGTGACAGCGAAGAAGAGGGGGGTGGGGTGAGAGGGTGTGCCGGCGTCTAGGCTGGGGATTCGGTCTCTGGGTGCCTGCGGCGGCAGCGCGGCGGCGACTAGCCTGCGGCGGGCTCGGGGCCGGGGTGCGTGTGCGCGCGTGTGCGCGGGACGGAGAGCCTGGGGCTCCTGGGCGCGTGGCTGTGCCTCGGCGCGGCCGGCTGGGTGAGCGCGGGCGCGAGCGGAACGCACAGCCGAGGCGGCGGGCAGCCCAGGTTATCTGAGCCGCTCGGTCTTGGGTGACTGCGCCCAGATCTCAGGGCGGCGGCGGCAAAGGCGAGACGCGCTGTCGGGTCGCAGAGAAGCCGAGAAGCGAGACCCAGGCCCAGACGGCAGCGGCGGGGAGCAGAGCATGGAACAGCGCGCGGGCCGGGCAGGTAAGAGTGAGGAGGACCCTGAGGCGCCACAGGCAAGGGGGTGACTGAAACGCATGGGGGCGGCCAACTGAGGGACTCCACTTCTCTTTATTTCTGGTGCTTGCCGGGCGGCGGCGTGGCTGGGGACTGGGGCCCTGGGGCCTCTTTCCCACCGCTGAGGCCTCCTGCCTTCCGTCCCAGTGTCCTCTAAACCGACGAAAAACTTTCCACCCAGAAAACGTGAGTTTTACAACTTCTCTTGGTCTCTTTGCAGAATCTGGCCTTTGCTCTCTTGCTGTGCGTTTAGGACTTGGTCTTTCCGCTTTGCTTTCCTTCAGTGTAGAAATGTTTTACCGACTTCCCCCAAGTTGGGAGCACTGGGAAGGCCTTCGTTTCTAGTGGGGATGGAGTGTGGGTGCATGTGCTAATGGGTGGGGACAGGCTGTGTGCACAAGTCTCTGTGCACACGTGTGAGGGTCTTGTGTATTTTAGTATGAGCGGGAGTGTAAGCATTGGTGTAGACAATGTGTGTGGAGAGAAGGTTGCTCCCAAAATAAACAACTCCAGGGAGGCCTGGGACAAGAAGAGGGATGGCAGGCCCCAGGGGACCCGAGAAGGGAGGAGGATATGCAGCTGCTTACCCAAAGGGCTAAGGCAGTGGAAGGCTGTTCTCGCTCCCTCTTTTCCCTCCTCCAAGCCGGCAAACTCCACTCTGTCTGCCCACCAGGTTTCCGATGTAGCACAGGGGTGGGCAGCCAGGGACCCAAGTTTAGTTTCAGATTGTCAGGGAGGGAGAGGACTGGATCAGGTTTCCAAGAGTTTTTCAAATAATACCACAGAGGTCAAGGACTAACTCCAGACCTTTTTGCCTCACTCCTCTCCTTCTCCAAATCACCTTCTTCCTCTCCCTCCTCCCCACATCTACCAGCTCAGGCTCTAGTTCTTTCAACTGATTATCCACCCTCAGCACTGCCCTTCCTGTAGCTTCTTGGCCTACTCCCTCGGCTACCTCCATTCCCTCTTGGGGGCCTTGTCCTCACTGGGGGAACTTGGGCCCCCAGGAGTGTCAACTGGGGCTTCTTGGGCTTTTAGGGATCTGGGCCACCCCTCCGCACCAGAGGTTTAAGTAGGGAGATCAATAGCAAACAGTTGTAATGATCTAATTAATTATGGCAAAATTAAAAGCGAGTACAAAATCAATCTCTGATGGTGTTGAAGATGGAATTCAATTGAGAGCCCATCTGTGCACCCCCTCGACCGTATAAATATGCAGCCCAAGGACAGACCTAATGGCTGGGCCTTCCTGGGAACCTCTCTCTCCCTTTCTTCCCCTCCTGCACAGAGCTTCTCTCTCCCTCTGTTTGAATCTATTTATTTTGCCTCCTACCGCCTCCTGCCCCCACCCCTCCTTCCTACCCGGTCCTGTCTGCTCAGGCTCACGACACTCCCACTTTGCCATTTTCCCTCGTGGAAGGCGGCTCTCATTGCCTCGCAGGCCTGGGGTGTGTGGACCTGGCTCCCAGTCCCTGCAAGTCTCCCGGAAGACACAGCCCAACCCAATCCCCAGAGCCTCGGGAAGGAGAAGGCAGGGCGGTGGGGGCATCCTTGGGCATCTCTCCGGGCCCTCAAGTTTCCTGGCGTTGGGGATACTCCACAAGAGGCGAGGGCGCTTACCCAGGGCCGCCTGCGCCTACCTGCATCTGCCCGACGATCCGCTCTCCCGGCGCGGTCGGCCCGGCGGCCGGGGAAGACCAGCTGCGCACAGCACTCCAATTTTCCCTTCCCTCCTTTCCCCGCTTTGGCCGATGCGGGGATCACATTCCCGTCAGCCCAGCCGGGCCTTGGGGAAGGGTAGGGAGGAGTTGCGGAACAGGGCAGGAGGCAGGGCTGGGTCTGAACAAGGAAATGTTTCCCTTCCAAGGCGCCTTCACTCTTTTTTTTACTGCCCCCCTCCGGTCCCTTGGCCCTCCCCTCTTTTTTGAACACTTCTGGCCGAGGCACAGCACAGACCAGGACTCTGCGTCCCCTAGAGGACCCCGGGTCCCCTTTTAGACCCATATGGCTGGTACAAAACGACGCGCAGGAGCGAGCGTGCCTGGCGGACGCCCTGGCGCAACCGCCGCAGACGGGTTTGCGAAGAATGCGGGTTTCATTTAGTATCGCTGAGCCTGTCCGGAAACAGCGAAGACCACCAGGATAAAGCGAGGGAAGGGGTAACTGGAAAGAATCGGCTGTCAGGTCAATTGTGGTTTTTGGCCATCGACGCCTCTACTCTCAGAACCATAAAAATAAGCCCTTTATTTAATGACCTTCCTTTTACTCCACTGGCCTGACCCAGCAGGTTCTCTGCCTCCCTGTCGCTGGTCCCTTACCTCTCCCTCCTGCGGCTCTGGGCCCACGCTGAGTTCTCAGGGGTCTTTATGCCCCCCGAGACCCCTCCTACTCCCTAATCCTGCAGCCGGGCCCTCGGGGCCTGGGGGAGACACAGCCTGACGCCTCCCGCCCTCTTTTGCCAGGCCTCCTCACCCCGTTATTAATTGCTGTGTTGACCTGCAGGATTGATTGGCGGCCCCGCTGGAAGAGGCTGCGGAGGCCTTGGCCTCAGTGCAGCCTCGGCTGAGGGCAGAGAGGGGCGGGGGAGGTGCTGGGTATGGGTCCTGAGCGCCTATCTCAGCCCCGCCTGGGACACAGTTGTTTGCCTAGACACTCCACTCGCCTCACAGATCTTTCACACCCTCACAACATTCACAGGATCCCTTCACCAAGAGGCGTTCAGCCCTCAAGGAGACACATCAGAAATTCTCCATAGAATTGAAAGAGGCTTCCTCCCTCCATTAGTTTCTTCTCTAGTTCGTTATCCGCAGGTCTTAGACTTCCCGACCAGCCTGTTCAGAGATAGCCGGAGTGAACTACTGAGACCTGGGCTTTTTTTCTGTCCGAGATTTACTTTGCATCTCCCCCCATCCTCCCCGCCCCTCCTCCCAGGAACAGTTGCAGAAAGTTGAACAATCCTGGATGCAGGTAACCCTTAAAGTCTCAGACCAAAGCACTTTCTCTAGAAAGAGTCCGTGCCCCGACTCCAGAGGGATTCGGTTAAGCCCTTTTGTTTCAAGTTCGGTGGATGGACCGCTCTGGACCTCGCAGGATAGAGGGAGGAGGCTTGTGGCAGCCAGGGGTCGGGGTCTGACCCAAAGGCGAAGGGCCTCCCCTCTCCACCCCTCCCCCCTCCCCTAAACCTTGTCGCGCGCGCGCACACGCGCGTACACACACACACAAACACACGACCCCACAGACACAGAAACACCCCGCTGCCCGATTCCAGGCCACAGGCCCTCCGGCTTGGAAGCCAAGCGATAGTGAGCCCTCGGGACGTCCCAGCTCCAGGCTGGGGTGGGCAGAGGCGACAGGGGCAGACGACCCTCGGCCGGTCCCCAGAGAGACCCCTTTTCCTTGGTACTCTCCGTGTCTCATCAGCCCTTCTCTCCCCACCGTGGTACCCTCTCCCCTCCGCTCCGGTCCTTTGTCTCCGGCCACTTAGCGGCGCCGAGCAGCCTGGCCCCTGCCTGGGCGGCCCTGCCCCTGGCTTCCCTGCTTGGCTGGCGGGGCTCCCCCTGCCTTCCTTACCCGCTCTCGGCTCTGGCGCGTTCTCCGCCTGCTCCTCACGTCCGCACAGCTGCTGCAAGAGGAGGCAGGGAGGGCGGGCGCGCCGCGGACGGATCCGAGAGAGTGGATTTGGTGCTTGCTGCAACTCGGGGAAAACTCAGCCCGCCCCTCTTCAACTATTCCTCAGCGCCTCGGAGCCGCGCGCCCTCGCCCGCGTTTGGCCCCTTCCTTTCCTTGTACGTTGGCGGTGGCTATTTCACTTCCCTGGTCTGCCCAGCATCTGAAGTTGCGTTCCCCCTGCCCTGCACTCCGTTGCCTTTTGGCTTCCGGCATGCTACCTTCTGTCCCCTTCCTCCGCAGCCCCCTTCTTGGCGGTGGCGGTGGAGGGTGTCGCTGGGGACGTCCGAGGTCCGCCGGCACAATCGCCCTTCACCAGCCAGGTCAGGCTCAGGGCCTGGCTGAGAAGAGGGTTAATCATTACTCGCCACAGACCCTCAGCCTCACTGGGACTCTCTCCCCCTGGGGGAGGAAGTGAAAAGGGCAGATGGCCAGGTGGGCACCTCGGCTTGGCCCCAACTAGCCTCCTCGGCCCTTCCAGAGACACGTGCCTTCTCTGGTCCCTCAGCACCTTTCACATCCCTTTCTTTTCCTCCTTTCTCCCTTCTTCCACTCCTCCCCTTGGTCAGGCCTCTCCCCACCAGCTTATCTCTGCTCTGGCTTTGGCAGGTTAACTGCAGGTCCTGAGAGGAAAAACTTTCTTTGTTTGGAACCGAACTGGATGGGATTTCCTTACCCAAGTCTCCACCAGCAAGCCACTTCCTCCCAACCATTTTGCCCAAAGGGGACCACACCCGAGGCCACACTTAACTTGGGCTGTTGGCGGGGTGGGGGGTGGGGGTGGTATTTAAACTGATCCTCTAGCAGTTGCAGTGGGGAGAGGGGCGCAGGAAGAAGTGGGAATGGAAGAAAGGCAGGGGAAAAAAAGTAGAGTGATGAACATGGACAAGGGAGCATTGCGACAGTGGAAAGAAAAAAGTCTGAAAGGGAGGAACACAGAAAGGAAAGCAAGGAGGAATCCTCTTTACCTTTATAGGGTAGAAGTTGGATGAGAAACATCACCCCCTGCCCTACCTGAGTGCCTAAATCCCTCTCTTCCCTCTTTGTGAAAGGTTAAGTGTTCAGAAAGTTAGGCACTTATTCCTCATTCTACTGTAGACATGCTTGGTTTTTAAAATGCTTTCCTATTGGCTAGCTCCATGGAGAAGCAAGACAGGTGGAATTATCCCTATTTTACAGGCAAGAAAACTGAGGCTCAGAGAGGCAAAGGGACTGTGCACCTGGAAGCTATTGCTCTTCCCTGGGTGAGTGGCCCTTTAGCTGTGCAGAGGTCTAGAAGCAGAGGGGGAGGGCAGGCTGTGTCCTGGAGTACTAGAGCCTTGCTGGGCCTCTTGTGCCCCCCTCACCGCCTTCTAGCTTGTTCTCTGTTGGACAGAGAATTCATTACCTTACCTCCTACCCTATAGCCTTGCTGGCCCAGTTTCTCCTGGCTTGACAGTTTTTGTGTGTATGTTTTTTCCAGCTCCCCAGTCTGGTGGCCCACTGGCGGCAGCCACCTGGCAGGCCCGTGCCGCTAAGAGGCTGCTTTGGTGGCCAAGTGGCTTGCATTGTCGTTTCTCGTCAAAGGGACTGTGAAGGGCCGGCAGGTCGCTAGGACCTCTTGTGAGGCAAAGCAGGGTTAAAGGAGGAGGGGCCGGGGAGGATAAAGGCGCAGCACGTGCGCCCGGCCTCCTCAGGACCAACAGACAGAGCGGGCGGGGCCCGCCGGGAGTCAGGCCCCCCGGGCTTCACGCAGGGAGCCCAAATATTGGGAACAAAAGCGGGGAAAGAAGAGTGAGCGCAGGAGGGAGGGAGGGAGCAAGGGAGGGAGCGAGGAAGCAGAAATTAGGGGGTCTTAGATGAAAAAAAAAAGAAAGTAGCTTTAGGGGGAATGTGCCGTGGAGTGTGAAATTGCAGCCCATGGTGCTCCATATTGTACCAGAAGCTCTTCCAAAAAAAAAAAAAAACCATCCTCCAACGTGACCAGAGGGCTAGGAGGGGGGAGGGGCGGGGAGAGAAGCGGGAGGAGGAGGAGAAAGGGTCGGGCCAGAGCCGGTCAGGGCGAGCTGGAGTGGGGCCCGAGTGCGTGAGCCCGCCGCCTGCGATCTGGTCCCAGAGAGGAAGCGCCCCAGGGGCACCCCGGGACCCTGGGGGCCTGTGGGCCTTGGCTGTCCAAGACTTAGGTTGTCAGTCGAACTTTTTTTTTCTTTTCTAGTAATTTTTTTTTCTGGTGGTGGTGACTTCCAAAACTAGGGATAATTCTGAAAAGGAGCTTGGCTGTGGAGCTGATGCTCTGCTCCACCCTCCTCTCTTGCCTCCTCTGTTTTCGCTTTTCTTCCCTTTGGACTCTTTTTTCCCCCCTTGGTTCTAAACAGCTTTCCCCGCCTTGAACTTTAATGCATTTAATTTGGTCCTCACTGTGGGGAGCATTTCCTAGGGAGATACATTTAATTTCGGAATTTCTAATCCCCTCACTCAGAGCCCCAGCCCCGGCTCCCCTTGCCGCTCCCTGGGAGGTGGAAGGAGTGGAAGGAGGAAGGCTGGCCGAGGTGTCCAGGAGGGGCATGACTGAGATGCTCCCTGGGCCCCCACCAACCCCTCCCCTCAGAGGCCCAGGCACCTTCCCCAGCTGCTCCAGGTCAGGCATCCGGGCCCTGAATCAGGGCCCTGCCTGCAGAGGGTAGGCAGCCAAGCCTCAGCCTTTCTTCGCCAGGGCAGAAAGCACTGGGCCAGACTAGGGAATTCAGTCCAAGAAATTACATGGGAAACGTGAAAAGGAGCCGAAGGATCGTGTAGGGAGAGGGTGCAATTAGGGGTAGCGGACAGGGTTTTGAGCACTTCAGTTCAAGCACAGTCTGCCCAGAAATACATCTGGGAGCGCTGGATGCTAGTTGCGCTTGGCTTGGGACACATTTGCGTGTATATACTGTGGGGGAGGAGAGAGAAGCTCAATGGAGACCGTAGCCTCGCCGACACCTACACCCGGCAGAACAGGCAGGAGACAGCCAGAGAGCCAGGCGGCCAGTGCTCATCATCGAGGAAGGAGGCAAGGGCGGGGGCGCCAGGCGCCGGGCGAGCCTGGCAGGGAAGGGAGCAGAGAAGGTGAAGGAGCGGAGATCCACAAGGAAGATTTATTGGGCAGATCAGATGCACAGAGGCGGCTAATGAAGCAAATCCCGAGATGGGTATCAGAGCAACTCCCCAAAAGTTTATTTGCCTTTAAATTTCCGCAGGGAGGCGGGCGCCTTGTTTGAAGTGTAAATGCCCCTAGGATGGGGGGTGGAAGGGCCGCTTTGAAAACACCAGAGAGAAAAGGTTCATTTAGAGGCAGACGGGAAAAGCAACCAACCCTGACAGGTCGGAGCCCGGGTTGTGTTTGGGGTTGGGTTGTTTTCTTTCTTTTCCTCTTCTTTCCTCTTTCCTTTTTTTCCTTTCTGGCTTTTTTTCCCCCCCTCCTCTACTAAGACTATAGAAGAAGAAAGGGAAGAACAGGAAAGAGAACATCAGAGGGGGAGACCAGAGCCTCTGGAAAGAAATCTGTGCCAGCCCTTCAGCCTGGAGCCCTGGGAGAAGGCCGGGGCTTGACTAAAAGGGTTTCTAATCATCATAGAATATTGCTCTTTGATTTTCTAGGCCCTTGAATGGGCTGGAGCCAAAGAGGAAGCTGCCAGGGGCTGGCTTGGTGGGAGGGTGGATGTCCAGCTGGCATAGTGCAAGGAAAAGTGTCTCAGGAGCAGGGCGAGTGGGGTTCTGGAGTCTTAGAGTCTACCTGGGAACTGGACTGTCATGGAAGGGTCTTCACTTCTCACGGGGTACATGTCAAGTATAGGTGTGTGAGTGCAACTTCCAGCACACTTTGTGCACTGTCTTCTTCTTTATGAGAGAAGAAAATCCCTCTTCCTTGGTATGTAAAAAAAGCCTGTTATCTGCACCCAGACTTCTTCATAGTCTGTGTAACTTAAGGATATGTCTGGTTGATTGTCGAAAAATCTGAGTCTCTGTGCATAGAGGGGTGCTGTCCACTGTCCAGTTTTTCCAAGAGTTCAGACTCCCTAAGACAACTTCCTAGACCAACATAAGGAGACCTGGGGCAAAGGGCTCCTTTAGTATTGAGCTCCTTCTCAGTAAAGAAGACCCTTCCTCCATGTGGGGGCCCCCTCATCTCAATTGTGACTTAATTACCTCCCTGAAAGACGCCCGAGGCTGTACCAGCTAATATCACCCGAGAGTCCCTTGCTCCCAGGCCCGAGAGCCATTCCCTTCAGGCTGCCAGGAACGGTTTTCCTTTCTCGCTCCCCACACCAAGATAGTGCGTGTTCGTGGGGCTGTGAGGCCAAAGGAAACCCAGGAGCGCCATCTGCAGGTCTCGAGAGGAAGAGGCTGACCTTCCGGGCTGGACCCTGCGTCTTTCATCTCCCGCTCGAGGGAGCCAGCTGGGCCGCCCAAGGGAAGTGGGGCTGAGGGCTGGGAAGGAGGGGGCAGGTGGGGAGGGGACTTTTCCTTCCAGAAGTTACTCCGCAAGTGGATTAAACGAACTGGGCTCCGGAGGATCCAGGAAGGAGAGGAAATGCCAGGGTCCCGGCAGATCCGACCTCCTAAAGAGTGGGGAGCTTGAAACCCTGTCGGTCTGAACCTGGCCCGAACCGGCCCGAGGATGAAGGGAGCTCTGAAAACCCCCGTGCAAGAGGCCCTATAGGAGTTTCCTCCTACCTGAGTCGGAGCGGGGGATGAGGTGGGGCCGCTGCGTTCGGCCCCCAACCTAGCTGCAGCTTAGGTTCCGGACAGAGGGACAGCGGCGCGAGCCCGTGGCTCTTCTGCAGGCGCCAGGGTCAGCAGGCAGGGGCCAGAGTTGCCTCGAGTACCGGCTGCAAGAGCGCATCGCGGGCTTCCCAGAGACGCCCTTTCGCAGACCCAGGAAGGTGGGGGGTGCGGAGGGAGCGAAGGAGGGAGAGAGTTAAAACATCAGCTGAAGTGCCAAGATGATTTATGAGAGGAGGGAAAATATTTCATAAAGATCTCCCGGATATTCTGTAGTTAACCAGTTAGGAGACAAAGGGCTTCTCCTGCCTGGTGCGTGCGAGAGCCAACCTGAGCGAGCGAGCGAGGGAGCGAGTGCGGACGAGGGCTGCGGCGGCTGGGCCGGTATTGCCGGCAGGAGCAGGGCCGGGTCGAGCGCGCAGCGCCTCCTGCGCTGGCTCTGGATCCGCCGAGCTGGCAGCGGGCGGCGCTCAGCCTCGTTCACAGACTCTTCTCCCCAGCCGGGGAGAGCAAAGCGATCCTCGATCTCCCGCCTCCTCTGCCGCCAGCAACCGGTCGTTCTGCACTGTTTCCCCAAGCCCCCTCCCCGGCCACCCGAGGGTCCAGGAGCCAAGTCCCCGGGTTCTCGCACCATCCGTTGGGTCCCACTGAGGCAGGTGGGTCCCCGCTGGAGGTCTCCAGCTCGATTCTACACCGAGCATTCTGGACTGTCCAGACCCCTTTAGGCAAGGGGACGAGGGAAGCCTTGCACGCAACCGCGCGTGGGACGGGAGAGGAAAAATTGCCGGACACTTTGCCCCGGAATGAGAATTGGGGGTGTGTGGGTGGGGTGGTACCTCAGGAGGGACAGGCGAAAGGGAAGGACCAGAGAGAGGAAGGAAGAACCAGGAGGAACGGAAGGGAACTCAGCTGAGAGTAGCGGGGGGAACAGGACTAGGGATGCGGACCGAGCTGGGGGCTCCGTGGCTCATGCGGGCACTGGCCGGTGGATGGCAGGGCTGGGTGAGTTGGGACTTCGAGCCGGATTCGGAGCGTGGCGCGCTCTGCGGTCCTCTGTCGTTGCCTGAATATTCATTAGACTGGCCGTTCTTTATCCTTATCTAACGTTTATCTTATCGGCGAGTTTCGTTTCTCAGTGTAGTTTTAATCCCAGGCTCCCCTTCCCCCTCCCCCTCGCCCACTCCCCTCCCTCCCTCTTCCTTCGCCCGCTGCTCGCTCCCTCCCTCCTGTTTCCCCCCCTCCCCTGCCCTCCCCTCGCCGGCACCGGAGTGACAGGCGCGGGGCCCTCCTCGCCGAAGCTCCGGGCTCCGGCGCTGGCGAATCACAGAGTGGTGGAATCTATTGCCTTTGTCTGACAAGTCATCCATCTCCCAGCGCGGGGAGGGGGAGGGGGTCTGGAGGGGGCTTTGCAGCTTTTAGAGAGAGACACACCGGGAGCCCAGGCTCCAGTCTGCGGCCGAGTCTTCTCGCAAACGCAACCCACCTGGGGCCAGTCCGGTGCTGCCGGCGTCGTTCGGCTCCCTCCCTCCTCCCTCCCTCCCGGCCCTTCGGCCGCGGCGGCGCGCGCCAGCCTTTTCCGGGGGCGGGGGCCCGGCTCGCGCTCTCCCCTCCCGAAGGCGCTGGCTCGGACATCCCGAGGATTGCTACTTCTTTGCCAACTTCTTCAACTCACCGGCACTTGGAGCGGCCCGGCTCCCCGCCCGGCGCCCTCGGGCCGCCCCTACTCCTCGCCCACTCCCGACTGCCGCCTCTGGATGACCGGGTTCCAGGGGAGCTGAGCGAGCCGTCTCCCCGCCCAGCCTCAGCCCTGGCCGCAGCTGCCGCGCGCGCCATGCGCCCCCAGGTCCCCCCGGTCCTGCCTGCCGCCCCGGGGCCGTTCTGCTGACCGCCCAGCCGCGCGCCCCGACGGTGGGAAGTTGCGGCCGCTGCGGTTGCGAGCTCCGATCGGCCCGGGAGGAGTCCCCGCGGGGAGCGCAGCGCAGCGCCCCCCGCTCTCGAGCGCCGGGTCGCAGCCAGGCGCCCACTCACCCTCTCCCCCCCGTCCCTCCCTTTTCTCCTCAAGTCCTGAAGTTGAGTTTGAGAGGCGACACGGCGGCGGCGGCCGCGCTGCTCCCGCTCCTCTGCCTCCCCATGGATATGCACTGCAAAGCAGACCCCTTCTCCGCGATGCACCGTGAGTACCGGCGCCCGGCTCCTGTCCCAGTTTGGGGTTCCCCGTCCCACCCTACCCTGTCCTGTCTGTCCTGAGGCGGCTCTGGCCCCTTATGCTCAGGTCCCATCTTGGAGGCCACCCTGGCTTCTCCTGGTCCCCCCTTTTCGTTCTTCCTCTTTCTCCCATTTCTTGGTATAGCTAAAGACCCTTCTCTTCCTTCTGCTTTATGTCACTCATACTTCTCCTACTACCTGCCTTCCTACCTCCCGGGTGCCCATCCTTTCTTCCTTCCTTCCACCTGCTTCTTCTTAAATAGTGGATCCACAGCCCGTGACCCTGGCTCCAGCCACCGTTCCCCTGGCCACCCTCTTGCCTGGGGCTGGAAGACTAATGGGCAGGCAGTTTTTAGGGTTTTGTGTTATGTTTATTTTCTCTCTGTTTGCCTCCCCACCCTTCCTCCTCTCATCTGTACCTTTCTGGAACTTAGAGTGTGGTTGTCCAGGAGAAGACTCCGCACAGGCAGCCTCAGTGTCAGGACAGTCAAGCAGTAGAGCGTGGGGGTGGGGTGCCCCCTTCTGACCCTCAGCTCCCAGCTTCTCCTGGCCCTACCAGCCCAGGCAAGGCTTCATGTGGGCTGGTTTGAAATACTTTCCTCTTCTTTCTTGCCTTCCATCCTACTTCCCCTCTGGTGTCCTGGAGTTGGGAGTCAGATTGACCGGACGTGGTGTTCATCTTTCTCTGCCTTTCCTGGGGAGATGCTCTAAAAACAAAGAGGGGTTCTAAGGAGAAATCGAAGTCAGCGAGATATCACATAGAAAAGCCTTCCAGGCGGTCCCAAAGCTTTGCTCTGCTTCTAGTTCTAGAGGCTCCTTGCCAGTCTCCCACTCCCTGGTAAGGATGATCCAGGCAGTAACCTGGCCAGGGGATCAGAAAAGAGGGAGAAAAGGTGGTGGGAAGAACAAAAGGAAGGCAAATGCCAAAGCTGGGGAGAAAGGAGAGAGAAACCAAAACCAGGGCTAAGAAAGAAGAGCAAGAAAACAGGGGGGAAAAATGTTACAGGAAAAAAGAGAAGGGGAGAAAATAAATTTAAAATAGGAAAGGAGGACTATTTAAATTAAATTTGAATTTATCTAATTCTTGTCCTATGTCTTTAGCTTGGAAAACAATTCAGAGATTTTTTTTGTAGGCTTTTTCCCCCCAAAGGTAAATAGATTCTAAATAGAAAACTTCTCTGTAGATTAATAATCAAGGATGATTTGTAACTTTTCACAAGGAAACTTTTTAGCGCCGGCTTGGATCTGTGCTTTGGATAAGAGAGACCAGGAGAGAGGGAGAACTGCATTTTTCTCTAAGCATTTATTTAGCATATATATATATGTATATGCTTTAGAAAGTACTCCTGGGATAAAATATATTTCCCTAAATAATTTCCAAGCATACACAGGAAATCCGAGCCAGAGACCTCCGGCTACCGCCGGTTTGTGCGAGCCGAGCCTGAAATCCTGTCTCCTTTTCGGAGGGAGTGGAATCGGGTACCACACCGTCTTCGCCCAGCCAGCCGGCCTCCTAGCCCCGCTGCCTCTGCTCTTTCTCTCCTCTCTCGCCGATTCCGCTGGGGATCTGCGGAGTCCTGGCCGCTCACTGGGTACCAGTTTGAAGCCCAAAAGGGAGTAAGGCGAGTCGAAGGTGGTCGAAGGACGGCCGAGACCGCGGCGCGGGCTAGCCGGCCAGCAGCGGCAGCAGCCGGAGTCAGCGCCGGCGGCGGCGGTGGTGGCGCAGTCTAGGCCCGACTCAGCACCGGCCTTCGGCCCCAGCCCTGGACTCCCGCCGTACCCCCTTTCTTTCCCCACCCCTTAGATTGGGGTCGAGGGGCCGGGCCCGGAGCCCGGGGAGGCTGAATTATTCATCTTTAATCTGCCCGCAGCTGCCGCCTTTTCATAACGGTAACGCGAGTTCTCCCGGGGCCTAAATTATTGATGGTCGGCTTTGGAGGGAGGGGAGGGGTGAGGAGTGGGGCTAGAGGTAGGGAACCTAGCATGGGTGAGGGGTAGGATAAGAGGCTTCGGCCTCCCCGAGCCTGGAGATCGGAGGCCTCTCCCCAGAGGTTTAGCCGGCCCCTATTCTCGGTCCCCCCAGAAGGGGACCGGAGATCAGCGAGCCGGGTGCAGGTGTCCCCGCTTTCTCCGAAAGTCGCCAGAGGCTGGCAGGACAGGGCTGCAGGCTGTTGGTCCGGTCAGGTCGGACTCTGCCGCTAGAACTCTGTGCTTGGATTGCTCAGTAACTGCGACTGCGTGTTGATGGCTCTGGGTGCAGGATTTCTAGACTGCTGTGAGTCAGGGAGAATGGGGCGCCAGGCAGCGCCTTCCGGCCTGGCATCCGGCAACCACTATGGCTCCGAGGTTGGGCGCCTGCAGCAAGAGTCAGGTTGGAGACCCAGCACCCTCCTCTTGCCCAGGAGAGCAAACGCCCTTGCTGTCCCCTTTCCTGAGTGGCAGCAGAGGTCTAAAAGGTCAGAGGGATGCGAGCTGGCTGAGGCTAGTTGTACAGGGTGCCCTGTGAACCTTGAGCCCACCTAGGCGACCTGCACCATGCGTCCTGGGCGAGGCGGTGGGTCCCCAGCCTGGCGCAGCGCGGCAGGCGGATGAACCCAAGCAGTCTGCATTCTGTGGTTGCTAGCGGGCACCTCACCGCTCTCCACTGCCTCCCTGTCTCGGAGCGCAGCAGACTCTGGGCCCCTGCCTCTTCAGCCTAGGCCCTTCCCTCCTTCAGTTGGCTTTCTTTGAACTTTAAACACTAGTCAGGGGGGGAAATATGGCTCCCCAAATACCTAAAGATGGAAAACATGAAAGAAAAACTCTCCGTCCAAAAAAGAAAATCACAACAAAAACACGGGGAAAGATGTAGGAAGACTCCAATTCCAAATAAATACAAGGAAAGAGGTAGGGAGCAGAGGGGAGAATGTCAGGGACTTAGCTCCTCTCCTACCCAACACCCTGGAATCATCCACTTCCAAGCACGCTCAGACAACTCCCTCTCGCCTGCGGCTCAGGCGGGATTCCGCACCGTCCTCCGCCCCGGCCCTCTCTTGCCTACATTCTTTCCTGCCTGCATTAATTCCCACTTGGCTGCTTTTCTCCCCTTCTTCTCCCTTTCCCCCCTTTCGCCCCGCTGCCCATCCCTTCCTCACTTTCTCCCTGGCGTCGTACCGGTTTTCGAGTCGCGTGTCCTTTCCAAGCCGTACGCCCAGCCTCTGCACTTCCGCGTCTCTACAGCCCCGCGGCTCCCTGTCCCTAATCCCCTGCGCTGCGGTCGGCGTCCGACTTTCGCCCGCGAGCCCAGGAATATGCCCTTCCGCCCTTCCTGCTCCCTTCGCACATCCTGGGCCGCTCGCGGACCCTGACTAATGGCCGGTCCCTGCTGTGTGTGGGGTGTTGTGTCTTTTTCTTGTCTCTCCCCAGCAGGGCACGGGGGTGTGAACCAGCTCGGGGGGGTGTTTGTGAACGGCAGGCCCCTGCCCGACGTGGTGAGGCAGCGCATCGTGGAGCTGGCCCACCAGGGCGTGCGGCCCTGCGACATCTCCCGGCAGCTGCGGGTCAGCCACGGCTGTGTCAGCAAAATCCTGGGCAGGTGAGGGTCGCGGAGCCGCCCCTGGGAGATGCCCCGGTCTGCTTCGGGGTCTGGATAGCCCTAGGTCTCCAGCCGAGGGCTTGGCTAAAAGTGCAGGTCGCTAGCGGGCTTGGGAGATCCCTGACTGGGGCTATCTGGAGAGCGGCTCCTTTTGGCAAGGGCACGCAGGTGGTGACTGCGGCCCCAGAAGCTCCGGTCCAGCACGCTTGTCAGGCTCCAGCGTCCTCCCTGGGAGAGAGCTGGATTCCTGTCTTCAGAAATGGAAGGACAGCTCTTCTCTTTGGAAGGGAAGGTTGGAGAAATAGAGTGAAGGTAAAGATAGGTGCTCGGAGAAAAGAAGAATCAGCTTGAGAGGTGCAAGGTTAGTCCTGGTTCCCATAGGGGCCCTGTGCTCAGTGGGACTGGGCGGGAGGCCTCCAAGTGCTGTTCCTCCTGCTCTTCTCAAATGAAAGGCCAGGCTTCCACTCCCCAGTCGCCTATTTCAGCTGCTGTGCGTGCAGCCTTTGGTACGACCACCTTCCAGGGAGAGAGCGTCCTTGTTGTCCCTGCCCTCATCCTCTGATGTATCCCTGCCTTAGCCGAGTGGCTCTGGAAGCCCGCTCAGACACACTGGGTCTTTTCCCTCCGCACCACCGCCTCCGGCGGTAGAGTGGCTCAGCGTCTCCAGAGCCTGCAGCCCCCACCCTCTGCCACCGCCTGCTTCTCACTGACCCTGCTGGCTTTCCCCACGCAGATACTACGAGACCGGCAGCATCAAACCCGGAGTGATCGGCGGCTCCAAGCCAAAAGTGGCAACACCCAAAGTTGTGGACAAGATTGCTGAATACAAGCGACAGAACCCAACTATGTTTGCCTGGGAGATCCGGGACCGGCTTCTGGCGGAGGGCATCTGTGACAACGACACAGTGCCCAGCGTCTCTTCCATCAACAGGTGAGTAAGCCATGCTGGGCTGCAGGGTGGGGCTCCAGCTCCCAGCTCCGGCGCACCAGTTTCTCCCAGCTCCGGCTCCATTCTTTCTCCAGCCTCTGCCTGCCCTTGCTCCTAGACCCCCAGGTCCTTTGGGCAGGGAGAGGGGACCTGGGAGGCAGAGAGACAGACAGACAGACAGGGCTGTCTCCAGCTCAGGACTGGGTATTCCCTGCCAGGCTTCTCCCGCCGGCGTCCTGGAAATGAATCCAAGTGTTTGTGGTAATTAAGACTCCAAGATTACGCGCCTCGGTATCTAGAGACAATCACAGCCCACAGCCGAAGCCTTTAAAATGACCAGTGTCCTATTCATCGCCTCTAAACAGACTTTCCTTTCTAAAGGCATGCTCCCTTCCCCAAGGGCAGCCACCTGTCCTGGCTCCCCGCCTCCCCTCCCCCCACATCATCTCTGCTGACTCCTATAAAGGTGGCCTTCCTGGGAGCCCAGGCCTTGCTAGCCAGCTCCACACAAATTTCTGGCCTACTAGCACCAGTATCCAGACCTGTAGAGCAAACACCAATGACCAGCCAGCCGCTGGCAGGGAGCAGAGAAGCTAGACAAGGAGTGGGATTCCAAGTCAGGAGGGAGAACTCTGGACCCTGAGGCCTGTGTCCAGGCCTGAGGCTGCACTGATGACAAGTTCAGGCACAGGGTGACAACTCAGGCTGGAGTCAGCTCAACATACAGTAGCACAAGGTAGTCTCCCAATCTTCTAGCTACTGCAGTGTGCTTTCCAGGATACGTGCACCCTCCGCATATGTACCACCCCACCCAGGCCAGGGCATACATGTGGCAGGTATAGCACATAACAGGAGCACTTGGAGATGGGGACCCAGGATGGCTTTCCCACCACAGAACTGCGCAACCTGACATCAGCAGAGACCCTGTGCAAATTCCAGACAGCCTTGGCCAGCTTTTCAACCCCTGCCCCTTGCATTTTAAGGCAAATCCCCAAATGAGAAGAAGGCTGAGGGTTTCATACCTGTGTTTTCCTTTACACTGTTCATAGGGTCATTATCAGAGCAACTAATAATTCAGCTGGTGCCTTTTTCTGAAACTGGCATCACGTATCAAGGTTCTTTTTTTTTTTAATATTTTGCAAATGATGTGGAATTATCCCAAATCATTCTGAAAACAGCAGGTAAAATTAGCTGGTAGAATGTACCTTGGCTAAAGAAGATTCCCTCTGCCACACTCGTGCTGTAACGTACTGCGAGGCGACCCCAGAAATTATCCCACTGTGTGCCATCTGTATTAAAATGGTTATTCAGTTATGAACAGGGTAACATAATACTCATCAGCTAATTATACACCCTCCGAAAACCCTCCAGCTCCCGGGGCCTGGCTCAGCTAGGTACTGAGAGCATAGCGGTTTGACATTCAGACACCTTCCAAAGGAACTGGAGAAAGACTGGGCCCCCCTCCCCAACCGACACACACACCTGCATTGGGAGAGGAATGAGTCTTTTGCATTTAAAAGCCAGTGGAGGAGGCTGGGGAAGCTCTGGACCTGGGGCAGAAGTGGGAAGGGTACAAAGCAATGTCTCTTCTCAACCTCTAGGCTGGTTGCTGGTCTGGGGAGTGGGTTTGAACTGGGGTCTTGGGAGGAGAGAAGCCCTGCTGAGGAGCAGTGTTGCAGGGACTGGCTGCTGGTGTTCTGGAGCAATTTTTTGTGATAGTATTTGCAAGCCTTTGGAGGAGCCCAAGATATGTTTGGTTAAAGCAATACACTTTGCTTTTGGGGCATGAAAGATTGGGGCAGTCCATGCAGGTGTGGTGGCAGCACCCCTTGCCTAGCACCCCTTCTTCCCCCCTCTCCCTACTATATACCCCTCACTGGCTGAGATGTTTTGGGAAGCTGGCTTATGCAAAAGTTTGGGAATGCTCTCATCCTGAAAAGCCACGGAGAGAAGGGGACGGATGACCCCAGGACCAAGCTCCAGAGGCCTTGAGGTGAACTCACCAGAACTAGGAGAAAGTAGAAGAATGAGCTGCTAGTGGGATGAGAGTGGGAGAACGACCTCGGTTTAACAGCTCTGACAGCAGCAGAATTTGCTCAACACAGAGCGCGATCACCCGAGGGATACAGAGGCTACCTTTGGGTGTGTAACAATAGCCATCTGTGGGCAGGTGTTGCTGGAGATGGCAAGGGAGTGGGAAGAGAACGGGGAAGCCGCTGGCAGCATGGGCAGCCAGCCCTGGGTCTGCAGCGAGGCTTCCTGGCTGGCTTTGTCAACAAGGCTTGGTCAGAGTTTTCTTGATTTTGCTTTGTGATTTATATGTGGGAAAGAATTCTGGGGGCTTCCTGGTATGCTGCTGAATCGGGGCTGGGGGGATGCATCTGGGCCCAATGCCCTTAGCATTATGCCTCCAGATGCTTTGATCTGAAGGGGAAGGTTTATCTGAGATGCATTGCTTCACCCTAAAGGCTGCTAAAAGTGGGATTTCTGCTGGTACTGCTGATGCCAGGAACTTTGTGAATTCTCACGCTCTGTAGGAAGAACCTGGAGATGTTCTTCTGTGTAGAAAGTATGGTGTGTTGGGGACTGGGTGGTTCTCGAGTTTAGACCTTTACTGTGGGTGAGGTGCCACTTGTGTTGGGCACTTTATAATACTCACAATCAAAGATGTGTCTGTACTGGCTGTTGGCAAGAAAGAAAGTCCACACGTGCTTATCCACCTGAGCCAAATCGCAAGGGTTTTCATCTTCTCCTCCCTCAAACAGATGCTGTTGGTGCACTTGAAATATGCTATTATGGTTATATACTAAATTGCTTTTTCTGCTTTAAAAATAGTTTTGGCTTTTTCTGATCCTGTCATGATAAACGCTTGGACATCCAACCCCCCTTCTCCATTGGCAAATCCTCATAGCAGTACCTCTCTGAGCCAATGGAGTAGGTAAGGGAGGCCTCCCAATCTCACCCTCACTCCCAGAAACCGTCATCAAAAATCCGGAGACTGGACTGGATTGTTTAGCATGTGGAATTTATCTGAATGGCTCTCAATTTAGGGTTACTGGTCATCGAGTGTGGAGTTGCAGCTCTTCAGCTTGTGCTTAAACACTGCTGCTGCTGTATGTGTGTGTGTGGGGGGGAGTGTTTATAAACAGGTTACTTGAGACTGAAAGCTCATGTGGGAAATGGCCCAGAGTGGGGAGAAGATGGAGGGGGTCCCATCCTGCTAACAGTTACCTACCTAGTTAGGTCATTGAGCAATTGGCTAGGCAGGAAGGATTTTCCTGATTATGTGCCAATGTCTTCAGGTTTGGCCGTTGCTCTGGGAAGGGAATATAGTTCCTCTGAAGGCACAGACACAGACTCCAGCAAGAGTCAAGTGTTCCTGAAGATCCCTTGAGGGTACTGTCTTGGACTGAGCTGACAAGGAAGCCATCGATCTTTTAGCTTTCTTAGCCAGCGCTATACTATGTGTGACCAGGGCACTCCCAGCTCCTAGATCTTTCAAGTGGACCCTCCCAGAGTCAATTTCCCACCAATCACCTGCTACCCACACCCTTCCTTCACCTGTTTGGCTTATAAGTGAGCATATGTACTCTCCTAGCGGGGGCAACCCTGGCTTCAAGAAGGCACCAGCCCCAGGGCTGTTAAACGGTTCCATCTCGTGTCATCTGCAGGTCTTTGTCAGAATCTGGCACTGGGGTGACAGGTGGTCTAGCTGTTCATTCAGAGGTCTTTCCAAGGAAGCTGGGAGCCACTCATCCCAGCCAAGGGAATGCCGAAGACACGTTCGGGGCTGGGGTCTGTGTCTCTTTCTGAGACTCAGGTTCTAGAACATCGTATATTTGACTCTTGGACAAACCTGGTTTGGCACAAAGTTGGACCAGAGAGGCTGCATTGCCCACCACATTTCTGTACCTTTGCACTTGTTTGGTGGTCAGGGCTGTTGGTCTCGTGGCCAAGAGCCAAGGCAAGTAGGTAGGTTAAGAAGAAGACTTCTCCCCACAGAGGAATGGGAAAAATAAGGATAAAGGACTTGCTTTGTGTGCCCCTCGGTCTTCTGAATCAGGCCACCTCTAGTGGACAGATGTGCCAGTTTCTGTCAGAAGACCATTGCCCACCTGTCCTTCCCCAGAGAATGTCTCCTGCTTCTAATGAGGCTTCCCCTCATTAGAATAATGCATGAAATAGTCACGACTGCTGGAATTCTTATTTCTTTAAATGAGCTGGAGTTGTCCCTCTGAAAAGCCATCTTTGTTCACTTAGTTATTTTAGATGTCTTGGCCAGCAGTTGTATTGGTCTAACTGTTTCCCTGTGGGCAGGCTTCGAGTGGGAGGTCAGGCCACAAGATGGCTTTCAGGTGAGAGTGATGGCTGGCTGCCCTGAGTTCTTACCTCCACTGGCAACTCTAGGAAAGAGAGAGACAGGAGGGGTTGTCCGTAACAAAAGCTCCAGGTACATTTTGGAGGGTGATTTGAAGAAGAAACTAGAGGGGGGAACCCTAAATAAATAAAATGTGTCCCAACTATCCTGAGAACTCAATAAAACAATCACATCAAATATGAAGAGGCATAAATCTTGTGTCTGCACAGGTAACCTACTCAATTGCTTTTATTATCGCTCAGGCTGCCTCCATTTATTACCGTCCACAGTCTGGGCAAAGGAGCTTGCGTGGAGGGTGGTCTCCAGTGCAATCCTACACCCCGAGAGGCAACAATCAGCCCATACAGCCAGGGATTTCGATGGGAGCTCGGAAGGGCCCATCTGTCTGCATGAAAACCAATCAATAACTCTGTAACCAGAGCCCTTGTCACAGGGAAATGGACAACACAACAGTTCAATACAGGGGCCATGGGGGGAATTAACCAAGTGGAGATGGACCAGACAGGAGGAGCCCCTGGAGAAGGGAGACAGGGTGCCTTGTGAAGGGAATATTCGGGAGGGAGTGAGATGGAGCAATGGCTTTGTGTGCATATTGGAGGGAATTATTGTGCAAAGTAGACCCAGGGGACTGGAGGCACCACTGGAAGCTGGGGTGCTAGGGAACAGTTGGGAAGTGGGCTTGTTCCAGTATGTGGGACACTGTGGTTGTATATGTGATGGTGTGTTTGTGGACGAGAACGTTATGCTTGCATAGAAAGAATAGCGATAGTAACTGGTGTGGAAGATGAACCAACCTCCCCACTCCCCACCCTCCCCATCCTGCACTCTCTCCCTCTGAGTCCACAAAGGAGTGCCTTAAACCAGGAGCTTCATTTTCTGTCCCCGGCTCCCTAGATCTCCAATTCCAGCTGCTCTGAAACTTCACCTCTTAAAGTTCAGGTCCATTCTTAGCCCTTCCTTGTTGCTACCTGGAGTTGGAGTTCTTCTTTTAAGAGGAAACTGTATACTGGAAAGAATTCCTTTCTCACTTCCTGTTCGTAAGAATGTAGTATAGGGTGTGAACCCAGCCTGCCACTTCCCTGAATCCCTGTTGTTTCACCTCACCCGTCACTCCCTCCACCGGCCCTCCCCTAGGTCAGGTTCTCCAAGGGGGAGTTTCTTGCACTCATGCTGGGGAAACAGGTACAGGTACAGCCATGTCCAGCACCACTCATGCAGCCATGTGGGTGAGCCTGAGAAGAGAGAAGGGCCTTTGAAAGATCTGAGGGGTGTGGGACAGTGTCTCACCACCAGTGCCCAGTATCAGGTAAAATATTGAATGGGTTTAAAATTAAATCACTGTGGGCTTATCTGTCTACCACTGAACTACTGGGTTGAAATGTGTTTCTCCCGTTGAACAGGTTGTGGAAATGTTTTTCTCCCTGTTGCTTCAGTGCTCTGAGGGTGCAGCTTGAATACAGTCGTGAGGGTTTATGGGCAACAGAGGTTGATATCTTCAGGGTGTGTGGATTTGTGTGTGTGCCTACTTGTGTCTGTTCCTTGGTAAATGGGCTCTGAGGTCAAGAGCAGAAAACAGAGGAAGGCCCACACAATGTGGCCTGTAGTCGCAGACAGACTGGACACCGTGTCCCTGGGACCATCAGGCCAGTTGTTGATGTGGTCATTGGGTCACTGGGCAACAGTAATAGGGCCGAGTTGAGGATTCCTCATTCCATAATTTGGAAAACTGGGGCCAAGTTTTTCTTGAATTTTTATTTGTACTGTAGCACGCTATGTAGCCCTCAATACAAGGGCCTTTGCTCCATGATGCTCCTTTATGATAGAGAGCTGTGTGATCCACTGTCCATCTCCACTTTGACACTTGAGTCCCAGCCCTGTCGGCAGAACTAGTTAAGGACCAACTGCAAAAGCAGCTAAGAAGACGCCCTTCCTGGTGCGCCCCCTTCCTGCAGGGTTACGGTGCAGTGGCCCATCAGGGCCCACCATGCCCCCAGCAGGAAGCATGGCAGCAGCACTGGGACACGGTCATGGGCATAGCTTCCAAGTGCCAGGCCTCAGTTCCAGCCTCCAAACCCTGCCCCAGGAATCCAGGTGCCAGGGAAATAAGGAAGAAGCTGGGGCAGGGCGGGGCGGGGGAGGGCAGAAACATAGAGCTGGGAACCAGAAAGGGCTTGGACACCAAACCCCGCGGGGCAGGACGGCAGAGGCAGATGCTTGGGGTCTGGGTGCAGGGGAGCTATGGAGGGTGTGGGAAACCAGAGGAGGATGTCCTGGGACAGGAGAAGAAGAAGCAAGGTCCTGTGTAGGCCTGGGAGCTCTCTGCTAGGAGGAGAAGGCACGTAGGAGGGAGATGGGCGAGGCTGTGGAGCCAGGCTTCTCTGTGGCTCATCCTCAACAACCACAAAAAGAACTGGACTTTTGTGGGTTTTGAGTGATAATATGATAACAGTTTTTCATGAGAGAGAAACACAATTATTGGCATTCCAAAGAGGCTGGGGTCTACTGTGGGGCTATGTGGGAAGGAAAGCAGTGCCCTGAAGTCCAGACTGGTGAGAAACACGTTAGTGGAGCTGCCGTATGGCTGCAGAGGTCATGAGGACAGGTGCCTCCAGGACCCCACGGGGAAGGTCAGTGGGAGAGCCGAGGAGGCTGGGACAGAGGTGGTGATAGCCACAGAATCAGGAGCTGGATTGCACAGGCCCAGCTTAGAGGCGCTGAGATTTCACTTTTAAAAACTCTGTGTTGGTCAAATAAAATGCATCTCCGGGCCTGATTCAGTTCATGGGCCACTGGTCTGCAGCCCCTGGTCTGCGTAACTGGACATAACTTAACTCTTAGCTTCAGACCAGAGCTGTCATCTCAGGGTGGGTATCGGGGATGTGACATTTCCGGAGCCCCTGAGGAAGGGAACGAGTTCTAAGTCCCCATAGCTAGAGGAGGGGAGGGAGTGATGCACGTGGAAAGGGAAGGACAAAACTAAGAATGCGGAGGAAGAGTGAGGAAGGAGGTGATGAGGCTGAGAGGTGAAAGGCAGAGGCCTGGGACCTGGCTTTGCTGGGATGGGCTTGCCTGGAAACCGAACGTGTGAGAAGGTTGCAGGGAGCCAGAGTTCTGGGCGGCTGGTAGAGCAGGCTGCTGGGGAAGCCTCCAGGAGAGGCTCGGAAGGTTGTTAAGGAGAAAAGAGGAGGCCAGCCTGGGATGAGAAAGGTGGCGGAGCAAAGGATGTGGTGTGGGAGCTAGAGTCTTAAGACCTGGATCCCACGGTTGCCTGTACCAGGGAGCACACTGCAAGGCAGGCGTGCAGCGGCTGCGCGCTGCTGCAGTGCGGTCACTCCAGCCTGGTCCCTGGCAGAAGGGAGAGTGGGAGGGAGGCCAAGAGGAAGGAAGGGAGGGCCGGCTTCCTGGGTGTTCCAGGTTAGAGTCCCCTCCACCTGGGAGCCCTGGCCACTTGGCTCTGGACTCCTCCTCTGCCTGCTTTCAGCCCGTCACGAACTCCCCTGCAGTGAACCCCTCCCAAAGCCATCCAGGAACAGAGGAAGCCAAAGGACGAGCTGGGCGGTTCTTGGCAGCAGGAGGAGAAAGGGCTGTGAGACAAGCAGCAGGCTGCAAGGGGAGCTGTGCCCACTGTAGGCATAGTCAGTTGGCGAAATGGAGAGAAGGACTCGGGAGATTGGAGGAGAGCAGAAGGGAGAGCAGCAGGGGCCCCTGAGCGTGAACACATGGGAGCGAGCACTGGGGCAGCTGCCCCCGGGCCTCATGCTCCCTCATGGCCCCAGGGTCTCTGTTGGGTTGGTGAAGGAAGCCTAGGGTGACCAGGAGCCTGTGGGCAGCCCCCAGCCTGACAGGCCCCAGAGATGGTTAGGGAAGAGGCCCTCATTCTCCCCTGTATCCTGTGACCTTTCATTCCTAATTCTAGAGGACAAGATAGTGCCCGACTAGCATGTGGTAGCACAGAGTCGGGCACGACCGAAGCGACTTAGCAGCAGCAGCAGCAGCTGAGAGGTACTGAGAGGGGCTGGTGTGTCTGTGTTGGGGGTCTCCGTGTGGCTCTGTTTTGGAAAGAGCGGGTGGGCTTGTGGCATCTGGCCAAGTCTTGCATTCATGCCCTAGGAAGCTGTCTCAAAGATCCTGGCATCACCAGGAGCTCTTCAAAGGCTTTAGTTCCCCATCTTGTCCAGTGGGCAATGGCACACTGTTTTGCCTTTCAGAGGGTTTCCAGCTGAAGGCATTTTTGGGTTCCAAGACAAAAGTCTCCACCTTCACCAGGATGGCCCGCCTGTTTGGGATGTTTTCTGAAAATCATGGGGTTGATGAGATGGTCGGCATCGCAGTGGGTGGATGAGGGGGCCCTATCGGGTGCACGGAGGATCCCAACACAGTTTAGTCTGTGTGCAGGCACGTGTGCACTTGCTCTGCTAGAGGTGAGGGTGTGGAGCCGTGTGCGATGCGGGACTGGTGTGTGTGTGTGTGTGTGTGTGTGTGTGAGACACGCTACTGGGAATACTAGCAGCAGCTACTTGGTTGGTGTCTGCTGAGGTCCTCACAGGGAGTGTATATTTAGATAGGGACAAAGGTCAAGCTATTTATCTCCTTTTATCATCTGTGGAGTGGGTACATCCCCTCCCTCCCCGCATCCCTCATCCTCTCCTTTCTCTCTCTCTTCCTCAACATTACTCAGGTTAGCTGGTTTGAGTTAGGCAGCGAATCTCAGTAGACTCTAAGGGAAGAGTCAAGAGAATTTGATAAGATCAGGAAGGCCATCCTTCCTCTAGGGACCAAAAGAGGTTTCGTGTTCCCCACACTCTGCTCTGCCTCTCTTGAGGAGCTGACACACCAGGATAGTCGCCTTCCTGCAGACTGTGATTGGAAGAGCCAGAGAAAAGGAGATATCCCTGGGCTTGAGACTAGGGCTGCCCTTCCTGCTCACCGTGGGCCTGGGTAGGAAAGTCTAAGAGAGCCCGGATGAGGGAGAAAAGGGGCAGAAGAGAGATGGCTGAGACGGAGAGAAGTGAGAGCCAGAGCCTGGTTTTTGACTGAGTATGTGTGTTGGGAAGGGAGTGGGGGGAGTGTCTTTTTTTGGGGGTTGGGGGGGTGGGTAGAGACTCAGATCTTTTAGCCAGTCTGCTGGGCTGATCACTCAACTCACTGCAGAGGGTACAGCCCTCCTAGAAATTGTGTTCACGCTCATTCTCCTGCCCTCTGCCCCCCAAGTCCAGCACACGTATGCCTCTTTCCCTACCCTCATCTCCCTTTAACTTGGCTTTGAAGACACAGTAATTCCTGACCCCAGGGAGACAGCTTGGAGGGCAGTGCAGATTCCTCAAGAGATGGCTTCCCAGGTTGGATACAAAAAAAAGTTGAGAGAAATTCATTTCATGGCCAGTGGCTGCTTAAAAAAGGCGATTCCAGCATACGAATGTGATAAATGTTAACTGAGCATTAATCGCATTAAAGAGGGCCCTATAAACTTTTCATTTCTAATTAAATTCGTCCAGTGATGCTGCCCAAGCGAGTACTCTGGGCCTTTGTTTATGTGGAAAATTAAAATGCAAATACAATGGAATTTATTTCCAGGAGTGGAGTGATGGGCTGGTCCCTCTGGCTACTCGTCTCCTGGCCTGTCAAGCCAGGTTGCTGCTCCTTTGGAGGTTCTGTCACCCTTGGGACACATTCTGGTGTGAAGGGAGAGGCCAGAGTTCAAGGTCAAATAGAATTAGCAGTAGAGGGAAAGGTGTGGAAAGAATTGAAAAGGAGAAAAAGACAATAGATAGCCCAGAAATAGAGAGAGAGGCATTGTCCCCATTTCCCACCTTCCCCCTCCAACACCCACCTCTAGGAGGAGGGACCCCAGATGTTGCTTGTGAGTAATGTCCTGACAAGCCTCCCCTGCAGTTCAGGGAAGAAGGGCGGATATGGGAAGGAGAGTTTGGAGAAGCAGCCTTGCCAGCAGATGTGGGCTTGCTCCTCAAAGAACCAAGTGGTCATCAGCAGACAAGGGTCCAGGGCTTGGATTTCTCTCCAGCAGTTTGAGGGCTGGCTGCTGTCCACATAATGGTTCCACTGGGTTCTTCCTGCCAGTGCCAAGCGGCATTGACACAGGGCAGTGGAGCATAGAGGCTCTAACCGAGGACGCTGTGCACGCACGCCCGCACACATGCAGCCTTCTCGAACGTAGGGAGAGCTGATCACTCATGAGAATAAACAAATGTCCCTTGCAGGGAGTCCTTTAGTGCCCTGATCCCTCTGATAAAAGTGGTAACTCTAAATGCTATTCAATGGAACGACCTAAAGTTTCTATTTACCAAAACATAAATTAAGTCAAATAGAGAGAAAACCTGGGCAAGAAACATCATTTGGGTTTATCAGTAGAGACACTGAAAGATTGCTGTGCTGCACTATGGCTAAGGAAGTTGTAAATAGCATTAAAAAGTAGAGAGGGAAAGAAAATGGAGGTAAGAGAGATGATAAAAGGCAGAGCGCTAAATCACGAATGGGGACATGGACAAAGGCACAAACCAGATTTACGACAAACTTTGTGTAAGTCGATGGCTTGGACTGACAGTGCATAGACATACTATGTACACAGGCATGAGGTGTCTGGAGAGTGACTGAGGCTGGGTTGGTATGAAGGTGGATTGACCACAACATGAGCTCTCTGTGCGGATGCTGGGGCTGGTCCATCAGCCCTGCCGCATGGCAATCTGGTGCGGTAGGGTTCGGTAGACAGTCGAGGATACCGTCTTACGAGGTTTTTGAAGGTCTCTGAGCACACAAGTCTCTGGTGAGCTGGATCCACATTCTAATGGATCTCCAGGGCAGCAACCTATTCCCGGAACGGAGTCTGCTTGACTAGTTTCGTCGAATGGCTGCTACTCCGGTCCTCTTTAGTCTGTTTTAGTCTGGATTATTCTTTCCCTCTTTGTGTTCCCTTATGTCTCTTAGAAATGCATGAGCACTGGCTGACAAACAGGTTCATGACTGTGGCAACTCCCAAACATCTGGAGGAAAACTCAAACCTTCAGCCAATCATCTATAAACGTTATCAATATGATGCCAAATATCTGGGGATTTAGAGATGTTGGCATGATTGATTGAATTTCTTAGTTTTATCCAGACACAGCACCAACACCCATTTTCATTTCACTGGTGTTTCATTGCATTGGGAGGGAAATATTCTAGGAAACAAAATGTTACAGTTAGAAAGCATCTTTGATGTATTTGGGTCTCATGTCTGGCTTGAAGGGAGTCTGGATTTGGCTTGAAAGTCAAGTGGAGAGCTGGTGGTCAGGAACATTTAATATCTGAGCAAGCATGGCTGCTGGACACTTTCCCCAGAAAATTGCTTGGGAGGGCAAATTACTTTGTCCCAAATAAAGCTTAAGCTATCGATAGGCCTGGCTTCATAAGGGAACCCACTGCACCATCTTAGGGGCATATCGAGGTTCTTAAGATATGATCGAGCCTTCATTTGATCTTTCATTCATCCATTCCGAAAGTCTTTGCTAAACAAAGACTTACGTGCCAGACATAAACATGTGCGGTACAGAAACCACCAGAAAGTGGGCTCTGGGAAGTGATTGCCAGAGTTTGAATCTAGCTTCCCTTGTTGTTACGTTGTTCAGTTGCTAAGTCTTATCCAACTCTTTGCAACCCCATGGACTCTAGTGTGCCAGGCTTCCTGTCTTTCACTATCTCCCAGAGTTTGCTCAGACTCATGTCCATTGTGTTGATGATCTAGCTTCCCTACTCCTTGGCTCTAAGGTTGTGGGAATGTCCTCTCTGGACCTCAGTTTCCTTACTCTGATCTAGTATGGAAGGTAATCATGTAGCTATAGCTCTGTCATAGGTTCTTGTGAAGGTTGAATGCGTTATTCCACATAAACCTGCTTGGAATTGCACCTGGCAGATACCAAGTACTCAATAAACGTTAGTTATTATTACAGCAATAGTAATCATCAAGTTATGTGTCTGTCAGTGTACATGAGTTCTGGCTTGTGCATGCATAAACACTGAAATCTTTGAAATAAAAAAGCTTGAGGAGCCAAAAGGATATTCCGTGAACAGAATTGTGTATCATGAATGCCAGTGAGAATTATGGTTCACTGCAAGCCCAGCTGGATTTAAGAAGGGGACCTGCTCTGTGTACTTCCAGAAGAATAGAAACCCTTATGGCTGTTATCTGACCATTGAACAGAATTAGTCAGATAATTTCCCCCTTCATCCACTTAGTTTGAGAGCCCAGCCTGTCTGTGTGTGTGTGCGCGCATGTGTGCTCAATGACTGCTCCTTCTCTGGAACGAGCCTACGACTGCTTGAGGAGTTGAAGGTTGGCATTTTCTGGGCTTCATGGCATTTTCATGGGTTGTGGTGCTTTGCATTTTGTAGTTTTTTTAAAAGACGAAATAGTTATGGGGGGAAAATCTTTATTTGATGGGTTTGAAGGTTTCCTCTGATTCTTAAATGTCATAGAGGGGAGAGGCTGCTGCTGCTGCTAAGTCACTTCAGTCGTGTCCGACTCTGTGTGACCCCATAGACGGAAGCCCACCAGGTTCCCCCATCCCTGGGATTCTCCAGGCAAGAACACTGGAGTGGGTTGCCATTTCCTTCTCCAGTGTGTGAAAGTGAAAAGTGAAAGTGAAATCGCTCAGTCGTGTCCGACCTTTAGCGACCCCACGGACTGCAGCCTACCAGGCTCCTCCATCCATGGGATTTTCTAGACTAGAGTACTGGAGTGGCTTGCCATTGCCTTCAGAGGGGAGAGAACAGGGAGATAAATAGAAGGAGGAGGAGAAAAGAGGAGAGAAAATGAAGATAAGGTAAAGAATGAAGAAAGTGGAGAGGAAGAACTGAGCAAACATCTGACAAATTGAAACCAAATCTATCTCCTGCGGCCCTGCATACCTGGATATTCCAGGGAAGCATGGGAGGTTGATAATTATTGCAGTTATTACACCACTAAGGGGTAAAAGAATTTTTAAAAATCAGGAGAAAAAATTCACTTTGGGCTTAAAGTCCTCAGTGAAATGGCTCTGAGTAACTGGGCTCTATGACTTCTCCTACTTAATCTGTGCCCACGAGGAAAAATGAAAACTGACATTTCCTAAACTCATGATATAGTTTGGCTTGCTATCTTTATGGGAAAGCCTGTGGAATAAGTCTGAGTCCCCAAGTTCTCCCTGCCCCTCGGGCCTAGCTAGGTAAACAAGTCCAGCTCAGTGGACTTCTGTAAAATCCATACCAAATGCATTAATATTCACTCCTCTGATTCTTTTCTTGTCTCTTCCTTAGTTCCCAATTTGATGCTTAGTTTCCATTATTCATCACTGACACCTATTAGCTGTTAGTCCTGATCTTTAAAATTAGAAAGTAAATATCTTTAATGAGTTACTAATATTTTGACATGTAAATATTTTTCATCTTGAAAGAGCTCAATCATCCTTAAATTTCTTTTTTACAATTGCAAATGTATAAGGGCTACCATCTTTCTTTCTGCCTATTCATCACCTGGGTACAGCCCTCAGTATGGAGATGGGGAGTGGTGAACTCTTATCAACCCCTAACCGCTGCCACTCTCCGCAAGGACAGAAAGCCAAGTGCTTTCACACTGCAATTTTTGCACATACACACACACACCCCCCTTGACTTATCTTGGATTTTATTCACATTAACATATGTGGTTATACACATGATTAGGACAATATGTTCTCAGTAATAATAGTTAACAAGTGCTTACTACAGTAGGAACAGTTATAAGCATGTTGCATATATTAATTGATTTAAACCTCATAAATAACCCCATAGGGGCTTTCCTCGTGGCTCAGACTATAAAGAATCCGCCTGCAATGCAGGAGACCTCGGTTCAATCCCTGGGTTGGGAAGATCCCCTGGAGAAGGGAAGGACAACCCACTGCAGTATTCTTGCCTGGAGAATCCCATGAACAGAGGAGCCTGGTGGGCTACAGTCCATGAAGTTGCAAATAGTTGGACACAGCTGAGCAACTAATACTTTCACTTTCAAACAACCCCATAGGGCTTTATAGGATTGTCTATAGATAATGTAACTGGAGTCCAGAGAAGCTGAGTAACTAATTCAGGTCACATGCTAAGTACCACAACTAGGATTTGAACTCCTACAATACTGGCTCTAAAACCTATGTGCTTTTCCACTACCCCATACTTCGTATCAGCTTTGGATCAAAGGAAGTACAGGCATTTCTTGGGTAGCTGTGTAATTTTGCAGTCTCATACCCAGGGATGTATTTTTACTTCCACTTACAAGCTCAGAACAAAGACTCTGCACCTAATAGAAAGTCATGCCTAGTATGAATTTCTGTACTCCTCCCTGGTGTGTGTGTGTCCCTGTAAATATAAGCCACAGCTGAGCCACATCATCTGGGGATGCTGGGAAGGAAGAAGATGCTGATGGCCAGAGTCACAGAGTGCAGTGGACCGGGGATTCTCTGAACTAGAGTTCGTGTTGTTATTCCCATCGGGATTGGGGAGTTTAGTCCCATCCATCCTCCTCTAGTTCCACTAGGGATCTAGATTTTAGACAGGCATAGTGTTTGGCCCTGGGGTTTAACTCTCCAAATTAGACAGATATAGGGAGGATGGCACCAGAACCTGTGTCACCGTGGTAAGATCAGATCTGTTTCATTGAGCAGAGGCAGCATGCTTCCTAGAATAATAGAACTGTAGAAATGGTCATCAAGAAGAGACTTGTCCTGCATCTCTAGAATCCTCCTTCTGGAAAGGAGCAGGGCAAATGACCAAGCGAGAGTGAACTAAAAAAGCTAAAGGATAGGTCTTCTTACCCGCAGCTCCACCAAGAAAGTAATTACCGAATCATACTCCACCACCCAGATCCAACATTGTTACTCAACCCACATCACTAAGGAGACACCCATTAACCTAAGCTCTGAGACATACATTATGAAAGAGAAAGATGCTGATACGATCAACGAATGCAATAATTCAAAGCAGAAAGACAGACATTGCCACCAAACAATAATCAAATTCCTCCAACTCAGTGTTACACAAAGTGCAGTCACCTTAATACAATACCGCAAAACATCAAGTAACAAACCTTAAGCCAACTGCCAGAATGTGTCACCAATTCATGGTAACACACACAATTCAAGCACTCCATCCCACTGGCACGCCCATGCACAAAGGCTGCAATCATGTAGCCACCTGAGTGATAGTAAACACTGGTCGGGCACACACGGAGATGGAGCCAGCAGTGCAACACCCAGCCCTCCTGCACACCCAGCAGAGATCATTGCCACCGCCTCCCCAGACCCAGTGCTCTCTGGTCCACAGCACAGTGCAGCCTGCCAGACAGCAGCTGCACCCTCCCATCTCTCCAGCAGGTGGATGTGTCCAGACCATCACCTCCAATAAAGCCTCTGGGCTCTCGTTGCTAGTAAGAGAGTAAACTGTCCCCTGAGCCTGCTTCCCGAGACAGGACAAATCAGCGGTCTGCTGGTTGGGGTTTAATAAGAGTTGGCCATTACTGAAAATGACAGAGCTCCAGGGATGGAGGGCAAGTGGGGTGGCCTGGGAGGGGGCTCTCCAGGCTGGGTGCGGGAATTCCCCTTCCTCCACCAAGCCCTGCCTCCTGTGGCCATTCCAGAACCGAAGCCCTCTTGCTGGGTGTTCACTGAGTATCGATTCAGTCTGCAAGCAATTTTAATATTTCTTCAGGGACTTTCCAGCAACAGCACAAGTCATTAATTCACCCTCCCAAATTGCTTATTCAATAGCAGGAACATGGCTCCTGAATAAAGTCCCAGAATTTATGTGACTTGCACGAGTCAGGAGGTCAAACAACTGTTATGGAGCGAAGTTAAAAATCCAAATAAAATATTGACACTTTTTTGGGGAGGGGGAAGGGGGAGTAAAGGTATTTAAAATAGGTTTTTGCTGTAATGCCCCCAGGATAAAGAATGGAAGGAGACTGAAGACAAGTTGGAGTTTATAAAATCAATGGAATTTATTGCACATCTACTTGGCATTTAATAATTCTCTCATTTCCCCAGTCCCCCACCCCCACCCCATCCTGGCCATAGACAGAAAGATACACAGGTATACAAATGCACATTTATGCACATCAGTATCGGTGCACAGACCAATATAAAAACACAGTTGTGACGTGAGCATCTGAAACACCTTGGGAAGAGAACAGTGATGTGTGTGGAGTCATGTATGACTGTGGCTTACAGATTTGACAGAAAGGCATAACTGGGCAGAATTCATGAGGGGAGTTTTGATAAATATATCCAGTATTATAAATCCTGGATCAATGCATTAGAGCAGACATGAATATAAAGATACAATAATCATAGAAATAGTTTCTAGAAACTGACAAACACATTTGTATTCAGCATCGCCATGGAATTGTGTACATGATTGGTAAAGTAGACAGATAAGATAGATAGATATGAAGAATTTAGAATATCTATCCCTCCAACCTACCATTGTATTCATGTATAAAATACAGTGAAACCATAACCTCTTAACCTGAAATTGAGGCTAACACAGACAGGATGCTTATGAAATACCACCGTGGCACATGCACAGGAGAGGGTAGGTATGTTTAGAGTTACAGCTACCTTTGGTCTCTGTTTATTGTCTACCCATGCATTTGCACAATTGTCCAGATCATGGATTTGAAAAGACTGAAGGAAAAAAATTTGCTTATGCCCAAATAGCTAATAAAAAGAAATATTAATAATAGAAATTTCCAGAAAAGGTGATATGGTTCAGCCTGTAGACACTGGAGTCACAGACCCAAAGTCTGGCTCCAGTGCTATTAAGCACATGACCTTGGGCAAGGTGCTTAGCCTCTCTGTTGTCTCCTTAAGAAAATAGAAAACATCCCCATCTGATAGAGTTATAGTTAGGATTTGGATAAGAAAATGCATTTGTTATAATGCCTGTCATAGAATGAGTATGAAATAAATGATACTTATTGCTTTTACTATTTTTATATGCAACTCTTCTATCCAGGCCCAGTTTCTCGTAGATTTTACCATCTGTTCTTGATCTGACTGACTTATTCTACCTAGTGTTTAGCAACATGGGTTTTGGAGTCAGGCTCCCAAGTTCAAATATCCTGACTCTGGTCCTTAACAGCTGTGTGACCTTTGGCAAGTTACACAGCCTCTCTGAGCCTCAACTTCCATTTCTGCGGAACAGGATAAGAGTCTTCATAAGCAGTTGTGAAAAACAAAGAATCCATTTACTTAGCAGAGTGCCTTGGCACATAGCGAACATATATTAGTTCAATATGTCCCTTAAGATATGTTTGTTATTTTTAATAGTAATAACATTCACTTGCTATTCAACAAGTAGTTTTTAAGTACTTATACCATGCCAAGCACTGTTGCTAAGTGCGGGAAATACAATGGTGAGAAAAATAGGCGTCACATGTGACCTTACAGAGCTCAGAGTCCAGAGGAGGACTCACTGTGGATTGAGTAAGCAAAAAAACAGGTTTCAGCTCTGTGCTGGCCCCTACGTGAAAGAGGGGATCAGAGAGAAATAGGTTGGAAAACCAGAGCAGAGCCAGATTGGGAAACATTCTGAAGTCCAGGCTGAGGAATTTTAAATTTATCCTGTAGGTAATAGGAAGCAATCGTTGGGTTTAGCCTCATCACATTCTTTCAGGAGCAGGCACAGAGAGACCAATGTATTGTTTTTGAATATGGAGTAAGAAGGTGAGCAGTGGGAGGGGCCAGAGGCAGGCCAGGCAGCCGCTAGCAGGTCCCACCTTGGCTGCTGCTGCTGAAGACCTCTCCTCTCCAGGCTCCCTTCTGCTTGCCTATGGAAGGCTGGGAAGGATGGATAGGGACGTCTTGTCCCTGCAATGAGTCTACAGGGACCCCTTTCACCATCACATTAGGCAGTCTTGTAGCCGCTGGACTGTGTGGTGGACAGCTGGTAGACCCGAACTCTAGCCCAGGGCAGCCCTGACAGATGAGGGCATGGCTGGTGGTGAGAGGAGCTAGTCTGGTCACGCTCTGAGCTTGGCATGCACTGCAGACTGGTTTCCAAATGGTTAGTTAATCACATTGCCCCTTAATTTTTAAACCTATGCATATCTTGAAGTTAAATCAATCCATATGCTTACCATTCATCATATAAACCATCACTATTGTCCCCTTGGGCCAGCCCCATGGCCCATCTAGCCTGGTAAATTGTATCTGGCCTGGGCTCCCAGGGACACATGGTAGAAGGATTATCATCCTCGGTGCCAGTCTTAGGAAGCTAAACTGATACAGAAAGTATGCCTGGCATCTAAACAACCCACTGGGAACCCATCAGCCTGGGAAGGTACCAAAAACTATTTTGAAATTATATTTATTTGTGGCTTATTGTTTGTTTCCACAGAGGAACTGATAGCCTCTTGAGTTTTGTTTACCCTGTCAGATGGAGTCAGGATTAGCTGATGAGGGAGACGTGCATTGATAGAATATGAGTAAGAAACCTTCAACTCACTAAGATGTTCTCTCAGCTCTTTCAAGAATGGTTTCCTTACCCCTTGGCTTAAGCTAGGTTCCTCAAATATCAGAGAGTTTAAAAGTAATCTAGAGAATTTGCTTAAATACAGATTCCTGAGCCCACTCCCATCAGAAATTCTAAATGCATAAGGTTTGAAGGAGGTTCCAGGGATGTGCATGCTAACGTTAGAATCCCCAAGGGATTCTAATGCCAGTGACTCAAAGACGGTAGTTTGGGAACAACTTTCTGTAAGCATTTAGGTAGGACTGTCATCTCTTGGAGCTCAGTTACGACCTCTGAGAAGTAGCAAAAGAGTCAGAAACTCTTGACACATTTAGGGGAAACCTGTGTATTCTAATTATAACCTGCTGCAGCCAGAATGGAAGGGGCTGCCCTTAGGTTCCACTCATCAAGGGGCCATTCTCATGCACAGAACCCTGCCTGCCATATGGTCAGTTGTCCAAACTGAAACCCAAGGGGCATGTGAGTGCGTGTGGGCAAACAACTCTAAACTCTGCACCAAATGTAGAGGTGAGCCTAGGAAAAGAGAGTTCATGTGAAGGACTTCCGGGCTACCCATGGGGAGGGCTGGGTGGCTACTGTCTGCTTTTGGTGCCTGTGGGGAGGAGGGGTTGAATTTCAGTTCTTCAGTTCCTGGGATGTACAGAGCGGAGAATGTCAGTTCCTTAGAGTTCTCAGGAGTGGGGAGAGGTAGGAGCTAGTCTGGGGAAGGGCAAAATTTTTCTGAATAATCTATGAGATCTCAGTTGAGGTTCCTCCGTGAAAAGTCTCCAGCTGTTTTTGTAGCTCTAATTTGCCTCAGGGCAGAGCCAGGGACTCCTGCCTGCTGATGGCAGCTCTCAAAGGCCTGAGTTAAAGCAATTACCTGCATTCGTTGTGCAAAATACCCTTTTGCTGAAGCAAATATTTTGTCCTCTTGAATGATCCAGCCTGTAATACCCAGGCAGGTCAAAGTCACTGGCAGAGGTCCCTCCCACCATCATTTTCTTAATAATCAGTGGGGCCAGCTAGTCTGAAACATTCTCTACCTTGGAGTTCCTTTGATTTACTCAATCAGGAAAGACTGTCCCCATACCAGAGGTGAAACATTTTCTGCCAACCTCTAGAAATAGGCCACTGAAACTGATTTATATATGTACACAACACATGTATGTTAATACTTGACTTCTTGCCACAAAGACTCTTCCAGCAAATCAGCGCTATGACCAGGCCTTGGGCCAATCTGTGGTTCTACTAAGAAGTACTTCCAAAGTGGAGAAAGCAGTCTGTTCTAGGTGGCTGGGCAGGATTTTGTGGGGACATGCTTGGAGGTCCCATGTGTGTATCATGCTGTCAGCAGCTGGTTCCAGCCAGCGTTATACTCCCATTTTATAGAAAGGAGTGCTGAATCCCAGGGAGTCCCTTATCCTTTGTTTCTCACAACACAAGAGAACAAGAGAAGAGAACCACAGAATCCTGGAGTTTGGATTCTGGGCTTTGGGGTATCTCTTTTCTGGAGGCAGTATGGTTTCATGGATAAGGGTAGGGGCTTTGGGGTTAGTCTGCCGGAATTAAAACCCCAGATTTTCCATTTCTTAAATAGGTAACTTTAGGCAAGTTATAATATGCCTTATATGCAAAATGTGTTGTTGTGAGGATTAAATGAACTGTTTGTTTTAAGCACTTAGAACATTGGTTTTTGTTGTTTAGTCGCTCATTCGTGTCCGACTCTTTGTGACCACATGGACCGTAGCCTTCTAGCTTTCTCTGTCCATGGGATTTTCCAGGGAAGAATACTGGAGTGGGTCACCATTTCCTTATCCAGCGGAACTTCCCGACCCAGGGATTGAACCCACATCTCCTGCATTGGCAGGCAGGTTCTTTACCACTGAGCCACCTGGGTTTAGCTCATAGTAAATACTCAGTAAACAATAGGTTTTTATTACTGGCATCTCTGCTAAGGAAGCACTGCTCCCAGAAATCCTGAGCAGCCCAGCCCTGGAAATGCTGCCACCTGACTTCCTCCAAGGTGAGCTGTCTGAGGTCACCTCAATGCTAATAGGGCCTCTTCTTGTCTCCACCTCAGGGGGAGTTTTTGCACACCATTTATTATCATATAATATAATGCAATATAATATCATACATAACATAACATAATATGATGGGTAGGTTAACTTGGAAACCCTGAGGCGGACCGTGGATGGATGGATAGATGAATAGATACATTTGTACTAAGTATACATACATTATATCATTCTATTGATTTGTAAAAAGTTCCCGGTCTGCCTGGCTGTAATGAGATTTTTGAACTTTGCGTGGCGATCAATGAGAGGAATATTATTGGCCTGGAGAATTGATATACCTGCTCTCAGTGGCTTGTTCTGCTCCCAGGCTGCCCCGGCCCCCCAGGTGTACGATTCCAGCAGACACTTAACCTTTTTTACAGTGTCATCAGGCTAAAAGGAATCTAATAGTGACACAGGACTTGTGCTCAGCACTCTGCCACTATTGCTTTCCTGTCACAAATAATTTATAGCCTTCCATTTCCATCCCTGAGCCTGCACCCCAGCCCTGCCTCCCACATTCCCCCAGCTCCCAGGAATCAATAAGCTCACACAGACACAGTGGGACTTCAGGGTGCAAAGAGACGGACGGACAGACATAGGGAAGGGAGACAGAGAAGGGGCAGAGATAGACAGGAAGGGGAGAGAGAGAATGAAATGCAGAGGAAGGAGGAGGAAGACGAGGAAGAAAATCAGAACAGGAGTGAAGAATCCCCCCAGCGCTTTCTTAGAGTTGAGAGTGTCTTTCTTTGTTCATGAGTTTAACAAACTGTTAATGGGAGTCTCATTACCTGATTTCATGCTAACTCACAGAGGAGTTGAGATTGGGTTTTTTTATTTGGTTTGTTTTGGTTTTAAATTTGTTTATTTATTTAGGCTGTAACAGCAGGGTATGCAGGATCTTATTTCCCTGACCAGGGACTGAACCTGTGCTCCCAGCAGTGGAAGCAGAGTCCTAATCACTGGACCACCAGGGAAGTCCCCCTTCATGGGACTCTTTGGATCTCCAGCATGGCTGGGGGTGGAGACCTCCTGGGAATTTAACCAAAGAGGGAGTGACTTCACCTGCCTTGTCCTCCTTTACCCCAAAGCTCTACCACAACACCCTGGCACCTTTGGGTCCTGAGGGAACTGCTGCTCCTACTGTCTATGGATCCTTCCCAGTGGTGCCAGACAGGGCCCCCAGTCTGTCTTCCCAAGCGTCTCTGATGCATCTCTTGTCGGGTCAGGCTTGACACCTGCTGCTCCTGTTTCCTGTCTTCTCAGTGCACCTCCCAGGGTCCTGGAAGCAGCTGCGTTGACCAGGCTGGGGCAGATGGGCCTGAGTGGCCTCCTTGCCTGCACCTGGTTTAGCCCCTCCATAGAGAGCAGCACAGCCTGGGGGTCACCCACAGGAATAATAGTAGTAGTCACAGTTATAGTTAGCATTTACTGAGCCAAGCATCATACTAATCATTTTACATGAATTATCCTATTTAACCCCCACACCAGTCCTATGAGGTAGATAGTATTGTCTTTCTTTACAGATGAGAGAATGAGAACCACCAGGGATTCATTCCACGGACAATAAGTAACAGAACTAGGACTCAGTCTCAGGCAGACGGAGCCCACCCTCTCCTCCCCTTTGCTCTGCTCACAGCCTCATGAGTGTGAGATGCTGAGTACTTGCAGGCCCTGTGCTGAGCCAAGGCAAAGTTCAGGAGGTTCCCTGGAAGGTGGGGGAGAAAGAGCATCCCTGTGAAGGAAAGCGTGCCTGGTGGAGAAGTGGAGAGCAGGTACCCTGGCAGGGCAGGCTTTCTCTGCAAACAGGAAATGGCACCTCCCTGCCCCCGGTCAATGTGCTCAGAGCTCCTGACTATATCCTCCAAGGATGCGTGTGTGGGAACTTGACTTTCCAGGCCAACTTTGCCTGGATGGGGGCTACAGATGTGTTTGGCTGTCTTATGGGGCCAAGAATGAAAAAGAATTGAAGGAACAGGAGGAGAAACGGGGAAATAGTAGTGTCAGGCAGTCACGCAAAGCAACCTCTGTATCCATTTAACCCTTAGGGATATTCCCATGAGTCACTGGGTTGTGTGTGGGATGCAGGAGGGCGATGGATGGCCATCAGGTTTCACAGTCCTGGTTCTTAAATTCTGAGATCTAGCTTTGGGGACTGGTGAGTGTCCACCGCCTGGGGGGCATGGATGGACACCAAGAGCATTGGTAAGTCACCGCAGGCATCCTGCCCAGCTGCTCTCCTGTGCACCAGCAAGCCGCTGTCAGGAAGTAGTGATTTTCCATCACTTGCTGCCTCAGCTAAATCTGCAGCAGCGCCCCAGGGGTCAGAGGCTCTGGGTAACAAAGACAGCAGCTGCATGAGGCCACCCAGTTGTCTGTCTCACCCAGCCTCAGTCTGGGAGCTCCCTCTGTCCAGAGCTCATCAGCCCTCAAATCAGAGCCACTCACCGGCCCCCTGAGACCCCAGAAACTTTTTGCTGCAGTGAATTAGGAGCAGCTGCTCTGAGTTGCTCAGCCTCTAGACTTCTCCTGTAGACCAGACTACACTGCCCTTAGCGACTGCCAGGTCTTTCCCTTCGTGATCATGCTCCAAACCCAGAAACTCTGGGCCACATCACCACATGCCATTTCTCGCTGCCTCCTCCCTGTGGCCGCCATTCTGTTCTCTCCTTCTTCTGCCTTGTCTGGCGGTCATCCACATTCTCTCCGGCAACTTCAGCCTCTCCTTCTTCATCAGTTCTTTCTCCTTGGCCTACAAACATGTCCAGGTCCTTCCTGCCCTGAACAGGCTTCCCTCCACTCACTTGCCTTCTTCAGTTTCCACACATCTCTCTCCTTTTCTACAAACTTCTGAAGTAATGATCTATTTCACTGCCTTCCTCTCCTCCTGTTCACTCCCTAACCTCTTTCTGTCTGGCTTCTGCCTCAGTTGCTTTGTTGAGGCCACTCTCACAAGGTCATTAGTGGTCACCCCAAATCCCCAAATCTGTGCCTCTTCTTATTTCCAGTTCCCTTCAAACTTTATGTCACCATGGATGGTGTCATCATGGAAGCTGTGGGTTATGTTCTCTTTCTGGAAATGTTCTTCTCTGTTGACTTGGCTAACACTACCTGATCCTGGTTCTGCCATTTCCTGTACGACCAATTCTGAGCGCTGTGCAAGGTCAGGTTCTTTTCCCTAGCCTCTGTTAGGAGATGTCCTCCAGGATCTCCTCTTAGGCCTCTTATCCCAACCAACACACCCTTCTTTGACAGTCTCCTAAATCTGTATCTGCTGTGCTGTCTGGTGAACAGTCTTCCACCTGAGCACTCATCTGCCTCCTCAAATGATGCATGTCAAGGACCAGCCAGTCACCATGCTGTGTTCCTCTTCCTGAGAGCTGGACAAACCACCAGCCTTCCAGTCACACACCGCTGTGGTTTTAGAGCTGCAGACTAGTGGAGTCATGGTTGACTCCAGTTAGTTGCCAAATCCTGGCCCTTCTGCCTTCACTGTGTCTTGAAAATTCTTTCTTCTCTCTGTCTCTTGTTTTTTGGAGGGGGTGGCACCCTGAGTGGATTGTGGGATCTTAGTTCCTCAACCAGGGATTGAACCCAGGCCCTCAGCAGTGGAAGCACCGAGTCCTAACCACTGGACAATCAGGGAAAATTCCCTTTTCCCCTCCTTTCCTTCTCTTTTGTGAGACCAGCCCCTTACAGCCTTGTGCCTGTCTGTTGCTTTACCGCCATTGGTTTGTACCCGTCTCCTTTAGTTTAGAAATCACTCATGGCTTAAGACTCTGTAAACCTGGTTCCTATATACTGGGGGAAGTCTGACAATGTAATGAAAAGGACACATTTTAGAGACTGAATTCCACCTCTGCCCTAGCTGACAGTGTAATCTTCAGTAAGCTCCTTAACCTCTTTGAGTTTTGACAGTCTGCAAAATGAGGATAATAGCATTGCTTTGAAGATTGTCATGAGAATTAAAAATTTTATAGGTACAGTAATAAAGGCACATAGTAGACACTCAGTAAGTAGAAAAATCACTAGTGTCATCATTCCTTCCAACTTTTCAACCCTACTTCTTCCTCTTAGTCCCTTCCATCCCTCCAGTGTTCCTGGACAGGCATTACCCCCTCACCCCATGCTCCATCCCTTGCTTTTCTTTCACCCCCCTCCAGCATCTGCTTACAACATCCTCTTTCCTGCTTCTTTGTTCATGTTAAGAGCATGCTATTTTTTACTGGGTAAAGAGACCTTAGAGAGCCTGTCATCTATCCTCTTTACAACTGAAAAAACCGAGGCCTGGAAGGAGAATGATGAGGCCAAGGCTATGTGGCCAATTAATGGCAGAATTAAGACTTTAGACCTGAGGCCCAGTGACTTTTCCACTATCCTCTGTGCCTTTGGCTCGTGTGTGTGTGTGTATGTGTGTGTGTGTGTGTGTGTGTGTTTGTGTGTGTGTGTGTATTCAGCCTTACACTGCTTGGAGACTCTACATCAAATTCCAAATTCCACCTCCTCAATAACTTTTTTCCCATCCCCCTTCCTCTGCTCCACGCAAGGCAGGTGACTCCTGTCCTGCATCTTCCTGGTACTTACTGCCTGCTCCTTCCCTCGGGGTAACTTAGGTTTCTCAGGGTGTGACCTCCCGACCCAATTTCATTCCCAGTCCTGGGAGGCAGAGACCTTATCTTGGCCACCTGCGAGTGTTCCAGTCCATGCACAGCTTGTGACTCACCTGGATGGTTGAGATGAACTTGGCTCACACACCTCTCTGCGGGGAGGGGGCCTTGCCTTCAGAAAAGTGGCTTCCAAGGGCACCTGATGGACCAGTGGGTAGAGGGAAATGTTCCTCGAGGCTGGCCCTAGGGTTGGTCTCTTGCATTCCTGAGCCCTGGGCCCTTGGATCACTGACAGTCCTCAGCCCTGCAATGTTTGATCCAGAGCCCTCACCCCTACCCTTACCTGGAGTGCATGGGGAAGGTGCCAGTCTCTTCACCAAGTCTGGTAAAGAAGCTGAGATTCAAGTAAGGCCTCTGGGAAGGAGGCCAGTGTGCCAGCAAGCTGGGCAGCCAACAGGGCTTTGCAGGGTGTGAGAGCACTAAGTGGTTCAAGGAGTTGCTCAGGCCTGACAGAGGGACTGTGTGCTGTGTTGGAATCCTGGAGACAAAAGTGTTACTGTGACCCAGCCCTTCCCTGATGCCCTCTTTAGCTCAGGAAATGGGGAGATCTCCCTCCCTCCCTGGCTCTGGAGGACTGTGAAATAATCTCCAGAAGGGAAGGGTGGACAGCGAGTCACCAGGGCAGCCCCAACTCCCAGAAAAGGGAAGGATGCTGTGGTCTGCTCTCTCCACTACCCTGATCCTTGCTGCTGCTGCTGCTAAGTCGCTTCAGTCGTGTCCGACTCTGTGCGACCCCATCGACAGCAGCCCACCAGGCTCCCCGGTCCCTGGGATTCTCCAGGCAAGAATACTGGAGTTGCTACCAGAAGTCAAACGACAATTTGGTTGATACACGGCAGGACAGAATGCAGACTGCCTCGGCCCAGGGATGCACTGAACTTGGATCTGCAGAACCAACAGGAGGGCAAGCTCCTGCCTTGCAGCAGTCAGGGAGGGCAGGGGTGCAGAGAGCAGCTGAGGGAGGAGGGAGCTTGGGGGAGCCGCCTCCGTAGGGCTTGGCTGGAGGTGGCCAGGGCATCAGAGGGCATATGACGTGTGATTCTGTTGGTGATGCTGTTGCAGGATCATCCGGACCAAAGTTCAGCAGCCTTTCCACCCAACACCAGATGGAGCCGGGACCGGAGTGACTGCCCCTGGCCACACCATTGGTAAGAGAACTTAGGGAAGCGGGGATGCTGGGCCCCCTGAGAGCTGGGCAGTGCAGCTCCAGCCCTGGGGAATGCACACTGTCTGAGGTCCAAGGCCTGAGTTCTACCTGGGTTCCTAGAGGTGCAGGATCTGCCTGAGAGACCAGCTCACAAGGACCGTGCTCTGCCTCCTGCCCGCATTGCCTTGCCTTTATCAGTCTGTGCGTCTGTCTCTCTCCGTCCTTTTCCTCTAGCTTTCCTTCTCCTTCCCATCCTCCTCCTGCTCCATCTCTTGTTCTCTGTTTTTCTCTCTTGCAAATCTACTTACTTACTCCATTTTTGTTTTGTTAATTTTTAAGATTCTCCTCCTCTCTTCTCTCCTCCTCTGCCTTCTCTCCTCTTCCTTCCCCTTCTGCCTTTCCCTCTCCTCTCCTCCCTGTCCGGGTGGCCCTGGACCTCTTCCCCTGTCTGTCTCCCTCCCTCCTTATGGCCTGTCTCCTCTCAGTTCATCTCTCTTGATGTCTTTGTCTCTCTCTCTCTCATCTGCCGTAACTCTCTGCCCTCTCCAGCCCCCTCATTTATTGACCCTCCTCACAGCCTTGCAGAGACGTGACCAGTCCCACCAGATCACCTGCCAGCACCCCCTCCCTCCCTCCCACACATTGTCTTCCCTTTGACCCAAGGGCGCTCAGTGTTGCCGAAGCCATAGGTGAGATCTTGAAGGACTGGGATGTGGTTAAACTTCTCCTGCTGTCCCTCTTGGCAGCTGTGTCCTCTCTCTGGACCAGCAGAAAGTAGAAAGGGCTGGTCCCAGCCCTCTGGGAATTGGCAGGAGCCCTGTTTGCTATGCCTGGGTTACAGCGTGTGCCGGAGGGGAGGGTTGGATCGAGCTGTACCTAAGTTGATCACTGCCGAGGGAATGTGTTCACTACTCTGTGCCCTGAAGGGGAAATTAGGAACTTCTCAGGTGATTTCAAGACCAGAAGCACCAGGTGGGAGTGAAGAGCTTCATACCCCTGGGGAATATCAGGCCCATCCATGTGTCTCTAAGAGAATCAGAGAGATCTTAGAAAGCCACAGACTCTAAATCAGGATTGGGAAAGACTCTGCCCAGGAGACTAGAAACAACGGGTTGAGACTTGTTTAAATGGATTTGCCCAGCCCCAGGGATCCGGGGATGAGCTGTGCTCTATCAGGACCCCTGAACCACTTTCTAGGTTGAGTTCACTTTGCTGTTTCCATCCGTCCTCAAGAGTGGGTTCAACCTATAGTGAGTGACTGAAATCTCCAGGTCTGCAGAGAAGGCCTGGGTTGACTGGTCCCCTCTAAGTCCAGGGTGGACAGCAGTGAAAAGCCTGAATTGTAGGCAGCAACTCGTTCCCCCTTAAATCTCAGAGAAAGGAGACTAAGGGCTCCCCACCCTCCTCATTCCCTCTGCCTCTCTCTGCCCCCAGCCTTGGGGCTTTGGCCTGCGATCACAACCACTATCCTGATGGCATTTCCTCCTTCCTCCCATCCAGTTCCCAGTACGGCCTCCCCTCCTGTTTCCAGCGCCTCCAATGATCCAGTGGGATCCTACTCCATCAATGGGATCCTGGGGATCCCTCGCTCCAATGGCGAGAAGAGGAAACGTGATGAAGGTAGGGAGGAGGGAAGAGGCTTGGCTTCCCCTGTGCATGCTTTGTCCTTGGACTCAGAGCTCCGGTTTCGGCCCAGCTTCGCAGCTGCTTTGCTGTGAGATCACTTTTAGTAGCAAAGCCCAGGTCCCTCCACTACCCTGCTGGCTCCTGGAGAGAGGGAGGCAGGCTGCTGTTGGGGCCGTCAGCTTCACCATCTGCTCAGCAGCCCCAACTGCTTCACCTTCCACTGGGATTCACCCCAAACATCCCTGTGGGATGCCAGGAGGAAAAGCAGGAACCATGGACCATGGGAAGGTTTTAGAGGTTAGGGGACAGCTGGTTTCTGACCTGGGGATGAAAAGCTAAGCTGACTTGTCCTCCCCTGATCTCAACCCATCAGGAAACGGGGGAGTGATGTCACGTGCAGCTGACCCTACTGCCCTTTCTCTGTAACACGTTGACCCTGTGCCCATTCAAACCACTAGGGGAGCTGGGCATGGGCCCTCTCTGCTCTTTGCTATGGGAGAAGACACCGCCAAGGCTCCTCTCTGGCCCTTCCCCTCATTTCCTGTAATTCCTTGGGGGCAGCTAGCTGTTGGGCAGGGAGTTATAGAGTGAGAGGGATGAAGAGGAGGAGAAGCAGGGAAAGAAATCCAGAGGAGAGAGTGGTGGCGATGAGCTTGGGAGAAGGTGTTTTTCAAATGTTGTGACATTAAGGGTCCCTTGGTGACCATCTGGTTCTCTTTTGATGCATGAGGCCAGGGCGCAGGGCTGGCAGGCCCAGACAAAAGGGAGCACCAGTGTCTGGAGCCTGCTTCCTGCCCTGATCTTACCGTCCCTGCTGGGGAGGCAGTAACTTCCTGGTCTAGAGAGGGTGTACTTTTAAGGGTATCTCCCATGAAATAGAACCCTCTAAATATGAACATAGTGGGGGATCATATATCCCATTCATCCAGACAGTCCCAATTTACGCCTTTGTCTCTGCATCTTGGCCAGTCAGCATCTCCTTTTTCTCTCAAAAATATCCTATTTGGACAATAAATCTTGTGGTCATCCCAAGCACAGACAAGCCCTTGACTGGGACAGCTCTAGAGGGTCAGGAACAGAGAAAAGAGACAAAGCTGAGATTCCCTAGGCCCAGGTTGAGTGAGAAGAGAGTGTGAGAGCCCCGGACTCCAGCAGAAAGGGACAGCATGTAGGAGAGGCCTGGGTCTGGCAAGACAGTGATGACCCGGGTCTGGCCTCCTTCCAGAAGCCCTAATGGCCTCGTTTCACAGGAAAACAGCTTGTCTGGCTCTATTTCTCCTTCTTCCAAAATATCCAAACACATTTGGCTGCCACGGCCTTTGCCACTCACTAAATTTCATTGTGGTTGTTTTGGCAATAGCCACTGATGGGCAGGGGGCGGCTGTGTGAAAGGGCCTGCGTCTCAGTTCTCCCTGAGGGTTCCCCATATTCAGGCCTTCGCCAAGCTCCCCAGAACCCTGAGTAATCTGGAAGATTCTGCCTCAGACCCTAAGGATTTCTCCTTTAAACCCCTAGCTCTTGTGAGACAACCAGGGGGCTGGGGGAGGCCACAGGACCCTCTTTGGACTCCTCCCCACTGGTCTGAAGTTGGGGTCAAGCATGTCCACTGCTTCCTGGACTCCTGTGGGTCAAGGAAGGAGGCTGGAGATAGAGAAGCACTGGCCTGAGGCTGTGGCCACTGCAGGTCGGCAGAACAGAGTGCTCTCCTCTCTGAGCAATTGATCACATTCATTGTTTCAAGTCAATTCAATTCAGTGAACCTTTTCTGGGCATCACTCATAAGAAAGGCTTGGTGCTCTAGGTTCCCAGAGCAGAACAAGATGTGATTCTTGTCCTTAAGGAGCTTATAGTCTAGTGGGGCGTATAAAACACATGAGCCCAGAGAGCAGAAAGGTCCATCAGATATCTGTGTTGTGATGGCTGTCTGGGCTGCAGGCTATAGGAACTCAGAGAGAGGAAGGAGTGAACCCCTAGGAAGGGCTGCTCTCTGAGGAGGGGCCTAAGGGATGGACAAGGAGCTCGGTTCAAAGACAATGGTAGTTGAAATTCTATGGGACAGACTGAACCTTGTGGTCAAAGGTACTGTGCGGAAAAAACAGGGGTGTTTTGGCTCGGGTGAAAGGGCCTGAGGGGAAGTTGTGGAGGTAGGGCTAAGTGGATGGGTTGGGGGTTTAGGAGAGCAGGCCAAGATGGGACTTTTGCCTGCAGATATGAGAAGCCACCAAAAGTGTCTGATCAAAGGGCACAAGAGCAGGGCTGGGTTTGGGGAGGCACTTCTCCAGCATGGTGGTAGTGATGGCAGCAGGGAGACACTTCAGGAAGCAGTTGAATTCTAGGTGAGAGGTAATGGCAGTCTCTAAATTTACTCTTACTGCATAAATACTTACCCCGAGGCCTAGCTCAGTGGCAAGAAGGATCAGAGACCCTGCTTCTCTTTTGGGGAGGTGGGGAGGTTTTTTGCCTCGACTCACCCTTCCTTCTGACCAACCCCAGGCCAGATGGAGCTGTCCTTTCCCTCATGGAGGCCAGAACCTATGAGGAAAGTCAGTTCTCCCTTACCACCCTGTGCCAAAACACACACACACACACACACACTCACACACCACACCACACACACACCACACCACACATGATCCATGCACTTGATCCATTGGACCAGGTGGGAAGGGAGAGGACAGGAAAGGCAGACCCTCCACAGCCACCCCCTCCCCCAACTCCAGGCACCTCCAAGCAGCCAGGCCCAGTTTGCATTAGGGAGCAGCTCAGATGATTAAGAACAGGGGAGATAATTAAGTGTCAAGATGATGTAGCCCAACTCTGCAGTCAGGCCAAGGTAGCACAGCGGCTGGCAGGCCGGGCGCAGGAGGCAGCCTCAGGCATGGGCCGCACAGACACCCAGGTGTGTCCTTCAGCTCCCGGGCCGCCGGCACTGCAGGGGAAAAAGAGCGCTGACCCAGGGACCTGAGGGGGGCTGGGATGGGAACAAGGGTGCACATCAAGGCACTAGACCTTGAGGGAGTGGAGGGGCAGGTCTCCTACCGGAGGGCCCTGTGCCCCTGCCAGGCCAGCTTGATTTTGGCCCCACACATCAGGGGCATCTCCCTGGCAGTGTCAAAGCCCAGGGGCCAACTGTGAGCATCTCTGTCCTCAAGGAAGCCACTCCTGCTCCTGCCTATGGGTACAGTGCAGCCTATTCTTTAGCTCTAACAATGTTACGGTGGTGGGCATTAGCGAGGACAATCGCTGCGGCGTATGCTGGCATTATTGGAGACAATCTCAGCAGTAGTTATTGGTGTTCACAGTGATAATACCCAGAGCATTATTGGCATTGGCATTCAGAATATGGACAGCGTTATTAGTATTTGCAGCAATCAGATCTGTGGGGACATTAGTAAAGGACTGAGCAGCTGTGACTCTGGGGAAAAAGGAAACCAACAGTGACTGTGAACCTGCTTGAGATGCTCTCATGCCCTGGCCTTTGGAAGGATGGAAAAATCTCCAGACTTTTCCTTTGAGAAAGGTGCTAGTCAAGAAGCTTTGACCCTCCCCCTTCCCCCAAGAGTCCAGAAGATCCTGGAATGAGACAGGTAGACAGACCAGGGATAGATGGGGAAGTTATGTCATAAAGCACCTGGCAGACAGGCCGTCCATCAGTCTGAGAAGGTAGGTTGCCATTCATTACCCTCCTGAAATCTGTCCCTCTTCTTGGCTCTAATTATGGGTGGGTATGTTAGAGTCCTTTTTAGGGACACTACATCACTGAACGTTGCATGAGCTGGCTGATGTGACTGCAGGATAGGGACTCTTGTATTTTTTCAGGACCAAAGTCCTTTGCCTTCACCCAGTTGCTTTTGGCCATGGTTTAAAGCGTGGCCGTCCATCAGTGGTGTTGAAGCCCAGAACAATTACATAACTTGTCCAAAAATCCAAATGAAGTCATATGGTGTGAATCTTTAGATCTGTGCAAGGGGAGGTGTGTTGGTATCATCCTTTGATGCGTGGGATTGCAGGGGGCTGTGATTCTGCCTTCCATTAATTAGGTGCACAATGAATTGTGCAGTTGAGTGGTGCCAAAGCAGTGCAGTTGTAAGTTTGTAGGCAGGGCAGGTTGCATGGCTGCAAACAGCCAAGCCCTGTCACTGCCTTTGATCGCTCCCTTCTGCTTTGGCTAAAGCTGTAACTGTGAGAAGTGATTTCCTTAGTTTCCCTCCTTGAAGTCCCTCGTGTGTTGCTGGGGTTTGACTTGGAGCCGATGAGGGGATTATGATGTAGGAAGGAGCAGCTCCTGCCCCATCTAGGATCCCAGGCTTTAAGCAAGAGAAGGCTGCAAAGGCCCCCACGTAGAAGCAGGATTCGGTGGAGAGGCCAGAAGGCAGTCCCGGGCTGGGCTGGGCTGGGCTGGGCAATGTGACTCAGTGGGGAAGGGCTCTGGAGGGAGGCGCAGCTGGGTTTGCATTGTAGTGCCTTGGGCAAGCCTCTTAACCTTCATCAGCTCAGTCTTCTCCTCTATAAAATGGAGATAGTAACAGCACTGACTTCACAGGGACCATGGAGAGGACTACACGAGATCACGGACGTGGAGCTGAGCCAACTCCATCTTCGAAGATGGCTCACTGTGTGCTAGGGAGGAAGGCGTCCTTGGCAGTTTATGTTTCAAGGGGAAATGAAGTTGTGTCAGAAGGAAACTTTGTAGGTAGCAGCACCCTCATCTTGGTGCGGTTCCTTTTAAACAGAGCAGCCGAGGGAAGCTGATGCTGGATAAGCCAACCTGGATGGGACCAGGGCAGCCAAGGAAAGATGTCAGCCTCCCTGTGTAACCGGGAGGACCTCTGTCCATCTCTGTTTTCACATTTGCTCTGTGGCCTTCTGCTTGGGCCATGTGTCATCTCTTATGAGCCTCCAAAGGTGTTTCAGATGTGTGTAAATAAACCCAGGACCTCCTCTTCTCCAACGTGGAGTCTTCCCTCTCTCCATCCATTGCTGTGTATTTCTGCCCCCACATGCACATTTATTTATTTACCTTGGGAAATGTGTGCTTGATTTGTGGACACATAGGTGCTTTCTCGCATGGTTTATGCAAATATGGGTATTGTGTGTTTTCTACCTTTCTGATACCTCTAGGTGAAAGGGGACATGGAATGCCATGCATTGGGCAGGCACACAGTTTTCTGGGTAGTGCGTACAGGCAGAGAGATGATCAAATGTGAGCAGGTACACAATTGTGTCCCTGTCACCTGCGCCAGGGGGTGGGGAGAGTCCTGAGCCAGGCCTGGGTGTGCTCAGGCTGCCTGGTTTTGAGACACAGATGTGCATGTAGAGTTTTGCCCAAAGGCCCATGTCAGCATTACCCTGTTGGCAAAAGGATGGTCTGTCCTGGTCCTGCCTCCAGGAGGGCCCGGGCCCCACCACAAGGGAGACTGCGGCTGGGGACCCTCACAGAGGAGCCTGGTCTCCCAGTCTCTGGATTTACCTCTGGTCTTCGACCTGCCTGCCTTTCTCGATCTCTCAGTGTCTGTCTGTCTCTTATTTGCTCTAGTCGAGGTATACACTGATCCTGCCCACATTAGAGGAGGTGGAGGTTTGCATCTGGTCTGGACTTTAAGAGGTATGGGGGCCAGAGGGAACCTGGTGCGGGGGCCAGGGGAGAGAGCTGGGGAGGCGGTTAGAGACTCTTCAGTGAGTGGGTTCCTAAGGGTCAGAGGGCAGGCCAGGAGGAGGTAGCCCAGGCTTCCACTGGAAACCAAAGGCTAACAGAGTCTCTGGGCCTGGCTCACTTCCTCCTTGGGCCCTGCTGGATTGGGGGTCTGAGGCCCTGGTGGCCTGGAGGGTCAGGCCCTCAGTGGATGGGGGCACTTTTTCCAGCCCTTGGAAAAACAAAGAGCAGATCAGGTAGTAAAACAAAAGCAAAGGAGACCTGGAAGCACCTGACAGCCCTAATTCATCACGGCCCAAGTTTTTTCCTGTGTTCCCATTATATTTGTTTGTAAAAGTGGAAATCAATTTTGAAGGTAATTTTCTGGAAAGAATGGAAGGGAGGTGGGAGGGCCGGATAAGGCAGAGATGGTAAAAGGAAAAATTTAGGCCAGGCACAGCCCAGGGGCAGCTCTTGGCAAGGTGAAAGAAAATTGCATATTCAATCTCCATCCATGAATCTCCCTCACTGCTGCCCGCCTCCTGCTTGAAAACAATGAAGGCTTTTTCCCAACGCTGGGCAGGGCCTCGGTATCAGCCTCACTTTAACTTCAGGGTCATTAATTCCCTGATTATTGAAGGAGAAGAGAGGGTTGCAGCATCGTCAGTTCCAAAGGCACACCCCCCCATGTGATCAGGGCCTGGGTGGGGTGGGGTTGGGGGGGTAAGCCAGGGTGAGGTGAGGTGTTGTTTCAGAAGAACACAGGGGTGGGAGGGAGGAAGTGGGGAACCAACTGGACTGGGGGGGCAGGAAGCCAGGAGGAGGGGAGAAGAAGGCATTCATTACTGCATACCTCTGTTGTGTTGTTATTGCAAATTAAAAGTAGCATGTTCCACTCCGCAGCTATCTTTGGGGAGGGAGGGGCACTGAGGGAGGTGGGGGATCTTATCATTGCTTCTTCAGCAGACCAGCCATGGTGTCACTGTGTGAGGTGACATTTGAATTTACAATTCCGCTGAGAAAAGCCATTAATTCACAAATTAACATTTCTCCCTCTCCCTCTCTCTTTAACACTCTCTCCCTCTCTCACATGGATGTGCAAGCAATTGAAAAGACAAAGGAAATAGCCTTAAGGAAGAGACTTTACTGCTAGTCTGTCTGTGCTGAGATTGCTCCCCCTGCTTCCAGATAGATAAACCAATTACCTGAGCCGCTCTGCTCCTGGCCGCCCGCGATCACCTCCTTTTGTAGGCTGCCTCCATGGCTGGATTACCCTCGGTGTATCTCATTAATGTAAACCAGGCATGCCCTGGTCACCCGGCTCCCTTCCCCGCTGTCTTTCTGGAGGGGCAGTGGGAGGAGTGCTGGTGTCAGTAAAGGCAGGCAAGGAGGACCCCAGGAGAGAGGAGAGACTGCCCCTGGCCAGCTGCCAGGCTCTGGTTCTTTGGGTGTCCATGGCCTGGACCTGCAGTCCTGTTGAGGGGGTCAGCAGGTGAGTTCTCCGTGGCAGGTTTGCATGGGTGGACATTCAGAGGCAGAGGCAGGAGCCAATTCTCTGGGGCCCACAGGGCCGGTTCTCTCTGACCTTTTGGTCCAGAGGCTGGGGGCTGGCGAAAGCAGAGAGGGATCTGAGCGTTCCCTTCATGAAAAGATCTTAGGGATGTTTTGCTGAGTCCGCAGAGTGGGAGGGCCCAGAAGGCAAGGTGAGGTTGCACTATGTTGGGTAAACAAAAGGAGGTTGCACTGATTCCTTGACCTAAACTCGGTACTTGGGCACAGTTATGTCTTTTTGCCACGAAACCCTTAAAATCACAGCCAAACCCAGCCATCCAGCTCCTTCTTAGAGAAGACCCACCCGGGAGCATGGACCCAGGGGTTCTGGGCTCTCAGACCTCTGAAGTGAGCTTACATCATGGGCTGGGCGTGGCGGAGCCTTTTTTGTTTTTCCTGTCCTCCAGGCCCCGACCAGGCACTGCAGGAAGACAGTAGATTGGCAGAGGGAAGTCAAGCAGAGCTTGAGTTTCTGTAAGGAAAATGCTTCCGTGGATCATTGCTGGAATGATAGGATTTCACACACACTGCCTACTACCTAGCACAGGTCACAGACTCTGACCCCCCAGGAGCCAGGTCCTCTGAAAGTTCAGAAACCAGATCTCCATAGAGGGACTCATCCGTCCAGACAGGTACCTGACCTTACCTTGCGTGAACAAAGCTCAGCCTATGTTCATTTTCCAACAAATATTCAAAACCTGGCTGCTGTCCATCCAGCCCAAGATCGAATTAAGGTTCAAAGGTCAGCATTCACTAAGACACACACGCCCCCCAAAAAATCCACTTCTGAACACACATTCATTGTTATGATTATATCTTCCTAGTAACCTGGGAAATTAGACTGTTCATACCTGAGGGGGGAATTTTTCTATCTTAGTTGGATCGCATATTTTAGCTAAACTCTCAGGGTAATGTTGGCTACAAGCCTGTTGAACGCCAACCAGGTCATTATACAGAGGTAGGTTTAAAGGTTTTTATTAAGACCTTTGCCTTGGGCCCTGTGTACACCTAACGTACCTTTTTCAGTAGGTAGGAACCAGGGTTTAGCCATGACTGTGTGTAGCTGACGTGGGTGCATGAATTTGTACATAAATACCTGCGATTATACCAGCGAATGCAGCTGAGTCACTAACCACCTTAGTTTCCCAGCCAGTTCACGCTGCTGTGGGTGAAGAGTTACATTTGGTTGTTTGAGGAAGTATGTTAAGGTTTAGCACAAAACATGTATTTTTTTTTTTTTTGGTAAAGTGCCAAAAAAGTCAGAATGGATGGGTCGACCCCACTCCCCAGGAGAGAATGCACAGACTCTCATTGGAGGGGCTGGGTGCGACGCTCCACCACTGGAAACTGGGGTGGCAGGAGCGCAGTACAGCCGCTGGGCAGAGGCCTCGGGTCCTCCCACCCCCACGTCTGTGTATGCACACCCACCTTGTCAGAATGTCCTCACCCCCTTGTCTTCACTTGGCGACTCCCTTCAAGCCCTGCAGGTCGGCATTGTCCTCATTCCCCCATGGGCAGGGGCACCAAGCAAGAATTCCGCTGCCTCAGCTCTGCCCTTCTCCCTCAGGCGGGGCCATGGAGGGAAGAGCTGGGTGCTGAGGCTGCTCCTCAGGCCCTTCCTCAGGAAGGCTCACCTCCTCCAGGCACCATTTCCTCTGCAGGCCCATGGGCAGATGAGAAGGGCAAGGTCCTAGAGGATCCCTCAGAAAAAGGGTCAGGGAGAAGGCAGCCTGGGAGACCCAGCCCTGCTGCCTGCAAGAGGAATGGGTCCCAGTAAACGCCCAGCCATGGGTGTCTGCACCAGAGGGGCGCTGGTGCCCAGGGAAGCCTCCCCCTCATCTCCACCCTGCCATCACTTGCCTTCCTTAGGGCCCTGGTGGCCAGTAGGGGTCTCCAGGACCCTCCCCATTCTGCCAGGAGGGTTGGGGGAGGGCTGAGAGACTGATCACGAGCCTCAGAGCAGAGTTGCTGCAGAGCCAGTAATTCAAACCATCCTGACCCTTCGGTGAACCCAAACCTGCTGACCTTGACAGCCCCAGACAAGGGAGGCCTCACAGACCTCAACCTGTGTGGAAGCCTCGCCTTCTCTCCCTCCCTTCCTTGGAGCCCAGGGCCCAGACTTCAGGTGGCTCCTCATTTGGCCATCCCAGCGAAATGTCAGCATCCCTCCCTCCCCTGGGGTGCCCGCCCGCTTGCCTCAAAGCACCCTTTGTGCTCATCTCCACTGGAGACAGGCGTGTGGGCATCTCACAGGGTCTCTCTGGGGCTAGGCTGAGGCTTTCTCCTTCAGACAGAACTTTTATACCATGCGTGCCTGTCCTCCTCCTGCCCAGACTTCAGCTTTTTCAGGAGCACTAGCCATACTGTGTGTGTGTGTGTGTGTGTGTGTGTGGTCCGGGTGCACATAGGGGCAGAGATAAAATGTGATCGAGACAGAGCAGACAAGGGGAGGAAAGAAAAGCTGGAGGAAAGTAGCCCCAGGAACCTGCATTAAAGTAAATGCAGTTTATGAAGTTTATGCTTTCCTCCTGGGGAGAGCTGGAGTCTGTCCAACAGCCTCTCCAAGCCTGCCAGACAGCTCCCGAAGCAGAAAGTGCAGGCTGGAGTGCAAGCAAGCCAGTGACAGAGGGCAAGATGCACGGACTCTCTTTCTTCCTCTCTCTCTCTGACTCTCACAGATCCCTCTCAGCCCCAGCAGACGGCAGAGCCTGCGATGAGGGATGTAGATAAGTGTTTGGTGGGAGGGTCCCCAGGAGCTTCCCTGCCGTCTTACTTCCCCACCCCCATCTCCATCACTTGTGCAGTGTGGACCACTGGGGCAACCAGCTTATGGAAGCAGCTCTGGGAGAGGGGCAGTGTGGGTGATATTGAGGTCCTGGGAAGAAAAGGGACCAAAAAGTGGTCTCCCAGAAACCTGCCTGTATTTCTGATCCTGGTGATCCATTTTTCTTTGGCAACTTGGTCTAGACTAATGCAGTACCTCGCAGCTACTGAAGACAGCTCTGAAGGAGAAACTTAAGAATCTCTTAAGGAGAAACCATCAGAGACAGGATTTTTTCTGGGAATTCAAAGGAAATAAATGGTTGACCAGGTAGGCTATGGGAGTGCTCAGAGGGACTTACAAGCAAGGTGGCGTCACTTTCTAGACTCTTCATCATGCGCACAAGCACGTGGGTTCATGTGTGTGTTCACTAATAATGTGTAAGTAGGCCAGAATCCTTAACTTTAGAAGAAAGGGGAGTGCGAGGAAAAATGACTGGAAAGGGAAATATATAGCAAAGGCCTTAGCTCTGGCTGGGAAGAGGTGGAGGGGACAGAGGGCAACCTCCAGTCTCTTGTCCCTGTGCTTCCTTGACATGCCGGGGCTGAGAATGGGCAAGGGGAGAAGCCTACCCCCTACACACAGCTCTTCCTGGGAGCTCCATGTCCTTACTCAAGTTCTTCCAGGAGCTGGGACAGAGAAAGACAACAGAGACGGAGTCATCTGAAGGCAGGAAGTCAAGGAGGAAGGGATACAAAGGAAGGGGAAGGGTGGCTAGAAATCGCTGATTGAGGAGGGTGGCTTTTGCCCTTTCTCTCCTCTTTTCTCCCCTTCTCCCTTCCTTCCCATCCTCATCCCTCCCCTCTTGCCTCCACACATCTTTATTGGTTCCGGTAATAGCGTTGATTTGCATGTCAGGCAAAGCCTTGCTACACACACAAAAAGAAAACCCCAGCCGTGGCGGTGTGGCAGTGTCAGCTCTCGTTGTTGTTCGACAGTGTAAAATTAAATTAATAAAGCCCCCAACACAGGAAAACATAACAGGAAATTAATGGCCTTTACTGTCGCTCTGATGCAGTCATTTGCAACCCTGCTTTCCGCACCAAAGACTTCATAAATGCAAGCAGTTTCTCTAAACAAGCATACTTAGAGCGGCCTGGTATGTAATTTTTCGCCTTGCTTGTGTCCTTTGAGCTAACAAAGCCCCCTTCCCTTCTGGCTCCAGAGACGATTCTAACTGAGTCTGGCCTGAGAGCTCGAACAGGACCAAAGGAAGCCTCAGGTCCCACCCAGACAGAACCCCAGCCAGCCCTGCTTCCCCGCCAGTGGCCAGTGAGCCCAGAGCCCCAGCCTCTGCCCGCCGGCCAGCAGGAAGGCACAGTGCATACTCTTGGCCAGGAAAGTTGATCTCTGGGGAATTCACCCAAGTCCACCCAAAACTCACCCCTCCTCTCCCTCTCTGCAGCTGTTCTCTCTCCCACTACCTGTTTACTCCCCTTCCCCCACCTGTCCCTGCTCACCCTCCTGCTTCTTCATTGGAGGTCACATACACCATGCTGGCAGTGTGTTGGCAGTGGGAGCCTGTGCACTTCTTTTCTGCAAACTGGGGGCTAACTTATTCAAAACAGGGAAAGTAACTGTACAGGTATCATTCTCTGAGGTTCTAGGTCTCCTCTGTATATTCCCCTTCTCCCTAAATGATCATTCAGTCCATCCCTCTGTCCTCAGGCATATTTCCCATAAACAGTTTCAGAGAACTGAAAGTCTGTGGGATACTGAGAAAGCTTTCAGTGACCTCTTTGGGGATCTCTGTGGGCGGAAGTTCCCACTGTGTTGGGATGTATAAGAGAAGCAAATAACCAAGATGTGTACCTCACAGCACTCACAGTCTTTGGAGAGGCAAGGTTTGCCTAGATCAGACGATAAGCTGTTAATTCAATTCTGAGCCACGCGGCTGAGCGTTCAGTAGGAATCCAGGCAAGTGGCTAGAAGAGCAGGCAGGAAATGGAACTTGAAGCTAGAAATGGCTGAAATATGGAGAGGCTGTCCCTAGGGCTCTCTCCCCCATGGAGGGAGGCCAGTGGCTGGGCTGAGAGTGGTGACAGGGAGGAGTCAGTTTCCTAAAGGTCGTCTGGTCTTATCTGCCATGCACATAAAACTCCGCAACAGCAGTTCTTCCTGACAGGTCACGGCCCCTGCCTGGACACAGGACCCAGATGGACAGTTGTCACTGGTAGCAACACAGCCTTTGTACTGAGTCAGTGTGGTGGTAAGGGGAGAGCATGGGACTTGGGATCTCGATGTCTGGATGCGGGCTTCATCTTTGCTCCTTACTTGCTCTGGGACCTTTGGCTGATTATATATTCTCTCTGCATCTGTTTCCTCATCTTTAAAACAGATAAGAACACTTACCACACAGAATGGAGGCCAAGATCTCCATGCGACAGTCCTTCTCTCTCCCCCTCCTCCCTCCTTTCCATTCATTCCATCTGCTTTAACGAGCATCTGAAAAGACACTGGGCTGAGCCCTGGGTGGATTTCAGTTTCTCACATGGTGTAGTCCCTGCGCTTAAGGGAGGTCTTTCACCATCCTGGTTACCCATCTCTGAATTCATTCTTGACTGTTAAAGTCCCTCTTAAATGAACACTGAACTCTAGAGACAGTCTAGCCAAAGCCAAGTACAGTAGAACCCTTGCCATTGTCCATCTGGAGAGTCTACATCCATAATGTAGCCTAAGATTACATTCGATTTTTTAGCAGCCGTGTCAGACTGAAGCTCATATTGAGTTTGTGGTCAACTAAAACCTCGAGATCTTTTTCACATCAATTGCTATCAAGCCAGGTCTACCCCATTCTGGACTTGTGTAATTGATTTTTTAAAAACCTAAACATAGGGCATTCCATTTATCCCTGTTGAATTTCATCTTGTTGGTTTGGGCTCTTAATTTCACCTGAATAAGATCTTAAGGATGTCTTCTATGTCATCATCCAAGTAGCTTTTTTTAAAAAGTTATCTTCCTTTAAAATAAAGGAGAGCCACAAGGCACACCAGTAAAGCTGTCCCTCCTGGCAGCTTTAGGAACTATTGAGCCCAACAACCATCAGCCATTTTTTGCTGTTCTTCATCTTGTTCATAAAGTTAGATTCTCTGTGAAATGTTAACATTTGCTATATCTGCAGTGTTTTCTCAATCAGTTAAAAAAATCCAATATAAGTTGATGAGCAGATTGAATGTCTGCTGTGGATAAAGCATAACAGGACTGACTTGACAAAGGTAAACAGGAAGGATGCTGTCCTTGACCTCAAGAACCTTCTAGTCTAGTAGGGAGATAGATAGATAGATGGATAGTGCACACCATTATACAAGCAGATTGTGATAGATCTGTGATCAAAGTATAAAGTGCTAATGATAAATGTCAAGAAAGAGGGGGTCAGTTGCTTCCCACCGGCGCAATGGAGGAAGTCTTGGTGGGGCTGGCATTTGACCTAAATAATGATAACTAGTTAGGGTGCTACAACCTACTGTTGGTGAAGGCATGCAGTCTCCATGGCATCACTCTTTTCTAATGCCCACAATTAACTGCACGATATGCTGTGTGTGCTGTGCTAAGTCGCTTCAGTCCTGTCTGACTCTGTGAGACCCTGTGGACCATAGCCCACCAGGCTCCTCTGTCCATGGGATTCTCCAGGCAAGAATACTGGGAGTGGGTTGCCATGCCCTCCTCCAGGGAACTTCCCAACCCAGGGATTGAACCCGTGACTCTTTCGTCTCGTGCATTGGTAGGAAGGTTATTTACCACTAGTGCCACCTGGGAAGCCCCTGCATGATAATTTCTTCTAAAGATTTCCAGACCCTAATAGTAAATGTATTAGAGTGTTGGTTGCATAAGCTTACCTGTCCCCCTTTTTCACTTGGCATTGCCTTGCCCTTTCATTGTGACTGCTCAAGGATTATCAACAAAAAATTTAGGATCCTGTCCACCTTATCCCACTACCCTGCCCTACCTGAGGTCCTGATATTTGAGTTATTTGAGCCTGGGAGAGGTAACTCAGTTGAAATGGTTAAGGTTACCCACCTGGCCCCCGCCTGACTGGGCGTCTCCTACTGGTCTCATTTTGAGGATTCTTTTCTTTGATGGAGAAGACAAAATCAAGCCAGGGATTGAGAAGTTCTGCCTTCTCTTTCATTTCTCTCAGTATTACCTCCTTTCCTAAGCACTGAGCCTAAGCCTGCCTTCCTTTTTGTTCTTTCTCCAAACATGGTTGCCAAGGCCCTTTTTGTTGTTTCAGTTTGTTCTGAGCTTTTGTCTTCCTGACAGGCTCCTGCTACTCTCAAATCTATTCCTGGTTATGGTCCCCTCCTCCCTCCTGTCCTTTATAGGAAGAAAAAAAATAACTTTTCTGATACTAAGTGTAATATGTGCTCATTATAAAAATATTCAGAAGATACAGTAATTGTTTTAAAAAAATTACCCATAATTGCGTCACCAAGAGATCACAACTGTTAGAATTTTGGCATATTCTTTACAGTCTTTTTGTCTCCTGTGTGTATATAATTCTTTATATTATGTATAGTTATATATATTACATATATATGTATAATTTTTATCAAAATTGGAATGATACTGTATATATAGCTTGCATCTCACTTTTTTCACATTATATAGGACCATTTTCACATATCATTAAATATTCTTTGAAAACATGTTTTTTTTAATGGTTGCATAATCTTCCACTGTTCTGTATACATGTCCTTTTAAAATCTAGGGTCATCATATTTTAAAACTTATTCATGTGCAGCAACAATGATTTCCCTTAAATGCCCTCTCTTTCCACCCCTCCCCCATTCCCACTCTCTTTACTTTGTCAGGTTGATTATTTGAGCTTGTAGCAGTGGAATTTCATTTTTAGAGCATCCTGTCCTCATGGAATTATATTCCCCTCTAGAATCTCTTGCTGTGGGCTCACACAGCCATTCTTTCCCTCAACGCATAGCAGTTTGCTTTCCTCAAGTCAGATTCTGCCCAAGTCCTCTTCTTTTGCTACTGTCAACTCTAGACATGGTTGCTTTCTTCCCAGATCCCTAGTGCTTCCCTTTTATCAGTTTCCTCTTTCTTGATCACAATTAAGCAGCCTGGAATACTGGAAAAGGGCATAAGGCTGAGAGCTTTAGTTCCTATCCTAAGGATAACCAGCTGTGTGACATGGGAAAATTACTCAACCTTTCTGAGCCTCTTTTTTTTCTTTTTTTAAATCTATAAGAAGTCATCAGATTAAATTATCTCCATGATACTTTCTAGCTATAAAATGTGATAACTCTCAATTCAGAGCAGCAAAGTCCTATGCTGCTGCTTTTTCCTTCTAAACGTAAATGGTAAGGCAAGTAAAGACTGAATCAGTCTTTGCTTTGGGAATTCTGTACTACAAAGCAGCCAACATTCTTTTATCAGCTACTATGTGTCAGGCTCTGGGCTAGATATACAAAAATGAGAAAGATGGGACCCTGGCTTTAAAATAGTCACAGTTTAGTGAAGAAAACAAACATTAAAAAAAAAAAAAAAACTTCAGTACATATGGATTCTAAATTTGACTCTGACACTTAGTGTCCGGAACGAGTGCTTTAGAGCAAGTTACCTAACCTCACTAGCTCTCAGCTTCTCCAGGTTATAAGCTCAACTACCAGAGGTATGTCGCCTGGGTTGCCTCTGCCTCCTCCTTCACTAGTTAGCTGTGTAACCTTAGGAAAGTTCCTGAACCTCTGCACTTCCATTTCCTTACCTACAAAATGGAGATAATAATAGAAGCTTCCTGCTTAAGTTCTGGTGAAAATGAAATGAGTTAATATATGTAAACTTCTTAGATGAGTGCCCAATATATAGTAAGCACTTAATGTTAGCTGCTGTTATTGTAAAGATTAAATCATTGGATTATGTTAGGCTTAGTGTCTGGTACCATAATAGGAATTGGATCGATTTTAGTTATTATTATTTCTACAATAGAGGTTTGGATAGATGTTTGTTGGAACACAGAGAACAGAGAAGTGAATCCTGCTGAGGTAGGAGTTGGCAACCCTCTGGTGTTCATCTGAGGAAACAGTCTAGAAAAGCTTGAGAGACTTGGCCAAGGACATATAGCAGGTGAGGGACAAAACTAGAATTTCAGCCCAGGAGATGTTACTCCTAGTCCAGTATTATGTTAGGACCACAAACGTAGTTTGTGTCCCCAGAGACACGTGGGTGTCAGTTGGCACAGTAAGACTGAGGTCAGGCAGGCAGGTAGCCACCCCCTGTCTTCCACCCTAACCTGAACACATGGAGTGTTGAAAAGCAGAGCTTGGTCACAACTAGCAGGTTTTCCAGGGCTGGAAGGCTGGGCAGAATCTGGTGTTGCTCAGAGCCAAAGATTCAGGCCAGGTTTCCAAGGGCTTCTTTATGCTCTCCTCTTGAACTTGGCTTGGGGTGCCTGGCCAGGGCAGTCCCACGGATTGTCTAGTATTCACATAAGGACTAGAGGCCATGGTTCCGGAATGTCATCCCACCTCCCTGGACAGTGTTTATTTACATCACCGCCTTCTCCCCCGGCCCTTGCAGCCCCTTCCCAGCATGTGGCGCCCCGCTCTCCTGCTTTCTCCTTCCTTTCTGGTCTCCTGCCCTTCTCTCCTCACCCCCTCATCCCCTTCCTTTTCCTTCCTCCTTCCCACTCGCCTCTCCATTCTCTGAATCCTTGCTCTGCTCCCAGTCTGGAGAGCAGCCTGGTTCCTCAGCATCTCTGACTTCTCTCCCAGCCTTCCATCAGAGAGGAGGCCAGGGTGGCAGCCCAGACCTCTGGTTCTGGCCGCCGTGGGGGTGGGGCCGGGGCTGCACAGGCGGGCTGCCCAGAATGACAAGCGGGGATATTGATCGCGTTCTGAACTCAGCCCAGCCAATAGAAGGTAATTAATGACTCCATTTGCCTCAGTACCGAGGAGAACAATTGAGTTTGAAACTGCAACAACTGGCGGCTGGGGAGACTGGGGGTGGCCTGGGGGTGAACCCCGCAGAGAAAGAAGGTGGTGTGAGAGGAGCGAAGGCAGAGGGAGGGGGGTCGAGGCCCCCAATCAGATGGGCTGCAGCAAAGAGCCCCCACCTGGACCCAGTACCCCCGATCGCTGCTGCTCCCCAAAGCCCCTGGAGGCCCAGGTCCGCCACTTGGTGTCCCCACTCCCTCCACACTTTGCTCTTTTCTTCCTGTATCACTTTTCCGGGTCGTTTTTAGCCTACAGGTGAAGTAAGGCTTACCTTCCCTGAGCTTGCTTCTTGTTAGCTGTGTGATCACGCACATGTTTTTTACTCTCCTTCAGCTTATTTCTCCGTTTGTAACATTGGACTAATGGTATGTCTTCTGCAAGTGTTCTGTGGGGGATTAGGGATAATGCGTGGAAAGCACCTGGAGCCTGCCTCATACAGAGTTAGTGCTCAGCAAGTGGCTGCGATGATGATCTTTGACAAGGAAAGCAAATCTGATAGAGTGGAGAGAGCCTTAGAGTCAGACGTTCCTGAGTTCAAATCCAGTCTTTGGCTATTTTCTAGTTGGGAGATGTTGAACAAATAATTTTTGCCTCTCATCTGAAAAAATGAGAATAGTGATAGTAAATAACTCATAAAATTGAATGGATTAATGAGTGTATATGGAAGCCCTGATGTTGTCAGTTTTCCTATAGATGGGTAGACGTGTATTTGGGTTAATTTGAAATTAATATAGTTCTTTGCTATACTTTAAAAGAGTTCCTCTCAAATGCCTGATTCCTACTTCCTGGGGTTCAGTGGACAGCCCCTGTTCATTCCACATTGACTTTGATGAACCTTCGTGCTTTCTGACCAAGGAAATGGCATAATTTTATTCTATTACCATCACCCCCACACACATTGGGAATTCAGGTATAGTTTCAACACAAAAGAAAGACAGAATTCTTGTGTCTTGTCCCTTGTCTCGAGCCCTCATCCCTAATATGTGATGATCAGTGCCTTCCCTCCTCCCTAAGATTCTGAGACCTCACTGGCCAGCCCTATTCATGGTTGGCCAGCCAGAGGGATCTGGCCTGGGATCAGAGAGGCGGGAGGTAGAGCTGTGCTCCCAGGCAGTCCAGGAATGAATGGGGAGTGACAAGGCTAAGTGAATGAGGAGATAACACCTTTTTGTTGAGGAGTAAAAGTCATTTTTATTAATGATTCTCGAAGTGGTATGTGCTTCTTGTACAAAGCCTGGATCATATGGAAAAACTTAGATGAGAAGGAAAGCATTTGCTCATGATCAGGGAGTAATCACTCTTAGCCTGTGGGTGGCTCTCCTGGTCAAGGTGATCTTTGGTTTTACAATTCTCTTCTTTTGCATGGAGTTCAGGGCCCCACTGCTGGAGCCCTGCTTGTGGGCTGAGCTGGCAGATACTGCTACTCGTTGCTGCTCAGGCCACAACTGTCCACAGGGACTTTCTGTGTGCCAGGCTCCCTGGTAGAGTCTGGTAGATATGCCCTTGATCTAGCCATTTACCCTCGTTTAACCTGCACTTCAGTTACTTTGAACCTTAGTTTCCTCACCAGTAAAAAGTGAAAGTTGCTCAGTCGTGTCCAACTCTTTGTGACCCCATGGACCCCATGGAGTAGTCCACCAGGCTCCTCCTTCCATGGAATTCTCCAGGCAAGAATGCTGGAGTGGATAGATGTTCCCTTCTCCAGAGGATCTTCCAAACCCAGGTCTCCCACGTTGCAGGCGGATTCTCTACCATCTGAGCCACCAGTATAAAGGGGATTATAATCCCCAGCTATCTTAGAGAGAAGTTAGGAAGCCCAAATAACATAAGGTCTACAAAAGCTTTCTGCTAACTGCTAGGCAAATATGAAGCAGTCAGAGAAGACAATACAAGCCTTTGTTCCCTTTGAAAGAATAATCTACGTCAAAGTTTTAACTCAGCAGTTTGTTTAATTAATTTATTTATACGCTGCCTCATTCTGGAAAGGACTTACAGGAGCTCACTCTCCTTCAGATATGCTATGGCTCATGCCAGAGTGGACAAGGCACCTGGAATGGGCTCCAGTTCTGAGAGTCCTGCTGCCTAGTAGTGTGACCTTGGACTGGTCACCTCCCCTCCCCCACCTTACCGCCCACCCTGCTGGTTTTTATTACCTTAAAATGAGGAGTTTGGACCAAGTATCCCCTCATCATTCTTCGTACAGTCTGGGCTCAGCAGCTCATAGGTGTAGGGAGGGTGCAAATCAGGAAAGGGTGGGATGCTGGGAGGGACACAGCGTCCTGGATGGGGTCAGGGGCCCCTCAGCTGGGTCCCCTGGGTTTGGAACCCGGGCAGCAGAATGAAATGATGTGGAGGGCTGGTTCTGGGTTCAAACAGACCTGAATTCAAATCCCAGCTTTATCAGCTGCATGGCCTTGGATAAGCCACTTAACCTCTCTGCCTCGGTTTCCTCTTTTAAAAATGTTTTTATTTTTGGTTGTGCTGGGTCTTCGTTGCTGCTGCTTGCAGGCTTTCTCTGATTGTGGTGTGTGGGCTTCTCATTGAGGTGGCTTCTCTTGTTGCTGAGCACCGACTCTAGAGTGCAGGCTCGGTAGTTGTGGCTCATAGGCTTAGTCTCCCTGTGGCAAGTGGCATCTTCCTGGACCAGGAATCGAACTTGTGTCCTCTGCATTGGCAGATGGATTCTTAACCACTGGACTACCAGAGAAGTCCCATCTTTATCTTTAAAAGAGGTATCACAGCATTTACCTTGCAGGTTATTGGGAGGAGGGTTAAATGGAACAAGCTCTCAGTGCTGTGAGCTGCTAATGGATGGTGGCTGAGCAGGGACGGCAGAACAGGGCTGAACCCTCCACATACTAAGATCAACAAGTGCGGGGTGTCCCCTCGGGGGAGTGGGCAAGGTTACTAAACGTTCGGCAACCACATTTTCCAACCTCAATCTGAAAGTGGGGCCTGAGAGTGGGAAGGGATATTGGAAATCAGAATTGCTCCAGAAAGCCCAGGACATGTGGCATCATACTCCCGCCCTCCTCTTGGAGCCCTGACAAGGCTTGGGCTGGTTTTCCCATCAAGATGAAGGCTGAGGGCCCACTGTGTCATTTAGGGAAGGACTTCCTTGGAACCAGAAATGAGCAGGTAGACCCACTTTATCCCATACCTTGTGACCAGAGCCGTGGTGTGGGGAGTCCAGCGTAAGGGCCGTCTCTGGGCCCTGTTCTCAAGAAGCCTCTGCCAGCTGCCTTAGATGGCACCTGCAGCTCCAAGGTCAAGTTTCACTCTTAACTGGGGACATGCTGTGCTCTGTTTCTTGGACGGAAGTACTGTAGGTGGGCAGGAAGGTGTTGGTGTGAGTGGGAAGGGCCTCCATGGACCAGAGGTGATGCTATTGGAAGTTAACAAGCAGTGAAGTGAGTGAAGAATGTGTGTGAGTCTATGCAGGGGCCTGTTGTGGGCTTCCCACATCCTCTGACACCTGGGGCTGCGTGGGACTTGCCTGACAAGTGACTGGATGTCCTGGGATGCCAAGTCAGCCAGGTGGCTGGTCCAGAGACCTTCTGCCAGGGATCTGGCTTTGAATGCTACCCAGGAGAGCCTCATTCATTCATTGAGTACCAACTCTGCGCCCAGCGCCGTGCCTGGCACTGAAGCTATAGAGATGCACTAATCATGGTTCCTGCCCATGGGGAGCTCCCAGCCTGGCTTCGTGGCGAGGTGGATGCTCTCTAATTACTTTCCTTCTTGCTCACTCTTCAGTCCAGATCAAGACTTGCTTCTGCCTCTTCCTCCATGTTCGCCCCAGAGAGCTCTCCAGTGCCTGGGCCCAGCCGTGTCTCCTAGCCCAGCCCCACCCCTCCCCCAATGCCACCTCTGAGACTCCACCCTTGGGAAGGCCCACCCGGGCCCTCTTTCTCCGTGTCCTGAGGATGCACCCTGATGGTGGGAGGCGCTGGCAACAACTTTGTGTTCTCTTCCTTTTCAATTCTCTTCTTCCATGGTCTCTATCCATCCTCTACTCTCTTCTTCTTTCTTCCTCTGCCCTCTACCCTCCAGCCCCACACCCACCCAGGTCCTGGCCTGTGCTCCTCATCTGGATCCCCAGGCTTCCAGGAAAGCAGAGCCAGCCGGGCTCATTCCTATGGCAAGTGGGCAGATGCCCTCAGCACAGCCTGTGCTTCTCTAGGCATCTGCTGCAGGAAGCTTCTTCCCTTTCTTCCTCTCTTTCTTTCTGCCCTGATTCTCTGCCTCTGGCTTTCCTCCTTCACTGAGCTTCCTCCTCCTTGGACCTCTGAGTCCAGGCCTCCTTGCCTGCCTCCCTTCCCCACCCTTCCTCCTGCCTTCGCTCCAGCCTCCCTTCTCTAGCCGAGGGAAGGGTACCACCCTGGTCTCTGGGGAGAGCCTGTGAGAGCCTGTGGGCCCACTGGCTGATCCGGGTGGCACTGCCTCCCTGTCCCCCACCAGTAATGCCGCTGTCCTCTCCCTGCCCCTGCAACTCTCCACCCTGTTCCCCACAACTTTCTTTGTGCTCCTCCGCCATTCATCACGACTGCTGCCTTTCCCACTTCCTATCACCTTCCCTCTCCTTTGGGGGGTTTCCTCAAGCCTTTGTCAGCCTTATGCCTCCATCACCCTGGTTTGCTTTTCTGCCCTTCTGGCACCTTCTGTCTCTTCCCTACCCCACCCCCTTTCCCTCCCCCCTTCTCCCCGTTCCCAGTCTCCCCGCCACCTCTTCCAGGAGCAGCCTTCCTTTCACCTTTCTTTCCTCCCTCCCCTTTCCGTGGCTGCCTCTGTAACCTGTCTTATCACCAGGGCCTCAGTATACGAAAAAAAATAAATAAATAAAAAGGTCAGTGAGTGGAGGGAGCAGCAATAACCCCTAAAACAGTACTATCAGTGGAACATGATTGATCAATTGAATTCCATAGCGGCTGAAAAATGTGGGATTAAGTAGTGTATTATACGCACAATGAGTTGAGGCATGATGTTCATTTCAAGTTCATTTCGCCGGCCTCTGCCACCAGATCAGGCAATCAATAGGGGCAGCAGATATCATATATCACCTCTCTGCGGGCTGGGGAGAGAGCGCCATAATCTCTCGCAAATTTAGAGTGACAGATTTGTCAAGATCTGAAGGGCCCCTGAATAAATGAAGGAAAAGAGACTCCTCCAGCCAGTGACCTAAGGACAAAGCTTCAGTTCAGCCCCTACACACACACACACACACACACACACACATGGGCTGAGCCAAGCCACACACAGGCATATACACAAGTCTACACAGAGGCATAGTATGAGTCTCACTGCACATAGCACACACCTGTGCACGTAACATGTGATGCTGTGTTCACAGACAAATGCACTTGACTCCCCAGGACCCATTGGTGACACTGGAGTAACCACACACAAAGACACTCACTGTCTCCCTCTGCCCTGATGGAAAGGCTTCCCCAAAAGGCAGGACTCCAGCAACAGAGGATTAGACACAATGAAACATGCAAATATTAATAGCTCCAAGGGATGGCCTTAGGATGATGGCATGTCCTTGAAAGAGAAGCAGGCGCAGGAGAAACAGGGATGTGGGCTCACGCTCCCTGTGCAGTCACACCCGTACACACTCCTTTTCAGAAAGGTTCTTGTGCTGTCACTTAAACATACCCAGACACTTATCTGGATGTGTATATGTGCACAAATGCATGCATACACACAGAAGATACACAAAGGGGGAAAATAAATACGTCACCACCTAACTCAGACAGAGAGAAGCACACACTCCCTCTCAGACAGAAAATCATTCCAGAGGCTTACACAGAAAAAACACAACAACAAGTTTTTTGGCCTTAGGAGCATAGGGAACATAGAAATATCATTCATGCTGTCCCTGTGTCTGTCTGTCCACCTCAGACATCATCCTGGTCTCCATTTCTCTCTCTTTCACACACACACACACACACACACACACACACAACACACAACACACTTTCTTTGCTTTCCCACCCCCTCCAGGATGGAGTGAAGACAGGAAGTCCCATTAGGAAAGCAGATCCCCTTGCTCCATCTGGGAAACCAGCAAGAGACGATGGCTGCAGGTTGAGGTTAATCAATATGTAATATTTTCTATGGTCTCCTGAATGATATTGTATGGTGTTACTGTATATAATGCAATATTGATTATATCATATCATATAATCACCTATAAACTGATATATATAACAATCCCAGAGGAACACCCTGGGTTCTCCAGCATGACTGGCCCCAGGCCCAAGACTCCCCAGCTGGTTTCGGGCTGAGGGAAGCAAAGGAGTGGCCAAGCAGTGACTGCAAGGACCCAGCTTTGGGCCCGGGGAGTGGCAGAGCAGGGGTTCGGGGAATGTGGGCAGAGCAGGTGCTTGGCCCACTGTGCACTCTGAAGACCCCCGCGGGTCAGATGGAGAGGGCAAGGCCAGGGAGGCAGGGGTAGCCGAGTGGTGGGAGGCCCAGGGAAGGCAGCACACAGATGGGACCACCTGCAGCCCCAGGGAGTGGGCGCAGGTCCTGGTCTGTGCAGGTCTGTGGCACTGTCCTGGTATTTCAGACCTGGGGTGGGTCTCAGCTCCCTGTGGAGATGGCAGGAGGACCCAAGTGGCCAAGGAGCAGGCCTCTGGTGGAGTTTAGCCAGAGTTCAGGTCAAGGACAGAAGCTGAGAGGGGGTTGCCTCAGAGCACAGCAGCATCTGCGAGGACCCTGGCTTCAGTCCCTGCCCGAGTCACATTTCCTGGCTCCCGTGTCACCTGCCTTCCTCCTGCTCTGGTCTCAGGCCTGGCCCAACATAAGGAGAGCGCCTCTGCTGGGCCCTGGGTCCCTCCTCCCTCGGTGGTGAAGTTAATTACTTCACCCAGTCTCCGTGTTACACTCAGCCTCAGAGATTTGATGATTTTCCACCCTTGGAGTCAGTGGAACTGAAATTCATCTCAGAGCCAAGTTCAATTCTCCACAGGCTCAGTAATGCTGGCCTGAGACACCCAGCTCCTCCCCCCAGGCTGACCCGGGGCTGAGGGACAGGAGGGGTTCAGGGGAGGCATGTCCTGAGGAGACGGTGCCCAAGAGCCCCTCTGGCTCCCCAACCTCCACCTAGTCCTTCCCACCCCCACCCCCTGCTGTGACAACTTCCCTTTGTCTTCCCAGGTCGTTGAGGGGTGCTGGCTCCCTCAGTCAGGACTCTGACGCATGGCCAGCCCCTGGGTCAGCCCCTCAAAACTGGGCGTAGGTTTCCTAGAAGGGGTCCAGAGCCCCGGGGACCCAGCCAAGTGCCCACCCCCTTTGCCCACTGCTTTGCTCTGTGCCTCTGCTCACCTGCGCTCATGCCCTGAGTGTCCCTGTGTCCTCCAGATGTGTCCGAGGGCTCGGTCCCCAATGGAGACTCCCAGAGTGGCGTGGACAGTTTGCGGAAGCACTTGCGGGCCGACACCTTTACCCAGCAGCAGCTGGAAGCTTTGGATCGGGTCTTTGAGCGTCCTTCCTACCCTGACGTCTTCCAGGCATCAGAGCACATCAAATCAGAGCAGGTGAGGAAGGAGCTCTCTGCTTGGAGAAGGGAGAGGGGCTGGGCAGAGCAAGGCTTCTGGAGGACACACATACAGGTTAGCCAGTTGCACACCCAGCATCACATGTGCTGCCTGAAGGTGTGCTGTGTGTGTGCGCCCTGTAAGCACCCTCACAGGAGGACATTACGACAAAGCTGAGAAAATCATCATGGTATGTGGCAGTTAGAAATGGTGAGTTCCGGGTGCAAGTATGGCCGTAGACGAGTCTTACCCCCTTTCAGTTTCAGCCTCATCCTCAGTTTCTGTCTAGAGAATGAAGGGCTTGAACAGAAGACCTGACAGGTCACTTCCAGCCCTGCCATCCTGTGCTCCTGGCATTGGGTACTCAGGAACACCCCTTGCCTAAATGCCCCCAGAATCCTACAGAAAGTCTAAGGAAGCCTGGATGCTCTTCTTGCCCCAGGAGGTGTCAGGAAGAGAGCCCAGTGCCTGCCTCCTGCTCCCTCACCCGGCTATCCATCGTGACCCCAGGCAGGCTGACAGCCCACCCCTCAGACCCAGTACTTCCCACAGATGCAGAACAACCCAGAACACCCCAGCACAATACACAGAACACATCTCCTAACTCCTGACATTCACACGTGTGCATGTGTTCACAGACGATCCACCACCCACCTGCTCCCTCCCCACCCCTTCTCCCCACAGCCCATCAGCCAGACCACCAACTCAGCACCCCTCCATGCCCACCTTCACCCAGAAGACAGGATAGCCCCCCGGCCCCCGCCGCATGTGCATGCTCCGGCATGGGAGCACACACACATTCTCCCCACACTACCACCCAGGCCAGGCCCGCAGTGAGCACAACACAGCCTGCCGTGTTTGCACACTCAGCACACACCTGCACGCAATGCACAAGCACGGCCGCACAGGCTCTGCACAGCACAGTTCTACTCGGGACTCCAACAGCTCTCAGCCATTCGCCTTTCTCCCCGCCCGTCCTTTTATCCCATAAGCTGTTTGTCTTCATAAAACAAAAATCAAAAGTCTTTTTAAGGTGCCCTGAGCTATAAACCAACAAAGGAGGAGCTGGCCGAGGCGGGCGGCTTGGTGCACCCTCCCCGAGTCCCCGGCTGTATTACAATGAATAACCTTTATTTACTTTCATTAGACTATTAAACACCAGCACAGTCATTTTTCCCCCTGAAACTCGGAGCAGGGCCCATAAAGCAAATCCGAAGCCTAATTGAGTTCATTTTAATTTCTCTCCGATCACAGCGAATTACTCTGGTGATAAATCAGGGGGCAGCTTCACCCCCAGTAGAAGGCCTAATTTGCAGCTAATTACAAAACTGATTTCTACAGGAAGATCAATACGAGAAGGAATTGGAAATGACGAGGCAATCCTGTCCAGCCAAGGAGGGGAGGGGTCCTCTGGGGGGGGCCAGGAAGTGGAAGAGAAAAAAACAGACCCGAAAGCGCAGAAAATCAGTTTTAATTTAACGTAATATTAATCAGAGCAACTTTTCCTGCTTTGTGCGGGCTCCTGGTCGGCCCAGCTCTGGGGTCTGGCTTGGCGGTGGCTGCAATAAAAAGGCAATTACCGGAGTGTTTCAGGCAGGACACCCTTTCAGAGTCAATGACTGGCCCCCTCCCACCCTTCTGTTAGCCATGTGGACTCTCCCCCTCCCCAATTTCATACCCCAGTGCACAGGCAGAGAGCGAGGGGCCCGTGAGGCTGTCTTTGTTTGTTTTTTAAAAAGGGGCGCCAGCACCCGATCAGTGGCCCAGCAGTGCCAGGCTGGAGGCCCCACTAGGCCCTTCCCCCCAGCTCCTGCCTCTGCCATCGCATCAGGGTTCATCTCTCCTCCCTGAGACTCCCTACCCCGGGGCACCTGAAAACTCCCTTGGCCTCTTCCCAGGGGGTTTCCCATGGCTACCCCTTGCCCTTGGGGGCTTCTTAAGCAGGAGAGGCTACAGAGAGGTCGAGGGTGTGTGGATACCCACCAAGAATGGACGGGCTCCCCCTCAACTTCCCAGAGTCAGGTCTGCCTCCCCCCACACACAACTCTGCATCATCCCTTGAGCCCACCCCTCCCACCCTCCCCGCCCTCTGCCTGGCCAGCTCCTTCCACCCCATCTGGGAGGGCTCCCCGTCCCTCCTCCCCATCTGCACACCGAGGCCTCTCTCCGCATGTGTGCGTCAATAGCGAGCTGTCTCTTTTCTCTCTCCTCCCAGGGGAATGAGTACTCCCTCCCAGCCCTGACCCCTGGGCTTGATGAAGTCAAGTCGAGTCTATCTGCATCCACCAACCCCGAGCTGGGCAGCAACGTGTCAGGCTCACAGACATACCCTGTTGTGACCGGTAAGGGGGCTTCCAGGAGGGTGGGGAAACTGCTTTCAGTGGAGGCGCCTCAGCCTATGCCATCTGGGGCCTAGTGTGACAAGTGGGCTCCCTGCCATGATCTCTGTAGAAAGAGCGAGTCTCCAAAAGTCAGGGCACTTCCTCAACAGATGTGTACGGATGTGGGAGAAAGCACCATGGGCAGGGTCTCTGTGTGCTGCAGCCTGGAAAGGTCAAAGCCAGGAGGGGTTAGAGCTGGTTCTTTCTGCCCATCCTTTTGCCTCTTTCTGTGCCTTTTTTTCTTGCCTCTACCAAGGTGGTGAGAATTATGAGCCTCTCGCTAGGATGTACATGGGAGAAGGAGAGTAAATAAGCCAGGCCAGCAAGAATGGAGCCTGAGTGCCCATTCAATGTTGAGCCTCCACACTCCCGTGTCCCCCAGTCCCCTGGAGGACCTGTGTCCCTCTCCTCTGGGTGGCCCGGGAGTGCCAAAACTGTGGCTTTAGGCTTCAGGGCATGGTATCCGGTTCTGTGGTAATAGATAAGCTCAATTATTTCAGCCCTTCTCCAGCTTCTCAGAGACATCACTGAAACCAAGGCTTGATTTCAAGGCCAGACAGGGTCCCGACCCTCGATGCAGAGGGCGGGGCACCTAATCCAGGTGGACGAAGGGCAGCAGAGGCAGCTAGAGGGGAAGAAGGCCGAGGTGCGGCGCAGTGGAGGGTCCAGCTGATGACACTCCTGGCCTCTGAGCTGCGGGCTGGCACTGCAGAAAAGGGTTTCCGGGCCAGGAAAGTGCCCAAGTGGGAGAGACACACATCGAGGTGTTATTAAAATTCACCTAATTATTCTGGAGACAGTAAAGCCAATGTGCCGTTTGTTCCTTGGGAGAATGATTGAGAAGGGTCTCGGTGGGGATTGGGAGATGCTGAGGCATTACCTGCCGAGCAAGGCAAGCGGAGGTGGCCTGGGGACCTGGCAGCCCACCTGCAAGCAGCCAGCAGCAGAGACAGGGAGCAGGCTTGGCCCCACTGGAGGACAGGTTCCAACTTGGAGCTGTTTTGAACATGGCTCAGGGCTACAAGCGGCCACCATCCTCCACCTGGGGAGTTTGGGAGAGCCCTGTTGTTTGCTTTTCCATATTCTCCCTAAAGGATGTTCTAGTCCCACTGTTTCTGGCCTGGACAGAGTTGAGCTTTTAGGCTAGGCAGACAGTGTTTGAGTTCTGGACAAGCTTTTGGGAGTGACAACCAAAAGCTCGGTCAGGACACAGCACAGGACCCACTGGCCCTCAGCAGGAGACAGTCCATCGCCCAGTACAGAAGCTCCCTGAGCTGTGGGCATTCCAACCCAAGGAAGAGCGATGGCCTAGGATGGGTCACGTTTCTTCTGATCTGCTGAGAGTTTCAGTCGTCACTTCCCAAAGGTGGCCCACCCCAAGGCAGCAGCAAATCAGAGCCCAGGAGACTTCTCTACCCCCAGCTATGCTTCCCTGGGCCCAGGGCCACCATCCAGAAGGTAGAGGCTTCCTGGAATGGAGAGAAGTATCTCTGGGGCAGGGTTCTTACAGCAGGAGAACTCAGGCTGGTGCAGAAAAGTGCCTCCACCTTGAGCATCCCCCCACCCGCCTCCCCCCCATGGCCCTGGAACGGTCCCAGCTCAGCCTGGGAACATCTCCGGCTGATCCATCTGGATCCAAGTGTGAGAAAAGTTCATTTCAGACCCAGCTTGACATTCCCAGGTGGCAAGTTAGCACTAACATCTCAATCTGTATGCGACATTTCAATCAAGCGAGGAGTAACAAAAGCAGAACCATTAACATTCGGAGCTGTTCACCAGTGGTAATGACGGGGAAACTCGCTCAGAAACTGGAAATTACCAAAAAGAGAGAAGTGGTGGAGATGTGGGGGAGGGGCGTTGGGAGGGAGTAAAGGGGCAGGGAATGATTTTTCTACACTTAGGCCAAGATCCAGGGTTTGGATTAATGGTGCCATTACCCAAGAAAGGGCTACAGATTATACTCATTCTTAAAATGTTTTGCTGGCAATTAAACGTCTGCAGTTATTGATCTTTGTTGATTTTATGTCCTCCTAATTTGCATAATCTATTAAAGATGAATGATTCATGATGTGTTTATTATGGGGACAAACAGAATTTGCTGGAGGTACTGTCAAGGTGAGAAACAGGGCAGTGCCCAGAGGTTTCCTGGACCATCTCAGGAGTTGGGTCCAGCAAGTTGGCCTTCAGGCCAGGAGTTTGTGGGTAGCAGTGAGCAGTGATGTAAAGAGAGCAGACATCAGAGAGGTGGATTTTGGGTGAGTTTTTCTAGAAAGATGTTGGTATCTAGAACTGGTTTCCAAGCACAGCTCGGATACAGGAATGGCTTTTGGTGTATTTGAAAAAATCCCCCTCTACGATTCTTTATGATTTTATTTGGTTGGAGAGTATGAAGGGCTTTGGTGGGGGAGGAAAGGGCTGGAGATTTCCAGCAGGTGATTCTGGCCAGGTGTGTGCTCCAGGTGAGAGAGGGCATCCTGTGGCCACAGTCTGGCTTGAATGTGCTCAGGTGTTTGAGGAGCCCTCTTCACCTCCCATATCCTAAACTAAACCCCCAGCTCATCTTCCTCCCAGGGGACAGGCTGCTGAGGCTGTAAACCTCTGCAAGTGAGTCCTAAGGAAACAGCTCAGGAAGCCCTAGCCCAACCCGACGAGCCGACCTTATTGATATTCCTGCCACCTCCTGGCACCAGAGGCTGATTTCAAACTTCACCAGCCACTTGATGCAGCTGTTCCACAAGGTCAGGACTGAGAAGAGAGAGGAACCTGGACTATTGTTTGGAGGGGAGAGTGGAGTCCAGTGGGCCAGGACACAGCTAATCACATTGCAAGCAAGGGTGGCTGCTGGAGGCTGGGGCTTGGCCCGAATGCCTCCCCTCCCTACCTTCCATCATGGAACCAGAGAGGGAGACGGATTTTTCTGGGTAGTGTTTGCAAGTTCTGCCGAGATTTTAATTTCACTGCATCACAACTCAGCAAGCTGCCAAGTCAAGCTGGTTATTTAAATTTATCACCCACTTTCCCTTCCGCCGCTGGGCCACTCCAGCTCAGCAGCATCTCTTCTCTCCAGCCCACTGCTCTAGGCTGCTGGTCTGGAACAGAGCCGAGTCTCTCCTAAGTGATAAGGAAAAGGGGGCCAACTGGATGAGAGAGTGGGTGGGGGGCACTCTAGCCCCAGGCTCCCTCAGGTTGCCTGGCTGTGGCAACCTTCTCCCTTCTTACCCTTTCAAAGGACCTCAGAGCGGGGCTGCCATCAACCCCTCAGTGGTCCCAGGGGCCTTGGAGTCAGGGCCTTTTCAGTGAGGACTCTGGTTCTGACTGTGTGCTGATGCCTCTAAGTCTCCCATCACTGGTAGAAAAGAGCCTCTCTTTCCCATGACCTCCTCACTGTGACTCCTCTTGTCGTGTGCCTGGCCAGGTCTGCAGCTGCAGAAGAGTGTGAAGGGACCTTGGCAGTGATGTTGATCTGCGAGAGTAAGATGAATACTAGTTTCAGGATTCCCAAAGTCACTTGGAGATGCTTCTGAGCATTTAGAGAGTCCCTTTGCCTGGTGAAGATCCACCCTGATAATGAGAGCAGGTTCCCTGCCCGGGAGCCCCAGTGGAGCAAGGTGGTGTGGGAGGAAGTCAGGGCTTGTACAGCGGTTCTCCATGTTCAGTCTAGAACCCGAGGGATATACTGGGCCCCAGAGCTGCTGCACTGAGTGAGTGGGCTTCACAGCCTCTGGTGAGGCTCACTGCTGAGCACTCGGGAGTTTTATGCAAGTGAAGTTCTCCCCACCCTCTTTTAAGTCCCAGGCGGTAACAGATGAATGAGATCGATGTCCAGAAAGGGAAGATTCTATGTGCTTCTGCTGCAGCATCATTAGCCAGCAGGCTAAACTCACCAAAACACAGCTGGATAAATAACAATGAGAATTGCTAATACACAACCAAACCTCACCCTCTGGTATCAGAAACAGAGGGAGATTCAAACCCAGAGCAATGTGTGAGAGGCCACACTGGAGGCAGACCCTAACTGGGGGAGGCTGGGGTTATAACACACCAGACAGAAAACATGATCTTGGGCCCCAGAGAAGCAGCAACTAGAACTGAGTATTCCCCTGAATAAAGTCAGGAACAAAGCAGGACAACACTGTCTATGAAAGGGAAACCACAAAATCATCCCCAGGGTCCACGGAAACAAGTGAGGGCAAAATAATGTCTCTATGAGAAGTGGAGACCCCAAGCCTAACCCTGAGTCCAAATTTACACCATGGGGATGTGGCAGGAACTCCCAGCTAAGAACTTACATACAAATTTGTCCAGAATAGTAACCCACTCAGAAACCCCAGCAGGACAAGGGCAAATCTTCTTTGCAGAGACATTGTACAATCCAGAGGACATGGGACTCCCACAGAAACAAGTCCACCACTATAGATGAGCTCACTATAACAAATGATAGACCTCATGTAAATACAGACTAACGAAGGAGAATTAGTATAAGTAATAAGCAGAACAATTAATACCCCCCCAAGAATTAGAGATAATAACAACCCAAAACAATCCAGAACAATCCAAAAGCAACTATATAGTAAGCGTGTTTAAAATTCTAAAAATTATTTCTAAAAGTAAGGATGGGTGTGCTTAGTCACTTAGTTGTGTCCAACTCTTGCGACCCCATGGACTGCAGCCTGCCAGGCTCCTCTGTCCATGGGGATTCTCCAGGCAAGAATACTGGAGTGGGTTGCCATTTATTCCTCCATCTAAAAGTATGTTTTGTGTTAATCAGAAATCTTGACCCCACATCCCCTTCTTCACCACTGCTCAGCAACTAGTCAGGTAATAGTGATCTTAAAAGGGCAAAGAAGACACCTAGATCGTGTTGTCTGGGGACTTGGAGGCATGGAAATAGAGGACCCCCAGGCAGCCCTGAAAGTAGAGCCTCTCGCCTTCTTATCCAAGCTCCCATACTGCTAAGTCTCAGCAGAGAATCTTCCGTTTCGGAAAAATGTCTGAACATTAGACAACTGTAGCAGGGACGGTCCATTCCTCCCTAATGGGGAAATTTCTAAAAAGCCTTGTTAGTTTCCCCATCCTGGTGGGGATAAGCTGGTTTTATTCAAGAGCTCAGGGAAATTTCTCTGGATGCCTAGAGACTGCAGCTCTGCAGGAACCTGTAGCTGAGATTTGGAAATACCACCCACGGCAGGGGAGGGAGCAGAAGATGGGGTTCTTCTGGAAGCTGGTAAATTTGAGCAGAGGTGGAGGAAACCAGTAAGGCAAAGTTCAAAGAAAATCAGGGGCTGGCCCATGGGGCCTAGAAAAAGTTGTGTGGGCTCAGCTTCTGAGAAAAGGTTGCAGACTATTAGAAGTTCAGCCTCCTTACCCACAGCTGGGATGGTGAGCGAAAGTGGCCTTTTAGCAGATTGAGGTGTGGACCCTGGGAAACCGTCCTCTTGCTCCAGGAGTCCTGAGGACCTCTAGGAAATGCCTCTTTCCTGTAGTTAACAACCCCCTTCCAATGCGACTGCATTTCCCTCCATAAAACAAACAGCTTAGCCCTTGGCCAGCCCCTTGGGGGAGGAGAGGGCAATAAAGGCTGAGAAATGTTTCTGAAGGAGGCTGGGAGTCTCCTAGCCTTGTCTGTCAGCTCAAAGCCCCTGATTAGCTAGAGGAATTTAGGGCACAGACATCAGAGTTTCTCTCCAACCTTGAAAGGAGAGTGCTAGGGCAACTTCAGACACATAGCAAGTCATAGAGCCTGTTGCTATGGTGGCTGGATGAAGCCAAGAGGGCTTCTCCTCAACTGAGACGGCCCACTTATAAGAGGCTAGCCTCCTCCGAACATCCGAGGCCTCCAGACACATCCCCAAGGACCACCAGCCCCCAGACATCAACTCTGATTTAATTATGGGGGCATTTCCATAGCAATGAGACATTGACAGATAATGTGGATGCTGTGGGTCTGCAGCCTAGGGAGTCATTGGATCGGGGCTCCTTCCCTTCCTCCTTCATCCAGTCCACCTCTGGAAGGAAAAGATATTTCAAATAAAAGTCATTAATTTACTCTAGGACTGGGAGAGTCAGATCAAATTTGAACACAATAAAAGCTGTACCACCCTAATCTCCAGGCCTAATTCTACACCCATGACTGTGCTCACCAGCTATCCCAGCAGTGATGGGCTGCCCTCCCCAGCAGGGTGCCTTGGACAGAAGCACCCGGGGCTGCTAATGGAGCCAGTGAGGGAAGGAGAGCCATGGGGAAGAGGAAGAAGTTATAAAGGGCTCTCCGGCATCTCAGCAAAGATGTAATCCTATAGGCTTCTAAGCTGAGCTCAAATTTGGCCCATTACCTTGGGCTTCTCCTCTTGACTCCTCCCTTCATCTCCTCCTTCCATCCATGAGACCCAAAGGCTGAGCATGCCAAATGGACTGTATTTGGCCCTCCACATCATGGTCTCACTGATTTATTTAGAGATTAAGGAGAGAGGACAGTTTGAATTTAAATCAAAATATTTTTGAGGGATCAATGATCTTTATTTCAAATGCACATAGTAGCCAACTACAAAAAAAAAAGTGTTGCCGAGTAGAAAACTTCCCCGGGAACTTCCCCGGTGGTCCGGTGGTTTAAGACCCCATGCGTGCTTCTAGTGCAGGGGGCGAGGGTTTGATCTCAGGAGACTAGGATCCTCCTCTATGCTGCGTGACCTAGCCAAAAAAAGAGAGAGAGAGAACGCTGGGCACTGTTTTCATGGTTAGCTGGGTTCTAGGGAAACTTTCATCTGCTGTAGATATTTAGAGATGCTCGAAGTGTCCCAAAGAAGAGTTCTCCAAAGGTAGGGGGAGGGATCCCCCAGCACTCAACCTATTTATTCTATTATTCGGTACTAAGAAGAAAAGGTTGGCTAAATAAAAGTGAAGTCAGCCAACCCAACCTTTCCTGAAGGACCAGAAACCCTAAATAGTTGTGTCCCAGTGAATGTTATAGGAATGTATTGGGACCAAGGACTCAGAAATATCCCTGGTGGTCTCAGAGTCACCTAAGTAAAAGGCCGTTTTCCCTATAGAGCCAGTCACCTCAACAAGGTGACAGGAAGACCCCCACCCCAAGGTAATCAGAATCCTTCCTTCCGAGGTTCTGAGCTGTAGCCTCCGGACAAACAAACCAGCACTTTTTCAGCCCTGAGCTTTGGGAGGCAAGCCCTGCCACCGTTGTTACTTCAGAGAGGGCTTTGCACACCTTCAGATTGAAATCCTCCCCTCTCCCCGGTTTGCGGAGTGGGGAGGGGGAACGGCTGGGGAAGGAGGAAATCCTGCAGGAGGCTCAGAGAGCAGCCTAATGCTCTGGCAGCTTAAGTGGCCGTTTTCCTTGGGATTAGGGTCTCACTTACACAGAGTGCCTGAAAAACGCTGCGCTTTCGGAAGGATTAGAGCTGACAATGCAGTGCTCTCAGAGAACAAAATAAAGCCAGAGAGGAACTGGGAGACCTGGAGCATCGAGAGACTGTGCAAACAGGCTTAACCTCTGCCCACCCAGCATGAGGGGCTGGGAGCCCATCAGTGAGCCCAGGCCCAGCCTCCAGAGTGCCAGCACCTAAAGACTCCATTCTTCATTTGCAACTTGCTAGTGGAGCCAGAGAAGGTGGTAGCCTGGGGAAGTGAAAGAGGAGAGCACAGGGAAGTTGTCCCCTCTCTCTGAGCCTCACTTTCCTCCTCTGTAAAATGAGGGACTTAGACGAGAGGATAGTCAAGTTCCCTTTCAGTCCTTTGAGAATGCGATTCTTGCCAGCATTCCCTGTCCTTCTCCCAGGATGCTAAGGCTGCAGCTCCATCCATGGTCCAGCTGAGTTATAGGAGCACCTCCTGTGGGACCCTGGGCCAGCAGGCTAGCGTGGCCCAGTCAGGGACTGTGTGCTGGGAGAAGGGCAGGAACAGCACAACTGACTGTGTCCAGCAGGTCAGCTGTCAAGGTGCAGGCTTCACTCTGCCCACATAGCTGTGAGTGGCATCCTTGCCCAGGACACCCCAGGGAACAGAGGTCCAGCTGTGGGTGGGAAGCCAGATTGGCTGGGAGAGCAGCCGCCCTGAGCTGCAGAAATAGCCCCCTCTGCTGGAGCCCAGGGCAGGCCGACCTCCGGATGAGGAGCTATAGGGCCAAGACAGAGCCTGGGGCTGAGGGCCCTCACACAGGCACCTCTGACCCCCAGGAGAAACCTTCCGGAGAATCTGCAAACCTGGGAAATCAAGAACAAAACGAAATAGGTAGAAATATCTTCCCCTCTCCTATTAAAACATCTTTTACAGATTTAAAGTTGTTACTTTGGTGTGTTCTATATAACTGGGATTGGTCCTAAAGTGATCATAACTGATGTAGTAAATGTAAATATACAGTTTATTTAGACAGTAATTACAAATTTAATAACTGTGTATTCTTGAAAGTATTATGAACGCTTGTGTCAAATGCAGGCACAGACTGCTAACCTTGAAGCAATCTAATGTCTTCATTTTCACTACCGTATGAGAAGCAGACAAAACTTGAGGTTAGGATAGTAAAACAAGAGTTATGTTTTCTCCCCTTAGGGTCCTCCATAGTGTCAAGTGGATAGCAAAAGTGCTCATTTTCAGAGAAAGATGCTGAGGGAAGGCATCTCTAAGCTCATTGAATATAACTTTTACTGTATAAATCTGTGTCTAATAAGTCTTGTTGTCTTGCCAGCACTGAATGAAAGCATCTGTGCTGCTTTGGTGGCTTCCTTTTTATTATTTCCTTGGTCTTCTGGATGCTGACATTTGTCTTTCTTGAGATAAGCCTTCCTGTTTCTTCACATGTTATTCTACTGTTCTTTGTATGATCTGGTTTATTGGTACAATTCAAATAGTTTCAAACAAACCAGTGTCTTTCTTACTAATCAGTGTCTTTGGTCTTTTTTTTATAAACACTGACTACTAATCTTTGAGTCATGAATACTTTTGAGAACATGATAAAAGGTCATCTAAGTGTGGCATTAGTAACTATGACATCTTATATATAGCTTTATATGGACTCCCTAAAGTGCATCAGTGATACCCTACAGGATTGGTGATCCTCAGTTTAAAACACTTGCTGTGGAAAATGGAAGAACTTGAAATATGCAAGAAACAAGAAGTGACACAATGTTCTATTATAGGAAGAATTTGCTTAGCATAATCCCAGGTTACTTTCCTGGACCAAATACCTATTTTCTGGGTCTACAGTAGCTGAGAATGTCATTCTAGAACCCATTTCTGAGTATACTGCTTGTTCTGCAGTCCAGATTCTGTCATCTATGAGCTGTGAAATCTTGAACAGAATACTTATCCCCTCTGAGGTTCAGCTTCTCATCTATAAAATGTGGATTAAAAAAAAAAAAAGATCAACATCATAGGTTGATATTGGGATTAAATGAGATAATGTATAGAAAATATTTAGGACAACGCCTAGCATAATTAGTAGGTGCTCAGTGAATGCTATGGCAAGCCACTCCAGTACTCTTGCCTAGAAAACCCCATGGATGGAGCAGCCTGGTGGGCTGCAGTCCCTGAGGTCGCTGGGGGTCGGACACGACTGAGCGGCTTCACTTTCACTTTCACACATTGGAGAAGGAGATGGCAACCCACTCCAGTGTTCTTGCCTGGAGAATCCCAGGGACGGGGAGCCTGGTGGGCTTCCGTCTATGGGGTCACACAGAGTTGGACACGACTGAAGTGACTTAGCAGCAGCAGCAGCAGTGAATGCTAGCTAGTCTAGGTGCAAGTAGAAATACAGCTCTGCCCTTGGACCTTAAAGCTGACAAAGTAGCATAAATTAACCAGGGACTGAAATTTTCTTAATAAAGTCTCACTTTGCTTTTCTCTGTACTTAAAAGAAGAACTGCACTTAGTTTCTCCCAAACAGTTGATTTGATCTGGCCCATTTGGTAAGGAATGTCTGACAAAAGTGCACTGTCTGATTCAGATGTAGTGATTGCCGTAGAAATTGGCTTTAGAATCTTCAGGGACTTCTGCAGTTGAACTGAGAAGACATCCTCATCAAGTACAGTGCTTCTAACACTTTTGGGTACTTTAGATTCTCAACTACTCCTGTTTCTTGAAGAGCTTCTTTGTTTTTCAGAAAACTCTCAAAGGAGATTAATACCCCACCCCGTGGAGTTTTACTGCAGACTTTCAGTGTCAATATTTTGTTCTTTGTGTCCTGTTTTTCTTGCCTCATCCTAATAACAGTGGTGACAATATGAGATTCTGCTTGTCAGAGGACTTCTTTTTCCTTTTCTTTGGTGCATTTGGGGAGGATCTGGCTTCATGTTATCATTGAAAGGTAGTATGGTACAGACAGAGCATCACACTTTGTCATTTACCAGCTCTGCAGCAATAGGAAAGTCACAGTGCTTCTCTGTGCCCCTGTTTTCTTAACTTTAGAACAAGGAAGTGAGACCCAACATCTCAAAGGCTCTTCCATCTTTAAAACTTTGTCATCATAGGAAACAATTATCCAAAGAGAAATGCCCATCCTCTTATAATATGTGGGGTTTTATTCATGTGTGATGCTTGGTACTGCTTTCATGTTCCTGGCATCATCAGTGAGCAAAGCAAATGCTTGACTGCTTCCTATGTCTGTCAAATAATACATATTTTATAGCCATGTATTCTTCTCTGAAACTGTTTTCTCCTCTTTCTGCACTTTTGCCTGTTTGTTTGAAGAAGGTGGTTATGCTGTCATACAGTTTTAGAGTCCGTCTCCACTCCCGCTTGTCCACTCATCTGTAGTAAAGCAAGACCCAGTCCTCTGTTGATTCTTCCTTGCACAGATTCCATTACCCATTCATAGTCACTCACTGAAAGAGGCTTGCTCACAGAATGCTGCTGGGCAAATGGTATGATGGTCTTAGTAATTTGAAAACTTCCTGCAGTATGTATTTTCCATTATTGACAGTGGTGTTCCAGAAGGATATATGGCTCTGGCAAGAGTTTGGTCAATTTGTTCCTGCTCTTCAGGTGTCACCTGTGTGCTAATGAAGCCATTGAGAGTGCTTTGTATGCAGTGGCTTATACCTTTGTTGGCTCAGGGGTCCTGAACAGGCACTTCTTGGTGGTGATACTGATGTTAAAGAATCCAGGAGAGTAGAAGCACAGCTGTGTGCAGAACACCAGGAAGCTTTCAATGCTTTTTCCTCATCGTGGGTCTCTTATCTCACACTTAGAAAATATTTGAATAGCACATCCCAGATTCAGTTTTGTTTTTTTTTCAATAGAATTTAGAAATGTGTCTCTCAATCAACAGTTCTGTGGCTGGAAGCTGAATCATTTGCAAGAGAAAAATCCAGTGGAAATAAACATTGCATAGAGGTGCCTCCAGGTAGCTGGAAACACCTTTCTGGTTTTCTCACATTTCGTCTTCTCTCCTGAAGCTAGGTAAGGTATTGTGTGACACAACCTTAGAGTACAAGGATTTTGTGTGTAACAAGCTGTGAGAACCATGCAGCTGAAAATCAAAATTCAAATGCATTTAAATTCCTGTTTATTGAGAAGAAGCATCCTTCTTCTCCTGGCTGTTTTGTGGCCATTAGGGTCGCAAGAGCAAGAATTGGTCTTCTATATTCTTGTAATTTAAAACCTCTGAAAGTGAAAGTGAAGTCGTTCAGTCCTCTCTGATTCTTTGCGACCCCATGGACTGTAGCCTACCAGGCTCCTCCGTCCATGGGATTTTCCAGGCAAGAGTACTGGAGTGGGTTGCCATTTCCTTCTCCAGGGGATCTTCCCAACTCAGGGATTGAACCCGGGTCTCCTGCACTGTAGACGTTTTTACCGTCTGAGCCACCAAAGCCTCTACATCCTCCCTAACTCTCCTCTATCTTGGGACTTTTTGGCCACAAAATGCCATATCACTAATCTCCCTAGGAATTGATAGATGTTGCTGACTTGTCCACTTCTGGTCCTCTCCACTGAGAGATAGTCAAGAGGGTCATACATTTAGTTGACAATAGAAGTCAATGAAAGAAAACCACAACAAAGCAAACGTAGATTCTTCTGTCTCTCTGGGAGTCCAGAGTGATCTGTTTGACAGTTCTACTCTTCAGTTTTGAAATGTAAGAGATTAGCTATGTTAGATAGGTAGAAAGACTGTCATTCCATGGCATGATAAAGCTGACTCACAACATATGAGTCCCTCATTTTCATCATCCTATATAAATTTTTCATCATCTTATAAAAATTCATAATCCATCATTCAAACTATTTGTACAGAAAAAGCAGATTTAAAATTTACATTTTGCTCAGCTTTTCTTCTCCAAAGGACACCAACGTATATGAAACAGAAAACAATATAACCCATCTGGAATTAAGTCCATTAATTAAGTCTATTAAATCCAATAGACTGACAGAATTAATCAGTAAATTTTTATTGAGCATCTACCATATTTTCAACTGTAAGATAGAGCAGAAGACAGGGCCTGCCCTTGGTTTCATTATGATCTATTTGAGGAAGCAAACAATAGGGCTGATGCTTCCTGAACTATAGTGACTGGTAAACCATGGAGGACAGAAACTATAGAAAAGTTTAGGAGAGAGAAACTTCTCTGATAGGTAGAACAGTAGGGATTTTAAGGCTTGAGCTGGAAGGTGAGGGAAATGATAGTAAGAAGAAAATAACATGGCAAAAGCAGAGATTTCACAGCACCAAAGCCAGTGACAGCAGTCAAACTAAACCAGGAGGGGTGAGAATCAGTGTTGAGAAACCTGACTGGGAAGAATATCAGAGAGGCTTTGAAAGCCTGGTAGACTTTAGACTGCCAGAGAGACACTCAAACTACAGACTACAGAGAATCTGCAGTGGTTTTGCTAGGGAAGTGATGTGATGAAAGCAATGTTTCATGAGAGCTAACCACGCAGCCACACGTGGGATAGACTGAAGAAGGATGTGGAGGCAGGGAACACAAATGGAGGAAATGGAAGCAGGATGGATGTAGTAGACATTGCTAAGGAAAACTGACGGCACTTAGTAATTGACTTCATATGGTGAGGCGGGTGGGAGCTATGTCAAGAACAAATCCAGAGGTTTTGGTCTGATGGTCTTCAAGTGGGTCAGTAGGACTGACTGTGGGGAAGATGATCACTTTTATTCCTGTCAGGTTTGAGGTGACAGTGGGACAGCTGATGGAAAGGTTCACAGGCAGCTGGGATTGCAAAGGCCTGAGCTATGTCTTTGTCTATTTAGGAAAGGATGAATCACTCGATGTGTTAAGGTAACAGTGAGGAAACTCACACATTTCAGGGAAGTTGGGGGTGAGGTCAACTTTAAGGGGAGAGTGTCAAGGAGAGAGAGAGAGAAGCACTTTGGAATAGCCATCAGGAGGATGAGGTCTAGCGCCATTGATGAGAAGAAAGTGGGCCAGAGATGCATAGTTCTGTGACTTCTTCCAGCCATACCGCTTCCCAGGGTTGGACAGAGGCACTGGAGTGGGAGAGTGGCACTGGCTGAAGAGGAGACTAAGGGGAATATGGAGAGGAGAGATGGGACCTGGGACCCAGGAGAGGATGAATGAGACTCTCGGGCGTGAAAGTATGGGAGAGGGCAAATTATTGTTAGAGACTGGAGCATGCTAAATTGCAAAGGAGGCAGTGACCGCTTCATGGCAATGGAGGGGGTCTGCAAGGAAGGAAAGCCATTCAGGGACAGCTGTGTTCCAGAGATATCTGTGGACCATGGGTATCTCCCTCAGACTGGCATGCTTCACCTTCACTCCAGGACAGTAGGAAAGCCCTTCCTCCCACTCTCCAGACTCAGCAACAGACACCTCCAGGGACAGAAGTCCAGCAGCTAGTGGGCAGAGCAGACTTTGCTCATTGAAACTTGGTCTAATCCACTTGTACTGCTGGCTCAAAGCTCCTGATTTGCTTCGGAGATGGTTTTCTCTCTCTTAAATGTCATAAACACTAACAGGAAAATAGCCCACCAGCCAGCTCCTGCTCTTCACACCCGCCAGGCCCAACACCTGCAGCTTCACTTGGAGAGGACAGGGAATAGCCATGCGCATCAGAGAGGGAAGAGCTGAGCAAGATGATAGAGGTCGTTTTTTTCTACTGGAGAGATACAACTGAGTATCTCACTGGGAAGGAAGAGTAAAGCCAGGTCATCTCCCTCCCTTCTCCATCTGGGTTTGGGCTAGAAAGAGACACAAGCAAAGGCAAACACACACACATGCACAGAGACACACAAAGAGCTACACTGAGCAGAGGTGTATACAGACAGTTGATCATGGGACATTGAGGTGACAAGCTAGATACACGTAAGGGCTCACCTGGACCTTCTCATTCAGCTCTGCTCCCACGTGTCTGCACTCAATACTTTCTTTTCCAGAGTACCCTGGTGTGAGCAGAGGCAGGCCCCTCTCTTCCAGGCCTCACCCCTTCCCCCTTTGTGTTTTTCCAGGTCGTGACATGGCGAGCACCACTCTGCCTGGTTACCCCCCTCACGTGCCCCCCACTGGCCAGGGAAGCTACCCCACCTCCACCCTGGCAGGAATGGTGCCTGGTATGTGACCCAGCTGCAGCTGCCTAATTTAGGTGGGGGTAGCTAAACTGTGGGTGAACTGCTGCATGGTCTGTAGTCTGAGACTGGGGGTGGGGGGAGACCCAATATCTCCTCTCCCACAAACTACTGCTGTTCTATCCCTCTGTCTCTCTAGAGGCCGCAGTGGGGGTCTCTCACCCTCCCTCTTGAGCACCCCACAGAGGGAGCCTGCAGAAGGACCCCCTGTGTGCACTCTCCTGTATGTCCTGGCCCCTCTGCAGTGCCCACCCGCCCCAGCCTGTGCCCTGGGAGCACTCGGCCTCAGCTCCACCCTCAGTGCCCTAGCCTACCCCCAGCCAGCTGACACTGCTCGGAAGAGCCTACCCTGGTTTCCATGGAAACCTGGAGCCAAGAACCATTTCCAGGGGCATGTCAGTCACTCAGACAAAGCCACCCTGGTCCACACCAACCCAATGGGAAGACCAGGAGCCGACCCCACCCCAGGGAGAGAAGGGTATCAGTCCCTAAGGAAAGAGGAACAGAAAACAGGCTGTGGCAGGAACCAGAGAGGCTGGCTTCAGAAAGACACCTAGAGCACGCCCACATCTCAGAGGAGCCCTGGGGCCTTCACTGCTCCTGGGGCTCTGACCTGTCCCCCTTTGAGAGGAGCTGGGTTTGGGCTGTGAGGATCAGAGAGAAAGCGGCCATATGTAGGATCTGGTAACTATACCTGAAGGCTGTGCTCTCCCCAACCCCTCACCCCAGATTGGGAGCTGGGCTTGAAGCCAGAGAGTTGAAGTTCCTATTCACATCCACACCAAAAAACTCTTGTCTTAAAGAGGATTAGAGTCACTGGGCCTGCATCCTGTCCTGCTGGGTACCCTCTGTGTGCCCGTTCCCTGAAGCTCAGCGCTCATGGAAGGGGGGAGGGATAGAATAGGGTGACTGGCCCCATTCCTGGATGGGCCATTCAGGGACAGCCCTTGGTCAGCAGAGCTAGGGGAGGGGGATGGCAGAGTGGGAGATTGCTGCCTGGTGTTGCAGAACAGGGGGCTGAGGAACTGGGTAAAGAGAATTGAGGGTGTGAGTAGGGGGATTCCTGCCCAGATTTAGAGTAGGGGGAACAGGAGTGTTGGGTGCAAGGAGATTCTTCTGGGAAGATCCCAGGTGAGAGCAGGTGGAGACTGGAGAAGGTCTCAGAAAGATGGGGGTGCGGGGGGGGTTTAGTCTGCAAGGAGATGGGGTGAGGGGAACCGCAGAGAGCTCATGGTGGCAAGGGGGGAGTCGTTAAACAGAATCTAGTGCTGATGAGGAAATTACACTTGTTTCATTAGCGATGGGGAAGGAGATAGCTCAGTTCCTCTTGGTCACAGTTGAGCTCAGAAGCTCATTATCCTGCTGCACGCATGCTTTCCCTCCTCGTCAATAAACAGGCTTTCCAGTGGCTGCATCCCCCACCCCCACCCCAGCTCCCTCTCCGAGAGGGGCCCCTTCTCCTCTACTTAACCCGCGGTTAGGGATCACTGTAAACAGTCTGGGGTCATCACACAGGAGAAAGGGCGAGGGGGAAACCCGGGGGCCTGGCCTTTCTCGCGCGGAGGGAGGGAAGCAGCTTCCGACGGCTCCCAGCCCACGGGGCCCTACGTTCACCGCTTGCGAACCCGCGGGCAGTCCACCTGCCTCCTCCCGCCGCCTCCTTCCCCTGCTGCGTGGCCCACGTATCAAATCTCTAGAGGGAAAGGTGGGAGAGGAGTGTTTCCCAGCAGAGCCCCCACCCCCTCGCATTGGCACCGTGCTGAGATTCCTTTCCCAGGACTTTCTGGGACAAAGTGTCCCCAGGGCCTGTCTTCGCCAACCTCCCCCGCTTTCACCCTGTGGGGCTGTGGCTCCTAGAACCAGAGTCTCCACTAAAAAGGCTTTGGTCCCCAACGCAGGGCGTAAGTGCCCCTGGACTCAGAACAAGCCCTTCCTGGGTGACTCGGAGCGCTTCCGCGGGAGCGCCCCGAAACTACCTCCGCGGCGCTGTGGGAGGCGCGTCGGTGCTTCTGCACACACACACACACCCCGCCACCACCACCACGGGCTCTCCCCCTGAGGACCAGGTGGATTGTTCTGTCTCCGCCCGGCCGCCTGGCGAAGCATCTGCACCTCGGACCCGGGGGATGGCCCCTGGCCGGGCACGTCAGGTCCGTCCTGGCCTTGCGCGTGTCTGATCCCCACTCCCCCGCCCTCCCGCAGGGAGCGAGTTCTCCGGCAACCCGTACAGCCACCCCCAGTACACGGCCTACAACGAGGCTTGGAGATTCAGCAACCCCGCCTTACTAAGTGAGTACCGCCACCTGGCTGGCCGGCGGCTCAGCGCGTTGGTCCGCCAGCCCGCCAGCTCGGCCGTGCGGCTTCCGGACGCGGGTTCGACAGCCCGCCACCGGACATTTGGGTGCCCAGCCGGGCAGGCTCGTTAGCGCAGCTCTGAGGCCCCGGGATCCCTAGAGGAAGCCCGCGCCTCCCGCCCCTCCCTCCGCTCCGCTCTGTTCCCGGCGGCTGCAAGGCTCTGCGCCGCCCCACCCCGGGACCCCTTCGAGGTCCGCAGTCGGGCGGCGGCGGTCACCGATCGGGTCCCTCTCCCACCCGGTGAATGCAGTTCTCCTGGGGGCAACCGGCCCCGCAGCTCAGCCAAGGCCTCCCTGCACGGATCCTGCTAGACCCCAGCACGAGGAGGTCTCTGCTTTGCTTTTCTTTCCTTTTTTGTTCTCCTGTTTGTCCTCTCACCCAGCCCATTCTTCTCCTGTGTTAACTTCCAGGTTCCCCTTATTATTATAGTGCCGCCCCCCGGGGCTCCGCCCCTGCCGCTGCTGCCGCTGCCTATGACCGCCACTAGTTACCGCGGGGACCACATCAAGCTTCAGGCCGACAGCTTCGGCCTCCACATCGTCCCTGTCTGACCGCCCACCCCGGAGGGAGGGAGGATCGACGCAACCCGAAGCCTCCCGGTCACCGCCCCAGACCCAACCCCCCGTCCCAGGACCCCTCCAGCCCTTCACTTCACCCCGTCCAAGGCGGGACAAGACGAGTGAAGCCGCGGGCGGGACCCTCAGGCCCGGGCCCGCCGCCCCCAACCCCGCCCGCCGCCCCTCCCCGCCTGCTGGACAGCGCCGCGTCGCGAGGAGGGCCCGACCCAGTTCGTTCCCGCCTCGCCCGAGCTGGCCCCGGAGCCCACCAGCCGCACCGCCGGACTCTGGCCGGGCCCGCCGCTGCGCGCGGGGGACACGCTTCTGTGACACACAATCAGCGCGGACTGCAGCCTGGCCCAGCCCCGGAGCAGCCCGCCTCGGACGCTCCGGCGAGCGCCGGGAGGCTTCGTTGGAGGGACTGGGCAAAGGAAATGAAGAACAAAACGATTTTCTGAAAAAGGAGGAAGAGCCTCCTGCCGAGACCTCGGGGAAAATGTCCGAATCCCGGCTTCAACCAGATAGCCCCCACCTTCTGAGTGTGCCCTGCCCAGAAGGTGGAATGGGATGGGGGCGTGGGCGCCGGGCTTCAGGGATGCGCTTTGGGGATCGTCAGGCGTTTCCAAGGTTGGGACCCAAGGCACACAGGCCCCAGCAGCCCGCACCCACCGAGTCCGACCCTTGGCTCTTCCCAACTCCACCTGAACTGCCCGGTTCGCAAGGGCCCAGACAGCTCCAACTAGTGACCAGACTCTCAGCCCCCGCCTTGCCCCTACCTCGGCATCTCTTCCATCTACCCACTTCGCAGCTCACCCTCCTACCCGTCCTTTTCCGATCCCACGTCGCTCTGCATCTCTCCTCCCTAACTCGCCGCCCTCACCTGAGGCTGTCCCAGTGCCTGCCTCAGGACCAGTTTCTGCAGGCCGCGGCACTGGTCCCCCCCAGGCAGTTACCCGATGACCCCCGCCCCCCGCCCCGACACAGACTCAGTCTGCCGGTGGTAGGAGCAGGGTGTGAGCTGGCGTCTTAGCTGCGCGGAGTGGAAGGTGGGGGGCTGCCCACTCCACCCACCTCCATCCTCTTCCTCTGGCAGAAACTGAACAGAACCGCAAAAAAGTCGTCTACATTTATTTAATATGATGGTCTTTGCAAAAAGGAAAACAAAAACACCCAACAGGCTGCTGCTTTGTAGAAAGACGGTGTGTGTCTTGTGAAGGCGAACCCACGTGTATATAACTCCGCCCCTCCCGCCCCGCCCCTCCCGGTAGAGTCCCAGGTGCCCGCCCGCCTTGCCTGTAGATAACGCCCCGCTGTCTGTGCTGTGAGAGTCGCCGCTCGCTGGGGGGGAGGGGGGAACACAGCTACACGCCCACTAAAGCACAGCACGTCCTGGGGGAGGGGGGGCTTCTTTTTTTTATGTTACAAAAAATGACGAAAGAAAAGAAATCTCTATGCAAAATGACGAACATGGTCCTGTGGACTCCTCTCGCCTCTGTTTTGTTGGCTGTTTCTCTGTAAGTCCGTGTTTTCGCTCTCTCCTCATCTCTCCTCTGCATCGCTCCCCTCTCCAGCCCTCTGCTTCTCTCCGCCTCTGTCTCTCTCAGTCTTCGTCTCTCCGTCTCTGGCCTTCCCTCGGCCCCTCTCCCCAGCCCTGCCCCAGCTGCCTTGCCCCCCGAGGCGAGATCAGAGGCGGCAGCTCCAGCCCCTAGGTTCGCCCCTCGCGCCGTGCCCCGTGGGCTCTGGGCCGCCGGCGGCCGGGCCGCCCCGCCCCGTAGTTGCTCTCTCGGTAGCGGCGAAGCGCCCTGCATGTCTCCTCACCCGTGGATCGTGACGACTCGAAATAACAGAAACAAAGTCAATAAAAATGAAAAATAAATAAAAATCCTTGAACAAATCCGTAAAGGCTTGGAGTCCTCGCCCAGATCTCTCTCTCCTTCGAGCCTTTTTATTTGAAAAGGAAAACGAGAAAAGAGAATAGTTAAGGGAACTGCCGGTGCCCAGCCAGGCTCCAGTGGCCCAAGCGGGGCGGCGAGGGAGCCGAGGTTCAAACGCCGAGGCCCGGCCCATTCCAGTCCCTGTAGGGCTGGCGCGACAGGGGCCCAAACCCAGGACCCAGCCGAACCCTCGAAAGATTCCCGGATGGCTCTGGTCTCCTTGGCCACCTTCAGCGCGTCGGTTCGTTTTGATTCTTTTTCTTTTCTTTTCTGTGCACATGACAAATAAATAATAATAATAAATAATTAATAAATAATAATAAAATTTTGTATGTCACTCCCAATGGCTCCAAGTTTGTCTCTACCTGTCTCTGGAACAGGCTTTCCCTCACACTAGTCGATCTCAAATAAACCCTCAACAGTCCTCTCAGCTGCATTCCCTTTGCGACCCCTCTCCCACCCCTTTGCCCAGACCTATCGGCGGCGCATCAGAAGCCATCCTCCCCCGCCCCCATCCCCACCCCCAGCCGACCCCCACCCCGCCCTTGGAGCAAGGAGTTTTCGCTCTGCAAAACTTCAGAATGTGATTCAGAGTGATTTGGTGGCTCTACCACTCACACCCAAACTTAGGGTGCAGTCTCTCAGAACTCGCCGTCGGAGACCCTGTCTGAGTGGTAGGGAGATTGTTTGCTGTCCTGTCTCCCTCCACCTCTCCTCCGCGCAGCCGCAGTTTTTATCCCTAGTCCTCCCAGAGACCACAAACGCTTGCCACTGGTTTTCTCGCTGCGCATTTATTTCTTGGCCAGGACAGGATCCAGTCCCACAGAGACCCGGAGGAGCCTGCTGGCTCAAGCGACTTCGCGCGCCCCCTGGATCTTGCGGAGTCCCCGCCTGGGCGAGCAGCCGCTAGGATCGGAGCGGTCTGGGTGTATCTTGAGGGCGCATATTATGCAGACGGTCGCCGGCTCCCATTTCTGTTGTTCTGCGTAGGTCTACATGTGTGAGTCTAGGGTGTAGGGAAGTGGGAGAACTGTTCGTTTTTTCAAACACTCTGACTGTTCTTGTGCCCAGGTGTCCAGTGAAGGCTGACTGTGTCTGTCCCTATGTCTCTCTGTCCTGTTTAGGGGAGGGATGGAGTGATTGTCCAGCCTACTTCTGTTATACTTGGAAGGGGTCTGCCCTCCATCCCTTCAGCAACCTCCCGCGCCAGTCCTCCCACAAAGGCCACGGCCTCCACCTGGTCTCAGCCCTAGGATACTTTCCTTCTCTACCCCAGGGAAACCTTCCCAGCTCAACTTCCATCTCTGCCTCCTCCTGCTTGAAATATTTGGAAGTTCTGAGCTGCCAGAGGTGGCTGGGCAGCTGCAAGCAGGACCTGGAGGCAAACTAAGGAGTGACCTTTCCCATTGGCTAGGGACACTGTCTCCTAGACCCATACCTCCGATCAGGATTCCAACAGGCCTGTCTTTCCCCAGGCCTGTTTTCCCAGCCTACTCACATCATGATGCTGCAGGGCACCCAAAAAATCAACCAGCCCCTAAGCAGTCAAGTTCATCCACTTCCTTCTGCCTCACCACTTGTGTCTCCTCCCTAATAAATAAATGACAGCCCCACCTTCAACTTGCCCCTACTGCTCCTTTTAATCACCAGTCTCTTAGAAGAATGGTCTTTAAACCCCTTTGATCATACATCCTAGCAGTAAAAAGAATTCTGAATTTGTACTCCTAATATATTTGTGCATACGTGCTCAGTCGCTTCAGCAGTGTCTGTTTATGAATCTGTGGACTGTAGGCAAGGCTCCTCTGTCCATGGGATTCTCCAGGCAAGAATACTGGAGTGGGTTGCCATGCCCTCCTCCAGGGGATCTTCCTGACCCAGGGATTGAACCAGTGTCTCTTATGTCTCCTGCATTGGCAGGTGGGTTCTTTACCGCTAGTGACACCTGGGAAGCCCATAAGTATATTTACTTACTCACAAATTCCATAAAAAACCTCAACTAACATATTAAGAATCTTATAAGACATAAAATAGAAAAAGGATGAGACTGGAATACATAGAAATTCCAATGTTCTCTTCTCATGCCTAAATGGATTATTTTGCACCCCCTGGAAAATGTCCTGCTCAGTTCATCAGATTGGGAGCCAGTGCCTCTCACCTGGGTCCCACCAGAACTTCTTACCTTCTATTCTCTTTCTGGTCTCCTTCATACCAAATTGGATTCTGTCACTGTCACTGTGTCAACAGTGACCACCTCTACCCAAAAAAACATTTATTCTGTGTCCCTCCTGGGGAATATTCCCTGTTAGAATCAGCCTGAGGGGCCCAAAACATGCTCTACAATCTTTGAGCAGTTGCCTGTTCTAAATGCAGTCCCAAACACAAACAGGGTCTGTTCCCCAGCTCTGTTGTTCCTCAGAACTCACCTAATTCTGATTCTTCTAGCCCTGTTCCCACCCTACTCCCACAGAGTTCCTAGCTGAGGTTCACCAAATATGACAGTTAGAAACTGTCCTGGGTCAAGGAAACAATAGTAGCAAAGACATGGAGGCATGCAAATATACCAGATGAAATGGACTGGGGTATCAGCTGCCTGGGGAAAGATAGAAGGTGTTGGGAGAGGAGGCAAGAGATGAAACTTAAAAGTGATTGTAAGTCAGGACACTGATGCTGCTGCTAAGTCGCTTCAGTCGTGTCCGACTCTGTGCAACCCCATAGACAGCAGCCCACTAGGCTCCTCTGTCCCTGGTTCTCCAGGCAAGAACACTGGAGTGGGTTGCCATTTCCTTCTCCAATGCATGACAGTGAAAAGAGAAAGTGAAGTCGCTCAGTTGTGCCCAACTCTTTGAGACCCCATGGACTGCAGCCTACCAGGCTTCTCTGTCCATGGGATTTTCCAGGTAAGAGTACTGGAGTGGGTTGCCATTGCCTTCTCCCTAGAAATGTCCAAATGGTATCCATCACTCATGGCTTCTGTAAGGAAGCTGTCCCACTAACAGCCCATCCTGACCATGTTTCCACCAACAACTGTACTAGAATTGGACTCATACACAAAACTGAACTGGGCTGATCAATCCACTCTCTCAGGACACAAAACTAGGAGGAACAGAGCGAATAAGGCCATTTGACCTTGAAAGTCAAAGCCCAGTGGAGACTGGGGGATTCCGCAGTCCTTTTTTTATTTATTTATTTTTGGCTGTGCTGGGTCTTCAGTGCTGCATGGGCTCTTCTCTAGTTGCGAAGAGCATGGACTACTTTCCAGTTGTGGTGCACAAGCTTCTCATTAAAGTGGCTTTTCCTTTTTTTTTTTAATATTTCTTATTTATTTATTTATTGGAGGCAAATTACTTTACATTAATATATTGGTTGATTTTGCCATACATTGACACGAATCCGCCCCGGGTGTACATGTGTTCCCCTTCTTGAACCCCCCTCCCACCTCCCTCTTCCCCATATCCTCCCTCCAGGTCGTCCCCGTGCACCAGCCCCAAGCATCCTGTATCATGCGTCGAACCTGGACTGGTGATTCATTTCACATATGATAATATACATGCTACAATGCCATTCTCCCAAATCATCCCACCTTCGCCCTCTCCCACAGAGTCCCAAAGACTGTTCTATACACCTGTGTCTCTTTTGCTGTCTCATATACAGGGTTAAAGTTACCATCTTTCTAAATTCCATATATATGCGTTAGTATACTGTATTGATGTTTTTCTTTCTGGCTTACTTCACTCTGTATGCTGCTGCTCCTGCTGCTGAGTTACTTCAGTCATGTCCAACTCTGTGCGACCCCACAGACGGCAGCCCACCAGGCTCCCCTGTCCCCGGGATTCTCCAGGCAAGAACACTGGAGTGGGCCGCCATTTCCTTCTCCAATGTGTGAAAGTGAAAAGTGAAAGTGAAGTCACTCGGTCATGTATGACTCGTAGCGACCCCACGGACTGCAGCCTACCAGGCTCCTCCGTCCATGGGATTTTCTAGGCAAGAGTACTGGAGTGGCTTGCCATTGCCTTCTCCGTAAAGTGGCTTTTCCAGTTGTGGAGCATGGGCTCCAGGGCTCATGGGTTTCAGCTGTTGTGTCACGTGGGCTCAATAGTTGCAGTTCTGGAGCTCTAGAGCCCAGGGTCAATAGTTATGGTCCACAGGTTTAGTTGCTCCTCGGCACGTGGGATCTTCCCCAACCAGGGATTGAACCCATGCCTCCCACATTGGCAGGCAGATTCTTTTACCACTAGCCATCAGGGAAACCCTCTCTAGTCCTCTTCATCTCAGTCAAGGACAACTCCACTCTACCAGTCACTCAAGCCAAAACCTCAAACTAGAATTTGGGGTTTTCAGTCTTCCCTGACTGCTCCTGTCTCTCCCATCCCCTATCTGACCCACCAGCAAAATCAGACAGCTATACCTTTAAAATAGATCCAGGGACTTCCCTGGCAGTCCAGTGGTTAAAACTACCCACTTCCACTGCAGGGAGCTCAGGTTTGATCCCTGGTCAGAGTACTAAGATTACATGCAGCACAGTGCAGCCAAAGGGGGGAAAAAAACGGTTAACAGAATTTGACCATTTCTGATGATCTGCACTGTACCATTCCAGTCTAAGCCAGTATGACCCTTCACCTTGAATTGCAAAAAAAATTGTTTCCATCTTCACCTCACTCACCCCAGTTTACTCTCCCATCAGCAGAGTGATCCCCCAAAGTGTAGAGCAGAGATGCTCCTTCTCTGCTCAGAGCCCCCCAGTGATTCCCCTCTCCCTCTGAGCCAAACTCAGAATCTTAAATCTGATCCATAAGGCCCTACATGTTCTGGCTGTCCACGCTGTACCCCCCACCCCCACCCCCAGCTCACTGTGCTCTGCGCTTGCTGGCCTCTGTGCTGTGCTTCATTTACATCAAGCATGAGCCTTCTCAAGACATCAAGACATTTGCTATCAATGTGCCCCAAGCAGTCCCATGACTAGCTCCCCACTTCTTTAAGGTCTCTGCACCCCCCATTCCATTTGAAACTGTCCCTCCCCCATCCTGTGTAGTTCTTATGGGACTGTCAGTCAAAATACCCCATGAGCTCCTGACCATAGATGTGGGCCTGAGACCTATGTCTGTCCACTGGGGACCCCCATGTCCCTGTTCAAAGCGCGTCAAGGTAGGAAAAGTCCTCTCAGAAGTCTTGTTATTGGGGCTGGAAGAGAGAGGGTCCCTTCTTTCTTTGTGCTGTGAGCTGCAATGAGGGCTTTGGATCTCGAGGGACAGTTCCCCACCATGTGGAGAGTCCCTGCCTGAGAGCGCAGTGCAGACACACTCAGAGTCAGGCTGGGACACTCAGAGCTGAGAGGCAGACTGAAAGAGAGCTGTGCTGGTGTCATTCAAGCCTCTGGAGCCAGCTAGGCCTAAAGCAAGGCCACTTGGTACTTCCAGGGTCCTAAGCCAGCACCTTCTCTGTTTTATCACTTAAGCAAATGTGTTGAGTGTCTGCCAATTGTAACCCAAAAGCTCTGAGTTAAATAGTTCTGGGGGGCACTAATGTCCTGTTAAGAACCTTGGACCTTTTTGCTGTAGGCATTGAGAGTCATGGAAAGTTTTTGATCAAGAGAGAGTGGTGTAATAGACCTGCATTTTTAGAGGCGCTCTCTGTCCATAACATGAGGAGTGGGATATAAAGAGAGACAGTGGGCACAGGGAGGCCTGTACGAACCCACCACAGTGGTCCAGGCAGGAGATGATGAGGCCACACTAAGGATTAGCCCCACGAGGACACCAACATGGAGACGTACAAGATTAGAGTTTTAAGTAAAAGAAGAAAAGTGCTGAATAATGGACACACTGTGTAATAAAGAAGGAAAATAAGGATTTTATCACATTTTCTTATATATATGAAAACACTGGAAAGATAAATAGTAATCTAATAAAAATGGTTGTCTCTGAGCAGGGAACAGTATGGATGGGTGACTAGGTAAGGGTAAGATTTCTGTGAGTATGATTTTCTAAATGTAATTTTGAGTTTCAAAAAATTAAATTAAAACAAAAGTAAGGAGACTACCATATCCTTGACACATATAAGCATAATTGTTCAATGAATAAACTAGACTTTGCTTTTTTGTTGTTGTTGTGTGATTGAGGGAAAGGCCATTGGATTTGGTGAATAGGGGCCACCTGGTGACCAGAAAGCTAGTGCTTTCTGAAGGTGGAGGGAGGGTTGCTGGGGGAGGGGTAGCTAAGAACTGAGGAAGCAGATGGAGGCAAAGGGTAAACAATTCTTTTGAAAAGTTTGGAAGGGAAGGGGGCACAAGAAGGGCCAAGAGATGCTGCAGTGAGTGAGCTCAAGGGAGAGTCCTTTCAAGCTAAGGGCTATGTGATCCGGCCTGGGGGCCGAGGCAGAGGGTGGAGTCTGAGTGGGGAAGGAGGTTCTATTGAAAGATGGACTGAGGGGCTTATGGAAACAGGCCTGAAAGAATGGGGTGCAGATTGAGGAGTGGGGATGAATCAGAGAATTCTGCTGGGAAAAAGTTGATCATGAGGGGATAGGGCTGAGAAGCTGCTCAGAGAGCTTGCAAGAGACACAGTTGCTATCTGCTGAGAGTGAAGGGAGTAGGACTGGGTCCCTCCTTGTGGAGGGTAGGGAGCTTTGGAAGAATCATTCTGGGAGATTAAGAAGGTGGTCTGTGAGAGCCTGAGCACGTCTCCTGCCTGCAGCAGGAGAGCATGCATGGGTGGTAGATCATTGCCTCGATCCAGGGCTTCCCTTGCCCTTGTTGGCTCCATCTGTCAGAACCCAGGGTTCAGGGCCCCCAGATTACACTGCTCTCCCCTGCCGCATCTGACCCACATCCTCCTCAGTGTGGCCTCCCTACTTAATTGAACCCCAGCAGCACCTTAGTATGTTCCCATGGCCTGATCTTTGTGACTGTCCATCGCCAAGTGCCCAGGCTCAGCCTCAATTTCCTGGTTGAAGAGGCCTGTAGAAGAGCCACCCCTTCCTTAAGGAATCCTCAGACCGGAAATGCAGCCTCTAGGCAGAACGAAAAGCATGTGAGTACAGAGGCATCTCCAAGCTGAGAGCAGCAGGAACCCAGAAGTTGGCTCCCGTGATCACCGTGTGACCTTCAGTAAGCCCCTCGGGTCTCTGTCCTTGCCTCCTGTGTAAAACCAGACTCTAGGACTCCTTCCCACTTTGACATTCTAAGCTTCTGCAGTTATATGTGGTAGGTAGCCTTCAATTTCTACGGTCAGGAGGAGTTCAAGAAAGCTCTATGGAAGAAGATTGGATACATTCAGATGGGGAAGGGGATGGGGGACTTTTTAAGTTAGGAAAGGAGGTATGGATTTATTTATTTGTTGTCATCTCTCCCACCTGGGAGTCTTTACTGCCTTTCCCTCTCTCTCTTCCTAGTGTCTGCCAGAGATCTCTAGGAGAATGGTGGAGACCACTGAGGGTGCAGGATAAGGTACATGGGAGGGAGACAAAGAAAGAAGCTACTGGGGGCCAACTACATGTCCTGCCTCCCCACAACAACCCCCCAGCCCAGATCATCCCAATACTCTAATTAGCCAGTCCCTTAGGCCCCTGTTAGCCAGGCCGGCTGAGCGCCCAACTCCCTGGGGACCAGCCCCCTTACCCCCCCAGACTAATCAGTCCCTTTGCTCCTTGAGTGCATGAGCATGCACGCACACGCGCACACACACACACACTCCCTTATTCTATCCCAGAGACCCAACACCATTCTAACCTTCAGAGGATTAATGTAATGGTGCTGAATTCCCTCAATGAAGACACTCCATTTGAGATGACTGAAGGGTAGGGGAGAAGTCAGATAAAGTTTGGAGGGTCCTCTCCAATTTAGGGTTTTCTCTCAAACTTGTGGGATCAAGGATGATTTGCTACATGATTAGCAAAGCATGTAGCAGCCATGATTGGGGGTGCTCTATGGCACCCAAAACCCTGGGGCTGGCGCCTCTCAGGTCCCTATCTACGGTCAATACTTACCCCAACCCAGACCCCCTCCTCCCCTTCATCTCAGCCACCCCATCATCTCCCCACCACCCTACCCCCCGACACCCGCACTGTCAGCCCAAACACATGATAAATTGCCCTGTCAACAGAATTCATTCAGGGACCAATTAATTCCACAGAAATGAACCAGGAGCCATCAGTTGCTGAAAAACTCAGAGTGCAGGGAGCGGAGGGAGGGGGTGTGGGCGGGGGGTGGGCGGCAGAGGAGGGGACGGGGAGGCTGGGGAAGTTAGTCTGACAGAAATTGGTCATTTAATGCTTAAGTGCACGCTAGACAGCCCTGTCATCGCCCGCGGCCCCCGTGCGGGATTAATTATCGGTGGAGGAGAGGGCAGCCCGGCCCAGCCCAGCCGTCTGTCACCAACCAAGGCTGGAGTCACCCAGGACTTGGCCACCCTAAGTCCACTTCCAAGTCTCCAGGCCGCCTGCCCCCTCAACCTCCAGGAGTCCCCAGATCCCAACCCTAGGCCCAACCTCATATCCTGGACCACATTTAGTCAAGTCCTTACCATCAGCTATCTAAACCAGGAAGGCGTCTCTGGCCCCTTGACTGGGTTAGGCCCCATATGTGCCCCCATCATTACCCTCAACCATCTTGAGTGACTCTCTGTGCAGAGTCCAAGGCATGACTGTCCCAACCATTGATCCTAATCTGAGGAAATGGCACCATCTTCCACTCAACGGCTTATGTCAGTTCCCTACCAGTTCTCCTTGACTCCTCCCTCTCCCTCATCCACTCAAGCAATCAGAATCCAAGTCCTGTCAGTTCCGCCTCCTGGAAACAGCAAATCTGGGCCACCTGCTTCTATCTCTCCATCACCAAGATCAGCAAATCTGCCTGCTCTCTCTTGCTTGTAGCTAATGTTATCTTTAAAGATGCAAATAATATTCTGGTGTACTCCCCCACCATCACACACATACACACTGACTTTCAGTTTAACACTCTTTGGTGGACCACCATAGGCCTTCAGGGGGTGAAGTCCAAACTCTTGACTCACAAGCCACAAAGCCCCAACCTCTGCCACCTGCCCAGCCTCGCCTCCAGCACACTTCCCCCCTGCTTTCTCTACTCCAGCCCCAATGACCTTCCCTTCCTGCCTTTGCAGACACTGTTCTTCTTGCAGCCTGAAAAGTTCTTTCTACTCTGCAGCCCCCACCACTTGACTGACTCCTATTCATCCCTGAGATTTCAGATTAAATGTCACTCCCTCCAGGAAGCTTTCCCTGAACCCGTGATTAGATTTCACAACTCCCAAACTTACCCATCCATCAACATGTCACCCTACTTGTGCACTGTCTCTCTTTCCACCAAATGTTAAGTTTCATGAGAATGGACTCCATGTCTTTATCCTTTGAGCTTGGCACTTAATGGAAACCAGAAAATACTTGTTGAATAAATAAGTGAAAGAATAAAAGCCTAATCTTGTCTTGACCCTATGCCTGGCCTGACTCTGGGGCCATGTTCCCCAGAGCCAGACCTCTCTGGGGAGCCCAAGATATTTAGGGTGGCTGAAAAGATAAGAAACCCTCAGAGAACACTCAGTCAACCTGTGAGCCCATCAGACTGACTTAATTCAGTTGTGCTGGGTGGGTTCCAAGGAGGCTGCAGATAGTTGGAGGTTAGAATGGTAGAGACAATGGCCAGGACTAGCTAAAAGAGCAAAACCCAGGATCTGATGAAGCATGCTCTGTGCAGCAACATGGGTGCATGTGAAACACAGGACTGATCTGAGGAGAAGGAAAAATTGTCGGCAAAGTGATGTCTCTGCTTTTTAATATGTTACCTAGATTTGTCACAGTTTTCCTTCCAAGGAGCAAGCATCTTTTAATTTCATGACTGCAGTCACCATTCACAGTGATTTTGGAGCCCAAGAAAATAAAATCTGTCACCGTTTCCAATTTTTCCCCATTTACCATGAAGTGATGGGACCAGATGCCATGATTTTAGCTTTTTGAATGTTGAGTTTTAAGCCAGCTTTTTCACTCTCTTTCACCCTCATCAAGAGGCTCTTTAATTCCTCTTCACTTTCTGCCATTAGCATGGTATTATCTGCATGCCTGAGTTTGTTGGTATTTCTCCTGGCAATCTTGATGCCAGCTTGTGATTCATCCAGTCCAACATTTCGTATGATGTACTCTGCATAGAAGTTAAGTAAGCAGGGTGACAATATATAGCCTTGACATACTCCTTTCCCAACTTTAAACCAGCCCATTGTTCTGTGTCTGTTTCTAACTGTTGCTTCTTGTCCTGTATATAGGTTTCTCAGGAGACAGGTAAGGTGGTCTGGTATTCCCATCTCTTGAAGAATTTTCCACGGTTTATTGTGATCCACACTGTCAAAGGCTTTAGCATAGGCAGTGAAGCAGAAAAAGCCTCTTGCTTTTTCTATGATCCAACAGATGTTGGCAATTTGATCTCTGGTTCTGTTAGGGGAAGCACACTGATTGAAACCACCCACCCTGGCCAGGCACCATAGTAACCATTTGCATGAGTTATTTTATGACAGGAGGTCCTGGTGAGGAACACAGAACTAATAAGCCTCCACCAACCGGAAGAGTTCAGGAAAGGTCAAAAGGAGACACCACATATCCGACTACCTCCCAGAATCCTTCTCTCTGGCATCCATCTGGGCTGAACAAGGTGTGCACCACCAGGAAGGACTCTGAGTCAGAATGATTGGCTAAGGACAACCTGGAAACTAATCCCATCACCATAAAACTCAAGACTGCAAGCCAAGAGACAGAGCTGTTCTCCTGGATTCCCTTACCCTATTGCTCTCCACCTGGGTGCTCTTTCCCAATAAAATCTCTTGCTTTGTCAGCACATGTGTCTCCTCAGACAATTCATTTCTGAGTGTTAGACAAGAGCCCAGTTTCGGGCCCTGGAAAGGGTTCCCCTTCCTGCAATGGTTCCTATGCCTTTTCTGAATCCAGCTTGTACATCTGGAAGTTCTCATTGCACATACTGCTGAAGCCTAACTTGAAGGATTTTGAGCATTACCTTGCTAGCGTGTGAAATGAGCACAATGGTACAGTAGTTTGAACATTCTTTGGCATTGCTTTTCTTTGGAATTGTGATGAAGACTGACCCATTCCAGTTCTGTGGCCACTGCTGAGTTTTCCAAATTTGTTGACATATTGAATGCAGCATTTTAACAGCATCATCTTTTAGGATTTGAAATAGCTCAGTTGGAATTCCATCACTTCCACTAGCTTTGCTCACAATGGCTCCTAAGGCCCACTTGACTTCACACTTCAGGATGTCTGGTTCTAGGTGTGTGATCTCACCATCATGGTTATCTGGGTCATTAAGACCTGTTTGTATAGTTCTTCTATGTGTTCTTGTGGTCCTAATATAATATAATGTGGTAAATATGTGTCACCAGGTAGAAGTGATTCAGTAGGGCTGTAATGGCATAATCCAAAACAGGATAACCATACAACAATTTACTAATATCAACCAGGAAATGATGGGTGAACTTACTGGTGAACAATCTGCAGTTATATTGTGATACTGTGGCAAGAATGGGGTAGAGCTGGAATTCAAACCCAGGTCCATCTCCCTTTTAAAGTACATCCATGCCCTTGACATTGCGTTATCTGCTTTAAGAAGTTCGGCCCTCTAGGTAAGAAGCAAAACAGGGAACAAGTTGAATCACAACATAAATATGTAACATATTCCTAGACATAAATTTTATTAAAAGGTCAATTTTAAGGTGGATAAAATGTGTATAATAGGCAAATATTTATATAAGAAAGGAGGAATATGAATGCATATTTTATGAATGTATAATTTTACAAAATGGAAAGATAAAAAGGTTTTTTTAAACATTGATCTATAGAAGAAAGGGGGAAACAAAATGGAGAAGATAGGGTAAAAGGTTGCCATCACTGATATCTTATATTGTAGATATGACTTTAGAACCATGTAAATATTTTATATAATGTCACAACAAAATTAAATCAATAAGCAATCCCCCCAAAAGCAAAAGCCAAATAAAACAAATGAATTTAACTCTCTATTGAGTTGGTATCATAACCACATAGAGAGAAATTATTCCAAGTAATTTGAAACCTAGTAGTTGACCAAATATACATTCTCTAGTGGGGCACACACTGATTAAGCAAATAAGCAATGATATTTGTATGCTTGGAGTTTTTTTTTTTTTTTTGGTGTGGGAGAAACAAACAAACCAAATGGAAGATCAATTAAGTAAAATCCCTATAGTCCTGGATTTAATTGGATGTATTAATAGTAACTTGATGCATTTCATCTTCTAAAAAATGCAGTTCCTGGCTCTGTGCACTGAAAAGGACAAGAAACTAACCAACTCGATAGCTGTAAGCACCTCTAGTTCCTAGACTCTGGTCTTTAAATACCACTTTGCACTAAAAGCAACCAGGACTCTTCGGGGAAATGGAAGATGTCATATTTGAAACATTAATACACAAGATGATCAAGGAAATCTTGTCATAACAGAAAGCAAGAAAGCTATCAAAGATTACTAGGATCATGTCAAAAGGACTTAGTACCCATTAGAGGCTCCCATTGACCAATAATGAGATAATCGAGCATCAGTGAGAATAATACCTGCAACTGACTGAAATTCATCAAACGTATTTGAACCCATGAGTTCATAATTATACTTAAAAGAAAAACCCTTATGATCTTCTTTAGAGGAGGGAGGGAACTAACTCATTATTTGGGAAAATGATAAATAAAAGGAATCAAGCATTTCTACTACTTTTCTTATAAGAACTATACTTCAGGAAATCAATAGTGGAAGAAGGGAAGTTTCTCTTTATAGACGTCTTCCAACTAATAAATGAAGAAGGAATGGATAGACTTAAGAGTATCACCAATTTGCAACCCCAGTGGAATAACAGATTTAAGCAATGATTATTAATGGCTGTTAATTTCATAAAAAGAGAAACAACAGAATACTATGTGCCTCTTAATGAAAATACAAAGAAACAAAAAAATCTTTAAACGTAGTATTTAAAAAAAAAATCAAACCTGAATCTGACTAAGCCTTTAGCTGTAACTACCATTTTACAGAAAACACTATAAACAAAGAAACCACAAGGGACTTCCCTGGTGGTCCAGTGGTTAAAAATCTACCTGCCAATTCAGCAGACATGAGTTCGAAACCTGATCACGAAGGATTCCACGTGCTGTGTGCACCACAACTACTGAGCCTGCATGCTCTAGAACCCATGCTGCACAATAAAAGAAGCCACCACAAATGAGAAACCAGTGTACCACAGCTCGAGCGTAGCCCCTGCTCATTGCAACTAGAGAAAGCCCGTGCACAGCAACAAAGACCCAGGACAGCCAAAAATAAGCAAATAAAGAAATCGCAAGGATGCAATCTGATCCATACTCTTCTTCTTCTCTTTTTCTCTTTTTTAATATTTATTTATTTGGTTGTCCTGGGTCTTAGTAGCAGCTCGCGGGATCGTCAGTTGCAGCCTTCAAACTCTTAGTTGTGGTATGAGATCTAGTGCCCTGACCAGGGATCGAACCCAGGCTCCCTGCATTCAAAGCATGGCGTCTTAAGACCAGGGATCGAACCCAGGCCCCTGCATTCAAAGCATGGCGTCTTAAGACCAGGGATCGAACCCAGGCCCCTGCATTCAATGCACGGCATCTTAGCCACGGGACCATTAGGGAAGTCCCATGATCTAGGTTCTTCTTTGCATAGTTTCCACAGACTGTGAGAAACTTTAGTGCAAATAATGTCTTCTTCAGTGAAGAAATTGCAAGGGGGGAAAAGAGTAGACTAAAAGAGACTTAAGAAACATATTCACTAGTTGCAATATACTTGAATCCTGCAAGTAGTTAAAAGAGGAGGAGGATTAGGAAGAGGAAAAGTTATGAGGTAATCAGGAAAAAGTAAATATGACACAAATTACACATTCAGATGTGCTAGTGATATGATGGTCATTTTAAGAAGTCATTTTATTTTAGAAATATAAATTTATATACAGATTATATGATACGGTGTCTGGGATTTGCTATAAAACAAGTCTGGGGGTTGGAGAGGTGGAGAACTATATAAAACAAGACTGGCTATAAATTGATAATTGTTAGTTGTGCTTGTTATACTAGTCTCTCTATTTCTATATATGTTTAAAATAATAAAATTTTAAACCACTTTTATATTAAAATAAACTAGTTAAATTTGGGGATCACTGTCTCCCCTCTTTTGACTTTTCAGAAATTCAGTTGCTTAGCTGTCCAAGACGGAGATTCTGAAGAAAATAACCAGTCCAAAATAAAATACCTCTAGATTCTGGCAATTGGAGTCTTCCACAAAACATCTGGGTCCCCACATTATCACTTTTAAGTGGTATCTATTAATCAACAGATATCAAACATGCACACAGAGTTTTCAATCTTTTATTGCCTTACTTTTGTGTTGACGGACTGGAAAGGATACTAATGATTTAAAATAAGTTTCTAACTTGAAATAAAGGCCAGAATTAACTATCACAAAGAAAATGTGAAAGAATCAAAGTCAATTCAAGGAAAAGAATAAAACTAAAAACAACCTCCCCCCAAAAAACTATCTATAATTAATAGTCTGAGATGTAAAGAAACTGACCTCTGTGAAATAAAAATTGTGTATTTTTAAGGTACATTCAGAGAGTAATAATAATTTGCAAACTTCTAGATATTAATACATATGTATATGTGCATATATGAATAGGTATATATTCATAAACATAACAAAAGTAAAAATATTTAATAGAAGATTTTCAAGGTAAAGTTAAGAAAATATCCAGAAGGTAGAATGAATAGCCTCAGAGATAAAATTAGAAAAGAAAAAAATAAGAAAAATAAAGGACGAGTACAGAAAGTATAAACATCTAATGGGAGTCTCAGAAAAAAATAGGACAAAGAAAATGAAAATTAAAAGATTCATTAAGGTTAAAAGGTTAAAATTATTTTTAAAATGATTCCAAAAATTTTCCCAAGTTGAAGGGCATGAAATTTCTAGATTGAAAAGGACAATCAAATACCCAGCACAAAGGATTTACAAAGTCCCACATCAAAGCACATAATAATAAAGTTTTAGAACACCAAAAGATAAAAAGAAGCTTCCAGAATGAAAGAAAGAGGAGAAATACAGCAATTTGAAAATAATAATGGCAACAAATTTCTCAACAGCAACAGTGGAACTATTAGATAAAGGAACAATACCCTCAAAATTCTTAGGAAAAAAGGATTTCAAATTTATAATTCTATATTCAAACAAAATATCACTTAAGTGTGAGAATAAAATATTTTTCACAATTCCAAAGCTTCCAAAAATCCCCATGCTTTATTTCCTTAAAAATTACTAGATGACTAGGGAATTCCCTGGCAGTCCAGTGGTTAGGACTCTGCGCTTTCACTGCCATGGGCCTGGATTCCATTCCTGGTCAGGGAACGAAGATCCTCCAAGCCACGCAGTGCAGCCAAAAAAAAAGAAGACCAAACTAAGAAAAAGGAATATTTGCAACTCAGTAAGCAAAAGGTCTAACACAGAAGAAAAATGAGGGGAATCATCAAAATGATGGAGAAGGAAAAATCCAAAATGACGGATGTGCCGCACTTCCATGGAATAATCAGTACAAACAGGAACTAGAACAGGTATACCACATAAAGCTGTGTAAATTGACCAAAGATGTCTCGTGTGGGGACCATAAGTGAGAACCAAAATCCATTTAGTGCTCTGCTTCCCAAGTCACATTTCTGATGAAGAGGTGCATCAAACCTTGAGGAAGAAACCCTTACTAATCAGTCTTCCCAAAGAGAGCACTATTCTGTAATTTGTCAACTCAAGCTCTTTTTTTACAATCCTTCAGGCCAGAGGGGTTCCTTATAAAAAAATTTGCTCAAGGGAATTTCCTGGTGGTCCAGTGGTTAGGACCCTGTTTTTTCACCATCAAGGGTGTGGGTTCAATCTCTGGTCATGGAATTAAGATCCCATAAGCTGCATGACATGGACAAAAATTAATTAATTAACTAATTAAAAATTTACTCAGAAGGGACATCTATGTTAGTGATGGCACTAAATAGGAAAATTATAGGTCCGAAAAGGATACCACCAATAAAAGTATGGTAACAATAGATTACAAAATATGCTTGACAATAATAAAATATTTCATATTTCTGTTGAGAATTTGGAAATGATTAGAAATAAGTAACTAGAAAATTTAGCAAACCACTGGTGGCAGGGGAGGACCTGAAGCAATTATTAACTCCAAGAAAAACAAAAAGATATGCAAGAAATAAAATGTGATGAAAGTCACATGAGTCAGCTGTTAAAAAAAAGAAAAGAAATATTTACACTTTTATACATAAACACAAAATATTGACTTCACTCTGAATTGTGATAAAGTATATTGAAAGAATGAACATAGATAAAATGATAGATGATGGTATCAGTTCAGTTCAGTTCATTTCAGTCGCTCAGTCGTGTCTGACTCTTTGCGACCCCATGAACCGCAGCATGCCAGGCCTCCCTGTCCATCACCAACTCCTGGAGTTTACCCAAACTCATGTCCATTGAGTCGGTGATGTCATCCAGCCATCTCATCCTCTGTCATCCCCTTCTCCTCCTGCCCGTAATCCCTCCCAGCACCAGGGTCTTTTCTAATGAGTCAACTCTTCGCATGAAGTGGCATAACTATTGGAGTTTCAGCTTCAGCATCAGTCCTTCCAATGAACACCCAGGACTGATCTCCTTTAGGATGGACTGGTTGGATCTCCTTGCAGTCCAAGGGACTCTCAAGAGTCTTCGCCAAAACCACAGTTCAAAAGCATCAATTTTTAGGCGCTCAGCTTTCTTCACAATCCAACTCTCACATTCATACATGACCACTGGAAAAACCATAGCCTTGATTAGATGGACCTTTGTTGGCAAAGTAATGTCTCTGCTTTTTAGGTTGGTCATAACTTTCCTTCAAGAGCCCAATTCTCATCTTCCATAATAGATAGCCAATAAAAGTATCTAAAAAATGAAAAGTCAAAAAAGCAAAATAAACATGATATTTCAATAGAAATAGAGAAGCAAATATCAGAAGATGTCACTGAACAATTTTAAAATGGTAGTCTATGAGGACCTAGTAGGGAATAGCTATCACCTGGTATTAGTTTAATTTTGAGTTACCTAATTATCTTTAATGAAAATTTCGGAGATATATGAAAATAGAATAGTCAGTGAATTCCCATATTCTAATCACTCAGTTAGCCAATATCAAGATGTTGCCACACCTGTATCATGTAAGCATAAAGTTTACATTTTTTTAATTAAAAAATGTTAACAAATTAATAATATGGCTACCTCTGAGACACAGAAAAAACAAATGTAAACAGTTACATTTTAAATTTTATCTTACAAATTCATACATTCACTATTCATTTGATCCTCAGAACAGTGTGAGGTAGATACTAGTATCACTCCAATTTGACAGAAAAGAGTTGGCTATCATTTGAAGTTTTTTCAATGAGAAAGTATTCCTTTTTAAACAATAATTTTTTAAAATAGGCCATAGATTTGCAGCCACTTAAGCCGACTGTAAGCTTTTCCCCATCAGAGTGTAGTGTGCAATGCCTGCAAACAGTATATGCAGCCTGTTGTCTGTGTGGGTTGCTCAAAGGGACCCTGGAGACAGCCCTTTCCAGGACCTTCATGCTGGCATGCTGTCCCCAATCTAGGTTCCAGACAGGTAGGCGCAGTGCCTTTGAAAGAAGGGCACAGTGGCCAGGGTCCACATTAGCCAAATCATAATGTCTATCTGCACCAAGCTGCAGAACAAAGAGCGTGTGACTGAGGCCCTCCTCGGGGCCAGGTTCAAGCTCCCTGGCCATCAGAAGATCCACATCTCCAAGAAGTGAGGATTTACTAAGTTTGTGCGTGTGTTCTTAGTTGCTCAATCATGTCTGACTCTTTGCGATTCCATGGACTGTAGCCCACCAGGCTTCTCAGTCCATGGGGATTGCCATGCCCTCCTCCAGTGGATCTTCCCAGGTATCGAACCCAGGTCTTCAGCATTGCAGGTGGATTCTTTACCATCTGAGCCACCAGGGATGCCCAAGAATACTGGAATGGGTAGCCTATCCCTTCTCCAGGGAAAAGGCTGTACCTTTTTAGACTAACTTTTAAAAATACAGTATGATTTATTTGAATTTTCGTATTTTATCTTCCCAACCGAAGAATCGAACTACGGTCTCCTGCATTGCAGGAGGATTCTTTACCAGCTGAGTTACTAAGTTTAATGCAGATGACTTTGAAAAGATAGTGGCAGAAGAGCAGCTCTCCCCAGATGACTGTGGGGTCAAATATATCCCTAATTGTGGCCCCCTGGACAAATGGTGGGTCCCGCACTCATGAGAGCCATGGTACTGTCCCCTCTTTACTCAAACCCACCAGTAAATCCTACTTTCCTGTCAAAAAAAAAAAAGAAAAGTAGGCCACAGAAATCTATTCCCCTTCTCATATGATAGCCATTTGGCTACTAGCATTCTTTTTTTTTTTCTTTTCTTTTTTAGTTTAAAAAGTCCCAGTTCTTCCAATGATGCTTCAAAGGTAGAATTATTACACATTGCAATTGTTAATAACACTTTCTTTTACTGTCAAATGTACCGTAGTTTAGGTAATATTTTATGGCCATTATTCTAATAGGATTTGGTATTTAGGTTCTTTCCAGTGTGGGTTGCCCTACCCTGGACATCACTCTGAAGAAGTGTCTTCAGTCTTGAACCTAGCAAAATACGGAACCTTAGTGGGACCATTAATCTTTCCTGTTCCAAGCTTTCTGCATCTAAGGCAGGTAGGGAGCCTAGGAGTCATTATACTTCTGGATCATACAATTGATCCACGATGAATTAGCTGTCACATAAATTCAGTCTTTTTCAAGTGAATCATCCCTAAAATAGGACTCCCAGGCCTATGTTTGCACCTCTGATCTTTGTAACCTGCCTGTAGGACTCCACATCCACTCTCCTCCAAGTGTCATTTGTTCATGTAGGATCATTGTTCCAGCCTGTCATGATCATTCTAATTGCAATTCTGTCATCCAGCTTATTAGTGATCCTTGTCCTCTTTGTGTCATCTGGAAGTGTGATGAGCTGGACACCTACATCTTCATTTGAGCCACTGATAGAAACATCACATGACCAGGTTCAAAAACCTCCAACTAGAAAGACATACCATCATCACACTTCTTTGGGTACAGTGAGTCACCATTTATGAATGCTCCAAGCAGGGTCACCATCAGCCCACATTTCTTCATTGCATCCACAAAGATAATAGCACAAACTGCTTCATCCGCTATTGAAATCAAAGAACAGTATCTTCAGGATTCCCCTAACCTCCTTGTTCAGTGTCCTTATCAACAAAAGTGTCCTTATCTACTCTTTGGCAAGTATTCCTAAAGAACTCATGTTGGCTTCTGCCAAAAGGTAGACATGTTTTCCTTGTTAGGCATTGCCAGACCCCATATATAATAATCATTTCTAGAATTTTGCCAGGAGTCAATCTCAATCTTCACAGTCTTTAATTTTCAAAGCTATTGTTTACTCCTTGCTAAGTATTATGGTAGTCCTTGTCCATCTACATGCTGTAGCACCCCTCTGACCTGCCAGGATCCCACGAAGGTCACCAAATGCAGATTCCTAATTGCATGTGATTTTGACACTTGTCTGGACCTAGATCTTTTTAACCATAATTTTTCCTGCTATTTCCGATTTAAAGTCATTCTCCTCAACACTCCGGAAAGAAGGAAAAAGGATAGATAGCAGCTCTCTTCTCTGTCTTCGGATAACATCAACAACCCAAAGGTTGTTCTGGGTATTAAACACATTTTAAATCTTTATTTACTGATTTATTCATTCGTTAATTCATTCACCCATCCACTGATTCATTTATGTTCAATCACACAAGTATTACATACTTATTAAAATGCAAATAGTACAGATAAAGCCAAACCTAATTCTAGTCCATTCTTTTTTTATATTCATTCTGTTTATTTCTCATTTTTATTTTATCTTTGGAAAGTCGTTTTATTTTAAATAAAGAAGTGTGTACATGTCAATCCCAAACTCCCATTCTATCCCTCCCCTCCCCTTCCCCCCGCAAGTAACCACAAGTTCATTCTATAAGTCTTTGAGTCTGTTTTGAAAATAAGTTCATTTTCGTCATTTTTTTAGATTCTGCATATAAGCAATATCACATGATATTTGTCTTTCTCTGACTAACTTACTTCAATTAGTATGATAAACTCTAGGCCCATCCATGTTGCTGCAAATGGCATTATTTCATACTTTTTAATGGCTGAGGAATATTCCATTGTATATACGTACCAAATCTTCTTTATCCATTAATCTTCTGGTGGACATTTAGGTTGCTTTCATGTCTTGGCTGTTGTAAACAGTTCTGCAGTGAATACTGGGGTGCATATATCCTTTCAAACCATGTTTTTCTCTGAATATATGGCAAAAGTGGGCTTACTTAATAATATGGTAGTTCTATTTTTAGTTTTTTTTAAGAAATCTCCATACTGTTCTCTACAATGGCTATATCAATTTCATTCCTACCAGCAGTGTAGGAGGGTTCCTTTCTCTCCACACCCTCTCCAGCATTCACTGTTTGCAGATTTTTTGATGATGGTCATTCTGACTTGTGTAAGGTGATATCTCATTGTTTTTGATTTGCATTTCTCTAATAATTAGTGATGTTGATCATCTTTCCGTGTGCCTCTTGGCCATCTGTATGTCTTCTTTGGAGAAATGTCTCTATAGATCTCTGCCCATTCTTTACTGTTACTAGATCGGTGTATGTTCTTCCATGCACTTACACACACATGTACATATAGAACATGTACTTTGGATTTTTTGTTTAACTATGTTAGCATATCCTGTAGAAAATGTTCCCTTATTAATATTTTCCTGGCAAAACATCTTTAGGCTTTTAGTACCCCAACCGTAGAGAACCCATGTATATCAATCGCAGTAATGTTTGTCAGTTTTTGTTTACAGAGGGAAAATATATACGTATTTGCATCCCCAAAGCTCAATATAGCATTCTAAACATATTGATGGATGGGAAAAATCCCAAGTTACATTTCAAATAGAGCTGATAGGGTATCAGAATCATGTACAAACGTTTTGAAAAGTGTCAACAAATGGGATGTGAGTCTGGAGTGTGGCTGAGGCTAAGAAGACTTATTGTTAACAAAGCAACCATTCATTACAGCTGTATTCTTGTTTGGTAATCATGAAGCAATATACTGAGCTTTTTACATCCTAATGTAATAATTTGTTAATTCTGTATGGGCATTTACTGGGATCTAGTTACATTTCTTAGGAAATTTGTTGAAAGATTCAAGTTGACACACAACCTGTTTCCATTTTTCCCATTTAAAATAATGGAAAACAGGCTCCAAGTTAGTATTTTCACACAGAATGTTTCATCGGAATGAGTGGATTTCTGATTTAAGAGGGAAAATGCCCATTCATGAACAAAAGGATAAACAAAACGTGGTATATAATGTGGTTTATCCATACAATGGAATATATCACTTGGTCATAGAATGGAATGAAGTTCTGATATAGGCTATAACATGGATGAATCTCAAAAGCATCACACTATCACCTGTCTTCCGCCCCCACTATCTTAGGCTAATGGTTTCAACCTAGGTCTTTTTCTTAATTTTTATTTTATATTGTAGTATAGTTGATTTACAAAGCCATGGTCATTATGTGCTCCCATTGCAAACCCCACTGGTCTCTCTGACATCCCTGCAGCAGGTCATACTGCTGCCCACTCCCACCTGCTTGGACCACTCTTCTCCCTCAGCTTCCTGATGACACACTCCTGATTTTTTTCCAGCCTTTCTGATGGGGATTCTCAGCCTTAATCACTGGCTGCTCAAACTTTACCTGCCCCTCATAGGATGGTGCTTCCAGGTCCCACCCTTAGCCCTCAACCCGACCCCTCCTCAGTCACCATGACCCTTTCCACAGCTTCAGAGGTCACACAGACACACTGACAACTCCTAACCTGTTATCTTCAGCTCTGCTCACTGTCTGCCAGTTTCTTATGTCCATCAGCCTAACAGACACCTCCACCTGGAAGTTCCTCTGCAACCCCAAGTCAATGTGTTTAAAACTAAATAGTGCAACATGTTCCCCATAAGCACACACACATTTGTGGGTGGTAGGATTAAATGTTATATTTTGGACATCTGAATTTTCTAGTTTTTCTTCAATTAACAGCCATAGCTCATATAATGGGTTATGGATGTTAAAGCAAGATAATTCCAGAAAAACATCTACTTCCGCTTCATCGAGTATGCTAAAACCTTTGACTGTGTGGATCACAGCAAACTGTGGAAAATTCTTAAGGAGATGGGAACACAAGACCACCTTACCTGCCTCCTGAGAAATCCATATGCAGGTCAAGAAGCAAGTTAGAACTGGACATGGAACACCACACTGGTTCCAAATTGGGAAAGGAGTACGTCAAGGCTGTATACTGTCACCTTGCTTATTTAACTTATATGCAGAGTAAATCATGTGAAATGCCAGGATGGATGAAGCACAAGCTGGAATCAAGATTGCTGGGAGAAATATCAATAACCTCAGTAATGCAGATGACACCACCCTTATGGCAGAAACGAAAGAAGAACTAAAGAGCCTCTTGATGAAAATGAAAGAGGAGAGTGAAAAAGTTGGCTTAAGACTCAACATTCAAAAAACTAAGATCATGGCATCCAGTCCCATCACTTCATGGCAAATTGATGGGGAAGCAATGGAAACAGTGACAGACTTTATTTTCTTGAGCTCCAAAATCACTGCGGATAGCGACTACAGCCAAGAAATTAAAAGACAATTGCTCCTTGGAAGAAAAGTTATGACAAACCTAGACAGCGTATTAAAAAACAGAGACATGACTTTGCTGACAAAGGTCTGTATAGTCAAAGCTATGGTTTTTCCAGTAGTCATGTATGGATGTGAGAGTTGGGCCATAAAGAAAGCTGAGCACCGAAGAATTGATGCTTTTGAACTGTGGTGTTGGAGAAGACTCTTGAGAGTCCCTTGGACAGCAAGAAGATCAAACCAGACAATTCTAAAGGAAATCAATCCTGAATATTCATTGGCAGGACCGATGCTGAAGTTGAAACTCCAATACTTTGGCCACCTGATGCGAAGAACTGACTCATTGGAAAAAAATATCCTGATGCTGGGAAAGATCGAAGGCAGGAGGAGAAGAGAACAACAGAGGGTGAGATGGTTGGATGGCACCACTGACTAGATGGACATGAGTTTGAGCAAGCTTCAGGAGCTGGTGATAGACAGGGAAGCCTGGCATGCTGCAGTCCGTGGAGTCACAAAGAGTCAGACACAACTGAGCGACTGAACTGAACTGAATCCATATAATGAGGGGAAACAGCTTTTTTTTCTAAAGTTTCAAAGTTGACTACCCAGACTAAAGTTGAATTGCCGGGTAACTGCAGAAAATACTAATTTTGGAGCACAAATAACATTCCTCCCACTCTTTCTCCTCTCTTTCTCCCTGAGAGTTTCAGTTTCCATTATAACGAAGGAGGAGGAGAGGGGAGAGGTGTTGGGGCTCCTGTTCACTGGCACAGAGCCGAGCCTCAGCCGGGGACTAGGGGCTTTGTCATTGCGTTTACTCCTCACAATAACTGAGGGGACAGATATTATTAGGCTCATTTTACAGATGAAAAATGGAGGCTCTAAAATGGTAAGCAAGCACCTTCCATTATTCAGCTAATGAACCAAAAAAATTCAAAGCCAAATCTACCCAACCTCAAAGCATGCTCACTTGCACTCTTTCCCCACCTTCCACACACACACTCTCTCTCTTTAGAAGTACCCCAGAGTTCTTGCTTAAAATTTTCCACCAAATATCCTTCTCCTCTCTACCCTTTCACATCAAAGGTTTAGTGGCAGAGGCCGGAAGGTGGGTGTCTGAGTACACACTGTGTGTGTGTGTGTGTGTGTGCTCAGTGGCTCAATTGTGTCTGAATCTTTGCCACCCCATGGACTGTAGCCTGCCAGGCTCTCCTGTACATGGGATTTCTTAGGCAAGAATACTGGAGTGGGCTGCTATTTCCTCCTCCAGGGGAGCTTCCTGACCTAGGGATCCAACCCGCGTCTCCTGCATTGGCAGGTTGATTCCTTACCACTGAGTCACCTGGGAAGCCCCATACACATATTATGTTCCTAACATTTTGCACAACTGCACCATAATTGTCCTACCCTAATACCAGTACCACCCTCATTTCTGTCAGAGGAGTCATTTATGTCGTTTAGTCTCTCAATGACTCTATAGTAAGCACCCTCTAAGTCTCAGAAAGAGAGCCAGACACTGGAGATTCCATGACGAACAGGGAAATTGTGGTTTTCATCTTTATGGGGTTTGCGCTCTGGCTGGAAAATGCATCACTCACAGTACATGGGCACTAAACAGAGAGCATCTGTGCACAGAAAAACCAGGGTAGGTTCACCAAGAACCAGTAGTCAAAATGGAGAAAGGAAAGGAAAAAGTAGATGGGTGTAAGGGTGAAAATTTGCCTGAGCTTGCTCCCATGACTCCATTATTGGCCCTCCTATTCTCTGTTTTTGTTAATGACCTCCAAGCTCATCAGATTATCAGAAGATATAAAATTTGTTAAATGTCAGAGAAAAAAATTAGGGTCTCAGAGACAGCTTGGAATAATGGATCAAAATTAACATAATGTAATTTAAGGGATAAATACAAAATCTGGATTTGTGTCACAAATCGATCACCCCAGTACACCGAGACAGTCAGAGTTTGTCAGCGGTTCATGTGAGAACAGGGCTTCCCAGGTGGCACAGTGGTAAAGAACCTGCCTGCCAAGCAGGAGATTCAGATTTGATCTCTGGGTCAAGAAGTTCCCCCGGGAAAGGAAATGGCAACTCACTCCAGAATTCTTGCCTAGGAAATCCCACAGGCAGAGGATCCTAGTGGACTACAATTCCCTGGGGTCACAAAAGGGTCAGACATGACTTAGCGAATAAACAACATGTGAGAATAACCAGGGAGTTGTTGTTGATGAGCTTAATGTGAGTTCTCAAAGCCACTACTAAATTCAAGGAAACTACTAAAAAGCTAGGAAATAGGTGTAGGAGCCCCAACGGGGTCCAGCAGAGGAAGGGAAGCCTCCCACTGTCTCAGGGCTCCTCTGAGAGGGCCCTCCACCCACTGGGAGTCCCAGGCAGACTACAGGTGTCAGTAAAGAGAGGCTGCATCCCTGCATGACCACACATCAGGGCTAATCCCCTGCTCCAGCCCCTCATTTACAGAGTTGCCAACTGAGGCCAGAGGGGGAAAGGGCCCAGTGTGGTCAGCAAGTTTGCAGTAGAACCAGTACAACCCCTGAACTGTCTTGAATGAATGAATGAAGTACACGGATGGATAAGGATAAAGTACATGGAGAGGCAGCATAAAAGATCAGGAACATCCGTTTCATCTTTTTTGAGGCATCAGGGAGGAGTTTAATCAGAGACTTCCCTGGTGGTCCAGTAGTTAGGAATCCACCTGCCAGTGCAGGGAATATGGGTTCAATCCCTGGTCCAGAGGAAGATCCCATAGTCTGCAGAGCAACTAAGCCCATGCACGGCAACTACTGAGCCCGTGCTCTAGAGTACCTAGGCTGCAACTATTGAGCCCAAGTGCTGTAACTACTGAAGTCCGTGTGCCCTAGAGCCTGGCTCCACAACAAAAGAGGCCATTGCAATGAAAAGCCCATGAACTGCAACTACAGAGTAGCCCCCTCTCTGTCAAACTAGAGAAAGCCCACTTGCAGCAACAAAAGCCCAGCGCAGCTAAAAATAAAATAAAAGGAGTTAATCAAGGTGATAAGGCTTCCCACTGACTTACCCACAGATTCTTCGTGCTGAATACATGAGTGCACATATGTGTGCCCACACCATGCCCCCATACTCTGTTTGACTTCCCACAATGCTTTCTTCCCTGCCCTAGGCCAGTGCTGGAGACAAGGGGAAAGGCACTGCTAGCCCTTGCCCAGCTCCCTGGCTTTCTTTCCTCTTCCCAAGGCCCCTCCTTCAGGAAGTCCTCCTGAGTTGGGGAAGCAGTAGTGTTGGCCTCCCGCCCAGGCAGAGAGCCCTGCCAGGTGTAGCAGCCCCTGCTCCAGGCAGTTCTCCTAAACTATCCTATGGAGGCAGGTGCCTAGAGAAAGCCCCCAGCTTATACCTTTGCACCCTCTGTCTCCCCATACACTTCTGTGCCTCAGGTCCCTCATCTCTCACCCTCTCCAGGAAGCCATCCTCAGACCCGTGTCTTCCTGAGACCCCAGACCCCCAGTTCCCTCTGCTTCCAACTGTCCCCTCCCCCGAGATCCTCTGTCATTATCTCTGGAAAGTGAGGCTTGTGCATCATCATTAATGGGCTAAACAGCAGGGTCAGCGAGGCAGGTAGCAGTAAACGCAGCAATTACGGCCTCGCCTCCATCCGAGCGCCTTCGCTCCCAATCCATCTCCCCTCATCACCAGGCGGTGCTGAGCCGGCCCTGCCTTCATTACATTAATCAGGTTAATTCCAAGTTAGAGCCCACATTCTAATCAAAAGGCAGTCAACAGAGGTGGGGTGCCAGGGGAAGAGGGAAGAGCCGTCCTCCCAAGGAATCGGGGTTGACAGGAGGCCCAGGCCTGAACACCTGACAGCCTGCCTCCAGGGCCCCATCCCTTCCAGAGGCTGCTCCCATTCTCAGTCTGGGCCTTGCTCCTGAGACCTCTTTTGCATCTTGGATTCAAGCCAGGGCTGAGACTCTGGATATATAGTCAGAGGCTAGGAAGAGTCTTTTCCTTATCTTTCTAAACAGGCCGACGAAGCCTTCATGGACTGTTGGCAAGGTCCACTGACAACTCTAGGAGTGCACTGTATTCATACCGCAGTCTAGGTGAATGACGTCCTTCGAGTTGTGCAATGTACAACCTCTACAACAGTACAGAGCAGCCCAGCAGGCCACCTCCTGAGAAAGGGACTAGGGAAGGTGGGGGACAGGGAAGGATTGAGAGTAGAGGCCACAGAGCTAACACTGGAAATCAAACAGTTCATTAAGGGGAAACGGAGATCGGCCTTCCCTGGCAACTCAGTGGTAAAGAATCCACCTGCCAACGCAGAAGATAAGGGTTCAATCCCTGATCCAGGAAGATCCCACATGCCGAGGAGCAACTAAGCCTGTGTGCCACAACTGCTGAGTCTGTGCTCTAGAGCCTGGGACTCGCAACTACCAAGGCCCATGCCCTAGAGCCCATGCTCAGCAATAAGAGAAGCCACCTCAAAAAGAAGCCCATGGACTGCAACTAGAGAGTTGCCTCTGCTTGCCGTAACAAAGAGAAAAGCCCAAGTAACAATGAAGACCCATCACAGCCAAATATAAATAAATAAAAATTATTAAAATAAAAGAAGAGGAAACGAAAATCAATAGACCTCTATCATCTGCAACAACACCATCAACTCCAACTCACTGGCATTTTCCCAAGGTTCTGTCCTCATCCTCTGCTAGGTAACTTCATCTGCTTTCTCAGCTTCAAATGGCACTGCACTGGTGGAGAGTACTTACCCTCACTCTTTCCCACCCTGGCTTCATATTCCATAGGTGTAGCTCCACATGAAAGTCCCTCCAGCTACACAAAGCATGGTTAAAATAGCTCAGAAGCTTTTCACCCAGATTTACTTCTCTTCCCTTTCTCAGTGAATTCCTCCCTATCTGGCCCAAGCTAGAAATCTTGGAATCATTTGAGAGTCCTCCTTCTTGGACCCTTTATTAGTTTTCTGTTGTAGCTTTAACAAATTACCACAAGGTCAGCCTCAAACAATAATATCTGTGAGGTATGGAGGTCAGAAGTCTAAAAGGGGTCTCGCTGCATTTAAATCAAGATGTTGACAAGGCTGCATTCCTTCTTGAAGGTTGTAGGGGAGAATCTGTTTCCTTGACTTTTCCAACTTCTGGAGGCTGCGTACATTCCTTGGCTAATAGCCCCTTTCTCCATCTTCAAAACCAGTAACATAGCTACTCTCTGATTTTCCTGCTTTCCTTTCACTTTCAAAGGCCTTTGTGAGTACACTGCGCCACTTAGATAATCTAAAATAATCTCTTGGACCTGATTATCAGCTTTAATTCCATCTGCAACCTTACTTCTCCCTGCCATGTAACACAACATATTCACCAGTTCTTAGGATTAGGATATGGATATTGAGGGGCCCTTATTCTACCTACCACAAACCCCAAATGCCCTATCTTCAAATCCCATTAATTTTATGCCTCTAAGGTGATCCTTCCATCAGTTCCTACCTACACTCTTCATCTCGAATTGTCTGAATATGACAGTCATCTCACTGGTATCTCTATCTCTCACCTCTCTCTTTAATCCATCTTCCAAGTGACTGTCAGAATATAGCAGATGCTTTTATTGCCTTGAGCAACTCCTCTCTTCAGCCCACTTCTGATTTCAGTGCAGCTTGCCTAAGAAAGGGAACATAATGGCCCAGAGGGCAACCTTCAACCAATTAGTCAGTAAATAAACACTCAGCTTCCTATCCTTTAGAGGGACAATTCTGACATACATTCTACATGATTACTGAAGGGGCCAAGGACTGGGCCCCAGTTGCCCACAATGGCCACCAGCTTTCTTCTGTTTCACCCTCCCCATTCCTCCACTACTACTCCCTGGGATCATCTCCCAAATAAAGTCTTTGTCTCGAGCTCTGATTTGGAGGGGAAATCTCTAGATATAGAATGATATATATCAAATGAACATTTGATAAAGTCATCTACCTCTGGATATAGAATGATATTTATCAAATGAACACTTGATAAAGTCATCTGCCTCTAGATATAGAATGATATTTATCAAATGAACATTTGATTAAGTCATCTGCCTTACTCAAAACCGTCAAAAACTCCTGCCCTCAGATTAAAGTACTAACCTATAAGCTGCTATTCACAACCCTATATACTCCAACTCACTTCTCTAATCTCATTGTCTTCTATATCCATCCATTCATCCTATATGTCAGCCATACCAGGTTCCATCATGAACTCTCACACCCCCAAGCTTTCATTCATGCTGAGAGCTCTGAGTCCTAAATCCTGCCCCCTGGAAACCTCCACATGGATGTCTCATAGCAAAGCTCAAATTCAATGTTTCCAAAACCAAACTCAACCTCTCAATGTTCTCCTCTTTTCTAACTTTCTCTCCGTTTTGTATGACTCTTCATCCTCATTCCCTGATTCTATTTCTTCCTCCATCTCATTCACATGAGTGATTTCCAGGATTTCGCCCTTTACCCTCTTCATCTCCACACTTTCCCTGGCTAGTCCCATCAATTCCTCTGGCATTATTTTCTACCCACACATGCTGATGGTTCTTTTCTTTTTGTCTCCAGGCTCATATCCAGCTGCCTGCTGTATACCTCAACCTGGATATTCACTTTCATCTCAAACCGTACATATTCAAGACCTTATCTCCCAACTTGATCTTGCTCTATTATCTCCCCTTATGCAATCACCTACTACTATGATGCCTATAAACTTTCAATACTTTCTGCCCAATCCCTTTCCCTAAATTCTGCCCATTCCATCTAATCTGTTCTTTCTTCCACCTTCCCTCCGACCCTCACAATCTCGCCCCTGGATCTTGCAATGGTTGTTACTAGCTTCCTGACTTCTGGCTCTTGCTTTTGTTAATCCATCCTCTGTCAAAGCCTTTCTGATACACATATCTGGCAGGGTTACTTCCCACTCAGTACCCTATAGGAAAAGTTCTCTTAGTCTGACCCAAAATCCTTCTTGCTCTGGGGTCTGCCCTCCTGGGAAGCCCACCTTCCCTTACACGCCATATACTGTTCCCTCTGGTTGAATGCTCTTCTTACACCACAACTCCATCAATCCCTCCTCCTCTTGGAAACTTCCTTAAGTCACCTCTTCCGGGAGGCCTTCCAGAACAATGCTCCCAGAGCAAGCCATGCAGCGCAATACTATGACATTTATTTACTCATCCGTCTCCTCTGTTGGACTATGAATCCTTGAGGGCAGGGACCCTATCTTCATCATCTTTGCCCACAGCACTGCATCTGGCTCTAAGCAGGGATTCACTGAGTGCTTGCTGAAGAAATGAACTAATAGGTGTGCACTTTACAAACAGCGAAATTCTTACCTACGAGTGACACACAGGGAGTCACCATTCGCGGCTACACAGCAGACACAATCATCCACATGCACACTGTTGTTCTTCATGTACGAGGAGTCTTCAATAGTCTGTCACATACCTCTGCTGTCACTTACCTACAGCCAAGTACCAACATTCACCCGCATTCCTACCTCCACGTCAACCAAGTTACTCAGAGTCACAAACACTCCCACACGGTCATGCGCACACAAGCACACAGCCACACACACACAGCCACATACACAATTCTAAACACCTCGAGGGCACACTTCATCTCCAATTGTGAGCAAATGCTGTTGGTTTTCATTAATCTGCAGACTCTGTGTTCGCCGGTCTCTCTGGCTCCCCCTCTCCCTCTTCCCCACTCTCTCTTTCTGCTCGGAGGCAGGTGAGCGCATCAATTTTCTCCTCGTCTGTGGCAGTTAAATTAAATGGAATCGGCCTGATTGCTGAAAATCAAAGGGAAGGCTGATAAAGCAATTAAATCCCTCTAATTCCTCGTCCTGAAAGGTGCAGCGGCTCTGAAGCTAATTAACTTCATAATGAAAATCCTTCTTCACCCTTTTAGGCTCTTCTCCCCGGGTCTCCTCTCCTCTTCTTCTCTCCCCTTCTGGGGAGAAGCTGGTTGCCGAGGAAGAGCTGGATCAGCAGCATTAAAAGTCAGAACTCTGAAGAGGTCTCCGGGGGGCTCATTCCTGTGCTCCCAAATCCATCTCCCTTAACACCCAGCCCCCTTTCTCCCACACCCAGCTGCCTACTCGCCACTCACCACCGCTTTACTATCATCCCTCCAGACCCCAAACAGCACTGCACTAACACCACCCCACCCTCCAGCACCTAGCCCCACCTTCAACACAGCCCTACCTCAACAACCACCCTTTCTCTTGCACCCACCCATTCCACCTCTAACAGCCAGCCCCTCCTTCAATATTCAGTCCTACCCCCACCAGCCTGACCCATAAGCCCAAGCCCACCTCCCCACCCATCCTACTCAACACCCAGCCCCACCTCCAACCCCAGCCCTATCTCAACATCAGCCCACCTTCAATATGCACAGCCTATAATTTTGAGCACCTGCACTAGTCACTGGGACTATAAACATGAACAAAAAACAAGCCTTACCCTAAAGTATCTCCTTACATAGAGTTAGAGACAGATAAGCAAATAGACAAATCACTACAGAGCTAATAAGCTCTTCATAAAGAGAAGCTCATGACAGGGACCCTTAGAGGGCTCTGACAGAGAGAAAGCCCTCAGTTGGGAGACACTTGAGCTGGGTAACTAAGACTTAGCTGAACTGGCTGGATGAAAGAGGGAGATGGTGTCAGAGAAAGAGCATGTTCGAGGCTTGGAGGTGGGGGAGAGCAAGGGCTGACCAGAGGCTGGGAGTTAGTTTGGGAAGATAGCCATTGGAACTTCTGGAGGTTGGGCTGGAGTTGAGTCGGGGAAACTGGGCAGAGGCCAGATCAAGAAGGGGTTTGGAGTCTCATTGTCTTTCAAACAAAGTCAGGAGCTGAAAGAGGATTGACATGTCAGCTAGAACTGGAGTCTATTGGGCTTATCTTCCATGACCTGACATGTGGGAGCAGGGCAGACACAGGGAACCTGGCTGCTTCACACACATGTGTGTCCATGAGCTCACTGGCATTGAGCAGGCCGGGAGAGTTGGGGACCACAGGCGACATCCAAGCAAAGCTTATCTAAGAGGAAAATGGAACAAGTGTACTGGTTGAACTTCCAGGATTTGAGGGAGACAGAGACCCTGGTTCCGTGGCCACTGCTCTTCCAACCCTACGATGCTGGCTCTTTCCTCTCTTTTCCTCTGGGAAGTTCATCCACGCTCATGGCTACAGTGACCACCTCTCCAACGATGGCTGTGAGCCCCACCAGGGAGGAGCACAGCCTGCCTCATTCACCACCACATCCCCAGCCCAATCTATACAATCACACTCAGTAAATTACTTGATTAATACGTAGAAGTGAATAGTGACTTCCAAATTTATACCCCCAAGCTCTAGACCTTTGTATTCCACTGTCAACTGAACATTTCTATCTGGTTATTTCCATCTCACACTCAGCCCTCCCCCCACTCCCACCCTGATCCTGCTCCTCTTCGGAGTTTCCCTTCCTAATGAATGGCACCACCAGCCACACTAGTGACGAAGCCAAGGGCCTGGGCTTCATTCTTGGCTCCTCCCTGTCTCTCACCCCCTACCCCCACATTGAACCAGTCTCCTGTCCTATTCATTCTGCCTTCCCAGTGTAATAACCCAGTCATGACTTCTCATTGTCTCTCTTGCACTGATTTCCTAATTGATCTCCCTGCTTCAAGCCTCAACCACCTCAATCCATCCTCCAGAATAACTGTCCTAACGTGGAAAATAGGATGGCACCAGTCACCTGCTCCCTGCTCTCCAGGGTGGCCCCTCTATCGAACAAGGGCCAGGCCTCTCAGCCAGCCTGCAGAACCCTTCCTCCCACAGCTATCAAACTTCATGAATTTATGCCAGGGTGCCTGGACTCATGCCCCACCCCTGCCTGGAATGCCCTTCTCCAACACCACCCCCAGTTTCCCCATCACCACTCACCGTTCACTTGGTAAAACTCATTTGTTGCGTAAGACTCTCCACAATTTTCTTCAGAGGCTCTATTTTGTTTTTGTTTTCCTTTGAACTTTCTTGTGCTCTCTCAGCATTCTGCATTGAGCAAGATTATTTTTGTAAAGTGAAAATGTTTTGAGTGCAGCTAAGAGTCCCCTTCTCTATGATTCTCCCCAGGCTTCCACACCCTACCCATAGAATTTTCAGCCTTCTTTGGCCCTCACTGGGCCCTCTCTCCCACTCCCTGGAACACCAGAATCTTGATCTGTTTGTCTTGAATCTTGATCTCCCTTAAGGCCTCCCTCCCTCAAGGGTCTGTCGCTTAGGTTGGCTGGCAGCTTAGCAGATCATATGTGCCCTCTGATTGTTGAATGAAAGAATGACCAAACGGCCTGAGGAGGAGGTGAGGGTTTCGTCCAACAGCATTCTGTGGGAAGTAAGAGTGTTGGAGGCACTTAATCTCAGAGACAGGAAGACAGTAAGCTTGCCCCCACTGGCCGTAGGGCCCTGTCACAGACCTAAGTACCTGCCACTACTACCAGCCAGGACCCCTGTCTCCTTGCTCTGAAGGGTACGGTGGTAACAGAATTTCCCAAATAGAGAGGACATTCCTGGGGACCTTGACCTCATCTCCGGCCCAGCCTGATCACCACCTTTAGAAACCCCCAAAGGCAGTAGCCAGAGGCACAAGGAGAGGAAAGCAGTGGGCACAGAGGAGCAGGATGTGGAAGAAAGGCAGACATGGGAAAAGTGGTCGAGGGAGGGTGGTCCTTATGAAGGCACAAAGAGGGGAAGCGACACAGAGGGACTGCCGTAGAGACACAGGACGGGCAGAGGGGGAGCAAGACCCCAAGTGCAGCCCAGGAGCCTCTGGGCTCACATCGACAAGGCTGAAGTTGGGGAACAGGGTTCCAGGGATAGGGGAGAAGACAGCAGGCTCCCAACTCCCCTGCAGATGCCCCCTTATCTTAAGCAGACTCCCCACCCCCATTCCTGAGCCAACAGGCAGGAGGGCGGCACACAGCAGGGGGCAGATGAGGCTGCAACGTGAGTGATGGGCGCGGATTTGGACCCAGATTCGAGGTACTTGGGGGGCCTGGCACAGTTCCGAGACCGGGAGGGGGTGGACTGGGCGAATGTGGGGCTGACCAGCCATCAGTCTGGGGAAGTGCCTAGTTCTCTCCTCTGAGTGCTAGCTGTAGTCCAGGTGACTGAGGACTCGAGAGGGGCACTCCCTGCAGGTGCCTGACTTCTGTGTGCAGACAGTGCAAGGTGGGTCCCCTGAAGGGGCAGTCACAGTGGAGCAGGGAGTAGGAATAGCGACACACACACATGCACTCACACTCCCACCATTCCCTAGCCCAGCATTCTCACTCAGAGCCAAGCACTGCAAGGTGTCTGGATGGACAAAGTCAGCAACACTGTTTGAGTGCCTATTACATGCCACAGCCCCTCTGAACCATTCACACAGTCACACCCCACACAACCCTCAACCCCACAGATCAAAGCCACATCCACACTCATCCCCCTACCGTCACCTGCCATTCCTCCCACACACTCTCAAGCACTCACGCGTCCACAGGTCACAAGCTCCAGACTGACCTAAAGTGTCATACTCCCACTCACTGTCACAGACCCTATCACAGAAGGCCACCAACATTCATTCCACCCCTCCCAGTGGCTCCAAGAGCAAATCAGGCAATCCACACAGACATAAGTCATCACACAAGGGCCCATCGCCCAGGCCCCTCACTCATACCCATAAGTGGGTGGGCAAACATGCATGCACATATATGCACACACGCAGATTATTCAGTTTGGCAAAAGCAATGGAAATATCCCCGGAGATTGGGAGCTGGATGTCTGGGTCTCAGTTTTGAAAAGAAAAGACAATCACAGGCTCCCAGGCTCACGGAGGCAGATCTGTGGTCATCACCCTAGAGAGTCCAGTGAGGTCACTCATGGGGCCTGGATCCCTTGCGGCCAGTCCCATCCATCCCCGCTGACTCAGGGCTGACCCACCCTGTCTCCAGACAGCCTCCCCTGCCCAGCCAGGGTCCGGCCCTCTCCAGTCCCTACAGTCAACCCCTCCCTGGCCCCCCTCCTGTCAGCTCATTCTCTTTCCATCTGCATCCCTTCTCCTCCCCCCTTCTCACCCCCCCATCCCCACCACCCCCAGCCTCGGTGATAAAAGAGCCAGATTGGAGCGGGTGCCACGCAGCTTCATTCCCCACCATATGGGCCCAAAAGCCAAATCGTCAGCTAAGCGATTAAATCAAGTATGTCGAACAAAATGTTATGAACTGACATTATGGGTATATAATTTTATGCCATTTGTTGCCATCTGTTTATCTAAACAGCCCCCGTTCCACACAGACATACAGACTCACACCTTCCCTCCTACCTCCTCCACCCGTCAGGACTTCCCCCCACCAATCTGAGCCAAGGGTCAGGGACAAGAAGACATGTGCCCGGAAATTGGAAAGCTGGGGACTCTGGGGTTCTTGCGGAAGGGAGAGTAAGGGTTAGGACCACCCACACACTGGCCTGGGAAGGGGCAAGTCCCTTGGGAAGCAAGAGGTGAGGCAGTCAGGAGTCCTGGGCATAAAGAGTGTGGCTGGGTCCCTGGTACAGGAACCATGGACCAGGGCCAGGGGAGCCTCATTGGCAAGCCTCCAGTCTGGCACGTGGCACATGTGAGCACGCGTGTGAGCAGGGGTGGGCACGAGAGCAGCAGCTGTGCACATCAGCGGCTGGGGGAGCTTCCTCTCCCTCTGCCCCCTTCTTTCCTGGGGCCTGAGGCTCTCAGAGCCTTGCAGAGAGAGCTGCCTCCTCTTGGGACCAAAGTCACAGACCAGGGGTCCAGAGGCTTAGATGAGTTACTCATGTCTCCTTCTTAGCAGGAGGCCACGGGGCAGGTGTCCCATCCAGTCCAGAGGCTGCGGAGCCTCCCTCCCCATACCCCTCCAGCCACAAACAGCTTCAGAGTCTGGGTGATGGTTTAGTCGCTAAGTCGTGTTCAACTCTTGTGACCCATGGACTATAGCCTGCCAGGCTGGGATGGCCCCTTAATACCAGGCCTGTGGCCTCTGGGAGGAACCCTCCTACCCTCTTCTGCCTTCCTGTGTCCTGACCCCTGTCTATGGCCCTCCCTTATCCAGCACTTCTGCTCACCTCTGACTCCGCGTTCTGTTTCTCTCTCAACTTCTGTGTTAGTTTTTGTCTCTCTCATCTCTCAGTCCCTTCTGTCTGCCTCTGACTCTGTTTTGGCCTCTGACCCTCCTGGAAGCACAGGTTTGAGCCTCAGTGCTGTCCAGCCAGATGGGTGGTGGCTCCACAGAGGGGTACAGGCCAGAAGGAGGGTGAGAAGCTGGACAGAGACAAAGCAGAACAAAACATGAGACCCGAGGAACTCCCACGGTGGACAGTTGGGTGATCCTGGGGCATTGAAAGCCTCGTGGCAGTTCAGGGAACTGGAAAGAGGGTGGCCTGAAGGGTATAAAGTGTGAGGAAGGAGAGGGAAGCCTCGTGTCCCCTTGGAGGCTGACCTGGTGAAAGAAGGGAGGACCCACTGAAACCTTTGTGGGACAGAGGGTGGGAACCTCTCCCAGGGATTAGTCAAACACTATCTTAAACCCACGCTCACATGCACATGGAGGCAGGTCCCATCCATGGCAGCTCACAGACGCACATGGCCACACACACACAAACCAGGTCACAAAGACACTTCCTATACACACATCTCAAGGTCATTCTCACACAGGCCCTCGAAACCAGGATCAGGGTTGCCACTAAAGTAACTCCGTGGCCACTGAGTCCTAAGCCAGGCATTCCAAAGCCTGGCGTCTTTCAGCAGGTGGGGACACGAGGGGTACCCCGGGCCTGGGCTCGCCATCCACTGCATCCACGCTGCATCCTGAAGCCTCCTGGAGCTCTCCCGGTCCCTGACCCTCTTGCAGGAGGAGAAAAGCCCAGGTGAGCAACAGAAACCCAAGCCCCAGAGCAAGAAAACAGCCAAAAAGACTGAGAAGATTGAGCCTGAGACAGAGACTGAGAGATAAGAAGACGAGGTCACAGAAAGAGGCAGAGACTCTGGTCAAAGAACAGAGAGAGAAAGACAAAGAGAAGAGCGAGCCCTGAAGACCCACCCAGAGAGCGCGGGACAGCCGGGAGAGCGAGGGGACGCTGCGGGCGGGCGGCGGGAGGGGGCGCCCCGGACGCGGAGAGCCGCCGCGGCGCGGGCGGCGGCGGCTGAGGATGGAAAAGCTCATTTTGCTGGTAATTTACTCTCCTGCTTTTGGGCCGCTCCGCCTGCCGCTGCCGCCCGCCCGGGCTGCCTGTTCCAATATTAGATATAAACAAGTAAACTGTGTAATGGATCACATTAAGCAGGCCTTGCGTCTTGAGGCAGGATTTAATTTGCATGGCAGATTAGCTTGTCTTCCCAGCAAGGCACCCCGGGGCACCCCGAGCTGTAATAGGATCCCGCCTCTTAGAGCCCATTAAGGCAATTGAGAGCGCCTCCTAATCCCCCTCCCCACCCAGCACCAGAATCCCCTCCTGCCAGACCCCAGGGACTTGTGTTGGCCGGACCCCCACCTTCCAATTTCCTGCTCCGGCCCCACCACGCCCTTATAGCCGCAACCCCAAATCCCAGGGAGGCCCCCTTTTCCAAGTCTTGCCTTAGCATCCAACCTCAGACTTCCCCTCTGCACATCCCCAACTCTGCTTCAGAGCCCCCCAACGGCCCTGAACCCGCTTTTCCTCATTCCCCCAAAGTCTCCCCAACTCCAGGCCAATGGTCCGACCCCAACTTTCTCTATTCCCCAGCTGACTCCCCCAAGAAGTCCAGCTTCTTGCCTGATATCAGAGATTAGACTCTGTTCCACCCCTTTCTTCAATTTTTCACGTAACAGCTATTCATCAAGCTTCCTATGTCCTTAACGATATTGTTGCCAGTGTGGGAAACAGTGCAGGACCCAGAATCTGTGAAGATCGATGTTCAAGTCATAATTTGGTTCCCCAGTGAGGGTGAGGCAAGTGGTTATAATGGCCCCTATTCGTGGGGCGCTTTAAAGATTCTATGTGTTATGCCCATCAGGTCATTAATCCTCATAGGAGCCATTTTAAATCAGCCTAATATTAAGATGAGGAAACTGAGGCTCAGGAGGAGAAATGATTTGCCCACACAGCTCATACTACCAGTCCCAGGACTCAATACAGGTCTTCCTGACCCCTGGTTCAGCGGCCTTGCTGATCTACCACAGTGCTGGGGTCGGCACTGGGTCAAGAGGGTCAGGATAGTCTCCGGATTAAGGACCACAGCCGGATGTGTATCAGGGTTAGGATAGCCATGAATTTCCATCCTCTGTCCCACCTCTGGATCAAGGCAGGTGAACCCCGTGCCCCAGCGCAGTTTTCCCTCTCATTTAACAGAAGGTGCTCCTGCAGTGGGGTCTTCCCAGGTGGCACTGGTGGTAGAGAACCCACCCACCAGTGCAGGAGGCATAGGAGATATGGATTTGATCCCTGGGTCAGGAAGATCCCCTGGAGGAGGGCATGGCACCCCACTCCAGTATTCTTGCCTGGAGAATCCCAGGGCCAGAGAAGCCTGGCGGGCTACAGTCCATAGGGTTACACAGAGTTAGACACGACTAAGCAACTTAGCACACATACATGCACGATCCTGCAGCAGACCTCCTGGATGCTTGTTAAGAGGACAAAACAACCAAAGGCTAATAGCATGAGAAAGTAGAGAAATTAGGGTTAGACAGAGAGATGGATTTTCAGTCTGTGGCACATTGTTTGGGTTCCCTTAGCATTGGAGAGCCCCTGAGCTGAGTCCTGCCGGGCTGGGGAGGGGGGTATGGAGCCCACTAGCAGGGCGATGGGGCCGAGGTGGGTGGGTATGGGGCCAGGCTGGTGGAGAAGGGTCAGTTCAGCACTGCTAAGCTCACAAAGGGTCCTTGTTGTGGGTAATGGGACTCCCCTGGCAGCTTTATTTGCTGTCAGTGGCTTTTATTAAAGTCTCCAGTTTCAGACCCTCCAACCTCCAGCCATTGTGTGTGCTCCCCCAGGGCCCTGCCCCCAGCCCCTGGCTAGGTTGACTCTGAAAGGCCCCCTTGCCCCATCTCCTGGGCCCCAGGGCCCCTAGCCTCCCGCCTGCACCTCCCAGCGAGAGGGCAGAGAGGCTATGCGCTCAAGGGGGACTGTCTCGGCCTTGGCCCTGGGCACCCAAACAGTCTCTAACCTCCCAGGTGTTGTGACGGTTGCCAGGGGTAGGGCTGTGAGTCAGCCTGGGCAGAATCCATACAGGGTGGCATACACGCGGCACTTATATGTGCACTCGTGTGTGTCCTGGAGGGGTGTGCACCCATCTGTTCCTTCAGCCCGTCTCTGTGCGCACACACAGACGCTCTAGGAATGTGTCCTGTTTAGCGACTGAGATGGGAGGAGGCCACAGTCTGATTTTGTAAGCAGTTAGGGGCACCCAGTGCCCTGATCAGATACCTTGTCACACTCGGGGTTGGGAGGACGGGGTAGTATCTCCCGGCCCAGATTGTCACCTGGGGTATTGCTTCCCCACTCCCTTCTCTCCTCCCATGCAGGGGAGAGTTTGCCAGTGGAAGGAAGGGGGCAGACAGAGCCAGGCTGAGCCTTGACCCTGGATGGGGAAGAGACTCTCAGATGCACTGACATCAGCACGGAGCTGAACCTCACTTCACCCTGATCCAGACTCTTCCTTTGCTCCCCAGAGCTCCAGCTTTGAACTCACAACCCAGAACCCAAGCAGCTGAGGCCTGGTCCTCACATACTTCCTTCCCAGAGAACACATCTGGGGTTGGGGCATGAAAGACCCAGGCCAGTCCCTTCAGGATGACCCCCCTCCCCCAGGCAGAAATCTGGAGTAAAAATGAGCACTGATCTCAGGAAACCCTCTCTGAGCAGGAAGAAGCAGAAGAGGAGTAGAGAAGGAGGCCAGAGGGCCAAGAGGAGGGCCAGAGAAGCCTCAGATCACACACCTGGGCTTCCGTCCCATGCCCCACCCCACCTCTTGTGGAGGAATAGGGAAGAGGTGGTGATTTCTCTCCATTACGCATGAATGCGAGGTTGGCATAGGGCTAAGCCAAGTGACCGTGTCCAGGAGCAAAGGGGCATCATTGGCCATGGGAGTCTGTTTGGATGTGGGTGTGCATGAATGTTGGGTCCAATATTAGGAGTCAGCAAGGATACCAATTTGTGTCTGTGTGTCTTTCCTGGGGGTGCCTACACGGGAGTGGGGTGGGAGCGGTGCCGCTCAGTGGGTTTATGTAAGAAGAAAGCGTCTATGTCTGAAAGTGACTACAAGTACGTGTACAAGTACTTGTTATGGGATGCTTGTCTTGTGTATGTTTGCATGTATAAGAGAGAGGGAGATCCAGGGGTTCACAGCCCTCCCTGGGGTCTTCTGAGCTCCTGGCTGGGCCTGTGCCAGGCCATTTGGGGAGCACCCGTGCTTTATGGTGCGCGGGTGAAAAATGGAAATGCTAATAAGTAGTCGTTAAGTTGTCTTGCAAAAATGTTAAATGATAAATTGGGTAATGTTATTGTTGAAATGAAATATGTAAAATAAATGAGTTATTTATTTCTAATAAATATTTTGTTTACGATATATTTGTAGGGGTGTTAATTATTTTCCCCCTCAATCGGGGCAACGTATAAATTCTAATAAAGTGCAGACCGTGGTGAAGGCAGCAGTGGTGGTGGCAGCTCCTCCGGGCCGGCCAGCTAGAGGACCTCGGCCCGTGATGGATGCTTGAGTCACAAGCGATTGTTCTCGCTGCTATCGCAGGCTCCCCAGTGTGGCCAGTTTTCTTTCTTTAAAAAAAAAAAAGAAAAGGGAGAGTTGAGGAAGAAAACAAATAGGCCAGGGTCTCCATGATGAGATGATTAAACACCCCCAGGCCAGGGCTTGCTCCTTCGCTAGCTGCAAGGCCCTGGGCACACATGTCACTGCTGAAGCCAGCTTCGAGAAGGAGAAATAAATACGAAAGCAAACCAAGGGCGAAGAAATGATCTCCCCCAGACTCATCAGCAGCCCTGAGCACTCACCCCAGGCGAGGAGTCCTCAACCATCCCTACTATCCCCCTCCTGGATGAGGGGGTCCCCAGGGAGGCAGATGCCCCCCATTTCCTATCGTTTCCACCCCTACCACAACAAAACTTCCTCCTTTCCCCTGTCAAGGGAAGGCCCCCTCCCCCCCCCCACCCTGCCTCTTCTCTCTCTGGTGCTTCCCTACCCCTTCCTATGCAGGGACCTCCTGGACTATCAAGGACCTCTCCAGGGGAGCCCCAGCTGAGCCTCCTGGGGATTCCTCAGACCAGAAACTCAGAGAGGCTCTGGCCAGCCCCTGAGGCTTGATGGGAGGAGGGGGGTATGTTCCCCTTCAGAACAGGCTGCCTCCCCCTGGGGCTTTATCTCCCTGTGGATAATAAAACTGCTGAGGCAGGACGGCCTGGTGGGCAGGGACAGGGGGCACAGGGGGCATGGGCATGGGATGCAGGGCGTTCTGTCCCTGCCTCAGGCGCCATCTACCCCTCTCTCTAACCCCCCTCCCCCAGCCCCTGAGCCGAGCTGGGCTCCAAGTACTCACCTCAGGACTCTAGACCAACCTCCAGCCAGGGATCTCAAATGCTTAGCTCACCCTTCCTCAGGGTGGGGGGCGGGGTTCTGCCTTGTGGGGGGTTGCATCTTACAAGGCAGCTGGGATTGCACAAATTCAGGAAGTTCCTGCAAGCCCTTCAAAGTTGAGGTGGGGAGTCATAGCTTGAGGTAAGGCCTTCCAAGTTGCTGTCCCCCAAAATCTGCCCCAAAGGGGTGCCTGTGCCTATTCCAGCTGCTTACCACCGCCCACCACCCCAAGCTAAACCACTGGGAAGTGCCTCTCAAGCACAAGTGTTGTGTGCGTGTGTGTATGTGTGTGTGTGCACGCACATACCAATGTGTGTGCAAGAGCAGCAAGCCAGGCTTGTTGTAGGATGGTGAGGCCTTCAGGATGGGACTAAGAGGAAGGTAAATAATAGGGGAAAACAGAGGGAAGGACGGGAAGTGTGGGATTAGCAGATGTAAACTATTATATATAGGAGGAATAAACAGCAAGGTCCTACTATATAGCACAGGGAACTACCTTCAATATCCTGTGGTAAACCATAATGGAAAAGACTATTTTAAAAAGAATGTCTACATATGGAGGGCTTCCCCTGTGGCTCAGCTGGTAAAGAATCGGCCTGCAATGCGGGAGACCTGGGTTCGATCTCTGGGTATAGCACAGGGTACTATCTTCAATATCCTGTGATAAAACATAAGGGAAAATAATACATTTTTTTCAATGTCTATGTATGTATAACTGAGTCACTTTGCTGTATGGCAGAGATTGGTACAACTGTAAATCAACTACACTTCAATAAAAATAAAATAATAGAAGGAACCAACAGACACACGGGGCATATCTACCACTTGCACGCATGCCCACACTGACCCATATGTAGATCGCGGCCTGGCATTCAAGACTACACACAGCATGTCTAGGTGCAAAGCCCAATCCCACACAATCACAGTCCCGCAAACACACATGCCTCACAACTACACTTGCAGAAGAGTTTGACACATGGCCCTGAACAGACCAAAAGGGACATGAAATCATCACCCATCTGTGGGACTTTGATTAGGTGGAGGGAGGGGGTATCAACTCTGGAGGGAGGGCGCCCCCTGCTGGACATAACAGCTGTAACTACCCCCGGTCAAGCCTTCTAAGCCTGCCCCAACCCTTCCCCTCACCAGTCCCCTAACCAAGACACCCCCAGGGCTCGCACTTGTCCACCACACTCTGGATAAGCCCCCAGCCGAGCTGCATGACTCTGGGTTCTTTTCAAAATGTGTAAAATCTTTGATCATCATTTGTTTAAACTGTATAAATAATCCACACGGTTTTAATAGGATTTTTCTATGAGTCGGCAACAAAGCATGAAATGTGATATTTTCACCATGAGTAGTTGGGAAATTAGTCACCTCTGTCCATGGCTCTCTGCTGGCTGGAGACCCCCATTCTGTCTGCTCCCTCCCTCCCCTCTACTTCACACCATCCTGAGCCCTTCAAATGGTACCCCTGCAGCTCCCACCTTCTGAGAGGTAGTGCGGGGATTCTGTGGCATCGCTCTGAGGCACCCATGCTGGTCATCTCTGGGTCTGAGAGCAAAGACCAGGCTGTCCTGGGTCCCTGTTTCCCAGACTTCTCATCTGAGTCAGGGTGTTTCACTCTCTAAGTCCCACTGAGAAATCCAGTGCAGGTTGGGGTAGTGTTTCAGGACGGGCAGTGCATTTAGGGAATTATCTGGGGCAGCTGGCAGCACGGTGCAGTGAGTTGGGGCCATTTGCCACTTCTTCCAGTCTCCCAAAAGGGTTTCCACACTTTCCAATTCCCTAAGCTGTTACACACTCACAGAGGCATAACCCAGGCACATTCTCCGAGGGCTGAGCCTGTCTCCTGAGGCTGACAATCTGTCCACCCCGTCTGGGAGCAGATGACTCCCCTCTCCGACTCAGAGAGGAGCCACCATCGGTGACAAGGAAAGGGCAGAGACCTGTAGAAGCAGGAGATGGGGTGTCAGAGAGGAGCTTCAGGGTTGGCAACACAGGAACCTGAGTCAAGGAATCAGAGATCAGACCAGGGCTGGGCAGTGATGCAGACGCGGTAGAGAGGATAGAGACTGCCCTGAGTGCAAGAGGGCCTTTCAGTCCCACTTCCCTATGACTCCTAACCCTAGTCCCCGCTACAAGCAGCCCTCCTCTGCCTCCAAGCCCTGTTGGGAGAAGTCAGCAGCCAACACAGTGACAGAGGGCCCACAGAGCAGACAGGCCCTGAGCCACCCAGCCAGGCTTTGGGCCTCCCAGGTCTCAGGCCACAGCTTGGTAGGGCTCAGCCTCGGAGGTGGCACAGCGAGGGGCCGGGGGGTGGGGGTGGGGGGTCTCTCCCGTACTGCACCACAGTCCACGTGCTCCAGGCCCATAGCCCCCTTCCTTTCTGCCCCCTGCCCCTGGCCTGAGATGAATAAAACTCAGAGGGTGGAGGGAGCTATTCATGGAACCAGAGAATGTGTGAGCTGCCCAGCGGCCCCCTCTCATTAGGGGACCCCCGTCAGGTGGCGCTCATTAACTTCAAGTTGTCTCTTGTTTTAAACCTCGGGTGAGGGGGGCGGGGTGGAGGGGCACATTGTCTGGCCGCTGCCCCAGAGAGATTAGGCGCCCAGGGGGAGGGGGCAAGCAAAGGCCCTTTAATTAGTTACTTTCAAAGATTCCCTGTCCCCTTTCTCTCGGTCCTCCTCCTGCCCCCGGCTGGGCCCAGCTTCGAGGGGGGCGGTCTTTTCTGCTCCGCAGAGCCGCCTGGTCACTCAGCTTAAATCCGCAGTCTTTGTTCCAGCCTGGACAATGGGCCTAGCACATCAGCCACGGAGGCCACGGAAGGAGCTGGCCCTTCTTCTATTAGCCTGGAGCCAGCTGAGAGGGGTGCACCCCGGGCATGGGGTATAGCCAGGGGCCTCCGACAAGGGACTGGGCACCACGGGTCCTTTCTAGGCTGAGAGGAAAAGGGGAGACGTGCAAACTTACATTCACCCAAACCTGAAGACCTAGCTCCAGCAGAGGCAAAAAAAAAAGGACAAACCTTGTGTCAGGGTCTCATTGTCCTAGAAAATTTCTAGGAGGGACACCTGGAACCTAGCTCAATGATGGGGGTCCCCTCCCTTCCTGATGGCTGAAAGAACATGGTCTTAGAGGAAGACAGATCTGGGTCCCAATCTTGGCCCTGCTACTTGTTAACAAGTGATAACTCTCAACCGTCACTTTTCCTCATCTTTAAAATGGGGGGAATAATGCCTGCCACTTGGGTGTGAAGATTAAATGATTTACAAGTGAAAAGTGCCCAGCATCATGGCTGGAACACAGTCAGCCCTCAATACGGTTCCTTGTGGGGCTCCCACAACCAGAGCCTGACTGCAGCCTCCACCTCTAGGTTGTAGGCACATGGGCTAAGTGCTGGTATTCACACTTGGGGAAATACTTGGAAACTGGGGAGTACACAAACAGAAATGAGGAGGAAGCAGGATTCCACATTGGGGGTGATGGGTTTGGGGAGGCCTTCATACAGAGAGGGGTAAACTGGAACAGCAGGAGAGAGAGCATGAGACGACCCGGGGGGGGGGTACTTAGCAGATCCTGGGGGGTGGTCGGGTTGAGAGGCTGGGTTACAGGAAGAGGTGGTGATTTGCCTGGGTCAGCAGATTAATGGCACTAACGAAGTTTCCAAGAGCGTAGGGAGTTGGGGGGTCGGGGGCGCCCATGTGGAAAGGCACATGACTGGGGATTGATCAGGCTGAAGATGAAACAGAGAAAGCTTCCCGGGGCAGCAGAGGTAGGAAACGCCAAAACCAATTACTCCCCAAGACCTCCGGCCTCCAGATCTCTCCCCCCGGGGAGGAGGGAAGGGGCTGTGACCTCTCTCTGTGGGTGCGGGCATTCAAGGCACACACACACACACACACACATAGAGGCTGCTCACATGGGTAGGTGTGTGCCCCCGGGAAGGCCCACAGGTGCAAGTGAGTAGATCCAGGATACCATCGCGATTCTCTATTGGTCTGTGAGCTCACATCCCTGGGTGTGGGTCTTCTCACAGATGTCCCTACATCTAACCTAAGTGTCCCCACATGGCAAGAGCATGTGTCACCAGCAAGAGTCAGGGGCCCATGTATGGCAACAGAATTGAGGGGGTGCTGAGGAACCCCTTCATTCCGTTTTGGCCTTAAATGCCACCTCCACAAATTTGCTGATTTAGGCTCAACCCTAGTTGCCAGTAGAGACAACCTTTTAGCTTACCATTTAGGTGACTAATTCCCCATGCAGATCATTGACAACTTAGCCCCTAGTTAGTGGGAACGTACCCCACTTAGGACAAATCCACTTTTTCAGAAATAATCAATTACTCCCCAGGTCCCTTTCAACAGCCCCTGATGTTTGTTGAATGAATAAGTGTGGCAGATCTGGCAGCCCTCGCCAGCTTAAAGAATTCACAAAGGATATCAAAGAACTAGATCAAAGGGCAAGCAAACATCTCTTGTAGGACCTACAGAAGTGCTTAGTTAAAAATCAACAGTTAAGAGGTGATTAGATGTAAGATAAGGGCCCTTCAAACTCCTAACACTAACCCAATAGTTGTCCACTTTGGGACCTTTAAGGGAGATGGAGGTGGGGGAGGGAGAGCAGGAAGCACAGAGGGGACTGGATTTAGCTCTTGCAGTGGATGGACAGCTCCCTTCCGAGCAGTGTGTATTGTGTAGTGTTTGCACTTCCAGATTCAGGACAGAATTTGTGTTTCATGCCATATGTTGAGTATTGTTATTATACTTATTAGCAATTACTTTTTATCATAAAATCACTTTGCCTTTGAATATGTGAGTAAAAAAATCTGACTGTTCTTAGAGTAAGTTTTATCTAATCTATTCCTCCTGGAAATTACTTCCAATTTTATAATACAAGCCAACAGGCAAACAGGATGAGAATCCCTGACATTTTCACACACCTAACCATTAAGGAAGCTGCCACCAACCCACCCACCGCATTCTGGATCCAGATGGTTAGAGGGATAGGAGTCATGCCCCAAGGGTACTGTGCAGAAAGTCTATGCCCTCAGCCCAGGCCCCTCCTCCAACCTCGAACCCAGTGACCACTTCACCTAGGCTACCACTGGGGTGCCTCCCCCTTCTCCATGCCCCCCATCCCCCACTGTGCCCCTGCTGTAATATCTACGAGGGAGACCGGCTCCTCTTGGGGCCTGCAAGCTTTTGTTAGCGTTATGTGAGCCGCTAGTGACAAGGGCCCTGAAACCCAACTCGACCAAACTCATAAAAGGGGTCACTGTCTCTTTAATTAAAGTTCCCTGTTTGGAGGTTAAAGACAAACCCGTTTGATGGTGCAGGTGTGTGTTGGGGGTGGGGGGAGCTGGGTGGAGGGGGCTGGAGGGAAATGGAATTCTATCCTTGGAGGGGAGCAGGGAGGGGCCTCAGGAGGGCCAGACTGGCTGACCATGGAAGGTCTAATGGGGGGGGCCTGGAGATTCCCAGTGCGGTGAGGGTCACAAGAGGAGAAACTAGGCAGGAACGGGAGGCCGGGGGCCAGTGCAGTCAGCTCTGACTGCCCTTCCAGCACGCCCGGCACATACTGCCTGCCCTCAGCTCCCCACCTCCATTATGCCTGCCGACCACTCCCCTTGTCCACTCTCCAATTCTTCCTTTCCACCCCAAAAGTTCTCCGTTAAAAGAGGGCCCAAGGCCTAATCCCATCTCTGTACAGAAGCGACTTCATCACAGTTTAACATAAAAAGATCAGCTGGTATCGACCCGTAATTTGGACCCACGCCATGCTATTGGCAGGAAGACAGAATAAGTTAGGGTGGCCATGTTTCAAAAATTCTCTGTGTGCACTCAATCACGGCCCAGGGAAGGCGGGCGGGTGCGTAATAACCCAGCCGCGCTCTCCATTTCCCCTGTAGATCAATGCTAATACCAGGAGGCCCCGGAAGATGGATGGAACCGACAGGAACCTTGAAATCCCGACACGGGGGCTGCTGCCTCAACCGATAAAGGATTTTGCTGCTGCTGGGGTGGGGACACAGAAATCCTGGGGCCATGGGAGACAGTCGGGTGGGGGGCAAGGAGGTGGAGAAGGGGGGGCAGCCTCTGTTGCACGTGCACACACTCTTGTCCTCACTGACATGCACAGTCGCTCACGCAGCCACTGACGGATGCACACGCCGGAGTCACTGACACACACGCCAGTGGCTGGCACACACCATCACTCACATACTATCCAGCCCACGGCACCAACACCTCCCCAAGAGGCCTTGACTACCAGAGGCCACTCACACAGGTCCGCGCGCGCGCACACGACTCAAACCTACAAACCAGTCAGGGGCTGTGACACAGACCCTCATGTTGACATACTGAGATGCAGACACACCCACCCACTGACATCCACGCGCTGCCACGGTGAAACTCAAGGATACCCGCACCCAACACAAGCACACAGCCCTGCCTCGCCCTTCTTCCTTTCCACTCCATTCCTTCTTCACCCCACCTTCTGAGTCTGCTTAGAACCTTGCTGGCTGAAAGTCAGTTGGGGGAGCTTCCCAGGACCCGTTGGAAGTAAATCAGTAAGACAGAAGACGACCAAACACACAGCCCTGGAGACACACCCAGATGGGAACCACCGCCCCCCACCCCGCACACACCGGGCTGGAAGGCAGGAGACTTGGGTTCCAGGCACAGCCTAGCCAAACTCACTGCATGGTCTTGGGCAAGGGTTTGTTCTCTTTGGATCTCTATTTCCTCATCTATAAAATCAGAGGCTGGACTGGGTGATTTCTAAGATACCTTTCCAGTTCCAAATTTCTGTTTGTGGCAGATACAAATCCTTACGGGGTCACACACATACAAACACCCGCACACAGAGGCAGTCCCCAAGCAAGCACACCCAGGCTTTCAAGCGCCCAGTGGCCTGAAGCCACGCCAGGGAACACACAGGACCACACACCCACAGGCTGCTCCCCCCAACAGGAGTGCCTACAGCAGGGACAGTATGTCCACATCCTCCCCAGAGTGGAGGTCAGGGAACTATAGGACCCACTCTCCTGAATGCAAATAATAGTGGGCAGAGCAGAAAGAGATGGAGCATTGCCATGAGTTTGAGGAAGTATGGAGTGGTAGGGCAAGGGTTGGGACCTACAGAGGGGACAGAGAAAGAAGCACAGGGGTGACTAGCAAGGAACACTGCTACCCTGCAGCACCCCAACATACACATACCCCCTCCAAGCTGTGATACCTGCTATCCTTCCGAGTTCAACCCCAGGACGGGAGCCATTTCCATGGCCTCACACTGACATCTTGTGGCCACCCCTAGGATTGCAGGCACCTCCCGGCCGCACTTGGTCTCCCATGGAGAGAGCTCTCTACCTAATGGGGATCATCCTGAGCAGAAAGAATAGATCTGAACCCTGGGTGCCACCAGGAAATACAGCATGGCTAACAGGTACCTCAAGCCAGGGACAGGCAGAAGAACAGAAAGCTGTCTTGGGAAAAGGCTTCAGGGTCAGCTGGTGACAAAAGGGACTGGAGAAAAATAAATGCTTAAGGGAATGTCAGTTGTTGGAGATGCCATCCTTTTCCTCCGAAGCCCCAGTACGAGGTGTGAAGATGTGACCCTGACTCCTGGGGTTGCTGTCCGAGGGGAAGACGCAACGTTTCCCCAGGGACTCCCCTCCTGAAGGAAGAGATTCAGCCCTGGCTCATGGAAGCACCATGGCTCATGGAGCACCCCCCTCACCGAGAGCCTACTGGGAGGGAGGGGTTGAGACACAGCTCTTGCCCTAAGTTATCCTTTCATTTTGAGGAGGGAGAGAGAACCCAGCCCCCACAAGGTGCTTCAGTCCTATCTGAGGAGCATGCAGTCCAGGGGTTCAGAAACTCCCAGCTACCCCAGCCTCCGAAAACAAGCCCTCATCTGGAATTCTGAATCTGACATAATATCTGGGTCTGTATCTGTAGCCTAAGGGTGGGAAGAGGATTGCAGAAGAAGCTTGAAGGACGTGGACCCTTGCCGGCCAGCCCCATCCATTCTGAAGAGGTCTGGTGAGTGATGGGGGAGGCCCACACCTTCCAGTTCCCCCCAGAGGTAACCATGGCTGAAGCTCCAGGCCTGTCCCAGGATTCTCCTGGACCAGTTCTTCCTTCGGGAGCCAGGTCTCAGTCACCCAGGGTGACTGATCATACACCCACAAGGCAGAGGCTGTGGGTTCCCAGCCTGGCGTCAGGGAACCCTGGAGGTACAAGGCTGATGAGTTCGTTATAAATTAGAGACTCATTAAGAGAAGGTGAGGAGGGCTCAGTAACAGCTTTCGGGGCCCATCTTTTCGATTTCTTGTTCGGTTTGTTTATTGCGATTGTTCCTGTCTCATAAGCTTATTGCAAAACCAATAAAAATGATCTATTCAGAGAGAGGAGCTGCTCTTTTGACTAGTAAGCTGCCGCTTGGTCCTGGACCCCACCCCACCCGCTCCGGGTAACTGCAGCCCCAGCCTGGTTGACCAGCTGTCTCCTGCCGCGGGGTCAGCAGAGGGTGCCAGATTCCTGCTCACCAGAAACTGTGTGCACCTGCCATGCAGCCACCCTGGGCTGGCCTCAGGCCTCCAACCTGGCCCCATCACCCCAATGACCACTGTACCCCAGCCCTCCAGCTCACCTCTGATGGACACACCATTAGAGGTGAGCACATGTCAGGGCTCAGTTGTGGGGAAATGGGAGGCCAGGATGGGGACACAGGGACAGTCACTGGAGCTTAGAATTTTGGGTGGATTTTGCCTCAGTTTCCTTTTTTGTGTCTCTATGTGTGAGTGTACTCAATCATGTCTGACTCTGTGACCCCATGAACTGTAGCCCACTGGGCTCCTCTGTCCATGGGGTTTCCCAGGCAAGAATAGTGGACTCTTTTCCTCCAGGAGGGGGTCCCTGGGGAAAGGTTGCGTCTTCCCCTCGGACAACAACCCCAGGAGTCAGGGTCACGTCTTCACACCTTGTACTGGGGCTGCGGAGGAAAAGGATGGCATCTCCACCAACAACCGATATTCCCTTAAGCATTTATTTTCCCTTCTCCAGAGAATCTTCACAAACCAGGGTTTGAATCTTCAAACCTGTGTTTCCTGCATCTCCTGTATTGGCAAGTGGATTCTTTACCACTGTGCCACCTGGGAAGCCCTGTGCCTTAATGAAGCTATGCTTTTAATAGGGTTCCCTACCTTGAGGTAGCCCTGAGGGGTGGTGGTTAGAAGAGAGGAGTCACCAGAAGTTCTCTAGAATCAGAAGTCCTAGCTTTGACCTTGATGACAGAAGACAGGCCCCTGGCCTCTTGCACATTCAGGAAACTAGTCACAGCTGGCATCAGGAGCCAGGGGCCCCTCTCCTCAGTGAGTTGGCTCTCATCACCTTCCCTGTTCTATCAATGACATCCATTTAGTAATTATAATATTCTTGAGACATCCTGGACCTTCTCATGCTGCTGGCTCTTGGTTTCAGAACCTTTCAGCTTATTACTGTGGGGAGTGTAGGGTTGAGGAAAGTCAAAGAGAAGCCAACAGACACCTTCACTGACCATACAGCACTTCAGAGTATCAGAGCCGGGAGTGACTTCCAAGATCACCTTGTCCAACCCCTTCATGTCTCAGGTACAGAATTAGGTTCAGAGACATGAAGTGACTTTGCTCAAGTTCCATAACCAGTGACCGGCAGGGCTGGGCCCGAACCCAAAAGAACAGCCCCTCGCACCATGGCTCTGTGTCTTTGCTTGTTTATCTTGCTCATGTCAGTAAATGTCGCCTCATGTGCCAGGCCCCACAGCCAACAGAGATAACAGGGCTTCCTTTCCCTCCTTGCTGCCTAAAAATAGGCTCATTTTCTCAAAGGCAAAATCAGCGTCTTTCCTCAAGGCCAATGCACTGGCCCTGCCCAAGGGTCCAGAGAAGGGGGGAGATCCTTGCACAGAGGCCGTTAGAGCTTCTCTGACATTTCAAAGAGATAGCATCAATAGACTCTTCCTTTGTTTATCCTGGGCAAGGAGGACAAGAGGTGAAGGTGAGTAGGAATAAGCAAAAGTTTTCAAGCAGCAGAGCATCTTAAGGATTTGACACATCTTCAGAGAGAATCACATCAACATTTTTCCTTGATCTCTCTGTATTTGTTTAACAAGCACTCTGTTCAGCACTTACTATGTGTCAGGCACTAAATGCTTTACATATTAATTTGTTGATTTACTTTAATACTCATTTTCTATATATTATGTATTTATTGAATTTTCTTAATAACCCTATGAGGCAGGCATTATTATTAGCCCCACTTTACAGAAGAGGAAACCAAGTCACAGAGATGCAAGCAGCTTGCCCAAGGCTCCACACCTAGGAAATGGCAGCATCGCCATTCAAAGCCAGGCAACCTGGCTCTGGTCCACCACATTATGGACCTCCTCTTTACCGAGACCCTAGCACAAGGGCTGGCGGGGCTCCTGTGACCTGGAGAGGAAGGCTCTGAATATTTAGAAGAGATAAGACATCCTTGGGCTTCAATGTAGTCCCCTCAAGTCTATCTTTTGCTCACCACCGCCCTGGCCACCTCTGCCCTTAGCTTCCTTTGCAGCCAATGTTCTGTGGTTGAGGAGGTCAAAGGAACCGTAGGCAGCTTGGACCGTGGGTCCCTCTGACACCAGCCCTGTTTCAGGAGCCTTCTGCTGGATCCTTGAAGCCAGGGCTCGGGGTGTAGGGCCGAGCACCCACCGCCCAGTTGCTCATGGAGACTTGCTGCCTCCCACGCAGCTGCCTGTCCTGACATCTCTGAGAGGGCCTTTGATTAAAGAGACAAGTGACTTTGCCCATTCTATTGATCAGAATAAATTACTAGGAACTAATTTATGGGCCTCCCCACAGCCGATGACATGGTGGATTGTGCGCTATTGGTCAGTAAATTGGATTGTCAGGCTAGATTATTGGTTCGTATACAGTTATCTCTCATAGCAATATCAGGCAGCCCAGGTAGAGGAGAGAAATCCTTTCTCGGCTGCCAGTTGCCAGGATGTCACGAGGCCTTCTGGAAGGCTGGTGGGGAGGGGCGGGGAGGGAAGAGGAGGAGAGGGGAGGAGAGGCGAGGCGAGGCCTCTGTGCAGGATGCTTATTAATTAGTGCAGCATCACAGCATTAAAAGAACATTAGTGTGGAACCGTCTGCAGAGTGATGGGGAAATGACATTGTGGGCCTCCTCCTGATTCTCCAGCTATGGCTCTGCTGGGTAGAGGCAGGGAGGGGGTTGATGAGCAGACCAGGGGATGGGAGAGATAAAGGGTGGGGGGGGAATCAGGGCCAAGAGGAGGAGAAGGGAAAGAGCGGCCCCATTTGCTGGGAGTTGCAAGCAGAGCAGGTCTGCTAAGTGCCAGTGCTGCTAAGCCCCACGCGGGGGAAATGGAGCCGCCGTTCTGCTCCGTACATCACAGCCAACGATGAAAAGTTCTAGAGCTGGGATTTCTCAGGCAATTTGGCCAGTGATGCATGGGGCAGTAGATCCTCGCGCACTCTTCCGTGCTTCTGCCAAGCCAGCAATAACAAAAACTTATTTTTTGCCAGGGAAACGGATATGAGTCAGGCAGCCCATCAGCAGTAAGGGGGGCTTTACCACGCCGGGGCGATTTGTACCGCTCGGCTGTTTCCCCGAGCTCTAAAGACCTGCCAGGAGGTGACAAAGGCGAGACAATTTCGAGTTCACAGTCCTGTGTCCTCGAAGCATAACAGCACGCCATAGATGGGGACTTTCAGGGGCGGTGGGTTGCGAAGTCAGCGGTCTCTTTCCCCAAGCCCACTGAGGAGCAGGACAGGCGGTGAGCAGGAGGAGAGTGGCCGAGAGGAAGCTCCAGAGAAGTCGGAGGCCCTTTCCCGGCTGTGAATTCCTGGGAGAGGCACCCTCCGCTCCTTCCTCACCCTGGGCAGGAAGGGAGTGTGGGAGCGCCAAACTGGCCAAGGGCACAAAAGCACCAACCTCCCCAGTGAAGGCCTTCCTGCCCTCCTGCTGCAGGCTACCAGGCTCCTCACCAAGCAGACCCCAGGGCCGCCCAGTTCCCCAAGGAGTGGGTAGGGACACCCATTCGGCCTTGTTTCTCCCTTTCACTGTGGAAGCGTGAGCCCTGAGGAGGCATAAGCCCTGAGGAGGGCTGCACTTTCTCTTGGAGGCGTGATGGGGAACACAGATAACCTATTCTTCGGGCTGCAGGCCTGGGGGAAATGTTCCAACAGAGCACGAAGCCCTTCTGACTCTAGCTATCACTCATCTGACACCGCCAGCAACCCCGCAAGTAAATACCCGCTGGCAGGGACCCAGGGCCTCCAGCTTGCTGCTTGAGTTGCCACTGAGAACAATAGCCAGGAGGTCCCATCAGTGTCAAAAAGACACTGAGTTTACCCCCACCTCACCCCTTGGCACTGCTTAGCAGACGCAGGGGGAAGGAATATATGGGCGAACCCCTTCCTCAGCCTCTGGATGCTTCGGTGCCCACCCCTTTGCCACTTGGCTCTCCAAAACTTAAATCGTGGACTTCGGTCATTTCAGCATGAGTTTTTATCCTGATTACTCTCTTTCTGCCCCTCATCGATAAGTATGAAATTTAAAAGGGGGCAGACCATCAGAGACACAGGAAACAGGGCTGGGTCCTGAGACCCAACCCCCAAAGCTGTGCCACCCCCTCCTGTGTGGGCCATCTGTGTCCTGGCTTCCACTGCAGCAGCTCTGAGGAAACCAGTGCAAAAGCCCCCAGAGCATGCCAGCCCCCGAGATGGAAAAGTTTGCAAAGCTTGGAAAAAGAAAAGTGGGCCTGCTAGTCAGTCTATAAATTAGAGACTCATTAAGAAGAGGCGGGAAGGGCTTTGGGGGCCTGTGCCTTTCGATTTCTTGTTGAGCTGGTTTATTGCTATTGTTTCTATTTCATACGTTTATTGCAAAACCAATAAAAATTATCTATTAAGAGCAGGAAACTCATCTTTTGACTTGTTGGTGGAGGTTTCTACAGAATAACCTTTAACTGGTCCAACATGTCTGCAGGAAAGGAGCAGGCCCTGGTAGATGCCTCCAGAGGTCAACCAAGAGGCAATAGGGAGGCCCAGTCTTGGGGGGAGGGAGAGCACTCCCTCCAGAACCTGCCAAGGGCAGGGGGTGGAACTTTACCAGTGGAAGCTATACAGTGTTTCATTCATCCCACTTTTAAAATGTTTCAACTGATTGAATGCATTTAAAATTTGAGACTTTTCTCCCAAAAAGGTTGATATCTGGCTTCTCTTTAAAAAATAGAAGATCATACTGGGGCCTCATTTTCACTGTTTCCAGCAGAGAGATAGTATCTTGTCTTTGCAGGGCTCAGGCCCTCCTGTGGCCCCCATGCTCAGACAGATTGCTATGTATTTATATTGTGTGTGTGCTCAGTTGCTCAGTCGTGTCCAACTCTTTGTGAACCCATGGACTGTAGCCCGCCAGGCTCCTCTGTCCATGGGATTTCCCAGGCAAGAATACTGGAATGGGGTGTCATTTCCTTCTCCGGGGGATCTTCCTGACCCAGGGATTGAACGCCAGTCTCCTGCATTGCAGGCATATTCTTTACTATCTGAGCTCAGTTCAGTTCAGTTCAGTTCAGTCGCTCAGTCGTGTCCGACTCTCCACGACCCCATGAATCACAGCACGCCAGGCCTCCCTGTCCATCACCAACTCCCGGAGTACACTCAAACTCATGTCCACAGAGTCGGTGATGCCATCCAGCCATCTCATTCTCCGTCGTCCCCTTCTCCTCCCGCCCCCAACCTTTCCCAGCATCAGAGTCTTTTCCAGTGAGTCAACTCGTCTCATGAGGTGGCCAAAGTATTGGAGTTTCAGCTTTAGCATCAGTCCCTCCAATGAACATCCAGGATTGATCTCCTTTAGAATGGACTGGTTGGATCTCCTTGCAGTATAAGGGACTCTCAAGAGTCTTCTCCAACACCACAGTTCAAAAGCATCGATTCTTCGGCGATCAGCTTTCTTCACAGTCCAACTCTCACATCCATACATGACCACGGGAAAAACCATTGCCTTGACTAGACGGACCTTGGTCGGCAAAGTAATGTCTCTGCTTTTTAATATACTATCAAGGTTGGTCATAACTTTCCTTCCAAGGAGCAAGCGTCTTTTAATTTCATGGCTGCAATCAGCATCTGCAGTGATTTTGGAGCCCAAAAAAACAAAGTCTGACACTGTTTCCACTGTTTTTCCATCTATTTCCCATGAAGTGATGGGACCAGATGCCATGATCTTTGTTTTCTGAATGTTGAGCTTCAAGCCAACCTTTTCACTCTCCTCTTTCACTTTCATCAAGAGGCTTTTGAGTTCCTCTTCACTTTCTGCCATAAGGGTAGTGTCATCTGCATATCTGAGGTTATTGATATTTCTCCCAGCAATCTTGATTCCAGCTTGTGCTTCTTCCAGCCCAGCGTTCCTCATGATGTACTCTGCATATAAGTTAAATAAGCAAGGTGACAATATACAACCTTGACGCACTCCTTTTCCTATTTGGAACCAGTCTGTTGTTCCATGACCGGTTCTAACTGTTGCTTCCTGACCTGCATACAGGTTTCTCAAGAGGCAGGTCAGGTGGTCTGGGATTCCCATCTCTTTCAGAATGTTCCACAGTTTATTGTGATCCACACAGTCAAAGGCTTTGGCTATCTGAGCTACCAGGGAATATTACCTCCCTGCCAATTGTAATCATGTAAGTTTGCAACTCCTACTTTAGAGGATCAGGTTGAGGGAGGGGAACAGCTAAAATTTCACCTAGTCTTGAAATAATAGTTTCTGAGAAGGCTTCAAAGTCAGATTGATAAAATTTTTCTTCCAAGAGTCCCAACAGAAGGCCTGAGCCTTGTCCCAGCTGGATGGCAAGGTAGCTAACATGGGTTGCAAGCTTTTGTGCTGGGCTCAACACTCCTTTTTTTTAATATAACCCTCAGCCCAAGAACCAGTCCAAGAAGAACCCAGGAACCATCTCACTGGTTTTAAAGGAAGAACAGAAGGTCCACAGTGTTATTCTCCCAGGCCCGGAGAGTCTGCCCTCAGGGAAGATTCACAACTGATTGTGGGAAAGTCCACCCAACTGTGACTCAAGTTAGAACTTGCCTCCAGAGTTACTAACACCCCTAAATCTAGTGAAAAGGAACCACAGGGTCTTTAATAATCACTCTGTCAGGTCACGGGATGGTGACTAATGGGCCTAGAGGAGGAGATGCTGAAAAACACTCTAGGAAATAAATTTGGGTGATTAAATTTCAAGGCAGTTCATGGAACAGCAACCCGAGACCTAAACTAAGCCATCAAGTTACCAAGAGAATCAAGATTTCAATTTAACCTCTGCTGCCCAGGAACTAAGCCTGAGTCTGTAATATATTAGTGGGTCATGAGAAGGTATCCCCCCTCAAAAGTTTCAGAGTGACCCTGGGATCTTCCCAACTCCAGCCATTCCTTCCCAAAGGCCAGCCAGCAATAAATCGGGGAAATTATTGCCTTTCCTTGGTTATTACATAATCTCAAGTCTTTAAGGAAAAAAATCATCGTTCACCAAATAAGGGAGGTAGGGGTTGGGAAGGGCCTCCAATCAGGCACAGGCCAACACCGTGCACAAATCTCTAAGAGACTCTCAGTTTACTAAACTAAAAGAAGAGGCCCAAATTTCTCCAATTCTCCTCTGTTTCAGTTGAAAGCCATGTGCCTTGATTGTATCTCATCCCCAAACAGTCCTGGTCTAGTGTCTGGGGCATAATCCCCCTCTGGATGAGTCACACCCCAGCTGTCCTTGAGCTTTGCAGGTGAACAGACCCCTTGCTCTAAGGTTAAGAGCCCTTGTCTGATTCCCTGTCAGATACTGGCCATGCCCGCTGTTTATAGTCCCTGGGGCATCACTTTAACTTGTTTGTTTCTTTTCGAGTAAAGCCAGGCTGGGGAGCCTTAGAGCTGGGCTGGCCTCTGTGATGGAGGAGTCCAGGCGGGAAGGCTTAGTGACTGCAGCTGCTCCCATCTCTCTCCCTTACTCAATCTCTTCCTCTCTCGAGGTTTCACCTCTCTCTGCCCTGGCTCCACCAGCTGTTTCCTGCAAATCCAGCTGAGACAGCTGCTGGCCCACCATGCTAAATTTCCAGGGGCCCTGGAACCCCTTAACTCTCTTGGCCCAAATGCGGGCAAATCTCAGGCATCCAGACAAGGCTGAGATTGTTCAAAAAGTACTTCACTAGGAAACTGGGGGGGAAGCCAAAAAAGTAAATTACCAAAGCAGAGAAACAGACAGCTTGTGGAGCACAGATTCCTTCTCCCAGAAAGACTCAAGTCTAGACCCAGGAAAGTTTGTTGCAAGAAAATGTGAGTAAGCAAGATGGGGGAGAAAGGAGGCTAGAAAAGTTACAGCTTGTGGGAAGCCCACACCTCCTGCCCTTCACTCCTCCTCAGTTCTTTAAGGCTTGGATACAGGCAACAAAGATGCTCACAGTTTAGCTAGAGCCAGAGGTTAATAGAAATAGAGGGGATGGCCATGCCTGATAGAGCCCTTAGTTGCTTTCAGAAACTGCCACTCAGGACCCCTGTCTGTTTTCTATCTCTCTCTCTCTTTTTTTTTTTTTTTTGGCCACACAGCTTCAAGCCCTGTCTTGATTTGTCTCCCAGATCGGGGCTATCTTCATGTTTACCCTGACTATTAATAGGGTCTCTTGACCAGGCCCCCTGGACAAGGAAGGCACTGCACTTCTCTGTCCCCTTCTTCTTTGACAGGCTCCAGATTATCCCTTCCAGGGAGTTCTGTGAATACCACCTTCTCCCCAAGGCTGCTTCTGCCTGTCCTTGGAGTTAAGACCTTGGTCTCTTGGTATGCTCAGATGCTGGGCCTCTTGAGTTAATGGCCAACTGGCAAGATGATGATGAAACTACTCTCCCAGGAACCTTTCCCCTTTGAGGTTCTAACCCTGGCAACTCCCTCAGGTACCCATGCATGCAAAGTCACTTCAGTCATGTCTGACTCTTTACAACCCCATGGACTTTAGCCCACCAGGGTCCTCTGTCCATGGGATTCTCCAGGCAAGAATACTGGAGTGGGTTGCCATTCCCTTCTCTAGGGGATCTTCCTGACCCAGGGATCAAACCCAGGTCTCTTATGTCTCCTGGATTGGCAGATGGGTTCTTTACCACTAGTGCCACCTGGGAAGCCTTTCAGGTGCCCTGTCCTACCCCATTCAGATGACTACCCAGTCCTGGGTGACCTTCCTGCTTTCTATCACTACAGCAGAGTTAAAAAGCACACTTATCCACTACCAATAAGAATGTAGAAGCTATTCTCTCAGAACACTTCCAGAAGGGGTGAAGCATATGTTGGATGGTGCCTCTAATTTTCATCTCAAGATCTAGGCTCAGCAGAGCTCCACTTCAAAGATCCCATCACTTAAAGGAAATTTCCATCTGGCTGATTCATCAGCACCTCAGTATCCATGATCCAACTTGCCCCCAACCTAATTTGTCATCTCAACATTGCCAGGGAGCTGAGATCTATTAGTCCCACCATGGGCCTTGAGTTCCAACCCTGGATTTGTCACTTATTAGCTGGATGACCTTAGGTAAGCAATCTAATCCAAACTGCTTTCTTCTGTGAAATGGGAACGAGTGTTTGTAGCTCCCTCTCATGGCTGATGTGAAGAATTAGTAGAATTACATCTATAAACATCAGGCATTTTGCCAGGCGTATAGTAAGAATGGTAAAAATAGATATAAATAGGCGGCTTCCCAAGCAGTCCAGTGGTTAAAACTCCACACTCCCAAGGCAGGGAGCATGGGTTCAATCCCTGGCTGGGGAACTAAGATCCTGCATGCTGCACAGCATAGCAAAAAAAAAAAGAGAGAGAGAGACATAAATGCACTCCCTTTCTTAGGCAAATATGGTGCTCCACATCAACTCTCCAATATCCTTCAGTGACACTACCGTTTTGAGAAAATTCTGCCTCCTTAGAGAGACCATGATGCCTGCAGGAGCATCCTAGTTTCATGTGACAGACTTCTCATTACAAATTAATAAATTCACATTCTCATTTTAGACATCAGTCTTTCAAGCCTGATTAATATGCTTTTGCTACCAGGACAAGGATCTGTTTTTAGTTGCACACAAAATGAGTTTTCTGAACCTGTAACGCTAAGGGACCAGAGAAAAGTCTTCAAGTTAGTGGCCATCCCCTAAGAAGCTTCCCAGAAGACAGTCTGATCACCACCCCCAGGATGACTGGTCACCCTGCCCTGGGCTTGCCGCCTCTTCTCCCATTTGGAACTGCTCCACACTGGGCACAGATGTTCACATATAGCAGGTGTTGACTTGTTTTGTCAAGTGTGTGGCTAGGTGTGGAGACTGTTGAGGGGGTCACCGGGCATTTGTGCCTCTTCTTGAGGCTGGGAAGAAGCAGTTGTGGCTTAGCAACAGGGGAATCTGCCTAGCAACAGGGGCGGGAGGCAGGGCCTGTTGGAATCCTGTAGAATGGCTGAGGGAAAGGCAGACAGCAAAGAGACCTTTCTGGATCTTGTCAAGCTGAGGTCTCAGATCAAAAAGAGAAACCAGATCCACAGAGACCAGGAGAGAAGCGTGGGAGGCAGGGCAGGAATAGAGGCAGCCTATCTGGAAATGCTACAAACCCAAACTGGAAAAAGCCCGGTGCCTTTCCCAGAGACCGCTGAAGCAGAAAGGAGCCCTCGCCACCCCCACCCTTAGTGAACTGATGCCCCCACACGGACACCTTTGAGGAAGCTAGCCACGTTTTCTGCACTCCAGTTTGCACAGGTATGACAGGAGACACTTTCACTTGTGTGTCAAGTCTGGAATTTGTTCAAGTCAGAAGGCCACAACCCACCCACCCACCACCACCCACAGAAAGTGTAATATAAAGACCTAGATACACTTAAAAATCAATCCAGAGGGAGATCAAGCAACTTTCTGACACAGTCTGTCTAGGGCAAAGACCCATTAAGAACTCAGACCCTTCTGGCATGAATCGCTTCCCTCTTCCCTCTTTTCCACCCGTCACAACAAGGGCTGGGACAGCCCCTCCTGTGAACTTTCCAGACCCTCCCCTGAAGAGAAGAAAAATTGTCGTCAGCCTTTGACCTGATTAATAATTAAAACTGCTGAGTTTGAGCTGCCCCTGACAGCGAGGTGCTCCAAAACCCCAGCAAACTTTAACAAATAACCAGCCCGCTCAAGGGAGAGAGGAAGCTTTCTTCACTAGACAAACTGACAATTAGCCGCTATTCAAATCCCCCTCTAGTCTTAGCATATTGGTTCTCCTTTGAAAGTGGCTCGGCATGGGGTAGAATTTTTGGCCTTGAGTTTAGAACTACTGTGCACAAAATCAAAGCAAGGAAGCCAGCGGTAGAGAGAATAGAGGTTATTTGGGGATTAGTGATTTCAGAGTTAGATTTCTAATAACTTGGTGAGTGGTGGGTTAGGAATGTCCTCCAGGAGCATCAGACAGTCAACACCGTGAGACATGTCCCCACATTGAACTGGAAAGCAGTGAGTCACTACCCTAGAGGGCGGAAATAGAAAATGGCACAAACGGCAGCTCAGCAGCACTGCATGGTAATCCGCCTTTTGTAACCGCTGCAGGCTGCATCTGATGCTGACAATCTTGGGGTTACGTGTGAAACCCCAAGTGGGGCTCAAAGTTTTCTCCCCGAAGAGCCACAAATACAAGCACCCCCACATCAGGGAACCATTCATCGAGAACAAAGGGAGGAGAGTGGGTGAGATGGGAGAAGGGAGGAGGGGGCAGGCATTCAAACTGCTCATTTTCCCCTAGGAAGCATAAGGCCCAGCCACTACGGTGGGTGAGCAAAGCAAATTGGTAATGGGTGATCCAGATTGCATCGCAGAGTCTTGCCTGCTTTCCAGGCACTTACTGAACTTTATGACTCTTTTGGGGGTAAGGCACAAAAATCCAGGGTTTCTTATTGACCAGTAGGGGAGAGGAAGTTCGAGCTGGCTGCTTTGAGCTGGTCCAGGTCTGCTGCTTTTCCACAATACTGTACTGTATTCTATCAAGAGATTTTTTAAAACAGGGGAGGGAGCTGGAAAATCATGAAGTTGACAGCAGCTGCAGGCACTTCAAGACTGCAATAGCCAAGCCGAAAAAGTACTAGAAACCTCAGTTTTTCAGCGATGGAGAAGGAAGAAGATGGGAATGGGCAGATGGTTGCTCACTCTAGGCACCTGAAGGGGAGGAAGGCAGTTCCATGAGGATGAATTTCCCTTTTATTTATTTATTTATTTTGGTTTTAATTGAAGGAAGACTTAAAAACAGTAAAGTGGATGGTGCATAATACATGGCTTGATAAAAGCATATATGTATTCATGTCATCAATAGTCAGATCACCCCAGAAGTTTCCCTTGTGCCCCCTTCATTGTCAATAACTAAAAGTAGCCACGTTCTACTCTATCTCAGAATAAGCTTTACCTGTTTTTGGACTTCATATAAATGGGACCATAGAGTATGTACTCTTTTGTGTTCATCTCCTTATGCACAACCTAGTATCTCTAAGATTCATCTGCATTATGTGGCCATTCTACTGAAAAAACATTGGTGTTACTTCTAGGGTTTTTCTGTTATACATAAAGCTGCCATGAGTAATTTTTTTTTTTTTTGCTTGTTTGCTTTTTCTTTTTGTTGCATGAGTATTCTTGTACAAATATTTTGGTGGATTTTAGCACTCATTTCTGTTGGGTAGGAGAGTGGAATTGCTGGGCTATTTATTTATTTAAAGAAAAAAAAACCCTGAACTCTAAGAGAGCAAAGGCATCTGTCTTCTTCACTGCTATATCCCCAGAGCTTGTCACAAAGTAGGTACTCAGTAAATATCTTTGGAAAGAATATTGATTAAAATGTCATTTTTTCCAAATTAATGTACACATTTGATGCAATTGTAATTAGATAATAAAGTTTTTGATTTGGGGAAAAACTGAATAAAATGATCTTAAAGTTATATAGAAGAATAAATGCTTTAGATTGGCAAATAAAAACATGGAAAAGAAAAAGGGTGAGATCTGTCTTACCAGATATCAGAGTGTACTATAAAACTACTGTAATTAAATCAATTCAGTATTGGCATGGAAATAGATAAATGTATCATTGGAATAAAATAGAGAACCCAGAAACAGACCAAGTGTATATATATGAGAATCTACTTTATGACATAGTTGGTGTTTCAATTCCATGAAAAAGGATGGGTTATTTAATAAATGGTGCCAAGACAACTTTCATCTGGAAGAAGACTGGACTCCTATTTTATACCACATACAAATATAAACACCATATAGATTAAAAACAAATTAAAAAATAAGACACTAACCATCTTGAAAATTTAGGAGACTGCATGTTCAATATAGAGGTGAGAGTTCAGGGGGCTTTGTAAACCAAGACTGGAATCCAGAAGTCATAAAAGAAAGTATGTATATATTTTCCCTTGTGACTATAAAAAATTTGTATGGCAATAGACAAAATAAAGTCAAAAGACAAGCAATAGATTTAGGGGAAAATACAATGTAGAGGACAGAAAGATAAATAAAAACAATAAGCAAAAAGGTTTTGTAAATGGACAAGAGGGAGACAAATAACCCAGAAGAAATACGAGCAAAAGCTATTAGGAAGCATGCCACAAAAGAGTGTATTTAAATGGTCAATATCCTTAGGAAAAAAAGCTCAAAATTATTAGTATTCAAAGAGGTGCAAATTAAAGTACAATGAGATATTATTTTATGCCTTTCAAAAAAGCAAAAATTAAAATGAGGCTAATTTCTATTGCTAGCAGGGATGCACAGTTTTTATACTGTTGGTAGAAATTTCTACAGTCCTTTATAATCTGGCAACATCTTTTGAAACTGAAAATATGTATTCCCTTGATCCATCAATTCTACTCCTATATCCCACAGAAGTGAAAATACCAGTACATAAGGAGATACAAGTATATACACATATATGTATATATATATATATACACACATATACGTATGTAACACATATGTATGTATGTATTTGTGTGTCAGCATTGTCTATTTATACTGGCTCACTACACCTCCACCCCAGAAAAAAAAAACTAGAAACAAACTAAAACCCAATCATAGAGATCAGTAATTTGCTAGTTAAAAAACCACTGGAAAAAGCCCTAATTTGTAGCTTTTGCATATTCCTATCATGTAAGTATTCCCACCTTGCCCAATCTCAAGCAACCATCCTAGTGTCACTGAACGCCAAACTGGGAAGAGACGTGAGCAATCAACTCAAGAAAGCTGAGGTCTCCAGCACAGCCTCACCTCGGGTGAATTATCACAAAGCCACACCTTACACTGCTATGCGGCTATTAAAAATAACGAGATCATCCTATAGAAGTTTACTTGGTAGATTTTCAAGAGATATTGTTGAGGAAGAAAACCAAGGGAAAGAAAATTTTCCAAATGACATAATTAAATGTTTGTAAAACATCAATTGACAGACACAAAAAGACATGAATATGTGTGTGTTCTAATATTAACACATGGTTATAAGAATATGGGGTTTCCCAGGTGGTGCTAGTGGTAAAGAACCTGCCAATGCAGGAGGCATAAGAGACTCAGGTTCTATCACTGAGTTGGGAAGATCCCCTGGAGGAGGGCATGGCAACCCACTCCAGTATTCTTGCCTGGAGAATCCCATGGACAGTGGAGCCTGGCAGGCTGCAGTCCATAGGGTTGGACACGACTGAATCAGCTTAGCACACACACAGGCATAAGACTATGAGAAGCCGGGGAGGGCAAAGACAAAGAAAAATAGTAAACGGAAAGGACACACTTATGCATTACATATCTGTATAAAAGTAAAACTATTTTTGATTCACAAAAATGAATATATATATATTGAGCCTCTGATACACGCTCAGTTCTATATAAGGTTCTTGATAAAATAGGAACATATGAGACATGGTTTCATTCTAGCGAAGTGTATAAAAGCAAATAGTCACAGGACAAGTTATTTCCTCCTATGAGGTGTGAAATAAGTGCCACAATAGAGGGATAAGTAAAATGGGGTAGGGGTAAGAAAATCCCACAGGGAAAACTTTTTTTTTTTTTTAAATTAAAGGCCTCCTTTGCACAAGCTTAATGCTAGGTCTGGGTTTCCTCTACCATCTTACAGTGGACCCAGGAGACCAGCAGGCTTTTGTCTCTTTGGGATGGTGCCTTTGCCAGCCTCCCCAGCTCCCCATATCCTTGCTGCCCCCAAAGACAAACCCACTTCATTTCAAAGCTTTTGCTGTTTTACTGCTACTGGTTTATAGCTAATCACCATAGAAACTGACATGGAAAAACATAAATACCACAACTAGGGAAGTCACGCAACAGTTAAGAATCATACAGGTGTTGGGCTTCCCTGGTGGTTCAATGGTTAAGAACTCACCTTCCAGTACAAGGGATGCGGGTTCGATCTCTGGTCGTGGAACCAAGATCCACCAACCCCTGGCAACTACTGAGCCTATGAGCTCCAGAGCTCATGCCCCAAAAGAAGAGAAGCCACCTCAACAAGAGACCCACGCACTGCAACTGGAGAAAGCCCATGCACCACGACAAAGACCGAGCACAGCCAGAATTTTATTTTTTTTTTAAAGAAAGAATCATACAGGTGTCTCCAGGTTTGGTGCCTGGTCCTGGCTGTTGACTCCTTTCTAATACTGGAAGTGCTCACTGGCCTGCTTCTGTCCCCTTTCTTTCCTTCTCCCTGTCTTTCTCAGAGCCTCTCTCTTTGTGTGGCCAGCTATCCGTCTGGACAGCAAGACCTACATACTCTGACTTGCCATCAGCTTCACCTTGGAGAAGGATCCTTCCACCTCACAGGAGTTCTGCTCTCCCATCTCTTTTACTGGGTTTTGTTCTCTGTATGACACACCCAGAAATAGGCCAGACAGGTAATCTGTGTGTCTCCAAGCCCAGGATTAGCTAAAGCCCAGTAAATCCCAGGTGGCCATAATAGCCTTTGTCTTCAGGAAGCTCAGACCCTGATGAATTCTTCATCCAGAGAAGTCTCTCATCTGTCAAAACCCTTCACCACCACTCGGTATCCTCACTTCTCCAAACTGCTCTCCTCGCTGCCAACTAACCACCTCTTGTCTTGCTCTTCTCTTGCAGTGGTTTATCCTTCATCCCTAGACTGTCAGGAAACTGGCAAGCATCCTCTGCCTGTTATCAACCATTTCCCATTCAAGTGCAGCTTTAGGAACTTATTGTGCTCAATATCTTTAATGGATCACGTCCACATTTTACATTCATCCAGCTTGCCTGAACATTTACATAAAGTTATGAATCATGCACAAAAATGGCCAGAAGCTCTATTTACATAGGAAAAAGAAGGTTCCATTAGAAGGTCTGCAGTAATGTCAATCCCAGGGGATTGAGCCAAGCTGGAAAAGAGAAAAACAGATTGGGATTCTTAACAGTTAGATGAATTCCCACCGAGCCAAGCTAGACAGGGGGACAAGTAGAGTGTGGCCAGAGATCAGAGGTGGCAGCGGAAGGTCACAAAGATGTCACGGGAAACTGCAGTGTATAAGGCTGAGCTTTCAGGTTGTGCTTGTGGGAAAGATTTTGTAGCTGAATTTGGCAGCAATGTCTCAGGCGCTGAAATCGGGTAGTAAGACTACACAAGCACACAATTAATGAGTGATATTTCCAGACAAGCCCTAACTGCCTGCTGCCTAAAAGGAATTTTTTATTTTGTTCTTTCAATTTTCATTCTTTTCCTGATTACAAAAGAATTCCTACTCACTGTAAAAAATGTTAAAAGTTCCAGAAATCTGTAATGTGGAAATTAAAACCCTATCCTTCAGAGATAACCACTTTTAATTAGAGGTGTATTTAAGTGTATTTATCCAGATTGCTTTTACTGCATAGATGAACATCTACTATATATGTAAAATTTTACATAATCGTATTATTAAATCATGGCCAGATTTATCAATAGAACTTAGGCAACCCTAATCCTAAAAAGGGTTACTATGATGTCCCCTACCCTACCCACGTTTCATTCAAAATAAAAATATTAAACAGTAAAACAAGCATGCGAAGATCAAAGCTGTTATTTTTCCTTTAATTACTATTTCAGTACTTTAAACTAAATATATATTCTTTTGAAAATTGTTTTCACTTCCTTGGCACACCAGGCACACCCCTGGTTTTCACATTAGATCATCTAATACTACATATAATACACATTGTCTTATAACTTGTTTTTCTTTTTCACACAAGATATATCTTGGGCATCTGTCCATGTCAGTATCTAAAGTTTATTATGACTGGCAGGTGTGGGCTTCTCTCCAGAGGAAAACAGGATCCTTCAACATGCCTGTCACCATGGCTTAGGATCTTGGAGCAATTTTATGGCTTTAATATATTAGCATTACAACCAATGACAAGGGAAGTTCCTCCATATTCAGAATTGAGTTCAAGCAACTGAACCACTTTCAAACCTTTATGGGAAGAGATAAGATAGAAACAAATAAACTGACTTGTTCATTTAGTCACAGCATAGTTCAACTTAGGAGCAGTGAATATCCTCATCATGATTAAGGGTGAGTGTAAAAATCAGAGAAAATTCATTAATAGAAGATTTTCTTTTATGTTATCACTGTTAGAGAATTTAGAATGAAACTACATTTTGATTTGGTTACTTAACTATTGCTTAAATATGGTACTTTTGTTACTGATTTGTAATTTTATTGCATTGTAGACAGCGAATGTTGTTTATACGCTATCATTTCCTTGGCATATTGTTGAATCCTGCTGTGACTTAGAACATGGTCATAAATATTCCACATGTGCTTGAAAAGAATATATATTCAAACTGCAATTTTGGGACTTCCCTGGCAGGTCCAATGGTTAAGATTCCACACTTCCAATGCAGGGGATGTGGGTTCAATCATTGGTTGGGGAACTAAGATCCCACATGCCATGTGGCCACAAAAAAAAAAAAAACCTGCAGCTTTGTCCACCATCCTGGGTGAAGGAACAAGAAATCAGGAAACTAAAGTCCACATTCCTATTTGAAATTAGAACTGAAGGACAGATTTCCAAAAATTATAAATCCTGAAATTATCCTGGCTGAAACCCTTAGAAGATTTACCAAAAAAAAAAAAGTTTAATTATACACATTTTTTAAACTTTCAAGCAGAATAAAAATTACAAAGTTGAAAGCAATAATTCCCCAATAGCTCTCCTAAATCTCAATCCCAGAGGTGGGAAGTGGCACAATTAACTTTTCAACAGACACTGTCTATATACATACAAGAAAGTATAAATACATATTACATGCCTCACCTTATAAGGAAGCACCATATAGAAATGGGATTTTATGTATGTATACTGTTAGAGCTTTGCTTTTTTCACTTGACATATCTCAGGCATCTTTTTATATCAGCACATTTATATCTTCTCCATTCTTTTTAATAGCTGAATGGTATTCCATAGTGAAGCTGCTTTATATTTAACAATCCCCTTTTGATGGACCCTTGAGTTATTTCCAATTTTCTATTACAGTGTTGCTATGAGCAACCTTTGTTCACACATGAAATTGCTGCTGCTCAGCTCAGTTTTTTGTTGGGTGAACTGTTCCCTCCAACTGTGTGCATGTGTAAGATCCCCTGGTGTAGGAAATGGCAACCCATTCTAGAATTCTTGCCTGAAAATTCCATGGACAGAGGAGCCTAGCAGGTTACAGTACATGAGATCACAAAGAGTCGGACAAGACTAAGCAACTGAGCATGGTTGCACATTATCATACCAAGAAACAAACACAGAATAATAATAAGAACAGATGTGGTACAAAGCTTATAAAGCTTTTACTTTAATAGTCTTTGGCTCTTGTTCCTGACTACCTCAAGACACAGTAAGTGGAATACCTGATTTACAAGGTTTACCAACCCTATTTTTGATCCTCCAATTAGGGAAAGTCATATTGACTCTTTTTTTCCATCGTATTCCTTCTTCCCCATCCTGCAAATGTCTTATTTCAAGACAATTCTTTAAGGCTCTGAGGACTCTAGACTGAGTTCCCAATTCAGCAAGTCTCTGTCCTGTGTGGTCACCCCTGAGCATTTGTTCCAACTATAGTTTTTAATTATTATGCAACCTCTGTACGTAGGCTGCAATGTCCTCTGACTAATAAACAGCTTGAAAATGTCAGAACTTTGAGTCCTAAAGCCCGCTAATCCTGGGTGAGTCACACATAACCTCCTGGTACCTGTAACATAAGGCCAGCAGAATGCATAATTTCCCGAGCCCTGCAGAGATTGGGTGATGGGGGTCAGACTGAGGGGGCAGATTTCAATGAGAGAATTCAATCTCAAGGCGAGCTTTGAGTATGAGTGCCTTGTGGGTCAGTACATCTGTGGACACCTGTTGTTTTGCCATTTGCTCTGCTGAATTGGAGCCACCCAGAATCACCCAGGATGAGTGCTTGACTTTTACACCTGTCTACTTCTGAATTTTTCATTTGTGATCTAAGCCAGCAGCACTTCAAGGGCCTCTAAAAAATCAGGCATGGCATTTCTAGGTTGTGCTCTAAAACACAAAAACAAAGCTGCTCCCAACTACCCAGAAAAGTTTTGTTTCTGTTCTGGTCATAAGAACACAAAGTGAGAATTTTGTGCCTCAAAGAGTTCAGAGATAGAACATTATGCTAAAGACTATTTGAGGCCCCAACATGGGAAACTGGATTCTGGAGAAATCTTGGAATGGATGGTTTGGGTTTACCACAGGTTAAGACCTCAGACTGAAGCTTGCCTCGTGGGTGAAGAGTAGAGGGAAAGTGTGGGTTTGGTGAGTGGCTTGGAGAGGACTAGAGCGGAATTAGCACAGGTTTTTAAAGTGCAAAGAATATTCTCAGATTCATTTAATGTGCTGTATTTTTCCAATGGGCTTCCCTGGTGGTTTAGTCGGTGAAGAATTCGCCTGCAATGCAGGAGTCTTGGGTTCGATCCCTGGGTTGGGAAGATGCCCTGGAAGAGGGCATGACAACCCACTCCAGTATTCTTGCCTGGAGAATCCCCATGAACAGAGGAGCCTGGTGGGCTGCAGTCCATGAGGTCACAAAAAGCTGGACATGACTGAGCAACTAAGCACAGCACAGCACAGTTTTCTAATGCCTCCAGTTATTTCTGGTATGGTAGCTAGGTGCCTGGGATAGATGAACTGGGAAAAGAAGGGAAGAAGCAGGGGTCACTACTGACCAAGACTCAAACCAGGATTAAGTACAGAGTGGGTGTTACTCCTGAAATTTTAGTTGGGGGATAACCAAGTGTCACCTAGGCTAGCAAGGCTCCTAGAAATCTCCTTCTGAGGAACTGGCCTTGTATCAGGAAATCAGAGGAAGTTAGGGTTGGTCAGGAGACAGACAGGGGGAACCGACCCAGCTGTAGGAGCTAGCCCCACTTGAGGATACAATAGCTCAAGGACAGTGAGAATAATGAATGATTATTAATAATGTGTTGTTAATAAACAGAATCAGAATTAACCTTTATTGAGCACCCACTATATACTGGACCTTATTATAAGCACTTTTTTCATTTACTGTAACTAAGTATAAAGGACTGATGCTAAAGCTGAAACTCCAATACTTTGGCCACCTCATGCGACGAGTTGACTCACTGGAAAAGACTCTGATGCTGAGAAAGGTTGGGGGTGGGAGAAGGGGATGACGGAGAATGAGATGGCTGGATGGCATCACCGACTCTGTGGACATGAGTTTGAGTGAACTCCGGTAGTTGGTGATGGACAGGGAGGCCTGGCGTGCTGTGATTCATGGGGTCGCAAAGAGTCGGACACGACTGAGCAACTGAACTGAACTGAAGTATACATAACATAACATTCACCATTTTAGTCATCTTCTTTTTTTTTGGCTGTGAGGCATACGGGACCTTAGTTTGTCAACCAAGGATCAAACTCAGGTCCTCATCAATGAAAGTATGGAGTCCTAACCACTAGACCACCCAGAAATTCCCTAACCATTTTTAAGTGCACAGTTCTATAGCATGAAGTATGTTCCTACTGTTGTACAATCGTCACCACCATCCATCTCTAGACTTTTTATCTTCCCAAACTGAATCTATATCCATTAAACACTAACTCTTCATTTTCCTCTCTTGGCACCCCTTGGTAACCATCATTTTACTTTCTGTCTTTATGAATTTGACTATCACAGATACCTCATATAATTGGAATTATACAGTATTTGTTCTTTCGTGACTGGTTTGAGCATAGTCTTCAAGGTTAATACAAGTTATAGCACATGTCAGAAATTTCCTTCCTATTTAAGCCTGAAAAACATTCCATTGTATGTGTGTATATATATATGTATGCATATATGTATATATATACACATTTTGTTTATTTATTCGGGTATCCCTGGTGGCTCTGTGGTCAAGAATCTGCAATGCAGACACAGAAGACTCAGGTTTATCAACACCTGACTTGCTTCCACCTTTTGGCTGTTAATAAGCACTTTATATTTATTAACTAATTTAATGAAAGCAGATGAGATCGGTACTATTATTATCCCTACTTTACAAATGAGGAATCTGACACATGGAGTAGCTAAGCAACTTCCCAAACTGTAACACAGCTAAGATTCAAACCCAGGCAGTTTAGCTTCAGAGCCCACACTCCTAACCACTCTGATACACTGCCTCTTAAGACCAAGAGACAGAGCCCTGTGCTATCAAAGCTTCCAGTCTAGAGAGAAGTTATAAATACAAAAATCATTCAATGCGAAGTCATAAAGAGTGTTGTGGAGTTACTGTGACACGGAACACAGAAAAGCTGTGTTGAACTGCTGAGAGTGAGGTGCTGCTCAGTGCTTTGCTCTACATACTCCCAGCCTACACGTAAGTCTAAAGCAACTGGGGCCTGGAAAAAATCACTCTTCCTTTGGGCTTCCCAGGTGGTGCTAGTGGTAAGGAACCCACCTGTCAATGAGGAGATGTAAGAGACATGGGTTTGATCCTGCATTGGGAAGGTCCCTGGAGAAGGGCATGGCAACCCACTCCAGTGTTCTTGCCTGGAGAATCCCATGGATAGAGGAGCCCGGTAGACTATAGTCCATGGGTTCCAAAGAGTTGGACATGACTGAAGCAAGGAAGCATACATAGTGCACATAAGAGTTGAGCAAAGAGCAACTAGGTGTTTTTAGGGATGTCAGGGAAGTTTTTTCTAGGGGGACAAGATTGCAGTCCAGGTGGGTGCACAAAAGCCAAAAAGCATGAGCGAGGCTGATGTGGTTAAAGAATGGCCAGTACCATTGTTCTGAATGGGTAAGATGTAAGGGGAAGAACAGGGTGATGGCCTCTCACAGGTAGAGAGGAATTGAATCATGGAGTACCTATACGGTATACCAAAGAGTGTTCAGTTCAGTTCAGTTCAGTCGCTCAGTCGTGTCCGACTCTCTGCGACCCCATGAATCACAGCACGCCAGGCCTCCCTGTCCATCACCAACTCCCGGAGTACACTCAAACTCATGTCCACAGAGTCGGTGATGCCATCCAGCCATCTCATTCTCCGTCGCCCCCTTCTCCTCCCGCCCCCAACCTTTCCCAGCATCAGAGTCTTTTCCAGTGAGTCAACTCGTCGCATGAGGTGGCCAAAGTATTGCAGTTTCAGCTTCAGCATCAGTCCTTCCAATGAACACCCAGGATTGATCTCCTTTAGAATGGACTGGTTGGATCTCCTTGCAGTATAAGGGACTCTCAAGAGTCTTCTCCAACACCACAGTTCAAAAGCATCGATTCTTCGGCGATCAGCTTTCTTCACAGTCCAACTCTCACATCCATACATGACCACGGGAAAAACCATTGCCTTGACTAGACGGACCTTGGTTGGCAAAGTAATGTCTCTGCTTTTTAATATATTATCAAGGTTGGTCATAACTTTCCTTCCAAGGAGCAAGCGTCTTTTAATTTCATGGCTGCAATCAGCATCTGCAGTGATTTTGGAGCCCAAAAAAATAAAGTCTGACACTGCTTCCACTGTTTTTCCATCTATTTCCCATGAAGTGATGGGACCAGATGCCATGCTCTTTGTTTTCTGAATGTTGAGCTTCAAGCCAACCTTTTCACTCTCCTCTTTCACTTTCATCAAGAGGCTTTTGAGTTCCTCTTCACTTTCTGCCATAAGGGTAGTGTCATCTGCATATCTGAGGTTATTGATATTTCTCCCAGCAATCTTGATTCCAGCTTGTGCTTCTTCCAGCCCAGCGTTCCTCATGATGTACTCTGCATATAAGTTAAATAAGCAAGGTGACAATATACAACCTTGACGTACACCTTTTCCTATTTGGAACCAGTCTGTTGTTCCATGTCCAGTTCTAACTGTTGCTTCCTGACCTGCATACAGGTTTCTCAAGAGGCAGGTCAGGTGGTCTGGGATTCCCATCTCTTTCAGAATGTTCCACAGTTTATTGTGATCCACACAGTCAAAGGCTTTGGTGTAGGCCTTTAAAATTGGTTTGTTTGGTGATTCTGTTGTGGATGGTGATGTTTTAGTTTTTGCTTCGTTTCCCCATCAGTAATGAATTGGGGAGTGACTTGCTCAGATGTGCTTGTTAGAAAGATGGTTCAGGCTGCAGTGTGGAAGATGGAATGAAGAAGGGCAAATACAAGTCAGAAAGACCAGTCTGGAAGCTATGGCAACATACCTTGCAAAGGACAATTAGGGCCTGTATTGGGGTGCAGCAGGGGGATAGAAAGGATTTTTTGAGTATTTAAAATATGCACGTTTTAAATTTTATAAACAATAAGAAAAATAGATGAGTTTATAAAGTGGATGAAATATAGAAATAGGTAGCTAAAAGAAGAATCTAAATGCTCCACTACCAAATTTATGAAGAGATATCCAACCCAATAATTAAGAGAATGCTTATAATAAAGCAGTGAGAAATCATTTTCACCCTTCAGATTAGCAAAAATAAAAAAAGGATGACAATATCAAATATTTGAGCAGACATGAGGAAAACAGTGCTCTCATATATTGCTAATGGGACTGTAAATTAATTCAGTCATTTATGGAAAGCAGTTTGGTAGCATACAATAAACTTGATAATGCAAATACCCTATGACCCAGCAATTTCCATTCTGATTATATAACCCATAGAAATTCTTGCACATGGGTAAAAAGAAACATGTACAGAGATGTCCATGAAGTATTGTTTGTAGTGGACAAATATGAACTGCAAACATAAATAAAATGTACATATTTTTAAAATATATACAAAATAATCCTCTATACTTTTATGACTAGATATAAATACATGTATATCAATAACCTCAGATATGCAGATGATACCACCCTTATGGCAGAAAGTAAAGAACTAAAGAGCCTCTTGATGAAAGTGAAAGAGGAGAGCGAAAAAGTAGGCTTAAAGCTCAACATTCAGAAAACTAAGATCATGGCATCCGGCCCCATCACTTCATAGCAAACAGATGGGGAAACAGTGGAAACAGTGGCTGACTTTATTTTTGGGGGACTCCAAAATCACTGCAGATGGGGATTGCAGCCATGAAATTAAAAGATGCTTACTCCTTGGAAGGAAAGTTATGACCAACCTAGACAGCATGTTAGAAAGCAGATTCGTTACTTTGCCAACAAATGTCCATCTAATCAAGGCTATGGTTTTTCCAGTAGTCGTGTATGGATGTGAGAGTTGGACTGTGAAGAAAGCTGATCACCGAAGAATTGATGCTTTTGAACTGTGGTGCTGGAGAAGACTCTTGAGAGTCCCTTGTACTGCAAGGAGATCCAACCAGTCCATCCTAAAGGAAATCAGTCCTGGGTATTCATTGGAAGGACTGATGCTGAAGCTGAAACTCCAATATTTTGGCCGCCTGATGAGAAGAACTGACTCATTGGGAAGGACCCTGATGTTGGGAAAGATTGAAGGCAGGAGAAGGGGATGACAGAGGATGAGATGGTTAGATGGCATCACCGACTCAACGGACATGAGTCTAGGTAAACTCCAGGAGTTGGTAATGGACAGGGAGACCTGACATGCTACGGTTCATGGGGTCGCAAAGAGTCGGACATGACTGAACGACTGAACTGAAAAAATGAGGAATATGAGGCTTGCAGACTTGAAAACCACAGGAGTAGGAGAGAAGAGAATTAAACTGGAGTGTCAATTAAAAAAAGACTTAGCTACTCCCATAAATAAGGTTATATGTTTTAAAACATATGTTTTATTATGAAATTAAAGAAAACTAGGAACTTGTTTGGCAGTCTAGTGGTTGGGAATCTCCACCTTCCAACCCACGGAGTGTGGGTTAGATCACTGGTCGGAGAGCTAAGATCCCACATGACTTGCGGCCAAAAAGCCAGAACATAAACAATGGAAGAGATGTCATAACAAATTCAATAAAAACTTTTTAAAAAATAAAGGAAAACTAAAGAAAACCAGACAAGAGAAGTAAAAGATTAAAAATTTGTAATAGTTGTGAGTTCAGAATGGTGAATATGTTGTAATATTATTCTTTGTATTTGCCTATATCTTTGTTCTAAAAAGAATCAGATATGTGTGTGCGTGGTTATAGCTAAATTAATTTACAGTCCCACTAGCAATATGAGAGCACTGTTTTCCTCATGTCTGCTCAAATATTTTATATTGTCATCCTTTTTATTTTTGCTAAGAAAGGACACAAGTGATATTTAGAGGGCAAAATCACTGATTTGATGACATAACAAGTGGCAGCTGAGCGTGACAGAGGGGAGAGATTAGTAGGACTCCCAGGTTTGTGGTTTGAGTGACAGGTGAGGGAAGATGATGAAACCATTCACTGAGATAAGAAATACAGGAGGAGAGAAACTTAAATCTGGAGGTCAGGGAGGGAAGATAATAGGTTCTGCTAAAGACACGTTGAGTTTGAGAACCCAACCACAAATGTTTTTACTACCAAATGCCTGGTCAGAGAAGGTAACTTAATGGTCTCCATGTTGCCCTCCAAAAGAGGCAGTAGGAACAAGGGTGTCAGTGGCAAGTGGAAGGGAAATGAAGGAGAAATGAACAGAAGCTAATAGAAATAGTGGAGGATATCTGGTGAAGTCTTCATAGAAAGCAATTAATGTAACACAGTGTAAATTTTTATCCAAAACCATTGGTCCTTTTATTTGATGATAGATAGACATTGGTCCTTTTATTTGATGATAGATAGACGAAAGATCGGAGAAGGCAACGGCAAGCCACTGCAGTACTCTTGCCTAGAAAATCCCATGGACAGAGGAGCCTGGTAGGCTGCAGTCCATGGGGTCGCTATGAGTCAGACATGACTGAGCGACTTCACTTTCCCTTTTCACTTTCACACATTGGAGAAGGAAATGGCAACCCACTCCAGTGTTCTTGCCTGGAGAATCCCAGGGACGGGGGAGCCTGGTGGTCTTCCGTCTATGGGGTCACACAGAGTCGGACATGACTGAAGTGACTTAGCAGCAGCAGCAGACGAAAGATATAATAGATAAATAGATAGGGAGAGATAGGGATATGTGTTTCTTTGGAAAAATAATATATGCACTTGATAAAATAATTTTCACAAATAGGGGAAAACCTTTCTCCAGAGGCAACTGCTGTTATGAGCTTCTTTACCTATGCTCAGGTTAGACAGTCAAAAGTACCAATGGCTGCTGTCTATCAAAATATAAAACATACATGTCCTTTGACCCAGAAATTCCCTTCCCAATGTATAGAGATATGCTTCTATGTTCACAAAGGTGAGTATAAAGGTATAAAGGTATTCATTGCATCATTATTAGTAATGTAAAGCTGAAAGGGAACTAACTTAACTAAGTTACCAGCCAGTCCATACAGTAGAATACTATGTTGCATTAGGAAGTTACTTGGAAAGCACAGCATCCTTCCAGAGATAGTCTTGGCTGCTGCTGCTGCTGCTAAGTCACTTCAGTCGTGTCCGACTCTGTGTGACCCCATAGACGGAAGCCCACCAGGCTCCCCTGTCCTCTTTTTATTTATATAAGCAATAGCACATGTATACACTGTAGCATATACTGTTCTGCAACTCAATTTTTCACTTAGGGTATCTCAGAGATTGTTCCTTACTAGTTTATATTGTTAACAAGGGTTGAGTGTGTGCAAGCTCAGTCTCGTCCAACTCTGCAACTCCAAGGACTGTAGTCCACCAGGCTCCCAGTCCATGGGATTCTCCAGACAAGAATACTGGAGTGGGTTGCCATTCCTCCTCCAGGGGATATTCTGGACCCAGGGATCGAATTCACATCTCCAGTATCTCCTGCATTGGCATGCAGATTCTTTACCACTGAGCCACCTGGGAAGCCATCACAAGTATTGAGAGTTCAGCTAAATTACTCCATCTTATTGCTACCTCAGCATCCATGTTGTGTGGCCAAGCAGGCTTTGGTGGCCTTGAACTGACCTGATTTCACATACTTATCTATCTAGCCTCTGTAGACAGAAATATGAGATGCCTCTTTGTACTTCTTGGAGCCAGAAATCTAGAATTTTGTGTGAAATCTCTTGATTTTTAAATGCTACCCCATACCTTTACAAAAGAACTCTTTGGAAGTTTAAAAAGGTGATGAAAGATGGCTCCTTCAGGAGGCCATCTTGTCATGCCTGGCATAGAGGGTTCAGTACTTCGGTGCTGAGCAAGTTTACAGCTTAAGGAACAGTGGTGGTAGAATGCCTCTGAAGAGGCAAGTTATAACCCAATAAAGGTCTTACAGGTCATCACAGGTGTGTTGAATTCTGGGAAGAGCATTGCAAAAGTATGAGATCAGATGTATTATCCTCAAAGAGACTCTCTTCTTTGCAGGGTGGTAGGGTTTCACGTGAGAGGTGAGTTGGACAAGGTATATAAAGTCCTTCTACCTCTTTTGTATCATTTTCCCTTTCCTCCTATTTCTTCCTCACAGTCTCAAGATTACTGAAGACAACGAGGGATCTGATAGGGCCACTTCAGCCACTCCTCCCCATCTTGAAGTTCTTATAGCCTGGGAGGAGTAAAGGCACGCTCCCTTGAAAAAACAGTGTGCCTCCCTCTTCAAGCCTCCCCCGCTCCTGGAAAATATGGTCTTAAAAGGGCATAAGGGGAGCCCGAGTTATGTCTCTCCACCCTCCCCACCAGCAGGAGTGACCAAAGAAAGCCTATCTTTTGCCCTCCAAGCAGCTTCTGCTGTTCTATTTCACCAATACACAGAAGTGTGAAATATGAATACAGATTACAGCAACAACTTTCACAAGTTTCCACTACTGCCCACAGAAGGGCCACAGAAATACCTTTTACATCATTGTCATATAAAATACATATGTGCAACTGAAATAAGTAAAAGTCTTGCAAAACAACACATACTCATCGATTATGCGCACTCTCCACTCCATTGTCTCTCTCTTTTCATGTGGCCTGTGCCTCATTACATCAATTTCAAAACCCTCTGATGAGTGGCTAACCCAGTGTGAAAAACACCTGATTCAGGCTGGAGTTCCAAACCAATATTTACAGTCTCTTACTTTTCAGATAAGATGAATCATATCTATGCCTACCAAACTAGTAAACAAGATGTCTCTAGAAAAAAACAGAGACTTTTTTCTAGTTATTATTTATCAGTTTTTAGAATTAGCTTTCATTTATAAGGTTAGCCCTAAGTGGGAAAATGATTTTTAAGTTTTCTTTAGTTAAATATTAATATAGGAAACATTCAGGTATGTCAAAAGTTACAAATATGTTACTCATGTTCTAAAGTGTGGGAAACAGTATCCTGCACCATTCTGTAATGAAATAACAAGAAACTTTCCTTAACATTAGATCTGTTTCTGCAGTTTTTCTAATTAACTCTCAGGAAGCTTAAGTTTCAGAACATGACATGATATCATATTACATTTGGTTTTTCCCCAGCAGCCCCTTAAAACCAAGCTAGTGGGTCAGGTAGATCCCCTGAAATAGGAAATGGCACCCCACTTCAGTATTCTTGCCTGGAAAATCCCATGGACAGAGGAGCCTGGTGGGCTATAATCCATGGGGCCACAAAGAGTCGGACACAACTGAGTGACTGAGCACAGTGTTTTTTCCAAGCACTTGGGCAGTTTTGAGCTCGGCATCTATTTGCAAAGTGATTTGTGCAGATCTTGAGAGGCTGGAGGTCGCCTTCCCTCCTTCAGATCATCACGTGGTCTTTCTCAGTCAGGCTTTCAAGTTAATTATTTCCTGTTTTTCAGAGTCTGCTCCTTATCCCCTTTCCCAGGTCACCCTCTACCCTCCCCTCCACACACACATTCTTGGCCACCAGCAGGCAGTTCTGCAGCAAACCCATCTTTGTGTCTCAGTCTGCCCTGGAGCACCCTCCAATAAGAGCCTTGGGGTTTCTTCCAGAGTGTAGCAGTGTCAGAGCAAAACTGTGTCATTACTGTAGAATCAAAAGAGTTCCCAGCTTGTTAGTAATTTTCTGTGTAACTTACTGACCTTTTGTTCTCAGAGTCCCTGCCTGCAAAGGTACTTCCTGAGCCCATCTCCCTAAATTGTTTTCTCTTTTTGTGACTGTTTATATCTCTGGCATCAGCTATACTGTCACTCCTTTCAGGATTCCCACGCTGGGTTTGACGCTCCCAGCAAATTTGATCTGTTTGCCACGTAACATTGTTTCTGTGACTGACTGACTAGTCCCTTCCCATCAAGGCCAGGGCCTGTGCTCATCTATTGTCTTTAACAATACAGGGTGCTAAATTGTGCTGAGTACCCCATAGAACCCTCATGCCTAAAAGCCACTCCCTTCCTGTGGTCTTTGCTTCCTGGTCCACAGAAATCTTCTCAGACTAGCCTTTTATGGTCATTGGCCTTCATTTCTTCATCTACTTTTCTAATCTTGGCTGAGGTCTTAAATCTTTAATTCAGTCTTGTCTACTTTATTCATCATCCACTCGCCCCAGCCGTTTTTCTCTCCCCTGGTCTCCTCACCAGCAGCATCTTTCACTTAGTACAGCTTCCAGGCCATTTATGTACATAGAGATAGAGATACACACACACACAAATTCAAAGTAAGAGAAGGGATTAAAAACACATAATAAGACTAACATTATTTACAGGAGGGGGAAGAGCTTCAGAAGCTCCCAGCTGTTCTGGTTGATATGTAGAGCGTATTTCATCCTGCAACCTAAGTCTGCATCATTCTCAAACACAGTTTAAACAAAGAGCCTTGATGCTTATTGAGGATTTAGATAACTACTTCCCTGTTAAGAAGAGATTTTTTAAATTGTGTTTTTATTATGACTCCATCTCCATTTATTGATCGAGGGATTTCTTGCCTCACTTAACTCCATAATCTGTTGCTCAGATTAAGAAAATTCGAAAACTATTGTTTGTTAGCATAAGTACAGCCTTTAAAGCGATACCTTGGAGGCTGGATGATTCAAATACCATAATCCAAGAAAAGCAACTAATTGATCATGCAGAACGAGCTTTTATGCATTACTGTTTTTTATGGACTGAGCATGCAATGAAACGAATCAGAGTAAATGTTTTATAGATGTGCAGTTACAGAAATAGGAACTTACTAGTAACATCCAGAACACAGTTATACAAGAGGCTGGAAATAATGCGTAAAAAAACCCTCAATAAATATATAAGTCACTAACAAGTCACTAACCATACAACTGGTATCGCAAAGAGTCAGACATGACTGAGTGACTGAACTGAACTGAACCATACAACACATTTTGAGCATCTATTATTCTTTTTTATCTAAGAAACAATGCTAGGTATAGTAACTTCTTAGATATTGAAAGCAGAAATATGCCCCTTATTTCAGCAGCTCCTTTCCTACATCCCTACTACCTAGTATCCACCTATGTATATATACTTTGGGGATGAATGAGAGACCTGTATGTTCAGTTTACCTTCTACCCTCCACTTTGCCCTCCCTGTTAGCCACTTTATTCCTCATTAATTCTTTCTCCTGAGGGCTAACAGGTGAGGGAAGGAGGTGAACTTCAGGCCAGTTAGGCATGCTTAGCTACAGAAGCAGTTAAATCTCAGTGCAATAAACTTGAAAGACCTGTCTAAATTCTTCATTTTCATTTAAGATTTTGTTTCATCCAACTGATTGAACAGGCCTGACAGTTATGGCTTGAACATCATTAAGACTGAATTTTGGTTAATAATTATTATAACAATATCAGACCCATCTCTGGAAGATTTTATAGTAAGTTAAACAGTCTGTTTAAAGAACAATAGCAAGAGAACATTAATCCGCACAGTACTTACTACATCAGAGTCTCTGAGCTGTGCACTTTGCATGGCTTATCATTTTTATAAGCAATTACCCAGAAAAGTAGAATGCCCATTTTATAGATGTGGAAACTGAAGCTCAGAGCTACTAAGACCAGCCTCTCAGTTTGTAGGGAAAACCCTAGCTAACAGCCTCCAAAGCACAAACCCTTTACAAAGGATTAGAGGATGCTGGCACTTTTCACTAATCTGTGCTGTCCACACTTAACATGAGTAACTTAAAGCTGATCTTATGTTCCTTTCAAAAATCTCCACGAATCTGTCTGCAGAGACTTTATGGATAACTCATCACAGCAACTGAGAAACAAAATGCGCTTGTGTAATACGAAGTCTTTATTTCAATGAGGTTTTTTCCTTCTTATAAAGAAAGAGAGAGAGAGGAGCCACTCCAGCACTCAACAAGAACCCTCACACAATGAACAAGTCTTCACATTGGGTTGTGCCGACTACCGAGGAAATGGTGACAGCATCAGGGCACTTCGGCCTAAAATGTTAAGAGAACGATGATTAATGAACAGCTGGGGATTTCTGAGGCACAATTGTGTGACACAAGAAGCCCAACTATTGGCCATCTTCATTGAGGGAAGCTGCTGGGCTCGGGTTTGCTTCAGCAAATCTTGCCCCTCGCCGCCCTCAAGACGGGTATCGCCAGCTACCGCAGAGCCCTTGGCAGCCCGCGCCTTCCGGCCCCCGCGTGCCCGCCAAGGCGGACGCGGCCGGAACGCCGAAGCGCCCCACCCCCACCCCGTGCACGTGACGGGGGGGGTGGACAGTGTTCCTTCTCTCCTCCCCAGCCCCTCCCCCGAAACCCTGCCTTCTCCTGAGAGGCTACGGCTTTCTATTGCACCACTACTGGAATGACCCCCGTGCCGGCCAGTAAGAACGCGCCGCTTCAAGTAAGACCCGCCCCCTGTGGGTCCTCAGGTTCCTTCCCGCTCACACCGGAGTCACTTCCGAAGAGAGAGAACCGCCATGAAGAGGGAAGGGGGTGCCGCCCACCTCTGCTCCGACAGCATCACCGAGTCCCAGCAGCAAGACGGCAACCACGCATCCAACTTCTCCAGCTACAGCTCATGCCGCCGTCGCCAGCGGCGCCGACATGACAAGGCGCTGCATGCCCGCTAGGCCAGGTTTCCCCTCATCCCCAGCCCCGGGGTCGTCGCCCCCGCGCTGCCATCTGAGACCCGGTAGTACCGTCCCTGCTGCAGCGGGAAAGAAAACAGAGAGGCCTGGGGACAGGTACCGTGCAGAGGGCTTGAGAAGGGGCCGGGTCGCGGGGGCAAGGGTATGAGGGAGGACTGCGGACGGTCGCTCTTCCAGTTCCCGCCATCCTCCGCGAGCTCAGGCCTCCGCGTCCGGGGCCTGGCAAACCCCTGCCCCGCCTCCACGCGGGGACTGCTGGGAGCTCGAGTCTCGTTTTCTGTAGCTGGGACGGTGTTCTCGGTCTAGTGACCACAGCCTGGATGGCTTCGAACCAACCGTCTTAGGTAGAACGTGGTTTTTGTCCTGGACTCTGGGCCCTAACTGCTAAATGCATACTTAAGTGGTTTTCTCTGCATTGTCAGTTCTCCTGATCCTAGTGGCTGAATGGTATAAGCATTTTCTATATTGTGGGTGAAATTATGTAAGATGTGATGAGGGAAACACTTCCACGAATTGCTTTAAAGTCCAGTACACACGATAAATCTTAATTTAAAGAAGATGCAGATTAGGAATGTGTTGTGTTTTCTTTCCAAGAGGCCAGGTTTTCTTGTAAAGATTTTGTTGGAGCTATGTACAAAGATGGAGAATTTCATCAAATGACATTCTCTGACAATAAAACATGTTTAAATTCTCTTCGAACTTGGTACTGTCTTTTTTATTTTAAGTTTGAAAACTTGTAATATTAGTTTAACAGTAAATTTATCTTCTGATATTGTGGTACAGGTCCACAACCCCTTATCTTAATTCTGAAAGCCGAAAAGTTAACGAAAACCGAAAAGTTTTCAGTAAGTTTGGCACGACATCTAACTTGGCAGCCAAACCTGACCAGAACTATAGTTGGTCTTCTTTAAGTGTGAGTCTAAATTTTGCTGGAAAAACATTTACGTATTTGCTTACAGAGTGCAGGCTCAGACCCCATTGGGGGCTTTCCATAATGCATCCAAGTTACCGCCTTTCTAAAATCCAGTAAATTCAGAATGCTAAAACACATTGGTTCCCAATAAAGTTTCAGATACGGGTTTGTGTGCTGTTACAAATAATTTTAACTAGTTATAAATAAATAATGCACCTTTCTGTGCATTTGAATTTAGGGGATTGTTACTTCTTGAAAGTTATATTCATGGTTATTTTACAAGTTTCTTGTGTGTTATCCCCAAAGCTATTTTTCTCCCAGGTGTAATGAGCAAAAAGATGTAATACTTTAGGGAAGAGATACAGTGTTACTTTTAGTAATTAATGGAAAAACATTCAATATTATCTTGTTTTGAGTTAATTAGCTGCTTTTTAGTCCTTTCTCACCTACCGTTATTCAACCGATAGCAAGGCATTATCCTTCTCCCCTTTGCAAAACCTGTAGTATTTCTTTATTCTGATGTAACTTATTTCGTGAGGAAAAAATGCATAGATTTTCCCTTAGCGTGTCACTCATTCATTTCAAGGCTGGGTAGCTTTTCTATTAATATCTCAAACAAACATTGTAGACTCTCAGTACGCCCTTAAAGATGGGCATTGCTATTCTGATGTGGCCAGTAAAGAGTGCAAGGTGTAAAAGCAGCATAAGCTTCAGGGACTTAACATTGTTCAAGTTTTCTCTGAGCAGTCCAATCTCATAGTGGATAAATGTTGAGGGGAACTTGTCTGCCCCTTATTTTCTTTAAGCTAAAACGAAGAAATTTTAGCAAAATTTGCCAGAACAGTGATATTTTTGCTCTACTTAGTAACACTGCTCTGTGCAGTTGGAAACTAAATACATGAACAAATCAGAGTACAAATTCTGGTAATATGGTCCTACTTCACTTTGTGTTCATTGTAGAGTGCAAAAATCCTTAGAAAGTTTGGTTTTTGTTGTCCTTTACTCCTTAACGTCTTTTTCTCTGTTTTGTTCTTTTTCCCGGGCAACACATTGATTTTGTAAATATCTTAAGAATTCCTAGTAAATTAAGACTTTGAAACACTCCTCATTCCAATTTTTGCTATTACTTAGATTAACATCCCACTCTAGTGTATAAAGAATGTAGTATAAGCTTAGAACTTTTTCTGCCTTCTGCTCAGCACACTCTTTAGCTGCCTCTCCAAACCAACAAAATCACCCATATTTGCCATTGTACCATCTACTCTTCTTAAGAGTCTGCTCAAGTTTTAATCGGTTTTTATAATCTCCATTATTCATTCAGCAAACACCTCTAGAACAAATTTTGTACCTGTCACTGGCGATATCAAGGAATAGGATCAGATCCCTTCGGGTTCTTTTATTCTCCCACATAGCAGCAAGCCTTTCAGTCCTAAAAAGCTGTCTACCAATTCCTTAGATCCACACTCTATCTTATCATTTTTGTACTATAAAGTATATAAACTTCAGTTTTGCTTTTATAAATTTACTCCTACAGGAACTGGTGAGCTATATTTAAAAAAAATTTTTTTATAATCAGCTTAGCAAAGCAGTATTGTCAGAACATGATTAAGCCAGATAGTGAAATTCAGCCTCTAGTCTGTAAATCTACTAGTATTCTCAACTTAATCTGAATTATTGAAGTTTTATTTATTTGTTTTTTTTGTGAGAGCATTTCAAGTTCTTTATTTGGGTAAGAAATAGAACGTCAAAATATTGAAGTTTTAATATTTGCCAATGTGATCCCATATTAGTTATGCTTTTATTTTCAGGAAACAGTCAATTATAGATTTCTTCAAACCAGCTTCAAAACAAGGTATGTATACTGTTCGTGCATTTTTTGTGGGATCTTTTGGGGAGGGAGATGGAGTCGATTTTTAAATCTACTCTAAACTAACTAATTTGATTAAACATTGTTCAAAATTGAAAATATAAAGAAGATACAGTATTGTTTACAAAGATAAACAACTTCTAAAATCATAAAGAAACTCTGCTGTTATGCTTTCTTACATTTAAAAGATTCAAGTCAATAATGTTCATTAAGTATACTATTTTGATTCTGGATTAATGTAACTTCATAAATAGAGCCATGGAGAACTTACATGATGTGATGAAAGAGAGCTTTATGAAAGTAAGGCTTTAAAATCATGTCTTAATTTCTCCCCCCCCATAAAATGTGTATCATTATTTAAATATAAATTTGAAAACATTTGTGATAGCTTAATGTTTTAAGTGTTAATTTATAATATTTGTACAAGTGTAATAGTTTGTGCTATTTTTAATAACATACAATGTGCATTTGTTTTAATTGGCTATTCAGATAGACGTATGTTGGATTCTCCACAAAAATCGAACATCAAATATGGAGAAAGTGGATTGTCCATCAGTGGGACAGAGCAGTTTGAAAGGAAACTATCCTCACCAAAAAGTTCTAAACCCAAAAGAGTGCCATCAGAAAAGAGCCCCGTCTTAGAGGCATTCATAAAAGGTGTTAAAGAGCACCATAGAGACCATGGTGTACATGAGTCACGTCAGCCTTGTGTGTCACTGGACACCAAATATTCAAAGGCAGTTACAAAATACGTTCCTCCTTCATATCTCTTGTCAAAAGAGACCAAGAAAAAACATCAGTCTCCAGAGGGAAGGAAGTCACATTTCATTCATGAAAATAGCAGGGAGAAGAATGATGGCAATCGAGGCAGGATCAGTGCAGATTCTAAGAAGCAGGCCACGGTGACAGAAGCTGACATCTTCAAGAACAGCTCCCGAAGTCTTAGCAGCAGGAGCAGCCTATCCAGGCACCACCCAGGAGAAAGCCCACTGGGAGCTAAGTTCCAGTTATCTCTAGCTTCTTACTGCAGAGAAAGAGAACTAAAGAGATTGAGAAGGGAGCAAATGGAGCAGAGAATCAACTCAGAAAATTCTTTCTCAGAAGCAAGCAATCTTTCCTTAAAATCTTCTAGTATAGAAAGAAAATGCAAACCAAGGCAGGAACTGAGTAAACAGAATGATGTCACAGCTGGAAACAGTAATCTTTCAAACCTGGTATGTGCAATAAATGCTAAATTAGCTTGCTACTGTTTTATCATATTTAGAATAGTAAATATAAAAATGTTTGCTAACAATATGGTGCCTTTTGTTAAGGAGATACTGATAAAGAAGCTAGTTTGATTGTTTCCTCCAACTGTCCATCAGAACATTTCTGATGGCTGATATAAAACAGTGTTTTCTGCCCTTAATTTGTTCAGACCAGGAACAGAGATAATCCTTAATCAGGAAAATAAGCATTCTTTTTTTTTTTTTAAAGGTGAGTACAGTCATTTTTAAATTAGGCTGCCCTGAAGTTTGAGAATCACTGGTTTATGTTATGTATGTCTTAAATAATTAAGTATGGGCCCTGGAAAACCTACAAAATGATGACGTCTTAGAAAACTATCCAAATACATCTTAAGCTCATCAGATTGCTCTTTTGAGAATAGACCAAACTTAGATTAGCGTAAAAACTGTCCCTCTCCCCTGGAAAGTCAAGTTGTTAAGTATATCTGTTTCAAAGAGCTTCTCTACGTATTGAGCAACTAAAGGAAGATGAGGTAACAAAGTGCTATGTTAATATAAGATGCTATGGTTTTAAAACCAGATGGACCAAAAATAAACGAAACTATGACAATCTAAGAGTGAATAGCTGGAAATATATGTGTAAACTCATGGGTTTGTTTGCAAGGACTTTGGTGCCTTTACCAGTGAGATTTGCCTAATGATCAATAAATGTAGTAATGTTTGGTTCATTTTCATAAGATTTCAATGTTTGGTGGTGCATTAGTACCTAAACAGAAGTAATTGAAGAGGGAGCTGAACCCGTTTGATTTCCAAATATTAGGCTATTTCTTTGTTAAAATAAATAGTACAGTGCTCTAGTATTAATCTTGAGCCATTAATAAAAATTTCTAAATTTACATTATGAAAATTGACATATAATACAGAGATACTTCATTTTTCAGAAAAGACTTGAGTTTAAAATATTTTGGTGTAGAAGTTTGGATTTACCTCCAAATTTGATGCTTGCTGTATTCAGTCTAGAAATCTGTTTAAATATAATGAAGAAAAGTTCACATTCTTGACTACTCTCAACTCCTAATTAATTTTTTCTCATTTTGCTAATAGGAAAATGGACATCTCTCAAGAAAAAGATCCTCTTCTGATTCATGGGGACCTGCTTCAGGTAGAATCAAAATAAATTTAAGAATTCTAAATAAATTTGCGTCTTAATGGCACTGGTTTTTACTTCGTTTAAATGTACAGTTTCCTTGATAGAGGTAAATTGGGTGTCTCAGGTTAAAGTTTGGAAAAGTTATATTCAGAAGGAATAGTTCTTGAATTCAGTATGTGTAAACAGTAGTTTGTCTTGACTCCCTCTTCTCTGCCTTCTTCAGCAGTTGCTTACAATGTGTTTCTCATATTGGAATTCAATGTTCTACTTCTGAATCTTTGGCTACATTAAGAAGCATAATCTTATATTCTTGAATTTTGGACTGAGGTCTTGATACTGCAGATGCTTTAAGTGTGAAACTTATGGTTCAAGACAATGTTTCTTAATATTTCAAATATGAAGATCCCTTTTTATTATCAAATTCAAGGACACCTACATGATATTAGTTTATACTTTCAGTATCTGTTGATAAAATACATAACAAACAGCTACTGTTAATATAGTAGTTCTTAAAGGATTCTTTTTAACTAGAAGATAAAACCCTGTGAAATTCAACCACCACAAAATTTATAACATAGGAAAAGAAAGGCCACCAAAAATACCCGCTATTAATAATAATCTGGTATATCTCGTTTTTTTCTGCTGTGACTGCAGACTTTGAAAAGCGGGCTTTACAGATTTCCACAGTCAGTAAGATATATTGGACGTACTGATAACAGCCAACATGTACTGAGCACTTACTGTGTGCTTTGTGAATCATCATTTGATTCACATCTTTGCTTTTAGAGATGAAAAAACAGGTACAGAGAGACAGTTTTGACTCATTCTTCTTCTGGTTTCATGTAAAACTCTGTTTTCTGTACATTCTAGAGGTGTATTGCATTTTGACCAAATGATCTGTGTTGTTTGTTTTAATTTTCACTACATTTTTGGTTTTAGTGATCAAATTTTAGTGGATATTTGACATTACAGTAAAAGAACAATAAGTTCTCAGCTGTGAGACTGCTCATGTACTCACTATGTTAACGTATTTGTTGAAGGGAAAAACAAGATATCTTTACACTAGTTCTGCTAGTATAAGGGGCCAGTGGTGATGGTGTTGCCAACAAGCTGTTCAGCATTTTTTTCTCTGATAATTACTAAGATAGCAATTCTCTTCAGTTCATGGGTTTGCAGATTTCACTAGTGGTGACTGAAGTGGTTTCCTTTTATATAATCACATATACTGCACTTCTTGAAAACCACTTGAAAAAGGTTCTTTCTATTTTCAGAGGCAGGTTTAAGATGATTGCTTTCACTTATATTTTTATTTTCATAATCCCCATTAATAATTATGGTATAATATAATAATTTTAACATACATTTATACTTCATTTGACTATCAATAGACTATAAAGAGCATAAGGGGATTTTTTTTTTCTAGATAACATGAAGCATGTTTATCTGATAGTGAATTTGTGGTTGTTCAGTCACTAAGTCGTGTCCAATTCTTTCCAGCTCCATGGACTACAGCACACCAGACTTCCTTGTTCTTCACTATCTCCCAGAGTTTGCTCATACTCCTGTCCATTGAGTTAATGATGCCATGCAACCATCCCATCTTCTGTAGTCCCCTTCTCCTACTCTCAGTCTTTCCCAGCATCAGGGTTTTTTCCAATGAGTTGATTCTTCACATCACATGTGGGTATTCCCTAAATAGTGAATAGATATTAATCCAGATGTTATGCTATATTTATATGATTGTCGTTACACTTAAGTTGTGATGATACACATAATCACACATTCATTAATCACATACAGGTTCAGAGACGTCAGAAATGTTGGTAGGATAGGCATTTAGCTTATTGATCTTCCAGAGCCCTGTCCTATGGTTGAATTCTGAGGATCAACTTAATCCCTCCCTAATTTATTCTATTATTAATAGCCAGTCTTCTATTGAGCATTTGGATTGTTCCTTTTTCTCTTTTTACAAACTCAGTCCTTGTCTTATCTGAGTATTTTCTATATTAATAGGTATTTGAAATGTTGTAAAGCATTCATTCAACCTACAGATTGTACAGGAAACACAAAAAGAATCATGAAGACTTGTCTTCTCCAAGTCTTCTCTTTTCTTGGTTATTTGATTTGTCATCCTGCTGTATAAGGGATCCCTGTCATTTTAAGACATTTAACCCCAGAAAACTGAGAACATAGAATGATTTATCAGCCAGTAGGAAATATCTGTAGAAGAATGCAGACAGGAGCTCTTGGGGATTGAGTTTGTTTTTGTTTTAATTTATTAGCTGTACCGGGTCTTAGTTGTAGCATGTGGGATCTAGTTCCCTGACCAGGGATTGAACCCAGGCCACCTGCATTGGGAGTACAGTCTTAGCCACTGGACTACCAGGGAAGTTCCCCTGGGTTGGTTTGTTTGTTTTATATAAATTTGTTTATTTATGGCTGTACTGGGTCTTCATTGCTATGCACAGGCTTTTCTCTAGTTGGCAGTGAGTGAGGGCTGCTCTTCAATTGGGGTGCTTGGGCTTCTCATTGCAGTGGTTCTTTTGTGGAAAACTGGCTCTAGGGCACTGGGGCAGTAGGTGTGGCGGCTTGGCTCAGTAGTTGTAGCACACAGACTTAGTTACTCCACAGCATGTGGAATCTTCCCAGACCAGGGATCAAACGTCCCCTGCATTGGCAGGCAGATTATTAGCCACTTGGACCACCAAGGAGGTCCCGGAACATTTGATTATTAATTAATTTTTCATTCTTATATATTGATTTTCCAGACTGTGTATTGATAAGCTTATCCAAATAATTGCTTAACTCTTGAGTTTTTTTGTTTTTTCAATCCAACTTGAGACGTGGGGATATCTGTCTATGTGTAGAAACTTGGTTTAGGGAAATTTGATTTTGAGAATACTAATTATATAAATAGTGAATTTTTCAGAGTGAATTAATAAAACATCACATTTTTAAACATGGAAATTAAAAAACTGGTTAATTCATGTATATGAGGTGTTTAAAATTAAAGTGCTTCTGGATGGAGTTCCTAACACAGAGTCAAGTTGTATTAGTTTCCTAGAGCTGCCATACAAAGTATCTAAAACTAGATGGCTTAAAACAACAAAAATGTATTGTCTCATGATTCTGGAAGCTAGAATTCCCCAACTAAGGTTATCAGCAGGGCCATGCTCTCAATAACTCTAGGAGAAGAATCCTTCCTTACTTCTTCCAGCTTCTTGTGTTTATGTACAATTCTTGTCATTCCTTGATTTGCAGGTGCATCACTTTGGTCACATGGCATCTTTGTATGTGTCTTCATATTATCTTCCCTTTGCATGTCTTTTTCCATGTCCAAATTTCCCCTTTTTATAAGGACAACTGTTATAATGGATTAGGACTCACCCTAATGACCTCATTTTAATTTGATTGCCCCTATAAAAACCTTGTTTCTAATTCAGGTCACAGTCTGAGGTTCTGGGAGTTAACACTTAAGCATATTATTTTGGGAGCTACAGTTCAACCCATAACACAGCTGAGGATTAGAGGGATAAATGGGAAAGAATAAACAATTTAATAGTAGGGGGAAATATTTACAGGAATTTTTTTAATTGAAAAATTACCTTTCCTTGATTCAGATATACGGCTTTTTAGTGTTTTGGCAAGTAACACCTTTAATTCTATTTAGGTAATAAACTTTTAATAGCTTTTGAGTGAAAATGAGCATTTGTCATTAGCTTTGGACTAAATTTCTTTGACATGAGTATGTCAAAGAAATAAATATATTATTAACTGGTTTTCCTCATTCCATATGTGATAATCTCAGCCTAAGCTTTTAGAATTTAAATACTTTGTCAGGGTGTTCTAGACACTCTTTGAATAAACTTAAATAAGATAGAAAAGTATACTTTCACTAATCTGGCAAAAATTGAATTTTAGCAGGCTCTAAGCAGAATAAATTCCCTGACAAAAGAAAAAGGAACTCTGTGGACTCAGATTTGAAAAGCACAAGAGAATCTATAATGCCAAAAGCAAAAGAGTCCTTCCTTGAGAAGCGTCCTGATGGACCACATCAGAAAGAAAAATTTATAAGACATATTGCACTGAAGACACCTGGTGATGTATTGCGCTTGGAAGATATATCCAAGGACCCAAATGAAGAAGCTGATTGCTCCTCTGCAGGCTTGACACCTACAAATTCTGGGCACCATTCTTCCAGGAGTAGTGACCAAATCCGTGTGGCAAGTACCAAAGAGACTAAGATACCGAAACCCCACTTATCTTTACCTCAGGAAAAGTCTGCAGTTAAAAAAGCTAGCAACCTTCAGAAAAATAAAACTGCTAGCTCTGTGGCATCACAGGAGACAAAACTTCTACCTTTGCTTTCCCATGTTCCAAGTGCTGGTTCCTCTCGGGTTCCATTAAATGCTAAAAATTGCACTCTTCCAGTTCCTAAAAAAGATAAAGAGCGTTCTTCACCTAAAGAATGTTCTGGGCCTTCTACAGATTCCTCCAAACACAAGGAATACAGAGCAAAGACTAATAAGGCTGATTCTAACATATCTTCAGGGAAAATTTCTGGGGGATCTTTACGTTCAGAATATGGCACTCCTACAAAGTCTCCCCCAGCTGCTTTGGAAGTTGTGCCATGTATTCCAAGCCCACCAGCACCTTCAGATAAAGCCCCTTCAGATAAAGAGAGTTCAGGAAATTCTAATGCAGGTAGCAGTGCACTGAAAAGGAAACTGAGGGGTGATTTTGATAGCGATGAAGAAAGTTTAGGTTATAACCTAGAGAGTGATGAGGAAGAGGAAACATTAAAATCACTGGAAGAAATAATGGCTTTGAACTTCAATCAGACTCCTACAGCTACAGGAAAGCCTCCGGCTCTTTCTAAAGGGCTTAGATCTCAGTCATCAGACTATACGGTAAGTAGTTCTACGACATCTATCTTTACTTGAAGAGAGAAAAATGGATTGACTAGTGAAAGAGCGATAGATCTGTTAGAATTTACTTTAAAAAATTCAGTGTTTGTTACAACTCATACTGAAAACAGTATAGTTCTTTTTTGGTGAATGGGTTTCCCACATTCTTAGCTTTATAACTGTAAATCAGTGGTCTCCAAACTTCTTTGATCAGACACACTTTTATTAGTAAAACAAATTTAGAGCATGTACCCCTATATATATGTATACTTATAGATTATATACATGTACTACTATACTACTATGTACTTTCTAAAGTATATGAAAAAAACAGAATATGAAAGGAAGAAGAAAAAGTATTTTTCTATAGAAGTTATATAGAAGTTACTATAGAGTAAGTTCTACTGGAGTTTCTATAGAAGTTCCATATAAATAGAAGTTCTATTATTTTCTTCCTGCACCCCAACGGATCACCTTGCACACCCCCTGCTTTGGAGACCACTGCTGTAAATGAAGGTAGAGTGTAGAAATGTTGTTAATTGTGGTGTGCAATTTTATTTATGAAGTGCTTCATGCTATCTTGGGAATAAACTGAATTAAGTTTTCATATGTGTGTAAAATTTGGTGGGGAAGGTGTTACTGTTTCATAGTAACACCTAAAAATTAGTAGTTTAATTCCAGTAAAATAGAATTTTAAAATAAAGACAGGGTAGCCATGGAGCCCTTGGGTGTTGGCAGTCAGTTCCTAAGACTAGCAGGGTTTTTATAAGTAGTGCCTTTTCCTAATAGATGATAAAATCAAATTGCCTGCACTACAAAATTCTCAATTTAAAGCATGATGGTGAAAATTATAAAAAAAAAAAAAATCCTCCTGGCCCAGGTTATTGAAAAAGAAATATTTTTTTAGTTTCTGAGTAACTTAAAACATCCCAATTCTTCTGCTAAGATATGTTATGAAGTATTCCTAAATTTTCTTCTTATTTTAGGAACATGCTCATAGTGGGACTTATACAAATACTTTAGAGCGTCTAGTGCAGGAGATGGAAGACACACACAGGTAGGTTAGCATCATGACTATCTTGCTAAATTTAATGTACTGTTCATATGACTGGCTTTTAATTTACCTTAAAAAAAAATAGAGAAATTAGCAGGTATTTTGTGCTAGTCCTATTACAGTTTCACTGTCATTTGTGTTAATAAGGTGTTCTTGTTTACAGGCTGAATTGGAAGATCCTGGTTTTTATTGTATATGCATCAATTAGTAGTATGAATTCCTTTCTGCTTACCACAGCTAGTATCTGATAGCTAAAATTCTTGATCAAAAGCATGGGTAGAGAAGATTTTTTTGTATTTTGTGTGTGTATGTGTGTGACCAAAAATGTATCACATAAAATTGACCATTTCAATTATTTTTAAATGCTTCACAGGCATTACCTAGCACTCATTTGCATTGTTGTACAAACATCACCACCATCCATCTCCAGAACTTTTTTTTTTCCCATTTTCCCTAACTGAAATTTTATACCCATTAAACAGTAACTCCCTATTCTCTCCTTGCCTCTAGCTCCTGGCAGCTATATCTTTTTCTTTTACTATGAAATTGACTGTTCTAGGTACCTCATGTAAATGGGATCATACAGTATTTGTCCTTTTATGACTGGCTTGTTTCATTTAGTGTAAGGTCTTCAAGGTTCATCCATGTTGTAGCATGTGTCAGAATTTCCTTCCTTTTTAAAGCTGAATAATATTCCATTGTATGTATATACCTCATTTTGTTTATCCATTTATCTGTTGATTGATACACTTGGGATTCTTCTGTTTTTTGACTACTGTAAATTTTTCTGCTATCAGCATGGGTGTACAAATTCTCTTGTCAAGTCCCCACTTTAAGTTCTTTTGCGTATATATCTAGAAGTGGAATTTCTGGATCATTTGGTAATTCTCTGAATTTTTTGAGAAATTGCTATACTGTCATCCATAGTGGCTGTACCGTTTTCTATTCCTGCCAGTAGTGCACATAAGTATGAAGCAGCACCTTCATACTTGTTAAATGTTTGTATGCCCACCTAGTCCAAGTTTTGAAACCAGTATTACTAGACAGGGCGTTTCACATCAAGTTGCTCTTTTGAGGAAGAAGTTTAGAATTATGACTGATACCCTACCACCACCCACACATACATAGAAAAATCAAAAAGTTTGAAAATTATAATAACCCTAATGAAATTTATGTAACTAGTTGCAAACTGCTTTTGCTTATCAGAGGGAAAAAATAATATTCCTTATTATTTCAAAGACTATCCTTAAAACTAACTCAGAGAACTTCACTAAAACCTCAACTGGCCTGAAGTTGGTATGTATGTGTCTCCAAGTAGCTAAGTATAGGAATTACAGACAGTAAGTAAGAAGTATTCCCCTTTCTGAATTTAATAGAGAAATAAATTTGTCTCTACTGTAAAAGTCTTTTGATGAGGGAGTGGTGCGCATTGCACAGCATGTAGGATCTTAGTTCCCCAACCAGATGTTGAATTGGTGCCTCCTGCGGTGGAAGCATAAATTTGTAGCCACTGGACCACCAGGGAAATCCTGTCTACTGTAAAATTCTTTTTAAAGTTTCATGATTTCAGGTGATTTCTTAGGTCAAATCTGAAGTTTCTTATTTAAAATTGAAAATTTACAGACCAAGGGGAGAGATTCTGGTTTGATCTAATGACTCTCCTGTAGTGATAAAGCAGTGTGTTTACTCATGTACTGTGGGGCTGGAGCTAGGAATAAGGACCTTGGTTAAAATAACTTAATCATGGCAAGCACTCTGAGCAAGGACTCCAGAACTGGACTGTCTAGTTGAATCCCAGCTCCTTTACACTGTGAGCTTGAGCAAGTTAGCTTTTCTGTATCTGTTTCCTTATTGTATAAAATGGATAATATTAAACTATCTCCTGGGATTGTTGTGAGGGTTAAGAGTTAATAAAGTCCTTAGGACAGTGTCATAGTAGCTGCTTAGTAAGTGTTGAGTGTTGTGATCATGACAGTGACAATGGTAAAGACTACTGCTTCCTGAAAACCTAGTTAACTGGAAGTCAGAGGAGCATTAAAGATTAGAAGGGATAATCAAGTCAGTAGTTTTCATGCTTTGTGATTTTTTTTCTTCTGAATCCTTCTGAATGATTTGGACATCATTCTTGAAATCCTGTGTGGGTGTGTGCTTAGTTGTGTCCAACTCTTTTTGACCCCATGGCCTATAGCCCATCAGGCTTCTTGATCTGTGGAATTTCCCAGGGAAGAATACTGGACTATCCGGGTTGCCATTTCCTTCTACAGGGAATCTTCCTGACCCAGGATTGAACTCATCTGTTGTGTCTTCTGCATTGGCAAGCGGATTCTTTACCCGCTGAGCCATCCAGGAGGCCCTCTTGAAGTCCTAGCCATAAAGAAATAGTCTTTTAATGAGTTTTTGTAGGTACTGCTTTTAGACATAAACTAAAGATTTTTTATTTTTAGGTTAAGCCATTTATTATAACATTGTTTTGATTCTCAGGCTAGATGAACTGCAAAAGCAACTACAGGAAGACATCAGGCAGGGCCGAGGCATTAAATCCCCAATCAGAATTGGTGATCACGACAGTACTGATGATGAAGATGGCCTCTTAGAAGAGCACAAGTATGTGGGGAATTAGTAAATAGCTATAAATGGTGGTACATCGTAACTAGACTTGTCATGGTGATCATTTTGAAATGTGTAGAAGTACAAAGTCACTATGTTGTGTAACAGGAACTAACAGTGTTGTCGGTTAGTTTACTTCAAAACAAACTACAGAAAAAGATCAGATTTGTGGTTACCAGAGGCAGAGGGTTCAGAGGAAGGAGGGATTGGATGAAGGTGATCACAAGGTACAAACTTCCAATTATAAGATAAATAAGTACTAGGGGTGTAATGTACAACGTGAGAAATAAGGTTAACACTGTTGTATGTTGTAGTGAAAGTTGATAAAAGAGTAAATCCTAAGAGTTCCTATCACAAGAAAAAAATTTTTTTCCTGTTTCTTTAATTTTGTACCAGTATAAGATGATGGATGTTCACTAAACTTGTGATAATCATTTCAAGATGTATGTAAGTTACATCTTTATGCTGTATATTTTAAACTTATCCCATGCTGTATGTCTATTATACGTCAATAAAACTAGATAAATAAATCATTCAGAGGAAAAAAAGAAAACTCAGGTAGTGTTTTTCATAAATACACTCTATTAAAAATACATTTAAAAATTTTTTCATAAAATAAATGGACCATTGGTGGTTGTTTACTTTATGAATAATATATGGTGAGTTCTTAATCCATCTTGGGTGAACTTGAAAGGCAAATGTTAAGGCCAAGTTACATTTCTTTGTCTTCCCTCCTAGTTTTTCTTTTTGCACAGACACGTTTAGTGGCTTTGCACTATTAACTACTAGCAAAAAGTGGGAAGAGCAGAACATGTGTTCTCATGTTCGCCTTCTAATCTAGGGTTAATAGTGGTCCTAAGAGAAGGGTTTTTTGCACCCAGTCTTTAAATACAAAACTATATGCAGTATAACTGTTCAGTATTCAATAACTTTTTTTTTTCTTTTTTCCCAGAGAATTTCTAAAGAAATTTTCAATTACAATCGATGCTATTCCTGATCATCATCCAGGCGAAGAAATATTTAATTTCCTTAATTCTGGAAAAATTTTCAGTCAGTATACTTTGGATTTAAGAGACTCTGGTTTTATCGGACAAAGTGCTGTAGAAAAGCTTATTCTAAAGTAAGTAGGAAAATAGACGTTTAACTTTTTCCTGTATAAGAATTAAAAGATTACTGACTTGATGCAATTCTTCTGAAAGGTTAATTTCTATTATGACTTATCCTGTTTCTTAGTCCTCTTATTACTATTGCTCTTTGTGTTTATTATTTAATTATAGGAAGCAGTGTAAGATAGTCGTTTGGCATATCTCATGCCTTTACTAGTTAGGATTAAGACAGTATCTAATAACAATGACTGTCAAAATAACAAGAGCTTACACAAGAAATATAGTCTTTCTTCTTCACCATCTTTAGCACTTGGTTGCTTCAGGTGCTGCTAGCTCCAGCCTTTACATTTAAATTCCCAGAAGCCCCACACATCACTTCAGCTTAGGGTTAGTTGGGTAGAACTTAGTCAGCATGGCCACACCTAGCTGCAAGGAAGCCTGGGAGTGATTTTTATTTCAGGCAGCCAGTGTGCCCAGCTAAAAACCCCACAGTTCATTTACCAAGAGGAAAGACATGAATAGATGTCAGAATAGGCAACTAACAGTCTCTGCCACAATACCCAAACTAGTCTGATTTCTCGCGGCACATGATAGTTCAGACCCAGAGAGAGAGAGCACTAATTCTGGTGCTGAGCTTTTTGGAATTACAAACCCAGGCTGGCAAAAGCGGACAGTGTTCTGAGACTTGATAGGCTCTTTAACACTGCCAGCTAATGTAGATTCACCCACTAGATAAATCTGGAGCCAGGCCAACAGGTTGGTTCAGCTTCAGGCCATTGATTGAATTTTTTAATGAGTAACCTATCCACGTTAGGGCAGAGTCCACCTCCACAGACTGCAATGGTTTGCTTGTTCATTTCCCTGATGGTACAAGTTTCTTGCCATGAATATAGCAGTCATAATTGATTTCACTGTATTTTTTCAGATCAGGAAAAACAGATCAAATTTTTTTGACAACACAAGGCTTCCTTACCTCGGCTTATCACTATGTCCAGTGTCCTGTACCTGTGTTGAAATGGCTATTTCGGGTAAGAGAAATGTTTTTGAGATAGCATCTCTTTCTGTACTTTTCAGTCAAAAGTAAACTTTTAAAATATAATCTTAATTTGCATATTGCTAAAGAAAAAAAATCTAGCATATTAAACCCATGATTTTAGTGGGTTAAAAACTGGTATAAAGAGGTTACCAGGACTTTCCGGGTGGTACAGTGGATAAGAATCCACCTGCCAGTGCAGGGGACACGGGTTCCAATCCCTGGTCTGGGAAGATTGCACATGCTGCAACGCAGCTAACCCTTGTGCCACAACTGCTGAAGCCCACATGCCCTAGAACCTGCATGCCTCAGCTGCTGAGCCCAGGTGTGGTGCAAATACTGAAGGCCAAGTTCCTAGAGCCTGTGCTCTGCAACAAGAGAAACCAATGAAATCCAAGTACCACAACAAAGAATAGCCCTTGCTTGCCACAACTAGAGAAAGTTTGCATGCAGCAACGAAGACCCAGTGCAGCCAATAAATAAATACAAATTTAAGGAAAAGGTTTGCCAAAGAAATGCCAGTGTAGACATTGTGCAGGATAGGCAGTACTGCTAGTTGTGCCTAAGACATTTCATCACACTGGTAAATCACTATTGTAGTTCACCTTAGAAAAGGTCTTCTAATGCTTATGTACCTGAAGTTCTCCTACCTTTCCCCCCTATTTCTGTGCCAGCAGCTCCATACATTGTTAGGATTTGAATTGTATGCTCATATTCCCCCATTCATATTTGGGGAGGTGCAAATCCAGCTGAGTATTTCTCGTCCCTGTTCATATATAACTTTTAAATTTATTTTATTTTTGGCTGCACTAGTTCTTTGTTGCTGTACGGGCTTTCTCTAGTTGTGGTGAGTGGGGGCTACTCTTTGTTGGAGTGCGAGGGCTTCTCATTACGGTGGCTTCTCTTTTTGAGGGGCGTAGCTCTAGGGTGCACAGGCTTCAGTATTTGTGGTCCCGGGGTCTGGAGCACAGGCTCAGTAGTTGTGGTGCACAGGCTTAGATGCTCCATGGTATGTGGAATCTTCCTGGACCAGGGATCGGACCCTTGTCTCCTGCATTGGTAGGCGGATTCTTATCTACTACACCGACCAGGGAAGTTCCATATTTAACTTTTAAATCCATTTAAATAATTACCTTAATTTTGTGATATCCACATGGTAACTTTATAAATATCAGTGGTATCAGAGAACTACTATATGTATGAAGCGAGACGTAGGGGAAACATGCAGTTTCTATTTTGGACTTTTAAGATTGCATTTCAGAAAATCTCATATTTGGCAAGAACTAGATACTCCAATCGGAGAAGGCAAGCCACTCCAGTACTCTTGCCTAGAAAATCCCATGGATGGAGGAGCCTGGTAGGCTGCAGCCCGTGGGGTCGCTAAGGGTCGGACACGACTGAGCGACTTCACTTTCACTTTTCACTTTCACACATTGGAGAAGGAAATGGCAACCCACTCCAGTGTTCTTGCCTGGAGAATCCCAGGGATGGGGGAGCCTGGTGGGCTTCCGTCTATGGGGTCACACAGAGTCGGACACGACTGAAGTGACTTAGCAGCAGCAGCAGCAGATACTCCAATATAGTTTCTCATGCATTTTTCATATAGCTGGCATATTTGAATGCCAACTGTTCCAGGTATTGGAGAGAGCAGTAATAAAAAAACTGTTTCTGATTTCTTGAAACCCATGTTCTCGTATAGAGGAGACAGACCGTAAATGGGTGTGTGTACATTTATATTAATAGATAATGTCAAATGATAAATGAGAGAAGAGCATTCTAGCCAGAGAGAATAACAGGTGGGACAGACTATGGGGTAGGAACATTTGCTTCCTGTGGTTAATTGCTCACTTCTTTGATTCCAGTAGTTTTTTTTTTCTTAACAATCCTAATTAAATCAAAATTTGCCTCCAAATATTTTTTATCTAGTAGTACTAATTATCTTTTCTATAGCTCCCCACAATATACCTCATCTAACAGTCCAGTTATTTTGAACAACTATCATGAGTCATCACTTCCCACACTAAATATTCTCAAGTCCCTTTACCGGTCACCCTTCTGAATGACCTTTAGCTTTTCACTTTCACTCCTAAATTGTTCTTTGTTCTCCCCAATAAATGAACAAGTGCTCCATATAAGATCTTTATTGCCAACAGTTTCCAGCAAGACTCTACCCATCAACCCCCGCCCCCAGATATTTATCACAATTCAGAACCTCATTTGTTGTCATGCCAGGACTCCCATTATTCTCTGTGTAATATATTTGTTCTTAAACTTACAAGTAAGACTTTGCATTCATCTTTGTTTTCATCATGTTGATGTGAGCCCATCATTATAGCCTTTAAAACCCTAATAATGACATACAGACATACCTTCGTGTAAGCAGTTTTTTATACTCTTCATATTTATTCTTTGAAAAGCAAACTAATAATCATTTGTTAAGTGCTTTTTTCCGTGTAAGACACTTTGTCTCATTTCTTCAATTCCAAGTCTGTTTTTCATGATGGGGAGACTTACCAACTTAGAGATATATATATATTTTTTTTTTTTCCCAGAAAATGTGTCAAAATTCATTTTAATCCTATAATCCTAATAGTTTGAAATTGAATTGTTAAAGTAATTGAAATGTTTGCCTCGTCATGATTTTATCATGTGTATAAATGTAGTTGACCAGAAAGACAATGTGAACAGAATACAGACTGTTTTATAACTTTTTTTTTCTTCAGATAACTATAAATTATTGAGTTATTTTCATCTTGATATAGACATGTTATCATTCTTCTTAATTGTTTTAAAGTATTCCTTTGTAGTGCTATATCATGATTGATTTATTTAATCCAATCTCAATTGACAGATATTAGATTGTTTTATGTATATATATCTTTACTTATTTATCTCCAAGTTCTGTATTGCCACCAGGCTTTCCTGGTGGCTCATTGGTAAAGAATCCTCCTGCAATGTGGGAGACCTGAGTTGGGAAGATCCCCTGGAGAAGGGAATGGCTACCCACTCCTGTATTCTGGCCTGGAGAATTCCAAGGGGTCGCAAAGAGTCAGACAGAGCCTTCACTTTCACTGTATTGCCACCTTAAAGTTCATCACCCCCTACAAAAAGGTTGTTTATCTAGAACTTGTCCTGTAACCAGGAGGCCTTTGAATGATTCTGCCTGTGCTGGCAGAGTGTAATGACTCAAACATCGTAGCAGAGACTTTTTTTCACATAGGTTGATTTTGAAATGACACAAGTTATATGACTGACTAAAACCAGAGTTTAGGCTCTTCATCCTTACATTTTAGATTTAAATTTATTATAATCTATGGTTCCAAAACAAAAGAAATAGAAGCACGATATGTTTCCTCTACAAAACCACTTTAAAATAACTTTCAATATGTTATGATTTTTTTAATGTCTGTTAAACTTGAGATTTTATTCCCAAAAGTTGTCTTGTAGGAATTACACTAATTATATGCTTCTGTATGTTAATTTTTGTACATAAAAAAGCCTGAGTAGATCAAAGTGTAAGGACAATGACTTTGCATAAACATTACCAAATAGACTTTACAGTTTTTACCAAATCACACTCACATTGGGCATACTACCTCTTTCCTAGTACTCTTGTGAACACTGAGTATTATCCCAACTCCTGATCTTTACCAGTCCTAAAGTCAACTAATGATATGTCTTTTTTTTTTTTGCGTTTCTTTGATTATTAGTGATATTGAGTAGCTTTTAAAAATTCACATTGACAGATTAATTTGTATATTTGTAAAATACTTTCTACTAGTTCGTGATTTGATTTTTGCCCGTGATGTGACGATCAGCTTAGTAGCCTTCTCCTTTATGGTCTTTTGGTTTCATGGTATGATATGAACTAGAAATGTACTTTGATAATTTTAAATATTATTTTATCTAATTATAAATGAGAAAAAGCAATGTGTTAGAATGGGAAGGGCTCTGACTTATGAATCAGATCTGTTTTTAAATTCCAACTGATATGTTATATTGGATGGAGTATGAATCTCTCTGACCCTCTTTGCTCTTTCTTCTCTCAATACTCTGTATCTACTTTTAACAGATGATGTCAGTTCATACAGACTGTATTGTATCTATGCAGATTCTAAGTACATTAATGGAAATAACAATAAGAAATGGTGAGTATACAAATTTACTGTGATTAGTAGCATGAATTTTTGGTTGCTTTGTACATGATCTCTTTCATATTACTAAACATTAGGATATTTGGAAATATAGAATAAAAATTGTTTTTTTAATATAAAGTATTTATTTATAAAATGAAACTCTAATAGAGTGCATTTTTCTAGTTGCATTGAGAAAAGGGGTATAAGATCTTACAAGTGGCAGCTCTTACCTAATTTTTTACCAAGTCATGGCCTACTGTGCTGGATAAAGAGAAATAGTTCATATATTTAATTAGCCAATTAACTTTGATGGCTTTTTGGTGAGCGACAGTATTGTACTAATTATGCCTGAGAATATTGAAAGTATCCTCTGTAAGAGTATGACAGTTGCATTCTCACCTTTGGGATCACTTTTAATGAAACAGGCATTATGATTTACCTGTAAGACTTGGGGCTGCATAGACACTGTACATGATAAGATCTTTGTGTTAGCAGTATTTGGTTTCTTACTGTTCTTACTGTTGTTGTTTTCCAGTCTTCTCAAAATGTTCCTCCTCTGTTACACCGTTTTATCATCCATCACTCACAGATATTTTGTTCATAAATGTCATTTCCTTCATATTTATTTGAAAATCTATAATTCCTATATGATTATTCTAAATAACTATATGGTTAACTTATTACCAGCTGCCATTTCTATGAAATCATGGTAATAATCCATGTTTCACATGCAAACTATCATCTTACAACTGAGGGTTTGTGAACCCAGGATTTGGGATAAAATATTTTCTTTTGTTAACTAGATACCTTCAGTGATTCACCAATTTGGCCCTGGATTCCATCATTATCTGATATAGCTGCTGTGTTTTTCAATATGGGAATTGATTTTAGATCTTTATTTCCTCTGGAGAATCTTCAGCCAGACTTTAATGAAGACAATCTAGTGTAAGTGTTCATTTCACTATTAACTCCAAAAATTAACTTTTAAACGATTTATATAAGTCAATATTCACTTGATAAATTCAGTATTCATTCTTGATTTTTTAAAAATCTCTCAAAGTTGAAATGGATCTTGAATGAAAGACATTCTTAACGTCTAAATCTAAATGCCATCATCGTATTTAACAGGGAAAAAATGGAAACATTTTTAAATTAAAAAACAATTTTTTGAGACTGCCATTGTTATTTACAACTATTTGGGGGTTACTGGCCAAAGCAATTAGGCCATGAGCAACTACTGCCGCCTCAGTCACCTCAGTTGCTTCAGGCTTGGTCACCTCTGGCTCACCCCCAGCCCCACCCTCCTCTGGGCACCCTCTGCCTCAGGACAGGGCTGCCTACAGAGAGAAGCTCTTCATCTACCTGATCATTTTTGTATCTGAGCTCATCAAGTAAAATATACTGAGAGGCCCAGGACTTGGAGAGGCTAAAGGGAAGATATGATGGGAGCTGAAGGAGCTGCAGGCCTAGCTCCTTGCCCACACCAGCAAAGCTGTTCTGTGTAGTGGAGTCCATGGTCTATAAGAAGGAAAGGAACTTTCTCCATCAGCTCCCCTTGGAAAAATTCTGAACTACCGAATCTCCATACAAAGGCTTTCTCTATTCTCTATGAAAAAAATTGTTTAATTCAGGGGAAGAACAAGATGGTGTAGAAGTAGGTGGGCATGGAATCCATCTCTCTCCACAGATACATCAGGAATACACCTTCAGACACAGAAAGTAAAAGTGAAGTCGCTTAGTCGTGTCTGACTCTTTGCGACCCCATGGACTGTAGCCTACCAGGGTTTCTGTCCATGGGATTCTCCAAGCAAGAATATTGGAGTGGGTTGCCATTTCCTTCTCCAGGGGATCTTCCTCACCCAGGGGTCGAACCCGGGTCTCCCGCATTGTGGGCAGACACTTTACCATCTGAGCCACTAGGCATGCCAAACACCAACTGAGAGCAGACAGGAGTACCTGACCAGCAGAAAAGAACATGTCGGCCCCCATGCAATACTCAAGTTCAAGCCCTGAGGCTTTGGAGTGGGAGCACTGACTCCAAGACCCTAGACTACCGGAGAACTAACCCTGCTGCTGCTGCTGCTAAGTCCGTTCCGTTCCGTTCATTCCGTCGCTCAGTTGTGTCCGACTCTTTGCGACGCCGTGGACTGTAGCCTACCAGGCTTCTCCGTCCATGGGATTCTCCAGGCAGGAGTACTGGAGTGGGTTACCATCTCCTTCTCCAGGGGATCTTCCCGACCCAGGGATCGAACCCGGGTCTCCCGCATTGGAGGCAGACGCTTTAACCTCTGAGCCACCAGGGAAGCCCAAGGTATCAAATAGTGAGAACTCACACAAAGGGAACCATTGGAATACAAGACCCGGCATCACCCTACCACCAATGTGCAGGATGCCTCATCTAAACAACAAACAAAACAAATATACAAACCCAATCATCAGCAGACAGGATTACCCCTCGCTCAGCCTTGCCCATCAGAGGAGAAACAAACAAACCAAAACTCAGCACAGATCTCACCCTATAAGAAGCTTACACAAACCTCTGGACCAACCTTAGAGGGCAGAAACCAAAAGTAAGAAAGAATTCAGCCTTGAAGCCTGGGAAGAGGAAAGCTCATACACAATAAGTCAAAATAATTAGATAAGAAACAAAAAGATACAAAGATTGGAAATGGTGAAAGATTCATTGTTTGCAGTAAAGGTGATTTAATGTATACATAGAAGCCTAAGAGTCAATTGAAAAGCAGTGACAAACTAGTAAGAAAATTTGGTATGGATGCCAGGGTACGATGTTAAAGAGTTAGTACGATGCTACTAACCTTTGGGTATATGAGCTAACTAAAAGATATGCTTAATTTACAATAGTAAGAAAGAAAATTATGTTAAATACCTAGGAATAAGCTTAAATAGAAGTTGTGTATGTGTGTGTAAAATTACTAAAGAACAAAAAAGAACAGTAGGAAAAATACATTAGAGCTCCCCTTAAGGTAAACTCTGAACTTGATGAGATTCTAATTAAAAATTAAAACTAACACAACACTGTAAATCAACTATACTCCAGCAAAATTTAAAAAATGCCAGTCAGGTTTTTGTGGAGACAAGGGGAATTGGGACTCTACAAGTGATTCTAAAGTCATATAGAAAAAATAATACCCAGGAAAGTTTTGAAAAGTTATGAGGCAGGATTGACCTTAGCAGATGGGACATGTATAGACATGGGACAGGTATAGAGATTCAAAGCTCCATCAGTGGAAGAAAATAAGCCTGGAAAAGAAACACAAATATTTGGTAAATGCCAAAGGTAGTGTTTCAAAAAAATGAGGAAAGGGTGAGCTATTCCGTATTTGATATTACCCATTATTTGGGAAATAAGGTGGCTTTCTAGGGAAAAAAAAAATGTTTCCATACTTCAAACTGAAGCAGCAAAGATTAAATGTATATAATGAAATCACAAAGTAATAGAAGACTTTTTTAATAATCCTAGAAGAAGGGAAGATGATTTTGTTTGAACGTGCAAAATCCATAAAAGGAGATATTTAACATATTTGACCACTTTTTTAAAGGAAAATCTCTGACAGTAGTCACCACAAACAAAAGTCAAAAGAAAATTGAGGGGTGGAAGGGAGAATATGTATATCATAATAGTGCTATTTTACTTACTATTTTTAAAAACCCACTTTTAAGTAGACCTGCGGAGTTCAAACCCAGGTTGTTGAAGAGTCTGCAGTACTATGTGATCATCAGTTGATTGAATCTGCAGATGTATACAGGGCCAATTATATCTAATACAAGGATTTTAGACTTTGTGGCAGGTGGGTGCTCCAGCCCCTGCATTGTGTAATGTCAACTATGAATGGAACTCTGGTAACGGATAAAGGCTTAATTTCAAATTAGTAAAAAAAAAAAGTTCAATAACTATTAGGAAAATGGACAATGGAAGTAAATAGAAAAGGAAAAACAGTTCTTAAACTTTATGAAAATATACTCATCTTAACTTTTTTTAAAAATGCAAATTTTTATTACTTGGTATATCCAGAACCAAAATCTTCATCCCTCCATCTCTTTCCACCACATACAGGATTCCTCCTTGTTGCTTAGATGTAACCTGTATCTGAAAATACGTTAGATAGCAAATTTTCACATGAAGACTGTATTCTATCACTTTAAATAGGAAACATAAAAAAATAAAAAATAGGAAACATAATGCTTTCTCAGACCATTCAAAACCCCCAATATTTCCCCCCCAAAAAAGGCCAAAATACTCAAATACGTGTATTTAAAAAGTTAATGCTATTTTATTATTTAACATTTAATGAACTGAGTCGTATGTGGTGATTTTGTATGTATGCAGCAGATTTTAATTTTTTCTCTTCACTGTAGTGAACAGGTACTATAGTGGAAATCAGTGAAATAAAGATATAACACCGTAAATGTCAATAATAATTTTTCTGATGATTATTTACCAACTGAAGAGTTGCCTCAGTCAGGTTTGGTGACTGCAGCCAGGAGGTGGTGGCTATAAGTTACTGTTGCGTATAGTGGTAGGCAAAGATGAACACAGATGAGCAAGAGTGAGCTGGTGAAGGAATGAGTGAAGCATAATGAAATACCTGTTTAAACAGCATGGAATACAAGACTAAATCCTGTTAAGATATGACCGCACTCACTCTTCTCTTACTAGGCCTCATGTGCAACCTGTTTTTGCTGTTATATGTATGCATATTCACAAATATGCATCCAAATAGTAGATTTGAAGGTTGTTAGAGTGAATATTCAGATAGGGAGAATACGACATTAAAAGATTCAAGTAACAGTTCTTTAGCATTAGTCTTGCGGATATACAGACTTAGATCTAACCTCTTTCCATTCTACATTCCATTGATTGTCACATCCCTGTGTTCTTTTCCTGTACCTATCTCACAGCTATTCTTTCCTTTTCATTCCTAGCATCACCCTTATTCAGATCCTCCTCTCATGTCTAGCATGGCAAAAATCTTCCTCCTGGGAGCTTCCCACCTCCAGTATACTTATTCTTTTCACTGTTGGAAGATTCCTTTTATGAAAATTTTCTTCTCCACTTTTAAACCTTTACACCTGTATTTAAGACTCTACAATCAACTCTGACCTGTTTTCTATTTTGTTCACCCTTTTGTTCTAACCTAATTGATTCTCTTGCTCTTCCTTCACATTAGCCATTGTTGCATTGGATCTTCCTCATGCAAGTCCCTCACCTCCATCCTCAGTGTCTGCTTACCAAAATCTTATCTGTCTCACTTCCTGAAGCACTGTTCATTTGAGTGGAGCTACCAATACTTACATATTTTTACTGTGTGCCAGACGTGGTTCTGGGGGCTTAATATATAGTACTTCATCTGATAGTCACTACCGCTACTCAGATATTTTAAAAAATAAGAAGGTTCTGTACATGTAGTTATAGGAGTATCTCCAAGATACAAGTATTAAAGCATTGAAGAGAGGTATATTCATGTTTATTTGTATGTATATAAAATAGCTGTGGGAGGAAGAACTGAAGCTAGTAGTGATTGTCCATGGGAAGGGGAAATGAGCAGCTGAGGGCCTAGACTGCAAGGACCATTCTCTTCAGCACACTGAGTCTTAATATTGCTTAACCTTTTTTTAACCATATGAAAGGGTTATTTATTCAAAAAAACTAAAGCAAATATTACCTATATTTTGAAGGCTGGTTCATTTGTCTCTCTGCCATGAACCTTCACTGATTTCCTCAACCAAAATTGAAATGCTTAGAATTGTTTATATTGCTGTGGCAATTTTATTGGGCCACCAATGAGTCTTCAAAGTATTTTGAGTTCTTTGTAGTCAGAGCCACCTTCTGCATAGCTCTCAGACACCAAGAGCAACAGGGAAATTGCCTTATAAAAAGCAGCTGTTCAAGGGAAAACAAATGTATAGAGATGGAAATCAAATTTACCTGGAGTGAGAGATAGCTGATTAACTCAGATCTGACAAGGACTCTGGGAAGTAATAGGAATGTTCTATTTCTTGGTTGGGATGGTGATTACACTAGTATATACATATTCATCAAATTTTTAAATGTGTATATTTCTTTTATCATATGTAATTATACATCAGTAAAATTTTTGTTGTTCAGTGCTTCTCAGAATTTTATTCCTAATTTCTCACTGCTTTATTCACTTTTCTATAGTTCTGAAACACAGGTGACATTGGGGGTGAAAAAAAATGAAGATTCATCTTACAAGCCAATTTTTTCTTCTCTCCCTGAAACCAACATTTTAAATGTGGTTAAGGTAGGAAAAAAACTGTTTGGTATGTCTTTAGCACAGAGCTGGAACCATTTCATTTTTTGCTTAGCGATTTTCAAACAAAACATCACTAGTGTTTTACCATGGCATTTCTAGTGTCTGAAATTCCTTAGCAATATTCTTTGTATTAAAACTTGATTTTGCTGTTTTTATTTCTGTTTTAATATTACAAGCAAAAGGGAACTTTAAATCAGCATTATGTGATTAAAATAGTTCTAGGAATACCTTTACCGAGAAGCTTTTTGAAACTAGTATTTTTGAAACCAATAATTTTCTAGAATTAGAATATACAAAGAAAAACTGTTATTTACTGTATACCTTAGTGACCAAGAATTCATCAGTATTAAAACATCTTTAGTGACTGAATCGAATCAATAGTGATATTAACTGTTAAAATCTTGAAAATTAAAAATGGAGAAGAAAATACTTAGCAATTCAGCTATTAACATGTATGTTTTTTGCCTTTTCCTAGATAGTTGATGTTTTGGTTTCTGTGTAGTTCCCATTTGCATTTTTTGTCGAAAAGTTTTTATACTGTAAACTCTTCAAGCAAAATATATTTCCTTAAGTTGTTTTGTCTCTGATGTGTGTCAAAGTTTCTAGGCTTGTGTACATCTATACATCCAGAAGGTTACCAGGATCGTGAAATAATGTTACTGATTTTAATGTTGTTTAAAATGAGTTTGGAAAAAGAATTGAAACAGATTCCTCTAGTGGACTTTCAGAGCCTCTTAATAAACCTGATGAAAAACATCAGAGATTGGAACACAAAGGTAACATTACTTAAAACTTTAGTATTGTTTTTTGTATAGCATCACAGTTTGACTTTCCTAGTGCATGCAGACTTGACAGTTTCTAACCTAAGCTGAGAGATCTTCAGCAGATGAAAATTTAATTGAGGAAAAGGACTGTCTTTGCTGTAACTGTATTTAATTCACAAAACTGAATCTTTTCTAAAACTGAAGCTATTCATTCAACAAAAAACATGTTATGTTTATTGGGGATTAACTGTGAGCCAAGTATTATTAATACAGGTGCTAGAGATAAAGCTGTGTGAAGGCAAAAACCCTTGCTCTCCCCTCACTTTTTAGTGAAAGGGTTAGGTTATAAACGGTGTAAACGTAGATTATAATACCATATTAAGTTATAGTAAATGCTACAAATTACAATAAAGCAGGACAAGGCAGGGATCCTCTGCTATTTGATATGAGGCAGTTAGAAAAGGCCTTTCTGAAGTGACCTTTGAATAGAGACCTACATGAAATGGTAGAGTGAATCACACATAAAAGAATTTGAGTTAAATTCCTTTGGCCATTGAGGGTAAACATGTATAATTTTTGTTAGGTTGCTAAAAGTTATGTTTTCCAATCTTTTTTTAGTAAAAAAATGTCAAACGTGCCAAAGTAGGGGAAACAGTTTAATGAACCCCTAAGTACTTATCATCCAGCTTCAGCAATCATCAAAATGTAATCAATTTTCGGCTTCCCAGGTGGCACTAGTGGTAAAGAACCTGCCTACCAATGCAGGAGACATAAGAAACATAGGTTTGATCATTGGGTTGGGAAGATCCCCTGGAGGAGGCCATGGCAACCCACTCCAATTATCTTGCCTGGAGAATCCCATGGACTCAGGAACCTGGCGGGCTACAGTCCATTGGGTCACACAGAGTTGGACCTGACTGCAGCGACTTAACACAGCACACAATCAATCTTATCTCTTACCCTTATCCTATACTTCCTTTCCTTGTTTTTTTTAAATTTGGTTGGCCAGTCATGTCTGACTCTTTGGGACCCCATTCACTGTAGCCCACCAGGCTCCTCTGTCCATGACATTTCCCAGGCAAAAATACTGGAGTGGGTTGCCATTTCCTTCTCCAGGAGATCTTCCCTACTCTCACTAAGGGATTATTTTGAATACTGAAATAGTATTCAAACTTGAGGATTCCTAAATTCAAAGAATCCCTGGTCAGGAACATGTATTGTGCAACTCTTATTATATACCTTTGGAAACTGGTATTTGTATTTAGATCATTCTTTGAAGGACTGTTAAAATCAATGTAGATATAATGTAGCACAAAACACCAAAGTTAAATTCTGATAAATGTATGTATTCAGTTTACTCTAGAGTTTAAGATAAAACTGAATCTGTGTGCTCTTTTTGTAATCTTAAGTCAAGAAGGGACATGGATGATCTGTTGGATACTTGATTCCACTAACTTATGTGAAAAATTTTGCTCACGGTTTGTTTTCAGGTGCCTGAACTCTCTCTTGCCATAAACGAACTCTCCACTCATCCCCACAACCTTCTCTGGTTGGTACAGCTGGTCCCTAACTGGACATCACGTGGAAGGTATTGAAAAGTGAGAGTGAAACATTAGAAAAATACATGTTTACATTAATGAAATGCTTTTAGGTCCTTTATTTCCTTTCATCATTTCTTGAATGTTAGATCAGAGTCTTTTATTTGATATTAAATTGTAAGAAAAGGCATTGACAGCCTGATTCTGATTCTCAGCTCAGATCACTTCGTAATAGTCTTGATTGTTAATTTTAGCTTTAGCTTATCTGATAACTTAATATAGATGGCATATACCACAAAAATGAATCAGTTCGCTTTTTTTTTGCTTTAGTAAAAAGGAATTCCAGCAATCAAATAGATTTTCTAACAGTAAATCGTCATGGTCAAAAATAAAGGCTCTCAATGGTTCTCCTGCACTTCAGACAACTTTTAATTTTGTGTACAAATATTTTACATGAAAATGTTACTATTCTGATAAACTTTATATATTCTTATATAGCCTTCTCTTGAAACATTAGCTGTGTTGCAAATTAGAAGAACTTATTTTGGCTCATTCATTTGCTTCTTAAGCAGTATTGATTAAACACATCCTAAATACTTTAAAATTCTGATTTCAGGCAACTGAGACAATGCCTCAGCCTAGTGATTATTTCAAAGCTTTTGGATGAAAAACGTGAAGATATCCCTAATGTGAATAACCTGCAGGTATAAATAGCACTTTTGTTTTCTTTTAATAAGTGGGAGAGAGGTATAGGAAAAAAATGGTGGATCCTATGTCAAAAGTCCTGTAGTTAGAGCTTAACTCTTAGGCCGAATACTGTTCATGTAATCTTTTGCATAGTATTTAACCAGTGAGACCCAGTTTCTTTATCTGTGAAATGGAGACAGTATCACACCATAGGATGGTTGTGGACAATTAGATGAATTAATTTATAAAAAGTGCTGGGAAAATCATAGTATGCTATGTAAATGTGACATTAGTTAATTATTTCACCTTGTCAACATTAACAATTTTATCACGAGATTAGAAATTGCAAAACTATTAAATGTTAATTACATCCTGTTTTATATTTTTATATTAGTCTTTAAATTATAGAGCTTAAATGCGGTGGCCCTTTAATTAACTACTTGTTCAATAGTGAATATATCATGCATATATGAGTGTATATAAACATGTCCTACAGAAAACCCATTCTGAGAAGTCCTGAAGGCTATTTACAAACATCAGTAGCACTAGTGGGGCTGTTTGTAGTTGAATTTGAAACATAGAATCCGATCTCGATGTTGTGTTCTTGTTTGAATTGCAGTGCAGTATAAGATAATCTGTTACATCCTACAGATTAAAAATAAATAAAGTGGAGATAGAGATTCTGGCCTTGAAAACAAACTGTAGTGGTTGAAACAATTAACCAACCTTGGTGGTACAGAGTAGCAAGAACAGTGACAGAAGTATGCTCAGGGTGCTGTGGGACAGAGAGATTGAAAAGGACCGCTGTTTTGATAGTAGAGTTGAAGTAGATTTGATTCTAGATTTATGGGGGGGACCACACCTGAGCCACCAGGGTAATTAGAAATAGCTCTCAGTCCTTTCAGTGATATTACTGCCATCAAAAAGAGAATTCTTTCCAGAGTTCAGTGACTACTTCTCACAAGGATGAAGATTCAACTTTGCTGACTTTCAAATAATTTTTCATAAAAAGTATTCCCTTTGACCTCTGTTAGGTAGTGCAGTTTGGTCTCCTCTTTAAGTTTTTATCTTCAATTAAAAGTACTAAATCTTAAATTTAATATCCCTTTTAGGGAATTTCCTGGTTGTTTAGTGGTTAGCACTTGGCACTTTGACTGCCAGGGCCTGGGTTCAGTCCCTGGTTGGGGAACTAAGATCCTACAAGCCTCAAAATGCAACCAAAAAAATTAAAATTAAGATCCCTTTTAAGCAGTTGACTTATTTTTTTCCCCTCTCATTTTATTACAATGAAGTTTAACAGTATATAAAAGACACATGAACCTTGGGGGGTCAACTAGAGACTTCGTTTTTTTGGTTGCACCACATAGCATGCAGAATCTTCCCTGACTAGGGATCAAACCTGTGCCCCCTATATTGGGAATGCACAGTTTTTAACCACTGACTGCCAGGGAAGTCCCTTGATTGGGGACTTTTAAGTAAAGAGTAAATGGATATCACTGAATTTTAAGAAGCTAAATTAGAGATGGCAAAATGGACAGAGGACACTGAAAAACAAAATGCCTAAGAAAGAGCAAGTGTATTGCCTCATATGTTTCATTATCTCCTCTTTCCTTTGATAGATATCAGTCTTACATCGCTATCTTGTGCAAATGAAGCCTTCAGATTTGTTGAAGAAAATGGTCTTGAAGAAAAGAGCTGAACAACCAAATGGCACTATTGATGATAGTATTCATTTGGAACTTGAAAAGCAGGTATCCAGGGCTAGATCATCTCAAAAGAGTACATTTGAGCACAACCTGTGACAGCTTCCTAACCATAACATTTCTGAATTTAGAGACTAGATACATTGTAGCATAGTTACATGGTGAACGATATTTTTGTTTATTGCTGTCATAAAATCCTTCAGTTAACTTGAAGGTTGAAATAAAAGGATTGTTGTTGGTAACAATACTGCGAGTATTTTTCGTAGCCCTTCACTAGGGCAGTCATGAGGTGGTAAAAGGAATGAACTTGAATTAGAAATCAAAAATCTGGGATAAATGCTTGACTTTTGCTTACTACCAGTCCAGTTAACTTTTGCAAATCCAGTCCTTCCTGGGCAACTTCCCTAATGTTTAAACTGGGATGACATGTGTTCTAGCTAATTTCATCCATGGGTGTTGACTTTATTCATTTCTCTACTAGGCATATTACCTGACCTACATTCTTCTTCATTTAATCGGTGAGGTTAGTTGTTCTCACTCCTTTTCTTCTGGACAACGGGTAGGTATTTTTTCATCCTTTTTGTTTTTAATAAATGTCACTATTGATGGACTAATGATCATTTTTTATATGAGAAAATATAATAACTTTTATCAAATTCACTTTGGATTCACTGTCAAAATAACAATGTATACTGGAAAGGGAGAAGTGATAGTAACCTTGCAGCCTTTTTTTTTTTGTCTGCACTGAGTCCTCATTGCTGTGCAAGCTTTCTCTAGTTGCAGCAATCAGAAGCTACTCTTATTGCAGTGTGTGGGCTTCTCATTGCATTGACTTCTCTTGTTATGGGGCAGAGGCCCTAGGATATGTGGGCTTCGTAGTTGCAACTTGCAGGCTCCATAGTTAGGGCCCACAGTCTCTATAGAGTGTGTGGGCTTCAGTAGTTGTGGCTCACAGGCTGAGTTGCCCCATGGCATGTGGAATGTTCCTGGACCAACCTGTGTCCCCTGTATTGGCGGGTGGATTCCTAACTGCTGGACCACGAGGGACATCCAAACTCAACATTTTTTTTTCTTGCCTTGCTATAAGACTTGCAGAATCTTAGTTCCTTAACCTGGGATTGCAGCCATATTGTTGATAATTATTCATTTACAAATGTTTGTTCTGTTTATTGGAGTGGAACTTAACCACTGTGATAACTTGGTTATCACTTGATAACCACTTGGTAATTTGTGCCAGTGATAACTTGGCAGTAGTGTAATACATTAATATCAAGATCACCAAATACTAAATGAGCTAGCTCTTAGCTCCATTCCCATCTCTGCTTCCACTCCATTTCCTTTTTTCTTTAGAAATAATGTTTGCCTTCAAAATTAAACTGATGGTAAATCAGGCTACTCGAGATATACATTCCTAAGTTATCTCCTCATGTTAAGATTTTCATTTTGAATTATTTTCTTCTTCCTCTATTATCATGTTCCTCATTTGTGGGGAAAATTCTTGTTTAATTCTCCATGTTTCACACTTTAGGTAATCCAACCCCTGTTTAAAACTTTGTATCTCCTTGAAGAAGTGAAGTGAAGTTGCTCAGTCATGTCCGACTCTTTGCAATCCCATGGACTCTAGTCTACCAGGCTTCTCTGTCCATGGGATTTTCCAGGCAAGAGTACTGGAGTGGGTTGCCATTTCCTTCTGCAGGGGATCTTCCTGACCCAGGGATCGAACCCAGGTCTCCTGCATTGCAGGCAGACGCTTTACCCTCTGAGCCACCAGGGAATATGATCAAAAAGGACACAAGACTGCTTCCTGTGTTTTTATAAACACTGTTGAACATAGAACTATGTTTGCTCTCCTGATTGGAACCTAATATAATCATCTGTGGGGCTTCCCTAGTGGCACTAGTGGTAAAGAACCTGCCTGCCAATGCAGGAGACAGAAGAGACGTGGGTTCCATCCCAGGATCAGGGAGATCCCCTGGAGGAGGGCAGAGCAACCCACTCCAGTATCTTGCCTGGAGAATCCCATGAACTGACGAGCCTAGCAGGCTACAGGATCGCAAAGAGTCAGACGCAACTGAAGCAAGTTAGCATGCATGCAGTCATCTATCTGTTCTTATATATGGTCTTTAAATTTTTTAATTTTTTCTGATTAGAAAACAATAATTATTGTGTTAAAACTCAATTACTATAAAACCATGTAAGGTAGAAAGTGAAAGACTTTATAATCCAGTGCCCGCCTGTAAATTTCTCCTTAATTTATGGATATTCTAACATAATTACTTATTTAAAAAATGATGTCATGCTATTCACATTATTTGCAACTTGTCTTTTCTCCTCCACTGTAAATTACTTAGCACTTCTGTCTAATTAAACTATAGAATTCCAAAATCTTTACTGATGAACATTCCTTTTTCTTTGATTATACACAATACTAACATGAACCTTTCGAAGCATTTCTGTAAATTCCTAGAAGTAGAAATGCTAAATCAAAATTTATAAAGTTTTCAAATTTTAATTATTGTAAAATGATTGTTACCACATTTCCCTCCTCAAAAGTGTCCATTTTAATTCTCACCTTAGTATATATATGAGTGGGACTCTTGAACTGTACACTTCTAAAACTTAGGACACTTAATTTTTCAAAGAACTATTAGTAAACCTTATTTTGTTCATAGAGAAATAGGTCAGCTGTTAGTTGAATATTTCATTAGAAATCATGTTAACAGAAGGACTTAACATTTCTGGGCACTACATCATAGTCTGAACTCTGGGGCTAATTTTCATTAATGTGTCTTAATACATGCAAAAATCTTTATTTTTGTGTATGTTTTATGCATTAACTAGCAATAAGCTATAACTGTCTGACTGTTGCGGCATTCACTACATTTTACTTATATGACTGCTACTGTGTTGGACAGTTAATATCAGAAATTGCTAAGGTAGATTTTTTTAAATGATGGTCAGTTCTAGCTACATAATCTCTTTGTTCATTTGTAATGTTTTAAAGTTGTTTTCATACTTTGTTTTACATAGAAACACTTTGTGCACCTCTGTGGGGCTTTGGAAAAGCACGTTAAGTGTGATATTAGGGAAGATGCAAGACTGTTTTATAGAACTAAGGTAAGTATGCCTTTTTCTTAAGAGTTTTGTTGTTTGTTTATCCTTGGCTTTATTAATATTTGACTCAATGGAAAAGACTCTGATGCTGGGAGGGATTGGGGGCAGAAGGAGAAGGGGACAACAGAGGATGAGATGGCTGGATGGCATCACCGACTTGATGTGAAAAGGAACGAATAACAACCCTGTTTTGTGACATTGAATCAAATAGAACTTGAAAGGCAAGGAACAGCCAAAGCCTTGGGTCCTGTAGAGTGGGAAGCCCACTCTTCAGCTTTCCTGTTGGGTGTTCAGAAGCCAGCGAGTTGAAAATAGGTGTCCTAAAGGAAGAAAATATGTTTTTTTTGGATGATCTTTAGTTAACTAAAGCGAAAATGGAGTCCTAAGCATCTTAGACATGATAATGAAGAAAGGTCTTAGTTAATCACTGTGACTTGGAAACTCCTCTGTAAGTTGAGGAGTTTATTCTTTCTTGACAGAAACTACATTGAGTTGTTGGGGGTGGGTCTGTCACAGTTATCAGGTCTTTTATGTCAAGTCTTAAAGTGTTTTGATCTGATCTTTTTTCCCCTTTGTATTTTTAAGGTAAAAGACTTGGTTGCCAGGATACATGGAAAATGGCAGGAAATAATCCAGAACTGTCGGCCTACTCAGGTGTCATTTTATTAAACAGTTTTATTTGTTCTCAATTTGTTGTTGTTCAGTCACTCAGTCGTTTCTGACTCTTTGCAACCCCATGGACTGCAGCACGCCAGGCTTCGCTGTTCATCACCATCTCCCAGAGTCTGCTCAAACTTATGTTCATTTAGTCGGTAATGCTATCCAACCATCTCATCCTCTGTTGTCCCCTTCTCCTGCCTTCAATCTTTCCCAGCATCCAGTTCTTTTCCATGAGTTGGCTCTTCGCATCAGATAGCCAAAGTATTGGAGTTTTCAGCTTCAGCATCAGTCCTTCCAATGAATATTCATTGATTTCCTTTAGGATTGACTGGTTTGATGATGTTATTTCTTCATACTGTTCTAAAAAAGCATGACAAAATACTTGTAGATATCTTAAGATAAACTGAAAATTCCAATATAGTCCTTTATGTATGTTTTAAAAATTTTTGTTCTTATATTCATTAATTTATTTTCAAAGGTGGTTGACATTTATTTTAAAATGTTACACTGCATCCAGTGGGGCTTCTTTCATGTGGAGTATTTCTTAATATCTCTATTGAGATAAAATTCACGTCATACATTTCACCCAATTAAAGTATACAGTATTTTTTAGTATATGCACAGTTGTTCAGTCATCACCACAGTTTAACTTTAGAACATTTCTGTCATTCCAAAAAGTGACACTCATATCTATCAGCAGTCACTCCTCATTCCCCAAGCACCTGCACTCCCATCCCCACTCCCTGCAAGCCCTGCTGCTGCTCTGCTAAGTCGCTTCAGTCGTGTCCAGCTCTATGCGCCCCCATAGATGGCAGCCCACCAGGCCCCGCCGTCCCTGGGATTCTCCAGGCAAGAATACTGGAGTGGGTTGCCATTGCCTTCTCCAATGCGTGAAAGTGAAGTCGCTCAGTCGTGTCTGACTCTTAGCGACCCCATGGATTGCAGCCTACCAGGCTCCTCCATCCATGAGATTTTCTAGGCAGGAGTACTGGAGTGGCTTCTAAATAGATTTGCCTATTCTTTATATTTCATACAAATGGAATCATATATGATGTAGTCTTTTATGACTGGCTTCTTTTCTATAACATAATGTTAAATTAATGCATGTTTGGCATGTTGTATGTCCTTTGTATCGCCAAATAATATTCCACTATATGCATATATCACATTTTATATATCTACTTATTAGTATATTTACATATCTACTTATTATGAATTGTTTCCACTTCCTGGCTGTTGTGAATAATGCTTACATGAACATTTGTGTATAGGTAAAGTGGCTGCACTGTTTTACATTCCCACCAGAATGTTTGAGGTTTCCAGTTTTTCCACATTCTTTCCAACATTTGTTATTATCTGTTTTTCAAATGTAGATGTAGGGAGTTGGACAAGGAATGTCATTGTGATTTTAATTTGCATTTCCCTAATAACTAATGATGTTGAGCATCTTTTTATGTGTTTGTTGGCCATTCATACATTTTCTTTGAAGAAGTCTCTATTCAAATCCTTTGTCCTTTTTTTAACTGAGAATTCTCCATATGTTCTAAATACAAATTTCCCCAATAGGTACATAATTTGCCAATATTTTCTCCCATTCTCTGTGTTGTCTTTTATTGTTTTGATGATATTATTCAAAGAACAAGTTTTTCATTATGATGAAGTCCAGTTTTGTTTTTGTTTTTTTTTTGTCTCTTAGGGTTTTGGTATTATATCTAAGGAGACTTTCCATAAGAAGGACATTGTTTAAACACTTGCTATAAAGTTTACCATCCTGTTTATTTACAGACCAACTACAGTAATAAATGGGATTGTATCAAAGTAACAGGAACACAGAAGTCTTTGAGAAATATTATGTTAATGTTTTGTTGTTCTTGTTTCAGTTACTAATCTCCATAGACTTGTTTTAGGCCAGCCTTTTTGGCTGATGTAGCATTAAAACACAAGAGAATTTAATACCAAAACTTTGTTAATCAGCTTAACATTTTCATTAATCTTTTCAAATACATCCCTCCACCTGTGTGTGTTGCTGAGGAAAACATCTGGTAATACTTTATACTTAGTTTAAATTGTTAGACTATAAAATGTGAAACTTGAATCTGATTACGATAAATTATCAGAGAAATGTACTGTGTCAACATTTTATGAATTTCATTATCAAAGCCCATTGTCTGGTGATTAGTGGTTTTATATTGATTAATTCATAATCTGATTTTCCTTTATCCTGGTATTTTTCTTCCCTTCCCTTTTCTAGGGGCAACTTCATGACTTTTGGGTACCAGATTCTTAACAGGAGTTGCAGCAAAAAAATTATGAACCAAGAGAAATTCAGTAAGAGCCTTTCCTAAAGGAATACTACAGAATCCAATGGAAAGCTAAGAAAATGTGCAGCAGATGTGCTACTTGAATATCTAGAATGAAGCTGGTAATGAAGAAATTGCCATTTTTGAAGCAGATATGAAATATAATCTGATTAATTAAAGCAACTGGCCTTTTAAAAGAGAGGAATTTCTTAAGAGGGGAGAGGTAGAAGCAGCTGACAGTTGCATATCTAACCCTCCCCTGTTTACTCTTGTTAAATTATAAGCCTGTTATCTTTTTTTTTTTTGGATTATATTTGCAGCACTTGGATAATCACAGGAAGTATGTAAGAAAGGGCTTGGACCAACTTGAAAAGCTGGACCTGGAAACCAAGATCAAGTTCCAGTTTGATTTAATTTTCCTTTTTAGTTATTTTATGACTCAAAGGGAAAGCTTAGAACTGAATTTAGTAATTGAAAGGATAAATCTTTTCTGTTACCTGTAAAACCACTGGGGTGTTTCAATCCATGCATTTTTCTTCGCTATTCAAGATTATAAATCTCTTGGATTTTTAAAATACATTTAAACAAACAGTTGAGAAACAGAAGTTTGATACATTGTCAGATCCCCTTAAGGGGAAGAGTTTAAGCTATAAAATAGTGACTTTGTTTTTATTCCAAAACATACATCTGCTGTTTGTTTTGGATTTATTTTACATGCATTTATATATTTTTTAATACTGGTTAAATCTTAGTATCTTGGTTAAATCTAAGAATTCTGGCCCTTTGTAGCCATATTACAGAAGTCTGTATTGTAAAAGCTAAAGCTCTGAACAGGTTTCCGAAAACTTTACTTTCATGAGTATATAACCTTAGCCGAGACCTGAATAACATTTTTTCTTCAGTACACTACGCACGCGTGTGTATGTATGTGTGTGTGTGCGTGTGTGTGCTTGTATTTTAAATTTGTTGCACTTGAAAACCACAGCTGCTCTAAATTCTTAAACACTGGAAAGCCATCCTTTGGTTTCAATGGTGGAGGGTTAGGAGAAATGCACATGCTAGTCTTAGCCCAGGGCCCTTTGAAGCCTTCGGTAGTAATAGACTCTTACTAGCTAACTGAAGAATTCTTTTGTTGACTGAGTGTCCCTTTAGGAGGGTTGGTTTCTTGAAAGATGATGCCAGCTTTGTTTTTCTTTCTTTCAATATTGACTTGGATGACACTGCTCTTCTGAGCACTCTGCTGCCTCCAGTTGTGGGAGAAGGATAAAGGGGAGGGGATTTGGACTTGATGTTTATAGTTTGAGAGGGGAGAAAATAAATTTTGAAAAATAGCTTTCTACCTCTAATTGAGGCTTAGCAGTAAAAAAGCATTTTATCTTCAATTTTCATTTACAGTAGTAACTTTTGAGCCCATGTCAAACATTGAGCAGTTAGAGATTTTATAGGGAAGACTAAGTTAATCTAGTCCCTAAGAACCCTGACTGAATGAGGCTTCAAGAGTCAGACCAACAAAAGTTTTATTCTCTGTTGCGTTTACTGGTAAGAATATTATTATCTTGATACTACCTCTCAAGGGTATTGTTAGAAAATGCCACTTATGGTTAATGAGATAGATACAAAGAGTTATATTGACAGAAGCTTGAAACTCTGGCATCTATCTGCCCAACAGTGGGGGCTTTCACTCTGTAATTTAATATTTTGTAGATATACATTATTTGTGTGTAATTTTATAAGTGTTCATATTTTTCTCATTTTGCATTGTGTAAAGTGTACAATATCTCAAAGTATAAAATAGTGCTTATATTGCTTGTAATTACAGTGTGTAAATATTTTCTAATCGTGTACATTGAAAGGGGAATGAGTGGGTTATTCAGGTTTTTTTTTTAAGTGACCCTTTTGTATTGCAGTTTCAGCAGATAACTGCTCATCAAATTTAAAACCACTTTGATACGTTTTATTTAGGAGTTCCAGTAAGAAAAGTCTCTATTTTTAATTGTCTCTCTCCATTGGAAAAAAAGTTCATCTGTCCCTTTAAAATAAATGGCCAAACATCAATTTGAACCGTTATATTTATGACTTGGTAGATATCCTTAGTCTCCAGGTCATATTCCAACAGTATTTTCATTGGGGCTCTCAAAAATTTTTGTGAGTCTCTTTAGCACAAGTAGCCCATGGCTTTTCTCCCAAATCAAGTATTATCCTTCACCCTCTGAGTCCCCATGCTTTGTCTCCCTCCTGCTGCTGTTGCCCTGTGAATGGGATGGTAGTGGGGGGTGGGATATGTTTGTTGCACAGAGAATGTCAGGTCACTTTTTGGACTTGGCAAACAAAGCTTGCACTGAGTGGTGGTGTGTTTGGCAATATTACTGTGTCAAAAATCACCTTGTCTAATTTTCTGGATCTGTATGTCAAACTTATTGCCCTTATTGCAAGCTGAAAATTAAGGTACTTGCAAGTGTTTATGCTTTTGTGTGTAACTGCCTTATCTAAACTGCTTTTCTTGTTAATCTAAAGTATAATTCCGTTGGTTATTTCATGTTAAGTGAAGAGGCTTTCCATGCACAAAATGCATCTGTGTAGCAGTAAATAACGTTTGTACATTTTCTGTTTGTCTCCTGGTGACAATGGTGCCTTTGTCACCTTTTAGAAGGCTGGCATTTTGTTTTTGTTTTTAAGTACAAGTAATAGCTTACTTTTGACTTCACAAAAATCTCCCCGGACGTAGAAGAAAATGGTGCGTTATCATCCAGGCTCAGTTGGAGTATTTGCATTTTTATTTCTGTCAAAATAGGTATAGTTGGTGGGGATGGGCCAGTAATAATGTGTGGAGTCTTTAAACCAAGAGTAATTTTGAAATTAAAAAAAAAATTGAAGAAGTGACCCATTAGCGAGTGACTGAGTTGGAGAATCAGAGGAGGACCATTCTGGTTTGTCTCTTTAGAAGGCAGGTTGGAGTACAATGGCTTGGGCATGTCACGTGGGAGCTGCAGTTATTTCTTACTCATTAACAGTGTTGGTGCACCTCATTATCTGTGCATTTGTTTTCCCTGGGCAGTCCTGTGAGCCAGGTAATCCACCAGCTTTTTAGGAAGTTTACAAGTAAATGCAGATTTCATTTTTCCTCCCTTTTTTTTTTTTAACAGATTTTATACTACATCTTGTTTAAAGTCCTATGAATGTATGTGTCTGCTATTAAAATGGCTTTTTCTCAGTTTGAACACGTGTTTGGTAATATTTATTTGGGAGTGGGGATGGTTAAGTATCTGGAACGTCCTGTTTCTTCCCTTGCCCCTCCTAGTTTTTAAACCTATTTCATCGTCTTGGATTGGATTCTTCAGTCAGTTTTTTAGTTTGATATTTCCTGTTTCTGGAAAGGAACCATGTCGAGCCATAGTTGTACACAGTTCACTGTTATATACCCAGTTAATAATTTGCTATATACTCTGCCATTGGAATGTGGTAATCTGGTAATCTCTTTCTTACATCACCTTATTCAGTACAAGCATTCAACAGCTGTACTGCTACTGCATGTCAGGCACTGTTTTTAAGATTCAGTGGTGAACAGTGCAAACAGATCTCGTGAATCTTACCTTCTGAAATCCAGGTGAAGGTATTTTCTTTTATTAGGCAAAGAGGACTGGAAAAGAATACCTTTGGCCTGGCTTCCTTTTTTTGGAGCTCAGCACAAAGAAAGGGGAAGCCATGCAGAGTAGAGGCAGAGCTTAAGACCACTTCCAACCTGACAGGCAGATATATAGCTCTGGATATCGCTGCAGATGCTGGTTGCAGCCAGGAAATTTGACACTCCTTGGAAGGAAAGTTATGACCAACCTAGATAGCATATTAAAAAGCAGAGACATTACTTTGCCAACCAAGGTCCGTCTAGTCAAGGCTATGGTTTTTCCCACGGTCATGTATGGATGTGAGAGTTGGACTGAAGAAAGCTGATCGCCGAAGAATTGATGCTTTTGAACTGTGGTGCTGGTGAAGACTTGAGAGTCCCTTGGACTGCAAGGAGATCCAACCAGTCCATTCTAAAGGAGATCAGTCCTGGGTGTTCATTGGAAGGACTGATGCTAAAGCTGAAACTCCAATACTTTGGCCACCTCATGCGACGAGTTGACTCACTGGAAAAGAGTCTGATGCTAGGAGGGATTGGGGGTGGGAGGAGAAGGGGACGACAGAGAATGAGATGGCTGGATGGCATCACCGACTCGATGGACATGAGTTTGAACTCCGGGAGTTGGTGATGGACAGGGAGGCCTGGCGTGCTGTGATTCATGGGGTCGCAAAGAGTTGGACACGACTGAGCGACTGAACTGAACTGATGCCAGCTGAGGGCTTCCCTTGTGGCTCAGCTGGTAAAGAATCTGCCTGCAGTGCAGGAGACCTGGGTTGATCCCTGGGTTAGGAAGATCCCCTGAAGGGAAAGGCTACCCACTCCAGTATTCTGGCCTGGAGAGTTCCATGGAATGTATAGTCCATGGGGTCGCAAAGAATTGGACACGATTAAGCAACTTTCACTTTTTTCTTGCCAGCTGAAAGGAGGCATAGATAGGTTGAGCCAACCTCACAGGAGGGACTGTTGTCCTGAGCTCACAGGACTAGGCATGGTTGCCAGAGGCCTCGGGTTCCAGAACCATACCAGTATTTCCTTCTCTCTTCTGATGGGCTGATTAAGAGGAAACTGACCACCTGTCAAACCAATTGATCCTAAAGGAAATCAGTCCTGAATATTCATTGGAAAGACTGATGCTGAAGCTGAAACTCCCCATACTTTGGCCACGTGATGTGAAGAACTGACTCATTGGAAAAGACCCTGATGCTGGGAAAGATTGAAGGCGGGAGGAGAAGGGGACAACAGAGGATAAGATGGTTGGATGGCATCACCAACTCATTGGACATGAATTTGAGTAAGCTCTGGGAGTTGGTGATGGACAGTAAAGCCTGGTGTGCTGCAGTCCATGGGGTCACAGAATTGGACACGACTGAGCAACTGAACTGAACTGACCACCTGTGAGCACTTTGGGGTGGGGAGCCACAGCCTAGGCAAAAACAGAGAGACTGCCTCAAGTACCTAACTGGGAGGCAGGTAGCACAGCCTTGTCCAAGATAAGCACCTTGACCTTGCCCTTAGTCCTGACCTCAGATCCCAGATTCATGGTATCAGCCATGTGATCTTTGGCAAGCTACTTATGTTTTCTGAGCTTGAGTTTCTTCATCTGTTAGTGTCTACCTCAGGATTAGTGAGAGCTAAGTAAACTAGTGGAGTGAAAAGTGCTTAGCCAAGTGTCTAGCATATAGCAAGAGCTTCAATAAATGACAGCTGTTATTATTTAGTTTTAATCTGAGGCTTTTCTCATGATAATTAAAAGTGATCTTGGTACTTTGGGGTTCACTGTCATCTGAGCAAACCATATCTTAAAATTACAGTGTCAGTTCAGTCGCTCAGTCGTGTCTGAAAATTACAGTGTGTGTGTTCTCTATTCTGATACAGGGAACTCCAGAAGCTGCTCTGTCCTGCTTTGTCCCTGCTGGAAAAAATTGTGATTTCTACCCCCCCGCCACCCCAAGGTCAGCATGCTAAAGCTGAGGACGGGGTGGTGGGTGATGATTTTCTATCCTATGTGGACATGTCTTGATACTCCCTTTTCCTTGCTAACCATTCCCCAGGCTGGAGTCAAGAGAGGGCAAACCAGAAGGCCCAGCTTTGGGTTTGACTCCCAAGACGACCGGCTGGGAGGAAAAACAACAGGCAAAACAGGCTCTTGAGGCAGTGGAATAGTGAGACTTCATCGTTGTTAAACTGGTGATAGTGCCTACTGAAGAAGCGCCAGAGCTGTATGCACAGACAATATAAAGGTCACGCCACCTAAAGGGAGTGCTGGGCAAACTAGAGGTGGCGATGGCAAAACGGGAACAGAAGTGCTGCCACAGTGAACAGAGAAGCAGGACAACTTGACTAGGCCAGAGTTTTCTTATCTCGGAATCTGTGCTCAAGTTTCAGGGTTTTATACCTATCCCCTTCACCCAGGATCCCTGCTACAGTGAGTAACTGGGTCTGTGCAAATCCTGGAGCCAAACACTGCTGTCTAGGTGGCTGAGGACAACCAGCACTGGCCTCTGCCACTTTTTTACAGACAAGTTGGGGAGAATAACCTAGCAACAACAAGACCCACATTTGTGTTCTGTGTGAAATACACTAGAATGTTTTCAAGTGGGGTCCTCTCATAACCACCCTATGAAGCTATAAAGGAAGCTATGAAGCTGCCAGGGTAGTGACTAAGGGTAATAATCCACGCAAAAAATGACCTTCCTGTGTCCCCAGATTCAGATTCATGGCTAAGTTGAGGTTAATTTCTTGGTTTGATTTCTTGTCTCCCATTGTCACTATCCCCTCATTCATATTTTATCAACTTGATTTGCAGAGAGGAGTATTATCAATCAAAAGGGCTTCTTATTAGAAAGTTCATTAATTCCTGTCACACATTAAGTTCAGAGATTGAAGTGGGAGGACAGCAGAGAGAAATGGATTTGGTCTGAATGTATATTATCAGAGATAGTGAAGTAACTGCCCAGCTACAGTTTAGTAAGTGCCATGCTAGAATTCAGCATTGTGATTTATACATTCTGTTTATTTGAAAATGTGTAAGATTCTGAAGCAGCCATCAGAGCACCTTAGAGGAGAAAGGCTTGCCTCATAGAGTGTAGGTGAGTTAAATGCTGAACTGACCACCAAATCATTTTGGCCTACTTGCCACCTCCTAAAGTAAATCAGCACTGATTTCTATGTAAACATGAGGAGCTATGTCCCTTAGCCCCCTGGGCCCCTGCCCTTTAATTTCTCTCCTGTCTGTTACCATGAGGTGGTACTCTTTCTGCCCTCCCTCCACTATCCCCCAGCCCACTTTCCCACAAGGACTGCAGATTTACTTTTCATAGCCATGTGTCTCCTGGTCTTCCCAGCTTGGACTTACTCAATCCATCAGCTCTTTCAAGATTTTTTCTGTGTTCTTTTCTGAATTACTTGCTGACTTTTCCCTTCTTTTTCCTACTAGGAACCGTCTTATCAAATCAAACGCACTTTTCTCTTTCATGCCCCTTCCCTTCTGCCCACTCCCCCAACACTCATCTGTGCACAAGCTTGCACATTTCTGCCTTTGCTCAGACATTTCTCCTTTAGGTTTACCCTGCTTCTCTCTTCTCTACCTTTGCTAAGACAGTTCTCCACCCTGCTTCCCTCTTCTCAGGCTTTTCCAGTCCTGATTTCAAGGCAAGTCACTTAATGCCTTAGAGCCTGTTTTCCCATCTAATAAATAGGCCTGATAATCCATCAGGGTGGAATGAAACTACAATGAAAAATTAAGTTGGACACTCTGTAAAAGTTTGCATACACTTTAATTTTTGACTGCACCATGAGGCTTACAGAATCTTAATTCCCCAACTGGGGATTGAATCTATGCCCCTCTGCAGTAGAAGTGCAAAGTCCTACCCACTGGACTGCCAGGGAATTCCCTGTGTACACTTGAATGTAAACATTTCTTCCCAGCTACCTCCCCTTCCACATACACACACATCCTATTTACGGAGTGCTGGGGGTGGTGGAAGTGGGACGTGGGCCCTGCTGTCTAGCGACATGCAGTCTCACAGCTGCACAAACTACAGACTATATGTGATGAAGTGCCAAACTGAGCTTTGGGAAATTCTGAGAAAAGGGATGACATGTCTTTTCCAGGGTCCCTTCAGTTAAATAATGACAGCTACTTTAATCTTGTTGACCCTCTCTTAGGCCAGTGCTCATCTACCTGTTCCCCCACTCCCTGCTCCTCCAGAGCTCAGATTCCTAGGCACATGTGAGGCTGTTACCTTTGACCTGTGGCTCTCATCATTTTGGTCTTATTCTTGGACCATATCAGTATTGTCACAAATGAGAGAGGGAGGATCAGACCAGGTTGTGGCTAGAGTTCAGGTCCGATTTTAAACCCTAGAGGGAGATGTAACAGGTGTTGGGCTTCCCTGGTGGCTCAGAGGTTAAAGCATCTGCCTCCAATGCGGGAGACCCGGGTTCGATCCCTGGGTCGGGAAGATCCCCTGGAGAAGGAAATGGTAACCCACTCCAGTATTCTTGCCTGGAGAATCCCATGGACGGAGAAGCCTGGTAGGCTACAGTCCACGGGGTCGCAAAGAGTCGGACACGACTGAGCGACTGAACGGAAGGGAACGGGAAGGAAGCATGACCCGAGTCGAGGGGAAATTGCGGGGCCAGGGTGCATGGGAGGACTACCCTAGTTGAGTAAGGAGCTGGAGAGTTGATTCTTAGGAGGCTTCTTAGATTGCTGCTGGGTAAGGTGATCAAGTCTAGAAAGGGAGGGATATTTGCTCCCCTAGGAGGAGCTCACTGTAAGATCTAGAGTAAGAATGATATTCAACATGAACTGGAAGGGAACACTGGTGTCTGAGTGACCCAGTCCCTGAGGAGGTAGACCCCAGTTACTTCTAAGAGTTGGTCTGAGTGGACAAGTGCAAATGTTTGTGGCTTCTTTAATCAGAAAAACAGCATTTTTTTTGTATGCACTTCCGGTCAAATTTTTATTCATCCCTTCAAGCCTGACCCCCTCAGACCTCAAGCTGAAAGAGCAGGCGGCTGAAGACACTTGAGCTAGAAATCAAGACCCTTATCAGGGTTGAGAGCTGCCCCAACACTTGGTGTCCACCTACTCTGGCCCTCCGCCCTAGGCAGAGAGCAGAAGCAGGTGGCAGGAGCGCAAAAAGTGAGCTCCGCCTTAGAGGACTGGCCAGAGGGCCTTCGGAGAGTTAAGTCGGCCAGAGGACCGGTGTGCACATCCCCCGGAGAAAGCAAGTCCAAGGGGTCCTAAGTCTGAGGGGTAGGAAGGTGGGATAAGTCCCTACAGTGCGCACAGGGTGATGAAGCCACCACCAGGGGGCGCGGCCCTAGGGGGCGGGGCACGCCAGACGCCCGAGGGCACTGTGCGAGCCTTGACCTATAGTTTAGGGTGGGGATGCGAAAGCAGAGAGCGCCTTTCCCCTCACCCTTCCCTGCTGGCTCCGCCTCCCTGGCCCCGCCTTCCAGCCCCCTGCTCCACCCCCAGCTCCGCCCCTACCAGCCCCGCCTCCGGCCGCGGCCCCTTCCTCCCGCAGCTGGTGCTGTGGGGCCGCGGAGCCGCGCATCGCCGTATGCATGGCCTGGGATCTGCGAGCAAAGGTGAGACAGGCGTGGAGTGCGGGCAGCGGCAGGTCCTGCGCCGGGGGGCGGGGGCCAGGCCAGGCCTTCCCTACGTCTGTTAAACCTTCCAGGCTCGGCCAGGCCTTTCTCACCGCCAAGTCCCCTGGTCCCGCATAAAAGCTCTAGAGGGGCGCGGGCCAGGCCTCGGGCGGCGCTGGTCGCAGACCTGCCACCGCAGAGTCGGGATCTGGAGTGGGGCGGGGGCCCGCGTAGTGAACGGTGTTCCCCGGGATCTGGGTCACGTCTCCTGGAGTCTGGCGGGATCGAAGGAGAGCTCGTCCTCGAGCTGCAGCAATAGAGACTGAGGTTAGATCTGAGGAGAGGAGAGAACCGCGGACTGTCCAGGATGAAGGAAGGCGAGGGTAGCGGGGGAGGGGCTCTCACGCCAGGAGAGACCATCATCCTACTGGGCAGAGAGGGATACCGCCTACACTAAGCAGGTGGACATCTGGGATGAAGGTCGACATCCTGCCTATCCTACATTGATCCTGCTGGCTACCCTCCTCAGTTCCCTCCACCCCAAGATCTAATAGCGGGAAGGTGGTCAGAGTTCAGGGGGCGGGCCCTGGGGGAGGATCGCAAGCTTTGGAACCGGAGATGGTGTGTGGGATGTGGACTGGAGACCTTGAAGCCTTGTGGTCACTGGGGAAGGGGGTGGCAGCTCCGCCCGTCCCCCGCCCATTTAGCCCCACCCTCCTGCCCAACAGGTTAAATGCAGGCTGAGCACTCCCAGCCCAAATCCCATATCTAGAACTACAGTAAACATGGAGTAGAGGTGGGTTAAGTTACCTGTTCCATTGCATCTTTCCTTTGCTACATCAAGGGGCCTCCTCCTGCCTGGATTATGTAGCCCCTCCCTTGCCAGACTGGCCTTGACCCATGCATGAATCCTATTTGAGCATCTGAGATCAGAAACTTCCCTCCTCTTTACACACACACGCTCACAAACACAAACTTGGATTCTGGCCTTAGAATTAGGACTTTGGGGAAGGGAGGCAGGGTTTTGCTCTGCATCTCACCCCCAGTGGATACTGGTATCCTCCAAGCCTGTTGTGAGAACTGGACCCCTATGTGTACATACGCTTGTCTCTGCGTAGATGTGAGTGTGTGTTTGAGGACTGTGTGCATACAAATGTAGTTGATCCTTTTGTGGACATGATGGTGCCTGACCCACTGTATCAGTGGGATTGTGTGCGTGTCCCTACAGGTGCCGGACCCTCCTGTGAATAGGTGTTCAGTCTTCCATAGGGACATGTGTAGGTGTGTAACCCTCCTTGTTAACCCCTGAGACTGGGTGCCTTGCTAATTGAACAGGCATGTGAATACAACTTTACATGCAAATATGTATAGACAGGTGGCAGGCCCTTTAGGTGAACATATGTGTGCAGACCTCACTGTGAATGTGTGTGTCTGACTCTTCATGTGTACGTGTGCTCATAGCCCTCCTATGAATATGTATGTGTGTGTGTATTTATGTGCATGCATATCTCCCTCCTGTGGACATACGTGACTCATTTAAACATCTGTCGGGGTGCCAGGCACCACACTCTGAGTGGTCCTCTGACCTGGGGTGTATTCCTCTTGCCCAATCCTAGAGACTGATACCTCCTAACCTTAGGGCTCCCCCGCCCCTGCCCCACTTCTGTACTAAGCAAATAGGAGGCCCCAAAGGTAAACAGGTGTGCCTCCACAGCGAGAAATGGGGCCTGGGCAGTTTGCCTGGGGCCTTTTGCTGCCCCAGCCCCCAGACCAGGATCCGATGCCCCGCCTGTGGTCCAGTGAGCCTCTTCAGTCTGTTCATACTCCATTCTCCATTTTTGGGCTCTGCTCCAGTACAGCAGTGACCTTTACCTCTTGAAAAAACCCTCCAAATTCCTGTTCTCCCTCCGGCCAATTCCCAGTCCCTCCCCTCTCTTCAAGGCCACCTAGTTAATATTTGACCTGGAAGGAAAGGGAGAGGCCAGTGGCCCCTCTGGCTTTGTCTCATGAGATTGGGTAAGTCAGGTTTTCTCCACACCTAGCACAACCAAGAAACTTCAGAGATCAGGCCTGAATTTCAGGGGTCAGATCAGACCTGCCACCTATCCCAACTCCATCCCCAGCTGGTTGCCATGAGGGAGGGTCCAGGTGTGGTAACAGTCTCCAAGATATACCAAGGGAGGTGGCCAAGATCTCAGGGATCCTATCGTTCACCTTTTCCATGTTGCTCATGTCTCAGTTAAGTGGCCTTGCACACTCGAGCTTCCTGTACAGGTGTGACAACTGCACTGCTGAGGGTGGGGGAGGGAAGAGGGGGCAGATACCCACCTTGGTGCCTGTGAGTACCTGTTTGCAGGTAGGGGCACGTGTGGATGCTTAGCCAGAGGGCACAGTACAGACTTGCATGGGCAGGGCAGAGATGCGCACCCCCTTGGAGAGGAATGCTGAGGAGGAGAAGTATCTAATTAAAGAGAAATTCCACAGGGAGCTTTCAGGCCAGGGAAAAGAAAAAACAAAGGGAAAGCAGGACAAAATAAACAAAGGCCCATTAAGCATCTCTGCCCAGGCCTTCCTGCATAAGGCACCCCCGCAGGCGGAGGGGCAGCTGCTGCCCGAGTTGGGTCTCACTGCTGGGAGAAGGCATTCTTCCTGAGAACCTGGGCGCTACCAAGATGGAGGCCTAGCTGAGCTTCTGACTAGATTACAGAAGGGCTGGCACCTGAGATTTGGGTTGAAGGGAGTCTAGGGTCTTGTAAAGTGGGCAAGCTCCACCCAGCTTCCTGCATCTGAACAGCAAGGAGGACAGAATGCTGGGCTTCATCCTCTTGTGGGAGTTTCGTAGGTGCTGGGCCTCCTCGCTTTGATACCACCTGAACTCAGAGGGGAATGCTGTCTACTTTCCATCTACACACAGATGAAAGGACTTTTTTCCTGTTTGTTTTTTCTTTTCTTCAGAAAACAGACCTCAGTGAACCAGAACCAGCCCTGCTGTTGGGTCAGGGTGACCCCATCAGTGATCTACAACCCCTTTGTGACCCCACCATGGAGTTTGTAACTGATGCCGAGAGGCAGCCTGGAATCCACCCCTCTTCTTGACCTCTTACCTGGGATTCTATGGCCGCACAATCATGTGATCCATGTCTTCCCGATTCCAGGACCCTCCCTGGCCCCATGACCTCTGACCTTCTAAGCAACCTCCCTGGACCTTAATACCCTGTGACTATTCTTCCCATCATCCCCCAACCTCTGGCCCTGGCTCCCTTTGGGGGTCTTGTTGGTCTGGGCCTCCCCAGGAAGATGTGGGGGAGGCTCTGGCCCCTCCTCCTGAGCTTCCTCACAGCAACTGCAGTCCCTGGACCCTCACTGCGGAGACCATCCAGAGAACTAGATGCCACCCCGCGGATGACCATCCCCTACGAAGGTTTGACATCCCCAACCTCGAAAGGCAGCAGGAGCCAGGGGCTGGAGGTAGGGAGGCAGTCCCAGGGCTGGGCTCACAGATCCCGCTCTCCCCAGAGCTCTCTGGGATCCGGCACTTCAAGGGCCAAGCCCAGAACTACTCAACACTGCTGCTGGAGGAGGCCTCCGCGAGGCTGCTGGTGGGAGCCCGAGGCGCCCTGTTCTCTCTCAATGCGCTGGACATAGGAGACGGGACTCACAAAGAGGTCAGCCCCTGGAGCCTAGACCGCCCAGAGGGTATCCAGCTTCATTCAGCATCTTAGGACCTCAACTTCCCGGAAACCCTGTCAGTCTTCCATAACCCCCTGGTCAGACAGCACTGCCTTTTCTGGCCCAAGTCTCCTTTACATTCAATGCTCCTTCTGACACTTACCTCACCCTGGGGTCCTATCACCTTGTTCCACAGGTAATGGGGAAAGGCAAAGGCATTGGGTTCTATGAATCAGCCTATTCCCTTTACCACCCCCTCCAGATTCGCTGGGAGGCTTCCCCAGAGATGCAAAGCAAATGTCATCAAAAAGGGAAAAACAACCAGGTATGTGATCCACCCTGTTCCCAACTCCTTCCTCTTTCTCATCAATGGGGGCTGTCACGGTTGGTGGGGACATAGATGGAGAGGTACAGATCAGCCAGTTAGTCGCAGCAATCACAATAGACCTGTGAGTGCCGCTGGAGTGGCAGGCCTGGGAGCAACACTTGTAATGCAAACATCTGGTGACCTACTAGCGTGACTTTGGATATTATCTTAATCTCCTCTGGGCTCCCAAATAACAATCACGATTACAATAGGCAATCTCTAGTAAGTGCTGACTTAGCTATTATCTAATTTCATTCTAAAATCATCCTAGGAAATGGTGTTATCCTCCATTTTCAATGAGAAAAATGAGGCTTTGGTCAAGGAATAGCTCAAGTACCCACTTTTCCACAGGTATTAGTGAAGTGTCGGGCTTCCTTGGTGGCTCAGAGAGTACAGTGTCTGTCCTTAATGCGGGAGACCTGGGTTCAATCCCTGGGTCAGGAAGATTACCTGGAGAAGGGCATGGAAACCCAGTCCAGTACTCTGGCCTGGAGAATCCCATGGACAGAGAAGCCTGGCGGGCTACAGTCCATGGGGTCGCAAAGAGTCGGACACTGGACACGACTGAGCAACTAACACTCTCCAGTGAAGTGTCAGCCCTTTCTGGCTAAAGAACAGAATGTCTGCAGGGGTCCTATGTCTGGCTATGTAACAGATTCATCTGGAGAGCTTCTTACACAGTGTTTTTATCTTTCTGTGGTGTGGCATATCGGAATCTTAGTTCCCCACCCAGGGATCGAACTGACACCCCCTGCACTGGAAGCACAAAGTCTTAACCACTGGACTGCCAGGGAAGAACCTGGAGAGCTTTTTAAAAATATCCCAAGGCCCACAAGCTGGAGGATTCTGACTTAGTGGGTCTGCGGCACTTAAAGGCATCTCCAGGAGATTTCATCAGAGGATGCCTCTAAGTGTAACATGGGTAGAAAATGGAGCTGGTGAAGCATATGGAGCCCAATTTATGGAGGGCAGTTAACACCCAGCTGGGGGGTTGGATTTTATTCTATGACAGTGGTACCCTCACCATTTGATATTTTAGAGACTTTCAAACTTTAACGTGCAGTCAAATCACCTGGGGATATTATAAATGCAGATGCTAACTCAGAAGGTCTGGGGAAAGGTCTGTGATTCTGTGATTCTAATGAGCTTCCAGATGAAGCTGACACACTGCTGGTCCCGGACCATTCTTTGACTTCAGAAGAACATTTCCCAAAGCATGTTCTGAGAAGCAATAATTTTCAAAAGAGATGTTTAATAGTTAGATGAGTTTGGAAAATGCTGCATGCTCAATCCTACAATGCACAGCGATACCCTTAAAGGCTTTGAGGTGTCCCCAGTAGAGGTAGCTTTTACCTGTGGTTTTCTATTCATTTGACCACAGAATTCCCCCTCCCCGCTCCCCCCTTTTTAATGGAAACATCTTGGGGAAACACTATTTTAAGAATATTTATCTGGTCTCAGGCACTAAATGAATTAAAATAGAGTGAGTCTGGAGGCAAGAAAGGTAGTGCGGAGGTGGGGGGCATCATATGGGTCAGAGGAGGGAGGCCTGAGCAAGCTGGTGGAGAGGAGGGCTGGATGCCAAAGTCTGCACCTGGTGAGGGTGGGGTAAAGACATAGAGGCCTGCATGGACTCAAACCCTGGGTAACAGACAGGAGGAGGAATCGCTAAAAGTCAAGAGGGCATCGGCTTAGGGTATTTGATAGGCCGAGAAGGCCACTGTGGCTGCAGGAGGGTGAATGAGGCCGGAGGAAGGGGCAGGGCTCTGTCATGTAGGGCCAGGAGCATGTGGGGCCCTATGTTCAGGACTCTGGTGAGTCACAGAAGGGTTTTAAATACAGCAGTGACATGATCTGGTTTACATTTTTAAAATATGCCTCGGAAAGTGGGTTGCAAGAGGGTGCTGACTGGTAGCATCTCTCTGAAAGGAAAATCCAGACAATGGTAACAGCAGTCTCCTTTGAAGGCAACAGGATAAAAAAGGAGACTGTTTACAACATATCCCTTTGTACCTTTTGAATTTTACACCGTGTGCCTGTATTCCTCATACACTGAATCAATAAACAGCTTTTGTAAAGAGAGGCAGAGAGGTGGGGGAGCTGTCAGGTGGTCGCGGTGGCTGTCCAGGGACGAGATGACAGTGATAATCTGGACTAGGGCGGTGGCAGTGGAGGGGAAGCGGACCAAGTCATGGGACGTGTGGAATAAAGACTTCATCACGGACAGAGACTGAGTGTGGGGGTGAGGGAATGGGAAGCAGCAAAGATGACGCCTGGTTTCTGGACTGAGCAATAGGATGGACGGATGAAGTGAGGTGGGAAAGACTGGAAGAACAGGTTTAAGCGAGAAGATGCACAGGACGGAGGAGGGGATGAGCTCGGTTTCTGACAGCATGAGTTCGACATGTCTGTGGGCTAGCAGGTGGAGCAATGGCTGGAACCTGGGGGGTAGGTTTGGTAATGCCACCCTGAAGCGGGTGTGGGAGCTCCGTGACTGGCAGACGGTGCTGAGAAGATGCAAGAGAGAAGCGTCTTCAGGTGGTGAGAGCCCTTGGAGCCCCCAGACTAGGGGACTACAGAAGATGCAGGAGAAGCCAGCCAAGTGTGTCAGGTAAGCTGAGCTAGCCAAGGGAAGAGGAGTCATGCCCCTGGGAGACCAAAGGACAGTGAGATCCCGGGAACAGTCTGTGTCCTGAGCAGTGAGAACACCCACCAGGATCTCAGAAGGAACTGTTTGTCCTGTGGTTGGGGGCAAGAGCCAGACCACAGAGCTGGCCTAATGGAAGCGGTCTCTAAGGAGGCCCAGGGCTCACAGCCCTCCTCGTCTATCCCACAGACCGAGTGCTTCAACCATGTGCGATTCCTGCAGCGGCTCAATGCCACCCACCTCTACGCATGTGGGACTCACGCCTTCCAGCCTCTCTGTGCAGCCATTGTGAGTGTGTCTGCCCCTGCCCTGACTGCCGCCCCTGCTCCCTGACCCTGGACCCTTCTGACCTTCAGCGACAACCCCGGCCTGTCTTCAGGCTCACTGACTTTGGGCCCTTCCTCCCCCAGGATGCTGAGGCCTTCACCTTGCCAACCATCTTCGAGGAGGGGAAGGAGAAGTGTCCTTACGACCCAGCCCGCGGCTTCACTGGCCTCATCATTGGTAAGCATGCTCTCCTCTCCACACGGGCCCCTCAACCACAGGCATACTGCCTGTGGGACATGGATCTCATTGCTAGGACTTGCCACCCATGTAGTATTATGTGTCTTGTGTGTGACGTGTCTCTCACGCTGGGCATGTTCGTGCCTCAGATGGAGGCCTCTACACAGCCACTCGGTATGAATTCCGGAGCATCCCTGACATCCGCCGGAGCCGGCACCCACACTCCCTAAGGACGGAGGAGGCACCGATGCACTGGCTCAATGGTTAGGAGGATGAGGCCCAGGGTGATGGGGGGCAGGGACTGTTTCTGCATCCGTACTCCCTTGGGCAGTTGGCCAGTGGGTGAAGATCCCCAACCTATCTCAGAAGCCACCTGACTCACAGATGCTGAGTTTGTGTTCTCCGTCCTGGTGCGGGAGAGCCAGGCCAGTGCCGTGGGGGACGACGACAAAGTTTACTACTTCTTCACGGAGCGTGCTGCTGAGGACGGTGCAGGCAGCTTTGCTCAGAGCCGCAGCAGTCATCGCGTGGCCCGTGTGGCCCGGGTGTGCAAGGTGAGGAGGACTGAGGTCAGGGCAAGGGTGTAGAGGCTGAATCTCTGACCCTGGCCATTGACCCCCTGCCCCCTGCCCGCCCAGGGAGACCTGGGAGGGAAGAAGATCCTGCAGAAGAAGTGGACCTCCTTCTTGAAGGCGCGCCTCATCTGCCACATCCCACAGTACGAGACGCTGCGCAGTGTCTGCAGCCTGCAAGCTGACACCTCAGCACACACACACTTCTATGCAGCCTTCACGCTGACCACACAGTGGTCAGTTCGGGGATGGCGGGAAGGCGAGGGATGGGGACAGCATAGGGGTTGGAGCAGAGGTCAGGGGAGATGAGATAGGACCCCCCGGGGGGAAGCCAGCCGCAGACGGAGAACTTCAGGCACATTCAGGGGTCTGCTGCCATTCAGAAGAGGGCCTGTGGACTTGGAGCTGGGATTGGTCAGGGCAACGGTGGGTTCCAGGCTGGATAGGTAGGCAGGCTCCTTTCAGTGTGACTCAGCCCCCTCCCCTCCATCCCATCCTTAGGAAGACCCTCGAAGCCTCAGCCATATGCCGCTATGACCTGGCCGAGGTGCAGGCTGTCTTCGCAGGCCCCTACATGGAATACCAGGATGGTGTCCGGCGCTGGGGCCGCTATGAGGGCGGGGTGCCAGAGCCCCGGCCTGGCTCGGTGAGTGCTGAGGCCTGGGGTCAGTGCTGAGCAACAGGACCCCTAAGATGGGGAGGAGGTCTAACCTTGTGGGGAGGGTGGGCCAGTGGTAGAGTTCTAAGATTCACCACCCTATCCCCCACCACAGTGCATTACAGATTCACTGCGAAGCCGAGGCTACAACTCATCCCAGGACTTGCCATCTCTGGTCCTGGACTTTGTGAAGTTACACCCACTGATGGCTCGGCCTGTGGTGCCCGCACGCGGACGGCCCCTGCTGCTCAAGCGCAGTGTGCGCTACACACACCTCACGGGGACACCTGTCAGCATACCCGCCGGACCCACCTATGACCTGCTCTTTCTGGGCACAGGTGCTTCTGACCCCTGGCCTGAGCCCTTTGGTGACTGCTGGCCTGAGTCCTTGAGCCCTGTTGATGTCCAGTCCCTTGGATGACCCCGATCACAAAACCCTGGTGACCACTGATGTTGATTCTTCAGTGAGCAATCACTATTGGTCCCCAAGGAGCACTAGCTCTTGGTGACTGCTGACTCCTGTCACCAACCACAATGACATTTGACCCTGGTCACTAACGCTTCTAAATCCAATAATTCTTGCCATGACTAGCTTGGAGTTTCCAATCTCGGGAGAACCCACTGCTCCTGGCTGAATCCTTGTCCCTGACCTCAGGACTCCAAGCTGCTCCCGTTAGGCTATTTATTACAGGGGGCTGAGAGTAGATTCCACTGCTGGAGTCTGACCTTCTGCCATTCCCATACCAGCTGATGGCTGGATCCACAAGGCTGTGGTCCTGGGCTCTGGGATGCACATTATTGAAGAGACACAGGTGTTCAAGGAACCCCAGTCTGTGGAGAACCTGGTCATCTCTCCGATGCAGGTAGCCCCTGACTCATAACCCTCAATATTTTGGTCTTGCCAGAGTAGACAGAGGGAGGTGGGAGGCTGGACACTGGCTGTGTGTGTGTGTGTGTCTGTAAGTGGGAGTGAGGTGCTGCCAACCAGCTGTTCCCTCTGACTCCTAGCATAGCCTCTACGTGGGGGCCCCAAGTGGCGTCATCCAGCTACCACTGTCCAGCTGCTCCCGCTACCGCTCCTGCTATGACTGCATCCTGGCCCGGGACCCCTACTGTGGCTGGGACCCCAGCACCCATGCCTGCATAGTGACCACCACTCTAGCCAACAGGTCCCAGAGTAGCAGGTGAGAGGCATGGGGGTGGGGGGGTTCGAGGGTCTCATTTGCCCCGGGGATCAGGGCCTAAGGGGTGAAGGAGGGCCTGCCAGCTGCGGGGAGTAGGGTCCAGTTGTTTGTAACAGCTTTACTGACCCTTCCACTGGGCAAACTACAGCCCAGTTCCTCTTGTTCTTGAATCCCAATCCTCTGTCTCCAGGACAGCACTCATACAGGACATGGAGAGAGGAAACCGAGGCTGCGAGGGCAACAGGGACACAGGTAAGTGACACCATGGCCGTGTGGGTCTGGCAGCATAGCCTGTCCTCTTCACCATCTGATGCCATCTGTATGTGCATATATCTATCTGAATGACTCTGTGCTTTCAGTGAGAATGACCCAGCACAGGGTAAGTATTCAACAAACATTTGTTGCAAAACGAAAAGTTATAAATAAGCAAACAGGTTCAAGATGTGAAGTTTTTCCTCACTTCTGGAGCTTACAGCCAAGTATGTCACAGGCAATTAAATGATCACACAATAAATTACAATTCTTTTCTTTGGCTTTTTTGATACAAAAGAAATAATTACAACTATGACAAGGGTTTGAGAGATAATAGGTTCTTCCCCAAAGGAAGATCAGATGACTGAGCTGATATCTGAAGCAAGAGCAATAATCATAACAATCATAGCTAATATGTACCGAGGATTTACCATGCGGCAAGCACTGATCAAACACACGCATTTCATTTGTTCTCAGAGCATTCCTATGAGAAAGGTGCCATTATTACCATCTCCATGAGGGGCAATCTCTCCGAGTAACAGAAAGAATACGTAAACTACCCCAAATTGATCAGCTCTTAAGCAGTAGGGTCAGAATTTGAGCCTAACCCCAAGCAGGCTGACTGGAATCTGTGCTTTTGTTTACTGTTTTGCTTTCTCTTCCAAGTTAACCTGGCTAATACAGGGCACGAGGAAGGGGACGACACCCAAGTAGAGGGAAGAGCAAGCTTAGTGTTTGAATGAGAGAAGAGGCTGGAGAGATGGGCAGGACTGTGCTGAGGCAGGGGGATGACATCATCAGTTTAGCATTTTTAAAAGGTCACCCCACTACTGCGTAAAGAATGGATTAGGTGAGGGCCAGCAGCTGGGGAGACGTGAACAGGTCTGAGAAAGATTCTGGAAGCAGAATCTTAGTGAGGGTTAGATACAAAGGTGAAGGGGAGAGACAAGGGAAACTCAGGTCGCTGGGAAATGGCTGGTGATGCCATACATGGTGATGACAATTCAAGAAAAATACCCAGTGTAGTCTCAGCGGGAGCTTTTGGCCTCAGTTCCTGTGACATGTCCAAGAGATGTACGGCATGTAGAAGAAAGTCAAGTCTACGCTCGGTAGAAAACTCTTTGCTGGAGACAGAGATGAGGAAATCACAGGTAGATGTTAGGAACTGAAAGCACTGAGACAGGCCAACTGAACCTTGTGTGGGAGCATGAGCACAGAGGGCTTAGTCCTGTAATTCTAGACTCTGTGCTTGGTGCTGGGGACCTAACAGTGAACGACCTGGCTTGCCATCTCCAACGCCCTCCCAGGATAAGCAGGCACTGACCACGTTCTCCTGTCCCTTGCTCCCTCCAGGGCCACCACCACCACTGAAGACTCGTTCTGTGCTCCGGGGTGATGATGTCCTATTGCCCTGTGACCAGCCATCCAACCTGGCCCGGGCCTTGTGGCTGCTCAATGGGAGCATGGGTCTGAGCGATGGGCAGGATGGCTACCGCGTGGGTGTGGATGGGCTGCTGGTAACAGACACTCAGCCTGAGCACAGCGGCAACTACGGCTGCTATGCTGAAGAGAACGGCCTCCGCACCCTGCTGGCCTCCTACAGCCTCACGGTGCGGCCAGCCACTCCAGCCCCTGCTCCACAAGCCCCTGCCATGCCTGGGGCACAGCTGGCACCAGATGTGCGGCTCCTCTATGTGTTAGCCATTGCTGCACTTGGTGGCCTCTGCCTCATCCTGGCTTCCTCCCTCTTCTACGTGGCCTGTCTTCAGGGAGGCAGACGAGGGCACCGTCGAAAATACTCACTGGGTCGGGCCGGCAGGGCAGGGGGCTCTGCTGTGCAGCTGCAGACAGTCTCAGGCCAGTGTCCTGGAGAGGAAGATGATGGTGATGATGGGGAGGGGGCTGGGGGCCTGGAGGGTGGCTGCCTCCAGATCATTCCCGGAGAGGGGACCCCAGCCCCGCCGCCGCCACCCCCCCCACCACCACCAACTGAACTGACCAATGGGCTGGTGACGCTGCCCAGCCGGCTGCGCAGGATGAATGGCAACAGCTACGTGCTCCTGAGGCAGAGCACCAATGGGGTGCCGGCGGGGCCCTGCTCCTTCGCGGAGGAGCTCAGCCGCATCCTGGAGAAGAGGAAGCACACACAGCTCGTAGAGCACCTGGATGAGAGCTCTGTCTGAGCCCAGCCTCCCAGGACAAATGCTCTTCCAAACCAGCCTGCCTGTACCAGGCTGGGTCGCTGCCTCCCCAAAGGACACCTTACCCTCATCCCCGCAACTCCAGGCCCTTCTCCCAACTTTGTGATGTCCCTGTAGGGCTGGCCAGCGTCAGGCCCAGCCAGAGCCCCCTTCTCAGTCTCTCCACAGACTCATCTGTGAGCAGCCCAGGTCAACCGGTGCTCCTCAGAGGTAGGTGCCCCTCAGGCTCTGCAGTCCCCGCCCCCACTCCTCTTCACTTTTAACCTAAGCACTTGGGAGGAGAGGATGCCATCCTCCTGCCCCATTCGTCTGCTTACACCCTTCCTCTTTCTCCCAAGCAGGGCTCTGCAGGTCCAGGTGGCCACAAGGTCACCACCCTCTGCCTGGCCCTACGTGCTGGATGGTCCTGAAAACAAACCAGACCTCTGCCAGCCACCAGAGCCACCTGAGCCCTGCGTGCATTCACGTGCGCACGTGGAAGAATGCCTATCAGCTGGGCTGCAGGGCCCCCACCCCCACCTCCTGGTGCATTCCTGCGTTTCATCCCTTCTTCTGGACTTTGGGTACCCTCTCAATTGCCACCTCCCATCCTATCTAGTCTTTTCCTGTAGTCCCAGCCCCATGTGATGACCTCTTTGGCAAGAGCTTGGCAACAGGCCAGCCTGGGAAGGTAAGACTACTGCAACCTTCCCTCTTCTCCCCTGATGTGTAGCCCTTGTGAGTCAGCCTCCCTACGCCTTGGTCACTCAGGAGTGCCAGAGACAGCTCCAGGCATGGTCTTCCTCGCGCACATGTGCTTACATTTCCATTCACATGCACCTTCTGAGCCTCCCCTTGCTGCATTGAACCTGTGTCTGTCGGATTTGGTCCATGAATATTTCAGAGGGAGAGCTGTCTCCCATTTAGCTGTCCTTGCAGACACTTCCTTAGGACGGGTGACCAACACTGCACTCAATGAGCCAGCCTCTCTTTTGGGGACTAAGCATTTGCTGCCCCTAGATCAGAGCAGGGGGAGGAGAGATCTGATGTCTCACCTGGCACTGATGCCCGTTCTCGGAACTATGCAAAGGGCAGAGGCTGGGAGTCTGGATGCTTGGCTCCCACCCCTGTCCTACCTCACCGGGGCACTTTCAGGGTCCAGGGGCCTCTGAATTCTCCAGGCCCACATGGGACAATCAAAACCTGACTGAGCTCCCCCATTTCCCTCGGGTGAGGATGACTGTTATTTTTGTAGCTGAGAACGTGGAATCCCACGGATTTTTACTGCCCTTCACCCAACCTCTCCTTCCTCTACCCCACAATGAATGTATTTATTGTAAACTGGCTACACTTCTTTAGAAATGCCCCCGCTCACCACGCAGGTAGGCGGGACAGGCATGTGACAGAGTGGGGAGGCTGGGCTCAGCTCCTCCCCCTACTGTTCGTTAATAAATACCCTTTTCCCCACAGCTACTATGAGTGGTCTGCTTGGTCTAGGCTGGTCTTCCCCTGATCACCAGGAGACAGGCTTCTAAGCTTATGATAAAGATGTTTCAGGGTGGGCTTTGCTTTCCATAAAACCATTTTCAGGGCGTCCCTGGTGGCCCAGTGGTAAAGAATTCGGCTGCCAATGCAGAAGACACGGTCCGGGAAGATCCTATAAGCAACTAAGCCCGTGCGTCACAGCTACTGAGCCTGTGCTCTAGAGCCCGGGAACGCAACTACTGAGCTATTCGCCACAACTACTGACACCCATGTGCGCTAGAGTCTGTGCTTCACAACAAGAGAAGCCACCGCAATGAGAAGGCTATGCACAACTAGAGAAAGCCAGTGTGCAGCAATGAGGACCCGACACAGCCAAAAATAAAATTTTTTTAAAAATTTTGCAGAAGTTGGGATCCTCGGCTTCCATCCTAATTGTCCTGAGCAGGCACACAGGCGTTTTAAAATGATCACTATTTACTGATCATGGTGATAAGGGGATGACAAAATTAATGACAATTCAAGAATTCATACAAAAGTTTCTAGGTTTTTACCTCCTGGCTCTTTTTCTCATCATCTCCTCCCCTCCCGAGGTCTAGAAGATGGTGCCTATTAATCAGATGGTCTGAGAAACACTCTTTCCAAGGGTTTAGACTAGATTAATCATATGACCTTTGATACTACACCATCCTGAAGAGTTATTATTCATTTTGCTTCTGGTTTTAGGATAGTCAAAAAAATGGTGTTAGTTTAAAAATGCACATATTTTGAAGCAGACTTCAAGTGTGACCTTGGCAAATTTATTAACTTCAGTTTTCTAATCTGCACACAAACATTCACATAGATATAAAGGGCCTAGCCCAAGGCCAGGCTCACAGCAGGCTCTTGGTCACTGGCTACAAAAACAGGGCAAAAGGAATTCTTCAGAAGCCAGCCTTGAAAGCCCTCACTGTGATTTGAGATCACTATTATTGATTTGGATTTGAGAAGACCAAGTCAAATCTCTGAAGATTCTCAGGTTTCAGGATGTCAATTGGCTAAGAATGAGGAGACTCACAGTCCCTCCCCCTCACGGTGGACATCAAAAGAGACAGGCAGCTCTTCTTTATCCCAAGCAAAAGTACCCACTAGTGGGCTCCATCTGTCTCCCGTGAAGCAAACCAGGAGCAGGAACCACCTCTGCTGGAGTGAGAGCCCAAACTCTGGGTATGGAGTTGGTCTTCATTGTGCTGGCCGCTGGGTCGGGGCAGGATTCTGGACCTCTCGAGGGCGCAGCCCGCCCAGTGCTGTCGGTTTGTTGGTGAAGGGGTGCCACTGACCCTGGATGCTAGGACTGTCCGTGTGGAAGGGCTTGCGGATGCGGATCACGTCCAAGCCCGACTGGTCGGCCAGCTTCTGCACCAGCGTGGCGATCTCCTCGACAGACTTGCAGTTGAGGCTCTCCTCGCGCACAGCCCCATTAACTGGTCGAAGGGAGATGGGGATAACAGAAGGGGAGCAGGCGTCAGACGAGCGTCAGGCAAACGGGCCGAGCCCCCCTCCGACGCCGCCCTCCAGCCCTCGCCCGGCCCCACTCACGGTATTCGGCCACTACTCTCGGCACACAGCACGGCCGCGGGTTCACATATATGACGACCCCGGGATTCCGGCGGGCGAAGTCGGTCACTTCCCGTTCCACGAACTCCCTGAGGGACCCGAGAAGGGTGAGCAAGGTGACCCCTGACCCGGGGCGACCGCGGCCGGAGTCGCACCCCCGCGCCCTTCCTCGGCTCACCTGGCGCCGCGGGACGAGGGCGCGTCACGGCTGAGGCTAAAGCTGAGCCGCTGCAGCTGCTGCACGTAGCGACCCAGCCCGTTGTGCAGGACACTCGTCAGGAAGCGGCTCGCCGTCCCCCGAGCAGTCATGGCCACGGCCCTCCAGCCGCCAAGCCGCGTCTCGCGGAGTTGGGGCGGGACGAACCAGAGGCTTCCGCTTCCGGGAACACTTGGAACGTGGCAGTTTTGCTTCCGAAGTCACGGCTAGTGGCTCGCGTATGACCCATGTTGCAGGCGACAGGGGATAGACGAGAGTGGTGACCCGGGGGCTGGGGTCAGGAGCGGCGGAGCTCCTAGCCGTGGAGCCGAGGAAGCCACCCGGCGGAGGCACGACGGGCGCCCCTCGGCGGGAGCGGCAGAGCGACCCTCTAGTCGCCTGGAGTCCCCTCGAGAGGAGCGGTGGAGCGGCCCTTTAGCAGGGGGCCCAGAGGAGAGGCACCACGGAAGGGACACAGACGGCTGCAGAGATGAGGACGACGAAGAGGGGCAGTGGAGGGGCGGTAGTGGCGAGGAGATGATCGAGAGGAACCGCGTCAGGAAGGGGCGGCGCGGAAGGTGGCAGAGGTGAGGTAGCTGTGGAGGGACCGCCCAGAAGGACGCGGACGTGAGAAAGTCCTCTGGCGTGGATGGGAGGTGGCAATGTAGAGGGGCTGAAGAGGATTCAGAGGGAGAAGAGAGCTGCGTGCAGGATCCCTAGGGTATGACCTAGTAGTGAAGGCATTTCAAGCAGTAACTTCCTCCGTTTGAGTAGGAATGTGGGTCCTCCTCCGAAGCGGGTACCCCCTTCGCATCCTGCTGCCCCTGCGTGGGGCGTGGTTGGGACGGAGAGGCCTGCCCCGAAGCTTGGCCCCGGGCCCTCCTCGCAGAAGGTACAGGAAGGAGGCTCTTCCCGCCTTGGAGGCACCGGTGTTGCCTGTAACCACAACTGAAATCCGACAATATTTGCGGGCCCGTGGGATCCCTTTCCAGGATGGACACAGCTGCCTGCGGGCACCGAGTCCTTTTGTGGGGGCCTCAAAGCTCAAGGCCCAGACTGGTGCAGCCACTTCCTTCAGCCTCTTCATTGACAAAACCACTGGCCGCTTTCTCTGCATGACCACCCTAGCAGAGGGGAGCTGGGAAGACTTCCAGGCCAGCGTGGAGGGGCAAGGGGATGGGGCCAGAGAAGGGGTCCTACTCAGTGAGGCCCCAGAAGCTGAGGACAGTGAGGAGGTCCAGAGGATCTGGGACCGAGCCATACCTCTCTGGGAGCTGCCTGAGCCAGAGGAGGCCCAGCTAGCTCGCATGATGTTTGGCCTCACCAAAGTGACAGATGACACACTTAAGCGTTTCAGCGTGCGCTATCTGCGGCCTGCTCGCAGGCTTGTCTTCCCTTGGTTCTCCCCTGGAGGTTTGGGATTGCGAGGCCTGAAGCTACTAGGGGCCGAAACCCGGGGTGATGGGGTGCAGTATGTGGAGACCACCATTCCCCGGCCTGGTGCCTACCACAACCTGTTTGGGTTACCACTGATCAGTCGACGAGATGTTGAAGTGGTATTGACAAGTCGTGAGCTGGACAGTCTGGCCTTGAACCAGTCCACAGGGCTGCCCACTCTAGCCCTACCCCGAGGAACAGCCTGCTTACCCCCTGCCCTGCTTCCTTACCTCGAACAGTTCCGACGGGTCGTGCTCTGGCTGGGGAATGACCTTCGGTCCTGGGAAGCTGCCAAGTTGTTTGCCCGAAAATTGAACCCCAAACGATGCTCCTTGGTGCGGCCTGGGGACCAGCAGCCCTCTCCTCTGGAGGCTCTGAACCAAGGCTTAAACCTTCCTCGTATTCTGCGTACTGCCCTGCCCGCCTGGCACAAGTCTATCGTGTCTTTCCGGCAGCTTCGGGAGGAGGTGCTAGGAGAACTGTCAAACGTGGAGCAGGCAGCTGGTGTTCGCTGGAGCCGCTTCCCGGACCTCAATCGTCTCTTAAAGGGACATCGGAAGGGCGAACTGACAGTCTTCACAGGTAACCCTTTGGGAACTCACTGCTTGGGTGGGTTTGGGGGCAGAGGATTAGATGACTAAGGCATGTGGGTTTGGGCCATAGTAAATGTTTAAGAGGAGCTTTCCCCTCCCAACTTTGAAGCTTCTCGTGGATCTTGGTTTCAAGGTTAGGGCTTTACTCCCTCACCCAGGTCTGTGTTCAACTCCTGTGCAGGGCCAACAGGCAGTGGAAAGACAACATTCATCAGTGAGTATGCCCTGGATTTGTGTACTCAAGGAGTGAACACGCTATGGGGTAGCTTTGAGATCAGCAACGTGAGACTAGCCCGTGTCATGCTGACACAGTTTGCTGTGGGACGACTGGAAGAGCAACTGGACAAATACGATGAGTGGGCTGACCGCTTTGAGGACTTGCCCCTCTATTTCATGACTTTTCATGGGCAACAGAGCATCAGGTGAGGTTTCCAGGCCTGGGGCTTTCAAAGAACAGGAGGGCAGGAGAACAGACTCCCAACAGAGTCTTCAGACTGCCATGGTCTAGGGATTACTTGTAACTGACTCTTGAATTCATTGTCTCTTCCTCTTCCCAGAACTGTAATAGACACAATGCAACATGCAGTCTATGTTTACGACATTTGTCATGTGGTCATCGACAATCTGCAGTTCATGATGGGTCATGAGCAGCTGTCCGCAGACAGGTGACATCCTCTTGTCTAGCTGTAACCCACTTAAACATACATCTTCTCAGGCAGCTGGCCTCTGGGTAAACACTGTACTCTTGTTTTCTGACATATGTGCAGGCACACATGTGCCTCTCTATATGTATTTCTGTCTTTATAGCGGTGTGCAGTATGATAGTGGTAAGTGTGGACAGGGATTTAAGTGTGAGTCCTTGGGTAAAGGGAAGTAGAGTGATGTTGTGGTAAGATGTGAATGAATCAGGAGGATGTGTTCATTCTTGTCTTTCTGTGTCTGATAACCTCTTTGCTTGGTTGGGCAGGATTGCAGCTCAAGACTACATTGTTGGGGCCTTTCGGAAGTTTGCAACAGACAGTAGCTGCCATGTAACACTGGTCATTCACCCCCGAAAAGAGGATGATGATAAAGAACTACAGACAGCATCCATTTTTGGCTCAGCCAAAGTAAGTGGACTTTAGAGGATCTCAAGCTATGGAGAGTAGAGGGGGCAAGTATGACCAGGGACAGCCCTCATTCAGCCTTAAATCATCTTGACTACCCATCTGGAACAGGCATGAGGCAGCTGCCTCTGGAGTCATGACATGAAGAATACATGTGCTGGAATAAGACAATGAGGGACTTCCCTGGTGGTGCAGTGGTGAAGACTGTGCTTCCAATGCAAGGAGCGAGGGTTGGCGACCTGGTCAGGAACTAAGATCCCACATGCCATATAGAACAGCGCAAAAAAAAAGGAGACAGTGATTACAACTCAATATGATAATACTTGGGGCTTCCCTTGTGGCTCAGCTGGTAAAGAAGCTGCCCTCAATGCGGGAGACCTGGGTTCAATCCTAGGTTGGGAAGATCCCCTAGAGAAGGGAAAGGCTACCTACTCCAGTATTCTGGCCTGGAGAATTCCATGGACTGTATAGTCCATGGGGTGGCAGAGTTGGACATGACTGAGCGAGTTTCACTTTCATGATAATACTAAGAACTATGATAGGCAGCACAGGTATTTGGGGAGAAAAGGCATCTGAGTTAGCCTGGGACATCTGGGGAGACATCTTAGAAGAGGTGTCAACAAAGTTTGGGTTGGGTTTTGGCCAACAACAGGTATGAAATAAGCAAGTAAGTGGGAGGGCCCTCTGGGAAGCAGGACCAGCCTGGGATCCTGGAGCTTCCATAGCATACTGAGTGAGTGCCTATTACGTGCCAGGCCGGGGCTGGGCACAGGGAAGACTGGGCAAGGAACGCAAACTGTGTGCTGTGATGAAACGGACATGGAACTGGGGAAAAGAATGACAGAAGTGGAAAGATGCTGGTGCCTTTTTTATTTATGGGGATCAAGAATGTTCTCTCCAGGGAAGTGAGACATTTAGACTGGGACCTAAATGATAAGGAGCTCAGGTTGAGTGAGGTGGCGTGCCAAGGAGCCAGATGTGTTAGCAGCAGAGGGAACATCATGTACACAATCTGGGACAGCAACAGGGTTGTCAGGGAACTAAAATACTCACGTGACCCCAGCATTTTGGTCAGTAGTTCGGAGAGCTTTGGTGATGGGGGAAATACTCTTCCCTTCCTACGTTCTTGCTGTTCCTGCACGCTCAGCCTTCCTTTGTGCTCCTCTCATATATCTTCTTGCTCCTTCTTCCTTCTGCCCCTTATCTCCCAGGCAAGCCAGGAGGCAGACAACGTTCTGATCCTGCAGGATAGGAAACTGGTAACTGGGCCAGGGAAACGGTATCTGCAGGTGTCCAAGAACCGCTTTGATGGAGATGTAGGTGTCTTCCCACTTGAATTCAACAAGAGTTCTCTCACCTTCTCCATACCACCAAAGAGCAAGGCCCGGCTCAAGAAGATCAAGGATGACAATGGACTAGTGGCCAAGAAGCCCTCTTCTGGCAAAAAGGGGGCCATGCCTCAGATCACTGAGACTTGTTCCAACCAGGCCTGCAACCCCAACCGGCCAGACCTCTCCAACCCTTCAAGGTGAAGACCCTGCAGAGCTGGACACTGAAACAAGCCTAGCAGGACAGTCTGGGGTAGAGACTCTTAGTCCTCTGCTAGGGCTGCTTCTGTCCTGTAGTTGTGAGCTATGGGCCCCTGTCTCAATCTGAGGGGCCTAGCATAGGGAATGGTTTCATTGCGAGAGAATTCAATTAAGCAAATACTGGAGAACCTACTATGTTCTGGGCTTGGTTCTAGATTCTGGGAATATAGCACTGACAAGACAGATGAGGTCCCTGCTTCCATGGAACCTGTAATCTAGTAGAAGAGACAAGCAATGAGCAAACACACACAAAACATAGTTCTCAATGGTGAAAATATGCTCTAAAGGAGAAAAATATAGTAATGTGATAGTACTTACAGGCTAGTTTAGAGCAAGATTTGAAAAGGTATCTCTGAGCAGAGGACATTCAAGCTGGGACCTCTAAAGAACTAGGATTGAGCCATGTGAACATGTGGAGAAAGAGGAATCCAGGCAGAGGAAAAAGTAAATACAGAGGCCCTGAGGTGAGAACGAGCAAGTTGAGGTCAAAGCAGGGCGGTCAGGCTCCCTGAACCTGTAGAGGAATAGGGGAACTTCTTGCCAAAACTCCAGCCCAGGCTTTCAGAGCCAAGGGGTGACATGGTGGACACCAAACTCCTCTACCCGCCACTCTGAAGCCTCCCCTGAAGTGGTGCTTACTACCATCTGATCTAGGTGCTTCACCCTTGTATTAATAACACCAGGGCTAGCTACAAAGGTGGAAGCCTGGAAGAGAGTCATGGAAGGGAGCTGTGAGCCCAGAGTGCCTGCCACCTAGACACTCATTCCATGGTGTGCTGCTTCGGACTGGTGGAGTGGATGCAATCATGACTTTTTGTAGAGACTTTTCCAGTTTTACTGAAAAAAAGAAAAAAATATATGTATTTTTTTCCATTGCCTTTGTTACTCTGCTTTTTCTTATTTGACCACCAGGTGTCTCCCTAGTCTTTAGGGATTTTCCTAAACTGAATTTTCCTTGAACTGAATTTTCCTCTCACTTTTTGAATTGGGAGTGGATAAGTCCCCTCCCCCATTCCATCTGAGCTGCGTGCTCCCAAGAAAGCAGGATCTGCGTGCATGCACACCCTTATACCTCTTCATGGCCTAGGGAAGATAGGATGGTGCTTCTTTATCCCTGTCTTCCCTGAGGATCTCCATGCGATCCCTGGCAGAGGTGTGGGTCACTGGGCCCCATGCCTAAGACCTTGCCTGACCAGCTGTCCCTCTGTGACATGAGTCATTCGGTGGCCTCGCTCATTGTGGATTCAGGCTCAGCATATTCTTATCTGCTCCCCACCCACTTCCATTTCCCTCTCCTTGTACCCTCTCCGGGTTTCTCTTAAATTAGTGTCTGTTAGAACTCCGTCTCCTGTTTAAAAATGCAGAACCTAGGCCCTACTCTTCCCCCATTCCTGACACACAGGTATTTCTGATTCTGGAGGTTTCAGGAGAGGTACAGGACTCCTTGTTTTTAAGAAACTCTGAAGGAGATAGTAAAATAACTTACGCAGAAAGAAACCATGTCAGAAATATTGCTAAATGATAACACTTTCTCGTGTCACTTCCTCTGATATTCTAAAGTCTGTTTCCCTTTAGATTTGCCTGCAAGAGTAGTGAGAATGCAAGATGTTCTAAGGGGGCTGGGGAGAAGCCTTTTGTTAAGGGGGGTATGAGGGGGGTGTCCTGCTTCCTGGAAGCAAGGCTGCCTTATCAAGCAGTCCCTGTCAACCTAAGACGGAGGTCTGGAACCCTGTGGAATGGTTTGGGGTCTCAGGTCTATTGTGTGTGAGACTGTGGCTATAATTGTCTCCTGAAACAGACCCTGGAACAAAGCTGTTCTCTGGGGGGAGGGAAGGGGGACCTCCTCCAGGGCCTCCCTTCTTGGGGGTCTCTCCCAGACTGGCTGGAGCCAGACCTCCTAATCCTGCAGTAATCATTCCCAGCCGCTGACTGGGGTCTATAACACTGAACGTCAGCCATGCCTTCCAGATGCACACTACCAGGTCTATCCTACCTATAAGGATGTGGGTTCCACATTCTGGTCTTCTATGCTCAGGAAATCCTTCAGGGATTTCCAATAAGAGACTTTTATGAGGTCTATGAATTGGGGGTAGAGGGATAGATACACACTTGCCTGCCTTGCCCCACCCTCCTAGCAGACAGCCCACACAGAGCAAACCAGAATGGTAGGGGGGAGGGGAAGCTAATGATCCCCCAGCCCCACCCCCTATACACACACATTCCATTACACACCTGTCTTAAACTCCTCATGTGAAAATTAGCCCAAAGTATTTCAGGAGCCCCTGGAGCCCAGAAAGTAGCAGTTAATCCCTGGGTCCTATGTAAGGTCCCTTCAAGTCACTATTTCTGTACCCTGCCAAAGTGAATTGAGGCAAACTGCCTGGGCTAGAACCAGTACTCGGCCTGTGCCCAACCGGAATCTTCCTGAGAGCTGAGGGACAGCCTGGTCCAGTAGAGTCCAGCTGGATCTGCAGCCTTGTCCTCAGATTCACTAACCCACTTGGCTGTGAGGGGGCAGCTTTGGTCCTCCATCCCTTCACTGGGCATGGGTCTGAGAAGAGACTCAACTCAAAGGACTCCTGCTGCCCAAGTACTTAGGCTGCAGATATGACCCAGATACCTGTAGACATCACGGTCCGCCCTCCCACAGGCTGCCTTGGGTGCTATGGAGGGAGGGACCCTTTGGTGCAATACAGGTCAACTTCCTGTTTGTGCCTGAGGATGGAACTTTATAAGTCTAACAGAAGCCTGGTCACACTCTCTGGGGGGCCAGAACTGGCAAGCCTGCTCACCTGGGCAGACACCTACTCCAGGGGAGGGGGAAGTGTTGGTTCTGCTTGAGCAGCCCCAACCTCAGAGGTGTGTGTGAGGAAGGGCGGGGTCTGTTTTGGTGAAATAGGAGCCTTCTTTGTATGCTTCCCAGGGATTTTCCCTGTGTCTGGGGAGTGGGCTGAGAGTGGACCAGGCTGGGCTCCCTACAGACCAGAGGATGGTGGCAGTAAAGCCCTATAGCCAACTTGGTTAGGGCAGCCAGGTAGCTTAGCTGTGGCGCCGCTGGACACTTCCTAGATCAAAAGCCAGTTCCAGAAGCTGCGAAGTCAGAAGTCCGAGGGGTAGTCTTGGGCCACCGTCGCGACACTGCCTGGCAGGGTACCAGATCGGCTGCTGAGGGGGTGCTGGGCAGACCACTCCCTTGCCTTGGTCGGGGGCGCGGCTTCAGCCGCCCCGCCCCCTCCACCAAGCCCGGGCCAAGCGCGCTGGGGAGCCGGCGGATCTCCAGCCAGGAGGCGCCGGCCCTGGATCAGGAGCCGGGCGGGAGCTGGAACGGCGGTTCAGGTAGCGCTGGGTGAGTGAGTAGGGGCGCCGCGGCGGTGTAGGAACTCTCTCCTCCTGCACACCCCCGCCCCGGAGTGAACTTTCCCGATCCCGGGAAGCGGGAGATTGGGATGAAGAGACGGGTCTTCAGTCCAGGGGCCGCGGGCGAAGAGTCTGAACAGGGAACCTACACGAAAACTCACACCGACGGGCGCACACACGCGTGCACACAGACCCACGCGCGTACTGGAGACACCCGAATACACGTGCACTGCGGGGCGGACGCGCCCAGTGAGTTTCGCTTGCTGTTGGCGGATCAGCGCCGCTGGCCCGCGCGGACCCCCAGCGGGCAGGGTGTGCTGCCGTCGCGTACTTGACGAGGGTGGGAGAAAAAGGCCACCCAGCGACCGCGGACGGGGGCGGGCCAGGTGGGGCGCCTCCGGAGGTTCCGGCTTCCCTGCAGCCCGCAGGTGAAGACTAAGACGTAAACAGGCGTTGAGCACGTGATCGCTCCGCAGACCCGTGTGCTGTACAGGGGGAGCCTCGCGGCCGGAACCTCCCTTCCCCGTACTACGCGAGTTTGAAAGATACCTTGCGGGGCTGTATTCCATTCTCCACCTGGAGGGGATAAGCCCTTCCCCAGGAATGGCAGCACAACTCCCCCTGGAGTTGGGGTAGCGCAGGAGGACAAGAGACTGTTGGACTGGGAGGGTTGGTTACCTGGGCTCCTCACCTTCCTTCTCCGGAACATGTTGCCCCCATTCTTGAAGGTACGCGAGGGGGGCGCAATTCTGCATGGCAGTGTACAGCAGCCTCCGCCCGGGACCTCCAGCCCCGGGGAGCGGCTGCGCGAGCGCCTGTGGGTCCCCTTTCTTACTACACCCCGCTTTGCGGAACTGGGAGCTCCTCCCCTCAAAGTAGGAGCAGAAAGCCCACTCACGCAAGAGTGGGAGTCCCCCTTCCCCAGAGGATGCATGACTGTACACATCACCGCTGTACCAGAGTGGGCCTATCTCCCTCTGGTAGAAGGGGGCCCCTCCCACGGCCCCCTCCCCCCCAGAGAATGAGAGTGGGCAGCGGCCCTCGGCCTCCCTCTTCCCCCCCCACCCCACCCCCCACCTCTACACACACGCTGAGCCCAGCTGCTGCCTGAGCTTCTGGGCAGGCTGCCAGAAAGGGGAGGAGGCTCCTGGTGCCCCAGGAGGCTGGGATCAGGGCAAGGCCAGAAGAGGGGGTCTCTATGGGGGTGGGGCTCAGTCTGTACTTGTGAGGCAAGAGGGTCTAGGGTGAGCCTGAGGGTGGCTGGGCTTTGTTTCCCTTTCCAGGGAAAAAGAAAGAAAACAACTCTTTCCATGAAGCTAAAAATAGAGCTGAGAGCCCGCCAGGCTGCGGCCTGGAAGGGTGGTGGTGGTGGGGGAATGCTCCTTCCTGGGGCAGAGGAGCTCTGGCAGGCCTTAGTTCTGGGGGGCGGGGTTAGGGGACAGGAGGCTGTCCTTGCCCAGGGATGTAGGCATCAGCTGACCTGGCTAGGTCACCCCTATGGGAAAGTCTGTGTGATAAAATGTTTGTGAAATAGACGTGTATGTTTAAGAAGTTGTCTTTAAGACTGTGAAAAAGACTGTCATGGTGTGAAAAATGCTTGGGAGGCAAGTATATTCAAGTTTGTGACTGGGTGCAAAGGAACTCGAGCTGTGAAAGCTTGTGGACAACTAGCCGTGACACCGAGTGTATCTCTGTGGGTTGGCCTGATTATGGAAAGAAGGGCTATGGAACCTTCTGATGGACCAGACAGACTGAGTGATTGTGTCTGAGACTGAATGTGGGAAAGGTCGTGTGGGTGTTTAGATTGTGTTGTTTGCCAGAGGGTGAGAGTATCCCTGACCCTGAGAAGACAGTGGAACGTTGTCTGCTGTGAGGCTGGCGTAAGCTTGGCCTGTAGGTTTGGACCAGCTCACCCACTGGGGTGACTTTTGGGGGCCCAGGGGACGTCTCTCTCTGAGCATTGACCTCTTAGCAAATGACTCTGAGGGAAGATTGGGGAGCAAAGAACCGCGCTCGAGGAAGGCCTGGGCTCTCCGGAGAGGAAGTGCAGCACTGGGGAGAAGGGTAGGGGCCCCCCAAGGTTGGGGGTGGCTGAGTGTGTTCTCCGAACGGGCCGCCAGGTGGCGCCGCCTCCGCAAATCCTAGCGTGCCTTCTGCAGGCCGCTGGGGGTGGGGCAGGCACCCACCAAGCGTCGCCCCCCGACTTGTGCCGGGACGTAGGTCCCAGAGTTGGGGGCAGGTGACTCTCAACCTCCCTCTCTGGACTCTGAAGCCGGAGAGTGTGCCTGGGGGTGAGGCATCGACTAGAGGAGCGAAGGGGGAAGGGCGGCCGCCTCGGCGCCTGGCCCTTTGTGCTCGAACAATGACCAGCTGCCGCTGGCCCCGGGGCCCAAGTAGGGGTAGAGGGTGACCCGCCGCCGCCTAGTGCTGAGCCGACCGAGCCCCAGACACACAGCCATCGCGCCTCGGAGGGAGGGGATCTGAGTCCCGCTGCGTAGCTCCAGCGTGCGCCCCGCCGGACACGCGTGACGCCGGGTGCCTGCGCGTGTCCGCGCCCCGGGGGCGGGGTCACCCCTCGGACCCTCCCCCGCGCTGCACCGCCCACTTGGGCCGGGCGGGGGCCGGGCCGGGCCGGGGGCGCCGCGGAGGCGGGGCCGGGTCGGGCCGGGCCGCTCCGAGTGGCCGCGCGCGGCAGGCTGGAGCCGAGCGGCGCGCCTGTGGAGCGCTGGGGGCGGCCCGGGGCTGAGCATGGAGCGGCGCGGTGGAGGTGAGGGGGGGCCGGGGATGGGAGGCGACCCGGGGGCGCCCCCAACTTCTGCGCGGCGGAGGTCCCGTGGGGAGGCGGCATTCCACAGCTGCCCCCACTTTCTGGAAGAGGCGGAAGGAGGGGGGTGAACTCCGGAGGGCGGATTGGGGGCTCCCGGCTTCCTGTCTCGTAATGGAAACTCGTGATCCCAGACTTGATCCGGCTGGATGGTCCTGGAGTTTGGTGAGGGGGAGACTTTCCCGAACTCCTCTGCCCCCAAAACAGGTCTGTGGGAAACTCGGACCTCGGCCAGATCTCCCTCGGGCCCCGGCTGGATCCAGCCCTCAACCGCCCCCGGCCCACTGAGCAGGGCAGTGTGTGCTGTACCGGAGCGGTTTCTCGAGGATGTTGGGGAGTGCAAGGGGTTCCCTTCCCACAGCCACAAACGCATTTCTCAAAATGGAGCCTCCACTTGCCCCTCCTTTTCTCTCGGGCTCCAAGAGCGGGAGCCGGGCTGGCTGGGCCTGGCTTTCCAGGCGCCTGGCTTTGGCTCCGTGGGTGTCTGGCTCTCAGGGCCCCGCTCAGCGCCTCTTCTCGGTTTAGGGGCCCCTGGCTTCGCAGGGACCCCGGCTCACTGGGCCCGCCTGACCCTGGAGCCGCTCTTCGGCTTTGTCTCTTGTCTTTTGGGTCCCTGTCTGAATCTCTCTGTCTCCTCCCCTCAGTTCCCACTTTCTCTGCGCTCACTGAAGTGGGGAAACACCGAGATGCCAGCCCTCCTGGGCCCTGAGGGGAAGCCCCTTCCCCAGGGTTTCCTGCGTGCCCTGGATGGTCTGGGAGAGGGCAGAGGAGGGGGCTTTGCTCAGGACTGGCACTTGTGGGGTGGACTCAGTCCCCACCCCTGCTCCGAGGGCTCCAGTCACCCCCCACCCCTGGCTCCCAGCTCCTCCTCCCTCAGTCTGGACACCTTCCTCCAGATCTTTTGACTTGAGCAGGGAGGTGGGGGAGGGTGGACTTAACGGAACACAAGCAAGAATGAAGGAGAGCAGATCAAGCGAAGAATAATGTGTCTCTCCTCTCCACACACTCCAGTGAGTGACAAAAACCAGGCTCCCACTCACCCATTCGGCCCTGCGTGCCACCCAGACTCTCACCCTCTCACATGCACACACAACACTCTGCACACGCTTGTGCACTATTTCCTGTTCACACACTTGTGTAGGATACATAAACTCATGTATATATGAATGGACATCAAACCATTCTCTGACATAGTCAGTCACACTCATATATCACAGATTCACTAATGTATGCATTTGTAATTTTCACATACTTTCTGAGAGAGCTGCACAGATTTTTGTAAAGTATGCCCATATGAGTTCATGTATAGATGAATGTATACATCTGAATGTGTTGACACATCTATCCAAACATACATGTACTCACACACACTCATGTTTTTTTTTTCACACACAGTGCTCATGTTCACGTGCTTGTGCACGGTTTCACACGCGCAAATAAGTAAAATGCATACACTCCTACTCCTACGCAGTTCTCTGTCCACTTCTTGGCCCCCGCTCTGCATGATGACTTCAGCAGATGCCTGAGCCCTGGTCTTCAGCCTCAGGACTGGGGAGGGAGTTCCGGATGGAGGCTTGCTATCCCTTTCCAGGAAGGAGCAGGGCCTGGGGAGGTGGAGCCCTCTTCCCTGGAGCAGCTGCCAGAGGTGATGGTAGAGCCTCTATTCTCATCCCTTTGGAGTTACTCTGGGGAATGTCGAAAGCTAAAAGGTTTCATAGAGGTTGGCAGTGGGCCTGTGGAGGCTTCTTTAGGCCTGACTGATTGGATACGGTGAGGCTAGGAATTGTCATGGAAATAGGCATGAGCCTACATCCACCTCTGGGAGGCAGGAGACCCCAGAGGGCACCTGTGGGCTCCCTAAGAGCTCTGGTTCTTGTTTGACCAGCTCCACCCTTGCCGCCTCTCTGTCTGGGAGAAACTGAGGCCCAGCTGGGTGAGGCTGGGCACTGCCTGGCCTTAGCTCTTTGTTCCCTAATTACCATTTGAGTTGCTGACTGCACCCCTGAGTTTGCCCAGACTGCATCTAATGAGTCCACCTGTCCCAGGGGACGAGGGACCAGTGCCGGGAGCTGGTACAGAGGGCTCCCTCCCTGATTCCTGGCCTCTGTGGGACCCCCATTCCCTCATCATCCCTGCTTGAGAGATTCAGTCCTTAGCCCTATTCAGACCAGAATTAGGCAGTGGTCTGGGGCCCAGGGAGGATGGAGGTTCTTGCCAGGACGCAAGAGGGGATGTGTCAGGGGGAGGACATCAGTGCTTTTCACTGATGTCGGGTGGACTGTTTGACCTGAGACTAAGGACCAGGAGGGACTCGGGACTTTATACAGGGAGGGAGCCCAAGATGGAGAGACTCTGATGCCACTTCCCTGCTCACAGGTTTCCCTGGAGGCCCTTGGCCAGGCCTGAGCCTCTGCTGCCATGGCCATTGTGCAGACACTGCCAGTGCCCCTGGAACCCGCTCCTGAGGCCGCTACTGCCCCACAAGCTCCAGCCATGGGCAGCGTGAGCAGCCTCATCTCAGGCCGGCCCTGCCCTGGGGGGCCGGCTCCTCCTCGCCACCATGGTCCCCCTGGACCCACCTTCTTCCGCCAGCAGGATGGGCTGCTGCGGGGTGGCTACGAGGCACAGGAGCCACTGTGCCCAGCTGTGCCCCCCAGGAAGGCTGTCCCTGGTACCAACTTTACCTACATCAACGAGGACTTCCGGACAGAGTCACCCCCCAGCCCAAGCAGTGACCTTGAAGATGCCCGAGAGCAGCGGGCACGCAATGCCCACCTCCGTGGTCCCCCACCAAAGCTCATCCCTGTCTCTGGAAAGCTAGAGAAGGTGAGGACCAGCCCTTCCTTTGAAGGTCTGGGTGGAATCAGAGGTCCCCTGGAGAAGCTGAAATTTGGAGACCTATTTATAGGAAGGAGTATGGGCTCCAGATTCACCAGACTTGGGTTCTCATCCCAGCTCTACCTCACTCAGGGAACTCATTTAACCTTTCTGAGCCTCAGTTTCTGTGTTTGTAAAATGGAGGTAACAGGTCAACTCTCATAGGATTGTTGTGAGAATTAAATCTAATAATATGTGTAAAGTGTTTAGCCTAGTGCCTGGCACATAATAGGTACTCAATAAAAGTTAGCTTCTTAGAAATACTGTTTTATATAACTACTGTGTGTTTGCATTTGAGCAAGGCCTGTAACTCCCTCAGCCTCCATTTCCTCATCTATGTATGTGATAGTGATAATATTTTGGTTGCATGGATTTTGTAATGACCTGAGGTACATTTTAATTTGCCTGACGTAAGTAAAGCTGACACAGGAGGCCCTCAGCCAGTGTAGCAATTGTTATTACTATATGGGGAGTGGGGACCCTGGATGGGAGGGCAGGGAAGATAAGGGCTTCAAGAGATTGGGCGGCTCATCCCCATTGTCAAATGGCACCTCATTTCAGAACATGGAGAAAATTGTGATCCGCCCAACAGCCTTCAAGCCAGTGCTGCCCAAACCTCGAGGGGTACCATCCCTACCTAGCTTCCTGGGTCCTCGGGCCACCGGACCGTCGGGGAGCCAAGGCAGCCTAACGCAGCTGTTCGGGGGTCCGGCCTCCTCCTCCTCTTCCTCCTCCTCCTCGGCTGCCGACAAACCCCTGATACTGAGTGGCTGGGCCAGCGGCTGCCCATCGGGGACTCTTTCTGACTCCGGCCGAAACTCATTGTCCAGCTTGCCCACTTACAGCACCGGGGGTGCCGAACCGGCTACCAACTCCCCAGGCGGGCACCTGCCCTCCCACGGCCCTGGGCGGGGTGCCCTGCAGGGACCAGCCCGAGGAGCCCCCACCGGGCCCTCCCACTCAGACAGTGGCCGATCTTCCTCCAGCAAGAGCACAGGCTCCCTGGGGGGTCGCATGGCTGGGGGGCTCTTGGGCAGCGGTCCCCGGGCCTCCCCTGACAGCAGCTCTTGTGGGGAACGCTCCCCACCACCGCCCCCACCCCCTCCACCCCCTTCGGACGAGGCCCTGCTGCACTGTGTCCTGGAAGGAAAGCTCCGAGACCGGGAGGCAGAGCTGCAGCAGCTGCGGGACAGTCTGGACGAGAGTGAGGTGACCGTGTGCCAGGTGTGGTCAGTGGCAGTGACGGGGGTGGCATGGCAGGACCTCCACAGGTGCTGGGCATACAAGACGCATTTCTGTCTGCTAAGAGGCAGGTGTTGGGCTGGTGACCCCAATCCCCACCCCAGCTGTCTGGCTTAAACTCTAGAATGGTTGACACGGCACCACCATATACTGTCTTTCAGACTTGAGCACGTTACTCAGTTGTACTGAGCCTCAGTTTCCTCACCATAAACGGGGATATTCCTGGTCTCAGGGTTATCATTGAGGATTAAGCAGGGCGAAGGGTGTAAAGTGCTTAGATCAATGCCTGGCCCCTGGGAAGTGCCACCCACATGCTTGCTATTGTTGTCCTTCTTTTCATAAAAGTAGTTGTTACTGTTGGTATCCTAATTATTGTCGCTGTTGAATCCATCTTCCCTGAGCCCAGGACAGTGGGCCACCAGGGCAGTAGGTGACTGGGGCACTGGGGGTGGCCAGGGTTCGAGGTGTGGGGGAGCCTCCAGGACCCAGGCCTGCCCTCTCGCCCGCAGGCATACGAGGAGCGGCAGCGGCACTGGCCCCGTGAGCGAGAGGTTCTGCGAGAGGACGGCGTGGCCCAGCGGGCCCAGCGGGCCCAACAGCTGCTGCAGCTTCAGGTGTTCCAGCTGCAGCAGGAGAAGCGGCAGCTGCAGGACGACTTCGCGCAGCTGCTACAGGAACGCGAGCAGCTGGAGCGGCGCTGCGCTGCCTTCGAGCGGGAGCAGCGGGAGCTCGGGCCACGGCTGGAGGAGACCAAGTGGGAGGTGAGCTGTAGCAGGAGGGGCAGGGAGCAGGGCCTTCAGTGAGGGCGTAAGCCTTGAAAGGAGGGACCCAGCCTCATCCCCTCACATGCCATCCCCAGAGGGCCTCCCCTTCCTCACCTTTGTGAGATGAGCCCCCCCCTCTGACCTCCCTTTCTGGGTATGGGTCTCCTTGGGGGCCTCCACATTCGGTCTCCTCATGACTCTGCTCTCAGTGCTCAGGTAGCCAGTGACGTTCCCATCCACTGCCTTCCCACCAATAATAAGGATGAGAATGTAGTGCTTACTCCTTGACAGGTACTGTTACTCGAAGCATGTAACGTAGAGTATCATCTAATTCTTGTAATAACCCTGTGAATTGGGTGCTGTTCACACCCTCATTTCATTGGTGAGGAGAATGAGACCCAGAAGGGATGGAGCCTGAGATAACACCTAGTCAGTGGCGGAGCTGAGATCTGAACCAGGCAATCTGGCTCTAGTGTCTGTGCTTTTCACCAAGATACTGTAGTGCCTCCCAACTGGAAATGCAGGCACTGCCTTCTGCTGCTTCCACTCCTGCCAAACCCGCATGAACTGGTGCTTCATGATGGTTTAAAAACCCCAGCTTTGAAACCAGAAGATCTGGGTCTATATTCCACCTTAGCCAATGAATAGCTGCCTCAGTGTCTTCATCTGTAAAATAGGTACAGTGATCAAACTGCCTCTCCCCAAATGCCCAGCTTGATGTCAGGGCCTGGCCACCTGGGAGAACCTTCTCACCATCTTTTCCAACTGTCTCCCACCCCTAGGTGTGTCAGAAGTCAGGTGAGATCTCCCTGCTGAAGCAGCAACTGAAGGAATCTCAGGCAGAGCTGGTACAGAAGGGCAGCGAGCTGGTGGCCCTGCGCGTGGCACTGCGGGAGGCCCGGGCAGCGCTTCGGGTCAGTGAGGGCCGGGCACGGGGCCTCCAGGAGGCGGCCCGAACGCGGGAACTGGAGCTGGAGGCCTGTTCCCAGGAGCTGCAGCGGCACCGTCAAGAGGCTGAGCGGCTGCGGGAGAAGGCTGGGCAGCTGGACAGCGAGGCGGCTGGACTCCGGGAACCCCCTGTGCCACCTGCCGCCGCTGACCCATTCCTCCTGGCAGAGAGTGATGAAGCCAAGGCACAGCGGGCCGCCGCCGGGGTTGGGGGCAGCCTGCGGGCCCAGGTAGAGCGGCTCCGGGCGGAGCTCCAGCGGGAGCGGCGGCGAGGTGAGGAGCAGCGGGACAGCTTCGAGGGAGAGCGGCTGGCCTGGCAGGCAGAGAAGGAGCAGGTGATCCGCTACCAGAAGCAGCTGCAGCACAACTACATCCAGATGTACCGACGTAACCGGCAGCTGGAGCAGGAGCTGCAGCAGCTCAGTCTGGAGCTGGAGGCCCGGGAACTCGCGGACCTGGGCCTGGCGGAGCCAGCGCCATGCATCTGCCTGGAGGAGATCACTGCCACCGAAATCTAGGGCCTTGGCACCCTCCTCTGCACAGAGGTCTACTGAAAGCAGGCAGTAGCCTCAGATCCACCGAGGACCCCAAAGTCTGAGGGCCCAAGGGCCTTTAGTCCCTGGGATGCAGGCCTCTGGGCCTCTGCCAAGGACTCAGGGCTGCCCGATGACTTGGATCAGACTCCCTGAAGGCCCCCATGTTCACTGTCACCCAACGGCTCCTACTCACTCGACCTATTTCATTCACTCCCCAAATACTGCCATTGCTACTTTGCCAACCCCACACACCCCCAGTGCTCCCAACCCACTCAGCCAGGGGGCTCAGAAAAGGAAGGGGCCCCCTCATCTCCACATTCTCCCCACCATCCCAAAGCCAGAGCGAGCCAGATAGCGCCAGCTGTTCCAGATGTGCCTGCCCCCAACCCTGCCCATTTTGGGGGACAGGGCTGGGACTGGGGTCTGATCCCCAGGTCCCAGCTCTGCACCCCCTCTCCTGGGGAGAGGGGGCTATAGTCAGACCAAAGGAAGAACTCAGAAATGTTTATTTGTGTTTGTGACCAAGTGGCCCCTCCCCACACCCAGATTTTTGGCCTCGTTTTTCACTTGTATATTTTTCACATTGTAAATTTCTTGTACAAACCCAAAGAAAAAAATTAAAAAATTTTTTGTTTGTTTTTCAAAAAAGATGAGTGTGGCAGATAAAGATTAGGGGAATTTGTTTGACCCCCATGCCCTTTTATTTGATGGCTATTCCCCTAACCCTCATAGAGATCTTAGGGAGGGAGAGGGTGATGGGGAAGGACAAATCCAGTAGAAAATCTGAGTCCTAGTGGACTACAACATGAAATGGGCTCTCAGCATTTGAGAAACTAGAAAAGAACTTCCTCTGTCTTAAACAGAACACTGCTTGGGGCTGGGGGCTGGATGCGGTAACCCCCTTGAGTGCCATCTCTGAGAGTCCCTGACCCTCACTGCTTCAGGGAATCATGAGAAAGTGCATACCAATCCCCAACTCCAGACCCTGGGTGTCCCCTTCCTGTCTTGGGAAGTTGGGGGCAGTGAGCTGGTGACATGGCTACCCAGTAGCACCTTATCCTTGACACTAAGTTTATCTGGAACGGGCAGAGCCTTACTGATGACTGGGGAGGGAGACATGAGGGAGGGGATCTGAGCCACCAGTGTGGAGAAGGCAAGGCCGGCAGGAGTGGGAGGTTCCTGAAGCCTGAAGAGGTTAGTAGCTGAGGTCTGGGGGATGGCAGGAGGATTCTCCGAGGTCAGTGGGAAGAGTTATGGGATAGCTGGGGAGAATCTGGGATTAGTATCAGAAGGCAGGAGGGTTGGAAAGAGGCCTGGGCTTAGGGTCAGCTGGAGAAGCCCGGCGTCAGCAGGAGGGGTCCAGGTTTGGGTGGGAAGGGCATTAATGGGAAGTTCTGGGAGCCAGTGGGAGGTAGCTGGAGTGCCATTAAGGGGTCAGCGGGCAGGGGAATGGTCAACAGGAAGCCGCTGTTCATTGAGGGCTGACAAGTCAGAGGGCAGGGGCAGTGGGCCAGGCTTGGGGACCCTGACCACAAGCTCCATGGGCTCCCGAGCCTTGTTTCGATAAGCCCGGCGGATGGTATCTACTGCCCGCTGGTGCGTCACCTGCTCCAGGCTCTCTCCGTCCACGGCCACAAGTTCGAAGCCAGCCTGGGATGGGGTGGGAGAAACACAGACCTCCCTCCTCAGGTCAACCCCACCCCACCCCGCAACCTCTCACCTCTACCAGCTGGGACACTCCTCCCCAACTGGGCAGAGGGGATGGACAATGGGACTTTTGTGCCTGGAGCCCGATGGGGGCAGGGTGGGGTACAGACAATGGCCTTTTGTCCCTTGGGGCTAGGGGTGGAACAGGATGAGCCACCCTCAGGCCCAGGCTGGCATGAGGGCACAGATTTTTTCCCTAGGTCTGCTCAACCTGCAGGTTAACCCCCTGCTCCAAGCCTCCTCCCACGACCTAGTCTACACACATCTGGCTGGAAGATGAGCATGTACTGGTCCTGCCCCCTGCCAGAATTCAGATCTGGGCCTAAAGAGTGGGTCTGGGTGCCCTTCACCCACCTGAAGGGCCCCGCTGAGGAAGGCGGAGCCCCCGGGGAAGATCTTTTCTATCTTCACCATGGGCTGTACCTTGGACTCAATGCCCCCAGAAATGCTGATGCCTAGTGAGAGGGAGAAACACTGGGTGACAGTGCAGCCACACCCCTAAAGCCTAGAGCTCCCTGGAGAACCCAGGACCCATCCCCAAATAGCCCCCCAAGCCAACCCCCAGATTCTACTACTACTCCATCCTCAACTCAATCTAATCCTAAGCCTCCCAAATTTAGACCTTCCCAACTATACCCTGATTCTTTCCCTTGTCCCAGGTCCCCAAGTCACACCCCAAAACCAAGCCCACCAACCTCACCCACACCCAGGCCCCCACCCCCTACCAGGCCCAGTCCTGCCGGGACTCACCCAAGGACTGTTTCATCTTGGACAGCGTGACGGTCCTCAGCTCCCCACTAGGGACCTTCGTGGCTGTCTCCTCAGCTGTCCTGCCAGTTCCATTCTCAGAGGGCCCTTGACTGCCCCCTGCCTTGGCCACCTGCCCATCCATAGGTTGTGGCAGAGGGGGCCTGGCTTTCCGAGGCTTGTGGTAGCGCCCATTGGCTGTGCTGGGAGTGGGGATGGGTGCCGGGGATGGGGAACGCCTGCGGCCGGGGGACTTGCCTCGGCCCCGGCTGCGGCTCCGGCTGCGGCTCTGGGCTGGGCCCTGGCTCCGGCTGTGCCGAGGGTCCTCTAGGGTCAACGGTTCGGTCAGCAGCCAATTAGGCCTCGGGGGCCGGGGAGCCACGGGAGGTGGCTGAGGAGGGGGTGTGCAGGCGCTTCGGCGTGGGGCGAAGGCATCTACTGGCACGTCCTGGAGAGGGGGGACCCCTTTATGAGGGTGGCGGGGGGCAGAGGCACCCAGGGAGACCTGGAGGCCCCCCAGCCGCTCCCTCAGCTCCCCATCATCTTCCTCCTCTGAGAAGCCGTTCACAGGAAGCAGGTAGAAGCCGCCACGACTGTCTGGGGAAGAGGGCCAAGGTCAGGCCACCCTCTTCTCAGCAGCCCAAACTGCCTGGCCAGAGCCCAGTCCTCACTGCGTGGGGGTAGGGAGACCTGGGTGTGCTGTTAAGGCAGTGTGTCCCATGGTGGGGGACACTGCCCCAGTTCTGTTACAAAAGTATTTTAGTACTTTCTATTGGAATAGTTACAGTTTTATTTTATCATGTCTGAGTAAAACTATGACTCCCACACCAAGCTGGTAATTTCTCAGAGATTATTGCATAGAATGAGATGATTTAACAAGTGAGTGGGTTTTAAAACCAATTAGTAAGTAAATAATAGTACAGATGGTTAGTGGACGTGATAAAAATGGTCCTGGCAGATGAGGGATCCCGTTCAGGGAACCACACCACACGTATCTCTGAAGCCACGAAGTCCTATGTGGGAACAGGGATGGAAAGCCCATTCTCCCTCCCCAAGTCCCCCTGAGATGTGCCCCCTCCCTGCACTCTGGGACTCTCACTGACCAGGCACTGGGGTGATGAGGTGACGTTTGGGTAGTGTGTCTTGTCGGGTTGGTCTCAAGGCAGGAGGCCGAACTGGTTGGAGAGAAGAGCAGGTTAGGAACAAGGCTCCCTGAGGGACACAGCTGAAAGGGCCCAGGCATCTCTGCCACTCTCCCCTGGGAGGCCCCCGCCCCCAACCCCACTTGGGGCTCAGGAGCCTCAGTCCTGCCCCCTGGCTGCTGACCTGCCTGACTCTTGAGGGCCTCAAAAGCCTCCAGCTCCACAGGCATCACCATGCTGTCGAAGCGACCCAGGTCTGTGGGGGCCACCACACTCCTGGGGGAGGGTAAGAGATGAGGTGTGGGCAGGGCTCAGTTCCAGGGGGGCCTGGAGGGGCTTTAACCCTGGAGAGGTTAGGGGAGGTATCGGGGGTCCCCTCCCTGCCCCCAAGCCCTCCCCACCTGATGTCCCGCAGCAGCAGCAGCTTTGCCGGCCTGTCCAGAATGGCCAGCAGGGGCCTCACTAGGTCCTCCACGCCACCCTCATACACGTACTGCAGAGAGAGGCACCACAGGTCAGATAGCAGCAGGGACCTCCAGAGCCCGGTGAGGGGGCATGCCTGAGCAGGCGGGGGTCCCATGTTTAGGAAAGGTTCTCCCCCAGGCCTGGGCTGTCCACAGGATGGTCTTACTCGGTGACTGGGTGGAACGTGCAATAATAATGACAGAGCGGTAACAGCAACGCCAGTAACAGCTTTGGGCCTTTTTCTAGGCCTTTTACACATGGTCTGCCACTTTGAGAGGTGACATCAGTTATTCCTGTTTTACAGATGAGGGAACTGAGGCTCAGAGAGGACTTTGCCCCAGGCCACACAGATGAGGAATTGTGAAGAGAGATTTAAAATTGAGAAATCTGGCTCCTGCCTACTACTGTACCGGAAAAGGATATGCAGGGAGTGGACTCTCCTCCCTGCCCCCACCTTCCAGGCTGAAGGAAGGAATTTGAGCCAAAGGCTAGGCTGTGTGCCTGGCTGTCCCAGCTTGTGTCTGCATACAGACCGACAAATTAGGCTTTGTTCAAGGCTGGAATGGGGACTCTAGGGAAGGGGTGGCCCTATAGAAAGTCTCTCCAGTCTTTAGCCAGGGTAGTGGAGGCATTTCTGCCTGGCACTGCCCGGATGCCTCCAGCCACACCCCACCGTCGCAAACTGACAAACTGAATACTGGGAGTCACCCAACTTGGATAGCACACTGCCCCCTAGTGCCGCGAGGGACACACACGGAGCATCCCTGGCAAGCACAGGAAACTGGGAAACAGCACATCCTGGTGGCCAGAGTGAGACACTGGAAATTAAACGTGTGTGTGGCCCTGCTGCTGCTGCTAAGTTGCTTCAGTCGTGTCCGACTCTGTGTGACCCCATAGACGGAAGCCCATCAGGCTCCCCCATCCCTGGCATTCTCCAGGCAAGAACACTGGAGTGGGGTGCCATTGCCTTCTTCGGTGTGTGGCCCTAAACCACACACAAAGTTGCAGGGACTCACACATACACATACCGACAATACACCCCCTTTTGTCTGGAGAGAGATACACGTAATGGCAGAGAACTAGTCACAGGTGTGCACACGTTTCAAGTCCACAATTCTGCATTCAGCATCCACTAAGTGCCAGGTCCCATACTGGGCAGTAGGGGCACAACCACAAAGAGCCACAAGCCCCAGTGAACTACAAACCACTGGTGACGGCACAGAGGGGGTCTCAGAGGAGGGTGGGAAGATGAGAGTAAGCTTCACGGAGGTGGTGGCATTCACGCTGACTCTTACGGATAAATGAAAGAAATACAAGAAAGTTGAGAAGAAAGGGTGGTGTGGAGTAATGGGTTCACAGAAGTTTAACAGGGCTTCCCCTATGGTTCAGTGGGTAAAAAAATCCACCTGCAATGCCGAAAACGCAGGACCTGGGGGTTTGATCCTTGGGTCAGGAAGATGCCCTGGAGGGGGGCATGGCAGCCCACTCCAGTATTCTTGTCTGGAGACTCCCACGGACAGAGGACACACACACACGTGCACACAGGGTACATGAAGGGGCCTCCGTATAGGCTGTGCAGGTTGTGACCACAGTGCAGGTGCTGCGCCAAGAGTTGCGCAGCCGTGACCTGTATAAACCAAGTTACCTGTTATACCTGGGGAAGATGATGTGGTGACCATGGGAAAGCAGAGGTTAGTGAGCTGGGGAGTCAAATCAGGGAGCGCCCTGAATGTCAGGATAAGGAACTTGTACTCTATTCTGTCCTTTTCATTCAAAAAGATGTCCTTTTCATTATAGGGGACTGGAATGCAAAAGTCGGAAGTCAAGAAACACCTGGAGTAACAGGCAAATTTGGCCTTGGAGCACGGAATGAATCAGGGCAAAGGCTAATAGAGTTTTGTCAAGAGAACGCACTGGTCATAGCAAACACCCTCTTCCAACAACACAAGAGAAGACTCTACGCATGGACATCACCAGATGGTCAACACCGAAATCAGATTGATTATATTCTTTGCAGCCAAAGATGGAGAAGCTCTATACAGTTAGCAAAAACAAGACCAGGAGCTGACTGTGGCTCAGATCATGAACTCCTTATTGCCAAATTCAGACTTAAATTGAAGAAAGTAGGGAAAACCACTAGACCATTCAGATATGACCTAAATCAAATCCCTTATGATTATACCGTGGAAGTGAGGAATAGATTTAAGGGACTAGATCTGATAGATAGAGTGCCTGATGAACTCTGGGCGGAGGTTCGTGACATTGTACAGGAGACAGGGACCAAGACCATCCCCATGGAAAAGAAATGCAAAAAAGCAAAATGGCTGTCTGAGGAGGCCTTACAAATAGCTGTGAAAAGAAGAGAGGTGAAAGGCAAAGGAGAAAAGGAAAGATATAAGCATCTGAATGCAGAGTTCCAAAGAATAGCAAGGAGAGATAAGAAAGCCTTCCTCAGTAATCAGTGCAAAGAAATAGAGGAAAACAACAGAATAGGAAAAAGAAGAGATCTTTTCAAGAAAATTAGAGATTCCAAGGGAAACTTTTGTGCAAAGATGGGCTTAATAAAGGACAGAAATAGTATGGACCTAACAGAAGCAGAAGATATTAAGAAGAGGTGGCAAGAATACACAGAAGAACTGTACAAAAAAGATCTTCACGACCAAGATAGTCACGATAACGTGATCACTGACCTAGAGCCAGACATCTTGGAATGTGAAGTCAAGTGGGCCTTAGAAAGCATCACTATGAACAAAGCTAGTGGAGGTGATGGAATTCCAGTGGAGCTATTTCAAATCTTGAAAGATGATGCTGTGAAAGTGCTGTACTCAATATGCCAGCAAATTTGGAAAACTCAGCACTGGCCACAGGACTGGAAAAGGTCAGTCTTCATTCCAATCCCAAAGAAAGGCAATGCCAAAGAATGCTCAAACTACCGCACAATTGCACTCATCTCACACGCTAGCAAAGTGATGCTCAAAATTCTCCAAGCCAGACTTCAGCAATATGTGGACCGTGAACTCCCAGATGTTCAAGCAGGTTTTAGAAAAGGCAGAGGCACCAGAGATCAAATTGCCAACATCCGCTGGATCATGGAGAAAGCAAGAGAGTTCCAGAAGAGCATCTATTTCTGCTTCATTGACTATGCCAAAGCCTTTGACTGTGTGGATCACAGTAAACTGTGGAGAATTCTGAAAGAGATGGGAATACCAGACCACCTGACCTGCCTCTTGAGAAACCTGTATGCAGGTCAGGAAGCAACAGTCAGAACTGTACATGGAACAACAGACTGGTTCCAAATAGGAAAAGGAGTGTGTCAAGGCTGTATATTGTCACTTTGCTTATTTAACTTATATGCAGAATACATCATAAGAAATGCTGGGCTGGAAGAAGCACAAGCTGGAATCAAGATTGCTGGGAGAAATATCAATAATCTCAGATATGCAGATGACACTACCCTTATGGCAGAAAGTGAAGAGGAACTAAAAAGCCTCTTGATGAAAGTGAAAGAGGAGAGTGAAAAGGTTGGCTTGAAGCTCAACATTCAGAAAACAAAGATCATGGCATCTGGTCCCATCACTTCATGGCAAATAGATGGGAAAACAGTGGAAACACTGTCAGACTTTATTTTTTTGGGCTCCAAAATCACTGCAGATGCTGATTGCAGCCATGAAATTAAAAGACGCTTACTCCTTGGAAGGAAAGTTATGACCAACCTTGATAATATATTAAAAAGCAGAGACATTACTTTGCCAACAAAGGTCTGTCTAGTCAAGGCTATGGTTTTTCCCGTGGTCATGTATGGATGTGAGAGTTGGACTGTGAAGAAAGCTGATCGCCGAAGAATTGATGCTTTTGAACTGTGGTGTTGGAGAAGACTCTTGAGAGTCCCTTGTACCGCAAGGAGATCCAACCAGTCCATTCTAAGGGAGATTGATCCTGGGTGTTCATTGGAAGGACTGATGCTAAAGCTGAGACTGCAATACTTTGGCCACCTCATGCGACGAGTTGACTCACTGGAAAAGACTCTGATGCTGGGAAGGGTTGGGGGCAGGAGGAGAAGGGGACGACCGAGGATGAGATGGCTGGATGGCATCACCGACTCTGTGGACTTGAGTCTGAGTGAACTCCGGGAGTTGGTGATGGACAGGGAGGCCTGGCGTGCTGTGATTCATGGGGTTGCGGAGAGTCGGACATGACTGAGTGACTGAACTGAACTGAACTGAACTCTATTCTGTCAAAGACAAGAGGCTGCAAGGGGGTTTGGGGAGTTTGTAAAGTGATCAGAGAGGTAGTTTATAATGCCTGGTCAGGAGGCTGTGGGGAGATGGCTCAGAGCGGGAGATAAGAAGGGAGGCTTGGGGTTCAGCACCACACATCTAAGGGAGCTTTACTAATCATTCCAGCCAGGACACTACCCCGAAGGTCTGATCTCTTGGTATGGGTGAGGCTTGGGTCAGACTCGGGTGGTAGGCATTGCCCCCTAGGTGCTACGGGGCTCTGGGAGAGGCCTTCCTGGTCTGGGCACGGTGGGAGGAGCAGAGGGATGGGGGAACAACATCCAAAGAAACTGACACAGAGCTCCACCTGGTGGCCAGAATCTAGAGTCACAGGCTTACAAAGACGGTACATTCAGCCCCACTTGGCACTCTAAGTTGAGCATGACACTCAAGTGAATTTAGCCCAGAGGCCTTTAGCTTCCCCCAACATGCATCTCCATATGTAGCTCTGCTGTAAACCAAGCATTGGGGAAAGGATGCATGAATTATTGGCCCCAGTCTCCAGGTGACATGCACACAATCATACAGTGCTGTTGTCTAGTCCCTAAGTCTCGATTCTTTGTGACCCCATGGAGTGTAGCCCGTCATGCTCCTCTGTCCTGGGGATTTCCCAGCAAGAACACTGGAGTGGGTTGCCATTTTCTTCTCCGGGGTATCTTCCTGACCCAGGGGTCAAACCTGTGTCTCCTGCATTGGCAGCTGGGTTCTTCACCACTGAGCCAACAGGGAAGCCCAAATCATATAGTTAAGTCAACACAAACCCAGATAAACAAATGTACACATCACACAGACATAACACAGCCCCACCCTGACCAAGGTGAGGGAGTGGGGGGATCCACAAACAATTTCCTGAAACTCTTCCGTTTGCCCTGGTACAGAGGATCACACATGCACTGATGCAGATGCAGTTTAGGGAACCCATCACAGGAAACCTGGGGCTTCTTGAGACAGAAGGATAAGAGAGGGACTTCCAGTTCTCCTGGAGGGGGTGACCTGTGCCTCCTACAGTCTCCCCAACATTCAGGCTACAAAGACTCCCTCAAATCTACCCTCGGCCCTACTGTGGGAACCTCTGCTTCTGTCTGAAGTGGAAAGGAACAGTGAGGAATAGTAGATATTGGGGGAGGCTTGGGGTGTGTTGGGAGAACAAACGATTACTTACTTGGGTAACAGGGGAGAGGCCAGGCCAGATGGCTGACCCAGGAGTAGAAGGAGGTATGAGCTGGGGAAGGCTGAGGTTTAGAAGAGAACAGAAAACAGAGCAAGTGACTGCAGGGACTGAAGTCCCAAACTCATTACCTGTCTGGTCTGGCTCCTTCTCTTCTCAGCTTAAATGTTACCTTCTCAGGAGGCCCTCCCAGACCACACCATCTAGTTTGTGCCTCAGGTTATTTTCTCACGTCCTTTTCCTTCATAATGATTTGTCTCTATGGGTGCTTAGGTTCTAGTTACTATCCATCTTTCCTTCCTGACTGTGAACTCAGTGTGTGTGTCCATGTGTCTGTGTGTCTGTGTGCACTCCTGGGCAACCATGTCACAGGGGTGACTTCTGCTTTACTTACTACTGGGCTTACAGGGTTAAACCCAGACACTGGCCAGCAGATAGTGGCCTGCATGAATGAGGGGTTGGGTGACTGAGTGACCAAGTACTGGGGCTGAGAGTGGGCTGGAGGCTCACCCTGGAGCAGTGGCGGGTGACAGCCAGCACCTCGTCATCGGTCAGCAGTCGCCGGGCCAGGTCCTGAATCAGGGGCCGACGGCTCTCCCAGGCCTGCACCAGCTCATCCACATTGGGCAGGTGGCTGGAGGGGCTCCCAGACCTGGCAGAGAGCAGAGCCCGGCCCCTCTCCCGGTCTGCAGGGTGGGAGCAAAAGGATACAGCGAAGGAGCCAGGAGCCATCAGAAGCCAAGGCAGGGGCTCCCCTCAGTGGGGTCAGGCTCCAGAATAGCCTTGCTAAGGGTCCCAGGTTCCTCCAGTGGAATTCCAGCCTAGCCCGGGTGCTCCCACCATAGTCTCTCACAGCAACCTGCCCATCACTGGAGTTCCAAGTCAGGCCTTTCAGTCCCCATCCCAGACCCCTAGCCCAGTCTGCTCCTTAGCTGAGCCCTGGCCCAGACTCCCTGGGCCCCCAAACATGTACTGTCATACTAGTCTGTCCCCATTGGAGTTCTAGCAAGGTCCCCTCCCTCATCTCCCCCAAATCTGTCTTTGGGAGTCCCAGCTTAAGCTCCCAGTCCTCAAAAATGCACCCCAATATCCTAACCCTATATTCCTAGAAAGCATAGTCCAATTCTTTTAGTTGCCCCTAATGTGCACCTCTCAATCTGTCTGATACCCCATGCTTGACCATGAGTTTAGCCCAAAGTCCCTTAGCACCCCCAATATGCACCCCATCTGCAGCTCTATTGTAGACCAGGCTCAGGAGGGGGAAGCAAGCATTACCACGTCTCAGCCTCCAGGTGACAAACTTCTGCACAGGTCCCACTCCCCCTGCTAAGAAGAAGAAAGAGGCTCAGTTGTAGCCCTGGTCTTCCATCTGAAAATGGGGGTTGGGGACTCAGAACTGGCTGGATCATGGGCTGTACTGGAGAGTTCAAGGCTGGAACGTGGTAGGACTGGGAAGCAAGAGGCCAGGCTATTGAGGAGGGTCTTGAAGGCCAAGGTCAGGTCAGGAGCTTCATTCACAGGCAGTGGGGAGTCAGTGAAGGCTTTGGATCAAGAGAGGGCCCAGTCTGTGCTCTGCTCATAGAGGTCCATTGGGAAGCAAATGAGTGGATGGAAGAACCCCAAGGGCAAATCACCTACCTTCAGGGCACAGAGAGAAAAAGAGGAGCCTTTGAAGGAGGGAGAGGAGTAGCCAGAGAACTGGGAAGAGAACCAGGAGACAGAAGGGCCTTGGGGGCTGTGAAAAAAGAGATGAGTTTAGGGAGGGGGTTAGACTGCCCTGATTTGAAGGGATTGTCTCCCCCAAGAGACCCAGCCAGGGGCAGGGCCCAGCCCCTCTTTACCTACCCAACATTCACTCTCCCTTCTAGAAACAGCACCCTGATTTCACCAGGGGACCCATCCTATCCCCCACCCCCAGCATTCTCAGTCCCCATACTCCAGGGTGGACACATGACCCAGGGTGGCCAATGAAAGCACCCTCTCTCTCTCCCAGGTCACAAGTGATGTGTTGGGCATGTGATCCCAGCTGGGCCAACCAGAGCCTGGGACATCATCTGGAACTATTTAAGGAGAGGCTCTTTCCCCCGGGTTGCTAAGCGACAGTGGCCTTCTTACCTTCAAGTGGCAAAGCCAGCAAGATGATGAAGACAAAGCAGGGGAAAGAGGAACCAAAAGATGAAGAGTGCAGATGGCTGAGGAGACTGTTTAAACCTTTGGACCCAGTTTACATCCATAGCTGAGCCAAGAGTTGCTTTTTAAAAGCTAGCTGGAATTAAGTTTTTCTCACAGACAACCCTAGGAATCTCAACTTATTCACTTTTGGTCCAGTCTTTGAATCTCACCAGAGAGATGAGATGCCCTCTGGAAGGGTCCTCAGGAAGCCTTTGACATGAGTGAAGTCTGTCTCGGCCCTCCTGCCTGGGCCTTGATCTAGGTGGTTCTAGAACTGGCTAGAGCCAGTCCAGGCTCGATCTGTGATACAAGGTGCTCGGGGCTGGTGCACTGGGATGACCCAGAGGGATGGGATGGGGAGGGAGGTGGGAGGGGGGTTCAGAATGGGAACGTATGTACACCCGTGGCAGATTCATGTCAATATATGGCAAAACCAATACAATATTGTAAAGTAAAAATAATAATAATAAAATTAAAAAATAAATAAATAAAAAAACAGAACTGACTAGAGTCTGTGGAGCTCTGGCCAGGGGAGATGAAGCCAAATGCTCTAGGAAAGGAGTGCCCTGCCTCCCAAGAGCACCAAGAGCATGGGAATCTGACCCAAGGTCCTCTTGTCTGTGCTGTGACTCTTATCAGTTTTCCCTTCTGTAAAATGGGAAGATGAGGCAGTACAACAAGGACCACTACATATATTGGGCACCTACTGTATGTCAGACCCTGTACTAAGTGAGTAACATACACTGATTCATCATTATTCCTAAAGAAATAGTATTGCGTGTATGTGTGTGCTAAGTTGCTTCAGTTGTGTTGGACTCTTTGCAACCCTATGGACCATAGACCACCAGGCTCCTCTGTCAATGGGATTTCCCAGGCAAGAATACTGTAGTGGGTTGCCATTTTCTTTTCCAGGGGATCTTCCTGACCCAGGGGTCTAATCCATGTCTCCTGCATTGACGGGCAGGTTCTTTACCACTAGCAGCAACAGGTATTATTACTCCTGTTTTCCTCATGTGGCTTACAGGGCAAAATGGTGGCTCACAGCTGGGATGAGGCAGTGTTGGATTTAGACTCAGGGCTGTGGAATATCAAGTCGACTTCTCCTCTGTCCTCCCATCTGACCCGCCCTATACCTACCTTTCTCCAGGTCCAGGCGAGGGCGGGGCTTAGCTGGGCTCCTGCTGTCCAGCGTCCAGGCCTCTCTGTGCCCATCCCCTGCCAGCAGCCCCTGCCGCCCTCCCTTGAAGAAGAGGTTCATCAGGGTCTTGGAACGCTGCAGGGCCCCCTTCTCCCCAGGGGACCCTGACTTCTCCTTCCTCTGCTGCTTCTTCTCCTCTGCAGACACGAGGCAGGGGTGGGCAGAAGGGAAGGACTAGGGGCAGGGGTGTGGGGAGGGGCAGAGAGAAGGGAGAGTCGGGGGCAGACAGAATCTGCAGCCATGTGGGGAGGTGGGGATGAAGATGGGGATGGGGTTCCTCTTCCAACTTCCCACCCCTCCCCCACCCACAGCTCCAACTATGTGAGGAGTGTGTGTGTGTGTGTGGTGGGGGGACAGGTCTGGGAACCCAAGGATGGAGGGTCTGGGTTAGGGCTGGTTTGGAGCCCAGGACTAGTTTAAAACGGAACCCAAAGCAGGATCTGAGTGTGTTCTGGAGCTGTGGCTGGGGCAAAGCCTGGTGCAAAAGAAAGTTTGGGGCCCAGGACAGGGTACAAGACAGATTTTGGACCCAGAGCTTTTGGGGGGGAGCAGCAGCCACCTGTCCCCACATACCCCACAAGGTCAGGTGGCTCTGGGAGCGGGTGATGGGGGGCCTGGGTCGGCTGAGGGCCAGCAACAGAGCAGTTTTGGGGGACTCAGAGAGTGCAGAATCAAGGTGGCGGGTGGGTGGTGGGCCGTCGGAACGGATGGCAGTGTCCCTGAGGATGACCGTGGGCCGCACGCTGCACCAGGTCTCCACGAGGCTCCCTGCGTCAGGCTCCGTCTGCATGGCTGTGTCTGCCCGCCCCCAGCCCGGGCCCCAGCTGCCGGGCTCCTCAGGCCCCAGGCAGACATCCATGCGGTCTGAGGGCAGGGAGCCCTCGGCCGAGCTGTACGGGGCACTGGAGGTGAAGGAGGAGACGCTGGAGCTGCTTTCCGAGGTGGGGGACAGCTGCTGCAGCACCCCGTTGCTCACTGTGGGCGGTGGGGAGGGCAGGGGCATCTCAGAGGTCTGGCCAGGTGGCTTTGGGGCCCTGATGGGGCTGCAGACCACTCGTGGGCTTGGAGTGGGAGTGCTGGGCAGCAGCAAGGTTGTGAACATGGGGTCTCAGGAACCAGCCACTACTCAGCAGTCCTGCTAACTGGTTTCGGGACCTTAGGCAAGGCGCTTCTCCAACCACCCCCAGACTTGCCCCCAGGAGAGCCTGGATCAGAACCTGCAACTTCTTAGAGGGGAGCCCGGAGACAGGAGTCCCAAGGAGATTTTGGTGCCCCTCCCACTTATTCTTCGGAGATCCCAGTTCCACTTTAGGGCCCTTTCCCTCCAACCTCAGGGAGCTGGTCACTTACGTCGGTCCAGCCAACAGTACTCAGAGACCATCTCCTTGTAGGCAGGGTACCGGCCGGTCTCCTGGGGAGGGTATGGTGGGGATAGGAGGGCAGAGGGGAGTGAGTGGGCAGGGAATGGGAAGGGAGGGTAAGAATACGGGAACAATGGGATAGGAGTCAACTTCTCAACCCACTCTGCTCTGAGCTCATCATACTCCAGCCACACCAGCCGCTTCATTTCTGAATGTGCCAACTTCCTCTATACTTTAGGGCCTATGCATGAGCTGTGTCTTCTGCCTGAATTCTCTTCCTTTAGCTCATTTATGGCCAGCTCTTCAGGTGTCTCCTCCTTAGATCCTCCTGGCTAAAAGGGCCTTCCCAGATTACCCCATCCCACCTCTCCATCAATTTCCTTACAACAGCCGTCACAATCCACATGCATCTAGTCTGTCTGTTTCCCTCCAGCAGCAGAGACCTTGTCTATCTTTTTCACTGTTGTCACCCAGTACCTGGCATAATGGCTGTCAAATAGCAGATACTCAAAAGTATTGAATGAATGAATGAGGGCAGAGTGGGAGAAGAGGACTATTTGGGATAATTTGAGAGGAAGGGAAGGGACAAATGGGATGTGGGAGAGGTGGAAAATAGAGGTGGTGGGGGGATAATAGAGGAGGCACTGCATGGTGAGAAGGATGAAGGCTTGGAAAGGAGAGGACCAGGGCAGGGGCCAGGGCTGGGGCTGGGGAGAGGAAGACATCACCTCCTGTGGGAGCCAGGGTGAGAAGGACTTGATCCTTAGGCAAGTGTGAGACCCACATGAATAATGAATTCAGGTACCTCCCCTGAAATCCAATCTCTGTCCTGCCCTAGGACACCCACCATCCAGGTCTGGGCAGGACATTCTCTCCTTACCCTCCAAGACCTCCACCACTCATACAAAGGGGCACTGGCCACTGCATCTGGGGTGGGGGGGCAGGGCTGAAGCCAGGTCCTGCTACTGATCAGCTGTGTAAATGACTGTGATTCCTGAGTTACTTTGCCTTTCTGAGCCTCAGTTCCTTCTTCTGTGAAGAGAGATGAGGACAACGCCTGCCCTGCCTCTCAGGAGGCTGTGGAAAGTCATAAGTTGCACAGCATTGGGCAGCATTAAGTGCTAGACTGGTCTGGGAAGTCCTTCCTAGAGTCTGGGCTCTCCCTGACTCCCACAGTCCTGCCCACCTTGATGGTCAGCATGATGTGTGTCTGACCCTTCAGCACCTCCACGGCCTGGCTGTGGCTGATGTCGTCGAACCTGACACCGTTGGCCGCCAGGACCTGGTCTCCCACCTTGATGCCATTCTCCTCGGCCAGTCCACCGTGGTCCACTCTGGGATCAGGAAAGGGGCAATCTGATGCCTTCCCTCACCGCCCCCCCCAATTCCAGACTCTTCGCTTGAACACAGGGATGACCTGGTCAAACTCCTTGACCCTCCTCCTGGTGAGCCCCGGCCCCTCTTCAGATCCTATCCCTAACCTAGGTCACCGGGACATGTCTTTGGCTAGGATCCACTTGCTGATGCATCCCCAGGTCCCAGCCCGACTCTGTTTCATCCCCTGCCCCAGTCTCACTTGGACACATAGATGCCCAGGCCAAACTCCTTGCCCCCGCGGATGTTGAAGCCCAGGCAGAAGTCATCGGAGGTTGTGTAGAGGTGGACGATGCGCCGTGCACCGTCCTCTGAGCTGCTTTCGGAGGGTGTTGAGCCGCACTTTTCTACCACCAGTCGCCGATTGACCACATCCACCCTAGACAATCACACGGGGCCCTCAGCCTGGGCCCCCATCCACCACCACCCACCCCTCTCCTCCCAGCAGCCAAGACAATTGCACAGGAAAGGAGGAACTGCTTTGGGTGGCCTGAGATCTTCAGTGGGACATGGATTTCATCAAGTTAGGGAAACCATGGAAATCTTTCTTTATTGAGCAGCTCTAACTGCCAAGCCCCATTTTACATCCTCCCCAGGCCCAGGAGGGAGAGATACTATATTGTCCTCAGGCCCTGGGTCGGGAAGATCCTCTGGAGGAGGGCATGGCAACCCACTCCAGTATTTTTGCCTGGAGAATCCCATGGACAGAGAAGCCTGGCAAGCTGTGGTCCATGGGGTGGCAAAGAGATGGACACGACTGAAGTGACTTAGCAGGCACACACGAAACTGCCAGGCTCCATTCTAAATCCTCCCTGGGCCTGGGAGAGAGATACTGCCCTGTCTCCAGGTCTGCGGCTGCTACAGCATAGAGGGGCAGGGTCACTGGGGTCTGAGACAGCAGTGTTGGGAGGAGGGCTGGGGGAAAGACATAGCCTTTTCTCATTTTGAGGTCAGCCGATTAGATCTCTGGGTTTCCAGTGCCAGGGGATGGGAAAAGCGGAAGCCCTGGGCTCTGGGTCTCTCCCGCCATGGCTCTGGGTGCTGGGCTGAGGGCGGAGGCAGGCCTGCTCACCATGTGGTCTTCTCCTTGGAGAACTTGATGCCCGGTACGCGGCCCATGCGTCTCACCATCATGTGCAGGCGGCTGCTGCCGGTCAGTACCTTCACAGCGCTGCCCATTGTGGTGCTCTCCAGGCTCAGCCCATTCACCTCGGTGATCTTGTCCCCCACGCACAAGCCAGCCCGCTCTGTATCAGGGGAGGGGGTGGTGGGCAGGGGCCCCTGGGGAGAAGTCCTGCAGGTTGAGGCTGAGCCTCTCGCATCCCTGAAGCTCCCTGGGATACAGCTCCTTCGATGAGATTGGGATCCCCAGGTAGGCTCTGACTATCAGCCCATCGGACCAAGGACCTATTCATTAGCTCCTTTCATCTCCCCACTGGATCAGCCCCTCCAGAACTGCGGGTCCTCTCCTCTCATCCCTGCCAACAGCATCTCCTCATACCACTGAAGTGGGGGGGTCGCATCTAAGCCAGGATTTCACCCCTGGGGTCCCGCTCACCTGCACTGCTCCCCTCCTCCACTTTGCTGACGAAGATGCCCAGGCCGTGCTCAGAGCCGCCCCGCACACTGAACCCCAGCCTCCCAGCTGGACTCTTCTCCACTCGAACTGCATGGATGATGTCACTTTCATCGCTGTTGGCTGATGGGGGTGGGGACACAGGCATAACTTCCCTGCCCATTCTGGGCACAGAGGGTCCCTGAGTCCCCTAACTTGCGGCCTGCAAAGGCTGGGTTGCTGAGCACAGCCACCCAGGACCCTAAATGTGGACATAGGCAGCTAATACAGAGTCCTCTCTGGGTGATTTTGAGATCATGGCAGGAAGGATGTGGGAGCAGGCAGGACAGGACTCCATGCTAGAAGACACTGTTTTCCTTCCCTTATAATGTAGGTGTTTGTGTATGTGTGTGTGTGTGTGTGTGTGTGTAATCCTTACTAAGCTTCCCATACTCACTGGGACAGGCCAAATTCTAAAAAACTCTGCCACTCAGAGTCAGATGAGTGAAAAAGATTCCATTCTATGAGGCACAGTTGAGGGAATCAGGGCTCTCTGGCTTACAGCAGAGACAAGCCTATCTTCAAATCGTTGAAGAACTATTCTATAAAAGGCACTAGATATTTGTGTCTGTGTAACCCTTAGGGCAGAACCAAGCCCACACAGTGGAGTTATATGGAGGAGATTTAATAAGGGAAAACTTTCTCTAAAACCTTTTGCTGGCAGACAGAGGAATGAATTTTCCATGAAAGACAGTGAATTCCTCATTATTTGGAGGCATACAAGCTGACAGTAAATCCCTGTGGGATGTTGTGGAAGGATCTCTGAGGCTCCTTTTACCTTGTAGACTCTGTGATTCTGGAGGTAAGGGTTCTCAGAGCTATTTGACTACATGAGGAGAGAAATCCAAAACACCATCATGCCTTAGTATGTGCCGGGAGCACGGAAGCGGTTCTCTCCATCAGTGACAGGGAAAGTCAGAGGAGCGGAACTTTAGGGACCAGAACTATCGGGGAAGGCTTCTTGGAAGGTGGGATTTGGGTGGGTGGAGGGGAAGGGAAAGGCACTGATGAAGGGATGGAGTGAGCAAAGGCTCAGAGGTGGTCTTCTGGTTAGAGAAGAGTGAGGGGACCGGAGGGGTAACTTGGGTCCCAGGTGGGAAGGTGAGAGTTCTTGGGTGAGGCTTATTCAGAGGTGTTTGAGAGGGGAAATCTCTCTCTCTCTCTCTCACACACACACACACACACTTGATCTAAGAGAAATCAAGTTACAGTGTATGAGCAGAGTGGCTCTAGAAGAAATCCCCCAAGGGCAGCCTGTAGGCAGGGACAGTGCAGGACAGAGGCATGAGAAGCACTGGGGCTTCCTAGCTGATTCTGTCTGCACAGGTCCCAGGACCTTCTCAGCCCAGACAAGAAGACTTTTGCTCTCCTGCCCTTCAATCCTCTTTCTCTTCATTCCCTCCTGGAGAGCCAGCTCCTTGGGCCAGGGGGATGTCAAAATCTGGGTTTTGAGCCTAGGAGCTTGGGGCCCCTGAGGAGGGAAGTTTCTCTACCTCCAGTGCCCTGGCCCTGACACCAGGCATCCCTCCAGATGCCCAGCAGCCTCACAGTCTCCTCCCTTTCAGCTCTGTCTCCTTTCATCCATTCTATACACAGTCATGCCTTTGCCCTGATTAAAAACCTCAATGCCTGCCCCTGCTTCTAGAAGAAGTTACACATTCCTTCCATGTCCAATAAGGCCCTCTCTGGTTTCCCTCTGCCCACCTCTCAACACTCACCCCTGGCCACCCTTCCTGGCCTCATGGCCTTGGGCCACACTGACCTCCTGGGGTGCTCTTGCCCAGACCTTCGTAAAGCCACCTCCTATTTCCACTTTCTCCTGGCTCGGGTGCCACTTTCTCAGAGAAGACTTCCTGGACGATCCTGCTGAAGAAAGGCCCCTCCCCCTCCTCCCAGGGAGTCTCAAAATTGGTCTCAAAGCGAGCTCCCCAGATCAGCAACAGCAGCCCCTGGAAAGTTATTACACATGTGAATTTGGAGTTTTACCGCAGACCCACTAAATCAGATGCTCTGAGTGCGGGAGCACTTTTCATGAAAGTGAAAGAAAGTTGTTCAGTCGTGTCCGACTCTTTGCGACCCCATGGACTGTAGCCTACCAGGCTCCTCCGTCCGTGGGATTCTCCAGGCAAGAGTACTGGAGTGGGTTGCCATTTCCTTCTCCAAATCTTTTCATGAGCCCCCAGGGAATTCTGATGTATTCTGAAGTTTGATAACCACTACTCTATCTTATCATCCAAATTAATAACTTGAAGATTATTATCATCCTTTCTCATTATTTGCTCATTTGTAATATTATTTATTCTCACTCTCTTTTCACTAGACTATAAGCTCAATCATGGTAAAGTGAAAAAATGAAGTTGCTCAGTCGAGTCCAACTCTTTGTGAACCCAAGGACTATAGCCTATCAGGCTCCTCCATCCATAGAATTTTCCAGCAAAAGTACTGGAGTGGGCTGCCATTTCCTTCTCCAGGGGATCTTCCTGACCCAGGGATTGAACCTGGGTCTCCCTCATTGTAGGCAGACACTTTGCCATGTGAGCCACCAGGGAAGCCCTCAATCATGGTGAAGTGAAGTGAAGTTGCTCAGTCATGTCCTACTCTTTGCAACCTCATGGACTGTAGCCTATGACGCTCCTCCGTACATGGGATTCTCCAGGCAAGAGTACTGGAGTGGGTTGCCATTTCCTTCTCCAGAGGATCTTCCCGACCCAGGGATTGAACCTGGGTCTCCCACATTGTAGGGAGACACTTTACCATCTGAGCCACGAGGGAAGTCAATCATGGTAGGGACTTAGTAATTCTTTCCACCAAGGTATTCCCCAGTGTGTTGCACAGTGCTTGATATTTGCTAAGTCTTTAAAAAATTTTTTTTTTGGCCACACTGCACAGCATGTGGTATCTTATTTCCTCAACTAGGGGTCAAACCCATGCCCTTTGCAGTGGCAACATGGAGTCTTAACCACTGGATCTCCAGGGAAGTCCCTGTTAAGTCTTTTTTTGATGAATGAAATAATAAGCAGAATAATGAATAAATGAATGAGTTAGGAGAGCAAGAAGGGGCTGATTGGGATTAAAGATGATGCCATTTCTCTGGGACCCAACGAGTTTGAGGAGCTGGTGGGAACTCTCGAGGACAATGTGGGTAGCAGTGTTCCCCTTCCTACTGTGTCTCCCTCATCAGTTATGTTAGGCCTCTGGAAGGGTCTAAATAATAACAGATAAAATAACATGGGGGAGGGGCTCCAGCCTGTGGTGAGTTGGAGGATGTTTGTGCTTAGATAGAGGGGACAATTCTGAGCTCACAGGCTCCCAACCCAGACAGACCAACTGGTTGGATTGATGCCCCAGTCCTTCCATCATCGCTAAGAGAGGCTGCTCTCCTGACTGCACTGGGGCATGGGGTGAGGGAGAGAGCACTCATGGAGCTGCTGGAAGAGGCTCCTCAGAGGGGCAGTGTGCACTTGCATCATAGTTGAGCATGGAGTGTGCAGGGGGAGGTGTAGGGGTAATTCTAATCCGATGGGATTTGCAGGGGCTGTACTGCAGTGCCTCCCTTCTGCTCCTCCGTGTCTCCTAGTTCATCTGGGGACTCCAGCTCCATGTCCAGAATGACATACTGCCTTGCTGCTCACCTGAAAGTGAGGCCAGCATGGCGGATGATGGGGGTGAGCGTGCTGGGCCACTGGTGCCGGAAAGCCTGCTCTCTGAGCAGCATATTCCACCCCTGCCCCTATGGCCTGGGCAGGGGACAGAGGGGGCCCAGTGGAATCAGAGGGAAGAGCAGGGTCTGAAAAGTCCAGTCTGAGAGCCAGCCAGGGGAGCTCTGCTGGCTGAGAGAGGAGGGCAGCTGGAGATACTTATCTGGTTCTGCTCAGGGAAAGCCCAGGCCCAGGCAGGCCCCCTTCCCTGCTGGTAGGCAAGGTCCTTCCTGGTTCACTGGCTTTTTGTCACCTCACATCTGTCACTGCACCAGGCTGTCTCCTAAGTGCCCACCTGCCATATTCCACACTTTCCATTCCAACCTTGCCTCTACCCCACTACCACCTGCTACCATGGCTCTGTCTCCAAGCCCTGCTACACTGGAAATTTCTGGAAGGTGAAAACTGAGACTTAGTTCTCTGTAGGTTCCCCTCAGGACCTAATGAAAGCTGGTATAAGATAGGTGTGACATGAAACAGCACTAAGCAACTGCATAAGATTGGGTGTCCCCCTCCCTCAGGGCCCAGACTTGGGACTCCGTGCTGACCCTCAACTCCTCCCCGTTCTTTGGAGCATCTTCCAGTCTACCTCTGTCTCCATCCTCTGCACCTGAAGCCTTTAATTCTGCCTGTCCATCTGGACACTGACTCCCTCAGCCCAGCATTGAGCTGGGCACACAAAGGCCGGGTTGATGAAGAATGTCCTTCTCCATGCTGTCCCATCCCCCAAAAGTCATACTCAAATGAGCCTGGAGAAAGGAAGAGTCCACAGGAGGGAGGGGGCCAATTTAATACTTGGCCTTGCTTACTTGGGGGCTAGCATACCACACACCCCTTCTTTGCCTCCATGCCCAGACCTCCCAGCTCTGACCTCTCCACAATCTTGCAACACTAAAAAACTGGTCTGAAGATAAGAAAAGGATAGACGAGGAAGAATCTATGGGCTACCAGAGGCCCTCTCTCTCCCTGCATCCCTAGGACTCCCCCACCCACGCTGGCTCTTCTTTCACCTACTTAAGCTTGCTGTCCCCTACCCACTCTGGTAGTTCCCAGCCCTGCCCCCACCTTCGATGGGGGAGTTGATGAGGATGACTCGGCCCATGGGCGATGAGGCTCGGATTCCGCGGGGGGGCCCATTCAGCAGCCGTTGCTTTCTCAGCAGGTATCGCGTTGCGGAGCCCGACTCGCTGCCCAGGTGGCCTCGGGAAGAGAGGGAGCTCAGAGAGCTGGAGCTTAGGTCTCCAAGACCCAGCGGGTCGAAGCCCACTGCAAAACCATGTGCCATGCTGGCTAGATTGGGGTGGCGCCCTGCAGGTCCAGAAAGAACCTGCTGACCCTCGAGAGGAGGGCCCCCCACGCCTGGGGCTCCATGAGCCTTCTGTGCCAACCAGGGTCTCAAGGACTGGGAGCCCCCAACCTCTGCTGCTTCTCAGGAGTGTGTGCTCCAGGCCTGCACAGGGAGAGCAGGGATTGGGGAAGGGGTGTAAATGCTGCCACTGCTGCCCCCCAGGACCTCCACCCCCTCCACCCGGCTTGAGCATCTTTTTCAACCCTTAGGCCTCTCACCTCTCCCACCCCTGGCTAGAGAACTGCTATCATTTCAGGCACCATCGTGGACTTTGGAGCCGTTTATACAACAAGGCGGGTGAGAACCTCTCTTTTACCCCTTGTTCCTGCTCTCAGCTGAGTCATCTACTCAGGCAGGTCTCCAGTCCTCAGTAGAGGTTGAGAAAGTGGAGATGGGATTATTGCCTGCCCTAGGGCTGCAAGCACTGTGAGAGATTTGGGCCAGGACAGTTTACTGCACCACCTCTCCTGTGTATGTGGGCTGGGGGCCAGTCTCAGAGGCTGGGGCCTCCAGGGACTTCAGAACCTGGGACAGCTGCAGCCAAGGGCCCCAGAGATCTCCAAGCCCCAGGCTGCAGTCTCCTCTGTCCCCCTTCTCTTGGGTCTAAAGAGGTGCATGAACCTCTCCCAGTCTTGGGGACAGGACCTGCTACTGAGAATCCCACAACATGCCACGCAAAACCTCGGACCAAATCCCGCATAGCAGTTCCAGAACCCAGAACGCAGCAGCCCACCCCCGGGCTCCATTCTTCCCGTCCCCCCTCACCTGCTCTCGCTTGCTGCAGCCGCCGGCCTTGCCCGCTGCGGGCGCGAAAAGTGAGCGGCGGCCGGGGAATCCCCGCCCACGCCCCTCCGAGTCTGCAGGAATAGGGCTGGCCAGCTCAGCCTCGGGCTCCCATTTGCTGGGAAGGCCGCCAGTCACTCCCTCCCTCTCCTGGGTGCCTGGGGCTGCCGTCGGTAAACTGGGCTGGGGCCGGTGGGTTCTACCTGCTCCAGTTCGAGTTCTGATACCCCATCCTGCACTACGAACTTAAAGTTTGGATCTCGGCTTGCCCGGCTCCCACTACCGGTTCGGTGCAGGCGAGCCTAGAACCGCGTCGTTTCCAGGCCAAACCAGCTACTTACTGCTGCTGCTGCTGCTAAGTCACTTCAGTCGTGTCCGACTCTGTGTGACCCCATAGACAGAAGCCCACCAGGCTCCCCCGTCCCTGGGATTCTCCAGGCAAGAACACTGGAGTGGGTTGCCATTTCCTTCTCTAGGGCTCATGAAATTGCCACTTCTCCGCGGTCACCCCTGACGCCTCAGCGAGGGAATGTCACCAGGGCAGAGAGAGGTGTGAGCCTGCAGTGGGCAGGAGCTCGAGCTGGAGCCTCAGTGTGCGGCATGGATGTTCTGTATGAAGACTGAGTTGTGAGTGTGTGTGTGTGTTTGAACGTTGCCCTCACATGCATCCTCCTTCTATGTCAGAAAGTGTCTCTCTGGCCTTCCAGTTCTGGAAAGGACGCATAGCAGGGAAGATGGTTCCGGGCCACCAGAAGGAGGAAAAATGTCTGATCCACTTGCTTGATGCAGACAGAGGTACCTTGAGCTTTCTGCCCCTTCACCTCCGGGACAGGGCCAGGGGCCAGGGTCTGTGATGCAGGGATAGGGACTGGAGTCAAGGAAACTGGGGACCCAGAGGAGCTAGAGTTTACAGAAGGGAGAATAGAAGATACAGAGGAGGAAAGGTGCGGACACTGAAAGGACACAGGCGCGAGCAGAACTGGACTGTGAAGGGGTGAGAATGTCCAGATGCTGCGAGAGGACCTTAATGGGAACCGGGGTAGGAGCCCAGGGGACCAAGTAGGCAAAGGCCACGGCCAAGGTAGCCATCAAGTAAACAAGCCTGGAGGTAACCCGAGTCCCTCTGGGCGCACCGTCAGAGGATGCCCCTCTGCGCCGCCTGCCTTCTCCGGGGGCACCTAGACCCCTTGGACAGAGGCCGGGTGCCTCCCGAGGCCAGCCAGGGGAATGCAAGTAAATGGAGCAGCTCCTCCCCTCCTCTCTCGCGCTGGGGACGCGGCCAGAACTGATTCCCGAGCCCGGATTGGCTCTGGGAGGCTATGGAGGGCTGGGTCTCGGTAGCCAGGGCTGGGGGCGTCGCCCTTGATGACACCCATCGCCCCTGGGCCCTGCCAATCCCTGGCCTCGTCGGGCGGAGCCCCCGCCCCTCAAGCCGGTGAGCGTCACGCGTGACGTTACGCGTGATGGATGTGAAGGCGGGGGTGGAAGCGCGGGGAGGAAGGCGAGTTTGAGAGCTGCAGAACCGCGGAGCCAGGAGCCTAGGAAAGCGTGAGTGCTCGCTCTGCCGGGTGGGGTTCGGGGGTCAGCGGGGTAGAGGGTTGAGGGCTGGGAATCAGAAAGGGAAGCTGCCCCTGTCCTGTAGGATTCAGTGTCTTCTGCTCATGGGGCACAGGGGAGATTGGTTAGGGAGGGAATGTTAGGGTGGGGCTCTGTGGGGTCACGCATTCAAGTGTTTGCAGCTGATGGATGTAGGCTGTGTGTGTGTGTGTGTGTAAGTAAGTAAGTAACGGTCTTGGTGTGCAGGATGTGTCCACCCTGTCTGCAGGTCTATGTAGGGCGAGTATGCTGGTGTCTTTGTGTGTGGGAATGTGAGTGTGTGAGAGGGGAGGGTGTGTCTGCCTGTGAGGAAGTGTGGTTGGAGAGAATTAGTCATTTTGTAGGATTTTCCCCAACATGGCCAGATGGCTGCTTCAGGCTTTCCTCTCTATGCTGAGTGAAGGGGTCACTTACTGAATCCTGCTCCTTTAGAGGCAGGTGGCTCAGGAAGAGGTGAATGGGTGTCCATGCCAGCCCTGCCTACCTGGGGAACAAGGAGAACTTTGGGCAATTCAGTGTGGGTTGGGCAATTCAGTGTGGGTTGGGCAATTCAGTGTGGTTGAGGAAGATGGGTCTGGAGAGGGAACTTGTGGATGCCTGCGAGCACACCTGGCTGGCTGGCATCAGTCCTCTGATTGAGATCCGGAATAGGTAAGCCCTGGAGCTGCTGAGCCCTTACTCTCCTCCGTTTAGGGCCTGGAGTGCGGTACACCTTATGCCATTTTTCCAAACAGCCTCAGGTGTTTGTATGTAGGTCTCAAAGCAACTGGGGCCTAAAGCTGACTTGAACGTGGATGTGTGATACATATAATCTGCATTTTTGTGCATACAGAGCACAAGAGTAGCTGCATGGGATTAGTTGCCGCTCGTGCGTCAACCACACACGTATAAATCCTCACTCATGAAAATCTGCAGCAGGCCAGAGCACAAGGACATCTGCTTTCCTGGCCCTGTTCTCTCCCGTCCCCTCCTCCAGTGGCTGTAGGTCCGTGGGCTGGAACATTGCCTAGAGAACAGCTCCTCCCCTACTTGCTTACCTATCTGGAGTTACCTTGAGCTCTAGAAGGATTGGCAATAGGCCCAGGGACCAGGGCAGCACCACCGAAGTCTCCCCCATGTGGAGCCCTTGGACCCCCTCCTTGGAGTCCTCTGACTTTGTTTCCTGCCCTGCAGAAAATGGGTGAGTTGCCCTTAGATATCAATATCCAGGAACCTCGCTGGGACCAAAGCACTTTCCTAGGCAGAGCCCGGCACTTCTTCACCGTGACGGACCCCCGAAATCTGCTGCTGTCTGGGGCACAGCTGGAAGCTTCCCGGAACATCGTGCAGAACTACAGGTGACCCCTGACCCCATCTGACCCAGGGGCTCATTCCCTGCTATTCATACAGTACCTTTTGTACTTGTCTCCCCTCACTTGAGTGTGACCCTGTTCTACCCCTCCATCCCTTCACTCCTTGGCTCTGTCTGTCGGAATCACTGACAACTAAGATGCAGAGCTTCAACCCAAAGGATTTCGGGGTGTTTGGGTAGAGAAGGTGGTGTTGATATTTATGGGTCAGCGGCTCTTCTATGCTTCACAAACCCTCTACAGGGACCTGTCCCTCTGCTGGGCCACCCTCTGCAAGGATGGAGGGGCTCAAAGTTGAGTCCTAAGAAATTAGGAGGGCAGCCTCCTTATTTCCAGTAGGAAAACCCCTCAGAGCACCCCAGCCATTTTTGACCCATTGGAAACCACCATGACCCATGACCTAGTGTTAGAAAGGCACCCCTCTTTGTGTGGCCAGAAGGGAAATAGAAATAGGAGCCCTCTTTGTGGAAGATTTGATTCTTCCCCAGAGACAAGGAGCTCATTTATTCTGAGCTTGGGAGCCAGAGTGTCTGGTCCTCTGCCCAGATCACCCCTGAGCTGGGTGGGCAGGGCTTGGGAGGGTGGATCTGCCCCCTAGAATTGCCTGTCAACTCCTTGCCAACTTCTGCAGGGCTGGCGTGGTAACACCAGGGCTCACCGAGGACCAGCTGTGGAGGGCCAAGTACGTGTACGACTCTGCCTTCCATCCAGATACAGGAGAGAAGGTGGTCCTGATTGGCCGCATGTCAGCCCAGGTGCCCATGAACATGACCATCACCGGCTGCATGCTCATCTTCTACAGGCAGGTCCTATCTTGTGTGCCTCCTCCCTGGTATTCTATTCAGGCTAGAGGGTAACCTGATGATTAGGCATGTCCTCTCTGGGCCAGTTTGGGCAGAAAACAGTAGATGGCTGAGAGCTTGTATTAGAATCTCTTCCATTCCTCAAAACTCCGGTGTGTTTGTGTAAGGAGGGTCATGCACAGGTCATCAGAGCAGGTTCTGGGGTCATCACCGGGGCCCCTCTTGAGGGTTAGGGGATAACCTTTGGGGTTTTATTGTCAGTGTCCAAGGATGTGGGACACTGTGGAAATAAGTGCCTTTGATCCCTCAGGAAGACCCCAACCGTGGTGTTCTGGCAGTGGCTGAATCAGTCCTTCAATGCCATCGTGAACTACTCCAACCGCAGTGGCGACGCTCCTATCACTGTGGGGTAAGAGCTCACCCCAAGGACTCTTCTCCCGGCCCTCCATTTCTCTCTCTTGTCCCCCCGGGCCTATGCAGCCAGTGGCTGAGTGCCTTCCCCTCAGCCAGTCCCCTACTCACTTTCCTGGCTGAGAGCTTGTATTAGAATCTCTTCCATTCCTCAAAACTCTGGTGTGTTTGTGTAAGGAGGGTCATGCACAGGTCATCAGATGGTGTGATGGTGTGAGGTCTTATGTATGCTTTGGGGGACCCAGCCCTCTTCAAGTGGAGGGATTGGGGCTTCCAGACAGGTCTACACTGGAGCAGGGGAGACATTTCTCTGCAGTGAGGCCAGCCTCCCATGCCTCAGTTACTGAGGATTTGGCATGTCCCTGAAGCAAAGAGCCACATGCTGGTTGTTCATTTCCATCTCATTTCCTGGCTCTTCCACCCACAGGCAGCTGGGAACAGCATACGTGAGTGCCACCACCGGGGCTGTGGCCACGGCCCTGGGACTCAAATCCCTCACCAAGGTAAATGCCCCCCCAATTCGCTCTTTACGTACCTCCTTCTTCCCTTTCCCTTTCTCCACCCAACCTACAGGCTCCCGGTAACTCTCCTGAGTTCCCCACCACCCCATGGCCCTTAGGGCTACTCAGTGACACCTTTTCTCCCCCAGCATCTTCCCCCACTGGTTGGCAGATTTGTGCCCTTTGCAGCCGTTGCAGCTGCCAACTGCATCAACATCCCCCTAATGAGGCAAAGGTGAGTGGCCCCTGCTTCTGGCGTGTGCATGCACAGAGTGCTTGTAGGCATACCAGCTGGCCATGCAAACTGCTGGGCCTAGTCTCCATCTGGTGCTGGGGGGATGCTGGGCTGGGAGAACCAGCCTTTGAATCTAGGCTGTCTGAGGGGACCCCAGGGACCAGCTGCCTGTGATCTGATCCCCACCCATTTCCCTTCTCAGGGAGCTGCAGGTGGGCATCCCAGTGACCAATGAACAGGGTCAGAGGCTTGGCCATTCCGTGGCTGCAGCCAAGCAAGGAATCTTCCAGGTGGTGATATCAAGAATCTGCATGGCGATTCCTGCCATGGGTGAGGCAGGAGTGGCTCCGTGGGGCACGGGAGGCCCTAAGAGAAGGGATGCCATTATCCATGGGGTGTGAGGACTCTGGGAGCTGTAAGATTCTGAGGGGAGTGGGAGGAGCTGCTAAGGGGGAATCACCCCTTCCTGAGGGTCCTGACTTTCACTTCATTCACTCCCTCCCTCCCTGCCCTGCTCTTCCCTCAGCTATTCCCCCAGTGATCATGGACACCCTGGAGAAGAAAGACTTCCTGAAGGTAGGTCACTTTTACCTTTCCCATCCTGGAAGTAGTGGTGCCTGGGGGCAAAAGTGACCAGTCCCCAACCTCCTCTCCAGCCTGACCTAAGTCTAAGACTTGCCACCTGTCTGCACCCCATGCTCCCCCTCCCTCTTCGTTAATTCATTCAGCAAGACCAAACTGAACTGGAGTGAAGGAACACTGAGGGTGTAGGAGGAGAAGGGCAGGAAAGGAAGGAAAGGGTTTCTGTCCTGAAGGAAGCTGGTGTTACTCCAGAGACACACATAGGGAGGGACCATCACACTCACACCTGGTATCATGCTCGTGCTGTCAGCTGTGAAAAGCACTGAGACACATGCACACACACACACACACAGGCTCACACATGTGTGAACAGTACAGAACATCCTGTACTTTACAATATACACTCTGACTCATTCGATGAATCCTTTATTTGCAAATATTTATTGAGTGCCAACTACACACACACACGGAGCAACAGATTGGTGGTCTCTATGGCTGGAGCAGATCAAGAAGGGTGTGCAGAGCAGGAGGTGTGTTTGGAAACTGACAGATTCATGCAGTGGGATGGGAAGGAGGGAATGGAGGGTTAGAGAAGGCTTCCTGGAGAAACGCTCCTGGAGGGAGTGTAGGAAGTGATTCTGAGAGGTAAGGCTTAGGATAGTATGCTAGGGAGGGTGTTGGCAAATGTGCTTGGCTGGAGTAGAAGGCGGCCAATCGCTGTTATGGGATTGGGGGAAAGAAAAGGGCCGTATATCAGAGACTTAAAGGGAGAGCTGATGGGATCGAACCACAGTGCTATGGGTATACGGGTGAGGGGGGCAGGGGACACACTGTTACATTCTCTCTCTCTCCATAGCGCCGCCCCTGGCTGGGGGCCCCACTGCAGATGGGCCTGGTGGGCTTCTGGTAAGTATGCAGGAAGATAGCTAGAGTATGTGAGCGTCCTTTCTGTGGTGAATGTGGGTGGGTATTATTGCTTTTAAGGTGTTTATATATGTCATTCATTCATATAATCAGCTGGTAGGGGTCTTGGACACCTGTAAAGCATACTGTGTGTGTTAAGGGGTAAGGTCTGTTTTTGAAGGTCAAGAGTCTAGTCGAAAGGGTCCCACATCCACCACGGAAATAAGCCTTTTGGTCCCATCTCAGAGTTTCATGCACATTTAATTCCTGGTTCTGTCACTGGCTGTGGCTCTCTGGATCACTGCTCTGGAGGCTCTTTCCTCAGCCAGAACGTACTGTCATCTGTCATCATTGGCTTTAATCAGTTTCCACCCGTAGGGGCTCTCTCCAGAGATGGGTTGGGGGACTGGGAGGGAACACTCTTAGATTAGCGCTTCACAAACCTTTCTAACACTCTTCTCCCTCAGCCTGGTATTTGCCACCCCCCTGTGCTGTGCCCTGTTCCCCCAGAGAAGGTAAGTGCTGTCCCTGGGCTTGGCTGGGGACTTTGGACAGGTCCACGGGGTCGCAAAGAGTTGGACACGACTGAGGGACTAACACTTTCACTTCCACTTTTCCACACCTGTGGTAGTAGCTGACCTTAGGTCCCATCAGTGTGTTCCAGGAAGGGGCCTGGTGGACATTCAGCTTATCCTGGGGGTGAGGGAATGAATGACCGTGACCTGAGCCTCTGGCAGTCAGAGGAGAAGATTCTGCAGCCTGGGAGGATGAGGGATGGTGGTCCCTGAGCATGAGGGGTGGGCTCAGAGGACACTCAGCCAGCCTGCTCTTCTGTTACAGCTCCATACACGTGAGCAGGCTGGAGCCGGAGCTGAGAGCTCAGATTCAGGAGCAAAACCCCAGCATCGAAGTAGTTTACTACAACAAGGGACTCTGAGGCAGGGTCAGCCCCTGGCCTCCTTTCTCACCTCCTTGGGCTGCTGCTTAGTGAAGCCTTGCCGTCCTTGCTGCTTTCCATCTGCCTGGTGCTGGGCAGAGGGCTTGGTGGGGGAGCAGCCATTGAGACCAGCGATCCATTAGACCGAGAGGTGGCCCCATAAGCCTTTTTCTCTCCTCTGATTTCAAAAGGCAGGGTCACATAAGCCCTTTCTCCTACGCTAGTACGTCTGTGTATGTACATAAGTGATAACGTGTGTGTGTGTACAGGCTGACCTGGGATGTCCTCATGTCTGGCTTCCCTTCTTGGCTATCTGCCAGCCAGGGTACAGGGCTTTCTTGCCTTAACAGTTTCACCAGCCAAGTCATTTCTGATGGGACCTTGCCCCTTCTGGACATAGGAGCCCCAGGATCTCACGACAGAGACTGAAGGACATTTAGCAGGCCAAACTGGGCTGAATCCTTCAGATTTCTGATTCCCAAAGCTGACTGAAGAACTGGGCTGGCGGAGGAGGACATGTGGGGATAAGGGAGGCAGGGGGCTTGTCCCATCCCCCACATCCTGGAATGGGTCATTTCCTCTCCTCTTCTCTATAGAACAAAGGATTGTCAGCATCCTGTACCGCTCTTGCCAGCTTCCCATCTTCCCTCCGTCCCACTGCAATAACGCCATCTTAGAGCACAATCCCAGGAGTTCTTGGTCCACTCTGACATCATAACCTCAAAGCTAAACTTACAATCCCAGCACCCTCCCACAACCAAAAAGCCATGAAGGCATAGCAAGCATTCCTTTTTAAGAGCCCCCGCAGCACCCTCTGACAGAGGGAGGCAGCTGTGGGAATGGTGCTTACACTCCACAGGTGTCTGAATGGCTGTAGGACACCTCAGGGCGACGAAGCCTGAGTGTACAATCTTAAGACAGGGGATTTTGTGTTCCGCTGATCTTGTTAGACATTCCGCAGCATCCTGATCTTAGTTCCTTCTCTTTTTTGAGGGTTGGTTCTGCTCCCACTCCCACCCCCATCTCCAAGAGGCAGAAGGGCCCAGGTGTTAATGGCTGGTCCAAAGGGGAGGTGGGCTTGGGATGGAATATGTGCTGGTGAATTCACAGAGTGAAGAGTTGGACCTGGCCTCCAACTCCTGTGACCTCTGACTGAAGTGGGGTGAAGGCCCCAGTGCGATCCTCTAAGAGCACCTTCCTGCTTCCCGCAACCAACCGCCACCAGTAATAAAAGCTATGGTGCCATTGTTACTCAGTAAACTGAACACCTGTCTGTTTCTTCATTGTCGCTCAATTCCACATCCTGAGTGCCAGGGAAGAGCCTCCTTTCTGCAGTCTTCTGTAGGCAGCCTTCTCTCCCTACAAAGTTCAAGTCTTAGTCTCTTCCCTCCCCATTTGTAGGGAGCCTCAGGCCCCAGCAGAGGGCGCTCTGAGATTAGAAAATCAATTTTCCATCAGCATCTAGAGTATTAAAGTAGGAAGCATGCAGATAGATGGCTCCACCTCCTATTCCCTTGGAGGAGAGGGGAGCTGGGGTGGGGGGGGCGGAGGTGGGAAGAGGCTGATCACACACCTACAAATCAACTCAGGCTCTGGGATTCTTGGTTGTCTTCAGGCATTTGGCATGGGATGGGGTGGTGACCTCTAAGAGAGGAAGGCTAGAGGGCTAAGGACTGCCTGGCTCCATCAGAGAAGTTGTTAGGCTGCCACACACCTCTACACACTCATCTCCTTTTTTTTTACCAGCCTAAAGCTGTCACAGTAGGTGGTCAAGAGAAATCTTTAGGAATCTTTAGGACTGAATGGTCCCACAACAGCCTCAGGTGACCTGTTACCCAGGCCTGAGCTCACCCATTCCTTGTGGAAAGTAGTTTACTTGATGGACAGTAGGGGGTGACACTAGCTACTGCTCCTTGAGTCCTTCCAGTCATGCCAGGCAGGCTTAATGAAACTAAGTGCTTTAAGTCCATTGTGTCTTTTGAGCTCCACAACCAACCTTGTGAGGCCAGACATATTATGTCCATTCATAGCAAGAAAAATGCAGAAAACCCATGGTTCAATCCCTGGATTGGGAAGATCCTCTGGAGAAGGGAATGGATACCCACTCCAGTATTGCCTGGAGAATTCCATGGAGAGAGGAGCCTGGCAGGTGACAGTTCATGGGTCGCAAAGAATTGGACACGACTAAGCGACTATCACTTTCATTATAGCAAGAAAACAGACTTATTTAAGACATTAAGAAAATTGCTTACAGCTACACAAGTATGTGGTGGTGAAATCAGGATTCAAGCCAAGTTGAGTGACTCAAGCCTGTGCTATGCTTTTTCCTCACCCACCAGTTAAACTTGAGGTCGTTCTTCTAGTCCTTTTGACATTCCAGGGCATCTCCTCCCTGGCCCAGTTTGTTTACAGGACAGAAAAAATTGACAGACCTTTTACCAAGGCCCCTGAAGAGTTTCCAAGCTTGAGGGTTTTATAACAAGAAGTATAAGCAAAGATTCCTATTCTTGATTAACTATGGGATGACAGTTAGATAACCAGTTTCAATTGCATCCTGCCAGGGAACAGTGTCTCCCACCAAGCCCAGCTGGCACCCTGGGTCAAATCTTGAAACCTCTTTCTACAGTTATAGCTTTGGCTATTGGCAATCCCCTTGAAAAGAGGCCTTGCACTTTACTGGAAAACCTAGGCAAAAGAAATCCACTTAGGAAGTGAGGTGCAGGAATATTTGTAAAACAAAATCATTAAGAACATTTAGTAACAATTATTGTACTCCACAGATAATACTAAACCATGTTAGAGAGAAGACTGGCCAGGGCACCAGTGGGCCAGTTAGTAGGAAGGCTTTTCTGCCACCAAAATTCCTAGTTTCACACCAGCTTCTCAAAAGAAAAAAAAGTTTGGTTTAGGTTAACTTCACAGGTTCTTTAGGGGCAAATCCTAGCGAGGTATGCTTTCCAAACTGCTTCCACATGCTTGGAATTTTCTTTGGAAGCTAGCATTTGGGTGCAGATAACATTTTACTCAATGGAAAGTAATCTGCCCCATTCTTGGGTCTCCTGTCTTCCTCCCAGTGCTCAGACTCCAGGAACCTTCTCTGGGAACTTGTATCAGCATCCTTGGCCTTCCTCCCCAGGCTTCTTCCTCTCTCCTGGTCCATGTTCTAAGGGGGGAAAATGGCTTGGATCTGGAGGCCTGGCTTACCCTGGCTATAAGGAGGGAGCCAGGGGCTCTTTTCCTTGGCCGCTGGGGCTAATGAGTGCGACATCCTTTTTTTAATGTATCTATTTCCAATGGAGGCCAACATCTTTTTTTCTTCAATTCTTTTTTTAGAGGATTATTACTTCACAGTATTGTTATGGTTTTTGCTACCCATTAATGTGAATCAGCATTAGGTATGCATACGTCCCTTCCATCTTGAACTCCCCTCCTACCTCCCTCCGTATCCCAACCCCTTGAGGTTGTCACAAAACCCCGGCTTTGGGTTCTCGAACTCCCGCTGGCTATTTTACATAAGGTAATATATATATATGTTGGAAACATTGGCAGACTTTATTTTTGGGGGCTCCAAAATCACTGCAGATGGTGACTGCAGCCGTGAAATTAAAAGACGCTTACTCCTTGGAAGAAAAGTTATGACAACCTAGACAGCATATTAAAAAACAGAGACTTTACTTTGCCAACAAAGGTCCCTCTAGTCAAGTAGGGACTAGTTCCAGTAGTCATATATGGATGTGAGAGTTGGACTATAAAGAAAGCTGAGTGCCAAAGAATTGATGCTTCTGAACTGTGGTGTTGGAGAAGACTCCTGAGAGTCCCTTGGACTGCAAGGAGATCCAACCAGTCCATCCTAAAGGAAATCAGTCATGAATATTCATTAGAAGGATTGATGTTGAAGCTGATACTCCAATATTTTGGCCTCCTGATGCGAAGAGCTGACTCATTTGAAAAGACCCTGATGCTGGGAAAGATTGAAGGCAAGGCGGAAGGAGAAGGGGACCACAGAGGATGAGATGATTGGTTGGCATCACCGACTCAATGGGCATAAGTTTGAGTAAATTCCGGGAGCTGGTGATGGACAGGGAGGCCTGGCGTGCTGCAGTCCATGGGGTCGCAGAGTCGACACAACTGAGCGACTGAACTGAACTGAATATATGTTTCAGTGCTATTATTCCAAATTACCTCACCATATCCTTCCCCCGACAGTGTCTAAGATGTACGCGTAGGACAGGTGGTTCGGGCTAGCTTTAGCTCCTGCCCTGTGGACTTATGCCAATCAGACTATCCTAGTCCCGCCCCGGCTGGTGCCCTACTTGTTACAACCAAGTCCCATTTCCTCCCAGTCAAGCTTGTCAGTCTCAAGCCAACCCGCCCCTGCGGCCGCTTGGTCGTAAGCGAGCCACGCCCCTCGCGAGGAACATAGCCAGTCAGAAGCAGAGTCCCGGTCAGGGCAAGCTCGGTCGGCTCTGTCGCCTCCCCGTTTCCCGGGCAACGGCTTTAGCGCCGCAGGCTGAGGATACTGTTCACTACGCCTACCTGAGCCTGGAACCTGCGTCACAGGTCACAGATCCGCTTCGTTGATCATCTGGGTCCTGGACCGTTAAATCCGCCAAATCCCCTCCCTAGTTTCCAGTTTCGAAACCCACGAGCGCCCCAGCGTCTGCCTTTTGACTTCCCGCCCAGAAATACGCGAGGTTTTCGAGGAATCACGCGAGGCCCTTCCTGGGTTCCAAGGCCTGTTTTTGTTTTTTTTCCCGCAGCGGCCTGTGAGGCTGTTGACTCTGCATCTTGCGCCTTCCGTTGTCTCGCCGTCTCTCTCCCCTTGCATGCCACAGTTCAGTAAACTCTGCTAAGTGTGGCTCTGTGCCCAGCGCTGAGTAGAAACGGACTGTTGGGTGAAGAGTCCCATCCCACCTGCTGGCACACAGCCAGTGCTCGGCAGGCGGTCCCCTGTTCGTCAGTCTCCCTGAGTGTTGCACTGATCTCGGGTCCTGAAACCGAACAATCTTTTGCTAGAAATTGTGGAGGAACCTCGAACCAGTTGTATCATTTTCCCAAGGAGAGCCTCTGAAGCTGCCCCCTTCACTCTTTTATAAATATTTTTTCCTCACTGGCAGCCCCAGCTCAGGCTGCCAGAAGGACAATAGCAGCCGCAGCTTCAGGCCATAGCCTCCTCAAGCTTTCTACTTTCAGTCTTCCCAGCAACATTTCGCAACTGAATAACAAGGACCAGGAGAATGGGGGAGGAACTGTGAATAATTTAGGCTATTCACATGACTCTGTCCTCCCCCCCCCACACCCCGCATCCCCTCACATCCGGTAGCAAAATAACTTGCTTGTAACAAGCAACACTGCAGCTCCTTCAGGGTAAAGTGCTTATGAAACAAGAATTTGCTATTTCAATCTATAAATTAACCACCTATGCTATTTTCTGACTGAAGACATTCCCTCCTCTGTCACCAGCAAATCCTCAACTTTTATTTCCCAGAAGGAGCACTACTGGTTTGGAATAGTAGAAGTTATTTGTGGACAGCAGTAGAGAATGGTTGTGGATAGTTTCATTAAATTGAAAGGATTCTTCCATAGCTCTCAGAACCAGAGATGGAGCTAATCAACCAGGCCTTAGAAAGGGCAAGAAGCTGAGCAGTTCCGGAGGCCTCAGCAACGGCAGTACTCAGACACTGCCATAGATTGGTAACAGCTTCAGTCTCTCTGTTCAAGTTTCAAACATTGGTGCAGCTTAGATCAGTTGTCTGCCCCTAGGAGGTAGCCAGAGGTCAGGGTCAAGTTGCAAGGGCATTGTGCATCATTACTTCAAGTCCCTCTCTGTGGTTGGGGCTGTTCTCAAAGAAGGGCAATTATCCTGAGCTGGGAATTAACCTGAGTCGTATTTACTACAATATGTTTTCCTATTGATCCTATACAAATGATTCTCTCCAGTTTAAATAAAAAAGCTGAGGGCAGACAGCATATCTTCACTATTTTTTATTGTGATTAAAAAAACATGTAGATAAACCTTACCATCTTAACCATGTTTAAGTGTCCAGTTCGGTAGTGTTAAGTATATTCACATCATTGTGGAGTAGATCTTCATAACTTTTTCATCTTGCACATCTGAAACTCTGTACCCATTAAGCAACCACTCATATCTTCACTTTCATGGGGATGCCCACTGCACCTGTAATAGTGCCTGATCCACAGCAGGTACACGATACATGTTTCCTGAATAAATGAATGTGGAATCCAAAAGTGCTCTAAACCCTACTCAGATATTTGTCCAAGGTTAGTTTACTGACACAGTCAGTGGCTCTCAATCTATTTTACTCCTCAACAAACTTAAAAGACATGGCATATTCACAATGGAAACAGTGGCTCACAGCTTCAGGGATTTTCAGCCTATCCTCCCAGGGAGGTATGTCAGAATCTTCGGGGTAATGTGACTTGATAAGTCCCCTAGGCAAAGTGAAGCTTGTTCCTAGAGATGTTCCAACATGTGAGAGCCAGCAAGAGAAGGAATTCAGCCCTCCCTCTCTGTGTCTCTCTAGGAGTCCTAAATGCAGGGAGGTGAGGACAGAATATCTAACATGTAATCAGAGCCACTGTCTCCAACTCTGCTGTCTATCTGCTTCCTTCTACACGCCAATGCCTTTTCCTCTTGGCAGTTTCTGTGGTGCTGACCTGCCCTCCTCCTCTGCCACTTCTTGGGGCTGGCTCTGAGCTGCCATCTTTTAAGGTGTGCTGGGAAAGAGACATCATCTCATTCTTGTTTGGTTTCCCACAGCAGAGTTGCTGGTCTCTGGTGATATACTTTCATTGTCATGAGACCTCCTTTCCGGGGTATCATGGCACAGTAGGATCAGGGGTGGTGGTGGGTAGTGGTGATACAAGATTAAGGAACTGCTCTTTATGGTAATCTAGGCTTCTGTGTCTGGTTCATCCTGCTAGACTTGATCATCACTGCTAGTGATTTTCTTTCAGAGACACATTCTGCATCCTGGCTTCTGACACCTGAACCCCCAGGCTATCAGACTCCCCTGTTTATATCTGACCCATAAGCTGTTGATAAGATTTTAGTTCTTTTCCCTTGGCTAAATCAGATGACTTCTTACCAGTCCATCCTAAAGGAAATCAGTCCTGAATATTCATTGGAAGGACTGATGTTGAAGCTGAAGCTGCAATACTTTGGCCACCTGATGTGATGAACTGACTCATTTGAAAAAAACCTGATGCTGGGAAAGATTGAAGGTAGGAGGAGAAGAGGACGACAGAGGATGAGATGGTTGGATGGCATCACTGACTCAATGGGCATGAGTTTGAGTAAACTCTGGGAGTTGGTGATGGACAGGGAGGCCTGGCAGGCTGCAGTCCATGGGGTCGCAAAGAGTCGGACATGACTGAGTGACTGAACTGAACTTTTCTAACACCACTGAGAAGCCTTCTTGCTTAAAGAAAACAGGTAGACTCTCTAAGTCTGTGGTTTCCAAACTGTATACTGAGGCACCCCAGAGTGCCACAATAAAGTCAGAACTTCCAGGGAAAACCCCAAAATACTCAACATTTCTGGGACCCTGTACAAACTACTAGATCGAGGTGGTTCACAGTTTCAAAATTAGATTGTGCTACCTTACTTTCAAAGATGTCTTTGCAAAACTGGGTTTTTGACGGTTGCTATGACAAAAAGCAAGAACTACCCAAAAGTCACTGTGAAACAGGAAATGATGGCAGTATCCAAGCAGATTCCAAGGTTTGAGAAGTTATGCAGACCCCAACAGGCACACACTTCCCATTCATTGGTAAGTAATCGGACTTAAGAATAATGTAAAACCATTCTATTTTTCTTCCAATTTATGTGTGTTAGGTTTTCAAACAGCTGCACAAAGAAGTTAGGATGTAAATATTAAGTGGTTTTGGAACTAAGTATTTAAAGGGAATTGTTAGATATTTCTTTTGGCCTAGAGTACTGTGAAAAAAATTCCTGAAAAACTAAGGGCTCCATTAATGTAGAAAATTTGGTAACTCCTGCCCTAGATGAATGAAGGAAGAAATGTAGGAATATCACTGGGTTGCATTTGGGTCTCAGACTTGCCCTATCTAAGCTCCCCAAGTACTGTGCCTTTGTAGGAAAATTTTCTCTTATTGAATTCCTTTTTAAATTTTTAATTTAATTTTTAAAAATTAATATTTTAATAGTAAAGCTCTTTTTTAAAAAAAAAATTTCTTGTGTGGACTTTCTCTGGTCATGACGAGTGGTGGCTACTCTCTCGTTGCAGTGCACAGGCATCTCATTGCAGTGGCTTGTCTTGTTGCTGAGCACAGATTCTAGGCCTGCAGGCTTTAGTAGCCAGTGTGGAGCTTAGCTAACCAAGACATGTAGAATCTTCCCAGACCAGGGATCGGACCCATGCGCCCTGAACTAGCAAGCCAACTCACAACCACTGGACCGCTAGGGAAGTCCTCTTACTGAATTCTTAATAATTCCTTCTGGGGAGTTCTAACCTTGTTTCAGTGATCCAGTTGTTCACACTGATCAGATGGTGGTAGAGTTTCCCTAGACTGGGGATGGTGCTGCTAAGTTGGAAGCCAGAGCTGCGTTGATGGGGTCAGCTCAGATCAGAAGCAAAGGAGAGAATGGAGGTTGAAGACAGCGGGGTCCCTCCTTGTCTGGCTCTGCTCTGTACCTTCAGCTGAGCTGCATCAGGTAGCCCAGCCTCCTTGGTAAAATCCCCAAAGACCTGCCCCACACTAAGCCCCCTGGAGGCCACGCTGGATGCGTTGGAAGAAGGAACGCGCTATCTCTCGGCCACTCGAAATCTGCTGGCCTTTGATCCGCCTCTGTCCCTGGGGAGGGAGCGGGTGGGTGCTGGTGAGGCCCAGTGCTCGTCTACTCTTCTTTCTCCTTCCCCGCCCGCGTCCTTAGGTGACTGGTGGGCGCCTTCCCGGCGCGAAGACTGCAGAACCCGCGGGTCCCTAACTCCCGGCTCATACATTAAAGATGCGGAGGCGCCGGGACTGCGGTGCCACAAACATGAAGACAAATTTTTAATCCCGAGCAAGAAGATGCCAGGAGATGGGGGTGCGCAGGAGAAAAATGAATTAGGTTTTTATTATGTGTTTTATTATGCTGTAATTGAACAGGATTAGGTGAGAATACAATATATTTCTGATGCGGCTGGAAGAGGGAGGGGGCGGGAAAGGGGCTGACAGCGAGTGAGAGACACTGAATCCCGCGGAGAAGCACAGCGGGCCCCTGGGGAGGGCGGAGGAGAGGCGCCGACCCGGATGCATGGGGGACACCTCCCCCCAACCCCCGCCCCGCTTCTCTTCCTCGGGCAGTTTGGACCAGGATGGGGGCGGGGGTGAGGAGGGCTGCATTGGAAGGACTGGGTTAGAGACAGATCCCACTAGCAGGTGCTGGTGGAAGAGAAGGGCTTGAGAGCTGGAGGACCGGGAGCTTACCAACCCTTCCCAGAAGGGAGGGCGAAGGTGACTGAAAAGACCAGGCGCTCTGGAGTCATGAGTCCCAGAGGCCTGCGAATTCACACGTGTTCCTAACATCTACTTTCCCGCACACGTAGGGCCCAGGCCTCCTAACACGTAGGTCAACAGACATCAGAGTGCCCACTTCGTGCCCAGCCCTTGCTTACGGTAGGGGGGCTTGGGCTTTCAGACACTCCTCCTCCCCGTGTATCCTACCCAGCTCCTGTCACCTCTGAAAAGATTCCTATCTGCGCAAGGCTAACCCAGCACCTTCACCCCCAGCACTGAGCCCCCAGGAGGTCTCCTTAGCTAAAGTGTGCCCAGGTGAGCTCCGGAGCTGGGTTGCTGGGCGGGAATGGGCGACCTCTCCACTCACCTCCCTCTCCAGCTCCCTCACCGTCCCCGCCGCTCGGGCAGCTTCATTAAGGGTCGCTGCCAGCTCCGCGTCTCACCTGCTGAAGCGCCCCTAGCTCTCCGCCAGGGACTCGCTCCTGGCGGTGATGAAGAGGCCCATTAGCTGCTTCTACCTTTAGGGCGGACTGGGCCGCTCTCCCCACCTCCCAATTAGGACATTAGAAACCGTCAACCAAGATTAATAGTTGCCGGGCTCCGGGGCAGGGAGATGAGCCCAGAAATCGCTGCAGCGCCGCTCGCTCCGCGCTGGCCAACCTGGTGCCGGCCGCACCACCCGCTGCCATCCCTCTCACCACCTCCTTTCCGTCAGGTGAGCCCCACAAAAGGGCCAGGAGTGCCAGAGACCGCAATTCTATTCCCTTCTCCGACCTGGGCAGAGGTCTGAGGCTAGGCCAGTAGGGGAGGAAGGTGAGCCCTCTCCCTTCCTCCCGCGGGTTTGATTGAAGGACTTTTGATTTTAAATGATGGACTGACCTTCGCTGTCTCGGAGAGGTTCCCTTGACCCCCTCTCCCAGATAAATTTCTTTTCTTATTCTCACTCATATCCCCATGTCATATTTTTCAGAATACGGACCACATGTGTGCTTTTACCTTTGTCTGTTTATTATGTCATTGTCTCTCTCCCCTACTTGAGGCTGGTCTCCAGGTGGAAAGGACCATCGCTTTACTCACCATGGGCTCTGGAGCACCTTCAGTAATTTTGTGGTCAGTGGATGAGTGGGCAACAGGCTTGTTCCCTGTGTTTTTTTTTTTTAATGGAAATATGTTTCCTATGTAAATTCCACCACCCTCTTCTTAAACACCCTCACAGCATCTGTACTCTTCTAATTCATATCATAATTATGAATTACTATTTCTGTGATTATCAATTTGATATCTTCTCTCCATTGAGGTCGTAGCTTGTGGAGTGTGGGCAGAAGCTGGGCACTCAGCTGCCTCCCTAGTGTCTACCTGCTGGGTTCTTGTTGTTTAGTCACTGTCATGTCCAACTCTACTGTGACCGCATGAACTGTAGCCCACCAGGCTCCTCTGTCCATGGGATTTCCAAGGCAAGAATACTGGAGTGGTTGCCATGTCTTCTAGCAGAGATCTTTCCCACCCAGGGATTGAACCTGAGTCTCCTCCACTGGCAAGTGGATTCTTTATCACTGAGTCACTTGGGAAGCCCCTACCAGACAGGAGCTCAGCAGTTAGTCAATCAGATTATGGTGTCTGAGGACTCAAGAGTCATAGAGCTCTTTTGACTCCATTCTTTAGAGGATTCTATGGCCTGGAGAGGCAAATTGACTTTTCCAAGGTCACACAACCAAACTAGAAGCAAAGCTAGGATGAAGAAAACTCTTGTATCCAACACACTGTGATTTTTCTCCAAATGTCACATCATCTGGGATCCTGAGGAAACGTCTTCTGAATTCTGAGGTTTCTAAGCATTGGGAAATCTGTGGGGGTGGTCCCAGGTGTCTCTGCCTTTGGTGATGGTGGTCAACCAGAACGAAGCCTTTCCTCCTCCCTCCAGGGGCTTGGGGTCCGGAGGTGCCCTATTCGCTGTGTCAGCTGGGGCAAATTCTTTCCATTAAGTCTCAGCTCTAGTTTCTCTTCCTTGCATCTGAAACTAGGGGAGTCTCATCTCTCCAGGCCTGGAAGGTTGTGAACTACCTCTGACCTTCCTCTCCAGTCCCTACACCTACAGTCACGCCCCTGGCCAGCACCAGGGTGTGAAATGATTTGGGAGCAGGAAAGGAAGGCGACTACAGAGAACGAGCTAAGACAGAGTGGGGGGCCCGAGTTCTTCCTCCACCTTGCCACACTCCTAGTGTCACCTCTTAGAACCCTTACTCTAGGGGGAAGGGGCGGGACTGGGTTTGGGACCAGATCGATACTTCACTACGTGTTGATGACCGCAGGCTTTCACCTTGCAGATAATGGGGTGAGCCGCGGTAAACTCTCGCCGACAGACAGGGCTCCCCCGGCCTTAATGAGATAATCAATACTTGTTCTCGGCTTAATTTCCATCTAATTGCTCTTTAACGACGCCGGATAATGGGCCGCCTCCTGTGAGGAGAGAGCTGGCTGGGAATCCGACCCGTCTCGGACTCCTGTGCCTCCTCCCGCGGGCTAGGTGCCCTCGCGCAGGTGGGACGCGGACGCACCCCGCTCCCCGGCGGGGCTGGAGCGCTCCCTCCGTCGGCCTCCTCGCCGGCTTCTGCCACCTGCCTGCGGCGTCCTCGGCTCTCGCAGGGGTCGCTCCGGGTCTCGAATGCGGGACTCCAGCCAAGCCGCCAGGCTCAGGGCTCCGGGTCACCCGCCTGACCGGGCCGCGGAACCGCTTGGTGCCCTCAGCCCCAGACAGGGCCCCTTCCTGCCTGCTCCCCGCCTGGCCAGGTGTGTGGCGTCCCAGCCCCCTGGGCCGAGCTGAGGCGCCTCAGGACGTGACCTTTCCTCCCTTCCCCTCCCACCTCCATGTATTATCGCACGTGGCCGTGGGCCGAAGGCCTTGGGTAAATTGCTGTGTTTCTGCACCTAAGGAGGGTTCCAGTGCAATTTTCTTTCTTGTGAGGTAGCTGGGCTGCCTCCTGCAAAGGAGCCTCCTGGTCACCACAGACCAACCACTCAAGCGAGGAGGGTAGAGAGGCCCTGAAGCCCCATGGCTCTGAGGCTCACACTGCCCCCCAGCTCAGGAAACCACCTCATTTCCACTCACCAGGCCCTCCAGCCCAACCGCATATACCCAGGATGGTTCCTGCCAACACCAGCAGCTCAGTATCAGCCATCTGTAAATGCTCTCACCTACCACTTGCCTGTCCCAGCACTAGGAGCAGTTGGGGGTTCTCTCCAAGGCCTTTCAGTTCAGTTCAGTTCAAGTCGCTCAGTCGTGTCCGACTCTCCGCGACCCCATGAATCACAGCATGCCAGGCCTCCCTGTCCATCACCAACTCCCGGAGTTCACTCAAACTCATGTCCACAGAGTCGGTGATGCCATCCAGCCATCTCATTCTTGGTCGTCCCCTTCTCCTCCCGCCTCCAACCTTTCCCAGAATCAGAGTCTTTTCCAGTGAGTCCACTCTTCGCATGAGGTGACCAAAGTATTGCAGTTTCAGCTTTAGCATCAGTCCTTCCAATGAACACCCAGGATTGATCTCCTTTAGAATGGACTGGTTGGATAACAGGGGACTAACCTGCCTTTCCCCTGTTGCCTCCCCAGAAACCCAAGCTCATCTCTCTTTTGAAAAAAATATATTTGACTGTGCTGAGTCTTAGTTGCGACATGTGGGACCTTTCGTTGCCACATGTGGGATCTAGTTCCCTGACCAGGGATTGAACTTGGGCCCCAGTATTGGGAGCAGGGAGTCTAAAACACTGCCCCAGGAAGTCCCCACTCTTGATGCCAGCTCTGAAGCACTTTGGTCTCAGGTGCCCAGATGCTGTGATCAATGAGGTTCCCCATCATCTCCCCATCTCCTGATCTGCTGTTTGGGCACATGCTCACCTGCATTTCTACAGCTTGGCTCCTGAATATGGGGTATTTAAATGATAAGATACCAGCTGCAGTTCCGGCTCCAGCTGCACTGGAGTGAGGCTGACAAAGATACAGTGATACTGTCAGGATACTATGATGCTTAGAATCAGGCCTCGGAGGTTTTTAGCCCCAGGTTCAAGTCTTGGCTCTGTTGATTACTGGTCAGTGTGACAATGGGCAAATTTACCTCCAGGTCTGTACCTCAGTCCTCTCATTTAAAAAGTAAGGTTAATAATACCACCTTTGTAAGTCTTAAACTAGCTGATGTATGTATATTGCTTGCCACAGTGCCGGAAACACTGGAATGGTTTGATAAGCGATAACTATTGTTATTGTTATTACTGCATGTTAGAGCTGAAGAAACCATCTAGTTTGAGGATCATAAACTCAAAGGCCAGATGGACCAGCAGGAATCTTAAGTGAGAGAGGTAAGCCTGGTCAGAACTGTGGTGAGCTGGGTAGGGCCAGCCCCACTGCAACAGCAGCCAATGCTCATCTTCAGTGGTTGCAGGGTGGACCAGATTCCCTGGGTTTTCTTCTCTTTCCAAAAAATCTGGCAGCATTAGGAGCTTAGATACTAGGTCCAACTTTTCTTACTTCCTAATCTCATCATTAGGAACAGCACTAGGAGCTCTCCCTTAGGCCTCTCTGAACATCCTGGCCTGATGACTCTGGCCCCTAAATTTATACAAAATTTCTCATTATTTAAATATTGGCAATTAAGAAGAAAACCCACTATGCCAAATACAACATGTTTGAAGGCTGAATTCCTTGTTTCTTAGAATAAACTGAGGTTCAGATGGGTGACAGCTGTTGGCCAAACTGACTGAAAGCCTGGATTCTATGGTAAAATAAGAACTTCTCAGAGGCCCTTCCTAGACTATGGGGCCTTTTAAGCTGCCTCCCACTGCAGCTGCTGCCCACTTTGCAGACAGCACCCAGCAGCTGGGAGCTTGACAGTTCCCAAAGCACAAGACTGATCTACAGCAGCCTTCTCTCTTGTGATAAATCTAGATTCTAGATTCTTTTAAAATGTTGTAGAAGGGGCTTCCCTGGTGGTTCAGTGGTAAAGAATCTGCTTGCCAATGCAGGGGGACACAGGTTCGATCTGTGGTCAGGTAAGATCCCACATGTCGCAGAGCAACTCAGCCCTTGCACTACAGCTACTGAGCCCACACGCCTACAGCCCGTGCCCTGCAACAAGAGACCACTGAGATGAGAGAAGCCTGGCCACCACAACTAGAGTATCCTGGCTTGCCACAACTGGCAAAGGCCCTCGCACAGCAACCCCGCATAGCCATAAAATAAATGAATAAATCTTAAAAAGAAAAAGTTGTAGAGGGCAGTGTGGCAGCAAATCAAGTCCCAGGACCCCAAAGATCTCAATTCCTTAATTTAAAGCGCCGTATTTCTACATAATTCTTGAACTCAACTTCAGTGTGAATCTACTCAACAAATTCCCCCTGAGGTGTTCCCCAGTTAGGGGACAGAACCAGCAGGAGGTTTGTGAGGCAGAGTTTGCCTGATTGTCATCTTTAGGTGCTACTCTTCCTGTATTTTATGCCTGGGGAGAATGGTGGAAAATACATGAAGGAATTGAGGATTTGTAAGGCTGGTTCACACTGACATGTAAGGCTTATGGCCTCGTGAACATGCTCTAACTATACTGACCCTCATATTTCTTCTTTCTAGCCCATGCTCTAACACGTTTGTTCTGTTAGTACCAAATTGTCCACAGTGAACAGAGGTGGCAATTGTTCTCTGCTCAGCATTATAAATACCATATTGTGATGCTCTCTGAGTCCAGGATTCTCTGTGATTTGGTTACCTAAAAGCCAAGTAGTTCCTGGCTTACTGTTAGGTCCTCTCCATTTTCCATCAGCCCATGAAAAAGCCTCCCACCAGTTTTTCCTTGGAGTTCTAGCTTACATTTCTCAGCTTCTTCCTTGGCTTCAGGGAAACAACCAGCTCAGGAGAATCTTGGATACTAACCTACTGTCTAACTCACCACAGAAGCCAATGCTAAGGTCTATTTTGTCTTAAGAGTAAAGGTTGAAAGTAAGCAAGGCTATTGCCACTAACAAATGTAGTTTGAGGTCCAAGAACTTTTCCTTGTCCATATGGTCTTGATGGGACTGTTCAGTTGGCCTTCTCCCTTGACAGAACTTAATTTTGGTTCCCCAGAAAGCAGAACCTGACATAAGGACCGTTTGGGAGGTTATCCATGAAAACAGTGAGGGAAAGAGGAAGTGATAGAAGTGAGGGGAAGCAAATAAAGGGTGCATCAGTGAGAAAGAACCCTTCTACAAGCCCGGACAGAATACAGCACAGAATTATCCCACTGAAAGGAAAGGAAGCAGGGGTATTTATCCTCCAACTCTTGGCTTCACTGGCTACAGCTTGCTCCTGAGTTAACTCTGGCATTTTTAGCCTGCCCTGCTAGCTGAGCTCAGTCTAAGGGCCAGAGGACTCAACAGGTAGAGAGACCCCTGAGATGGTACAGGAACCGCCTGCAGGTAATCTTTGGGGTGGTCGGTGGTAAACGAGTAGGGCAGTGACTGCACCTGATGCAGGGGAGACCAGCTCCAGTCTGGTCAGGCCTCAGCCATATGATTAATTCCTTTTGAGCACATCACCCCAGCAGAGTCAATAACATAGTTCCCTGCAATTTGATGTTGTTGTCGTTCAGCCTCTCAGTTGTGTCTGACTCTTGGCAACCCCATGGACCACAGCACGCCAGGCTTCCCTGTCCTTCACCATTTCCCGGAGCTTGCTCAAACTCATGTCCATTGAGTCTGTGATGCCATCCAACCATCTCATCCTCTGTCGTCCCCTTCTCCTCCTGCCTTCAACCTTTCCCAGCACCAGGGACTTTTCTAATGAGCTCTTCGCATCAGGTGGCCAAAGTATTAGAGCAATTTGATGTACTAATGCTTTTTCTGGGGGCCGTAAGTATAATGTAGGCTGGAGCTGCTTATGGCCTTCTTCCTTGGCTGCTTGGAAGAAAATATGAGAAATAGATTCATCAGTTTGGATATACCGGTGTGACTTTCAATATAAAGGTCTGCGCCAGAGATAGTTTGGTAATCATTTGGATGTTATATCAAATAAAGGTGGAAGAAATGAGGGATCACTGTAGAGGCGTCAGCAGGAAGGTATCTCACTGGCCTCACACAAAATCATCAAGTAAAAAGTCAGGCAGGACTGAAGAGCCTGTTGCTTTGGAGGACATCATTTGTCATCACCAGATCTTCCGTTCTGAGTGTGCCATAACAACATGTAGTCTTCAGTTAGTGTACCTGGGACTCATCCCAGCAGGTAGATGTGGAGTGTGAAATGTGTGAGAGTATCTAGCTTTCCTGACAATTAGCTTCCCTTCCCTTCAATGACTCTGGGTAATAATTGGAAAAGCAACTTATATATTAAAGGACATTTTGTCTAGTGTTGCAGATTTTACTGGCTTTTCCCTTAACATGAACTTTACCTCTCAAACACGAGAAGACCCATTAACTCACCTTAAATTTTCAATTATATACACACACATACGAGGTGACTCATTGGAAAAGACTCTGATGCTGGGAAAGGTTGGGGGCGGGAGGAGAAGGGGACGACAGAGAATAAGATGGCTGGATGGCATCACCGACTCTGTGGACATGAGTTTGAGTGAACTCCGGGAGTTGGTGATGGACAGGGAGGCCTGGCGTGCTGTGATTCATGGGGTCGCGGAGAGTCGGACACGACTGAGTGACTGAACTGAACTGAACTGAACATGTATGTAAAAATAGGTAAAATCTGAATTAAGGCCCATAGTTTACAGTATTGTAGTAATGTCAATGTCCTGGTTCTGATAATTATATCATGGTCATATAAAATTTATCATTGGGACAGGGTGAGTGAAAGGTACATGGGAACCTTCTGTGCTATTTTTGTAATTTCTATGCAAGTCTAAACATTTTTCAAAATAAAGGGGAGGAAATCCTTGTGGAACTGGTCATATTAGAATCATAATCTCTAATTTATTTAATGGTTAAAATGAAAAAGACTGATGATACCAAGTGTTGGCAAGGATGTGGCACAATGGGAAGAAATTTTGGAAAAATAATTTGGTAGTAACTACTGTTGAATGCAAGCATAACACATGAAGCGGCAATTCTATTCCTAGGTGTGTCCTGGTTTATATAAAAGTCAAAACCAGGTAAAATTGAAATATAGAGTTTAGAAGTGGTTATCTAGGAGGAAAAGGGGGGACTAATCATGATGGGAGCTTCTGGGGGTGTAAACAATGTTGTATTTCTTGACTTGGAAGATGATCACATGAGTGTTCATTTTGTATTAATTAATTGAACTCTACTTTGTGCACTTTTCCTGTTGTCTGTTATACTTTGAAGTGAAATTAAAAAGTTAAAAACAAAGTGAACAGAATTGTAGAAAGATTCAATGATTTTAACATTTTTTCTACGTTTACTAATACAAAAATGTAGCCAAGTTATTAGGTTAGATGGAACTATGGAACTATGATTTCCATCTCAAAGGTGCATGGGAAAATGGGAGCCTGGGGGAAGGAGTTGCCTCCCCTGACATAAGAAAACTAAACTGAAGAAAATTTTCACCTGATTTCTTTCTGCATGTCTTAAAGCTCATTCAATTTGCCTTAATGTTTCTGTTTTACAGAGAGCTAGCAATGGCAACCCACTCCAGTACTCTTGCCTGGAAAATCCCATGGACGGAGGAGCCTGGTTGGCTGCAGTCCATGGGGTCGCTAAGGGTTGGACACGACTGAGCAACTTCACTTTCACTTTTCACTTTCATGCATTGGAGAAGGAAATGGCAACCCATTCCAGTGTTCTTGCCTGGAGAATCCCAGGGACGGGGGATCCTGGTGGGTTGCTGTCTATGGGGTCGCACAGAGTCTGACACGACTGAAGCGACTTAGCAGCAGCAGCAGCAGTCTACTGGGCAGCAGCTTTCATTGGTACCATTTTTTGCAGCTAACTTATAATGCCTACCTCTCACCTGGTTATCCCAACGTTTTACATTTACCTCACCATCCTAATTTACCTATAAAAACAGCTTCTATTTTATTATAAAAAATAATTTTACAAAATAAAGATTGTAAGCATGACACTCAACCATATGCCTCATTCCAAATTCTCTTAGGGTGTCTGTTGATGATATGTGTAATAAATATTTACACGGCTGTAATCAGTATTCATACACTTCTCCTTTTCACTTAACCCTATTTTCCTACACATACTTTTTATTTTGACTGCGTTCACCTATTTGTCATAGTAGGTAGCTACAAGGTGCATGCATGCGTGCTAAGTCACTTCAGTCATGTCCAACTCTTTGCGACCCTATGAACTGTAGACCAGGCTCCTCTGTCCAAGAGATTCTCCTGGCAAGAATACTGACGTGGGCTGCCATGCCCTCCTCCAAGGAATCTTCCTGACCCAGGGATTGAACCCATGTCTCGACATCTCCTGCATTAGCAGGCAGGTTCTTTACCACTAGCTGCCACCTGGGAAGGCCCAGCTAGCTACAAGGTATTCTGTCTTAATTATCTATGCTGAGCCTTTTTTGACTTATTCTAATGTTCACAGGAAGCACAATTCCTCTGTATCCATCTCTAATGGGTCAGTCTGGACCAATTGTTTCACTTCTGCTTTTTCCTCAAAGTTGCAACCCTATTATTTTCACCAGTCATGTCAAAACAGGGTTCAAGAAGTAACAGGTTAGAATGTGTGAGTCCTCCCAAGTAATTTCTTACCAAGAAATTTCTTACCTCATTGATCCTTTATGCCTTGTTTCATCTTATGTTGCTCATCTATCTAGGACCCATTTCATGCTGTCATTATATTTAAAAATTATCTCATGGGTCAGTGGCTGAAAGAAAGTAAAGGTATGATAACCTGTGAACTCCAGATTATGATTCACAGTGGAAAGCACACTATATTCTATACCTCATTCCTTCTTCAGTACAAGCATCTACAGGAAAAAGTGAGGAGGGGTAAGAGGCAGGATTATCTGTTCTTCAACAAATTTTAACTTAACCCTCCTCATCTGAACTAGTCTCCCTCATGCTGATGAAAAAGGATGATGTCACCCAGCATCCTTTGCTGTAGCCACATCATCTGAATTAAGACAATCCTTCCAGAAAAACAAACATCACATAATAACATGTATATATGAAATCTAGAAAGATGGTACTGATCATTATACTTGCAGGGCAACAAAAGAGATGCAGACATAAAGAACAGCCTTTGGTGACAGTGGGGGAGGGAGAGAGTGAGATGACTTGAGAGAGTAGTATCAAAACATATACACTATCATATGTACAATAGATAGCCAGTGGGAATTTGCTGTATGATGCAGGGAACCCAAAGCTCTGTGACAACCTAGAGGGGTGGGATGGGGAAGGAGGTTTAAGAAGGAGGGGACAGTTGTATGCCTGTGGCTGATTCATGCTGATGTATGGCAGAAACCATCACAATATTGTAAAATAATTATCTTCCAGTTAAAAAAAAAAGAATCCTTTTCCTGTGGCTCAACAGTTTTGCATGGTCTGGTCAAACTGAGTCAACATTTTCAAAGTATGAGTATGCACATTTTTTTTTGCTATTTATTTATGATGCAAATAAATGTTACTGAATGTGTTTTGGAACCTTAGTGGACAAAGCGTCAGATGATAAGGAAATGGGGAAGAATCTAAACTTTCAAATTGTGTCTTAAGCAAAAAATTTCCTTCTGAAAGTATTTTTACAATATGTGGAATTTTCCTGGAACAAATCTCTACTTAATAAAATCAGATCTCCTGGGAATTCCCTGGTAGTCCAGTAGTTAGGACTCAGCGCTTTGGAGGGAGGGGGCGGGGTTCCATCCCTGGTCACCTGGTCCCATAACTAGGATCCCACAGGCTGCGCGGTATGGGGGTCAAAAAGAAAAAAAGAAATAATGAAGTTGTCCACTTTGACCCCTCTTCCGATTTAAATCAGGTCCCCTTTATAACCTTAAAAAAAGATAAAAGCAGATCTGTAGAGTCAACATTTTTGATGCCTATATTCACGGTCATGTTCTAGTCACCAACCACAAGACCACCAGAGGGCGCTCCTTCCCTGTCGATCCAGCCTTCGTCAGCGACTGAAAATTCACGTTTAACTTGGCTTTTATACTCTGGAAAAATTTTACATTTAATCCATAAATATTTACCTAGAATTTATTGTGCTGCCAGGAGAAGGGCTAGGTTCCCAAGATCAGAATGAGCTAGTCAGAATTGTGTTCGTCGCAATTCCTAATAGCAGACGCTAAGAGCATAGCAAAAGCTCAAAGTAAATAGCCGGCAACAAGGTGGGATAAGTGAAGTTTCTAGATCTGTGGAGTTTGTTATTTAAATACTGGTCCTGGTTTTAGAAGCCAGAGGCTTCCCAGGTGGCTCAGTCGTAAAGAATCCGCCTGCCAAAGCAGGAGACGCGGCTTCTATTCCTGGGTCCGGAAGATCCCCCGGAGGAGGAAACGGTAATCCACACCAGTATTCTTGCCTAGAACATCCCATGGGCAGAGGAGCCTGGCGGGCTACAGTTCATAGGTTTGCAAAAGAGCAGGTCACGACTTAACGACCAGACAACACAACAATTCATTAAGAGATATAAGATTGCTTGCGCTCTGTAACCAGGACATCGATCTCCGCCCTAAGGTACTTTGTAAACCAGAGCCAGAGACCTGTCCTTCAGTTCAGTTCAGTCGCTCAGTCGTATCCGGCTCTTTGCGACCCCATGAATCACAGCACGCCAGGCGTCCCTGTCCATCACCAACTCCCGGAGTTCACTCAAACTCATGTCCATGGAGTCGGTGATGCCATCCAGCCATCTCATTCTCTGTCGTCCCCTTCTCCTCCTGCCCCCAATCCCTCCCAGCATCAGAGTCTTTTCCAGTGAGTCCACTCTTCGCATGAGGTGGCCAAAGTATTGGAGTTTCAGCTTTAGCATCAGTCCTTCCAATGAACAGCCAGGATTGATCTCCTTTAGAATGGACTGATTAGATCTGTCCTTAGGTGGCTCCAATAGTTAGCCCCGCAATTTCAAGTCCCCCATCCCCTCCTTTTTTTCAGGGCTTCCCGCAGTTCTCTTACAGTTCAATTCTGCTCCAGATCAACACTTCAGTTGCCCCCAGGCCCAAGGACAAAGAATTACCCTTAGCAGCCACACCTGGCTCCGCCCATTCTTTTTTCGATTTAAAACCCGCGGGCTTTTCCTGTTCTTCATTCCTAGACTTCCTGTTTTGATTCTCGCGACAGTTAGGAGACCTCGCGTGAAGTTTGTTTTGCGACCCCTTCTGCGTTTGAGACCTGCATTCCTGTGTGTCTGCTTACCCCCATCTCATCAGAGTTCCTCTAGTCAGGAGTGGCGTCTACGCGGCTAAGGACCCCCTAAATGAAAAGGCTTGGCTGCGTTGAAAGTTACAGACCGCTTCCGAGAGCTCGACTTCACGAGCCCTTGGTGCGCATGCGGATCCTGTTCCTCTGGGCGGTCCAGAGGCCCAGGCCGAGGCCCGGCCCCAACCTCAGGGTTGATGAAGAGGCCAGCCCAAGCCGCTCTATCTCGGGCCAGCTCCTTCTGGACCGAGCCTGACTGAATAACGTCCCCTCCCTGGCTGCAGAGCTCAGTTTCCGACCCTACAAACTACTGCCGCGCAGCTTCTGTAGGCTGCTGGGGGCAGGCCGGGGCGGGGTCTGGCAGACCCCGGGTACCGCGGGCAGGCCTCCAGGAATGCTCTCTTCCCCGCCCCCAGCCCAAAGTGCCACGTTGGCGCTAGTGGCGGCCTCGAGACCGAATGCCTCCGGCGCTGCCTGCCTCTCAAACATAACCTGTAATTCCGACCCGGAGCGCTGCCCATTGGGGTGTTTCCCCGCCCACCGCTCCCTGCAGCCGCTAGTCGCCTGGAACTCCTAATCACCGGCTCCTGGGGTTGAAGCACCTGCCGGATGTGGGGAGGGAGGAGGCGGCCAGATGTGAGGAGGCAGAATTAAGCGCTGAGTCTCTTGGCGACTTGCTAGGAAAGTGGAGTGGAGAGGCCTGCAATCTCCCTTGGGCGGCGGGGAGATGTTAGTTGGCTTTGCCTGCAGGAGTGTTCGACTTGGCACCAGAATTCCTACTGCTTTGCCATTATGCAGATCTTCTAGCGGATGGGACTGTAAAGTCAGATGCTACAGGGCCTAGCCTTTCAACCAACTCTAGCTTCTCAACTACCCTCCTCTCCCATCCTACCCCCTAGTCCCTACGCCCATCCCAGCCTACCCCACCCCAACTCTGGTCCTTTCCCAGCTTGGGTGTCCGGTTACTGCTCTTCTGTTCTGTGACTTTGGCCCAGGCTAGGGGGAAGTGGCCCAGGAGGGTCCCGTGCGGCTGCATAAAATTGGCAGCTTCAGAACAAGGGGAGGGGGTGGGGTGTGCGACGTCGATGGGGCGGGGAGAGGGGGCGGAGGAGCTGATCTCCGAGTGCAAGTCAGTGGGCTCTGTCAGAGAGTCTCAAGTCGGAGCAGAGGTGGCTGACGGGTTCTTTCCACTGCCTGCTCTTTTTGGACAGGAGTCGGCTGCTCTGAGGGGCATAGTCCCGGACACTAGGTGAGCCGCTCTGGGCCCCAGGGCATCACCCCCCGCAACACGCACGCACGCGCGCGCGCACACACACACCCCTCCGCCCTACTCCCTTTCCACCTTTGCTAACAACTCCTTCTGGGACCATCCGTCCGCATCCACCTCTGGGGCAGGAAGCTTCAGAGTTGGATGGGTGGTGGTGTTGATGCCTGTGTGTGCTTGAGCTTTACCACTCCCTCCTCTCACCTCTTCCCAACCCTCAAGAACAGCCCAATCAATTACCACCCAGCATAACTGATGACCCCTTTAGGGTCACTCTGCCTCCGTGTCCAGGGTCTACTTGATTCCGAGGTAGCAGGGGAGGGGGCAGTCCTAGGGTTCAAGTTGGTAAGAGGAACAGGGAGGTTGCTTCTGACCTTCCTGACCTGGCTTTCCTTCCCGGCAGGGTGCCACTCACGCGCTGATGCCCCGAGTGCTCTCAGGGCTTCCAGCTAATCATGCCACAGCCGCCCGCCGCTGCCTTGGCGCTTCCCCTGCTGCTGCTGCTGTTATTGCTGGTGGTGCGGACGCCGCCTCCGACTGGCGCGCGGCCATCCCCAGGTCCTGATTACCTGCGGCGCGGCTGGCTGCGGCTGCTGGCGGAGGGCGAGGGCTGCGCTCCCTGCCGGCCAGAAGAGTGCGCCGCGCCGCGGGGCTGCCTGGCCGGCCGGGTGCGCGACGCGTGCGGCTGCTGTTGGGAATGCGCCAACCTCGAGGGCCAGCTCTGCGACCTGGACCCCAGCGCCCATTTCTACGGGCGCTGCGGCGAGCAGCTTGAGTGCCGGTTGGACGCAGGTGGCGACCTGAGTCGCGGAGAGGTGCCCGAGCCGTTGTGTGTCTGCCGCTCGCAGCGCCCGCTCTGCGGTTCCGACGGCCGCACCTACGCCCAGATTTGCCGCCTGCAGGAGGCGGCTCGTGCTCGGCCGGACGCCAACCTCACGGTGGCGCATCCCGGGCCCTGCGAATCGGGTACGCACGGCCCAGGGCCCCGATCCCCGGCACTTGGGGCTCTTTGTGGTGTTGCTCCCGGGTACTGGACGGCGTGTATGTCTGGCCAGCGGAGTGAAAAAGATGAGGCCAGGGAGGCCTCGAGTCCATTATGAGTTTACTCTCGGGGTTGGTCCGCGGAGGCCGCCCCTGAAGGTGGGGGTCCGGAGCTTTGTCAGCAAGCGGCGTGTGCTGGGGTGCGTCCAATATCCAGAGCCTGCTGGCAGAGACCAACCCTCTGAGAGAGCAGGCACATAGTTAACGCTTGGCCTCAACTTTGAGCGAGTGAAGGGAGACTCTCGGACTGCCCAGGCCTCCGGAACACAGGCAGGGAGACGGGTTCCTGTGAGATGCAATCAAGTTTCCTTTGAGCAGCTTCCTAAAGCCAGTGCTTAGTTAACCTAGGCTCCGAACCTCTCCTTTAGGGATCAGTGGAGGAGGGGGGCTCTCCCATCTTCTCCTCCCCCATCCCAGGGGGCTGAGGGCCATTCAAGCCTGAAGTTTTCTTTGGCTGCTTTAGTAACCTTCACTTCCTGAGCCCCTTTGAGGGGTATGGTTTGGCTGGGGCTGCTGGGAAAACAAACGCTCTGCGGGAGCTTCCCTCAACAACTCTAGGCTCTCTGCCTGCTGCCCAGATTGGTTTCAGTGTCTTTGCCTTTGCCATGTGGCTGCCCCACCTCCCCAGGGTCGGGTGGGGAAAGGGCTGCTTCTCTGGACTTTGGCAGCTGGCACCTGGTAGGAGAAGGGGAAGATGCGGGGGAGGGAGGTGCTGCTTATGAACACATTAGGTCGGGAGCCTGGAGGACAGAATGAGGACAGGGGAGCAATCAGGGACAGCCTGAGGCTGCCAAGCTGAGGTGTGGGTCTCTGTGCTTGTTCATGCAGCTTGTCTGCCTGTCCATTTCCATCTCTGCGCTCCTACCCTTGTGTGTATCTGCAACTACATTTGTATGTACTACCTGTGTGTACCTGTCGTGTTTATCCATGAGTATTTACCTCAGTATATATTGTGTTCCTTCACAAACACATTCGAAATGGTTTGTATGGGGTCCTTGCTAGGCTGGGTGTGCCATTCTATTCTCAGGCCTTCCATCTCTACCTCCAGCACCCCAGATCCTGTTGCACCCATATGACGTTTGGAATGTGACAGGGCAGGATGTGATCTTTGGCTGTGAAGTGTTTGCCTACCCCATGGCCTCCATAGAGTGGAGAAAGGACGGCTTGGACATTCAGCTGCCAGGGGATGACCCCCACATCTCGGTGCAGGTAGGGGCAGGGAGCAGAGGCCCCCCCAGGGCAGCCCAGGGTCCTCCTAGAAGAATACTGCTGACTCCTCCTGGCTCCAGTTTAGGGGTGGACCGCAGAGGTTTGAGGTGACAGGCTGGCTGCAGATCCAGGCTGTGCGTCCCAGTGATGAGGGCACCTACCGCTGCCTGGCCCGCAATGCCCTAGGGCAGGTTGAGGCCCCAGCTAGCCTGACAGTCCTCACACCAGGTAAGGGAAAGCCCTGAGCTGTGGGGGCTGGGGGAAGGTGGTGGATCAGGCCCTTGACTGTGTGTCCAGGTGTGGTGTGCAGGTGGGTACACACACAGACATGGCTTTCCCACAGGCTGGGATACGTGGGCACTGACCGTGCCTCTCTTCTGTTCTCTCCCCTTTGTCCATATGTGTTTGCAGACCAGCTGAACTCCACAGGCATCCCCCAGCTCTCATCTCTGCACCTGGCTCCTGAGGAGGAGGCTGAGAGTGAAGAGGGCGGCGAAGATTACTACTAGGTGCAGATCTGTGGCCCGTGGGGTGGGTGAGTGGGGGTAGTTTTCATTCCTGCTCTTGAAAAGATCTGGAAAGGCCGAGCAGGACCCCTTCACAGATTGATTGAATGCCTTTAGTGGGAGAGATGTGATGGTGATGGGAGAGACAAAAATTGGAGGAGGGTAAGAAGAGAGCTAGAGACTAGGGGAGGGGGGATGCAAAGGGGCCCATGCAGGAGATGCTCTGGTTAGGATAGTCTCTTGTGTGGACCAACTAGGCAAAACGTAACAGTTGCCTGCTGGTCTGTAGGCTAGGTGGGTAGGTGGGTGAGTGGGTGGCTGGCTGGCTGGCTGGGGAGGAGCAGAGCTGAGACACAGGCGTGCAAACACCAGGATCGTCCACTTCTTTTTAGCAACCCTCCCTCCAACCCTGCTCAACCAGTCTTCTGACTGCTCTTCTGCATAGATCCTGCTCTTATTTTCCTAGAGCTCAATCTTTGCCTAACCTCAGTTTCAGTTCAGTTCAGTTCAGTTGCTCAGTCATGTCCTACTCTTTGCGACCCCATGAATCACAGCACACCAGGCCTCCCTATCCATCACCAACTCCCGGAGTTCACCCAAACTCATGTCCATCGAGTTGGTGATGCCATCCAGCCATCTCATTCTCTGTCGTCCCCGTCTCCTCCCACCCCCAATCCTTCCTAGCATCAGTTTACCCTTCCTCAAAACTCACTTTCTAGAAAATTTCCCTCTCATAAATCCCAGTTCACTTACTGTTTGGTGTTTGCCATCTGCTGTCCAGGAGAGCCTGGACATAGAGCATATTTTATTTAGCTCAGTGCAGTAAGATGGGCATTTGGTCATGTCTAATTTTTCTGTCATTCTAGAAACTCCATGCGGGCAGCAACATATCTTATACCACTTTGTACTGGAGAGTGCCTAGCGCAGGACTAGGCACAGTAGGCGTACAATAAAGACTTATGAAACAAGCTGAGCCACACAGATGGTTCATACAGATTTGCACACAGAGACCACATTTCTCTAGGAGGCCTTCCAGGGTACTAGGAATCTGGCTTCCAGAAGTTGGAAGTCCTGCTCTCTAAGCACGTGCCTGCCAGATGTAGAGGAAGCTTGAGCTGCACACCCCCTCACCCTCCTCCAAGGGCAGGAAGGCTGGAGTCATCAGATTGGGAGGGAGGGTATCCTCCCAGTCTGCACTCCACTGCGGCTGATCTAGAGACAGATTGCCTGCGCCTCTGTCCCCTCCCCAGGCAGAGTGGGGAACCAGATCTGTGCGGGTAGGACCCAGTAGGAAAGCATAAATTGGATGGACGAGGGAAGAAGTTTGGTCACATGTATGAGCCGCACCCTAGGATTTCCCCACGAATCCGCCCATTTTCCGGCTGAACTCAGACAAAGTCATGTTAAGTCTGTTTTCTCATCTGCTCCAACTGACATGTCCTCTCTCTGGAGGTCCCTCACAGAGCCCTACTCTTTCGCTCCTGAAAGCTCTCTCCACCCTCTCCTTACCTAGCCCAGGGACACTGGTGAGGCGCAGTGTTTATTGACTGGTTGAAGGAGAAAATGAAAGCTTAAGTTCGAGAGGCCAAGACCCTGTGTGTGGCTGTCAAGGGCCTCCTACGCGCCTGGGCTCCGCCCGAAGCCTGGCGCCACAACGAGAGAAGTCGTGGTTGGCTCAGTGTCTGAGCTTGTCCTCTGAGGCCCAACGCAGGGAGCCCGGCCTCTTGGGAGGGGTGTGGCCCAGACCCCAACCCAAGGGCTTGGCCGCACCTCCCGTGGAACCTCATTGCCGAGTCCTAGCTAGAGTCCGGAGTTTCCTGGAGCTGTGCTCAACAGCTCGAGCGGGTTGAATGCATACTTGGGGCAAATTCTAAGTCGACAGCGAAATCAGGAATAGGGATGTGAGCGGTGTGGCGGCGATTGGGGGGAGGAGCAGGCCATTAAGAGTCTGGACCAGAAGGAGGTCTGCTCTGCGCTGGAAGAGGGGACGGGGATTTGGGTCCCCGGAATCCGCCTGGGAATCAGCCCCTGACTTGTTCTTCGCCACTACTCCTGGCCAGCTGGGCTCAAAGACGCCCCCTGGCGGGCCCATCAATCCTATTGCTCCCGCTTGGAGAGCAGAGGCTCTACTAGATCCTAGAGGGTCACACGCGTCCCCAGAACCTGTACTCCCCGATTGGATTTGCAGACTTTACAGGATGTTCAGGTGCAGCCTCCTTCTAGCTTCAGTTTTCCCCTCCGCGGCGCAGCAGATTCAGGCCCCACAGCCTTGACTAGGAGGAACCCCTGCTGCCTCCCTCGCACAACCCCCTTCCCCCGCCTCTGCTCCAGCGGACAGGCTTTAATAACGTCGCTGGGAAGTGACATGCGATTTATTATTAAAGTAATGCGGGGATGGGAAAGGTTTAATAAACGCTCTGCAATGCCGAGGATTATTCTCTGCAAATAAATGAGAGCGGGGGAAGCGTTTTAATAAATAATTTCCCGCCGCTCCCGGGGGAGAAGAGGGAAGGGAGAGGGGGAAGGGGAAGCCGAGCTGCTGCCAGAACTCCCGGCTTCGCTTCCGCACGGGTTTCCAAGCCTTTCGTCCTAGGTTGCTCACACCTGACATGTGAGGTTCCAGCAGAGCTGACTCGCAGTGGTCTAGGTCTGAGGAGGAAGAGGCTCTGTCCCCTCCTCCCCCCTCCCCCCTCCCCCCATCCCTGTGATTTTAAGTAGTTTGCCTAAGATGTGGAATGCACTTCTATCCAGCCCTCAACCAGAGGTCTGGAGTCAAGACTGGACCAGAGCAGGAAGGGTTAAATTTAGACCCGCCCCTCCCTCACGGGGGTTCTAAGTCTCAGGGCCTGGCCATGCCCCTCCCGGCTTTCTGCTGGCCCGGGCTGGGCGTCCATGCAGGATGTGGAAGTAACCTGTGGCAGGGAGTTGTGTGTACAGGTGTGTAGGTGCTACACGTGTTCAAATGACCCTGGCTCACTCTTCAGACCATTTGGGGAATAGAGCCACTGAAACCAGTTGCTGGTTGTTAGCTCGAAGGCTTCAAGGAAGTGTCCTGAGCCGAGCTGGTATGAACAGAGGGAGTCCAGGTGAAGCCCACCTCTTAGCTCTTTGGTGAACTCGTGTGTGTGTGTGTGTGTGTGCTGTGTGCTGTGTGTGTGTGTGTGTGTGTGTGTTTACGTACTCGAGGGCTGAGCAGAACTGGAGCTCCAAGGGGGAATCCACTTCTCCAACAGAAGCCTGGAGGCACGAGAAGATGAATCTGATTTCAAAGAGGGCCGAGGCTGCAGACCTTGGAGACAAGTCCTTGGCGTTGGTAGGTAGGGGACACCTGCTCGGCAAGTTCTGTGCCCGAGAGACATCTCTGGCGACACCTCTGGCAACCCGGCGCGGGTGAGGGGGAAGCAGGGTAGGGGTGGGGCGGAACGAAGGGTACAGGAAGCAGAGAAAGAGTGCCATCTGGTGGTTATTTCTGGTTGCGGCAGCCAAACCTGGGTCTAGGGTCTTGAGACAGTTAATTTGGAAAAATTTGAGTAAAAAGGTGCTTGGATTTGTGTTTATATATGTATGGTAAGGTGCACATGTATATGTGGTATATATAAGATGTCTATAATATGTTTGTAGTAGTTATGTGTGTATTTGTGTGTCTACATGCGCTGTATACATTTTATAGACACATATTTATGTACCGGCTTCCCTTGTGGCTCAGCTGGTAAAGAATCCACCTGCAGCATGGGAGACCTGGATTCGATCCCTGGGTTGGGAAGGTCCCCTGGAGGAGGGAAAGGCTACCCACTCCAGTATTCTGGCCTGGAGAATTCCACGGACTGTATAGTCCATGGGGTCGCAAAGAATCGGACATGACTGAGCGAGTTTCACTTTTATACTTTCATATGTGTGTACATCACAGTATGTTATGTATGTAGATTATATAAAGGCATATATATGTATGCAGATAACCATGTAGGTGCGTGTATGTATGTCTGTATATAAGCACTGTATATATAGATGTGCTGTTATATGTTGTTTTGTTGCTTTTTAGTTGCTAAGTCATGTCTGACTCTTTTTGTGACCCCATAGACTGTAACCTGCCAGGCTTCTCTGTCCATGGAGTTTCCTAGGAAAGAATATTGGAATGGATTGCCATTTTGTCCTCTAGAGGACCTTCCCAACCTAGGAATCAAACTCTCGTCTTCTGCATTGGCAGGCAGATTCTTTACCACTGAGCCACCTGAGAAGCCCCTTGTTATATGTATTTAGCTGTATACATACATGTATTTGCAAATACATATTCCATTAAATGCCATTCTATCACCAAATATTTATGTGCCAACACTGCTCTTGGGGCTGGAGATACACCACAAAAAAGCACGTTGTCTTTGCCCTCATGGAACTTAACATTCTGTTCTAAGAAGTGCATGTGAATTAATTACATACATGTATATTTACAGGATTGCTGTGTAGCTCTGCTTACATATATATGTGTGAGGAATAGACGGGCTTGAATACTCTGATGGGCTTGGAGATTCTCTGTTTTTTTGCTTAAACATTCAGGGCCCATTGCCTAGGACTCGTAAGTATGTAGGCAGTTGAAGGCAAAGGGAAAGAGGCTGGAGACATAGGCTGATAACCTTCTAGGATAAGTTTTGGATATTTCCTCTGAATGAATAGGTTCTTTTAAACAGGGAACAGCTATGTAAATTCACTTAGAGTGATGAAATGTCAATGAAGATCAAGTCTCACCTTTACTCAAAGCAGAGCAACTTAGGAGGAAGGGTGATGGGTTGGGGGGATGGGTGAGAATGGAGTCTGGGAGACTGGAGGTAGGAATAGGTTCTTGGAGGACGGTGGTAGGGGCATTTAGAGACTGGAAGGGATCTGATCTGGGAGGTAGTGATGGGAGCTCTGGGACTTAGTTGTAGATAATGGGGGTGGTTTGAGAACCCTTGAGGAGGGATGAGCTGGTGGACAGAGTTAGGGTCTGAGGGGAGTAATGAGGTCAGGATAAGGGATGGGCTTGGGGAAGGGTACAGAAGCAGAGGCTCTGGTGGCAGGGAAAACCAATCTTGGGGTGGAATTTGGAGGCCAGCTCTGATGGGAGTCATTCTTTCCTTTCTCCCACCCCTTCCTTTTCTATGCGGGAGCCCCTAATATTCTTCTCTAGTCCTCTCTCCTCAAGCTGGGTCCCAGACATGCTGTAGACAGAGAAGAGCTCAGGCTCCAGGACTCTGCCTGCCTTAGGTAACTCCCTGGTGGCTGAAGGAGGCAGAGCTGTCCCACGAAGCTCCATCCCAGCCCTCTGGGCCATTGCCTGCCCCGCTGCCATTACCAGCTTCCAGACTGGGCTCAGCCCAGGGGTTTCAAACAGCTGTGACCTCGAAAGGTCACAGAACATCCCCTCACCACACACACATTTCCAAGACTGAACTAGGAAAGGTGCTTCCAAATCATTTCTTCCTTCTCTCCTTTTGCTGGATGTTCTCCAGACACAGTCGAGGCCAGAAGTCTTCAGGTGCCATCCTCACTCTTGGTCTGTGGTAACTCCTCACGCCTGGCCCTTCTTCTCAGCCTCCTGTGCTGGGCTGCTTCACCCTAAGTCAGAGTTCATGTCCCTTCATTGCCTCGCCTTCCCTTCTTCAGTCCTTTTCTCCCCAGAGTTGAGCTCTTAGGTCCCCAGATTGTGACCCCAGGGATGAAGACACAGGCTGGTTCCTGGCCCGGCTTTATTTTCAGTATCTTCTCTGCCATCTGGGTAACTGAGAGCTCTCGGAAGAGGGTGAACAGTTAGGAAAATCAGTTTTGGTGACAAGTGCTACCGCACAATCAAGGTTCACCCTGTCATAATGGGCAGCACCATGGGAGGCAGGATGGACTTGAGGGTACTGAAATGGGGTCATCAGAAGTGAGGGGGTCTTCCAGGATGAGGGTCGAGGGCTCTAGGGACAATTACTTCCTGCTTCCCCTCGGTGCCCCCTTCCAAACCCCAGATCATTAGGGCAGGGCTGGAGAAGGCCCCATAGGCCTTCTGGATGCAGCTGGCTCTCACAGGGGTCCAGGTTCTAACTCTGGCTTCCCTGCTTCCTATGCCCCTCCCCTGGTACCAGAAGGGGTTAAATTCTGGGGGCAGTAGTGGGGCTCTCTAGTGGAAGTGGTCTCTGAAAGTTAATGATGATATTGTTTCTTAGCCTTTGGGCTAAGATCAAGTGAAGGGTAATTATTGGTCTTTGGAACAGAACTGGGGCTCTGTAGGCAAGGACAGGCTGGCGAGGGAACATGAGGTGTGTGGTACTGCTTTTTAAGTGCATACCCTGGGCAAGTCTCTAAGCTTCCCTTCTTCCCAGTCCTCTGCAAAATACTGATAAAATGTCCCCTATAAGTGCTGTGATGAGATTAGAGATCTTGTAAGTAATATCTGAAACACAATAAGTATTCAACAAATGGTCGATTTTACTATTACTTTTTCTGGGTGGGGGAGTTGCATGGAGAAGGGGCAAAGTACCAAGTACAGAGATCCCTGCTGAGGTGTGTGGGTAATCACAGTCCCGTGCCTGCCCATAGGAGGCCTGAGGAATTCAGTCTTAGGAGGAGGGGAAGGGCTATGACAAGGTGGGGATGGGTAGGGACTGGGCTTCCAGGGAGCTTGGCAGCCTTCACCCTCACCCCCGCCCCCTCAGGGACCCCCTGTCAGAACCCAGGGCTTTAGCTCTGTGCTTGGAGGGAGGGGCGCCCTGAAAACTCACTTCCATCCATCTCTTTTATCAGGGTTGCTGAAGGGCTGGAGCTCCAATGGGGCCTCTGATGGGGAACAGATACAGACCAGGCGGAAGCAGCCGGAACAGTGCTGAGTTGGAGCCGAGGACCAGGCCAGGGGGTCAGTGAAGACAGATAAAGCTCAGAGCAGCTGGGGACTCAGGAGACCCATGGGGAGGGGAAGCAGGGGCTGAGGGCAAGCTATGTCCTGTCCTGGGAGGAGGAGAGGTCCGGAAGCTTCTGATGAGGGCAATGTCCATCAAAGACTTCAAATGGCCAGCGGAGGCCTTTAGTGACTCTTTGGGAGGAGGGAAGGGACCCCCTGCCCTAGATGTGTCTGCAGGAAAGCCAGGGTGCCTGTCCAGGATGAGGGTCGGTCCCAGAAGAAATAGCCTGGGAACAGGGTCCAGGCCAGAGTCAGGGCTTCTGGGGGCTATCTTCCCCTTAAGGCAAAGACAGGGAAAAGGTTAGTAAGCAATCCTGTGATTTTAGTTCCTGTTTTAATTAACTTTGAAGGGCTTGGGGCCTCCCTGAACACCAGGGAAAGGAGCAGAGTAGACGTTTATTTTCCTCCTTTCCCTTTTAAAGACAATTTTATTAAATCACTTTGTTTTCATTCTGGCTCAAACATGGGGCATTTAAATGGAAAAGTAATTATTTTACCTTGTTTGCTTATGGTGAGAGGAGAGTCAGGAAAGGGAGGGATGCCGATAAGAGGAAGAGGTTGGCAGCCTCGGGCTGGCGCACATATGCGTGCGCACACAAATACCCAACAGACAGGTCCACACAATCAGGTTCACACTCACAGCAGCCTTAATCACCACACGAAGCCTCTCACACTGACACACATTGTACCCACAGAAAGACATACCTTGCCCACATACCCTCCCAGATGTAGGCACCTCAGTACTTGCAAGCTTGGCGCATCCACCCTCCTGAAGATAAACTTCTTTAGCACCTCCGTAGCTATAGGCGGATGCTCTCTGTCCTACAGGAACACTCCCGACACATCAGGCTCACAGCACAGGCCCCCTCACACCTCACAGGCACCCCCACATACCCCTTACAAGCATCAGGGGGTATGCACACATGTGCACACACCCACCCCCAACATATTTAGACCTTTCCAAGACCATTGAGTTGTATCATCATCAGTACGTACAGATTGAGACACACAATTCTCCTCAAACACACAAGCCCGGGATTTCCCTGGTGGCCTAGTCCTGCCAGCCTTGTGAGGCCAAAGCAAACAAACAGAAATCAAAGGGCACCTGGCAGTGGGTGAGGTGGGATGCTGTCATGAGGAAAGAGGGCCCCCAAATCGACCTACCCGCTAGGCGACTCCGTGCCCGTTTCTCTGTGCCTGTAACATTCTTGGACCGGTCTCTCCATCTCTCCTGACCTTGATTCAGCAGCCTCTGGGACACTAGCCCTGCCTCTCACCCGTTCCCCACCCCAGGCATGCGAGAAGGCCAACAGTTCTCGGGCTCAGCTGCCCTGGCCAGGACCGGGCTCTAACTCGGGCTTCCCCACCTCCTGCCTCCCTCCCCCACTGTGTGGACTGGCCGGCGTCAGACGGGTTAAAACTTGGGTAGCGCACCCCCCTCCACTCCCACCCCTGGCTGATACTTCGAGGGCCGGGTTTGGGGAGGGAGCCGTACCTGTACTTTGTCTTCATCTGTCACCGCTTCTGACAGTCAGATACATCTTGTGGGGGGGTGTGGGGGGCGGGGGAGCAATAATTAACCTCTGCCGCCTCATACCCAATCGCGGCTGCCTGCCTGCCTGCCTGGCCGGTGGACATGACTGCAGGGTCTGCAGAGTGGAGAAAGGTGGGGCGGGGAGGAGAGGCAGGGGGCGAAGGGAGAGCAGGGAGAAGCTGGAGAAGCGCACTGAGAGGAGGGACCCTGGTGTTTTTATTGCCCTGCCAGCCTCTTTTCTGCACCCTTCTCTCCCCTCTCTTCCTGGGGAACTGCGGGAAGTTGGGAGAAGTGATCAGAGAGAGGGGAGAGGGAGAAAGCCACGTGCAGGCACCTCTTCCCGCTGCGGGGTTCAGGACCCTCTTGAAGGTCTGGGGGCTGATTTGGGAGCGCCGTGGTGGGGGGGGGAGTCCTTCATACCCTAGTGGTGTACAGGGACAAGGCGGAGGAAGAGAGTTGGGGGGTGTAGGGTGCGGAGGATGCCGTGCTGGTTTTTCTCATTTGTGGCAGGTGACTCATGCTTGTGTTAAGGACGAATTATTCTTCCAATCAGTGATCAGGGATCAGTCTCATAGGGGCTACCGTTGAAAAGGACTCCAGATTTGGAGTGGAGGATAGAGGATGCTTCTAAAAAGTCAAGTAAGGCTGTGGGGGTGGGGGGATGGGGGTGGTTGGACTCAGCTTGTACAGGAAGAAGACAAATTTGGGCTGGGTCCTTGGATGGAGCAGGTGGGACCAGCCAGACTACCAAGCGCTGGGGTTTGTCCAGGGAGTAGAGAGGAGACAGGAAGGAAAGGTGTTGTTGTCACTGCTGGACTCCTGGGGGTGGGGTGCAGAAGGAAAGGGCCCTGCTTGTCCCCTGGGCAGCCTGAAGGCCAAGAGATTCTAGCTTTCTCTATCTCTTCAAGAAGGTGTTACTCAGATCTGTCATCTGCAGTGTCTGAGAAACAGGACCTTTGCTCTAAGGTCCCTGATTGAGTCGTGGGCACAGTGCTGTTCATGAGTCAGGATCCCTGGTTCTCACCCTGGTTCTGCCACTAGCTAGCGGTGTGACAGAAGATAAGTCATTTAACCTCTCTGGACCTCAGCTTTCTCATTTATAAAGTGGCGGGGGTGGGGGGTTGAGGTGGGTATTGACGAGAGAAACTCTATAGACATTGTCAGGACTCATGTCCGTAATCTAGTAAGATCTGAGGAAACTTAGCAGGCTCAGCTGTGCCCCCACCGCCCCTCACACGTGCTGTGGACCCCTCCCACACTGGAGCAGCACAGACACAGCCCCAGAGTGCATCTCTTTCACACACACACACACACACACAGCCTCCTTGCCCCTTGTACTGTGCATCCCTGGACTTCCAATCATCTATGAAATGTGCTGTGGTTGGGAAGGAGCCCAGGGCCAGGGCACCCCAACAGAAAAGCTGACTCTATACATTTCTGTTAAAAGAAAAACAGAAATGCCTTTGCAGAGAGTGGGGAGTGGAGCACTGGAGGCAGAAAGCTAGCTCCAGAAAGGACTTGCAAGTGGGGAGAAGGATTGTTGGGAGAGGGAAGAGAGCCCTGGAGAGGTGAGGAGAGATAAAGAAGCAGAAGCCTCGGCTCAGCTGCAGGGGACTCACGCTGAGAGTGTGGAGTGAGACGCTGACAGCCCTGTCAGGAAATCACCTCAAAGCTCCCACACCCTGGCCTGCCAGGCTCCATCTCCCCAGGGGAGGGACCCCAGGGAGTCACGCTGCTGTCTGTCCCCTTGATTCCCCTCCCCTCCCCCTAAACACACAGCCCTGCTCCAAGAGAATTCATTTCTGGCTATTATTTTCTTCACCTGAAGAAATGCTGTGCATTTTGACAGCACCAGGGGAGAGGAGAGAAGCAGGAAGAAGTCAAGACTGCCTGGGTTGGGGTCACCTAGGATGGCTCTGTGTGACCCAGAACAATGTGGTGCTTAGGATGGAGCTGGTCTCCTAGGCAAGTGTGGCATTTAAGAAAGAAATGGACTTTTCTGTAATAGTATGGAGTCCAGAGCGGCAGTGGGTCACCCGGGACCCATTAGGAACCCTGGAACAAATCCAGACTCTTGCATAGGCTCAGCCCTGGTGAAGGAGAGGCTTGGAGTTTGGAGAGAATGGTTCAAGCAGCCTTGTTTGTGGAGTGGAGAGTCTATCTCAGCCTTGGAAGTCAGAAATGAGTTCCAGTCATTTGGGGACTATTCTGGGACTTCTTCTCTAGCCCTGCCTCCTTTCTCCCAGCTCCCCTTCTGTGGGAATAGGTCTCAAATTCCAGCCCCAACCCCCACTTCCCCCACTCATCACCTTCATAACTCCCTAGTCTGTTTTTCAAGAATTCTTTTTATTGTTCTTTACTTTTAAAATATAGTACATGAATATATGCTTATGAAAATTTCAAACAATCCAGAAATGTGTAGACAAGAAGCAAAAGCCCCTCTTTCCTCCTTCCCACTAATTCTACTCTCTTCTCCATAAGTTACTGGGGTTAACAATATGGTATGTATTCTTCTAGGTCTTTTACATATTCACTACACACAAGCACACACAAATTAGATTTTAAAACAATTATTGTATTCGTTTATGTCATACTACTATTTTACTATTTGCTCATTTCACTTTAAAAATGTCAGACATATTAGCCAGTTCAGCATATAAAGATATATCTCGATCCATCTAGGTATATTTCACATAGTACTCCATAATAGATTAAACCAATTCCTTAGTGCTTGGCTTTTATGCTGTTTTGAAGTTTTTGTTCTTACCAACAGTGCCACAGTAAACTTCCATAAACCTATGTCATTTTGCACAAGAATGAGCATATCTGAGATTCAGATTTCTTAAAGTGGCACTGTCGGGTCAAGAGATATGTAGTGTTATGTATATCTAACCCTGACTTTCTCTTTGAAGCTTGAAACCCACATTTCCAAGCAAGAGTCCACAGATGCTTGAAAGACAGGCCTGCTGAGTATTTAGAGGTGAATGTCTCCCAGCACTTCAAATGCAGAAAGTCCAATCCCAAGTTCCTGATCCCCTCCTCTTCCATCCTGCTCCCTGCCTCCCAGCCTCCTTGCTTTGGTCAGCATCACCCTACACATGCTATTGCCCAAGCCTCACACCTTGGATCATCTTTACCACGGTGTCTCTGTGTCCATATTTGCCCAGAATTGTCCAGTATGTGTGTACTGCCCTGGTAAAATGATTGATAGTACCTCTTTGCACTCAAAACTGTTCTGGATTGGGCAATAAATTAAATCACCACTCTATTCCTCTTTGGGCTTCCCTTGTGGCTCAGCTGGTAAAGAATCTGCCTGCAATGTGGGAAACCTGGGTTCAATCCCTGGGTTGGGAAGATCCCCTGGAGAAGGGAAAGGCTACCCACTCCAGTATTCTGGCCTGGAAAAGTCCATGGACTCTATAGTCCATGGGGTCTCAAAGAGTCGGACACGACTTTCACTTTCATTCCTCTTTATCTCTGATTCCTATTCAATCCATCACCAACTCCCACAAAGTCTCCCTTCATTTTTCTTTCTGTTGCATGGCTCTGGATCCCATCATCAGGCTTGAATAAAAACAGCCTCCTAACTAGCTTCCCCACTTCATCTCTCCTCCCTTCAACCTGTCCTTTCACTCCATTGACCATCATGTCTTTAGGCCACTTCCTGTATCACAGAACTCTCTTGCTTCCCATTGCCTAAAAGACTGAGTCCACTCAAGGTCCATCATCACACTATAGTCCACCAGAACCGGTATCTCCCATCTCCATAGGTCAGGAATCTGTATCACCTTAGCTGGAGGAGGAGCAGGAGTCAGGCACTGGAAAAACTGTTCCATATCCCCACAAAATGATGAAAAGAAAGACTCCTTGTGGTCGGGATGAAGCCTGGAAGGTGACTTGGTGTCTCTCTGAATTCAGATCTGGGGTTGTCCAAAGAGGGAAGCCCTCTTGGGCATTCTGTTTCTTCCTGCTCACCTGCTTTGTTCCCTTGTGCCTCAAAAACTCCAGCCAGTTTCTTCTCTGTCTCTTGTTCCGGGGCTGGAGTCTTCAGGGACATCTTTTCATGTTTGGCTCTTATCCAGCTGCCACCTGCTCACTGCACTCCATGCCACCTCTGAGCAGTGTCATATGTGATCAGAGATCATGGGAACTTGCAGTCCTTGAGTGAGAGTGAGGGTGGTGATGTATATATGTAGTGTTGTTAACACACCCTCGAGCCACTTTAAACCCCACCCTGGGGAGAGGACTCTCAGGAACTTTCAGGGCACGCCGGTTGGAACTCCCTACTATGTTAACTCCCTCCCACCTGAGCCTTTGGGATAAACCTCTCGAGTGCTTAACCAAACTTTAGGGCACCTGCAGCCTCCCCACTCCCTTTCCTGGCATCTCTCCCCTCACTCAGATGTTGCCAAATGAATGGCGAGCTTGGATGGGTCCTGGTGGCTGAACTCCAAGCAGAGGGGGAGGCATCCTGGCCCCCTGCCAGCATTCCGTCCGCAGTAATTTGGCAGGAAAGTACCAGCTGCATATATCTGCACATCTGTTTATGCCTCTGGCTTGTTATTTATTCTCTGCCTTTCATGGGCAGCAGAGCCAGAGCACACCTCAACTCTTCCCAAGTTAGATTAACCAAGAAAGAAGGCTGGGACACTCAGTCACGACAATTGCTGATGTTCATTGAAGGGTATGCCTTCTCCGGCAGCTGCTGCCACTTTTCGTAGAGACACAGAGGAGAGGAGCAGAGAGGAAGGGAGGAGGAGGGAAAGGATGGAAGGAGAAGAGAGGGGAAAGCTGTGGAGTTAGAGCCTTAGTCATGGTGGAGTACTTAAATCAGGTGGGCTGATTCCTGACTGCACTGGGGAGAGGGAGAGTTGGCCATTCTTTCAAACACAATCTCTGCTCTTCCTTCCTGCTAGACACCAGACTTCAGCATGTGTGTGGCTGAGAGTCAATCATGGGGATAAGGTCTTTAATAGAGGTTAGGTAGGATGGTCTTCTTTGAGGTACTTAAATAACTCTTCTTGAGGGATTTCTGGGGCACAGGCCTGGTGGTGACCACAAGCCAGACTCTGTCCCTGGGATTAATAAGAAGGAGTGAGAAGAGGAGGAGGAGGAGAAGGACAAATAAGAGAAAGGGGAGGAGAAGGAGAAGGAAAGAAAATGTTAAAGAATGGAGAAACATGATTGGCAGAGACGAAAGAGGAGTGGAGGGACCTGGAACTTTGGAGATCCTTGAAATGGCTGGGGTGCTATCCTTGGTCCTGACCAACAAAGGACCCAGGAATTGCCCAGTCTCAGTCCTGGATGGGGCTCCAAACTCCCTACACTTTCTTTTGAAGGCAACTGGATAATTCTGGAGTAAGGACAAAGAGCTTGAGCCTCATGTGGTGGTGAGAACTGAATCCATAGGTCTGACTTCTCCCTCTCTAACCCCTTCTCCCTCTCCTGCCTTTACCCAAAACAACTCCCCGGGCAGTCAGTGCTCCTTGCAGGGGACAGATCGATGTGGGTTCAGAGAATCCTGAGCAGGGTTAATGGGTAAGGGGGCAGGCACCTGAACCCATGGCATAAGTGGGGGAAAGTGGGTGTGCTCTGGGGGAAGGGAGTGCTGGCCTGGTCAGATTAAAAGCAACTAGACCTTTCAAAGCTCTAGACAGACACTTTGCTTTCACTTTCTTTCCTGCTCCTTTGCAGAACTCAAAGACCAACATCATTCCCAACCCCCTCTCAAAAATTATATGTAACGAGCTGTTGATAATCAGGCCTTGCACAGATGGGGGTTTAATCAGTTGGAGTCTAAACACACGGGCATTCCAACCTAATCCAATTCCCATCAGTTCATTAGGGGAAATATTCATCACCCAGAGATTACAGTGGGGCCAAAACTGTGAAAGGATTCTAAAGAGCTGTCAGTGGAGCAGTAACCGAACCAGCCAAGACAGGAGGCCAGGTTGTGTGGAGGGTGCCTGTCAACCCCTGACTGTGTTCTGAGATCCCTGGTCCTTACCAGACTATGTCATAGTTTTTTTTTTTTAAGAATCACTGTTTATTAACCTTGGAGCCAGAATCTGGAGGGGAAAATAGAAGAGAAATGTCAACTTCCCTTGGGAGTCCCTATTTAGAGGGGAGATACATGGTCCCCTGTGTCTAGGGAACCTCCAGTCTGATGGGAGGGACATGGCTCCCACCCCTGTGGACTGCTTTCTGAGCTCTCTGAAGAGTGCTAACTTGTAAGTGATCACGCATTTTTGTCCTAAAATCTCTAGCAAGAGGTAAGAAATTGCTACCTCATGAAGGCACAGGTAGGAAGACAACTTCTACCAGTTCCTGCAACAAATCAGAAACAGAAGTTGGGAATATGAGGCAGGGTACAGACTCCAGACCAAGGGACACCATTACTTTTCTTCTGTCATGAGGGGCTGGGCAGAGTGAAACAAGGGAGAAGGGATAAGGGTCTTCTCCAAGGTTGACTTCTCCCAAATAGGTAAGACCTTCACTGATATTAATGGATCTTCACCTCCTGTATTGAGAATCTTGAGCATTTCCCTGTAGTTCCTGCCCACATCCCCATGTGAAGTTTGGGAAGCATGTTTGTTTACCACCTCTGGCTTTCCTGATGCCACCCTCTGACTACCATTTTTCTCTCATTCTCCCTGGTGGTAGTGGAGGAGGTCTGACTTAGGTGGTTCACACTCATCCCAGGGTATTTCTGACACAAGGGCAAGGCATTTACAGGGCTAGACTTTGGTCTCAAAGCCTGTAGCGCTTCCTACCACCGTTAGTCCTAGATACAGTCCTGTGGGCAGACGAAATCTGGTCCTCTGCAAAGTCCGTCTCCTCGGCCTGGGTCCTCTGCCTTCCTGCTCACCTGGCCCAGAACAGAAGTACAGGAGAGGGAGAATGTGGGGCATAAGGCCAGCCCTCTTCTAGGGACAAGGAAGAGCTTCTTTGAGGAAGTACACTGAAGCTGAGACCTGAAGGGAAGAGGGAGGTGCCCAAGTGTGGAGAGGGTAAAGATTCTCACCCTTGTTGGTCCCTTCTGCTCCTTTCACCTCTTATTTCCCAGTCTCCAGAAGTCACCCTCCCTTACTCACACTGTCCAGCATCCAGCTTTGGAGGTGAACTCTCAACTCTGGGACCACCAGGACACTATCCTCCAGGGATTCAGTTGAAAGATTTCAGACCTGGAGGAGGAGGACTCAGAGGCAGTGGAGTCTAGATGTTTCTCAAAAAGAATGTCTAGAGCCTCAAAGACACATAGGTGCTACCACTATCAGACTCATGTGCTTAGGAAGGAATCAGACAGCATCAGGAATCTGGGACAAAGGGCCTGGAGCTGAGGTAGAGAATAAGACTCAGATAAGACACGAAAACTCAGCTTAACCACAGTGATAACTGTGAGTTATGAAGTGAGGGATCCATGAATATCTTCTCAATTGTGCACAGGTATAAGCTAACTGAGACTTAGGACCTCGGGCCAGGTCCATGGGGGTCCAGCTTTAAACCTTGTTTTCTCATTTAATGGCTATCACATCTTTGGTCAGCCACTGTTTTGTGTCTTATTCCAGTTTCCCAACCTCTGAAAAGGGGTGTATCACTCAGGTTGAGGATGGATTGTCTGGTGTGATTATGGGGGTTGACATCCTGGGTTCTTATTGCTCTGACTCTTTCCTTAGGAGGTAGCCTGAGAGGGGCAAGCCCGAAATCTGTAGGTCAGACAATCAGGAAGGAAAGATCAGGAACAAGTTGGACGCCCCCACCCCAACCTGAGCACTGACAAGTCTGTTGTCCCCAGACAGTAGGGAAGGGAAGATATAGTGATTGTCCAGAGAGCAGATGTCAGCCCAGCTGCTGTTTGCAGTCTCCTCCATCAAGAATTGTTCAGTCCCTCCTAAGGGCTCACCTGATTATGTCAGGCCCACAAAGGATCTCTCTAGTTTAAAGGCAACTGCTTAGGGACTTTAATTACATCTTCACAATGCCTTTTCAGCAGGACCTAGATTACTCTTTGGTTGGATAACTGGGGGAAGGTGTGTGTTCGCTACCAAATGACAGCAGCCTTCCATTCTCATAGCCTAGCTGAGACATCAAAAATCCATCACACAGTGAAAATGATTTTTGTGAAGATTAACTTTTAGGTACTCTTTGGGAAAGTCCCCAATATCTAGGAATCTCAGTATAGGTTAGTCAAACCCACCTAACAAGAATTTATACACCGAGGAGCTGGGGTTCCTCTTCGTAAGCAAAGGGAAGCTAAAGAGGTTCTGTCCTTAGTTGTTCTTGGTCAGAAGGAAGGGCAGCTCTTTAAGGTCATGGGGTTTGTGGATGTGGTGCAGGGTGGAAAGATGTCAATATCAACAAGCACTCTAGGGGTGCCCTGCCCTGGCTGTTTGGGCCACCAGAGCTAGAGTCACAGCAGCAGGTGATGGGAACATTCTCAGTGACCAGTGGGGCTTCAGCAGGTAATTACCCGGCAGAAGCGAGGAACTGACAGGGTAATTATTAGCTTCTAATTGCAGGGCAAACCCAGGCCGAGATCCTCCTCTCCAAAGCAGAGGGCATTACTATTTGCATAGCAATTAATTACTTTGGGAGCTACGGAATTTAATTACCCACTAGTCCATGGGAGCCAATAATTAAATTACTCTCAGAAACAGAGTATTTATTTCCCAGTTAGGCTGAGCAGGTAGCTTCTACCTTGGGGAGTGAGCCTGGGTGGTGACCCCTGAACCAATGGTTGGCCCTTGGCCTGAGAAGACATGAGTGGCAAGCTCAGTGTCCCAAGGAGGGAGTGTCCACGCTACAAGGAAGACAGATATCTGACACTCACAGAAGCAAGCCCTTGCAGAACACTCAGACACATGGCATGCTCAGACCCAGGGCTGGCGGTTAGACGTGGGGTAGCCCATGGAGCTAGGCACACTTGCCCACATAGAATCACAAGCACAGTAAAGATCAGTGCCAAGAGACCATATAGGGCATTCGGAGCTCATTTTGCCATAACTGTTCAGCCTAACTTGTGTCAAAATATGGAGTTCCCGGGGTGGCTCAGGGGTAAAAAACCCACCTGCCAATATAGGACCCGTAGGATTCGAGTTCGATCCCTGGGTCGGGAAGATACCCTGAAAGAGGAAATACAACCCACTCTAGTGTCCTTGTCTGGAAAATCCAATGGACAGAGGAGCCTGGCAGGCTACAATCCATGGGGTCATGAAGAGTCAGACATGACTGAGTGATTGAGCAGGCACGCAAGTGTCAAAATATTTTTTAGTACCATGTATTTTGGTCAACAGAATATTTGGGTTCTGAGCCCATCCTAGTTTGAGCATTCTTTGTCATTGCCTTTCTTTGGGATTGGAATGAAGACTGACCTTCTCCAGTCCTGTGGCCACTGCTGAGTTTTCCAAATTTGCTGGCATATTGAATGCAGCACTTTCACAGCATCATCTTTCAGGATTTGAAATAGCTCAACTGGAATTCCATCACCTCCACTAGCTTTGTTCATAGTGATGCTTTCTAAGGCCCACTTGACTTCACATTCCAAGATGTCTGGCTCTAGGTGAGTGATCACGCCATCGTGATTATCTTGGTCATGAAGATCTTTTTTGTACAGTTCTTCTGTGTATTCTTGCCACCTCTTCTTAATATCTTCTACTTCTGTTAGGTCCACACCATTTCTGTCCTTTATCGAAACCATCTTTGCATGAAATGTTCCCTTGGTGTCTCTAATTTTCTTGAAGAGATCTCTTGTTTTTCCTATTCTGTTGTTTTCCTCTATTTCTTTGCATTGATCACTGAGGAAGGCTTTCTTATCTCTCCTTGCTATTCTTTGGAACTCTGCATTCAGATGCTTATATCTTTCCTTTTCTCCTTTGCTTTTCGCTTCTCTTCTTTTTACGGCTACTTGTAAAGCCTCTTCAGACAGCCATTTTGCTTTTTTGCATTTCTTTTCCATGGGGATGGTCTTGGTCCCTGTCTCCTGTACAATGTCATGAAGCTCCGTACATAGTTCATCAGGCACTCTATCTATCAGATCTAGTCCCTTAAATCTATTTCTCACTTCCATTGTATAATCATAAGGGATTTGATTTAGGTCATATCTGAATGGTCTAGTGGTTTTAGAAAAGGCAGAGGCACCAGAGATCAAATTGTCAACATCTGCTGGATCATAGAGAAAGCAAGAGAGTTCCAGAAAAACATCTATTTCTGCTTCATTGACTATACCAAAGCCTTTGACTGTGTGGATCACAATAAACTGTGGAAAATTCTGAAAGAGATGGGAATACCAGATTACCTGACCTGCCTCTTGAGAAACCTGTATGCAGGTCAGTAAGCTACAGTTAGAACTAGCCATGGAACAACAGACTGGTTCCAAATAGGAAAAGGAGTACGTCAAGGTTGTATATTGTCACCCTGCTTATTTAACTTATATGCAGAGTACATCATGAGGAATGCTGGGCTGGAAGAAGCACAAGCTGGAATCAAGATCGCCAGGAGAAACATCAATAACCTCAGATATGCGGATGACACCACCCTTATGGCAGAAAGTGAAGAGGAACTCAAAAGCCTCTTGATGAAAGTGAAAGAGGAGAGTGAAAAGGTTGGCTTGAAGCTCAACATTCAGAAAACAAAGATCATGGCATCTGGTCCCATCACTTCATGGCAAATAGATGGAAAAACAGTGGAAACAGTGTCAGACTTTATTTTTTTGGATTCCAAAATCACTATGGATGCTGATTGCAGCCATGAAATTAAAAGACACTTACTCCTTGGAAGGAAAATTATGACCAACCTAGATGGTATACTAAAAAGCAGGGACATTACTTTGCCAACCAAGGTCCGTCTAGTCAAGGCTACGGTTTTTCCCGTGGTCATGTATGGATGTGAGAGTTGGACTGTGAAGAAAGCTGATCGCCGAAGAATTGATGCTTTTGAACTGTGGTGCTGGAGAAGACTCTTGAGAGTCCCTTGGACTGCAAGGAGATCCAACCAGTCCATTCTAAAGGAGATCGATCCTGGGTGTTCATTGGAAGGACTGATGCTAAAGCTGAAACTCCAATACTTTGGCCACTTCATGCGAAGAGTGGACTCACTGGAAAAGACTCTGATGCTGGGAAGGATTGGGGGTGGGAGGAGAAGGGGACAACAGAGAATGAGATGGCTGGATGGCATCACTGACTCAATGGACATGAGTTTGAGTGAACTCCGGGACTTGGTGACGGACAAGAAGGCCTGGCGTGCTGTGATTCATGGGGTCGCAAAGAGTCGGTCACGACTGAGCGACTGAACTGAACCGAGCCCATCCTGGAGTCTCTTTTTCTCCCTGGTTCTTATCATGGATAGGGTTGGGTTGGTAGAGGCTCAGTACAGAGAGGGGCTTAGGGAGGGGCTGTGGAGTGGCTGTTTTGAACACTGTTTGATAATAATTAGTGAAAGTTTAATGTACCTGCGTCAAAATGGCCATGTTGAAGTGTCATATACTTCAACAAGAAGAGATCCTTCAGTAGAAAGGGGCCCCTTGGAGCAGAGCTGTGCCACAGCCAGCCTTCTCCCTCTTCAGAGAAAGCAAGGCAGGGGCTGGGGCATGGAGGTAAGAAGTTGCTGAGAGTAGGAAGCCCCTGAGAAACCGAGAGGTTGGGTAGTGCTGGCCTCCCAGCCCCCACCACTCTCCCCTAGGTCCTCCCCCACCACTCTCACTGCTCCCCACCAGCTGCCTGGGGGGTCGGCAACTGCCAGGTAGTTGAGGTAGTATGGCTTTCTCCTCCACTCTCTCTTCAGAGTGTGGGGTGGTATCTGGCTCCAGCACCAAGGATTCTAGAGTTAGAATCCAGCCCAGTGTTGGTGGGCCAGTCCTTGGGGCTGGCAAACGAGGGGTCTTTGGACATGTCCCACTCTGAGGGAGGGATGGAAGAAATAGCGCTCACTTTCCTTGCTCTTCCCTCCCTTCATCTTGGGCAGATCAAGTGGATCCTGGTTATTCTGTTCTCTTAGCTTCCTCCCTCCCTTTCCTCCAGGTGACATTAAGGAGCCCTGATGTGTGCAGATCTGGAGTCAGGCCACCTCCCAGCCCTGTTGCCTTTGGAGTTCCCAGCTGATAAGAGCTGCCAGCTCCCCAGCCCTTGGAATTCTCTCCCAAAGCCTAGAGTTGAGCCCCTGCCCTCGCCCCTCCAGGCTCACCTCAGGCCTCCCTAGGTGGGACCCCATAGGCTCTTCTAATGAAGTTCTCTCTGACTGTTCGAGGCACCCACCATCCGAGGAAGGAGCGGCCGGCCCTCAGCCCAGGCTTCTGACAGCAGCAATCCATCTCCATCACAGTAATGGCGTCCCCATTAATCGGCCATAAACTAATAAAGCAAGCACTTTCCACCCCTCACCCCCCCCCCAACTTCATTAAGTCTTTAGTACATTAATATGTCTTACTTAGTGTCAGCTAAGCCTCTTTCTTCATTTGGGGTGGAGCATGGTGGGGTGGGCGCATTGCCCAGTGGGTGGGTGAACATGACCCCTCCCCTGGCCGGGGTAGAGGGGCTGCTGACTCAGGGCCACCCACTCCCGTCTCCCTCCTCCACCACTGCCCCCTCCAGGGGCCTGAGAGGCAGAGGGGGAAGCAAAAGCAGGAGAACAGGAAACGGCAGAGAAGCGGAAGAAAGAGAAGGGGAGGCTGGAAGGAAGGAGGAGATGGGATGGGGGAGGAGCTGTACACCTCCAAATTAAATTTGTGATTCAGGCATCAGATGGGCCGACAGCCAGAGATTAATTCGACTGATCGAGTTATAAAGAGCGAGAGGCCTGAGTAATCAATCTTGCAGCTGTCAGGCCGACAGGCAGGAGTATTAACCTGGCTAGACGACACATACTGAGGACTTTTTCATTTCATTCACCCCAACCATGTCCCTGACCACCTCTGGCCCGTCTCTCCAAATAATAATAATTGTGACTGTTAACGATGACAGAGACAGGTTGTGGGGACTGCCAGGCCCTTCTCTCCCAGACTTCCCACCCCTCGCTCCGTTTGATCACTCCTAGAAAGCAGAGCCGGAGAAGGCAATGGCACCCCACTCCAGTACTCTTGCCTGGAAAATCCCATGGATGGAGGAGCCTGGTGGGCTGCAGTCCATGCGGTCGCTAAGAGTCAGACACGACTGAGCGACTTCACTTTCACTTTTCACTTTCATGCATTGGAGAAGGAAATGGCAACCCACTCCAGTGTTCTTGCCTGGAGAATCCCAGGGACGGGGGAGCCTGGTGGGCTGATGTCTATGGGGTCGCACAGAGTCAGACACGACTCACGTGACTTAGCAGCAGTAGCAGCAGCCCAATTAAGGGACAGGGGAGCCTTGTGGGCTGCTGTCTATGGGGTCACACAGAGTCGGACACGACTCAAGCAACTTAGCAGCAGCAGCAGAAAGCAGAGCAAGGAACAGCTCTTGGCCCTCTTTAAGAGGTGGGGAAATAGAGGCAGGGATTGCAATGAGAGCTTCAGACAGGCCAGCGGTGGGGCTGGGATCATTGAAATCATCGTCCTAGATCCCTCCTTCCTCCTGGAAAAGAGTTACTCCCCAACTAGCTGGCTCAGCCCCTGGCACTTCCAGCTCTGGTCAAGGAAGCTGTGATCTGGAAGGTCATATTCAGCTGTCCTCTGGCCTCTTCTGGCCCTGGCCACAAATCTGAGTCCTGGTGGGGTTGTGTGGGGGCCACATCTCTGGCTTGAGCCCCTGGGCTGGGTGGCTGCTCTTCCTGGCAAGCCGCCTCCTCTCCTGCTCACTCTCCTCCTCGCCTGACAGCGTCAGTCCACACCTGGGGGTGGGGTGGGGGTCTCTCTGCAGAGACTTGTGGAAACACCCTCCCTTGGGCAGAGAAGGGGTGGGGGTGCTACCTTGACGCTGACACCTCTCTCAGCTAATTTTCGTCTTTCAAACCTTTATATCTCTTTCTTCCTCCTTGCTTCAGGGAAAGGAAGGAACACTGTGTGTGTGTGTGTGTGTGTGTGTGTGTGTGAGCATGTGAGCATGCATAAGATGTGATGGGGGCACCTTTAGGGCTTACTGGAACTGAGCCAGGACCAAGTCAGCCCTCTGAAGTTGTCATGCCAGGGTGGGCTCTAGGAAGCAGAGACCTTGGAGGGCCAAGGTGAGGAGACACAAGCTCGCTCCTCCTTTCTCAGTAAGGATCAGGCGCAGGGGTTGGGGGGGGTGCGTGGTCCCTGTAATGCTCTAACAGCACTGGTTATTATTGTTATGGTTTGGTTACCACTGTAGGTACCACCTCATCCCTGACAGCAACACAGCTCTCATTCATTGGATTTGAAGTATCTAAGCATTTTATATGTTACAACTTTAATGCTTATAAAAAAGGCACTGTGAAGTAGGTTCTAGTTTCAGCTCCATTTTACAGATGAAAAATTGAGGTTCAGAGAGGTTGGGAGACTTGCTGAAGCTCACACAGCCAGGAAACTATAAAGGCATTTCCTGTACCCTACCCAGAGCCTCAGCACAAGCTGATGTTCCCCCAGGGCCCCCAGACTTCACATGGCCTCCACCAAGGTTCCCTAGAACCCCTATCAGCTGGTTCTTGATGTTTCCAGCTGAGGCTCCCTGGGAAGCAGATCCCTCTGGGTATGAGGAGGGTGGGGAGGGTGGTGCTGTTTGTTCAGAGGGTGGGGATGGGGGCTTGGTGTCAAAGAACACTCATCCTGGGCCAAGGGAAGAATAGGGGCCCCACCCAGGGCTCTGCCCTGCAATAACCCCAGGGAGGAGGATTTGCCCCCCTCCCCAGTTCCCAGAGCCTCTTGGGAAAGGAGAGGGCTTACTTGCCTGCATCACCCGCCCTCCCCAGGGATGAACCAGTTGGAGGGGTGCCATGCTGAGCGTGTGGTGGTGGTTGGGCGTTGTAGATCGTGACTTGGTTGAGAGAGAGGGAGAAAGATCTCCCTCTCACCTCCTGACCCCATTTGGGACTGGACCTGAGGGGGGCTGGGGAAGGGGGCCTGACTGAGGCGTTGGGAGTTGGAGGCTGGAGCCAGGCCAGCCCCTCTCCCAGGCTCCCTGGGACCCATTTCAAGTGGCTGCTTCCAGTCTGGGCCAGCCAGGGGGAGGGGGGAAGGGAACAGGGAGCCTGTTTCCAAGTAAAGGTTCAAGGGTCTCCCTTCCTGAGCCCCCGCCCCCTTGCTCAGGGCAGCCATTGATTCCACCCTGTCAGTCTTGGCGGTGTTTACTCCCTACCCGTTTTCCGGGGCCAAGGCCAGTGGAGGGACCTAAGGCCACAGGACTTTATGTGCCACCCCCATCCCATCTTGAGGCATTCTTGTGCATGGGGTGGGGGTGGATGGAGACCCCTGGCATAGACCCTCAGGACCAGAATCCCCAAGTCTTAAGGTTTTGATCTGAGTAGCTGAGGACTTACCTGCTGTGGCTGCTTTCCTGTACTCTTTACTCCCCACTCCCACCAGTCTTTGCATTCACGCTAGACCCTGGATCTGCAGCCTGGGATCTAGTAATTCAGGGGCCTCTTTTTTTTTAATTAATGAATTTATTTATGACTGCACTGGGTCTTCCTTGTTGTGCATGGGTTTTCTCTAGTTGGGGCCAGCAGGGACTGCTCTCTCACTGCGGTGCAAGGGCTTTCATTGTGGTGGCTTCTCTTGTTGCAGAGCGTGGGCTCTAGAAGGTCCAGGCTTCAGTAGTTGCAGCTCAGGGGCTCTAGAGCACAGGCTCAGTCGTTGTGGCACACAGACTGTTTCCCTGAGGCATGCGGAATATTCCTGGGCCACGGAATCAAACTCATGTCCGCTGCATTGCCAGGTGTATTCTCAACCACTGGGCCACCAAGGAAATCCAATTCAGGGGCCTTTTGTGTCAGGATGGGGATGTTCTCTGATTTCTAATTCTCTCACCCTATCGAGGTGAATGCAGGATCAGATCCCCAAGGGCTGTCTTGCTGTGGTTACCACAGTGGTCCTTCGAACATTCTCTGTGCCAGTTTTCCATCCGAAGGTAACAGAGAATTATCTCCATGATCTCTGCTCCTTCTGCCTTAGGCTGGGGAAAGGTGGGGTGCTGGGCAAGGAGAGGAGAGATCTTTTAAGGCAAATCATGTAGAAGATCTGTTTCAAAAACTGGCTGTCTTTCTGGGCCTCCATTTACTCATCTGTAAAATAGGAGAAATAATGCCTGCTTCCTTGGTTTGGGGTGATGCTCAAGAGAGATGGCAGAGAGGGCCTCAGACTGTGTCTGGCACATTGTAGGTGCTGAATAAACCTTTGAAACCATCAGCCAAAGCAGGGGGGCGGCCGGGGGTGTGGCGAAGGTGTGGCTTTACTGGGGAGATGCTGTCTTCCCCGATTCCTGGCCCTCCCATCCCTCACTCTGTGACAAGCTTGGGCAGAGGCCCTCGACTCGGACAGCCCGCTCTGAGGAGCTCTTGGACAGGCTGGGAGAATGTCTGTGTCCCGGACAGGGCTGTGTGTGAGGGCTGTGTGTATTTCCACATCCCTGCTTTGAGAAAGGAGTTGTTTGGACATCAGCCAGGCTGTGTGTATATGTGAGTGTATGTGTGCATGCGTGTGTGTAGCCTCAATGTCTGGCATCAAAATACTTACTGATTAATCTCTGTCTTCCCACACCCAGCCCTGATCCCTGGGAAGCTCTGGGCCTGAGCTGGTGTCCAATGGGCCTGAGGGGGCAGAATCAGGCCCGGGAAGATGGATTTCCCTGTCCCCTCAGCCCCCACCCCTGAGGGGTGGGGGGGATGGTTGCTTCATTATGTTTAATGGGATTATTGGGGGGGACAGTAGTCATGGGGCATTAGCTGCTAATTGGGTCCATAATAAAGTTAATAAAGCTCTTATGGTCTTTGCCATTAAGTGTAATTACGGGGGTGCTCTATGGGGGGTGTTGTTGGCGGGGAAAGAGTACTGAACTCTCCCTGGTAGAAGGAGCCAGGACAGGAGCAGATGATGGGGAAGCTGGAAGCCACACAAAGGCAGGGAGCTGCATCCACTTCTGGAACCCATGCCCAGCTGGGCTCACCAGCGGGTCCTCAGGGGGCTGGAGGGAGTGAGGTAGACAGCAAGGAAAGAGGATTCACTATGTGCAGAAGGCAAGAGTCTAGGGGATGTTATAAACCCAGGCTCAATGTGCTCATACCCTTGAAGAGGCTCAGAACATGGACGAAACATCACCTCTGGGGAGTGATGGTATGGACAAGCTATGAGCTTTGGGGCCTGACTGTGCTGGTGTCTGCTGTGTGACCCTGGGGGAGCTGCGTAATCTCTCTCAGCCTCAGTTGTCCCTTTGTAACATGAGAATTGTAATGTCATGGTCACGAGGGTTCTGAAAGCTGATATGGGAGGAAACTGAAAGAGTGACTGTGGTGCTGTTTTTATTTTTACAAGCATTTATCTTATTTTGTAATTATACAAGAAATGCTTGAAGTCTTGTGGTGTTGATATATACAGAGATATACAGAGGGAAACTCCTCATCTCATTTTCTCCCTGTCATCAACTGGTGTTTATCTTGGGGGATAGGGTTTTCAGGGATACATTTATGTAATATATATTTACACAGAGAAACTGCCTTGTTTTCTTGGTTTGTTTTACTTTTTACATAAATGGAATTACATTTTCGTATTGTTTTGCCAGTTCGCTTTTTCCCCTAACATTTGTCTTTGTAGTATTTCCCTGCCAGTTTTCGTAGGTCAGTTTCATTTTTGTATGGCCCCTCAATGATTATAATTTGGATATACCATCACTTCTTTAAACAACTGCCTATTTAAAAAATTATTTATTTTTATTTATTTTGGCTGGTCAGGTCTTAGTTGTAGCATGCGGGATCTTTGATTTTCACAGTGGCAGGTGGGATCTAGTTCCCTGGCCAGAGATTGAACCCAGGCCCCCTGCACTGGGAGCACAGAGCTTAGCTGCTAGACCACCAGAGTCATCCCCCTAAAAGATATTTTCAAAGATATATGAATGCTTATTTTTGTTTTCCCCTTATTCCCTGTCCCCCGCAATGATGGCATCTTCTATATTCTGTTCTACACCTTGCTATCTGTTTACCGTGAAGATTATTCTCAATGGGAACATGCAGATTATTCTCTTGAATGGCTGCATACTATTCCACCTTATGGCCATGGCTTCATTATTATAGCTTGTCCTCTAGGTGGACACCGAGAATGTCCCTAATCTTTAGCTCTTACAATGCCTCCGAGTACAAGTGAGGACATACATAGACAAATTCCTAGAAGTAGAACTGGTGGGTCAAGTGAGATTTCCAGCAAAAGGTTTTTACAGATGTTGCCAGATTGCACATCAAGATGATTGTACGTCTAGTCTCACTCCCAAACAGCTGTAGGTGCTGCCTCCCAGGCCTTAGCTGCAGCCACGTCAGTTGTACTCAGGCACACTTGTGGACAACGGGTTCTGCTGGCAGCTGCTGGATCAGGGAGTCGGAGGAGAGTGCAGCTTTCCCCAGGAGAGGTGAGCAGAAGAGGAAAGGCATAAGTCTTCTCTTTGCTCCCAAGAAAGTCATGGGGTAAACACAGTTGTCAGAGGGGAGGAAGAGTTACAGTCAGGGTCAGGGGTTAATGCGGATGGAGCTACCGGACATGCTGCACAGAGCAAACAAAACAAGTTAGGGTGAGGGAGGGGCTGGCCCTGGCAGTGGGCGCCAGCCAGCCTGGACTTGGCTCTTCCCTGGGCAGCTGCTGTCATGGGCATGGGTTCTGGGCAGCTAAGGACCTGATGGCCAGCTGCTGGGCTCTGAGACCACGGAGCAGTCCTCACCTTCCATAGGGCTTCTCAGTCCAGAGCTGGCAGAGTGGGCCTGCTGCGCAGTCCTACTGGACTTCAGGGCCCCTCCATGGGGTAATCATCCCGGAGCCCCGTCTGGGAGGCTTTGTGAGGTATTAGAGGTGAGCCAGGCGGCGGGCCCTGGAGCCAAGCACAGCTTTTAGAGCATTCCTGGGCATTAGGCTCCCTGTCCAGCCCAGCCTTGCCCTCATCCTACTGAGCCCCAGGGCCTTCTCTGCCTCAGCCACTCCTGGCCTAATTACAGGTGTCCGTGTCGGGGTCAGCAGTGGGGTTAATTTGGAGCTTGTCCTGGGGCGTCCAGGGCTCATTAATGGAGTCCCAAGGAGTCCAGGGGATGAGCCAGGCAAACAGGGGATTAGGGGCCAAGGAAGACTGTTGTTGGGGAACGACGGGTTGGTTAAACAGGGCTGTGAGTGGGGCCCCAGGTGGGGATCAGCGTCAAGTCTGTGTGTGTGTGTTCACCACACAGATGCTCAGGGACACAGCAGGTGCTCAGATGTACAGACACACGCCGCCTTGGAGCCAGATACTCACCAAACACACAGATTTCATACTCATGCAGGCTCACACACAGAGGCTCACGCTATTGTAACTCAGAACTGCTTGCCTGTAAGCTGCAGGCTCTGCAAGGGTGGGGAATTGGGGGAGATGAACCAGAGACTCTCTCTCCAGCCAGAAACCCTGGTCTGCCCCTGCCAGCCTCCCCTGATGCCCGTCCACTTTGACCAGGGCATTGATATTCCTTTTCCCTTTTCTTTGAGCAACTCCTCCTGCCCTAGGACTGAGATTTGGAAGCATTGGCCTGTGGGTAGAATGACTTACAGCAGGCTCCCAGCCAGGCTGGGGGAGAGAGGGGAGTTCTTACTCCACAGCCCCTAGTACCCCAGAGGGTCTCTGTGCCCAGCCTTCAGCTCAGCTCCCCAGAGAACCCCCACCCCGACCCTGGGCCTCCTGACAAGCCCTTGGGTTCTGAGGGGAGGCGTGTCCACAAGTACAGAGGTGACCAAGGAGGAGGAGGAAGAGGAAAGGGAGGAAGGAGCTGATAGGAGCCAGGGCTGGGAGGGGCAGGGCAGGGCGAAATCACTTAATCCCGAAGCCGCCACTGATCCTTGGAACCCGCGGTACTGATGGGGGCCAGCTGGAGCTGGCTGGGGACGAGAGGCCCCAGTGTGGGAATCCAGGGAGGGGGTGTCCCAGGGCTTCCTGGGGTCAGCTGGGAGGGGGAACACCCCGAGCCTTCGTCCCCTGCCTGCCTGGCTGCCACCGTCACTGCGGAGGATCTGGAGCCAGAACCTGGCTCCCCAGCTCTGTTACTGACAGGGGACTTTTTCTAGCCTTCACCACTGCCCACCCGCCCCAGACTGGCTGGCTGGATGTTACTCGACTCCTAGCATGGTGGTGGCCACAGGGTTGGGAGTGGGGAGGGCAGATGGGGGCTCAGAAACCCAGCCTTTGATGCCAGAAGAGTCTGCTTTTCCCAAGGATGCCACCTTCCATCTGTGTCCCCTTCCCAGGGCATCCCCTTGACGAAGTATTTGGAGGTGACCCCAGAGGCAACGTGACTCCCATTACAGAAATAGCCACTATTTCATCCCGCTAACTGAAACTTCTCATCAGTAAGGGTGCCCACAGGGCTAGGCTGCCACCTGTTGCCATCTCACCTTGGTCCTAGGAATCTATGGTTCCCTCCCTGGGCTCCCTGTCTGCCCCATGCCATCCCCGGGACCCCCCACATACTCCAAGACCCCCCACATACTCTAGGACCATAATTGAATATAAAGGCCCAGAAGCCAGCGCAAACAGCAGCATTAATCACCAGCCTCCTACCATAGATCTTTCTCACACATAAAATAGCTCATGTTAATCATTGCAGCTGATTTATTGTCTTCTCCGCCTTGTACATAAATTATTCACCATTGCCGGCCTCGTGCAGGAATCCTGTAATGAGGGCTTCCATCCTTCCTTCTCCAACATGGATCCTCAGAACCCTGGGTCCGCATGGCAGCCATGCCATTCACTGGTTTGGTCTAGACATGGAACCCCAGGCAAGGGGATTAAGGGGGACTGATCCCCTTGAGAAAGGGGCCACATTCACGAGTATCTGTGCTACCCAAGAGCACTCAGAAGAAAATTTCAGATCCAGGAAATAGAGCTAAGCCCTCGGGCACCTCTGCAGTTTTGGATAGAAGAAACGGGGTTTAGAATGCGGCTTATTGGTGGCCCCTGGGCTGGGTAGAGCAGTGAGACTTTACCTGGAGGTTCCTGCTCGACACCTGAGTCTCCGCTGCCAATCAAGCCCAGCCCTTAGGAGTTCCCGGTCCCAGGAAGCAGGATGTGGGCGTGTCCACGGGACTTTGAGTCCTGCCTCCCTCAGCGCTCTGTCCTATCCTGGGGTCGGTGCCGCTGCCTCCGGCCTCGTCCTCCGAAGGTGGTGGCAGTAGTTATGGCAATGTCCACCAGATGGCAGACCTAAAACCCAGGATGGCAGCTCCCGGAGGCAGGGAAACAGCACTCGGGTGAGGAAGCGCCTTTGGAAAGGTAAGTTTCCCCGAGAAGAAGCGTGAAGCGTGATGGGGAGTGAGCCAAGATAGGGGAATCTCACTTAGGGAAAGGGCCCTGAACCTTGGCGGGACCAAAAGACAGGGCCCATCTCACATCAAAACCATTTAGTGGCATCCCCAAGTGAGACCCTCTCAGGAGAAGAATTGGGAGCCCAGGAGGTGCATGTGGGCAGTGGGACCCCTGCAGGGAGGCAAGTAGCCAGTCCTGGCTTCACTGGCCCTGGCCCAGCTCCCCTGAAAAGACCAGCCTTCCCACACTTAAGTCCATCAGTTCTCACTCCTTCTGTCTTGGCTGGGAGACCCTTGATAGCATCCAAGACAGGAGTTACTGGTATAATATGATCAGCAGGTGTCCAGCAAAGCCCAGCTCTCAGCATCTAGAGCAAACTGATCACAGGCCTGTGAGCTGCTTGGACTCATTCCTCTCAAGGACCTCTGTTCTCCCACAGACCCCCTCCTCTTTCCTCCTCTGAGTAGAGTGATCAGCTGCTCAAAGATACAAATGCTTCCTAAGATTCAAGAGACTTGTGGCTGAAACACTAGGCTTCCCAGAGAGCCCCAGTCTAACCCTTCCCCAAGTCACTCAGCCACACATGTGCCTCGACGGTAAGGTCATAGGCCATCTACTGAGGCTGGGCTGACACTGCAGCATGATGGTGTGCACAGCATGCATGGCATTGTGTGGCTTCCTAGGCGATGAGATACCTCCACCGGACATGCTGGGCTCTGGCCCTCTGGACTCTTCAGGTTAAGAATCCACCTGCCAATGCAGGAGATGCAGGAGACTCAAGTTCAGTCCCCTGGGTCAGGAAGATCCTCTGAAGGGGGAAATGGCAAACTACTCAAATATTCTTGCCTGGGAAATCCCATGGTCAGAGGAACCTGGAGGGCTGCAGTCCATGGGGTCACAAAGAGTCAGACACTACTGAGCACACATACCTGCAACGTAGGTCCTTTAAACGTCCTGAGCCCTGAGGGTGGAGCTGGCAGAAGGACAGCCAGGCCTCCTTCAAGCCCTGCTGCCTCAACTGGAGTTCTAGGAAAACAACTGGAATGACCGTCCCCTCTGCAGCTCTCCTGCTGTAAACCCCTCCCCCCTGCCTCTCAGCAGGTGTTAGCTGGGATCCCAGGGTGCCCCTCCTGGCTCCTACCAGGGCCTTTGTGTCCTATTTCCTGCTCTTAGGCTCCTTGAAGACAAGGTCAGGAAGTCCCCATCAATGAACACATGTTTCTCCAGGTGTGACTCCTGGGGCTACTGACCAAGCTGTGGGGATGGGGTCCAGGGAATGGAACTGTCTCCAAGCCTCCTAAAGTCTGCACCAGAGACCACCCTGGAGCCAGAGGAAAGCCCTCTTAAAACCAAAGCTTCCTGAAGGCAGCCACGGGCCAGGGCAGCTGGGGAGCTGGCCTCCAGGGCTGACTTCCCTACAGCAGCTGCCCCGGCAGCAGGCACACGGTTGGCCTCTTCACCACCCCCTCCCTCCCCAGCCAGCCTGCCACACCCATCTTGTCCAGCTTCTTCAGACCGCTGTCTTCATGTCTGTCTTCGCACTGGTTCCAGGGCTGCCCCAGCCCAGCTTGTTTATCCTTCAGGGGGTCCAAGTGGGCATTTCAACCCCAATTACGCTCTGACCACAGTCACCACAGATTCCAAAACAAACGTCCCAGGTGACAGAGATGGGGGAGGCTCAGACAGGCTGGTGCCGGCGGGGGAGGGGGGCTGATAAAGGGGGATCCACTTGGGCTTAGAGGCGATGAGAGCCGCTTCTAGCGATGGGGCCCTGGGGAGCGGGAACTCGTGGGTAACTGACCTCCTCAGCCAGGCCCGGGCTGCTAAGAGAGGGCAGTCTTGGTCTCTGGGCCCTGCCCTCCCACCTCTATCTTCCCTTCATTCTCATCTAATAGAGCCCTGGGAGTGGTTTGGAAATTCTTGTCTTGCCCCAGTTCAGTTCAGTTGCTCAGTCATGTCCAACTCTTTGCGATCCCATGGACTGCAGCACGCCAGGCTCCCCTGTCCATCACCAACTCCCAGAGTTTACTCAAACTCATGTCCATTGAGTCAGTGATGCCATCCAACCATCCCGTCCTCTGACGTCCCCTTCTCCTCCTTCTTTCCCAGCATCAGGGTCTTTTCCAAGGAGTCAGTTCTTCGCATCAGGTTGCCAAAGTTCTCATCCCAGCCACTGCCTAAATGAGTCTGGCCTTCTTCTCCAGAAGAGGCAGGTTTGGACTCCTCAAGCTGGCTCGTACAGAACTGGTGCTCAGTGTCTGAGGACAGAGGTCACAGCCGGGCTTCTAGGTCCAGCTCTGCTGGACACGTTCTCTGGATTGGATTGGGGGTCCCGAACCTCATTTTCCCATCTCAGGGTCAATTAGCAGAAAATGCTTCCCAGTCTGACTGTCCATGAGGAAGAAAGTCCTGATCCTTCAAGCCTTCCTGGGGTGCCTGGAGAATGCTGCAAAGTTTTTGGGGAGTGACAGTGAGAAGGCTGTGGTGCCAGCTGGGACTCTGGGGCCAGAGATAAAGAGGATGATGGCAGGTACTGCTGAGGGGCAGGCCTTGATTTCTATCTATTGCTTTGGAGGGATGGGATGCCAGGCAGCCAAGACTAGGGAAAGGCCCCCAGCTCTCATGGGCCTCCGTGATGGGGCAGGAACTGTCTTCCAGACCAGCTGTGCCTGCCCCCAGCTGGGAGGAGCCCCTGACTCACTGTTCTCTGGTTTCTCACCCCAGTGCCTGCTTTTACCCCTACCCTTGCCCTTCTGCTTTGCCCAGGAAAAGTCACCTCGGCACATATGCCCATTGGGTGATCTCTACAATAGGCCACAGCTGGGACATGTTCAGTAACAATCATAACATCAAGGGTTCTGAGCATTGAAGAACTGATGCCTTCCAATTGTGGTGCTGGAGAAGACTCTTGAGAGTCCCTTGGACAGCAAGGAGATTACTCAATCCTAAAGGAAATCAACCCTGAATATTCTTGGAAGGACTGATGCTGAAGCTCCAATACTTTGGCCACCTAATGCGAAAAGCCCACTTGTTGGAAAAGACCCTGATGCTGGGATAGATTGAGGGCAGGAGGAGAAGGGGACGACAGAGGATGAGATGGTTGGATGGCATCACTGACTCAGTGGACATGAGTCTGAGCAAACTCTGGGAGATAGTGAAGGACAGGGTAGCCTGGCGTGCTCTAGTCCTTGGTGTCGCAGAGAGTCAGACATGACTTAGCAACTGAACATAGCAAGGATAACAAAACCAGCTCCTATCTATTGAGTATTTTCCATGTGTTGTGCCAAATGCTTTTGTAATTTGACATTCATTCAGTCCTTTCAGGCAGGCATACATAGCAGCCCTGATTTACAGATGAGTAAGTGGAGACTTGCAGTGGGGTCAAGGTTATGATTACAGACTTGGCCTCTGGGAAGGAAGGTGAGCCACCAGGGCCTTATGAGAGTGAGTGTGGGTGTACTTGTGCCTGTGCAAGTATGTATGCGGGCCACTGGGAGTGTGTGTGTCTGTGAGGCTGTGTATTCATCAGTGTGAGAGTGTGAATGTGTGGGTGTCAGAGCGAGTGTGACTAGGCATGTGCGCGTGTAACTGTGTGGGGTATGGGTGCTCCTGAATGTAAATGACTGTGCAAGGGTGTGGGAGCACCAACATGAGTGGGAAAGGCAGTTCCTGTCGGTATATCTTAGAGGTAAAATTCCCAGAAGATCCAGGATCCAATCACTGCTATGCTATTGACCAGCTCTGTGGCTTGGACATATCACTTCTCTAAGTTTCCATACCTACAAACGTGGAGAAAACCTCTCACAGGGTAACCGTGAGCACCAAATGCAGTTATAGGGCAGAGAGCATTTTGTAATCCATCAGCTGTAGATTCTTGGGAAGTCAGTGAACTCTCTCCATCTTCTGCCTCCCTCCCCTGACTCCCACCTCCAAGACAGGCTCATACCCCAGCCAGGTTCAAAGCTGGTGTAGGGTAGCATGCCAGAGCCACAGCCCACCTGACGAGGCTCCAGGCCCAGGTTCAGGAGGGTTGGTTAGATGAGAGAGTGAGCAGGTAGAGCTGCCAAGTCTGTCCATCTTGGCTCTGCGTGCTGAACTCAGGTTCCCGTCTGCCCTGTCCTCCTCTGCTCTGCTTCAGGGAACCCCCCTCTTGCCACAACCCATTGCGCTCTAGAAACTACTGCTGCCTCCCTCTATGGAGGTGAAGGCCCCAGGGTAGAGGCTCTCTCCCTGGGTCTCTCACTTAACTTTCTGCAGACCACTCCCCACTGAGACCCCGGGGTTCTGGGTCTGTGGCAGCCCTGGTCCCAGCCTTCACTGAGCTTCTCAGCTGATTCTGGCGCTGCTAGTGCACACACCTGCCTTTGGAAACCATCTACTGAGTGTGGTGGTTCTGAACCCTACCTCTGCATCTACACGGGTCACCTGGGGATGATCTGAACCAGCCTGGTGCCTGGCTGCATGCGGACCAGCCTTTCTAATCATGGAAATAGTTCACCCCGCCTCCCCAGGGGATTCTAATGTGCAGTTGAAATTGAGAAGCACTGATAATGATTCCCAAACTTTCCTGGTGAAAAAGAATCACTTGCATATTGGTAAATACACAGCTTCCCAGGCCCCTGCCCTGGAAATTCTGACTTGGTGGGGCTAGGATGGGGCCTGGGAACGAGCATTTGCAATTCTAACTCTCACGAAATTTTGGAGAATTAGCCTAGAGCTGTGCTTCTCAAACTTCAATGTGTAGGCGACTCATCTAGGGATCCGGTTAAAATGCAGATTCTGTTTCAGGAGTTCTGAGGAGAGAGCCTGAGGAACTTTAAGTAGTTCTGTCCAACCAGAGCATAAATTATGAGATGGTGAATGATCAGAGATGAGACTAGAGAGGAAAGCAGGGACCTTAAAAACCTGACAAACAGTTTGAACTTGAATTTGACTTCCAAGGCAGTAAGGAACCCCAGAGGGTATTTAACGGAAGGGTAGCTTATTCAGACACATAGTTTAGAAAGATTGTTCTTGTGGCCATGAGGGCTGTGGGTCAGAGAATTAGATTCCAGCCAGGAGGTTGTTGGGCTTCCCTGGTGGCTCAGACAGTAAAGAATCCACCTGCAATGTGGGAGACCTGTGTTTGATCTCTGGGTTGGGAAGATCCCCTGGAGAAGGGACTGGTAACCCACTCCAGTATGCTTGCCTGGAGAGTCCCATGGACAGAGGAGCCTGGCAGGCTACAGTCCATGGGGTTGAAAAGAGTTGGACACAACTGAGTGCCTAAGCACAGCACAGCACAGCACAGCACAGGAGGTTGTTGCCTTGGTCCGGGTGGAAGGTGCTGGCCTAGGCGAAGGAGGTGGTGAGGAGGGAGAGAGAAGTTAGTAATCCTGGGGAGGGTGTGGTGATCAGTTGGATGTGGGGTGAGGTGGAGGGTAAGGAGGCTTAAGAGTGGCCCTTGGGTCAGCTGCTGACATGGCAGCTAGTGAAGAAGAGTGCCCCATGCCTTGGCAAGGTGGACATTTCCTTCCACACCTGCTGCCCCACAATCCGGTAACTGTTAGGCCTTAGGCTCCTGCAGGACTAGGGTGAGGAGAGGCAGCAGTAGCAGCCTTGTGGAAATGATGTTGCGGAATTGATGTCTTAGAGAGCCCCTCTCCTTGACCTTGGGAGGTTCTGGATGCTCCCTGTCAGCAGTTACCAAGACTTGGAGGCTGCTTTGGTGATGAAGTCTTCTGAATACCTTGTTCTCTTTATCCCTCTCTGGCTTCCTTCCAGACACAGACACCCAGATGAAGAGAAATCCGGATCCACAAAACACCTGGGCCCATGAATCCAATCTGGCAGAGTCTCATTTTGGACCAGAAGTATCACAAGACCTCTCCAGTCCATACCTCCTGGCAACTCTGCTTGGCATACTGGCCCATCCTGCTTTTGACCACAGCCCTCCCCATCCCCCCACAGTGAGCTCAGACTGCCTCTTGGACTGTCCACTCCAAGGACCTGTTTTTTTGTGTGGGGACTCATCTTTGTGGGGACTCACTTCCTTTTGCAGCTGGATGCAAACAGCATCTCCTAGAGCCAGGAGCTCCTCTACAGTTTTCAAGCTGCTCTGCCACGTCTTTCTCTGATACAGCTTCTTCTATGGTACAGGTGTGCACTAAAACTGAAATCCAGGGCTTTCCTGGTGGTTCAGTGGTAAAGAATCCACCTGCCAATGCAGGAGACACAGGTTCGATCCCAGGGCCAGGAGGATCCCACTTGACACAGAGCAACCAAGCCCATATGCCACAACTGCTGAGCCTGTGCTCTAGAGCCCATGCTCCGCAACAAGAGAAGCCACCGAAATGAGAAGCCTGAGCGCCACAACTAGAGAAAAACCTACTTGTAGCAACAAAGACCTAGCCCAGCCAAATAAATAAAACTATTTTTAAAAAAGAAATTTAAAAAAACTTTAAAATTCAAGTCATGCTGACCAGAGTGGGAGGGCCATCCACCTTGAATATTTGACATAGCATCTTCAGCATATTAGTGAGAACTAATATACTGGACACTGAACTAAGGCCTTGACATGTGTTATCTCTGTGCATGTTCGATACAACCCTGAGAGATTCTCATATTATTCCTTATCTTATGGATGATGAAATAGGCAAAGATGTTAAGTAACTTTCTCAAGGTCACCAGGCTAGAAACTGGGACTGGAGCCCTGTTGCATCTAATGCCAAGTGCCTGCTCTTAACCACCACTCAATACTGCCTCTTGCGGTCTTCATCAGCATCCCAAGGCCTCAGTTAAGTCCTCTGCCTGGGATCAGCCTCAGAGTCTGGATTATTCCCAGAGCAAATATCAGGTCAGGACTAAATCTTGGGCCCAGAAAAACTAGGCGGGGAACAGATGGGAACCCTGGAAGGGATTTTGCTGTAGCCGAAGGAGTTGGGGATTAGGATTCAAAAGGCCTGAGGTTGTCTTGCTCGGCCCCTTGCTGTATGAGTGGACCCGGTCTAACCTTGAATCTCTCTGAGCATCTGTTTCTTCATGGTGACATGAGGGTAGCAGCAGAAGCTACCTCTCAGAGATGGACTGAGGAACAAGTGCGGAAATGCATCAACATAAGGCAGGATCCTATTGACTACAGAGGGCCGTCTGATGGAATGACTGTTAGTGCCAGCCACTGCTCAGTATTTGTTATGGGACTTGTCTGGCAGTCCACTGGTTACGATTCTTTGCTTCTAACACAGGGGGCGTGGGTTCCATCCCTGGTCAAGGAACTAAGATCGCACATGCTGCAAGGCACAGTCAGTAAATAAATATATAACATAAAAATAATTTTTAAAAATTTGTCATGATTGCTGGGGCAGAATTCGGAGACTATGGGTACAACCAGGAGCCCCTGGGCCTGGACTTATATCTAAGATAACAAGTGTGAAGTGAAAGTCACTCAGTCGTGTCCAACTCTTTGGGACCCCATGGACTATACAGTCCATGGAATTCTCCAGCCCAGAATACTGAAATGGGTAGCCGTTCCCTTCTCCAGGGGATCTTCCCAACCTAGGGATCAAACCCAGATCTCCCATAACTAAGATGACAAATTTCAGGTCAACTTACCACTCTCTCCCTTCCATTAACCTTTTGTGATCTTTCGACAGCTGTGTTTTGAGCCCTGGCCATCTTTACTTACTTCTGTAAAAAGAGGGATCTGAGCCAGTTAGTCTGGATAGCTCCCTAATTTTCACTTTCCAGGAGTGGAATGGAAGGCAAACCTTTGTGACATTTGCCAAGGCAGGATTGTTGCCAGAGGGCCTTCCTCTGCAGTCAGTGGGCAAGACTCTTGGTGTCTCATGTGTATGTCAAGTCTCACTGCTGATCCTGTTATTAATTGGTTCAGTAAACTTTTATTAAAATTTAAATTTCAAAATTCTTGCTGTAAGAAATATAGATGAAGCACCCTTTCCAATTCCAGAATCTCCCCCCAGAGTTCACAGCTGTGGTCAGTTTACTGGGTATCCTTCCAGACCATTTCTTATGCATTTATCTGTATGTTATATATACAAAGAAATACACCATTTTGGGGTGTGTTTTTATCTTTGCGGATAAGTATTCTTATTTTTCTGCAACTTGCTTTTCTAATTAAAAATATGGCTTGGAAAAATAAGTCTTTGAGATTTTCCTGAATCAATACCTAGAGATCTACTTCATAGTTTTTCACTGTGACATATTAAATATTCTGTAGCTTGGGGTTTCACTGTTTATTTAGCCACCCCTCACCAGTGGACTGTTAGGTTGCTACTAATTTTTCATTGTTATAAACAATGCTCAGCAAATTCTCTGGTATATGGTTCTGTGGGCAGATGTGAATATTTCGTTAGAATAATGAGTATCTAGAAATAAAGTTGCTACGACAAAGATGGCCATTATTGATTTTAATAGAAACTTCTATAGTACCTTCTAAGAAGACTGAATCTGTTTATAGTGCTTTCAATTACCGATGAGACCACCCAGTTATGGATGCTTTCTCCAACACTGGATACCAACAGTTTTCTGAATTTTTGCTAATCTATTGGATTAAGCAAAAATGAATCTGGTGTTTGTTTTAATTTGCATTTCCATAATTAGAATTGTACATCTGTAATGTTGAGCATGTTTTCCTAAGTTTATTGGACATTTTGTATTTATGTTTCTATAAATTGCCTGTTCCTATACTTTGCCCATCTCTCTAGAGCATTGTTTTTGGCAGAACCATGCTACTTGCTTCAGTTCCCCTGACCAGGGATCGAACTCAGGCCATGGCAGTGAAAGCACCGAATTCTAACTATTACACCACCAAGGAACTCCCACCTGATGTGCTTTTAAAAATCTCTTTCTTAGTGTGTTAGCATTCTTTATTCTGGATGTTAACATTTGTTATGCTTCGGTTGCCTGTCTTTCTATGCCATTTCTGACCTTTTATCACATAGCAGTTTTAAATTTAGTTGTAGTGTATTTGTCAGTGTTCTTCTTTATGGCTTTTATAGCTTGTGTCTCACTTTAAACAGCCTTCTTTAATCCAAAATTATTTAATTTTAACGTGTCTTCTAGCATTTTTAGGCCTAACATTTATTTCCTCTGGAGTCTACTTTGTGAGTGGTGCAAGATAGAAAGAAATATGCAGTTTGGAGACCTCCTCCATTATCACTGGGGTCCCTGGACTAGGAGTCTGATTTGCCAAAATCAGGGCTTGCCCGGTAGTGTTTACACAATTGGAAGTGAGAGACTGTCAGCAAAGGCAGGTATATGGTGTGGGGAAGGAGGTGTGGTGGTGGAGATGGGCGGGGCGTGAAGGGTCCCCTCACAGGCATCAGTGAGTGAAGAGAAGTGTGGGCCACAGGCCTCGGTTCTCGCTCCCCGCTCCTCAGTCTGAACATGGCTCCAAACAAGGAGAACTGCAGGTGATCCCCTCACGGTCTTTACAGGTGCATCTACGGTACAGCGTGCGTCACACCACATGAACGGTCTACTTCCTTAGCACTGCCCCCACTAAATGTCAGCTCCTGGAGCAGGGACTCTTCATTTTTATCTCCCTTGCACCAGACACAGAGCTGCCATCCTTGGGTGAACGCACACATACATTCTCGTGGGCACAGGTGCCCTAGGGGTGTGTCCCAGGGTGAGCACATGGCCCCCTGCATGCATGGATGCATGTTGAGGGTGTGCGATATGCAGGGCGTGTCCTGTGTCTCTGCAACTATGAGTGCAGGCTGGTCTACCTGTGTCTGGGGCAGGAACCCATGGGGCCTCCTTTCCCTCCCCCACCGGTTCTCCATCTCCACTTCTCTAGTCAAAGAGCTTTTTCTCTTCACAGGTGGGAGGGTTTATCAACGGGGACAGCGTTGGAGACATGTCAAGTCTTCTAGTTTCTTCTGGGAAAGCGTTACTCTTCCCCCTTTTTCCCATCTTTTTCGCTCTCTTTCCCCCTCCTCCTCCTAGCTCACATCTCTCCCCCTCCCCCCTCAGGGAGGAAGCTCATCTGAGCTCAGCCTTTGCTGACATGGCCATTTGGGCCCATTAGCTGCCTCCTAATGAGTGACTGCCTTCTTGGCCCTTCCCCCACCCCAATTGGGAGGGAGGGATCAATTAACTGCTCACACACACACACACACACCCTTACACATAAGTCCGTGCCCCTGTGTACACATGTGCGCATCACATATACATTCATAAAAACACTCATAACAAACATACATGCTTCCTTTCTCCTTGACCAATGTTGTCTTTTTAGGGGCCCCCTGCCTCCCACAGTATTCCCCTTCGAGAGAGATCCTGCTCAATTCCACAAGCAGAACCCCCACTGCCAACTTCACTCACCCCAGCTCATTCCTAGATTCCCATGATTCTAAATTTAGTCCAAACCATATTTTACTGATGGGCAAACTGAGGCTCAGGGTGGGAAACTGACTAGTCCAGAGTCAAGCCAAGCTGGAAAGAGACTTGTGTTCTTGGATTTCAGGTCCAGCACTAGTGCTATCACAGATAGAAACGGGGTGTCCCACAAACACCCATCCTGTACTCAATAGAGCTGTGGGCTTTCAAAATCAGTCCATGTTCAGGTGTGCGGTCATGATCCTGGGAGTGATGGGGATCTGGGGAGGCCCTGCCATGTGCAGAGGAGGGAGAGAGTGAGCTCTTGAGGAGCCTCCTTGTCCCATGGAGTCAGCGTGGCCCAGAGATGATTGAGCAATGGGTAAAGCCTCAGTGCCTCCTATGGCCCTCAAAAGCCTTGCCTTGGCTTTCTCTCCTTCCTCTGAGAACAGACCTCAGGCATTGCTGATGGGCACTTCCTCTTGTTCACATAGGAAGGGGGCAACTCGCTGAGGATTCTATCCCAAAGAGTCTCCCTTGAGGACTGGGGAAGGGTGGTCCCATCCTGGCCCTGGCCCGTTCTCCAGATTATGTATAAGGACAAGAAATGTGGATACTGGGTGGTAACTCCAAGGCACAAAGGACCATCAGGGACAGCCTGGGCCACCTGTGTCAGAATACCCACTGGGAGTCAGAACAGCCACTTTGGGAGTCAGAACAGCCACTTTGGGAGTCTTGAAAGCCTCAGCAATTGGATTGCAGCCAAACCCTGGCAATTCACACCTGCCCAGGCTCTGTAGGAAGAGAAGTTGAGGATAGGTTGGGGGGAGGTCCTTCTGAAAGCTGACCCAGGAACAGTCACAGAAAGCTTACCCAGAGGGCAGGGTGCTTCCAGAGCCTCTTGCACCCAGGAGCTAGGATAGTCCTTGCTGTGTCCATGGTCCTGGAGGCCGAGCAGGAGGGTTGAAGTTCGTATCTAAAGACTGACATTATATCTAACATCCCTCTTGTTCCTGGGAGCCCTGGACTCACCCCGCTCCCTGATCCTGTGTCCCTGCCTGGGGGGCACCATGAAGACAAGGCCTGTCTCCTGCAGCACTCCCTAATCCTCAAGGCCTTGGGACTCGAGAGGGACACCCTGGGACATGTCCCTCTGGTGACGTGGACTCTGCAGGGATCTCAGTCAAGTTCCCAGGCCTACTCCCTACCCTCCTCTTAGCAGGGATCGGCCCAGCTACTTGTCCCCCGGATTGCGTTGCTGGAAGGAATGAACTTCTCCAGATGAGCTCCCCACCCTGCCCTAGTGCGCAGAGCAGCAGGGGCCAGACCTGTTTATGGGGGTGATGGAGCCCCTCATCTAGGCTGGGCCATCTCAGTGAAAGACGATGCAATGGGCCTGGGGAGCAGAGGGAATGAGAACACAGGTTTAAGCCCAGGTAGGTGGATTTGCAACAAAACTTGCTTGACACCATAGCTGAGCAGTCTTGGAAAGCTGCCCCACCTTTAAGAAATTTTCATCTGTAAAAGAGGAGAAGCAAAGCTTCTTCCCAAGGATTAGATCCACATATAATCTCTAATACTATTTGCTTCTGTGTGCATTGACAGTTTCTGGAATGATATACAAAGAAACTGTTAATAGTGGTTACCTCTGCAAGTGGGAATATCAGGAGGGAGGAGGTGGACTTTTCACTTTATTCTCATTTGTACAGTTTTAATTTTACTGCTAAAATTAATTTAGTAAAATCATATTTTACCTTTAAAGAGAGAAAGAGAAGATGAACCACATCCAGCAAATAGTTGAACCTCAGTTGAGTTAGTAAATGGCAGCTTTAATTGCTGTCTGTTTACGGGATAATAATCCCTCCTTCTGTAGGTATTGTGTCCAGGCGTGAAAGTGATCTGTAAATGAATTGCTGTATGAATGTTAGGTACGATTAACATCTGGGTAAAGATATATTTCTATGCTGTGTATATGAGATGTCTTGCCCTAAGTATTAGTATGTATCTTTAAGGGTAATTATGCAAATGTTGTAGGGTGGCAGTTTTGAGTGCAGTTTGTGCTGTTGCTTGGGTTTGAACCCACTATTTACTGAAGATATGATCTTGACCAAGTCTTCCTATCTTTAAAATGGGGATAATGAATGTACCTTTGCCATAGGATTGCTGCGAAATGAAAAGAGCTAGTAAAAGTGAAAGTGAAAGTTGCTCAGTCATGTGCAGCTTTTTGGGACCCCATGGACTGTATAGTCTGTGGAATTCTCCAGGCCAGAATACTGGAGTGGGTAGCCTTTCCCTTCTCCAAGGGATCTTCCCAATCCAGTTATCGAACCCAGGTCTCCCACATTGCAGGAGGATTCTTTACCAACTGAGCTATCAGGGAAGCCCAAAAAGAGCAACGTTGTGTAAAACTCTTAGAACAGTCCCTGGCACATAATGAGCACTTAACAAATTGCTCTTTATTTTGTGTATCTGTGTATACATGTTAATGTTTCTCATCCCCTCAAAGGGAGGAACACTATCTTACCCTGTCTTCCAACAAGGAGGGGGAGATGACTGAGTGGGTCTGTCTGCCCTTTGTAGATTCCTACTACTGCAGATGCTGATTGCAGCCATGAAATTAAAAGACGCTTGCTCCTTGGAAGGAAAGTTATGACCAACCTTGATAGTATATTAAAAAGCAGAGACATTACTTTGCCAACCAAGGTCCGTCTAGTCAAGGCAATGGTTTTTCCCGTGGTCATGTATGGTTGTGAGAGTTGGACTGTGAAGAAGGCTGATCGCCGAAGAATCGATGCTTTTGAACTGTGGTGTTGGAGAAGACTCTTGAGAGTCCCTTATACTGCAAGGAGATCCAACCAGTCCATTCTAAAGGAGATCAATCCTGGATGTTCATTGGAGGGACTGATGCTAAAGCTGAAACTGCAATACTTTGGCCACCTCATGCGACGAGTTGACTCACTGGAAAAGACTCTGATGCTGGGAAAGGTTGGGGGCGGGAGGAGAAGGGGACGACGGAGAATGAGATGGCTGGATGGCATCACCGAATCTGTGGACATGAGTTTGAGCGTACTCCGGGAGTTGGTGATGGACAGGGAGGCCTGGCGTGCTGTGATTCATGGGGTCGCGGAGAGTCGGACACGACTGAGCAACTGAACTGAACTGAACTGAACTGAACTGACCTAAGGTGCTTTAGGAAATTGGGGTCACTATTCCAAGAGTCCAGAGCCAGGCCCCCATCCTCAAAGGGAGCCCTGGGAAGGGATGTAGTGACTCACAGCTGTCTCTCATCCCTTCCATGCTTCCAGGACACTCCTGGTTGTGGCAAGTCCCAGTGGCCCCTCTGGGTCACTTAGATAGACTGTCAGCTAAGCCCGCAGGGTAGATTGAGCCACTGCGGGGGGGGGGGGGGTGGGAAAAGGAGGTTACTGTCAGAGTCCTGACTGGCAGGAGAGGCCTGGGCAATGGGGCAGGGGGCGCTATAGCTAAGTTCTGAGGGAAGCATCAGGACAGCTCTGGAAGCGGCAAGCCCAATCTCCCCACCCCTTCTGAAGGGGTCAGCCTGCCCTCCACCTACCCCACTCCCAGCTCTCACTGTCTCTCTTGGTTCTGTGTGATGGCTGTTCCCCTGAAGAGGGGTGCAGGAGGCACTTCTGGGAGATGCTGGGCTGCCAGGCGGGTTGAGCAGGTTTGGGAGAGGGTGGGAAGGGCCCTGATTCAGGGAGGGACGGGTGGGGGGGGGGCCTGGGATGGAGCTGACAGAGCCGGGTTCCTCAGGGTGCCAGGGCAGGCGCCAGCCTGAGGAAAGGAGTGAATGAGTCTTCCTGGAGGAGGATGGGAGGACTGAGCGAAGCTGACCCTCCTGCCTCAGAGGCACAGCCCCTTTCCCAGTGTAGACCCCAGGTCCTAGAGACCTGCAGAAATCTGAGGGTCTGAACCCCCAACTGGGATGAGTGGCAAGCCAGTGTCTGTGGGACTCACAAGGCAAAGCAATTTGAAAGGAAATGTGCTTACTCTGACCCGCTCGTGGAGCACAAGCACTCTCGTGCCCCTTGGAGTCACGGGGGCTCTTGTGCGTGTCCTAACATACAGCCACAAGCACACGCATGGCCACACACCTCACCCACGGGCACGTGCACCCAATCACGTACACACATAATCACAAGGACGGTGTAGGAGCCCAGTATGCTTTCTTTCACTTTCAGAAACCAGATCCCAGGAGCTTAAATAGTGCAGCCAAGATCTGTCTTTGGGTGTTTCCAAAGAGAGACCCTCTTGAGATTTTTCTCTCCTAAAAACCAACTCTGAACACATGCCCTGAAGTACCTGCTCCCTCCCATGCGCATTCTGTGTCTCTTAAGAGTGACTGGACTTGTAACACTGTCACATCAGTGTATACACCTGAGGTCTGGCCCAGTGCAGAATTTCAGTGTGAGGGCTCCTGGAGGGTGTACCCAAATCTCCCCTCATCTGAGCTCTACCCCCAGGACAGTCTCATATGGAGTCACTGAGTTTTAAGGAGAGGCCAAGGAAGGTGAGATGGAGGTAGGGAGGAGGGCCGTGAAGCTGGGGAGGACCCCAGACTCAGCGACCCTGATGCATACGCCTCTTAAATACCCAGACACCCCCACCTTCAGGGGGTGTGAGGAGGGGAAGGAGGAGAATGCAGAGCAAGTGGCCAGAAGGGATGACGGGGGCACGTGTGAGGCATGTGGGTGGAGATTCAGGAGACAGTCTTCACGTTCATTTTGGGGGTAAAGGTTTTATTGAATTATAACATATATTCAGACAATATCTAAATTATGCACCATATGGTTTATTATTATATATGTGAATAGAACTCAGTGAGTTTCGACAAGGTAGACACACCCATGTAGACTGTATCCTGATCAAAATGAAGAATATTATCAGTATCCCAGGGACTCCCTCATGCCCCCTTTCCAGGCACAATACCCTAGTCCAGCTTCTCACACGATGGATTAGTTTTGCCTATTTTTATCCTTCATATAAGGGCTTCCCATATGGCACTAGTAGTAAAGAACCCACCTGCCAATGCAGGAGACAAAAGAGATGTGGGTTCGATACCTGGGTTGGGAAGATCCCCTGGAGAAGGTCATGGCTATCCTCTCCAGTATTCTTGCCTGGAGAATCCAATGGACAGAGGAGCCTGGTGGGCTACAGCCCATACGGTCGCAAAGAGTCGGACACGATTGAAGTGACTTAGCATGCATGCACACATCCTTCATACACATGGCATCATAGAGCACATTAACTTCTGTGTCTGTCTTTACTTTAACATGACAGTTCTGAGACCTTTCTAGGTTGTGCTGACATGGCCTTAAACACTATTCATACTTGGAGATGCACACAAACTTATATGTGCGCTCACACACAGGCAGGCAGGCACATGTGTACATGGTTCTGCCATAAGCATGCACACAAACTCACACATAAGCACATGCATACACACCCAACTTCTCATGCACATGTGCACATTCTCTCACACTCACATATGTGACTATCATGCACACATATAAATACTCACACCCAGATACTCATGCTTATACACACTCACGGGGGTTCTCACACACACAAACATGTTTTCAAGACAGATGTGTTATACTTACCTTGGTTTTCCCACACAAATGCACCCTCACACCATGCACCGCCAGGCTCATGCATGACACCCCCGTGCCCACTTTCACAGGCTGAGGCCAACCCCAGCCTCTCTGGTTCAGGCTCTAAACAGACAGAGGAATGTGATCAAATCGACAGCTGAGAACTGTCCTGAGAGCAAAGCTGTACTTTGTTGAGAAATCTGAGCCCTTATTGGAGGGATACAAGTGTCTGTGTGTCTGGAGGCTGCGGGGAGAAGGGAGGTAGTGGGGTGGTCTCCCAGGGCGCCTGTAACCACTGGGCTGTTTCCATTATAAAAAATGATGAAAGGACTGGAGTAGTGAGAGCAAGGCTGTGAGTAAATAAAACTGCCACCTTTGACCCTTGGAGACCAGGCCTCATCCCAGAACGAATGCTCATTAGTTGGGGAGGGGGTGCTCAGGCCCAGCCCAAGTTCTCCAGCACCCCAGGCTCAAGGCCAGACTCCCAAGGGGGAGGGGGAGGGGGACCGGAGCCCCTGTATGATGCTAGGGGACATGTCAGGGAGCAGGGGGAGGGCAAAGGAGTAGAGGATGTGAGGTGGAGGCTGGGGCATTCGTGGGGGAGTGGTGGGGACAGGGAGGAGGCTCTGACCTCTCTCTCTCTCTGTACCTTTCCAGGTCTCTACGGCTCCTGAGCTCTGAAATAAGCATAAGTCCCCCTTCTCGTGTTTAAGGCTTGCTTTGCTTGTTTTTCTAATCATCAGGAACTACAGGCAAACAGGAGTTAGCAAAAATAACAAACACAGGCGAACTACAAAGTCACCAGGAATTCCAGAAAGGTTGAGAAGTGGTTGTTTCCGGCTTTGACAGAAATGAGAGTGTTTCTGGGCCTGCCTGCTGTGAACTGCCCCCAAGGAGGTCTGTCCAGCTCAGTCACTGGTTTGGAGAAAATGTTGTTTGGGTCAGTGGCGTTGAAATGATCGTCAATGGTGGCCACCCCAGCTGCTGTCCTTATATGTGTTCGTCGGCAGAGCACAGAGTCATCTGCATGGATAAATAAGTGAATGGATAAATGAAAGAAGGTCTGGGTTCAAAAGTCTTTCAACACGTTTGTGGGATTAGCCTCACTATGGAGTTAGGAAGGACCCTCAGCCGTTTTCAGGCTTCCTCCTTTCTTCTTTCTGCAGCTGACCCTCCGGATGCCCCTCCTCAGGGCTGACATTCACTTTATTCTATAATCACATTGGTTCCTAGAGGGTTCCCTGGTCCAGTCCCCAGGAGAAGAAGGTGCTTTGCAATCTGGTTCTCAAAGAGCCCTGCCCTGCATGTCTCTCCATCCTGAATGGACCCAGTAGTCAGTCACTCTCTTTGCCCCTCCTGGAGGACACTAAGTAGGTCCTAGGAAGTCCTGCCTTGGCTAATTATAATAAAGGTAATGATGACAATGCCATATAGCAATAAACACAGAAGTGTTCTTCAAAAGATAAGGGTACTCCCAGGTTTATGTGCGAGGAGTGTACAGAGAAACAGACCATTGTACCCCTTCCCTTGCCACCAATCTATGCCTGATTTAGCAAGAGGAGTTGGGGAAGACAGTACAAGAAAAGCATCTCCATTTTCCTGCAAGCCTGAAGACTTGTGGCTGGAATTGAACAGGAGGGAGGGATCGCTGAAGGACACAAGCCTACTCCAAGCGGGACAGAGATCGCTGGGGTGGGGGGTGTGTGCCCAGTTCTTGGCTGGGAGAGCTGCCTCTGGCCAGTGAGACATGGCCTTCAGGCAAGCTCCCAGAACCTGGCCCCTTTTTATCCCCCAGGCACAAAGCCTATTTCCCCAAATCCCTGATGGTGACTTGGCTTGGTCTTTGTCCCTGGGTGGGGAGGGGAGGCTGAACCCCCACGGAGGGAGGAAGAATCTGAGGCAGCTGAGCCCTGTGTGTCAGCACTGGATTCTTAGTCTGCACTGGAGGGCCTCTCTTGGCCCAGTCTCTCTTGCCTCATCAGTCGAGATGAGGGAGAGAGCCAGGTGGGCTCAGCTTCACAACCAGCTGGAGACCCAGAAGACATAGGCATCACAGAAATCAAATGCTGTTTTCTGACTTCCTTAGAATTCTGTCAACTTTCCATTCCCCTAAATCATGACTGACTTTTACTGAGAAGTTACTCTGGGCCACACACTATTATGTGGAGTTACATGAATTAAATGATTTAATCCTCACAGTGATTCTAAGAATAGGTGCCACTACTATCCCCATTTTACAGATGAGAAAATTGAGATCCTGAGAGGTTAATTTACTGGTCTAAGGTCACCCAGTTTGTAGATGAATGACTGAAATTGGAACCCAGCAATCTAGCCTCTAGGGAGCTGGTAAGTATAACCAGCTGGTAGGAGCTGGCTTGGGGACACAGAAGCCCAAGTTCAGGAGTCAGATTTGGAAGGTAGTGAGTATCCTGTTAGCTGTCCTGAATCTCTGCTGCTGGGGTCCCCTCATCTGACCTAGGGCAGACGTAGTCCTACCGCTTCTACAAGCAGTACCAACTTCTCTGTGTTAATGGAAAGGTGGGATGACTCACACCCTCTCCTTTCCCTATTTTATCAAACTCCTCTCTTCTCAACAACACAAAATTCTGTCAGTTTGAAGCATCAACTATTACAGCAATTGTAATCTTCCATCCCTTGATCCTTATCAAGGTTATGACCTGTACTTTTTCAGCACTGTAGCCAGTGAGTGTGTGTGTTAGTCACTCAGTCATGTCCCACCAGGCTCCTCTGTCCATAGGATTTTCCAGGCAAGAATACCGGAGTGGATAGCCTATCCCTTCTCTAGGGGATCTTCTCAACCTGGGATCAAAGCTGGGTCTCCTGCTTTGCAGGCAGATTCTCTACTGTCTGAGCCACCAGGGAAGCCCCTGTAGTCAGTAAGAATATACAATCTTTCGTGAATTTTTAAAATTTAACATTACATTATACTTCATTTCCCTGCAGCCTCTTAGTCATTTTAATTATTTAGTCCCTCTTGTGTTAAATTTTATGATATAAAATAACTTATTGTTTAAGTGGTAAACCTTTCCCCAATCCTGTTCATTGAGTTACACTCCCTTCTCCCTTGTGTTCAAACATCTATGTAAAATTCTTAGGTGTGATTTGGTCTGTTTCTGGGCTCTCTTCTGTCCCACTGAAATGTCTATTTTGGTGCCTACACCACACTGGTTCCACCTAGTTGCTCTGTAACAAAATGTTTGAACATCTAGTCAAAATTGCTCTTGTTTAGAAAAATTATCTGATAGATTCACCTATTTACTCTTTCATGTGAAACTTGGAATAATTTTTTTCTGAGGTCAAGAAAATTTCTAGGGTGATTTTGATTAGTAAATCCAGTCTGTAAATTTTCTTGGGGAATATTTATATTTTTACACAGCTCAGCATCTTCACCAAGGAAGGTGTTATGTTCTGCTGCTTGTCTGTGTTATAGTTAGCAATCTGAATTTGTTGTTGTTCTGCTGCTAAGTCATGTCCGACTCTTTGTGAGCCCATGGACTGCAGCGTGTCAGGCTCCTCTGTCTTCCACTATCTCCTGGAATTTGCTCAAACTCATGTCTATTGAATCAGTGATGCTAACTAACCATCTCATCCTCTGCCACCCCATCTCCTTTTCCCTCCAATCTTTCCCAGCATTAGTTTTTCCCAATGAGTTGGCTCTTCTCATCAGGTGGCCCAAGTATTGGAGCTTCAGCATCAGTCCTTCCAATGAATGTTCAGAGTTGATTTCATTTAGGATTGACTGGCTGTATACTATTCCTTTGTGCTGATGTTCCCTGGCTGGTTTATCATTTCCTGAGTGTAGGGTATTTGGGTTGCTTCCAAGGCTGAACCACTGTGAATAGTGATGCTATAAACATCTTTGTACAAATCGCTCTTTTATTTCCTTGGGAATGTGATCCCCAAAGTGGGATTATCTGATCAAAGGATATGAACAGTACCATGGTTTTTGTTACATAACCCAGGGAGGACAGGACCAATTTACAGCGCCACCAGCAACATATAAAGAAATGTCTACTCTTCCCTTTAAAAAAACCTTGAGCAGCTTGAACACTTAAAAGGGTAACTTGTTCCTAAGGTAAACAAACCACAGACAAAAGAGGGAGTCTGAGTGCAGGGTTCTGAAGAGAGCTGATCCTGCAGGCAAAGAGGCAGTCAGTGCCTGGCCCATGGCTGCCATGCCGCCTACTAATCCTTCTCAGAGCCAGATTCCCCAGCATGTGAGCCTGGCTTTATTTTTATTTACTTAGCTTATGCTTGTACAGCATTTGTTATGTGTCAAATAAAAAAAATAAAGTACTCAAATAAAGTACTCTAAGCACTTTACAAATATTAAGCCATTTACTTCTCATAATAAGCTCATGAGAGAGATCCTATTATTATTATTATCATGTCAATTTTGCAGATGAGGAAACCAAGTCATAGAGAAGTTAGCTGTAGGTCACACAGTAGGATTTGAACTCAGGCCATCTGGCGTTAGATTCTTAACCACTGTGCACTGCATCCTTGATGAGAAATAGGCATTTCAGCTTGTAGCTGCCCTTCTCTTTCTGGGTCCTGTGGGAAAGGAAGACCCTGAATCTTCCTGTCCTGGGTTTCAGGCCATCTTATTTACTTCCTTCTCATGTACAGCCATCATCTGTTGGATCTTGCATGCACCAGCCACTGGGCTTAGTATTTTTATGTCTTTTCGTCTCTTCTAATCCTCACTACAATCACACAAGGAAGGCAGCATACCTTTATTTAATAGAGGAGGAAACAGGATCGGAGAAGTTAGGTGTGTCTCTCAAGACCACACAGCTACTAGAGTGGCAGGAGAATTTGAATCAATGCCTTTGATCTTTCCATTATACTTGACTCCTTGAAACCCCACTCTTTACCCTAGTCCATTTCTTTTTGCCCTGACTGGTGTTCTTGAAACCAAATGGAAATGGAAACCAACCCCGGGGGTGTAGCCTTGCTGCTCTTCCTGGCCACAGTCAGTCCTGGCTTCACCAGAGCCCAAGCAGCCGCCCCCAAGGGAAATGCCATTTTTACCTTGTGCTTTTTGGAACTTAGAGGCCCCAATAGCTCCTTCCTTTCCTGTTTTGAAGTCCACGCCCCTTTGGCATTACCCACTGGCTCCTACTTCCTGCCGCAGGATCTTCTGCTGGTTTACAGAGCCCAGGTGATGGGCAGGTTCTGATTCTGAGGAGCGGACCACACCCCTCCACTAAGATCTCTGCTCCTCCTCCTTCTTCAGGCTCTCTGGGATGACTCAGAGCTCAGGGACCTTCCGGGGAGCGGTTTTCGTCCATCCTGTCCTACAACTGTTCCAGCCCCAAACATGCTGCGCACACATTACACAGATGTATACGGAATTCCCAACAGGAATAAAATACGGCAATTCCCTGGCAAGCTCTGGAAGATTCGGTGGCAGCATAAACTGTGATAACCACGCTTGGCATGTTGAGTGGATGTATATTTGTGTTTGTGTGTCCTTTGGTGTGAACAGGCCGATGTGTATGGTGGGATACATCTCTGAGTGTAGCAGAGATGCCTCTGTGCGTAGGTGAACCCGGGACTTCAGTGACAGCCTGATGTCTTAAGCTCAAAGGTTTGTGTTTGTGTTTTTGAGAGTGAACGTCGACACGTACCCCTGAATTTGTGTGTGAGTTTGTGTGCACACATGTGCAAAGTGGGCAAAAGGTCTGGAGAAGAAGATTTCCTGAACCAAGAACATGAAGAAAAGAAGCAGCAGGGAGGCGGGACAAGAGAGGTAGGGTGGACGGAAAGTGAGAAGAGGAAAGACAATCAAGTCTGGTGCTTTGTAACAAGTGAAGGGATGCTGTGGGAAGTCTGAAGTGCTCCAGATTCAGACCAATTTGCAGAATTCAGCAAAGTCACTTGTAGCCTGGGGCAGGAATGGCAGGTCAGAGTTGGAGATAAGTATGTGCTGGTCTGGCCAGGTATAACCCCAGTTTTTAGGGCACTGGAGAATATGGTTAAGCATGGCTCCCCTCCCCCATCCTTCAGGCCCTGGGCCCACAGACCTAATGGCCTTTTGAGCTAAAGACTCTTAGGCCTTGGTGGAGAGGTTGGGGGAGAGGAGAGAGGCTCCAGGAGGCCTAGGAGGAGGTCTCGCCAGCTCCCCTCACCCTTCTGCCTTCTCCAAAGGCAAAGGAACTGCCTTTTTCCAGAAGCTGCTCAATGGTTCCGCTGACTTCAGAAGGATGGTGGAGGAGGGAGAAAAAAGGGGAGGCCTCTGAGATGGGGAAACTTGTGCTGAGCTGCAGGCTGCCCAGCGCTTCCCTGGTTCCTCATTACTGAGGTCCTCGGGCATGAAATGTCTTTTGAGTTGAAGGCCAAGAAGAATCCAGGGCTGTGTTAATGACCAGCCTGTACCAGGGCAAGGCCTGAAGCAAGGGGCTGCCTCTCTTTTCTATTTTATTTATCTATTTTTTGGCTGTGCTGGGTCTTAGCTGCCACATGTGGAGTCCTCGTCGAGGTGCACAGGCTTCTCTCTAGCTGTGGCACACGGGCTCCAGAGCACGTGGGCTCAGGAATTGCAGCGCACTGACTCAGTTGCCCTGTGGCCGGTGGGATCCTAGTTCCCTGACCAGGGATCAAACCCCTGCACTGGAAGGCAGATTCTTAACCACTGGACCACCAGGGAAGTCCCGGGTTTGCCTCACCTGAAATCCTGTCCACACTTTTCTGCTGTGTCGATGTTCTATTTTTCCAGAACTTACCTCTAATGCCTTGGTCATGCCCTCTCAGTTGGACTCTGAAGAAGCCTCAAGAGGAGGGGAGTTAGGGAGGCAAGGAGAAGGCATCCAGTATGAAGAGTTCGCCTGCTGGGTCTGGGAAACTGAGGAGGGCTTGACAAATATTCAGTTTCAATGACTCCCAGACCCGTAGGGATGACAAACATTTCATGTAAGTGTCAATGCAATAAGAAAGATGGTAAAGCAGAGATACACTGGATGAATTAGGACACTTACAATGTTTCATCTTTATACTGACTCTGACAGTAGCTTGTTGAAATTGAAGGCACAGTCCACCGTGCCTGAAAAAAGCATGGGCCAGAGAAGTTCGTGAATCTGTTCCAATTCACATTTGTAAAGCAGTGCAGATGAGACTTCAATCCGTGCCTCCGTGACTCCAAGTGATAACAACAACGGAAAAGGTAATTTTTAAAATACACATACTATTGATCCCACGAGGGCCTCATGAATTATGCCTGGAGAATGTCATGGGAGCCAGAACTTCAAAGTAGGATTGGGAATTTCCTTTCCTTTTATTATTATTATTTTCAGTGGTGGGGGGGAGGATGGGTGTTGTCAGAGCATAGCACTCAACAGTTGGGTGCAAGCAGAAAGGTGAGAGAATATTTATCTCTCTTAACATTTATTAAAAAGGCTAACAGTAGCCAGCAACTGGGGGAGCTGATGGAGTGGAAAGTAAATTAAGGGCCTTGAATGGTGGGGATGAGGGGTTTTGAGTTTTGCATAGACGACAGTAAGAGGTTCCTAAGCCAGGGAGGAACATGCCCTGGACACGCTTTGTGTGTTCTGTCGCCCAGTTGTAGCTGACTCTTTGCAACTCCATGGACCCACCAGGCCCCTCTGTCCATGGGATTCTCCAGGCGAGAATACTGGAGTAGATTGCCATTTCCTCCTCCAGGGGATTTTCCTGATCCAGGGATCAAACCTGCGTCTCCTGCATTGGGAGGCGGGTTCTTTACCATTAACGCCACCTGGGAAATTTTGAATACCCTTTAGCGGGAGAGAATTGGGCTCTTCCAACAGTGTGGACATGAGTTTGAGTGAACTCCGGGAGTTGGTGATGGACAGGGAGGCCTGGCGTGCTGTGATTCATGGGGTCGCGGAGAGTCAGACACGACTGAGAGACTGAACTGAACTGAACTGAACTGAACAGTGTGGAGTCAGAGGAGAGGGGTGGGGTGCCAGCTGGGACCAAACTTGCTGATAAAGAAATCAAGTGGAAGAACTGAGGGTGTTAAATGAGGTTCCTGGCTTGTGGGTGGATATGAGGCTACCTCCAGACAAGGAGAGCTCCAAGCCAGGAGGCCTGGAGAACAGGATGGTCTTGGTATCCCAGGGAGAGGGGCAGGCTGGCAGAGCCCCCAAGCACGGGCAGCCATGCTGCGGCCATTCTTACCAAGCACGGCCTGCAGCCCCCGCGTTCTGAGCCTCAAACCTCATTGAGAGGTTATTAATAGGGAGTTTGTCTGGTGTCAGAGCGTAGACATAAACGGCATTAGCATTACCCCATAATCTTATTTAGTAAACGCTCATGCCGCTCCGTCTCCTGTAATTGCATTGGGAAGATGCAATATTTATGAAAGGGGAGAAGGGGACGTCACTGCTCATCTTGGTGCTGCAGTAAAAGTCCCGGGAAACACGGCGTGGGCTGCTGAGGCCTGGCCACAGGCTGTGGGAGTGAGCAATGTGGGTGCCGAGGTCTCTCAAGGTGGCCCACCCTGAGCCCCCCACCCCCACCATCTCTCCCTAGCCTCAGGCAGCAGGGCAGGGGGGGTGTGAACAGAGGTGACAGCCACTGATCCCCTTAGCGGCACTCCTCTAGAAGGTCCTAGTTGCTGCCCTGCTGGACACACCGGAACTCCTGCTGGGCCCGAGGCTCCCAGATTTGGCTCCCCTCACCCCTAGTTGGATACCCAGGAACTCCACCTTCACTGCATAGCCTCGGGGATTTGTCAAAGCTCAGCGGGCAGCAGTGGAAGGCAGCAGTAGGTGGGAGTCCTGGCTGGGGTGGGGGTCCTGGCTGCAGCAGAGTCTCAGGGGCAGTGTTGGCCATTGGATGATCCCCAACACCAGCTGCAGACCTAGGTTCCCAGGGCGGTGGCTCTCCTCTGCTTTCCTTGGGTCCCATGGCTCAATCCCTAGGACACACACACCCCAACATTTGGGGCCAGCCCCAGGTCTCCTATTTCCGAGTGGAGGAGGCAAGGGTGCAAACTTGCCCCAAAGGGACTTGGAAGCATAGCCCTGTGCCCCAGTGTGAACATCCAGTCTCCACAGCTCTTGAGCTCATAAGACAAGGAAGTCTCGCTGGTGTTGGAGCACCGGTGGATGAGTGTGTGCCAGCGCTGGGGGGCAAGCCGGGGCCCTGCCCACTGTACAGTTAAGGGGCAGGAGGCACGGGGCATTTTAGGACAGACACAGAGACCTGATTCCAGCCCCAGGAGTCCCAGGCCTAGGACAGGAGTTATTTCTCAGGCACCTGAGAGTCAGACCTCAAAAGGCTACGTGTGGGTACTGGATCAGCCGAGATATAGAGTATGTCAGGGTAGGAGAAAAGCTGAACAAAATGATGCCGGTGCTTGGAATCAGTTGCCCAGAAAGATGGGGGAGGGGAGCAGAAGTGCAGGGTCAGAAACCACACTGTCAGTTCTGGCGGTGGGGACTCTGGCAGGTCTCAACCCACCCGCCGTGCCCCCCCTCCCCAGCCATGAGACTCCCTGGAAGTCTAGGAGGAGAGGAAGGCAGATCCCTAGGCAGGCGCTTCCAGATGGGGCCTTGGGGTCCGCGTGGCTCCCAGTAGTGGGGGCTGGGTGTCCTTACACACCCCACTCACACCTCACTCACACACAGCTCCATATTCTACCCTTAAGCCCCCCACACATGGCCAGCACTGCACCTACCTGGCGGGGAGGCGCTCACAGCTCTCCATGCCTTTGCGCACCTGGGGTGGGCTGCAACCCTCCACCCACTCATTCACCCCACACCCACGCAGACTGCACACACCTCCCTCACTGAGGCATCCAACTGGTCTCGTTTCCAGCGGCAGGTGCCCCTCCCTCCCTCTCCTGCCCTCACTTTGAGGCGGAAGGGGCTCAGACGAAGGCAGCTGGGCACCGGGAGGAGAGTGGGCGGAGGAGGGTCGCGGCCCCTCCCAGTGTCCGCTCCCTCGCCGCCACCCCATTCATCACAGCGTCGCAGTCCAGTTGGGGATCCCGGCACCCAGCGCCCCACGTAGCCCGCGGGACAATGGGATTATTTCCAGGGGGAGAGGCTGCCTGGGGCAGCGGCTCAGGCGGGGTGCCTCCCTCCCTCAATCCGTCCCTTGGCACCCAACGAGCGCCTGCGGCGGCTGGGGCGGGTGGCAGAGCAGACACGGGTGGCGCGGGTGGCAGGGCCTGGCCGGCCTAATTCAATTAGCTGGGTCGCCGCCGCCTGCCCGCAACTCTGGGCCCGCTGGGGCTCAGCTTCGGGCAGCTGCTCTTCGAGCGCAGAGCCCATGCATATGGATACAGTCCCTCCCGCTTCGATGTGGCTCCCCCACCCCCCTTGCCGGCACCTGCGGCTCCGTATCCTGCCCTCCCTGAGAGCGAGCGACCTTGGCCTCCCCAAAAAAGTTGGAAAACAGTTGGCTGCTGGTGGGCCCAAAATGGCCCGCCTGAAGGGGTGCGGTGAAGGGAGGGAGGTGGGTCTTATCTGAGCAGGAGGGTCTGCGAGGAAGAGAGTGTACCTGTAGGTTTGTAGCCTCTCTGCTGACCTGCATCCGCATGATCTGTGGGGTTGTGTGCAGGAAGGGAGAGGTTTAGTTTGGTTTTGAATCTGCACAAAGTGTGTCCTGTGTCTGTGGGCACCTGAATACGAACGGGAGAAGGAGGCTTTGTGAGCATCTGCGGGGATTGCACAGGAGTGTCTGTGTTTTGAGAGTGAGTGTGGGTCTGTAAGTCTGGGCGCCAGAGGGTGTTATGTCTGTGCCAAGGAGTTATCTGGAAAGCCTCAGGCAGTGGGAGTTCGATGTCTGTCTGTACCTGACCATCGGTGTATATGTGGGGGTCCAAGTGCAGTCAGGACGGTGTGGAACGCATCACCGCACTGCTGCCTCCACCAGCGCCAGTGTCAACAGTGGGAGCAGCTGGGTCTTCCAGGCTGAATCCATGTCCCCCTTACCCCGCCCCATGTTTTTCTGATGGAGGAAGAGCTTGGAGAGTTAACTTCAAACCTGAACTCCAGCTCAATTCATTTATTTGGAGAACACTTCCCAAACTATCAGGCTGGCACAGAGGCTACACCCAGGGCAGTCAGACCCTTTCACTGATGGCAGGATTCCAGCTGGCCAGGTTTTCCTTTGCCAGAGCATCGAGCACAGATGTGTGCAGCTTCTGACAACGTGCCCTGAGCGCCTTCAGAATTCCCAGACCTGTTCCTACCAAGGCAGCCCGAGCTCCTAGGGGCGACCGTGAGACCTTCAACTGGCCTCCCCTCTGCAGCTGGGGATGAACCCAACCCCTGCAGGGAGTCTGGGTTTTCAGGGGCTTGGAGGTCTCCACCCGCTCTGAGGCCAACACTCTGCTCCAGGAATGGACAGGAATTGTGGCAATGAGTCTGGGTAGATCTGGCCATGGTGGTCCACAGAGCCTGCCAGCCCTGCGCAGGGAGGAGGTTCTTAGAAGGCAGTTTTGGTCCTCAGATGGCTGACCTGCAGGGGGCTTGTGCCCTCTCTGCTCTGACTCCCTCCTGGGCACCTTAGCTGAGGGCCTGGCTAAGGGGATGCCCTCTGCCACAGGAAATTCCTCAGATCCAGAGGGACTCACCTGGTCAATGAATAGAGCCAAGGGCAGAAGCCAAAGGTGTGGGAGGCTGGTATGTTCCCATGGCCCTGGGCCCTTGTTACTGGGGTCCACTGGTGGGAAGCCCTCCTAAGCTGTGCCTCTGGAGCCTTCCCATCAGACGATGGCAGGGCCACAAATATCTGTCTTCCCCTGAATTTTCTTTCACACCTCCTTTACCCCCACCCTATGCCCTCCCACCCCTATACCACCCTTTCCTCCTGACAGCAGACTTAGCATGGAAGACACACCCAGTCAAGGGCACCAGTGCTGGATGGTGAGACCTAAGGGTCTCTGGGCTTTCCTTGGGATGGATTTGGTCAGAGAGAGTTGAGGCCCTAGCTCACTGCCCAGAGGTGATGGGGCCAACAGCTTCCTTTTGGTCAGAAGCTGAGAGGGGCGAGTCTAGAGGGGAGGGCCAGAATATAAGGACCCCGTGACTCAAGGAGGCTTTGGGTTGGGGGTAGGAAGAGGAGAAAGGTGCTCACCCCTAAATCAGGTGACAGCTGAGACTGTCTAATATCAGGGAAGGTCTGTCCCCTGTCCTTCTGTCTTTGACCCACTTGGGATTCCTCCACTGATGGGGTAACGTGTGCCTGTCCCTCCATGCTGGAGAGGTCCTTGGACCTCACTCTGTAAGGACTGGGTGGGGGCACCTGGGGCTGACCCTGGACAACCCCCACTCCCTGCCCTGAAAAGTCACTGAATTGTGTGACTGGAACCAGACTGACCTGCTCCATCCCTCCTCCTCCATCCTAGGTTCCCAAAGACAACACCACCTCCCCCACCCCCTCACCCCCAGGTTCCTCAGAAGTGAAGTGCCCTTCACTGGGTTTCTAAATCTCTGAGTCACCAGCTTCATCTGCCTCCTTCTTGGATGGTGACATTTTCTGTCCCCCTTCCTGAGGCAGGGAAGCAAGGCAGAAGGGACACCTTTGGTATTGGGACTCCAGCCCCCAACCCCCATGGTCTGCTTTATGTTACACGTTCCTTTACATAGTTCCCAGCCTGTTCCATCCTTTCCCTTCAAAACGCCTATTGGGCATGCCCGGTCTCCTGCCACCCTCACCCACAGGCCACCACATGGCTATTCCCCTGACAATTACACTAGAAATAAGAAGCCCCTTCCACAGATGCAAGCAAACCATCAGCAGCACACATCATTGCTACACTCCCACTATCACACAGTGGCTGGAGTATAGTCTTGCCCTATCAAATGTGCCCATTATAGAGGAGCAGTTACAGAAGCACATTCTTATCCTGTTACAGAAAACCATTTACCTGCCTTCTCACTGACATCCAGCCTTACACAGACAAATCCAGTTGTAAAAATGACCTAGACACCTTTCATCTCTTACAGCACCCTTACTGAAGTGTTTTTCTTGCAGCCTAATGGGGTACTATCCCAACAGTCTAACACTGATACATAATAGACAATACATATTTGTTGGGTAAATTAACAAATTAGTCCTCAAAGACATGCCCGGTATGTCTGCACAGCTACCCTCACTGTCATGCACTTTCACACCCGCTTTCCCCTTGGGGATGCAGTCCCACAAACACAAAGTAATTAAGTTATCACAAACACCCCTAAGCTAAAGGACAACCTCTGGCCCAGGGGTCTCTCCCTGAGCGGGGAGGGAGCCGGGTGGGATCCAAAGAGGCCTCTGCCTATGGCTGAACCCTCCCTTTTCTCCTCCCCCTGCCCCAGCCTCAGTCCCAGCTGCTCTTCTTTTAATTGGAGGTACTTATTATCCTGCAGGCAAGGGGAGGAGGTCTGGGATGGCAGTGGGGTTGGGGGTGGTGTTACCAGGGGGCCTAAGGGCTCAAAGGTACCTAGATGTGTGCAGGGTACTCCTGCAAGGCATGGACCACCTCTGCCAAGTTTGGTGTTGAGAAAGCAGCTCATAATGAATGCAGTTAGAAAAGCAGCATTTGAGTCCAGTCTCTGCCCCTTTCCAGGTTTCAATGAGTCAGTTTTCTCATCTGTAAAATGGAGATAATAAAGGCCACATCACAGGATCATTGAAAGATGAGATGAGGTAATTGTGACTGCAGATGCCTAGGATATCACCTGTGCTTTGTGGGTCCCTTTCCTAAAAGGACTATTCTGCAAGGTATGGAAAAGCACTGTGGAAACACTGAAGCTGCACTGACTATAAGCTCTGTGTGTCTCCTCCTCCATTTCAGAAAACTTGCCAACCTATAGCATTGTGCTCAGGTAACACTGGGAGGTGTATGTGGGGGGCAAAGCCCAGTGAATCCTCACCCTTTTGTTTCATCTTCCTAGGCAGAGATGGGACTGAGAGAATAATCCTGGCCCCTCAGCAACTAGCTCAGCGGGGGACAAAGGCTGAAGTTAAAGTGGACTCAAAACCTCCAGATGTGGGGAGACCAGGACCTCAGAGCTAGATTGGGATAAAAGTTGACTCATAGTAGGAGAGGTGAGTGGGAAGCACTGAAGCCATCAGGCAGGCAGGCACCTGTGAGGGCAGGGGAATGTTAGGACGTCCCTGGGTTTCTGGGTTTTGATGAGTCAGTCTTAGGCTACTAGGCGACTGTGACCTCTGCCATCCTTGGGCTAGGCCAGCAAGGGTAAAGTCTCCTCCTAGGTACCTTGGACAACTTGTGCCAGACCTGAGGAGGTAAGTGAGGCAGATGTCCAAAGAGTTGGAACAGGCAGGGTTGGAAAGTCAAAGGGGCTATAAAGTCCATCTGGAGGGAGGAGAAAGGAGAAAGAAGAGAAGAGTGTTGGAAACACTCAAGGGATTTCCAGCACAGACCAGAGTGTGGCAGAGAGGAGTTGTTCCGAGGGTAACCTAGAAAGACAGGGTTTTCACTGTAGCAGGCAGAACTGTGGTTAGACCCAAATGTGACTTCTTGACCAAAAGGAGGAAGGCAACTGGGACCCAGCCTCATAGGAAGCTGAAGCTCCCTTCTGCATCATTTTCAGCCTCATACAGAGAAGATAGTTCAGATCTGGGGGTCCCGGATCAATCTTCTTCTGTCTGTGGGACTTTGGGAAAGTTTGTTCATCTCAAGCCTCAGTTTTCATTTCCTTTTCTAATAAATGAGATATAATTTCCTATAATATCATACAGAATATCTTTTAACTCATCCAATTCAGTGGTTTTTTAAATTATATTCACAAAGTTGTGCAACCATCACCACTGTTTAATTCTAGAGTATTTCCATCCCTACAAATAGAAACTTTGTACACATTTGCATCCAGTTCCCCCCCACCCCACCAATCCCAGCTCCACTAATCTACTTTCTGTCTCCATGGATTTGCCGATTCTGGATGGTTCATATAAATGGAATCATATAACATGTTGCTTTTTGTGCCTGGTCTCTTTCACTTAATGTTTTGGAAGATTGTCCATATTGTAGCAGGAATTCCTTTTTATGACTGAATAATATTCCACTGTATAGATATACCACATTTAATTTATCCATTCATCAGATGATGGATATCTGAGTTGTTTCCACACTTTGGCCATTATGAATAATACTGCTATGAACATTCATTCCATTTTCTTAATTATTTAAAACTGAGGATGTTTCTATTAATTTCACAAGATTGTTGTGAATCTTAAATGAGATCAGTGCCTGGCAAAATAGTTTCTCAGCAAAATATTTATGTTTGTCTCTGCTTTAGTTTCCTCAAGATAAGGGACAAGAGACTCATTCAGGTTCAAACAACTTCCAAAGTAAGTTCTGGAACCTCCTGTGTAGAGGTGTAGTATACCTGGCTGGGAGGGTGGAGAGGAGAGAACTGGCAAGGGAATAGAGTTCTTTCTCATGTTTCTGCTTAATGTTTACAAACGACTACCAGCTTCATACTTGGCTTTGTCTTGAGGGGCCTTTGTCCACCTGCCTGGAGCCCAAGGAAGGTTTTTCCCATAGAAATGTGCCACCAACCAGCAGCCAGTTTTCCAGGCCAACACATAACAGTAAGTTGAACCCCGCTCCTCCATCTTGATCAAGTCATTTAGCCTAGCTGAAATGTGGTTTCCTTGAATCCATAAAATGGGAATAATCCTTGTCTTGAAGACTTGGTGTAGAGTTTAAACCCTACATAATACTTTCCACCATCTGGCTTATCGTATTTGCTTCTTTGTTTACTGTCTCACTCATGCTGTGGAATGTAAGCTCCATGAGGACAGGAACTTTCTTTTGTTCACTGCTGTTTTCCCAGTGCCAAGAACAGTGACTGACACATAGTAGATACTCAATAAAATATGTGTTGAATAAAGAGGTTCTTTCATTCATTATTTACCCAAGATGAGTATATTTCATGGGTTGGGGCTGCACTCCACAGGGAGGAACAGAGATGAGGAAACCATTCCCTGCCTCCATGGAGCTCTCTTCAGGTTACAGTAACACATATGGCCAAAGCAAGTAGATTGCAATGAGACTTGTTAAGTAGAATGTGAGCCACCACATTCTAGCATCTTGTCTGATAGACAGCCCCTCCCTGAAGACCTGTTGAATCTGAACTAGACCAGAAGTAGATCCCAAGTGATCCAACCTGTGCCCTTACCAGGGCTTGGCGCCTAGGAGGGAGCAGACATTTCTCTACTAGAGAGGAGAAAGAGAGGAAGCAGAAAAAGGGAGTTTCCTTCTTCTCTCCTGGGCTCTAAGCCAGCCAGCCACAGGCAGAACTTTCAAAAGGCCTAAATTTGTCCTGCTGTACTTCCCTGATCTTGGTCCCACCATACCCAGCCCCCACTGCCTTAAGCCCCTAAGCATCCCTTCCAAGATTCCAAAAGTAAGAAAATAATTCCTTCCCCTTGCTACAATCCAAAGGTTTCTTGCTTGGAATAACCAGCCCTGGTGAAAGTAATCTGATTGAATTCATTCACATACTGTGGAAACTGCTTCTTGGGACTTCTATTTAAAACGAAAGGGGGTATCTTGGACACCTCCGAAGCAGGCCCCAAGTCAATTCCTCTGACTTGTGACTGCCTTTCAGGAAGTTTCCCTTCCTCAGTTTCTCTAAATAGGCTGAGGTGGGGTTGCTGCTGACTTTTTCAACAACATATAGTCACTGTTCATAGGCCCTCGTTTTAAAAGACAATCCTGAACTCACCTTCCTGTCTGGGAGGCATACCCCGGGGAGCAGACAGCCTTCTACTTTCTAACAAGCCAGACAAAGTTGGGAGTAAATCCTCCGGTTGACAGACTGGCGCTTCCCGGCTGAGCCCCTGGGGAGATTCTCCAGTAGCGCTGGGTGCCCCTTCCCCAGAGGCCTGGTGGGCTAGCTCCTCTGACCCAATTCTAAGCGAGGGGATGGCTCCCGCCAGGCGGGGAAGAGGGCTCTGACCTCCACCTCTTTGGGGCCATCTGTCTATTCGTCTCTGGGAATGCCAGCCTTCTATTCTCTTTCTCCTTTGAAGCTTCTGGTTCGCCTCTTCCCTCTCCTCCTGAACTACTTCTCTGCGCTTCGGTCTCAGTCCCTCCGTCTCTGGCTCCTGCATCTGTCTCCGCTCCAGGCTTTCCTCTCGCCTTCTCCGCCCCTCCCCCGCGCTGTCATTCACCCCGCTCCCCTCCGCTCACAGCCAATGGAGAGACCCGGCCGAAACTGAGAGGCTAGCTCGCACAGGGCTTTTTCGCCCGGTGATTGATGTCCCAGAGTCAACAGCGAGCGAGCAGCCGGAGAGGGGAAGGAGCAGCCGGAGAGGGGAAGAATACGGCGCCCCCTCTCTCCTTCCCCTCCCCCCCGCCCACTTTAGCCCTTCTGCGCACTTCGCCTCCAAGTCTCCACGCAGCCAGGAGCCGCTGCCGCCTCCGCGCCGCCGCGCGCTGTCCCCGAGCCAAGCACAGCGAGTGCCACCGCCCAGCGCCCCCCCCCCCCGCGGGGCCGGGGTCGGGGGCCAGCATGGAGCACCTGGGTCCGCACCATCTCCACCCGGGCCACGCGGAGCCCATCAGCTTTGGCATCGACCAGATCCTCAACAGCCCAGACCAGGGCGGCTGCATGGGGCCCTCCTCGCGCCTCCAGGACGGAGAATACGGCCTTAGCTGTTTGGTTGGAGGCGCCTACCCTTACGGCGGCGGGGGCCCCGCAGCCGGGCCGGGGGCCGGGAGCGCGGGGGCCTACGGCGCTGGAGGCCCGAGTGGCCCCGGTGGCCCGGCGGGCGCCGGCGGCGGCGCGTGCAGCATGGGCCCGCTGGCCGGCTCCTACAACGTGAACATGGCCTTGGCGGGCGGCCCCGGTCCCGGTGGCGGCGGCGGCGGGGGTGGCGGCGGCGGGGGCGCGCTGAGTGCTGCGGGAGTGATCCGAGTGCCTGCGCACAGGCCGCTAGCTGGAACGGTGGCCCACCCTCAACCTCTGGCTACCGGTTTGCCCACCGTGCCCTCCGTGCCTGCCGTGCCGGGCGTCAACAACCTCACCGGCCTCACCTTCCCCTGGATGGAGAGTAACCGCAGATACACAAAGGACAGGTTCACAGGTGAGTCCGGCCCGCGCGCGCCCCGCCTGGCCGCGGCCCGGCTCTCCTCTACTCCTCCTCCGCCCCGGGGTCCCCCGCAGCACCCTCTGCAGCCTGGCCGCCCGGCTCCTCTGGGTGCTTCCCCCAAGTTCAGCCGCCCGCCTCCTCTCTCGCGGAATCGACTCGCTGGAAGAGTTCTCCCAGCCTGGGTCCCTCTCCGTGTCTCCCACAGGACCCCCTGCTCTGAGAAGTTCTCCCTGATCCCCTCACGGAGTCCCTGGGCCAGTCAGGCGGAGGGAAGGGGTTGTAGCTTCGGGACTACCTTCTGCCGGCATTTGGGGCTCAGGGATCTTGGAGAAAGGGGCGCGAGGTGAACAAACTGTTTCTTCCGTCCTGGCAGACGTTGTCTGGCCGAGGCAGCGAACCCCAGAATCAGACTCAAGGGAAACAGGTTCCCCACCTTCCTTCCCCTACACACACACACAGACACACACACACACTCACTTCGCGCTCCGAGGTCCAGTGCCCGTCGCGCTGGCCGACCCGGTAGAGGCCGTGAGCCTGAGTCAAGCCGCAGAGCTGGCCGGCCTTTCTTCCCGGACTGCGGGCCTCGTCCGGGTCAGTGGCAGCGACTAGGCTGAGCCGCCCGCTTCATTTTCGTTCTGTCCCGGCTCGGCGTCCTCCGCTCTGGGCCCAGCCTCGTTTCCTCCGGCGTGAATAATGCACCGGCCAGGCCCGTGATCGATCGGCAGCCGAAAGAACCCCTGGGATGATAACGCACTCGGCGGCTGCCGTCTGTCCTCCTCTCCACTGCCTGCTCTGCGCCTTGCTTCTGCTCGCCTCGGCTCCCTCCGCTCCTGCTTCCGCTCACGGCACTCAGCTTTTGCTCCTGCGCGGGTCCTTTTTCACGCCGCCTCACTTCCCGCCGCCCCTAGTGTTCCCTGGATGCGAGACTGCGATCTTCCCGCCAGGCCAGGCCCCCAAGTCCGCTGGGAAACAGCCCTGAGTTGAGCCCGGTTCCCGGCGGGACCTTAGAGAGGAAGCAGGAGGCACAGGCGGCTGCCTGGATCGACCAGGACGTGGGATTCCCATGGGGCCCGGGCTCCAGGGCCCAACGGTGGAAGGGGAATAGGCAGTTAAGAGCTAGACCCTGGGCTAGGGTCGTTTTCCAGCCTTGAAACCTTGGCCCAGATTCTGGGTCAGTGGCAAAGAGGGCTGGAGAAAGCAGAAGATCCATTCCACTCTGGGCCTCAAGAAGGGCCCCTGTGCCCCAGCCCAAATCCTCTCAGTCCTGGGGAGGCAGGGCCTAGTGCCCAGTCCTACTCCCCCAGCCAGGCCAAGCTAATCTTAAAGGGCCCTTATGGAGCACCACCACCACCCCCAGCCTGGAACCACTCACTTGGGAACCCACTGGTGGAAAGGTACTCCACATAGCCCACTGAGGGGAGCCACAGCCTGCCCTAACCTTGCTTCAGCCCTAAAGAAGGCTCGGAAGGAGTTTACAGCTGTCACCTTATGCATCTGTCTCTGTGCCTCTGCTTGTCGTCTGTGTCAGCTTGTCTGGCTCTATAGATCTCTAATTTGTCCCCTGTTGTATGTAATGTGTCTGTATGCTGGTGTGTAATGGAGGCCTCAGGTCAGGATCCAGGATTCCTGGCCTTGACCAAGGATGGTCTCTTACTGTTGAGCAGCTTCTCTGAGGCTGGAGGCCTGGGGCTATGGGGGAAATACGACCTTAGCTCGCCTTGGTCATGCCCCTCAAAAAGACTGCATCTGTGTCTGATGGGCACATGGGAGCCCAGGGCTAGGGAGGCCTCTGTGGTGACAGAGGCCGGCGTCCGCCTGGTGGCTGCTGGGTGGGGGACCATTTCAGGCCACAGGCTTGGAGCTGAGGGCTGACAGGAGGACCACAGCCCTGCTTTTGGGGTCTAGCCGCTGGGCTCGCTGACTCGCGGGGTGTCGGGCCTGGGACGCCTCCTGACACTCTGCCGCTTGCCTCTGCCGTCTGTCTGTCTCTCCCGCTCCAGTGGCCCTCTCACCCTTCACTGTAACACGCCGTATAGGTCACCCCTATCAGAATCGGACGCCCCCCAAGAAGAAGAAGCCGCGCACGTCCTTCACGCGCCTGCAGATCTGCGAGCTGGAGAAGCGCTTCCACCGCCAGAAGTACCTGGCCTCCGCCGAGCGCGCAGCCCTGGCCAAGGCGCTCAAAATGACCGACGCGCAAGTCAAAACCTGGTTCCAGAACCGAAGGACAAAGTGGAGGTGAGCTGGCGGGGTGTGGGTGGCACAGTCTCTGGCTCCAGGCCTCTCCTGGATCCCTGCCTTCCGATGGTTCTGGTTCGGAGGAGCGGACCTCTCTGCTAGGCTCGAGGGGAGTGGGAAGCAACCGTGGCCGATGACCGGATGGGGCCGGAGAGTCCCCGCTGTTTTGCTTTCTGGCTTTCTGGCCGGCACACTCAGTGCGGTTGTAGAGGAGGCTGGTCTCCGCTGCTGCTTGGGGTATACGTCTGGATTTAAGCACAGTCTACGCCGTCTGGGCTTCCGAGATCAGCGAGTCCTGAGGGACGTTTTGTTTGCGCAGACTTACGCATACAGAGATGCCTGGAGATGTCTTCTATCCTGGAGACCCGAGGCAGAATAGCACGCTCCCCGTTTCTGCGTCCCAGCCGGGGCTCCTGCTAGAGCGCCTGGGGCCCCAGACCGCGAGCCTGGGCCCTGCTGTCTCCCTCCTCCCTAGACGCCTGGCCTGGGTGCAGCGGGTCCCCCACCCGGGAAGGGGAAAATCAATCTGTGCCGCCTGCGGCGGGGTTTCCGAGGGTCCCACTGAAAAGGGGATCAATCAGGAACAGATGGGTATGTGTGTGTAAGAGAGAAACATTTTCTCTTATCCCGTCACACACCCACAGCTACACTCGTTTTCCCCAGAAGCAGGCGCTTTCTCCGGTTGAACCCTTTTGCACCCCTGCATCCTCCCGCACATTTGGGCCGCCTGCTGGGATCCACACACGCTGGGAGTTTCTTGCTAGCTCAGGTCTCAGGCGGGAGAGCAAGAGAGTCTGGGCGAAGTCCCCGGCGCCGGGCAGGGAGGGCCTGGGCCCGGAGGAAGGAATTGGAGTTTCCTCTTTTTCTGAATGAAGGCGAGGAATCTGCCTGAGATTCCGCCACCGTGGCCACAAAGGAAGCCACTGCCCCTCGAGTCTGTTCCCCTCTCCCCACATTCCTGCTGCTGGGGAAGGGGTGGGGGACGAAGCTCAGACCTCTGGAAAGCTAGGGAGGGGGCAAGGACTGGAGGGGGGAGGGGAGGGGGGGAGCGCACTCGGGTTCCCGAGGCGATCCGAGGCTACGGCCTAGGGGAGGGAGTCAGGCAAGCCCTTGGGGTGGGCACACAGAGAAAAATAGTATAGCAGGCTTAGAGAAACTGCTACACAAGGTGGGGGGGCAAAGATAAACACCCCACCCAGGGAGAAAAGAAAACAGAGAGAGAGTGGACTTCCGTGGTGGCGAAGAAGTCTTATGTATAATAAAGAAAAGCAATAGATGACCGAAACCCTCATTTTCGTTTCAAACAAATTCCCTTAAATTCTGAGAGAAGGAAAGGAGTGGGGTGAGAGAAAAACCAGAGAAAAAGACACAAAGCCTAAAGGAAGAGAAATAGTTTGAAATTCAGGGAAGAACGGGCAGACGAGAGACAGAAAGAGCGAAAAGGCAAGAAGGAGCGGTAAGAAGAAGGTCGGCGTCCGCTGCTGGGAGAGGCCCTCTCGCTGGCTTCTCTCGCCTTCATCGATCGCCTACAAATTGCTTCTGGAGGCCCCGGGGACTCCCATTAGGTCTGTCCACCTTAGAGACAGACGTTTGATCTCAGTTGACTGGGTGGAGGGGAGGCATTAAATGGAATAAGTGAGTCATCGCCTCCCTGGACCGCCGCGGAGGAAGCCAGTCGGTCCGGCGGGTATCCCGGCCCGCACAGGGCTTGGCGCAGGAGGTCGGGAGCCTGGGAGAGGTTCTCGGAGAGGGGGTGAAGAGGTCCATCATGGCAGCTCACATCTACTGGTCCCTGCCTCTGCCCTGGACTGATGGGGAGGGTGAGACCGCTCAGCCTTGGGTCTTCCTCAGGTCTGGGGAGAGGCAAAATGCCATCCTAGCCCTGCTTGTGCCTTCCAAGGCCAGTGAGGGTGTGGGCCCCGCCTGGAGCCAGAGAGCCCCAACTGCTTGGGCCTAGCGGATGTCCTTACAGCTCCCCCAGAGAACCCCCTATTTTTGTGGTTTCCAGTCTTTGTCGGAGTCAGAACCCTCAAAATAGGGGAGTGCTTTCAAGGGCCCCCAGCTGGAATTGGGGGCCTCGAAAGGGAGCTGCTCTCTCCCAGTCGGTATCCCGGGAGCGCACCCGAAGCGTGGGTAACGGTTTGTCCCCGGTGCAGGCGGCAGACCGCGGAGGAGCGTGAGGCCGAGAGGCAGCAGGCAAACCGCATCCTCCTGCAGCTGCAGCAGGAGGCCTTCCAGAAGAGCCTGGCTCAGCCGCTGCCCGCGGACCCGCTGTGCGTGCACAACTCCTCGCTCTTCGCCCTGCAGAACCTGCAGCCGTGGTCTGACGACTCGACCAAGATCACCAGCGTCACGTCCGTGGCGTCGGCCTGCGAGTGAGCCTGTCTGCTACTCTCTGAGAGACCCGAGACCCGGGCCCAGCCAAGGGGTCTCGAGGCCCCCGAGAGCCAGGACTCTCGCCTGCCCTCCGCCGCAGACTGCACGCCTCCGCGGATCGCGGCGCCCCTCCGCACCGGCCCGCGCGCTCCCGCCAACGCCGATCTCTTTTGGGTGGAAAAGAAGAGAGCGCGCAGGAAAGGGACGCGCCGCCGTCTCCCAGATGCCTACGCGGTCCCGCGCCTGCTGGAACTGTTCAGAGTCCTCCGTTTGCGTCTATTTTATTTTATTCTGATTTTTAACGTGGGACTGAGAGAGGCAGAAGAGGTGGTGGAAGATGAGCTGGTGGGGTCCCTAGAGGACAGCATGAGCTGTCATTTGAACTTGCCCTGGGGAGACCCCCCCCGCTCTGTTCTCCACTCCCCGTAGTGGCCCGCCCACACGGTGGTGATTTCACTGTCCCCCCTGGTGTCTCCCCACAGTCACGCACAGGGGCCCTATGGCAGAGTGTCTTGCACACACAGGGTCATAGCCTTCACCCCCTTGGCCCTTACGATCAGGGGTGGCCCAGATTCATTCTGAACAGCATGGCACTTCTCACAAATACAAGGCCACAGTCACACTGTGACACACCATCGCACACACAACAGCCACAACAGCGTCACTTGGCCTGCCAGACCCCTATCACACACCCTAGCCGCACCCAGGTACGCACAGGCAGGTTTCCACACAAAAAGCCTATTTCTCCAGATCCTGTTCGTAGGGGGGGGGGGTTTAAGTTATGCACTTATAAGGTGTTTTCTGTGTAACCTTTTTATAAAGTGCTTGTGTAATTTATGTGAAAAAAAAATAATAAAACCCTCCGAATCCGGAGTCAAGGCTGCCTGCTCCTTGCTGAGCCCAGCACCTTGCAGCTACTTGAGTCTGGTGTGAGCTGGTGCAGCCAGGGCAGCCCCTCATACTTAAGTTTGAAGAACATCTTGGGGTCAGGACCTGTCAGGTTCTGGAGAGAGGAAAGAAGGAGGAGGAGAAATGAAGAGAAGGCAGCACTGAGAAAAGTTGGGAGAGACAGTGTCTCCTGGGACAATTAGTGCTCAAGATTTGTCTTTGGGAGTGTGTGCACTGTGTGTTTGTGAGGGTGTGGGCAATCAGGATGTTATACTGACAATGAATGTTTGTATAATAAGTGTTCAAGTGTGTAATTTTGTATGCAGTTGTGTGTGCTTATTTTGCTTGTTTTGAATCGAAACTACCATTATATATACAGACTTGTATGGGTATGTGTGTGATCATGTGTAAATGTGGCTTTTTGGGTAGTTGTATAATCACCCACCAACATCCGTGATTGTTAGTGAATCAGGTGCTAATATTTGTGAGAGTATATATTAGTTTCTCATTATGAATCTATTTTTGTGTTAAATGTATGAATGTTTATGGTTGTATACCATCTATAACTGTATGTATGTAATCATGTGTTAGAGGTGTATTTCATTGTATGAGTGATACTTGTCTAGGATGGTATATAATTGGGGGAGTGAATTAATGGGGAGTATGGATCGTTGTGGATTACATGTCCCTCCGGTGAGTGTGTATGGTGCTATGTGAGTGGGTATAATTGTACACTGCTGGAGTACATGATGGTGGGGTGTGCAGATCCATTGTAGGGGTATACACATCTGCTAGGAGTTTGGGGTTCTAGGACCTTACCTAGCAAGCTGCAGCGATTGGAGCATTCTATGAGTAATCGGACCAGGATCTTCTGTGGTGCTTGAAGCAAGACTTTCCAGCTCCCAGACTAGCCTGGCCTAGGAGGGATCTGAAAAACTGACTTCCCGGGGACCTTCAGGGTGGCCCCAGACCACTCTAGCCAGGACAGCAGCCACAGTACACAACACTCCCCATAACATTTAGTCCCCCACCTACCAGACCAATGTCAGGATATACAAAACTGACTTAAGCCTGCTTTTCTGGAAGAAGCTAGGTGGTAGAGGCTTTGGGAAACATGCCATCCTGGGGTAGTGGAGTGGGGACATAGGGGGCTCTTTCTTTAGGGTGGAAGAGTGAGAGAATTTTGTGGCTAAAAACTGGAAGAGAGTAGGGTGTGGGGCTTGTTCGTGTATGCAGAGCTGTGTGCACCCAGACTGGGGTTGAGGGCAGGAGAGTTACGGAAACCATCAGAGCCCTCATCCTGGCCTAGACTGCGCTCTTGGCTCTGCCATATCACAGAACAAAGCACAGCAACCTCCAACCCAAGGAGGCCCAGGAGGAATTTTGGCTGAGTGGGGAAGGGGCACTGCTTGTCCATCCCTATCTGTGCTCCTCTTCGAGAATGATCTGGGCAGGAGAGGAGGATTCTGAGACCAAAGGACTTCCAAGGTGGAGGGGCTACCCCAACCCCAGACCCACCGGGTGACCAGGCCAGACCCTGACAGTGTGTGGGTCGAGGGGAGAAAGTTCTGGTCTCAAAGTCAGGTCTGCAGTGGGCCTCCTTTCTGTGTCTGCGGCCACATCCAGTACCGGGCCAAGCGAAATCGAAATCCGGAAATGGCCTCCTGGAACAGCAGAATTCTGCTCCTCCTACCTGGGTAGGTCTGGCTTTCCCTCCCCTCCTGCCGGGACTGGAGCTGCCCAGCCCAAACTATTTTCATTTGGTGCGGTCTCTCCTCCATTTGCGTCTTTAAGAGGCACCTTCAGTGCCTGCCGGTTGCTGTATTCCAGAGTTGCCGACCCCAGAGGAAACTGGGGCCTTCCTCCCACCTCCTGACTCCTGGGACCCTTCAGGCTGGGCGCCGGGGGCTCCTGGATATTTTCTGGACACAGACTGTCTAGCCGAGGCATGAACAGGGAGTGGCTGTCCGGCTCAAACTGAACCCCCAAACAGGCTCCCGAGAACCCCGACTCTTCATCACCATTCCCTCACCCCTTCTCTGGTGAGACAAAGCAGGCAAAATCAGGCGTAACACATCTCCTCTCCCAAATACCTCCTACGTCCCCGATCTTCACCAACAGCTGGGGTCACACTCAAAACAGCGCGGGGCCGGGCCCCTCAGCCCCTCTGCTCTCGGACCCTGTCCAGCTTATTCGGGCCTCTCGGAGAACTGGGCTTCCGCTCGCCGGAATCCCGGGCGCCCCTCTCGGGAGGCCACCCCACTCCCCTCCCCTCCCCGCTCCGGCTCCACTCGCCTGTTTCCGGGGCTCCCAGGTCGCCCGGTCGCGCGCTCTCCCGGGGCCCCTCCCACGCGCTCGGGACCCTGGGCGAGGCGTCCCAGGGGTGGGGGCACACTCCCCGGGGTACTGGGGCCCTCGGCGCTGAAAGACGGCGTACGACTCCCCTCTCTCGGTCGGGAATTCGTTGGGACCGAATCTCGGTGAATCCCGCGTCGGCCGAGGGCCGCGGCGAGGACAGACCCGGATGGCGGCGGGGCCGCACACCCCGTAGTCCCGCGGGGACGCGGGCTGGAAGGGAGGGGGGCTGCCAGGGTCACAATCAGGGCCAACTACCCGCCGCACAAAGAAAGCTCACAACTCCTATCTGCCACCGCTCCTGCAGGCAAGGGTCTGTCTGTTCAGAAATAGAAAAGGAACAAATGATCCGAATAATGGTGTGTAGAGATGCGGAGAGAGAAGAGGAATTAACGAACCTGTCTGAGCAGAAGGGGCCACATCCTTCCTTGGCTTGAGTGAGCCGACTGCACTGACCAAATTCTGCGGTGAGTGAGCCTTGATCACCCTCTCAGACCTGGCTGACTGGGTGGTGGCCTTCTGGGGCCCAGAAACCCAAGCAGGGCTGGGGTCCTAGCGCCCCCATACAGTGCCCCCGCCCCCTGGGGTGGCACACAGAGAATCTGGCCTAACCTGTTAACCATAATAGCGGCTTTGTGTGGACAGATCCGTGCTTGGGAGCTCTATGGGCACAGTCTGAGCACTGCCTCCTGAAGCCCCCACTGCAGTGGCAGGTATGGGGTCTGCACTGGGCCCAGGACTCAGACAGGAGTCCTGTTTGTGGTGTGAGTGACTTGCAGGTGGGCAGGCCGGTTCCAGGTGTATAATTATGCAGGAATCTCCAGGCTGTGCAGAATTGGAGCAGCTGGGACTCAGAGGACATGCTGCAAGGGGCAGTGGGCTAAAGCTGGGGCCCCAGAGCTGCACTAAGGGCCAGATGCTGCCCCCGACACACACACTTGCCACCCACCACACACCCCCGCCCTGCTCCACACACTTGCCCCCCACCACAGACACTTCCCTTTTACTCCTCCCAGACCCCCACTCAAGAGTCAGACACGACTGAGCGACTGAACTGAACTGAGATCCCCCCCCCCCACCTCTGCCAAGCACCTTCTCACTCTCCTAGGCCTTCCTAATCAGCTCAGAGTTTGGAACCCAGCAGCCAGGTCACTGCCTGGGTAGCTAAGGGGAGCTGCCCGCGCGATTTTCCCGCATCGTTCGAATCCACGGCCGGCCCAGGAAGATCTCTGAAACGGCCCACCTGCACTCACTCCTGGATTCCTTATCCTCGGAAGTCTGATAGGAACAGGCTGAGTGAGTGAGAGGTCTGCAGCCAGTTCAGATTTTCCAAGGAGCTCAGAGTAGACTCAGAATACGGTGTATGCAACTGGGGAACGTGGGAAACCAGGGCGGAGGTGCGTGGGGAAAGAGGGAGGGGGAGGCAAGAAGGGGGGAGGGGGAGGGAGAGGCGTCGTGGGGGATGGTGAGTAGAGGGAGCGATGAGCGCCCATGTTGTGTTGAAGGATGGGTACAAAATCACATCCTCTCACCCTTGACCTGCGTTGTTGTGGACGACCTCACATACCTCCTCCAACTACACAACGGCTGGAGTGTGCGATGTTACACAAGGCAAGTTACAAGTGTGCTGTTCTACGCGCGCGCATGCACCGTACACATACACGCATAAAGTCTCCACTGCTGCGTTCGCAGTTACCATCACAAACTCACGCCAGGGGGGGACCCCATCAAGTTCCTATGGGTGGTTACCACGCGTTTATCCCGCCAAGGGCCTTCCTTTCCTTTCCCCATCTCTCCTCCCCCAGCCTGGAAGGAGGAGGGTCTAATTCAACTACCGGTCGGTTCGGGGGTGGAGATTGCCCAGGCCTGCGTTTTGGTTTCCAGCCCCGCAGTTCTTGCAACGTGACCGTGGCGTGGGGGCAGCGGGCCGCCCTGGATTCGGCCGAGAACCCTAGCAAGGCCCGGGAGGTCCAGCGGCCGCCGTTGCCTCCACGAAGCCCATAATAATCTGGCCTCCTTGTATGTGCGAGAAGCTGGGGGGAGGCGTGGGGGGCATGGGGGGTGCGAGGCCCCTCTTCTGGGTGCCGTTCAATGGGGAGGTTTGGAAGGAGCTGCTCCTGCCGCTTCACATTTTCCGCCTTGTGGCCCCAGAGCCCATGTATCTTCGATTCCTGCGGGAGGAGTCGCAAGTCCGGAAAGCTGAAGGCCCAGAAGCTGCTGGAGCCGGACCTGGGCGTCCCCGAAGAAACGCAGAAGTGAGTTCCGGGCGCCCTCTAGGGGCCGCGCGGGGAGAGGCGCCTCTAGCCGAGGCCCTGGGAGCTTGTGGTCCGAGGGACCCTGGAGACCTTCAGGGGCGGCTGCTAACAGCCCCAGTGGAAAATGATAACGATAATAATATTAATAATTAACAATATTGGGCACTTGCTGTATTCCAGGCACTGCACTAGGTTTTAAAGGTATTAATACATTCTTAATAACCACCCCCTATGACGAAGGGTCTGCCTCCAATGCAGAAGACCAGGGTTCGATCCCTGGGTCGGGAAGATCCCCTGGAGAAGGAAATGGTAACCCACTCCAGTATTCTTACCTGGAGAGTCCCATGGACGGAAAAGCCTGGTAGGCTACAGTCCACAGGGTCGTAAAGAGTCCGACACGACTGAGCGACTTCACTTCACTTCTTCACATGACATGGGTGGTATTTTAATCCCACTTTATAGACAAGGAAAATTGAAGTCCAGAGAGGTTAAGCAACTTGCCTAAGGGCACACGACTCCAGCATTCGAACCTAGGGTCTAACCCTGGAAACACTTTCTTTGGGATGGATTGCGAGTCCCAGGATGTGGTGGATTTGGGGAGGACTCCTCAAGAAATGTCTTGTTTTATGGAGGGAGCTCTTAGCTCAGAAGTCCACTGGGATTTTGCTCCCTTAAGACTGGAGAAAATGTTTCCAAGCTGGTTCCCTCCAGCTCTGACTGCTCCCCCCTCCAGGATCCCCTCTGCAGCACTGCCAGGACTTGAGACCTTGCCCTCCTCCTTCCCCACACCTAATCCTTAAGTCTTTCCCAGCCAGGGCTTACCACCTTCCAGGAGCCCTTTGGGATTGGAAGGGGGTTCCATATACTTCCACCCCTCCCTCTTCTGGGTCAGCAGGATAGTGGACACAGGCCAACAGAAAATTTAAAAAAGAAATGAATGCACCACACTTGATTAGAGGAAGAAGTGGAGAACCAGGAAGGTAAATCCTTCCTCTCTTTTCCATCTGCTCTGAGCAAAGCCTGTAGCTGGAGGAGGTTTTTCTGGGTTGGAGGATGGGGGAGCATGTTGGGGTGGGTCAGAGAATTAGCGAGGGCTTATGCCCTGACCTTTTAAACAGTAAAATTCAGTCAGAATATGAAAAGAAAAGAGAGAACTGTCTTCCCTTCTTCCCTGCCTTCTCCAGAGTGGTAGAGAAGGGGGAGGAGGGTAGGTGAGTTGTCCCTGGGAGGCTCTATTATATACAATATAAGGTGTATTCAAGGCTATGGTTTTTCCAGTAGTCATGTATGGATGTGAGAGTTGGACTGACTATAAAGAAAGCTGAGCGCCAAAGAATTGATGCTTTTGAACTGTGGTGTTGGAGAAGATTCTTGAGAGTCCCTTGGACTGCAAGGAGATCCAACGAGTCCATCCTAAAGGAGATCAGTCCTGGGTGTTCATTGGAAGGACTGATGTTGAAGCTGAAACTCCAATACTTTGGCCACCTGATGCGAAGAGCTGACTCATTTGAAAAGACCCTGATGCTGGGAAAGATTGAGGGCAGGAGGAGAAGGGGAAGACAGAGGATGAGATGGTTGGATGGCATCACCGACTCAATGGACATGAGTTTGGGTAAATTCTGGGAGTTGGTGATGGACAGGGAGGCCTGGCGTGCTGCAGTTCATGGGTTGCAAAGTCAGACACGACTGAGCGACTGAACTGAACTGAAGGTGTATTCATTTATATATAAATTTCAGGTGTATAGGAAACACTTGGGAACCTTGTTAAAATGTAGATTCTCATTCATTATGTCTGGGGTGGGGCTTGAGATTACAGATTTAGAACAACTTTCCTGTGGTGCTGATGCTACTTCAAGGATCAAGGTACCACCCCTGTATGTCTGAGATCTAATTCTGGGTTCTCAAGCTTACCTATCAAATATGGCCTGCAGTTTTATTTGCCCGAGTATTTTTCCATTTTATTTAAAGAAATTAAAAACACAGACACAAATGACACCCTAAAATTCACTCTCCAGCATGCCCCAGGCCTCACCACTCCCTGCGATCTTAAGTCCTGCTCCTTCCCCATCCCATGCTCCTTCCCTGTTACCTGCATGGCTGGCCCCTCTTTTTCCAGTGCACCTGTCCCTCTTTCTAAAATTCTCTTTCACTCCCAGGCGCCTGCTGAGGTGACTTTGGGCATCAGCCTAGGTTTTGGGCTCTGCGTCCCTGCTTTCTAACCTCGGGCAAGTTAATTAAATTTTAGGAGCCTGCAGTTTCCTTGCCCAAATTATAGGGCCAACCCTTCCCCGGATTACAGAAGGGATTAAGGAGATAAGGCAAGTAAAAGCTTTGGCTCTTAGCTGGTGCTCCAGGAGTGGCGCCGGGAGCCCCCAGGGTGGCTCGACCTAGGTTTTCTGTGCACGAGGCAGGGTGGGGCAGTAGGAGGGTGGGTCCTACAAACTGCAGAGGTCCCCTCCCCAGATTATTGATTCCTGGGGTAAAGTCGAGTGGCCTCTACAGCTTTCCCTACTCAGCGCTTCAAAGGGAGGCTTACTGTGCATTTAGGTGCTGCATTTCCCGCTCCTTCTGGCAACAAGGAACAGATTACCCATTTCTACCCACAGGCTTCTACTTCTCTCCCTTTGGCATCTCAGGCCTGAAATTGGGAACTTCCTGGTCAGCACAGGGGAGGCATAGTTGCTTCACTGGGGCGGATTCTGCCTGTTGGTGGGGAGGATAGTTTATTAACCCCACAGGAGCCCCAGGTCAATGCTGCCTCCTCAGCTACTGTCCTGGGTGCTGGCCTGCCTCTCTGCGCAGGCGCGCGGGATCACAAGGCGACTCCAGTCCGGTTTACAGAGCTGGTGCACACCAGCCAGCCTCGGTGCTGAGAGGGAGGCTTCTAGCCTAGAGAAAGTGAGGGGTCGATGGTCCCTCAGAGACTGGATGCATTTTAATGGGGGTGGGGTAGATCGAAGTAGCGGAATCACTGGAAGGCCTGGGGCCTTTGATTGCACCAACTGAGCCAAATAGTTCTAGGGACCCCCTACCAGTTCCTTCACCTTCTGCCCAGGGGTGAGTTCCACTCTCCCTTCCACACAGCTTGTTGCGGGGTGTCACCGCCAGTTCACCGGAGTTCACAGGACGCCAGTGAGCTCCAGCGACTGCCTGCGGGGAGCCGCCCCGCGGCGCTCAGGACCCGTCCAGGGCATGTGGAAAACTCTGCTTTCGTGCGGACCGCCTCGAGCCTGTGTCCAGGCCAAAAATTCGGTGGAAAGCTCTGTAGGACGATTAGTGAGCGTCCCCTCGCCTCCGTCAAGGCCAGACAGGCAGGGGATGCCAGGTTGGAACTGAAAGAAACGCAGTTCCAAGAAACGCAACCTGCGTCCACCAGCTTGGATCGGATCAGTCGGTAAAGTCAAGCCTCTACCCAGCTCTGAGGTGGATCCCACGGGCCCGGGGATGCAGTCTTGTCCCCACAGGGCTGGGGAACTCGGCAAAGTTGGTCCCTTCAGCAGCGACTGGCTCCACTCGGCCAAGTGGACCTGAGAAGCTAGGGAATCCAGCCGCGCGGCGCTGACCTGCGCCGCGGAGGGCGGCCTGAGAGGCGGCGGCCTCGGCCGCGGGTAGAGAAGCGCCTGCCTTTTCTTCTTGGGCTCCAGGAACGCGAGCACCGGGCGGCTCTTGGCCTCGGCGAAATCTGCCATCAGCCTCTCCTGTGGGCTTTATCCCTTCCTGGGGCCCAAGACCCGGCCCCGGGCAGGCAAGTGCGCGGCGACTTTGCTTTTTCTGCCTATTCTAGGACTCCCTACCCCACCCCCGCCTCCAGAAATTGTGGGAAACGCGCGACTGAGCAGAGGCCCTGCCCTGCCCTGCCCAGCCCGGGGCCGCCCTGGCCGCGGATTCGCTCCTGAGGGTTTCAGGGTAGAGTCTAGGGAAGCGCTCAAGTGCCCGGGATCCGCCCAGCCGCAGAACTGTAATCGCTCGGAAACCCGCCGGAAGAGCTGGGTGGTTCGAGTGAGAATTCATCCTGTGGCAGGGAGGAGAGTTGCAGGGTGAGAACCCAGAAAGAAAGGCACACTTGCTGGTGGCCCTCCAGCACAAATAAGCACCACTGTGCGCCTCTTTCTCTCTTGTCCTACCTGCGTCCTGGGTCCCGTGGGGTTCCAGGAGGACCTCAGGAGGGCCTTACTCCATTACAGAGAGATGACAGCCCCAAGGGGCCCCCATGGAGTCATCCCCCAATATGTTCTCTCCTCAGTTGGCCTAGCTAGCGGTTTCCAGGAAGGATGAGGGCAAAGGCAAGGCTGATAGAGGAGTTCAGGTACCCCTTATTTTTTGTTGAGGAAAAAGCACCTTGGGCTCCTGTGTTACTGGGCAGCCCTCCCTTGTAGCTGTGTTGTGAGATTCATTACAGTGAACGCAGCTGTTCCTCTTCACATTCCTTGGTGAAAGTGTTAGTTGCTCAGTTGTGTCCGACTCTTTGTGACCCCATGGACTGTAGCCCACCAGTCTCCTCTACCCGTGGGATTTCTAAGGCAAGAGTACTGGAATGGGTAGCTATTCCTTTCTCCAGGGGCTCTTGCCCACCCAGGGATCGAATCCAGGTCTCCTGCATTGCAGGCAGATTCTTTACCCTCTGAACCACCAGGGAAGCCCCACATTCCTTGAAACAGCCAGGAATCCCAGGAAAAATGAGCTGATCAGCCCTGACTGTTCCTCCCCAGACAACTGAGCCTACACAGCATCTCTGCCTTTATGGCCCTTGGATGTCAGGGAAGTGGGAAGGAGGGCTGAGTCTTTTGGGCCACAGGCCTGGCAACTGTCAATAGCCTCCTTGGCTGTGAGGACAAATGAGTCTTCTTAGTGACCAGAGTCCACAAGAGGGACCTGTTGGAAACAACCATTCCTCTCCAGCCAGTACAGGACAGAAACCCTTCCCACCTGTATAAGGTTCAGAGACTACTTCTCTCCCCAAGACTGCAGAGAATCCTCCCCTTCCTTGAAAGTGTTAGTTGCTCAGTTGTGTCTGACTCTGCAACCCCATCGACCCTAGCCTGCCAGGCTCCTTCATCAGTGGAACTCTCTAGGCAAGAATACTTTTCTCCCTGCTCAGAAGTGTAAGTCTGGGTTCAGCTAACTCAAGAGAAAATTTAACTTAATACAGGGATACTGGATAGTTTACAGGAGCAACAGGAAGGTTGAAAAAATGAGGAAGATTGTATCAGGAAACCCCACAAGGTCACACCGCAGAAAAGCCTGGTTGGTGCATTACTGCTGGCACCCCGGTCTCTAGACTCTTGTATCTAGAGATACAAATGTCACTATGTGTAATCTTTCAAGTCTCCTTCCGTCCTTACTGACCTTAATCCTTCAGATTTAAATTTTGTGTGGGGTCGTTTGATTGGCTAAACCTAGGACACATGTAGGCACCAGCTGTCACCGATGGGGAGAAAAATTGTGAAAAACTAAAATTCACCCACCAATGTTGACCTTCTGTGGGGAGAGTCTCTCCAATCAGAAAATGTTCAGAAGGGTTTAAAAAAAGGTGGGGGGGGAATGATAAATGCTGCTACAGTCCACACCTTTGACTGCTCAACATCCATACACACATTTCTTTCTAAATTTACAGTCTTTCCCCCTACAAAAGGCTCCCACCCAATGTCATGCTACTGTCATTCATACAGAGTGCATTTGACTTGCCCTCAAGGGAGACATTCCAAACCCTCATAGCTCTAAATTCAGGGTCTTCCTTCTATTCCTCCTCCTATTCTTTTGGCATCCTAGCTCAGTATTCTGCAACCTGTGAACTAGACCAAATTGTAAAGATAATTATCACCACACATAATAATACAACAGCAAGGAAATAAGAACTGGAAGAAAATGCAAATAAGTTCAAATATATAAATGTCTGATATGACAGATGGTCAGGAGGTAAAAGCCACTTTCTGTAATATTAGATTCTGTTTCGTATTTATGACATCCATCCTCCTTTTTCTGTTGTTTCTCTTGCCTTCAGTTATCACCTGCTGGTTTTCTTTTTACCCAGAGGAGCAAGTCTCTACTTCTGAAGGATCTGAGAACCTTGATGATCCTGCCTAGGAAGGGTTGTAGTTAATGTTAACTTTTACTTCCATTAATGTTTTAAACTTTAATTTCCATTAACTTTTACCACTGGACATAACAGCATTAGGAGGCTCCTCAGGGGAGCCCCTTGTTTCCACAAATGCTTTCTTTTGCCTATGGTATAGAGAAAAACTCCTGCTTGATCTTGATATTCAGAATTAATCACGCTGGTCAATCCCATAATCCCTCTTTAACATGTTTATCCATTGCTGTGAGCAACCAGAAGTGACCGGGTAGCAGTTTCTGCTTATAATTCAGTAAAAATATTGTTGTTTCTCCTGGTAGGAACTTTCTTCCTTTGAGGACCCCCTAACCCCAATCCAGCAGAAATAAGGGTCATAAGAAGTGAGTGGGTCACTGGGTACTTGTAGGAAGTTCTGCCCCTGTTTTGGGGCCCATATAATTGGGCTGTGGGAGAAATAGCCTTCCATATTAATCACTAGCCCACAACTTATACCTCATCCTTCAAGTACTGTAGCACACCATGATAAAAAGCTAAATTGTTTTGAGAAAGAGTCCAGAAACACAATGGGTCAAACTAGATAAAATGTAGTTTTCTCTTATGACCAGGAAAGAGGAATAGCTTTGCTCTATGAACACATCTCCAGACCTGAGCTAATGAGGGAGCTCTGCCATCCTCAGTAAATGCCTTGCAAAGTTGTCAGTCCTGGCTAGCAGGAAGGAAAGGGTTCAGCAACTCCAGGGCAGGCTCTTTAAGATGACTTGAAATGACTTCTCAGTTCCACTCACATTCCATTGAGGTAAATGAGGGAGGTTGTGAAATGTAGTCCCTGTGTAGACAACTATATGCTCAGGAAAAAGGGAGGATGGATTTGATGGGACAAGCCATAGACTCTAGTATTCTTGCCTGGAGAATCCCATGGACAGAGGAGGCTGGTGGGCTACAATGCATAGTGTTGCAAAGAGTCAGACAGGACTGAAGTGGCCGAGCATATGCACATGCCATAGTTTCCTTTATACCATTCCATTGATCTGTAAAGTCAGCTGCTTCTGGATGATGAAATACGTAAGATCAGTCAATATCATGAAGTTTAGTCTGGTTTTGAAACTGTAATATGAATTCTTTTTTAAAATTGTATTTATTTAAATTGGAGGATAATTACTTTACAGTATTGTGATGGAATATGAATTCTTAAAAAAGCAATGTTGTGTGGGAAATAAGGCAGTTATAAGGCATAGACTAACTTTATGGGAGATAATATTGGCAGAATCTTGATATTTGGTGAAGGCATATCCAAACTAGATCCTGGTCTAATAGGTGCTGCCTGGAGTGAAAGAATAGGGGACCTGGGGTTGATTGCTGCTGCTGGCAAATTGGTTACTTTCCCAATGATGGTGACCAGGGTGGCTTTGATGAGATGTTGAGTTCAGATATAGCCTTCATTCCAGTCTTGGGACCATCTATTCAACAGAAGGTTTGGCAGGCCCTGGAGTTCCCGGGGGTAAAGGACTCAGATCCAGAATGTGTTATCTTGTCCACCTGATTATTAAGAACCTGTTCTATAGTAGGAGGTTTTTGGTGCTTGATGTCATAAAACATGAATGTTTTCACACTCTATATCCATTCTCAAAGATTCTTCTTTATCCTTTTTTCTTTTCACTTCCTTACCCGAAGCCTCTAACATCAATCCTTTTAAGTCCTTGACCATCTGTCTAAACCGTCAGCCACCACCCATACATTCACTGCAGATCCTTATCTCAGGTCATCTTCTGTCTGCAGACAGGGTGAGCACAAAATACACTGTTTGACATTCCACCCACTGGGTAAGATTCTCTTTTCTGTTGTCTTTCAGAGCCATCCCAGATGGGACTGTACAGCAATGATTTGTTTCTGACCAGGGTCGTTGTATTGCACTGTAAACTGGCCTTGAAACTTTTCTTCCTCCCTCATCTGGTGTTAGGGTATTCCCCATGAGATCATAAATGTGGAGTGAGGGGTGGCATATTGTAGTATAAGCTAGGGTGAGGCAAGTGGACTCCCTGTTGTGAAAAATACACAGAGGCATCCATTCTCAGGTGGATGCACTCAGGTGTGCAAGTACTGGGTCAGCACCTGAGTGAATGCCTCCATAAATTTTATACCATAGGCATCTTGTCTACCTCCCCCTCGTCCAGGCCCTGGTGAGTGGACTGTACTGGACACTTACATATGTCTTCAGGACCTATTTGCACCTGATTCCCTGGATTCCACTTCTACTTGATGACAGACTCTAAAGGGTACAGTCAACACGTGGTTAGCTAGATCAAATAGCAGCCGATCAGTTAGCAGTTCATCTGGCGTCTCACGTACACTTAGTGATTTATAGCAAACTAAGCCCCCTTCTGTGAGTAGCTATTTTCTTTTTGGAGAAAAAAAGGCTCTTGATTCTTTGCTGGACCATGAGAGGTGCCTTCTTTGTGACTATTCTATGGTGACATGTCACAGGCTCCACATAGCACCATGTGCTGTAGTGACTGAACTTTTGTTCAAGCCTTATCCATGCTCTACTGTGCCTTAAGAGTTAAATGGAGATGTGATAGGAATCATCAGCCTTCGTACACAGACACACACACACACACACACACACACACACACTTATTTATTTTTTGCTGTGCTGGGTCTTTGCTGCTATGTGGACTTTTCTCTAGTTGCCTCAAGTGGGAGTTACTCTCTAGTTGCAGGGCAAGGGCTTCTCATTGTGGTGGCCTCTCTTGTTGTGGAGCACAGATTAGGGCACAAGGGTTTTAGTAGCTGCAGCACGTGGGCTCAGTAGTTGCAGCTCCCAGACTCTAAAGCACAGGTCCAGTAGTTGCAGGGCATGAGCTTAGTGGAATCTCCCAGGATCAGGAATGGAACCTGTGTCTCCTGCATTGGCAGGGAGATTCTTCACTAGGGAGGCACTAGGGAAGCACCCCCACCCCCAACCACTTCACTTTTATAGTCCTTCATGATATAAGTTTTGCAGTTCCCTCAGGATGTAGCTTGTGATCTACTATTTTGGTGAGAGTTCCAGGGTCTTCCATGTTGCCTTTCCAAATATTAGATTGCCAGTGTGTGCTAGTTTCTGAAGATGGAAAGGAAGATAATCAGGAAATAGTTTATATTGGACCCTCTGTAGGGAAAATTGAGTAAAAAATGATCTCATGACCTCCATGAACCTCTACTCTAATGGACCACAGAAGCATTCATGTTAGCTGAAAGTTAGCAACTAATAATCTCTCTAAAGGATGAGTGTTCCCCTTTCTCTAGGGCTCAATTCCCCTTGAAATAGTAAAGGATTCCTTAAAGGAAGACCACGAGAGGAATTCAATATAGTTTTGCCGTCAGGAGCTGGACTCTGTGAGCTTGAAATCTCTCTGTATCTTAGTTGCTTAAACTGTAGAATAGGGGTAACAGTGCCTACTTCAAAGAGTAGTTTGAAGTCTAAGTCGTGTTTGAGATAAAATCTGCATACAGCAAATTTCACCTTTTTTAGTGAACAGTTCTATGAGTTTTGACAAAACTCATAGGTCAGGGTAAACTGCCCAGGGGATGTGATCTCTCAGCTGGTGCTGAAGGATGAGGAGGATATACAATCAGATATAGAACATTTTCATCACCGTCCCCCCAAAGTCCCTCATACCCTTTGGTAATCAACCTCTTCCTCATCTGAAGCTCCTGGTAACACCTGCTCTGTTTTCTGTCCCAGTAATTTGTCTTTTCTAGAGTGCCATGAAATGAAATCAGACTGTATATAGCCTTTTGAGTCTGGCTTTTTTCACTTGGCATGATACAGTTAAGATTCATCCTTGTTGTATGTGTCAGTAATTCATTGCTTTTTTTATTGCTGAGTAGTATTCCATTGTATGGATGTACCACCGTTTGCATATCCATTTGCAGTTGAAGGACTTTAGGGTTGTTATCAGTTTGGGGCAAATAAGAACAAAGCTAATCTGAACATTCATGTTCAGGATTTTGGTGAACATTCAAGTTTTATTTTTCTTGGGTTAAATACTCAGGAGAGGGATTGCTGGGTTATATTTAAAGTGCATAAGCGTATTTTTATAAGAAACTGTCAAACTGGTTTCCAAAATGGATAAGCCATTTTTCATTCCACCAGCAATGTGTGACAGTTGTAGTCACTCCATATCCTGGCCAACACTTAGTATGTTCAGTTTTTAACCATTTTAAGGTGTGGTATCTATATTGTGGTGTTTTGTTGTTGTTGTTTTTGTTTGTTTATATTTGGCTGCATAGCATGTGGGATCTTAGTTCCCAAACTGGGGATCAAACCCATGTCCCCTGCAGTGGAAGTGCAGAGTCTTAACCACTGGACCTCCAGAGAAGTCCCCTTACTGTGGTTGTAATTTACATTTTCCTAATGATTAATGATGTTAAAAACCTTTCCATGTGCCTTTTTGGTAAAATATTCAAATTACCCATCCATTTAAAAAAAATGGAAATGGACTGCTTGCTTTCTTTTTATCGAGTTTTGAGAACTCTTTATATATCTTGCATACAAATCCTTGATCAGATATGTGAAAGTGAAAGTCACTCAATTGTGTCCGACTCTTTGTGACCCCATGGACTGTAGTCCATGGAATTCTCCAGGCCGGAATACTGGAGTGGGTAGCCTTTTCCTTCTCCAGGGGATCTTCCCAATCCATGATATATGTTTTGCAAATATTTTCCTCCAGTCTGTGTCCTGTCTTTTAATTTTCTGAGCAGTGTTTACTGAAGAGCAGAAGTTTTAACACTTTCATGAAGTAGAATTTATGAAGTTTTTCTTTAATGGGTAGTGAGTTTGGTGCTATAGATAAGAAGTCTTTGCCTAACACAAAATCATAAAGATTTCCTCCCATGTGTTCTTCTAGATATGTTATAGTTGGTTTTCTACTTAGAACTATAATCCATTTTGAGTTAATTTTTGTTAATATGCCAGTTTTCTTTGGTATATGGATTATAGGGTAGTTTCAAGGATTAAATAATGTATGTTAAGCATTTATAACAGAGCTTGGCACATAATGAAGTTCAATAAATGATAGCTATAATTATTAAAGGACATTCTTTTGCTGTTATTACAGAATTCCTCACTGTTTTCCTTTTTCTTAAGGGTGTCTATGAAATGACTCAGGTCTGGAAATTGAGGGAGGTGCCTCATTCCCTATTATTGGGGTTTACCAATCTATTATCATTACTTATTTACCTGCAAGTAACAGAGACCTAAAATAAGTGTCCGAAACAAGATGAAAGTTCATTTCTTTCTCATGTGAGTGTCAGAATGCAGGCTGTCCAGGGCTGGATGGCATCTCTAGTCCATAAAGACACTCGGGGACCTACACTCCTTTTTATCTTATTTTCTCACCACCACTAAATATTGCCCTTATCCACATTCCAAGATGCCTCATAACCACTTCTATATTTTGAGCAGGAGGTTGGATAACCAACAAGGACCATGTATAGCACATGGAACTCTACTCGATGTTATGTGGCAGCGTGGATGGGAGAGGAGTGTGGGGCAGAATGGATACATGTGTCTGTATGGCTGAGTCCCTTCACTGTTCACCTGAAACTGTCACAACATTGTTAATTGCCTATGCTGCTGCTGCTGCTAAGTCGCTTCAGTCGTGTCCGACTCTGTGCGACCCCATAGACGGCAGCCCACCAGCTCCTCCATCCCTGGGATTCTGCAGGCAAGAACATTGGAGTGGGTTGCCATTTCTTTCTCCAATGTATGCATGCATGCTAAGTCGCTTCAGTCGTGTCTGACTCTGTGCGACCCTATGGACAGCAGCCCACCAGGCTCCTCCGTCCACAGGATTAGGCCTATACCCTAATACAAAATTATAAGTATTTTTTTTTAAAAAGAAATAGAACCTCTGATTTTTAGCAGAACACGTGGTTACCAAGAATAAAGACTACATTTCCCAGCCTCCCTTGCAGGTAGGTATGGCCATGTGACTTCCCCTCCTGTCCAGGCTGCCACAGAACATTAAGAGGAATTCCAGGTGCTATACAGTAGGTCTTTGCTGGTTATCCATTTTAAATATAGCAGTGTGTACGTGTCCATCCCAAACTCCCCTGGAACTCATAAGTTCATTCTCTGTGAGTCTCTTTCTGTGTTGTAAGTAAGTTCATCTGTATCATTTCTTTTTAGAGCCCACATACAAGGGATGTCATACATAAGAGGTTCTATTTCTATGAGAGATAAGGGGGAAATAGATATTAGAAAGCAATTAGTAATCCTTGCCACAGTAACTCAACTCAAGCCACTGTAAACCAGTTTTTACTATTAAAAAGTACTGATTGGGACTTCCCTTGTGGTCTAGTGGTTAAGACTCTGAACTCCCAATGCATAAGGTGCAGGTTTGATCCCTGGTCAAGAAACTAGATTCCACATGCCACAGAGAAGACCTGGCACAGTTAAATAAATAAATAATTTTTTTAAAGTACCGATCAAGAAGCATATTAGTGGCCTCTTTTGTTTCAGGCACTTAATTAGAAAAAACAAAAATATTGTAATGGTCAGGGACCTCTGTCCATGGAGTACCTGCCCTGTTGACTAGTGTCTTATTTATGCTCATCTCCCTCTGCTATTAAGTGTCACTACTTCGCTTACTCCTTGGAAGGAAAGTTATGACCAACCTAGATAGTATATTAAAAAGCAGAGACATTACTTTGCCAACAGAGGTCCGTCTAGTGAAGGCTATCGTTTTTCCAGTGGTCATGTATGGATGTGAGAGTTGGACTGTGAAGAAAGCTGATCGCCGAAGAATAGATGCTTTTGAACTGTGGTGCTGGAGAAGACTCTTGAGAGTCCCTTGGACTGCAAGGAGATCCAACCAGTCCATTCTAAAGGAGGTCGATCCTGGGTGTTCATTGGAAGGACTGATGCTAAAGCTGAAACTCCAATACTTTGGCCACCTCATGTGACGAGTTGACTCACTGGAAAAGACTCTGATGCTGGGAAGGATTGGGGGCGGGAGGAGAAGGGGACAACAGAGAATGAGATGGCTGGATGGCATCACCCACTCGATGGACATGGGTTTGAGTGAACTCCGGAAGTTGGTGATGGACAGGGAGGCCTGGCGTGCTGTGATTCATGGGGTCGCAAAGATTCGGACACGACTGAGCGACTGAACTGAACTGAACTTCGTCTAAACCTCAAAGCGTTCTTCATTTTCTTTGAAACAAAGAGCCCCATACCATCTTCTAATAGCACCCCTAGCCTGTAGAGAACAGATTACTAATGCTTTTTGGTGCTTCTGCTATTTCCTTCACCGAAGCATTTTTTAAGTTATTTGAGAACAAAACAGCACCATTTTAGTTGCTGAGAGGCAGGTATCTGCGAACTCACAGATGTCTGTCAGGCTGGAGAATGAAGAAAGTACAGTCTTAGTAATTTCCCTCTGGGGCAATCTCAGTCCACATTGGTGCACTCATTTTCCCCTCTCCAACCCTCCCTTGTTTTTTGTAATCTCAAAGATTGGAAACAAAAGGCCATCTGTAGAGAACCGAGAAAATTATGCTATATCCATCAGTGTAATATGTGCAGCCATGAAAAGAATGAAAGCTCTAATTACACTGATGTGGAGCAAACTCTAAGATATATTATGTGTAAGAATAAGATGCAGAACAGGATGTGTGCCAGGCTGCCCTCCACGTATGCATGTAGGGAGGGAGAATATGTGGGTCTGAATGTGTATGGAAAAGCTTGGGAAGGACACAAGACAACGATATCTCTGGTTCTCTGGGAAGAGCAACGGGGTGGCTGAGAGAGAGAGGGTGGAAGGGAGGCTGACTTGCCACTGCTTTGAACTGTTTGAATCTGGGTTGTGTGAGTATATTATTTATTCACACGTTTGAAACCACAGATTTGGATCACTCTCCTCATTCTGCTACTTACCAGCTGTATCATGGTAAGCAAGACTGCATTCCTCTTGAGTCTCAGTTTTTTCATCTGTAAAATCAAACTGTTGGAAGCCTTCTCAGCACTCTGAGAGTTGCCGAGGGTGTTTTTGTGGCACATTTAAGGGAGCCCAGGGTTTCACTGGCATTGCTGCCATTTCCACCACTACATACAGATGACCAATGAGGAGAAGCCTCTGACCAGGAGAGGCCAGAGTCACTTATCAAAACCTGACAAAAAGTAATGTGGTGAGAGATTGACTATGTGATCCCTGACCCCACTGAACTTAACCCCAAGTTTGAGGAGCCAGCTTAAATAATGTCCTGGGGTTCACCTGCTGGGTGACGTTATCCGCTGACCCTCTTCCCTGACTGGGTGACAGTGTCCAGGACCAACCCTCAGGGATTCTGTCCAACTCCAGATGGTTATGTCCTAAAATTCCTCCCTTGTTTCCTAATATAAAGGAATAGAACACATAGTCATCTGGGGCTTTGCAGGGAGAAATACCCAAGATTTCAAGCTTAACGTTTTTTAGAGACATTCTCCCTGAAGTGAGCGCCCACTTGGAACAACTCGGCATAACTCCACTGCGGTGATGCTGACCCTGTGTCCAAACCACGCATACCAGACCAGGAATCCTCTCTAATTCATCATTTATTCATTTGACAGATTAATTCAGTCCCTTATCTCTGCCAGGGATGTAATGGAGACTCAACTGGAAGTTACAGTCCTTTGGTGAAGCTAAAAATCAGATAAACAATCATAGTAAAGTGCCACAGCATCAGAGAGGCAGCCAAACTTTCTAGAAATACCAGCAGAGGTTCAGGACACAGGGGTCTGGGAAGCGAGTTTTCAGCTTGCATCTCAAGGTAGTGGGTGGAGGACAAGACCAGATAAAGAGAAGCAGTTTTCCTCCAGCTGTTGTAAAGGTGAAACAGTAGGTGTAAGGCTCCTGCAAGGCTCAACACACTATCAATGCAAAAACTGGTACCTGAGGGAATCTCCCCAGCTTCCCAGGCCTGAGTTCAGGGTTGCCATTACCACAAAATACCACAAGAGGGAGCTCGTCCCCAGTTTTTTGTGCATTCCTGCTCCTGTCCCTGGGACAGCAATGGAGCTTCTTCCCACTAAGGACTGGTTATTTACACCTCACAAAGCTCTTACAAAGCACCCTCAGACACCTGCAGCCCCTGCCAAGGCCAGTGTGTGCTTGAGTCTATGTGGTTCCTGGCAGCCTGGTCCTGGTCCTAAATTCTTAAAGCCCAGAATTTTTTCCTCTGAATTCTTACCATTTCAGAATAACTCCAGTTTCCCAAAATAGCCACCAATTATGTTCTTTTCATTCTTCCTGGTTCTTCCCATCCACACTAGACATCCCCAGGGCACACCCTCCCACCTTCCCACCCCCCTCCTCTCTCCATCTCTCACCCATGGGGGCGAGAACCTGACCACTGAGGCCTTGGAGTCATCTAGGCCAGCAGAGGTTCGTTTTTCTGCATCTGTCAACCACCACCAGGGCCCCAGTTTCTCTCCAGAGGGGATGAGAAGGTATTCTTCCACAAACATCCTTCCTCAGTTAGGAATGTACTCTTTGTTGTGGACCCCACAGTCTCTGCCCTGATGGATAGGATTTGATCTACCTGCTCTGGAGTGAGCTGGCTCTGTTGTCCAGTTCTCACTCTGGGTGACCTTGGGCAAGACTATCTCCTCCATGGTCATCACTCATGAAACAGATATGAAAAGAAGATCTAACATCTTGTAAGACGTTACTTGTAGGGTGATTGAAAGGAGCAGGTGTTCTCTGCTCAGAGAGAGGAATATTCACAGTGAAAGGAATATTCACAGGCGACTTTATTGCTTTTCTCCCCTGTCCCATGGAAACTTTTTAAACACACCCTGAGATTGACATACAGGTAAGTGCCCCAAAGGAGAGGGGCCGTTTCCTGACAGATGGCTTCGAGCCAAAGAGATAAAACGTGGGTTCAGTTGAGGGCTGGCAGGAAGTTACTCCGTTTTAACTTTCTCCTGGGAGGAGTCTGGTGAGCTTGAGGACTGACAAGCACAGGACCTGATGAGTTCAGAAAAGGGACAGCAGAAGGATTTCCAGGTAAAGGAAGCACAGGCATGGGTGGACTTCACAGGTCAGTTCCTGGGTACTGTCCCTGCAGGGGGCAGGAACAAGACCTCAACCACCTGTGTCCAGCTCAGTGCCAGGCACATTAAGGGATGCCTCCTGGGGTCCAGAGTGACCGGAGCCTTCATCCCCTGGCACTAGGTCCATCAGGACCATCATAGTCAACTGACTTAGCCCCCTTTAGAAGATGACAGGCAGTCCAGAGGCACTCCACATGGACTGCAGTTTGCCCCTCAGTGAAACAAGAGTTGGATCTGTTTGACAGTTTTGAAACTGTGTTCCTCAGAACTTCTCAGAGACAAGGAGACAGGGATGCTCAAAGCCCCCTCTGTCTACTTCCCGAGAGGAGCACAAAAAAGATCATGCTTTAAAATGAGAGGGGCTTCCCTGGTGGCTCAGTGGTGAAGAGTCCACCGGCCAATGCAGGAGACACGAGTTCTATCCCCGGTCCGGGATGATCCCAGGTGCTGCGGAGCAAAGAAGGCCAAGTGTCACAACTACTGAGCCTGTGCTCTAGAGCCTGGGAACTGCAACTGCCGAGGCATGCTTGCCCTAAAGCCCATGCTCCACAACAAGAGAAGGCACTGCACTGAGAAACCTGAGCACCACAACAAAGACTGATCCCTGCTGGACGCAGCTAGAGAAAGCCTGCTCAGCAAGGGAGACGCGGCTCAGCCAGAAAGAAGTAAAAGGAGTAATAAAGAAAATCCACACAACTGATTTGTGTAGTTTAACAGTTAGTTATGAAATGAGTATCCTATCATGCAGGGCAAGCAGTAGAACAGTACTGAGACCCCGGGGCCCCCTGAATACCCTTCCTTCGCCACCTTAGAGGCCCCAGACTTGATTTTAAGGAAGCCAGCAGGTCTGGTATAAAATGTAGGCTTTAGTGTTTGTGAGTGTGTGTGGTGTCTGTGTTAGCTGAGATGCAGGATCATGCAACCAAATCGGGCTCACACTTGCCCTTTCTCTTTAGGTATATTTTTCTTCCCTTCACCACCACCGCTGCTAGTATTTTCCCCTTTCCCCCACAGACACTTACTGTGTTGTATTTGGCCTATGCCCTTGGGTATATGTGGTGGTGGTTTAGTCACTAAGTCATGTCCGACTCTTGTGATTCCATGGACTATTACCCTCCAGGCTCCTCTGTCCATGGGGTTTTTTAGGCAAGAATGCTGGAGTGGGTTGTCAGTTCCTTCTCCAGGGGTTTTTCCCAACTCAGGCACCAAATAAGCATCTCCTGTGTTGTAGATGGTCTCCTGCATTGCAGGCAGAGGCTTTACTGCTGAGCCCCCAGGGAAGCCCTGTGTATATGTGTCTTTGATAAATATATTGTGTTTTGAATGTGTGTACATTTTATTTTTTTATTAAACTTTTTATTTTGTATTGGAGTGTAGCTGATTAACAATGTCGTGACAGTTTCAGGTAGACAGCAAAGAGACCCAGCCACATGTATATATGTGTCCATTCTCTCTCAAACTCCCTCCCATCCAGGCTTCTACATAACATTGAGCAGAGTTCTTCCCTGGGTTATCCAGTAGAGAGAATGTGTGTACATTTTATATCTCTTTTTATTCTTTCCTTTTTACTGATTTTAAGACTTACCCATGTTATTATATATTCCTCAAACTCATTGCTTCCAACGGCTGCCCATTTACTCCATAGAACGCATTTTTCATTCACGTCATGGTTTTTCTCATCCTTTCTCCTAATGATAGATACTTAGGATAATTCCAATTCTCTGCTGAAGTGACTAACACTCACAGGTGTTTCCTCACGGATCTGAATTTGGGTTGCTCTGAGGCATAAGACCGGGAGGAGATAAGGCAAGGCAAGGAGGTCTAGGTTGAAATAATTTCAGTGGGCTCTTGGGTACAGGGGCTGCCCCTAGTTGCCTGGTGTCTGGCCCTGGGTGATTAGAGAAGGTGAATAGTGTCCTGGAGTGAAAGAGCCCAGAGAAGATGGAGGGGGTTATGTAGACTCTGGATTGATTAGTTTGCAGGTCAAAGGCATGCTTGAAGGTGAGTCCTTTACTAGCTCTAGGAATTGGCTGACCCTCAGGTGTCAGTCTCTCCAAGGTTAGCAAGGCCCCAGATATTAAAGCATCAGAATTAAAAGATATGCTTAATACTATGAGTTTGGAGGAACTTAGCTACAAAGTCAACTGAGCTGAGAAAAAAAATTTAATATGTTAATTTTGATTATAATTTCAATTATTTTACTGGTTGTTGGCCTATTCTCTATTTCTTCTTATTCAAAGCTTGGTGTTTTTTTGTATTTCAATAAACATTTCTTATAGGTTTAAAATCTTATTGGTATAAAGCTATTTCTAATAATTCTTTTACTTTGAACTTTGTTGCATAATTATGAAATTTTCAAACAAAGAAAAGAGAATAATATAAGAATATCTGTGTATCCACAGTCCAACTTTGTCGAATCTTAATATTATAAAATGTCAACTACAGAGGTTTTATTGAAAAACTTGCAAATACAGCTGAGACTGCTGGGTGCCTCTCCTCTCTCCCACCTCACTCCCTCCCTTCCCAAAGGAAACCACAATCAGTAACTTCAGTTCAGTTCAGTTCAGTCGCTCAGTCATGTCCAACTCTTTAAGACCCCATGGACTGCAGCATGCCAGGCTTCCCTGTCTATTACCAACTCCCGGAGCTTACTCAGACTCATGTCCAAGTCGATGATGCCATCCAACCATCTCATCTTCTGTCATCCCCCTTTCCTCCCGCCTTCAATCTTTCCCAGCATCAGGGTCTTTTCCAAGGAGTCAGTTCTTTGCATCAGGTGGCCAAAGTATTGGGAGTTTCAGCTTCAGCAACAGTCCTTCCAATGAATATTCAGGACTGATTTCCTTTACTTGGTTGGACCTCCTTGCAGTCCAAGGGACTCTATAGAGTCTTCTCCAACACTACAGTTCAAAAGCATCTATTCTTTGGCACTCAGCTTTCTTTACAGTCCAACTCTCACATCCATACACGACTACTGGAAAAACCAGAGCTTTGACTAGAGGGACCTTTGCTGGCCAAGTAATGTCTCTGCTTTTTGATATGCTGTCTAGGTTGGTCATAGCTTTTCTTCCAAGGAACAAACATCTTTTAATTTCAAGGCTGCAATCACCATCTGCAGTGATTTTGGAGCCCAAGAAAATAAAGTCTCACACTGTTTCCATTGTTTCCCCATTTATTTGCCATGAAGTTATGGGACCAGATGCCATGATTTTAGTTTTCTGAATGTTGAGTTTAAAGCCAACTTTTTCACTCTCCTCTTTCACTTTCAGCAAGAGGCTCTTTAGTTTTTCTTCGCTTTCTGCCATCAATAACTTAGTCATTATCATTCCCACGTACACTTTTGTACTTTCATTTCATTTTTGTGTTTCCTTAACTGTCATGTAATTTTGTTTTCAGAAAGTTAAAACTCAATAAATAGTATATGATGTCCATGTGTGTATGTTAGTCATTCAGTCGTGTCCGACTCTGTGTGACCCCATGGACCGTAGCCCGCCAGGCTCCTCTATCCAGGGAATTCTCCAGTCAAGCACACTGGAGTGGGTTGCCATTTCCTTCTCCAGATATTGCACATATTATTCTGTAACTTCTCTCTGGCTTCATAAATTGTGTTCTGGAGACTGTCCATGTTAACAGATCATTTTAATTCCAGTTCATTTTAACTGCTGTGTAGAATTCCATCATGTGATTTTACTTCCCTTCCAGTCTGCTGTTGATGGACACTTAGATTGTTTTCAACCTATTGTTGTCAATGGTAAAGTTTTTGTTTTTTTGTTTTTTTGGCTGTACCACATGGCTTGTGGGATCTTAGTTCCCCAACCAGGAATTGAATCTGGGCCACGGCAGTGAAAATGCCAAGGCTGAAGCACTGGACTACCAGGGGATTTCTTCAATGGTGAACATTTGAATACATGTCTTCTTGTGCATGCAGGTAAGGGTTTCTCTGGGGTGTACATGTGGAAGGGAAATGGGCTGTGTGCATGCACATCCTCCACTTAAACTAATATCTGAGTTTATACTCCCATCAATATGTGAGTTCCTCTTTCCCTACTTCATTGACAACACTTGGTCTGCTCAGATGTTAAATAATTTTCCAGTCTAATCTTTCTGAATTGGTATCTCATTTTTAAAAAATTCACATTTCCCCGGCTTCTAGAATGCTTGGACATTCTTTTCTTTTTTAATATCTGTGGCATAAAGTTGATTTACAGTGTTGTGTTAGATTCTGATATATACAGCAAAGAATCTAAAAAAGAGTGGATATAGGAATATGTACCAATTTACATTCCCACCAACAATGTAGGAGGGTTCCCTTTTCTCCACACCCTCTCAGCATTTACGGTTTGTAGACTTTTTGATGATGGCCATTCTGACCGGTGGGAGGTGATACTTCTTTGTAGTTTTGATTTGCACTTCTCTGATAATTAGTGATGTTGAGCATCTTTTCATGTGCTTTTTGGCCATCTGTATGTCTTCTTTGGAAAAATGTGTATGTAGATCTTCTGCCCATTTTGGGGGGGAGTTTTGTTTGGCTTTTACGTAGAGCTGCATGAGCTGTTTGTATATTTTGGAGATTAATCCCTTGTTGCTTCATCTGCGAATATTTTCTCCTACTCTGTGTTTGTCTTTTCATTTTGTTTACGGTTTCCCTTGCTGTGCAGAACAAACCTGGACATTCTTTTACATTTTCCTTGGCCATTGAGTCTGTCCTCTCTCCTGGGCTGTTTGTTTCTTATTGATTTGTTGGAATTCCTTATAAAGTCCTCTGTGTTCCGACTCTTTGTAGGGAATGTGCACAGGACATGTCCTCTCCCAGTCTATGCTTTATCTTTCAGCCTCACCATTTTCATGTGTAACCTAAAATTTTGAACGTGGGGAAATACATCAGCATTTATATTAACAATTTGAGCTTTTATTCTTTGTTCAAGAAGTCTTGCCCTACCCTAAAGATACTAAAAAATATTCTTTTTTTTCTAAAAATTTTAGTTTTGCCTTTTATGTCTTTAATACCTCTAAATTTTGTTTTTATATGTTGTGAAACAAGAATCTAATTTTTTCCTATGTGGAGAGCTAACTAATTCAAACCATGCAATACCACCTCTGTTATATTGTATGTATCTATAGATAAGTGAGTCTTTTTCAGGGCTCCTTAATTTGTCACACTAGATTATTTACAAGTCTAATCTATAGCACATAGTATTGATTGCTTTCACTGTTCTTATAATCTTTGCTGTGACTATAGTTATTTTCCCCTACTTTTCCTTATCATTTCCTCTTTAAACCAAGAGTAATTTGGAAGTATTATTTTAGTTTACAGACATAGGAGATTTTTAAAGCTACCATTTTGTTGTAAATTTCTAATTTTATTGCACTATAGTCTGAGACCTATATTTTTTATGCTGATTCTTTGAAATTAATTGAAGATTCCTTTGTGATCTACTACAAGGTCAAATTTTGCTGCTGCTGCTGCAAAGTCGTGTCAGTCGTTTCTGACTCTGTGCGACCCCATAGACGGCAGCCCACCAGGCTCCCCCGTCCCTGGGATTCTCCAGGCAAGAACACTGGAGTGGGTTGCCATATCCTTCTCCAATGCATGAAAGTGAAAAGTGAAAGTGAAGTCACTCAGTCGTGTCCGACTCTTAGCGACCCCATGGGCTGTAGCCTACCAGGCTCTTCCATCCATGGGATTTCCCAGGCAAGAGTACTAGAGTGGAGTGCCATCATCTTCTCCGAAGTTTCTCTACATATACCTATTAATTTGAGCTTATTAATTGAACTGAACTGAATACATTGTTTAAATATAAGCTCTATCTTTGTTCAATTTTTGTCTACCTAAACTATCAGTTTTGAGAAGGATCTGTTAAAAATTTCTAATTACCATTATTGATTTATCTATTCCCATCCCAAACCCAAGTTTTCTCAGTTGCCACTTACATAATTTAATCTATATCACTATTTGTTGCTATTTTATCCCTTTGACTCATTCTTTTACAAATATATATGTCCCTTTTTGTCATTTATAATGCTTTTCACCTTAAAATCTTTTTGGTCTGAAACAAAACTGCTACAGGGAGTTCCCTGGCATTCCAGTGGTTAGGACTCGGCACTTTCACTGTCATGGCCTAGGTTCAGTCCTTAGTTGGGGAACTAAGATCCCACAAGCCAAGCCATGGTGTCACAGCTTAAAAAAAAAGAAAGACAAAAAAAGAAAACTGCTTGCAATGACTTTATTTTTGCTCTTTACTTTTAGACTTATTTATCTAGACAAATATATACCTTACTCTATTTTTAGTCAGCCTTCCATCTGGTATCTTAAAGTATTAGATAAAGTATGTTTTAAAGTATATCTTCAGTTCAGTTCAGTTCAGTCGCTCAGTCGTGTCCGACTCTCCGCGACCCCATGAATCACAGCACGCCAGGCCTCCCTGTCCATCACCAACTCCCGGAGTTCACTCAAATTCATGTCCACAGAGTCGGTGATGCCATCCAGCCATCTCATTCTCCGTCGTCCCCTTCTCCTCCCGCCCCTAACCTTTCCCAGCATCAGAGTCTTTTCCAGTGAGTCAACTCGTCACATGAGGTGGCCAAAGTATTGCAGTTTCAGCTTTAGCATCAGTCCTTCCAATGAACACCCAGGATTGATCTCCTTTAGAATGGACTGGTTGGATCTCCTTGCAGTCCAAGGGACTCTCAAGAGTCTTCTCCAGCACCACAGTTCAAAAGCATCAATTCTTCAGCGATCAGCTTTCTTCTTAAAGTATCCAAAAGTATTCTCAAAGAGGGCCTGTGGGTAAGTAAATCTTCTAAGAACTTGAAAGCTTTAGAGCATCTTTATTTCACTTTTATACTAACATTTGCATTCTGAAGTTCTTTCTCTGGCATTCTGTATTGCCACTGAGAAAGCTGAGGTCAATGTGATACTTGTTCCTAGTGGTTAGTGTGTGTGTGTTGTTTTTTATTTTATGTTTGTTTGCTTGTTTGTTACGATTCTGTAGAAGCTTTTAGAATTTTATTAAATTTTATTTGATAAATACAATTTTTATTTAAATAAGAGATAACTCACACTTTATTAAATTTAACTATAATAAGTTCAAGTGATTTTTTTTTTTAATCTATCTTGTTGGTTCTCAGCCTGAAATCTTATACTTTTCTCTAATTCTGGGAAACTCTGGGAATTCATTTACTCATTACTTTTTTCAAATATTTCCTTCCTTTCAGCTTTTTTTTCCCCCCTCCTCTTCTGGAAATTTCATTTTAAAGACATATCTATCTTCCGTATCTATTAACTTTACCCTTGTATTTTTCCTCTTTATTCCTTCCTGATACCCTTTGGGAGAGTTCATCAACCCTGTCTTCCAGTTTATGAATTCATTCTCAGTCTGAATCTATTCTGTCATTCAGCTTTCATATTGAATTCTTTACTTCATCTATTGTATTTTTCATACTTGATAGTTTCTTTATACATTCTCATTCCCTATTTCAATTATAATGTTACAATTATTATAATATCATCCAGGATCTGAGAATTTTATTATGATTAAAGCCAGTTCTTATTGGTCCATTCATTCTGCTTCATTTCATATAGGTTCATTTTTTTGCATTTTCTTTTACAGGTATTATACTACTCAATGTCTTCTCATTTTTCTTTATGAGCTCATGTTCCCCTGGTGGTATGTACCTAGGGAGGGAACCACTACAATCTGGATCCTTAATTTTGCTGCCACCTCCCCAGTGACCCTCCCCTGCTGCCACCATGTGCTTAGGCAGGAGAGAATGTGCCTTTGGATGAGCCCATTGGGTTTCAGTTTGGGTTCTGCTACTCCTGAAATGCCGCTCTCCAAGGTGGACCTACCTCTCCTCAGGAGATTCAATGCAGGGTGGTTAACAGGAGGTGAGAATGCCTAGCAATGAGCTAGGAGGAGCCTGGGTCCCCGTGGTGGTGTTGTACTGTCACTTTGATTATACTGGAGGTACACTTTAAGACACCCTTCCTTGTGTGGTTCTGAGCTAGAATTGGCCTAATGAGAAGTTTGCTCGAGATTTGGAAGGTGGAAGTAAAACAGTTCTGAAGGAGTTCTGCTTCTGAAGGTTGTCGTGGGCAGAGGCAGAAAGAGACAGACATACACATGTCAGAGGGCTCCTTTTTGTCCTTACTCTTCTTTATCCATTCATCCATTGATGGACACTTAGGGTGCTTCCATGTCTTGGCTATTGTAAATAGTTTATATCAGCTTTATTCATAATTGCCAACACTTAGAAGTGACCAGGACGTCCTCCTTCATGAGGTGGATGGATAAAGAAGTTCTGGTACCATCACACAATGAAATAAGACAAGCGTCTAAAAGAAGCTATCAAGTTGGCATGCTACCAAGCCACGAAAAGACATGGAGAAAACTTAAGTGCATATTACTAAGTGAAAGAAGCCAATATGGTTCCAATTCTACAATATTCTGGAAAAAGATCAGTGGCTGCCTGGGGTTAGAGGGGAGGGAGAGATGAATTGGCAAAGCATGGAATTTTTAGAGTGGCAAAATCATTCTGTATGATACTGTCATCGTAGATACATGACATGATACATTTGTCAAGACCCATGGAACCAAAAGAGTGAACCCTAATGTAAGCTATGATCTTTGGAGGCTAGTGATGTGTCGATGTGGGCTCATCAAGGGTAACAAATGTACCACTCTGGAAAGGGATGTTGATAGAGGGGCTATGGAAGGAGAGGTAGGGGGTTTACAAAAACTCTCTGTACTTTATGTTCAATTTTACTGTGAACCTAAAACTGATCCAAAAGTCTAACTTATCAAAAAGCCATCATCATAATCCCCTGGATCTTTCGCAGGCTCAATGCTCTTGTGAGATTCTCCTTTCTCTATGTGAGACACTCCTCCTATAAATCCACTCTGCATGACTTTTTTCACTTGTGTAAAGAAGATAGGATGTGGGGGGATTATGATAGACCTTCATGAATTCGCTCTCTATTTTCTGCTTCGTATTTGTTTAAATATCTTTGTTTCTCTTCATCAGTGAGATCTCGCCTCCTGTGTGCTGTGCTTAGCTGCTCAGTCATGTCTGACTCTTTGTGACCCCATGGACTGCAGCCCGCCAGGCTCCTCTGTCCATGGGCTTTTTCAGGCAAGAATACTGGAGTGGGTTGCCATTTCCTACTCCAGGGGATCTTCCTGACCCGGGGGTAAAACCCACATCTCTTGCATCTCCTGCATTGGCAGGTGGATTCTTTACCACTGATGCCATCTGGGAAGCCCTAGGATCTCGCCACATGCCAGCAATAATCTTGCCAGTTTCCCATAACTTTAGGTCAGGGTTAGAAGCCTTTACTTGGTCCCAGACTTTTCTGCTGTCCGTCCTGTAGGGCATCCGTGGTTTATCCCTGGGGGTTTTGAATCATAATATCAGAGGGCACCACGGCCCAGTTGGTAGTGCCCAGGTTCCTCCCAGCCTTGTAGTCAAGATGACTCTATGGATTGTCTCCTATAAGCCCTAGTGCTCTGGGCATTTGTATTGCAGGAGTTGGAGTAGGAGGTGGAGTCATTAGATGATATTTTTTGGACATTGTGAAAGATTAAGTTCTCAGTTTCTTAAGAGTGACTATGAGACACAGAAACTGTGCCCATAGCTCCAGCTTCATGCCCATCTCTCTGGTTTTATAGATGGAGGAAGAATGTCTGCATTTACCGTCCCACCAAGGTCATGTCCAATGTGAGTGGGCTAAGTTCCTGTATTTATTATGATTTCTGATTTTCCGTATTCTTGATGCTCTGACAGCTGGGGCCTTACTGACTGGGGAGATACTGCTCGTTTCTAGGGTTAACCAGTTCTTAGAGATTATAAATAGGCAGTATGCCTATATATATATATATATATCGTAAAGGTTTTTTTTTAATTTTAAACATATTTATTTATTTTGGCTGTGCTGGGTCTTAGTTGCAGCATGTAGGATCTTTCGGAGAAGGCAATGGCAAGCCACTCCAGTACTATTGCCTAGAAAATCCCATGGATGGAGGAGCCTGGTAGGCTGCAGTCCATGGGGTCGCTAAGGGTCGGACACGACTGAGCGACTTCACTTTCACTTTTCACTTTCACACATTGGAGAAGGAAATGGCAACCCACTCCAGTGTTCTTGCCTGGAGAATCCCAGGGACAGGGGAGCCTGGTGGGCTTCCGTCTATGGGGTCACACAGAGTCGGACACGACTGAAGTGACTTAGCAGTAGCAGTAGCAGCAGGATCTTTAGCTGCAGTATGCAGAATCTAGTTCCCTGACCAGGGATTGAACCCAGGCCCCCTGCATTGGGAATGCAAAGTCTTGGCACTGGACCACCAGGGAAGTACAGGGAATGTGACTTTCATATATATACTAACCAACCAGTCCATAGTCCATACTCCAAAACGACGCCCCTATCTGGCTCTTACACTCCAGGAGACAATATCCCTCAGCCCTGATCATCCCAGGGCCTAGATACCAGACAACTGCACACCATCCTAGATCCCAGAACCCACTGAGATTATTCAGCTTTGCAAATTCTAAACCTGCTTACCCTCCCATTGCCTTGCCTTTCCCACAGAAACCACAGGTCTTGTGCCCATGCCTTCCCTGGGCTCCTTCTGCCTTGTGAGTGGCCCCAGTGCTTCCCCTTTATGGCCCTGTGTGGCAGGCATGTCCTCCCCTCTTGGGAACAGTAACAAATGATTTTTTCAATGGCGATCATCTCCTGACCAGCTGGCCTCATCACTCCTGAATAAAAACAAAATCCAGAGTATATTTAAAAACAGTCCTCCATAGGAGATAGGGGTACTATTAGAGGGATATAGATGTTGAGTAGCCCCAATGACAAATGTCCACTACAAGGTGCAAAGAGATGCAGATAAAACCAGTTGAGAGAGAGACAGTATGACACACAAGTGGGTAAGCTTGCTGACATCTGGGGATAAGAACCCCACTTATCACTTTCAAGTGTCTGTATCTAGCTCCTTATTAGGCTCAGCTTCGTTCCTGCAACTTGAAAACTATAACAGGGACTTACCTGTCAGTCTGGTGTTAAGAATCCACGTTGCAATGCAAGGGACACAAGTTTCATTCCTGGCTGGGGAACTAAGATTCCACATGCTGCTGGCCACAGCTAGAGTTTGTTCGTCACCATGAAGATCTTCTATGTCACAAGTAAGACCGGATGCAATCGAATAAATAATAATAATTTTTTAAAGTGTATGACAGATTTGCTGCTGTTTCCTTGTAGTAAATCCTGTTTTGGTTAAGCAAGTTGAGCGCGTTTCTGCTCCTTGCAGCCAGTGACTCCTCTCACAGGGAACTTGTTCCCACACAGATGTGCCTCAGCCTATGAAAAGGTTTTATCCCAGATGGTGGTAACAACTGTCTGCCCAGGCACCTCCTGCCTCCCCCACCACCCTGCCCTCTTTGCACCCTGTTCTGTCCTCTGGCCTTCAAGATTTGAGGCCAGTGCACTTCTAGCCCTGAAGCTCCCTGCTCTTTTTTTTTAATTAATTTATTTATTTGGAAGATAATTACTTTACAATATTGTGATGGTTTTTGCCATACATCAACATGAATCAGCCACAGATATGTACATGTGTGCCCGCATCCTGAACCCCACTCCCACCTCCCTCCCGACCCTATTCCTCTGGGTTGTCCCAGAGCACTGGCTTTGGGTGCCCAGCTTGCCTCGCATGCCTCACTCCTGTGCTCGTTTCCCTCCTATTCTCATTCAGCCCCTCTCACCTTGTCTGTTGAGCCCCCTCGTTTGTCTTCAGGGTGGGCTTTGCTCCTGCCAAGGCCCCTCCTTCCTCCTTTCCTTCACAACCCAGGCTGGCAGATGCTGGCTCCTAACTTTGGATATCGCCCTCCAGTCTTTCTGCCTTACTTTTCTAGCCTGAATTCCAGCCCCTACCTTTAGGAACTGTCATCACATTTAATCCCGCCTGGGGGAGACCCCCTCCACCTCCCTAAATGGAAGGTATTCCATTACACAGTAAAGAGTGGATTAAGTCGCTATATGGAAGTGTGACAGAAAGTCTGTCAGAGTTGGGCTGGACTTGCCAAAACTTGGTGTAATGTGGGGACGCCATCAACCTGCCCCCTAAGGAAACCTGAGTTGAGGGGAGCCTGGGGCAAGTCAGGATGTTCTAGGTAAGAGGCCGGAAACGGTGTAGGGGAGGGGTAGAGAAAGAAGGGCTTCCCGTGGGTGGGGACAGGAGCTTCCTCCTCATAGCTGTCAAGGCAGTGGATCATCAGGGTGTCCCACTGGTTTAGGGTGGGGTGGCTGGGGCCCAACTCAACTGCGGGTGGGGTAAGGGAGGGGGAGGGAGGAGGTTGGGAGGTGGGGGAGGAGAGGGACCCCACAAGTGATTCGGCCTGAGGCCAGGGGCACCTGGACCCCAGGGGAAAGGCCCTCCCCCCAGAGATGAAGAGTTGGTGGTTCCTGGTGGAGAGGGCCTGGGCCTTGGGGCAGCTGGAGGACCCAGGACTGGCCACCAGGAATATCCAGCAGGGCTGTCTATACTCAAGAAAGCAACTGAGCAAACCCCAGAAGTGGACCCAGTCAGACTCTGAGAGCTTTTGGTCTCAGTGCCCACCTGCCACCAGGCCTCCTCCCACATTCCGTTGTCCAGAATGGACGCTCCAGCCCCTCTGTCCTCTGGGCTGGTGGTCAGTCAGGGCCGGGTCCAGCTTCCCTTCCTCAGCCTTATCCCTGATGTCCTCCCCGTCATGGGCAGAGGCTGGCCCTCCTCCTACCTCCGGGGCAGCCCAGGGCCTGCCAAGCCGAGGCACCTCGCCCCAGCCATGCTCCAGCTGGGACATTCCCTTGTCTCAGCAGCCTGAGGCACCTGAGGCTTCAATTACTTCAAAGCCTTTCTGGAAGCAGGTGAGAGATAAAGTGTAAACAAGTAAGTGAGTGAGTCATCTGGCCCTCCCAGCCCGCATGACCAGAACAGCCTTCCTGCCTCAGCCTCACCTCCCTCCTCAGCAGCCTCCCCAGTGCCCAACCACCGGTTTGCTCCCCGTGTGGACATTGTCCTGGGGCCAGGGCCCTCCAAGGCTCCTTTGCCACCCACCGTCACCCAGCATCTTCTCTGCAACACACCCCCACCTTTGATGGAGCCAAAACTCACCTGCAAAGCACTTTCCATGGATTTGTTCATTTAATCCTCACAACCTCCCGAGGTAGGTACTATTATGTCCCTTTTACAGATGACAAGAGCAAGGCCTAGAGATGTTAAATAACGTACAGGTTGATGGTGGACCCAGTTCAAGTCGCAGATCAGCACTTTTTCAGCATGACCTAGCCTCTCTCCTCACTCCTTTTTAGAACTCCCAGCTGTAAAACACACACACACACACACACGTGTGGCATTGCAGTGGCCCTGTAGCTTTGCCTCTGGTTCTCCTCCCACCACAAGCACTTCCTGTGCACACTGCAAAGCCTGGTCCACCCCACATGTATCCTCCCTCTGCCGCCAGATCAGGAGAGGAGAGGCCCTGTTAGCTCTGGGGTGTGTGTCTGTGTGTGTGTTTTGGGGAAGGGGGCAGAATAATTGAGGTGACTTTTTAAAATTGAAGTATAGTTGATTTACAATATTGTGTTAGTTTGGGGTGTAGAGCCTAGTGATTCAGTATTTTTGCAGATTATACTCTGTTATAGTTTATTTCAGGCTTCCCAAGAGGCTCAATGGTAAAGAATCCACCTGCAATGCAGGAAACATGGGTTCAATCCCTGGGTCAGGAAAATCCCCTGGAGAAGGAAATGGCAACCCACTCCAGTATTGTCTGGGAAATCCCATGGACAGAGGAGCCTAGCAGGCTACAGTCCACGGGGTTGCAAAAGAGTTGGACACAACTGAGCAATTAAACAACAGCATAGGTTATTATAAGACAATGGGTATAATTCCCTATGCTATACAATGCATCCTTGTTGCTTATCTGTTTTATATATAACAGTTTGTATCTGTTCAGTTCAGTTCAGTTCAGTCGCTCAGTCGTGTTCAACTCTTCGCAACCCCATGAATCACAGCACGCCAGGCCTCCCTGTCCATCACCAACTCCCGGAGTTCACTCAAATTCATGTCCATCGAGTTGGTGATGCCATCCATCCATCTCATTCTCTGTCGTCCCCGTCTCCTCCCGCCCCAAATCCCTCCCAGCATCAGAGTCTTTTCCAGTGAGTCAACTCATCGTATCTGTTACTCTCATGCTATTAATTTGGCCCTCCCCCTCTCCCCCTCATTGAGTTGACTTCTTCGTGAGATTTCTGTTCTGAATATCAGTTGGGGAAGGATCATGAGGGGACTAAAAGGGAAAGGCTTGGACATGGTCAGGGCGGGGAGCTGGGTGTTGCAAAAATGACCCTGAGGCCCATTTCTTTCCACCCAACTGTGACCAGAGCCTCAGCCCTAAATTTAGGGACAGCAACAGGAAGTAATGTGTTCAGAGTGGCAGACAGGGTTGAGAGACCATCCCATCACCTCCCACAGCTGACGGCTTGGAGAAGCAGCAGAGTGGCAGGAGAAAAGAAGGGCAAACAAATGGGCTCTGGAGTTGGCCTGAGTCTGAATCTCACAGCTTTGTGGCCTTTCTACTTTGTGGGACAATGACTTTACCTGATGACTTGACTTTACAATTTACTTTACCTTCAGCGCCTCAGTGGTTTAATCTGTGAAATGAGAAAATAAATAGCAACTGATTCTAGATGTTGAACGGCATCAACTCCATTTCTCAATTATCACAGTAATTGTTGATTCAGGAGAGAATCAGCAATGGATGCTAAAACTACTGGGCAAGAGTTTATGGGGGGAAAGACAGCCTCAAAGCATCTCTCATTAATTAACAGAGCACTTATTAATGTCAAGGGAAAAAAGTAACCTTTGGCAGGGATCACATTAACCTAGTGACCAAAGTTAACATCACCAATAGTGGGACCAAATGGCATCCTGTGCTTCTTGATGGAGCACCAAGGAGGCTGCAGCATCACTCACTCGGCAGCCTTGTCCAAATGCACAGACTGCATCTAACCATGAGAAAGCTGTCAGACATCCAAACTCTGCCAGAAACTCAATATTATAAAAGACAAAAGAGATGAGAAGAATGTTTGCAGATTACGGGAGACTGAAGAAATGTGACAACTAACCACAGCATGCAGTTCTGGATTGGATCCTACACTGGGAAAAAACAAATGCTCTAAAAGAGCAAAATTTGAATGTGGCCCCTATGTGGGATAGTAGTGTATATCAACCACATTTCCTTAGTTTTGGAGTTGTCCTAAGCATATGTAAGAAAATATCCTTGTTCTTAAGAGATATATGCTGCTGAAGTATATAGGGATATGACATTTGTATCTAATCCTCAAATAGTTCAGGAAAAAATAATTCCAGGGCTTCCCTAGTGGCTCAGTGGTAAAGAATCCACCTGCCAAAGCAGGAGATATGGGTTTGATCCCTGATCCAGGAAGATCCCACAGGCTGCACAAAACTAAGCCTGGGAGCTACAACTACTGAAGCTGGAGCGCCCTAAACCCTGCGCTCTGCAACAAGAGAAGCCACTGCAATGAGAAGCCTGTACACTGCAACTAGAGAGTGGACCCCACTTGCCACAACTGCAGAAAAGCCAGAGCAGCGACAAAGACCCAGCACAGTCCAAAAAATAAACAAATTTTTAAAATTACAACTGTGTGTGTATGTGTTAGAGAAAGAGACAGAGAAAAAAGCCAATGTAGCAAAATATTAGTTATCAGTGAATCTTGGAAAAGGCCATTTGGGAGTTTATTATGCTATTCTTTTTGGTAGGTTTAAGATTTTTTCAAAATAAAAAGGTTGTTTAAAGAGAGTTACTGATTAACACAGCCTGGCATTGGCTTAAACCTTACTAGATGCTAGTTCAGGAGACGGAAACAGCAACCCACTCCAGTATTCTTGCCTGGAGAATCCCAGGGATGGAGGAGCCTGGTGGGCTGCCGTCTATGGGGTCGCAGAGAGTCGGACACGACTGAAGTGACTTAGCAGCAGCAGCAGATGCTAGTTCATGTTTTTGTGAGATAGGTCCCAAAGTCAGCACCACCCCAAGCTCCCAGGGAGACCCAGGGTCAGGGTCCTCACCCTCATCAGACTTCACTGCAATGCCCTACCTTCTGCTTTTGTATCCACTCTCAGAATCATCCCAGCCAGAGCTGAGATGCGGGGAATAGGAGGAGGTGGGCGAAGGGTGTGAGGAAGACCGTCTTTCCTCTTTCCTCACCGCAGGAATTATATCTTTTGAGAGTCTGGACAGATTTGTCCACATGGACTAAGTGGTTGGTGTTGAGCGATCTGCGAACAGAAAAGATAATGATTGAGAAGCAGGAATGCTCTTCTGGCTAACCTCCTGCCTCTTGGCGATGCCTGAACCTCCCAGTACCAGGAAAGGGTGACACACGCCCGTCGAGGCATCACTCAGCCCTGAGAAAGCCAGCCCGAGTGTCAACACTCTGGTAGAGAGAAGTGTTAAAACGCATATTTAAAGATGTCTGAACAGACTTGTTTGAGAGACAACTGGAGCTGTGAAGTAATCCGGATGTCTCCCCGTGTCTCGGTGTGGAAGGCAGGGTTTGCCTGCAGGCCTCTGACCTTTAATGTCTTTCTGTTTTGTTAGCATTTGACAGAACTTTGCTGAAGACTTGGGGATGACAGAAATCAACACAGAGAGGAGCTTATAGTTGCTGCTAGAAGGGCTACTCACTCTTAAGCCCCTCCCTGGAACAGAAGTCAGTCGAACCTGGGATCTTCCAGGGCTAATGCCCGGGCCAGGGACACTGTGCCAGGTACAAACATGTTCCCCATAAACCGACCTCTTGTGGCCCCTGTGAGCCAAGGTCTACTCTCCCCAGTTTCCCCCAGAGTGTAAGCAAGGGTCCAAGAGCCAGGGGGCTGAGTCCAGGCAGAATGGGTCACAGTGGGAAACTAAAGTTCCAGGGAGAACAAGAACACAGGAAACCAAAGGGCTTCTGGCAGAACAATTCAGATCTGCAAAGACAAGGATCTGAGGGAGAGTGATCAGAAGACGGAAGGGGAGGATCTGAATCCATCACCACAACCCAGCTTTCCCTGATGCTTACTGACCACACTCCTGGCCCCTGACTGGGGTGGGTGTCACACTGCAGACCGCGGACAGTGGACCCTCCTAACCAGCTCTATTCCTTAAGGAGCCCCCCTCCCTTCCATGGGGGCATTGAGGAGCTGTCTTCTCACTGTCCTTGCACTCCTGGCTACAGTGATCAACCAAAGGAAGGGAGTGTGACTCTGACTGCGTTATTAGCTCCTTAACTGCGATTTTGCATACAGGTAACAGGAGACAGAGGCCTTTGAAAAATCTGGGATCACTTTATTTACTCTGGGTGATACAAGCCTAGAGGCATCAGCCTTCCCCATACTCCACACAAAAGTCCAATATGAGGGAATGAGGCCAACAAAGAGAAGACTGGAGCCCCAGCGACAGTATTTCTCAGCCGAGTTGTTCCTGAGTCGTTTCCAGTCTGTTCATGTCAGTGATGTGAACAAGTCTATGCCCACTTTTCTTCTCAGGCTACTTAGAGATGGAATTCTGTGATAGGAAAGAAAGAAAGGAGTGAGGAAGAAAGGGTCCCTGATTAAAATACTGTGTGAGACTCCTTGTCCCCCAGGCTAAGCAGAATTTCTTTCTCATGTTTAACTAGAGGGCTTCCTTCATAGCTCAGTTGGTAAAGAATTCGCCTGCAATGCAGGAGTCCCTGGTCTAATTCCTGGGTTGGGAAGATCCCCTGGAGGACCACTCCAGCGTTCTGGCCTGGAGAATTCCATGGACTATACAGTCCATGGGGTTGCAAAGAGCCAGACACAACTGAGTGACTTTCACAGAGATTACAGTCTGATGGTTGAAACTAAAGGTTGCATAGATTCAGGACTAGGGCAACCACTGGGTTTGAGATTCACTGATGGAAACAGAAAAAGAAAACTGTTCTGTTGAGATAAATAGAGACAAGAAAAAGAACCAGACGGGCAGATTGAGAAAGACATGTTTTTTTCCAATTCCTGAGCCCCGGTATGTTTCCTGCTTTTCTTTTCTGTGACAATCTCTGAATTCCTACAATACCCTCTTAGACTTTTTTGGGTCTAAGTGACAGAAACTCACCCAGGCTAACTTAGGCAAAAAGGGTAGTTATTATAGGATAGATGTCTCCTGGAACCTAGGGACAGGCAGCACCTCCAACCCCAGGAGGACCTAGACGCCCTTCTCTCTCTGGGTCCCATGGTCTGAAGCATCTTAGTTGAGGCCAGCTTCCTTCAGTTGTCCATGAGCACAAGGCTGAGCATGGCGGCTTCATAGCCCTGGAGCGTACACATTCAAGTGGCCACAGAGATGTCCTGATCACCCTCCAGCCCTTGTCCAAATTACGAGAAAGGCTCAGGCCCAGTCCGGGTCAGTATCCACCTCTGCTCTGATCAGCCATGTCTGGTGGAGGGGAGGTCACACTGTACCCCAGCTTCTACAGCACGCCTCTGGGGAAGGCTCAAGGAGAAGTCCTCGACGACTGTGTTATATCAAGCTGTTGTGGGTGGGTCTCCACTCACTGCCATCAGACAGAGTTGACTAAGGTGCTGACAGCCTTTGGGGCCTGTTTGCCCCTCACCTTTCCTTGTGTGTGGTTCAGCTGGATCAAAGGGCCAGTTCTTTGTCAATGAGCACAGAGAACATTTTTCCTCACTCGATTTCATGTGAGCAACCAGCATTTGTGATGGTGCCAGCCGACTGTCCCACCCACCTCCTACCACAACAACTCCTGAAGGAGTACTGGCCAGTGGCATATTATATGGACTAACAGAGTGTTTTTTAGGCTGCCCTGATGGCTCAGTGGTAAAGAATCTGCCTGCAATGCAGGAGACCCAGGTTCAATCCCTGGGTTGGGAAGATCCTCTGGAGAAGGAAACGGCAGCCCACTCTAGTATTCTTGCCTGGAGAATTTCATGGATAGAGGAGCCTGGCAGGCTACAGTTTATGGGGTTGCATAGAGTTGGACATGAGTGAAGAACTAACACATTATCTGGACCCATCATGCATCCTGTGAAGGTTGGCTAAGAATCCTACAGAACATTCCATAGGCAGACTCCTGCCTGGCAGGGACATGACTTGCCCTTTCAGGAAAGACAGGTACCAATGTTTTACCATCGCAGGACAATCCTGGAACCATACAAAATTAACACTGAATGGAGAATTCTGGAAGTTGAACGTGATTCTACAGATTTTATTAGTGCTGCAGGGGCTGAGGTGGGTCAGCCTGAGTCCTGGGCACCTCTCCCATCCTATGCTTAGAACTCTATAAGAAGTCAGTTCCACCCAGAGGCCAGAGTCTGCCTTCCTGAGCACCTAGTCTACTTGGTGGAGTCCCTGGAATATGCTTTTAATGTCTCCATTGTCCATGACTACTTGGCAGCAGGAAGCCCTGGATCTGGGGTGGGGATGGGGGCTGCCTGATGGAGCACAGGCAGATTGAAGGCTCAAAGTGGGAAGGGCAGCCAGCTGTTTCCCATTCGGTGTTGCTCTTCTAAAATGAAAATAGGACTGGCTTGCTGTCAAAGCAGCAGCACATAATTACAGCCTAATATGATTGAAAGGGATAATTCAGAATTTAGAATAAAATAGAAATGCAAACACTCAGGTGTGTCTGGATATCTCCCTCCTCCCTCATCTAGTACTGCCCTGTTCCCTATCACTAATTTTTTCCTTCAATATGAGTAGATTACACATTCCTAAATCACCTGGTGTGTTATCTTGGCTTGTTCAAGGCCCAGCCTCCTTGCTCCCGTGGGCAGCTTCCTTTTAGCTTTGAGGCTTCATGCTGGCAGGAGACACGTGACTGCATGAGTGCTTCTGTTGGCAGAGGATGTGTTCCGACAGGACACCTTATCAGTAATAAAAGCATCGGAGCAACAACCTAAGTGGCACAGGGAGGAAGGCACTGGAGAGGGGGTGGAGGAGATGCTGCAGCACGAACATAGCATTAACTACGGAAACAAGACAGACTACCAGGAAGGAAATGAGAGAGACTTGAGGAAAGAAGAAAGGGAAGGTCAGGAGAGGCAGGACCTCGGCCAGGTCACTGGGTTTAACATCATCGGTGAAGAGTCTTGTGGATTACATGTCCCCCATGAGGTGGGATGTGAGGAGGATGGGCACGTGACCTCTCTGGTCTTCTTCCTGAAACCCAGAGCCCCAGTCTAACCAGGAGAACAGCACCACCAGGCAAACCCAAACTGTGAGTCTCAAAATACCAACCAGTATTCCTCCACAGTTAGGGGCATTAAGAAAGCAAGAAAAGTGTGAGAAGCTGTCACAGATCAGAAGAACTAAGATGTGACAACTAAGGGTAACGAAGTATCCTGGATGGAATCCCAGAACAGAAAAAGGACGTTAGTGGAAAATCTAGTGAAACTGAATAACATGGAGTTTAGTTAGTCCAGTTCAGTTGCTCAGTTGTGTCTGACTCTATGAGACCCTATGGACTGCAGCATGCCAGGCTTCCCTGTCCATCACCAACTCCCAAAGCTTGCTCAAACTCATGTCCATCGAGTCAGCGATGGCATCCAACCATCTCATCCTGTTGTCCCCTTCTCCTCCTGCCTTCAATCAGTTCTTTGCATCAGGTGGCCAAAGGATTGGCACTTCAGCATCAGTCCTTCCATTTCAGCATCAGTCCTTCCAATGAATACTCAGGACTGATTTCCTTTAGGATGGACTGGTTGGATCTCCTTGCTGTCCAAGAGATTCTCAAGAGTCTTCTCCAACACACAGTTCAAAAGCATCAATTCTTCGGTGCTTAGCTTTCTTTAGAGTTCAACTCTCACATCCATACATGACTACTGGAAAAACCAGAGCTTTGATTAGATGGACTTTTGTCGGCAAAGTAATGTCTCTGCTTTTTGATATTCTGTCTAGGTTGATCATAGCTTTTCTTCCAAGGAGCAAGCATCTTTTAATTTAATGGCTTCAGTCACCATCTGCAGTGATTTTGGATCCCCCAAAATAAATTCTCTCACTGTTGCCATTGTTTCCCCATCTATTTGCCATGAAGTGATGGGACCGGATGCCATGATCTTAGTTTTCTGAATGTTGAGCTTTAAGCCAACTTTTTCACTCTCCTCTTTCTCTTTCATCAAGAGGCTCTTTAGTTCTTCTTCGCTTTCTGCCATAAGGGTGGTGTCATCTGCATTTCTGAGGTTATTGATATTTCTCCCAGCAATCTAGATACCAGCTTGTGCTTCATCCAGCCCAGCATTTTGCATGATATACTCTTCATATAAGTTAAATAAGCAGGGTGAAACATACAACCTTGACGTACTCTTTCCCTATTTGGAACCAGTCTGTTGTTCCATGTCCAGTTCTAACTGTTGCTTCATGACTTGCATATACAGATTTCTCAGGAGGCAGGTCAGGTGGTCTGGTATTCCCATCTCTTTCAGAATTTTCCATAGTTTGTTTGTTGTGATCCACACAGTCAAAGGCTTTGGCATAGTCAATGAAGCAGAAATAGATGTTTTTCTGGAACTCTCTTGCTTTTCTGATGATCCAACGGATGTTGGCAATTTGATCTCTGGTTCCTCTGCCTTTTCTAAATCCAGCTTGAACATCTGAAAGTTCACAGTTCACATATTGCTGAAGCCTGGCTTGGAGAATTTTGAGCATTACTTTACTAGCATGTGAGATGAGTGCAATTGTGCGGTAGTCTGAGCATTCTTTCGCATTGCCTTTCTTTGGGATTGGAATGAAAACTGACCTTTTCCAGTCCTATGGCCACTGCTGAGTTTTCCAAATTTGCTGGCATGTTAGTGAAGCACTTTCACAGCATCATCTTTTAGGGTTTGAAATAGCTCCACTGGAATTCCATCACCTCCACTAGCTTTGTTCATACTGATGCTTCCTAAGGCCCACTTGACTTCACATTCCAGGATGTCTGGCTCTAGGTGAGTGATCACACCATCGTGGTTATCGGGGTCATAAAGATCTTTTTTGTACAGTTCTTCTGTGTATTCTTCCCACCTCTTCTTGATATCTTCTGCTTCTGTTAGATTCATACAATTTCTGTCCTTTATTGTGCCCATCTTTGCCTGAAATGTTCCCTTGGTATCACTAATTTTCTTGAAGAGATCTCTAGTCTTTCCCATTCTATTGTTTTCCTCTATTTCTTTACATTGATCACTGAAGAAGGCTTTCTTATCTCTCCGTGCTATCCTTTGGACCTCCGCATTCAAATGGGTATATCTTTCCTTTTCTCCTTTGCCTTTGCTTCTCTTCTTTTCTCAGCTATTTGTAAGGGCTCCTCAGCCAAACATTTTTCCTTTTTGCACTTCTTTTTCTTGGGGATGGTCTTGATCACTGCCTCCTGTACAATGTCACAAACCTCTGTCCATAGTTCTTCAGGCACTCTGTCTATCAGATCTAATCCCTTGAATCTATTTGTCACTACTACTGTATCATTGTAAGAAATATGATTTATGTCATACCTGAACAGTCTAGTGGTTTTCCCTACTTTTTTCAATTTAAGTCTGAATTTTGCAATAAGGAGTTCATGATCTGAGCCACAGTCAGCTCCCGGTCTTATTTTTGCTGACTGTATAGAGATTCTCCATCTTATTCTCCAAATAATATAATCAATCTGATTTCAGTATTGACCATCTGGTGATGTCCATGTGTAGAGTATTCTCTCGTGTTGTTGGAAGACAGTGTTTGCTATGACCAATGCGTTCTCTTGGCAAAACTCTATTAGCCTTTGCCCTGTTTCATTCTGTACTCCTAGGCCAAATTTGCCTGTTAATCCAGGTATTTCTTGACTTCCTACTTTTGTATTCCAGTCCCCTATAAGGAAAAGGACATCTTTTTTGGGTGTTAGTTCTAGAAGGCCTTGTTGGTCTTCATAGAACATTCAATTTCAGCTTCTTCAGCATTACTGGTTGGGGCATAGACTTGGATTACTGAGATACTGAATGTTTTGCCTTGGAAACAGAGATCATTTGTCATTTTTGAGGTTGCATTCAAGTACTGCATTTTTGTTGACTCTGATGGCTACTCCATTTCTTCTAAGGGATTCTTGCCCACAGTAGTAGATATAATGGTCATCTGAGTTAAATTCACCCATTCCAGTCCATTTTAATTAGTAATACACCAATATTGTTTGCTTAGCTGGGACAAACACATTATGGTAATACAAGGTTTTAACAATAGGGGGCACTGGGTGAGGGCTATATGGGAACTCCATACTATGCAACTTTTCTGTAAATTTAAAACTATTCTGGGATTTAAAGTTTTCGTTCCTGTTGTTTTAAGGTAATGCAGGGATTGCAGTGGGGAGGGCACCACCGGGTCTGGCTTTCTGGTTGGAAGAAGGAAGGTTTGAAAGGAAGTCCTAGGAAATCTGAAGGAGGACCAGATAGGCTGCCGGTCTTGGATGACACAGGCATCCTTGCCTCCAGCGTCCCTGAGGAAGTGGCTTCCTACAAATGAGGTTAGCAAGGCTTCCCTTACCGGGGGACGGCAGAGAGATCAAGAGCTGAACTTCACCAGTCACTCAGGGAAATCCTGTTAAAATGCAGATTCTGACTCAGCAGGTCCAGGAGAGGCCGAGCTTCTGCTTTTCTAACTTGCTCCCGGCTGGTGCTGATGCTGTTGGTCTCAGGACCACACTTGGAGTTGAAAGAGGCTGGAGAGATGGATGTCACCACTCACCTAGGAAGAGGGGAAAGAGATGCTGAAAATAAAGCTGGACGATTCCCAACCTCTCGAGGGGCAGGCTTGTAAGGTGCTCCCCACACCCCGTAAGCAGAGTCAGGAAGCAGGTCCAGTTCTGATCGCCTGCAAACTGCCACACTGCATGGTGCCTTAGCCCCCAGTCTCATGTCCCCATCTGCACAAGGACATCCCAAGTCCCAGTGCCTGTGTCTTTAGGTTGATCTGGGGATTGAATGGGAGGGTCTTGGCACACAGTGCAACCCCGTGTTGGAATGACTGGGGCCCTGCTTCAGATGATTAACAAAGATTGTATTTCCTGTTTCTTTATTAACATGGCTGTACCCTCACGAAGTCATTTTTGCTTTATTTATTCAGTCATTCAGTTACTCAACAGATACATATCGAAAGACCGTCTCATGCTTCCAAAGACTTTGCTGTCTAAAATCTCCAGTCTTGGGGAATCCAGGTTTATCAAAGATTAGAGCTGAAGAAGAGGAAAACACCGGCTGGATCTCACCTCCGCTTGCCAAGTCCCCATTTGTCTTTCTCCCTCTGCTATGCTCCCTCCCTCTGACCTCCTTCTCTGGCTGGGTCCACAGAAGGGAGAAAACTGCCCCCGTGGGCTGCCTCTCTTCCTCCAGGGACTCTCCTGCTGGTGGTGGCATGAACACCACCTGTCCCAGCCTCCCTTACCTCTGGGGTTTACCTCCCCTTTCTCTGGCGGGAGGGCTTTGGCCGAAATCTCAGCCATATCCTCACTGCTGTCCTCCCAGGGACAGGGGCTATGGAATTCCTGCTCATCCTCAAACTCAACATGTACAAACATTTATATGCACTGTCACAGGAGTTTCAGAATCAGATCAAGGTGGTTTCCTCACGGCAGACACAGGAAAAGAGAAATCACAGTTGTTGATTTCTGCTGACTCACAGGCCCTTTAGGAATCTGCTAACAGCGCACAATGCGTCATCACCCAGAAAAACACACTCAAGCACAGCTGCAGGGGATTCTGGGCACTGGGTGAAGAATGCCAGGTCCAGAGGCTCCTGTCAGCGTAGGGATCCATGCAGAACACAGCCAGACAACAGGCTAAGGGGGTGGGTGTGAGGAAAGCCCGGGTTTTCAGTGTCATCACATTGTCCCTATGCCCCCAAGTCCCCAGCTCCCTCAGTGGTCACCCAACGCCACCCTTCACATTATCCCGCAGGTTAGGTCTGTAGCCCGTACACCTGCCCAGCCAGTGCCTCATGTTGGTGGCTTCTCCTGGGCCCTGGGAATCTCAGTGCATCATCCCTCTGGGGTGGAAACCCTGGGCCACTTCTCCCTGGCCTGTGGCTTATTCCACTCCCACTACCCAGGACTCCCCAAACACCCTCCAGCATTAGTCTTCCTCCTCTTGGGCTCAAGCTAGCACAAAAGAATAATGCACCTTTCCCCAGCACAGAAGTCCACAGACCTTAACTCAGAACCTAGAGGGAGGGGAAGGAAATAAACAAGAAGATCCAAATGAACAAAGACTGTCCGCTGTCCCCAGGACATCTCCCTGATCCCAGATCCTGGCCATCAAGCTGGTCTTGGTTTCTGCCCTTATCCCTGTCTCAAGGACTTTCCTTCTTTGCTTGAGGGATCTTAGTTCCTGACCAGGGGTTGAACCTGGGGTAGAGTCCTAACCGCTGTGTGTATGAGCACTAAGTTGCTTCAGTCGTGTCCAACTCTTTGTGACCCTAGGGACTATAACCCACCAGGTTCCTCTGTCCATGGGGATTTTCCAGGAAAGAATACTGGAGTGGGTTGCCGTGCCCCCCTCCAGGGGATCTTCCCAACCCAGGGATCAAACCTGCATCTCTTAAGTCTCACATTGGCAGGCAAGCTCTTTACCACTAGCGCCACCTGGGAATTCCCTCAGGGAGCTTCCTTCTTAAATGACCCCTTTATAACTCTTTTTCCTCAGACTCCCTCTTATTCCTCCCCCTGTCACTGTCTTCCTCAGGGGCTCTATGTGAGGGAGATGTGGCTGCCCCCAGGAATGAAGAAAATGCTAGTTTTCTGCAAAATTCCATGAGCCCCTTCTTTCTTTATCACACTTGAGTTTTAGCTGGCACGTGGTCACACAGCTGAAGATTATACTTCCCAACATCCTTGCAGCTGAGGTGAGTCTGGGCAAGGGAATTCTAACTGATAGCTATGAGGAGGTCAGCTGTAGACCACTTTTAAGTTTTGCTATTAAAATAAATGCGTATATGCTCCTCTTATCATTTCCTTCTTCCTACTGAATAGGAGGCAGACATGATGGCAGGAGCCAGAGCAGCCAATTTGAGCCCACTGATAGGAGCCACTGGAGAAGGAAAGGGTGACCCACTCCAGGATTCTTGCCTGGGAAATCCCAAGGACAGAGGAGCCCAGTGGGCTACAGCCCGTAGGATTGCAAAGTTGGACATGATTTAGCGACTAAACCATCACCACCAGGAGAGCCACCATGTACTTCAAACAGTGACCAATACATAGGAGGTGCTCGATAAAGAAACTTTTGGAGGGGCTTAACTCAATACTTTGGCCACCTCATGCGACGAGTTGACTCACTGGAAAAGACTCTGATGCTGGGAAAGGTTGGGGGAGGGAGGAGAAGGGGACGACCGAGAATGAGATAGCTGGATGGCATCACCGACTCTGTGGACATGAGTTTGAGTGTACTCCGGGAGTTGGTGATGGACAGGGAGGCCTGGCGTGCTGTGATTCATGGGGTCGTGGAGAGTCAGACACGACTGAGCGACTGAACTGAACTGAACTGAACTGAACTCATTTGATCGTCACAAACATCCTAATAGGCAGAATTACTGTGTCATTATCTATTATCATCCCAACTTTACAGATGAGGAACCTCAGACACAGCGAGGTTAACTTCGTAAGGTCACAAAGGGTAGGATTTGAGCCCAGGCAACCTGGTGAGTCTGCTCTTAATTGTGACAGATATGTTATGGGGCTTCCCATATAGCGCTGGTGGTGAAGAACCCACCTGCCAATGCAGGAGACATAATGAGATGCTGGTTCCATCTCTGGGCCGGGAAGATCCCCTGGAGGGGGGCATGGCAACTCACTCCAGTATTCTTTCCTAGAAAATCCCATGGACAGAGGAGCCTGGCGGGCTACAGTCCATGGGGTCGCAAAGAGATGGACACGACTGAGCACAGCAACAAAGACTGCTATGTGAGGGAGAATAGACATCTATCCCATTTAGACTCTGTATTTGGGGGCCTCCTTGTTATAGCAGCTTAGATAACCCTTCATATACCCTCTGTGACCTCCCAGAGGTGGCTGTGGGTCTCCCCATTGCCTAAGGCCTGAGTATGAGCCCCTCAAATGCCAGTTGACAAGGAGGCAGACTCCTAAGAGGCAGCTGAGGGCAGCTTTCTAGGGGCTGATGACTGCAAATTGAATACCTGCCTTTTTACTGTAGCCTTTGTACTATTAAAAATTGGCAGTCTCCCATCCTGCTTGGATCACCAGCTCCTGAAGCACCTACACGTGCTCACAAGCCCTCCCTTTCCTCCAGCGTATCATCTCAAAGACATGGGCACACCCACACTATTCCCCAAAGGGTAATGTTTGGTCTGTTGTTTAAATCAACCAACATTTCAACAGTTCTGCTGTTTACAGTTTACAAGGTACCACCACAAAATCTAGGCCTGGAAAGATACCCAGGATCTATTATGAAGTGAAAAAAAAAAGAGTTTCAGAAAAAAGATGCATGTTCTTTTCTTATTTCTACATACATGTGCACCCATCTATATGCTGGTGAAAAAGCACCTCCCTCTTTGGAAATCATGGCTACTCAGGAGCACTCTAGAACAGAGCAGGTCTGAGTGTCACCCCTATTTCACAGATGAAGAAACTGGCTTTAGCCAGGTCAAGGCCCAGACCTCAAAGCCAGTGTGAGTGAGACCCCTGTCCCACACCTCAAAGCCCTGCTCTTTTCATCAGACCTGCCTCCTGTTGTTCTAGGTCAATGTCATTCTAGGTTATTGTCCCAATCGTCCACCCAGCTCACCACTCTCTACCCTACCTCCCTATCTCCCTACCCTATCCCCAGCCTCTGCCATAGGAGGAAACCAGAGACAGGGATCTCTGGGGGTCTCAGGCAGTCTCTGGGCAGGGGGGCTTTTCTGGCAGGGCCCCACTGCCTACTTACGACCAATAACACTAGATAGTTCAAGGCAGTGGGTCTCCCCCAGTGACAGAGGAGTTCCAATTGCCTAGAGAGCATGATAAAAATGTACCAGCCAGCAATCCTCTCCCAACTCCTGATCCAGGTTCAGCCTCCTGTGGTTTTTTTAACAAGTTCTCCCCAACCCCTCACCCCTGGCAGGTGAACTTAACCCACGAACACATTGTTAATACTGGAAACTGACTCAAGGTAAGCCCCTTTGTGTGAAGGGTGAGGACATGGCTGTTTTCCCCTTTGTTTTCCCACAGAGATCAGTTACATTTCTTCAGTGGGAGAGGTGCGCTGGGAAGAAAATGTGGGAGCAGTGTAGAGACCTCAGGGCACTGCAAGCGGGATGTCCTCATGTGCCCAAAAGGAGGAGAAATCTCTGAAGTCGGGGGGGGGGGGCAGGCTCCTCCTGAACTTATTAACATCTTACATCTCTCTCTGAAGTTCTTGAATAATAACTGGCATTTGTACTGAGATTTTACAAAGATCTTTTGGGAACATTAGGTTCATCCAGCCCTCAGTGCTACCCTCTGAGGCAAGGATTACTGTCCCCAACTCACAGACAGAGAAACAGGCTCAGAGGGGTGAAGTGACTTGCTAAAGTCCCACAGCTAGGAAGTCACAGGCATAAACCCCCAGGCTGACTGATCCCTAATTACAGGTGTGATTTCCTCCGTGGTAAGCCATTCTGAGGGTGGGGGTTGTATGGGAGTCGGGGGAGGTTCTATACTTCTCACAGACCAGTGTGCATGAGAATCCAGGAAGGGGCAGAGAGGGAGGGGTCTCCCACGCCAAAGGGAAGGGTCTCAGGTCTGGTTCCCAGGGATTCCATTTGGGTGGCTCTGGAGTACCAGCCCTGAAATCTGCATTTTCCCAAGCTCAGATTGGCATCCAGCCAGGCACATCAGCCAAGGCTTCGCTGCTGCCTTCCCATCCTAAACCTGGAGAGAAGGACACAAGGTGTCCTGGCTTGAAGTGCAGTGACTCCAAGGACCCCCAGGTGTCCACACTGGAGAAAAGGAAGGGCCATGCCCCTTCATGGGAAGTTACTGAAGACCCCAAGAGAGAAAGGATAAGGAAGGAAAAGGGCAGAAGCCCCCACTTCTACCACTTTCCCCATCTAAGGCCTGAGTTTAAGACATCTCATGTTCATGGGCTACTTAGAGTAACTGGAAATTCCCAGTATTTGTGGTTTACTTTGATCTGTGTCCAGGTGAGCAGGAGGGGGCCTGGATCAGAGGTCTGGGAGACCTATACAGAATCACAGAGCATCACCTGAAGTGAAAGGTTGTCACCAGACTTCATTTTGGGGGGACTTCAAAGCCCTCTACCCCTCCTCTGTCACACACACACGCGTACGTACATTGCTCCCTCTCTTCACTAAGGACAGTGCCAAATTCAAGGCCAAAGACCTTGAGTGACCTTTTCAGACTGCCTCATCCCACAGCTGACCAGGGTTCCTGCCCTCTCTGACCTTGCTTCTCCAAAAAGTCTAGGCCTGGAGAATGTCTTACAAGGGGTGGGAGTGGATCTGAGGATTGGGGCTCTGGTGAGTGTGGCTGTGCCAAGGTCAGGTGCTCAGTGTCAACAGGAGATGGTGGCCGCCTGGGTGAGCAGGAGGAAGTACTTGGTAAATGCAGAAATTAGTGTGTGTCAACCATGAGAGGGCTGTCTTAGGGGTTCTCTGCCAGGAAATATCCGGCAGTCACCTGAAAATTCAGGAGTCTTGGTTCTTCTAGGAGGGCCAGACACACTGTCATCACCTCTCACCACTTTTTAGATAGCTCTGAGTGGACTGACCTGCTGACTTTCCCCTGACTTTCCATCTGGAGATTACTACCCATGAAACACAGCCTGTTCTGTCAGGCTTGACAATCACAGTATAGAGGAAGAAATTTATAACTTGCCAGACATGTTGTCAGCTGGAGGTGTGGGCCAGCAGCAGAAAGAGCACAGATCTAGCTGTAGGGGTGGAACTCTGGAGCAGAGTCATTTCTTCCTCGTGCAAACCCATAAATATGAGAAAAGCATTTTATGCCCATTTGGGTAAGGGACCTCTGACTGCAGAGGGATGGCTGTGATGTCTGCCAGCAGATCAGATCAGGATCAGAGAAACAGATCCTGCCTCTTGCCTTGAGTTTTGCATCCCTGCCCCACCGTAGCCTGAAGCAGTATCGAACTATGGACAGCAGAGGGAGCTCTTGCCTAACCTTTCCCTGGTGGAGGCCGTTGCGAGGGCCTGAATTTTGGGAGTGAGGAGGGTTCTGAATTTGCTTCCGAAGTCCCGGGTGACGACAATGGAGCACCTGGCTGGAGTAGGAACAGGGACAACTAGGCACTCATATTTCCCCTTAAGGCACTCGCCCAAAAGAAGAAGTAGCCTCTTGCGAAGCCCCAAAATGAAAGTGTGAGTCGCTCGTCGTGTCCGACTCTTTGCGACCCCAGGGACTGTATAGCCCGCCAGGCTCCTCTGTTCATGGGATTCTCCAGACAAGAACACTCGAGTGGATTGCTATTCCCTTCTCCAGAGAATCTTCCCGACCCAGGGATCGAACCAGGGTCTCTGTATTGCAGGCTCTTTATAATGAAGCCACAGTGAAGCCCAAGAAGGACCGTTTTTACGCTCAACGGCCCCCGTACCCCCGGCGCACCAGCAGAGACACGGGTTTGCGCCTTTCTCAGCCCTGCTCCATATCCAATCCCTGAAAGAACGGCCCTGGCATCTGTGGGTTCCAAGGATGTGCCCCTCAGTTGCACCCTTGCTCTTTTCTTGCCGTGGCCCTCTCCTAATGGATCAGTGCCAAAAGTGGAGGTGAAGCGTGCTCAAGTAAGGGCTTATGGTGTGAGGGTGAGACTTTGGGGTTCTAGGTGGGGTAGAGGGAAAAGGGGGGTTGAAGGATGAGGGCTGCTGTTGCACGTCTCCACAGATGCCACTAGGTGGCACTCCAAGCCCGCGTCTCAGAGAAGCGCAAGCTTTTTTGAAGAGCCTGGCTCCAGCGCTCCGGATTTAGGTTGAAGACTAGGGAGGGCTACAGAAAGGAGCCAGCTGAGTCTGAGGGTCCCCCTCACTGCAACAGAAGGACGGACCTGGTATTTTGGGGGGGACTGTGAAGCAACCATATTTCCCAGAAGGGCTTGGAAAGGGCGAGGAGAAGGGAGGGAAGGCATGGCACATATTGTGGGGGATAGAGGGTGAATCCCCCAGACTTTCCTCAGTAGCTGGAGAAGGGTGGGAGGATCCTCAGTTATTTTAATATATCTTCAGATTAAAACCTGTAAAACCTCCAGATTTATAGGTTTTGTTCCGAGACCACTGGGAGAATTGGGGGTTTTAAAATCTGAATTCGGCCTGGGAACTTAAAAAAAAAAAAAAAAAGCCCGATTCTGTCCATTTGTCTGCTTTTCTCCCAGGATTTGCGGGTCTGTTCATCACCTTCTGCCCTGGGCCTTCCATACCCAACCCTGTGCAACCGGAAGCTGGGGAGAGAAATCTCCGGATCTTTGGCCTCTTTGCTCTTCCTTCAGAACCCTCAACGGCTTCTACTCCCTCTAGGAAATCTGCCCCAAGCTTTGAAGACCTGCCGTCTACAGCCCTCCCCCGCCCAGTCCAGGATGAAAGGGGAAGGGGCTGTAACTGCATCTGACTCAGACGCATTCTCTGGGTCAGAATTGGTCTGTCCAGGACACCTCGGAGTCACTTGCCCCTTCCTCTGCTTGAAGTCTTCCCTGAACTGATCCACCGGGCCCCAGTTTAACTTCTCACCAAGACCTGCAAATTACTGAGACACTGATGTCCCAAACTTGGGGATCCTCCCCATATGCCGAGGCTTAACCCAGAGGTCTCATTCCCTCCCGGCTCTAGCACTCCGAGTTCAATCCGCAGCCGGTGTGGAGGGAAAGGAGGACCCGAAGAGGCCGAGGGCACAGTAAGCGTTAATCCCATCCCCGTCGTCTAGGAAATGGAGGTCCGATGAGGTGCTAGAAACCGTCATGCGCTGGCAGCCTCTCCAAGTGCAGAACGAGGCCTGGCCCGGCGAACAGGAAACTCTTAGGTGAGACCCAGACCCACCGGCTTCCTCTCTTAAAGGGGCGGGGCGGGGGGTGGCGGGGAGAGGTTGCGTTCTCCTTAAGGGGAGATAGAAACCTAGGTTCAGAAAGTGCAGAGAGCCGGGACTGGGACGTGGAGCAGTGATGCTTCCCCTGCGACCCAGATCTACCCTCCAAGCTCCAGAAACCTTCGCATCCTCAGAGGCTGCCAGCCTCCTGGGATGGGGTAGGTGGGCTTGAAAATGATGCTCGATCTCCCTTTAGGCCTGCAAAGTCCCCTCGACAGTCTAGGCCCTCACTCTCTGTCCCCACCAGTGGCAGCGTGGTGGGGGCTCCAAGGCCGGAGCGCGGGGATATGGGAAAGTGGGGGCCTGCCAAGTGGGTGGCCTGGGACAAAACGAATCCAGGATTCTGGGAGAAACTAGGAGAAGTGGAGGTTTGGGTGACCGCCGCCCCAAGGTGACCCTTTTCGAAGTACCACGCGCTGCCAGGCCTCCCGGGGAATAGAGCTCTCCCCTGAGAGTCCCCTCCTCCCCAAGACCAGAGGTATTAGTGCTGCTTCATCAGAGCTCATTTCCTGCGAAAATGGAAACATATCCAGAGTCCCTAATAAAGTGAATGACGAGGTTTCGGGTGTAATTGGGCTTCCGGTTGGTGGCTATGTCCTTCAATTGACAGTGGAAAAAATATAAACCCACACCTCCCAGATATAATTGTATGATTGTCAGAAAGAGGTGCAGGATGAATTCGCCCAGACTTGGAGGCAGTACCTGAGAAGTGGGCACAAACCCTCACCCAGGCCAAAGGGCCCAGGAGACCCCGACCCCGACACCGACCCTGCATCCCAGCCCGAGCCTCCGCAAGCTTCTTCGGCCTCTCCTCCCATCCTGAGTTCCGCCCAGCTCTGCCAGCTGAAAACTCCGGATCTTAAGACGCTGGGGCGGGTGGGTCTTTTCCTTCCTCTGAAAGGAGTGTCCTACGGTGCCGGGGGCGGGGTCGGGGGTGGGGGAGGTGACTGAGAGTCCCCGGACCCCTGTCCCGGACCGCGTGCGCCGGCTGCATATTTCTATGCATAATCCAATTTTCTCCGTGACTATCTAGTTAAACTCTTTAACAACAGCTACATAATTAGAATTTGGATTCCCATTAATTTTCCCTGGGCCTCGAACCATTTGCAGCTCACACTGGTAATTAATGCGATACATCACTAACTTTACCCAGCGCCGGCCAGCCGGGCTCAGGTCGCTCAGCCCGCTTCAGGCGCCCTTGTGCGGCGAGTCCCTGACTCCGGACCCGGCTTTCCGAGTGGGGGCCGTTTTCCTCCCTCCAAAGCCAAATGCCTCGGCCCGCGCAACCAAAGCCTTCTTCCCAGGAAATTTCACAATTAAAAATATTTATCGGGAGCAGATTTACGTTTCTGGGTTTCCAGTCTCGGGGCGTCTGGGTAGGCTATTAAGAGTAATTAGCATCTTTTGCGCATGCAGATTTACTTCGCTCATTGCCACATAACTCATCCCTAAAAGCCAGCGTAGTCGAACACTGGCGCCGCCGCCAGAGCTACCGCCCCCGCCTGAGTCTGGCTAGGGCTCCCCGGGTCCCGAGCCCCCCGTGTGCTGCCCGCTCCTAGTTCATTTGGCCCAGAGACTTGCTCCAAGCCCAGGAGGCTGCGCGCCAAGCGAGAAGTTTCCCACCCTGGAGAAGACTGACGCCAGGGCGACCTCAGGCGGCAGGGGAGAAGGCTCAAGCCAGGCTTTTCCCCTGTGCCGGGGCCCACGGTCTGGACCCGAGGCTTGCGACCGTGCGTTTGTGTGAGCAGCGTGTAGGCACGCCTGTGTATGCAAGATAGCGTGCGCGCGAGTGCACGTGCATGCGGTTGCTAGTGCGCGTTCCTGAAAGTGTACGAGGTGCGCGTGGAAAACCAGCGCCTCGACCCCCACCTCTAGCCCAACCCTTCCCAGGACCGCAGCTCAAAGGCCAGTCCTAGGCCACCCAGCTAGGGCACTGAGGTTCAGAGGGAGACTCGGGCCCCTACCTTGCCTTGATTTCCCTTCTACAGAGCCGGCCCCTGCCAGCCAGAGGGCCCGGAACGCGCAGCGCGGGAAGAGAGGGAAAATGGGAGGCCTGACGGCCGCTCACATCAGAGCGCAGTTTGCCTGGTGCTGGCGAGAGGCCGCCAGAGAGAGGGCAGGCGGAGCTGGGAGTCACTGAACTGCGGCTGGCCGGATCTCTGGGGAGGCGCGAGAGGTTGGGGCTAGGTGGGGATCGGGGGTGGAAGGGATGGGAGTGGGGGCGGGCCAAGGTGCAGAGTGGTGGTGGGAGGACGGTGGCCAGGAAGCGCCGGGGCGGCTCCCTAGCTCCCTGCCGAGGCACCCACTCCGGGTTGGTTATTAACGTGCTGGGAAGTCCTCGAGCCGCCCAACTTTCTTCTCTTTAATGAGCCTAGAAGAAGAGGCTGCCCTGAAGGGGTTTGTTCATTAAAGATGTAGCTGGAGGAATATTGTCTCATTAATTATCTGGTTTTAATTACACTCCTACCCTTTGAATCCAGAGATGGGAAAAGTTGATTCAGTGGCGCCGCCCCCTTTAGCTTAAAGAGTCGGGCGGGGCAAGGGGACCAGGAGGGGCCGGTGGGGACTTGGAAAGTGCCTGGGAAGATGGGAGCAGGCCTTGGGTGTATGCGGCTGCCTGTGAATTCCCCATGCAAGAGGGTTCCAAGCCTGGGTATGTGTGTGGATGAGGTCGGCCTGTGGATCTGAAAATGTACGTGTGTCTGTGTGTGAGCATGTGCGCTTGAAAGGCCATGTGGACGTGACTTGGGTGTCTATGTGTGCTTCCCGCCTGTGTGGGGTTCTGTGTTTGGGTGTGTGAGGGAGTAGCTGAGTGTGTCTCTGGATAGGCCCCAGAGTGGGGGTCTAAGTGAACAGGAGTGTGACTGCGCGTGTCTAAGAGGGTGGCTTCCTGCCCATCAGCTCAAGTGACAGTGTCTGACCGTGTCTCAGGGTCTCCACTGTGCCTGTATGTGGCCCCATGTGTATGTGTCGAGGGGGCATGCTTCATGGCTAGAGCATCCCAGGAGCCAGGACCTCTCCAAGGACATAGCTTGGCTTTTGAGGGTCCCCAGAGCTAGGGTATCATCTGGAAACCACGCTTCCTCTGGAAGGGGAGTTATTTAAAGGGGTGCTCTGTCCTGCCTCGTCCCTTGTCAGGCTAGCCCGGCGCTAAAGCGGGGGCCGTTTTCCCTTTAAATCGCGGACACTTTGACAGGGGACATTAAGGACCCGGCTGCTCAGGCTGAGCAGATCATAAAACCGGACAGGCAATTTCTGCTCCCGCCAAATAGCCGGGCAAACTCGTTCTGCATCTTTGGTTTTAATGCACTAAACTGGCAGCTAAGCAGGGAGCGAGCAAAGAGGGGGTGGGGAGCCCCCCACATACACTGGGGCGCACACACCGGCACCTGCACAGGCGCCAACACCCCTTCACACCCTCTTGAACCCACGCCCCGCCCCTGACCCCCCCCACCGGTGGAATTATCAACTAGAATTTGATTAATATGCAAATCGCAGGCAAACAGCTCCATATAATTCTTTCAGTGGAGAGTAATTAATCACCAGTTAAAGCAAATTAATACATATATCAATTTTGTCAGAAACATGCTTAGTTCAATCGCCCGTAAAATTGAAGTTTGAAGTATTAAGAGGCTCTGCAGAAACGCCAGGACTAAAACTTTCAAATTGATCCTATTTAGTAATCAATCAGGCTCTCCCCTCAGGTTAATCTGCCTAATTTTTCATCTCAAATCATACACTTTACTGACACGCCATCTAGCAAACAGTCGATAAAAAGTTAACAAAAATGATAACGACTCCAGCCAGAGCCATTGTGCAGGGCGGGTGGGCGGTGGGCAGCTTTGATTGCATTTCTGGGGTGGTTGGGGACTTGGTTTTCTCCTAGGCCAAGGGCTGGGAGCCCTCCCAGGCAGCCTCGGCCTCCCTGCCCACAACCTTTGTCTGTGACTTGCTCTCCTCAGTCGCTTTTGGACTCTGCTCAGAACAGTCAGAACCCTGGCAGCTTTTCCCCCAAAGTCGCCTAAACCAACTAGCTCCCTCTCCACGCCTTGGTTGCACAGAATGTCTGAAGGCACGTGTGTGCTTGTGGTAACTGTGGGCTGTGCCTCTGTCTGTATTGTGTGTATAACAGTGGGGCTGGTGGAACTCTTTCACAGCAAAGGTTTCTCTGTTTAACTGTTGTGTGTGCTGCTGGCTACCTGTATGTCCATGAATGTGTGGTGACTGCACTGTTTCTGGGCATTCCATATGTCTGTGTCCCTGTGGGTGTGTTTTGGGTTTCTGCATTGGGAGTCTGTGCAACTTAGTGCCTGCCTTGTGTGTTTGCTTTGTTTCTAGGATGTCTCTGTGACAGTGTGTGTCTGTGTTATATGTGCCCTGGATTTGCCATGGCAGGCAGCCATTACCCAACAGCATACAGAGGACACCCCCCCCCCCAACCAAAAACGCAAAGGCTGTGCTTCTAGTGTTTATTCACTGCCTCAACTTCCTTCAGAGCAGACTCAGGCTCAGACTGAGGTTCTCGACTCCTCTCACGTGGGCAAGTGATCCCAGGGTGTCCGCAGGCAACCAGATCAATAAGCACCATCACAGACGTCAGGAGAGAGGGAACGGTCCCTATGACCCAGGCACTTCACTTTGAGCAGCCTCTCAGACATGGGAGGGGTCACTTCTTCTCCACCCTACCCTCCCTCCCAGGCTCTATGTTGAGGGGAAAGATAAGGACGCAGGGAAGGTCTATTTCTTGGCAGAGGAGCCTCCCAGCCCTAGATCCCTCCCCACAGAGCCCTAGAACCCACTGCTTCTGACTTGAGTCCTTGAGTTTTGAGCACATTTGGGTTCAGATGGCACAACCACACCTAGATGTGGTGACATCTCTTCTCATCTCTATCTGTACATGCTGATAACTAAACCCACAGAGGCCCCAGGATACTCACAGGAGGCTATTCTTCCATCCCTGGCACATCCACATTTACTCACAAACAACTAGCCACATCCAGCTCTCCGTGAGGAAGCCTGCACATGTCTACTTGCACACACCAGTGCACAGCAATCCCTGAACACATTACACACACACACACACACACACACACCAGATTCCGAAGCAGGCAGGACTCATTCAGTCCCGACACTGCCAGCAACATCACTTACCACTATACACACACATCCACTATACATCTATTATACAGTCACTATACACACTATACATCCACTATACACACACATCAACATTGCCATTTGTACCCTCCCCATTTGGAACAGGAAGGAGTCCCCACAGGGAGGAGTAACCTAGCTGGGGGACGCTGGGCAACCTGGGACTGGTACAGCCAAAGCCAAATTGCACTAAGGTTCAGCCTGGGGACCAACTTGAGTAGGAGGGGGCAGGCTGTATCCTAGCCATTACCCAACAGCATACAGAAGACATCCCCCCATACCCCCCCCCCGCCCCTGCAACCGAAAAAGCAGAGCCTGTGCGTATAGAGTTTATTCACTGCCTCAACTGCCTTCAGAGCAGACTCAGGCTCAGATGGACGTTCTCCACTCCTCTCATAAGCCTCCCTCCCTTCTGATCATGTGTTCCATTCCTCCCCACCCCCCTCCATAACTCTAAATTTGAGAATTCAAGTAGCCAGCTTGTTAAGCTGTTTGGAGCTAGGATTCTGTTTGTTTGCAGCTTCAGTTCCACATCAGTGTTCATTCTCTCGATTGTCTGCACACACTCGCTCTCTGCACACATCACACACCCAGAGCAGGATCACTCACTCACCCACTGGTCACTCCCTCCCCAGTGACAGCTTTACTTCTTTTCTGTCCATTGTACAAACTTAGTCACACCTAGTCACGCAGCAGCACACACTGTCACCCCCAGCTGCACATGCTCCGCTTCCATCAGTCAACTGTACATGCATGGTCTCTCAGTTGCACACGCTCTCCTGACACACTCACTGACACACCCTGTTGATGCTGGAGAACCTGGCCACACACACACACACACCCACCCCCTCAGCCCCAGGGTCTCCTCCTGGACTGGCAGCTGTTAGTCACCAAGGTGACTTGCTGATGGCAGCCCTGAATCTGGGGGTGCAGAAGTGGGGCCCCAGGGAAACTCAGGTGGGAATTCTCCTCCGTCCCGAGAATCGCTCCCTCCTCAGACACGATGCACAGGCCCAGGACCACCACCTTCCTTTGCTCCAGTCCTGAGCCTCATCTTTGGCAGACACTGTAAACCCACCCAGGATCGAACTCCCAGCTCCCCCAGGTCTGCTGACCTCTCCCCAGGACCTCACTGGCACAGGCGCACAGTCTAGGGAGGCATCCAGTTCCCACACAAACCAACCATCCATAGTTCTATAGTCTAACCATCACCACCCAGCACACCCACAGGCTCCTCCCACAGCCGACCAGGGTCCTCTCCACCTTACTACTGCCGCTTCGGACCTGCTGACCCTCATGACCCCAGTTTGCTCAGATTCCGGGTCCCCTCACCCACATATCCTGCAGCCCCCACCCCTGTCCACTCTGGGCCCCTTACCTAGCCACTCCCCCTACACCTGCGCTCCCTTAGGCCTCTTTCCCAGGTGTGTGTGTGTGTGTGTGTGTGTGTGTGAGGGGAACATCTGTATTCTCAGCACAAACTACTTTCTGCGCCCCAAGAAAGAGGGTTGGTTATCGGGGTAGGGAGCAAAATCAAGGTGCCCCTGGGTTCTAGCTGTTGGAGACATGCAGGGCGGGGTGAGTGGACTTCCCTGGACCTGGAGGCTCAGAAGGGTGGGGAGGAGGGGGTCCCCGCGGCGACTGGCAGGGGCGGAGGGGAGGCGCGCGGCCCCAGCCCGTCCCTTTCAGGGGGGACTCATGCATCAAACTTCAATTTTCCGGACGATTGAATTAGTGATTTTTTTCCTCCTGAACTAAAATACACTTAAGTCTTTGGGATTAATTACCACGTTCTGGTCCCTCAGACTGGAGTATTACTTATCGGAGCTGCGTCTGACACCGGCCCGACACCTCGTAAAATAAGGAACTGCGTCTCCTGGTCTCACCCGGCGCCGCCCGCCGGCCCCCCGGGCCGGGAAGGCGGAGCGGGGAAAGCAGAGCTAACCGGATAGAGCAGAGGGGTCCAGCCGGTCCGCGCGCCGCGGGGTCCCGGGCCGGAGAGCAGAACCTGCCCGCGTCCCGGGACTTGGCAAGTAGGGCCGAGGCCTCAGACCCAGCCGTGAAGGAAGAGGCAAAGCCAGGCCGCTTCTCCAGGGCAGCGGGGAAGCGAAAGTGGGTCTGCAGAGAGGCCAGAATCCTGAGTACGCAGGCCCGCGACGGCCCCGGGCGGTAAAGTAACTCGGGCAACAGGGCTGGCGGCCCGGAGGGTCCCGAACCTTAACGAACCTCGCCCCGAGAATGGGCGCAGGGCCCACAGCTCCTCACACGATCCAGGCCACACTTGCACGTACACTCACTCTCGGAGAATAAACACATAATGCACGCGCCCGGCCCCCACAGAGCGCACACATGCAGTGAACACACCACGCACAGCCGCACCCGAGGCCCGCCGGGCCGGAGCCTGCGAGACCAGGGTCCGCACTTGGGTTGGAGGGCCTCTCGCATCACAGGTTCCCGCTGTAGTGCCCGAAGCTCGGCCAAGGCCATCCCAGCGCCCGGGGCGGCGCGCGGGTAGCTGCTCTCAGCGGAGCCGGGATTGCCTGGGAGAGGGTGAGCTAGAGCCCAGGCCTCCCTGATCCCAGCTCCCCCTCCCGTCCCCAGACAAGTCCCTCAGCCCTTGCCCTCGGTCGCCGCCGCCTCCCTGCGCGATGGGGCCAGGAGACTAGCCCCGCACCACGCCGCCTGGTCGAACAAGTGGGACCTCCAAGGCCACGCGCGCGGTCAGCGAGGCTCCGGAAGCCCACGGGCAGCCTGGCGGAGGCATGGAATCCAGCGCAGCCGAGAAGACTGCGCCAGGGCGGCTTGAATCCGCTCCCCAAACGGTGTGGGACCCTGCACGGCGCGCTCTCCCCGGGCCTCCTTGGGTTCAGCCCAGGGCTCAGCGTTCGCGTCTCTCCCCTTCCCTCCGACGACTGCAGTTTCTCCTTCCGCCCGCCTTCTCTCTGGCCTATAGAAACAACGAATTCCTCCTCGTCTTCCCAGGCCTGGGTCCAAAGCCACCTCCTCCCTGAAGCCCCCTCTACCCGGAGCCCGAAGTCGTTTCTCCGAGCTCTGCAAGAGGCGCTTCCCTGCCCCTCGGCCTAGCCTCCTCTGTCTTCGCTGGGGTACGGCAGGCCCCGTCCGCTAGACTGGGAGTTACTTGAGGGCCGGAACTGGATCTGATTCGTTTTCATTTCCCCAGCCCCCAGCGTGGCCTGGTGCAGAAAAGACGCACAACAAACATTTGCTGAATTGAATGGATTTTCCCCTTTATTTTATTAATCCTTTCCCTTCCTTCTTTCCTCCTTTCTTTTCCTCCTTCCTTCCTCCCTCGTTATTTTTTATTTCTTGGTTATATTCAATTGTCATGTTTTTCAGGCTCATTAAATCCATTTAGAGACAAAAGAATAAAAGGCAGAAGGGGAAGGAGGGGGAGGAGGGAAGGGGGATGGGAGGGGGAGGCCAGGGAAGCAAACAAATAACCCGCTTTAACTAGACGGGCGGATAAATGGCCCCGTTTCTCCTCAGCCCCGATGCGCCTGCTTAGCTGCGCGCCCCGCGGGCCCCGCAGCTCGGGTGGGCTTAGCCCCGGGGCCGCCGCCCCCAGCCCGAAGGGACCCAGCAGCGCCCGGCCCGGGGCCGCGAAGCGGGGAGCGGCCCGAGGTGCCAGGGCCGCTTCATTGGGATTCATGGGCGTGTTGGGCGGGCGGCCTCGGGCTCCGGGCGCGGGGCGGGGGCCGGGCGGGGGCGGGGTGCGCACGGCGGGCGCAGATGCCCGAGTGACCGCCGCGCCGCGGTCCCTGCGCCGTCTTTGTGCCGGGGAGGCGCGCGCGGGGACCTAATCCATCAAATTGTCTACAAATTGTGAAGAAAATTCAAAAACCATATGGTCGCCAGCGCCGGCGCGCTCTGGGCTGCGGAGGGCCGTGGCCGCGCCCGCACCCGGAGCCGCGGGGGGCTGGGCCCGGCTATTGTCGCCTGTCAGCGGCCGCCCGGGTCCATTCGTCCCGGCCTTCATGGTCCGCGCTCCGAATTACAGACCCATCCATCCTGAGAGGGCGATTTATGTCGCCCGGGAGGAAGCGGCCTCACGCCGGCGCGGCTGCCCGGCCGCCTCTTTCCTTCTTTCGCTCTCGCCGCTCCTCTCTTTTCCCCATTCCCCTTTTCTCTCCGTCTCTGTTTCTCTCTGTGTGTGTAGCTTTTCCTCTTTCTCCCCTCGTCTCTGTGGCTTTCCACTTTCTCGATCAGATTTTTGAAGTGTTTTTTTCTGTTCTCCTTTTTCTATTTTTCTCCCTTAATTTTCTCGTGGACTCGCACGTTCCGGATTCAGGCCCCGGGGCCCCAGCGCCTGCCCAAGAACAGATGCGCATTTCTCACATCAATTTTGCTTAGAAAAAGAGACGAGTGGCCTGGAGGCGGGACCTTCCTCTAGTGACAGCGGCCACTCGCCAGCCCAGTGATAACAAAAGCCCAGAGAGAAACCCGGTCCGTTCGGAAAAGTGAAAGCTGCCCCTGTTCCTGCCCCAGCCGCACTCGGGGCGCTGGGACACCCCCCCGACCCCCCGCAGAGTCCTTGGTAGATTTCTCTCTCTGTCCCCAGCAGCGTTCGGGGCCCAGAATTTGTGAGCGTTACCAGAAAACCATCCCAACCCACAGACGCCTCGGGCTCACATCTTCCTGTGCCCATGTCAGCAATTTAGTCTGCCCTCGTGACTTTGGCTTTATTTCTTCCCTCCCCCAAGGCTGAGGCCCTCTGGTGAACCGAAACTTGGGAGCCCTCAGGCTCCACCCCGCTGTGGGACTGAGCTGTACCACCCAAGGCTTAGCCGGTGTCCCGGGGAGCGCAGGAAGAATACCCTTGGGTCCCGGCTGCGATGCACGAACCCCAGGGCAAGTCCCCCCACCCTCAGCCTTTGCCGCACATAAATTAATTTTGCACCCGTGGTGCCCTCAAAGTACGCACAGATTTCCTCCCAGCGTTGTACGCCTCACTTTTTACCCGGACCTGGCGAAGCCCGCTTCTCTCGCCCCCTCACCATTTGGTAGCTGCTGCGTGTTCGTGGGCAACAAGCGCCTCCTCTCTCTCACCACTTCCCCCTCACCCTTCATTCTCACGCCTGCCCCGAAACTCCTCCAAATCGCCAAGGCCTAGGCAGCCCAAGAGCAGGAGCCGAGAGACACCGAGTCTGCCGCGGCTTCACTGAAGAAGGTCCACTCATTCAGACACGGTCACCGCCGGTTCTAGTAAAATGGCAAAGACTTTATTTATCGGAGAAAGAGGCCTTAGGTACAGTCCGGGAGGGAGAGGGCAGGGCAGGAGAAGGGGAGTGGCACGCGGGACCCACCCTCATCCAGCCACCCTTGTCTGGCCAAGACGAGCTAGGAACAGGGCATTGGAGACTGCAAGACAGACCCAGAGCTGTGGAGGAGGTGGGGTGAGGGTTTAGGTGGGCCTCCTCTCAGTCTCTGTCACATGCAAAGAAATTCTAAAAAGAGTAAAAAATAATGCTTGGACTTTGGGTTCCGTTTTCGTTGGTTGATTGGTTGTTGGATTTCCCCCTGCTTTGTCCCTAAGACCCGGACCCCAGTAGTCAATCCAAGGCAACCAAGAGAGGGTGGGAAGGAATCTTTAAAATAACGTTTCTGGGCATTAGGAGGCAGAAATGGCATCGAAAACAGACTTCTCCCCGGGGGTGTTGTGGGGGGAGATTTGATTTGAAACTTTCGAGTCAGGACCCAGTTATCCCCCTCAGTCCCTTCCCACGCGGGGCGGGGGGAAATAAAGGCAGAAAGGAATAAAAGAAATCAACTGCAATAGGTCTAGGGAGGTGAGGAGGGAGAGGACCGGTGCATTCGCCACATGCAGAGAAAAATCAAAAAGTCGGGGCGGCCCCCTCCCCCAGACCTCGAGGTTAAGTGTTTGTTACCCTCGATTCTGCCTCGCCCTCAGCAAAGCCGGCAGCCTGAGCCTTGAAATCAAGGAAATCTCCGAAACTTTAACAAATAAAAGAAAGGAAGAAGTCGGGCTGCGGTGGGAAGAACCCGATATATAGGCTTAAATACTTATACAGAAGCCATACAGAATTGCACGGCGAGGGCTCCCGGGGCGGTGGAGGCCGCGAGCGGCGACCGGCTCCGCCGGCTAGCCCGGGTTTATTGCTTCGAGAGGGAAGAGGCGGCTGCCGGGAGCCGAGTCCGGGCCAAGGACGGGGAGAAGGCGGGAGTTGCAGAGGAGGTCCCAGCTCCCCTCGGCGGTCCGGTCCGGGAGGCGGCGGGCATCCGGCGCTCGGAGCCCGGGGGCGGTGGAAGATGCCGGGCACCGCTCAATCGTCCACGTCGATTTCTTCGTCTTCCTCGTCCTCCGAGCAGTCCTGGCTGCTGGCTGGCTGGTCTGTGAGCGGGGAGGCTGGCGAGAGCTGCAGGGGCCCGGCGCCCGGGGCCTGCGGGGCGCCTGGGGGGAGTGCCGGAGAGCCAGGCCTTGACTTAGCCCTGCCGCAGCCGCCGCCGCCGCCGCCCGCGGCCTCCGAGTTCTGCTCGAGTTCGGCCAGCGCCACGATGTCCATCTGCCCGCTAGGGCCCAGTTTCTTGGCGGACTCCACGTCGGCCTTCATCTCCTCCAGGTCCCGTTTAAGCTTGGCGCGCCGATTCTGGAACCAGGTGATGACCTGAGCATTGGTGAGGCCCAGCTGCTGCGCAATTTGGTCGCGATCGGCGGGGGACAGGTACTTCTGGTAGAGAAAGCGCTTCTCCAACTCATAGATCTGGTGATTGGTGAAGGCTGTGCGCGACTTTCGTCGCTTTTTGGGGGTCTGCCGCTGCCCAAAGATGGTCATCCCGTCGCGGCCTGCGAGGAAACCAGAGTATAGGCTTGCGCCCGGGGAGAGGAGACCCCACCCCGGCCCTTACTCACCCCACCTAGACCCATCCGGCCATCAGTCTGCCGCTGTTCCCTTCTCGGATTAGATTCGGCCACCTGGACTAGGGCAAGCCTAGGCTATGGCAAGCCCCCTTCGTCCATCTCTCGACTACCGGAAGTCCCTAGGAAAAAATGTTTTGATCTCTGCCCCGTCACCTGAGAGTTCGTTTTGAAAGACCCGAAGTCGGTAGAACATAAGAGAGCCATACAGGGACGCTCTGACTGGGTGTGAATGTTGGCTCTCCACCTCGTCGCAATCAACACGACTCAACTGCTACCCAAAAGGTCCCAGCAAAGGCTCTCCATTCCGCACCCAAGGAACAGGGCTAGGAGTTACCAGGCCACTGAGAACGGGAGGGAGCCAGGCAAACTGCGGAGAGATCTTGGGTTCCCACCTCCCCTCCGCGGTCACTCGACTCTAGCTTATCCCGAGGTCCCTAGAAGACAGGGTTTGGGTCCTGTTCCACGCATCTCCACTCCCAGTGGTAGCGGCTTGGGTTGGAGGGCCCTGACGGCCGGCGTGTGGGGTGAGACGGGAAGAGACACAGGGCAGTAAGCGTGGGACACACGGAACAGGGCGCGGGGTGCTGGGCGCGGGGGAACCCAGTGGCGGCGCCTACCTTCGGCTGCCTGCAGGACGCTGACCTCCAGCCCCTTAAAAGTCTTGCTAGCGAGCTCCTCAAGCGCGCACAGCGGCGAGGTCTGAGAGAGCAGCGCGCGGCCCGCCAGGGGCAAGCCGCCCGGCGCGTGCTTGTCCGCGGCCGCCAGCAGGTGCGCCGCCCCGCACAGCGAGTAACTTCTCCGCACAGACGGCTTGTTGAGGATGTCCTCGATGCTGAACGGCGTCAGCGGCTTGTTGGAGTTGGCGGGAGGCGGCAGGTGGTCCAGCGGGCTGCGCCGCCTCTCCTCCCCCGGCGCCGCCTTGCTGTCCTCCTTGGAAGTCATCTCGGCCTCGTTTGGGGGCCCGGCCCGGGCGGCTCGGGCCTCGGGGACCCAGCCCGCGGGCAGCTCGGGCGCCGGACGGCGCGGCGAGGAGCAGGCGGGAAGGAGGCCGCGCCGGGCAGGGCGCGGGCCGGGCTCGGGGCCGATTAGCGCAACGGCAGAGGCGAGCAGAGCCTCACGGGGCCCCAGGAGGAGGGCGCTGACGCGGGCGCTGCCGCCGCCGCGGCTTCCAGCAATCCGAGGCCCGAGCCGGGGCGCGCCGCGCGGGTCTCCAGTTTCGCCAGCCCCGGTGCTATTTAAAGGTGTCAGGTGGCTCCGCGGCGGTTCCTGGCCCAGGGTCCTGGCGGCAGCAGTTGGAAGAGCCGAGGCGAGGGCGCCGATCCCGTACTGCGAGGGGAGGCGGAGAGATGGGGCAATTGAGTATTGCTAACAAGTTAGCCTTGATCGAGGAGTAATCAATTATCTGCAGCGGCACTTCTCTTTCTCCGTCTTTCTCCTCTCTTCTTTCTCTCTCCTCCCGTTCTCTCCCTCCCTCTCTCCCTCCCTCTTCTCTCTTCTCTGCTCCCCCCGTCTCTCTCCTTCTCTCCCTCTCCCTCGTCCTCTCTTCCACTCTCTGTCTGTCCAATGCAGGCGGCTCTAAGTTGGGAAGCTCATTAATTAGCGGGCCTGGGGTAGGAGGAGCCGGCTGGAATTAGCCTGCCTAATGCGCCTGTCAGTCCGGGCGCTGCGCCGCGCTCGGCCCGAGCTGTTTGTAAATTACATTAGCCGCGCCTTTATTGCACCCGAACCTCCGGCGACTGAAAAGCCGCCGCCCCCACCCCAAACTGCGACCTGCGCTCCCGGAGCACCCGCCTCCCGCCGGCCTGGCTGTGATGGCAGCGCTGGCCCGGAGGTCTCGGGCTCTCCAACCCGGGATTTGGCGCCCGAGAAGGGCGACAAGAGCACAGCCGGGGAGGTATGCAGCCGCCGCGCGGGCCAGGTAAGACCGGGAGCCTGGGTGGGCCCCGTCGCCACCCAGAGCAGACTTTGTCGAGCTGAGATCAAGGACGCAGCGCCCCTACCCCTAGACCCACTTACCCCTCACCCACGGCCTTGGGCGACGCGCCTGGCGGAAGGAATCTGCAGCCCTCGGGGTGGCCCGCGGTAGGTCCGAGGAGGTTCTGCAGCCCTGGGTGAGGCGACACAGGACACAGGGGTGAGGGAATCCCAGGGGTTGGGGGAGGAGGCCAGTCCGAGGACACAGCCTTACCCAGCCGAGAGGTGAAGGGGTGGGGGTAGTTCTTGATGGCTCTAGGCACCTCTCCCCTGGCCGGAGCCGAAGCGACAGCCTTACCTCCTCCCGCAATTTTGCACACTCGTTTCCGGCCTCTGCTCTCCGGGCCGACTGGGGCCACGGCCCGTCTAGTGATCGGCGTCCGACCGAGGTAGCCGGGCCGGGTGCCGGGGCTAGGCTCAGGGCCTCCCAGCTGCGCTCTGCCGGGCCCCGGCCGGGGCCCCGCTGCCGGCCCCGCCCAGCCCAGCGCCCGGCTTGAGTGCACCACCAGGCCGACTCCAGCTGTTCCGGATGCGGGGCGGGGGGCCCAGAGGAGGCCGGGTCACGGCTGGGGCTGCGCTCTCAGGAACCCGCAGGGAGCTGGGGTTCGAGTGAGACTGGACACTGGCAACCCTATGGCCCGAACTCTGCGTATCAAGCGAGCATTTGTGTGCATTGGTATTTGAATGTGTTTTTGTGTTCGAATATGTATGTATGTGTGTGGTTCTCCACGGATATATTTGTGTAAACGCATGTGAACTTGTGGGTATTTGGGCATGCCTATGTTTTTCAGTCCCCTGAGGCACCCAAGGGGGTTGTGCCCCTAGTTTGTTTTTTTTTTTTCTCTCTCTCTTGAATCCTTCCTTTGGTTTGTATGCAGCTACTTGCCCTGCCACCCTAGTTTTCTGTTTCTGCCCCTGTAGAAAGGAGGGGAGGAGGTGACTGGCTGCAGCTGAGGGAGGAATAGCTGCTGTCCTCACACACAGCCCCAGCTCTTCCCCTGGCTTTGTTTGTAAACTCCGGGGCAGGCAGCGCAGTCTGGCAGCCCTGCTTGGTCCAGAGACGGCTCCAGAGAGGCCAGTGCAGAGGACCGTGGCCCAGCTCAGAGGCTGGGATGGGAAGAACAGGACCTCTTGGGCTTCTTGCCCTGTCTTACCTGCTCCAGAGAGAAAACCAAGCTGGACTGCGGGGCAGGGGACAGGTTCTTTTCCTGGATGCCTCTAGCATAGGGACCTCTGAGCATCAGAGATCAGTTTCTTTATCTCCCGGTTAGTTGTTTGTTTGGAAAAGGGCTTGTAGCTCTCCAGAGTAAAAAAGGATAGCGTAGGGAGAGAGGATTCTCGTTTGGGACCCCAGTGACTGCCCCAGGCCTGCCTGGCAGTGTTGGGAAGAGCTATTTACCCTCGTCCTGTCTTTGTCCTGCACTTTGGGGAAAGGACAGGTACTTTAGAAGCAGGGATGGTGAGAATGTTCCCCCAGAGATGCAGAACTATCCCCCAGGCAGGCGGGTCTCTGATGCATCAGTGCTACTCTGGGAGCCATGAGGTGAGGTTGGGCCTGGGGTCAGAGTCCAGAGATGGTGAAGAGAGACCCGAAGAAGAGGGCTCTGGGGAGCTGAACCCTGCTGGCTTGGAAGCTCTGAGATGGAAAGGGGTCTTCTCTCTCCTATCACTTCCTGCTCTTAGGATTCCACCTCACCTCTCGCCCACAGCCCATTCCTGCCATAACCCCCAAAGCCATGACCCAGAGCCTCAGGCAAGCCATATCCAGAGGAGGCCCCTTCACATCAGGCAATGGGAACTCTTTGGTCCTCATCCTCTGGAGGAGCTCTCACCCCTACTCTTCCTCCGCAAGACAGGATCGCAAGGACAACCCTGCTCCTCCTGTCTCCCAGTCCCTCAGGACCAGCAGAATTCAGGATTACTGTGAGGTTTCCAGGAAGGTGAGGAATGTGAATTGGGGAGCAGAGGGGTGGCAGCATAGAATGCCTCCCCCTGGAGCCCTGTTTCCCTGGACCTTTGGTCTATGGCCACGTTGTGTGAAAGTGCACAGGACATTCCAAAATCATCTGCTGCGTTACCCCTTCTAACCACCGTCGCCAAATCTTCTTCCTTTCTTGGCAGGTACCTGCTGTCCAATCCCAAGGTTTTGGGGGTTTTGGCCTAATTGGTTGTACTCTCGGCTGGCCAAACAGCTCTGGCCAGCATAGCTGGGGAATCAGGGGGCACATGGTATCACCTGCCCATTTTGTTCAGGGTCCCCTAAATTCATCACCTCATCGAGATTATCTTCAAAAACTAGTCCACTGTTACCCCCCACCAACTCACTCCAGACCTCAACGTGTAGGAGGGTGGAATCTTCTGAACTCACAAGAGCCCAAACCCACCAGGAGAGCCCAAACCCTTCTGCAGAGCTAGGGGCTGTGTTTGGAGTTTGCCCTTAGCCTCATTCCCTCTCCTGCCAGAATGGGAGATCCCTTAGGGCAGGCAGGGTCCATGATGTGGGGGTTGTCCACTTCAGACAGTCACAGGCTAGGCAAGAATGAGGACACCCTCAAGTATTGGTTGAACGAGTTTTTGTCAGGCAAATGGAGTATAGACAATTGTGTAGAGGGGGAAGGCTTGGGCTTTGGTGGTCCCACCTCAGAGGAGTTTTGGAGATCATGAGATTTGGAAAGGGAAGTAACTCAGAGACAGGTAGGGTAGGGGTTGGTTGGAAGGAATATACCATTGCTCCAGGATCTCACCTTCTGCTCAGCCCCCTTCCAGGCATCCAATGCTGGATCTGGAAGGCTTCATAGGGTTCCGCACTTCCCAGTCAGCTGAGCCATTGTCTTCTCCCCTGGAGTTGGTCCCGGAGTCTGTTCCACAGAGGGAATGCCTGTCTTCAGAGCCTGGTCAATACTGCATCCTGACTCCTGAATTCCTGCTTCTGTCTATACCACCAGGGTATTCCAGTCTTATTCCATCTCCACTGCAAGGGGAAGGGATTATTCTGCCCCAGATCTGCTTTTCCCCTAGTTTCCCTCCTCAAACAAAGAGGAGGGAAAGAACATTGCATGAATTGTGAGGATAAGGGGAACTGTAGACTGACACACAAGGAGTTATTCCTTAGCATGGGAGAATAATTCAGATAAATCCCCAAAGGCTCTGTCAGCTTTAATCCAGATTGTTCTGGTAGCCCATTCATTTCCAGATTATTTGTGTAAGCATCATGTTGGCCTTCAGGCCAGAGCTTCCCTGAGAAAAAAAGTTCTGACATTGCTGGAAATGACCACCAAGTGGGATCACTTTTGTCCCCCAGGGACCTGCTACTGTGACACTCCTCATGGAATTCAGAGAGTATTTCTTCTGCTGTCGAAGCAGACTCCTGCCACCCTGGCTGAACCAGAACTGCCCACTTGGTTTTTATTTTCTGCCCTGGGCCACCTTCTGCAGTAACAACAACAATAATAACCATGACAATAAACACCATAAGCCCTTACCATGTGCTTGGCTTCTGGCTAAGAGTTTTATTGATTTCACTTATTACTCACAACACTATGAGATAGTTACTGCTATTACCCTGATTACATATAAGGAAAATGAAGCCCAGAGAAGTTAAGTAACACAGCCAAAGTCACACAGCCTGTTTGGGATTAGTTAGGACTTAAAGACTGTTTTTTGTTTTTTTTTTTCTGACTCAAATCTTAATCCTAGAACCATAAGATTTTTAACTGGAGTTCTTTGAATGGACTTTAGGGGCTCTGCAGATCCCAGACATTGTGTGTAAAATTATGTATATGAGCCCAAGTGTTCATATTTTTCAGGGGCAATATTATGTAACACACTGGATTCTCAAAACGGGTTGGAGATCCAGAAAAGGTTAAGGCCAGAAGCAGACCAATAGGGAAAGGGAGAGAGAAGCTGCCTCTCTGCAGGCCTAGGGAGCAGGGAGCCAGCTGCTCTGAAATTCATGCCAGGCTCCAAGCCTGCTTCTGGACCTGTCCTGCTGTCTCTGACCATGACCAGCTCTCAGGACCTCTTCTGGCAAAGAGAGATGGGGGCAGGCTCTAAGACCAGGGCATTTTTTTGGAGAGCACCCTTCCTTCCTTCTCTCTTCTCACCTCCCCAACTTCTTTCATGAACTGAACTCCTTTAGAGCCTAGTGACTGGTGGTCCCACCACATGAGCCAACCTCTTTCTGGCCCTTTAGTCCTGCATGGGGTAACTGATTGCCCTTTGGAAGTGTAGGGGGATCAACAGACCACTGAGTAACATGGACAGATAGAGATGAGACAAGATGCTCAAGGCCCAAGTGCCCATATTCCTGCAGCCCTCTTTTTGGTCCCAGGCCTTTGCTTCCCTCACCCTGAGGCCAGAAGTAAATCTATTGCTACCCCTCCTGGCACTTTTTTCCCCCCTACACTGCATGCTTATGGGATTTTAGTTCCCTGAGCAGGGATCGAACTTGGGGCCTGACAATGAGAGTGCAAAATCCTAACCACTGGACCACCAAGGAATTCCCTCCTGGCACTTCTTGCTGTTTTTAGTGCTCAACTCATCTTGGGGAAACGTTCCTGCCAGTTCTGTCCTCTGTGCCCCTTCAAACATTCCCCACGGAGATACTGTCAGATTGCCAGGAACTGCTGGTTGTTGTCTGTCCTTCTACCTCTTCACCTGGCTGTGAACTTGGGAACCTGAAACTCCTCTCCATGACCTGTGCCAGCCTGGCATATATGAAGAACTCTCAACGCATTTGTTGAATGAATAAACTAAATGAACAAGAGATAAAAGGGAGAACTAGGCAGGGACCTCTGCCTGTGCCCCCTGAGAAACAAGAAGGGAGTAAGGGAAGGGTAGGTGCATTGCTTTTCCAGCTGCGTGCAGATGTGTGAGGCACTCCTGTGGCTCATACCTCCAATATACATGAAGGGGCACAGAGACCCATTCTTTAATGCTTTTTGGCCATGGTGGGTGGGGAGTGTCCTAAGTTCTGGACCCAGCTGTGGTATGGCCTGACTCAGGAATGGAGTTTGTTAACCTTCTCTCTCTCTTTTTTTTTTTAAAAAAAACAGGCTCCCATCCTATTTTGAGCCCAGAAGCAGAGAGGAAGAACAGACAGAAGGAGGAAAGAGATGGGCCAGGAGTGGCAGGAAATACACCTCCTCCCCAGTAGCCCAGGGGACTATGAAGAGGGTAAAGGACAGGGGCCGGGGGTGGTGGGGTGGGGGAGTAGTGTCTGGTTCTGTCGCACAGGGAGTAGCATTTGAAATGAGCCATGAAAATCCAGAAGCACTGGGGTAGGTGCAGAAGTGAGGACCACTTTCCTGGTAAGCAGAGAAGCTGAGCAGGAGGCCAGAAGTGCCAACCCAAAGGGTGAAAAAGAGTGCCCCTCACTCCCTGGCCTGGGCATCAAGCTGCTGAGGTTGGTTGGTCCCTTGTGCACCCTAAGCAGGTCTGCCTCCTGGGGCATGGGCTGGTGGCTCCTGGTATGGTTGTTTGGGGCTCCAAGGGGGAGTTGGGGACAGGCTGCACCCCAGTCCTTGCCGGTCCTGGGTCCACAATAGGGGTTCCATTCTCTATGCTGCTATGCCATCTACGGAAGCACCAAGAACTGATCTCCTACTAAACCAACTCCTGGGTCCCTGAGCTCCCTAAACCGCTAATGGTGGTCAGGCTACCACAGAGGTCTCTGCCTGTGGGCGGGCGCCAGGCAGAGGAGCCTGGGCCAGGCCAGGTGGATCGGGGGAGGAACCTAAGCGGTGAGGGGGGAGGAGACCTCGGAGCCGGCCAGCGAGCGTGGTTAGGCGGGCTCCAGAAAGGCCTGAGTCAGGCTTCTCATAATAAACTGCACGTGAATAATTCAGCAGCGGCGCGGGGGCTCATTGCATTAGCGCCTCACCTTCCGGCTGAGGGGAAGGGGGGGTCACTAACGCGCTTGACGAGGGAGACAGAAGACTCCTGCCCACTAGCATCCTGGGTTCTGCCCGGCCCAATCCCAGGAGGCTCATCGGTCCCCCAAATCCCTCCGGCCCCACCGGTCGGAGGGTGCCTACTGGGCAGGGCTGTCCCAGCGAAGCCGCTCTTAAGACCCCAGGCAAGAGAAAACAGGCAGCGGGATCAGGGTAGGAATAGGGGAGGAGGGGGCCCGACCTGTGGGCAAGCGAGCTTCGGCAATGCCCAGTGGCACAGAGAACGTGGGCGGGGTGGCTCTGAGCAAAGAGAAGAAGGCGGGCTCCAGTGCTCAGAGCCCGGGGATGCCCAGGGGCTGCTTCGTCTGGGCCGGGATTTTTCTTGTGCTCAGAATGGAGCTCCAGGGAAGCTGCGGGACTTTTCACCCACGGTGGATGCCCAGGTTGTGCTTCTTCCCCCACCCCACCCCCACTGACCCACCGACCCACCCACCCATAGATCCAGTTCTCCAGGCGACAGCCCACCCTCCCACAGCCACCTCGCGTCTGCCTGCGCTGAAGGGAACACGGGAGGCCTCTAGGCCTGTTGTTCTCCGACTCTTTGCGACTCCATGGACTGCAGCACGCCAGGCTTCCCTGTCCTTCACCATCTCCTGGAGCTTGCTCAAACTCATGTCCATTGAGTCGGTGTTGCCATCCAACCATCTCATTCTCTGTCGTCCCCTTCCCCTCCTGCCTTCAGTCTTTCCCAGCATCAGGGTCTTGTCTAAATGCACACCACCTTCAACCTTATTTCGTTTGAGCAAAGCCAACTTCCTCTGACTTTTCCATTTTCCACCAACCCCTGGGCTTCTGATTTTGAGGGTTCGCACTCATCCCATCCAACAGCCACTGCCGCTTGATTCCTCCGGCTCTCCCCCAGAACCGTTCACTTCCAGACAGTCGGCCCCGCCCTCTCTCCAGCAGCCTCTGCACTCCTACGAAGTGAACCTCGGGCCGCCGGAGACCCTCGCGCTGACACCGCTGGCCCTTCGGGGCCGGCGCGACAGAGGCCCCAGTCTGGTCTCCGGAGGTCTTGGGCAGCCCGACGAGAAGTCCGGCCGAAGGAACCTCGCGTCCCTCCTTCCCTGCTCATCCCTCCTCCCACCCCAGCAGAATCCTCGCCTTCTGCTGCTGCCGCCTCCTCTTCCTCCGCCTCTACGCATTTGTCTTTCTTGGTTCGGTGCCTTGGGTTTCCGGAGGCCAGGCCGCTGGGGAGGAGGCAGGCTGGGGTGTCTTTGCAGAGGCAAGTGAGATGGACTGACGGCACCTGGACCCCAGACAGCTCCACCACTGCCCGGCAGTGTGTTCTTGGGTAAGTCTCTTAACCTCTCTGAGCCTTTTCCGGGCAAAGGTCAAGAAATTTAGGGAGACTGATGGATGAGAGATTAAGTTATTCGATTTGTTTGGGAAAAGAGGTTGCCTGCTTTGGGGCCTGAGAAAGTGAGTTTCGGGAGTATACTAGGTCCGAAACGACCATTTATTTTAACGAATATTTCAAGAGCAGTTGGTAGCTGCTTATTTTTCTTTTTTTACAGCTGATGGGTTCCCAGGCATTAGAAACGTCTCCAGTCCTCACCACATCTTGGTTTTACTGAAGAGGAAACTGAGGTTAAGACTGCGTCCCGCTGGTCAACTGCACAGGTGGGATTCCAACCTGCCTCCGTTTAGGAGGCGCTCCTAAATTTGAGCCAGGCAGCCTCCCTTGGACTGGCAAATCGAGCCCTCACAGGGCTGGCCACCACCTGAGCGAGGAGGGGTTGGGCTGAATCGCTAAGCATTCTCCTTTTTTTGTGTGCCGGAAAAGCTTTGAAAATTTTTTCAGGTAAACGATTTTGGCCGCTCCCCGGGAAGGATGGAAGGGACACCCACGGAGGGGACCTCCAGCTTGTTGTGGGAGAGCCCCTAGGGCAGGACAGGGAGGGAAGCTCTTCTCTGAGGCAGAGCCCAGGTTGAAGCCTTCGCACCTGGATTTTTCCTCTTTCGAGTTTATCCATATGCTCAGCCTGTCCTGTGTAGCCCACGTCTTCAGAAGACCAGGTCTTGGGGGGCGGAGGAGAAGGCACAAGGCCCCCTCCAGGGCACAGGTATGGCCAGAGGATGCCCGACTCTTTCACCCCCTCCAGGGGAGCCTCTCTGAGGGAAGGTCCTCCTAGCGGCAGAGGAATTGGCTGGGGCGAGTGGAGAGAGGCAGGTGGGGACCGCTGGCTGGGAAAGGAAGGCTGGAATCCAGATTCCCCAGCGACCCCGTCCCAAGCTCCCGCTGCAAGGTCGCGGCATGGCAGCCCCGACAGGCCACGCGTCCCTCGACACAAGTCCCATTACATTGTATTTATGTTTCACTTTATTGTTTTTTTTTTTTCTCCTCGCTTATTATTGTCTCACTCTGGGGGAGGCAAAGGATATAATATATTCATCTTTATTATACCAAATCTGTGTGAAGCATTTAATAAAACGCTGTTTCCACACAGCCAGGGATTAGTGTGAGCTATTCTTAAGTTAATGCTCGGGTACGGAGGGCGCCTCCGCGGCAACGCCTGCTGCTGGCGGCCGGGGGGAAGCGCAGGCCCTGGATGGTGCGCCCGCGCCCACCCCCAGCACACGGTGCCCTTACCAGACCGCCGTTTCTCAGTGGCCCCTCGGGCCCCAGCCTGGGGGAGGGGCTCCGAAACAAGCTCCCTCCAGCGTTTCTAACTCGCTTCGGGCCTCGGTCTGCGACTATCAAAGTGGGAAGAGAAATCCTATAGCCGCTTGCGTCTCAGGGCTCTGTCTTGGCAGGCTGAAGAAGCCGCGGGGGTAAACTGGACTTTATAAGCTGGAATGGAAAAAGAGGAGGATTTGTCAGGACAGGGGTTGATGAGGGACGGAGAGAAACACGGAGGCCACAGAAAAGTGGTTCTCGGCAAAATAGACCCCCAGGCTGAACCCCAGCCCAGGCTGGGGAGCAGAGTGCAACTCCAGATTGAGCAGAGGCCAGGTTTTGGCCTGCCTGGGCCTCACCCTGAGCCTGATAAACGTGACTGACCGGAATCAGGATCCCCACCCCACCCCCACCCCCCAGCAAGCAAATTGAGACTCAGAAGTTCAAGTGGCTTGTTTGAGGAACCCAGCTGGAAAGTCGCACAGCAGATCGTCCTGCTCAGTAGCTTCCCTGGTGGCTCAGATGGTAAAGAATATGCCTGTAATGCAGGAGACCTGGGTGCAATCCCCCAGGGAAAATCCCTGGGTTTGGAAGATTCCCTGGAGAAGGAAATGACAACCCACTCCAGTATTCTTTCCTGGAGAATTCCATGGACAGAGGTACCTGGTGGGCTACAGTCTGTGGGGTCACAAAGAGTCGGTCACGACCTAGTGACTTTCACTGCTCAATGTACTTTAGAACCCGCTTGCCTTGTGTGTGTTTTTCTGGCACAGATTTGGGCACACCAGCCTTCCTTTAGTCCCTTGTTCCCTTGTTCCAGGGCTGTGGGAAAGAGTTGGGGGCAACCAGGCCAGGCCAAAAGGAGGTGTTGCGCAGGAAAGGATTGGGATGGGCAGATAAGTCCCCCTAGTTAGAACTAACACCCTCCTAGAATTCTCAGTCCCCATCTGCCCCTATCACCCCCTCCTGTAGGCTGCTGGTAGGAGCTTCTTTGGAGGCTAAGGGTACTTGAGAAATCTGACAGTTCCCAGCCTGGGGCTGGCTGGGGAAGGGTACCCACTCACTGTGTGGTAGGCCTGGGACTAGGATGAGGCAAATAAGGCACTTAGGGAACACAGTTTAAGGAAGTACTTGTTCTCAGTGTTGTGTACAACCCCTGAAATTTTGTGCTTGGGCATATCACTTGTCTCATCCTAGTCCCAGGCTCTTTGTGGCCCCAGAGAATGATTTCACCTTACCCTTATGAATGAATATGTAGAAGTGTAAACAATGGAATGAACTGCTGGGCGTGGGGGTGGGGGTGCGGGGGGAGGGCAGTGAGCTTTCTCAACAGGTAGAGTATGCATAGAACCAGCTGGAAGGCTAAAAATCTGTCTTATTGCCATCATCGTATTCTTCATCATTTTATTGGGTTGGCCAAAAAGTTCATCCCAGTTTTCCCATAACATCTTATGGAAAAACCCCAACAAACTTTTTGGCCAACTCAGTTCCTCATGTATTTTGTGCCAAGTAAGAGCTTTACCCACATTATCTCAAGCAATGTATTAAATGTCTTTTGGCTGAGGATGGGTGTTAAAGTCTCTGACCTTCTGGATCCTTTCCATCTCTGACAGTCTATTGTTGCATAAGATAAAGGATACTTCTGTTGATTTTGGTTAGTTAATTATAGTTCAAATTATAGTTATTATTTGAACTTGTGGCCTTTCCTAATGAGTAAGCTCATTGAGGGCAGGCACTATGTCTAATCTCATGTTTTTTTTTTTTTACTCTTCCTTCTCCTCTATGATCCACACAGGACTAAGCATGTAGCACGTGTTTAATAAATGTGTACTAAAAAAAAAAACACATGAATGATCAAAAGCTGTCTGTCTACCTGGCCATTCACTTTCCATGCTGTGCCCATCAGAGCTATGAGGTGGCCCCTGGGAGAGCCAGTACCACCTCTGCAGTCATTGTTCCCCTTTCCCTGCAGCTGTGCTGAGTTCAGGCTGGCACTTATAAAGCCTCCTCCTCACTCACGCTTCCAGCTCTATTCTAGTCTGTGGGCAAGACAAAGGCCAGCCCAGCTTCCACCTGTGCAGAGGAATCCAGTCTCATACTGAACAAGCCTTGGAAGAAACCATTTGGGTTGGGGAGGAGGCCTCTGGAAGATCAGAGCAGGCAGGGGACCTGTAGCCAGAGAAGTCTGCCTGGCAGAGCTGGGACTCGAGTTCAGTCTCGGAAGATGGGAAGGACTGAGAGGTTAGAGGGAAGAAATCGAGTATTCCAGGTTAGAGGGAGGGGAAGCAGGGGCAAAAGGACAGAGGCAGGCGGGACTGCTCATAAAAGTTTTGGGAGACAGTAAGCTGGCCTGGCTAGGGTACCAGAGGACTATAAGTGGAAAAGATGTCTGTGGAGTGCCTTGAGTGTCCTGATCCAAAGTCAGAGACCAGAAGTTGGGGTTCAGAAATCAGAGTCTAGAATTCTAAGCCCAAAGCCACAGTCCAGAACTCAGCCTTGAACAGAACTGTCTTCTAGGTTGACGTAAGATGCCATCATGGGTTCCAGACTCAAGAGGCATGAGTGTCCTGGGTCACAAGATGGACTCTTCTGATTGGCTTGGCCCAGGAAATGCAAGGCCTGGTGTGGGCCCAGAGCCAGCCTAGGCCCACCTGAAGCCCCATGCCCTAGGCCTGGCATGAGTAGCTGTACTGGGTTCTCCCAAATCAGACCTTAAGTCTGGCATCATCTGCCACCCAGGAGCCCTGAGCTGGGGCCAAGAGTCACCCACCAGTATACACCCTTCCACCCGTCCCCTTTCCTTCCCTCCATCCTCTGATATAGGTGGAATCTAGGGCTTCTAGGTTGGACCCAGCTGGGCTAGGCCGCTGGGGGGTGGAGCCGTGATGCCAGCCAGCGTGTAGGCGTTGCTGTGCCGGCCTGTCATGGAGCACAAGCCTGCCAAGGAGCCGGAGCGCTGTGCCGCGTGGAGGGTGTCAGGGGTGGTATTGTCGGCGCACAAATGCTCAACTTTATGTACTTTTAACTAGAGGTGTAACAGATGGCCCCGTTTCTGTCCAAGCCAGGGAGACTGGTGCCCATTCCGGCTGCAGCCAATCAATCCCGCCACTCTGGGGGGAGCTACAAGCTGGGCTGGGAGGCCTGGAGCCAGCAATCGCGCAAGGCTGTCTGCTTGGGCTGGCCCAGTCCTGCCTCTGCCAGCCGCTCAGCCGTGGGCCTGGGGAGGTAGGAGGGCAGGAGAGTGGCAGCCATGCCTGGGAGCCCAGTCAGAGGCCTGTCTGGGAGAGAGTCTGGATCCACCCATCAGGACCCAAATGGCCAGTGAAGACATTCAAGTACCCAGCCCACCCCACTTTGTCCTCATTCTCCTGTGGTTCCTGCTTCGTCCCTAAGCCCCAAATCTCTAACCCCAAAACACTCCAGACTCTTAACCCTGCCGTGTCCTGCCTTGTAGACACCAGATGTCGCTTGGGACTGTGGGTAGATAGAAATGCCTTTGGGAGAAACAGTTCACAGAATTGCAGATGATGTCAAGATATCCAGGGAAGAAGAGAAAACAGGATCCATCTGGAAGAAACTGTTACCCTGTTCATACATTCAACCAGTCAACACTTGATGAAAGCCTACTATGTGCCAGATCCTTTTCTAGACACTCGGGGCACAATGATAAATAGGACAAAATTCCTGTCCTTGAGACCTTCTTGGGGAAAGACACACAAGTACATGGGTAACTGGAGTGATGAGCCTTGGCTCATAAAAGTCTCCACAAGGACCATAGAAGCACAGAGCAGGAGCATTTAACCCTATCTATCTGGGAGATCCACGGAAGATGCCAGCAGGAGGCCAGCTCTGAACTGAGTGTTAAAAGACTGGTAGGGGCTGGCGTGCGGGGATGACCCAGAGGGAGGATGAAGGGAGGAGGGAGATGGGAGGGGGGTTCAGGAGGGGGAACTTATGTAAACCCGGGGCAAATTCATATCAATGTATGGCAAAACCAACCAATATAATATTGTAAAATAATTTGCCTCCAATAAAAAATAAATTAATTACCTAAAAAAAAATAAAAAATAAAAGACTGGTAGGAGTCTGGTTGAGGTACAGGCAGGGAAGGGTATCTGAGAGGGCAGGAACAGCATGTACAATGACATAGTAAGAAAGAGCATGGTAAGGGAAGGGTCAGAATAGATTTGAGTGTACGGGGTAGGGAGGGGAGGGGATAAGGCTGGTAGGTGATGCCTTGGCCCTGTTTCAGCAGACTGGCAACCTGACCCAATGACTCTCTTCCCCAGTTGCCCCTCCTGTGATCCCACAACTCCTCCTTCTGGGCCCAGAGGGAGTGAGGAAAGGAAGAGGCCAGGCCTAGCAGCATGCAGGCAAGACAGGAACTCAGTGAGGGCATCCTGCAGCATCAGTCCTCCAGAGTGATCCTGGTCCTGGCCTGCCTTCTTCCCTAGATTGAGGGTTGAGTTCATGAACCAGGGGGCTGACTCTCCCCCAGATGTGTATCCCTGGCGTTTCTAAGTCCCTAAAGAACAGCTTTTTTTGTAGGTTCCTTCGAGATGACTTGGAATCTTATTCGTTTGTTCACCAAGCATTGACCATGAGTTGTGTTCAAGGCCCAGGCAGGAGTATCATCGAAGACTGTGAGGAGCTCAAGTCCAGACCGAGAAAAAGACAGGAGTCTGGGCAGGGGTCCTTCTGTTTACAAGAAACAGATTCTCTCAAGTAATCACAAGAAAACGGAAGGTCTTTCTGTGGAAGCACATGGCCCCAGGCAGCTCTTGGCACTGACTTCTCCCTCATGGTAAGGTGAAAAGGCACCCCACTGGGTCTTCTTTTATCTGTTTGTCTCTCCTCATTAATGTTCATTAAACTGTTGTTACAGGAGGAGAAGGAATGACAGCTAACAAATTCTGAATGCTTACTGAAAGCCAGACAGATTGGTTTTCTTTCTTAATCCTCTTAAGAACTGTGTGTCAGCTAATCTCGTTATCCCCATTTTACATGTGAGAACACTGAGGTTCAAGGAGGTTAGGTGCTTTGCCCCAAGTTCAAGCCAGGAAGTGGAAGAATCAGGATTCCCACTCAGGTTGGCCCCCAGGGCCCCAGCTCATAACTGCTTCTGACCCCCGTGCAGCATCAAGAGCTTCCTGGGTATCCTCATAATTTCTCATAACTGTGACTTGCATTTGACCAGCCGGCCTCTCTGAGTCTCTCTCTACATCACCTCTGCTAACTGCTCTAGTCTCTCTGTATTTCATAGTTCAAATTCCCAGGAGAGGATGTCGGATTGGCCCAGCTCATCTTTTAATGCCAGGCCACACTGTAAGCAGCTGCCCAGCCAAAGAGCTGGTCGGGAGTGAAGCCACGTGCAGCCACTGTTCGGCATTTTTGATAGAGCCAAGAGTAGGAATAATATTCTATGAAGGAGGAAATGCAAAGTGCTACAGGAGAGGTGCAAGAAGAGGATGAGGGGAGACTTCGTGGAGGGTCATTTATGATTTCAGTCTTAAAACGAATAGGATTGGGGGGGCAGGGTTAAAGGCAAGGATTTCTGGACAGCAGAACAGGAACACAGGCATGTGACTGGGATGGCATGAGTCATGGTCAAGGGCCAGTGAGTAGTTCTTATTAGAAGAAGGGTGTGCATGAGGCAGAGGCTGGAAATGTAGGACTTGAATGCTAGCATGAATCTAAATTCAGTGAGATTTATGGAAGGTCTTTGAGCAAGAGAGGAGTGTGGTCAGATGGGTAAGATGATCATGTACCCAGGGCAGTTCCAATTCATGCCTGTTGTCCAATTGTCATTGCTATTTTTATTCTTAAGTTTTCACTGTTGCCATTGTTATTATTATTTTACAGAGCCCCCTTTGACTCTCAAAAGCATCCTAGTTTGGATAATAAAGTCTATGGTTGCCCCAGCTGTAGGGGCTATAGGCTGTTGCTCTGCTAGGATTGGGTGAATGGGGCAGGATGAAAGGCAGGATGGTCTTGGATGAGGATGTTGCCATAGTCCAGGTAAAGAAAGTCAGAACCAGATGGGGGCAGAAAAGAAAACAAAAGGCTGTGAGCAAGAGAAAGGGCTAGTGTAGAATTTCCCAGACCTGACCAGTGAATGGATTTGGAAGATATGGAAGAGGGAGTGTAGAGTCCAAGTGACTTTCAGATATTCAGCTTGTTTGAAAGAATAGTAGAGGTTTGAAGGTAGCGTTTGTCAGGGATAGGGGACAGAGAATATGACTGTAGTTACAGTGAGTTTGAGGTGCTCTGGAACATCCACTCAGAGATGCTCAGCAGGAAGTTGGATATTCTAGATGAGAATGCAGAAGCTGTAAGTTAGGGATTCTTCCAAAGAGATGGCTAGTGGAAGCCAGGGGAGTGGTGAGCTTGCCTGCGATGGGGCAGGAGGTGGTGTAAGATAAGATGAAAACTATTGGGTTGGTCAAAAAGTTTGTTTGGGTTTTCCCATACCATCTTATAGAAAAACCAGAAAGAACTTCTTGGCCAACCTGATAAATCCCAGGAGATTCCTGTACTTAGAAAGTTGAAGGAGAGAAAGAAATCAGAAGAGACTAAAAGGAATAGTCAGAAAGTTAGGAGAAAAACAAAAAGAGTTAGTGGCCTGGAGATGACAGAAGTTTCTAGGAAAGAAATTGGTATTAAATCCTGAAGCGTGATCAGTGAGGAAGACAGAGTCAGTGGCCAATGGGTTTGGATATTCTCAGGTCACAGTTAACCACAAGTGACTACAGAGTGGTGGGATATTGCAGGAAGAGTTAATGACAAAGAACTAGAAGTAATGAGGGTGATTCTCATTCATAAAGTTTATCCAGGAAAAAGAGGAAAGATGGAGAGCCAAAATGGACAAGATGTGGAAGATGCTCAATGGAGAAAACTCTAGGAAGAGGCTGGGGTGATTGGGTCCTCGGTAAGGAGAAGGAGAGAAGAAAAAGGATGAGTGATTATCCAGGAAATTTCTAGGGTGGACTGGTGGGTTTGGGGGTAGGTGGAGAGGGGAATATTATTTGAAGAATGGGCTTTGTATTCTTGGTAATACGAAGTATTCTTGGTAAGTTAGAGTGGAAATCTTGCAGAGAAATTTGTAATACTTGTGGAAATGTAATGAGTTAATTATAGATAAAGAGAAATTTTTTTGTTCTGTTTTGAACATACTGGTGTAGGATGAGTTGAGGCCACATGAATGGGCTGGGTTTTTTCTCCACCTGCTCCAGAGTGTCCAGGAGTAGGAGCCAGAAAAGTAGATGGTCAGTGCAGCTTAAGGCTGAAGATGGGTAAGCAGGATAGCAGGAAGCATGTTGTTCAAATAATTGATATGGAGCCAGGGTAGGAAAGGAGCAAGAAAGGCCAGACTGGGGGCAGTGGAGTGGGAGAAGGTGGAGGACTTAAGGGACCAGAGAATGAGCTAGTAGGAATGGGGGGAATGAGTGAGGTTGGAGCATAAGAGATTGGGATCAAAGAAGAGAATTTCAGATCCTGAAATTCTGGAGTTTCCAGAGGTGAGGGGTGGTCATGCCGATTAGATTTAGAAGTAAAGGAAACTGTCCATAATGGCTGAGTTCAAGACCTTCAGAGGACTAAGGAGACTGGGTGGGTTCACTGGGAATTGAGCTGCTCTCAGAGTCCCCAGGGACACTTCAGGTTTGACCTTGTTTTATTTCACCAGTTGGTACATGTTCCTTTATTAAAAAAAAAAAAAGAGATCTGAGGATCTAATGCACAGCGTGGTGATTATAATCAGTACTCTATTGTATATTTGAAAATTGCTACTGGAGTAGATCGTAAATGTGAGAATAAAAAGGAAATGGTAATTGTGTGATGTGGTGGAGGTAGAGCTAAAGTTGCATGCAGTGTATCCGTATATCAGATCAATGCATTGTACATCGTGAATAATGTTATATGTCAATATAACATCAATAAAGCTGAAAAAAACATTCAAATGATCAAAATTAAAAGTGCTCATAATCCCACCCCTCAGATATAACTAAGGTTACCATGTTGGTGCTTATTCTCTAGACCTTGATATATACACTATGTTTTTAAATTCAAGTATAGTTGATTTACAATATTGTGTTAGTTTCAGGTACACAGCAAAGTGATTCAGTTATGTATATATATTTTCAGATTATGAAGTTATTGAATATAGATCCCTGTGCTTTACCTTAAATGCTTATTGCTTATCTCTTTTATTGACATATATATTAAAAAAAAACAAACTAGAGGATCACATTATATATATCTAATGCTTTCCTAAATAAACTTTTAATTCTGGAGTAATTTTAGATTTACAGAAAACTTGTAGAGATAGTACAGAGAGTTTCAATATGTCTCTTATCCTGTTTCCTCTAATGCTAACATCTCAACATTACCATGGTACATTTTCCAGGACTAGGAAAGCAGCTTTGGTTCAATGTTATTAACCTAACTCTAGACTTTATTTGGCTTTCACTAGTTTTCCCACTAACGTCTTTTACTTACTCCAGGATCCCATCCAGGCTCTCACGTCGTGTTTAGTACGCATACTGTTTTGCAACCTGCTTGTTTTACTTACCATTATGTGTGAACACCTTTCAATGATGCTAAACATTCTTCCACACCATCATTTTAATGGCTGCGTGGTTTTCTGTTGATGGCTGTGCCATTGCCAATCCCTACTGTGGGATGTTTAGGTTGTTTCCAATTTTTCACTCTTATGAACCAGGCTGGGATGAGCCCCTTGAAGCTAAATTGTCTGGACTATGCCTGCTTATTTCCTCCTGATACATTCATAAACATGGCATTGCAGGGCAAAAGGCATACATTCTGTAGAGGCTGTGGATACATCTTACCCAACTGGCCTACTGAATGGTGGTACCAGTTTACCCTCACAGCAGCATCACTCAGCCTTTTTTTTTTTTTTAAGTTCATGACGGGGAGGGGGCAGATACAGAAGACCTTTAAGATGTGCTGTCCCTCAATGCCATACCCCTCTCTCTCTGCCCAGCTCTTCTCTAGGCCACAGGGTACACATTGGCCCTGAATGCAGCTAGCAGCTGGGGTGGGGGTGGGGTGTGGCCAGGCTATGGCCCCTGGGCTCTGGGGACACCTCCTGTGCAGGGAACTGAGGAGGGGGCCTGCGTGGCTGCCTGGGCTTTGTTCTTTTGCCAAGAGCTGAGCTGGCAGGGAGGAAAGGATGAGGAGAGGCTGTAAGGGGAGAGGGAGCCCTCCTCTCCCCCTATGAAAGCTGAGAGGCAGGAGGGCAGCTCCCTGAGCCAGCCAGGGGGGCAGCAGACGGATTGGGAAAACGTAACCTCCTCGAGACGCATGCTCCAGTTCAAGCAGGAGGCATTAAGGATGAAATATCTCCCGAGCAACAATTCATCTCTAACTGGGAGGAGAGGGACTCGCTGACATTTAGCTGTGATCAGGGGCTGCACATGCCTGTCTCCAGAAGCCTAACAGGAGCGTGGCTGCCTGTGTGTGCGAGAGAGTGTGTGTGTGTGTGTGTGAGAGAGAGAGAGAGACAGGGTGTGAGGGACTCTGCAACTATAGTGAAGCCATAGGTATATGGGTGACGGTGTGAGAGAAATCATGTGTGTAACAGGTGAAGGATGGTGGGTGACTGTAGTGAGACTGTATCTGTACATGTGGCTGTTCAAGTGTGAGAGTTTGTGTGTGACTGTGAGGGCTCTTTAAGTGTGTGTCAAAGTCAAGTCTGTAATGAGGTGTTGGAGCCCCTGTGAGCCTGTGTGTGATGGTGCAAGTGTAGGCTAGGGTACTGTGCACTCTGTGAACATGACATTGAGATTGGCCTTGAGACATCATGAGATTGAAAATGAGGTAATAGATGTGAAACTGACCCCCAGATTAGGTTAGTCTCGGGCCACTGCCAGCCCCTGAAGTGTGTTTGTGAGAGCTGGGAAAAGCTGCCCTCTCCTCCAGAAGACACAGCCCCCAACCATGCTGCTCTGCAGCTCTCCTGAGCAGGGTGCCGACTGCAGTTCTCCAAGTGGGGGCCCACTCTCTTTTCTTATTGTCCAGTGGAATTTTGTCTTATTTCACTTATTATTATGTAATGTCTTTACCATGTTTGTCAAAGTGTGCGCCTTTCCCCAGCTAGACGGGAAGCTCTGTACAGGTAAGGACCACTTGTTTCAATCTTTCTTGTTTTTTGTCCTAACGCCAGCATCTAGCCCAGTGCCTGGGACAGAGGAGTTACCCTATAAATGTTTCCTGGATGACTAAAGAAATAACCAGGATGGGGAGTGTGTTCACATGTGTAAATCAGCCTGCAGAAGTGCAGGCCTGAGCCAGGTGTATGCCTCTACTGGGTGAGCATCATTGTCATTCCCAGAAGGCTTTTCTCCTCTCTTCTAAACCTCACTCCCAAATTGGCCAAGGACAGGAGTGGCCTGGAGACAGAAGGACACTTGAAGAGGAGCCCCACTTCTGCACTGTGTGTGGGCCAGGGTGAAGGGAGCAGCAGGAATGGGCTCATTGGCTAGAGGGACAGCAAGGGTCAAAGCCTAACCCATGCCCTTGGATGCTCTCCTGCCTCATCTTCCAGGCCCCTTTGAGGCTCAAGAAATCTTCCCAGGGCTGGACTCAGAAAAAACCGCCACCCAGGCTGTGCAAGCCCCCGTCCCCGGTCAGCCCTTGACATACCATATACCCCACCCTGGGGTTCAGACCACCAGCCCTGCTTTGGTCCCCACATGACTTACTCAAGTGACACAGGACTCTTTTGCCTCCTGAAGGCAACAGAGTGGCTAGTGTCACACTAGCCTCACCCACTAGGGCATGGCCTAGGTCCTGAGAAGAAGCCAGTGACTCCATATTTGAGGGAGGTGTGCACAGGGCCGGGTCTAGAGCTGAAAACGGTCAAGGTGGGTGGATTGGGAGAGGCTGGCCAAAGAGCAGAGAGAATGAGGTCAGAAGGCATGAAGGGGCAGAAACTCATAAGTTCTAGTGGGCTGAAAAGATTGGGCCAAGAGGAGGTGAATGGCTCAGGACAGAGGTCCAGGAGTGTCCTTGTGGAGGGCAGGCAGGGGGTAGAAGACGCAGGGTGCCTAGAGCTCACCAGAGTCCAGGTGGCCATCAGCACAGCTAACCCCACCCCTGCCCCTAAAATCTGAAATGGTTCCCAAGGTCCAGTCACACTGGCACCCTCAGGACAGAGGAGGGGACTTGCTCAGCTGAGGATCTGTGCTCAGAGTCCCCTGGAGGAGAGATGCTGTGTGTCAGAGCAGCAGGAGAGACCGCCAGGCAATCCAACAGAAGAGACCCGAGCTGGTGGTTGTCCTTACGTGACCAGAGCCTTAAGTCTCCTCTAAATGACAGAGGATGACCATATGCTCTGCCAGGGTTTCTCCAGCTCAGATTGTGCCAAAGGGACTCTGGTTATGTGGCCAGATCTCAGGGCTGTACTCACTGGTCTCAGGGCTGTCTCTGGCCTCTACTTTTCCAGCAAAGGCTCAGACACAATGTCCCAGGGCTGCCTGTTAGACCCTAGAGGCCCCTCCTCTAGACCATGAGGACCCTAACTTTTTATCCTTCTTTCCTGCCTCCACGTCCAACTTTTCAGAGTCTGGAAAGGCAGATAGCTTGCTGTTTGCTCTGGAATCTGACCTCAGGAGCAGACCATCCCCTGCCTCTGACCTCTGCCCTCTCTCCTAGGACCCTCAGTGCTTCTTCCACTGGGAGCAGTTTCCAACCTGTACAGAGACCAACCTAGCCAGGAGATGAGGTAAAAGGTATTTGCTCTGCACTGGCCCTAGGAGACCACAACCTGCTTCTCCCTGGAGGCAGGGATCAGAACAGACTAGGGCCTGCTCTCCCCCTTTACTATTCTCCCCCCATTTTCAAAGCTGCTTGGCTTCATGGTGACTAGAACCAATTAACGGGATATTTCCCTGTCAGGGCATAGCTACACTTGTCCATTGCCTGATGGAATCTCACCCACTGCCCTCTCAGGGGCACCAGCTCAGACATGTGGTTGACCCTTGATGAGCTGGAAAGGACAGGGACATGTTTTTCCTTCCTCTCTTTTCATGGAGGAAAAACCCATGACTATGGGTTCCTTAACATTAAGAACCAAGTCTTGTTTATCTTTGTGTCTCCAAGGTCCAGCTCAGTGATCAGCACATAGTAATTGGTCAATAAAAAAGTAGAACAGATGAATGAATGAAAGAGTGGAGAATGAATTCCCCCTTTTCTCCGTCAATAATAATGGAGAGGAGGTTTTGTTTATTACCTGTGTTTATTATCTCCATAGGGTCTACTTGTAGTGGCAAAGAGCTACTGCTTCTTTCCCTCATACCTGGCCACCTCCCTGAGTCACTTCACAATCCATTTCCCCGGCATCTGGGGAGGGAGGGTGTCACTTTAATGAGCATTTGGGCTGTCTTCAAAGTGTAGGTGGCCTTGCTCACATGCCTTGGAGCCACCAACCCACTCTCTCTGCAGGCAAGCAGTAAATCAATTGCCTTTGCCCTGGGCAAAGCCCTATGCCAGGCCTTGGGGAGGGGTTTGGCCTCAAAATGTATAAAACAAGGATTTAGTTCCCTCTTTCTTGGTTCCCTCTGATCAATGACATTCAGATTTAGAGATTGAAAATCCATTCCTTTTGGGTACATGATCAGAGCAAGAGATTCACTTCAGAGTCAGAACGCAATCCAGGTGCTCATCTTTTCTATCCCCATGAACCACATGTGAGTGGAAGGGTTGACTGCTTGCTTTAGAAAACCCAGGTACCTGCGGCTCCCTGGTTGTGTTAAGAGTGCAACTAGAGTGAGTAGCCAGAATGCAGGGGTGGGCAGAGGTGAGAGCTCTTGCTGCCTCCAATAGGGCCACCACCATCAGTAATACCAGAGGAGGCCCCTCTTCCCAAATGCTGCAGACCCACGATCTCACTGTCCGTGGAAGAGACGTGGGATGTCCAGGGTCTTTATCTCCAGCAGCTTTCCATAGAAGAACAGTATTCCTGTTATTTCTGGGGTCAACCAGAGAAACATAGGAGGACAATGGTCATGCTGTGCTCTCTATTAAACAAACCAGGGAGAGCAAAGAGCTTGTCCCCTCCCCCCAACTTTTTCTCCTTCCTCTGACATTTTTTATATACCAGGTTTCCCTGTTGGTAAGTCCTGCCAAGAAATACCCTTTCTCAGCTTCCTCTGGGCGTGGGAGTCACCAAACCAGCCTTTAGGGACCAACTCTACAAATCCAGTCTGTTTTCACTCAGCAGAAATCCAAGAAAAGATGTTGGCAGGATATTGGTCCCCTGAGAGCATGCCAATACCCAGGCCTGGCCAGAAGACCTCTGTAACTGATGGCAGAATGCCCAGGGTTAAGTGGCCATGAGTTAGAGATAAACCAGGGCTCCAAAAGCCAGGGAATCCAAGTAGGCAGAAAGGCACTTCAGGTTTCAATGGACAGGGCGGGGAGGCAAGAGTCCAAAATCCAAAAGGTCAAATAAGGGTAATGAATACTTGGCCCTGAGGCAAGAATTGTTGAGTCATGGGGATGCTGGGACCCAGTGCCTACAAGAGGTTATTTTGAAGAGGTGGGAATTCACGGTACACTCTGAGGACTTCTAGATAGGACAAGGAGAGCTTGGGGCGACTTTATAAAATGAGGTAAAGGACATGTTGGAGGCTCCAATACTTGTGGTGGTGATGGCAGAAGTGGTTGTTATAGTGAGGTTGATGATTATAGCATTTGTATGATTACGGTAATAGCAGGAATGGACTGATGAGTGTTTATGATGTTATTATGATTTGTTAGTGATCACTGCCGTGGTGATAAAGGGAGTAAGTGATGGAAATTGTTTTCATGATGAAATAAGTGTTGATATTGAAGCTCATAGTAACAGGAGCAATAATTTGGAGGGTGATGGTAGTATTGGTAGATGATGGTGACAGTAATTAGGGTCACAAGTGAAGAAGACAATGCTAGAGTTGTTGAATTGTTATCCAGATGAGAGAGTTTGTAGTAAGGATTATTTGATAAATATGGGCTCTTCATGTGGCATTGTTCTTGCCTTAATCCCAGTAAGTGTATGAAGTGAGCCTGACCCTGTACACAAGCTAAGGAGGGACACATCATGGCCCCCAGTCTCCCTGAGCTGGGATGGAGAACTTCCTTCTCCAAATGCCTCTGTAATCAGACAAGCACTGTCTTTCCTGTTCCACTCCATTCTGATTACAGACAGAGTAGAGGTTGGAGGGTAAGCCACACTCTACCTTTCCCTTCCCTTTCTTCATCTTCCTAGGTTTCTACTTGTTTCCAAAGATAACCCTTCTCCAGAGTCCAATATAGAAACTAACTCACAGAGGTTTTTCCTTGTGGGCTGGAGCTAGAGCGTGATGGGTGTGCCAGACATCTGGCTGGAGATGAGATAATGGCCAAAAGGCCCTCCTTGCAGCAGGAGGGGCAGTGGTTACTGTAGCTGCTATATTTAATTCAGAGCTGGTCCTCAGTCCCGAACCAGTTCAGCCTCCAACAGCTCTCGTGACCCTCTCCTTGTCAGTCCTGTTGCTTCCTGCCAAGTGTGACTGCTGAGCACTTGAAAGACAGCTAGTCCAACTGAGATGGGCATGTAAATACACATTGGGTTTTGAAAACTTAGAAAAAGAATGGAAACTATCTCTTTAATAATTGTCTATATTGATCACATGTTGAAATAGCATTTTGGAAATACTGGGTTAAATAAAAGATATTATTAAAATTAATTTCCTCTGTTTCTTTTAATTTTTTTTACATGTATCTACTACAAAATTTTAAATAACACATGTAGTTCACATTATGGTGGACAGTACTGCCTTAGATCGTTGCTTTTCCTTTGTTCAGGAAAGCAAGAGGAAAGAAACAAAAAGCAAATTACAAAATAACAGTGGGTTAGGCACATAATGGACATGGGTTTGAGTGAACTCCAGGAGTTGGTGATGGACAGGGAGGCCTGGCGTGCTGTGATTCATGGGGTCGCAAAGAGTCGGACACGACTGAGCGACTGAACTGAACTGAAGGCACATAATGAGTTTGTTTCTCTCTCCCATAAAGTCTAAGCAGAGCAGATATGGCAGCTCTGTCAAGGCTTCTGTCTGCTTCTTTATTATTGCTTCACCATCCTTAACACATAGCTTCCATCCTGAACTCTAAGATGGATGCTCTAGTTCCCATGTCCATTTCACACCCATGAAAAGAGGAAAAGAGGATGTGGAGGGTCAGCTTCTCCTTTTTAAGGGCAGAGTCCAGAAAATATCACATTATTTCTGCTTGTATCTCTTTGGTCAGAATCTACTTAACTGGACACAGCTAGCTGCAAGGGAGTCAGGGGAACATGGTTCTAAACTGTGTGGTTAGGTTCCAGCTAAAACTTGGGTAGGGGGTGGTTATTATTTTTAAAATGGGAGGGTGGATATTGGAGGCCAACCAGCAGTCTCTGCTATACCCAGAAAGGGGTTGTACCACCAGGTTCACACATTCTATTGGTCTGAGGAGCCTAGCACCACTGAGCTAGAGCCTTGGGCAGCAGGAGAAAGGAGCTTGTAACCTCCAAGAAAAACCTGCTTCTTTGAAAGAAATGCTTTTGATAAAGGCAGCCCAGGTCCCAGCACATTGCTGGATGTTCCTGGGTCAGAAAGGTTTTAAGAGAGGGAAGGAAGAGGACAGTTTGACAAGAAAGAGAAACTGGGAGGAGTATTCTGCGTGGCTGACAATGATTATTTAAATTCTACGCTCTCTTGCCTGGGACAGTGCCTATGATTCCAATTATTTGGATATTTATACTCAAAGTCTTCACTGGTCATATGACATAGGAACAATGGTTGCAAATGTTTGGTAAGTTGGCTCAGTTTATTCAGAGCCTGCTTGCCCTCTTTCCTTCCACCTATTATGACTTCCACCTCTATCAGATGCCCAGAGCTGGCAAGGAGGTGGACCCAGGAGATACACAAGACCTGTATTTAAGGGAGCGATCTGAAAGTGTGTTAGTCACTCAGTTAGGTTTGTGACCCCATGGTCCGTCCATGGAATTCTCTAGGCAAGAATACTGGAGTATTGCCCTTCCCTTTTCCAGAAGAATCTTCCCAATCCAGGGACTCAAACCAGGGTCTCCTTCATTGCAGACATATTTTTTTACCATCTGAGCTACCAGGGAAACCCGGTCTGAATGGGGTGTCAAAATAATCAAGGACCACCATCCAAACAACCAAGGAGTGAGCACAGGCTGCAATGGGACACTGGATTTCTTTTTTTTTTTCCAGGTCTTCTTAGTAAAAAGATATTCAAGAAAAGTAAACTAGGTCTCTAGGAAGGGAGGGTCTAGGTATTCTTTCCTGGCAACTGAGGTAGTCCTGTAGCTTGGCACAGACTAAAAGTTTGATAAGTGTTGTGTTACATGGATGAGCACTGGGGTCGAGTTCAGTCTGGAGTCACGTCCAGAGTTGAGCTGTGAGGAGAGCCTGGGAGAACATTGGATTTTGAGGCTGGGGACTCCACAGCTGCCCCCCACTCTGGACACATCCCCATCTTTCTCAGTGACCCTGTCTCTGGCCCATCATCCTTCCTGGGATCTTCCTTTTGTGACTGTTGAACTGATGGCTCAAGCTCAGGGCTGCTCACTGGAAACTGGGCATGTTAGGCAGAGACAGGACAGGTGTGGGCTGTTCCTAGGAGGCCTGCTCTGCCTCAGAACCCACCTCCCTTTGTCCTTGGCTTTAGACAGGGCTTCCATGACTGCTGTCTCCTCTGGGCAGCTATTTTCTCCCTCAGCGCAGGTCAGATAAGGAGACCACAGTCAGTCCTAGGAGAAGGCCTGGCTGGCTGGAGGGGCCCATACTTTGGACTTCCCCCTCCTCCCATACATCTTGTTGTCAAACACATTTTATTTCCTCACGTCTGGGGACTCAGGGGCTTCCCCTCCAGGATTACTTCCTCCTCTGGTTTGTTTTCCAGCTGGAGACTCTAGGAGCCCCGCGGCAGGGGGGCGGCTCCTCTGCTATGGCCCAGGAGGCTTCAAAGGACCCAGAGCGGAATGCCAGCTGGGGAGACTGCCAGCCTGGGGGGAGGAGCCCAAGGTGTGGGGCTCTGGATGGGGTCCCCACTCATTTCCCAATCCCCTACCACTGACTGAGGGGCTGTATCTATGGGAGAAGGTAACTTCAAAGGTTTGGGATGGGGGACTCCTGTCACCCCCTTCCCTGGGGCTCAGAGCAGGGGCAGGAAACTTGCCCCCCCGCCATGATGGATTAGGTGCCTAAGAGCCATGGCAAGCTCATGGCTGGGGAGACCTTCTCCCTTTTCATGGGGCTCAGATTTCACGATTTTGGGAGGGAGGAGGGGGTGAAATAATTAGTAATTTGTGATTAAGTCTTTTCATGGATATTTTGTTTCTTTGTTCTGTGATGTCGCCTGGAGCCATTTAAAAAATGACTTAATGACAAAAAAAAATAATTGCTCTTTGTAACTAATGACTGTGTCAGAGCTTAGAAATCACCAAAGCCTCAGAAAGTAGAAACCGAGACACAGAGAGGGGCGGGTGTGCTTGTCCTCCAAGGAATCCGATCAGCTATCATAAAGTGGCCAGGGATCTGTTTGTAGCCAGGCGGCCCCCTTCTCTCAAGCCAGCCAGCACCCCATGCTCACCATTAGCCCAAGGGCTTCAGGCCTAGGATCCCCTAGGAGGCTTTGTTGCTGGGTCCAGAGGAATGGACAGAATGCTTGAGGTCAGCCCAGACTGTCCCAGCAGGCCTAGTCTTGGAGTCCCTCCTTCCTCCATAAAACCCTCTAGGAGGGAGACTTTCCCTTGTGTGGGGGATGAAGGGGTAGTCAAGCCCTCTCCTCATCACCCCAGCATCCCAGACAGAGCCCCACCATTGCCCTCGGATTCAGAACTTGGGTCTTGTCTTTGGGGTGGATACGCTAACCACAACAGCTCTTCCGTGGGCTGGGGCCCTACAGAGCTCCAGCCACCTGAGAGGGGATGTGCCAGGGCCTGAGCCCCAAGGACTCAGTGCAGCCCAGCTTCCTTCTGCCGCCCCCAGCCGCCTCCCGGGGAGCCCCTGGGGAGTGGGCTGAAGCCGGTGAATTGCTCACGCAGCAGATTCTGCTCCTGTTCCCTTCCCAGCCCTCGCTCTGATCTCTCCCAGGGGAAATGCTGAGGGGGAAAAACCCGTTAACTTGTGCCTTCTATTTGGTTTTCCTCTGGTTATTGTTTAAAATGCAGAGATTATGAGGTCAAACTCTCCCAGCCAATATTTTTCTAATGAAAAATGTAGTAAGGCACGACTGAGTAATCTAATCTATAAGTTAAGCGTTCCACACAGCAGCGATTTTCACCGACAGAACTTCAATAAATCTTGTTTTGAGAAAAATGATATGAGGCTGATGTTCTATTTTTGTCAATTTGAATGGACTCCCCTGCCCTCCCCCAGTCCCCAGAAACTGCATTGCACCCAGTCCATCTCCTTCCCTCCCCCAGAACTGGCTGCATGGAAAGGGGGGACAAGAACAGTCAGGTGGGAGACTTGAGTTCTGGTCCAGCCAGGCTCCAGAGGTCTGGGGCCAGAGGCATCTGCTTCAGCACTCCTGGCCTCTGTGGCTCTCCTCCTGGTGAGGGGGTAGGTGAAGGGGCTGGTGGTCTTGAAAGGAGAGGTAGCCCAGTCTAGGAGATTCTGTCTTCCCTAGCCACAGGGTCAGGTTTACCAGGTCAACCTGTCTCTTCTGCCTCAAGGCTGAGCAAAGAGTGAATGACAGGTCTCACACCTTTCCTCAACCCCCAACAAGCCATTGATAGATTTGGCAAGAAAGATCTTGTCTCAGGCTGAATTCTTCAGATCCATCCTTGAAGTCGCTACTCCGACATAGTCTGACTTGAACAGAGAGGGCGAAACAGAATGTGGTGACCCCCCTCAAATTGTGGTCTGTGTGTATGTGTGTGTGTGTGTGCGCACACACACACACGTGTATACCTGTGAGCACCTGTGTGAGGGCTCTGGGAGGCAGGCTTTCCTGATGAACATGTGGGTCATAAGCCTGTCATGGATGAGGGCTGCCAAGAAAAATATCAAGAAAGATATCTTGAGTCCAAGGGATATGTGGGAGGCCACGAGAATGGGTATGGAGAGGCTGTTTTAAGAAACTGGAGAAGCGGGGAGGGCAGCCAGAAAGGATTACAGCACCTCATCAGAGAGAAATCAATTAGGAGAGGTTTCAAAATGAGGAGCTCCTTCCTCCCTCCTCCCAGTGACAATCCACTGAAGGGAATGTACTGAGACCAGCAAATGCCAGGACAGAGAAAGGGTTTCTGAGTGAAGACTCGGCAGCATGTAGGTTGCAAAGAGCCAGAGCCTGCCTCCGTCTGAAGTCTGCAGGCGTGGAAAGACAAGACAAGGAACTTGATCTCTCAGGAGAGCTGAGCAGAGAGGAAGGAGGCCTCGGTGGGGTGGGGGAGGAGGGTGGTCCACTGATCAGAGGGCCTAAGTTCTGATATTCCTAACAGTCTGACCTCAGGCCTCAGTGTTTTCATCTGTAAGTGAGGAAAATAAGACCAGTCCTACTTACCTGATAGCAGTGTAAGCAGACTGAATGAGAGGATGTATGTGGCCGTGCCCAGTTTAAAGTACCGCGTGAAGGGAGCTATTGATAGAATTTTTTTACCAGGCTGGTCAGGGGGAGAAGACCCAGGGACAACTCTCAGCATCTCAGCATTTTGTGATGCTGCTGAACCAGGTTACATTAAGCCTGAGGCAGGGGATCTGTCACTGGACCTGCCTCTGGAGTTTGGGCTTCAAGACTCCCTCATGGAGGAGAAAGCTTGTGCTGGTCCTTCGCTGCCCCAGTGTGCCAAGGCTCCACAATGTGGAGGGATCCTGGGAGAGCCTTTGGACTGGTAGGGATGTAGTCAGGACAGGGACCTGGGGGGCTGGGAGGAGGGCCTGGGAGAGGAGTCATCTCTCAAGGGGAGGGGAAGGGCAGGGACCCCTTGTCCCTGCTGGATCAAGTTCAGGCACCAAGAACAGTCCATTTCTCCCCAGGCCTTACCAAACCCTCTGCCCCCTGGTGTCACTGCAGGGCCATTCTGAGGCTCCTGGACACTTTCCAGGTGTGGGTGGTGTAGCTCTAAATGCCAAATATTGGCTCCAGGTCCTCTTTTGTTTTCTGATCCTCACCCACAATTCCTTTCCACTCAACCTCCCACTGAGTGTTCTCAGGAGAAGGAAGCCCAGGCCTGAGGCTGCCTGAACCCAGGGGAAGTGGGGAGGTGCTTTGAGATTGTTGAAGCTGTTCAGAGTGACCAGGAGCTGCCTGCACCCTCAGAAGCCCTGGACACTCACTTCTAAGGGAAATAGGAGGTGAGGGGAGACAGAGTATTGACTTCAAGCATGACTAGGGTTGAGGGCGAGCCCAAAGCAAAATTTCCTCACCAATTCTCTGTGCCTGGTGTGTGTGAGGAGTGGTAAGTGGGTTTGGCAGGGTCCAGAGCTAAAGGGATCTGCCCCCAGGAGGGGTCTGAGAATCCCTGTGACCCAGCCTAGTCCTCTTCTTGCCCCCAGAGAGGTCCCAAGCCCCTTCCTAGAAAAGTTACCACAGTTATAACTGCACAGACCATGTATTACAACCTCTTGAAAACTGGGGAGTGGAGAGGGGATTATGGTTGGAGGAGATAGGAGCTTGTAGACTTTATGCTAATCCATACCCACTAAAATCAGATTTTCAAGGAACTTTAAATCACACAAAGAATATTCACAGGAGATGATGATAAGCAAAAAATAGAATATAAAGTATTAGGTACAGAATGATCCCATTTATGCTGCAAAAAAAATTTATAGATTAAACAAAATGATGAGAATAAAACAAGCAAAAGTAGAAATGGTGATGGTTTCTAGGTGGTAAGAATACGTGTGATTTGATTTTCTTTATATTTCTCCATAGTTTCCAAATTTCTACCACCAACATATACATTTATAATTCAGAAGTTATGAAAAAAATTAAGAAGATGACTCTGAAGTCAAGCTGGCACCCCAAATGCAGACCCAGAACTTTGGCAGCCCTTTGCCTGCTTCCTGGGTCTTCTTTGGTGATCCTGGGCCAGCTTCCTTTATGGCAGCCCATGGGGGAGGGGCTGAGGCCCAGCAGCTGGGAGTCAGCTGTGCTTGGAGACAATCCCGTGTCCAATGGGATGGGGTGGGGGGGGAAGGGGGGCTCATTTCCGAGCTGGACAGGAGCCAGGTTTTAGGGACCAAACTTGCCAATCAGCTACCTGAGGCACCAGTAATTCATAACTCCTTTTCAGCCTTTGCCCAAGGGTCTCCACTCCCTACCCCAGTGCCTGGCTTTCAGCTATATGAGAAGGGATTAAAGGAGCCTCACCTTTGGTTCTGAGGTTCAGTGAGAACCCAGATTTATGGACATACATTCAGGCCTATATTCACCCCTTTCCCTGGCTTCAGCTCCCTCCTGCTTCTGGATTCCCAAGGCCATGGACTCTGTCTGGGGAAGAGAATGGCTGGTTAAAGCTGGGAGGGGGCCCCACAGAATCTGGCCAAGGGGTTTTGGACCAAGAAGCCTCAGTTAATCCAAGCCTGGGGGATTAGTAAAAATATGGCTAAGAAATTCTAGCCTACCTTCAACTATTCAGTTGTGTTAAAGAAAAAAAAACCCCACATAAAAAAGGCTTTTTAGACCATTTATTTATGAGCATGTGTCAAAGTTTTATTTCAGTCTTGCTGCAAGTGAGGAGAACTTTAAGAGGCTGATTCAAGGATTACCTCTTGGTAGACATATTTAGAGGAAAGAAGAGTGGTTAGCATCATTGTTTAAATGGACATACAAAAATGATGTCTTGGATAAAATGCATCAAACTGTCACTGACAACCGTAGCGGTAGATGGGAAACTGACTTCTAAGAATAAATTTGCATCTGCTTAAGATTTATCAGAAAATTAAGTGTTTTTATTCAGAATGCTGTTTTCTTCCCCCCCCCCCCAAATGGATTATATTGAGCAAAAAGGCTCTCTTACAGAAAGGTTTGGTATCCTTTCATCTTATAGTTGGAAACATTGGCTTGGCTCCTTCTTCAAGGCTGGAGGCTCAAGCATGAAGCAATCAGTACGGAAACTCTGTGTTCCTATGTGCCCGGCCCATGCCAGGCACCAAGGTGAGAACAAGACAGTGGGCAGGATTGCAGGGAGGCTGAATTCTCTCCATACCAGGAAATATTTCCAGACAAAAGGATCTGTCCAGGTAAGTATCTCTGGAAGTGCATGAAGCTCCCTCATGCTGGAGGTAAGCAAAAGGGCAGAGGAAGCAACCAGCCTCATGATAGAGATATTCTAGAGCTGTTTCCGCAAGTGCAGAAAAGTGGACCTCTGGTGGAATGCCAGGTGCTTTCAATGGTGCATTGACAAGACATTAAATCATACTGAATCACATAGTAAGAGAGTTACTTTCTTTTCCTCTCTTTTCCATTAGACCCTGGGTTCACGGAACTGGGTTAATCACATTCCTCTGTTCATGACACAATCTCATCTTGGTCCTTGCATAGACCACCATATTATATATATTTAGTTAGTATTTTTAATTAGTTGCTTTTAAATAATATCAAAGACACCCCATGCATTTTTCACTCAAAACAAAATCTCAAACCTTGACAATACTAACTAAATGGTCCCTGTGTTCCCTTCCCTGCCTCTGACCTGAGGCAAATGACATTCTGAATCTCATATTCATCATTTCTTGCTTTTCTTTTAATATAGTAAATATAGTTTAATATATTTATACCTAAATGTATTCCTGAAAAGTATATTTAAATTTTTAACTGTTTTTAACTTTATTAAAAAATAGTATCAGACTATAATAGTATATAATTTTCTTGGACCATCTTACATATTGTATTGAGTGAGTCATCTATACCAACTGTTTCATGTCACTTAAGTTCCTTTGTTTTGACTACAGTATAATATTCTACTCTCTGTGGGAATTTCTTGAGGGTCCAGTGGTTAAGACTTGGTGCTTTCACTGCCCTGGGCCCAGGTTCGATTCCTGGTCAAGGAACTAAGATCCCACAAGTCATGCAGTACAGGCAAAAAAGTTAAAAAATAATAACATTTCATTATGTGAGGATACTATAGACTATTGTGAAGATATCACTCTCCTTATAGCCATGTTCTTAATGGTAATGTTTTGGCAATTCCCTGGCAGTCCATTGGTTAGAACTCCTCACTCTCGTTGCCAAGGGCCTGGGTTTGATCCCTGGTTGGGGAACTAAAATCCCATAAACTGTGCTGTGCAGGCAAAACAAAAAAAACAAAGTAATGCTTTATGTTATGTACATTTCACCACATACACACAAAGATATTGTTTTCCCATTTATGGACATTTGGGTTGTCTGATTATTCCAGTTTTATCAAAGAGAAAGTCTCAGTTTGGTGCTAGTGTGTCTTCAATACCTCTGTGACATATGTTTCTCTCCCTTTCCTTTTTAACAAAGAGAGAGGAGACCCTAGGCTTAAGAGTTCTCATCAGGCAGTGGTAGCCAGCTAGAATTGAATTTCATTGTTTTTTATTTTACTAATTTTTATAATTACTTTCTATTTTTGACAACTAATGGTTGGTTTTCCAGTTTTATAGTGCTTTAGGGTTGTTGTTTTTTTTTAATAAACATACTCAAGTGAAAAAATCAGAAATTGATTTAAAGAAAAATATCAAGTAAATAACATTATTGGGGGTATATGGATATGGAATGAATTGTGAAGCTGGTACTTGAATGCTGAAGCTTGGAAAATATGATTTTAGAGGTTGATCAGAGTTTGGTTGAACCTGTGATCTCTGTGGCCCGTCTAAGGCTGACAGTTTCTGATATTCTGGATATACAGAGTATAGGCCATGGGAGCTCAGTGAGAGTTGGAATGGTCAGGGAAGGCTTTGTGTAAGAACTGGGATGTGATCTTGGCCTTTAAAAATGAGTAACATTTAAGTGAAGATTAAGAAGAAATGACAGGCTACTGAGTTTGCTTGGTAGAAGCAAAGAATGGTGATAGAAAATAAAGACAATAAATTAGGATTGAGTGGAGGAGGCTAGATTATCAAAGTCTGAGAAATCCAAAGAGGACTTTAGACTTAGTTAATAGGGAGCCACAGAAAGTAATAGGGAGCCACAGAAATTTCTTGAGTGGGTAAGTGACATGATGACATGACTCAGACCCTGAGCAGGTACCACCAGATTTTTGGTGAAACTTTTTTGTCCATCCAGAGACTGCTGATTGAGTCATTTATACCTCAAATATTTATCAAAGGCCTCTCATGCACCCGATACCACCCTGTGGATTCAGTGATACACAGAAACATATTCTTTATTCTCCAGAGTTCTAGTGGGTGATCCAGACATTGAAGAAATAATCACATAAATAAATGTAAAATTAAAAATGTAGTTAATCCAACGAAGCAGGTGTTCCTCATGTACATGTAGTGGGGGAAGGCTTACCTAGTTTAAGAGGCAGGGCAAGGCTGTTTGGAGGAAGTGGTATCTGAGTTGATGCTGGAAGGATGAGAAGGAGTTGAATAGGTAAAGAGAAAAGGGAAAAACACTTCAGACAGAGTAAGCAACATGTCTGAAGCCCTGTGGCTTGCAGAGGAAGCCTGGAGAGTCCCAGGAGTGGAAAGCTCATGAGGAAGGTCATTGTGGCAGGGTCTCAGGGTGAGGAGAACATGCTGAAGAGGAAGATGAGAGGCCAAGAGAGGCCAGGCTATGTCAGAGCCCAGCAGCCTTTAGGATGACTTGGGGCCTTTATCCTAGAAGAATAGGGAGCCATCGGCAGGGCTGTGACATGATCGCATCGGTGTTTTCTTTTTTCTTAAAAAAGGAAAGAAAATCAAACATTCTGGAACATGTGAGGAAGACAGGCTGACTGTGAGTGGCTCTCTCTGAGCCAGCCCCAGAGCCCTCCAGCCCCAGGTGTTTGGGAAGCTCGTGTAAGGAGAGCTGCAGGAGGCTGAGGGGAACCCGGGTTGGTGGTGAAGGAGTAGCAAGGGGGAGGCAGTGACCGTGAGGATCAAATGGAGATAAGTCCGGGAGGGACCAAAGGACACCTGCCTGATTGGGGCAGGGCTGCATGGAGAGGGCGGGGAAGCCAGTGAGTGGAGAGGCCCGAGCTTGGCTAAAGTCACCCTCAGAGGCGGAAAGCTGCTGCAGTGACTAAGTTTGCCCAGGAGAGGGCTCCACCTTGGGAAAATGGCTGCATCTCCATGGTTCCGAGGATCTCTGAGGCTCCCTGGGGAAGACTGTTCAAGGGCAGGGAGAGGGGGTCCCTTGTCTCAGTTGGAGGAATGGGAGCCAGGGACGGTGGTTGGGAGCTGGCCGGCTGGTGATGGTTGAGCCTAACCTAACCACATTAGAAGCAAGGAAGGGAACAGGAAGAGCACAGAGACACAGTGGCCAGGATTCATGAGTGGGGACAGAAAGGTGGCTCCAAGCAGTGTGAGCAATCAGTAAGCCTGGGGGGCTCTGGGGGCTGTGGGCTTGCCAGTCCTCAGAGGGCAGAGGATGTTGTGTTTTGGCTTTTGCTTTCTCCTAGATGTGAATGGGGCAGGAAGTGGAGGTGGAAGGCAGGTGGAAGCAGGGATCACAGCAGTGGTAGAGCTGACCTGAAGTGAGACCCCTTCATCTTAATCCCCCATCCCATCATCCTTTCTAAGCCTCCCTGAATTGCAGAAAAACAGGGAAACTGAGGAGAAAACTTCTCTCTAAAAGGAGCCAGACTTTAGGTGAGGGAAGGAGAAAAGGAAACCTGAACAAGAGCCCCATGATTCTTGTCAAGATTTTTAAGAAGATGGGGAATAAAGTAAGTGTGGGGAATTCAAGGCTAGGGTGCCCGTGCATGCATGTACACATGTGTATACACTCGCTCACTCACTTGCACATTCATTCACACATACACACACATCCCTTCCCCCTTCTTCCCCACCACACACAGGAGGACCCCAGGCAGCTGGGGTGTGTGTCACCAGCACCCGTGAGCACAAGTGAATGCCTTCATTGTGTGTGGTGTGCGTGTTGTAAGTAAAAGATGCAACTCAAGAGGAGTGATGGTGGGTAAGGATGGGGGATATTCCAAATGTGATCTGTGTTTCTGAGGGGGTGAATGTAGTGATATATGCATTCATTTATTTATCATTTATTCATTCAGTCAGTCACTCACTCAACAAGGCTATGAGGGAGCCATCATGTTTCCCAAGCAGTGTGCTTGCTTAATAATAAGCCACAGATGCTACTCCTGCTCACAGTCTAATGGGCTTCGGAGAAGACAGGCCTCAGGACAGAGGCAGTAAATGCCATGATGAGGGCATACAGTGTACTATGGGAGCTGGAAGAGGAGAGCTGACCCAGAGCACTTCCAGAGAATGGGGTGGGTACCTTATTGGGGTGAATATAGATGCTGGTCAGGGGAGTGTCTCCCGGAAGTGAGCTGCTCATCCACAGCTTGGCATGTGTTTGGGTGGGTATGTGGATTGGGAGGTGTGGGGTGTGCTATGTGCATGTGTATATGGATGGCAATGTGTGCGTATGGGGAGGTGTGAGGTGTGTATCATTATCAGAATTATCAGAGCACACCAGCTCTTTATTACATGTATAATTTCCCCACATCCCATCAGGTCCCTCTGTGCAGGGAGCTGGAGTGGAACTAAACCAAATAGGGGATTAGCAACTTCGAGGGGCTGTGGCAAAGCTGCAAGTGCTGCTGGTGGATGGTGTTGGCAGGAGGGGAGGGGAGCGGGTATCCAGCAATGGAGAGAATGGAGGAGGAGTAGAGGGGAGTACTGGTAGGGGAGAAGAGGGTATCAGGGGAAGGGGAGTCAGCCATCTGGGAGGGTGGGAGACTCAGGCAATGTGGACTGGACAGGGGACAGGGACCAGTGCCTATCTTTAGGGAGGAGGTCTTGGGACAAGCCCAAAGACTGGCAGTTCTCTGCAATAAGATGGAGGAGGAGACTAGATGGGGGAGGGAATATACCCAGTCCAGGCCAGTCCTGCTTGGGGTGGGGGAGCCAGGCCTGAGGGCCCGGCCATCCAGCATCCTCTCTTTTAGAGGTATTTCCTGCATCTCATACGTGGAATATAGCCTGGAAGGTTAGTGGAAAGAAGTCATCTCAACACTGGATTCAAATCTCAAACTTTAAAGTAGGACCTTGGGCAAGTTACTTCTCAGAATGGTGTTAAAAACTGGGGTAATAATATTTACCTTGCAGGGTGGTGGTGATGATGATTAGTACAATATATAAAAACTCTGGGACCTAGTAAGCACTCAGTGAATAATGACTTTTTATTAAAGATGTGGATTTGTTTGTAGAGCTGAGTTATCTACATGCCAATCAATCTAAACCTCTCCTACTCTTTAAGGTTCAAACACAACCTCCTTCTGTATTCAAGCCTCTGAGCTGAGCCAGGCCTACAGAGGCAGCCCCTTCTCCTTGCTCTCAGGCTGGAAAAATGTTACTAAGTAAGAGTGTTTGTTTCTCTGGATGCCCCTTCAAGCATATTTCTGTTACAGGTTCCTTTTTTCTTCCCTGTTTCACTTAACTTTTTCTCTGCTTGGCCAAGTAATCCATGCTTATTGTGGAAAGTCAACGTAAAGAAACAAGAGTAAGAAAACCTTTAATCCCACCATCAGAAGCAATTATACAAACCACTAACGTTTCTCCAGTGCTGCTATATATCAGGCCTTATACCAATTGCTTTGGATGCTTTATTTCATTTCATCTTCACAATAACTCCGGGCAACAGGCACAATTATTGTCCCCACTGCCTAGAAGGAGCCAAGTCACAGAAGGTAACTGGTTCAAGATTACACCACTGGTAAGTGATACACGAAGAATGCAAACTCAGGCAAACTTCACCTTCCTTCTACTCTTTTCCGTTTTCTGAGGACATTTCTGCAGTCTTCATTGAACCAGACTCTGGCCTTCACTTTACGAATGTTTTACTCATCTTCTCCATATCTGGCACGGTGCTGGGGTCTGCTGGAAGGCAGGAGACAGCACAGAGGAGCATTTTTTAGGCCCAGCTTCCAGCAGTCCCACAGGACAAAGGCCAGAGCTCAGTGTTCTGGGCCGAGTGGCAAAGGAATACAGAGTAAGGAGGAGCAGATGCCCCAGCAGGGGCTTGGGGAGGAGGACTCTGCCTCAGCTGAGCCATCTCTTCATGCCCACTCCTCCTGACTCCCATCACCACACAGTGGCTCCTCTCAGGGCAGAGCCCTGCCACCTGAAGGGCAGAACCCCACATCCCTTGGGGCCGCAGCAGGCCCACAGCCCACTTTGCCAGGACACCCTGCCTCTCTCCCTCCATTCAGTCAGTCCACTTGTGGTCAGATGAACCTTGTTGAAGCACACTTCGTTAAGTCCCTTACTGTTCAAACACTGTGGTGCCCAGTTAGGTACAAAGCTCTCGGTTGGCATTCAGGGAGGGTCTTGCTGATCTAATCTCAAAGGGCCTGTGCAGCCTTCCTCCTCCAGCTCACCCTTCACACGAGAACATCCCAACTGGAAAAATGTCTTATTTTCAACAGCTCTTTCCTTCTCCACCTACCAAGGCACCATCTTTTCTTCAAGTCCCAAAATATATGCTTCTTCTTACACATATTTCCTGACTGCCTTCCTAAGCACGATGACCATTGGATCTGTCTCCTCCTTTGAGTTCCATAGTCCTTTTTATTCCTCTTAAGACATTGATCTTAGGCAGCCTGACAGCATAATTATTTTTAATTAAAGTCTAACTTATATACAGTCAAGGGTAGTAATCTTAAGTGAATTTTAAATGAATTTTTACATACACACACCCAAACAAATACACACACGTAAACTTTAAGATCAAGATATAGCACATTTCTAGCACTCCAAAGGAATCCTTTGTGCCCCATTCCCTAGTACTTCCTATCCTAAATTCTATCATCCTAGAATAATTTTGTTTGTTGTTAAACCTTATTTAACTGAACTGTACATCATAAACTCTTTTGTGTCCAACTTACTCAGTATTGTACCTGTGAGGTTTATCTACATCTGTCAATGTTTCAGTAATCTGTTCTTTTTCCTTGCTTTGTAGTATTCCATTGTGTGATGGTGTCAAATTTATTTACCTATTCTCTTGTGGATGGACATTTGGGTTGTTCCCATTTGGGACAAAATCAGCTGCTGTGAACATTCATGGACATAACATTTACATAACATAGCATTTATTTCTCAAGGGCATACACCCAAGAGTAGATTTGCAGAGTTGTAGGATATACATCCCTTGGACTTGGATTTCATCCCTTGAACTGCAAGGAGTTCCAACCAGTCAATCCTAAAGGAAATCAGTCCTGAATATTCATTGGAAGGACTGATCTGAAGCTGAAACTCCAATACTTTGGCCACCTGATGCAAAGAACTGACTCGTTGGAAAAGACCCTGATGCTGAGAAAGATTGAAGGCAGGAGGAGAAGGGGACAACAGAGGACAAGATGGTTGGATGGCATCACCAACTTGATGGTCATGAATTTGAGTAAGCTCTGGGAGTTGGTGATGGGCAGGGAAGCCTGGCGTGCTGCAGTCCATCGGGTTGCAAAAAGTCGGACACTACTGAGTGACTGAACTGACTGAGGATATACACAGCTTCAGCAGGTACTGTCAAACATCAGTCCAAAGTGATTTTACCAACTTACACTCCCAACAATGCGTGTGAGTTTTAGTTGCTCTAGGATTGTCAACATTTTTAATTATAGCTATTCAGGCAGTTATTATACTTATTTTTTATATTTAAAATAATAGTAATCATATTTACCATCTATTGATTAGATAGCACAACTAGGAACAACTCTAGAAAGCTGGTATTATTATCACTATTTTACAGATGACGCTCTGAGTGGCTTAGGAGTTGAACAAAATGACAGGGATGATCCATAGTAGAAACAGAATACAAATGTACAACTATCTGACACCAAAGTCCCTGCAGTCCAGATACATCATGTTGATTCTCTTCTGCCACATAATAGAGAGCAAGACTCTTGTCTTATTCCTCTTGAGATGTGCTCTGTAGTGCCTGAGTAAGAGCTTAATAAAGGATTGTTAAATTAAAGGCACTGATGTGCAGGAAGAGGCTGGAGCTCTTGCATCAGGGAAGACCCATCTCGGTGTTCTAAATTCCAGTGACTGACCGGATTCTGTTGGAATCTGACAGGCTGCCCTTGGAATCAGGAAACCTAGTTCCCTGATAAAAGAGAGAGACAGAGAAAGAAGGAGAGAAGAAGGGAGGGAGAGAGGAAGGAAGAGAGAGAGGGAAAAGGAAGGAAGGAAAGAAGCAAAGGAAAGAGGGAAGAAGGAAGGAGAAATCACTACCTTTAATCAACTTGGGCCACAGTTTCCTCTGTATAAAGTGGAGATAATAATATTGCTCTGGTTAGTGAGAGAACAAGAGGTAGGGTTTTGTATTTGTAAACTGCAATGTTAAAAATTGATAGAATTTTAAAATTATAGCCATCATCTATGGGGCTTTATAAAATACATGGATTCTTAGGATTCAACTGTGGAGATGCTTGATCCAGGGTGGAGGCTGGGCACATACATTTTTTTAAGAGCTTCTCTGGGTGACACCAGGGCTTGACTAAGGATAAAAATTGCTAGGGTAAAGTTATGCATTATTATTATTATCATTATTCTCTTTTGGGGGGGGGTGGAAATGGGGAGACTCTTTTCAGAAGTGTCTTCTGTAAAGCACAGTGATCCATTTTAAGTCCTTAGATGAGGAACACTGTCAGTGTCTTTATACCCTGGCCATCTCTCGTCTGGAGTCTTAAAGGCAGGTTTGTGAGGGTGTATATTAGGGTGTGCATGTGTTTTCAAGACTATATGCCTGGAAAGGGCAATAAGGAGAAAACCAATCATGCAGGATTTCTATATTGAGAGGAGGGCACTAGGGACAGGAAGAAGAATCAGTCAAGTTCAGGGGGGCTCAAGCCCATGGACTTTTATCCTTAAGAAACAAGCAAAAATGACCCCAGGCTTGGCTCATGGAGGAGCATGGTTGTTCCTGTCACCCTGATTTGGCCACAGCTGGGGTCTGAGTGTCACCCTGTTTGGCCACAGTGTCAGCCCAGCCTGCCCCTGACCGCTGAGCTGGGGAGGCCTGGAATCTAGCCTGGAATCCAGCAGCCATCCTTCTCCCTGTTAGTCCTCTGCATATCCTGTGCACCCAGCATATTGTCCATCCTTGAGCGGTAAGAGAGGGTCAGAGCAGGGCGAAAACCACCTCTCCTACTCTGCTCCTGCCCAGGACCCTCAGTCCCATTGACCTGTTCCCTGTCTAAGGCAAGCAGTCCACGTTTTGGGTTTCTTCCACTATTTATACTCGGGAGAGGGACCCTGGGGACCCCATAGGCCCAAGCTACTGCCCCTGCTCATCCTGGGGTGGGAGGGAGGGGAGGTCCTGCTTAGGCTCAGAGAAGGATGTGGGAGAGAAAAGAGGAAATAAAACAGAGGGCAAGATTAATGAAGTGGCTTCAAGAGCTAATAGTGCATTTACCAACATCTCCTCCTCTGACTCCCATCCAAGAGGAAACTGGCCACAGCCCTGAGGCAGGCTGTCCAGCTCCCAGTCCACCTCTTAGGGATCCCAATGCTGGAAAGAGGCAGACAGCCTCTCAGATGACAGAGACAATCTCTCTTCTCTTACACCCAATTTCTGGAAATGAGATTGGGGTCTCAGCCCCTCCTGTGCAGTACAGGTCCTTCCCCAGAACTACCAGCTTCCAAGTAGCCAGGGGGAGGTACATTATTTGGCAGTGTTTGGGGGATCCTGCCCCCTACTCCAGCATCCAACCACAGGGATACAGCCCTGGACACCTTCAATAGTCTCTCTCAGCCTGTACCCATCCCATGCCCTCCTCTCTCCCAGGCCTCCTCCCCAGAAGCTGACCTGGAGCTGGATTCCCAAATAAACAGTAACTAATTGGATTAGGAGCTGATAATATTGTTGACCTTTCTTAATGTCTGCTAGCAGTCTTTCCACCACACTGAGGCTTAATTGTATGGGGTGGGGGGAGGGTGGGGGACTTCCAGGAGTGAAATGTGACCCCTGTTAACCTCAGATAAAATGGGCTCAGCGTCTTCCCAACTGCCTGTCATCCCCCATGGAGCAGGAACACACACATGCTCCCACTCTCATCAAATAATTACACAGATGATACACATATGCATAGGCATGCATGCAGAGATGCAAACACACCCAGAGGCACACAGGCATCTCACCCAAATCCACACCTGACTTTGAACATGGATCCTACATGTACACAAGCCATACAAAACATGTGTGCCTGCAACATCACATATATGACAAATATATGCAATCCACATACACAGTCACAAATACAAGCACAGTTACATTTAGGCAAGTATAATTGCTTATTTGATGCATAATAGGTTAATAGACATACTCATGAATGCATACAGATGCACACACATACACTGACATGTGCACATATACTCAGACATGATGCTGAATAAAATGAGCATGCACAGTACATGACACGTGTCCACATGCCTCCATAATGTGCACATACCTTTGCCCACGGACAAGACAGCCCCCGCCGGCGCTCCACATAGATAGTCTGGCCCACCCCACACCCCATCTCTTTCACAATCTCTATTACTTCCACTTTCTACTTGTTCCTGGGCTTCCTGGTTGTGTTTCTGGGACCCTGTGTTTATGGGTCTCTTGGAGCCCGGCCCCGCCTCTCTGAGTGTCTCCATCGCTCAGAACCTCTGGGGCCCTGCCATTGCCTGGATCTCTCTCTGGTCCTGGGATGCCGAAGTTGAAAAGGGCCTGGCTGGCAGAGTGGTGGGGAGAACGTGTAGAGAGAAGAGATTAGAAGAACAGGGTATGGGCAAGGAGGCCAGAGAGGGTGGAGAAGAGGGTCAAGGGGAGAGGACCCGGAAAGGGGAGCGGCGAGGGAAGGGGAGCGCGGGCGGGGGAGGGGCGCCTGCCTGCGCACAGCAGATGTTGCCGCTCCTCGGATGGAGCTGTTAATGTAAGTGGAGTTTGTGCAATGGTAATTAGGAGGGCCCTCATTACCCTGGCGGAGCCGGCTGAGAGCCGATAAAGCCGAGGGGGAGAGGGGCCGACATCAGGGTAATGGGGGAGCGGGGCCGTTGAGGAGCTGGAGCCGAGCCGGGACCGCTCCACGCGCAGCTGGAGCCCGGCGACAGGGCCGGGGAGGGGGGCGCGGACCGGGCCTGGAGCCCCCGGGAGGAGCAGGGGTGTGAGCGGGCGAGTGTTGCGCGCGGCTGCCTCTGCGCTGGCCTTGGTACCGCCGCGCGGGAGAGGGTGTCCTGGAGCGCGAGTTGCGAGGACTGGAGCTGCCCTGTCTGCAAGGGGCAGGTGGCGAGAAGGGTACCAGGCCGGAGTGTCCGCCTCAAGTGCAGCCCTGGGACGGGGGGGTGCGGGTGGGGGACATCCCCAGAGGCCTATGCACCTATATTCTGAGACCCCTGGTGGCCGGACAGCGGTGAGGCCACAGGGCGGGAACAGGAAAGGACACCCTTCTCCTCTAGTGCCTCGGGATCTAGGACTCATCCCAAGTGACCAAGACATGGTCTCTGGAAGAGAACAGCCAGGATGAGAATTAACATCTAGAAGGAAGGTTCCAGAATGTTAGGTCACAGACTGGAGGAGACCATAAAGCATTCAGGAGATCAGCATTCAGAGTTAGGGAGGAGTATAAACCCTAACTCTTGCCTCCTGGGAGTGGGGGGAGGTCAGTCCCCCCCAACCTGGTCCTCTCACAAGTCCTCTTTCCCTCCTTTCCTCTCTCCTACCCTTCCTGGCAACCTCCCCTCCCCTGCCAACCCTAGGGGAGGGCCCCAAGCCATGAGAATGTTGAAAGCGGAGCAGAGCCCCAGCATCCCTAACTAAGCACCTTACTTCCCTTGGGCTTTGCAGGAAGGGGAACAGAGGCAAGGGAGCAGTGAAGCACTTGTACCTCTGCTCCTCAGCTGGGAACCTGGGAGCCCTTCCCAGACCTCCAGAACGGGCTCCAGGTGAGCCCATTTTGCTATTTACCATCCAGGGATGTCCAGGATGAGCCCCTAGTGCTTTTCAGACTAAAAAGGGAGCAAGCCCAGTCTTCCTAGCTGACTGAGAGCCATCTTTACAGAACGGGTCATTTTCACAGAACAGGCCAAGTCCCCTTCTCCTCCTGCTCCCCCAGCCCAAGGCCAGACAACCCTGGGAAGACTTCCAGGAGGCAAGGAATCTGCCACCATGGCAGGGAGAGGGGAACTGTGGGGGCTCTTTGAGACCTTGCTTTCTCCATCGGAGGGTCCATCATCCCCTTTTAAAATCCCTTTTTCACACAGCCCCCACCTGCAGGTGCTTTCAGAAGCCCAAGGTCATTGACTCCTGCCACTTGGTTTACTGACTTCCCAAGGAGTGTATAAAGCACCCTCCCTCCTCGCCCCCATTATGGAAAGAGTGGAACAGAGAGGGGGATTTTTTTCCCTTCAGGCTTTGAGGAAGGGAAAGGAAGGACCTGCCACTACCAAACCCAGAGGGAACCACGTCTCCCAGAGAACCAACAGGGACATGTTATCTCTGAATAGACCTGGGCTGAGGGGAGACCCCGGATGCTCCTCCCCTCTTCAGCAGCGTGGCAGAGTAGGGGTTAACAGGGAGAGGCTGCAAGATTCGAGCAGGCTGTGGCTCCCGCCTCCCCCCCCCCCCCCAAGAGTTGCTGACTCTTCCTTTTTGTTCGGCTGACAGCGAGCACCTGGTGTGCTCCTGCAACAATATTGTTCCTGCCTCCCTCCCCCCAGGCCCCAGGCTCCCCTCTCTCTCCCCCTCCCCACCCGCAGGCAGCCTGCCCCTCCGTCTCCTCTTCCCCCAGCCCCTCCTGCCAGTGGCCTCCTAGGAGCACCCCCCCAACACAACCACAAGCACGGACCCTGCGGTGTCAATAAACACAACATATGCTGCCATTAATGTGAAAATCGTGCCCTCTACTCCATTCATCCCCTCAGCCTGCCCGCCCGCTGGGGGCAGGGGTAGGGGGGTTGGGGAAAGAAAGGTCAAGTGGGAAACATTAACTACCCTCTTTTTTTGATCTGCTTACCCCTCACCAGAGAGGGAGAGGAATTGGAGGAGCGTGGATGGGAGAGGGATAGCGGTGTTCTGAGAGCTGTGTTCTCCCCCAGAGTCTCCCAGATGGAAACAGGTGAGCACCCTCCTCCAGCCCACGAGCCTCCTGAGCTTCAGGGGGACAGGAGTAAGGCCGCAGTCAGCCCTCCCACAAATGGCCACAGTTGCTGACAGACTTCTCCTGGGGGCAGACATGGTCAAGGCGGTTTTGTTCTCTTGCAAGTCCAGCAATCATCTCAGCTCCTGGCAACCTTCTGTCTGTCTACCTGAATTATAAAAGACAAACCAGAAGGGTTCTCCAAGAGGGCTGGGCTTCAGAAAGCCCTTGTGAAAGGAGCCAAATACCTCAGGTGGCTAAGGGAGTGGCCTGGCCTCAGTCTCCTCAACTAAATCACCAGTGCCAAGGCAGCAGGGGATAATAAAGATAAAAATAATACAATAACAACAGCTAACATGTATTGAAGGCTTATTTATGTACCAGACATTGTGCTAAGCACTTTACAGGCTTTATCTAATTTGTTCCCCAGAAGGCCTCTATAGGGAAGTTACAACTGATATCCCCATTTTACAGCTGAGGAAAACAGGCTTGCTTAGGACAGCTAGCATGTACTGAGTACTCACTGTCCTCCAGGCCCTGGTTGGAGTTTTCTACATATCATGTCAATGACCCTCTGAGCTTAGCAACACTATTGGTGCCACTTTACCGAGGAGGAAACTGAGGCTCAGAGAGGTTCAGTAACTTGCCAAAGTGTCACAGGCAGCAAGCAGAACTTGGCCAGGAATTCAGGTCTGTCTGACAGCAAAGCTTATACTCTTGGCCCCTACACTTTGCCGCCTCCTTTCTCTTCTGTATTTTTCTCCATCTCCAGTAGCACCCACAGCACATACAACTCCCTCCCCCACCGAAGCTCACTCCCAAGATCAGACACATAGTAGGACAATGGCTTCCCAGTGGCTCTAGTAGTAAAGACACAGGTTCCATCCCTGGGTCAGGAAGATCCCCTGGAGGAGGGCACAGCAGCCCACTCCAGTATTCCTGCCGGGAGAATCCCATGGACAGAGGAGTCTGGCGGGCTGCGCTCCGTAGGGTTGCACAGAGCTGGAGGCGGCTGAAGTGATTGAACATGAACACACGCACAGGACAGTGGGGAAAGAAAAGCCAGAGCTGAGACTCTCATTCTCTGCCCAGGCCCTCACCCTTTCCACTGTCACTCCCTGCTGAACCCGTCCAGCCTGTGTGCTCACTGTCCCCTCACCCCCACGGCCAGCCTCATTCTGAGGAGACGCTGTGTACAGGCAAAGCGCCCCTTTAGGCTCCCAGAGCACATAGATATTGTGCTTGGCTCTGCAGCTCCTCACTTCTGAGACTCCAGTTGCTTTATTGATACTAACTTAACACATCCCCCACTTCCCCACCCGACCCGGCCCAGTCTGACGGGCAGAAATCTGCTGCCTGGGCACCACCCTGACCTCTCTTTTCCTCTTTCATTATCCTCTCTGGGCACCAGGGAGCCAGCACCAAAATTAAAACAATAACTAAGCCCGAAGTGGACCCAGCAGCCCCCACTCCCACCCAAGGGAGGGAAAAAAGCCACAAAAACACCTGGAGAGGAGAATAATCAATGGAAGGGGAGGGGTGACCCACTCCCAGGCCAGCAGGCCCCCACCCGCCTTAACCCTTTATCCCCTGCACTGAACCAGGATTCCCAGACCCCATCCTATAAAGAAGCAGCAGCTCCTAGCAACTGTTCAGTCATTTAATGCTTTGGGGTTTGAATAAAGAAATCTGGGACAGTGAGGTGCCCAGAAGCCCACAGTTAAGAAGGACTAAGAACCCTAGAAGCCAGTGTTACCATAAACAAGAAGTACCTTCTTGGGCAAATTGCTGGAGAATTGGTTGATCACTTATTTAGTGGTGTGTGTCAAATGCTTTATAAAGTGCACTACCTTATTTGATCCTCACAACAACCACACCTGTAGGCACTTTTGCTCCTATTTTTCAGATGAAGAAACTGAGACTAAAATGAAATGACTTGCCCAAGTTTATCTCAGCTAGTAAGTGGCAGAATCAAGCTTCAAACTTCTACTCCAGACTCTGTTTTCAGAGCCTACAACTTAACCATCTGGCTGAGCTTTCTGCCTGGACCTTTTCCCTGTGCTACTGGAGTCTGGGTAGGCAAGTAGGCTCAGTTCAGGAATCTTCTGGTTTCAATCTCACTGAAAGGCATGGAAGGAATGGAGATCAGTGAAGGCAGGACCCAGGTCTAGCCCTGCTGAGGCCAGCAGAGGGGGCTGCTGTAGTTGAGGTCAAGTGCAGGAGAGGGAAGCTGGAAGTGCCTATCCCAGGAAAGCAAAAGTGTTCCACAGGGCTCCCCATGCACCCTGCCCCCTGCAATGTCTATGGGCCAGCTGCTTCAGCGCAGGGTGCCCTTCCCAGGGGAGGAGGAGAGGCAGAGTTAGCCCTGCTGAACTGTCCTAACTGTGGAGCTCTACACAGAGGACCTCCCCTCCTCATCTTTCTGCCCTACGAGTCTTCCAGAAAGAGTATCTCAGCTACTCCATCCACCCCACAGCAGGATACCCATATCCCCTAACAGGCCCCACTGCCCCACCCCAACACACTCCAGCTTCTCGGCATCTTCTTTTTTAAAAAATATGTGTTTATTTATTTAGCTGCACTGGGTCTTAGTCGCAACAAGTGGGATCTTCAGTCTTCATTGCAGCATGTGAACTCAGTTGCTTGGCATATGGGATCTTGTTTCCTGACCAAGGATTGAACTTGGACCCCCTGCATTGGGAACTTGGAGTCTCAGCCACTGGACTACCAAGGAAGTCCCTCTCAGAGTCTTTTGACTGTCCACTTACGTTGTCATTTTTCACTTTAATTCTGCTGACATAAGAACAGAACTTTTCCAAAGGCACTATACCAGAAAACTGAAAGAAAGATGAGAAAAACTAACTCTTATGTTTAGGCATTGTTCTAAGGACTTTGCCTAAAACTTGCACAACAATCCTTAGAGATAGGTACCTACCCCTGTTCTACAGACGGAGGGAAGGAGGGCCTGGGAACTCATAAACTGAAGCTGGGAAATGACATAGCTGGGATTTGAATCTAGGTAATTTGCCCTTTTGTAACACTACTTTTTTCCCCCAAAAAAGAAAATCTTCAAATTCTTTATTCTGCATTGGATTGTAAGTTCCCTAAGGGCATTCTTGCCCATCTTTGCATTCTTATAATAGGGTAAAACATAGGGTACATGTGCGTGCTCATGCTCAGTCATGTCCAACTGTTTGTGACCCAATGGACTGTAGCCCATCAGGCTCCTCTGTCTATGGAATTTTCCAGGCAAGAATACTGGAGCGGGGTGCCATTTCCTATTCCAGGGGATCTTCAAACCTGTGTCTCTTATGTCTCCTGGATTGGCAGGCGGATTCTTTTCCCCTAGGGTCACCCAGGAAGCCCTAAACATACTGGGACCTCCACAAAAGTGCACCCAAGGAATTCTAAGAAAATTAAAGGCCATGAGGGCTGCCTGTCACACCCCACAGGGAGATAGCCTAATGCTCTCAACCTTGGCTGTCCTGGGTGCTAGATCAATCATGCTGACTTCCCAGTCAGAAGTAGGCTGAGCCAATTAGGAGAGCCAGGTCTGATGAGGTCTTCAGGCCTTTCCATAACTCTTCCCATTGCCTCACTGGTCTCCCTTGACTCTCTGGGTACTGAACTAGTCTTGGCATCTAAGTCCTCACAGTCCCCCAGATTCCTGCCTCTACCTCCCTCCAAAGACTAGTCGTGAGGACCCTTCATGGCCCTGACCTTCAGAAGTTTTGGCTCCCTTTGCCCAGTTCTCTCCATTCCGCCTTTGGTCCTGGAGCATATTTGTGGTGAGGGTTGGCTCTGCCCTTGGGAAGCTTAGCTCCCTCACACCGTAACCTGGTTTCAAGCTGTCCTAAGGACAGATGCCCTGGTCCCAGGAGTCCATCCGCTGCACACCTGCCCCCTGCCCACAGCTGACCAAAGACTTTCCTTTGCTACCCCCTCAACACAGCCCTCTTTTGCTCTGTTCCTGACGTGTTCCTCCAAATCCCCACACTGCCTCCCGTGACCCACTTAGAATCCTAACTCTCCAGACTTAAAATAGAAAACACTCAACAGAAGCTTTTACACTTCCCGCTACCAGCTGAATAAAGGCTATGTCCTTAGCAAAAACAATAACCGCCTATTACTAACAATAGTTACCCACCAATTCAGCACCTATGGCCGTTCATTTGCTCAGCTCTCCCCAAGGCACTTCCTACCTGTATTCAGACTGTGTAAGTGCCTGGGTGTCTCTCTGGGTGTGGGACTTGTGTGTGACATTGTTCTGGGAATGGCTATTGTGTACTATGCTTTCTCTTCTCCTTGGGAAAATCTCTGAAGTGGCTGCTGGCCCTGGACTCATCTGTAATCTGGGGCATTGATCGGGGTTCATTGATAGCTGATTGTTTTCACATGTGACTCAGTCACATTCCTCTAATCTCCATCCTTCTGCTCAGTTTGCATGACAAGAAGCGGCCTCAGTGGGGAGAGGTCGCTCACCTCTGACCAGGATATAATTGGAAAAAGAAGGTCATTGCTGCCTTTGCTTCTGGGGCAGATCAGCTTCGTTCCATTTGTGTCATGAGCTCTTGCCAGCACACACTCTCAATGACATGGAGACAATGGCTGTGCCCCACAATGGAGCCCACAGAGATGTGCTCAACACAAATCACGAGACCCACGCTTGCTCTCATCAGGACAGGCATGTACGACAACACACACACAACAGGGGCTCTCAACCTGAGGATAACATCAATGACACACAGGACAACACGTGACATCTACACATAGAGGACACGCAAAGAGATGCATAAAACAATGCTTACTGATGACACAGGTACCCAATGACATATACACACAGTGAGACACATATTGACATTTTGATGAGGGCAAAGAGCCCAGGCTGAGCTACCATACCAAACAGGAAAAAAATGTTCAATAGTCATTCCTTTCTTTGGGCAATGCCCATATGGGAATATGTCAGAATTACCTGGAGAGCTTTGAGAAAGTGCATGTTTCCAGGAACCCCAGCAGGCCCATACACACCCTTTACAATATGAATGCATGTGGATCGACAGGTTTGTGTTGAAAAGCTCCCTCAAGTAATTCTGATATGCCCCCAGGTTTAGAACCATTGAACCAGGCTCCCCTCTACTGGGTGGCAGAATTTGCCAGTAGGGGTGTAGGGCTGTATTTTATTTTCTCAGTTTGGGAAGGGACAGGCAGGAGCTGAGAAAAGGATTCGCCTACAGCCGGAAGATTAGGGGCTAAACAGTGGCCAGGCATCGAAAGAGTTAAAACTGGGCATTGATCCCGGCGACCTTGGCTGGCCTCGTTAGCGCCCGCACAGCACACACAGAAGGACCCTTCGCGCGGGGACTGTCCCAGAGACTCGCCTGCGCTGCGCCGTTGGGTTGCGAAGGCCCAAAAATCCCACACCGCTTCCGAAGTCAGCTGCAGCCTTGGGTATCTTTGGGGAACCCTGGTTAGCCCCTGGTCCGGTGATCCAGCCCCCGAGGCACTTCCCCGTGCCATGCTGGGCACTGTAAAAATCAGAAAGTTGCTTCTGTTCGGGGCCCCGGGAGGGGCCGAGCTGCCCTACTCCCAACCCGGCCTCGCAGGGAGGCCTCCGGGAAAGGACAGAGGGCACCGCGCGGGGACCGTGCGTCGGAGGCGGCGGGTCATTTGAGCCCCAGCGAGGTGGCGCGGAGATCTGCGGGGACAGCACAGGGTCGCGCCGCCCCCTGGCGGCTCAGTGGCAGAGTTGAGGCTGGGGGCGGGCGGCAGCGGGGGTCTGGCCGCTCCGGGACAGGTTCCTTGTTCCCAGAGACGAGCGGGGGAAGGATGTTGAAAAGACGCCCCCACGAAGACTGTCCCGTCCCCCCTCACTTCCGCTCTCCCTCTGTCCCTTTCTCGATTTTATCTCTCTTCCTTCTCCCCCCATCTCGCCCACTCTTCCTGCCCTTCCCCCTCCCGTCCTCACTCCCTCTCCTACCCACCCCCCTTCCTTTCTCTCGTCCTTCGCCCGCCTCCTCCCGCCCCCGCGGGGCAGCGCCTGGGTGCGCCCGCTTGGCAGTTAGCCCATTAGATCTCGTACTATTGATCCGCTTCTGAGCTGAAGCTGACAGCCCCCCACCCCCTTCCCGTTCTCTCCTCGACCCCATTCCTGTCCGCCCCCCCATCTCCAGGCGTTCCTGCCCTGTGCCTTCCCCCCTACTCAAACCCCCACGCGGGCTGAGCCGAAGTCTCGCCCTCACGAAGGACAAGAACAAATGTAATTAATGCGACTAGCGAGGGGGGTGAGCCCCTACCCGCACAGGCTCGAGCCGGGGTCCCAGCGGTCCGCCCCCTGCCCGCCGCCTCCCTCCCGCCCCCACGCTCCCCGCCCCCTGGAGCGGGAGCATTTGGGTTGAGCTGCGCCTGCCCTATAAATCCACATATAATTCTCGCCTTTCCTGTTCAGCTAAGGAAAATAAACGTGTAAGGCTGTTTCTGGGAGCCCAGCTCAGGGACCGCTCTAAATTCTCCTCTTATTGAGTCCGGGTTGGAAATCATTCAGTTCGGCGGCGCGCCCCCACCCTCCGCACCCTCTAGCCCGCCGCAAGCCCGCTCCCGCGCCCGCCGCGCACACGCACGCGCGCACACGGGAGGCAAGAGCCGGGTATATAAATATCTCCAGCTCTCCCCATAGCCGGGCAGATTTATTCCGCTGCCAAGCCTGCAGAAAATTGACTTGTTCATGGAGGCGGCTATTGACACATCACCGGGGGGAGGGTTAGGGGAGAAAGCAGTGGAGCCGGCGCCCCTCCATTATACGTTAATGTAATCAGCAGTGTGCGAAATGACTGCGCGGAAAATAGCATCACTGACATTTATATTAGAGGATATTGATGGCAGGAGCTGTGACCGCATCACTCTGCCTCCCGTTTCCACGGATTGACACAGGAGCCTCTTGTTGGCTCCATCCACGCTCGCCTCCCCTCCCCCCGCCCCCTCCCTCGCCTTCTCTCCCTCTCTCCACCCACTGTCTCTCTCCTCGCCTCTCCCCCACCCTCCCACTTCACTCTTCCAGACGCTCATTTTCCAAATAATTCTTGAGCACCTACTGGGTGCCACGTGCAGGGTCTCTCCCGCGCGCCCGTCTCTAGGTTTCTCCCTTTCTTCCCAACCATGCCCTTGCCCTCTTTCTCCCTTCTCCCCAGCTTTGCCTCCCCCTCCCCCTTCCCTGGCTCGGTGGTTGGACCGCTGCTGTCAGAGCAGATAGATAATTGAAAAATGGGCCTCACCTTTGCAGCCAGCAGGAGTGGTTCAGGCAGTTACGGCCGGGGTTACCTACTCCATCTCAGGCCCAGACTCCAAAAGAGATTCTGAGGAAATTGGATTTTACATGGATGTTTTATTCGGGCAGAGGCTTTAGTGTATATAAATACAGCCGAGGAGGCCTTGACGGCAAGGATGAGTGAGGCGAGACAATCCCGCATGGGACCTGGAGGCTCAGGGGAGGCAGACAGGCCATGTGCTCAGCTCTGGGTCCCAGACCTGGACATCGGCGCATTTCCTCCTCAGCATCTGAGACTAAAAGAGGTTACTGCCTCTGAACAGCTCCTCAAAAGCTGCCTTGGGAATTTTAAAAGTGTGTGATTGTTGACAGGACCATGTACTGAGAAAAGGAGGAAATATACTCAAGAAGTTTGAGGACTGATTCAGTAAATATTTATTGAACCCTTAAATTGCGAGGTATTGTGTTTGGGGCACATGAGTATGTTAGACACGGCTGCTGATTTCAAGGACAATTTGGAGAATGATAACCTGGGGTTTCGGGTTAGGGACAAGGAAGGGGAAAGGTGTAGAAGTGGGTACTGAGATCACTTCTCTGATCATCCAATCACCTGAGAAGCCTGGATGAAGAAGCAGAAGGGAAGCGGGTCAAGCTGGGGGATGGAGAGTCCTACCAGCTCTCCAGTCTCTCTGTCCTGGGCTGGTCAGCAGAGCTTCTGGGAACATTTTAGACAACTGTAGTCACCAAATCTATAGGCAAGGTCACATCCAAAATGTTTGCAGGGAATCTGATGAAACCCTTCGGAGGGCTTGGGTGTTAGATCATCAAGGAGCAAGGTGAGGCCTTCCATAGAGACCAGCTGCAAGGCATGAAGAGGGCCTGAGTGAGAAACCCTTAGTGGGAGACCTAAATTGAAGGTACGTGAGCCAGTGGGGGGCCATCAGACAACAAGGGAGGTGAGCTGTGGGTGTGGGAAGGAGGGAGTAGATGTTTGGGGGCCTAGAATAAGGAATCCTCCAGTGTTTGAATGCCCTGGTCCCTATAGGAAGGCCCCTGTTTCAGTCTTTTCTGTGCCTGGTCTGATCTCTGATTAGAGTCTATGTGGTTGACAGCTGTAGCCCAAATCATTTTCGTTTCTTGAAAGAAGAGCTCATGAGCCAACCCATGATTGAAGGACTGGTATTAAGGTGAGTATAACCAGGCTGAATGATCACCGAAGGGCCAGGGGATCCTTCTGGGCTCAGAGCAGAGACGACAGCTGCCTTATCCCAGCCACATCGCTGAGAACTGGACCAGTCCTCCCCCAGATTCCAAAGCCCCCCTTCTTCTCCACAGCCACATTGTTCTACTGTTACATCATCAGCCTGCAGGGGCAGGACAGGTGCTGGATAGATCATGGCCATCCCTCCAGCTGCCCCACACACATCCCAGACACTTCCACGTGGCATCTGGGAGCTCCAGTCCAACTCTAGGATGGGAATACTCTGGGGTAACTGCACTTCCTGTCTGACTTCTATTAGCATCTTTCCTCTCTCCTGTGGATTACATTCACTCTGACAGCCTTGAGTCAGACACCCTTCCCAGCTATCAGGAAGCCAGGCCGCTCCCACTCACCAGCATTACTTATACCTCCTCCTCACCTCTGCTCTCAGAGAACCACACGAACTCATGTCTCCACCCCTCAGGTCTGATCCTGGTTTTGTCTTCCCTTCCTTGTGACTCATTTGACAAAAGATTCTGTGTCCTGAGATTCTGGTCTTATGCCTAGTCTAGAAACCTTGAATAGGTTGGTGATGAGAATATGAGTGTGTGTGTGTGTGTGTGTGCATGTACCTGCGCTCACTTGGGCATTGCATGCCCATGGCACAGGGGACATCATTCGTGGAGCAGGACTTGGTCCCACCCTGCCTTCCAAATTAGGGAACTGACATGCAGAAGGAAAATGAAGGAGCAACCGGGGAAGTAATCTTCCACAGCAGGAATGGGATTCTGGGAAGTCATTCTTCCACGATCATTTGCTCAGTAAGCTATCAGAGAGGATCCAGTGACATGCGCGGGGGGAGAAGGTACTGGAAACAGCCATGTAAGACTCAGCCATTCATTGTGATTCAGAGCCTGTCTATTCCTTCTCCCTATGTGAGAAGGCAGCTGGAAACAGGGCTCAAAGGAGAAAGGACCTTTGAAAGATAGAAAGCCTGTTTCCAGGAGGCAAAGGAAGCCATTAGGAGCTGGAAGGAGGAGGTCTGGTTTGAGAAGCCAGGCTTCACAAAAGTGCATTTCCAGTCTTAGCAACAAAGCCAGTGTTAGCGATGCAACTATGGTGAGAATCAGCTAAACCCTCTGGAATTCAGATCTCTCATTGGTTAAAAAAAAAAATGGGGGTGTCCTTTTCAGCTCTAATTTCTGATTCTAAACTGGTGAATGAATATGTTTGGAGAGCCCAACTTGGGATGAAAGAAGGAAGTTTACAGTTAAAGATTGAGACTTACAAAAGGGATAAAGAAAGATAATTGTGGGGCCAGTGGTCTGAAATGTCTCAGAAAACTCTTTGGGGGTTGAGAACCTGTTGGAGCCAGGACAAGTACAGAGCAGGAAAGTGGACCAGGTTTGGGCAGAGGGGAGGCAGGGATAGATCCAGAAAGCAGTGCCCCCTAAATTTGTCTCAAGCCGATTCTCTGCTTAGAATTCAGCTGGTACAACCCAGAGATCCAAGTAACCTGGAAGCTATTAATTCAAATGACAGGAATCTGTGCATTCTTCTATGTTTTGTACTTCGGAGAGTAAGGGGTTAGTTTGTTTCTCTGGAGTTACACAGTCTCTCTGAAACTATGAAGTTTCCTAGTTGAAAAATGTTGTTATAGCATCACGGTAAAGAACCCGCCGGCCAACGCATGATACACAGGAGATGCGGGTTCGATCCCCGAATCGGAAAGATCCCTTGGAGAAGGGAATGGCAACCCACTCCAGTATTCTTGCCTGGAGAATCCCATGGACAGAGGAGCGTGGCGGGCTACAGCTCATAGGGTCGCAAAGAGTCGGACACGACTGAAGGGACTTAGCACGCAGGCACTCACGAGCTATTAGGATAGAGACGGGATCAAGGCGCCCCTAGTGGCAGAGCCTGGTGATTGGCATCAGCAGTACCGCTTCAAGACGGTGCAGAGGCTGCAGGCAGACTGAAGCAACCGAAGAGAGGCGGTGGGGGCACTGTAAGTAACGGATACACCACCAGCCCTTCCCGTCTTGGCTCGGAAGAAACAGGACAGGTGACCCGGGAGGCTTTGCAGCCGAAAGCCGCCTTAGAAGATAATCCCCAGAGGGAAAAGACTAGAAGCCCAGAGCAAAGGAAGCTAGGAGCCAGCAGGCAGGGGAGGAGAGAGAAGAGGGGAGGGAAGATATCCGTTTCCACGGATGTGCCTTGGCCCCAGCCCAGACAAAGAGGGGCAGATTTTCTGTCTAGTCCCAAGCCCCTGCATCTGCCACCTTGTTTACCTCGTGCCTATTTATAGTTGCAGGCTCCAAGCCCGGCATGGGACTCTGCAATTTATGTGACTATAAACCTCCAAAGGGCACTGAACGCTGGCAGGGCATGGATAAAGACAGGGGCAGGCCTCTCAAGGTCAGAATGGCCACCCTCCCAACCCTGTTGACCTTACACTCCACTAAAGGGCAAGAGGTCATAAGACTAGGCTCAGGCAAAGAAGCCATGGGTGGAAAGTCACAGTCATCTCTTTGCCTCTTCCTGCCCTGAGCTGGTTCAGTTTAGGATTGCAAGTAAGTTAGAGAGGACCTATTTGGTTTGGTTTTCCTTTGGGAGGTCATTGGGAAGCTCCGTGTGGGAGGATGGATCTCATTAGGGGATGACTGATTTTGGAGAGAGTGGATGAATCTAGCCTTCTGGGAGGGAGGGGAAAAAGGAGCTCTGCCACCCAACTCTCACCTGCCCATCCTCTTAACATCAGAAGGGAAGAAAAATCCTGATGGCTCAGACAGTAAAGAATCTGCCTGCAATGTGAGTTTGATCCCTGGGTTGGGAAGATCCCCCGGAAAAGGACATGGCAACCCCCTCCAGTATTCTTGCCTAGAGAATTCCATGCGCAGAGGAGGCTGGCAGGCTACAGCCCATGGGGTCCCAAAGAGTCAGACACAGCTGAGCGACTAACACTTTCAGAGTTTTCCTGGCCACTAGCTTCCTTCTGGGAAGGACTTAGGAGGCCTGAGCCAGCCCACCTCTCACTGAGGACAGGGTATGCTGGTCTACCAGCGCCTGGGCCTCTGATCACCATGGGATTCTGCTCAAGCAGAATGGCCTGAAGCCTTCCCTATAGAGGCAACCACTACTTGGCCTCTGGCTGACCGTCTACTTCTTGTCTCTCTCCATTGCCTGATACCCTCCAGCCCCCTCATGTGTTCTCCCCCCACTGCTTCCCCCAGAAGTACCCCACACTGTGCATGCCAGCCCTGCTCCCTCTGCTATCCCAGCCTCCTGATGTGCCCTCCCCCTCAAACCCTCTGCACTAGTCTCCACCCCATGATTTATCACAGAAATATGGAGGCTGGACATAGCTCAGCTCTGTGTGTGCATGTGTGTGCGTGTGTGTGTGAGTGTAAGGATGTCCTGGGTAAGTGGACAGTTGCAAATCATAGGCCAAATGGGTATGAACATGAAAGAGAAGAGAGACCCAAAATGACCTTCTCCTCAACTGTTTTGTTATTTTCTCATCAATCTCTGGTCTGCTGGATAAACCTGAGGGCTTTTAGAGGGGAAGTGCCTCCTTAGAGCCCGTGTGACCCTGTGGCCATTTCTGATCCTGCTCTGGCCTTCCCCTCCCCGCCACCCTTTTGGGGCTCAGCTGCCTCAGGACTGGACTAAACCTGGTGGGAAGTAAGCAGAGCTGGGGTCAGGGGTTGCCCAGCTGGGATCAACCCACCAGCAGTGGGAGGGGCACTGAAAGATAATGAACCATCAGTTAATGTGGACTCCCTCCCGCCTGGGCCTGGCCTTGGTTTTGGCCTCAGAGAAGGATTGGTCTCTGGGTAAAGTAAGACTCCAGGGAAAGGAAGATGTCCTGAGGTATGGGCCAATTCTCAGACCTGTTCCTCTGTCCTCCTTTCCCATTGCAGCCCATGGGGTATGTGAATGAGTGAACCAAGTCAAAGTCCTTTCTTCCTCTAAAGAGGGGAGTCAGGGAATGGAAGAGATTCCAGAGAGTCCCTTTTTGCTCACCCTTTTTTCTCTCATGCCTTCTGTGGGGTGAGGGTGGGGGAGTCTGGGAGACGGACGTCAGGGGTGAGGACGATGTCCGAAGACATGGGGAGAAATCAGGGACCTGGGTGGGGATGGGGTTCAATGGAGAGGAGCCAGGAGGAGGGGCTGGGAGGAGGACAGAGCTGGTCCTCTTGCCCTCTCCCAGAGGGAGGCAGCAGAGGACCATGGGAATTGCCCCAACCAGCAATCAGCATTTGTACAATTCCAGTCTATGCCCCTCTGCTAGAGAGAGATTTGGGGATGTCAGCCTGTTTTTGATTTGCCCCCCACAAGGCCCTCTATTCATTCCTAAACAGGGAATCCTCTCCTCCTTGTCTAGAGCTTAGAAAATATACCTTTTTTCATTCCTCCACCTCCTCAGCCTCCCCAATTCCCTATCTCCCTTGGAGACCAAGATCCAGCCCTGAGTCGCCACCCTGAAGAGGCCCAGTCTATCTGAGGGAACTTCTCTGAGCCTGCAGGGCCATGCCCAGATTTTCCAGTCTGAGTGTCAGTCTTCCCTGGGGAGTTTTGAATGAGGGTCAGGCACACACACTCCTAAAGTCTCTTTTCTCTTACCCGCATTTAGGCACTCACCAGGCCCACTTACCTGGAGGACCAAGTTGACCTGGAGATGCACAAGGACAGCAGCTGGGTGGAGGAAATCGGAGGTGTGACCTTGAGTGAGCTGAAAAACCAAAGCCTCCCAGGCTAGAAACCCTCTCCCTCCTGCCAGCGTGGCATCTCTCAGCTTGGTTGGAAGCTGGGGGCAGGGGACAGAGCACAGATGGGTGGGGAGAGCACTGATCAAGGAAACTAACATCTCATTTGCTGGCAACTTAAAGTTAGGGAACTAGAAGGAACCCAGAGTCCTCAAAGTTACACCCTGGGGCAGAGAGACCATCTCCTAAGGGGCCACTTGGGCATGGGGTAGAAGGAGCTAGAGACAAAATGGCCTTGGATTGAGGATGGTCTTATCCAAAACGAAGGTAAGACTGACCAGATTTTTCAAGAAGAAAGAGGGCCAAAGAGTTTCTTTTGAACCCTTATTCAGGGGTATGGGTGCCTGAGAGAATTGAAGACCTGAACTCTGGGGAGCGGATCTAGGATCTAACAGAAAGGAGCGCATGTGTTTGTAAACCAGTACAGCAACAGAGAGGCAAAGTGGGGAAGTGGCAGGATGGCACTTTTCTCTCTCACCCAGTCTCCTGTTGTTGCTTCTAAGAAACCTGGGGCTCAGAGCGCCCATGATATAAGGCAGCTGGCACCTTTCAGATGTCCTAGCCTAGACCTGTTGTTCAGACAGGGAAGGAGAAGCACAAAGAGGAAAGGGAGGCCCCAGTTCCCAGACTGTACCAGTGTCTTCAGTCCTGCTTGGCCATCTACCAGCTTCGTTCTCAGACCCCAGATAAACTTATCCGGTGGAACCTCACGCTGATCTATCTTCCCATAGATTTGTTCCCAGATCAAGTGGGTGGGTGGGTGCCCCCTGCCCAACCCACCCCCTGCTGCTCTAGGTTGAGATCCTTCCGGGTCTGGCAGAGCAAGGAGCCCTGGTTGGGAAATCTCCCTTCTCATTCCTCTTCCATACTGGGGTTTCTTTGGGGCTCCCTCTGCAGCTTGACATGTCACTGTCTGTTAAAATGTCTTGCCCACTTTGCCTCTCCTCCTTTCTTCTCCTACCTTCTCCCTACCGCTCCCCCCCCAACCCTGGCCAATCCCTCCCCTCGACAGAGCCTCTGAACTGCTGAAATGAATCTCTGAAGCTCGTGCTTCTGGCCCGTGTTCCTGGTAATTGAGTTGTGGTCCCTGGTTGTGATGGGGATGGGGGGGCGGGTAGTAGCTGCCTGTGGTCCAGGCCTCCTCCCACCATGCACAGGCTGGCTTAGCCAACCCCACTGGGATCCAGCAGAGAGGGTGAGGAGGAGGTGGTGAGGCTTCCTCTTCCCCAGTCTGCCTTCTCCAGCTCTTTGCCTCCCCCTCTCCCCCTCCCTGCTTCATCTCCAGCACAAATCACATGGTGACAGCCCCATCCAACCTTTGGGGAAGGGTTTGTAAATGTGTCTTCCTTAGCTCTGATCTCCAAATTGTTCCTTTTATTGCATTTGTCACGGTGAAGATTAAAGTCCCTGGGTGGCCTGTACCACAAATCACAGAGTCTGCTCAGGGAGCAACTGCAGGTTGGGAACTGATGGAGAGGTCTGGGCCCTGTTACCACCTGTATGTGTGTGTGTGTGCACTCACAAGCACACACTTCTATCTGTGCTGTGGATTTGTACCCAGGAACAGAAAGATGTGTCCTTAATGTTGTCATTCTAAGCTGTTGGCCCCCTTTATAGCACAGCTTGTGACCTCTTCCTCCGGGCTGTCTTCCAGGATCACCCTACCTATTCCATGGTGAGCATCGCTGTCTCTCCTGTATCTTCTATTAGGCAGGAGGGGAAGCTATGTTCACATCACAGATATTTCAAAATAGCCTTCTGGGTCTCTGGCCACATCAGTCTCTAGATCCCATCTTGGCAACACTCTGAATGGGTCAAGGGCATCTAGACCCAAAGCCCCCAAAGAACAGCTGACCTTACCCTGCCCCAGCACCCTTAGACTCTGACATTTTTTCTCATCCTGGGACATAACTGGGTTTAGAGGGGACACAGCTAAGATAGAGGAGACCCAGCTGAGGGACCCAAAGGACAAAAGCTCCCTGGTACACACGCACTGAAAAACAGTCCCTTTCCTTTCCTCTTACGAGGTAGGCTTCCTGCCTGTCCCTCATGCACATTCATAACATTCAAATTTATGCCGTAATCTCCGCCGCTCCATATGTATGAGCCTTTGATGGGTGTTTGGGTTTATGGGATGCACCCAGCCCTCCGTTCCCTCGCCCGCCCACCGCCTCCAACCACTGCAAAGTCGCTCGTACATAATTGACATCGGCAGATTCTTTCATTATACAAGATTTAGCATCTGCTCGGGGATCGCTCGCTCCTCACTCACTATAGATGACTTTTCCCTGCGTTTCCTATTATCAATTCAAATTAGCCCCATTTCCCCACCGACCAGTGCAGCGTTTCCACTTGACAGTGAGGAAACAGCGAGGCTGTAATGGGCTTCTCAATTATTTAGGCCCAGTTAGGCCAGGACCCAGAAGGCCTCAACAAGGGGGTATGCAGAGGTGGGGTCACCATAGCAGGGAGAATAGGGTCACCACTACTTCATCTCTGTCTGGCCTTCTTATAGCCTTGCACCCTCACTTTCCACCCTGGGGAAGGCTTCCTCTCCCATCTGGGTCTCTAAGGGGTGGGCTAGTCCCTTGCTGTCCACCCACTACTCAGCAGCAGCTTTTCTCCCTGCATCCCACCTTCCCCATCTCTCATTCCATCCATATTGGCTCCACATGTGTACCTAATGGACTACCAGCATAAACCAAAGAAGAGGTATTAGCAGCAGCCAGGCTCTGACCCTCTCCCCTTAAGATGTCTATCTTCAAGTGCATCTCTGTGAAGATCTGAGGTGGTGGGTTAGGAGTTCAGAGATCACGGCCAAAAAAAGAAACAGGCATCAGGGAAAGACATTGAAATCATGGCATGCAGCCCTAAGAAGAGAGAGAAACACACCCAGAAATGGAGACACGTATGAGAGCCTAAGGGAGCTGACTCTGGGGCTTGGGGAGAAGTCACAGGAAAGCAGAAGGCCTGGGTGAGGCCCTTTTTCAGACCACACTGGCTGTGCAGAGCTGTAATTAGGTCAGTGCTGCCCACCCACTGGTCTGACTAGTCCAGGCCTGGTCTCCTGTAGTAACTCGTGGGCCCCCTGAGCCCACTAAATGGCATAAGTACAGGGCAGTAGCTCCAAGTCAGCGAGGTACTGAGCCTAGGTCCTGGTTCCAGTCAACCCATCTCAAGGTGGGGGGGCCTCCCTCACCCATCTCCTTGGTCCCTCCCCTCTCCCCTCCAGCCCCCAGCTCCTCCCCTTCCCCAGCCCAGATCAGCTTCCAAGGACAGATGTGGGGGAGAGGAGGCGGCAAGCAGGGTCTGAGAGGCTCTGGGATTAGAGGGGTCTTTCCCATGCTTGGCTTCTTCAGAATCAAAGAATTCCTCCATCTGATTGGATTTATCCTAAGTCACAGGCGTGTGGGACCTTCTTTCCCTCAGCAACAGCTGGAAACAGCCCTAAATATGATTAATTAGTGCTGTAAAAAGTCCCGGACACAATTAAGATTTATATGTGTGTGTGTGTGTGTGTGTGTGTGTGTGTGTAGAGGGGTCAGGAGTGGGGGAGTGGGGTGGATTACCAGCTACGTCTAGGGCCCTCCAAGGAGAGTAGAATGACATTTCCTCAGAGACATTCCTCTGACATCCATTTCAGGCAAGGGTCATTTTATCTGGCCTCCAGCTTCTGAGTAGATTAGCCCCTTTCCCTGTCCCAGGGGTGCTACTTGATTTTCTGCTTTATTCTTTGATAAGGGGGGAGGCGAGTGGTTTCTGGGGCAGGTGCCTCATCTCTCTTCCCTCCACCACAAGCAGAATGTCCTCTGCCAAACCTCAGTTCCTCTTGCTGGGTCATTCTAGGGATCAGGGACATATGTGCAAATCTCAACATAGCTCCTTAGATACAAGCCCAGAGGGATGTAAAATAGGAACCTCAGAGGAAGCTGAATAAATGAACTGCCAGCCAAGCTTCCTGCCCTGGGAGATATCTCACTTTCATCCTCTAAGACAGGATAGAGGTCATCTCTTTGGACTCCCCCCTCCCCACCACCCCCACACCTCTAAGATGACAAAAGCTTATTCAGTGGGTCCTCTCCTGCCTCTTCTGTGATTTGGGTAATTGTTCCCAAAGATGTGGACATCTCAGCTTTGATAAGATGCTAGTGATGATCCATGTTATTTACAATCCTGAAAGGGAAGGAGACAGGAGCACAGACAATTCCCTCCAGTGAATCATCTGAAAATCAGTTCTCAAGAATCTTTGAAGGAGCACTTGATTTTAATTTATTTTCTTTATTACAATGGATCGATAGGCTGTTTTACTGAGATAACTGAGCCCAGGAAGTGGTTGCCTAGGTTCTGGCACCGATGGCCAAAGATGTAATAGACCAGAGGAGTGTGGAAAAGTCCCAGACTTGGCATCTCCTCTCAGAACCCTTACAGGGTTAATGGCCTGAGTGCCTGGGGCCTCTGCTTTATGGCTGAGTCCCCAGCGGAGGGATCTAGGAAGGCTCAGAGCCGCTGAGTGGTCTTTGGGAGAGCGCCACCACGTATACTGATGGAGTTTATAACAAGCAGGGACCTACACCACTGGGACTGTAATTCATCATCCTGATATCAAGGCCAAGGAGTATGTGGACACTGCTTATCAATCCTCGGCCCCGATACAGGCTCTACCATAGGAGTCAACTGTGTGGTGCACTCCCCCACCATTTCCATTTACACCCTTTGGGCTTTACAGGGTATCACCATCAGGGAGAGAGGGAAGTGGGTGCAATGGGGTGAGCAACAGACTTGGGTCCCAGTGGGCAAAACAAGGAGAAGGCAGAGGGTGGGAGATCAGCAAGAAGTGGGCAGGAAAGCAAGCTGAGGATGAGCAGCTCCTCTGTGAGTGTCCTATGCTCTGCTCCTTTGGGCCTGATAATGGTATTTACACAGATGGCTCCATGTATCTCTGTAGCTTAGTGTGTCTCTGTATGTGTTGTCTCTCTACTCTTGTGTCAATACTTTGTGACCCTATGGCTAGGGATAAGTGTGTCACCAGAAAGATCAAGAAACTAAGGAGTTATGCAATAGATCAAAATCAGACTTCCTTGGATTTGCTGAGCACAGTATTTGAAACATGAAATTGAATGCCTTTAGGAAAGGCAGTGCCTTTGAGCCACAGATCCCACCACTCCCTATTGCCCTCCACTGGTTGCTTCACTTTTGTATAATCTGCCTGGTACTACAGTCTTGAGTCTGTGGCCACTTGAAAGGAAGGAGATATGCTACTATTGGTCCATGAATTGTCTACTGAATAATTAGTCTCCTTCAGAGACAAAGGTTGGAGTCGAACCACCACCAGATTTCCTGGAAATGAAGTTACTGGGAACCACTTTTTTTTTTTTTTTTTTTCAGAGTCAGGAACACCTTCATTGAAGGAAGGAAACAAGTCTCTTCTTTCTACGAGAGAGAGGTTCAAGATTATACAGGTGGGAATGGAACCCAGGCTGCATCAGTGGGACTCTTTGCACACTGCCTCTTCCCTTTACCAAGTCAGTTCTGAGCTGAGGTAGAGCTGAGATATGAGAGAGGTTGAGGGAGAAAAAACACAGAGACCCTGAGAGACTCATTTCAAGCTGGTGTGTCCTGAACATGGGCCTCTGCCAGAGGATGGAGGAGGGTTGGGATGACACCCTGACGGGATGGTTGTTGGGCAGTCTGATTGCTCAAACAGCCCATTTTGTAGCCTCACAAGAAGGCAGGGCCCCATTCCTGTCCAGTATCATATCACCACCCTGCTCCATCCTCCATCTTTCTGGGAGAAAGGCAAATTTGGGGGCCTAAAGAAGGGTAGACTCTTGTTCTCAAAGCTTTGAAGAGGTAGCGGGGAATGTGTGAGGCTTGATTTGGGTCTGGGGTTAGGACTTGCTCTTTGCTCCTGCTCCACCTTGGTAATCAGCCTTCCAGAACTCTCAGTGGATCCTATAGGGTAAAGCCTCTGGGGGGACCAAAGTAGGATCAGATCTACCCCTGGGATCCCCCATTCAGCCAGCAGCTTCCAGAGTAGGAATCCTGATACAAGCCTTTCATTTGACTTCCAAGAAGCCTAGGATAGAAATGGGGAGGGACTAAAGGGTGCCTTAGAGGTTATGTAAGGGGGTAAGCATTTTGTAGTTATTTATTGAGCATTTATTTTGTGCCAGATATTGGACCGAGTATTCTACATACTATATCTCAATCATCCTCTGAGGAACGTACTTTCTCTTAGTACTCAGATAAAAGAAACTGAAGGTCTAGGAAGTTAAAAGCCACACAGCTATTATGTGGTGAATCTGATTAAATTTGAATTTCAAATAAACAAGTTTGTTGTTTTTTTTAAGCATAAATACCCAAGAAAGCATGGGTACACTTTTGCTAAATTTGTTGTGCATTTGAATTCAATTTGACAGAGCACCCAGCCTTTTCTCTGGCAACTCTAGGGTGGGGCCCAGCCCTGCAACAGTCCCCCAGGAAGCCCTGAAGGAAACAGACCTGAAGTAAAAGGAAATGGCAGGGACAGAGGAGCTTGGAGGCTCTAGTCCAAGGGGTCCGCAAAGGATTCGGACTCGACTTAGTAAACAACAACAGCAAATGGTGGTCTAAGCTTAATAGACTGCTTAGGCTGCAAAGATCTTTTTTTTTTTTTGTACAGTTCTTCTGTGTATTCCTGCCACCTCTTTTTAATATCTTCTGCTTCTGTTAGGTCCATACCATTTCTGTCCTTTATCGAGCCCATCTTTGCATGAAATGTTCCCTTGGAATCTCTAATTTTCTTGAAGAGGTCTCTTGTTTTTCCTATTCTGTTGTTTTCCTCTATTTCTTTGCATTGATCACTGAGGAAGGCTTTCTTATCTCTCCTTGCTATTCTTTGGAACTCTGCATTTAGATGCTTGTATCTTTCCTTTTCTCCTTTGCTTTTCGCCTCTCTTCTTTTCACAGCTATTTGTAAGGCCTCCTCAGACAGCCATTTCACTCTTTTGCATTTCTTTTCCATGGGGATGGTCTTGGTCCCTGTCTCCTGTACAATGTCACGAACCTCCGTCCAGAGTTCATCAGGCACTCTATCAATCAGATCTAGTCCCTTAAATCTATTTCTCACTTCCACTGTATAATCATAAGGGGACACAGAAGAACTGTACAAAAAAGATCTTCACGACCAAGATAGTCACGATAACGTGATCACTGACCTAGAGCCAGACATCTTGGAATGTGAAGTCAAGTGGGCCTTAGAAAGCATCACTACGAACAAAGCTAGTGGAGGTGATGGAATTCCAGTTGAGCTATTTCAAGTCTTGAAAGATGATGCTGTGAAAGTGCTGCACTCAATATGCCAGCAGATTTGGAAAACTCAGCAGTGGCCACAGGACTGGAAGAGGTCAGTCTTCATTCCAATCCCAAAGAAAGGCAATGCCAAAGAATGCTCAAACTACCGCACAATTGCACTCATCTCACACGCTAGTAAAGTCATGCTCAAAATTCTCCAAGCCAGGCTTCAGCAGTATATAAACCGTGAACTCCCAGATGTTCAAGCAGGTTTTAGAAAAGGCAGAGGCACCAGAGATCAAATTGCCAACATCCGCTGGATCATGGAGAAAGCAAGAGAGTTTCAGAAAAACATCTATTTCTGCTTTATTGACTATGCCAAAGCCTTTGACTGTGTGGATCACAATAAACTGTGGAACATTCTGAAAGAGATGGGAATCCCAGACCACCTGACCTGCCTCTTGAGAAACCTGTATGCAGGTCAGGAAGCAACAGTTAGAACTGGACATGGAACAACAGACTGGTTCCAAATAGGAAAAGGTGTACGTCAAGGTTGTATATTGTCACCTTGCTTATTTAACTTATATGCAGAGTACATCATGAGGAACGCTGGGCTGGAAGAAGCACAAGCTGGAATCAAGATTGCCGGGAGAAATATCAATAACCTCAGATATGCAGATGACACTACCCTTATGGCAGAAAGTGAAGAGGAACTCAAAAGCCTCTTGATGAAAGTGAAAGAGGAGAGTGAAAAGGTTGGCTTGAAGCTCAACATTCAGAAAACAAAGATCATGGCATCTGGTCCCGTCACTTCATGGGAAATAGATGGAAAAACAGTGGAAACAGTGTCAGACTTCGTTTTTTTGGGCTCCAAAATCACTGCAGATGCTGATTGCAGCCATGAAATTAAAAGACGCTTGCTCCTTGGAAGGAAAGTTATGACCAACCTTGATAGTATATTAAAAAGCAGAGACATTACTTTGCCAACCAAGGTCCGTCTAGTCAAGTCAATGGTTTTTCCCGTGGTCATGTATGGATGTGAGAGTTGGACTGTGAAGAAGGCTGATCGCCGAAGAATCGATGCTTTTGAACTGTGCTGGAGAAGACTCTTGAGAGTCCCTTATACTGCAAGGAGATCCAACCAGTCCATTCTAGAGGAGATCAATCCTGGATGTTCATTGGAGGGACTGATGCTAAAGCTGAAACTGCAATACTTTGGCCACCTCATGCGACGAGTTGACTCACTGGAAAAGACTCTGATGCTGGGAAAGGTTGGGGGTGGGAGGAGAAGGGGACGACGGAGAATGAGATGGCTGGATGGCATCACCGACTCGATGGACATGAGTTTGAGTGAACTCCGGGAGTTGGTGATGGACAGGGAGGCCTGGCGTGCTGTGATTCATGGGGTCGCGGAGAGTCGGACACGACTGAGCGACTGAACTGAACTGAACTGAACTAGGCTGCAAAGATAGCCCTTTTCTCTCTTGCTGATTGTGGCTGATGCCTCACAGGGCAGGGCAGGGCTTGGAGTCTGGGCTCACCTTCCGCCCCGCCCCCCTCCCAACCCGCTCGGCACTGGAGATGTCAGAGGTCACACCCCTTCATCAATCAGGAGAGATGGGCTGCTCAGTAGCAAGTGGCAGACCATAGGTCTGCACAGCCGGGAACCATGAAAGAAATTTTTAAAATTAAAAATTTCAAGAAATTTGAGATGGCAAAAAGGCACTTAAGCAGTCTTCTCGGGAAAAATTAAAACTCCTGACATTTATTGTCCGGTTTCGCACTGAATTAAACAATGGGGGCGGGGTGGGGTCCATTGGAGAGCCGGTTCAAGGTTTCCAGCCTCTGAAGTTCTAGCCCAGCCCTCCCTCCGGGGCGGGCCTAGCTCTGGGCTGGCCTGGCGCATGGAGGATGTGGGAGCGACTCCTGGCCCGCAGCCCAGGCTCTCGCGCCCCGCTCTCCTCCCACCTTCCGGCAGACCCGGTTCTGGGACCACACGCTGGTCCTGCCCGGGCTCCCACTCCGGTCGGGGTCCTCTCTCCTCCGCGGGCTGAGCTCCGCGCGGCTCCACCGCGGGCTCCACCGCCTGCTCCAGCGCTCGCTCAGGCGTCAGCTCCGGTTCAGGCTCCGGCTCCCACTCCCGGCACGGCTGGCTCCGCTTGCTTGGGGCGTCTCCCTACTGAAGAATTATGTTGCATAAAGCAGCCGCCACCATCTTGAACTGGCAGTGAACTTTGCTTTCTACATATAAATACAGATAGCAATCACACCCCAATCAGCGCTGAGGCTTCAGGGCATCATCTCAGCAACTCTAACTTTCCCATTACGATAATGTGATTTTCACTCAGTCTATAATATCACCAGCCATGAATAAAGCAACTGGCTCTTTCTGTCTCTCTCCTCCCTCCTCCCTTTCTCTGCCTCTCTCCCACCCTCCCCAGTCTCTTTCCCTCCCTGGCGCCCTCCTCCTCTGTCTCTCTCTGAAACCCCTCCTGCTGTCAGTCTGCATCTGTATCTCTGCATCTCTGAGCATCTCGGCCTTCCTCTCCCAGTCTCTCCTTCCTTCTCCTCTGGGACTCACCTTCCCTAAATACTGAAGACAGGGATGTGCAGTCCTCCTGGGGCTCAGTAAATTTCTGTTCCCCAGCTCTGCCATCATCTGCCTTTGCCTGAAGGTGAGAAGCTCTGTGGGATTGGAGGTGGTGGGGGTGGCCTGCAAGGCTTTGGGAAGGTGATGAGATGGGGAGGGGAGGCCAGGACTTGGCTGTCTGCCTTCTCTCTCTTTCTCTTTCCTTAGGTAACAGGAAGGCTCTCTGTGAGGATTTCCATCAGGAACTGAAGCATCCAGCTGCAAACTGCCTTCTTAGGAGAGAGTCCTGGTGGTCTTCTGGATACTGGGGGCCCCAAACCCAATCCGGAGAAGGTAATGGAAGCCACTCCAGTACTCTTGCCTAGAAAATCCCATGGACGGAGGAGCCTGGTAGGCTGAAGTCCATGGGGTCGCTAAGAGTCAGACATGACTGAGCGACTTCACTTTCCCTTTTCACTTTCACACATTGGAGAAGGAAATGGCAACCCACTCCAGTGTTCTTGCCTGGAGAATCCCAGAGACGGGGGAGCCTGGTGGGCTGCCGTCTATGGGGTCACACAGAGTTGGACACGACTGAAGCGACTTAGCGGCAGCAAACCCAATCAGGCTCCAAGTGCCAGACTATTGTGAGTACATCCAGCTGGTGAGCGGATACTCTAGAGAGGCCTGGGGAAAAGGAGAACCTGCCCAGCCTTCTTGGGCTACTTTTGAGTACCCTGTGCTGTGCACTTGGCTATTTAGGCTAGTGCTGCCTTTGCCAGGCCATGTGTTAAAAGTCCACAGACAGGGGACTTCCCCAGTGGTCCTGTGGTTAAGAGTCTTCTGCCTTCTAATGCAGGGGATATGGGTTCAGTCCTTGGTTGGGGGAACTAAGGTCCCACTTGCCACAGGGTGTGGCCAAAAAGTAAAAAAACAATAATAAAAGTCCACAGACGGTCTTTATCAAGGTGTCAGCCACCTTGTGAGAGCTCCTGGAAAGGCCTTCTCTTGCCTTCGCGGACGTTCTCTAGGATGGTGGTGGTGCTAGTTAGGGGGTTGTCCATGCTGGTGGTTCCTTTATCCTCCCCTAGGGTTTGTATTCCAGTTCTTTCACCTACTAGCTTTGAGGCTGTAAACAATGCTCTTAAATTCCCTTAGCTTCAGTGTCCTCGTCTATAAAATAAGACTAATTATAGTACCTATCTAGTGAACAAAATAATGTGTATGAAGTGCTTAACACAGTATTTGGCACATTGTTCAATAAATGTTAGCTATTATTACTATTAGCAAATACTGGATAATGCCATATATATAAAGCAGTACATCATAGAAATTATGAGCCTGGGTTTTTAGAGTCAGACTGAATGTGGGTTCTTGCTTAGGCACTTACCGGCTTTGTGACCTTAGAAAAGTCACTTAGCCTCTCTAAGACTCAGTTTCCTCATCTGTAACAACAGTAATAATAGTCCCTTCTTCATAGTGTTGTTGTAAGGGTTACTCAGGCTAATCTAGTGCTTGGCACAGTGCTGACGTATGCCACAAGCTCTAGAAGTATTAGTGATTAAGGGTCAGACATGGCACATCCAGCCATGAATGAGGCAAACAGTGTGTGTGGTTGTTCTGTGGGTTATTCTCTGGACCCTGACCTTTTCTATTGCTCTAGACCATTAATGGTCTTGATCTTTCACTTCTGTGGAGGTTGAGGGTTTGCTTTAATTTCTCTGGCTGTTAAATTTTGGGCCTTTTCAGCTGCCCACCTAGCAGAGGAGTGGGACTAGAATTCCTGCTTAGCCCCTTTGCTAGATAAGAGTGGTGAGAGAAGGGGCTTTTGAACGCTCTATCTTAGGCAAGGGTGACAGTGTCCAGAAGGCAACTCTGAGATGTGCTCCTTAAGGAAGGGGTGACAAATTAGAATCAGACATCTGCATTCTGTCCATTTCTGTGTTTCTAAGTGTTTATGGATCCATATCTTTGCTTTATTTATTTATTTATGTATTTTTGGTTTCTCCCTGAAGATTTCTTTGGAGGCATTCCCAGCCTGATCTCAGATGGAAGAAGGGAATGAAGACTGCTCACCTCAGTTGGGTGAGACAATCAGAGCTCCCAGCTCTGGGGCCTGGAAAGGCAGAGCCAGAGGACGAACCTAGGACCACAGTGTCTGGCCAGTGGGTTATTTGGATCTCTTTGCTCAAACCTAGCCTCTTTGCTTGGCTCCCGGAGGAAGGAAGCTACCCTTCAAAATCCAGAGCCATAAGCCAAAGCAGTCTTAAACAAGTGTTTCAGCCAAGGGAATTGGAGTCTGGTCTCCTCCCTCCTCACCCCGCTTCTCAAAAACAAATAAGACATAGTCCATCCCATCCATATGGTCCCATCCAGTGGGGGAGGCAGGCATGAAGATACAGAAGGAAAACAGTGAGAGACAACAGAGGCAACTACCGGCTGCAGTGAGGACAGAAAACAAAACCGTGGTCAGTTCAACCCTAACCTGTGTTACCTGACACCGGTAGCACCTCCTAGAGGAGCTGGTGCTTCAGCTAATTTGCAAACGTGGGCAGAATAGAAAGGGGAAGGGAAGAAAGGGCCCATAAGGCAAGGGGAATGGCATCTACAAAAGCCTTGAGGCATTGAACAGCATGGCACATTTGGAGACCTGCTGTACAGAGGGTGGGGTTGGAGAGGTCACCCTGGGGGAGGCCAGGGGCAGGGGACAGATAGTAAAGGGCCGTGGGCAGTTGTGCTTTTATAGGGGAGGGCATTAGCAGTGGAATGATTTGCATTTCAGAAAACTAGCTCTGAAGAAGATGAAGAGAACGGAGATGGGAATGTAGCCAGAAACACCAGAGGCTGGGAGGTCAGTAAGGAGGCTCCTACAACTGTGCAGGCGAGAGACAAAGAGGACCTGAGCTATGGCAGCGGAGTTGGGGGTCCTGAGACTGGGGAGAGCCGTACAAGGGCATGCATGGGATTTTGTCCACTGGTTGGAGGTGGGATGTGATGGGGGAGAGGATTCCTGGATGACATCCTTGGGTGAATGATTGGGAGTGATGGAGGTGGGGAACAGAAGGAGTGGAAGGGGTTTGGGGCAAAGGCAAAATACTGAGTTCTGATTGGGACATGTACCCACTTGGGGCATCCAGAGTACATCTCAGCAAAGATACCCCGGAAGTTACAAGGCTATTAAGAATACTTTTATCTCCAGACATTTGGAAATGAAGATGCCTGGTAGAGAGTTGGAAATGGGTGTGTAGAATTCAAGAGAGAAACCTTGTCAGGGTATATGGATTTGAGAGTCACCAGTATATGGATGTGTATTACGGCCATGGGAAGGAGGTCAGCTACTTGGGAAAGACATGAGAAGAGGGCCAAGAATAGTCTTGGGGAGTTTCAACACTTAGAGGAGTATGTGGTTTTCAACCTTGGCAGAACATTTTGATGAGCCAGGGAATTTGAAAAGCACCAGTGTCTGGGCCCCACCCCAGAACAACTAGACCGGAAACTCTGCGATTGAGCTGTAAAAGTTCCTCGTGCATGCATGCTAAGTTGTGTCAGTCCTATAGGACTCTTTATGACCCTATGGACTGTAGCCCACCAAGCTCCTCTGTCCATGAGATTCTCCAGGCATGGAGTGGGTGGCCATGCCTTCCTCCAGGGGATCTTCCCAATCCAGGGATCGAACCTGGGTCTCTTGGTCTCATGCATTGGCAGGCAGGTTCTTTACCACCAGCGCCACCTGGGAAGCCCAAAAGTCCCTCAGGTGATTCTAAAATGGAGAGAACCAGTGACTCAGAGGGAGGGCTGAGGAACATGGCTAGCAAAGACTGAGAAGGAATATTCAGGAAGGTAGGAAGAGTTTTGAGGAGGGAGAGTTCCAAAGCACCAGATGATGCAGAATAACAGGGGTTCAACCCTACCTAGCACTCATGCTCTGTCGGGGACTTGACACGAACTCACTGAATACACCCAGAGGCTTGATGAGGCAGGTGCTAGTATTATCATTGCCATTTTAGAGATAAGGAAACCAAGGCACAGGGATGTTAAGTACTTTCCCAGAGTCACACTACTAGTAACCAAAAATCAGGATTCAAGCCCAGGTAGGTGACTATTGAGTCTGTGCTCCTACTTGCTAGCCCACCTTTCCCGCCAAGGTGGAGGGAGGTGAACACTGCCCATGGTTCTAGCCCTTAGCTGGTCCATACAGCCTTCCAAGGGGCCCGCTGTTCTCTTCTCTCTTCCCTTCTTTCTGTCTTTCTCTTTCCCTTTCTCATCCCTCCTTACGTCACTAAGGCAGCTGCCCTTCATCTCTGGCCTTCCCCTGGCTGGCGGGCCAGGTAGAGCTGGTTCTCCTCTCTGTTGGTGAGACCACACTGTCTGCCCCTAACTGGGTGGCCACAACCATGAGCACATGGCCGGTAGCCTCTTCGTTCATCATGCTGAGCTGAGCATCCTTTTTAGGTCTTCACAGTCTGGAAGGGGGTGGGGAGTTGGGGTGATACAGAAAAAATAAAGGCTCTGATGGTCCTGGGAAGTAAGTCTTTCTGGGGAATTGATAGCGTGATAGGTACTGAGGAGGAAAGAGACTGGAATCCATGTTCACAAGGAGGGAATATCAGCCTAGTCAGACACCTGGGACACCCCTCTGCACAGCTCCTGACTGATTCCCCCAGGCCTGGAGGCAGTGGTTCTCAACCAACCTGCATGTTAAAATGTAAAAACATACTGCAAGGACCACCTTCTGAACAACTGGAATCTCCAGGGGTAGGACCCAGGCGCTGATGGATTTTAAAATTTCCCCAGGGGATTTTAATTTAGCCAGAGTTGAGAACCACAGCCTCAAGAAATGAGCTCTGGATAAGTATAACAAGACAGTGCTTCTAACTCTCACTTTATCATTTCGTAGCTGGTGATCTTGGATAGCCCATCAGACCTCTTTGAGCCTTAGTTTTCTTGTATCTATAAAATGGGAGTAGTAACTCGACCCTCCCGACATTATACAAATTGTTATGTTGCTCAGGTAGACTGTTGAATGTAGTATATTTTGTTAATTATATAGGGCATTATATAAAAGTGAGGTGGAATTAACCTAAACAGACACAAATAGATGCAGGTGTTCACTTAGCACACTAGGGACACTTGAGTGAGAACATACACACACACACGCATGCATACAACAGATAGCAGTTGGTTGGGCTCTGAAAGCAGAACTGTGGTTCTCTAGACTTGGCTTTTTATGTTTTTAGCCTTCAGAATATGCCATTAAAATATGGAGCATTGATCTGTGTGTGTGTGTGTGCACGCGCGCACACGCACAAATGTATGTGTTTAAATGATTGCTAAAGTGTGGCATCATTTGAGTCTGCCTGTCAGCCTATCAGAAACGTCATCTATAACCTTCACTGTTTGCAGTTTAATCTCCCCTGCCTCCTCGAGGGCCCTGTTCTGACATTTTAAACCCCATAAATGACAGTAGTGCTCTAAGCCATTTTGAAAAAAGCCAAGCATTTGGAAAAAACACACAGAGACATACCCCTAAATTCCCCTTCCCCTGAACACATGCTCGCTCACAGTCATAAGTGGAATCACACACATGCTCATACCCTGCACTGGCCAATTTAGAAGTCACAGATATGGACCAACATAAGCACACGTGCATGATGGCAGGACACAGGTGCATGAAAGCCCAGTCATGTATCTGGGGCCTTTGTATATGCTCCAATGGGCATACAGCAAACACAGATTTCTGCTCCTATCCCCAAGTCCTATTCATTCAAAGCTCCTTGGCTTTGAAAGAGAATCGAAGAACCCAAGCTTCTTGGCTTTGAAAGAGAATTGAAGAATCCAAGGTCCTTGGAAGGCTGGTCTGGGAACAGTGGGGTAACATGGGAGACTGAGGAGCCCCAAATCTTAAGTTTAGTGTTAGGCAAGGATGTACCAATACATTAATAGGTTTAAGGTCTCCACTCTTGGAAAGCCCGTGGGTACAAAGGGATAATGAGCAAATTGTACTCCACCCTACCAACAACCAGATAGCACACCACATTTGGGGAACTGGAATGAAAAAAGAAAACCCAGAGGTGCTTCTCAAAGGGATGAGCATGTGAGTGTAGAGGACGAGATGTGGTGTAAGCTGTTGACAGGAAGCCCCATAAGACAGGGCCCTGTCAGCTCCTGGCTGTATCCCTAGGGCCTGGCACCGGGTTTACCACACGCCAGAGGCTTATCAGTACTTGATGAATGAATGACTGAAAGAAGGTGTAAGCACTAGTGTGAGTAAGCAGTAAGGGGAGTGTGTGTGTGTGTGATGGAATTGGGAATGGGGCTGGGAGATTTAATAGTTAAGGACAGTTTCTTAAAATAGATGATTTCTGCTCTAGGACTAAAACCCACATCGCATCTAATATCCATTTGTTCCAGGGTAAGTGGCTGGCTTTTCTTGGTCTAAACTATCTGATTTTGAAGCAAGATCTCCCTACTCAAAGGCAAGACAGACTTTTCTCCTATATGTGAGGAGTACATACCAGCAGAGATAGGGACTCTGGGCAGCTTGATTCTGAGGGACTCTGTGGATTCCTCATGGTATGACTGGCTCCTATGGCCCTCCCTCCCCACTCAAGTCATCATTCACTTTAAGGAACTTGTTTCCATGGCAACCAGTGAGTGTCAGAAAATGAGGGCTGTGACGTCAGAATGGGGGATGGGGTGAGAAACCTCTATCCCCCATGTCCCTGGCTCCCTGCTCAGTGTCTGCAGCCTTGCAGTGAAAGCTCCAGAAGAGATGAAGTACACTGCACTCCTGAGGAGCACAGGTTCTGGGCCAGGCAGGGCCCAGAAATAGGGACTGATTTGGAGATCTGACTCACCTGGCAGTGTCCCTACCTGCCATTTCACTCCAAAATTCTGGCAAGGCCGGGGGCCCAGTAGTGAGACAGTGTGGGCATACTTGGAAGGGTAACAATGATCTGGGACCATTGCCTGTCCCCTGGGAGAGAAGGATCCAGGCTCTCCTTATAAGGGGGGCTGTAAACAATTAAACATGACATAGAGGGAAGGAAGTCTTGGTTGTAGGACACCTGTCATCATACCCTAGGGATGGATGCTTTGGTCTACAGGAGGAAAGTACGTACTTTAAATAAAAGAGTAGGGACTTCCCTGGTGGTCCTGTGGTTAAGACTCCAAGCTTCCACTGCAGAGGCACTGGTTCATTCCCTGGTCAGGGAACTAAGATCCCACAAACCACACAATGCAGCCAAAAAAACGTTGTTGTTTTTTTTTTTAATAAAACAGGAAGAAGCCCAGCTATGAATGCACCTAGAGAGTGTCAGAGAAAGAATTCAGTGGGCACTTAGCTCTCTGAGTCTTGGTGCAGAGAATGAGACGTAACAGAACTACAGCAATTTAAGCCCCTTAGATCCTTAGGACCATGGCTAGCTTTCTGAGGGAGTTTGGTCTGTTTGGGAAGGTCGTTCAAATCATAAGATGAAAGAAAGAATGCAAAGGACCTTGTCCTTAGGAGAAAAAAGAAGGCTGGGTGTTAATTTACTGGACATCCTGGCCGAAGTAAGTGAACCTCATCACACCAGCTGGGCAGGCCCTGCTGTGGAGATGATGAAGAGGACGATGATGATGATGATGGCAAACAGCAGCAGCTGTGTTTCTCAGGGCACTTGACATTTTCCTCCTTGTGGGAGGCCAGTTGGCAGGTAGGCAGGAGTTGAATTGTCTGCAGGTTGGCTCTGAAAGTGGACTCTGGGGTGGAGATGACTGTGCAAGAGCTTCACTGGGAAGCCCTTGGGATTATCACCAGTGCAGGAAAGGAACTGGAAAGAAGCAGGACTGAACTGGAGGAGAAGTTGGGTTGCGCTACTCAAAAAAGGCCTTAGTCGACCACATGGAGGGCTCTGAGGCTGCAAGTCCCTTCAGAATTGTCTGGGGTAGGGAGAGGGGGCTGGCCCTTCGTATGGCTGGGGTGACCAGGCACTGGATGCAGGCTGCCCAGGGGAAGGGCATGACCTTAAGCGAGATAGCTCTCTTTGGCAGAGACAACTCTAATAAAAGCTGACAGTCCAGAGAGGCACCTGGAGACAGTCCTTGGGGACTGAGGGAAGCGTGGCATTGCAACATGGCCTCCACCATAGCAATGACCACTCTTCCTTTTGAAAATGAGGAAAGGAAAGTTCAGAGAGATGTCATGACCTGCTTACTTACCAGTCATACTGCTGTCATACAGGTAGGGTTGGAGTTTAGTTTCAGCCTCATAGACTTAGTCTTGGCTTCATGGAGAAGAAATTTCAGTGTAAAACTCCTCTGAGTGACTGCAAGAACAGATCATTTGAGGGAACCTCTTGCCAAGCACCGTGGAGGACAGGCCACTGGAGCTAAGGGTTCCCGAAGTGGGAGGCTAAAGGGAAAGCTCTCCACACTGTCCTTGGGCAGACAGAGTCAGGATGCAGACAGATTCTGCGCCAGGTCTCAGCTCTGCCGGGGTCTGGGGAGCTTCCTCCCCCTCTGGCAAGGGCAGCTCTCTCTTGAGTGTGCTCAGTCACGTCCAACTCTTTGCAACCCCATGGACTGGTAGCCCACTAGGCTCCTCTGTCACATGGGATTTTCCAGGCAAGAATACTGGAGTGGGTTGCCATTTCCTTCTCCAGGGGATCTTCCTGACCCAGGAATTGAATCCGTGTCTCTTGTGTCTCCGGCGTTGGCAGATGGATTCTTTACCGCTCTGCCACGTGAGAAGCCCCTGGAAAGGGGAGGCTGTGCTTCTTAGCACAGAAGTCACAGACCTGGCTGATCTGGGCTGTGAGAGAAACTTCCTGACAGTTGTGTTGAGCTGATAGAAACAAATGGAGCTTTGAGAACATTATTCTGTCTGCTTGATGCCTGGTCCCTGGGCCCTCAAGGAGTTGAATCGCTGAGGGTTTCCCTGGGGGCTTCTAGAAGGGGACAGAGCAGTCAGTAGGGGTCGAGTCACGGTCAACCTCAGCCTCAGGACCAACCAGCTGCATCAGGAAAGCCTAGCAGAAGACAGTTGTTTGCTGAGAGATCGACAGTGGTGAGGAAAGGAGGGGGCAAGGTGACAGAAGGTGAGAGATACCAAGGCGGAGAGAACAGAGAGGGGACTAACTCCCTATCAGAACCAGCCATCCTGACAGAAACAAGGTGAAGGAATGCAGTCCCTGGGCTGGACCATCTAGAGCCCACTGAGGATTCTGGAAGTCTCTGAGGAGTGTTATGAATATGTGTGGTTGGGGTGGGGCCGTGACAGGATCAGGTGAGTATAGGAAGTAGAGTGAAGGGAGTCCACACCCCTCCCTCCCCTGCACACTTGAACTGAGGGGTCTATGGGCTATGAATGACAATGGTTTCTCACAAGTGTCCCTGGCTAGGAGGTGGGAAAGAGCCCTGAGCCATCACTGGAAGCCCCAGAGATGCAAGAGGCTAAGGGACAGGAAGCTGATGGCAGCTTGGGAGTTTCTGCCAGGGACGCTCACGAGGACCTGCCAGCCTCTCCCCAGTTGTTCTTTGCCCTCCAGGCCATGGGCATGTGCCCCCAGGACCTGGTCCTTCTTGCTTTTCTGGGAGGCAAGAGTGAGTGGCAAGAGTGAGTGGACAGTTCTGTCCAGGAGACTCTGTTCGGAAAGGGACTGCTGATTTTTTTCCTTAAAAAACTCTGTCACCTCGCCCTTCCCCCACATATTTCCCTTCATGACCTTGTGACTCCTCCACTAGGTCTCCTTTCTTCTTGCTTCAAGAAAAAGTCAGGCGGGGAGGGCTGGGGACCAGGGAGGGAGGCGAGCCGGCAGAGAGGCTGAGCCAATCGCGGGTCTGCAAGGTGCAAAGCAATCAGCGGAGCCGCTGGTGAGCGGGTCACTCAGTAGTGTGCGCATCAGGGTGAAATCCTTTCAGCTCTTCACCAAACCCCTAGTGAAAGACAATCAGGCTCGCTGTCACCGAGCTAATTCTGTCTATATAAAAGCAGTAATGAAATTCACGGCAGGATTACCCTCTCCATCCAATGGGCCAGCGTCGTGGTGACATATCTCTCTTATTGCCCGAATGTAACACACCATCTAATTTACGTCGTGTAGCGAGCAGGAATGAAATGTTCATAAAGAATTGCTGCATCTCGTCACCTTAACTGCGGCCCGGGGCTCTGAGGCATCTGTCAGGGAGAGGAGCAGGAGGAGGGAGGGCGGGCGGGGCTCAGGGAGCAGCAGCCAGGGGCAGGGGTTCTAGGGGTGGTTGTTTCTTAACAGGGCGAAGTGGAGGCAGAGGGAGGTGGGGCAGAGGTAGGCTAGGGAAAAGGGTGGGGAAGGGGGCCAATGGAAGGCTTTGGGGGAGACGGATAAATAAGGGTAGGATGGAGTGGTCTGTAGGGAGTGTTTGGAAGTCAGTGTGAGTCTGGGGAGCCAGAGAATCTGAGAGTATGTGTGTGTTTGGGTTTGGGTGACTTTGGGAGAAGACATGAGTGCCTGGTTCATTGGGAAAATGACCTTCTGGGTGCTTCCCAGATACTGCTGGGCCCCTAGTAGTCTCTCTCATTCTCTGGAGGTGGAAATCCTTCCACTTCTGAAGGCTGTCAGAACCAGACTGTTGGTTTGTGAGAAAGGAGACCTTTAATAGAGGTAAGCAAGTAGCAGACAGACACCAGAGGCAAGTTTGCAAACCTAGGAGTCATCCATGGCCCGTTGGGCTCCTTGTGTACACTGCAGGACAAGACCAGCAGCCAGCTCTCTCACCTCCACTCTAAAGTGTTTCACCCATCCATCCGTTTCTCTGTCTCCACCACCCCAGTCCAAAGCCACTGCCATCCGATGCCTACCTAACTCAGCACCCCACTGACTGGTCTCCCCCCGTGCCCTCTTGCCCCTCAGCTCAGCCAGGTAGTGGTCATCTCACTACTATCACCCCTCAACTTGAAACGCCACTATGGTGTCCCTGTGCTCTTAGGACAAAGACTAGAACGCACGTCTCTGACTTTGCCCTACACTCTCAGTTTCACGCTGTGCTCCAGTCACGTTTGTCTTTTCCTATAGCCTGAATGTGCCGCGTTCTAACCAGCCGCTGGGGCCATGCACAGGCTTCCTCTCCTTGAAAGATGCCTATCAGTGGCTGCAGCACCACCCCTGCATGACTTAAATTCCCACTCTCACTTCAGATGTCAGTCGAAATGTTGGGGCCTGGAGGAAGCCTCTTGTAACTACCTACACTTGGTCAGCTTGGCTTTCCTAGCATCATTTCCTTCCTGTACAATACAGTTCACATACTGTAAAGAGATGTTTCCTTTTGTGACCATCTGATTACAGCCTGGACTCTGAGCTCCATGAAGGCAGAGACCCTTATGCTTCCATCACCTGGTACAGCATCCACGGACACTGTAGCCGCTTGATAAGCATTGTGGAATGAAGGCATGTGGGGCCTGCACAACCATTACAGGCTAGAAACCCTGCTCCTTCCTTTTTCCATTCATTCAGCAAACATCTACTGAATGTCTCCCGAGTGCCAGGCACTGTCAGAGGCACTGTGGTCACTAGGCTACACAGTCTCTGCCTCTGAGGAGCTCACAGTCCAGGGAGGGGGACAGGCAAGCACAGAAAGCAACCAGGGTGCTAAACATGTCCTGTGCTGCTTTACTCCAGAGACAAGCCATGTCCTGGGCCCATATCAGAGCCCCCATGAGGAGGGGTTGATCTTCCTGGGCTATACAAAATTCTCCCAAACTTCCCCTAGACACAGCTTAGACATCTATGGGGGGAAAAATCCTCAAAAGAAAAATTTATTAAAGAGGCATAACTGGATTTCTCTTACCAGTGCTAATAACAACAAGAAGCATTTTTTAGAATTAATTACGTGCCAAGCACTTAATCTCATGTAATCCTCATAATGACTGTGACTCCTACGGATTATTATCCCTGATTCACAGATGAGGAAACTGAAGCCAACTGATAACTTGCCCTAGAAGGTCACACACCTGGCACACAGTTAATGCTTAACAAATATTTATTGAGTGAACGAATGAATGAGAAGTTAACAGGTAGAAAGGACAGGTGTTAAACCTAGGCTTTCTGGCTCCAAAACCCATGGGCTTTTTATTATTTATTTCAGGCAACAAAATTTGGGGGCTCTCAGGCTCTGGTCAGTGTTAGAGAAATAATCTGAGATTGGACTCTGTATCTATGCTTCCTCTGACCCAGACCCTAGTCTGAACATCCATAGCCTTCCTACAGATACACATGACACTTCCGATACCAGGCTTGGCCATGGCAGGAAGATTAGGTTTAGAGAAGACCAGACCTTACTGCCTCTAGGGAAATGCCCACAAGGCGAACCCTTCCCCATCCTGCCCTGTCTTCCTCCAACACCCCAGGCTTAGGGTAGCTTATCAATAAGTCTAGGAAGAGGGAGTTCCCTTGTGGCCTCCTGGTTAGGATTCCGGGCGCCCCAGGTTCAACCCTGGTTGGGGAACTGAGATCCTGGAAGCCACCTGGTGGGACCAAAAAAAAGTCTTGAAACAGTATGATCAAACAACGTCTAGGAGGGGATCTTTGTGGAAACGAAAATGTCATTCTTGTGTGTACATATCAACCACATCTTATACTATCTCTCTTATGCCTAAGCTGTGTCTTTTCCATTGACTCAGAGATATTTACTCACCAGATGATATATATCTATGCAGGATGTTGTGTGTGGACCTGTGTTCATGTATGTATACACATGTATCAGTAAAGTCATTCTTTCTTTAGCTCTGTCATATCCCAGTGATATCTGTTCTCTGTTTGGAGACACCTGAGTCTGTAACCTGAAGTTCCCTCCCTGAAAGACATCTGGGAATATGGGTCCCTGAAGCTGTCTTTCCCTCTTGCTTCTAGCCTCCTCTCCCGAAAACTGTACATGACCTTCCAGCTACTGCTGGCAGGCCACAAAGTGGGATTGTGTGCCATGTGTTTCCTCTTATTTTGAGGAAAGTTCTGCTCCCTGGCAGTGGGTAAATGTCTCTTTATCAAAGAGCTAATGCATGGATGTATCATCAAAGAGATAATATATGCCTGGCACACAGTAATCTCTCGATTCATGTTAGCTATTAACGTTATTATAGCTCATTTGTCCTCCCTGACCAGAGGGCGTCCCTCCTTCTCCCTATAGCCCTCCTAGGGCTGGAAGTACAAGGAACCATATCCGCTCCTTCCAGGGAGCTGTGTGAGGCTTGGTGCACTTACAAAGACCTCCTGGGATGAGAGGGCTCCCGGCCATTGTCATCTATATCTCTCAGTAGGACAAAATCTCACACACCCCTGGCAGGCAGGACTCAACCATATTTTAAGTTTCTATAAAATAAGTCTCAAGAGTATCTTTAGACATCACACCCAAAACCTTAAACTTTATTTTTTTAAGTCTTTTGCTGCACTGCTTGGTATGTGGGATCTTTGTTGTCCCACCAGGGATGGAACCTGTACCTCCTGCAATGGCAACACGGAGTCTTAACTACTAGACCGCCAGGAAAACTCAAAACCTTAAATTTCTAAGACTCAAATTGTTTCCTACACCCATCTTCCTGCAGTTGACATCTTTCCTCCTAAACTGGACCTGAAGCCAGACCCACTGGCCAGTGCCCACCAGAGAGGAGCAGTTGCAGTCATAACACCTGATAACCTGAACTCCTTTCCTTTGGCCCAAGTGCCCTATCCTTCCAGCTAGTGATCTGTTTTGTGGCTCTGCCAGGGGCTGACATTCTAAACCAGACCCACTTCTTCAGGTGAAGCAAGATATCATTCAAGTTGGATGGATACAGAGCATTCAGTAGCAGAGGCTGGGAAGGGTAGGGATGAAAGAGAGAACTCAACTATCCTAAAGAATCAGGATTTGCCAGACAGTGTCTGCCCTTAAATTGGCATCAGGCACTTTTTTCAGGGTCCATGGAAACCCAGGGGTCTGTACCAAAAGTGAATTAAGGCTTGTTTGATTGTTTTTGTACAAGCAAGAGGGGAAAGGAAGATTCTATGGAACACATAAACTAGAGGAGGTTGGTGATGGATTAAAAATTGGAATCCAACCCTATCAATGTGTTTATTTGATTTCCACATTTTCCTCCCCCCTTTTATTCCCACTCTTCTTCCCCTTCCCCCAGACTGACATAAATGAAACCCTGATGGCTATTTCAACTGCAACCTTATATATCCAGGGAATCCTGAGCGTCCCAGCTGCTGGCCGGCTCTGATCCTCTAAACCCAAAGAGGCCAGCTGGTCAGAGTTCTCAGGGATGGCAGACCCCAAGTGCAAATTTGGCTTCTGCTACCAACAGACTCTGATCATGACAGATCACTTAACTTCTCTGGGTACTGGCCTTAGCCTCCTCCTCCTTCCCTCTCCACACACCCCACCTCAGGTGATAGTAAGAAGCATCCTGAATTTCTTGAAAAATGATTCTAGAAATTCACCTTTCTGTTTCCCCTTATAATTACCAGATCCCCACGAGGATTAGCAGGATCTTGGGTGGGCCAGTCCTCTTCCCTGTTGGCCTGGACAGCTGTTTAATCACCAGCCAGCAGGAGAGAGTGCAAGTGGGTGGGTGCAGCTCAGCCCTACTGCTGCGTGCAAGACCCAATGTGATAACAGCAAAGATAATTGTCTAGCTTCCTGGCTTGTCTGAGGGCTTTGTGTGTTCCTCCAGATACCATATGGTTCAAAACTGTCAACCTAGGGAATTCCCTAGCAGTCCAGTGATTAGGAGTCTGGGCATTCACCCATGAGAGCCTAGGTTCAATCCCTGATCAGAGACTTAAGACCCCACAAGCCATGCGGGCAACATGGCCCCCAAACCAAAAAGTTATGTCAGCCCAAAGTAACCACCAGCATCCAACCTGCTTGGAGTTCAGTATGACAGCAAGGGGATGTCTAGTATGTAGATAAAACTCAAAGGCCCTCAAAAAGGAGACTAATTGATGACTTGAAGAAATAGACACAAATTCTATTAAGTATGGCTCAACTCTTTTGCTCTCCAGGCCCTCCCAATACCAGAAACTTTATTTGGTGGTCATGCCCTGCTCAGTGTCATTAAATTCTCTGGTAATCTGCGGGGATGTGTAATTATGCTGTAGTTAGTGATTGTTCACTAAGTAAACCCTTGGTGTAGTTACCATGTAAGTCAACGGTATTTACAGGGTATTTTTTCTGCCTGTAACTCAAAGCCTTACCGAAACAAATTGGAATTGCCTTCTGGAGGCCATTGTTATAAATTACAGACCCAACATCTGTCCACATCTGCAACGTCTAGACAGCCTGTCTCAGCTACAAGAGAGGGGAGAGACGGGAAGAGACGAACGAGGGAAAGTGAGGGAGACATGAGGAGTGGCAGAGGGAAATTTCAGAATCACATAATTTTTCTCTGCAGAGGTTTGTCCAAATGACTCCCGTGCTGGCTTCTGAAATGGATCTGACTCTTCAGAAGCTAACACCAAGCTCTGGAGGGTTCAGGAACTGACCATCATCTCTGAGTGGGTTGGCAATGCAACCACTTCCTTTGGGCCACGTTTCTGTCCCCAATGGGCTCTCTGGTCACAGTGAAGCCTGAAAGTTACAAATACAGGAACTGATGATGGCCCGAGTCAGGAGGGCTGCTGTTTCTCTAAATTCCCTCCAAACCCTCACCCGGCTGCTCCCTGACTCTCACCCCCATCTGGCTCAGCTTTTGGGGGCAAGGCATTCACGTGCCTGTCTTTCCTGTGGTCCCTCTCCTGCACCCGGGATGAGGAGCCTGCCCGTCAGCTGAGTGATTGTATTTTTTTACAGTTCCTAGCACAAACCTTCTCATTTATATGTAAAGCAGCCATTAGTCATAGCTCCGTTCCCACACACTGCCTGATGTACAATCACATTTTGCAGCGGATGAATCTTTCCACACAGCTGCTCTGCTATGAATAATCCGTCTCCAGGCCCATAAATCAGAAAAAAATCATGCACCTCGTTCGCCTGATCCTTACACAAAGTCATATATTTTACATGAGGACGAGCTAAATATTCATGAGTCTTAAAGGCTTTCTTCATAGGCACTTGTTGGGGTTGTTTTCTACTATTGGGGGGATACCAAGGTTGTATTTAGGTGAACCAGGGATTTTAAAGAGGGGAAGGAGAGGGAATCTGTGTGTGTGTGAGAGAGAGAGAGAGAGAGAAAGATTGATGGAGATTCTAAGCTTATCTCTTAGTCTAGGAGTCATGTGGGACAAAGGGTGCTCGTGTGAAGTCTTAAAAACATGATAAATACTCGTTCACCTGAGCTTCTATCCTGCTCAGAGCTATGAATATTGCCTCGCATACTTTCAAGGTCATTTCATAACCTTTGCCCTCTGACCAATGCAGCAATGACTCTGGCCCTTTCTGTATAGGGAGGTGCCTGGGATCCCCACCCTCATTCGATCAAAGCAGAATGCGGGGTGAGAGACAAGAGACATGAAGAATGAGCAGATATAAAGGGAACCATTTTGATGCTAACAAAGCCTGTGACCCACACAGCTTCAGGCCTTCAGCAATTTCCTGGGGTTTTTGTTTCCAACCCATTCTGGTTCCAGAGAGCATTTAAGGTGGCTTTCCTGCCCCTGCCTGCTTTATCTCCATCCGCTAGTCTACCTCCCTCCACTCACCCTCTTAGCTCTCCAGGCCCCGATTGCTGCAGTCAGCTCAGAGGGCCCACGCGCTCTGCCAGGAATACTCTCCCTGCACAGCTCCTCAAACTGCCCCTATTTCCTGAAATGCAAATTTTGACCCCTTCAAGAAGCCTCCTTCCACTCTCTAGAGGAAAGGGAGTGTTACTTGCCTGGCCGTGTAACCTCCCCCTGCCGTCTTCCCTAGCTAAACCACTCATCACACCAACTCGTCTGCTGGCAGGTACTTTTTCATTTTATTCTGGCATTCGCTCAGCATTTGTCTGTGTGTTCAGTGGCGCTGTCTGTCTGACTCATTATGCTGTGGTCCGCAGCGGTGGTGATGATGTGTCCTCACTTCTCTGGGAAGGTTGAAAATTCTTCATCCTGGATTTCACTGACTAGATGAAGGACATATTTCTAGGCAGGTTTCTTGGATTTAGATTTGGAAATAAACATAAGCTCTCAGACCCTTTCAGCCTTCGGTGTATGATGATGCCTTGTGTTTCTTTAGCTGTCCTCTGGTGAAGAACTGTCCCCAAACTATAGTGGCACCCCCGTGGGGAAAATCACCTCTCTGTTTAACGGAGGCCTAACCTTGGCAAATTACTTTCTCAAGTTAAACCAAGAGGAGATGACAGGACATTACAATTGCATCCAAATTAACTTTATGATTTTGACTCAGGTCATCAAGTTTTTTTCCACCCACCCCCATGGTAAAAGGTCAGACATCAAAGCCTTTTCTATTTCTCCAAGTTCCATGGGCTTATGTACTCTGCTCCCCTTTGCTTCTCCAGCTCTCAACCCACTCTTACTAATGTTCAGAAAGAATTAAGTAAGAAACCTGCCAGAGAGGAGGAAAAAGTCCAAACAATCACAGATGGCCGGCTTGCAAATTTAATTTAAAATCATTCTTTATTATCCAAAATATTAAAATTAAAGCTATAATGCCCAAAGGAAAACACAGATTAAAACCCCCTATGTTTCACAGCCTTTTCCTCAGGGGGTCCCCGAAACACTGAGTAAGAATGCTTTGAGAAGAAAGCAGGCGTGCAGGAGCAAAGAGCCAGCTGTAGATCATTGAGCCAAACTCTCAGTGACTGACCCAATCAGCTTCCCTTAAAGCCAAACACCAACTGTTTCATATGCAATTAATGATTGCCCTGGCAAATGAAAGTGCATCAAGTCATCACAGGCATCGTTGAATGAGAAGACACACAGCAGTCACAGGTAGCTCATCCCTGGCATCTACATAATGATATTACCAGGCTAATCTAGGCTCAGGATTTAATTCTGCAAAACACCATGCACTAAATATTTATATTCATAAAAGGGCTATGGGGGAAAAAAGCCCACATGCTGCCTCTAGGCTCCCCATTTGTCTAGAATAAGCTGCTGGCTCATTTGCTGGGGTGTATGGTGGGGGTCAAGGGCATCAGTCAAGTGTCAGTAGAATTCTAGTGTTTCTGGCCCCAACTTCACCCTTTGAAAAGGCTCATTGCTGGATTGGGTATTCAGAGATACCCAAAAGAAAGCAAAGCTCCTTCCTTCCCTGGATATATCAAAGCAGACACGGAGGACCCCTCATGTATCAGTGAGAAAGTAGAGCAGATGAGAACGTGTTCCCCTGTCTCTGGTGCAGAAAAATGAAAGTCTAGATAAAGATCAGAGACTTTTTAGAATCATACCTCACAAATTTTATTTTATTTTATTTTTTTGATAAAAACAGTTCCACATCATTTATTGTCATCTGGTAATAACATAAGGGTGAGCAGAACAATATAAATACAAGTTTTAGAACTATATCTCTAACAAAGGACACCTAAAAAAACCAACAGTATTGCCAAACAATTTCTCACTTCATTTATCACTTCTAGTTGGAGACACTTTGGAGCAGAGTAATGTTATCTCCTTTTAGCATGATCCGACCCAGTTGTTTTCTTGACTTTGTTTTAGAATGAATCTCTTCTGCGTCATCTAATACGAGGTTCATATACTCATCAAAACCAATGATACAGCCTTCTATCCGCATATTCACTTGCTCATAAAGCCACACCTGAATCCGCGATCTATTTTGCAAGTATCTGAAGATGAGATTGATGGGCTGAACCATCACCTTCTGCACCTTCTGGCCCTGGCCCCGGTACGCCATGCTGGAAGCTCACAAGCACCACACCGCGCCACACTCTCTCACAAATTTTAAATTGCAGATATAATTCCAATTCTTGGCACCACCACATCTGAACTGTAAAACAGAAGAAGAGAGCTTCTCCAAACAATCACAAATAAACCAATGCTGATGGAAAGAGCAGGTTTTCTCTTTGGCTTCTTGGATTTTTCTCTATTGTCTCTATTGGATCCTAGTTCTGAACCACAGTCCTTATTCAAATGTTCTTTGCAGTGCACTCCTGGGCCTGACACCTCCAGCATACAAGGCACAGGACCTAATGCTGCTTGGCCTCAGGGGTTGCCAGGATCATTTCCACATCCATCCTGGAGGCTGTTCTCCTCTCCCCACTTGTATCTCAAACCCAGTTCTTTTTTTTAATTGAAATACAGTTGATTTATAATGTGTTGATTGCTGCTATACACCAAAGTGACATATATGTATATATATACACATTCTTTTTCATATTCTTTTCATATGATTTATCATGGGCTATTGAATATAGTTCCCTGTGCTATACAGTAGGACTTTGTTGTTTAACCTTTCTATATATGCTGTTCTTTAGTCACTAAGTTGTGTCCGGCTCCTTTGCAGCCCTATGGACTGAAGCCTGCTGGGTTTCACAGTCCATGGGATTTCCCAGGCAAGAATACTGGAGTGGGTTGCCCTTTCCTTCTCCAGGGGATCTTCCTGACCCAGGGATTGAACTTGTGTCTTCTGCAATGGCAGGTGAATTCTTTACCTCTGAGCCACCAGGGAAGTCCATTCTACTTACACCAGCTCGCATCTGCTAATCCAAACTCCTAATTCATTCCTCTCTGTTCCCCTTCCCCCACCACCCTAGCAACCACCAGTCTCTTCCCTATGTCTGTATTTCGGCTTCTGTTTTATAGATAGGTTCATTTGTGTCATGTTTTAGATTCCACATATAAGTGATATCATATGGTATTTGTCTTTCTCTTTCTGACTTCATATAATATGATAATCTCTAGTTACATCCATGTTGCTATAAATGGCATTGTTTTCTTTTTTATGGCTGAGTAGTGTTCTATTGTATATATCTTCTTTATCCCTGCATCTGTTGATGAACATTTAGGTTGCTTCCATGTCTTGGCTATTGTGAACAGTGCTGCTATGAACATAGGGGTGCATGTATCTTTTTGAATTATAGTTTTGTCTGTGTATATGCCCAGGAGTGGGATTGTTGGATCATATGGTAATTCTATTTTTAGTTTTCTGAGGCACCTCCACACTGTTTTCCACAGTGGCTGTACCAACTTACATTTCCACCAACAGTGTAGGAGGGTTCCTTTCTCTCCACACCCTCTCCAGCATTTATTTGTAGACTTTTTAATGATGGCCATTCTGACCGGCATGAGGTGATACCTCATTGTAGTTTTGATTTGCATTTCTATAATTATTAGCAATGTTAAGCATCTTTTCATGTGCCTCTCGGTCACCTGTACTTCTTCTCTGGTCTCTGTAGGTCTTCTGCCCATTTTTTGACTGTGTTGTTGCTTTATCTGTTGTTGAGTTCAAACCCAACTCTTTTCATCCAGTCCCCTCTGCCGTTTTTTCTACTTGGCAGGAAATGCAACTGATGGAGACTGTTGGTTCCCTGTGCACACCATGACTTGGAGCCTTCAGCAACTTTTCCAGGGCTCTGCATATTATAATCAAGATGAGATCAGCTAATAAAAATTACTTTGGTTACAATCCAAAAAGATTAACCAGCCTTAAGGGTTTCACGGCTATGCATTACACTTTTCAATTTTCCTACAATTAAGCTAGCAACAAATAATATTGACAAATAAACTGCCAGATCTGCTAGCTGAAGCCCTGCCATGGCAAGCAAGAGTTGTTCTGCTGCTAAGTGATCGTCTAGCTGTTGCCTGCTTGTCAGGTCCAGCCTGTGAGTTCCAACATGCTGGGGCACTGGCACTCTGGCTGCATGGGTGAGGGGGCAATGAGTGAAGCTTGTTGGTTTTGTTTTTTTAAAAGATGATAATCCTGATTCTTGCCCTCTTGACACTTTTGAAGAATTTTCCTTGTTTCTACTGATTTATCAACATCCTGCTACAGAAAATCCAAGGTAAGGAGACCTATATTATTGTGAGGCACAACTACATTAACTCATTATCTAAGTCAGAGTCACAAATCCAGGGCCTAATATAAACTAGACCCAGCACTAATAAAATCTGGGGATAGGCCCAAGTCTCAATGAAAACCCTCTCCCACACAGATGCTGCTTGAGGTCTAGAGAGGCTAGACTTCAGCCCGCCAGGTTGCCTGGGCATTGGAAACAATAGCAGGCTGCAAGATGTTTTGGCTCCTGTCTAAAAAGTGAAGGCCCAATTACTTCTCTGGATATTTCTATTACTCAGGTTTGGAGAAGAAGACAGCAAGAGGAAGGGCTAGGAGAGGAGGACTACAAAGGGAATAAAGGTCATTGTTACCATTTAATGAGAGCTTCAGTTCAGTTCAGTTCAGTCGCTCAGTCGTGTCCGACTCTCCGCGACCCCTTGAATCATAGCATGCCAGGCCTCCCTGTCCATCACCAACTCCCGGAGTTCACTCAAACTCACCTCCATTGAGTCGGTGATGCCATCCAGCCATCTCATCCTCTGTCGTCCCCTTCTCCTCCTGCCCCCAATCCCTCCCAGCATCAGAGTTTTTTCCAATGAGTCAACTCTTCTCATGAGGTGGCCAAAGTATTGGAGCTTCAGCTTCAGTGAATACCCAGGACTGATCTCCTTTAGAATGGACTGGTTGGATCTCCTTGCAGTCCAAGGGACTTTCAAGAGTCTTCTCCAACACCACAGATCAAAAGCATCAATTCTTCGGCGATCAGTTTTCTTCACAGTCCAACTCTCACATCCATACATGACCACTGGAAAAACCATAGCCTTGACTAGACGGACCTTGGTTGACAAAGTACTTTCTCTGCTTTTTAATATGCTATCTAGGTTGTCATAACTTTCCTTCCAAGGAGTAAGCGTCTTTTAATTTCATGGCTGCAGTCCACATCTGCAGTGATTTTGAAGCCCCAAAAAATAAAGTCTGACACTGTTTCTACTGTTTCCCCATCTATTTCCCATGAAGTGATGGGACCAGATGCCATGAAATTTGTTTTCTGAATGTTGAGCTTCAAGCCAACTTTTTCACTCTCCTCTTTCACTTTCATCAAGAGGTTTTTTACCATGAGCCAATCACTGTGGTCAGTGCTTTCACTCAGTAATTTATATAATCTTCATAATAATCCTATGAAGTAGATCCGCATTTTACAGCTGAAGAAATCGAAGCCTGGAGAAGTTAAACAGCAATTTAGGAATTGAACCCAGGTTTTGGTTCCAGAGCTTGTCTATGCTCTTTGCCACAAAACCAGTGAAAACTGCTGAACAATTATACATACAGAAAATATATTTCTGTAGCAGAATCTAAATTATTATTATTTTTGGCTGGGTCTCGAAGCTTGTGAGATATTAGTTACACAGGGGTCGAACCCGGGCAAGCTCGGAGTCCTAACCCCTGGACCACTGAGGAAGTCCCAGCAGAATCTAAATCCTGATCTAAGTTAGAAACAGGACATCTAGCCTCAAAGTCATGCTCTCTTTGATACAATATTTGATCTTCATCAAAATCAACAAATATATGGGACCTCTCTGGTGGTCCAATGGCTAAGGCTCCACGTTCCCAATGCAGGGAGCTTGGGTTTGCTCCCTGGTCAGGGAACTAGATCCTGCATGCTGCAACTAAGACCAGGAACAGCTAAATAAATAGATAATAATAAACAAAAAACAAGTATCTGACAAGAACCCAGTCTCCTGCGACAAATGGGACAGTGAGAGAGTGTTCTATTTCTTCAATTATGAGAAACAGAGGATAATCTTAAACTAAATCATCTGAGAAACTTGTTAAAAATGCAGATTCATGGGCCCCACCCAATCTTCTTGATCAGAATCTCTGAATAGGGGACTTGTGAGACTGCAATTTAACAAGGTCTCCAGACGATTATTATGCATCCAAGAAAGGAAAACCATTGACTTGAACTATGAACACTGCCCTCAAATACATGCCAAGCCCTGTGCCCTGGCATCCAGGCCACTAATCTGACTGTAGGCAGCCCTCAGCTCCTTCACTCTCCCTCTACCTTCAGTCTTTAATACCTGCCAACTGCATTTCTTCCTCCTGTCTTAATCTAATTCACCCTGGTCCCTGACCTCATCCGTGCTCTCCCCTCCTCTCACCTGTGTTTGGGTTTTACACCTGCCCCTAGCCTGCTTTGGCTTCTTTCTTTCTCTCTTTTAAATGTAATTTTTATTTAAGTGTATTATACATACAGAAAAGTGCACAGGATAATAAGGTTACAGCTCAATGAATTTTTCCAAAGTGTATATACCCGTGTAGCCAGCATGAAGTCTTTCTCTCTCTTTTTAAACACAAATTTGACTCTAAATAGCACTGAAGGGTAATTTAAGTCTTTAGTCTCTTAAAGGGACAGCAGGAAAGGGAAATTCCACCATATATCATTCCTTAAAACCTTCTTGTAGAAGCTTCTCACCACCAAAATCTCTCTGCCTTCTTCCCTTCCTTTCACAAGTATTTATTCAGCACCTACCATATTATGTGCTGGGTCCATAATGATGAACAAGATATCCCTGGGTCCTGCTTTCATGGCACTAAAAGTCTCACAAGGGAGACAAATGAGACCCAGAAAGGAAACAATATATTGTGGACTTCCCTGGTGGTCCAGTGATTAAGAATCTGCCTGCCAATGCAGAGGACACGGGTTTGATCCCCGGTCTGGGAAGATCCCACATACCATGGAGCAACTAAACCCATGGGCTGCAACTGCTGAGCATGCATACCACAACTACTGAAGCCCGTTCGCTCTGGAGCATGAACTCTGCAACAAGAGAAGCCACTGCAATGAGAAACCCATGCACCACAGCTAGAGAGCAGCCCCTACTCACTCAACTAGAGAAAGCCTGTGTGCAGCAGCAAAGACCCAGCGCAGCCAAAAATAATAAATAAAATGTACATTAATTTAAAAAATTATAAATTGTGACAATTGCTCTGAAGGGATTAACTGGGTTCTCTGGTGCCTGGAGGGTGAGGAGGTGAGACAGGGGAGGAGGAAAGAGTAGTTTATGAATAAACTATGAATGACAAGGGCAGAATGTAAAGGCAAGGGCAAAGGCCCTGAGGTGGGACACACCTTGGATCAAGGCAGGAATTCTTTCCTTTCCTTTCTCTTGGTGACCTCTCTAGCTCTCTCCTCCCATTTTTACAAATCTCTTCTTTTCCACCAGAAGCTTTCTACCTTGTCTGCCTCTTTTTATAGGAACAATTTACCATTTTCTCTCTTACAGCATAGTAAGTGTTCATCAACCCAAACCCTGACTGTTTAGTGAGGTAGAGAAGGGGGGAAGAATGTGAACTTGAACTTTAATTTTTTTTTTTTCTTTTTCTGGTTCCAGAAATGTTTGAACAGGATTTATCCACCTACTCTTTGGAATCAACTCTCAGTCACGCTGTTGTCCCTGAACTAAGTCTACAGGAAGCCTCTGAGTTGCCTCCTTTCTCAGGTTTATCACTGGGAGACTCACAGAGGAGCTCTGTTCAGGAACTCAGAGGTTTAGAATCAAGAAGTCTCATCGGTGGTTTTGGCAGCTACACTGTTTTGTTTCTGAGCTAACGCTGCCATAAACAATAGCCCTGGCTTTAAAGGCAGGGGGCAGTACAGTCTGTGCCCCAAAGGGTTTGGTTGTGAGCCATTCTAACAATGATGACTTGAATAAGAGTGTTACAAACACAAAGAAACCTGAGGATTCAAGAGCAGCCTGTCATCTGGCTTTCTTCCTGCCCATGTCAGTGTGAGGCCTTTGTACCCTCTGACCCTAGAGTGAGGCAGAGCAAGTCCTTCTACTAGTCTCTTCTCTCCTTTTTCACCTCCACCCCCCAGCCTATCCTCAGATCCTCTTACAATCCTGCCTGACACGATCTCTCAGTTATCATTGGGAGACTCATCTTTGAAGGACTCCCTCAGTCAGACTCCCTGACAGGTGACTGAAGTGGGGAGAATGTTGGGAGGTGAGCCCTCATAACAAAGTAATTAGATCTTTCAAAAGCCCAGCTTTACAATCCTTTTCGCTTCTCCAGTATTGTGTGATAGAGCACCTCATTCTGTTAACTTCAATGTCCTGGAGAAGGTGAGTTAAATTAAAAACAAACAAAAAACTATTCTTCCATATAGAGATTCAAGTTAAGGCCTCAAATCCAAATCTTGGTATACAATTTTTTATGTCCTTTTTGTGTTCCAGTCCTTGACAAAATTCTGTCCAGTCTTTAGCATCATTATCACCACCATCTAACACTGACCAAGTCCCTATCATAAGCTAGGGCCTGGGCAAACTGCTTTATGTGCATCTTTTCCTCCTGGTCTTGCTAAACTTGGAGTGCTAAGCCTGACCCATGACAGTGATTCTGAGGGTCAACCTCCAGGGCTATGAATGAGGCAGACCCTCAGACTAGCAACAGCACCAGCAGGGAGAACCAGGGAACTGGGGGACAAAGTTTGGATGCTTTGCCCTCTGACACTTGGGACATGATTGGGACAGTTTTCTGACAGACACTGGAGGGTAGTAGCATTTGGTCATGTGTCCACTTAATAACTATGAGGAAGATATTAGCTTGGGATAGCGGAATTCCCACCTCTGGGAAATGACAGCAGCCAGATAAAGACATCATCTGCTTGAAGGAATGGTAGTGATGGGATCTGGACAAAGGCCAGTTGAAGAGAAAACAACCCATACAAACCTCAAAATCTATAAAATGAGGGAGGGTCAAATAGTGTCTAACAAATTTAAGCAAAGAAATAAAGGGATTACAGCATGAAAGTCTGATTAATATCTGAAGCTGGGAAAAATAGTCAACAGACACGTAAGCTATCTTCTTATATCCAAATGAATACTCTTTTTATCTGTTCTGGACAAAGGTTTCTGATTTGGATACTATTGTTAATAAATACCAGACTACCTGACCTGCCTCTTGAAAAATCTGTATGCAGGTCAAGAAGCAGCAGTTAAAACTGGATATGGAACAACAGACTGGTTCCAAATAGGAAAAGGAGTACGTCGAGGCTGTATATTGTCACCCTGCTTATTTAACTCATATGCAGAGTACATCATGAGAAACGTTGGGCTGGATGAAGCACAAGCTGGAATCAAGATTGCCGGAAGAAATATCAATAACCTCAGATATGCAAATGACACTACCCTTATGGCAGAAAGCGCAGAACTAAAGAGCCTCTTGATGAAAGTGAAAGAGGAGAGTGGAAAAGTTGGCTTGAAACTCAACATTCTGAAAACTAAGATCATGGCATCCAGTCCCATCACTTCATGGAAAACAGATGGGGAAACACTGGAAACAGTGGCAGATTTTATTTTGGGGGGCTCCAAAATCACTGCAGATGGTGATTGCAGCCATGAAATAAAAAGATGCTTACTCCTTGGAAGGAAAGTTATGACCAACCTAGACAGCAGCAGAGACATTACTTTGCCAACAAAGGTCCATCTAGTCAAAACTCTGTTTTTTCCAGTGGTCATGTATGGATGTGAGAGTTGGACTATAAAGAAAGCTGAGCGCAGAAGAATTGATGCTTCTGAACTGTGGCGTTGGAGAAGACTCTTGAGAGTCCCTTGGACTGCAGGGAGATCCAACCAGTCCATCCTAAAGGAGATCAATCCTGGGTGTTCATTGGAAGGACTGATGTTGAAGCTGAAACTCCAATACTTTGGCCACCTGATGCGAAGAACTGACTCATTGGAAAAGACCCTGATGCTTGGAAAGATTGAAGGCAGGAGGAGAAGGGGATGACAGAGAATGAGATGGTTGGGTGGCATCACCGACTCAATGGACATGAGTTTGGGTAAGCTCCGGGACTTGGTGATGGACAGGGAGGCCTGGCGTGCTGCAGTCCATGGGGTCGCAAAGAGTTGGACATGACTGAGCGACTGAACGGAACTGTTAATGAATGCATTTAGACTGTGGGTTAGACTACCTGCAGGAGAATCTGTATTAGTTATGTATTGCCACAGAACAAATAACTCTCCAATTTAACAGCTTAAAATAACAGTAAATATTTATTCTCTCATAGGGGTCAGGGATGGAGAAGGCACTGGCACCCCACTCCAGTACTCTTGCCTGGAAACTCCCATGGACGGAGGAGCCTGGTAGGCTGCTGTCCATGGGGTCGCTAAGAGTCGCACACGACCGAGCGACTTCACTTTCACTTTTCACTTTCATGCATTGGAGAAGGAAATGGCAACCCACTCCAGTGTTCTTGCCTGGAGAAACCCAGGGACGGCGGAGCCTGGTGGGCTGCCGTCTATGGGGTCGCACAGAGTCATACACGACTGAAACGACTTAGCAGCAGCAGCAGGGGTCTGGAATTTGAACAGTTTAGCTGAGTGCTCTACCCAGCAACTCATGAGGTTGTGTTCAAGATGTGGGCTGGGTTTGCAAAAACCTGAAAGCTTAACTGTGACTGTTGGATCTGCTCCAAGACAGCTTGCAAATGTTATTGGTTATTTGGTGCTGACTGTTGCAAGAAACTGAAGCAAGAAAGCTTCAGTTTCTTGCTCTATGGACCTCTCCATAGGGCTGCTTGGGGTTCCTTATAACTAAATGCCTTATTTCTCCCAGAGCAAGTACTCCAAGTGAGTAAGGCAGACCCACAGTATTTTGTATCACCTAGCCTTGGGAGTCACCCTCCATCATTTCTGCAGTATCTCACTGGTTACACAAATCAGTCCTATTCATTATAGGAGGGATGTGAATACCAGGAGGCAAGGATTATTGGGGGTCATCTTGGAGGTAGTCACCACCATACCTTTGTTCTTACAGAGTTCTATTTAAACCATTCACCTCAGACTGGGACTTGAACGCATAGGTGTCAGGACTCAAACCCAGCCAAAACCTTACTGGAGACTCTAGCCCAGTCTTTTAATTAGAATCACTTACCTGATGTCTGGACTTACTGAGGCTCACATTCTATGTGTCTTAGCACAAAAGGAATTCAGTGAGAGGCAAAATGAGAAGCAAGAAATAGATTTATTAATATAGCACTCTTACATGAAATGCAAGCAGGCAGGTGAGGAAGCTCTGCCTTGAGGGTTAAGTGGGCTACAATTTAATAGTCTAAGGAAAGAGAGAGGGGAAAAGACTGCCTTCTTCGAGTAGGTATCAGGCTTACACCACTAGCTCCTCCTCTGTATCAGGCAGGAGAATGTCTGACTCTATGAGGTCAAATGAGCACTGTCATATTACTGTTGTTGTTGTTTAGTTGCTAAGTCATGTTCGACTCTTTTGTGACCTCATGGACTGTAGCCTACTAGGCTCCTATGTCCATGGGATTTCCAAGGCAAGAATACTGGAATGGGTTGCCATTTCCTTATCCAGAGGACCTTCCTGACCCAGGGATTGCATCCAGGTCTCCTGCACTGCAGGCAGATTCTTTACCATCTGAACCACCAGGGAAGCCCCTCTATAGTTAGACAAGCTTGCTTCATTCCACAAGGTTCCGATAACTTTCTTGAGTGATTAATTTACAGTGGTCTCCCAAAGTTTCCCAGGTTTCCCTCGAACTGTACAAAAAAGATCTTCACGACGAAGATAATCACGATGGCATGATCACTCACCTGGAACCAGACATCTTGCAATGTGAAGTCAAGTGGGCCTTAGAGAGCATCACTACTAACAAAGCTAGTGGAGGTGATGGAATTCCAATTGAGCTATTTCAAATCCTGAAAGATGATGCTGTGAAAGTGCTGCACTCAATATGCCAGCAAATTTGGAAAACTCAGCAATGGCCACAGGACTGGAAAAGGTCAGTCTTCATTCCAATCCCAAAGAAAGGCAATGCCAAAGAATGCTCAAACTACCACACAATTGCACTCATCTCACACGCTAGTAAAGTCATGCTCAAAATTCTCCAAGCTAGGCTTCAGCAATATGTGAATTGTGAACTTCCAGATGTTCAAGCAGGTTTTAGAAAAGGCAGAGGCACCAGAGATCAAATTGCCAACATCCGCTGGATCATGGAGGAAGCAAGAGAGTTTCAGAAAAACATCTATTTCTGCTTCATTGACTATGCCAAAGCCTTTGACTGTGTCGATCACAATAAACTGTGGAACGTTCTGAAAGAGATGGGAATCCCAGACCACCTGACCTGCCTCTTGAGAAACCTGTATGCAGGTCAGGAAGCAACAGTTAGAACTGGACATGGAACAACAGACTGGTTCCAAATAGGAAAAGGAGTACGTCGAGGCTGTATATTGTCACCCTGCTTATTTAACTTATATGTAGAGTACATTATGAGGAATGCTGGGCTGGAAGAAGCACAAGCTGGAATCAAGATCGCTGGGAGAAATATCAATAACCTCAGATATGCAGATGACACTACCCTTATGGTAGAAAGTGAAGAGGAACTAAAGGCCTCTTGATGAAAGTGAAAGAGGAGAGTGAAAAGGTTGGCTTGAAGCTCAACATTCAGAAAACAAAGATCATGGCATCTGGTCCCATCACTTCATGGGAAATAGATGGGGACACAGTGGAAACAGTGTCAGACTTTATTTTTTGGGGCTCCAAAATCACTTCGGATGCTGATTGCAGCCATGAAATTAAAAGACGCTTGCTCCTTGGAAGGAAAGTTATGACCAGCCTAGATAGCATATTAAAAAGCAGAGACATTGCTTTGCCAACAAAGGTCCGTCTAGTCAAGGCTATGGTTTTTCCCGTGGTCATGTATGGATGTGAGAGTTGGACCATGAAGAAAGCTGATCGCCGAAGAATTGATGCTTTTGAACTGTGGTGCTGGAGAAGACTCTTGAGAGTCCCTTGGACTGCAAGGAAATCCAACCAGTCCATTCTAAAAGAGATCAGTCCTGGGTGTTCATTGGAAGGACTGATGCTAAAGCTGAAACTCCAATAATTTGGCCACCTCATGCGACGAATTGACTCACTGGAAAAGAGTCTGATGCTGGGAGGGATTGGGGGTAGGAGGAGAGGGGGACGGCTGAGAATGAGATGGCTGGATGGCATCACCGACTCAATGGAGGTGAGTTTGAGTGAACTCCGGGAGTTGGTGATGGACAGGGAGGCCTGGCTTGCTGTGGTTCATGGGGTCGCAAAGAGTCGGACACGACTAAGCGACTGAACTGAACTGAACTGAACTGAGACTTCCACAGCTATCTGTGTGTCTATCCTATTTTATCCCTATCACTATCAGGAGCACACAGTTACAATTTGCCCCATTCCTGATGATACTCACTGTTTTTTGGGGGGAGGGGCATACTACGCCTTGTGCAGCATCTTAGTTTGCCAATCAGGGGTCAAACCTGTGCCCCCTGCAGTGGAAGTGTGGAGTTCGAATCACTGGATGGCCAGAGAATTCTTGATGTTCACCTTGATCGCTTGCTTAAAGTTATGTCTGCCGGTCTTCCCCACTGTGAAGTTACTCTTTTCTTTTTTGAATCATTAAGTATATTTGGAGTCATTTCTCCATTATTCTTTGAGTACTTCCTTGTGTTCTGGCACAAAATTTTCTAGGTTCATCTTGTATTTTCCTGGTCCTAGCTCTGGAATCAGCTATTTCCCGAAGGAACACTAATTCCTTTTAGTGGAGAATGGTATTTAGAAGCTAAGATCTGGATGCTAAGTCTATTTACTATTATTGGGTATTGCTGCTCCAGGGCTTCCCTGGTAGCTCAGATGGTATAGAATCTGCCTGCAATGCAGAAGACCCTGGTTCGATTCCTGGGTCAGGAAGATCCCCTGGAGGAGGGCATGGCAACACACTCCAGTGTTCTTGGTCTTCCCTGGTGGCTCAGTTGGTAAAGAATCCGCCTCCAATGCAGGAGACCCTGGTTTGATTCCTGATTTGGGAAGATCTCCTGGAGGAGGGCATGGAAACCCACTCCAGTATTCTTGCCTGGAGAATCCTCATGACCAGAGCAGCCTGCTGGGCTACTGTCCATGGGGTCGCAAAGAGTAGGACATGACTGAGCAACTAAGCAGAATTGTTGCTCCAAGACCCTCACAGTGGGCAGAGCTAGGGAATGTGTGTATACAATGTCTCCCTTCACTGCTGCTAGCTTCTTCCTCCACATGGAAGCCCTTACCATACCAGTTGGGCTCCAACACCCCATGCCAGATCATCTCTCAGCATAGACACCAACTTTGTTCTGTCCTGTGTGATAGTTTTAAGACTAAATTGTTCAGGAAGAAGGTCCAAACTGAGCCCATCTTGATTGTATATGCAAATTATATGAAATTTAGAGCTATTAAGTGTTAACATTTACTGAGTACTTACTACATGCCAAGTGATGTTCTAAGGATTTTCCTTGAATCCTCAGGCCAGCCCAATGAGATAGGAACTATTATAGTCCTCATTTTGTTGATAAGACATAAAGAGGTTAAGTAATTGCCCACAGTCACATGGTTATTGGACTTTTAGAACATATCCTTAAAAATGAGGAGGTATCCTGTGTCCTTCACAGCATTTCCCTGATGTAGGCCTGGAACACAGATACTGTACTGCTAGATATCCTCTGGGGACAAATTGCCCTCAGCTGAGAACCACTCTGCATTCAGATGCTTATATCTTTCCTTTTCTCCTTTGCTTTTCGCCTCTCTTCTTTTCACAGCTATTTGTAAGGCCTCCTCAGACAGCCATTTCGCTCTTTTGCATTTGTTTTCCATGGGGATGGTCTTGGTCCCTGTCTCCTGTACAATGTCACAAACCTCTGTCCAGAGTTCATCAGGCACTCTATCAATCAGATCTAGTCCCTTAAATCTATTTCTCACTTCCACTGTATAATCATAAGGGATTTGATTGAGGTCATATCTGAATGGTCTAGTGGTTTTCCCTACTTTCTTCAATTTAAGTCTGAATTTCGCAATAAGAATAGCAAGGAGAGATAAGAAAGACTTCCTCAGTGATCAATGCAAAGAAATAGAGGAAAACAACAGAATAGGAAAAACAAGAGACCTCTTCAAGAAAATTAGAGATTCCAAGGGAACATTTCATGCAAAGATGGGCTTGATAAAGGACAGAAATGGTATGGACCTAACAGAAGCAGAAGATATTAAGAAGAGGTGGCAGGAATACACAGAAGAACTGTACAAAAAAGATCTTCACGACCAAGATAGTCATGATAACGTGATCACTGACCTAGAGCCAGACATCTTGGAATGTGAAGTCAAGTGGGCCTTAGAAAGCATCACTACTAACAAAGCTAGTGGAGGTGATGGAATTCCAGTTGAGCTATTTCAAGTCTTGAAAGATGATGCTGTGAAAGTGCTGCACTCAATATGCCAGCAGACTTGGACAACTCAGCAGTGGCCACAGGACTGGAAGAGGTCAGTCTTCATTCCAATCCCAAAGAAAGGCAATGCCAAAGAATGCTCAAACTACCGCACAATTGCACTCATCTCACATGCTAGTAAAGTCATGCTCAAAATTCTCCAAGCCAGGCTTCAGCAGTATGTAAACCGTGAACTCCCAGATGTTCAAGCAGGTTTTAGAAAAGGCAGAGGCACCAGAGATCAAATTGCCAACATCCGCTGGATCATGGAGAAAGCAAGAGAGTTTCAGAAAAACATCTATTTCTGCTTCATTGACTATGCCAAAGCCTTTGACTGTGTCGATCACAATAAACTGTGGAACATTCTGAAAGAGATGGGATTCCCACACCACCTGACCTGCCTCTTGAGAAACCTGTATGCAGGTCAGGAAGCAACAGTTAGAACTGGACATGGAACAACAGACTGGTTCCAAATAGGAAAAGGTGTACGTCAAGGTTGTATATTGTCACCTTGCTTATTTAACTTATATGCAGAGTACATCATGAGGAACGCTGGGCTGGAAGAAGCACAAGCTGGAATCAAGATCGCTGGGAGAAATATCTATAACCTCAGATATGCAGATGACACTACCTTAATGGCAGAAAGTGAAGAGGAACTCAAAAGCCTCTTGATGAAAGTGAAAGAGGAGAGTGAAAAGGTTGGCTTGAAGCTCAACATTCAGAAAACAAAGAGCATGGCATCTGGTCCCATCACTTCATGGGAAATAGATGGAAAAACAGTGGAAACAGTGTCAGACTTTATTTTTTGGGGCTCCAAAATCACTGCAGATGCTGATTGCAGCCATGAAATTAAAAGACGCTTGCTCCTTGGAAGGAAAGTTATGACCAACCTAGATAGCATATTAAAAAGCAGAGACATTACTTTGCCAACAAAGGTCTGTCTAGTCAAGGCAATGGTTTTTCCCGTGGTCATGTATGGATGTGAGAGTTGGACCGTGAAGAAAGCTGATCGCCGAAGAATCGATGCTTTTGAACTGTGGTGTTGGAGAAGACTCTTGAGAGTCCCTTATACTGCAAGGAGATCCAACCAGTCCACTCTAAAGTAGATCAATCCTGGATGTTCGTAGGAGGGACTGATGCTAAAGCTGAAACTGCAATACTTTGGCCACCTCATGCGACGAGTTGACTCACTGGAAAAGACTCTGATGCTGGGAAAGGTTGGGGGCGGGAGGAGAAGGGGGCGACGGAGAATGAGATGGCTGGATGGCATCACCGACTCTGTGGACATGAGTTTGAGTGTACTCCGGGAGTTGGTGATGGACAGGGAGGCCTGGCGTGCTGTGATTCATGGGGTCGCGGAGAGTCAGACACGACTGAGTGACTGAACTGAACTGAACTGAGAACCACTGGTCTAGGACAACAGTAATCGAATCTAAGTAAAGCTGCTTCTTGATTGTTTGTGCTAATGAATGAAAGAAAGGGATAAACATAATCCAGAAGGGCAGAAAATGCAAAAAAAAAAAATTTCTCTTTTCTCTGTGTGGCAGAGATTGCTGGTTGCCTTTTCCAACATCCATTATAAAGGCATTTCTTCAACCTTTCTCCTCCAGCTCTATACCCCACCTGCCTTTGTACCCATACTCTCTCCCTCCATTTCTGTCACTGGAGGCTAATCCTTGCATCTGGATTTCACTATATCTTTTTAGACCCTCCTATTTCTACCTCTAACCACAGTGCTATCTCTTCTCTTCTTCCCTGGATTGTCATATATCTTGTAAAAGGAGACTCTGCAGTCTCCATTTCCTCACCTTTCCTCTTTAACTCACTGCAGTGTGGCATCTGCCTTCGCCCATGATCCACACTTGCCAGGTTTTCCTCCTGTCTCTCTGGTCACTTCTTGGGCTCCTTTTGCTGGCTCTTCTGCTCATCCTGTAAATCTTAATGTTCTTCAGAATTTCATCCTAGACCTGCTGTTCTTCACACTGCTTGCAGTTTTCCTGCATGACTTCATCCTTTCCTTCAATTGCCACCTATATGTTGAAGATCCCTATCTATAGTCCAGAACTTCCTCTTCAGCTTCAGTTCTGAATATCCAACTGCCTCTTTGATGTCTGAATCCATGTAGAAGTCTCACAGGTATCTTGAAGCAATCCGTCCAAAAAAAACAAAAAACACCATAAAAACTGATTATCTTTCCACTACCTGTTCCTTCTTTTCTGTTCCCTGTCTCAAAAAATAGCACTCCTCATTCATCCTGTTTCCTGAACCAGATACCTAGAAGTCATCTTTGACACATCCTTTTAACATCATCCATGACATATCTAATTAATCACCACGTCCTACAGATTCTATCTCTTCAATATCCCTGGAATCTATCTGCTTTCTTTTTTCATCACCTCCCTCATCAGACCTCCATCATTCCTCCCAGGAAGATTTCAGCATCCTCATAATCCTTTTCCCAGTCTCCAGCTGCAAGAGATTTTCTAAAATTACAAATTGGGCCATGCTGCAGCCCTGCTTAAAAAATGTTCAGTAGTTTCTTACAGCCCTCACAATAAAGTCCAAATTCCTTAATTTGGCATATAACCTGGAGTGAAAGTCAAGATATTTTATAGTTGGTAAGGCACAGGCACTGACCCCAGTTAGAAAGGATGTCAGCTGGTTCACCTGACAGTGTATGTTGGCTGAATAATGGCTTGCCTATAGAGCCCCATGCTATTGTCTTCTGCACGCTCATCTAGCTCCACTCTTCTTCTAAAGCCACCCTAATCTTGTTTTAGTTCTCAGACTGCACACCATCAAATGCAACTTGAGACTTTCCTGGTGGTCCAGTGGTTAAAAATCCACCTGCCAGGGCTCCCCTGGTGGCTCAATGATAAAGAATCTGCCCGCCAGTGCAAGAGACATGGGTTTGATCCCTGGTCCGGAAAGATCCTACATGCTTTGGAGCAACTAAGCCCACGTATCGCAACTATTGAGCCTGGTGTTCTAGATGGGGAGCCAAAACTACGGAGCTCATGTGCCACAACTACTAAAGCTAGAGCCCCTGCTCCACAACAAGAAAACTCACTGCAATCAGAAGCCAGAGCATCACAACAAAGAGTAGCCCTACTTGCCACAACTAGAGAAAGACTGTGCGCAGCAAGGAAGACCCAGCATGGCCAAAAATAAATAATAGATAAAAAATTTAAAAAGTGCAACTTTGCCTGAAATACTCTTTTTAGCAGCTTTACCATCACCTCACCCCATCCTCACTCCACAGAGCTGCCCTGAAAGGGACTGACTGCTCTATCCAGAAAAGAATGGCTTTGGCCTGTGACAGTGGGCGTGTCTGTTGAGGGAACCCACACTGTTAATGATTCCTTCTACTTAGGCACAAAAGCATATAGCCTCAGTGGGGTTAGCAAACTTTCCTAAATAGAGAAATGACTGTTGATCTTTTATAAGGACAAGGAAGTAAGACGATGGTGGAGATAGGAAGGGGACATTCTTTATTTAGTTCCCAGCTAAAATAGTATCTTTCCTGCCAACTGAAATACAAATAACCTTCCCACCTCCACAGGACCTCTTGACCTAGGATTAAGCCTATCAGATATTCAAATAGTTGGTGGATATTTAATCAGTTGATCACTTTGCTTCCATTCAGCTTTGGTTGGTTTTTCTTAGGGATTCCCTTGTAGCTCAGTTGGTAAAGAATCTGCCTGCAATGCAGGAGACCTGGGTTTGATTCCTGGTTGGGAAAGATCCCCCGGAGAAGTAAATGGCAACCCACTCTAGTATTCTTGCCTGGAGAATCCCATGGACAGAGGAACCTTGGAAAACAGAGGATTGTAGTGGTGATGGGGGGGAATTGTTGAGTAATTCTAGATTTTGGAAGGTAAGGTAGGCTTAGAGGGGAATCTGGATAGCAGAGGTCAGCAAGAAGGCACTGAGCATCCAGACTCCAAGGCAGCCATCTCAAATCTGGCTGAAGATTAGTACCACCTGGGGACCTTTGAAAATTACCATTGCCAAGGGCTTCAGTTCAGTTCAGTCGCTCAGTCATGTCCGACTCTTTGTGACCCCATGAATTGCAGCACGACAGGCCTCCCTGTCCATCACCAACTCCCAGAGTCCAGTCCACCCAAACCCATATCCATTGTGTCGGTGATGCCATCCAACCATCTCATCCTCTGTCGTCCCCTTCTCTTCCCACCCTCAATCTTTCCCAGCATCAGGGTCTTTTCAAATGAGTCAGCTCTCCACATCCACAGACTTATTAAATTAAGGGTAAAGCCTGGGCACCATTATTTTTTTAATAAAATTCCTCAAATGACTCTTATTTGCAATTAGGGTTGAGAGAGCAATGGCAATGGGATGAACAGAAAGCACAGACATGTGTAGAATATTTCTAGCTCTGTCCTGCTATGTATTATAGGTCAGACTGTAGAAGGTTAGAGGGGCAGAGTAGTTTAATGAAGGGCATGATCCTTTTGGGTTGGAGGTTGCCCAAAGTAAAATATACAGACTGGAAAAATAAAAGGGGGGCTGCTAGTTTGGTAACCCTGAGTGTGGTAGAGTATTGTGATAAGGTGTACACTGTCCTGGTGTTTCTGTACTGCAATTTAGCTCTAGATAGCCTAATTAATGGAGAAGGCAATGGCACCCCACTCCAGTACTCTTGCCTGGGAAATCCCATGGATGGAGGAGCCTGGTAGGCTACAGTCCATGGGGTAACGAAGAGTCAGACACGACTGAGCGACTTCACTTTCACGCACTGGAGAAGGAAATGGAAACCCACTCCAGTATTCTTTCCTGGAGAATCCCAGAGACAGGAGCCTGGTGGGCTGCTGTCTATGGGGTCGCACAGAGTTGGACACGACTGATGTGACTTAGCAGCAGTAGCAGCAGCCCAATTAAGTGTCCTTAATAGCCTGCTACTGCTACTGCTAAGTCACTTCAGTCGTGTCCGACTCTGTGTGACCCCATAGACGGAAGCCCACCAGGCTCCCCCATCCCTGGGATTCTCCAGGCAAGAACACTGGAGTGGGTTGCCATTTCCTTCTTCAATGTGTGAAAATGAAAAGTGAAAGTGAAGTCGCTCAGTCGTGTCCGACCCCTAGCGACCCCATGGACTGCAGCCCACCAGGCTCCTCCATCCATGGGATTCTCCAGGCAAGAGTACTGGAGTGGCTTGCCATTGCCTTCTCCGACTTAATAGTCTATGAACCAGCAAATACGGTCTTAGGAGTGTATTCTCAAATATATTCTCATTCACGGAAGAATGTAGGAAGTTGATCACTGCAGTGTTATTGGCAAATGGAGTCTTTTTATTCGTTTATATAGCTGCACTGGGTCTTAGTTGAAGCATGTAAATTCTTTAGTTGTGGCATGTGGGATCCAGTTCCTTGACCAGGGATCAAACCCAGACCCGCTGCATTGGGAGCATGGAGCTTTAGCCACTGGACCACCAGGGAAGTCCTGGGAACTGGAGTCTTTGCTGGGAGAGTGAATGGGTAGAATGTGGGGAATACACACTATTAGACTATTCAGTTAGAAGCATCATGTTTGATGTACATAGCAATGTAAATAGATTGTAAAACCACAGGTACTGGGTGAAGAAAGTATGAAACACAGTGAGATACATAACAATATTACGTTTGTGAATTTAAAATTTAACACGCAAAACAATATCTATTTTGCAAAAACCACACAAACCAAAAGAATGCCAATCTCATCGGGCAATATTTTCATACTCCTCTATGGATAACAAGGACTTCCCTGGTGGCTCAGATGGTAAAGAATCTGCCTGCAATGCAGGAGACCTGGGGTTCAATCCCTGGCTTGGAAAGATCACCTGAAGAAGGGAATGGCTTCCCATTCCAGTATTCTTGCTGGAGAATTCCATGGACAGAGGAGCCTGGCAGGCTACAGTCCATGGGGTCCTAAAAGGGTCAGACACAACTGAGTAACTAACACCTACAGTAAAATAAATGACTTCTCAACAGAATTTTACAATTGAAAGGATGTTAACCTCCCACCCAAACTGAACTCTCCTAGACAATCCTGCCTGTATATTTTCAGACAACATAGTCATCCTGCCTCTATGTTTCCTTTGTCAAGACAGCTCTGATTACTAGAAAGTGTCAATCTGAGTCCTGTGTCATTACAGTGTAGTTCAGTGAAAATAGCACAGGCCTTGGGCTTCCCTGGTGGCTTAGACGTAAAGCGTCTGCCTGCAATGCAGGAGACCGGGGTTTGATACCTGGGTCGGGAAGATCTCCTGGAGAAGGAAATGGCAAACCACTCCAGTACTCTTGCCTGGAAAATTCCATGGATGGAGGAGGAGCCTGGTAGGCTACAGTCCATGGGATCGCGAAGAGTCGGACACGACTGAGCAACTTCATTGCAGTCAAGCAGATGGGGTTAGAATCCTGATGCTGTAATTTGCTGGGTGACATGATCAGGTTACTTATCTCCTCTTAGTCTCACTTACTTCTGTAAATTAGGGATAATAATACCTGCTTTACAAAGTTACTCTATATTAGAAATTATGAATATAAGATACCTAGTCACAAAAAGCTAATAAAGTGACAGCTGTTATCATCATCACCACCATCACTGTTATTATCCCATCCAGTGGTCCTACTTTACCCTATACAGCTTTATACATATGCCTTTCAATACTTCAAAATATTTGAATTTATTTGCCATGTTATACCTAAGTGCTCTTTTTTCAGAGTAGTCATTTATCAATATTTTCTCTTTTGGTTATCTTGTCCTTGGCTGTGCTCCTGCATAAGATGTTTACAGTACATGGTGCCCATAACTGAACCAAGTGCTACAGGTACGGTCTTAGTGCTTCAAAACAGAGTAAAACCATAAAACTGTATTCCCCAGACACTACTCTCTTCAAGCTATCTAACTTTCAAACTTTAGCTTTTTTGGCAACCATATCACATACTGCCTATGAAAAGTTGCAGGTAGTTTTCACATGAATGAATTTTGAGTCTTCATTTTGCAATAGTAGTAGTAGTAGAACTTAAAACTTTTTTTTTTTAATTTATTCATTTATTTGGCTGCACTGGGTCTTAGTTGTGGCACCTGGGATCTTTGATCTTCGTTACAGCATATGAACTCTTAGTTGGGGCATTTAGGATCTAGTTCCCCGACCAGGGATGGAAACTGGGCTCACTGCATTGGGAGTAGGGAGTCTTAGCCACTGGACCACCATGGAAGTTCCTTAAAAAAAAAAAAAAGAGTATAACTTTTAATTAACTTTATTAAATATTAGGTAAAGTGCTGAGTTCTGAGGACATAGGGATGAGTAGGACAAAGTACCAACAGACTAGAAATGTAAGTTCCATAAGACCAGGTCTATTGTGTTAACTATTGAATCCCCATCTCTCGGGCACAATTATTTGCACACGGTTAAATGTGCTGTTTGTTGAATGAACAAATGAATAAAATATACAGTTGAAGTTTTCCCTATAAACGAAAAGCTGCTGCTGCTGCTGCTAAGTCACTTCAGTCGTGTCCGACGGTGTGTGACCCCATAGACGGAAAGCCCACCAGGCTCCCCCGTCCCTGGGATTCTCCAGGCAAGAACACTGGAGTGGGTTGCCATTTCCTTCTCCAATGTGTGAAAGTGAAAGTGAAGTCGCTCAGTCGTGTCCGACCCTTAGCGACCCCACGGACTGCAGCCTACCAGGCTCCTCCATCCATGGGATTTTCTAGGCAAGAGTACTGGAGTGGCTTGCCATTGCCTTCTCCGAAACGAAAAGCTATTTCCCTATTTATTTTATAAACTCAGATATTTTGTACAAGCCTGTCACTTTTAGCACTACCCTAGTGTTTTCACATTTTACGGTAAACTGATTTCCAAAATAAATTCGTACAGTCCCCTTTAAGGCCAAACTAAATATTACATGTTTTATTTGCTGGATGGCCATTATATCCCACCATTAAAGACCTTTTGGAAGTACCCGTTAGGGCTTACATCTCAGGGTTAGCAGTAGCCGGCCATGGTTTCTGAGTGCGTAACACTCGAGAATTTCCTGAATCGAGTTCTATTAGACCCTGACTTATAGTGGGTTAGAATAAGGTGGAAGTGTGGCCCGATGACTTAGGAGGACCTTGAAACTCTGCATTTCAGCATGAAGCTATTGCTAGGTGCCCATAGGCCCAGCGTCTCAGTCGAAATCCGTCCCTCACATGCCAGATATAGGAATTTGGGGGGCGTCCAGTTCTCTATAACAACAGTTAGGGAGGCCCTAGCGTCTCTGTCCTCTCACAGCTTTCTCCAGTATTCGGGCTACAGGTGAGGCACTGGTCGCCATCTTGATATCAATTGCCAGGCAAGTCGCCACTGGCGTCGCTCGGTAACCACGGAGACACCGATGCCCCTCCCGTTTCTTAGCTCTGGAGGCTGCAAACTACGATTCCCATATGCTAATCTTCTCTACTTGACGGTCAGTAGTCTACATTTGGCTTGGGAGCCACCGCGACCCTACCGCAGTGAATCGCGGGAGTTGCAGTTCGCGGTGTGGCGTCACTTTTTACTTCAGGAAGTTCCAGAACCACAAATCCCGTGAGCCAGCGGGCAACACGCACGCGCAAAGGACACCTTGTCCTCCCTGGCCCCCCTGCCGGTGCCTGAGAGGTAAGAGGGCGGAGGAAAGGAAGAGGAGGCGGGATCCGGGCGCTGCGTTGGCTGCGGCCTGGCACCAAGGGGGCGGCCCCGGCGGAGTGCAGACCCAGTGGCCCCTGGCGATTATGGACCCGGCCGAGGCGGTACTGCAGGAAAAAGCGCTCAAGTTTATGGTGAGGAGAAGGTGCAGGCCCGGGAACTGTGGAGGCGGTGCGTTGGCGGCGTCGCTGAGGCTCGGGCCTGGGCCGCCTGCTCGCTGGAGGAGGGCGCAGCGAGACCCTGGGCCGAGGCCGGCGGCGGGGGCGGCTGGAGGGACGGGACGGGAGCTCCTGGGAGGTAGGAGGGGTTGCGGAGAGGACCCGGGGGTGGGGGCAGCAGCTCCGCCATCTTGTGGATGAGAGGCCAAGTGACAGCGGGAGCTTAGTCGGGGAGGGGACTCTGGGGCGCGCGGGGCCCTGGAGAGTAAGGGGCGTAGGGACAGTTACTGAAGAGCTGAGGAGGCCAGGAGGAGAGACTCCGTGAGGCCGCTGGCAGGGCCTTGCCGGTGTGAGGGTTACGGGTGAGGCCCTGGAGAAGACGTGCATTCAGTAGTGGGGAAGGGGAACGCTGGACAGTGGGAAGAAAGATATTGGGAGTGGGAGGTGGGTGGGAAAAACGGCAAGACTGAATGCGGATGGATCTAAGGTAGAGCCGAGAGAGGACTGGTGGGAGACTTACTGTCTTGTAGAGTGAGGTGGGAGAGATAGCCTTTGACTTAAGGGTACAATCCCAGCTTGGCCAAACAAACTAATGTTGACAAACTCTGGAAAGAACTAGGCCTTACTTAGGAAGGAAAGGACTGGGGATGGGGATCTCGGGCTGTGATGACAGTCTTTAGGAAAGGGAAGAGGTTGACTAGATGCCAGAATTACAAGTATCAGGAAAGTGTATACATCCTTAAGTTTGAAGGAAGACAGAAGAGGTTCACTGGTTAGGGAAACCTAGGTACAGGAGATTAGGGGCAAAATTAATATCTAATAGGGTAAAACAAAACTTAATGCAATATTGTAGAGACAGTAAAATGTGGAGACCAAGTGCAGTATCACTTTCTGGGAATAGAAAGGCTATGCAGATTAGCATCCAAAGACCCATAAGAAGTAGTAAGATCACTGGAGAAATTCAGGAGATAAAAGGGGAATGCAGATAGTGGAGAATGATAGGAGATGTCAGGGTTAGTAGTTACTTAGGAGTTTTAGGTTGAAGCACAGTATGAACTTGGATTTTGTGAATTTTAATCCTTTGGAGTCTAGTTCTTTAACTTTGTATCATGCTTTTCTTTTTTTGATATGTGTGTGTTTAGCACATTTGTATAGCTATTTGATGCATTTAATCTGATGCTTCATTTGTATATCCCAGATGTAAAACCAGACTTTGTGGTTACAGCTAAAGAATGATGGTGGGTTGCATAGACTTCTTTCTGTCTTAACAGGTGTCCATAGGGACCATTGATATTATCTGCAGTATTTGCTTTTTCAGAAGTAATTATAACCTGTCACTCCAAATCTTTATTTCTTTTGTTAGATAGTTGTTGTTTTGTGTCCTTGCCTTAGATACCAAAACAAATCTAAACAAACCATGGACACTAACCTAATTGAATTTAGGCTTTAAACTGCTGCATTTACAAGAATATAATTTCAGAGTCTGGTCAAATTTACTATAACTTTATTTTTTTTTGTATTAGTGCTTTCTAAAATGCCTAACTAAAGTTCAAGTGTATCTTTAGCAAAATACTATTAGACCTGAAGAAAGTTCTTGAGTTTCTGCCCAGTGTTGAAATTCTAAAATATTAAGAGGCTTCGGAATTGTTTTAGATTTCAAAGGTGAGACGAAGTTGCTTTGTATGTACAGCCAGCTTCTAGATTTAAGTAAGAAAAGTGACAGCTGCTTATTTTTGTTTTTCTGCTTAGAGGTTGACTCAATCCTAATCTTGACATGTGTCAGATTTATGGAATAATGTGGTTTTAACAGAGCATAAAGGGACCTTATGAGATCATCTTCTTTACTCCCTGATAGATCTCAGCCTAGGAACGTTTTCAACCAATTGATCTCTGTACCAGTGAGTTGTTTTGATAATGGTCTCTTGATTGAGTTAAAGTTGGAGCTAGAGATGGCCATGAGTAGTTTGAAGCTTTTGGGACACCACACATTATTAAATGTTGAGTCAGTTTCCGTAAGGAGAAACCAATTTTTCTTCAGTTTTAGTTAACTTTCATTTTTGACGTTGCCAGCTGTTATGGCTGCTGTTTGCGAGAAGGCCAACTGGAAAAGGGTCACCATGAATGACACCTTAATAACTGAAACAGAATGGAGAGTTAAAGATTTGGTATTCTTTTTCAGCTCAGTGCTGTGCTTAGTTGCTCAGTTGTATCAGATTCTTTGAGACCCCATGGATTATAGCTCGCCAGGCTCCTCTGTCCATGGCAATTCTCCAGGCAAGAATTCTGAAGTGGGTTGCCATTTCCTTCTCCAGGGGATCTTCTCAACACAGGGATTGAACCCAGGTCTCCCGAATTACAGGTGGATCCTTTACCCATGTGAGCCACCAGGGAAGCCCTTTTCAGCTCAGTAACAGTCTTATTATGAATCTTAAGTCACAACCTGCCTTTGGTCCCATTTACCCTGTTATAACATGTTTGTTTACTTAGTCATTTGAGATAGGAAGATATTTCATTTGTGCTTGCACCTGGTAATTAATGCACAGTACACATGTATGGATGTGAGAGTTGGACTGTGAAGAAAGCTGATCGCCGAAGAATTGATGCTTTTGAACTGTGGTGTTGGAGAAGACTCTTGAGAGTCCCTTGGACTGCAAGGAGATCCAACCAGTCCATTCTAAAGGAGATCAATCCTGGGTGTTCACTGGAAGGACTGATGTTGAAGCTGAAGCTCCAATACTTTGGCCACCTCATGCGACGAGTTGACTCACTGGAAAAGACTCTGATGCTAGGAAAGGTTGGGGGCGGGAGGAGAAGGGGACGACCGAGAATGAGATGGCTGGATGGCATCACCGACTCTGTGGACATGAGTTTGAGTGAACTCTGGGAGTTGGTGATGGACAGGGAGGCCTGGCGTGCTGTGATTCATGGGGTCGTGGAGAGTCGGACACGACTGGGCAACTGAACTGAACTGAACACATGGAAAAGACTATCCTTTTAATCATATTGAAATTTTTGTATAGTATTTGGCTTTATTTTGTCCTTATCCTTTCCCTCAATTCTGAGGTGTGAATGACAATTTTTGTACAGGATGCCTGATTTCTACAGTTTAAGAAAATATAAAATTTTGTTTAAAATAGCAGCATGAAATGGATATTCTCTTTTATGAATTTTGCTCATTACTGTATTGATGTAGTAATTTGATTAATTTTTATAGTAAAACCTTATCAGTGAGACTGATTCAGATTTGACCATAATTCACACATGGTCTAGACTTAAAGTTTATCTTTGAATATCTGTACTATATATCTATCTGTCCTTCTGTATTTTATCTATTTATATGACAAGTTGAGGGATGGGTTTGAAATTTATTTTTAAATGAACAGGATAAATTGGTCATAGGATCTTAGAACTAGGGAAATTTGACACACAGATGAAATAATTTCAGGATATATAAAATAGTTTTTTTATTGATAGATAAGTGAAACAGTGTAAAGGTTAACTTGCTGTGTAACAAACATAAATCTTTCATTGATTGGTGCATTTTCTGTTTCGCCTGGTGTTGGCTGGAATGTTCAGAATGGCCACAATCTCTCATGGCTGGCCCAAAATGGCCACAGTCTCTCACAGCTGGCCACTGTCTGCGAGTTCAGCTAGCAATAAGGCCTTCTTGTCCTCCTTTCTCCACATGGCCTTCTTTTGGATTTCCTTAAAGCATGGTGTCTGGGTTCTAAGAAGGGGAGCATTCTAGGAGATCAGAAATAGAAGCCAGCCAATTCTCTTAAGTCCTAAGTGTGGAAGTTGAGAATGTTGCTATTGGTCAGAGACAGTGAAGGCCAGCCCAGAGTCAGAAGGAGGAAAAATAATCTCTCTGTAGACAAAAAGAGTAGCATGCATGAACAGAGAGAAGGAAATTGCTGGGGGCCAGGACCTTTTGAGACTGGCTACCATAGATCCTGTTCTAGTTGGATGCTCAGGCTAAAAATACAGATGGGATCAGCCACATTTGTGGCTATTAACACTTGGAATGCTTTGCAGACATCTCATTTTTGAGATTAACTTCTTAAAAAACTATCGTGATCTCCTACATGACTTGTCTTAATAATGTTACTGTAGAGATAATACTGGATGAATTGATAAGAATCAGGAACTTTTATTTGCTTGAGAACCATATATATCTAAAAACAAGAAATTGCATTTTAAAATAAGTATTCAGATTTTTCAGTGTGATGGACTTTTCTTTAAATCAGTGAGATTGATTACCAGCTGGTTGGATAACATTTGAAGCTAGTCCTTAGTTTGTCAGAGTTTCTGTATATTAATATCTCTTGCATGCATGCTCAGCAACTCTTTGCGACCCCATGGACTTCAGCCCACCAGTCTTTACTGTCCATGAAATTTTCCAAGAAAGAAGACAGGAATGGGTTGCCATTTCCTACTCCAGGGATCTTCTTGGCTTAGGGATCAAGCTTGCATCTCCTGTGTCGCTTGCATTGGCAAGTGGATTCTTACCTGTTCTCAATTTAAATTAACCTTCAGTTTCTTTTCTGAATACTCTTATATAGGCATTGGAGTATGAAATTACAAATTAATGATAATTCTTTGTGCTCATTTTCTTGATTCATGTTTGTGATAGATGTACATAGTAAGTTACTGGAAGTAAATTACTAAATGTGGAGTAAAAATTCTACTTTGAATGATTGCCAGAAATTTTTTGTTGATAAATTAGAAAGTGAACTTTCAAAGGCAACTACTTATTATTCTATATTATTTATGTATTGTTTAAATCCTTAAAGAAGGAAGCAGTTAATGAAACTGCAATACTTTGGCCACCTCATGCGACGAGTTGACTCACTGGAAAAGACTCTGATGCTAGGAAAGTTTGGGGGCGGGAGGAGAAGGGGACGACCGAGAATGAGATGGCTGGATGGCATCACCGACTCTGTGGACATGAGTTTGAGTGAACTCTGGGAGTTGGTGATGGACAGGGAGGCCTGGCGTGCTGTGATTCATGGGGTCGCGGAGAGTCAGACACAACTGAGCGACTGAACTGAACTGAACTGAACTGAAAGGGAGATGAGACATGATGTAAGACCTTGATCATGTATTATAGATACAATTATTTGTGGTAAATGACATTACAATTTACAGAAAGAATGAATAAAGATAAAATAATGTTTGTGGTATTAAAATATTTTAAGATACCATGTGCTTTCTAGCAATATTTTAATACAGCATGAAAGTGCTTTCTATTTTTTTTTTGAAAGTGCTTTCTAAATGTTTATAATAAGAATTCATTGTGGATGAAGTAGAAAATATTTACCAGTGTTTAAGTCTTGGTCACTATAAAGAAAACTGCCTTCTTAATAAATCAAATCCATCATCCTAACATCAGCAGTGGAGGAGGGAGTCAATCTCTATGGGAAAGAGATCTTACCACTTCAACTAGTATTCTATGAGATTCACCTTGTGCTGAGGGAATTATCTCTGGATAATTTCCATTAGTTTTCCGAAGTCTGATTGAAACTAAACTAGAACATTTTATAGAGACTCAGAGGTAGCAACAGTGGAACAGATATTGAGAGTAATGTTGAACTAAGACTATGATTTGCTCCCTGGGGTACTACCACCATAGTTCCTGGATTGCCTTGTATGCGGCCAGGGTGGGGATGAGGAACAAAGGAGCAAAAGTCACAGAACTGGGAGAGAATTCCTGTCTGCTGAAGGTAAACCTTTTCAGTTGGAATTTCTTCTTGATTTCTTTCTCCTTTCTGAGATTTGGCTTCCTTCAGGTACACTTGTCTTCCTATTCCCAGGCTTGTGACCTGATTCTGTGTCAATTATAGGATAAAAACAGTAGAAATGGGAGGGTTTTGTTTATTTATTTTTCTTTGTTTTTGAAAAATATGATCAGCCATGAATAGCTAGGCAATGGCAAGCCACTCCAGTACTCTTGTCTGGAAAATCCCATGGATGGAGGAGCCTGGTAGGCTGCAGTCTGTGGGGTCACTAAGGGTCGGACACGACTGAGCGACTTCACTTTCACTTTCCACTTTCACACATTGGAGAAGGAAATGGCAACCCACTCCAGTGTTCTTGCCTGGAGAATCCCAGGGACGGGGGAGCCTGGTGGGCTTCCGTCTATGGGGTCACACAGAGTCGGACACGACTGAAGTGACTTAGCAGCAGCAGCAGCAGTTGCTATTCTAAATTCTTTACGTATACTGTTGTTTAATTTAATCCTCCCAATAAATCTGTAAGATACATTCAGTACTATTGTTGCTCCCATATTTGGATGAGGAAACTGATTCCAGAGAGGTTAAGTAACTTGCGCAAAGTCACTCTGCTTAGCAAGAAGCCTGAGATCAAATCCTGGCAGTCTGACTTGAGACCTACACAGTATTTCATCCTTGAGGCTCAGAGAAACAGTGGAATATGACAGCATATTTCTTTGCTGGCCAAATGGGCCAGAATGGAGAATTACTGTCCAGATTTATATACAGATTTTCTGATGATTTGAATTAGTAGGAAATGAAGTTGCCACAGTATCATTGTATCGATTGGCTATTGCTGAGTGATAAAACCCCACAATATGTCATGGCAGTATAATGATAGATATTTATTCTCAAGAACATGTGGGTTTGCTGAACATTGGGTGATATAGGCTGAATTTTGTTGGGTTTCTCTTTATTTGGCTGCTCACTCAGGACTGTTTCACATATTTTTCTGAAACTGAGACTGAAGAGACAGTGACTTCCCAGGCTGAGCTGTCCTCATAGCTATAGCAGAGGCGCAGGAGAGCAAGACCACTGGTTCAAATTCCTTTCAATCATTGGTGGTATAGTTCAGTTCAGTTCAGTCGCTCAGTCGTGTCCGACTCTCCGCGACCCCATGAATCACAGCACGCCAGGCCTCCCGGTCCATCACCAACTCCCGGAGTTCACTCAAACTCATGTCCACAGAGTCGGTGATGCCATCCAGCCATCTCATTCTCGGTCGTCCCCTTCTCCTCCCACCCCCAACCTTTCCTAGCATCAGAGTCTTTTCCAGTGAGTCAACTCGTCGCATGAGGTGGCCAAAGTATTGCAGTTTCAGCTTTAGCATCAGTCCCTCCAGTGAACACCCAGGATTGATCTCCTTTAGAATGGACTGGTTGGATCTCCTTGCAGTCCAAGGGACTCTCAAGAGTCTTCTCCAGCACCACAGTTCAAAAGCATCGATTCTTCGGCGATCAGCTTTCTTCACAGTCCAACTCTCACATCCATACATGACCACGGGAAAAACCATTGCCTTGACTAGACGGACCTTTGTTGGCAAAGTAATGTCTCTGCTTTTTAATATGCTATCTAGGTTGGTCATAACTTTCCTTCCAAGGAGTAAGCGTCTTTTAATTTCATGGCTGCAGTCAGCATCTGCAGTGATTTTGGAGCCCAAAAAAATAAAATCTGACACTGTTTCCACTGTTTTTCCATCTATTTCCCATGAAGTGATGGGACCAGATGCCATGCTCTTTGTTTTCTGAATGTTGAGCTTCAAGCCAAGCTTTTCACTCTCCTCTTTCACTTTCACCAAGAGGCTTTTGAGTTCCTTTTCACTTTCTGCCATAAGGGTAGTGTCATCTGCATATCTGAGGTTATAGATATTTCTCCCAGCAATCTTGATTCCAGCTTGTGCTTTATCCAGTCCAGCATTCCTCATGATGTACTCTGCATATAGGTTAAGTAAGCAGGGTGACAAGATACAGCCTTGACGTACTCCTTTTCCTATTTGGAACCAGTCTGTTGTTCCATGTCCAGTTCTGACTGTTGCTTCCTGACCTGCATACAGGTTTCTCAAGAGGCAGGTCAGGTGGTCTGGTATTCCCATCTCTTTCAGAATTTTCTGCAGTTTATTGTTATCTACACTCAAGGCTTTGGCATAGTCAATGAAGCAGAAATAGATGTTTTTCTGGAACTCTCTTGCTTTCCCTGCTGATAATTCCATTAACCAAAGTAAGTAACAGGGTCAAGTGAGGAGGTGGGAAAGTATACGCTGCCCATAGAAGGAGTGGAAGAGAGAGCAACTTGCACAATAATCTACTATAGTAATAATAATCTATAATAATTCAGTATACTCGATTTTTAGAAGAATGGTAAAATGCTTACTCTTCCAACTATTCTGACTAGCACTTGCTCGTTTTGATTGCCGAATGACACCTAATGCAGCATGTCTCTCTGTATTATGTTGTGTAGAAAAAAAAGTGTTAAATAATCAGAATCTTGACTTTAATCTACAGTGATAACCTGAAAAGTTTATCAGTATCACAATACTATTTTTCTGTACTTGGGAAAGAAGGTTGATGTTGCTCCAACAGCATTTGTAACAGAATTTGAACCAAGGTCATACATAGTGCCTTAGCAACTCCCTTGGTGTTAGGTTTCGGTTTTGGTTCTGTTCGGTTCAGTCGCTCAGTCATGTCCTACTCTCTGCGACCCCATGAATCACAGCACGCCAGGCCTCCCTGTCCATCAGAGCTCTTAATAACCCCTTCTGTAAACCTAAACTTAGGGCTGCAAGGATATTTTCTAATGTCTGGGAGACTTTCAGGCTTTCTCTGAAAAATTGTGGAAACAGAATTGTAGCATGTGGATAATGTTTTTGCAGCATGGATGCATAAATCCTTGTACCTCTCAGGAAGTATGACCCTAAACTGTTAATGTGGTTACTTGTGAAATGGTGGATTATGGGTAATATTTCAGAATATTTAATGACATCTGAAGATCTATTAGGAAGCACACAGCACAAAAAGCATTACTTAGGTGGTTTTTCTTATTCCTATGTTCCTTAATGTTTTCTACATTTTTGACAGTGAATATGCATTGTTATTAGTCAGATAAATTAAAATTTAATATATTTAATGTTTATGTTTAAACTTTAAAAAATGTATATATTTATAAAACAAGTACCCTAAATGAAGACCTGCACTTGGTCATGGAGTGTGTAGCAGGCCAGTGGACTGGCAGTGATGGCTTGAATAGACATCTCACTCACCTCATTTTGTTAAGTGAAAAGTCTTAACTGTTAGACTCACCTACTTAAGAAGGATCTTTCTCTCTCCCATTCCATCCCCCCAAGTTCATTTTAAATTGTAAACTGCCATGTATAATGTTTACACAATTGATAAATTATATTACTTAAACTGCTATATGTATCTAAAGTTTTCACTGAAGTTTAGAACTCTGTGGTTCTCAATTGTGTTGGAGCACTGCATTTTTCTGTTCAGGAGTATTTGGCAAAATTAGTGAGCTGACAACTGGAAATGAGGCCATGGCAGTTGGCCTGCACCATGATTTGATAAAAGTATAAACATAATCTGAGTGCAAAACATTATGTTACATGTGGAGGGAGGTGGTTATGGGGGCAGGAGGAGATGAAGACACAAAGTTAAGTAAAACTTCTATCTTCTCTAGAACTTCACAGTTGGTTGAGAAGACAGGCATTTATAAATCTCTCTTAAGGCACACTTTGGTAAGTGCCACAGTAGAGGCGCAAAGTGCTATAGAATTTAAGGGAAGGAAAATTAGCCTTAACTGGAAAGAGCTTTGGAAGGTTTGAAGAAGAAAGCTTCATATTGGGTCTTGTGGAATATATAGATTTTGCAGAATTGTTCTGAAGTGGCTGTTCCAAGAAGAGGGAGTAGTTTGGGTAAAGGCCAGAAGATCAGGAGATGGTCAGCATAGTGAGTAGATACACGTGATTTGAACATAAGGTGCATAGCAGACAAGAAGGAAAAGATAGACTGGGAAGCTAGGGAGTTTAGATTGAATCCAGTTTGTATTCAAGAATAATATTCTAGTGTACTTGGTATATGTCTGTATAAGGTTTTCCTGAAGTAGAATAAATATGTTTTTTAAAGAAATCATAAGTATATAGTCCATTGAATGTTTCCACAGTGGTCACTTCTGCATAACAATTATCTAATACCTATAGATTAGGTTTTGCCTTTACTGGTATTTAACTTCATATAAGTAGAATCTTTCCAGTGTATATACTAGTCTGGCATCTTTTGTTCCTCATAAGGAGTTTCATTCAGGTTACTGTAAGTGTAGTATGTTCATTCTTGTTGCTGTGTAGTATTCTGCTGTGTTAATTCAGTTCAGTTATTTAGCCATTCTCTTGTTGATGGACGTTTGGGTTATTTCCAGTTTTTGGCTACTGTGAGTAATCTTTTACATGTCTTTTCTTGAAAATACGTATATATTTCTGTTGTGTATATACCTGGAAGTGGAATTGCTGGGTCATAGGGTATTTTTATCTTTAGTAGATTCTGTGAATTTTTTCCATTTGATACTTTCTGCAGCAGCACCTTATGACAGTTCCAGTTGCTGTACATTCTTGTAACATTCACTTGCTATTGTCCCTCTTCACTTTAGCCATAGTAGTGTTTGAATGATATTGTCAGACTTTTAATTTGCATTTCCTTAATAGCTGCTGTAATCAAGTACCTAAAAAATTATTTAAGAAGGTTCTTAACTTTTTTAAGTTTATTGGCTGTTTAGATATCCTCTTTTGGGTCTATTCAGGGCTTGGTCTTCTTTTTTTCTCTTTTAATTGTCTGCCTTTTTCTTATTGATCTATTCCCTATTTTCTGGAAAATACAGTACAGATTTTTCATCAAATATATGGTTCTTTTGTGGGAAAACAGTGTGTTTTGTTTTCAAATTTTTTCATTTAAGGAATCAGTTAAAAAAAAAAAAAGTCACAAGATTTTGTGACTACAAAATATCTACACAGGATTTACAGAGTTACCATTTTTTTTCGCTATACCACCAGTGCTTGAAAAAGTTACACCACTGTCAGCACTATCATTTTATAAATGAAAAAAGGAGCTTTTTAATGCCATAGAAATAGAAAACAAAGCCATGAAATTAAAAGACGTTCACTCCTTGGAAGGAAAGTTATGACCAACCTAGATAGTATATTAAAAAGCAGAGACATTACTTTGTCAACAAAGGTCCGTCTAGTCAAGGCTATGGTTTTTCCAGTGGTCATGTATGGATGTGAGAGTTGGACTGTGAAGAAAGCTGATTGCTGAAGAATTGATGCTTTTGAACTGTGGTGCTGGAGAAGACTCTTGAGAGTCCCTTGGAGTGCAAGGAGATCCAACCAGTCCATTCTAAAGGAGATCAATCCTGGGTGTTCATTGGAAGGACTGATGCTAAAGCTGAAACTGCAATACTTTGGCCACCTCATGCAACGAGTTGACTCACTGGAAAAGACTCTGATGCTGGGAGGGATTGGGGGCGGGAGGAGAAGGGGACGACCGAGAATGAGATGGCTGGATGACATCACCAACTCTGTGGACATGAGTTTGAGTGAACTCCGGGAGTTGGTGATGGACCTGGAGGCCTGGCGTGCTGTGACTCATGGGGTCGCAAAGAGTCGGACACGACTGAGCGACTGAACTGAACTGAATCTCAGAGTAAAGGAAACTCTTTGAGGTCGGGAGAATAATGCTCCATCCCTTGAGCCCCCATTCATGACAGTCGAATCCCAAGAACTTGTGAATACGTTGAATTACAGGGCAAAGAGGATTTAATAGAATGACATTTGGTTGCTAATCAGCTGACTTTATTTTTTTGCAATACTGTGTGGCATGCGGGATCTTAATTCAGTTCCTTGACCAGGGATCCAACCTGTGCCCCCACCTGCAGTGGAAGTAAGAGTCTTAACCACTGAACTGCCAGGGAAGTCCCTCAGCTGACTTTAAAATAGGGAGATTATCCTGGATAATCCAGATTGGACCCAGTGTAATCACAAGGGACCCTAAATATGTAAGAGGGAGGCTGAAGAAGAGGTCAGAGTGATGGTATGTGAGAACACAATCCATTGTTGCTGATTTTGAAGAGGCGGGAAGAGAACCATGAGCCAGGGAATGTGAGCAGCCTCTTGAAGCAGGAAAGGATAAGCTAAGCCTCCAGACAAGAACACAGGCCTGCTGAGGCCTTGATTTTTGGCTCAGAGACCCATTTCAGACTTCAAAACTATAGTGTCAAAAAAAAAAAATTACTGCTGCTTTAAGCCACTCAGTGTGTGGTAATTTTTACTGCAGCCATGGCGAACTAATGGGGCTTCCCTGATGGCGCGGCGGTTAAAGAATCTGCCTGCAGTGCAGGAGACACTGGTTCAATCCTGGGTCGGGAAGATCCCCAGGAGGAGGAAATGGCAACACACTCCAGTATTCTTGCTCAAAAAGTTACATGGACAGAGCTCTGAACTACAATCCATGGAGTCACAAAGAGTCAGACACAGCTGAGCAACGAAGTGTGCGCATGTGCGAACACACACACAAACACACACACGGCAAACTAATACATCTTTGATAGTTACCCTAATTGGAGTGTGTGTATACACACTCCATATATGTATTCATACATATAATATCACTATCTTTATTTTTAGTGTTTGTTAACTACCAGTGCAGTTCATTCTCTTTCTCCTAATATTTTATTTTGAATCAACTCAGAATTACAGAAAAGTTTGAAGTACAACACAAATGACATTTTTTCCTGAACCATTTGAGAGTAAGTTGTCACATCACCAAATGCTTAATGTATATTTTTTGCAAACAAGGACATTCTTTATAACACAACCATCAAAATTCAGAAATTAATATATTTCTGAATTAATTGCAGATCTAACCCCTTAGCGGAGAAGGCAATGGCAAGCCACTCCAGTACTCTTGCCTAGAAAATCCCATGGATGGAGGAGCCTGGTAGGCTGCAGTCCGTGGGGTCGCTAAGGGTCGGACACGACTGAGTGACTTCGCTTTCACTTTTCACTTTCACACATTGGAGAAGGAAATGGCAACCCACTCCAGTGTTCTTGCCTGGAGAATCCCAGGGACGGGGTAGCCTGGTGGGCTTCCGTCTTTGGGGTCACACAGAGTCGGACACGACTGAAGTGACTTAGCAGCAGCAGCAACCCCTTAGACCCCATTCAGACTTTGCCAGTTGTTCTAATAATGTTCTTTGTAACAAAAGGATCTAATCCAGAATCACATAGTGAAATTAGTTGTCATGTCTTCTTAGTCTCCTTCAGTCTTGGAACAGTTTCTGTCTTCTTTACCTTCCATGACTATGGCACTTTTGAAGATTATAGGCTATTTTGTAGAATGATCCCTCAATTTGGATTTATCTGGTGCTGTTTCCTTATGATTAAATTTGGGTCCTGTATTTCTGTCAGAAATACCACAGAAGTGTTGCTTTGTTTTACTGATTGCCTCCTTTCAGGTGACACATAACTTTTGTTTGTCTTGTAATTTTTTTTACTTGATTAAAGTGGCTTCTGCCAGTTTCTTCTTTAAAGCTAATTAATGTTTTTCTCTTTGTAGTAAGTATATTATGGAAAGAGTACTTTGAAACCATGTAACTATCTTATTCTTCATCAGATTTTCAACCTATTTATTTCTAACAGAATGGGTTTATGAATTCTTGTTTTATTTGATAGCTTATAATACTATCGTTATTTCTTTTGACAAATTGTTCCCTGTTTGGCCAGTGAGAGTGCTTTCAAACTATTTTCTTTGTCTTTTTGATGTAATTCTATCATTCTTTGAGCGTTTCATTGTTTTCTGAAATAAGATATTTTGGACTTACCTTGTACTTTTTTTTGCCCCAGCCCTGAAATCAGTGTTTTCTCTCTTTTTTTTCCCCTGGTTTCTTTTAGTAGAGAATGATATACAGAAGTCAGTATCTGGGTGTTAGGTATATACACTGCTGTGGGAATGTCACTGCTTCCAAGTCCTCTCACTGGACAGAGGTAGGGAATATATGTATGTGTAAACATGCATACGCACACATGTGCACACACATTTATATTGCTTTTTAAATTTTATCTATACATTTATTTAAAACCATGAGTTCACATGGATATCTCCAATTTTAGTCTAACATAACAGGGTTCATTCAATAATTTCCTTTCTATAATTGTAACTCCTTTTTCTGATAGTAGTTGGCTGTCATTATCCTCAACATATTTGCTTAATCTCTCCTGTATGTGACCAGTCTCTTCTGTTGGTGCTGTTACTGACACCCATCATGTGAATGCCATCCTTACCTTATCAGGCTGCAAAATCCTATATTGGGCTCTGTCCCTAGCTCCCTGTTTGAACACCTTTCTCATTTCAGGCTCTGGTACTGTGCACTAAGTTGCTGTCCTCACTCCATTTGGACTCTAGCACCCTGTGCAGGGCTACCAAGGCTGCCATATTCCTATGTAGACATTTTCTTTATCTTGCTGGGGTTCTGACATCCTTCTGTAGGTCACTGCAGATTCCACCATCCCATCTTATGAACCTAACTACCATCTGAGCCACCAGGGAAGCCCTCGTTTCAGGTATATTTAGGGCAATTAGTTAAAGGGAAGGTTGGGCTTTCCTGGTAGCACAGACAGTAAACAGTCTACCTGCAATGCAGGAAACCTGGGTTCGATCCCTGGGTCGAGAAGATCCCCTGGAGAAGGAAATAGCAACCCACTCCAATATTCTTTGCCTGGAGAATCCCATGGACAGAGAAGCCTGGCGGACACAACTGAGCAACTAACACTTTTCACTTGCCATAGCAGTAGGTATGGCAAAACAGGTATTTGGTGGGTAAAAATATTGGAGTAGCCCTTCACTTTTTAATAATGAGATTAAATTTAAGATATTCACATAGATAAAAATGGGCAAAATAATACAATTTCTGGGATTTAGAAGGTGGAAAGTTGAATGATGGGGTTTACCAGATGCTGTTCTATACTTTTCTGAGTATATGTAATTTTCCATAAGAAGAAGTTAGAAAAGAAAGATGTATCTAAATAGAACTGAAGTTCTCTGGACCACCTCTCAAATTCCTATATGATTGAAAGATCAGGATTCATCTAAATGTAGTGTAAGTTCATAATCATTGTCTGCTGTACTGAAAATAACGTTTTAAATCAAAGTCAGCCAGATAAGGAGGCACAAACTTACGGAAGCTTTGCTTGTTGAGGTAGGCCAAGTGCTTGGATATAGCTGGGAGCTGAGGAAAGGAAATTTAGCCAGGCACATGGAACATGGGATCTGTGGGCAATTGAAGCAGATCTGGGGACCCAGGGAAGTTTATAAGGGCAGGATATAATTTCAGAGGGAGAGAATAGTGACAAAGAATCTGGGTACAAATAGTCTGGGGAGATCCAGATAGGCAGACAGCATCAGTGAGTACTGAAAAGAGGCAGCAAGCCCTCCGTTTCAAGCTTGGGCTCAAAAATAGAACTGGAATACCCAGCAAGGAACTGAGGAAGTTGACCTACTCATTAGTGCCCACTGCAGTAGCACTATATTTTATTAAGCATAAGAATTATTTGGAGAGCATGTTAATATGTAGTGCAGCTTCTCAGCTCCTCTTCCATCCACTTTTGTAGGCCTCAAGAATGCATGTTTAACAGGCATCTCAGTGTTTCTGATAGAGATATTTCTCTGATCACGTTTTGACAAAACATCTAGACCACTGTGTCCTGTCTAGTGTATCAACACAGAGACAGTAGGGGAAATATTGTGACTACAACCAGTGTAAAAGGTGAAGCCTTATACATGGGGAACATAGCAGGAAGCATCTGAGCTAATTGGATTCAAGTGTGGAGGCAGGTAGTAATTATTCTGTAGTTTAGTTCAGTTCAGTCGCTCAGTTGTGTCTGACTCTTTGCAACCCCATGGACTGCAGCATGCCAGGCCTCCCTGTCTATCACCAGCTCCTGGAGCTTGCTCAAACTCATGTCCATTGAGTCGGTGATGCCATCCAACCTTCTCATCCTTTGTTGTCCCCTTCTCCTCTTGCCTTCAATCTTTCCCAACATCAGAGTCTTTTCAGATGAGTCAGTTCTTCACATCAGGTTGCCAAAGTATTGGAGTTTCAGCTTTGGCATCAGTCCTTCCAATGAATATTCAGGACTGATTTCCTTTAGAATTGACTGGTTGGAACTCCTTGCCGTTCAAGGGATTCTCAAGAGTCTTCTCCAACACCACAGTTCAAAAGCGCTCAGCTTTCTTTATAGTCCAACTCTCACCTCCATACATCACTACTGGAAAAACCAGAGCTTTGACTTGACGGATCTTTGTTGGCAAAGTAATGTCTCTGCTTTTTAATATGCAGTCTAGATTTGTCACAGCTTTTCTTCCAAGGAGCAAGCGTCTTTTAACTTCATGGCTGCAGTCACCATCTGCAGTGATTTTGGACCCCCCAAAAATAAAGTCTGTTACTGTTTGCATCTTTTCCCCATCTATTTGCCATGAAGTGATGGGACCAGATGCCATGATCTTAGTTTTCTGAATGCTGAGTTTTAAGCCAACTTTTTCACTTTCCTCTTTCACTTTCATCAAGAGGCTCTTTAATTCTTCTTCGCTTTCTGCCATAAGTGTAGTGTCATCTGCATATTTGAGGTTATTGATATCTGAGGTTATTGATATTCCTCCCAGCAATCTTGATTCCAGCTTGTGCTTCATCCAGTCCAGCATTCCTCATGATGTACTCTGCATATAGGTTAAGTAAGCAGGGTGACAAGATACAGCCTTGACGTACTCCTTTTCCTATTTGGAACCAGTCTGTTGTTCCATGTCCAGTTCTAACTGTTGCTTCCTGACCTGCATACAGATTTCTCAAGAGGCAGGTCGGGTGGTCTGGTATTCCCATCTCTTTAAGAATTTTCCACAGTTTGTGGTGATCCGCACAGTCAAAAGCTTTGGCGTAGTCAATAAAGTAGAAGCAGATGTTTTTCTGGAACTCTCTTGCTTTTTCGATGATCCAGCGGATGTTGGCAACTTGATCTCTGGTTCTTCTGCCTTTTCTAAATCCAGTTTGAACATCTGGAAGTTCACAGTTCATGTACTGTTGAAGTCTGGCTTGGAGAATTTTAAGCATTACTTCACTAGCATGTGAGATGAGTGCAATTGTGTGGTAGTTTGAGCATTCTTTGGCATTGCCTTTCTTTGGGATTGGAATGAAAAGTGACCTTTTCCAATTATGTCAGTTAAACCTCAGTAAAGCTGGAAAAAAAGAGTGAAGGCAGAATGAGACAGACTTCATGGTGGAGGCTTGAAATCTTTTTGAATTCTAATTGATTAATAATAAGTTGGCTTCTAAAAAGCATTTACTTCTGGGTACTGTTTGCAGCTGGAGTAGTTGGTGAACCAAAAGGGAAGAAAAATTAACAATACCATTTATAAGAGTTATATCTAGTAGAAGAACAATAGCAAGATCCTCAAATGTGGCTATTCTAGGCATGTTAAAATCTCATCACAGTAAACTGGTTGTAGATCGTTCTAACATTACTTTTATTGTTAATATTCTATGACCCTATCACATGTGAAGAAAAATGACAACAGACTACTTCAACAACTGTTTTATATAGTTCTTAAGGTAATATCTTGAGTTAATGTCAAGGAATGAAGGAAGAAATTTGAGGAATCACTGAAGTATTCCTTAAAGCAATAGATATAACTGAATGGTAGGGAAATTTATAATGAAAGATTAGTCTCTTGTACAGCATCTGAGGACAGAGCCACAGGCTTGCTGGGTAATGAGAAATTCTGTCTGAAAATGCCCTTTTATCTTCATCCCTTGGATTATAAGCATCATCAGCCACAGCATCTTTAAAATAGAGGAAGATGTGTAATTGGATACAAGTAAAGGAGGTAAGTGCCGAAGAATTGATGCTTTTGAACTATGGTGCTGGAGAAGACTCTTGAAAGTCCCTGGGACTGCAAGGAGATCCAACCGGTCCATCTAAAGGAGATCAGTCCTGGGTGTTCATTGGAAGGACTGATGCTAAAGCTGAAACTCCAATACTTTGGCCACCTCATGCAAAGAGTTGACTCACTGGAAAAGACCCTGATGCTGGGAGGGATTGGGGGCGGGAGGAGAAGGGGATGACAGAGAATGAGATGGCTGGATGGCATCATCGACTCGATGCACATGAGTTTGGGTGAACTCCGGGAGTTGGTGATGGACAGGGAGGCTTGGCGTGCTGCAATTCATGGGGTTGCAAAGAGTTGGACACTTCAGAGCGACTGAACTGAACTGAACTGAAAGGGGGTAAATGTGAAGGGACTTTCTAGGTCTTAAGGATATGGTGGTGGTGATACTTTTACCACAAAACTCTAACACATAATAATTCACAGACTCCCAAGGTTTGTTGGCTATACAATCTACCCCATTCTGTTTTACTGTTTAAACATGTATATATTCATATCTGCTCTGTATGACCAAAGAACATTTTTGGTCTTAGTTCTTTCTTTAAAAAAATTGACACTTAGTAAAATTGACTTTTTTTTTAGTGTACAGGTCTCAAAATTTGAACACGTGTAGATTCATACATATTCATATAACCACTACTGTCAGGATATACAACAGCTCCATCATTTCCCCCCAAAATCCCTTGTACTATCTCCCCATCTCCCTAATTCCTGGAAACTATAATCTGTTCTACCTCATTTTAGTTTTATTTTTTTGAGAGTGCCATTTAATTGGAATCATACAATATATAATCTTCTGGTACTGACTTATTTTACTCAGCATAATGCCTTTTTGATGATTCATCTAGGCTGTTGTATGTATCAGTGGTTCATTTCTTTTTATTGCTTAGTAGTAGTTCATTGAATGGATTGTACCACATTTTGTTTATCCATCTGTTGAAGGACATTTGGGTTGTTTCCAGGTTTTGGTTATTATAAATAGAGCTGCTGTTAAGTTTTTGAACATAAATTTTAATTTGTCTGGGGTAAATTTGGAGGGGAATTGCTGGGTCATATGGTTAGTGTTTGTTTAACTTCGTAAGAAACTGCCAAGCTGTTTTCTAGAGTGGCTGTACCATTTTGCAATACCACAAGCAGTATATGAGAATTCTAGCTCTGCATCCTTGCCAGCATTTGGGATTGTTAATATTTTTTGTTTTAACCATTCCAACAGGTATATAGTAGTATCTTACTGTGGTTTTAATTTACATTTCCCTAGTGCATGCCTCAGTTCTTTTTTTTTTTTTTTTAATATTTATTTATTTGGCTGTGGCAGGTCTTAGTTGTGGCATGCAGGATCTTAGTTGACAACCAGAAACCAACCTGTGACCCTTGCAGTGGAAGCATGAAGTCTAGCTACTGGAACACCAGAGACGTCCCTACCCTATACTTTTAAAAAATAAAGCAAAGTAAGTGATAAACAGTCATGATGATCATGATCATTATCAATAAAGAGATTTACTGATCTCTTGTTCTTGGTATAATTTTGGAAAACTTGCTTATTCAGGGAAATAATTTAGATAGTGGAAAGGAGGTCATTTCCTTAGTAATGTATTTGTTTGGCCCCCTTCTACTTTTTTTCTCCCTTTATAAATCATCTCAAGCAGAAGTTTGTATTATAAGAAGCAAACCAGATGATTGCTAGTTAAATGTTTAGTATTTTATTAATTTTATTTGTGTATTATTTTTGGTTACACTGTATCTTCATTGCTGCGCCTAGGCTTTTCTCTAGTTGCAGCCAATCTTCATTGCGCTGCTCAGGCTTCTCATTGTGGTGGCCCCTCTTGTTGTGGAGCACAGGCTCTAGGTACCCGGGCTTCAGTAATTGCAACATGTAGGCTTAGTAGTTGCAACTTGTAGGCTCTAGAGCCCATGCTGAGTTGCTCCATAGCATGTAGAATCTTCCTGGACCAGGGCTCGAATCCATGTCCCCTGCATTGGCAGGCAGATTCTTATTCACTGTACCACCAGTTCAGTTCAGTTCAGTCGCTCATCGCGTCCGACTCTTTGCGACCCCATGAATCACGGCACGCCAGGCCTCCCTGTCCATCACCAACTCCCGGAATTCACTCAAACCCATGTCCATCGAGTTGGTGATGCCATCCAGCCATCTCACTCTCTGTTGTCCCCTTCTCCTCCCGCCCCCAATCCTTCCCAGCATCAGAGTCTTTTCCAGTGAGTAAACTCTTTGCATGAGGTGGCCAAAGTATTGGAGTTTCAGCTTTAGCATCAGTCCTTCCAATGAACACCCAGGATTGATCTCCTTTAGAATGGACTGGTTGGATCTCCTTGCAGTACAAGGGACTCTCAAGAGTCTTCTCCAGCACCACAGTTCAAAAACATCAATTCTTTGGTGATCAGCTTTCTTCACAGTCCAACTCTCACATCCATACATGACCACGGGAAAAACCATACTCTTGACTAGACGGACCTTTGTTGGCAAAGTGATGTCTCTGCTTTTTAATATACTATCTAGGTTGGTCATAACTTTCCTTCCAAGGAGTAAGCGTCTTTTAATTTCATGGCTGCAATAAGCATCTGCAGTGAGTTTGGAGCCCCCAAAAATAAAGTCTGACACTGTTTCCACTGTTTCCCCATCTATTTCCCATGAAGTGATGGGACCAGAGGCCATGATCTTTGTTTTCTGAATGTTGAGCTTCAAGCCAACCTTTTCACTCTCCTCTTTCACTTTCATCAAGAGGCCTTTTAGTTCCTCTTCACTCTCTGCCATGAGGGTGGTGTCATCTGCATATCTGAGGTTATTGATATTTCTCCCGGCAATCTTGATTCCAGCTTGTGCTTCTTCCAGCCCAGCGTTGCACCAGGGAAGTCCCTAAATGTTTAGTGTTTTAGTTAGTTATTAAGGTCAAATTTGTTTAATGAGTAAATGTGGAAGAGTTACTTTCTTTACACTTTGAACACATACTGATCATTGGCATGCCACTCCCATTTTATGAAGCTGGAATGTAATTTCTTTATTTTTTAATGACCATATACATTTATAATTATTGAATCTTTGTTTTGATATTAGGTGAGTCAGTACTTTACTTTGATACCAAGTCCTCAGTTAGGTAATAGCCTCCAGATTAGAACTTGTTTTCCTAGGAAACTATAGTCCACTTGCAAGCAGTTTCCAGTAATATATGCTGCAAAAATAGTCAAGTAGTGATTCAGGTTTAGTGTTGAGTGTAACTGAGAAAAGATGACTTAAGTAGAGGGACATTGATACATCTGTTTTTCAAATTGCAGTTAATTATAGTGACAGCTTATAAGATCTACTTCATTGTCTCCTGGAATCTTGTTTAATTTTACAAATTTTACATGATTTAGGTTAGAAACGGACAGTATAAAAGTTAGTCAAATGAATTAGTCGAAAAGAATCTTACCTTATCAAATCATGCTTCTAAAGGTTTTTCATACCCTCCAATCATGTTCAGGTGTGACATTTTGAAAACAAGAATGTTTCATTTTTTATCAGAGTTTGAGAATAGAAACTCCTTTTATGCAGGTATGTATCATCTTTGTTTATACGGTGGTCTTCTGGATATCTCCCTCTACTTGACGCATACCAGCTGCATCAATAAGTTATGTGATCCTTGATGTGTTTGTATGTGGTCATGTTAAGAAGTGTTTCTTAAGTATTCTTAAATGTGTTTTACCAATATTTTATGGAAAAATACTCATAATGTTTTGAAAGCATTCATGCTAAAAAGAATTAGAAATGGATATTTATCTCATTTGGAACTCATTCCCTTTCAATGTATCTTTAAAGTGTAGGTATGAATAAGAATTCATACAATAGGATCAACTGAGACTTTGATTGAAGTATATTACAAATTGTATATGGAAGCCTGCATAAGATACTACATATTGTTTTTTTTCCAAAGAAGCTTCTTTAAATGGTTCTGTTAAGTGTAGGAATGTTCTGATGATTATCTTTTTAATTAAAATGAGAAATCTTTGTTTAAAGTGGCATTCTTTTTTTACGGCCTGTTACAGTCTCTGTAACAATCATTTCTTAAGTCTGAACGTTTTATTTCCAGGAATCCATTTATATAAAACTATGTTTAGACTTAATTAAGGAACGATTCTTACAAAGCTTGTAAATAGCCAGGAAAAAAGGGACCGAAGATAAAACTGACATTCACATTTAACAAAATGATTGTTACAAGGTATGTAATAAGCTATAAAAATACAATAAATCTCTTTTTATAAGAGTTCATATTTTTTGATCCTTGTTTTCAAGGGTATTTAAGGAAAGCTCTGCAAAGTGACATCTGTTTTGCTGAATGGACTAGTGAGAACTTATTTTGTTTCTAACTGATAATACAGGAGTTCTACCTGTCTTCTTTGTGTGCTTTCTTTGAAATACATTGTAATCAGTTAAGACAGGGATGTAAATTTTATATTGTGCAATAGTGAAAACAAGACCTAGCTCTCATCTCACTTATACTACTTTCTAGAAGTCAGAAAAAATTTGGGCAAGTCACTAAGTCTCATTTTCCTCATCTGGAAATCAGTGATAGTAATTCTCTTCCTACTTCAAAAAGCTGTAGTGAGGACTAGGTAAAATTACACACAGTGAAAATATTTTGGAAGTTATATATATAAGACTGTGAACATTCAAGCTACCTTTCTTAATCTCTGTAACAGTTTTGGTAGTAGTATTAATAGTAATAGTAAAATAACAACAATGGCAGAAAACACTTAGAGCTCAGTATGTACAATGTAGAATTCTAGGAACTCAACATTCAGTTCAGCTCCTCAGTTGTGTCCAACTCTTTGTGACCCCATGAATCGCAGCATGCCAGGCCTCCCTGTCCATCACCAACTCCCGGAGTTCACTCAAACTCATATGCATTGAGTTGGTGATGCCATCCAGCTATCTCATCCTCTGTCGTCCTCTTCTCCTCCTGCCCCCAATCCCTCCCAGCATCAGGGTCTTTTCCAATGAGTCAGCTCTTCTCATGAGGTGACCAAAGTATTGGAGTTTTAGCCTCAGCATCAGTCCTTCCAATGAACACCCAGGACTGATCTCCTTTAGGATGGACTGGTTGAATCTCCTTGTAGTCCAAGGGACTTTCAAGAGTCTTCTCCAACACCACAGTTCAAAAGCATCAGTTCTTCGGCATTCAGCTTTCTTCACATCCAGCTCTCACATCCACACATGACCACTGGAAAAACCATAGCCTTGACTAGACGGACCTTTGTTGGCAAAGTAATGTCTCTGCTTTTTAATATGCTATCTAGGTTGGTCATAACTTTCCTTCCAAGGAGTAAGCGTCTTTTAATTTCGTGGCTGCAGTCGGCATCCGCAGTGATTTTGGAGCCCGAAAAAATAAAGTCAGCCACTGTTTCCACTGTTTCCCCATCTATTTCCCATGAAGTGATGGGACCAGATGCCATGATCTTTGTTTTCTGAATGTTGAGCTTCAAGCCAAGCTTTTCACTCTCCTCTTTCACTTTCATCAAGAGGCCTTTGAGTTCCTCTTCACTTTCTGCCATAAGGGTGGTGTCATCTGCATATCTGAGGTTGTTGATATTTCTCCCGGCTATCTTGATTCCAGCTTGTGCTTCTTCCAGCCCAGCGTTCCTCATGATATACCCTGCATATAAGTTATATAAGTAGGGTGACAATATACAACCTTGACGTACTCCTTTTCCTATTTGGAACCAGTCTGTTGTTCCATGTCCATTTCTAACTGTTGCTTCCTGACCTGCATACAGGTTCCTCAAGAGTCAGGTCAGGTGGTCTGGTATTCCCATCTCTTTCAGAATTCTCCACAGTTTATTGTGATCGACACAGTCAAAGGCTTTGGCATAGTCAATGAAGCAGAAATAGATGTTTTTCTGAAACTCTCTTGCTTTCTCCATGATCCAGCAGATGTTGGCAATTTGATCTCTGGTTCCTCTGCCTTTTCTAAAACATGCTTGAACATCTGGAAGTTCACGGTTCACGTATTGCTGAAGACTGGCTTGGAGAATTTTGAGCATGACTTTGTTAGCGTGTGAGATGAGTGCAGTTGTGCGGTAGTTTGAGCATTCTTTGGCATTGCCTTTCTTTAGGATTGGAATGAAGACTGACCTTTTCCAGTCCTCTGACCACTGCTGAGTTTTCCAAATTTGCTGGCATATTGACTGCAGTACTTTCACAGCATCAATTTTCAGGATTTGAAATAGCTCAATTGGAATTCCATCACCTCCACTAGCTTTGTTCATAGTGATGCTCTCTAAGGCCCACTTGACTTCACATTCCAAGATGTCTGGTTCCAGGTGAGTGATCACGCCATCGTGATTATCACGCCATCGTGATTATCTTGGTTGTGAAGATCTTTTTTGTACAGTTCTTCTGTGTATTCTTGCCACCTCTTCTCAATATCTTCTTCTGTTAGGTCCATACCATTTCTGTCCTTTATCGAGCCCATCTTTGCAGGAAATGTTCCCTTGATAGCTCTACTTCAGTATTGCGAGGGGGCATCAGAGGGCAGACACACTGAAATCATAATCACAGAAAACTAGTTGATCTGATCACATGGACCACAGCCCTAACTCAGTGAAACTAACCCATGCCATGTGGGGCCACCCAACACGGACGGGTCATGGTGGAGAGGTCTGAAAGAATGTGGTCCACTGGAGAAAGGAATGGCAAACCACTTCAGTATACTTGGCTTGAGAACCCCATGAACAGTATCAAAAGGCAAAATGATAGGATACTGAATGAGGAATTCCCCCGGTCAGTAGGTGCCCAGTATGCTACTGGAGATCAGTGGAGAAATAACTCCAGAAAGAACGAAGGGATGGAGCCAAAGCAAAACAAACTGAGGATGTGACTGGTGACAGAAGCAAGGTCCGATGCTGTAAAGAGCAGTATTGCATAGGAACCTGGAATGTTAGGTCCATGAATCAACGCAAATTGGAAGTGGTCAAACAGGAGATGGCAAGAGTGAACGTCGACATTTGAGGAATCAGTGAACTAAAATGGACTGGAATGGGTGAATTTAACTCAGATGACCATTATATCTACTACTGTGGGCAGGAATCCCTTAGAAGAAATGGAGTAGCCATCATGGTCAACAAAAGAGTCTGAAATGCAGTACTTGAATGCAATCTTAAAAATGACAGAATGATCTCTGTTCGTTTCCAAGGCAAACCGTTCAATGTTACAGTAATCAAAGCCTATGCTCCAACCAGTAATGCTGAAGAAGCCGAAGTTGAATGGTTCTATGAAGACCTACAAGACCTTTTAGAACTAACACCCAAAAAAGATGTCCTTTTCATTATAGGGGACTGGAATGCAAAAGTAGGAAGTCAAGAAACACCTGGTGTAACAGGCAAATTTGACCTTGGAGCATGGAAGGAAGCAGGGCAAAGGCTAATAGGGTTTTGCCAAGAGAACGCACTGGTCATAGCAAACACCCTCTTCCAACAACACAAGAGAAGACTGTACACATGGACATCACCAGATGGTCAACACCGAAATCAGATTGATTATATTCTTCGCAGCCAAAGATGGAGAAGCTCTATACAGTTAGCAAAAACAAGACCAGGAGCTGACTGTGGCTCAGATCATGAACTCCTTATTGCCAAATTCAGACTTAAATTGAAGAAAGTAGGGAAAACCACAAGACCACTCAGATATGACCTAAATCAAATCCCTTATGATTATACAGTGGAAGTAAGAAATAGATTTAAGGGACTAGATCTGATAGATAGAGTGCCTGATGAACTCTGGACGGAGGTTCGTGACATTATAAAGGAGACAGGGACCAAGACCATCCCCATGGAAAAGAAATGCAAAAAAGCAAAATGGCTGTCTGAGGAGGCCTTACAAATAGCTGTGAAAAGAGAGGCGAAAAGGAAAGAAATAAGCATCTGAATGCAGAGTTCCAAAGAATAGCAAGGAGCGATAAGAAAGCCTTCCTCAGCGATCAATGCAAAGAAATAGAGGAAAACAACAGAATAGGAAAAACAAGTCTCTTCAAGAAAATTAGAGATATCAAGGGAACAGGTCTTTAGATAGTTTTTAGAAACAGATTTTATGATCTCAGTCCTTGCATCTCCTCATATCTAGAGAAGCACTAAATCCCTTCATGGTGACATCAGATCCTTATGAGTAACAACAAACCTTTTGTAAAATGAGTGCTTCATGGTGTTGAACTTCCTCTTCACCGAAACCTTTTATATTGACTTTCCCCTACTGCTGCTTTGGAGCAGTCTCCCAGAGCTATCTGAGATATGCTGCCTCCCGGGCTACAGTCCTCATTTTGCCCCAAATAAAACTTAACTCACAACTCTCAAGTTGTACATCTCTTTTTAGTTGACAGTATTCTTGCCTTGCATTCAATATGCCAGCAAATTTGGAAAACTCAGCAGTGGCCACAGGACTGGAAAAGGTCAGTCTTCATTCCAATCCCAAAGAAAGGCAATGCCAAAGAATTCTCAAACTACCGCACAATTGCACTCATCTCACATGCTAGTAAAGTCATGCTCAAAATTCTCCAAGCCAGTCTTCAGCAATACGTGAACCATGAACTTCCAGATGTTCAAGCAGGTTTTGAAAAGGCAGAGGAACCAGAGATCAAATTGCCAACATCTGCTGGATCATGGAGAAAGCAAGAGAGTTCCAGAAAAACATCTATTTCTGCTTCATTGACTATGCCAAAGCCTTTGACTGTGTGGACCACAATAAACTGTGGAACATTCTGAAAGAGATGGAAATACCAGACCACCTGACCTGCCTCTTGAGGAACCTGTATGCAGGTCAGGAAGCAACAGTTAGAAATGGACATGGAACAACAGACTGGTTCCAAATAGGAAAAGGAGTACATTAAGGTTGTATACTGTCACCCTACTTATTTAACTTATATGCAGAGTACATCATGAGAAATGCTGGGCTGGAAGAAGCACAAGCTGGAATCAAGATAGCCGGGAGAAATATCAATAACCTCAGATATGCAGATGACACCACCCTTATGGCAGAAAGTGAAGAGGAACTCAAAAGCCTCTGATGAAAGTGAAAGAGGAGAGTGAAAAAGTTGGCTTGAAGCTCAACATTCAGAAAACTAAGATCGTGGCATCTGGTCCCATCACTTCATGGGAAATAGATGGGGAAACAGTCTCAGACTTTATTTTTTATGGCTCCAAAATCAGTGCGGATGCTGATTGCAGCCATGAAATGAAAAGATGCTTACTCCTTGGAAGGAAAGTTATGACCAATCTAGATAGCATATTAAAAAGCAGAGACATTACTTTGCCAATAAAGGTTCGTCTCGTGAAGGCTATGGTTTTTCCAGTGGTCATGTATGGATGTGAGAGTTGGACTGTGAAGAAAGCTGATCGTCGAAGAATTGATGCTTTTGAACTGTGGTGCTGGGGAAGACTCTTGAGAGTCCCTTGTACTGCAAGGAGATCCAACCAGTCCATTCTAAAGGAGATCAATCCTGGGTGTTCATTGGAAGGACTGATGCTGAAGCTCCAATACTTTGGCCACCTCAGGCGAAGAGTTTACTCACTGGAAAAGACTCTGATGCTGGGAGGGATTGGGGTAGGAGGAGAAGGGGACGACAGAGAATGAGATGGCTGGATGGCATCACCAACTCGATGGAGATGAGTTTGAATGAACTCCGGGAGTTGGTGATGGACAGGGAGGCCTGGCTTGCTGTGATTCATGGGGTCGCAAAGAGTCGGACACGACTGAGTGATTGAACTGAACTGATTCTTGCCTTGAGAACCCCATGAACAGTATGAAAAGGCAAAAAGATAGGACACTGAAAGATGAACTCCCCAGGTCAGTAGGTGCCCAATATATGCTGGAGATCAATGGAGAAATAACTCCAGAAAGAATGAAGAGACGGAGCCAAAGCAAAAACTATGCCCAGTTGAGGATGTGACTGGTGATGGAAGTAAAGTCCAATGCTGTAAAAAGCAATACTGCATAGGAACCTGGAATGTTAGATCCATGAATCAAGGCTCTTGATGAAAGTTAAAAAGTTGGCTTAAAGCTCAACATTCAGAAAACTAAGATCGTGGCATCTGGTCCCATCACTTCATGGCAAATATATAGGGAAAAGATGCAAACAGTGACAGACTTTATTTTTTTTGGCTCCGAAATCACTGCAGATGGTGATCGCAGCCATGAAGTTAAAAGATGCTTGCTCCTTGGAAGAAAAGCTGTGACCAACCTAGACAGCGTATTAAAAAGCAGAGATATTACTTTGCCAGCAAAGGTCTGTCTAGTCAAAGGTCTGGTTTTTCAGTAGTGATGTATGGAGGTGAGAGTTGGACCATAAAGAAAGCTGAGCACCGAAGAATTGATGTTTTTGACTTGTGGTGTTGGAGAAGACTGTTGAGAGTCCCTTGGACTGCAGGGGGATCCAACCAGTCCATCCTAAAGGAAATCAGTCCTGAATATTCATTGGAACGACTGATGCTGAAGCTGAAACTCCAGTACTTTGGCCACCTGATGTGAAGAGCTGACTCGTTTGAAAAGACCCTGATGCTGGGAAAGATTGAAGGCAAGAGAAGAAGGGATTGATAGAGGATTAGATGGTTGGATGGCATCACTGACTCAATGGACATGAGTGTGAGTAAACTCAGGGAGTTGGCAGTGGACAGGGAAGCCTGGTATGCTGCAGGCCATGGAGTTGCAAAGAGTCAGATATGAGTGAGCAACTGAACTGAACTGAAACAGGAGATGGCAAGAGGGAACATCGACATTCTAGGAATCAGTGAACTAAAATGGACTGGAATGGGTGAATTTAACTCAGATGACCATTATATCTACTACTGTGGGCAAGAATCCCTTAGAAGAAATGAAGTAGCCATCCTAGTCAACAGAAGAGTCTGAAATGCAGTACTTGGGTGCAGTCTCAAAAATGACAGAATGATCTCTTGTTTGTATTCAAGGCACACCATTCAGTACCTCAGTAATCCGAGTCTATGTCCCGACCAGTAATGCTGAAGAAACTAAAGTTGAACGGGTCTATGAAGACCTACAAGGGCTTCTAGAACTAACACCCAAAAATGATGTCCTTTTCCTGAAAGTAGGAAGTCAAGAAATACGTGGAGTAACAGGCCAATTTGACCTTGGAGTACAGAATGAAGCAGAGCAAAGGCTAATAAGAGTTTTGTCAAGAGAATGCACTGGTTATAGCCAACACCCTCTTCCAACAACACAAGAGAAGACTCTACACATGGACATCACCAGATGGTCAATGCCAAAATCATATTGATTATGTTCTTTGCAGCCAAAGATGGAGAAGCTCTATACAGCCATCAAAAATAAGACCAGGAGCTGACTGTGGCTCAGATCATGAACTCCTTATTGCCAAATTCAGACTTAAACTGAAGAAAGTAGGGAAGACCAGTAGACCATTCAGGTATGACGTAAATCAGATCTCTTATGATTATACAGTAGAAGTGAGAAATAGATTCAAGGGATTAGATCTGATAGAGTACCTGAAGAACTATGGACAGAGGTTTGTGACATTGTACAGGAGGCAGGAATCAAGACCATCCCCAAGAAAAAGAAATGCAAAAGAGGCAAAATAGCTGTCTGAGGAAACCTTACAAATAGCTGTGAAAAGAAGAGAAGCAAAAAGCAAAGGAGGAAAGGAAAGATATACCCATTTGAATGCAGAGTTTCAAAGAAAAGCATGGGGAGATAAGAAAGCCTTCCTTGGTGATCAGTGCAGAAAAATAGGGGAAAACAATAGAATGGCAAAGACTAGAGATCTCTTCAAGAAAATAAGTGATACCAAGGGAACATTTCATGCAAAGATGGGCTCAATAAAGGACAGAAATGGTAGGGACCTAACAGAAGCAGAAGATATTAAGAAGAGGTGGCAAGAATACACAGAAAAACTATACAAAAAAGATCTTCATGAGACCCAGATAATGAGGATGGTGATCACTCACCTAGAGCCAGACATCCCAGTAACAAGTCAAGTGGGCCTAAGAAGCATCACTACAAACAAAGCTAGTGGAGGTGATGGAATTCCAGTTGAGCTATTTCAAATCCTAAAACATGAAACTGTGAAAGTGCTGCAGTCAATATGCCAGCAAATTTGGAAAACTCAGCAGGGGCCATAGGACTGGAAAAGGTCAGTTTTCATTCCAATCCCAAAGAAAGGCAATGCCAAAGAATGCTCAAACTACCACAGTATTGCACTTATCTCACATGCTAGCAAAGTCATGCTCAAAATTCTCCAAGCCAGGCTTCAATAGTACATGAACCATGAACTTCCAGATGTTCAAGGTGGTTTTAGAAAAGGCAGAAGAACCAGAGATCAAGTTGCCAACACCCTCTGGATCATCGAAAAAGCAAGAGAGTTCGAGAAAAACATCTACTTCTGCTTTATTGACTGTGCCAAAGTCTGACTGTGTGGATCACAACAAACTGTGGAAAATTCTTAAAAAGTTGGGAATACAAGACCACCCGACCTGCCTCTTGAGAAATCTGTATGCCGGTCAGAAAGCAACAGTTAAAACTGGACATGAAACAACAAACTGGTTCCAAATTGGGAAAGGAATACATCAAGGCTGTATCTTGTCACCCTGCTTATTTAACCTATATGCAGAGTACATCATGAGAAATGTCGGACTGGATGAAGCACAAGCTGAAATCAAGATTGCTGGGAGGAATATCAATAACCTCAGATATACAGATGACACCACCATTATGGCAGAAAGTGAAGAAGAACTAAAGAGCCTCTTGATGAAAGTGAAAGAGGAGAGTGAACAAGTTGGCTTAAAGCTCAATATTCAGAAAACTAAGATCATGGCATCTGGTCCCATCACTTCATGGCAAATAGATGGGGAAATGATTAAAATGGTAACCAGCCTCATTTTTTGGGGGGTCCAAAATCACTGCAGATGGTGATTGCAGCCATGAAGTTAAAAGACTCTTGCTCCTTGGAAGAAAGTTATGACCAACCTAGACAGCGTATTAAAAAGCAGAGACATTACTTTGCTAACAAAGGTTCATCCAGTCAAAGCTCTGCTTTTTCCAGTAGTCACGTATGGAGGTGAGAGTTGGACCATAAAGAAAGCTGAGTGCCAAAGAATTGATCCTTTTGAACTGTGGTGTTGGAGAAGAGTCTTGAGAGTCCCTTGGACAGCATGGAGATCCAACCAGTCCATCCTAAAGGAAATCAGTCCTTAATATTCATTGGAAGGACTGATGCTGAAGCTGAAACTCTAGTACTTTGGCCACCTGATGACTTATTTGAAAAGACCCTGTTGCTGGGAAAGATTGAAGATGGGAGGAGTAGGGAATGAAAGAGGATGAGATGGTTGGATGACATCACTGACTGAATGGACATGAGTTTTACTCAATTCCGGGAGTTGGTGATGGACAGGGAAGCCTGGTGTGCTGCAGTCCATGGGGTCACAGAGTCAGAAACGACTGAGCAACTGAACTGAACTAAGAGCATACAGTTGGAGAAATATGGCTTTGAAGAGTAGAATGAGTGGTATCAATCTTTTCGAATCTGTAGAAAAATTGAGAAAAGCGTAATGATCCTACATATACCCATCACCTGGATTGACCAAGTGTTAATGTTTGCCACATTTTTTGCTTCTCTGTATAGGTTCACTTGCAGACATCATCATGATATTTCATCTCTACTATGCTTGTATTTCCTGAGAACACAGTATTTGTCTTTCATTACCACAGTGTAGGACCCTACTGAGGGGATTTAACAGTTTAACATTTTATTATTCAATATATTTGTTGTTGTTCCTTTGCTAAGTCATGTCTGACCCTTTGCAACCCCATGAACTCCAGCTCGCCAGACTTCCCTGTCCTTCACCCTCTCCTGCAGCTTAAGTAAGTGATACCATCCAACCATCTCATCCTCTGTCACCCCCTTCTGCTTTTACCATCAGTATATAGTTTATGTTCACATTTCCCCCGCTGTCTCAGTAGTATTCTCTTTTATAGCCTCCTTTTTTAAAATCCATGATCCAGTCACATGTTACATATAGTTATATCTCTTAAGTCTCTTAATTTACAATAGTTCCCTAGTCTTTTTATTCTTTTACAAAAATTTTAACTTTTTTTTTAAATTGGAGGATAATTGTTTTTTATTCTTGAAATTGACATTTTGGGAGAGTCCAGGCTAGTTTTACAGAATGTCTCTCATTTGGATTTGTCTGATTGTTATCCATGATTAGATTCAGGTTAAAAAAATTTGGAAGGAAATACATGTTGTGGTTACTTTCTCATTGCATTGCATCAGAAAGTACATGATGTCATTTTATTCCTTTATTGGTGTTGCTGTTTGATCATTTTATTATGAAATCACCAGATTTATCCATTGTAATGGTGTATTTGAAATTAATAAATGCCCAGTGGAGCGAAACTTGGAAATTGTGTAAATAACTTGTTTTCCAACATTGTTTCCCCCAATAGTTATGGCATCTACTGATGATGATTGTTCTGTAGAAGTTTTAAAATCTGCTTATTTATTTTTAGGCAGTTTTAAGTGGTTTTTTATTCTGTTTGAGTTTGAAATGGTGACTGTTTCCTATTTTGAGAAAATGTTGGGTAAACTTTGTCATTTCATTTTTGCTTTTGCTGACTAAAACATATTTTTAACAGTCTAATTTATAGGTTATATACGTTGTAATTTTTATCTCTGGTGGAAAACATTGACAAAGCTGCTTAAATAATTGAGTTTAGTTTTTAAAGGCTTGTGGTATAAAAGCTGTATCAGAAGTTCCTGGAGGGCTTCTATTTTCCATTCCATGGGTCTGGGGTGGAGCCTGAAAAGTTGCATTTCTCACTAGTTTCAGATGATGCCTCTGGTTCTGGAATCACACGTTGAGACTCACTGTGGCTTCTTTAGGCCTTTCTCGGCAATTTGCTTGTAATTATTTGGACGTCCCCCCACTTGTTTGCTTTCTTTGGTAGACATGAGAGTAGTGTGGATATAGAATAGTGGAATTATTTGAAGTTTGTATTAGTTGATTTTGGTTAATGTTGGAAAAATTGTGGGAATTGGCTAACTTACTGAATAGGATCTCATTAGTCTGACTTATCCAAAATTGTGTTGTAATGAAAATGGCTATAGGCTGTTTTAAAACTTACTGTGGCATTTATCTTTGTAGGAATTTTCTTCACTTCACTGAATGAAACACTGATTCCTTAGTTCTGACTGAGATGTCCATAGTGGTCATTTTAGGCTTTTAGGACTCAAGTGATCCCTCCATACGTTTCATCAACTTGGTCCTGTTAAGTCTGTGCAATTAGTAAAGCAAGTGGCATGTTCGTTATGTCGTAGAGATAGTGTTGCTTCTACAGAATTTGGCCAGATGGTCCTCCTCCCTTTCTTCCCCTATTAGAAATACTATAAACGTCAGCTTAATAAAAGGATGACCTTAATATTTGCTTCCCAGACTAAATCACAGCCTTGAAGCAGTTATTTCATTCCAAATAAAAAGTTTAATTTCACGCCCTGATTAGTGCTAGTACGTGCAGGTAGATACTCATTTTGTGCAGCTAAACTGATCTGCTTTTGCAAATTACTTGCCAGTCAGCAGAGCTATAATTTCTTATGAGTTCAGTTCAGTTCAGTCACTCAGTCGTGTCCGACTCTCCGCGACCCCATGAATCACAGCACGCCAGGCCTCCCTGTCCATCACCAACTCCCGGAGTTCACTCAAACTCATGTCCATGGAGTCGGTGATGCCATCCAGCCATCTCATTCTCTGTCGACCCCTTCTCCTCCGCCCCCAACCTTTCCTAGCTCAGAGTCTTTTCCAGTGAGTCAACTCGTCGCATGAGGTGGCCAAAGTATTGCAGTTTCAGCTTTAGCATCAGTCCTTCCAATGAACACCCAGGATTGATCTCCTTTAGAATGGACTGGTTGGATCTCCTTGCAGTACAAGGGACTCTCAAGAGTCTTCTCCAACACCACAGTTCAAAAGCATCAATTCTTCAGCGATCAGCTTTCTTCACAGTCCAATTCTCACATCCATACATGACCACGGGAAAAACCATAGCCTTGACTAGACGGACCTTTGTTGGCAAAGTAATGTCTCTGCTTTTTAATATACTATCAAGGTTGGTCATAACTTTCCTTCCAAGCAGTAAGCGTCTTTTAATTTCATGGCTGCAATCAGCATCTCGATATTTCATTAGTTTCTCAAAATGACATTTTATCATGAAGCTCAGACCTGACAGTCACATCCTTATTAAAAGTCACAACTAGTTATGTTTAAATGATCGTTCCGTTCCGTTGCTCAGTCGTGTCCGACTCTTTGCGACCCCGTGGACTGGGGTCCATGGGATTCTCCGTCCATGGGATTCTCCAGGCAAGAATACTGGAGTGGGTTACCGTTTCCTTCTCCAGGGGATCTTCCCGACCCAGGGATCGAACCCGGGTCTCCCACATTGGAGGCAGACGCTTTAACCTCTGAGCCACCAGGGAAGCCCAACAAATTTTAAATTAAAATACATTATGTAAAAATTAAAATAAGTCTAGATCAGGACCCATGGATAGGATTCAAGGATGTCTGAACCTCTTGAAATCATGTAGAAAAGGTATATATGTGTGCATGTCCGGGGGACTATCTCATGACATACAAAAGATTTTCAGTGAGATCCATGAACAAAAAAGGTTATGAAGCTTTCAGTCAAATGACCCCTCCAGACTCAAAGCCCACACAAATTTAGTGATATCTCAGCTAAAGCAAGTAACTGAGCCACTCATTAAAAAGTAGAACTTTGCCTCCTTCTGACTGATGCCATTTTTTTCTTATTAGTATGTTTTATGTGTGTGTGTGTGTGTTTTCAATATGCACTTATGAAGTAGGAATAGGAATCAGTCACCAAACTTTGGCCAGATTAGGATTTGACTAGTAGCTTTTTTCAAAAACTGAAGGATTGATGAATTTGGACTAACAGTTCTAATTAATTATGTAAACCGGTTAGAAGGAGTGAGATCTTATTTTCAGTTGATGTGAAAATATGCCCAGAATCTAGAAAGAGTGATTCCTGGTGTAAAAGAGTAAAGAAGAAAAATTATCTTTTGTATTGAGAAATAGAATATATTGTAGTTAACATTTGAGTTTTGAAATTGGAAGGCACTATTGAACTGAATTTTTAACTGCTTAATTGAGGCCATTAAGTTAAAATATTTTTTATTTTAAAGTGAGACTGACTTTTATTAAACTTGGATTAAGAAAAAATGTCATCAGTCAGAAGGAGGCAACATTCTACTTTTTAATGAGTGGCTCGGTTATTTGCTTTAGCTGAGATATCACTAAATTTGTGTGGGCTTTGAGTCTGGAGGGGTCATTTGACTGAAAGCTTCATAACCTTTTTTGTTCATGGATCTCACTGAAAATCTTTTGTATGTCATGAGATAGTCCCCCTGGACATGCACACATATATACCTTTTCTACATGATTTCAAGAGGTTCAGACATCCTTGAATCCTATCCATGGGTCCTGATCTAGACTTATTTTAATTTTTACATAATGTATTTTAATTTAAAATTTGTTGTTGATTATCATTTAAACATAACTAGTTGTGACTTTTAATAAGGATGTGACTGTCAGGTCTGAGCTTCATCATAAAATGTCATTTTGAGAAACTAATGAAATTTCGAGTATAGTATTTGGTAGTGTCAGGAAAAATGGTATAGAAATGACTTGACTGGTGGTTATCAAAAATCCTACTGGAATTTCCTGTTCTTAATTTTCTTATTCCCCCAGCCACCCAGACAAGCAGTGACAATTTATCCCTGTCTATGATGATGGAATTTTACTTGTCAGGGATATATGGGTAGATATACTTAAATCCTTTAATTGCTATCCTACTGATGTTCCCAGGCTCTTTCTACTTTTATCAGTTTTTCTGCTTTTATCAGTTTTCTTATTATGACCAAGCAAATTCCCAGCAAGGTCAGTGTGCCCTAGAAAGTGCACATTACATTTAGGAGATTTGGAATACACTCTTTTCTATCAAGGTGGACCTTAAACACTGTCAGCATGTTTAGTTATTTATACTCTGCAGTTCTCAGAGGGCTGGGAAATATCATTTTCCCTTTTTCTTCATCCTTTTAAGTATCAACACTGGAAATCTATCCACCTACTTAGCTCATTCAAGAAACAGTGATTTTCAGTTACTTTAGATCAGTAGTAGTACATTTGGGCAAAAGACCTTGTTTGGATCGTAGTCTGACTTTTTGCTTTTATAAATGAGCAAACTGAGACCAAAAGAGGTCATATAACTTGTTCAAGGTTACAGTTGACTAGAGCCCACATTTCTTTATTCAAACCCCAGTTGGTACTCTTTTGACTCTTTGTTTTGTTTGTAGCTGAGCTTATGTTTCTTCCATTTGATGTGATTGATAGATAAATTGAAGTGTGTTTGTGTGTTTAATCTATGACTTTGTTGTTGTTCAGTTGCTGAGTTGTGTCCAACTCTTTGCGACCCCATGGACACCAGGGGGTCCTTCACTATCTTCCAGAGTTTGCTCAGACTCCACTCCAGTACTCTTGCCTAGAAAATCCCATGGATGGAGGAGCCTGGAAGGCTGCAGTCTGTGGGGTCGCTAAGGGTCGGACACGACTGAGCGACTTCACTTTCACTTTTCACTTTCACACATTGGAGAAGGAAATGGCAACCCACTCCAGTGTTCTTGCCTGGAGAATCCCAGGGACGGGGGAGCCTGGTGGGTTGCCATCTATGGGGTCACACAGAGTCGGACACGACTGAAGTGACTTAGCAGCAGCAGCAGCATGTCCATTTAGTCAACAACGCCATTCAGCCATCTCATCCTCTGTTGCTTCCTTCTCTTCCTGCCCAGCATCAGAGTCTTTTCCAGTGAGTTGGCTCTTCACATCGGGTGGCTAAAGTATTGGAGCTTCAGCTGCAGTATCAGTTTTTCCAATGAATATTCAATATTCCAGTGACTTTTTTTTAAGAAAGTCTTTTCTATCCTAAGTTTATGAAAATAGTCTTATGTTTTCCACTAGAAGCTTGATTGTTTGCCTTTTATGTTTTAGAATGTTAGTCCCCCTCACTCTAGAATTGATTTTTGTGTTTGTGAGGACGGAATTTCATTTCATTTTTTTCCGTATGGACTTCCAGTGTCCCCCAGCATCATCTGCTGAAAGATTATGTATTCTTCTCTGGTCTGCAGAGCTATCTGCATCATAAATCATGTCCTTACATGCATTGGTCTGATTTTGGATACATTATTCTGTATATTGTTCTGTTTATCCCTGTATCAGTACCATGCAGCCTTACACATAGCTCTATAATAAGCCTTGATATATAGTATTTAACTCTCGATAGAAATCAAAACATGGAGTTATTTTAAAAATATTTGTTTTTGAATATGTAAAACATGCAGCACAGTACAAAGTTTAAAAAAATATAAAAGGGTATTATATAAAAATCTCTTTTAACTGTCTTTTTAGCATTTATTTTCCCTCCCCAGAGGCCACCACTTTTTCTTATTTCTTGGAGATTAGTTTAAATTAGATTCTATAAAGAGTTTTTCTAGGACCCACCAAGAAGACACCTGCCATGGATGAAATACTAAAATTTGAAAACCTTTGGCTAGGGAAAATGACTTTGGTTTCTGTTTTTTGTTTTTGTTTTAATGTTACAAGGCAATGGTGTATAATGAAAGAGCACTCTCTTGAGCCAGATAATTTAATAAGCATATGACTCTTAGACAAATGCTGGAGTTTTTTAGCCCTTAGTTGTGTTTCTTGTCTGCACTTTCTTCCTGTTTCTCACCTTGTAAAATGAGGATAATGATAAATCATACATCCTACTTCGTCAAGTCAGTTTGAGGTCTTTAGTGTCTCCATACAAATTTTAAGATATTTTGATCTGATAGGGACATTGCATTGAATTTATAGATTGCCTTGGGTAGTATAGTCATTTTAACCATATAGATTCTTTTAATCCAAGAATATGGTATATCTTCCCCATCTGTTTACGTCCTCTTCGATTTCTTTCATTAGCATCTTATAGTTTTCGGAATACAAGTCTATTGTCTCCTTGTTGTTGTTATTATTGAGTCACTATGTCATGTCCAAATCTTGAGACCCCATGGACTATAGTCCGCCAGGCTCCTCTATCCATGGGATTTCCCAGGCAAGAATACTAGAGTGGGTTGCCATTTCCTTTTCCAGGGGATTTTCTTCAGGGATGGAACCTCAGTTTCTTGCATTGATAGTCAGATTCTTTACCACTGAGTCACCAGGGAATTTTTTTGTCTCATTTATTCCTTGGTATTTTATTCTTTTTGATGCAGTGGTAAATGGGATTGCTTATTTAATTTCTATTTCTGTTGTTAGTATATAGGAATGCAACAGATTCCTGTGTATTAATTTTGTATCCTACAACTTGACCAGATTTCAATGATGATCTCTAGTAGTTTTCTGGTACCATCTTTAGGATTTTCTGTGAATAGTATCATGTCATCAATTTTACTTCTTCTTTTCAGATTTGGATTCCTTTTTCTTTGTTTTCCTTCTCTGATTGCTGTGGCTATAACTTCCGAAACTATGTTGAATAAAAGTGGCCAGAGTGGGTATCCTTGTCTTTTTCCTGAATTAGAGAAAAAAAATGCTTTCAGTTTTTCACCGTTGAGTTTGATGTTAGCTATATGTTTGTCTTATGTGGCTTTTATTATGTTGAGGTTGGACATGGCTGAGTGACTGAACTGAACTGAACTGAATGTTCGGTCTTTGCCTACTTGCTGGAGAGTTTGTATCATAAATGGGTGTTGAATTTTGATAAAAATTTTTCTGCACCTATTGAAATGATCATATAGTTTTTATTCTTCAGTTTGTTGATGTGGTGTATCACACTGACTTGTGAATATTGAAAAATTCCTGCATTCCTGGGATAAATCCCACCAGTATGATCCTTTTAATGTATTGTTGAATTTGGATTGCTAGTATTTTGTTGAAGATTTTTGCACGTTCATCAGTGATATTGGCCTGTAGTTTTCCTTTTTGTGTGGTATCTTTGTCTGACTTTTGTATCATAGTGATGGTGTCCTCATAGAATGAGTTTAGGACTGTTGCTTCCTCTGTACTTCTTTGGAATAGTTTCAGAAGAATAGGTGTTGACTCTTCTCTAAATGTTTGATGGAATTCACCTGTGAAGCCATCTGGTCCTGGACTTTTGTTTGTTGGGGGTTTTTTAATCACGGTTTCAATTTCGGTACTTGTGATTGGTCTGTTCATATTTTCTGTTTTGTCCTGGTTCAGTCTTGGGAGTTATTCTTTAACACCATACACAAAAAATTAACTCAAAATGGATTAAAGACCTACATATGACTGGATACTATAAAACTCTTGGGGGAAAACATAAGCAGAATACTCTTTGACATAAATCACAGCAATATCTTTTTTGATCCATCTCCCAGAGTAGTTTAAATAAAAATAAAAATTAACAAATCAGACCTAGTTAAACTTAAAAGCTTTTACACAGCAAAGGAAACTACAAACAAAATGAAAAGACAACCCACAGAATGGGAGAAGATATTCTCAAATGATGAAACTGATAGGAGATTAGTCTCCAGAATTTATAAACAGCTCATGCAGCTCAATATCCAGAAAACAAACAACCCAATCAAAAAATGAGCAGAAGACCTAAATAGACATTTCTCCAAAATAGACATGCAGATGGCCAAGAGGCACATGAAAAGATGCTCAGCATCACTAATTATTAGAGAAGTGCAAATCACAACTACATTGGGATATCACCTCACAACAGTCAGAATGGTCGTCATCAGAAAAGTTACAATCCGGGGACTTCCCAGGTGGTCCAATCGCTAAGACTCAGTGCTCCCAATTCAGGGGTCCCAGGTTCAGTCTCTGGTTAGGGAACTAGATCCTGCATGCCGCAACTGAAAGATCCCTCATGCTGCAGCTAGAGATTAAAGATCCCCATGCCATGCCTGAGACCTGGCACAGCCAAATAAATACATATTTTAAAAATCTACCAAAGTAAATGCTGTAGAGTGGAGAAAAAGGAACCCTCCTACATTGTTGGTAGGAATGTAAATTGGTACAGCCACTATGGAGAATAATATGGAGTTCCTTAAAAAACTAAGAATAGAGCTACCACATGATCCAGCAATCCCACTCCTGGGCATTTATCCAGAGAAAAACATGGTCCAAAAGGATATATGCAATGTATCATTGCAGCAGTGTTTACAATAGCCAAGACATGGAAGCAACCTAAATGTCCATCAACAGATGCATGGATAATATATGTGGAATCTAAAAAAAACCATAGAAATGAACTTTTTTTTTTAAATGAGGGAACCAGTATCAATCTATATTATAAACATCAGAAAAAATTAATTTCTTTTTGAAATTAATTTTAATAAAAGTTTAATTTTTTCCCTGGCATCCCAAAGGATCATCTTGCCTACCTCCTGGCATAATACCTACATCCCACTTTGGAAACCAACTGGTCTAACATAGGAGTAAGATGTCTTATGGTAGAATTGAGTTCTTTGCCTTTTCTCACATTCTCTTCAAATTTCATACATCATAAGAAAACTAATCTTTAAAACAAGCATAGCCAGTGTAGTGCAGACTTCTTATACTGTATATCATACTCTTCTAAAACTAAATGTATGCCCTGAAATCCATACCTAGGTCTTCCTTATCCCAAGGTTTTAGTAGCTAAATTAAAGGCTTTATAAAGTATGGATTGTTTAGCTGGCAAATAGTTCCATGTCAATTCTCTGTGGAAAATTAATATTCTTGTAGGGCTAGAGGTGGAGAGTGATGACTAAAGATATATTATCATTTCTTACTAAAGAAAGTGATTCTTTGATAACTTATGTTTTTTGATAATGTTTTCTTTCAACTTGGAATGGTTCAAATAGCAATAAAATTATTTTAAAGCTTTGGTAGTTGGAGCTTTCACATCTAATTGCCAATGACTGATATAATCAGTCTTTAAAAATCAGTACATTATATTATACCTTGGAGTGTAGAAGTACATTTAATTCTCTTGTGTATATATAGAACTCTTACTCCTAAAAATCAATCATTTTGGACAGGATGTAACATACCCTTGAGAAGAGTTGGTAGGGGCTTGTTCCAGTAGCCTGCAAGTCCCTAATGGAGTGTGTGGCTAAACATGTCAGATCAGGGCAGGAATAATAGTTCCACTAGGGAGTTCCAGCAGATGTGACATTAATAGCATAGATCTGAGTGCATGTCGGCTCACAACAGACTGTCCTGATGATGAGGCCAGAGGCTCTCTTTTGAAGGGTATTTTGGATGAGTCATAGCTGTTACCAAGAATGCTAGGCCACACATGCACAGGTAATTCACCAGTCCTGTCAAAGTGCATCACAAAAATTCAGTTTCAAGATTCCATGATTCCAACAGCATTAGCTCCTAAATTCACATTTTGCTCTATAATAAAATTATATCATCTTGCTTACAGCCTAGGACCTAGTGGCGTCAGCTAATTGAGGAGTCATTGCAAGGTAGCAATTACTTAGGAATTTAAGCCTTAGAAGATCTTCCCTGGTGGCTCAGATGGTAAAGTGTCTGTCTCCAATGCAGGAGACCCAGGTTCAATCCCTGGGTCGGGAAGATCTCCTGGAGAAGGAAATGGCAACCCACTCCAGTATTCTTGCCTGGAAAGGAGCCTGGTAGGCTACAGTTCATGGGGTTGCAAAGAGTCGGTCATGACTGAGTGACTTCACTTTAACCTTTTCAAGCCTTAGAAAGGAGGATTTTCTTGAGGTTCCCTAATGCTGGGCTGAATGAACCACATACTGGAATCAAGATTGCTGGGAGAAATATCAACAACCTCAGATAGATAGATTTGATACCACTCTAATGGCATAAAGTGAAGAGGAAAAAAGAGCCTGTTGATGAAGGTGAAAGAGGGGAGTTGGAAAAAAGTTGGCTTAAAACTCAACATTAATAAAACTAAGATCATGGCATCCAGTCCCATCATTTTGTGGCAAGTAGAATTGGAAAAAGTGGAAGCAGTGACAGATTTTATTTTTTAGGGCCCTAAAATCACTGCGGACGGTGACTTCAGCCATGAAATTAAAAGATGCTTGCTCCTTGGAAGGAAAGCTATGACAAACCTCTACAACATTTTAAAAAGCAGAGACATTACTTTGCCAACAAAGGTTCATATTGTCATAGTTTTTCCAGTAGTCATGAACAGATGTAAGAGTTGGACCATAAAGAAGGCTGAGTTCAGAAGAATGATGCTTTTTAACTGTGATGCTGAAGAAGACTCTTGAGATTCCTTCGGACAGCAGGGAGATCAAACCAGTCAGTCCAGAGGAAATCAACCCTGAGTATTCATTGGAAAGACTGTTGCTGAAGCTCCAATAATTTGACCACCTAATGCAAACAGACACCTCATTGGAAAAGACCCTGATGCTGGGAGAGATTGAAGGCAAAAGAAGAGGTGGGAGGCAGAGGATGAGATGGTTAGATAGCATCACTGACTCAGTGGATGTGAACTTGAGCAAACTGCAGGAAATAGTGAAGGACAGGGGGAGTCTGGTGTGCTATAGTCCTTGGGGTTACAAAGAGTTAGACACGACTTAGTGACTGAACAACAGCAACTAATACTATGGAAAGAAGAAAGCAGAGTTAGAGATGGACTTTTATGATTTTAGCCCAGTTGTTGGTTTCATTTTCACTTGAGTGTCTATCCAGGTTGCCCAGGATTGAAATCCATTTGTCCTAGATTCTCTCCTTTTCTGTCCATACCCTTTGTGCTGCCATTCCCCCTCTCTCATCCCTCCTCTAAAGATAGTGTAACCACCCTTTTGCTCTAGCTGCTTTTTAAAAAAATTATCATTGTTTTGGGTTTCTCATTTTCCTGTGTGGAAAAGATTCTAAAGACAAGATCTTGATTCCGTCATTATTTTAGCTCTTTATATTTGCCAACTCTCTCCTCTTTAGTCTTAAAAAAAACTGACTAAAAACCAAATTGTTAAGCTGTTACTTCAGAATTTGGAAGAGTAAATTTTTTTCTTTAAAAAATGAACTTAAGAAAACAATCGTACAGTGATCTTCAGGTTCAGTTAAATAAATCATCTTTTTCAGTTCACTGCAAACTACAAAATTTATTGAATTATCTCAGCTGTGATTAAAATTAAAGTGTGTCTCATTACACTAATATGTGAAAATTAGTTCAATCCTGTAAAAATACTGCAATATTATGAATAATCTTTTATATGCCTGTAGGGAACTAAGGGGGAACTTAGTAATATTTGCATATTTTCTCCTCAATAGTAATATTTCCATATTTTGTTTGTAAGCAATAAATATGTATATATTCATGGATATTTGTATTATGGGAGAATTTTTTTTTTGGGAGGGGGTTATACTGCTGCACGGCTTGCGGGATCTCAGTTTCCTAACCAGTGATCAAACGTGTGCCCCTGCAGTAGAAGTGCAGCGTCTGAACCACTGAACCACCAGGGAATCCCCACTATGTGAAAAGTTTTAATGTAGCTTTGTCAGCTGATCAAAGGACTTAAAAGATCTGAATTTAGTTATTTAATCTATTAAATTAAGATAACCTTTTGCATATACAGAGTCCTATTATCGCAAATGCTGGTACAACAAGGAGTAGTAACAGTTGATAGTTTTTTTTTTTTAAAACACACTTATGTCCTGACATGATGTTCCTAGTAATGGATATGGTGATCCACTAGCCAAAATACTTAAAAAAAATTTTATGTTGCTGTTTAGAACAATAAATGCTTTTCTTTGATCTTTTCTATGGATATCAGTTTTTATAAATACACAATTTATACTATAAGAGAATTTGAACTGTATGAACTTCTTCAGGATAGAAAGCCTTGAATTGAAGGTAAAGATTTTAAAATGGCGTTTGCCTAATATAAAGCTCACTACTCCCAGCTCTGGTATTCCTAACGAATGATGTTGGATTACCACGCAAAGTATTCAGTATAGAACTGTATTCATTCTTGATTGTTCTACTTGGGACAGGTATTAATGGACACCTTACTGTAGCTCATAATCATGATATTGCTATCTTTTGCTTCAGTAAGTCTGTATAAAAGTAAGTCATTGCTATTGGTAGATAGTTTTAGGATTTCAGGTTTCAGGTATCGGGTTTTGTATTTTTTTTGAGGGGTTAATTTTATTTTTTGTATGATGAAAGTTCCTGTCAAAAATAACTCTTCCCTCAAAAGGTTTTAAAATTGTATTTTTATTGTTTAAACAACATTTTTATGTAAATTCTGTTACTTAGTTTCTTCATAGGGAAATCCAATGTCCTTAAGAATACAATCCTAAGAGAAAGTTGTTACATACTGGAGAAAGGCAGAATGATTGTGTTGTTATGGCAACTCAAATGGAGAAAATGAAAACAGCACAGATAAGCTGCATTCTGTTGTCATAGCAGCCATAGTTGTGAAAATGATTAAAGCTGGTCTAGAAAGGATGTATTGCAGCCTAATCCATCGGAAGTAAGTAGTGTGAGAAAGGACAGCGAGAACTGATTTTAGACAGAAGTTAAATCCCTCTGGTGCCACAAGTTGCTAGTATCACTCAATGCATGTAGATAGATCTCTGTCCTTTCTAATTATATTTCAACTCAATTTTATTGCCTCAGATCATAACAATAGTATGAAGGAGAGAGAAATGAAATAACCATATGAAAAGCTTGTGAATAAAGTTTTTTTTGGTGTACATTTAAGAAATTGAAGTCACAAAATTTTGTTAACTGAAAGTGGCTTTAAAGGAACAGTAGAATATTTCATTTTTCTCTTCTTTCCCTTCTCTTTTCCCTCATTTTCCACCCAATTCTTTATTTTGTTTCTGTATCATTTTAGTCTTAAGTGTTGAAGTGCAACATAAATACCTAATGTTATGGCAGTTTGTAAAGCATCAAATGCAGCGTTGTGACTGCAGGTAAACAGGTGGGTTTGATGAATGATAAGCATCTTGTAGGTGAAATTTATTTTAGCTATATCCTTCAGACTTTCTTTCTAATCAAAGCTTCTTAATTATTTTAAGTGCCATTATTTCTTTCTCAACTTCTACTTGCCCATTGTAGCAAAATATTTCCTCCCAGTGGAGTGGAGACATGTTAGGAATGAAAGCTGTGCTCTTTGTTCAGCATCTGGCTGTTTGCAGAGGTTTTTGTGGCAATGGAATCGGCCTCTCTATGTGAAGAGTATTGATCTACTGCTTGGTAGGTACTGTGTAAAAGAAGTATCTCAGTAACAATGTGTTAAAGTGGTTTAAGAGCAGTGTATATTACAAATGAAGTAGAGGAAGAATGGAGTTCTGCAAGATTGGACACATGCTATAAATATCCATAAAACTGAGAGGTTGATCTAAAATCTGTGGTATTGAAATTCCCATGTTTCTTCCACATTTAATTGCAAATAGTTGAACACTATCTGAGCATGAGTACACGAATGCCATTGCCCTTTACTAGAGGTTTTTATTGGAGAAGTCAATGGCAACCCACTCCAGTACTCTTGCCTGGAGAATCCCATGGACGGAGAGGCCTGGTAGGCTACAGTCCATGGGGTCGTACAGAGTCGGATACGACTGATGCGGCAGCAGCAGAGGTTTTTATATTTAATAGTCTTGTGTTGTAGTTGAAAACTATGGTGTGAATGTCAATCAGTTATGAGACATAATATTGACTGACCATAAAAGCAATGTTTTTAAAATGATCCATTGAATATATTCAGTCAAAATCCAAATATTAATGTTGACTTGCTTAAATATAAGTTGATTTTCATAAATAGGCTCTTTAAACAATGCTTGATTTTTGCCTGACTAAGCAGAATCTATCTTTTTGTATAGGCACAGGAAAGAAACTTCTTTTTTAAAAAAAAATAGGAAAAGATGGGGAAAGAGAAGAGAGAACTGGAGTTTTTGTTATGAAAGATCTGCAAAGTAACCTTTCCTTTTATGCTGTTATTTAGTAGCAGTAGTAGGTTGCAGTACTGACTCTCTGGTTTTGGTGCATGAGCCCCAGAGTGCACGGACTGTCTAGTTGCAGCCAGTGGGATTAGTTGGCTCTGAGGCAGGTGGGATCTTAGTTCCCTGAACAGGGATCAAACCTGCATCCCTTACATTGCAAGGCAGATTCTTAACCACTGGACCACCAGGGAAGTCCCTTGAAGTGCTGATTTTAAGATTGGTATCTGAAAGTGGACAGTGTCATTAGGTTGTACATTTGAGGCTTACTAGTTTGCATCTTGGCTTGTGCTAAATTAGATTGTGAGATCAGGTAGTTAATTTTCTCGGAAGAAAAAAATATTAGCTATACTCTTCTCCCCAGTTAATAATTTCTTGTCATATTTCACTTGCTTCAGAAATACTCATTTTGGAACCTTCTTGTGAATGGTAACTCTTAATGCTGATGTCCTGATAGAAGCGTGAATCTAAATAATAATCATGCCATCACAGAAAATAACCTCAGAAACATCAAGCAATCAGATAGCCAGTTTATCTGTTCTTCTGCTAAACTCTGTAAAGTGAATGGAGAGGGTAGATAATGTTCATTTTTGTTTCTTACTAGGGAACATGACATTGATCTTTGAAATGGTTATTTCTTTTATTATAGCTGCCAATCAGCCAGCCATTTGCAAACAGTGAAATAAACACACTGCCGAAAACATGTTTCTTCTCTGTGGACCTGTGGTGCTCAGGAAGTCAGATGTAATATGGTTCCATTTATTTATGTAGGCATTTATTCTCTTTCTAATGAGCAAGTAATTTTCCTTTCTCTACTCCTACACAAAAGTTAAATAAAGGAGTACCCAAAGAGGGCTGTGATACTTGGTTTGTAGTAGTTGAAATACCACTTGATATCAGGGGATCTTTTCATGAAGAGTTTCCCTCTCATTTAAGAAGAAAGCTCCAGATAGCACTCCCTCTTGGTCTCATTGCTACAGCAGACACATCTGTAGAGAAGGGGATGTTCCAGAAGTCCAGTGTGAATAATTGTCTCCTTTCCCCAAACTTCCCATTCAAACGATTTTACTTTGTGGCTGCTTTTGCTCTTTTTGCCTATGAAGGGAGGGATAAGACCTGATTGGACAAATGGCAGCCAGTCTGCCCTGATATCTGGATTATTGACATGATACTGGCCTCTGTTGAGTCATAGCAACTGCTATGAACACATGTGTAAATTCCTATTGAAAAAAAGTGTTGCAAATGCCTTTCATCAAAATGGAAGACTGCTTCAACTTCTCTTTACTCCTCTAGTTGCAACCAAGCTTTTTTTTCTTTTTCCTCTCTCTTCGCTTTCTCCCTCCCTCCCTTTTTCAAAAATACATAAAATCTAATAATCCCAGTGAGGACTCTGCTCATTTGAAGTCGTTGTATAGGCCAACCCCGTATCATCAAAAATTGTGTGTGATTCCCAGGCCTTAGCTGGTGGCCTAGTTATTTCAAATAATATTTAATGCAATAAATTCTAGTGCAATAAAAGAATTTGGACAGTCCCTTTGAGCTTATTGCAGTGGGATTTGACTTGATTTTAATAAAATAAAATTCCAGTATAGCCAAATACTTTCTTTGTGGCATGATTTAAAAGGTCTTTAAGTACAGGTATAGGAGATTGAGTTTGTAAAACCTGATCTAATTGCAGTTTTATTCTTACTGAATAAATGAGCACTTCAAAAACGTAGGAATTCTTACTTAGCATAAAGTGATTTTTAATAATGTAGCAAAGAAAATGTAGGCAAACAACCTTACTTTTTGTACTGTTATGGGGAGAATAAAGATACCACCTGGCTGTATGAATAAATTTGTTTACTAAGTTGGTTGATTTCCTGTAATGGGTATTAAAAATTACTTTTCTGGTACAGAAAACATGTGGCATCTAGGTATTATTATGAGGCTATGCTGCCTGCTAATTTCGAATATTTTGTGTGATTTTTTTAAAAAGAAAATTTCCGTATTCAGATTCAATAATCTTATGGTTAAGTGAGCCATAGACCAAATATTTAGGACTTACGTTGATACAAATGAAAGAAAAACACAACACTAGCATTTGGTAATTATGAAAACCAGAATGTCAGTGTTAGAAATTTGATCATAGTCTTGTACTCTGGCGATCTTATCTCAAATCAGTGGCTTTTAAGATCTTTTATTTTCTGTAGTGAAGCAGAATAGTGAAAATGTTTTTATAGAAAGTTATGAAAAAAAAGTATGTATTAATTTGCTTTGGGTCATTCTAATCTCTCTGGTAAATTCATAATTAGGAAGGCCTTTTAAAGACTGTGTTCTAGTCTCACAGGTACACAGCTACACCATATCTGGTGAATCTAAATTCATATGTGAGGAGGTTATGTTTTTTTAAAGCATATTATTTACACAATTCACTGGAATGGCTCCTTTGGAAGTTGGGTGGCTCTCTTATGTAATTACGTACTTAGTAACCCTGCGCTACACAGCAGTAGAAATTCAAGTAAGAATAATTTACTGCTTATGCATAGTTATTAGAATTTTAAAGCATTTGTTTGTTCAAAATTCTAGTTTATCAGAGTGTTATATTTGAGTAATTGCATACTTAATAAATAATAATGAATAAAATTTATTTTAGAAAGCAGCCAGATTTGAATCCTAATAGTTCTAAATAAGCATCAGGAGCTGCTTTCTTCTCTCCCCCTTCACCGTTTTTTTAAAGGAATTTCCATCGCTTTAGGCCACATTTTGTGGTGAAACTAGTAATTTCTTTTAAAAAAAATCCATATTTAGATGTGTTGCAGATGGACTTAAATAATAGAATTTTTTAGAATTTTGTTGCTGCAAGGTATCGGTAGTAATATTTTAATCTACTCCAGTTTACCAGTGGAGAAGCTGAGGCACATGGAAATTAAATGAACTGCTCAATGCTCAAGATCTCACAATTGGTTTGATGATGAGTCTGCACCTTCTTCTGGATTAATGTCTTAATTCCTCAATGAGTGTCACACCTGTTCTCAGTTGTTATGATAATTCAACAGTTCACTTCACCAGGGATTTCTTGAACACTTCTGTTGGACTCGGCAGTGGACTTGGTATCCAAAGATTCTAAGAATAGTGTGAGTTTATATGGGCTAGCAGTAATGGTATCAAACTAGTAATACACTTTACATTTAAATTCTGATTTATGTAGTGTTTTTCAGTGTTTATAAATGTTTAAAAGTGGCTAAGCACTAAATTTTCTACTAGATTATAATCTCCTTTAAGGCAGGGATTCACTTTTCATAACGTTAATCCAGTTTCATTTCAGAAGGCTTAAAAAAACAGTATTTTTGAGCACTGATGGCATTGTTGGAATAAGTGTAGCTTCCCATGGTGTTTACACTGGGGATAATACTCATTTTAGAATTAGATTTTTGTCTTCATTGAATACTTTTGGTTTCCAGTAACAAGTTGTCTCGTTTCGTCCTTAAGCAAGAAGGAGGACCTATTTTAAGGGTACAGAGATAGCTCACAGAGATAAAGGGGAGGATGTAAGGCACAGCAAGGACATGGAGCCAGTATTGAAACACCTTTAGGGCTGGGATAATACAAAGTCTGCTAATAGCCACCTGCTATTCCTGGGATAAATTTCACTTGGTCATGATGTATAATCCTTTTTATATGTGGCTGGATTTTATTTGCTAGTATTTTGTTTAGGACTTTTGCCTATATATTCATGAGAAATTTGTTTCATCACTAAGTCATGTCTAGCTCTTTATGACCCATGGACTGTAGCCCTCCAGACTCCTCTATCCGTGGGATTTCCCAAGCAAGAACACTGGAGTGGGTTGCCATTTCCTTCTCCAGGGAATCTTCCTGACCCAGGGATGGAACTCGTCTTGTGCTTTGGCAGGCAAATTCTTTGCTGCTAAGCACCAGGGAAACCCTTCCTGGAAAATACTGGTCTGCTAACAGCCATTCTTTTACTGAGTCTATACAGTGAGTTAAACATTTTATTATTTTCAGTTCTTATATTTCCATTTGGCTCTTCTTTATATGTATTATTTTTTTGCTGATACTTTCTGTCTTTCCATTTCTTTCTAGTGTTTGCAGTGAGTTGTTGAAACATTTTTATACTATTTAAAGTCTTTGTCTTTAAAGGTAATTCAACAACTGTGTCATTTATTATTGGCATCTGTTGATGTTCATTGAGATCCTCCACACTCTTCTTTGTATGCCTAGTAATTTTGGGGTTGTATCTGGCACATTTTTAATATTATAAGACTGAGTTTATTTAAATCCTAATATTGATATTTTTGTTTTATCAGACTCTCAACCCTGTTGAGATCGGCCTACTAGTTTAAATAGCCATATGAAGGGTTGTGAGTTCAATGTCTCTTCCATTTTTAAAGCCTTTGCACTGTTCTTGAAATCTGTTCCATGTGTGTGCCACTCAGTGGCCAGTCTAAGATCTGGATGGTAGTCTGTCTTGCAGTTCATTTCTTAAGAGTCTGTGGCTTGCTGTTTTAGTCACACGTCCATGTATGTGGAGCTTGCAGGTGACTGCAGGAGTTCATAAAGCACTTTATGGAGTTGTCTTTCTGAGCTGCCTCCTCTCCATTATCTCCCTGGTACTATCTAGTTCTCTGGGATTTCCTTTTTCAGCCCTTCTACCAGAAATCTGGAGCTTTATTTAAGCTTCTCTACCTGAATATGTTACTGCATCTGAACCTAAACCATGAGGATGGAGGTGGTGAGGGCAGGGATTAGTGAGGTTTCTTCTCAGTCTTTTAGGATCAAAACTCCTCTGATCAAAAAGAGTTTCCTTAACTCAGAACTTTAGGCTACTATGGGGCCCTGCTTCTCCTGTGGTTTTCATCATCGTATTGCTTGGAGAGAACAGAACTTTAAAGAAAGAAGAATGGAAGATTTCCACTATTCTCCCTAAGTATTAGGATAACCCTTCTATACTTACTGGACCAGACCTAGAGTGCTTCTCCTGGGTCTTTCTTTGTATACACTAATAATAACCTACTTTTGGTTTTCAGAATGCAATCTAGGCTCATGGATACTAGAGGAATAAAATTTTTTTAAGGAAAATTCTTTGTTGAGATCAGTGTTTGATGAAGTTATCTTCCCCAGTCTGCCGACTCCTATTCACTTTTCAAGGAGTCCTCAAATAGCTGCATTATCCATTCTGACAATTTTTAGTAGTTAAATTCAGTGGGAGATAAGAGGAAAGAGTGTGCTTTTTCCATCTTCCTGGAACCTGGACATGAGTTGAAATTTGAGTTGAAGGTAAACGGAGTCATAGAAGAAATAGCTGACCATAGAAATGTTGATATTGACACCAGTTGATAAATATGCAACCAGAGGAACATAGTGAAAGTGGACTTATCAACATAAATGAGGAAGGTAGTTGTGCCAAAAAAGATGAAGATGTCCTGTGAGAAAAACTTCACATGAAGGGCAAAGAAGTTTACATGAAAGGAACTTTTAGACGTATTTCACAACATTGAAAGTGCAAAGGATAAAACTGATTCAAACTTAGAGTGACAGGCATAGAAAAGATGCTTGCTTTGTATGTTTGTAGAAATTCTTGAATTCTGTGGCTTGATGATTTTCATCAGTTTTTGAAAAAATTTAATATTTCTTTAAGGTTGCTTTTGCCTCATTTTTTCTTTTTCCTTCTAGGAGTCCAAACACATGTATGTTTACTCTGTCACTTATATCTCTGACATTATTTTTGGTATTTTTCTGTCCTTTATCTCTGCATTAATCCTGTGATTTTCTACTGACCTATCTCCCTGTTCATTAATTTTCACTTGCTTTGTTTCTAATCTGCTGTAAACCAATGTAAATAAATCTTTTATAAAAAAAGATTTATTTACTTGGCTGCGCCAGGTTCTTAGTTGTGGCATGGAGGATCTACTTCCCCAACCAGAGATCAAACCTGGGCCCCCTGCACTGGGGAACACAGGGGTCTTAGCTACTGGACCACCAGAGAAGTCCCCAGAACTTTTTCATCTTACAAAATTGAAACTCTATGCTCATTAAATAACAACACCCTCCCAGTTTCGCCCCCACTGGCAACCACCATTCTTTTTGAATTTGATTACTACACTTGAGTTATTTCTGTTTTTTTGGCTATTTGGGTCTCCCCCCACACTCCTGTTTTGGGGACATTTGATCTTTTTTACTAGAATTCTTAATTATTTTTATTGAATGCTAGACATTTTTAAAAATGAGAATCATATAGAATTTAGATGATATCTTCCTTCAGAGAGGGTTTAATATTCTTTTCATGGGCATATCCTTTTGATTCAACTGAAGCGAGTCTGTTTCTGCTGCCCTTCCTTGGTATTGACTGAAAGCCTAATTTTTTGTTGTTGTTGTTTAACCAGGGCACCTTGTCCTTGATGGGGTTTGTATTCCAATTTTTGGCTCCTTAGCACCATGAGATTGCCAAAATGTGCTTTCAGCTTGGTTTTTCGGTATCTGGCTCTTTGCATTGCAAACCCTAGGAGTCAGCAAATGCCTCAAGGGGAATTGCGTGTCAGGTTAACCACATTTTTTTCCTGCTCAAGATTTGGGCCCCTAAAGTCTTGGCTGCATTTGCTGTTTTCTGATGCTGTCAAATCATTTTCTCTATTGTATTCATGTTTTTAAAATCTTACTTATTTATTAATGTATTTATGTAGCTTTTTTTTTTTTAACGAAGACCCTAATCCAGAGGGTTCCCATATGCCTGCCCCCAGTTTATGCTGTTCGTAATCTCTTATATCACTCAGTACATTTGTCGCAACTCATGAACCAGTGTGGATGCACTATTATTAACTAAAACCTGTCCTTGATTCCTGCATAGGCTTCCCAGGTAGCTCAGTGGTAAAGAATCCTGATGCCAATGCAGGAGACGTGTTTCAATCCCTAGGTCAGGAAGATTCCCCTGGAGGAGGAAATGGTAACCCACTCCAGCATTCTTGCCTGGAGAATCCCATGCACAGAGGAGCCTGGCGGGCTACAGTTCACGGGTCACAAAAGAGTTGGACACGACTGAGCAACTAAAGAACAGCAACGATACTTAGTCCGCATTTCCTTTGTTCTCCCCTGACGTCCTTTTCCTGCTCCACCCAGGACCCTGTGTCATGTATAGTCCTCATGGCGCTGGAGGCACCTCTTGGCTGTGTCAGTTTCTCAGACTTTCCTTCCGCTTGATGACTTGACACCCAAGAGTCCAAGTTGGGTGTCCTCTATGATCTCTTTTAATCCTCATGCAAGTGTAAGGGGCAGAAACTATTGTCCCATTTCACAGATGGAGTTGTTGAAGCTTCTATGTAGCTTTTATAGTTGTCTTTTTCTCATGGAATTTAGTCTGGCAATTACCACATCATTGTCAAAGGCAAAATCCCAATATGTATTTTCATTAATTTTTCATATTACTTTAAGCATTCTCAAAGCTTAAGGAAAAGTTGCAACTAAAATGCAAATATCATTTTTTCCATAGGTCGTTTGAGATACTGACATGATGTCTAATCACTCCTAAATTCTTTGATTTGTTTCCTATAAACAAAAACATCTTCCTGTCAGTTCAGTTCAGTTGAGTTGCTCAGCGTGTCCAACTCTTTGCAACCCCTTGGACTGTAGCATGCCAGGCTTCTCTGTCCATTGCCAACTCCCTAAGTTTACTCAAACTCACGTCCATTGAGTCAGTGATGCCATCCAACCATCTCATCCTCTGTCGTCCCCTTCTCCTCTTGCCTTCAATCTTTCCCAGCATCAGGGTCTTTTCAAATGAGTCAGCTCTTCACATCAGGTGGCCAAAGTATTGGAATTTCAGCTTCAGCATCAGTCCTTCCAGTGAATATTCGGGACTGATCTCCTTTAGAATGGACTGGTTGGATCTCCCTGCAGTCCAAGGGACTCTCAAGAGTCTTCTCAACACCACAGGTCAAAAGCCTCAATTCTTCAGTGGTCAGCTTTCTTTACGGTCCAATTCTCACCTCTATACATCACTACTGGAAAATCCAGAGTTTTGACTAGACGGACCTTTGTTGGCAAAGTAATTAATGTCTCTGCTTTTTAATATGCTGTCTAGGTTGGTCACAGCTTTTCTTCCAAGGAGCAAGCATCTTTTAACTTCGTGGCTGCAGTCACCATCTGCAGTGATTTTGGAGCCCAATAGAATAAAGTCTCTCACTTTTTCCATTGTTTCCCCATCTAATTGCCTGAAGTGATGGAACCAGATGCCATGATCGTAGTTTTCTGAATGTTGAGTTTTAAACCAACTTTTTCACTTTCCTCTTTCACTTTCATCAAGAGGCTCTTTAGTTCTTCGCTTTCTGATAAGGGTGGTGTCATCTGCATATCTGAGGTTATTGATAGGCAATCTTGATTCCAGCTTGTGCTTCCTCCAGCCCAGCATTTCGCATGATGTACTCTGCATATAGGTTAAATCAGCAGGGTGACAATATGCAGCCTTGACATACTCCTTTTCCTATTTGGAACCAGTCTGTTGTTCCATGTCCAGTTCTAACTGTTGCTTCTTGACCTGCATACAGATTTCTCAGGAGGCAAATCAGGTGGTCTGGTATTCCCATCTCTTAAAGAGTTTTCCACAGTTTGTTGTGATCCACACAGTCAAAGGCTTTGGCGTAGTCAATAAAGCAGAAATAGATGTTTTTCTGGAACTCTTTTGTGTTTTCGATGATCCAACAGATGTTGGCAATTTGATCTCTGGTTCCTTTGCCTTTTCTAAATCTACATCTTCCTGTAGAACCCAATAATAACCATAAAAATAAGGAAATTAGTATTGATACATGACTGCCAGCTAATCCACAGACTCCAAGTTTTCCTGTCAATTCCAATAAATGACCTTTTATACATAAGGATCTAGTCCAGAATGACATGTTGCATTTAGTTATCATGTCTTCTTTAGTCTCCTTCAGAGGGGACAATTCTTTAGTCTTTCCTTGACTTCCCTAACATTGACATTCTTGAGGATTACAGGACAGTTATTTTGCAGATTATTTTTCAGTTTGGGTTTTTCTGATGTTTTCTTATAATTAGATATAGGCTGTGTATCACTGGAAGAAATATCACAGAGGTGATGCAGTGTTCTTATTGCAGTCTATCAGGTGACACATTATTTTAATTTGTTTCATTATTGGTAACATTAATAGTTATCACTTGATTAAGGTATTAGGTTTTTCTACTGTAAAATTACTGTTTTTCCTTTTGAAATAAGTATTATATGGGAAAATATTTTGAGACCATTTAAGTATCATATTCCCCATCACACTCTTCAGTTTTTTATATTACTAATTTGGATTTCTTTTTTATTCAGTGTGTTATTAGTTTTTGTGGCATACTAAATTACCACAAATTTAGTGGCATAGAGCACATGTTTATTATCACACAGTTTCTTTGGTTCAGGAGTCTGGGCATGCCTGATCTGGGTCTTCCACTTTAAGATCCCTTACAAAACTATAATGATGGTATTGGCCAGGGCTGAGATCTTGTTTGAAGGCTTGATTGAGGAAAGAGCCACTTCAAGTTTACATGGTTTTTGGCAGAATTCCTTTTCTCAGGAGTTATTGGAGACCCAATTCCTAGCTGGCTGTTGACTGGAGGCCACCGTCAGTTCCTTGCCATGTGAACCTCTCCAGTATGACTACTTGCTTCATCAAAGTATGCAAGCCAAGGAGACAGTGGAGTCTGTTAGCAAGATAGAAGTTACAGTCTTATATAACCTAGAAGCAAGGTATTAGGCTATTCCACACTCAAGGAGACAGGATTACTTACAAGTTTCATTAATATCAGGAGTTAGGAATCATTGAGGGGCATGTTGTAATACTGGTATTACCTGCCAGTATTATAGTCCATTATCATCATTGTTTGTTCTGATGTTCAGTTTGTCCTGGAATTAGCCTGTGAGAGCCTTTGCACTGGCCCCTGTATCATCTTGCCGTGTCTCCATCTTTCTTTGAGTACCACAGTAAGGTACTCTGCGCTTATCTTAAACTTTTCCTGCCCAAGTCCTGGAATTAGACATTGTTCTAAGGAGCTCTGGTTGTTTTTAGTGGAGGGTGATATTTAGAATCACTAAATATGTGTGTGTGTGATCAGTGTACTCGTTACTATTAAGGTGTTGCTGTTACTACACCCTCTTATTTGATAGAGCCAGGGGGTATGTTTGTATGTATATGTATGTATATACATATATCACTTAACCTAGAATTGTCTCTGTCTCTATACAAAGCTTTGGATTCATAACATCTAGTTCAGCAGCATAGTATTCACTCTAGCTTTCTTCATTTCTGTATCTGTAACTCTTCTCTGATGAGAAGTTTGGGTTTTTTATTATCCTTAATATTTGCTCTACCCCCTTCATTCAGTGAATCTTCCCATATAACTCATCTCCGATTGCTGACAAAGCTCTGTCTCCACTTCTTACCCAATAGTCTATATGGATGCTTTCCCCAACCTTTTGGAATCTATTTGCACTGGACTGCCCCTTCCACCCTTTCTCCCCATTGAGTCTGAAACTCTGTGCTAGACCACTATCCCTCTACTCTGTGAATGTCTTCTTCTGTCTGCTTTGGAAACTCTTACTGCCCTGCCCTTCCCCATCATGTGGACACATCAACATCCTGCTCACTGCCATTTCAGTCCCCCTGTAGAAGCTCTCCTCACTCAACTAGAGCTGTAGAACTCCATGACAGGCCCGTCTCTTGTAAAGTTTTTTTCCCTCATTCTACTTGTACTATGAAACTCTCTAACCCCTCAGGGACACCTCTCTCATATGCACTTGGACTCCAAAAATCCGTTTTGGGCCATTGTCGCCATTTAATTTATACCACTCAGTTTGATGTCCACTTGGCTTGTACTCACTTAATGACTGTCGAACTGAGTTGAGGGGTAAGAGGAATCATTTTATTTTTTAAATTAAAAAAGTTTCACTAGTATTTTTACAATAGATGCTTTCAACCTAGTGGATTATAATTTATGCTGAAGCCAGTGATGCTGCATTTGTGTAGCACTTAGAGCTTTCTACCCATGCCATATTTTCACTCACATATAAGAGGTTTATTTTATTTTTATGTTATATTTATGATTTCTGACCTTACCTACTCCATTCCCAGCCCAACATCCCAGAACCCACAGAGCATTTTTAGTTTATGTGTTTCTGTCAGTGCTACCATCATTCTTCTAGTCATTCCTTTGAAATCTTGGGGCTTATTTCTGACTTACCTTTCTTCATTCCTTTCATTAGTCATTAAGTCCTGTTGATCTTCCGCTTTATGTAAGTTTGTCTTCTCTTGGGCGACCACATTGTTAATTACCATGGCCTCTTGGTTGGGATTCCTTTTCTTTAGTTTCTGAGTCCAGTGCCCCTAAACCCACCTTTGGCTCTGTATTTCTTAATAAATGAGATAACTTCATGTCTGACTTTTTAAATGCCATTTTTGTGTGGCATCATCCTAGTAGTCAGAGTATCTAGCTTTGAATCCTATATTTACCACTGCGTGATACCCATTCACTTTCAGTAATTTATTTAATCTCTCTGGATCTTACTTGCTGACTAGATTGTCTTACAGGTGAGTAAGATGATAAATTATGAAAGAGATTTATCCAACACACATACCTTCCAGCCTGGTAAGATCAATCTCAGTAAAGTAACCAGTGTTATTTTACCGGTATTCTCACTGTTCTATAAGCAAAAACTGTTTTCTTACTTCTCTCTTTATGATAGGTAGCTTTTGTTGATCTCTTGACATTAAGAGCACTTTTATTGAGCATCTACTCTGATCAGATGCTGGAGAGTAGAAAAAAAAAAGACATGACTCATATCTAAGAAATACAGTCTGATAGAGGAGGCAAACGTAATAAATTTACATATAGTAACAAGTTCTACAATAAAATTAAAGCCTGTGTCTGAACTTTTCTAAAAATTAGAACTTTTAACTACACTTATATAGCAGCAATTGTGTGACACAATTTAGTACATTATTGTATTTTTCCTTGTAGTTACTATTTGTGAATTTATTGATTCCATGATCTACACTTCTTTATGGCTTCTCAGAACATTTTGAAATGCAAGTGGCATTCGTGGAATCCTGTTCTTGGTAATGATGCACTTTATATTTTTTCTTTTGTACTTGAAGTTTTAGATCCCTTATTTTAATTTTACCAAAACCTTGTGCATTAAGGGTAGGCAGATATGATTATCATATATGACACTTTGGTGAGTGAACTAAATTGGGATTCTTAAGAGGCAGGTCAATGAATTTGTATAGGTGGAGACTGAATATATTACATGATCTATGGAATACTATAGTTCTCTTGGCCTGAATTTTTTAGTTGATATAGTTGTGAAAAGGGAATTCTTCTATTCCATGGCTTAAGGATACATAAACTCTCAATGCAGCAATCTTTTTATTGTTGATTATTATAGCTTCTATTACTCCTAGAAGTTGACCAACAGGGACCTGAGTTTAAGGGATTTTGTCATTCAGCTTTCATATGGTAAATGCTAAGTCCAGCCCTTTGCCTGCAGGGCGTTCTATCAGTGAAAAGAAACTGTGGCTTTTTCCAGGCAGCCAAATAAGGGGAAGAGTCAAGATTTTCAGTGTTCTCTGTGAAAATGAGTTTGTGCTGTTGAACCTGATGGACCTTAGATACTTCCTCCTCAAAGTACTGCAGGCCCCTTGTTGCAGCATTTCAATCTCTTTTTCTTTGATTTTTCTTGATTCTTTCAAGTAGTAGAAAAAATGTTTTAGGCATTTAAAAAAATCCTGTGTATGTTTTTTAAAAGCTGGTAAACTCATTCAGTTGAGTAACAAACTTCAGTTGTAATAAATTATTGTAGTTGCAGTGGAGAGCCATTTGGGGTGAGGTTAAGTAGAAAGTGAGCTAAAGAAATAAATCTGTGCTATGTAGGGCTAGATTTGTGTTAGGGGGAGGCACATGTGTAATCCAAACTTCATTGTAGCTTTTGAGATTGCAAAGGAGAAATACTTAAGGAATAGGTCATTCACAAGTTCTTTAACAGATAATGGAAGTTAAATATTTAAAAGTGAGAATATCGTTGCTGGATTGCAGTTTAGTTAGGAACCTACTTTTATTAAAAAATTGCTTTAAGTGTGGAAGGAAAGTCTTAGGAATTTCCATATAGTTTGCAAGGAGAAACAAACTTTTACTGCCTCAACTTTAAGTAGAAAACTTATGTGGGTTTTGGGCATTTTCAGGAGGATTATTTGTTCATTGCTGAAGGACAGAGAAAGTCATAAATTTTTGTCAGAAAACTGACCAATCAGGATGACCCTGAAATGTTTAGACTACATAAAGAATAGTAACCACAGTGGCACCCTTTTCCACTCTGTTGATTATTACCTATATTTCTTTTGATTTCTTTTTTCATTTAGAAAAGGCTGCTAAATGTGAAGATAGAAGGGAAAGGGGTAGAGTTAGAAATTATAGCCTGTTCCATTAATTTTGTAATTATATCTTTTTTCCTCAGTGTTTTAAAGTGGCATTTACCAGTATGGGTAAGATTAATTGTTACAATACAAACCAATTTGAAAATTGGTTTTTAAATTGAGCTATAATATATAAAATCTTATGGTAATGTGCAGATCAGACTATATTCAAGTGTGGTTATCATACCCACACCAATTGTCTTGTAATAATCGGGAATGCATCCTCTGTGTGGTGTTTGCAATTTAATGCTATTTTAGAAATCACACCAGTATATCTAGTGTCTTTCCTGGGTGTATGTGGCTTATTATTGATTATAATAAGTTTTATTTTGGAATTTTAGTTTAGGGAGGTGGGGTAAAGCCCTTTCAGGTTCTTAGTTTTTAGGAGTTTTGATGGACGAGAGGAGTGAATGAATGAGAAGGGCATTAGAATGAGTAACAGAAAGGACAGTTGGATAATGATTAACCATGTACATACTGCAAAAATAACTCAGATCCTAATATAAAATGAAGGAGACAAAACATTCAAAAGAGGAATGCCTTAAAAACTTACCAGGGAGCAGTCATAAATATAAATAAAAATGTATATTTTAATTAAAAAGTGGAGATCATGCAGTTAGTTATTGCCAAAAGTGTATGAGCCATCTACCTCTTCTGAAGGGAAGTCAGAAAAGTGACAGGCTATTTTTCAGTGCCTACTCCATTTTCTTTCACTGTTTTCATTTTGCCTTTTAAAAATTCTTGCTTTATTTCTCACTTTTCTCAAATTCAGTCCCTTCAGTGTAAACATTGTTCTACCCAGGATACACAGAACTTTTAACCACTTGATTAATAATATAGGTTGTTTCATTAACAATGAGAGAAAGTCACTACCAATGGATTTCTTTTCCATTAAAGATTTTAAATATAGAAGAAGTTATGGTTGAGAGACTTATCACCAGAATATAAAGGATTTTTGTTTCTTTTGTTCATTGTTCCATCCCTAGTGCCTAGGACAGTGCCCGGCACAAGGAAGATACTCAACAAGTACTTGTTAGATAAATGACCAAAACATTAGATTTAGAAACTTTTAATGTCATCTTTCTTCTTAACAAAAATTATTTTGGCTAAGAATTTGGTACTTCCAGTATAGAGTCAATACTGTGAGTAGAACAGTGGTTCTCAAGGGGAAAGAAACTTTTTCTTTTTTAATCCTGCTCTTCCTTTTTCTCTTCTCCCTGCTGTCTTCTTACAAAATGGGAATATCTGCTACTGAGAACCACTGGGTGAGACTGAAATTAAATAATTCTTAGGAGCTCATGCTCAGTCATGCCTGACTCTTTGCAGCCCCATGGACTGTAGCCTGCCAGGCTCTTCTCCATAGAAATTTCCAGGCAAGATTACTGGAGCAAGTTACCATTTCCTGCTCAAGGGGATCTTCCAGACCCAGGGATCAAACTGAGTCTCTTGCATCTCCTGCATTGGCAGGTGGATTCTTTACCACTAGTGCCACCTGGAAAGCCCCCAAATTCTTACGAGACAAATAAGTAAATGGTAGATGCAAGCATGCACGTGCATGGTCAGGGTGAAAGGAAGAAGGAAATTACAAATTCAGAAGTATGGGGGTAAGATATATATTTGAACAAAATATCAAGGTAATTCATTAGAGTTCCAGGGCCAACTGGAAGGACAGAGAGGGCGAGTTGATGTAGGCAGTGGGGAAGGGTCAGATTAATAGAGTGCTTGAATTTCTAGGGAGCCTTGTGAATTATTGACGAGAGTGACACGATCACAAAGTGAAGACAATTCTGTTTAGTTGCTGTTTGTAAAATGGATTGTAGTTTGAGGTGAAGAAACATTGGAAACAGAAAAATTAGGTGATTGTTGTAGTTGTTCAAAGCCGTTTAGCTGTTTTGGTTGTTAAGTTATCCAGTGATGCCTTTAGTAGATACCTGTTTTTGAAGTCTGATGCCTCCACTTTGTCCTAGGGGTGGATAGAGGCAAGAAGAGTTCTGAACTGAAAAGCAATAGGCCAGGATTCTAGTTCTTACTTCTCTACTTTCTAAATTCTATGATCATGGATAAATACTTAATTTCTCCTGGGCATCAATCACCTAAACTAAAAAATAAGAAAATAATGATCTGAAAGCTGGAGTCTAAACCAGTTTTTTAAGTCCTTTCCAGTATACCATCCTTGTGTCAGTTATAGATAGTGAAAAATGAATACCATATTTTGTTTCCTTAATATTTCCCCAACTAAAGTGTTTTAAGAAGAAAAAAGTCCCATGATGATAATAAATAGTTCAAAGCTTGTAATTTAAGGTTTAGTATTATGTGCACTGATTGTTGTGCTTTAAAATGTTTTTCTATTTTTATATGTGCTGTGATCAGGTATTTAGTTTTTTAGTATTACTAGACTGTAATAGCATCCAAGTTGATGGACAAAGATTCATTCAGCCTGGGATACATTTAGGGAAATCTAAAGATTGTAAAAATTCTTCTAAAAGATACAGTGTTTATAAGGTACAGGAGCTGTACCACTAATACTGTTTAATTAGTACTACTGCTGCTGCTGCTAGGTCACTTCAGTCGTGTCCGACTCTGTGTGACCCCATAGACGGAAGCCTACCGGGCTCCCCCGTCCCCGGGATTCTCCAGGCAAGAACACTGGAGTGGGTTGCCATTTCCTTCTCCAATGTGTGAAAGTGAAAAGTGAAAGTGAAGTCGCTCACTAGAACTCATAATTTCTACCTTTTTTGTTTGCTGTTAAATACACTGTATGTATATTTACACTTACACATTATTTGTTTATTTATTTACAAGGTTTTAGGACCAGCAGCTTTTTGGGGTCCTCTTTTTCTGTCCCTGTCTCCTTGCTTTGTTCATGTTTTCCCTTCTGTTTCGATTGTTTCTTGCCTCCTCCCGCCATCCCCCCCAATCCCCCTAAATCCATCTGGAAAGATAAAGAGGCAGCTGCTATGGTAACTTGTGCATTTTGGTTAATGAATAGCAGACTAACAATATATATAAAACATATGCAAATTGTGTGGCGTTAGTTGCTGTCAAACTGTAGGGGTGTAATACTTTTTCTTTTCCTTCTTCCCACTTTCTTAAAATCCTTTTAACTTTCCTGTGATATTTTGTTTTCTAATTTACCATTTCTAGTGTTGAAATGCTACTATGAATGATTTCTTTTTTCTGCTTGGTCTGCACAACATTTCACTTTTGTGGTGAGTTTATGGGAGATGAGGTGCGTAGAGGAAAAGAATTGATTAATTGGATTAAGAAGTAGATTTCCTTTGGTTTCATACACAGAAGAACAGGAATAAATTTTTTTATTAAAATATTTGCTTTTTGACCTATAACTTTTTTTTTGTCCTTTTTTGGGCACTAGTGCTCGTTTTGAGTTTCCGTCTGGGGTTAGAACTAGTAAATAGCATGTTTCTTGAAGATGTTTCTATCATAAAGGCAAGCTGCAACTGGAATATTGTATTTAGCCAAGCTTTGAGAATTCCTGTAATCTGTGCCATCCTGTCTCATGCTGTCCCATCTCATAGTTGTCCTCTCTCTGCAGTGCTCTATGCCCAGGTCTCTGTGGCTGGGCTGCTCCAGCCTGGCGGACAGCATGCCTTCGCTGCGATGCCTGTATAACCCAGGGACTGGCGCACTCACAGCTTTCCAGGTACTTTCTCTGTCTCTGTGGGTTATTTGTGGGCATTAGTATGTGTGTGTTAATTCATTAGTGTGTCTCTCCTTTCCCATCCTTTACTTAAGTTCACTTTTCTCCTTCATATTGCCTGTATTTCACATCACTCAGTTCTCCTTTAATTTTTAATGTAGATCCAGACTGATCCACTCTTGAGACATTTTTGTTATGATTGGCTTGCCAAAATTGACAGAGCACAACTTGATTTGTTGGTTTTCATGTTTAGTAGAAGTATGATAGTGAGTTTTAAAGTAATCTCAATAAATAGCATTCAGTATGTAATGTTTGCTCTGGACTTATATAAAACCAATTAATATAATCAATCAATTAATTGCAGCCAGTTGCCTGGACACTTTCTTATGTTTTTCTTACGATTACTAAAAACACTAAAGTGCTCAATTCAGAGTGTCTCCTGGCTACTATACTATTATTTATGTGTGGGTGTATGTATATGTTTGTGTATCTATATGTGTGTATTTTACATATATAAGAACTGTGTTTATTTATATCTTGATTACTAGGTCAAGTTTCAAGGTGGAAAGGCCTTCATGACTTTTGAGTATAGCGTTCAGCTTGAGACAGTCCAGCTGGTCTTGCTTGGACCATCAGATCCTAGTTCCCTTTGGCCTTTCTTAGAGGCCACTAGGACAGTTCCAGGATGTGAGAGAAAAGTATAAAAGGGAAGAGGAAAACTTATAGAGGAATATGTGAGACAGAGCTCGATGCCCATTCTTCACAGATTAGAGTGTGATACATGATGAGAAGTGTCATTTATCTACCTTAGGTATTTGGAATTTGTATCTAGCATTTGGGCTTCCCTGGTGGCTCAGATGGTAAAGAATCTGCCTGCAATGCAGGAGATCCTGGTTCGATTCCTGGGTTGGGATGATCCCCTGGAGAAGGGAATGGTTACCTACTCTAGTATTCTTGCCTGAAGAATTCCATGGACAGAGGAGCCTAGTGGGCTACAGTCCATGGGCTTGAAATGAATCAGACACAATTGAGCAACTAACATTTACTTAGTAATATGTAACAAATTAAGTGATTTAAATTTGTTTTTAACTTATGTAGCTCATATTCTATTAATAATTTTGAAGACAAGTTGTAAGTATCAGAATGCTTATGACTGAGTCTTAGTTAAAGTTTGGAGAACTTTATTCTACATTCCTGACCAGTGCTAACAGTTACTTACCTTTAATGATACTATTTTAGTGATGATGTTACTGGATATTTGTTTGTCCTCTGCAAAATATAATATATTAAACTTCTTTTGTCTTATGAGATACAATATGATGCTGTGTGGGCTTTAAAATTAGTTAAATCAGGACTTATATACTGTTTGTCACTAGTGGTATGATCTTAAGCAAGTCATTTCACTCTAAATTCATCTATAAATGGAGACTATAGTTAGCGCATGCAGTAAATAGTTGCTATAGTAATAGTTTTTATTATCCTCATCTTCATCATCATTTGGAGAAGGCAATGGCAACCCACTCTAGTACTCTTGCCTGGGAAATCCCATGGACGGAGGAGCCTGGTAGGCTGCAGTCCATGGGGTCGCTAGGAGTCGGACACGACTGAGCGACTTCACTTTCACTTTTCATCATCATTAACATTATTGCTATTAATGTTAGAAAATATTAATATCCTGAGTATTTATTTCAAATATCTTTTTTTTTTTTTTACTATATATCATATTGATGAAGTTTCAGCTCTCAAGAAACTCATGTTCTAACCTACTGTTTTTTTTTTTTATTTAACCTTTTTGGAGTGGCAGTGAGTTTCACCAGAGTGCGGTCTGAGAGAACAGTCCCTATAAGACTGCTATCACTTCAGATACCAGTTATAAGGACACCTCCCCCTCTGCTCCTCTCCTCAGATTTGATAATTCACTAGAAAGGACTCAACAGAACTCACTGAAAGCTATTATATTCAAGGTTTATTACAAGGAAGAGATACAGGTTAAAATTAGCCAAAAAAGGGACATATAGAACAGAATCTGGAGGGAACCAGATCTTCCACCATCTTGGATCTAGTTAGTTCTAATCAGTTTTTGTCATGTCCTAATATCTGTCATTCTTTTAAAGGCTGTGTCCTGCCCCCACATTTCCTTCTTGTTTCACTTAGAACAGGGTCTGGCAGATTAATGGGTTCTATATTATCAGAAACATGCATGAAGGACTAGGTTTGGAAACTTTCAGCAAATACTGTTTCACCTTGCTATACAACATTACACTATGAAATGAAATCTTACTTTTTTATTCATGCCTTAACCAAATTCTGTTTCATAGCAAAGCCTACTCTGGGTTCAGGTATTGATGAAAAACTTTGCTTTCCCCAGTATTGCTATAAGTATGAATGTTTATTTTTCTTTTCTTATCTTCAGAGAAATCATTAAGTTTTATGTAGTAAAAATAGGAAAAAAATGGGGTTATCTGCTGGCATTCTGTTAATTCAGTGGGTTTTTTCTGTCAGGTTCATTATACACAGGTGCTCCAAATTGCTGATTGACTAATTGGCAGATATAGACTTAAGTCTAGTCTTTCCTGTTTTCACTACTAGAAGTATAATAATCTTAGTACATTTACATTTTTCTGGTTTGGGTTTTACCTTATTTGCTTATTTAGATTTTTGTTTATGTGAAAATTACGTGCAGTAAAATGTACATATCTTGTGTACTCTTAGATGAATTTGATAACTATAAACATTTGTGTAACCTCATTTTCAAAATATAGAGCACTTCCATAATCTGAGAAAGTTCCTTGGTACCCTCTTCCAGTTAGTACCCATGAAGTGAAAGTGTTAGTTGCTCAGTTGTGTCTGATTCTTTGTGACCCCATGGACTGTAGCCTGCCAGGCTCCTCAGTCCCTGGAATTAGCCATTCCTGTCTCCAGGGGATCTTCCCGACCCAGGGATTGAACCCAGGCCTCCTGCATTGCAGGCAGATTGTTTACCATCTGAGCCACCTACATTTGTGTAACATCACTCTTCAATAATCTGAAAAAATTCCTTTGTACCCCCTTCCAGTTATTACTCATATCCCATATGCAATTACTATTCTGATTTGCCACCGAAGATTAGTTTTGCCTGTACTCTTATAAATGTAGTCATATAGTATACATTTTTTATATCTATTCTGTTTTGATCAGCATAATGTTTTTGAGATTTATCCATTTTGTTATGTTTATCTATAACTTAATCTTTTTTTATTGCTAAATAAATTCCATTGTACTAATATACCACAGTTTTTCCATTCATCTATTGGTAGACATTTGGATTATTCCCATTTTTGTCTACTATGGCTAAAGCTATAGTATACAGTTTGTACATCTTTTAGTGGACATGGGTGTTTATTTCTCTTGGCTTAATACCTAAGAGTGGAATTGCTTGGGTTGTAGAGTATTTTTAACTTTAAGAGATATATTTCAAGTAATTCTTCAAAGTGTTGCCCAGTAGGAATACTCATTTCTCCTCATGTTGCCAAACATCTTTGAGGCGGTGACTTAGTAATAGCTTAATGACATTTTTTTCTTCGAAATTATTGCATTCCTTTAGCAAATTTGAAGCACCTTCAAAATCAAAATTCTTTGACTATAAAAGGAAGAGCTGTTGCTTAATTTGTTGGATTATCCTCAGTAACTCAGATGGAAATGGCACTATTGGGATGGTTTGATATTTGACTTTTCCAGTCCACACGTTTCAAATTAGTACAGAGAAGATACTCTAACTATTGTTTAAATACAGTAGATTCTTTGAGGACTTGTTTATAGTTTGAACATATTTTCATCATTTTGTTTTGTCCTGGAAAGTCTATAGGTAATGAAGAGGATTTCTGTTGATTAACAGTGGGTGTATTTTTGTGGAATCATTTGTTTGTCCTCAGCACCTGGTAGTCTTATAATCTGTACTATCAAATGAGACTGAGCAATAGCAAGTGTTTAAAAATAGCTGAGTAATTCGGATCCTTTATTTTCTTTAGATATTAAAGAAGAAGAGAAATCCTGACTAATAATTTAGGTAGATTTATATGACCTTAGAATGTTTTTGTTACATATAGCTAGTAATTTTAAGGAATTTCTAAGCTTGAACCATGTAATATTTTAATATTAATCTAGTGTCCGTTGTCAAAGCTTGAAATTGTTGAGAGTTGACTTCAAGAGAGATAATGTAAAGTGTTTTATTGTTTAAGAATACTTAGATGTCAGGGAATAATATTCAGTATCCTGTGAGAAGCCATAATGGAAAAGAATATATACATATATATGTAGATATGCATGCATAACTGAGTCACTTTGCTGTATAGTAGAAATTAACACAACATTGTAAGTCAATTATTCTTTAGTAAAGTTAAAAAGAAAAATACTTGAAGTCTACTAAATCTTACCATCTATTATGTGAAACGTTAACATGGAAGAATACTAGGGAAGTTAAGCATTATTCAGAGTATAGGTATATATACATATGGAAGATTTAATTTACATTTGAGGTTTTAGAGGAATATGGATTATCACACTGAATGTAAATGAGCACACAAATTTTTTTTACAAAATACTACCATAGGAAAATTACCCCATGTCAAAAATGCTCACTTATCAAATCCTAACTGATGCCCCCCATTATATATAAATCATCTCAGTAGTGTACAATTTCTGTTTAATAAAAAGTTCAGTTTCTTTTGAACACTCCCAAAGACATTCTATGGTATCATCACCCTGATAACCAAAACCACACAGAGTACCAAAAAAGAAAATTACAGGCCAGTATCTTTGATGACTATAGACACAGAAATTCTCAACAGAATATTAGGAAGCCAAATTCAACAATGCATAAAACCACAACCAAGTTGGATTCATCCCAGGGTCATAAGGATGGTTCAGCATACACTGATCAATCAATGGATACACCACATCAACAAAAGAAAGGATAGAAACCACATGATCATCTCAATAGACACAGAAAAATTTGCCTTTGAGAAATCACATCCATTCAGATAAAAACTCTAGTGAAAATTGGTAGAGAGAGAACATATCTCAACATAATAAAAGCCATTTATGACAAATCCACAGCCAGTATAATACTCAATGGTGAAGAGCTGAAAACATTACTAATTATTAGAGAAATGCAAATCAAACTAAAATGAGGTACCACCTCACATTTAATGGCCACCGTTAAAAAATCTACAAATAACAAATGCCAAAGAGGGAATGCTCTTACACTGTTGGTGGGATTGTAAATTGGTACAGCCACTATGGAAAACAGTATGGGGGTCCTCAGAAAACCAAAAATAGAATTGTAATGTGATCTAGCCATCCCACCCTTGGGCATATACCCAGACAAAACTATAATTGAAAAAGACACACGTACCCCTTTGTTCATAGCAGCACTGTTTATAATTGCCAAGCATGGAAATAACCTAAATGTCCATTGACAGATGAATTGTAAGAAGATGTGGTATGTGTGTGTGTATATATTTACACACACAATAGAATGTTACCCATGACAAAGAATGAAATAATGCCATATACAACAACATGGATGGACCTATAGATTATCATACTAAGCAAAGTCAGAAAGAGAGAAATACCATATGATATCACTTATATGTAAAATTAAAATATAATACAAATCAACATATCTGTGAAGCAAAACATATTCATAGGTATAGAGAACAGGCTTGTGGTTGCCAGGAAGTGTAGTAGGGGAGGGAAGGAATAGGAGTTTTAGATTAGCAGAGGCAAACTACAGATATGGGTGAATAAATGAGAAGGTTCTACTGTATAAAGTAACTATACTCAGTATCTTGTGACAAATCATAATAAAAAAGAATATGAAAAATAATATATATATGCATAACTGAGTCACTTTGCTGTACAGAATAAATTAATACAACATTCTAAATCAACTACAATAAAATTTCGTTTTCAGTGCATATGTTGACATTTGACCTATGTTTATCCTAGCTATACCCTTTACATAAGGAATTTGCATATAGTGACAAATCAAAAATGTTTTTGTTTGGTGGGGGGGAACCCTACTTTTTCATCTGCTAATAAAACTAATTGTAGTAGAATATATAAATTATTTGGTAAATATGTAAACAAGAAAGTATTACTCATACTCCTGCTTTTAGATAATCATAAATCAACATGCTAGTTCCTTCAGTCTAGAATGACTTATCCATTCATGCATGCACACACACGCATAGACATGCCCAGACAAATACAATTTTGTTTTAAATATATTTATTATTACCACTTTATTATAAAATTATAAAAGAGTAAGAATTTAATAATTATAAAAAATACAGAGAAATAGATAAAGAAAGGATCTATTTTAAATGTCCTCCCAGATATTACTATTTTACTGATACTATTACTTTCTGATTCTCAAATCTGTTCTATGCTTTATTAAATTCTGTGTTTGTCACCTGGTTATATCGATTTTTATCCCTCTTTACCCCATATAATTTTTAGCCATTTCAGATTCATAGTTCTCCAGCAGTACTGTGTCATGCTCTGTGTCTTGGCATATCCTGTTCTCTACCTGGAGAATGCTACTACTGAAAACACCTATCATCCCTTTCCCCTTGCCTCCCACTTTTATCTAACCTGGCTAATTCCTAAATTCTATGGTTCTGCTTAAGTTGTTTTACCTATAGAATAAAGGCCCTTACTGATCTTTTTACCCTTCCCCACTCCCTTAACCTAGTCAGAGCATATGTACCAGGGACATGCAGTAGATACCTCTGTCATAAACACTGATACGCTATTGTAATTGTTCAGTTTCTTGAGAGTACAACTATGTTTTGTTCATTTTTACATTTCCAGTGTCAAGCACAGTATCAAGTGCTTGGCACTTGAAATGTAAAAGATTAAATAACATTGATAGGATGGGAAAAGAGAAAGCTTTGAATTGCTCGGAGTACCTGCACATACACACACATGAGTGTTCTGTATTCAGAAAGAAGTTATGATAATTAGACAGTCATTCCAAAGACTACATATTTACACAGAATAAAGGAAAACTTGTTGAGTCTGATTTATGGGCAGTCCTCAGATTTTATACATTTGACTTTTACATGACTCACACTATGATGATCCCTTCTGAATTAGATTTTTATATACTGAATTTGGACTCTTGTTGATGGACAAATGCACATTTCAGGCTATTAAATAACTGGCACTGCCAGCCAGCTGAGTTCAGTTTCAGTTATGTCAACATCTTTATCTTCACAGCAGTGTGTGTTTATACAATTATTTGACTATTTTATTGCCTTTACCCTTATTCTATACCAGAATAGACATAGGGAAAATTAAAATGATAGTAGTGATTAACAATAGTTTACAGAAAGGATAGGAATCATTAGAGTTAATACTGAAAGTGACCCTTTAGTCTTGATTAGGAACAAAATTAAAGTGTATGTGCAAAATGTTGGATATTTTATTATACTATATATTATCAAAGCTCGTTTACTTAAAGTATAATTATGAATTTTAAAACATTTTAGCTGACCTTGAAATTTATTGTTCAGCTTCTGCCCTTTCAATTTATATATATATATAACTCAGAAAAGTTATAGATGACCTGAATTTGGTGTATTTTACTTTATGCTAGAAAGTCTGTCTTGGGAAGAATGACACCTTTAGGACTGATTTGTCTTTCAAGATCCTTACTTGATTGTTTTTAATATTCTGTTTCAAGAATAATGGATTCTTCCATTGCTAAGTATTTTGACATGTTTGTGATGCAGGTAATGTTCATTTACAGGCTAATGTGCAGCATTGTCTAGTATTTGCATGTGTGCATGCTTAGTTACTCAGTCGTGTCCAACTCTTTGAGACCCCCATGGACTGCAGCTTGTCAGGCTCCTCTGTCTATGGAATTTTCCAGGCAAGAATACTGGAGTGGGTTGCCATTTCCTACTCCAGGCATCTAATCCAGATCATCTTATTGTGAGATGATCAGATTTCCTTAAAAAAATTTTTTTTTCCTTGATGGATCTGAAAAATTAAACTTTTCACTCCACCAAGAGGGCTTATTGCTTTTATGTTGAATAATGTTGGATTTTACCTAATTGCCCTGACTTCAACATGACCCCATGGCACAAGGGAAAATATAGGTATTCAAGGAGGCCTGGGGTCGCCCCAATATGAGTAGCACAGATTGGAAAAATCAAGTTGATGAAAGCTTTTTTTTTATTTTAATTTCATACAGTTTTATTTTTCAAAAGTAAGTATACAAGGAATTGTCTAAGGGTAAACATCAAAATGCTTTATACGTAGTCTCTGGGCACATGGATTTAAAGCAAATGGGATTTGTGGAGTTTTCTGTACCTTCAGATATTTCTGTTGAAAGTGAAGTTGCTCAGTTGTGTCTGACTCTTTGTGACCCCATGACCTATAGCCTATCAGTCTCCTCTGTCCTTTAGCAAAAAAAAAAGTTAAGTTGAACCTTAATTCACTCATTGTAAGTAGTATATGTCACATAAATCTGTACCAAAGTGAAAGATATATGTAGAATACCTTACTAAGAAATATTTTTCTTTCCAGCCTTCTAACAGTGTTTGAGGTAGATATTTATATTTGCCTTTTCCTAAAGTGGAAACTAAAGTGTATCAAGGTTAGTGACCTAGTTCACCTGCATATTAGGTTTTTTTTTTTTGCTTTTTAATTTTTTAAAATTAATTTATTTTAATTGGAGTCTAATTACTTCACAATATTGTGGTGGTTTTTGCCATACATTGACATGAATCACCCATGGGTGTGCACGTGTACCCCCATCCCAAATCCCACTACGACCTCCCTCCCCACACTATCAGTCTGGGTTTTCCCAGAGTACCAGCTTTGAGTGCCCTGCTTCATGGATCAAACTTGCACTGGTCATCTGTTTTATATATAGTAATATATATGTTTCAATGCTATTCTTTCAAATCATTCCACCCTTGCCTTTTCCCGCATAGTCCAAAAGTCTGTTCTTTACATCTATGTCTCTTTTGCTGTCTTACATACAGGGTCATCGTTGCTGTCTTTCTAAATTCCATATATATGTGTTAATATACTGTATTGGTGTTTTTCTTTCTGACTTAATTCACTCTGTATAATAGTCTCCTGTTTTATCCACCTCATTAGAACTGACTCAGATATGTTCATTTTTTTTACATAACTGAGTAATATTCCACCGTATATATGTATCACAACTCCCTCATCCATTCTTCTGCTGATGGACATGTAGGTTGCTTCCATGTCCTAGCTGTTTGAACGTGTACCGCAATGTTCACTGCAGCACTGTTTTCAGTTCTGGTTTCCTTGGTCTGTGTGCCCAGTAGTGGGTTTGCAAGGTCATATGGCAGTTCTGTTTCCAGTTTTTTGAGGAATCTCCATACTGTTCTCCAGAGTAGCTGAACTAGTTTGTGTTTCCACCAACAGTGTAAGAGGGTCCCCTTTTCTCTTCTCCACACCCTCTCTAGCATTTATTGTTTGTAGACTTTTTGATGGCAGCCATTCTGACTGGTGTGAGATGGCACCTCATTGTGGTTTTGATTTTGCATTTCTCTGATAATGAGTGATGTTGAGCATCTTTTCATGTATTTGTTAGCCATCTGTATGTCTTCTTTGGAGAAATGTCCATTTAGTTCTTTGGCCACTTTTTGATTGGGCCATTTATTTTTCTGGTATTGAGCTGCATGAGCTGCTTGTATATGTTGGAGATTAATTCTTTGTCAGTTGTTTCATTTTCTCCCATTCTGAAGGCTGTCTTTTCACCTTGCTTATAGTTTCCTTCATTGTGCAAAAGCTTTTAAGTTTAATTAGGTCCCATTTGTTTATTTTTGTTTTTATTTCCATTACTCTGGGAGGTGGGTCATAGAGGATCTTGCTGTGATTTATGTCAGAGAGTGTTCTGCCTATGTTTTCCTCTAAGAGTTTATAGTTTTGGGCCTTACATTTAGCTCTTTAATCCATTTTGAATTTATTTTTATGTCTGGTGTTAGAAAGTGTTTGTTTCATTCTTTTACAGGTGGTGGACCAGTTTTCCTAGCACCACTTGTTAAAGAGATTGTCTTTTCTCCATTGTATATTTTTGCCTCCTTTGTCAAAGATAAGGTGTCCGTAAGTGCATGGATTTTATCTCTGGGCTCTCTATTTTGTTCCATTGATCTATATTTCTGTCTTTGTGCCAGTACCATACTGTCTTGATGACTGTTGCTTTGTAGTATAGTCTGAAGTCAGGAAGGTTGATTCCTCCAGTTCCATTCTTCTTTCTCAAGATTGCTTTGGCTATTTGAGGTTTTATGTGTTTCCATACAAATTGTGAAATTATTTGTTCTAGTTCTCTGAACATTACCATTGGTAATTTGATAGGGATTGCGTTGAATTTATAGATTGCTTTGGGTAGTATACTTATTTTCACTATATTGATTCTTCCAATCCACGAACATGGTATATTTCTCCATCTATGTGTGTCATCTTTGATTTCTTTCATCAGTGTTTTATAGTTTTCTACATGTAGGTCTTTTGTTTCTTTAAGTAAATTTATTCCTAAGTATTTTATTCTTTTTGTTGCAATGGTGAATGGAATTGTTTCCTCAATTTCTCTTTGTTTTTTTCATTGTTAGTGTATAGGAATGCAAGTGATTTCTGTGTATTAATTTTATATCCTGCAACTTTACTATATTCATTGATAAGCTCTACTAATTTTCTGGTGATGTCTTTAGGGTTTTCTGTGTAGAGGATCATGTCATCAAATTGATGAAAACTTGTACGGGTGATGGGAGCCTTTATAGAGGTACTGTCTTTACCAGAGAAATTCTTCCTGTGGGCAGTTAAGGTTCACCTGTATCCTCTGGAGAGGTACATATTACTTTCTTTATAGTCCAAGATTACCTTCTTGTTACTGCAATCTTTGTGCTGAGTAGAGGCCAGAGTACCACAGGAGTTCTTTGTGTGCTATTTAGGAATCATTGGTGGTGGTTTTGTGACTGCACAGCCATTTGTACCTTCTTTCACCATTGTGCTTTTTTTATGTGGCAGTGTTTTATTGTCTTGCTGTCCTTTCTTATGTTAATTTCTAGGTTTGGTATTTTATGTGGACTGTCAGGATAGGCATCATTTAAGAAACTCTTTTCTTTGTCATTTTTCATGAAGAGAGAAACCCAGTTTATTTGTGTTGGTCTCATTGTGGGAAAAAAAGACCAATCTCTTGACTATTTAGCTGCTTAGGCCTCTAAGAATTGCAGTGCTTTCCTCATGGGCGGTGACACCCATACCCATGAGTTCTGTTTTTCCTGAGAGTGTTCAGTAGCTGTGAGCTCTTCTATATTCTCTGGCCCAGTCCTCTGGAAACCAAGTTATTTTGAAATAGTTATTTGGGCCTAGGATGTTGTAGATCATCAAGAAATGGGATTTTGCAGTGTACCTTCCCCAGCTGGGTTATCTGTCACTTACCTTTGAACATTCTCAGGTGTACCATTCAAATTCTCAAGATCTTTCTTGCAAATCTAGTATGTGTGGCTTGAATTAAATTGGAATTCTGTATGCAGTAAAATTGGCATAAAAAAGAGTAGATTTATTTTTATATGTGATCCTTTAGCAAAAAGTTCATGTTTTAGCCTGATTTGGTCTAATTGTTGTGGGTGTTGGAGATCATAAACAGAAGGAGTAGAGGGATAACTACTCTTTTTGTGTTTCATATACACAAATATACATTTCAGTATTTAAAACTAGTTTATACAAAGCTTTTGCATTTGAACATGATAAATTTTATGTTTGAAAGAAAGCACATGGTTAATTTTACTAAAATATAGTTGCTATTGTTTATTCCAGTTTTTGTCCTTTGCATGAGCTGTGTTTAGGGAGCCTGTTTCTTTACTGGTAATAAAACACAAGGGAAATTTCTGGTATAAATTACTATATTACCTCTAGACTTTTACATTGTCAGGTCATTAATTTTTTTTAAGCATTTTAGTTGCAGAATAGTGCAGTCCTTTGGGGAGAATTGGTAAAATGAGGATAAAATGGGTACAGGATTCCAACAGCTTGAATAACACAGTATTTGACCAATATCTCTTTTGTATTCCCTACTCTGGTTCTATTCCAGGAGTCTTGGAAATATGCCTATGGACTATTTACAGTGAGATTATAAAACTGAATCATGATTTTGGTGAATAGAAGCCAGAGCATGTGGCTCCAGCACCCCAGCTGGCAGTAAGCTCTCCCTAGGTTTATGAATGTAGTTAGATGGCCCCCAACTGTTTACAAGACAGCAGAGGTGAGATCTTTGATTGACAAGTCAGAAATGCATTAGATCATTCTCTCTGCCAGTCTCTGGTTCATGCTGTTAAAAATGTCAGCCTCCAAGTTTGAATGGCAGCCTGAGGGCCTTAGAAGCTTTTTGTTTTCTGAGATGGAAACACAAATTGGATGTGTGCCTGAGCGCTTCATCCTGGGCTGTAATTTCATCTTTTAGCTAAGAACCACAAGGTACATGAGCAAAGCACCCTGTAAACAATCATACTGTGGAAAAAAAAATAAACAAGGTCGTGTTTCTGGTACGTTGATCCGATGGTGTCCTGACCTCTATCACGTTGAACATCTCCACTCTGATTGCTGTTCCCTTTGGCATTACAATGAGAGAAAGAGAGACTGACATAGGAGGAAAAGATTTAAAGTTGCAGTGTCGTTGCACATTTCTTGTATTGGCTATGAAATATTGAACTGTCAGAATGTGACACTTGGTTTTTTAAGCAGCCTTTCTTGTTTGAGGTGTTTGCAGTTCATTCCTTTATCCCCCATTTGTCTGTTTTCATTGATAGGGTTGGAAGTAGTTGCCTTAAATGCATGAAAAGGGACAATGTTAAAGAGAAGTGGTGCTGATGGAGACGACAAATAAACTTAACACTAGAACATAAATGCAGGCGTTGAGGTGTGGACAAAGGAGACTAAAGTTGAGTTAGTTAACTAATTTGGAGGTTTATGGAATGTACCTAGTTCTAAGGAGGAATCAATTTAGGTCCTGGTTCTGTTTTAGTGGAGGCAGGAAGTTTGGAAGGCAGTAGTGTAAAGATAAGAAATGGAGTGACATAGCTTGTTAACCCAGCTGTGTTATTTATTGCTCTGTTTATCCAAAGTATTTGTTCATTATTGGAAGCCTTAAACTTTTGGGAAGAAGAAAATACTTTTTTTTTTAAAGTGCAGAATTCATGAATGGATAATATGGAAGAGCCATTACATTTGTATTAGAACAAGTTAGTGGCACATGAAAAGAAAATTTTCGTTGAAAAAGCCAAACCATAGATTTCTTGGAAAATATTTTCTATTAGTAGAAAGTTTCCTATTGCTATTTAAGTTGCAGTATATCTTAAAATAACATTTTACAGAAACAAGTTTTTTTTCATTCTACGAAAGCAGCTCTTTTGACAGATATGTGATAGGCTTTTATCTTAATTTGTTTTGGGGACATAGACCTTACAGGTAAGGTTTTAATGAGAATGACCTTTAGGAATTCTTGTGGAATATGAAAAAGTAGGAGTTTGTGTTGAAAGTACTTGAATTAACTCTTATTGATGCTTTTAAAGCACAGCTGTTTAGCTTAGTCCTCTCCTATGCAGATGTAAAAGGCAGGAGGTATTCTTTATCCTGAATACATAGTGAAATGCACTGGAAAAATGGTGGCAGTCATTCCTGACATTTCTTAATTCCCTGCTTTGAGGTCATGCTGAAAAGAGAGGAGATAATATTTGTAAAATGATGTCCTGCTCCCTCGTACCCAGAATTATGTCCTCACAAGGTACAGTGCAGAGAAAGCAAGACAAAAGGGAGGGATACTGAGAATTACTTACTGTTGTTTTAAGTATTGTTCTGTATTTTTAAAGCATAAGTATTGATGTAGATATGCATTTAAGCTATGAGAACCCAATATCTTGACTCAATGAGGATTTTTTTAAAAATCATTCTTCTAGAAATTGATTTCTCATTGGCTGATTTCCTGAGGATAAGTAAAAACAAACCATTCTTTCCAGTCTTGAAAGAGCAAGAGGAGTGCAAGTGCTTATTTAAGAAATAAGACTTGAAATATGTACATTTATGACACCTCCTAAATCTTAGCAGAGAGAAAGTATACAGATTTCTTCTTCCTTCTGTATATTATTATGCAGCAATCACTATCAAAATGCCTTACAGCCCATGGGCTTTTGTATAGTCTTAATGATTATCTTTATTACTTAAAGTCCAGGTTTCCCTTATAAGCAAAAATCAGTATATTCATAGAACCATAGAATCTCACTGTTGAAAGTGAGGTCAGGAGACCATCCAGTCACATACAGGAATCCTTTATGAAGTTTTTTTGGCAAAGGGTCATCTAATTTCTGCTTGATCACTGCCATTATTGGCAAGCTGAATTTCTTGAGTCATCTTGCTTTCTTCTTCACTGTTGGTTCTGTTAGAAAATTTTCTCTCAAGGAGTCAAACTTCTTGTTCACCTGCTGATTCTAATTTTACCTTTTGTATGATATAAAGTAATTGTTTTCTTTTTCATGTATTTCTGTGTTTGAGGATAGCTATCATGTTGCTTATGTTTGCTGTTCTCAGAGTGAATATTCCCAGTTCTGATAGCATTTCTTTGCAAAATGCTAATAATCATTCCTGCCATTTTCATAACCCTGTATTTTGATGGGGAGGGTGTTAATCATTCTGATTGTCCCTCTTGTGAATGCATTCCACCTTGACAGTGTTCTCGTAACAGTGTGGCATGCATAACTAGAGACAGTACTGCAAAAATAATAGTGTAGTATACAGTTTGAACATAATTTGGATTATGTAGTTTAATTACTGCAGCCTAAAATTGAATATACTTCTTTGGTGTAGATAATGGAAAAATCTCTAGAAACTTAGTCTGAGTGTGTTTCCTCACCTTTTCTTTGAAGTCTGAAAAGCATATGTAAGCACTTTGACAAATGACATAATGTAGTGGCATATCTGAGTGATACAGGTATTTTAAACCTAGCTCCAGTTCCTGAAGATGGTGAACATCTGCTTAGAGGTATTGTAGAGCTCCACAATGCACTAATTGAATTACTTTTTCCTGGAGTTGCCGACTGCACTAATTGAATTAGAATCTGTGTGTGTGTGTGTGTGTGTGTGTGTGTGTAGCCAAGATAATTCCAACCTTAACGGAAGAGACTGCGAGATATGACTGATGGTGTGTACTGTGCTGCTATCTAATGGCAGTACATGGAACTACTACATGGTCTCCAGGGAAGACAAAATGCAGTCATCTGATCTAGCGTGACCTTAGTCTAACCCCATCCAGTTTAGTTCAGAAGGTCCCAGGATGTATTTTTGTAGTTCTCAATCTAAGAAGAAAGAATGTGATTAATTAACCTATTAAGAATTAAGATATATTTGTTAGACATAAAGTTTGTTTGTTTTTACAAAATATTATCTCAAATATTCAACTGAATTAAAAGCTTCTAATATAATTGGTGAAACAAATCCAAACATACTGAGTCAGTGAGTCATGTTCTTTCTCAGTTTGCCTTTCATATGACATAAATGTAAAAAAGAATTACCTTTTTAAAATGTCTTAGCATAACAGAGGAGCTTCCCTGGTGGTAGAGTGCACAGTAGTAAAGAATCCACCTGCCAGTGCTAGAGACACAAGAGATTCAGGTTTAATCCCTGGGTCAAGAAGATCCCTGGAGAAGGAAATGGCAATCTGCTCTAGTATTCTTGCCTGGAAAATTCCACAGACAGAGGAGCCTGGTGGGCTGTAGCCCATGGGGTCACCAAGAGTTGGACACAACTGAACAACTGAGCACACACCAAGCATTATAGAAAGTAATGAATAGGGCTTGTGTTCTTAAATAAAACTTCTTTACAGTTGTCAAAATACTGAGGTCAGTCAATTTAAGGGTGTTATCAAATTTTACTATATATAATTATGATACATAAAATTTTAAGATTATTATAGGAAATATTTTAATTATAGCAGTCTCAGAGTAAGTTCTCCAGATTTCCACTACTCTAGTTAGTTGTTTAAATTTTAACTTTATTATAAATTTGGGCAAGTTTGAAATTCTCAGAAGTGAAATAGGCAATTTTCTTCCTTTTCTAAAAACAAACAAACAAAGAACTCATTAATCACAATTTCATTTTTGTAAAACATCTTGAAAATATAGTTCTCCATAACTTTATAAAGCAAATTCACTGGGGAGACCTCTGCAAGAATGAACTGTATTTTGATTCAGTGTAACTCGAGGCATCAGTCAGTTCAGTCGCTCAGTTGTGTCCAACTCTTTGCGACCCCATGGACTACAGCACGCCAGTCTTCCCTGTCCATCACCAACTCTTGGAGCTTGCTCAAATTCATGTCCATTGAGTCGGTGATGCCATCCAACCATCTCATCTTCTGTTGTTCCCTTCTCCTCCTGCCTTCAATCTTTCTCAGCATCAGGGTCTTTTCCAGTGAGATAGTTCTTCGCATCAGGTGGCCAGAGTACTGGAGTTTCAGCTTCCAATGAATATTCAGGACTGATTTCCGTTAGGCATTCTAACTTATACAATATTGCCTCACACAGAAATACACGTTTGATTGCTTGTTTTGTAGAGTGTGTATGTGTACCTGTAATACCACTTCAACAATGAAAGAGTGCTATTGGATACCTTTCTTATATAAAAGTTTCAATCTCTTGTATATGGTCTTCATTATTAAAACAAAAAGTTTTACTGTTCCAATATTTTGTAGGCTAGTTTGATTTTATTGTAAGATTGAGCTACTTAGGTTTCTGAGCTATACAAATAGCATTAATTAAAATGACTAAAATACATGATAGATACTCTATATCTGCTTTTATAAAGGCATTTTACTGATTTAGAAAATATATTTCGACATTATGTAGATCTAAATCTTTACAAATAACATTGCCACTCACAACTAGCCTTAATTCAGTTTAATTCATGTATTGAGTACCTTCTGTGTGCTGGGTACTGTACAAATTACTGGGCATAAGTTAAGATTCAGACCCTGTCCTCAAGGAGCTTATAGTTATTTATTAGACATTCATTGAGGGCTTATGTACCAGGCACTATGCATATAATTTGTGGGGACTACTGCTGCTTCCCAGGTGGCACTGGTGGTAAAGAACCCACCTGCCAATGCAGGAGACGTATGAGACTGGATTTGATCTCTGAGTCAGGAAGATCCCGTGGAGGAAGGCATGGCATCCCACTCCAGAATTCTTGCCTAGAGAATCCCATGGGCAGAGGAACTTGACTATAGTCCATAGGATCGCAAAGAATCAGACGCAATCAAAGCGACTTAATGGCATGCTAGAAATAATCATTATATTCCTTAATGCTAGGAGTAATCATTCGTTTCATGTATTTTTCTCATTCATTGAGCTAGATAAAGTCTGGCTTAGTAGCAGCTCTAAGGAAGCAGTATACCTATTTTCATATCAGATATAGCTCATGTCAGCAAAAATAGACATCTTAAGTGATTTTCTCTTCTGCCTTCCAAGGGAGCAGTGATGTTTTTGATAGCTTTACATGTAGCTTTAAAAAGAGATGGGTAACATTTATAACAGTGCCTCCTGCTGGTAGATCATAGATGTTCAATCCTGTTATCTCTAGAATTTGTAGTGCCCACTTGTGGTTTGGTAGTTACTTCAGGGCTTCTTCTAAGGCCATTAAGTGGGAAAGAGTCTATTGCATACAAGATATAAAGTGCTTCTTTAAACAGTCTATTTCTAGAACTTAAATTGTCCTGGGACCAGGTCTTGATATAAAAATTCATAGAAGCCTGTTTTTCACAGAGTGTGGTAACTCCTTGCCTAGTGCTGTAGTATTAAAATTCACATTGGCCAGGTTGTTCTGTAAATTAAACACTGACAGCTACCCTCAGGGGAACAGCCAATGTATTTATGATGATGTGCTGATTACACAAAATACACTGCAAGCAGAAAACAGCTGCAGAGAACAAACCTCTTAAAAAGAATACAATTACAAATAGCACCCTCAGTATTTCTAGTGGTGAGTGTAGAATACAGCATGCTAATGCAGGTTTCTTACTTAGTCTGCCTGAAAACAAAAAATCTGAAGAAGATAAGTTAAATTATGGTTGGTTGCACACGTGGTGCCAAGATTAGTAGGGAACAAATTCTGTTTCTGAAGAGCACAGCTATGAGTGCACAAATATAAAGTGTGGAGTAGTTTCACCCACCATTCCCCCATTTTTGTTAGTATGCTTTATTAGTGCTTTTCTTATATATATTATAGTAGAGCATGGCCTTGAGGTGATAAGGGTTCTGGACATTTGAAGGCTTCTATACAATGAATTGAGCAGGAGAGTATCAGAATTGTTTTTTAAAAATTCAATAGGAATTTCATATGTTAGAGCTTGGATGTCAACATTTTGTTTGAAGATGGAGCACTGTATTTTCATTGTTATTAACGGTTTTGAAGATGTTTGCCCTTGGAATTAATAAAAGGAGTCATGAGTAAGATCTCAGATTTCTTAGATTCTCTTTTTCAAGAATTCGGTGTTTTAATACACTGTAGTAACTGTGTGATTACATATTTTTAGGAGAATCAGTTCTCAAGTATGTCCCCTTTCGTCCCTGCATGTTCCCAGTGGTGTGCAGACAGGTAAGATTTTTTTAGGAAAAAAATTTGGTTTTCCCTGTTTGAGACTCTCTCTGTTACAGTTTAGGGTCTGTATCTATAAAATATTTCAATCACTGAGCATGCTACCTTCTGTTTAAATCAGTAGAAAATATGTTGCTCTTCCAAGACATAAATTTACTCAAGCCAGTGGTGAGGTGTATAGCAGGAGGATATAGTGATTGGAAACAGTTCACTTCACCCGCCTGAAACTTAGAATCAACTCTTCAGTATATGGATCACTGGTATGTAATAATCGACTATTATTGGTCTGTCCGTTGGTCTCTTTTTAAATCAGTTTGGAACCTCCTGGAGTTATTTTCTTGCTCTGCTGACATCAATCCCATGTGGCAGAGGAGTTGTGTATAACCGCTTTGGTTTAATCAATAGAATAATTGATAAACCAGATAAGATTTAAACTGATTATAGCCCCAACAGAATTCCCCAGAGGCCTTGGACTCTCTTAATTTTGACATGTGTGTTGTGTACCCTGAGGATGAAGTGCAGTTTGAATTATCTGTTTTTATTTGCTTAATGACGGGGAGGGTGTTAAAGTCAAATGTTTAATTAACCCAGCAATGGGCTGCGTTGTCACTTACACACAGCTGATTGAGATATCTCATGGAGAATACTGAATAGGAATGATAATGTGGCACTGGGACGGAAGATTGCTTTTTCAATCCATTTGCTGGGTCACTGCTTTGAATGTCTTATTGGATGAAAGGCATTCAGCCTGGAGAAAAAATTCAGCATTTAAGTACATTTTGTTCTCTTCTCCTACTCTAATCCCCCCTGCCCAAAAGTTAACTAAAACAGATATGTTCTAGGTTTAATAAGCCATTCATGTACTAGTAGGAGACCAGGGTAGTCAGTAGCCTCAAGCTACATAATTTCCCATGGAAACGGGAAAATCCTAGTAGCCTCCAAGGTATTCTAAATGTGAGCTCTTTTGTCCCTTATATCCCTTGTCCCTTGCCATTATTGTGGAGTTGTCTTTGGTCACTTGTCTCTTGCCTCTTTCTTCAGTGTTTGCTTGATGTGCAGCTACCTCTAGGGCCACAGGCAGACGTTTTCCTCCTAAAGAAGCATATTCTCCAGTACATTTTTTTTTGCCGTTCATGCAGTTGGGTTCTATTTGGTTATATTTCTGATCAAATATTATAGTAAGGTTGTTGAACTGTTTAAAGAGATGAAAATGTGAAGCATATAGATTCTTGTTTCCTTTGCTACTGCTGTTATAAAACAGTTGGTTCCATGTATGTTTTATCTGTTAAGAAGCAGTTTGCTTTCTGTATGGACTAAAATCTAGGCCAGGAAAGATTTTGATAGCCCACACATAAAAAATGCAGTTCAGGCAGTTGGAGTTTTAGTGACTTGCTGCCCACAAAAAATTCCTGACTAGCTTTGTAATCAGTGTAAAATTCTTTGGAGGCATATTGAGCAAAACTTAAGAAATTTTTTATCATGACTTTCCTTCTTTGTAGTTCTTATGTATCCTCTTTCTATCCCCTGAAGATCTAAGCCAGGAATTTACTAATTTTTTTCTTTGCTTTAGTCATTTGTATTCCAGAGAGCACAATAGGGAGAAGGATACAAGATTGATTTTTGTGTGTGTATGTGTCCTCTTGAAAGCATAGTCTGGGGCATGACTACTTGGCGGTCGGGGGTGGGATTTACTGAGCAACAGAAGCATGCAGCTAGTTTTCAGGCGCAGGTTGGACTTTTGCAGGTCAAGGCAGACCAGACGAGTAGCTTATCTTAAGGGACGCAAGTAATAGACCAAATATAGAACAGCTATTTCAGGAATCATGTAGGTCATTTAATTATCCATTATGATTGAGTAGCTAATGCTCTTTTGGCAATTACATGACCTCTGTTATTCCTGAAACCTTTCCAGGCCCCCATGGGTCGAATGACCCACCAGTCAGTGCTTGCAGACCATTCCACTCGAAAGGAGATTCTGGGAGCTACCGACATTTAGAAATAGCTGTGCTTTCTTTACCAACCATTGCCCAGAATGTTCTTTGTATTGCAGTCAGTGATCAGCAGCTGGTTTTGAAGTCTGTTGTTCCTTCCTTGTCTGCAGGAGCACAAGTTACATTGGTTTCCACAAAGGGCAACTGTGGCAAGCAAATTTTAATACCAAAGTTGGCTATGATGGTATTTAGTATACAGAATATGATGGTTTACAGAATTGTACTGGTTCTGTACTGCAAGAACAAGTACTGCAGTATTAAAACTAATGTTTAATATTTGTCAAACCAATTATTCATTAGAAAACTCCGAAGTTCTGGTGATTTTTTTCATTCTATAGCTCAACAAAATACCATTGACAGTACTAATAATAGATTTAAGAGACCATTGATTAAATTAGCCTGGTCTGAATTGGTTAATCATTATTTATTCAATTAAATAATCATGCTTATATGTGAAATCTAAAAAAAGAAAAGATACAGATGAACTTATTTGTGAAACAGAGGTAGACTTACTGATATAGAAAGAAACTCATGGTTACCAAAAGGGAAAGGGTAGTGGTGATAAATTGGGAATTCAGGATCAACAGATACACACTACTATATATAAAATAGATAAATGACAAGGATCTACTGTATAGCACAGGGAACTGTATCTAATACCTTATAATAAACTATATGGAAAATAATCTGAGAATATATATATATATTTATATGTGTGTGTATTTATATATCTATAGCTGTATCTGAAGAACTTTGCTATACTGTGAAACTAACAACATTGTAAGTCAACTACTCTTCAATAAAAAAAATCATGCTTAAGTGATTATCTAATTTTTAAAATTTAGATGCTGATCCAAGATAGAATAATTCTGGAACATTTAGATGAATGTTTCTGACTTTTTTTTTTTTTTCATTCTCTAACATTCTGTAGGCTTAAGAGAAAATAATTTTGTTAGAATAACATATAACCACATCCTTTAAGTAGAGAACATTTTCATTGTTATAGGAATAGTCTATTGGAGAAAAAGGAAAACCTTTAAAATTTTGTTAGACATCAAAGAGCATTGTTTAAAACAACACTAACAACAACAACTCAACAATATATATATGTGTTTGTCCCTGGGGTAGTAAAATTTGCTATCTTCCCAAATTTATCATGTACTCACTCCAGGTTAATCAGCTTTTTGTTTTGTTGTTTGGTAATATTAACAAATGAAAAACTGAGGACATGAATTAATGTTTATAACCTTTGACCCTTCAGAAATAGAAGCCTTCTCACTTAAATTTTAAATCCTTTAGGCCCATACTGCCTCGGTGTCTGGCTAAAGACCTGTAAGAAGGTAGTCATTGTGAATTACATTAGTTTTTTCCTGTTTAAAAACATATTTTTCCTCATTATATATTAATATATGTGTGTGTGTATATATATTCCTGTAATGGAGATGAGCAGAAAATGAAAAGCAGAATTTACAGTTAAAGCAAAAGTTAGAGCTTAAACTCAAGTATCCGAATAAGGAGTATAGTTTGTGTACTTGGCATTTTAAAAGGAAAGCAAGGGCTATAAAGCAAAATGTGATGTTTGATTTCTTATTGGTAAGTTTCTATTCTTTAAGGCGTACCCTTCAGGACCTGTGCTGAACCATGTTATTCACCGTTGGAAACCAAAAATCTCTATATATAAGTCAATGAGTGGAGATGATATTTATAAAGACCTGAAAATTCATTAAGACTTCGTATAATTAGTGGAAAAGCCTACAGCATTGCTAACAAACCCACAGAATAATAATTTCTTAATAATAAGGAAAAAAAGAGTGATTAAATAAGGGACAATGCACAATAGAAATATACACCTAAATATAAATCTTAACCTAGCCCAATGTGATTTCCACAAATTTACTTATTTACTTGGGATGGTTTTATTTTCACTCCAAAATGGATAGACATTTGGGGATATTACAGTTTATCAACTTTAAAGGAGCCCTAAATTTCTTTTACGATGTTGTTGAATTGTAATAAAATGAGAATATACCAAAGCAGGGAAGACATCCAAGGTGATGAAAGTCATTTAGCAGGAAAAAACTCGGGAACAGGAATGACAGAAATAACTTTTGCAGAGAGAGGGATTTGGGCATACATCGTAAGGGTTCTATAGTTTTCAATCCCATTTTGAGAAATCAGAAAGATCTGCGGAATGCAGATGTCCTTGAGTTACAAAAATAACCAGATGTCCTTATTAGTAGAAGCAAATGTTTGCCTCTTATTTCACACAAAAGTATATGCGTAGGGTCTCTGGATAAAATGTTGTGTAAATATGGCAGCAAAGAAAATTGTGGCGTGAAAGGATCTATCCTAAAATATAAGCATAAAGGTTCTATCTTGAAAAGGAAAAAAAATTCTTTCAGATTCATGTAAGTTTAAAAGTAAGAGAAGTAAATTAAACTATTTATACTTTTGTTCACTATGATAGGTGGGGTTGGTTTTTTAAAAAATTATTATATATGCCTTTCTATCCCAAATACCCCTGCTGAATTTTTATTCATTTTACTGTACTTGTTTAGCTACTTTGTACCTTTTCATTGTGTTTTAAACAGTAAAAAATGTATGCATGAAACTCATTTTTTTCTGAACAAATGATAGTCATCTTGGTTGTAGTAGTATATAAATGCACCCTTTGCAAGCCTATTGGGATTTTAAAAATATTAAGCCATATTGTTAGAAATAGATGTGGTTTGGTGACTGCATGTTAAGCAGAATAAAGTATAAAAAAATTACTTGAAAAGGCAAGGTATGAAGTTTTTCTGTTTGTTTTTAAATCGGGCCTTTAGAGTCAAAAAATCCTTTAGAGTTTAAATGGACTATTGCTTCTGATGTGGAGCATATTAACATAATTACAGACTCTTTTATATAGTACTCATAGTTATTGCTAAGTTAACTTTCAAACCTTTGATTAAGAAGTCACAAAGCTGAATGTGTTCAGACAGCTGTGTAATATCTCTCCTGTTCACAACACAGAACTGTTCTGGCTTTTTTTTTTTCCTGTTTCTCATATTTATTGATAGAAATCTCTCCTCCTATACTAGCTATTATTTTAATGGTGAAATATTAAAATGCTGTATTATGATACATTCTGTAACTTGAAAGTTAACAAAAGCAGCCCTGCTCCTTCTTCTCCTTGCCTTGTCACTCCCTGGTGCAGCTCTCTCTTCCATCCTTCTTATCAGAGTATCTCAGTGCTTAGCTGAGCTTGTTTATCTTAAAAGAGCAGGAGGCAGGCTTTTAGGGAGTAAAAGCTGCATGTTCCAGTATAACAGGCACCAATGCTGTTTGACTTGAAAAACATTTGATCTCTTACATTAACAGCCCATGTCACTGTAATAGGACTACAGCCGGGGCTGTTGTTCCGTTTTCTATTATTTTAGCTTTGAAATAACTGTTAGAACTGCTCCAAAATCTCCGTGTTTAAAATTATATATTGGCTGTCCCTCCAGGACTCGTAAGTAAACAAGGTGATGTGTGTGGCCAGAGGCAACATATTTTGTTAGCTTTGTTTTAAATAAGAACTTTCCCTATCTAAAGGTGGTTTTTGTCTGATCTCTGATAGTGTTCGGCATGACTTTGCTTTTGTAAATTTGCGTATCTTTAACCAGATCTTTTTTTGTTTTTAATGTGTGTGCTCAGTAACTATTAATTATGAACTTTAATATTTTTCTCAAATGAAGCAGTTAGTTTTCTCATGAAGTTTAACTTGAAATAATCCTACACACTTTCCCTAAGTACAGCAGTTTGTGCAGCAGTTGTTGAAAATGGGCAAGCAAGAATTTAAGGGGTATATTTGTTAGACTTACATATTATTTAGTTTTATTTTAAAATATTCAGTTCTTGGTAATTTCTGTGCCAGAGATTGTTTGATGGTTGGAAACAGGTAGCAGTATTTAAAGAACGGAAAATAAAATTTATAAAATCAGGTAGTTTTTCTCTTCCTCTTTAAGAGTACCTCGCATTTTAACAGCGATAGAATGGCAGCTTATTGTAGTACTGGTTGAATGGCAGCAGACAGTTTACTCCTTCCTTTTTTTCTTCCTCTTGTCTATCTGTTTTCAAGAACCTAGTTTGTTTCCCTGTTCTAATTCATTTCTCATATGATTCAGCATTGCCAGACTACCCAGACCTTTCTTTGCATTTTACCTAAAATACATATATCAGCCAGCACAAACATAATTGGTTGAAAGGCAGCCATCTATCTGGGGAGTTCTTCTAAATACTGAATGTGTCATGTGCTTTGACATGACATATCTGTACTATCTGAATACAGAAAGCACTTTTTGCGTTAGCTGTAGGTGATGAAGCAGTAGAAGCAGTAGTGTGTTTTAAGAATGTGAGCTGTGCAAATTCTAGCTTGTGAGGTAATGACAAGTGTTTGCCTGCATAGACAATATATTTTTCCCCTTGAGGTACCCACACACCTAGTTTCCCTCAAGCTCATCATCTCTGTCAGGTTAATCAATAGGCACCGTATGGCAGAGGGTCAGTAATCAGTGTCATCGTGCCTTTAAATCGTGTTGAAAATTTGCTTAAAGCCTGGGCCAATTAACATCGAGATGATGAATGGATGGGAAGATGGGAAGAGCCTGACGCTCAGGGGCTTTGTGAGGAGGAGATGCTCAGCTGTTGAGCAGCAGACACCAGCGAATAAAATCAGCCATTCATGTGAGCTCAGTCCACCCACTCTTAATGATAATGTCAATCTAGCAAAATATATACACATTGGAGTTGTCACGAGTTCATAAATCAAAGGAGTTTGTCAAAGGCATTCAGATTAACGAGGCAGCAGCAATAACAAGTCAAATTTGCATAGAGAATTGCTCGAATCTCAGTAAATTATGATCCTGTTTTTCATTTGATTATTTGCTAATGTCTCAAGAGGGAGAATGATTATATTAGCATGCAAAATCTACTCCAGAAGTAGAAATCTGAGGTATAGAAGACCAGCACACTATGACAATTAATCAGTTTCTGCATACTAGCATAAATGCACAAGGCCCAGAAATGAACTTCTTTTTTATTATTATTTCTCCTTGCCACTGATCCAAATGGTTCAGCTTGACAGAGACTTTATATTGCTTTAACAGTGTTTTGAATTGTGCCTGCAGGCAAGACATAGTTATGCAGCTATAACCAACCTATCCATCTGCCAACCAGATTGGAATTCTCCTATCCAAGGCTTCCATTAACCCCCACTGACAGCTCCAAACAGGATTAAGAATTTGGAAGCATAAAAAAAATAGTTGTTCTTTGCAAATATACACAGTCCCTTTGCATTTTGAGAAAGGCTGCATCTGTGTTTTATAATTAGTGTTGGACAGTGTAGCAGAGGGGAAAACCTACTTGGTGTCTTTTGGACTTTTGTCACAGGGAGTAAGGTGGTACTAATGGAAGTTGTGTGTTTGGTTGCCCCCGAGAGTGCTTTCCATTCCATCCAGTTCCTATTACTGTGCTTGGATTGGTGTATTACTAGAAAATATCACTTCTGGGAAACTTTAACTGGTGGATCTTGTTGAAGTTGAGCAATATAGGGAGGCTTTGAGGTGGCTGTGGTTTAATAGGATATGTCAAATGATAAACATGCTGGAGAAGCAATGTGTGTGAGAACATGCCAAAGAATATTATCTTATGAGGACACTTGAGGCCCTCCCTAAAACTGATCCTAGAATAGTATTCTTCAGTCAACTTCTGAACCTTGACCTAAGTTTTCTCCATTGTATCCTAGAAGAATTAATTAAAATTTGTTTAAACACACAATATACACACTACTCCCCCCACCCGCCAGACACACCTTTTTTGTCACCTTTCATTGAATAGTTTGAAAGATTTTTATCCGTGTAGCTAACTCACCTTTTAAACTTGCAGAAGAATAATTGTTCCTATTTTTGAAAATTGCAGGTCATATATGTTTTTGGAGGTTATAATTAGCTCCAAATCATATAGTAAGGTAATGAGAAAAATATTAATCCAATTACTGATTTACAGATCAAGGCCATGCATGATATGACGTTTGCAACTAGCTATAGAAATTGGCCTCAAGATTTTTCTCTTCACATGGGTTGTCATTTTACATAATGATAAACAACTGATTCAAAATCAGAGTTTTAATTCACCACAATTTGCCTGCTTTGCTAAAATGATACAGTTTTTCCTGGCTACTGAGACCATTGAAATCTTCCAGTGAGAAGTGTGGCATAGATGGAAAACATTACTTCTAGTATTAGAGCTGGTTATTTTATTTATAGCAGATGTCTTTTCAAACAGGCTTAGGCTCTGTTGCACCATCCAACCTTGAGCAAGATGCTTACTCAAAGATTATTATGAGTCATTATGAGTGGCTTGACTTTTCATCACTGTGTAAATTAGTTTAGTTTTTTATTTGATTATATAATCAACTCTTAATTATCCATGTCATCAGGAGTTGTGTGTTCGAATAGATAACTGAAAACAGTAAATAAGCCACTTACTAGGTAGTGGAGAATATTGCTCCATCCATAAACCTCTGAAAAGCTAGGAATGCTTTACCTACCGAAGAACTTTTCCTTCTTAATGAAGGGTTAGCAAACTTTATTTGTAAAGGACCAGATAATAAACATTTGAGGTTTTGTGGTCCATAGGATCTCTGTCCTGAGTACCCACCTCTGCCATTGCAGTGTAAAATCAGCACAGATAAATGGTAATAAATGACAATGGCTAAGTTTCAATAAAACTTTATTTAGAGCAGGGGCTTACAAACTCCTCCTGTAAATTATTACTGGCATTAAATTGATAGAATGATAAGACTCTCACTTTGAAGTTTCTCTGCTGTGGAAACTATTTTTAAAGCTAGCTGGATAGTGTGGGTGTAGGGTTTCAATTATTTATTAAGACCTGATTATCTGTATATTATGTAATGTGTTGGGAGGTAGAGGGAACCACAAAGACTATCCAGTAAGTTTTCAGTCTTATTGGGTAGTTGAGAGTAAATACAAGCATTCATCTATTTAAGTGCCAAACTGTGTGGACCAAATAAAAATGTTAAGAAATTTCCAGTAAGATAAGATGGAATAGTTGTATACTTTCTTAGAGGAGGAGAAGTTGAAACTCATTTTAAGAATGGGTAGGACTTGAATTGATTAAGTAATTGTGTTTATAATTCTAGACTAGCGTTAATAAAGACCCTTCTAGCCTGGAAATTTCAAGACCAAATCATATTTTTGAGACTATGAAGAGACTTGCTTAACTAGGGTAAAAAAAAAAAAGGTATGTTGAGGGAAATAACTTGATACAATGTAGCAGAAAATTCTGGAAGATCTTGAAAACCAGACCTAGAACTTCATATTTGATTCATGGAAACAAAGAGCCACTATAAATTTTTGAAGAAAAAAGTAGTGGTGATTAAGAAAGATTAATCTGGGACTAGTACTCAATCTAATAAACATTTAAAAACTCATATTATGCTCTCAAGCTTTGTGGGAAAGAGTGAAGGCAAAGAAGAGGGTGGCAGAGGATGAGATGGTTAGATAGCATCACTGACTCAACAGACATGAATCTGAGCAAACGCCGGGAGATAGTGAAGGACAGGGAAGCCTGACATGCTTCACAGTCCATGGAGTTACTGAGAGTCAGATATGACTTAGCAGCTGAACAACAACTACTGGAAAGTGGAGGGGAAAAAGACACTGGGCCCTGTCCTGAAGAAACCTACAGTGCAAGGTTCCGGTGGAAAGCTTATTCATACAGAGATATAATAGAGAAACAAAACAATGTTTCCAAATAGAAATAAAGCGCTAATTTGAGTGCTTTTCTTATTTTGGAGAATGATAAGTAACATGTAAATGGTGCAGGAGACTTTAATGGAAAGGTTAATTGGCCTAATTGTGGATGCTATCTGTACTAAGAAGTTTGGATTTATCCTGTAGGTGACAGAGAGCAATAAAAGGTTTTTAGCAGGGGAGTAGTGTTTTTAGAACAATGATTCTGACAGTAGTATATGAAATGGAGCAGATACATATTTAGGCAAGGAGGCCAGAAGGTGATCTCAACAGTAGTAACACTGATAAGAGGTATTGGTGGTCTAGACTTGAGTAAAATGCAAAACTAAGGTTAGCTCTATTAAAATACATGACTCAAAGGAAAAATTGAAGACCTAAAATTGGCTTCAATCTATTTAAAGAAAAAAAGAAAAGTGGGATGGGAGGGTGGGATGGGAGGGATGAGTAAGAATTGACTCTGAGGATTTGTCTGAGATAGAAAGTTGAGAAGGAAAGAGCTAGCCTAAAATGGGTGAGAATGGTAAAGAGTGCTTTAAATTTGGATATGTTGATTTTGAGACAGTTTTTTTTAATGTGATTGCTGTTTTCTTTTTTATTCACCTCCAGGTTACTTCTGGAAACATTTTATCCAAAATATATAACATCCCTGAGATCTAACACATGAGCTTTAGTAGTATATCATTTGATTTTTACCTACCAAGTCTGTTTTACCTACCAAATTTCTGTTACCAGGTCTGCATGTCTGCAGGTGTTATAACTAATGCTTCCAGTTTGAAGTTAAATTCAAAGTTGTCAGTGAGGCTTATATTGTGCCCTTAAAAATTCTAAACTAGTGAATGCTGGGTTAAGGCATAAATATTCAAGTTAATATAAAAGGTAAAAGTTATATAGTATCTTTTACAGAAATATTTTAATGCTAATATTTATACACTATTGTTACTCCAGGACTACACATATATTCTGCAAATAATTTGCTATAATGAAATGTTCCATCTGAGCATTGTGAAGGAGCTATTTTGAGCAGTCAGGTTTTTCTAGTTGGCTCAAGGTTAAGTGGTAAAATACAACTTTTATTTTTATTGAAGGAATTTTTTCCCTCAGTTTATTTTTCATTTATCTGACTTCCGTTTTTCCATTTATTAACATGTTTTCTTCTGGATTTCACTGTTTGGTTAATTTTTATTTTGACATAATTTCAGATGTACAGAAAAGTTAATAAATAAAATCCCCTTATACTCTACATAGATTCTCCATATGTCAACAGATTTGCTTGATCTCTATTTATACATGAAGTGAAGTGAAGTGAAAGTCAGTCAGTTGTGTCTGACTCTTTGCGACCCCATGGAATATACAGTCCATGAAATTTTCCAGGCATACTGGAGTGGGTAGCTCCTTCACCAGGGAATCTTTCCGACCCAGGGATCGAACCCAGGTCTCCCATACTGCAGGCATTCAGTTCAGTTTGGTTCAGTCGCTCAGTCGTGTCTGACTCTTTGCAACCCCAAAGAAAAAAAGAAAAGTGGGGATGGGAGGGATGAGTAAAAACTGACTCTGAGGATTTGTCTGGGATAGAAGGTTGAGAAGGAAAGAGCTAGCATAAAATGGGTGAGAATGGTAAAGAGTGCTTTAAATTTGGATATGTTGATTTGGATATAAGTTTGGATATGGACTGCAGCACGCCAGGCCTCCCTGTCAATCACCAACTCCCGGAGTCCACCCAAACCCATGTGTCGGTGATTCCATCCAACCATCTCATCCTCTGTTGTCCCCTTCTCCTCCTGCCTTCAATCTTTCCCAGCATCAGAGTCTTTTCAAATGAGTCAGCTCTCCGCATCAGGTGGCCAAAGTATTGGAGTTTCAGCTTCAACATCAGTCCCTCCAATGAACAACCAGGACTGATCTCCTTTAGGATGGACTGGTTGGATCTCCTTGCAGTCCATTGCAGGCATACACATATATATTAACAGGCTTCCCCGGTGGCTGAGTGGCAAAGAATTTGCCTGCAGTGCAGGAGGTGCACCTTCAATCCCTGGGTCGGGAAGATCCCCTGGAGGGCATGGCAGCTCACTCCAGTATTCTTGCCTGCTGAATCCCATGGACAGAAGAACCTGGCAAATGAGTCAGACATGACTGAAACAACTTTGCATGCACACGTATATATTAACATAATTTAGTTATTACTTTTTCTGAGCTCTTTTAAAGTTAGTTGCAGACACATGTCCTTTTACCCCTAAATATTTTAATTGTATGTTTTTAAAACCAAGGACATTCTTTTAAATAACCACAGTAAAATGACGCAAATGAACTTATTTACAAGACAAAAATAAACTCACAAACATAGACAACAAACCTAACCTAGGGTTACCAAGAGGGAAGGGGGGGTAAATTTGGAATTTGGGATTAATACTACTACCATATTATAAAATAGATAAACATAAGGACCTACTATATAGCACAAGGAACTATAGTTAATATCTTATAATAACTTGTAATGGAAGAGAATCTGAAAAAGAGTAAATATAAATGTATAGCTGAATCACTTTGCTGTATACCTGAAACACTGTAAATCAACTATACTTCAGTTTAAAAAATAAAATAACCCCAGTACAGACTGTTGAAGTCAGGAAGTTGAATGTATAAACAGACTTTGGTACATCCATACAGTGCTACTACTTGCCAATAAAAAGGAAAGAACTGCTGAAATATGAAAGAACACAAATGAATCTCACAAATGAATGTATTTATTATGTTAGTCTGAAGACAGACTCAAAAAATTACATACTATATGATTCATTGTATGATGCCTTAGAAAAGACGGAATTATTGAGACAAAAAATAAATCAGTGATCCCTAGGGAAAGGAGTTGACTATATCAAGGGGAATTTGGAAGGTAATGTAACTGCTTTACATCTTGATTGTGGTGGTGGTTATATAACTTTATGCTTTTTTCAGAACTCAATAGAACTATACACCAAAAAAAAATTTTTTTTTCCACGTTTTAATTTTAAAAGTGGAGAAACAATCAGTAAATTAACATTGATATGATGTTATTAGTTCATCTGTAGACTTGTTTCAAATTTTTCCAATAATTCTAATATTGTTCTTTATACAAACCTTATGTCATAATGCCCACTCAATAATGCCTATCAAGAACAGATGAAGTAAAGGGTGGAGAAGAAAGAAAATTGTGGATATGGGCTCGATAGTCCTTACTCACCCTGTCAGGCTCAGATCACTTATTTTTCACTGTATAATTCAGTGCAGAGGAGTTTACCATCAATTTTATTTCAGCTCCTCCCCCCACCAAATAACTTCAGATCACAGGCTACATTCAGTTTTGTCTGTTTAGTTTTCATTAACCTGTAACAGTTCCTTAGTCTTCCTTTGTATTTTATGACCTTGACGCTTTTTTGTTAGGTACAGACTAGAAATTTTCTAAGATTTCCCTCGATTAAGGCTAGTTTGTTGTTTCTCATGAGCAGATTGAGGTTATATGTTTTGGGCAAGGTTACCTCAGAAGTAATAATGTGTTCTTCTCAGTATATCATATCAAGAGGCACATAATGTTAAGGTATTTTCTACCAGATCCCTCTTCTGTGAGGCTGTTTTTTCTTTTGTAATTATTAAGTATCTTATGTAGAAATATTTTGAGATTATGTGATTACCCTCTTATTTGTCACCTGCTAATTTGTATGATCAATTCTTTGGCGCTCAGCTTTCTTCACAGTCCAACTCTCACATCCATACATGACCACTGGAAAAACCATAGCCTTGACTAGACGGACCTTTGTTGGCAAAGTAATGTCTCTGCTTTTTAATATGCTATCTAGGTTGGTCATAACTTTCCTTCTAAGGAGTAAGCGTCTTTTAATTTCATGGCTGCAGTCACCATCTGAAGTGATTTTGGAGCCCAGAAAAATAAAGTCAGCCACTATTTCCACTGTTTCCCCATCTATTTGCCATGAAGTGATGGGACCGGATGCCATGATCTTAGTTTTCTGAATGTTGAGCTTTAAGCCAACTTTCTCACTCTTTTGAACTGTGGTGTTGGAGAATCTTGAGAATCCCTTGAACTGCAAGGAGGTCCAACCAGTCCATCCTAAAGGAGATCAGTCCTGGGTGTTCATTGGAAGGACTGATGCTAAAGCTGAAACTCCAATACTTTGGCCACCTCATGCAAAGAGTTGACTCATTGGAAAAGACCCTGATGTTGGGAGGGATTGGGGGCAGGAGGAGAAGGGGTCGACAGAGGATGAGATGGCTGGATGGCATCACCGACTCGATGGACATGAGTTTGAGTGAATCCGGGAGTTGGTGATGGACAGGGAGGCCTGGCGTGCTGCGATTCATGGGGTAACAAAGAGTCGGACACGACTGAGCGACTGAACTGAACTGAATTTGCATGATGAGTCTTACCCGCATCTTTTAGTTACCCATAAGTAGAACTTAATTTAGCTTGATTGGACATAATTTAGCTTGAAATGACCAAGGGCAGTTGTGAATATTGCTTATTGGAATGCATCATAGTTAAAGATACAAGGAATAACTGTGCTACTGCACTGGGTGATGTTGGAGAGCACAGTCTTTGAGAACCACCAAGGTGACTGTCAGGTATGTTGGCTGTTTAATCATTCCTGGCCATCCTCAAGACTGTAGAGCTATTGATTTCTTATTCACTGGCTTTCTGGCTCTCCTCTTCACTCTGAGGAGGGTACTTTACTCCTTGCTCCTGGTAACATGACTGTTTAATGTCACTACCTCTGTTTTAAGCAACAACATAATTGAATTTTTTGTATTGTTTTCTCATGGTGGATGGTCCAGTAAAAGTAAAAAATGATTAAAAGAAGTGGAGAAAAAGAGCAAAAAATGTTGGGTTAAACTATCTAAAAAAGAACTAGCTATAACAGTGTTTTTCTCCTTTTCCTGCTTGTTAATGTTAAAGTTACCTTTTTTTTTTTTTTTTACAACAAAATAAATAATATATATATCCTTTGCCCTGATGGGATGGAGAAGGGAAAGGAACTCCTCTTCAGCTCTGTGTTCTCCTCTAAGGTAGTAATCATCCTTTAGCTCCCTTCATCTTTTAATACCTTAGACATTCTTATAATGCTCACTCAATAGTTTCCCATCTAAATCAGAAAAAATAGAGGGTCAGGAGGAAGAAAATTGCTGATTTGGGCTAGATAGTCACTGAGCACCGAAAAATTGATGCTTTTGAACTGTGGTGTTGGACAAGACTCTTGAGAGTCTCTTGGACTGCAAGGAGATCCAACGAGTCAATCCTAAAGGAAATCAGTCTTGAATATCCATTGGAAGGACTGATGCTGAAGCTGAAGCTCCAATACTTTGGCCACCTGATTCGAAGAACTGACTAATTGGAAAAAACCCTAATTCTAGGAAAGATTGAAGGCAGGAGGAAAAGGGGACGATAGAGGATGAGATGGTTGGATGGCATCACGGATGGACAGGGAAGCCTGGCGTCCTGCAGTCTATGGGGTTACAGAGAGTCGGACACAACTGAGCAACTGAACTGAACTGACTCATCGCATTAGGTTAAGATCACAGGTTTTTTTGCTATGTAATTTAGTGTAGAGAGTTTGCCATCAATTTTGTTTCATCCCAAGCCACCTGTAGAGTAAAAATGTGATTTATAATGTCTTCAGTATAACAGACTTTCACCAGAAAGTAGTTAAGCTTCCAACTTTATTATGATGACATTAAAAAAATAAATTAATTTTGAAATATAGGACCTTACATTGAATTAAACAGGTTTAGGTGATCTGAAATGGTATTTTATTTAAAGGAGAGTGTGTAACTTCATGGACTGGGAAGTAGTTAACTTAGAGATTATAAGTTTAAAATTGAATACTGGCTTAATTGAATACAGTTCATTTGTATAGGAGAGTAAAAGCAGTTAGAATTCGGAAGTTATTGAGCCTCTAGCCCTAGCCTGTAACATTTTTTTCTTTTTCTTTGTATTGATTTTAGGGACCTTTAATGTAAAGTGATCATTACAAATGTAAAATATCAAGTTAAACCTCATAAAAGATTTCTGGCCAGAAGGAACACCTTAGTGTGCTGGCCTATCAAGGTGTGACACAGAAGGCACACAGATGTTAGCCATAGAGGGCCTCTTGGTACAAAATGCAAAAAATGTATACTAAGTTTAAAACATCATTATGATCCTGTATTCAATTTCATACTTGTGTGAAATTTTTCAGGTAAACTCATGTTGGATATAATTTTTAGATCTGAAAGTAACTCCTCAGTTAGAATATGATGAATATATGTAATATAATGAGTAAATCAGCTGCACTTTCTAAAATATTGACATTACACACGTAATTGGATGAGGGCATGGCAACCCACTCCAGTATTCTTGCCTGGAGAATCTCACGGACAGAGGAGCCAGGCGGGCTATGTCCACAAGGTTGCAAAGAGTCAGACACGACTGAAGTGACTTAGCATACACTCATATATGTAATTGTGGAAAATAGAGCCCAAATAGTGTGTATTTCAGTTTTCTGTATTTTGCCTTGCAGATAGTGATTTACATGTGTTGATTACCAGATTTTTTTCAGTTTTTAAAATTTTATTTATTTTTTATTTTTTAAAATTTTAATTGGAGGCTAATTACTTTACAGTATTGTATTGGTTTTGCCATATATTGACATGAATCTGCCCCGAGTGTACATGTGTTCCCCATCTCGAACCCCTCTCCCACCTCCCTCCCCGTATCATCCCTCTGGGTCATCCCAGTGCACCAACCCCAAGCATCCTGTATTATGCATCGAACCTGGACTGGCGATTCGTTTCACATATGATAATATACATGTTCAGTGCCATTCTCCAGAATCATTCAGTTGTTTTTTAATGTGGTAAAATACACATAAAATTTATCTAGTCAAGGCTATGGTTTTTCCAGTGGTCATGTATGGATGTGAGAGTTGGACTGTGAAGAAAGCTGATCGCCGAAGAATTGATGCTTTTGAACTGTGGTGCTGGAGAAGACTCTTGAGAGTCCCTTGGACTGCAAGGAGATCCAACCAGTCCATTCTAAAGGAGATCGATCCTGGGTGTTCATTGGAAGGACTGATACTAAAGCTGAAACTCCAACACTTTGGCCACCTCATGCGAAAAATGGACTTACTGGAAATGACTGATGCTGGGAAGGATTGGGGGCGGGAGGAGACGGGGACGACAGAGAATGAGATGGCTGGATGGCATCAGCGACTCGATGAACATGAGTTTGAGTGAACTCCGGGAGTTGGTGATGGACAGGGAGGCCTGGCGTGCTGTGATTCATAGGGTCGCAAAGAGTCGGTCACAACTGAGTGACTGAACTGAACCATTTTAAAAGTATACAGTTCAGTGATATTAAATACATTCATAATGTTGTGCAACCATCACCCCCATTCATCTCCATAACAGTTTTCATCTGGTTAAACTGAAACTCTACCTGTTGAACAATAATTCCCCATTCCTTCCTTCTCTCAGCCCCTGGTAACCAACATTCTACCTCTGTATGTATGATTTTGAACACTCTTAAGTGTGTTATGTCAGTGGAATTATACTGTATTTATCTTTTTATGACTAGCTTATTTCACTTAGCATAATGTCTTAAAGATTCAGCAGTGTTGTGGTATGTGTCAGAATTTCCTTCCTTTTTAAGGCTGAATATTATTCCTTTGTAAGTATATACTGCATTTTGCTTAACCATTCATCCATCAGCGTACACTTGCATTGCTTCCATGTTTTAGCTGTTGTGGATAATGCTGCCACAAACACAGATGTACAAATATCTCTTTAAGACTCCCCTTTCAGTTCTTTTGAGTATGTATACTCAGAGGTGGAATTGTTGGATCATATAGTAATTGCTTTTTTAATTCTTTGAGAAACCATACTGTTTCCCATAGCAAATATACCATTTTACATTCCCCCCAAAGATTCATGAAAGTTCCAGTTTTTCAACAGCCTCATCAATACCTGTTATTTTTTGCTTGTTTGTTTTTGATAGTAGCCTACCTAATGAATGTGTGGTACCTTGTAGTTTTGCTGTTCATTTGTGAAATGAGTAGTGATACTGAACATCCTTTCATGTGCTTGTTGACCATTTGTATATATTCTTGGGTAAATGTCTATTCAAGTCCTTCATCCACTTTTGAATCAGGTGGTTCTGTTTTTTGTTGTTGAGTTTTTACAACATCTGTCTATATTCTGGATGTTAATTCTTTATCAGAGAATTTGCAATCTTCCCCCCATTTTATGGGTTGCCTTTTTACTCTTGATATTTAGAACTCTGAACTTGCTTCTAACTGAATTGTTATTTCCCTCTTTTTAAGTATTAAACATCTCATTGACATTTTAGGGTCTTCTAGCTGCATGGCAAGCCACTCCAGTACTCTTGCCTAGAAAATCCCATGGATGGAGGAGCCTGGTAGGCTGCAGTCCGTGGGGTCGCTAAGGGTCGGAGACGACTGAGCGACTTCACTTTTACTTTTCACTTTCACACATTGGAGAAGGAAATGGCAACCCACTCCAGTGTTCTTCCCTGGAGAATCCCAGGGACGGGGGAGCCTGGTGGGCTTCCGTCTATGGGGTCACACAGAGTCCGGACATGACTGAAGTGACTTAGCAGCAGCAGCTGCTATTTGAGTTTATAGTGGCAAGAGTGGATTTTAACTGTTAAACCCTGATTAAATTTTATTGCTTTGAGCTAACTAAGCACTATTTTTAATAAAATCAAATCTGAGAAGAGAGGAAGAGAAATAACTAAATTTTTTTTAGGATCTGACTTTGAGAACTTGGACCAATCAAACTTTACTATGGTTTAAACTAATTATTTAAGAGAAGGCAGTAATCCTGGCTTAAGTTGTTATCAGCTAAGTATAGACTAGAGCTTTTTCATGTCCAGTGCCAACCTGCATTTTCAAAGAATGATAGACTAGACTTATAATGAATATGATCTGCTGGGCAGTGCTTAAATATAGATGAAATACTTTCCCACCTAGGTCCCTACATACATTTATTTATATACATGGGCATATGTTTTCCTTTACATAAGTGTATGTCTATATGTATATAAATCTTCATATGAACAAATGCATAAATATACACGGTATTCTAGCTTACAGAATTAGAAATGTAATTCAGTTTACTCCCACAGAATAAGATTGAAGATAATGAGAACTGAATTAAAGCTTACTTTCTTTCACAGAATTCCTCAGAGAGAGAAGACTGTAATAATGGCGAACCCCCTAGGAAGATAATACCAGAGAAGAATTCACTTAGACAGGTATGAAATTCAGTCTTACTTAAAAAGCTACCAACAACAAAACAAAAGACAGGAAACCCTCAATTTGCCATTTGTTAAGTACTGGAGCTTAAATTAAGAATACTCTGAAGTTGGTCTGGCTCTCAAGCCATCAATTTCAATCAGTTAACATTGTTTTCCCAGTCATTTAAAAAATATCCTAGGTGTACAAGTACAGGGCAGTCAGTTGTTTACAGGTAGTGAAAACGAAATCAAAGGAAAGTTTTCTTATTCAGGGAAAAATAACTTGAAATGTATCTTAAATGCAGATAGTAGAATAGTTTAAACCTTACTTTTCTATTAAGATTCTTCATACGCTAAAAAATAATAAAAATCAAAAGGGATCTACCGGTAATGAAGTTAGCTTCTATAAGTCTGAGCAAATTTGTTTACTTTTTCTGGAAGTAAAGGCCAATATTAATGACAACTTTAAAATATTTTTTACTCACCACAGTGCCCCTACTCCTCAAAGGTAATACATTTTTCTTTGAAAGTTCAATTCTGTGGTGCTCTGTTTTTAAAAACTAAAATGTTGAAAAACATTGGTCAAAAAATTGGTTCTTCTTACTGCCTGTAGCAACCTCTAACATCTTCCATCTCCCACTGGCAGCAAAAACAAGTTCTTACAGTGTTGCCGAGAATAGGTATGCATAAATATTCATTTTAAATATAAAATTGGAGTAGATGAACACCAGCAGTAGTAAAAATAATTTTAATTTACTTGCATCTATGGCATTATTCTAAGAAAAAGGAGAAGAGATTGAATATTTGTTGAGCACCCACTGTGAACCTGATAATTAATTTTATTTAACCCTCGCAAGAACCATGTAAAGTTGCTAGATATGATTTCCAGTTTATAGATGAAGAAAATGGAGGCCAAGATAGATTTGATGACTTGTTTAATTAGCAAGTCAGTGATTTGAAAGAGCTCAGTGTTGCCAAAGCATTTTTACTTCAGCCCTCTAGTCTGTAGACAGTGTTAATTTAGGGGAAAAGTAGTTGAAATTGTGACACATCATTCTTTTATTTATATTAAACAATTTTGGATGCAAATTTTTTTTATAAAAATAATTGTAAGTAGAATTGAATCAGTTCAGGAAGCTTTGTTAAATAGCCAGATGATCATCAAGCGTTGATATTGTTCAATTAGAGCTTTAACTCTTGGAGATAAACACCTGATCTATAAATCTAAATATATAGGATGAAATTGAATAAGATAAATTTGGAAGTGGAAACACTCTGCCCACTATACAGAAACAACTGTCAGAAAACAATGACATGACAAAAAGTTTTGGCAACTTTATTTAAGCTAACAAACGAATTTTCACTCTGCAAAGTTATAAATTAATTTTAATAGGCTGATCCAGATGGTCCATTTGGAAAATGGATAGGCTGATCTGTTGAAAATTAAACTAAATTTATCTCTCTCATACTTCAAACTGAAGCAAGAGAGAGAATCGTGCCTATTAAGTCCAGCACATACAGATGGACCAGCAGGTCACACATGGGACTAATCTGATTCATTTAAAAAATAAATGCATACATTATTGAATCATTTTCTACTTGCAAGATCTGTTTTGTGCAGTGTTTGAAAAAAATTTAATGTTTGTTTTTTCATTGCTTTTTTAGCAGGTTCTCTTTACCCCATGTGCTTTAACAACCGTTTTTTAGTTTTGTTTTTATCCTCCTAGTACTCCAAAATTATTTTTCTAATATCTGTCATTCAGTGTTGAGACCCAAGCTCTGGAGATTAATTAGGTCAGGAGGCTTTCCCCCCTCTTTTCTTTGTAAAGGGTTTTATCTCTATTCTCTTTGTGAAGAGCATGAACTCAGTGTTCTTGGAAAGAGAAATGGCCTTTAGAAATGGGGAAGTAAGAGATCCTCCTGGGGCCCTCAGAGTCTTTTAGCTTCTGGGTGTTTTAACAGCCCCATGAATGCAGATTTGTAAATTTATTGCAGTGCCATCTGGTTTTTTGCTGGAACCAGATTACTGTTGGCTTGTGTCTGTCTATTGTGGTGGTCACTCCCTAGGAGCTTGCCCTCTCAGTCTTAGGGATGAGTGATGAATAACAGGGGTCAATACAAGCGGGTCACAGGGCAGCTGTCCAGGACTGCTCTGAACTTGATTACCCCATCACTGAGTTTTTTAATGTAGGATATATAGAAGCTGTTTAAACGCCCTCTTTTCTCTATGCATAGGACAATAACGAAATGCTATTTGCTCTCCCTACCCCTCCTTTAGTCAAGTTATATAGATAAAAAGGTGTCAGAGCTGCCTTTTACCTCAGATCTATATGTAGGATTTGCATCATGTGGCCTAGTACCTTAACTTGAGATTCTTTTGCATACTATTTCTAATGTGGTTTACCACTCTTTAACCACTAATTTTAAAATACTGTTATGTTCTAATAAATTTAGTGTTGTTTTAAACTAATTTTAGAGCTTATATATATTATTCTAAAATATAGTTTAATCATTGTTGATAGGATATGAACACTGCCTGTTAATTTAGAGTTATTTAACTGTTAGAGGAACTGAAAGAAGTATTACCCCTACAGTTCTTACATTAAAAAGGTAAAAGGGAATATTATAAATAACTTTATACCAAAAATTTGGCATCTTTGATGACATGGACCAATTTCTTGAAAAACACAACTTACTGATACCAAAACAAGGTGAAACAAAATTTGAAGAGCCCTATGTCTGTTGAAAAAACTGAATTATCAAAAGGCCCACATAGTTTTCTGGTGAACTCTATCAAACATTTAAGGAATAAATAACAACAAAATAGAAAACAGGGTAGAAAAGAACACTCCCTAACTTGTATTATGAGGTTACCATAACCATAATTCTAAGACTTGACAAAGACATTAGCAGAAAAAATATTGAAAGAGAAAGTCAGAAGACATTACTCCCTGTGTCACCAAGTTGTTTTATATACCTGCTTTTCCATTTTATATCCAACATCAGAAGGCAGTAGAGTTGGGAGGTTGAGGGGGGGGGATGTAATTATTTTAATTTTCTAAATTTCTGAATAATCTTCTGACCTCTTGTTATTTTAAGTGTAAACTTTTATTTAAAAGATGTACAGAGTAGCTACAATTTTCTTTTTACTTTTATTCCTAGAATGTGAAGCCCAGAAAACCATAGCAACTGTGTTCATAGTACTCATATCTGCAAACAAGGGCAAAGGCCTGAGAGGATACATGAAAGTACTCATTACTTTTTGAAAACATAGCCTTACAACATGCATACTCCTTCTTAGCTTCACATTGGTGCTAATAGGATCTGTCAACCCTGCCTTTCTCTGTAATTGAGTAAATTGTGACCTCGGTCTAATCCCTCCCCCATCCCCCATTCCCTTTGTGTATGTGTCCACTTACCATCCTGAGAACGTGGGTAGTGATAAATAAAGCGTTGAGTAGAGCCCTCTCAACTCTTTGAAAGCAGCATGATGCCAGCCCTCTAGTTATATTTCTTTAAGTGTTTACGTTTTTCTGTATTCTTTTTCTTGTGTAGCTGGAACCCTGGGGATGCAAAGCCATGAGAGAGGCCAGGAAGCTAACAAAGTAGCTGTCTCCCTTGTTAGCTTGTTCCTTTATTCTTTAAAAACAAGATAAAAACCATCTGGCTCAGGGCATTACATTTTCCTCCCCCGTGCACCTCTATAGATGGAGGCTTCACCTGCAGTGAGGGTTTACATTGATTAGGGAGGGAGCAGTAATTCAAGCTACCATCCTCTTCAAGGATACTTTGCAGTCTTTAAAGGTGCTGACCCACTGAGTTAAACTGTCAAGGGAGGATAAAAAAGTATCTTCATCCCAGGAGGTAACAGCTGCCAGGTTTTCAACACCTTGCATGCTGCTGGAAAAATGTCACATTTGTCAGCTGAAGAAAAATGACTCTGTTGTCATCTTCTGTTAATGACTGGGCCTTATAAAAGGAACTGCATAAGCCTTTTAGAAGGAATAAGTAGCTGTTTTCCTTTCCTACCACCCCACCCCTCCCCTAAATTCCTGTGTTGTTCTAAACATTAATTTGGAGTAGATGCACAGAAACCAGCGGTAAAGAACTTAAAACAATCCAGTGTAAGTATGGAGGTCTGATTGGCATAGCTTCTTTATACAGTTGGATGAGTAGGAGGAACAAGCACATGACTGACACAGAAAATGACATTATCATGTGTATGAACAAAACAACAACAACAACAACAAGTCATTCATAAGCCAGTGAACTGAGAGAAAACATACTGTATTTCTGCTCTTAGGAGGACAATTTGTTTTCAAGCAGTATCCAGATGGGTAAATACCACGACATTTCTTTTTTAAGAGAGCCACTTCCTTTATAAAAAAAAAAAAAAGAGAGAAACTCACTGAATTTACTTCCTTTAATAGCTCTGTAGTATTTGTATAATATGTAATGGCATTCCCTTCTTTCTGACTTGATTGATGAGGGGGAATGGTTTAATGAAGTCCCTCATATCAGGCTGGCAGGTTTTTTTCCTATTTGTTTTAGGTTAGTCATTTTAATTGTATTGAGTAATTAGAAGGTACACAGCCAGGGGAGCTTTGTTCTGATAATTGCTCAAGAAAACCCATTCCATATCTGCCATTGCTTTGTGTTAAGGTATTTCTCCCCCTAGTGGAAATAGTAAGCACTTTGACTTGGCAGTAGGCAAGGTGTAATTGCAATATGACAAACTGTGCTTCAGGGACTATCTTGTAAATACTTTAGTTTGGGGTTTGGCATTGTTTCATTATATATGTATGTTTTTTTCCTCTATGAAACTTCCTGCTTCTTTTTTTTCTCCTGGAGTGCTTTGGGCTTTGGATGGGAAAAAATTGCCTGAAATGTTTATTAAAAAAAACAACAACACAAAAACATAGTGCATCCTGGGTAATGTTTTGCAGCTTGACTTAATTTTAGTCATCCGTTTTAATTACCTATTTATAAAAATGCTTTTGAATTTGTAGACATTATTTAATACTTCAGAAGAAGCACCTCATTTGAAATAAATAAGTAAATTGTACTTCTTTTAAATAGTCCGTGTAAAAGACCTTAAAGGTAATTAATGTAGGTCTCTTAAGTAAGACAAAAGTGATCTTTCCAAGTCTGATGAAGTGATTTGTTTATTTAACTTCCCACTTTGGCTGAATCCTTCAGAGTCTAATAACTTTTTTGTTTTTTAAACATGGCTTTTGCAATTTGTGTCTAGCTACAAAAACCCGTTTTCAAAAAGAAGCAATTTAATAATCAGCAGTCTTAAAATTACTTTGAGGAAGGAAGACTGTATAGGGGGTTGGCGTTTTGTTTTATTTTTATTTCAGTGTAATCATTCTTTGATAAATTGTGTAATCACTGACTTAGTAGAAAAAATATTATTGAACTCCTGGGTTGCAATGACCATAAAAAGTGTATTTTCATATAGAGACATAAGATACTGTGAATAAATTATAAAGGAAACAGTATGCTGGTTGAAGTCCATATGGGCCCAATTCATTTTGTGTTCAGTGCTTAATCTGGATGTACCATTAAAAAGGTAGGAGGGGCTATTGTACCCAGTTGCATGAGTCCTTAAAAAAAAAACTGCCATAAGAGCAACATGGAGTGAGATCAGATACAGCTTTGCATCTTTTGAATGAGATTTGATAGCATCATTGTGGCATTTTTAAAGCTCAGTTTCACCTTCCCTAAGATGTCGCTTTTAGTTTGCTTTTTCTATCCTATATATATTTCTATATATATATCTGAAGGTCCCTGTATACTCCTTCCCACCCCCCAATCACTAGCCATTTTCATTATAGTATATCTTGTTTTGCTATAGGGCTGCTGAACAGATTTCTTAAGCAGCTTTTTGCAAGGTTAAAAAAATGCAGCCTGGTAACAAGTTTGTGTCATTTTAAATATATACCTTCTAGTAAATAAGGAGAAGTCTGGCAATCAATCCCTTTTAGTGTGTTATATGTTTCACCTGACAACTAAACCTTCTATTGATTAGCCATTACTTTGTTAGATAATCCTATGTCATTGAATCCATTGTAAAAAATTAAACTCTTTAAAATGTTTTACCCTAGCAGCAGTGTGAAAATTGAAAACTTGTTCAGAATTACAGCCTGCTTTTAGAAAGCAGGTAGTTTTCAGCAAGGCATCTTACTGGTTTATGCTTATGTGCTTTATATGCAATATAAAAATGTATTAAAGTACTCCAACGCAAAGCTCTCTGCCTCTGGTTTAGCAATGAAGCTACCTTTTCAGATGTTGTGTGGAGATAGAACCTATCTTGCCTGTGGCTATTATACTCACTAGTTTATTTTAGCTGAAAGGAGTCTTATAACAGTAAAATACTGAAAGTAAAATATTTGATTCTTTGGCCTTTTTGTTTCAAACTGATCTAAGGACTCAGACCAGTTTTAGTTTACTAATCTAGGTGACTTCCTTTGGAGAAAAAGAAGATCATATACCCATTTTACAGATGGACTGTCTAGAAAATAAAAACCTGTATATATCCTTGGGCTTCCCAGGTGGCGCTAGTGGTAAAGAACCTGCCTGCCAGTGAAGGAGACTTAAGAGACATGGGTTCAATCCCTGGGTCGGGAAGATTCCCTGGAGTAGGGCATAGCAACCCACTCCAGTATTCATGCCTGGAGAATCCCATGGACAAAGGAATCTCTCAGGTTACAATCCATAGGGTCACATAGAGTCGTACATGATTGAAGCGACTTAGCATGCGTGCACATCCCTATTCTGGAAACTCATACAAGTTTCCTGAATCTAACTAATGTTCCCCTGAGTTATATCATACTCATTTCTGAGGGTAAAAGAAATTTTGGAGAAAAATTCATTTTCTACCTGCCATGACTTTTTTTGTTTTTCAGAAAAATAACATTTTTATTAACTGTTCAAACCTCTAGTACTTTATCCCCAAAATGTTAATGCATACTATTATATTTTCATTGAAATAAAGGTTTCATACAGTGAATTACATAAATATTAATTGCATAAGTCACTGAATTTCTGACATCTTTTCAACTATGTAACCACCACCCCAGTCAGGCTATAAGACATTTTCATTACCCAAGAAAGTTCCCTCATTCTCCTTTCCAACCAGTTTCCCTGCCCACAATGAATCAAACATTGATCAGCTTCCTGTCATAGATTGGTTTCACCTTGCTTGAATTGTGTGTAATAGAATCATACATGTTGGGGTCTCACTCTCACTCAGCATAATATTTATGAGATTCACAATACTGCTGTTTATCCAGTTGTTCATTCTCTTTTACTGTACAGTATGTTCCATTGAATAAATATACTACACTTTGTTTTCTTCCTTTGATAGACACTTGAGCTATTTTCATTTTTTACAGTGAAGTTTTTATGAATGTCCCTTAAGCTTTTCTGGTGAAGTGAAGTCACTCAGTCATATCCGACTCTTTGCCATCCCATGGACTGTAGTCTACCAGGCTTCTCTGTCCATGGGATTTTCCAGGCAAGAGTACTGGAGTGGGTTGCCATTCCCTTCTCCAGGGGTTCATCCTGACCCAGGGATCGAACCCAGGTCTCCTGCTTGCAGGCAGATGCTTTACCCTCTGAGCCAATGTGTTAAATACTTTTTCATGTACTGATTGGCTATTAAGATATTTTGTTTTGTTAAGTATCTGGGGTTTTTTTTTGCATTAAACAAATTGCACTGTCTGTCTTCAGTTGCTCAGTCGTGTCCAACTCTTTGTGACCCCATGGACTGCAGCACACCAGGCCTCCCTGTCCATCACCAACTCCCAGAGCTTGCTCAGACTCATGTCCATTGAGTGGGTGATGCCATCCAACCATCTCATTCTCTGTCGTCCCCTTCTCCTCCTGCCCCCAATCCTTCCCAGCATCAGGGTCTTTTCCAGTGAGTCAGTTCTTCGCATCAGGTGGCTGAAGTATTGGCGGTTCAGCTTCAACATCAGTCCTTCCAATGAATATTCAGGACTGATTTCCTTTAGGATGGACTGGTTGGATCTCCTTGCAGTCCAAGGGACTCTCAAGAGTCTTATCCAACACCACAGTTCAAAAGCATCAGTTCTTCAGCACTCAACTTTCTTTATAGTCCACCTCTCACATCCATACGTGACTACTGGAAACACCATAGCCTTGACTAGATGGACCTTTGTTGGCAAAGTAATGTCTCTGCTTTTTAATATGCCATCTAGGTTGGTCCAAGGAGTAAACATCTTTTAATTTCATGGCTGCAGTTACCATCTGCAGTGATTTTGGACCCCCAAAAATCAAAGTCTGTCACTGTTTGCATCGTTTCCCCATCTATTTGCCATGAAGTGATGGGACTAGATGCCATGATCTTAGTTTTCTGAATGTTGACTTTTAAGCCAGCTTTTTCACTCTCCTCTTTCATTTTCATCAAGAGGCTCTTCAGTTCTTCGCTTTCTGCTGTAAGTGTGGTGTCATCTGCATATCTGAGGTTATTGATGTTTCTCCCTGCAATCTTGATTCCAGCTTGTGCTTCTTCCAGCCCAGTGTTTCTCATGATATACTCTGCATATAAGTTAAATAAGCAGGGTGACAATATACAACCTTGACGTACTCCTTTTCCTATTTGGAACCAGTCTGTTGTTCCATGTCCAGTTTTGACTGTTGCTTCCTGACCTGCACACAGATTTCTCAAGAGGCAGGTCAGGTGATCTGGTATTCCCATCTCGAAGAATTTTACAGTTTGTGGTGATTCACACAGTCAGAAGCTTTGGCATAGTCAATGAAGCAGAAATAGATGTTTTTCTGGAACTCTCTTGCTTTTTCGATGGTCCAGTGGATATTGGCAATTTGATCTCTGGTTCCTCTGCCCTTTCTAAAACCAGCTTGAACATCTTGAAGTTCACGGTTCACATATTGCTGAAGCCTGGCTTGCAGAATTTTGAGCATTAGTTTGAGCATTACTTTGCTAGCCTATGAGATGAGTGCTATTGTGCTGTAGTTTGAGCATTCTTCGGAGAAGGCAATGGCAACCCACTCCAGTACTCTTGCCTGGGAAATCCCATGGATGGAGGAGCCTGGTTAGGCTACAGTCTATGGGGTCGCGAAGAGTTGGACACGACTGAGTGACTTCACTTCCACTTTTCACTTTCATGCACTGGAGAAGGAAATGGCAACCCACTCCAGTATTCTTGCCTGGAGAATCCCAGGGACGGGAATCTGGTGGGCTGCTGTCTGTGGGGTCGCACAGAGTTGGACACGACTGAAGCGACTTAGCAGCAGTAGCCTTTAAGCATTCCTTGGCATTGCCTTTCTTTGGGATTGGAGTGAAAACTGACCTTTTCTAGTCCTGTGGGCACGGCTGAGTTTTCCAAATTTGCTGGAATATTGAGTGCTGCATTTTCACAGCATCATCTTTTAAGATTTGAAATAGCTCAACTGGAATTCCATCACCTCGGGTAGCTTTGTTTGTAGTGATGCTTCTTAGGCCCACTTGACTTTGCATTCCAGGATGTCTGGCTCTAGGTTCATTCTATCTTGATTATCTGGGCCGTGAAGATCTTTTTTGTCTGTCTTAGTTCTAGATAACAGTCCTTTGTCAGATATGTGTTCTGAATATCTTCTCACAATCTGTATCTTGCCTGTTTATTCATGGTGTGTTTTTGATGAGAAGTTTCTGATTTTTTAATGAAGTTAAGTCAATTAACCCTTAGCTCATGATTATAAAGATATTCTAGATTTTATTCTAGAAGCTTTATAAATTTTAGCTTTTACCTTGAATTCTGGTCCATTTCAAATTAATTCTTAAGTGTGCTGTGAAATAGAGTTTGAGGCTGATTATTTTCCCCATACTTTTTTTGGATTGAAAATTATTAAGATAGTTTATTTCTTCCTTCAGTTTATTATTAACATTTTATTGTACTTATTTTCTGATTTGTTTTCTTAGCTAGTGATTTTAGAATTTGTTTAATTATTATTTATATTTTTATTAAAATATAGTTGATGTATTTCATACCATATTATAATAAGTTGCAGATGTACACAGTTGTTAAAGGTTATACTACATTTGTAGTTACTTTAAAATATTGGCTATATTCCCTGTGTTGTACAGTCCCCATACTTTTTTATTCACTTGTTTTGGAACCATTGCTGAAAAGACTTTCGTTCCTCCATTGAATTACATGGGTGCCTTTGTCAGAAATCAGTTGGCTGAACAAATGTAATCTATTTCTGAACCTCCTGGAAAGAAGGCTGCTTGCTGCTGTATGCAGAGCAAAGGGTATCAGTGGCTGAGTCACTGACCAACTCCTGCTTCATGTCCCTGCATGACACAGAAGATGAGTTCAAGGTCTTCTGTTTTTTTTAGAGGTATCTATCCTTGCACTGGACACTGCACTGTCTTGATTATTGTAGCTTTGTTAATTCTTGAAATCAGGTAGTGTGAGTCCTCCACATTTTTATTAACATTGTTTTGGCTATGGGTACTTTACACTTCTATATAAATTTTACAATCGTTAGAATTTCTATTAAAAAGAAGTCTGTGGGTTGTTCATTTGGATTTTTTTCGAAACTTAAATATCTATTTGCATAGAATTAACTGCTCAATAATAGAGTCTTCCAGTGTGCAGACATGGTCTGTATCTCCTTTTGTCTTTTAAAATTTTTCTAAGCAATGTTTTTTTTTTTTTCAGTTTTCAGTGTACATTTTGTGTATGTAGTTTGTTAGATTTATTCCTAAGTGTTTAATGTTTTTCAGTGTTATTATAAACTTTTCTCATTCTCTGGTTGTTAGAGTATAGAAATGCGGTTGGTTTTTGACTGTTGTCTTTGTTTCCTATCATTTATGAATAAAGATAATTTTTTTCTTTTCCAACTTACTTGCCTTTTGTTTCTTTTTCTTTATTTGAATTGCTAAGGCCTCCATATATTGTTGAATAGATGCGGTAAGAGGACATCTTTGCTTTGTTCCCAGTCGTGAGAGAGTTTTAAATAGTCTTTCACTGCTAAGAATGATGTTAGTTGAAATTTTTTAGATGCCCTTTATGAGATTGAAGAAGTTCCCATTTATTTCTAGCTTGCTAAGGTTTTTTTTAAATTATAAATTGGTGTTTAATTTTGTCAAATGCACCTCCCATTCTATTAATATGGAGAATCACATCAGTTGACTTTGTTAAGAAGTTCTGTGTCTGTGTTCATAAGGGATATTAGTTTGTAGTTGTTTTTTTCCTGATATCTTTGTTGTGATGTTCTTCTTCCTTTCTGTTTAATAGAATTCACCAGTAACACTGTCTGGCCCAGAAGTTTTCTTTGTGGGAAGATTTTTTTTTTTTAAATTTATGTGTAATGTACTGTGCTTAATTGCTCAGTTGTATCTGACTCTTTGCAACCCCATGGACTGTAGTCCGCCAGGCTCCTATGTCCATGGGGATTCTCCAGGCAAGAATGCTGGAATGGGTTGCCATGCCCTCCTCCAGGGGATCTTCCCAAGCCAGGAATCAAACCCAGGTCTCCCACATTGCAGGCTGATTCTTTACATTCTGAGCCACCAGGGAAGCGAAGCCATTTATGTGTAATAGTTTCTAATAATTTCAACTTCTTTAATAGTTACAGAGCTGTCTATTGTTATTTAGTCGCTAAGTCATGTCCAACTCTTTTGCAACCCCATGGCCCACTAGGTTCCTCTGTCTGTGACTGGAGTGGGTTGCCATTTCCTTCCCCAGGGGATCTTCCCGACCTAGGGATCAAACTGTATCTCCTACATTGGTAGGCAGATTCTTTACCACTGAGCCACCTGGGAAGCCCCTATTGAATTGTCTAGATTTTCTTTTTCTTATTCTGTCAGTTTTAGTTATTTATATCTTTCAAGAAATGTATCCTATTTTATTCAACAGATTGTAATCTATTCATATCTTTTATTTTATTTTAATACTCTTCCATTTTGTCAAATGAGAGTCCATTTAGGCTGACATCTGTGCCCCTATGATATGTGTCCATCATTCCCTGAGTATTTCCAGGTTCGTCTTGTATTTACTCTGTGCATTCCAGGGATCAACCATTTCTCCAGGGAGCTATGGCTCCTTTTAGTGCAGAATTGTATTTAGAAGCCAGGATTTAAATGTTGACTTTTATTTTACATCTGTATTGTATATTTTGAAAACCATGAGTTCATATTGATATCTCCAGTTCCAATACAGTGTCAACAGAGTTTGTTTTAGGTTTTTCCCTTTTCATATTTGTAATTCTCCTTTAATGGTAAGAAACCTGGTTTGAGTTTTTTCCTCTTAGCACTTTAAAAAAATCCTGTTCCTTGGGAACTCCCTGGTGGTCCAGTGCTTAGGACTTGGTGCTTTCACGCCAAGGGTTCAGTTCAGTCCCTGCCATGAGGTGCAGCACCCCCCGCAAAAAAAACATTGTATTCCTTTGTCTTCTAAACTTCATTGTTTACGGTGAAAAATCTGCCATTATTTACATTGTTGCTCCCATATATATGGCTTCCCCTTTTTCTTTGGCTGCTTTTAAAGTTTTGTTTTTGTTACTGATTTTCAGCAGTTTTGACTGTCTTGGACCTAGGTTTTATTTTCTGATATTTAGGGGTTTTTTTTATTTGATCTTTTGGGGTTTACTGTTCTTATAGTAGCAAGCCAATGGTTTTCACCAAATTTGAGAAATAGTTGGTCACTATTTTTATAACTTTCTGTGCCCCATTTTTGCCTCTCTTCTGGGTCTCCAATTCCATGATATTAGATCATTGAAAATTGCCCCACAGGTGACTGAGACTCTGTTCTTTTTTTTTTCTTTTACCCTTTCTATTCTTCAGATTATTTCAGTTGATCTGTCTGTTAAGTTCATTGGTCTTTTTTCCTGCCATCTCTAACCTGCTTTTAAACTCATCCAGTAAATTTTTAATTTCAGGTGACATATTTTTCCATTCTAGAATTTGTTTGGCTTATTTTAGTTTTTTATTTTAGTGGTGAAAATTTCCATCTGTTTACTCACTGTGATTGTATCTTTCCTTAAGTTGTTGAACATATTTGTTATAGCTTCTGTAGAACCTTTATGAACTGATTCCCATAACTAGATCATCTTGTGGTCATTTTCTGTTGATTTCTTTTTCTCTTTATTATGGGTCCCTTTTCTTCTTCTCATGTCTAGTAGTTTTTATTGTTTAGCGGACATTATAAACAATACATTGTGGTGACTCTGGTTTCCTTTATCTTCCTCTGTTTATCTTACTGGCTGATCACTATGACTTCATAGAGTCTTGGTTTTATGTTTGTTATGTTAGGGCAGGTGTGTTTTGGTTTTGCCCTTAGTCCTGACGCATATCCCTTAGTCCTAAAGACTTACTCTTTAGTCTGAATGCAGGGTCTTTCTAAGGTTTCATTAGAAAGTTTGAGATGCTTATGAAGCTCCTCTAAACTCAAATTCAAAACCCTGTGTCTCCTCATGGGCAGCAACTGGAATCTCTTCTCATATCTTTCAGTCTTCTAGCTGTTACTTTATTTTGGAATATTTGGAGTCTCTCATTCATGTAAGTAGTTTGGAGGTTAGCTGTAGATTTGAGAGAAATTTATGTGCATGTTTTGATGCTTCCTCAACAACAACAAGGTTAATTGGTTTATTTTGGTAAGTATTCTCTGGTTGTGTAAGACTTCAGTGTAAAGGGAAGCTGGGAAAGGCTGTACAGGAACTCATATCTATTTTGCAACTGTGCTATAAATCTGGAATTTTAAAAAATTGATATTTTCTTCCTACCAAAGGAAGCCTACTTTTGGTCAACCTGTAGTGCCTTTGTTTTTTTTTTTTAATATTTTTTCCATGGTTTATAATTGTTATCTGAGAATTTAATACAAACAAATATCTCTGCCATTATTGGAACTAGTACTCTTTGGCTTAAAGTTTTATTTTATTTAGTATATACCAATTGCTCCATAAATGTCTTAAGAACACAGTTTAAACATTGTATTGTCTGTACATGAATAGTTTGTGGTATTAGCAGTTGAGAAAGAAGTATTGAACTCTGAGTCTAGAGGTACCTGTGCCGGTAGTGCCTATACACTAATGTCAAATGAGCCAATTTATTCTTTTAAAATATGTGTTTGAAATAATTTCAACTTAAATAATATGAGAATTAAACAATTAAGTGGATAATTTTAAAAATTTAACTTGTTTAAATGGAAACTCAAATTTATAATGTTATTTTCTCTACTTTCTTAAATTTTATTCTTATCTATCTGCTCTTTTCCACAGAATGATAGTTGACCAAAAATGAATTATTTAAAATATCTGTGTCCATTGCTAATATAAATAAGTACATAAATGAATAAGCAGACAAATGGAAGAACTCATAGCTCTCCCTTCAGAAGAATCCCAATTAATTAATGTAGAAGGAAGAGAAATTTAAAAATCCCCATTAGGACGCGACAGTAAAAATGACCATAGGCAAGATCCAACAGTATGCTAAAATTAGCATGCAAAAGTTGAAGCAGAAGCAAAATATTTGCATAGTCTTTAAATATTTTCCTCAGTATATTTAGTAATTTCTAAACGAGAAATGTTAAGCTAGTAATTGAGAATCTTGTTAGACACAGTCTTAGGCAAATGGTCAAGGTTAACATCAGTATTTCTGAATACTCAGCAGTATACCTCCTGACTTGGTGCATTGAGAAGAGCACCTCACCTCTGTGGTATCCTTCCCAGTGATATACAACCTCAGTCTAATCTTGAGGAAACATGAGACAAACCCAAACTGAGGGACATTCTATAGATTAATCAGTACTCTTCATCTGTGTCAGAATCATGAAAGATAAGCAAAGACGGAGAAATTGTCACAGATTAGAGGAGAGTAAGGATACATGGCAACTAAATGCAATATGGGATCTTGAATTAGATCCTGAATGGAAGAAGAATGTTAGTGGAAAAACTGGTGAAAGCCAAGTAAGTTCTTAACTTTGTATTGTACCAAGGTTAATTGGGCTTCCCTTGTAGCTCACTTGGTAAAGAATCTGCCTGTAGTGCAGGAGACCTAGGTTCGATCCCTGGGTTGGGAAGATCCCCTGGAGAAGGAAATGGCAACCCACTCCAGTATCCTTTGCCTGGAAAGTCTCATGGACAAAGGTGCCTGGTGGGCTGTAGTCCATGGGGTCACAAAGAGTCGGGCACAACTGAGTGACCAACAGCAACAACAAGGTTAATTGGTTTATTTTGGTAAATATTCTGTGGTTGTGTAAGACTTCAATGTAAAGGGAAGCTGGGAAAGGCTGTACAGGAACTCATATCTATTTTGCAACTGTGCTATAAATCTAGAATTTTTAAAAATTGATATTTTCTTATTATTGGTTATGAGATCACCTGTATCTTAAGACTTTTCTCTTTAATGTCAATGCATATGTGTATATCAGGAGTTCTCAAAGAGTATTCTTAGACCAGTAACATTAACATCAGCTGGGGACTTGTTAAAAATGCAAGTTCTCAGAAGCTCCTGGGATGGGACCCAGCAATCTGTGCTTTAACAAGTCCTCCAGATGATTCTGATGGGCACTAATGTTTGAGAGCCATGACTTGTACTTTAAGTAAAAACATAAGACTAGAAGGAAACATTTTAATCAATATATTGGCCAGTTATATTACAATAAAGTATCAGTTCAGTTCAGTCGCTCAGTCCTGTCCAACTCTTTTCCACCCCATGGACTGCAGCACGCCAGGCTTCCCTGTCCATCAGCACCTCCCGGATCTTGCTCAAACTCATGTTCATTGAGTCACTGATGCCATCCAAACATCTCATCTTCTGTCCTCCCCTTCTCCTCCTGCCTTCAGTCTTTCCAAGCATCAGGGTCTTTTCCAATGAGTCAGTTCTTCGCATCAGGTGGCTGAAGTATTGGCGGTTCAGCTTCAACATCAGTCCTTCCAATGAATATTCAGGACTGATTTCCTTTAGGATGGACTGGTTGGATCTCCTTGCAGTCCAGGGGACTCTTCAAAAATCTTTTCCATCGCCACAGTTCAAAAGCATCAGTTCTTTGGTGCTCAGCCTTCTTTATGGTCCAACTCTCACATCCATACATGACTACTGGAAAAACCATAGCTTTGACCAGACGGACCTTTGTCGGCAAAGTAGTGTCTCTGCTTTTTAATATGCTGTCTAGGTTGGTCATAGCTTTTCTTTCAAGGAGTAATTTAATTTCATGGCTGCAATCACCATCTGCAGTGATTTCGGAGCCCAAGAAAAAAGGTATCTCACTGTTTCCGTTGTTTTCCCCATCTGTTTGCAATGACATGATGGGACCAGATGCCATGATCTTCATTTTTTGAATGTTGAGTTTTAAGCCAGTTTTTTCACTTTCCTCTATCACTTTCATCAAGAGGCTCTTCAGTTCCTCTTCTTTCTGCCATAAGGGTGGTGTCATCTGCATATCTGAGGTTATTGATATTTCTCCCAGCAATCTTGATTCCAGCTTGTGCTTCTTCCAGCCCAGTGTTTCTCATGATGTACTCTGCATATAAGTTAAATAAGCAGAGTGACAATATACAGCCTTGATACACTCCTTTCCCTATTTGGAACCAGTCCATCGTTCCATGTCCAGTTCTAACTTGCTTCTTGACCTGCATACAGATTTCTCAGGAGACAGGTAAGATGGTCTGGTATTCCTATCTCTTTAAGAATATTTCACAGTTTGTTATGATCCACACAGTCAAAAGCTTTGGCATAGTCAATTAAACAGAAGTAGATGTCTTTCTGGAACTCTGTTGTTTTTTTCTATGACCCAACGGATGCTAAGAGTCGGACACGACTGAGCGACTGAACTGAACTGAACTGAACCAATGTTGGCAATTTGATCTCTGGTTCCTCTGCCTTTTCTAAATCCAGCTTGAACATCTGGAAGTTCTCGGTTCATGTACTGTTGAAGCTTCGCTAACCAGTGTTTTTGCCTTTTTAAAATACATGTAACATTTACTACCTTAATTAGTTTTAAATATGCAGTTCATGGTATTAAATACATTCACATTGTTGTATAATAGCCACTACCACCCATCCCCATAACTTTTAACATCTTGTAAAACTGAAATGCTGTACTCAGTAAACAGTAACTCCCTATTCCCTCCTTCTCCCAGCTAGTTGAAGCCGCTATTTTACTTTCTGTCTCTATGATTTTGACTGAGTGGAGTCAAGCAGTATTTGTCTTTTTGTGACTGGGTTATTTCACATAGCATACTGTCCTTAGGTTTCATCCATGTTATAGTATATGTCAGAATTTCTTTTCTTTTTAAGACTGAATACTGTTCCACTGTATGTATGTACCACATTTTGCTTATGCATTTATCCGTCAGTGCACATTTGTGGATCTTAGCTATTGTGGATAATGCTGCCATGAACGTGGGTGTACAAACATCTCATAAAGACTCTACTTTCAGCTCTTTATATACCCAGAATTGGAATTGCTGGATCATATGGTAATTCTGTTTTTAAGTTTTTGAGGAATTGCTACTGTATTGTGTTTTTTATTCCACCTTGGCTATACCATTTTGCATTCCCACAAACAGTGCACAGGGTTTTCAGTTTCTCCACATTTTCACCAACAGTTGTTTTCTGTTTTTGTTTTGTTATTAGTAACCATTCTAATGGATATAAGGTGGTAACATATTGTAGTTTTGACTTGCATTCCTCTCATGATCGGTCATGTTGAGCATCGTTTCATGTGCTTTTTAGCCATTTGTTTATCTTTTCGGATAATCTCTACTTTGCTTCCCTGGTGGCTCAGATGGTAAAGAATCTGCCTGCAATGCAGGACACCCGGGTTCGATCCCTGGGTTGGGAAGATCCCCTGGAGGGGGGCATGGCAACCCGCTCCAGTATTCTAGCCTGGAGAATCCGCATGGACAGAGGAGCCTGGTAGGCTACAGTCCATGGGGATCCGACTAAGCACAGCACAATCTCTTTGCCCATTCTTCAAGTCCTTTGCCCATTCTGAATAACTGACACCTTTACCTTTCATATATACAGTGAAGTCACTACTGCTCATACACTTGTTCATGGCACATCAGTGGCACTTTTGGGCTGTTGCTTTCTTTACTTCTCCATGTCTGCCTTGTCCCTCAGCTCCCATAAATCTAGAATTTACACATAGAATCTATTTGTGTGTTGATTTTTAGAAATGGGGCAGAATTTGAAAACTGCATGACAGTATTTCAGTACCTAAACGTATTTCAAAAAAATTCTCTTTGCAGACGTACAACAGCTGTGCCAGACTCTGCTTAAATCAAGAGACGGTATGTCTGGCAAGCACTGCTATGAAGACTGAAAACTGTGTGGCCAAAGTAAGTAATATTACACATTAATATATGTTATGTCACATCATAATAATGGTTTATCTATAGATATCTTTACTCAGTATTGCTATTAAAGAGTTATTATATTATAGAATTGTTAAAAAGAATACAGCAGGCATCATTATGTCCAAAGCAGATTACAAGTTGGAGTTTCTATCTCTTCAGTCACAGCAGAATTTTTTGATTGTGTGCTCTGGTCACACTTTAGTCTAATTCACATTTGTTGCTTGACACTAATTATGGTTTATTACAAATAAGATTTGTGTGGGACGTCCCTAGCAGTCCAGTGTTTAAGACTCCAAGCTTCAACTGAAGGGGGCACAGGTTCGATCCCTGGTTGGGGAACTAAACATCCTATGTGTCAGTTCAGTTCAGTCACTCAGTTGTGTCCAACTCTTTGCAACCCCATGGACTGCAGCATGCCAGGCCTCCCTGTCCATCACCAACTCCCAGAGCTTGCTCAAACATGTCCATCAAGTCAGTGATATCCAACCATCTCCTCCTCTGTCGTCTCCTCCTCCTGCCTTCAATCTTTCCCAGCATCAGAGTCTTTTCAAATGAGTCAGCTCTTCGCATCAGGTGGCCAAAGTATTGGAGTTTCAGCTTCAGCATCAGTCCTTCCAATGAATATTCAGGATTGATTTCCTTTAGGATGGACTGGTTGGATCTCCTTGCAGTCCAAGGGACTCTCAAGAGTCTTCTCCAGCACCACAGTTCAAAAGCATCAATGCTTCGGCACTCAGCTTTCTTTATAGTCCACCTCTCACATCCATACATGACTACTGGAAAAACCACAGCTTTGGCTAGACAGACCTTTGGCCAAAAAAAAAAAAAAATTTATGTTAAAAAAAATAATTATTTTCATAAGTTCATTGGTGGTTTTAAAATGTAATTGAGTATAGAGTACACCTTTGTAGGATTGTGAAATATACTATAGAAAATCCAGTTATTTTATATCACTATTAATATTTATTGAGTAGCTATTGATAAATATCTTGCTTTGGAGGTCTTGATCTGACTGGACAAGTATGTTTAATCATGTACATGGAGCTGCTTGTTTCTCATGTATAAATGTTTGCTGTATCAATAGACTATATACAAAAAATCATCTTAGGTATTAGAGATCTTACAGTCTAATAATTGTAACAACTATGCCTCAAGTTTTCCATCTCTAATTACTCAGCAACTTTGACCTAAATTTAGATATCAGCCATTTTGCTTATTCCAGAAGTAACTAAAATTCCCATATGGGCCCTGTTTCCAGACTTTTACTCTGTATATCTGCAAAATTACTGCCTTTTATAACTATTCAGGGATTTGTCACTTTTACAACACTCCCAACTTTAACTAGTTTAATCTATTGTGTTATACATTCAGGCTGTCTGTTACTGTTCTTATTAGAGCCAGGGTTCGTATCATGTGTCTGCATTCTTTGCTACAAAAATCGAAGGAGGGCAATATTTTTTATTTTGTTTTATTTCTTAAAACATGAAGTATTGTCAGTTGGTAAAGGACATACTTTATCAACTGGAAATATATCATACAAAATATAACCTTGGAGAATGATCCATAGAGAAATGTCAAAATTTATTAAAAATTATGGTGAAATAGGTAGAATTAATCAATTAAGTTAATAAATTAGAACATCTTAATGATTTACTGCAAAATCTGAATATTACAGTTTAACATATTAATTTTTTCGGTCATATAGTCAGAGCCATCAAGTGCTGATTGACCCTGTTTTATATCCAGCATTTGTACATTGAGATGGGGGGGATCAATAATTTGGTCCTTTGAAAATAATCTTTTTATTTTTTGGCCATGGTGTTTTCAGTTTTCATCACAAGTGGGTGACTTCTGGCTAACCAAGGTAAAATCTTAGCATGAGCACTGATCCAAGGACAGGGTGATGATTTTAATGAGTTTCATTGAGAGCTGGCCAAGTGAGCATCTGTTCCTTTTGTTTTCTCAGTACTTTGTAAGCCAGGCTCTCTAGCTACATAGTCATGTTGGTGTACGTCTGTGTGCTGGTTTCCCCGCTCCTGTCCTCTACTTGAGTGCTGCGTGTAGGCACAGTGGCTTAATTTCTTCTGTGCTCTTGGTGAGGAAGTAGGTTTGCTCATTGCTTCTCATCAGTCTGTTTTTGTTGCTCCCAGATGGTGACCCTCTCATCCCATTCTTGCTTGTCTTAACATTACTCTGCCACCTATATCCTTTCATCGTCTCCTTAAATATACTAGTTTAATAATGATTTCTTTATTTCCTGTTGGAACCCACTAAACTTTATGGTTCCTTTTATTGACACACATCTTCATCTTTTGTTTCATTGCTTCATATTTGAGCCAAATAATCAGTTGGTCAAGGCAAATAAAAACATATAGCTGAAAAAATTTCTTTCTTGCAACGGTTTCCAGTGAGGTGCAGTAACATGGGAATAGGAAAAGAGTTTTCCCTTTTTTATTTACATATATTATGTGTATCTCATGATTTTGTGCTGCTGCTCTTGGCCTCGTGTATTGCTTGCCCTTTGAAAAATAATGAGTTACCATTATTTTTGTAGGTCTGTAAGCTTGTCCCTATTTCATACTCTTCACCTTTGGCCCTTAACTGGATAGTTTCACCTGCTGTACTTGATAATGGCTGTGGTTTTTAACCTGGTACTGGTATCTATTATTGATTCAGACTGTGCTCCACAGTGGCCTTGAATGTCCAATCATCTCCATGGAGAGCAGCCATTTTTGAGTGATAGCAACCATTTTACAGTGATAGCAACCATTTTTGTCCTCTAGTTCAAAACAGCTCATTCTGATAGGAGTGACTTTGCTTGGGTGGAGATGGTAATTGAAGTCTAAGATCTTATTGAATACTGTTTATAGAGAGTTTTAGAGAGCATATTAATACCAGTTAGTTCCTTTAAATATAGCAACACTGTTAGGTTTGGACCCCTAACCTAACCTATGTATGCAACTCTTCTTTGCCAGGGGTATCTTAAAATACATGTTTTATAATAGGTCTATGAAAAGAGACCCTTAGTCTTCTTTAGAATACAAGAAAGTAAAGTTGTAAGGCAAACTACAGCTACTCTGGGTTAATCATAATCTTTGAATCTCTAAGAATGAGTCTTAAGAAAATATTTTAAGATAAAAATGGAGAAAGAGACATTTCATAGTATAACTTAATCCAAGTAATATTTGGAGGCATTGAGATGTTTTTTATTTCTTCCATAGCCTTCCTTCTTACTAATTATAGCCATGTAGTTCATGAGATTTGTGTTTGGAACATGATAAGCTCTGTGTTTATTGTAGCTTTAAATGGACAGTCATTATTGACTGCCAACTTAGTCTTTAAAATCAATAATCATGTTGTACCTAACTGTCAGCCTTTGTGATGTTTTTTAATTGGTAAAGAAAGCTAACTGGAAAAATAAAGAGCATTAATTTTTATCTTTTTATTGACTTTATTTAATTATTAAAAATTTTTGGTTTCAGGCTTTTCCATAATACACCTTTCCACATACACATACAGTTAAAACTGAGTTGTTTTTAACCACCTGCCTAGATTTCTGCCTAGGTCAGAGAAGTTCTGCCTCTTTGTATTTAGAAAATAAACCCCTTTCACAGTCCTTTGTAGATGTGTTCTGTATTATAGTAGTTGTTGTTTGTTGTTACTGTTTTTACTTCAGACTAATAATCTTTTTGCAACTGACTGAGACAGAAAAATGTGATGTTCCTTTCCACTCACTCCAGATTTTGATAGAAGACTTGTTTTATTTATTTCCAAAATTATATCCGCAGGAAACAAGCTGTTTAAATTCAGATTATGCTGAAGCAAAATGGTCCTGGTATGAGAAGCAACGTGCTGTTTTACGAGCACAGAGTCCCTTTTCTCATAACTGATTGATAGTAAATATTTTCCTGAAGAATTATTGCCAACCATGAACAGTGCAACTGTTTCACTTTTTTTCTGTGCTACTTGCTGTACCAGCCATTGTCGGTAATTAAGATCTACAATTCACAATGCAGACGTTTGCACTTCCTCTGGGTCTGTGCTATTTATAAGGCATTTCAGCTGTTCAGAGTTTCTTTTGAGTTTTAAACTACATGTTAACAGGCTTCTTTAATATACTGTTCCACAAGTAGCATGTCAGATGGTTTGTTCTATGCACAAGCTCCTCTGTTGGGTCTAAAGAGTAGCTTTGTGAAGAATATATTAAGATTTAACCATATCACTGAGGCTGATGTGATTGGAAAAAGTATAAAATATACATATTATAAGTAAAGTATTATGAAATGAAATATAAGCATTACACATTAGGCTCATTGCTGTTTTAAAGAGGCAGGAATTAAGTTCAGAAGTAATATTTTTTGTCTTTAAATATTTATATGAATTTAATGAATGCTAATGGGCGTGACAGAGAAGTGCTGAGAAATACTAGTACAATGACTTCTCCAAGCTCACTTTGAAGTAATAATAAAGTCAAGGACCCTCATTATAGATAAAGAGTGTGTGTATTTGGTCTGACTAAGGATATGAGAATATGTAACCTTCTAGATGTGCATGATATTTAAGAATACAAACACAGGGCACCAAAATGGATCAGCAGATTGACTGCACATTTGCTGTGTAATCAGCTTTAGGAATCCTAAGTAGCATATGCCACTGGAGGAGAAACTGTAAACAGAAATCCTGATCTGTATTAAAATTGGTAAAATTTTAAATCATTTTCAGCCATTTCAAGGAAATTAATTAAAAAGAAAAGTCAAGACCCCAGTGAGAATCTTCATGCATTATGGTCTAGAGTAACAGTCCTACTTGCAACCTGGACTCATTGTTACACATATAAGAAAAAGAAACTGAAAGCTGTCAACAAAATATGTTAAACTTTGCCCTGAGTGGGGATCAACCTGACTGTTTTTAAGCCTGAAGTCAGAGGCATTGATTCTGCACATCGGCCACCAGCATCTTCAGCAGAGCAGAGCTGCGGAGAAAGGCAGGATAGGGGTTTCAAGGGCTGATTTCTTGATGGCTCCTTGAGTAGATAGAACTTATAACAGAGCTTTTCCAAGGCAATTTTGTTTGCCAGAACCTAGGCTTTCTGTAGTTCTTTTGAACTATAGTGTTTCTGTAAACTTTTTCCCTTCAGTCAATTGTTAATGAACCATTTTTTAGATAGCAGCAGTGGCTCAACTATTGGGAACCACTGATATATCTGACTGAGGCACTTCAAGATGCTAGAACGTATTCACATTTCTATCTAGCCAGGGTGCTAATAAGATTGAGTTTGTCTTTGTGGGTTGATCTAGATTAGCATGAGATGAGCCCAGTCAGTGTCTCCCTCAGTGAAAAAGGAAAGGTTGGGAGAGAGCAGGAGGAAGGAAGGAAGTTTTTCATCAAGAACTGACTGCAGTATTGCCTGCTGATGCATGTCGGATCACCCGCACCGAGAGATCACATGGCTTCTCCAAAAGTCAAACGATCAATTCGCCTCGTTTTGGCTCTGTACTTAATGCACAAACAGTGCGATCTGCGGGGCTGTAATTGCATTGTTAGGGCCAAGGAACAAGCCTGTGCCTTTTCAGCAGACAGCTGGCAGGGAGAGAGGCATGTTGTTAGGAAAGAGAGAGGCAAGGCAAATAAAATTACTGCTAACGCTCAGAGATCGGCAGGAGTCCTACTTGCCTAATCTTACCGGTGGGAGCAAGCGGCTGTTGTAATCCAATTATAGCAGCATAAGCAATTTGTTAGACACTCCGCATAATGTAACAATTTCCCAATAAACTCTGACTTGTAATAACGTCGGCAAGAGTCCGCATAAATCTGCCCGAATGGTGGGGGCTGGAGCGTTCGGCTGGGGGCTTGTAATTGGCGCCATCAGCACGTTTTGCGGAGTGCAGTATGGTGCAGTCTTTTAGTGCAGGAATTTTAAGGAGAAAAGCGTGGCACACGTTTCTTAGAAAAAGAAAAGTGGCCGTTAAAAGGGGAGCAGCAAGAAGGGCATACTCTTGCCTTCACATTACCTAGGAATCTTAGTATAGAAAGAAAACAGGAGGAGGCCATGTTTCCTTCTAATACTAAATGGGGGAGTTGGGGGCAGAATGTGTGGATTAAATTCCTTTATTTAAAAGGCATCAGTTTCTGTTATTTAAACCCTCCTTCTCTAGCACCTCTCCCCACCAAATGCCTTTCAGGCAGCATTTAGATAACATTTTTACAAAATGTTCTTAGCTAGGCAAGCCTAGAAATGCCAAATTAAAATATATTTTCTCCTAGAGTTTAGCATTTTCTTTACAACAGGAAAATATATTTTCTTTATGCCCAGGACAAATCTTTTAAAGATACTATCTCATTGACTATCAAACCTTTGTACAGAATTCTGTCTTCTGCTTTAAGAAACATCTCTTAATGAAGGATTTAAAGCACAGATAATTGTTTGCTTAGCTGGCTTTATTATGCTTCTTATTTTCTAATTCTGAAATACATTGTGAATTTCTTTGATACTAGGATTAGTAATCTTTCTTGTTGAACACTTACATTGTATAAGAATACAGTTTTTATTGTTCAGACCTATACCTGGATGATCATTATAGAAATCATTTTGATTCCTAAGTCATAAAATTACTATTTTAGAAAAATATTTGTTGTTGTGTTGTGCAAAGTAGAACCTCTATTATTTATTGATTGATGAGCATTTGTAGTCACAGAATAGAGTTTCTTATTATACAGGGTATAGGAGGTGAAGAGTGCTCACATATTCGAGTTAATAGATTTTCATGCTACTGTGTGTGTATTAAATGTTATCTACTTTCTTGTGTCAGCCCAACTCTTCATTGTTGTTAATTTGTGTCAAAACCAAGCTTATGAAATAAGTACAGGATTCTTCAAAATATCATGTTGCTGTGGGTATTATTACAATAAATATTTACTTTCAGTATAAACATTTCCTTCTAGAGAAGCAAATGCCGCCTTGTTTGAATGGAGCTACATCAATAAACTGCAGTGCCTCTAATAAAGCCACTCAGTGTCTGAGTTTAACTAATGGCTGATTTTCATGGCTTTGACAGTGAGCTGTGTGCGTTATTTTCTCCTGATACTGTAAAAATAATGAGAGCAAATTAGAACAATCAGTTTATACAGATAGCTCCTGATTGGAGGCGATGGGCAATATGGCAGCAGGTAATCCATCTTCGGGCTCCTGTCACATTAACTTCAGCAGTGTGAAAAGATCAGGTGGGGTAAGCAGGGATCCTGCCCAATCGGAACACTGAAATTAATGAGAAGAGCATTGTTCTGTGATCAACCTTTTAATTAGCAAGACTGGAAACAGAGGGAGTGATGAAGGCAACACCACAGCTGCACAGTGCCAGGCACAATTCCTGAAGAGGAAATGAAAAAAACAGCTTTGGGTTTTACATCACACGCTTGTTGCAGTATATACAGGCATTGTGTTTCTACTCTAGAGCTGGTTTACAAACTTAAAGAGATACTACCTGTACACTTGAAACTAATATAATGGTATATGCCAATTTTATTTCAACTCCAAGAAAGAAAGGAAAGGCTGCCTACTTTCCAAACTATTGTCACAAATATGGTTAATATTAATGATTTATAGATGGTAATTCTATAAGGGGTCATTGAGAATTTTGATTACCAGTACTTTCTCCGGCATTGCACTCTGGGTTTTAACCTTTATTTTTTTTAAAAAATCAAGTAACCAGAGAAATTAAAACTTAAAAAGGCCTACCTTGTCAGCCTCCCAACATTCCACCCCTCCAGTATAGAGTTTTCCTTGCAAGTCGCATATGGGTTTTCTGATTTGGAGGATTTGTCATTTTTAATTGTTTATGAGAGGACCCTCATCCAGGCGTAAGCTATGGCATGTTTAAATTTTATTCCTTTCCTGATTCTGTTTATTAGGAAATTCACTATTTGGTTTTTTTCACTATGACATTGACATCTTCATGTGGGGAACTGTGTTACTTCAATTTATATAATTGAGAATTGAATATCAATGAATGGTGTTTATAAGAGGAAGAGGGAGAAAAAATCCAGGTAGTAACTGAAACTAAAGGCTAGTTCATCCACTTAACGCTCACTTTTACTAAAATAGTAACCTTGCTAATCATCTCTGAAATATTAGGAAATATGGTATAAGACTACAGAAGACATTAATGAGCCAGATTTTCTCTACCAAATCAGTGCCCATTTTCTTGGCTGCCTTTGGCAGGCTTTGACTTTGGGAAAATAAACAAGGCAACCAGGATTTGCAGTATTTTAGAATTGGTATCCTAAGTTTAGTTTACTGTAAAAGCAAGTAACATAGTCTATGTAAATGCATCCAGATGTCTCCCAAAGATACATAAAATAAATTTGTTTTCTTGATATTAATAGTCAGTTGTTTTAGGGATTTATTTAAAGTAATAATACCTAAAAGCTAGTTAACAGGTACCCATCTGAGTATAGAGTTAACAGAAAAAAGCCTATAGTATGAAATATTCAGGTTAGGTGTAAACTAATTTTTTAGGACATAGTTAATAGGACTTTTAAAATAATATATATAACTAATGGAAATTCATTATTGCAGCCCTATAATACTTACTTGCAGAGTGAGTCCCTGATATTCTACTTCTTTGCAAAACTCATAGAACAAAGGCCCTTCACTTCCTCCTAGTACACATCTCCCTACCTTCTTTCCCCCTCTAAATATCTTCAGTACTGCTCTTGTAATTCTGTCAGAAACTTGATTTTTTAAAAAATTTTTTAACCAATAATGAGCTTTTCCTGAAAATATTCAGTAAGACTTAAATGTATCAATATTTTAGGATCAGTCACTTAATATTAAATAGTCTTTAGAACTTCCCCCCCCAACACTGTCTAAGAGATCTGTGCTACTGTGTATATTAATATGTTAAAGCCCACTTGTTAGAATTTTGTGATAACTTTTCTCCATTCCTTAATCTAGAAGAGAGATTTTTATTCTTATAGTTTCATGGATTTTTGTGGCTTTTCATTCTCCTTTCTCCTAGTTTGACAGTTCCAGAAGCCTTAGGTTCATAAGCTCTCCATGAATAAGTTTGTTCTTAGTCATATGGTGTAAATAGATCACTTATAAAGCTTGTGAAACTCGAGCTCTCCTTTTGAACCTTTCAGTACTCATGAGCTCAGTATTCATACATGTAAAATTTTATTCTTGTGTCATGACTTCAGTTTAAGGCAAATGAGCTATGAATTTAAATGACTGTACTAAGTTTCTACAAAAATTAAATTGTATTTTTCCATTTTCCTACAATTGTGGAATTCCATGTGACCTAATGATCTTGCCATATTTGTTCGTGTTGTTAGAGCTCTTTTCCAGTAAGATTTATTTCTTAAGATCAGTGTTAAAATAGATATGGTTTTTTGTTTTTTTTTTTTGAGAGTATCTTGTTTTGTTTGTTTATACTGGTAATAACAGAAATTTCTAACTGACTGAATGACCAAGAAACTCTTTTACTTACAGAGAGAGAGTTGCCAAGTTACCTTAAATTTTACTAATCCCAAATCTCATCAGTAGGGTTTGCTTTAGAGAAAATTTCATTAGTCTAGTCCTTTGGAGCTCACCTGATACACCCTTATTTATAGTTCTTATGTATGGAACCAGTTGTATCTCTGATGCTATGATAATCTTTTCTAAATTCCTCATCACCGTCAGTTATTAGTTTGGGATTTATTCCTACATAAGGAGTTTTTAAAGATCCATTTTCTTTTTCTTGTATCTTCAGAATGAAGATATTTATTTTTACTTTTATACTACTCTATGCAAATATAAATGCTTATTACTCAGTAATAATCACCTACCTTATAAATACTGGTCTTTGAAGATGATCTCATGTCATTGGACATGGTACAATCAGTTGAAGGTGGTAACGTTACCCTAGTAATTGTTTTATCAATAGAAGTTGTTTTGGAATACAAATCTCATCCAAATCTCTGTGTCAGGATTTACAGTGTAAACATATATTGGCAGTCCTTTTACACCAAGAACTTATTTTTCCTGGTTAAACTTGGTAATTAGTTTTATCAGTTTTTTTTTTAATGTCCCTTCAAAGTCCAGGTTCTATGTGATTATACTTCAGTAAATATTTTTTTTTGTAAGCATGCATGCTTTTAGACAGTTGGGTGATTATAAAGACAGGATGAGAGTATATGAATTAATAGTTGAACTTTGAATCTCTTGTATATTTCAGACAGTAAAGAGGAGACTTGGGACAGTGAGTAATTAAGAAACAGGTTCATCAAAAGCAAATGAAGCAAAACGCAAACAATCATGTGTGTGTGTCTGTGTATATAAAATCTCCCTAGGTATTCTCTAATGGAAAGGATACAAGTTTTTGATAGTTAAGACTGACATAAATATATGTAAGAAGCACTTGCTCACGTGGAGCACTAAGACCATTATAAACAGAAATGTTGAAATATTTCTAGAAGAATGAACATAAATTTAATTATGTTTTATACCTCGGACAGCACTTCTTTAACTTTATCCACATTTTCTTGGAATATCTAGTAGCATAAGAAATTTAATTGTAAAGATTAAAAGAAACAAGAAACAAAACTCGGGAGCAAGCCTAAAGGGAAATATATAGAGAAAACCATGTTTAAAGAGAGATGGTTCCTACAGTGTTAACTATGGAGTGTGTAGCGTGACTCTGTAATGGAATATCGTGGCAGGGGGTATAATACTGTAAATAAGATGAATATGCCACTTGTGGATTAATGGGCAACCTAAAGAGTGGCTTTATTTATATCTATATGTGAGGTTCATTTCCAGTTTGTGTGTTTTTTCTTATTCTTATGGTTGGTGTACTTAAAACTTGATGGATTAGGGAACTTAAAAAAAAAATCAGTTTCCTTGAATCTTAATATGTGTGGGTTTAGGGCTTTTTGTTTTTGGTAGGATTAGTATAGTGGTTTTTTGGGTTTTTTTACTTTAAATTTGATAGGTTGAAGGAATTCCTCTAGGTAATTCTAGAGAAGAGGTAGGTTCTGAATATAAGTCCAAGAAATACATCTTTTATGTTTTACATTTTGATAAAGAATAGGTGTAGACGTCATATTACAGATTATAGTAGATTCCATTTGCAATAATAAAAGGATATGGGATGTTTTTAGAAGATTTGAGTACTGAGAAATATAAATTTAAATACAACTAGCCTGGACACTGTAGGAGCCACTATCTCAACATTATAACATGAGAACATGCAATAAAAGTAGATCCTAAGTGAGAGCTTTATATAACTGATTTTCAAAATTTGTTTTATTGAGGTACAGTTTATTTACAAGTTTGTGTTCATTTCTGCTCGATAGCAAAGTGATCCAGTTATATATAAATGTACATTCTTTTTCATATTCTTTTCTATTATGGGTTATCACAGGATATTGAATATAGTTCCTTGTGCTTTATAGGAGGACCTTGTTTATTCATTCTGTATGTAATTGTTTGCTTATGCAAATAATCTTTTAGTCAGCTGTTTAGGTTGCTCTTGGTTTCCAATTAATGCTATTATTTAGTTCCCTTGAAACTTCATAAGTTTGAATTTTAGAGTTTTTACTCTGCTTCTCCTCAATTGAAAATACATGGTAGAAGTTACCTATAAAAGGCAAATTGTATGCAAAAATAAATTCCCGTCAGTGTAGAGTTTGGGTAGAACTAATTTTAACTCGCAGAAGGTAGATTCTCAACTTATATTTGTTGAGTCTGATATATATTAAAGTATTAAAATCCGGAGATTGTGTCGTCAGATTTGACAGCCTTTTGCACCATTATTTATTGAATGTTTACAATGTGCCAGACACTAAGAGTTAAGGGTTTTATATACACTCTAACTCAAATCCTGACGACGATCTCATTAAGCATACACAACCCTATTTTATATACAGATTAACTATAACTGAGAGGTATTAAGCAATTTGCCCAAGATATGTTGCAAAACTAGAATTTGAACCCAGACTATCTGACCCCATATCTGTGTGTTTTCATTCACTGTGTTTAGTGTTTTAGTACATAGAGATTAGGCCAGATGAAGCAAATGTGTGGGGATTTTCTTAAAAAGTTCTCTGTGGTGTCTGTTAAGTGTTAGCAGTTTATTAACAAGTAGCCATGATTTGGAAAACACAGAAGTATGCAAATTGGTTCTGTAAAATCATGATACAGTAATACATTTTAGGTTTGTGTTCTCCTCTTACACTTACAGTACTGATATTTTCCTTTTCAGCATTCCATAGGAGATAAAAATTTAAAATACGTCAATTAGCAACCACAAAAAAAGTAAAACTATTAAGTGAACCTTGTAATCTCCTCTTACTATCTGGGCTTTTCTTTTTAGGCTTTTGATTGTGTTTAATAAAACTGTTGCTTAATTAATGCCAGGATTCTGAAGCCTTTGGATGCCACAAAAGAGAGTGAAGGGCACAAACCAAGAGGCAGCATCAAATAGCTTTTCTGTTGTGTTAATTTAGATCTGTCATTCTTGTTCTAGTTCATGATATATGGCTCCCAGCAGATACTAGGTGAATTAAAAGAGAAGCAGTAGTGGATACTATCTTAGGAAAAACACAACTCATGATTGAAGCTCTCAGTAGCTTAATGAATCACTGTTTTCAGATAATATTTCACCCCTAGTTTGAGCTGCCCTTGGAGTGAATGTGACCGTGTTATGTGACCAGTAGACATGATGCAAAACCAAAGTAAGTGTTAACTTGGCATCGTGGCTTTGTGGTGGTATGTGCAGGAAATATCCAGTGCTGACATCCATGCCGTACTACTGTCTTTGGCAGAGCGGTGCTTGTGTGTAACCAGAGCATGAGAGAGGAAGTCGTACTGACTTGTATTAATCTCCATTTAAAATGCTATCAAAAAAAATGATAAAAATTTCCCTTGGAAATTGCCAAAGTTTCCTATGACTTTAGACATACTTTTTGAGGGATCTGTATGCTAAAAAAAGGTTGATAGGAAATATTTATTTCTTATTATAGCTCAAAAATGTTGTTTCTTAACTTTAATATGCAGAATAATGAATAAGACATAATAGTCTTGGCTAAAATGAGTTTACTTTAAGATAATTCTTTATATTCTCTTCTTTTTAATTCTCTCTCCTTGATTGAAGGAACTTATTAATTAACTGGTTTTATATGTGTATTAATTTTAACCAGAGTGTTGATAAGCAGTGTTTCTTTCAGGGAGGGGAAGATTTAAAATCCAACAATGAAAAAGGAAGCCCCTTTTATTTCTGGCTACGTTCCCAGATGGTGTGTATTATAATCATTGAACTTTCAGAGACTGCTCAAATTCTGCCTGAAATGTGTAGGATTGCAACATCATAACTAAATTATACTTTCTGGCATATCCAAACATGAAACAGACATTCCTGAGTGGAAACATTAATAACATAATTTCCATTGGTTAAGGTCTCAGTGGAGAAGGGAGTTTACAAGCATGGGAAAAGAATACAGGCTAATTTGAATAGCCTCTATTGTCCAGGGGGTTATTTAATGCTAATAAATACTTGTTTTAGAATGGATGGAACTAGGTTAAGTGTTTACAGCCCAACCTTCCTCTTCTCCTCCACTGAAGAGCAAGGTTCTCCTAACACTGACCTACTTTGCTCTTATTTGGTACTATAGATACAATGGTTGTGAAGCCATGAAGAGAAAAATTGATGAAGATTAGAAGAATTTTTTAATAGGAAGTGCTTGGTAGCATGCTTCTTTGTTGGTGAGACATAAATGTTGCCACAAATTACGAATAAATGCTCCAAGTTCTCTTAATACTATAGCAGTTACAACCATTTTTAAGCCTCCTTTCTAAGTAGATATTTCTCTCCTGGCTTTCTGTATTGTGAACTTTACAAAACTGGCTTAGGCAGCCTATTAATTATTCATACCATAGCAACAATTAAAGCAAATTAAAAATAAAAATCGCCATATTGCATTTAACCGTGGGCAGCACCAAACTGTGTCAGCTCTGTAAGGGCTTGTGATGTTTCCTTAGTTAAAAGTGCTAGAGGGAGCTCTAACCTTGTTCAGAGTAGTGGCATATGGGAACAGTTGTCTGTATGTGGCCAAAGGGTCGTAAGTGAAAATAGAGTGCTAAAGCTGTGCCATGGCAAAATTTTAAATCTTTTTTATAGAACTCCCTGTTTCCTTTATATCAGAAAATAAGGGTTAGGACTATGTATCTATAACCAAACAGGACTTTATTCACCCTTATTTCTCTCTTTATGAATACAATAAGCTGTTTCCAATATAGTATTCAGGAGACCCTGAGTTTGGCTCAGCAAATTTTCACAAAGTGAACATATCTCTGTAACCACTAGCAAGATTTTAAAAAAGGAGGAGGAGAAAAGGAAAAAACCCGTGCCAGAAACCCACTGCTGCCTTCTTTGTCATTCCCCTCCCAAGGCTAGCCATTCTCACTGCTTAACAGTTAGTTTTGCCTGGCTTTGAACTTTGTGTGAATGGAATCATACAGTGTATATTCTTTACTGTCTAACTTACTTCCCTCAACATAATGTTTTTGAGAATCATATTATTGCATATAGCTGTAATTTATTTTCATTGATGTGTAGTATGTTATTATGTAAATATACCAAATATATGTGTCCATTCAGATTTTGATAGCTACAAAATTTTTTGGTGTATATATATTTTGATCAGTATGTGCAGTGAATACATGTATTCTGTTGTGTGTGTCACTAGGAGGGAAATTAGAATTTCCTGACTGGTGATAACAATTTATAGTCTCTCCAGCAGTTAATGAGAATTCCATTAGGCACTTACACATAGGAAGTCCTCAATATATTTGTTTAAATGAGATAACTCAGTACACACAAAAATTCCCTAAGTTGTAGTTTTCTCACCCAGAGCCTTTGAGCTGTTCTTACAGTCTAATCACATCTTAAATTTTCTTTTTTTCTTCACAGTTATATCCCCAATTACATCAGCTAATGGTGGCCAGACAAGTTGGCATATTTTAAAATATTCCAATTCATATTTCCCTTTCCTGGGGAATTTGGTACGGAATTTCATTTAAAATTTTACTTTCAAAGTTTGATGGGGAGGTCCTGATACAGGCTGAATTGCTGAGATGGTTTCTACTTACCAGCAAATGATAATGATTACCTTCATTAGGCATTTTTGTGCCAGACCCTGTGCTTAGTGTTTTATACATAGTCTCCTTTATTACAGTAGCTGATATATCACTTTGTCCTTGAGGACACTTGATGGCCTTTGGAATCCGATAGAAAAAGGTCTCTAAGATAGAGCTGGCTGTGGGCTATAAGGCTGAAAATTAAACTAGTGGAGAGCAGCAGTCATCAGATCGTGACCACTATAATCTTGATAGAAAGCATTAAGAGGATCCCAGTAATTTTTTCATATCTATTTGCAGACTCTTCATGTAGCCCTACTATTTTGATTTGGCCCTAAATAAGACAAATTGATGTACTAAATTGATAAAACATTTTATCTCCTTGTGAAATAAAGGAATTTTTAATGGATACATTTATTTATTTACAATTTTCTTGAACACCTTAAATACCGGGAACTATAGAGGAAGATGGAGAAGGAAATGGCAACCCATTCCAGTATTCTTGCCTGGAGAATCCTGGGGACAGAGGAGCCTGGTGGGCTGCTGTTCATGGGGTCGCACAGAGTTGGACACGACTGAAGCAACTCAGCATGCATGCATGCACTGGAGAAGGACCTGGCAACCTGCTCCAGTATCCTTGCCTGGAGAATTCCAGGGACAGAGGAGTCTGGTGGGCTGCCGTCTATGAGGTCGCACAGCGTCGGACACGACTGATGTGACTTAGCAGCAGCATAGAGGAAGATGGATGGGGAAATAAGAGAGTAAATTATGAAAGAAATGAGGCACATTGAGACACAAAGTGTCACGATATCATTAAGTCTTCAGATCTTTGTCAACCCTGAGAAAAGTTATACCATAAAGTTTTAAATTCTTAACTATGGTTGAGTAAAGTAAAAGAATAGTAATGTTACCTGTGTAACAGTCAGACTCAGAATGACAGCATTTCTTTGCATTAAAAACTCAATTGTTGCAGGAAAGTTTGACTTACTCTTGGGATTTTTGAATATATTGCTTGACCGAATAATATTATGAAAAATACTTCTTTTTGCTTGAGGTGTGTGTTCTTAAACTCTAATATGTTATTTTTTTAGTAAGAAAATGTGAAGAATGATTCTCTTTGTAAATGTATTCCCTCAGCTCTATTTTAATTTACATGGAACTGAACTGTAAACTCAAAATATAAAAGGCAGACTGAGCCTCAGATTATTCCATCCACCCACTCATTTTATAGAGGAGATCCCAAACAGAAGAGACTTAGCCAAGATTACATAGCTAATTAGTGATGGGACTAGGCCACCGTGCTGTCTAACTTTTGCTGTAGAGCCGTTTACATGTGACTCAACTATAAGAGAACCTTTTGTAGTGGTTTGTTTCCAAAGCATGAAATTTCCAAAGCCTCTGTTTATTCCTTAAACAGAAAATGGAAGTAGAGTGCATTTGGCTCATAGGAAAACTTCACTTAAAAAAGTTGTTACCCTTGCATTTCATATTTATAGTGCTGCATGTGAGCTTAAGCCACACCTAGGTGAAGTGAAAAATTGGGTAGTAAACCAGGAAGTGTCTTTATAGAAACTGTTTCATCCTTTAAGAAAAGCCAAGTTCTGCAAAGAAAAGACCACAGTTCTATTTCTTAAACAAGCTCATAAACAGTATGGAAGTAACTATCTTCCTGATTTTCATTTTCTCATCCCACCTTCACTCTTAGTAAACAAACACAAAATCCCTGGTAGAGGTTTGTTGCATTTAGAAAAAGAAAATTTTTTGTGACACTCAAGATTCAGTATTTTCTCCAGAATACCAAAAATCTGCAGTCTCTGGCCCATGAAACCCCATAAAAATAATGCCCATGTGGGGGAAATATAAATAACCTTCAGACAAAATCACAGAGTAATCATTTTTCTGCTAATTTTTGAAAGAAAAGGAGGGTTAGTGCTGATGACAGCTGGAATTTCAGTCTGGTTTCTGCTCTGTCTTTGCTGATTGCTAAAATGAAGTACAAAGTCTGAAGGAAGCAAAGGGTACTCTATACCATACAGGATGGGGGAATCATCCTGTATTTACTGTAGAAATCAGAAAAGTGGATTTTCAAAATTAGGGTACTGTGTTGAAAATCTTGTTACCATGCTAATAACTTCCTTATTTTTTCCCCTCACTAGATTTGAGTGTTGTGGGAGTATGTTTTGGCAATTGCTCTGAAAGATAGAAAATGAAAAAAAAAAGTCTTTTATTTCATATCATGAAACACATTTAGAAGTCTTTCTTTTGCTCTTTCCAGTCTTCTCTAATTGTTAAATGTCACTCATTTTAAGTTCAATTTTACTCTCATTCTTGAATTTTTACATAGTAATATTTTATGTATTTTTTTACATAAAAATGTTGAAACTAATCTTCGAAAACAGTGGATTAGAGTACTTACAGCATCAATGTAGTGATAGTAGCATTCTTATTGGTAAGAGAAGGTCCAAAATATCAGTTTAGAAAAACTATACACTTAACTGCATTTTGCAGTCTGAAGTCTAATAACTTCTGTGAATTTGAGCAAGTTGATCACCTCTGCTTAAAAAAAAAGCAGATGCTACATCCAAACTAAGCTTTTTCTGGATAAATTAAGAAGACAATTACCCACGTATTCCAGAGAGAAATGTCTTTTGTCCCTTGATGCTCCAAGGGTTATTAAAGTTTTACCTGAAGATAACCAAGACTTCCAGAAGTTACAAGTCATTTACTTCATTCACTGTGGCTAAGAGAGGCCTGTGCTGCTGCCTCATAGGATTATTTCTTGCTGCATTTAACATGCATTAACAAGCATTTGGAAAGAGTTGAATTTCTTCTAGAAAGCTGAGTTGGCTTCTTGAGATCCTATCCCAAAAAGCCTTGTATTTTCTTAATCCAGGTTTTAGATGTAGCTTCTCAAAGGCTTTCTTCAGGAGCAAGTTTTACCAAGTCATTGAGACCTTTTTATTGGACAAAAAAATGTAAGGATTAGTGCACAAAGAGGAGGAGGATAGTTTTTTCTTCTTTATTTTAAATTACCTGCATTTTCCTGTGTCTTTTTAAATTGCATTTTAAGTGTGTCTCTGTGTTTCTCTCTGGCAGCTAGTGCCTCTGTCATTCCCTGTTATTTATTGGTAGAACTTAGCTTTCCGATGCTAAAATAAAGGGAGGATATGAGGGGGAAGTCAGGGAGAAGACTCAGTTAAAACTTTCTCCATCATAGAAGTTTTATTTTGGTACTATTAGCATTATTTAACATCCAGATAAGCAACCTCTATCTGAGGAAGTTTACAGAAAGAGCAACAAGATTCCAGACAGTTAAACTTTATTACTCTCCCTGAAACATTGAGTAGCGGTTTAGAAAAATAGTTTTTCACCCCCCTCTCCCTCTTGATGTTTATTGTGTGGGAGAGGGCCTTGTTGCCTGACGGGCATATTGTTTTTCTTAGGGCAGGTGAGCTTGGAAACGCTAGGCCCCTTTTGCATTTGGTTGTATTTCTTCCTTTTCCCCTCATCTCTATTCGTCTCATCCCTACTTTCCGTCTCTCCCTCCATCTCTTCCCTAGCCCCTCAACTCTTTCCCCTTAGCCATTTCTTCCTACCCATGCCTAACCTTTCCTTTTCTTTCCTGTCTCTCTCCTACCCACTCTCTGCCCATCCCCAGCCACTTTCATTCCTCTCCTTTCTCACCTTTCCTCTCTTCCTTGCTCGCTCCGTCTCCCTCCTTCCCTTCCCTTTCTTCTCACCCTTCCCCATCCTTCTCACTCCTCCTCACCCCCTCCCTCCTCTCTCCTCCTCTTTCTCCTCTCCCCTGCTTCCCACACTTCCAGTCACTTACAATTCTGTATCCTATGGGATGAGATCCTGACTTCTCTGAGGTGTTCAGCAAAGGAGATAATATTTGCCTACACTGATTTGATGTTATAGACAAAGAATTCTCTAGGTGACATAGAAACACTCTCTCAATCAAATAATGCACTAATAATTTTTTTAGACTGAAAAGATACATACCCACCAAAATGTGCATATTGTTTATTTGTTGATGATGGGAATTATGGGCCATTTTTATGTTCTCTGTGCTTCTGTATTTTTCATATTTTCTAAAGTTTGTTATAAATGCTGTTTTTTTTTTAAATCAGTCTTTCTTTGCTTGACCCCAATAATCCTTATTTAAAGAAAGTAAAAACCAAAAATTAAAAAAGAATCAAATTTGATCCTCTGCTGAATGTGAATTTGCTGTTTTAATGTCAGTCTTCCTTTCAACTTTCAAAATGTTGGCCCCTTGATTGCAGCATGTAGCCTTCAGCTCTTGGCGATAACATATCAGATAATGGATTTTAAAAACTATCTCACAAGTTAGGCTTAAACTCATAAGTTCTATAAGACCTTTTGTGCCTTTCTCTACTTTGCCCAGAATTTAGTTCGTATTTTGTTTTATTGGTAATATTTCTGAAATGTGAGGGTGGTCAGTATAACAGACTTACATACAGATTTGTTTTCAGTCTTGAGGGCTAGAGGGGACTGACATTCATGAGCAGGTATTCTATTATTGTTACACCTAATTGTTATACCTTGTCTATTTTCCTTGTTACCAATGGTTATAAAAGGCTTAAAATTCATCCTGTACTAGGCCATGGTACCAGTGTGCTCAGTTAAATGTTAAAATTCCAAATTCAGATTAAAATTTGACCAAAAGGGGAAAAAAAAATCCAAACTGTTTGCTTCTCAGTTGGCTAGCTGAGGTATGGAAGGTGAATAATGTAAGACTAGATGAAGTGCTCTAGACAGAGTTATGCATTTCCTAGCTATAGTGTACTTGTTTCAGAAAGGGTTAAATGGTGTAGTTAGTAAATGGTTTTCTAGCTGCAAGGGTTTTTGAGAAGAGATCTAGGAATTCTACAGTTAATTGGATTCTTCAGGCATGGACTTATGGTCATTGAAAAAATTTGAGTGAGTGAAATTCTCTCGCTTTGCTCCTAGATATAGTTCATATAGTGTTTTATTATTTTTTAAGGATTTTATGCCTATTTGTGCTGGTTGAACATTTTATATGATAAACATGACATTTTAAAAGATTTTACACAGTATATTCCCTTGCTTTGCCCTTCTCCCTATTTTTTTCTTCTCTTTCCCTCATTTCCCCAAGTCTGCATCACTGGTGCTTTTTCTCATTTTTCCCATCTTGTGAGCAAAGTTTTAACAGTATGTAGAAAAGTTAACTGCCTGGAGTCTTTTAAATATAAGTAACACGCAGCCAGTAATAAGCTGTCGGTTGTTTTTTTTTATTTTTTTTTTTGCTGCCTGCAAAGAAACATAAACACAGTGCTCATTTCTGGCAGGTTTTTACTGTCAGAGTTTCTCCTATTATATTTATCTTACAATTTGCCAGGGGGTGAAGTTATTAAGTTTTAGCAGCAGCCATCGATCAAGTTCACAAGTTAACACGATAAAGGCTCTGTGCCGCTCCGATCCGGGGAAATGATGATCCTCACTCGGTAATTAACTAAATGAGAAAGTTAAATCTTACTTGAGAGCTGGGAGAGATGAAAGAGAGGTGTTTGTCAGTTTCTCAGTGGAAATTAGAAGCAGTTTTCTGCAATTCCCTAAGCTGCTGCTCTGTCATATTTTACATAAGCACTGGGAAAACGTCTTGTAATTAGTGCTGTCATGGAGGATTTTTTTTTTTTTTTTGCTGAAGGATGTTGGAATAATTCATTAGATTATCAAGAAAGGCTTGTGTCCTGAAATGATTAGCACAGTGAAATTTAAACCATTAACGATAACAAGTTTAGAGCTTGCTGCAGTGCAGAGGCACCCGGGGTATGTCTGTGCCTATTTCAATCATTTCTTATAATTAAACATTATGTCCTTTTTTCCCCTCATCACTTAAGACCCATCCAAAAATCCTTTTAAGGTGGCACTATCTACATCAGTGGGTTTACCAGCCTTGGAGGTGTGCATAGTTAGTAGCTATAATAATGCAGCAGTAAATTAAACTGCTGTGAGCTTCTTGGTTTAGAACAAAAGAACCTATCACCCTGGAAGCTATGAAGTTCCATGAGAGAACCCACTGCAGAAACCAGAGCCCCTGTTTGAAACCTTAAAATGTTAAGTGACTGTCCTATCCCTTTAACTTCCTCAGAAATCCAGAAATAATAAAAATGGCTTTGTTGTGGTTTTGGTAAAATTTTTTATATGGCTTTTCCTGTAATTAACAGGGGAAAAAAAGACTGCTAAGTGTCCAGTCTTTAATCATTTATACTGGGGCATTTGTGAGTTCATTTTCTGGTGAGTTTTATTTAAGAGAATTGGAGTGATGGCAAGCTTTTCTTGTTGGTTATTAGAAACCAGTCAAATTCATAATGTGAACTTTCCTTTTGCTGACAAATCTGCCCCTTCCTGTCTTCCACATTCACTAATCAGATCTGACATACTTATGAGTTCACCCAATATGTAATCATATTTAGTAGAAGCTGTTAAAATATTAATGCAATAATCCTACTGAGAAATGTGATGTTTACTCCTGTTGAAATGTTTGTCCCATTCTGTACCTATGCTGCTACTGCTAAGTCACTTCATTCGTGTCAGATTCTGTGTGACCCCATAGACGGCAGCCCATCAGGCTCCCCCGTCCCTGGGATTCTCCAGGCAAGAACACTGGAGTGGGTTGCCATTTCCTTCTCCAATGTGTGAAAGTGAAAAGGGAAAGTGAAGTCGCTCAGTCATGTCTGACTCGTAGCGACCCCATGGACTGCAGCCTACTAGGCTTCTCCGTCCATGGGATTTTCTAGGCAAGAGTACTGGAGTGGCTTGCCATTGCCTTCTCCGTCTGTACCTATAGTCACCATTTTCTTTTCATTTGCACTCTTACCCCTTGTCCCAAAAGATAGTAGACTACTTCTTTGGTCACTGAAAGTTATAGAGAGTTTTTTTAAAGTGGATGGTTCTACTTTTGAGCATTCATTATCTTTTACTCTGCATGTTCAGTTTATGGCCAAATTCTCTCAGTTTCTCCTGAAACTCTCTTGTTAAAAGATGCTCAAATGTCGAGAGCTCTACTGAGCCTTCTAAGGGTCCCTTTCTGTTTTCTACCCTAGTTCTTTGTAAATTCTAGAACTGTTCTGGATCTCTCTGTTGTCACCATCTCCATCCTTAGGTATACTTACTTATTCTTTTAGTCGTAATCAAAATGTTCAGTTCAGTTCAGTCGCTCAGTCGTGTCCAACTCTCCGCGACCCCATGAATCACAGCACGCCAGGCCTCCCTGTCCATCATCAACTCCCGGAGTACACTCAAACCCACGTCCACAGAGTCGGTGATGCCATCCAGCCATCTCATTCTCGGTCGTCCCCTTCTCCTCCCGCCCCCAACCTTTCCCAGCATCAGAGTCTTTTCCAGTGAGTCAACTCGTCGCATGAGGTGGCCAAAGTATTGCAGTTTCAGCTTTAGCATCAGTCCCTCCAATGAACACCCAGGATTGATCTCCTTTAGAATGGACTGGTTGGATCTCCTTGCAGTATAAGGGACTCTCAAGAGTCTTCTCCAACACCACAGTTCAAAAGCATCGATTCTTCGGCGATCAGCTTTCTTCACGGTCCAACTCTCACATCCATACATGACCATGGGAAAAACCATAGCCTTGACTAGACGGACCTTGGTTGGCAAAGTAATGTCTCTGCTTTTTAATATACTATCAAGGTTGATCATAACTTTCCTTCCAAGGAGCAAGCGTCTTTTAATTTCATGGCTGCAATCAGCATCTGCAGTGATTTTGGAGCCCCAAAAAATAAAGTCTGACACTGTCTCCACTGTTTTTCCATCTATTTCCCATGAAGTGATGGGACCAGATGCCATGATCTTTGTTTTCTGAATGTTGAGCTTCAAGCCAACCTTTTCACTCTCCTCTTTCACTTTCATCAAGAGGCTTTTGAGTTCCTCTTCACTTTCTGCCGTAAGGGTGGTCAAAATGTAGACAATATCATTTCCTCTTAATTTAGCCAAGACAGAATTGACTTTTTAAAGAGCTGTTTTTACAGAGAAATCAAGGGAAAACAGTAAGAAAAAGAACTTTAAACCAATGTTTTTATATCCTTATTTAACTACAGCCTGGCAATAGCCAATAGAGAATAGTATAGACCTTTTTTTTAAAAAAAAAAATTCCCCCCCCTCCTCACCATCCTGTGCAAAACTCTTGAATTTATTTTATTTTTATCTTGTTTCTTCTGGCCACAAGGAGCAAGAACCCTGGTTTTGTTCGTATCCAGGTTGATGTACCAGATTAAATATTTGAAGGATTGGCCCTACTGAAGAAGTAAATCACTATACTGAAGTAAATGTGTATTATAACACAGATTTATAATTCTCAACAGAGCTTTTCTCCTTCTTCCTCTCTTGTAAGGGTAAAATAGCTTTCTTCCCCGCAATGGCAACCCACTCCAGTACTCTTGCCTAGAAAATCCCATGGATGGAGGAGCCTGGTAGGCTGCAGTCCATGGGGTCGCTAAGGGTCAGACACGACTGAGCGACTTCACTTTCACTTTTCACTTTCACTTTTCACTTTCACACATTGGAGAAGGAAATGGCAACCCACTCCAGTGTTCTTGCCTGGAGAATCCCAGGGACGGGGGACCCTGGTGGGCTTCTGTCTATGGGGTCACACAGAGTCGGACACGACTGAAGTGACGCAGCAGCAGCAAGCACTTCCTAATCTGCCTTTTCTAACCTTAGCCATGACTGCTTCTTGCCTTGATTATGTTATCAGCTCTAATTGGCCTTCCTTCCTCTGCTTTCAACTTGCTCTTATTCTCTCCTCACTGCCTCAGATGCCCCACCCCCTTCTCTGTGTGGTACCTAGTGTATTTCTAAAGGGTAAATCAGATGGTGCCATATTTAACTACCTCAGAACTGCCAGGATCTCTCCTTTACACTTAACAAGAAGTCCAAACTCCTTACTGTGACCCAGAAGTCCTTATATGATCTGGCCCCAGGTCACCTCACTAAACTCATTTCCCACCACTTTCTCCCCCGTTCAGTTTGCCCCATCCATACCAGCTGCCTTTCTTTCTTTCGTTTGAACACACCATTGACTCGTGCTTCCTTCTATCTGGGAGGTTTTTCCCCTATATCCTCGTAAGGCTTGACTCTGATCTTTCAGATCACAGTTCAGACATTACCTACTTCAGTGTCATTGCATAAACACCTTAGTCAGGGTACTTTTTGTTACCTTGTTTTGTTTTCTTCACAATACTAACTGGTTTCAAGATTAAAATATTTATTACATATTCTCCCTCTACTTCTTGCCAGAGAAAGTAAAGAAAAATTTTGTCTACCTGTTCACTGGTTTCACTAGCAGCTAGAAAAGTGCCCAGCACAGACTAGTCACCCAATAAATGGTTGTTAAAATTATGGTTATTGGGGGGGTAAAGGAGGAAAGGGATAAATTGCAAGATTGGGATTGATACATGCACACTACTATATATAAAATAGATTACTAATAAGGACCTAGCCATATAGCACAGGGAACTCTAGTCAGTACTCTGTAATATATGGGGAATATGTGGAGAAAAAAATCTAAAAAAATGTGAGTGTGTGTGTGTATATGTGTATATATATGTGTGTATGGATAGCAGATTCACTTTGGTATACACTTGAAACTAATACAACATTATAAATCAACTATACCCCAGTAAAAATTAGATAACACCGGGTGGCGCAGGGCAGGCCAGCCTAAGCCAAGCCATCACTATGATCCCACCAGGGTAGCTCTGTGTCCTCTCCCTGTATGTGTGGTAGGGGTTTATGTGGGATAGGTCTGCCTCAAGTAAGAGCAGACTGATGATAAGTCTGGTGGGCCGATTATGTCCACACCCCAGTTCAAGCTGGCTGGGTGGGATGTAGAGAGCCCAGGCAGTGCCCTTCTACCTGAGGTTTATCCCAAGCCCTTCAGATGTATGTCTTACTTCCTGGGTGCATATCTGAGCAGACACGGGTCTGTACCTGACCTGAGAGCAGAAGGTCAAGTGGACAGAAGAAGCAGTGATATAATGGCCTGGCAGGGCTCTGATGTCTCCGAGCAGGGCCAGCTGCTACACTGTCATTGCAAAGCCCCAGCCAGAGATCCATGAGGAGCTGCTTGGTGGGGACACCCAATCCATCTGCCCAAGTAAGGGGCCCATGCACTATACTGCCACCGAGGGCCAGCACAGTCTCCTGTTGAATGTGGCCACTGAGGGTTTCCCAGAATCAGGGCCCGGAGGTGAACAGGAAAGGCCTTGGGCCAGGACACCACCCAGGCGACAGGAAAGGCCTTGGGCCAGGACACCACCCAGGCTACTCCCCATGGTCCTGTCCTGGGCTCACAGAGAGCATAACACATCTGCCCCCACGTGGAACACTGTGTCAGCCTTCCCCTGAGTCAGCTGGAGGGCCTGGAGACCACTGAGGCAGAGTCTGAAACTCTGGCAGGAGACCCACTGGGCAGACGATTTCCCATTCGGGCAGGGAAAACCCAGCTGCTCCTGCAGGAGACCCAGAGCCAGGTGAGAATTCACCACCCCTGGGGGCAAAACAGGCTCTTCAACCACCATCGCTGTCAGCTCCTGATCTACACCATGAACTGGCTACCCCACCCAAAATTGACTTTCCTTCCTCAATCTTTGTGTTTGGTGTGTTGTAGTTTTATCTTTTTCTTCCCCATTATTTACAGCATTCTGTTCTTTATGTTTTAAGTGTAAAGCAATAAAATTTAAACATTTTCTGTTTTTTGTTTTTTTTTTTAGGGTTGTTGATTGATTGATAACTGAAGTTCCAGCCTTAGTAAAAATTCTTGTCCTGTCCCTTTTAGGCTATAGCCTGAACCCAAGCACAACTGTTGCCCACTTTATTCTTATATTCATTCATTCATCATCTTAATCATTATATCCCTCCCTCACTCCACCCCCCCACCCAGGGTTTCAATACCAGTCTTTCCTTGGAGCCCTTCTGAAGACCAAACAGAATCCTTAAATGTCATCTGCATCTTTCTAGTCGTCAATGTTATTCTCTTTATCTAGTCCTTGCACCCGCAATTCCAAATGTTGTCCTATATCTGGAACATTTTCTTTTCTCTACTTAACATATACCTTTCCTTGTGATTAAAGCAGGGTTTACATGCAGACTGAAAACATCTGTCATCTTACCATTAAGTTCACCCAGTCTGTGCTGTATCTTCCAGCATAGACACAGTGCAAGTAGCAAAGTCAGCACACTTAATGTTGCTGAGGCGGTGGTTAGGCTAGTTGGTATCTACAAGTGTGTATTTCTCCTTCCTGGCCCAGGCAGAAGCTTCAGAGAAATTCATGGTAATTTTGAAAGTGATGCTTTAATACATTTTCAGGGAAGGAAATGTTAGCCCTTGGCCTTTGAGGACTAAGCTGAGAACAGTCATATAAATACTTAAGTCCTTTCATTTTGTGTGCTTGTCACCTGACAGCTTCTTTCTTTCTTTCTTTTGGAGATAACTGTTCATTGTAAACAGAATAGCAGAACAGGAGATGTGCAGGGTTGGCAGAAAGTTAGTGTTACCATTAAACTGAGATTGTTTGTCAGCTTTCCTAGACATTTGAACAGTAGTGGTTGAGTCATCAGGCTTTTGCTGGGAAAGTCAAATCAATTCTATTGCCACAAGTAACCATTACCCTCTCTCCCACTCTAATATACAACCTTTTGATTTTTTAATAATTGAACTTTTTCACTGTACCCTTGTGGATTTTCTGAGGTTCCCAAATTGAAATTTTGCTGCATTTACTTTAGGCGTTAGTAGAAAAATCTGTAAGGGAGAGTGATAGAGAGAGGAGGCTTGATAACAAAGGCCTTTATCTCCAGAATTCTCTACAAATATAATACCTTCGTTATGAATTAAGTTAATATTACAATGGCATTTATCCTTAGGAATACCCTATATTTAGAAGTTTTAAAAGTCTATTTTCATTTTAAATAATCAGTTTGATGAATTTTGGTGAATGTATACGCCTGTGTAACAGTCAATCTATAGAACATTTTCATTCCATCCAAAACTTTACTGGTGCCCTTACCCAGTCAATCCCATCCCCACATCCAGTCCCAAGCAACCACTGTTCTGTTTTTATCATTATAAATAGGTTTGTTATTCCTAGAGTTTCATATAAGTAGAATTATAAAGTATATATACTCTTTTTGTGTCTGATTTCTTTCATTCAGCATGTTTTTGAGATACATCCTTGTCATTTGGTATATCTGTAGTTTGCTCCTTTTATCGTTGAGTACTATTCCTTTGTCCCCTTCGTGGATCACAACCTTGTCCTGACAAAGGTGTTTGCATAACTCAGTGAAACTATGAGCCACGCCATGCAGGGACACCCGAGACTGGTGGGTTACAGTGAAGAGTTCTGGCAAAACATGGTCCCCTGGAGGAGGAAATGGCAATCCCACTCCAGTGTTCTTGCCTGGAGAACCCCATGGGTAGCACAAAAAAACAAAAAGATATGACACCAGAAGATAAGCCCCCCAGAAAAGGTGTCCATTATGTTACTGAGGAAAAGCAGAGGGCAATTATTAATAGCTCCAGAAAGAATGAAGTGGCTGGATGAAAACGGGAATGATGCTCAGTTGTAGATGTATCTGGTGGTAAAAGTAAAGTCTGATGCTGTCAAGAGCTATATTGCAAAGGAACCTGGAATGTTAGGTCCGTGAATCAGGTAAATTGGTTGTGGTCAAGCAGGAGATGGCAAGATTGAACACTGACATCTTTAGGAATCAGTGAACTATAATGAAAGCTGAGCGCCAAAGAATTGATGCTTTTGAACTGTGGTTTTGGAGAAGACTCTTGAGAGTCCCTTGGACTGCAAGGAGACCCAAACTAGTCAATCCTAAAGGAAATCAGTCCTGAATATTAATTGAAAGGATTGATGCTGAAGCTTCAATACTTTGGCCACCTGATGCAAGGAACTGACTCATTAGAAAAGACCCTGATGCTGGGAAAGATTGAAGGCAGGAGGGGAAGGGGACAACAGAGGATAAGATGGTTGAATGACATCACCGACTTAATGGACATGGGTTTGAGCAAGCTCTGGGAGTTGGTGACAGACAGGGAAGCCTGGCGTGCTGCAGTCCATGGGTTGGACACGACTGAGCAACTGAACTGAATTGAACTGAACTATAATGGATGGGAACGGGCAAATTTAATTCAGATGACCATTATATCTATTACTGTGGGCAAGAATCTCTTAGAAGAAATGGAGTAACCCTCATAGTCAACAAAAGAGTCTGAAATGCAGTACTTGGGTGCAGCCACAAAAACGACAGCATGATCTGAGTTGTTTCCAAGGCAAACCATTCAGCGTTATAGTAATCCTCAACTCTATATCCCAACCACTGATGCTGAAGAAACTGAAGCTGATTCTATGAAGACGTAGAACACTGTCTAGAACTAACGCCAAAAAAAAAAAAAAGATGTTTTTTTGATCCCAGGGGATTGGAATGCAAAAGTAGGAAGTCAAGAGATACCCAGAGTAACAGGCAAGTTAGGCCTTGGAGTACAAAGTGAAGCAGGGCAAAGGCCAACAGAGTTTTGTTAAGAGAACATACTGGTTAGAGCAAATACCCTTTTCCAACAACACAAGAGATGACTCTACACATGGACATCAGTAGAGTCAATACCAAAATCAGAGTCAGTACCAAAATCAGAATGATTATATTCTTTGTGGCTGAAGATGGAGAAGCTCTGTACAGTCAGCAAAAACAGTACCTGGAGCTGACTGTGACTCAGACCATGAGCTCCTTACTGCAGGATTCAGGCTTAAATTGAAGGAAGTGGGGAAAACCACTAAACCTTTCAGGTATGACCTAAATTAAATCCTTTATGATTATACAGTGGAGGTGACGAATAGATTCATGGGATTAGATGTGGTAGACAGAGTGCCTGAAGAACTGTGGATGAAGGTTCATAAGATTGTACAGGAGGCAGTGACCAAAACTATCCCAGACAAAAAGAAGTGCAAGAAAGCAAAGTGGTTGTCTCAGGAGGCTTTACAAATAGCTGAGAAAAGTAGAGAAGCAAAAGGCAAGGGAGAAAGAGAAAGATACACCTAACTGAATGCAGAGTTCCAGAGAGTAGCAGGGAGAGATAAGAAGGACTTCTTAAATGAATGCAAAGAAATAGAGGAAAACAGTAGAATAGGAAAGACTATAGATCTCTTCGAGAAAATTGGAGGTATCAAGGGAACATTTCATGCAAGGATGGGCATGATAAAGATAGAATTGGTAAGGACCTAACAGAAGCAGAAGACATTAAGAAGAGGTGGCAAGAATACACAGAAGAACTATACAGAAAAGGTCTTAATGGCCCAGATAACCATGATTGTGTGGTCACTTACCTAGAACTGGACATTCTGGATTATGAAGTCAAGTGGGCTGTGGGAAACATTACTATGAGCAAAGCTAGTGGAGGTGACAGAATTCCAGCTGAGCTATTTAAGATCCTAAAAGATGATGCTGTTGAAGTGTTGTACTTAATATGTCAACAACTTTGGAAAACTCAGCAGTGGCCACAGGACTGGAAAAGGTCAGTTTTCATTCCAGTCCCAAAGAAGGGCATATTCAGAGAATGTTCAAACTACCACACAGTTGCTCTCATTTCACATGCTAGCAATGTCACGCTGAAAATTCTTCAAGCTAGGCTTCAATAGTATGTGAACTGAGAACTTCCAGATATTCAAGCTGGATTTAGAAAAGGCAGAGGAACCAGAGATCAAATTTCCAACATTTGTTGGATCATAGAAAAAAGCAAGGGAATTCCAAAAAAACATCTGCTTCATTTACTATGCTAAAGCCTTTGACTGTGTGGATCACAACAAACTGTGGAAAATTCTTAAAGAGATGGGGATACCAGACCACCTTACCTGCCTTCTGAGAAACCTGTATGCAGGTCAAGAAACAAGAGTTAGAACCACTCTTTGCCACATCAATTGTGAGAATGAAGACCATTCTCAGCATTCAGACTGTCGACATCCCAGAAAATGTCAACATTACCTTGAAGGGATGGACAGTTATTGTGAAGGGCCCCAGAGGCACCCTGCAGAGGGACTTCAATCACATCAGTGTAGAACTCAGTCTCCTTGGAAAGAAAAAGAAGAGGCTCCATGTTGACAAACGGTGGGGAAACAGAAAAGAACTGGCCACTGTTCGCACAATCTGTAGTCATATACAGAACATGATCAAGGGTGTTACACTGGGCTTCTGTTACAAGATGAGGTCAGTGTATGCCCACTTCCCCATCGACGTTGTTATTCAGGAGAATGGTCCTCTTTTTGAAATCCAAAATTTGGGGGGTGAAAAATATATATGCAGGGTTCGAATGAGGCCAAGGGTTGCCTATTCAGTATCTCAAGCCCAGAAAGATGGGTTGATTCTTGAAGGAAATGACATTGAAGTTGTGTCAAATTCATCTGCTTTGATTCAACAAGCCACCACAGTTAAAAGCAAGGATATCAGCAAGTTTTTTGGGTGGTATCTATGTTTCTGAAAAAGGAACAGTTCAGCAGGCTGATGAATAAGATCTCAGTGATCCTGCTGCAGAAACCACAAGATGGCAGATGGTTCTGTGGACTCAGTTGTGATATTTTAAAGAGGCAATAAAAACTCTTGATTTGGGGAAAAAAAAAAAAAGAACCAGACATGGAACAACTGACTGGTTCCAAATTGGGAAAAGAGGACATCAAGGCTGTATATTGTCACCCTGTTTATTTAACTTATATGCAGAGTACATCATGCGAAATGCCAGGCTGGATGAAGCTCAAACTAGGATCAAGATTGATGGGAGAAATAGCAATAACTTCAGATATGCAGATGACACCACCCTAATGGCAGAAAGCGAAGAGGACCTAAAGAGCCTCTTGAAGGTGAAAAAGGAGAGTGAAAAAGCAGGCTTAAAACTCAGCATTCAGAAAACTGGCATCCAGTCCCATCACTTTCTGGCAAATAGATGGGAAAACAATGGAAATAGTGACAGACGTTTAATTTCTTGGACTTCAAAATCACTGCAGACAGTGACTGCAACTATGAAATTAAAAGACGCTTGCTTCTTGGAAGAAAAGCTGTGAGAAACCTAGACAGTGTATTAAAAAGCAGAGTCATTACTTTGCTGACAAAGGTCCATATCGTGAAAGTTACGGTTTTTCCAGCAGTCATGTACAGATGTGAGAGTTGGTCCATAAAGAAGGCAGAACAGTGAAGAATTGATGCTTTTAAACTGTGGTGTTGAAGAATGGCAAGGAAATCAAACTACTCAGTCCTAAAGGAATCAACCCTGAATATTCATTGGAAGGACCGATGCTGAAGCTGATGCAAAGAGCTGACTCATTGGAAAAGACCCGGATGCTGGACTCAGTTGAAGGCAGGAGGAGAAGGGGACTACAGAGGATGAGATGGTTGGATGGCATCACTGATTCAATGGACATGAGTTTGAGCCAACTCCAGGAGATAGTGAAGGACAGGGAAGCTTGGCGTGCTCCAGTTCATGGGGTTGCAAAGATTTGGACACAACTGAGCAACTGAACAACAGCAACAAGTATGTTGTTCAGATTTATTCCTGAGAATTACATGTTTTTTAATGCTACTGTAAATTGTATGGGCAGTTTTTTAAAACATATATTTTAATGAAATGAGTATAGTGGCTACCCTTAAAGGGGCTAGTGACTTGAAAAAAGGAGCACAAGGCAGAGTTTGTGACCATGGCACTAGTTACACAGTATGCTTACCTTGTGGAAATTTATCAAGCTATACACTTAAGATTATGTACTTTTACGTATATTATATATTATACTTCATTGAAAATTAAAATAGAGAAGATATACTACCCAGTGAAATAGAATGATATATTTTCACAAAAGAGAAAGCATAACTCCAACAGTGTCATAAATTCATGAAGAGTGTCGATTTACTGAGCACTTTACTCTGTGCCATGTGGTGAGCTAAGCGTGCTTTTCCTAGATTATTTTGATGTTCACAAAATCCCAATTAAATAGATTCTGTAATTAGCCCCATTTTACAGATGAGTGAAACAGAGACTTAGAGAAAAATCAAGTTATTATTCTATGTCACATAACTGGAAAATTGAGGAGCTAAAATTTGAAGCCAGGTCTTTCTACTCTAAGGCCAGTGCTCTTAAAACAATGTGGTATGGTGTAGTGGTAAAGGGTAACTCGTTTGAAGTGATGATGGATCTAAGGTATATGTCCTTCTGCCTGCAGTGAAATACTCTGTTTTGAGGGGCGGTGACTAGGTATTACCAGCAGACAGTTGGCAAATACATGAACTCTCGGGTTATGCTTCATTTCTAATAGTGTTTTAACTCCCATTTATGATGGAATCATTGAAAGTATAAGAAAGTCTTGACTGAACTTTAACTCCTGCAATAGGATAATCAGTTTGTGAAATCCTTCGGCACTTTTGTCTGTTAATAATCTAATAGCCACTGATCAAAGCATGAATCCCATTATTTTAGTAATATCTGGTTTGTTTACAGTAGAAACAGAACACTTTTGTTACCTTTCTGATTATTGTTCTCTGTGACTGACGTTTCTGGTCTTTATCCAGGATACAATACCCTGGCATCCAACGTCAGTCTATTTCTTCCTTTAAAAGACATACAAAAGATGATGAGAAGTTTTGGTTGTTGGGATGAGAAGTGGTGTTTGGTCAAGCTTGCAAGTTCAGTTCAGTTCAGTCGCTCAGTCGTGTCCGACTCTCCGTGACCCCATGAATCACAGCACACCAGGCCTCCCTGTCCATCACCAACTCCCGGAGTTCATTCAGACTCATGTCCACAGAGTCGGTGATGCCATCCAGCCATCTCATTCTCTGTCGTCCACATCTCCTCCTGCCCCCAATCCCTCCCAGCATCAGAGTCTTTTCCAGTGAGTCTACTAGTCGCATGAGGTGGCCAAAGTATTGCAGCTTCAGCTTTAGCATCAGTCCTTCCAATGCAAACCCACCTATTTATTAGTTTTCAAACTCTTACTCCATATTTCACAAGTTTTCCTTTTCTGAGATGCAAACGAATAGCCTACACAAAACAGCCCAGAAGTCCCCCAATGCCTGTGTCCAACAAGGTTCTTATTAATCATTTTTGGTCTTATATCATAGATAAAAATGGTACTTATGCTAGAAAACATCCAGCTCTGTGTACACCAGGGCTTGCTGTTCATAGTTTCTGTTCCTTCTGTGTAAATAGAATGGCTCATGCCATTCCTTTTTAAAATATATATATATTTTTTCTATATATTTGGCTGTGCTGGGCCTTAGTTGTGGCTCTCAAAGATCTTCAATCTCTGTTGCAGTGTATAGCATCTTTAGTTGCAGCATGGGAACTCTTAGTTGCAACATGTTGTATCTAGTTCCCTGACCAGGGATCGAACCTAGGCCCCTTGCATTGGAAATGTGGAGTCTTAACCTCTTAACCACCAGGGAAATCCTGCTAATGCCATTCTTGAAAATATACTTTCAGCTGAACTATCACAACATTGTTAATTGGCTGTATCCTAATTTTAAAAAAAGTTTTTTAAAAAATAAATTTTAAAATAAAACAGATGCTATGGGAGATGTTTATTTAAGCACAGACAGACAGCTTCTAGAATCTGTGGTGGTTCTTGTGGTTTATTAAAATGTATCAGTAATATAATCTAGACCCCCCAAAAAAGGAAATATATTTTCAGCTATGTATTGGGAATCATATGTAAAGAGGCCTATGTGTAGGAGTTAGCCTGTCGAAATTAAACCAAGTCCCTGCCTTTAATAGCAGAAGTTGATTATCCAAATTTGGTACAGTTTGATGGCACATTCAGTATGGCAAGAACTCCATAGTAACTCAGGTCTTCTTGCTGCATTGGGATTTCTTCAGACAAATATGCCAGAAATCCATCAAGTTAGTTTGAAAAGTATAAGTACCTAGCTGTACCTGCCACTTTGTGGTTATCCTCTAAAGAAAATCAACTTTCTTTAGCAAAATTTTCACTTGATTTCTGAAGCTTCTCCTAGTGTTCCCCAGCTTCAAACTTGAATATAATCTTTGTCTCTCCCCCCCACCTCATACCCTATATATCCAGTTGATCAGCAAATTCACTTGACTCTGCCTTCAAAATATACAGTGAATCCCAATTATTTCTCACCACATCTATAGCTATCACATAGTCCAAGAGACTGTTGTCTCTTCCGTGGACTACTGTGAAGTAGCCAGGTAATTAATTAGTCTCCTTATTTCTATTCATGTCCTCTACAGCCTGTTCTCCACATAGTAGTGATCCTTTTAAAAAGTTTCAGATCATGTAATGCTCAGGCTTCTAGGTGCTTCTCCATGTGATCTCTTCCTGCATAGCTTCTCATCCTCTCCAGGAGAGTAGCCTCAGTTTTTTACATAGTGGCTCAAGGGTCTAAGGGCAGAGTAAGCAGAAGTTGCCTAAGCCCAGAAGTCCCAGAATGTTACTTTCTCCACATTCTTTTAGTCAAAGCCCAGATTCAAAGGCTGGGACAAAATACTTCTTGATGGGAGGAGAAACAGAATTCATGTTCAGGGAGGAATGGAATCCTTTGTGACCAAATTGTTACATTGTGGTTTTTTAAATTGCTACATAACAAATTACCACAAACTTAACAATTTAAAATAATACCTGTTCATTAGCTCACTGTTCTCTAGGTCAGAAATCTGATAGAGCTAGAGTGGGTTCTCTGCTCCGAGTATCACAAGGCTGAAATCAGTGGGTTGGTCTGAGCTGAGTTCTCATTTAGGGAAAGAAATCTCAGCTTGTTGTTGGCAAATTCAGCTCCTTGCCTTTGTAGGCTTGAAGTCACCATTTTCTTATTGGCTATCTGCTGGGAGATGCTCTCAGCCCCTAAGGCTGATCGAATTCCCCTTTTCTTCTGCAACCAATTGGAAAAAAAACTCTGCTTTTAAAGGACTCATGTCATTATATCACACCCACTGGAGTAATCTCCCTCTTCCGTCTGTTCGTTCCATTCCATCGCTCAGTCTATCCGACTCTTTGCGACACCGTGGACTGTAGCCTACCAGGCTTCTCCATCCATGGGATTCTCCAGGCAAGAATACCGGAGTGGGTTACCGTTTCCTTCTCCAGGGGATCTTCCCAACCCAGGGATCGAACCCGGGTCTCCCTCATTGGAGGCAGACGCTTTAACCTCTGAGCCACCTGGGAAGCCCATCTCCCTCTTAAGGTCCTGATTTGGGACCTTAATTAAGTCACAGCAGTGCCTACATGTTGGTTTGAATAACAGAGAATTTCTTTGCCTGTCAAAATGGCACTTTTTCTATCCCTTTATACTGTGTTATTTTTCTTCGGTATTTGTATGGTAATATTTTTAGCTTGCTGTACCTACTATAATGTGAGTTACTGGTGGTAGAAACTATGTTATTTTTGTTAAGTGTTGTATTCCTAGCACCTGGTACAGTGTTTAGAACATTATAGATGCTCAACTAATATTTATTGAATGAGCCATTTAATATTAAAAGACTTTATGGCATATAATTTTGATGATGAGGATTTGGGAGGAGTGGGGAGAAGAAAAGGGTATATTGAGCATTGATGTTATTTAAGCTTTATCTCTAAAAGTACCGGGGTCTCAAATTATTCATTGGCTTTTCTTTGCATGGAGGATTTCTTACTTAACTATTAAAAAATAAGTTGTGAGTAAGTAATTGTATAAATGCACAGTAACGGGTATATACAATAAAAAGCAAATTAACTTTTTTGCTTGCTAGTTATAACATGCTTTCATTGGCTTTCTTCTATATATCTCCAAATAATGTTTTTCTATGAACTTTGGGAAATGGATGCCTTGTCATCCGACAGTATTCCTGATTTACCAATTTACTGTGGTTATTTCTGTGGCTTTTTCCATATAATTGCTGTTTGCAAACATCCAGTTACTAATAAAATAAGAGTGAGCTCCATCAAACAGACATACATAACATAGCATGCCAGACTGGAAAATCATGTAATTTCCCTTATTTCAATACTGACTGTTATATGTTTCTTTCAATCCACCTCTTCTGCAGACAAAACTTGCCAATGGCACTTCCAGTATGATTGTGCCCAAGCAACGGAAACTCTCGGCAAGCTATGAGAAGGAAAAGGAACTGTGTGTCAAATATTTTGAGCAGTGGTCAGAGTCCGATCAAGTGGAATTTGTGGAACATCTTATATCCCAAATGTGTCATTACCAACATGGGCACATAAACTCATATCTTAAACCTATGTTGCAGAGGGATTTCATAACTGCTCTGCCAGGTATGTGTACAGGTGTTTGTAAGGCATTAATTTGCCTGAAAGATATGTTACACTAGTAATCACACTGAATCTTCAGTTCTGTTTCTCTTTAAAAAATCTCTGTTGGCTTGATTTTTATGAACTGTTTTAATCATACCTTCTGGGGATATAAGTACAAAAAAATCCAACTCTAGAGATTCCTTTTCCCCTCTCTTCTCCCTGTGTCTATTCACCCTATTTTTACTCACATGTAGGTTTAAATATCTTTCCTGAGGTGTTATCTGGTTTGAGATGCGTCTTTTATAGTGTCTTAGTTTTAAGGTATGTTAACATATTTGAATTACTTTGGGAATTTATCAACAGAATATTTACTTTGTATGAATGAATAAGAAGCATTTTTTATTGAATATTTTAGAAAGAAGTGTATCTCAGGAGCCTTGTTGTGATATTAAGTATGTAAATTCCAGGCTTTATAATCTCACTGCTCAGTAACTAAATAGCTGGTATAAAATATTGTATATTTTTTATTGTATGTTTTTTAAAATGTATTTGTGCATACGTACACACACACACACACACACACACACTTTTGAGAGTGCTGTGGTTGTTTCACTGAATGCTTAATGGTGATCTGGGATACTCCATAGGCATCAGTATTTGGGGAAAATGATGTATCAGGAAAATACAAGGTTCTCACCCATGTTAAAAGTCTGTTTTTTTTTTAAAGTAGTACAAAAATGAGTGAATTTCTAAAATATAGTCTTTTTTTTTTTCAGTTGTTTCCTGATTGTAGCACTTACAGAAAATTTAGAAAAGTCAAAAATGTTTAAAATGTAAAAACATTTTCCAGAACCCTGCCATTCAGAGAGAACTACTAGTGTGTTCTTAATATTTTTCCTAGGTGTATATATTTCCTTCAAGTGTTTGCAATATTTTTTTTCTTACTATATTCTCTTAATGTGTTTTCCTAAATGTTGGTTCTTTTAAAAAAAATTTTATAGTGTTGTGTATTATTTATGATGGTTGAAACACATATTATTTAAACCCTTTATTGAGCAGTTCAGTTCAGTCACTCAGTTGTGTCTGACTCTTTGCAACCCCATATACCACAGCAGGCCAGGCCTCCCTGTCCATCACCAACTCCCGGAGTCCACCCAAACCCATGTCCATTGAGTCAGTGATGCCATCCAGCCATCTCATCCTCTGTCATCCCCTTCTCCTTCTGCCCTCAATCCTTCCCAGCATCAGGGTCTTTTCCAGTGAGTTAGCTCTTCGCATCAGGTGGCCAAAGTATTGGAGTTTCAGCTTCAACATCAGTCCTTCCAATGAACACCCAGGACGGATCTCCTTTAGGATGGACTGGTTGGATCTCCTTGCCGTCCAAGGGACTCTCAGGAGTCTTCTCCAACACCACAGTTCAAAAGCATCAATTCTTCAGCGCTCAGCTTTCTTTATAGTCCAACTCTCACATCCATACATGACCACTGGAAAAACCACAGCCTTGACTAGACGGACCTTTGTTGGCAAAGTAACATCTCTACTTTTTAATATGCTGTCTAGGTTGGTCATAACTTTCCTTCCAAGGAGTAAGCATCTTTTCATTTCATGGCTGCAGTCAGCATCTGCAGTGATTTTGGAGCCCCAAAAAATGAAGTCAGCCACTGTTTCCACTGTTTCCCCATCTATTTGCCATGAAGTGATGGGACCGGATGCCATCATCTTAATTTTCTGAATGTTGAACTTTAAGCCAACTTTTTCACTCTCCTCTTTCACTTTCATCAAGAGGCTTTTTAGTTCTTCTTCACTTTCTGCCATAAGGGTGGTGTCATCTTCATATCTGAGGTTATTGATATTTCTCCCGGCAATCTTGATTCCAGCTTGTGCTTCCTCCAGCCCAGCATTTCTCATGATGTACTCTGCATGTAAGTTAAATAAGCAGGATGACAATATACAACCTTGACATACTCCTTTTCCTATTTGGAACCAGTCTGTTGTTCCATGTCCAGTTCTAACTGTTGCTTCCTGACCTGCATAGAGATTTCTCAAGAGGTAGGTCAGGGGGTCTGGTATTCCCATCTCTTTCAGAATTTTCCACAGTTTATTGTGATCCACACAGTCAAAGGCTTTGGCATAGTCAATAAAGCAGAAATAGATGTTTTTCTGGAACTCTCTTGCTTTTTCGATGATCCAGCGGATGTTGGCAATTTGATCTCTGGTGCCTCTGCCTTTTCTAAAACCTGCTTGAACATCTGGAAGTTCACGGTTCATGTATTGCTGAAACCTGGCTCGGAGAATTTTGAGCATTACTTGACTAGCGTGTGAGATGAGTGCAATTGTGTGGTAGTTTGAGACTTCTTTGGCATTGCCTTTCTTTGGGATTGGAATGAAGACTGACCTTTTCCAGTCCAGTGGCCACTGCTGAGTTTTCCAAATTTGCTGGCATATTGAGTGCAGCACTTTCACAGCATCATCTTTCAGGATTTGGAATAGCTCAACTGGAATTCCCTCACCTCCACTAGCTTTGTTCATAGTGATGCTTCCTAAGGCCCACTTGACTTCACATCCCAAGATGTCTGGCTCTAGGTGAGTGATCACACCATTGTGATTATCCGAGTCGTGAAGATCTTTTTTGTACAGTTCTTCTGTGTATTCTTGCCACCTCTTCTTAATATCTTTTGCTTCTGTTAAGTCCCTACCATTTATGTCCTTTATGGAGCCCATCTTTGCATAAAATGTTCCCTTGGTATCGCTAATTTTCTTGAAGAGATCTCTTGTTTTTCCTATTCTGTTGTTTTCCTCTATTTCTTTGCATTGATCGCTGAGGAAGGCTTTCTTATCTCCCCTTGCTATTCTTTGGAACTCTGCATTCAAATGGGTATATCTTTTCTCCTTTGCTTTTTGCTTCCCTTCTTTTCACAGCTATTTGTAAGACTTCCTCAGACAATCATTTTGCTTTTTTGCATTTCTTTTTCTTGAGAATGGTCTTGATCCCTGTCTTGTATACCATGTCATGAATCTCCGTCCATAGTTCATCAGGCACTCTATCAGATCTAGTCCCTTAAATCTTATTTCTCACTTCCACTGTATAAGGGATTTGATTTAGATCATACCTGAATGGTCTCGTGGTTTTCTCCACTTTTTTCAATTTCAGTCTGAATTTGGCAGTAAGGAGTTCATGATCTGAGCCATAGTCAGCTTCTGGTCTTGTTTTTGCTGACTGTATAGAGCTTCTCCATCTTTGGCTGCAAAGAGTATAATCAATCTGATTTCGGAGCATTTAGGTAGTTTGAAATGTTTTTTCCATTATAAACTAGGCTGTGGTGGTATTCTTGCCTAGAGAATCCCAGGAACAGAAGAGCCTGATGGGCTGCTGTCTATGGGGTCTCACAGAGTCAGACATGACTAAAGCAACTTAGCAGCAGCAGCAGCAATAGTGGACATTCTTATTCATCTTTTGGGCATCCTAGAAAAAAAAATACCAGAAGTGGGATTCCTATATTAAAGAATTATGTACATTTTTAAGACTTCTAATACATGTGCTAAACTGCCCTGTAAGAAAAATATACCAACTTAAACCCTCCCTCAAACTGCATTTTACCACTTTGTTTAATCTTTGCCAATTATATCTTTTAAAAAATTTGTTTTTCCAAAATTGGGATTTAAATTGCCCTTTAAAACAAAAGAAATGTCTATTTATATCTTTGAAATAAACATTTTCAAGCTGAATTTGTACTTACATCTTTTGTTAAATAGAATAGATTTCTGCCCATTCTTCACTCATTGGATTTTATTTTAGCCATAGGCAAGCAGTTTTCTTTGTGCAATCTGTGTGTACCTCATTATTGTGCTCTCCCCAATCACTGAGACACGTTACAATCTCTAGCATATACCACTGAGAATTGAACAGGACATGATTAGACTTGTGTATTCTTTGCCTAATACTGATCTCTGATGTATATCTGCTGACCACTTTATAAGATACTAAATCATCAGTCTAATGCTTTATGGCCACTTTAACTTATGAACCTACACCATCTGGCTACATTTAGTAACCCAAACTACTTCAAAAAATGCCTGTAATCCATTAGTGTAATGGGTTTGTTTGGAGTGTTAGGTGAAATTACTTCCAAAGACTTATTATAGGGACATAGTAAAAGATCAGGAGCAATTTGATGCTAGCCACTAAAAACACAGGAATGCATTTTGGAAACTTCTGATAGTATAGAAAGTTCAATATAAAGATGGAGAAGTTGAACCATTACTGTATTTTGTATGATGAACTAATTATTGTATCTTTAATTGGCTTATAGTCATGTTTCTTTAATAAGAATTAGGTGATAAATGCCTCTGCTTGTGCTTAAATATGAACATGTGATGCCAGCCAAACAAGATCCATTTAATACTTTCTTTTCCAAATCTGTTGAAGAATGTGACTGACATCCATATAATTTTTATAATTAAAATAATGTTTAAGCACATTTAGATTGTTGCTAATGGCGTCCAAATATATCTTTGTATGATTCAGGGGAAAGAAACAAAATGAAATGTGATATTATCTCTCTTGCTTGTTAAGTTTGTACCTAAGGTAATCAGAGTATCAAGGAATCTTTCTGCACTATTTAAGTCTTTAGTAAATCTCTGATATGTTACCTGTAAAGAGAAATGACTTTGAATATTTTTTGTCTCACTGTGAATTAGAACAGCAGCCAAAAGGTCTATTAATATGAACATCCTATTTTATGGGATCTTTTCCTCTGAGGCCCCAGTACAGATTTGGGTGATAGAGAATTTTAATTGGGAAGCCCACCCAGTTTACACAATCCAAGATATATTTCCCCTGTTTTTCTCTGTATATCCTACAAAAATAGTCTCTGAAATTCTAGGTTGTCTGTTGGTCTGGGATTTTTTTTTTTTTTTTTTGGGCCAACTGTCATTTAGGCTTTATAGCAGCAACTGTTCTCAAATATACTTTTTAAACATCTAAAATTAAACTCAAATATACCTCTCGGTCATTCCTCTTGGGATGTTCCTATAACAACCTATTTTTTTTTTTCTCTCCTTTCTGCATGCCCAGAATTCTGTAGTCCAGAACATTCTGACTTAGTGCCTCTCCCACAGTACATTTAAAGGATATTTCTTTTACTGAACAGCTTTGGAACTGCAGTAATAGAAACAGAATGAGAAATGGACCTAATATAAAGAATTGGGGTAGAGATGGGGGGGTCTGAATCACAGTTTGAGATGCCATCCGCAGAACATCCCCTAGTGCTGAAATCCATATAGATAGATGTGAATTGTTTTCTGGAATCCTTTTTATTTTTAATGTCTTGGGTTTGCTGGTTGTTAGTTTTCACTTCCTTATCTAAAGGAAGATGGAAAATACTGTTCATTTCTGTAACCTTATAGAAAAATTATTGACACTCATTTTAGCCAAGTCTGTTTGAAAAAGAAACTGGACCACACTAGGGACAGTGATGTGCCTTCTTAGTGGAATAAATGCTATTCCTGTTTAAAGGACTTTCTGTTAAAAAAAAAAATTCACCACCATCCATGTCTTTTTTTTTTTTCTTTGCCTCCTCTCCCCACCAAAAGCTCGGGGTTTAGATCACATTGCTGAGAACATCCTGTCATACTTGGATGCCAGATCACTATGTGCTGCTGAACTTGTGTGCAAAGAATGGTACCGAGTGACATCTGATGGCATGTTATGGAAGAAGCTCATTGAAAGAATGGTCAGGACAGATTCTCTGTGGAGAGGCCTGGCAGAACGAAGAGGGTGGTGAGCCTTTTAACATTCTTACTCTTTAGAGAGCTACAGGATCTGGCCTTTCACTCTCTGGAATACAGTATTATTGGGAACCAGCAGACTACTTATCTTTTGATACACTGATTTTGCTCTTTTATAGCAAAAAGTGTTAAATAGTTGTTCATGTACTTGGCAGTTTTTCTTCTGACCAGTCACTCATAAGTGATATAATAATGTGCTAATGCTGCTTTGCAAAAAACAATTAAAAAAAAACGACCAGCCCTCCTCTTTGACTATTTTCTTTTTCAGATTTTTTGCCTTTAGCCTTTGCCTGTGGTGTTCTATCATCTTTGTAATCAAAACTATTTTTATACCCAATTAGATTAAGAACTCAAGCCTTCAGAAAGAGAAGAAATTAGAATTTAGAATAAATCATTTTTTCTTTTTCAGACTCTTAAATTTTCTCAAGATTTTTTACTGCTTAATCCTGAATCCTATAAGACATTATGTAGTTACCAGCCTAAGAGCAACAGAATTCACCAGTTTTGTTCTTGTTCTTTTAATGTAATGGTACCATTTCATTAGAACTTCTGGAAGATGTCTTCTATATATAATTTTCTCTTGGATGATTATAATGTCATTATAAGAAAGTTGGGCGTGAATACATCATAAATAAAATAAAGGTGGTGACATATTAAATGTTTTAGTTGATACTGATGTACCAGCAGGCATGTGTATGCTCAGTGATATCCTGAGCAATTAATTTCATGAATCATTTATCTTGGATCATGAAGAGGTACAAAACAGTTAAGAATGGAGGATCAGCTTTTCTTAACAATTTTTCATAAAAGTATAGTTGACTCCCTTTTTTTGCATCTTTTAAACTCATTAATGTATAATAAATATAAGGACCTCCAAATATTATACCAAGTAATTCAAGAGATTCTGTCATTCTGGCTATTAGAAGGTCTTTAAAATTTCTCCCAAATTCAATTAAATTAGGAAGCAAATGCCAGGGAATTTTTGGCTATAAAAAATTGCATAAATGAAAATATATTTTTATTTCTCCTTCCCAAGTATGTTTCCCTTACTTTCACTTATTTCACTGTATGGAAGAATGGAAACTTTATCTTTGATAATGTATTTCATACTTTGGAAATAAACTATTGTATAATAAAGTAAAAAACTATATAGGTATATGGCATTCAAAGTCCATCATTTTCTTAAGCATGTCAGGACTAGCCTTAGAAATAGAAGAGGCAGTTGCTTACTTGGGAAAATTTTAGGGCAACTAGGAATATTCCTCTACCCTTCGGGGGGGAAAAAATGAAAAGAAAATCTTCTCCAAATAACTCCTGACCCAAAATTTCAGTGTAGAGATGAATTCTCATATTTTATAAAGGTTCTGTTCCCTATTAAAATGTACTTTGTTCGCATTTAGACTGTAAATGACAATAAACCTTTATCAGATGTTGGGACTTTACAGTCTCTTTTTGAAGGCAGGGAGAGTAAGAAGTAGATGGGCAAATCTTGACAGATATGTATGAAAATACCAAAGATAAAAGGCTCCAGAATTATGCTTAGGGTTAATTAAACCCTAAAAGAGGGTTTAAACCCTTAAAGAGGGTTAAAGATCTCTTATGTTAGTTACACAGAAGAAAAAAAAAGAAGATCATTGAACAGGTGGCTTCTTGGCCTTTTAAAAGGATATGTGACGGTATAGCTGAGAAATAATTTAGGATCAGTGGTAATTATCACTCTTTCTCCTCTCTCTTCAACCACAGAAACCCATTCCTGCTCTTTTGAGTATCCTTTAGAGTTCTGACTGTATTCCTTTGTCTTTGGCCATATATATCACCTTAGCTAGATATAGATCCCTGAGATTTCAAATATTTGTTCACCCCATGAAGACTGCCTCTATTATCCCCTTGACAGTATGTGGCTGCTTATGTTTACGTTTTGCCTTTCTTCCTGTGTTAGTAATTCTTCCTCACTTTAAAAAACAATAGTCTGTAATCACTTTTTCATTTTTCTCTTGTAAGTTGTCTTACTAAGCCTCCTTTGTCAATAAAGCCTTTCTGTTATACTGCCTCTCCCCAAATGCTGTCTTTGAAAACTTCTTCCGTTTCCTCCAACCAAAAGTAAATAAATACAGTTTTCTAAAAAAGCTTTTGAGTTTAATTTCCACTCTACAGTTTTATTTTATATCTAGATGAATTTGACAGTCTTCCCCTAGGACATGAATTCTTATTTTCTCTCTTGAATAATACTGAAGATGCCTTCTCCGCTTAGTAATGGTAACTCTTAAAAGTGTAATAAAAGGCCACTTGGGATAAGTCCATTTTCTTAATCAGCAGATCACATTTTATGATAACATTCTGAATTTAATATTTAGCATTTATCATGTCCTCACACTCTTAAAAGTACTAGGCATTTCACACAGAAGTGGTCCCTGTTGTCAGAGAGCTTCCATCGTGAAAGGTTTTGACTTATAAAATAGATATAGACTGAAAAAACAGTTTTCAACACTTAGCCATCCTTTTTGTAGCACCTTTAATTTGAAGAAATTCAGATGCTTTAGCATGGCATGGTAAATGCAGTGGGATAGAAAATGAGATCAGAGTTTACTTGATTTCTCTTTCCTTAGATTGTACAGATAGTTTCATTGTATATGAAAAAAATCCTGGGGTCCCTGTATGCAATTGCCAGAGGTTAAAAAGAGGATAAGAATGAGGAATGGTGAGCTTTGAGAGACAATATAGGAGTTAAGAGTGTGAACTCTGAAGTCAGACTTAGATTCAAATCCTAGGTCTTCTCACTAGCTGTGTGACCTTGAGCAAGTTGCTTAGCTTCCCTGACATTTTATTTCATCACCTTCCACATGAATATAGTTATTCTTAACCTCTTTAAAGGATGTCGACATTGAAACTACTGCCCAGGGATTGAACCTGGGCCCTTGGCAGTGGAAGCGCTGAGTCCAGTGGTTACTGGACCACCAAGGAGTTCCCTAATAACCAGATTTAGGACATCTTCATTCAAAATTTGTTTGCCTACTATGTATTTATAGAATAATTATTGTTTAGAAAACTGTATCTTTAAGCCTGAATTATTTCCAAATGTGTCTTGTTTGTCCCTTTCTTTGTGTTGGTGTATCATGCTTCTTGCTCCTATTATAGTCCCTTTAAAAAGACAGTTATTTTAGCTTCTCTGCTGTGGATTTCCCTTTCTGTATCAACACAGAAGTCAGAGCCAGCTACTTTCCTGATAGGAAATTTTCTCAACTAATTTTCAAGGTGTATAATAGGAAGAGGGCAGGGGAGAAGTGCTCCTGGAGACATTGAACAATTAATTATATTGTAATGGAGCTATAGAGGGAGGCGTGGATGACTGGCCCAGAGAAAACATGATTTCTCTGGTGCCAGGATTACACTCAGAGGCATTTCTGTTTGTCTCCACTTTGCAAGGCACAGTGCCAGTAAGAACAGCAGTTAGTACACCCATAGTGGGGTTTACTAGCTTCCACACCGTGTTTGGTGGGTTCTTAACTTCAGGATGAGGAATTAAATTTTTTACCCAGCAGGAAGTGATTGCCATTTACTGATTTTTTTTTCGTAGCAAAGATCTAGCTTGGGATATGAGTATTCCAGAGATGTGCTGTCATAAGGAAGGAGATGCTAACAAATGTTGCTCACTGGAGTCAAGGAAAGGCAATAAAATCCATGCATGTATGTACATAGCCAGGAACACACCTGTGAAAGTCGATTTTGTGCCTTAGACTTGACACAGTGCTCTCAGGCATTTCTTTTTTTTTTTCTGCTTTCATACTTGCTGATGGACACTCCTGTGATCCCTTTGTTTTCTGTTGAAATTGCTCCTTTTAAAGCATATCAGCAGCCTGGATGCCTGAGTCGCCAATACACCTTTCCACATGTAACTGGAGACTGGTAAAAGTTAACTCTGTGACAGATGCATTCCTGCTGCCCACAATGCTAGGCTCCACTACACTGGCACAGCTTTACTCAGTGAAGGGAAGTCTGTGGGGCATGTGCCTAGTTCAGAGTTTGTAGTTATCACCACTAACAAAATTTTCATAAGGTAAGGCCAATAAGTCTGTCTCTACAGAGGTCTGATAGTCAGTAGATGAATTGTGACTATACAGATTCCATTTGTCTATTGACATAATATTCCTGAAGGCCTGACACTCTGATGTCCTACACTAGAAATCATCATGTTTTACCCAAAAGCAAATCAGTGTTGACAGAATTCCTTTAGTCCAGAAAGTTGCTCGTTAACATGGGAGCAACTTTCAGGGAGTTGCTCCTGAAATCGAGTTTTAACTTTGCACTTCTCCAGGCTAGTTATGGAGATTATATGGAATGGTAATTGTGAAAACACTTTGAAGAAATAGGAAGTTCCTTGTAAATGTATGGGGGGTAGGATATGATTTTTACTGAGAAATATTTGTTGTTTTTTAGGGGACAGTATTTGTTCAAAAACAAACCTCCTGATGGAAATGCACCTCCCAACTCTTTTTATAGAGCACTTTATCCTAAAATTATACAAGATATTGAGGTAAGAATCTATGTATATTTGGGTATTTGCCAAATACTAGAGAATCATCAACATTCTTCAGTAACAGCATTGTTACAGCAAACCCATTAGGGTTTATTGATGTGGGTTAAAAATCAATTTCTTTACAAGTGATTAGGGTAGGTAAAATATAGTAAATAGCCAGGCAAAAAATTTAAAGCTTTTGAAAACTGTTTATTGATAGATAAATAGTTAAGAGAGAGAATATGATAACAGCAGTGGAAATGTTTAAAAGTTGCACTTATAAACCATTATTCAAATATCTTCTGAATTGAGTCTCTGTGGAAGTTCACTGGTAGAAATGCCACCTCAAATGTAAGATGAGCACTGGGTAGGTAACTTCATGTGGTTCATAGCTTCCCCTCTGTTGGTGAACAGTCTCTCTCCAGAAGGTTTATTAGTCAAACAAGTTATATACAGGAGAGTTCTAGGAAATAAATTTTTAATTACTTTGCAAATGAAAAAATGTTTTACAACATTAAATAGAAGCTTTTTTAAAAAATGACTTAAGTTCTATGTATCCAGTAAAGCACTGAGCATTTGTTATTGGTTGCCATGAAAGTCAGAAAAGAGTTTAGTTCTAGTCCTTTCCTAATTCCTACTTCTTTAACATTCCTTCTTCTCAGACAATAGAATCTAATTGGAGATGTGGAAGACATAGCTTACAGAGAATCCACTGCCGAAGTGAAACAAGCAAAGGAGTTTACTGTTTACAGTATGATGATCAGAAGATAGTAAGCGGCCTTCGAGACAACACAATCAAGGTGAGGTCTCTTCAGTTATTTGAGGTAGCTGAAGGGGTAAGGATGACCACAATGTAAAGCAACCCAAAGCATAAACTCTAAACAATATTTCCAGAAAGTTTTAGATTGTTTCCAGTCCAAAAGCTAAAATCATTTCCTTAAAGGAAAAATGCCTGCTTCTCCCCAGAAACTCATACATATGGATAGTGCTAGGGTTAAATTCTCTCCTTGAAGTGCACTGAATGGGCTGTTACTCTTTTGGCCCTCACATAATTATAGGCCAACCCTGTTCCTGAATGAAAAGGATCAAGTCTGCATTATCCTGAAGCCACATATGTAGAAGTGCTTAGCTCTACCTTCAGGAAAGAGTGCATTCCACACTACTCTGGGCTTTGATTCCTTGGGGGAATCAAATGCATAATAGAGCCTGCAAGTCTCTGCACCACCCCATTATCATGGTGATCAAAAGGATCTTGTTTGCCATCCTAGATCTGGGATAAAAGCACATTGGAATGCAAGCGGATTCTCACAGGCCACACAGGTTCTGTCCTGTGTCTCCAGTATGACGAGAGGGTGATCATAACTGGGTCGTCGGATTCCACGGTCAGGTAGAAACTTTCAAATGATCTTTTGAACTCTGAAATATCAGATTCACTCTGTTCTGCCTTAGATAGTGATTTTGTTTGTATCTGCATGAACACAATTATGAAACTTCATAACCAAAGAAGAATAAGTAATCAGCTCCCCCCATCACTGTGTCAGTCTAGAACTGGAAGACTTGATTTAGGAATGGTTACGGTAAGTTTACATTTTTGTACATTTAAGAAACTATATGTTCTGTTTTAGTTTGGGGGAATCATGTATTATAGAAACTTGGTAAACTTTGCATTTTTTACAAAAACCACCTCACAGGGGAATGGCATGAATGGAATGAAGCCTTCCTTTCAGGTGGTTATAACTTTAGTACAGGCATGCATTATCTCCTTTAAAATGTGTACAGGTGAGCAGTACTCTCTCTTGCCAGCCCCTCCCCTGCTGTCCCTGCAGTTTTTAATTGCAAGCTTCACTCTGGGAGGGGCCTTCAATTTCCAGAGGCGTTAGTGATTTGATGACACAGCCATTATGCTGCTGGAGTCCAGTGTAGCTTGAGTTCTGGGTACCAGCAGAACTGCTGGAAACCTCTGTTAGGAATTTTGCCTTGAGCTAAAGGATTTAGCAAACATAATGCATCAAAAGTAACTTTAAAAAAAACAGGGAGGAAAAAAAGCAGTTAACTGCATTGTCAGATTCTCTGAAGTTAAATGTTTACCTTTCCGAATTATCCTCTGTGAATAGAAAAGGCTATTTGGGTTTTCTTGCCTTTTGACTTAAAGGCATAGCAAATTCAGTTCTTAGAGTTATCAGCATTTAACATTTATTGGTGCTTGTGGAGTGCCTCAAGGAAGCTTAAAGATTGTAGAGGCTAACATCATTTATTGGACAAGGGAAAAAGTGATTTTCTAAAAGAGAGGGTTAAATTGGAAAAAAATAAAACGTGAAAAAACAAAGTAAATATACAAAATGAGTGATCAAAATAAAATATACCTTCACAGAAATTTCTAAGGTATCCAAGGGTCCTGTACTCTGCTGTGAAGGCCGTATTTATATTGGGGTGGCTGGTCTTGATCCCCTACACTCATTCAGAGCACAGAAATGGGGCCTTATGTTTCGAGTCTAGGTAACTTTAGGCCTTGATCTGTGTGGTGAAAACTAAGCCCCAAGGTCATCAAGCTCAAATCCACAGTAGTAAGTCAGTCTATTACAGAAGGTTCTTGGCCTGTGTCAGTTCTAGGACCCGATGGCTATCTGTAGGACCACCAATGCTGCATTATTAGCAAAATTCCCACCAGTTTAAAATGTGTCAGATTGAATGTCAGAAGGTTTATGATCTTGAAGTTTGGGACCAATTTCCTGGTGATGGTCGCTGCACCCTCATTTCATCACCCTACAACTAGCCCAGATTTCAAGTTGTGTGTCTTAAGGATTGCATACTGGCAGTATCCCATCCCCTTCCTCTTCCCGCTTTCCCAGTCCAGTCCTCTACCTACCACTTCCCCATGGTCCATCATTACACTTTACCTCAGCTCAACTTTAGAGTTACAAAAGGAGAGTAAGGTATACCATTAACTGTGAGAAATAGGGTCGGAGGGGTGGGCAGTGAGGTAATCCAGTACTTAAAATAGATTGTAGCATTAATTTCACCACAATCTCAGATAACCATAATATTGTTTGTTCCAGGGTATGGGATGTAAATACAGGTGAAATGCTGAACACACTGATTCACCATTGTGAAGCAGTTCTGCACTTGCGTTTCAATAATGGCATGATGGTGACCTGCTCCAAAGACCGTTCCATTGCAGTATGGGATATGGCCTCCCCAACTGACATCACGCTCCGCAGGGTACTTGTCGGACACCGAGCTGCAGTCAATGTTGTAGACTTTGATGATAAGTACATCGTTTCTGCATCTGGGGATAGGACTATAAAGGTAATGAGGCATTTTTCAGTAAGTCCCCAACTTAGAATAGGGGAGTTCATATGGATATCTTCTCAAGGACAATTTTATATTTAACCCTCGCTGTAGAATACTTAATATTTATTTAAATCAGATACTAGTTTATGTAATGAATGAGATAGGTCATGTGACAATTTGGGTTAGGTTTTTATTCCTGTAAATAATGGAGAGTATGAAAAGGGCAGGGGTAATTTTAGGTTCAAGATTTGTCTGCAAGGCAAGACTAACCCTATAAGAGTACATCAATCTGAGGATTTCTCATATGATAACAATCAGCTACAAATTAGCCCTATATTACTGTGAATTAAACTTGTCATTTGGGGTTTGATTTGGATTGGTTTAAGACATTGAATTTCCCCTACTAATTCAGTCCCATTTTCTGCTTCCCTAAAACTTCAGTTGCCGTAGATTTTACTAATAAAAGTGCCAAATCAGCTGCCAAATGCCATTTCTGTTTCAGGTATGGAACACAAGTACTTGTGAATTTGTACGGACCTTAAATGGACACAAACGCGGAATTGCCTGTCTGCAGTACAGAGACAGGCTGGTCGTGAGTGGCTCATCTGACAATACAATCAGGTGAGCAGCAGGTGCCCTTGCCCAGAAGGGATCACTATTATCCTGCCATTCATTGTGCACAGACCATACAAATTGTCGACTGTGTTCTGTTTATAATAAAACATTCTTCAGTTTTCTGTGGCTTCTTACAGGTTAAAAGTTTGCCCCAAGCAGAGAGACAGCACAGCAAAGCCTTTTGTTGATGTGTTTCCTTCCTGTAATAGTTTTATCACCAGATAGACCTATTTAAAAGGAACTGCTTGAATGAGGAAGTGAGCAAGAGAAATAAAAATGGAGGTTGAAGGCCCTTATCTAAATTTCTCCTGTCTGCAGTTGATAAGTGCTAATAAATAGCTAAAGGGCTTTTCTTTTTGCCAGTGTTTTTAAAAAAAAATAAAAAAGATTTGTTCCCCTACTAGAAGTTGTACAGTTTTGGTTTTACCAGCATTACCTAATGGGCCAGGGAGCTACCAGTCTTTTAAATTATGAACAGATTATGAAGAATCCACAAATTGAAATACTTTTTGGTGTTTTCCCTTCATGAAGATGAGTAACACACTATGCATAGAATTTGAAAGATTTATCAACCCTCTCCCCTCCTTCAAAGAAGTACTAAGGGAATGAAAAGGTCATTGAAAAAATAACAGACAGATATTGTTATATCTAAGGAAATTAGCATTCCTAGAAATCATTTGGATTGGTCAGAAGGCATACATAATTTAAATTGGTATATAAAAGTTTTTGAGAACTTACTTTGCATTTCCATTATATGAGAAAAACTGTTCTGAACAGTGGGGTGAAAGCTGAGGGTGACCTCAGTGACAGAAGTACACATATTTTGTGAGAGCAGGATGTCACCATTCCTGCATCTCATTCTTACTTAATTGGGGTTTCTGGAAACATTATGTTTCTTGGCTTGGTCCTTTCCTTCTTAGGCAACTGTATACATTGAATTCATCTTTTATATTCCTTGGTGATCCTGATTACAGGTTTATATGAAGCTTGATGCTTTAAAAATATTTACAACATATTTGAACTTAAATCGTAAATTTTTCTGCTTATATGGCAGAAAGTAAATAAATTACACTGAAAGTAATACATTTGTATATGACTGTTGATTGGTTTTTATATTTTGGATATTTTAAAAGACATACGATGTATGTTATTATAACGTTCCAGGCTTAGAAAAGAATGCATGGAAATTCACTCAACTCAATGTTCTCTTTCAGATTATGGGACATAGAATGTGGTGCATGCTTACGAGTGTTAGAAGGCCATGAGGAATTGGTGCGCTGTATTCGATTTGATAACAAGAGGATAGTCAGTGGAGCCTATGATGGGTGAGTGTGCTGACAGTGTTTTTAAAAGTTCTCTTAATCCCCCCTGCCTTAGAATATTAAACATAGCCTTTCCTTGACTCCAAAAGATTATAGATACCACAGAAAGAATCTGATACAGTATTCTTGTGTCTAATCCATATATTCACATCTCCTTTGTTCACTCTTTTCCAAATAATCTTCCCAGTCATTTAATTATACTTGTTTGCTCATGATTTTCATTAGTATTTTGGATTTTTGGTCATATAAGGCAGAAAACTGGATAAACCCTAGTATATCAGGATATGGATATAAAATAGTGACTTGTTAATAAAATTGAAATGTTGGAGGATAGTATCTTTGGAGGGGGCTTAGTAGGGGAGGGTCTTGTCTTCACTGCTGGCATTTCAGTCACAGTGCGTTAAATAATCTTTACTTTCCTTCAGTCTACTTTCCAGTGGTTACAGACTCCGTTCATGTTGTGGATGGATCCCACATCCAGCGACACTAATAAGCACATAGTAAATTCTTACAAGAGTGAACTCACTTATGAAATGCTCTCTGTCATTTCTTCTCATCAGGGTGCATGATGTGGAGGACGGGAAGGCCACAGTTCAAATACTGGCAGTTTTTTTAAAATATCAGAAACTTACTTACAACTTTATCTTAGTTTACGAGCTGGCTATGCTTGATTCATTAAGACAACTCAAGCAGCAGTAAGTGTTAACAGACCCATTTCCTCTGCTTTGAGTCAGCCGTCACTGTCAGACCCTTGGGAAGTTGTTGGGGCTATAACGACATGTTTTAGCTAAGTCCAAAGTTGTATTTTTCTTACTGCCCTGGTTTTGATCTGTACCCTTTTCTTGGGTTTTGTCTGTTACTTACCTTGAGGAGACAGGACATAAAATTGATTCATAGAAGAACTAAACTTTTCTTATTTAAATATTGCTTATATAAATTCTAGAGTCTTACGTGGACCCCAGTCCTCTGATATGTGTGACCTGGGCCACTCTCAGAATTGACCAGAAAAAAAAATCCCTCAGAGTTAATAGGTTTCTATCTAGGTCTAAGTGATCTCATCTACAATTAAGAGTTCTAATATATAAGAACCCCTTTTGGCCCCAAGGTATGGTGTGACTTCACTGTTCACTCTCTTCAGTTTGTTGAAAGCTAACCTATTTCTTGTTTTTAGGTTAATCATGTACATTTTCCCCTTTTAAGACTAATAACCTCTACCCAAGAGTGAATGCGTGAACTGAGTCTCCAAATCAAAAACGTTTTTATATATCCCGTGAGCTGCATTTATCATATAAACTATCTTCACCATATATATTTATTGCCGTGACTTCTTGCTATTTTTTCTTGTGTCCCTTTAGTTTTGCTTTTTACTAAGATTTTGGTTCCCTTTTTGATCTTTAGAAAAATTAAAGTGTGGGATCTTGTAGCTGCCTTGGACCCTCGTGCGCCTGCAGGAACTCTTTGTCTACGGACCCTTGTGGTAAGAGCCTTATTGTTTAGAGGGGTTTGAGGAGCAGGAAGGGGAAGAAATTAAAACATTGATGTGCTATGGAATACAGATCTGGATTTGATAGTTAGAACCTCACAAAGTGTATTACTAAGTGGAAAGGCAACCAGTACTTGACAATAAAATATGTTTATATAGCTGCCTTTCATCCAAAAGTGCTTTAGAGACTGTATATGGAGAAGAATGTGGCAGCTGTTCAACAGCTGCACAGCAACTCTACACAACAGTTTAGTACAGGAAGTGAATAAGAATTTTGTATCCACTAGAAACAGTAGGGGGTACTTGGGGAGAGAGAACATAATGACTCAAATTGGAACCTGTCCAGAATCTGAGGACCTGCACACCTGTGCCTGCAAAAAGTGCCACGGGGAGCCTGCATGAACCCCCTGATCCGCCCCTGAGTTCGCTTCCTATTTAAAGAATGCTGCCTCCGGCAATTCGAATCCTGTCTCTTTTATTGTTATACCCCCTGGCCCATACATCTTGACATTTTGGGAAAGATATGACTTAGAAGGAAGAATGTCATCTCAAAAGCACCAAGTTCTTTATCGTGATGTTAGCCATAGGCCCAGATCAGAAAATGGCCCAAAGGTTTGAAAGCTGCTTCCATGACAGAAAGAGTAGGTGGGGTATCATGGAGGACAGAATCTTCTGCACAACTCAGGAAAAGATGAGAGCAAGGATTTGAAGCCCATCCTGAATGCTGCCTTTCAGCACTTCAGGCAGCCTCTGCTCTGGAGAAGAGAGCGATACTTTTGTCTTCCTTGTTGAATGTAAAGCTCATTCTTTTAGCACTAGACCTGTTTTACCTGCATGTTTGACACATGGTTTTTTTAAATGTATACGTTCATTCATTTGATTTTTGAACTATAATTTACATACAGGAAAATTTGTTCCTTTTTTTTGTGTACTTCTATATATTTTGTACAGAAATTTGTAGTTTTGTAAACCCCACAGTCAAGATACAGAACAGTTTCATCACCTTAAAAATGATACCCCTTCATATTAATCCCCTCTCCTCAACCCCTAGCTACTGTCCCTTTAGTTTTGCTGTCTTATAAGTGTCATATATATTAAATTATATTAATGTAGCTTTTGAAAAAATTTTTATTTATATTTAGTCTTGGCTGTGCTGGGTGTTCATTGCTGCATGGTCTTTTTTTCTAGTTGCACCAAGTGGGGGCTGCTCTCCAGTTGCGGTGCTCAGGCTTCTCATTGTTGTGGATTCTCTTGTTGGGGAGCATGGACTCCAGGCACATGGGCTTCGGTAGTTGCCGTGCGCAGGCTCAGTAGTTGCGAATCCCAAGCCCTAGAGCACAGACTCAGTAGTTGCAGCACACAGGCTTAGTAGCTCCACAGCAGGTAGGATCTCCTAGACCAGGGATCAAACCCATGTCTCCTACATTGGCAGGTGAATTCTTAACCAGGGAAGCCTATATTTATGTAGCTTTTTGCATTTTTCTTTTTTTTCACTTCTTTTGAGATTGATTCACATTGTTGCATGTATTAATACTTTGTTCCTTTTTATTGCTGAGTGGTATTCCCTTGTGTAGATGAACCAATTTCTTTCTTCATTTACCAGTTTTAAGGACATTTTTGGAGTTTTCAGTCTTTGTAATACTGAAAACATCCCAATATAGGCTTTTGTGTGTATATTTTTTTCTTTCATTTCTCTTGGGTAAATACCTAGAAGTATGATTTCTGAATACACATTGAAATTTAAAGGAAACTACCAGGCTATTTCCCAAAGTAGCACTTGGGGAGTTTGCAAATGTAAACCATTTCACATTTCCACTAACAATGTGTGAATGTCCTGTTTTTCCACATCCCTGACAGGACTTGGTTTTGCAGTTTTTAAAAACATTACAGCTACTTGGGTGGGTATGTAGTTTTAATTTGAATTTTTGTGATAGCTAATGGTATAGAACATCTTTTCCTGTGTTTATCTTCTTTTGAAGTGTCTTCCGATCTCATCCTCATTTATTTATTGAGTTGTCTAAGTTTTTAAAAATAGATTAATTGTGATATAATTGACATACAATAACATGGACATATTTAAAGATGCAACTTAATAAATTTTGACATATATACAAAACTGTGGAAGCATCATGCCAACTAAAGAGTGACTATATCTTCATGCCCACTATTATGTAGTAATCCCTCCTTCCCTTAACAACACTGAATCTTCTTCTAAATAAAGACTACTTATTTAGGCCTTTTTAAATTTCTCAGCAATGTTTTATAGCCTTCAATGTAAAGGTTTTGTATGTCTTTTGTCATATTTATCCTTAAGTATTTCTTATTTTTAATGCTATTATAAATTATATTTAAGATTTTTCATTTCTGGATTGTTCATTGCAAGATATATAGAAACACTTCTTTTCCAATCGTATACTTTTCATTTTTCTTTTTTGTTTTGTTGTACTGACCATCAGTACAGTACTCAAAACAGTTGGTAAGAATGGATATCCTTATCTTTGGGAAAAGGTATTTGATCTTTTACCATTTATATAGATATATGTTAGCTATAAGTTTTTCATAGACACATTATCAGAGGATTAGGAGATTCCTTTCAGTTCCTAGAATAGAGAGCTTTTATTAGGAGTGGATAGGGTTTAGTTAAATGCTCTTATCTGCATCTGTCAAGTTGGTCAGTGTGGTTTTCACCTTTATTCTGTTAATTGTTATGTTTTTGAATACATTGAGTTTTGAATATTAAACTTTGTACTGCTCCAGATCCCATAGACATTAAAAGGATTATAATAAAGGGATGCTATGAACAATTCTGTGTCTTCCAAATTGATAACCCAGATGAAATGGACCAATCCCTTGAAACATACAATATTCCACAATTTAGGAAGAAATAAACATTCTGAATAGACCTAACCTTATTAAAGAAATAGAATAAATAATTAATAACCATCCAAAACAGAAAGCACCAAGCCCATATGGGTTCACTGATGAATTCTACCAAATGTTTAAGGAAGAAATTATCCCAATGCTGTATCCTTTCCTCCAGAAGATACAAGCAGTGTGATATTTCCTACCTGATTATGTGAGGCTGGCATTACCCTAATCCTGAAACCAAACAAAGATAAGAAAACTACAGATATGTCTACCAATATGTCTTATGAACACAGATGATCATGTATTTAATGAGCTCATTTACATCTTGTAAAGAATGTAAAACAGTGCAGCCTCAATGGAAAACAGTATGTGTATGTATGCTTAGTCGCTCAGTTGTGTCCGACTCTTTGTGACCCCATGGACTGTATAGCTCACCAGGCTCCTCTGTCCTTGGGCTTCTCCAGGCAGGAATACTGGAGTGGGTAGCCATTCCCTTCTCCAGGGGATCTTCCCAATGCAGGGATCGAACCTGGGTCTCTTGCATTGCAGCCAGATTCTTTACCATCTGAGCCACCAGGGAAGCCCAGTTCCTGTGTGTGTGTGTGTGTGTGTGTGTGATACACAGAGAATAGAATATTATCCAGCCTTAAAGGAAATGCTGTCACACGCTACAGCATAGATGAAACTTGACATTATTCTAAGTGAAACAGGTTTATACCTGCTTCTTAGAGCCAGTTGTTAGATTTTCATGAATTCTGCAAGTTGGTTGAACTCAGATGGATAGCTTGAAATTGGCTAGGATAGAAATTTTTAGACTGTAAAATGTGGAAATGCTTTTACAAATTGGGGATAGTTAATTGATAAATATATACCAGCACAGTACTGCTTATTGGTCATCAGCCCTTGGCCTATGATTATAATAGAATCCTAGAGATACAGAGAAGAGGATAAAGCCTGAGAGGTACTGAGGAATGTTCTCACTGAGGCTAAGTCTAGGAGAGTTAGCAATGAGAAACTCGTGTACTGTTTGACATGTGTCAACTCCAGTGAATATTACTTTGACTGTATATGAAATCAACTACCCAATATTTGACTTTTATATGCTGCCTTTAATCCAGATTAAGATTTTTATCTGTATTCTTGAAACAGCTAAATGGTCACGAAGACTATCAGCTTTAGCCTCTCCATAGACTCCTTTTGACATGTTGCTGAATATGTGTTCTTTTGATTTTGAATAATTCAAAAGTTCTGTTTCTGCCTCTTTAGGAGCATTCTGGAAGAGTTTTCCGACTCCAGTTTGATGAATTCCAGATTGTCAGTAGTTCACATGATGACACAATCCTCATCTGGGACTTCCTAAATGATCCAGCTGCCCAAGCTGAACCCCCCCGCTCCCCTTCTCGAACATACACCTATATCTCCAGATAAATACTCATAAACTGACCTCAGACTCGCCCAGGTATGAAAAAGAATTGTGTATATAGCACTGAGGGTAAGCGATGGAACACTGGCTGTAAGGTATTGTGAGTTCATGGAGCCTTCTCATGCCCTTTATAACTCCAAGTCCTATAATACAGAAACTGACACCATGAGACAGGGCTGGGCTGCACACTGGATGCTGCCCTTGATTGAGGTAACCAGCCTCGGTCCTTAGATAATTCTTGAACTAGATCGCGATTATCCTTGTGTAGTAGAACTAATATTCCTGCCTCAGTCACCTAGTCGGATTGTTAAGGAAATAAAATGAGATTTAAATCAGTTTCAAAACTAAGAGTATTGACCCCAAAGCCTGTGGCTTTGTAATTCCCAGATTAAACTAGTACCTACAATGGAAACCCTTTAAGCCAAGTAGATAATCTGGTGTTGGAAAGAAAAAAAAATCTCTTGGCAAAGTAACACACAAGGCTGCCTTCTCATAGCTCTTGTCAGTGTCATTTGATTAAAAAAGGTAGCTTTTCTCCATCCCCCTTATCTGCATTCCCTGCCCCCTTCAGCTGTTTTTTGACCTTGGAAGTAGCTCTGGAGTTGGTGAGAACTCCAATATTCTCCCACTCAAATCTCCATCCTGTCTCTGGGGCAGAAGAAGATCCTAATATTCATCTTAACCTATATCCCTGGGATACTCAGATCATACCTGATGGTCCTGAGCAGGTCAGATATAAGTAATCACTGGTTTGGGAAAACTACTAGCTACTGGGAAATATTGCCATTATTGTGATTTCTCATTTCCTATACTTGCCTCTGTTCTTGCGGCAGAAGCACACATTCAGTACACTCTTCTGCATATCTTTCTGCAGTGGTTCTTCTGAACAGGGTGTTTTAAGCCTTTCTGGGCAAGATTCAGTACTCACTTCTCTCACAGAGGATGTGCCGCTTCCTCAGCCAAGGCACAGAGACAGGCTTGATGAGAATCCTATCCATATGCCCTTGAGCAAACAACTTCCCCAAGCCTTAGTTTCCTTGAGAATTGTAATACCTACCACACAGAGCTGTTGTGAGAATCAAATGTTATGCGTAGAAATCTTAGTGCTTAGCACAGTGCCTAGCATGTAACAGACCCTCAATAAAAAAAGTAACCATTAATTAGTATCAATATTGAAATTGTCATATAGATATCCCCTCCTTGTGTCAAAATGTTGTTCTCTTCAGATTTCAATGGCATTTTGGCTCTCTGATTGTTTACATTTCCTTCTTTGTCTCACTCCTGAAACTTAAACATCCACTAAGAGTCTGTCTCAGGCTTTTCTTCCCTATCTGAGTTCCTTTCTTTGGCTCCCTTATCTCTCCCCAAAGCTTCAGCTCTCATCTCCAATTTGTATGTGTAGTCCCAACCTCTGCCTTAATCTCTAGGCCACATTTCCAGTCACTACCTACACACCTGTCCTCGACGGTATCAGGGACACTTCTGGGGCACACATCTAACACTCAGGCTCTCCCCTCATCTGCACTACCCGTGCTCTCCAGCCAAGCATCCAGAGAGCCTCACCCTACTCCCCCACTTTTTTTTAGTGGCATACTGCATTCATGGCCACTAAGGCCAGAACCTCAGAGCTGTCCTCACCTGCTCTACCATTATAGGAAGCAGTTGAAAGCTCAGTGCTACACCCACCATAGTTATTGTTAATCTCTAGACATCAGAGTCACTCTACATGCATCAGAGCCCTTAGAGTCCTGAGCATGTCAGTGAGCCCTGCTGAGCCCCCAAACGGGCCATGTAGCCTTTGACAGAAACTCCTGTGTGGCATGGACAGAGAGCAGGTATTAGGAATGACCTCTGAGCCTTTCTCCCAATTGACAGCTAGTTTAATATTCTTTTCCCCTTAGAGAAAGTGGGAAATACAGGAAAAGGAACTAATGACTCTGTGCTCTGTTTTCACACAGGACTCATTAAAGTTGCGGTATTTAACATATCTGCCAATACCGGGATGAGCAACAACAGTAACAATCAAACCACCACCCACTCTCCCTGGACTAGCCGAGGAGCGGGGCTTTAAGACTCCTATTGGGACACAGTTGGTCTGCAGTCGACCCGGGATGGTCTACTCAGCATAGCTGACTGCTTCCGTGCTGCTATCAGAAGATGTCTTTTATCTTTTGTGAATGATTGGAACTTTTAAACCTCCCCTCCCCTCCTTCTTTCCCCTCTGCACCTGTTTTTTCCTCATTTGGTTCCAGACAAAGATGACTTATAAATATATCTAGTGTTTTGCCAGAATCTCTCTTGCTTTGCTGTTAAGCAGAAGAACTAGTTTCCCTGTGTAGCCTACCGGGAGAGAGCCACTTCTAGGGGACGGGAGATGCAGCTTCAAGCCAGACAACACCCAGTATCTCCCTGTAAACTGCAGGCATGCCCAGCACCCAGCAGGACCTACCCCAGCCCCACTGTGCTTAGGAAGAGGCAACTGTCTGTGTAGCCTCTGGGGCAAGAAAAAAAGAAAACAAGAATTTACACCCTGGAAGATCTGGGCCTCTTTCCGTCCATCTGTTTCTCTGTTTCTGTCCCTCTTGCCCCCTGTTGTCCCACTCACCTTCAACATGTTTCTCTACTCCACCTGAGAAGAAAAAGTATGAAGAAAGTATCCTCAGTTATCATGAGGCAGATGAGGAAATGCAATACTTAAAAGAGTTAAAATGCTCTTCAGTCAAAATTTCATACCCAGGCTTTGGCCGCAAGTGACCCTTTGTGGCAGCAATGGATTCTCAAACATGGTACTCACCGTATTTGCACTCTTCTCTCTTCCCCATGTTACACACCCCACCCCCACCCCCAAAAGGGAGGCGGCAAAAATTTCCTGGGCTCCATCAGTGGCCACATCTTTTCTGGACTCAGCAGTCTCCTGGATTCCATGTAGAGTGTGGAAAGGAGTTGCTGATTGCATTTCCTCTCATTAACAATTAGATGTGTAATAAAAAGCATTTTACTTCATCTTAAATCACTGCTAAGGCTCAGCCTACAGAAAGAACTGAAATGGCCGGAGCCAGTTGCTCGGTACTTTCTGCATAATGGTTCGCATCTCTGATTTCTTCATCAGGGCCTGAGAGTACCCAAAGCACCTGTCTCTTTACCAAGACCATGATCAGACTAGCTTACCAGGTGGTCAGGACTAAAAGGTGATGTCTTTTTCACTTAGGCCAGTAAATATCGTCCCGCAAAAATCAAGCTAATCATCTCAGCCTTGCACTGCAGAACCTTCCTTCTGCTTTTCCAAACCTGGTATTTATAAAAGGCAAAGCTGCCAGAGAGAATCAGGGTGAAGTTTGGCATACAGGGTTTATTAATAGTGCAGAAACTGCCTTCTCTTTACTTTCCTTCCTCCTCCTGGCCTTATTTTACTCTCCACTCTCCCCAGCCAATAAAATTTCTCTGGCAGTTGGTGAGCAACATAAGCAAATGAACTTCAGCAAGGGCCAAGGCTGACCAATAGGAGCTTCAGGTAAGGGCATGTGTGCCCCACAACCTGGGAGCACAGGGAGTACTATCCATGTGTGCCCCCCTTGTTTCCAGGTCAGGAGTGGGCCTGCATCATCCATCTCATGGGACACAGACACACCCATCAACAGCCTCAAGGCCCAGGGCAGTCTCAAGGGTCCCTTGGAAGCTGAGTTGACAGGCCCATTGTTTCCATTACTAATCAACACAGTTGAGTAAAAGAAAAGCCTTTTAACCAGCTGCTGTAAAATTTCAATGGGAGCCTGTAGCAGGTGACCTCAAAGCCAGGCCACTTTAGTTCAGCACGGGAGGCGGGGAGAGAGAAAGCCATCCTCACTCTTCCCTCTGCTTTGCCAGAAGGAATCCTCTTTCCAAAACGTGCCCAGACCGAATGTTTTTGTGTAGTGAGAGGCAGACTGTGCGTATGCATTTTCCCTTTCCTGCTTTATGAATGCTTTTAAGCTTTTAGTAATAGGTTGTAGAGAGAAAATATTTTCCAATGTAATGATATGTCATTGCCAGGGAAATATGTTCTGAGTATAATTCTCTTACCAACTACCCACATGCTAGAGAAATGTCTTCTATTTAGCCACTATCAGGGTTCCTTGTCTACTGTCTTGATTATTAATGGATTTTGATTGGTTAAGGATTTTCTATAGATGAGGCAGAGGGCTGACCACCCTGAGAAACACCCAGGTCAGGCACTAAAAAGGCAATGGATTTTGAACTGTTTCAAAATATTGTCCAGTAGCCATAACTTTACCAGCCCTTCTCTTATATGCTGCTATTCAGAAGTGGAACTGTGGAATAGTCATTGGTGCCCGGGGTTTTGCTCACCCATCTAGGTTCAGTGTAAGGTATGTTATCTAAGACCATTTTGGGAGCTTGTCCAGTACATCATAAATGAGATCAAGAGTGGACCCTGCAGTCTGGAGCTATCAGCTCCATCAAGGATATTCTGCAAGTTGTCCTCTGCTGCTGTTGGATATGGGAATGAAGTGGTCTGAAAAACTTGAGTCAGTCACATTTCTCAGCTCTGGGGGTCATTTACCAGTTCATTGTAGAAGAAATAATCAGGTAAGTAGAAGTTCATTTCCAGAGAAGGTAAATCCCACTTACCATCTCTGCATGATTTCAGTGGGAATTGATTATCACTAATCCCCAACTGGGCTAGAATAAATGTAAAGTTTGACCTTTTTAAAAAGAAAAGAGAAACAAAGAAAGTCTTAACACCTCCAAAGAAATGGTAGAAAAGGAAGTGAAGGTGTCTCTGGGCTCTGAAATGAAATGGCCCCATTGTAGATTAGTCTTTTCTCACTAAAATTCCAGCGTGGGCCTGCCAGAAACGTTTCATAAAGATAGAGGAATCGTGTTCAAAAGCAGGCGAGGAGTATGTGCATGCCCCTGCACCCTGTTGCTCTATGGGCACTTGTGAGCTCTCTGTTCACACTGGGGCTTCTTGGACAAAACCAGCATGCCTTGCTACATGTGTGTATTTCCACTGCTGAGAACATCCTTTTACTTCCCTATATGCAGTTTGAAAGTGGACATGAATTGTGAATGGGAGGCCTTTTACACTTGTCTCTTGGCAAAATTCTTTCCAATGACTCTTTACCAGAAATTTCAGAGGCAGACTCTCTGGAATTCTACTGACAAGTAATAAAGTCTGGCCCTCATAACTTGTTTTGGGGAAGGATCCTGGGACCCCTAAATCATTCTGTTTTCTGCCTGAGTAAGAAAAATCCTTTTTATTTTTCTTTTGTAAAACCAAAAGTTGAAGAGAAGAAAATATGCACTCTGCCATTTCCTGGTACCCACTGGTCTCAACAGCTGTGGTTACTTAGCACTTGGTTATATGTGGAAAATCAGGGCTTTGGGTGGAGTGACCGGGGGGATATTAGAATATTAATAACTAGGGCAACGTTTTCTTCCCTAGAATTATACACTTTGGTATTGTTGACCTTCTTGGCATCTTACATGGTAACACGTTCCTACCTAGAATGGTGCAGGCCAGAGAGGCTAGGCTGCTAACTTGATTCTGGAGGAATCCAAGGTACTTTCAGGTGTAAAAGGGGATGTTTAGATGCCCACCACCTGTCTGATGATCAGGTTTGCCATATGACTTTAATCCACATTTCTGATCTCCTCCTCCATTTCTCTGAGTTGAACAGACTTCCCACGATCTGGAGAACATGAAAAGGTGCCCTTGCTTTTCTTTGCTTTCCTCTCTTCCCTTCTTGAGTAACCCTCACTTCTGTCAAGTGTACCCAAACCTGCAGGCTGAGTTCATCTCCCCAGACTTCATCCACACAGCTGATCGCTGACAGACCACAAACCCCTTACATTATCCACAGACTCAACATAATCTGTGCCAAAAAAACAGTCGTCTCTTAGAATAAAGCTGAGTTTTGCTTCTTGTTATTTTTACCTGTAGTTCATTTGTGACTTCAGAATCCTTGAAATTGAGGAGAGAAACCAAAAAAGTGTGATTATGGCTACCTGAATTCAGGTGGAACTTAATGCATTGATATCCAGAAACCTCTTCCGTTGGAAATTGAGTACCTATGATCTAAAGTTTCCTGGAGGTGGATGACATCTGCCAACATCTCTCCAGCCCACCCTTAGCTTCCGATTGGTTCTGTGGTTGTGTGGGTGTTCAAAGGTCAGTGCGGTAAACAGCATTGTAAAGCATCACCTCCCCTCTGACCCTTTCCCTTTCTTGGACACTGATGGAAAAAAAAAAAAAAAGGTTAGATCTCTGGGTACCAAGGACACTAACACTTTCCCAAATCAGTGATCACTCAAGCCCAATGCAGACTGTTCTGAGGGATGTTCACTTGACTCCAGCTGTGGGGCAGGCCTGGCAACAAGTGTGAGCCTCCCTGAGAGCTTTTGTTAGCTTTTGTTCTCTAGACTCTTCAGTCCCAACTGCTTTGACTTTTGTGATTATGTTATGGTGATGTGTAGTCAATGTACCTATATGTTCACAACCTAGAATCATGATAATATAGTGTGTTTTTTTTAACTGTTCAGAAAAAAAGGTAACTTAATTACAAATATAAGATTAAAGTGAATTTTCTGGGTGTCTTGTCTCTTTACCCCAACATCAAGAGGACAGTACTTTTTCAATATAGAAATTGAGGGAGTAAACAGAGACCTTTTAAAGAAAATCTGACATGAAAAAACATTGAGAGGAGTCAGGGCCAAATGGTATGAGTAAATGTGGGGACCTATACATATAATTAAGTGTTCCATGTTGAATTAAAGCCAAGGTGATGTCTAATTTGGGAACTGGTCACCATAGTCTTGGCCTACCAACCTGAGCCCAGAGCTTAAGTTTTCCTCTGCCTCCTTATCAGGTGAAAAGACTTGGGTTTCCCCTGCATCCCATTTGATTAGTTTTGAGATGGGAAAGCTCACATTTGGGAGCAACTTCCAGAGAGATTCCAACAAGCTATAAAAACGGAGCATTGACTGGGGAAACTCACCCTTCTTCCCTCCTTGAATCAAACCTAGGGGAGTGGGTACCAGGTTGCAGCTAGACCCCTCCTTTTGTCCCTTCTGGTGTCACAAGCAAGAACCTTGGCAAAATTAACCCATCCTTGTTTTATATTTATGGGCTTTCAGTAGTGGTGATCCTGCCTGCCTGACCAGGCTCCCTGGTTTGTGGTCCCTGGATTGACAGCTGTGGTCATTACAGCCTTCTCGGGCTGTTAGAGGACAGGACCCTGGTGCCGAACTGTCCCTGCTAGAACAGGAGCACCTCCGAGCATCAGGTGCACCTTGACATTGTGCAGATGAGGAATGTGAGGAAGAAGAAAAAAGGCTCTCCACACTGCTGAGACCACACTGGAGTCTCCTCTCTGAGGGTGAAGAAGAGAGAAGGGGAGGAGTCAGCGGAGACCACTGGGGCCACTGGCATGGCTCAGTGGTCACTTGTAGGCTGGACTTCTGAGCCCAAAATTGGGCAGAGGCTGGGCCTCGAGGGTTATGGGTCTCACCTTGAAAGCCAATGTCAGATCATCCCCCACAGGAAGATGGGTCTAGGGCACACCTTGGAAGACTCACCCTGAAATCACCGTTTCCTGAAGCAGTGCTGGGCCTGGACTCCCTCTCCCCTTCAAAACCTAAAGCATCAGCAATGACTAGGGAGGAGACCCCTCTTCATCCTGATTGGCTCTTGCCAATTAAGAGCATTTTATTAGGCTGCTAATTAAAGGTACTTTGTTAGCAGCAGGAGAGGCCGGGTGGGTGCCTGGTGAGATGAAGCAGAAGCCAGGAGAAATCGTTTTTTCCTCCCCCCCACGGAAGCAGAGCCTCTCAGGGAACCCTTTCAGTCCCCCAACCTCTCCCGCTGCGCCTACCACACCCTTTGCTTTCAATTAGTGGCTCTGAGGGGAGTGAGGTCATTACCAAGCCCAGGTGGAGAGCCCTCCCCTGCCTCAGGCCAAATGAGGCCTTGGGTAGGGGAGGCTGTCCCAGTCCCCATGTGCCTGTGCACCTCCTTTGGTGCTCTGGAGTCAGGGCCGGAGAAAGGAGACGCCCACAGATTGTGTGTGTTCTCCCCACTGAGGAGTGGCCCGTGGGTCCCCATCACTCAAAACTACTGCTATCTTGGTCACATGGTGTGACTCTCTATGCCCTCTTCCTCACCAAAGTCTCAGCAGGTGGCTAGGAAATGTGACCTTCCTATCACTTTGCAAGTGCTGAGCCCACTTATACCCAGATTGGGTCCAGGAAGAGGGGCTGAGGATTTTTCCAGCCCAGCCATGGAGACCCAGAGACTCCTCTGGTCTGAGACACTTAACCCTGCCTGGCCCAGCTCAGTGCCAGGAAAGTCTCCTTCTTCCAGTAAAGGAGGAGGGCCTAGCCATGACTTAGCACCTGGGGGCTGGCGTGCAGGGTCAGAGTTATCCCCTAGCCAGGACCTTCCCCGTCCCATCTTGCTGCCCTCCTCACCCCCTCACTTAACTGCAGAATTAGCACGAACCCCAGCTGGGAGGGCAGATTAATGGCTGGGCCTGCCTCCTTCCATTTAACCCCAGGCCGGCCCGGGCTTCAGACACTAAATTAGATTTTTGACAATTAGAGAGACTAATGGGCACATAGCCATCCCCAGAGCCAGATATCCAGCAAGGCCATCCTTTAATATCCACCACTGGCCAGCCAGCCCCTCCCTGACCGCCCTCCTCTCTCCCCTGTTAGGTGTTTCTCTCCCATGCCCTGTATCTCTCTGCCCAGGCTCTAAATGCACTCCAGAGGTTTCCCTGGTTCACTCCCCCTGCATTTCTTACCCTCCCCTTCTCACCCCTCAACGAGTACCAGCTCAGCTCTGGGGCTCTGCCCCTCCTCCCCTCCAATCACATTTCCTCTGCCTTCCCAAGGGCCCATCCCTCTGCAACCTTTCTGTTGGCCCCTAGCAGACCATAAGCCCCTTGAGGGCAGGGGTTTGTGTCCTACCTGTATCCAGCATGCCTGGCAACCAGGGTGCTTAATGTTTATCGTTTTCTGGGCCCATCTCCCTGCCTCCTCAATCTGAGTCCCTGAGCCTCTAAGGCGTGTCCACGCTGCCCTTCTGGCCACAAGCCCAGCCCTGGCTCTGGCCTGGGTCGTCTTCAGTGTGGGCTGAGTCCTCTTTCTTTGCAGCACCTCAGCTCTGGCTAGTCTTGGGCTGGGTGGGTAATGAGATTGCAGTAAGTGGTACTGGGGGTGGAGGGGAGCTGCTCACATTCACTCAGGCAGACTCATAGCTCTGTCAGGCTGATTGGTCCTGAGTGGAGGCGCAAACGGCCCCCCATGGACACACTGAGATTGGTTATAAAATTACAAGCATTTGTTCTGCTGTCAGTAGCCTTCCCTCCCTCCCCTCTGCCTGCCTGCCTGGGCTCCCCACCACCCCTCACCCAGCCCTCTCTCCCCTGGGGTCATCCCATACACCCTGAGGGACCACCAGAGGCCACCATGGCAGATGAAGCCAAGAGGCTAAGGCCTCCAAGCTCCCCATCCAGGCTGGCCTTGCCTTGGCCCTGGGATTATCACAGCTCAGGCTGGCCTCAGAGTGACCTGACCCTGTGCTCAGGGTTTCCTAGTCTCTGAAGGTAAGTGGAGGTGGGGGCCCCGGGCACCATTGGAATCCAGATGCTTAGATCTCAAGTAGAGGAAGATGTCCCAATCTCAGGCCTCCCTGAACAACCAGAGCCCACAACCTTTGAGGGGGTCCAGGATGGGTGGGGGTGGCTGGTAGCCTTTCCTGCTGAAGGCGGGAGCAGCAGAAGCCAGAGTGGTGGGAAGGGTCCATCTCTCTTCCTTTCATGTGGTCGGTCTTCTGCCATGTACCCTAATCCCCAGGTAAAGACAAACCAGCGCTCAGGACAATCCCAATCCCTGGAGCCTGAGCCAGGCCTAAAAGCCCATATGCCCACCAGACGCCTGCTATGGTTACCCTCTGCAGACTGAGTCCCCACAACCTGGCCCCTGTATTCACCTTCTATGGCCAAAGGTCAGTCAGTCCTTCTGGCCTTCACAGGAGCCTGGTTACTCCCAAAGCAGTTGAGTCATGAAAACTTGCCTTGTGCTCTGGTGACACAGAGATATCTACTCTGTACTGGCCCTGCTCCCCTGCCTGACACAGACACAACAGCCCGTCCCTCTTACTCTGGCCTCCCTGCCTCCTTCCCACCCTCTTTCCTCCAACAAAGCCTCGGGCCCTGGCCCTTTCCTGCCCCCACAGCCCCAGCCTCAGTCCCTGTCTGTCACCGTCCTGTTGGGAGGCACCAAGGCGCCCTGTGACCAGGTGCTGGGTTCCCCTGCTCGGAGTGGGAACTTTAGGGAGCATCATCTCACTGATGCCTACAAGGTGCCTTCCTGCCATCCGTCATTCTTTCTCAGCCCAGAATGTATTTGCTGTAATTACATCTTTAATTAGGGTGATGATGGCTCATTGTTCACCAACAATGATGGATCAGATCCTCCTGCTTGCCTTCCTCCCTCTGTCCAGCACCCTCCAGGTCAACTCTCCCCCAGTGCTGGGGCCGAGAAGGATGCACAAGAACCTGCCCTCTCCTGGGGACCACTAGATGTCTCCTTGTTCCAAAGTGGCAGGGGGTGGGGAGGGCAGGCTGATGTTGCCCCCATACACACACATGCCACCATCACCACCCCAAGCTGGGCCTGAGCCACACACTCCTCATCCAAGGAGCTGACAAGCACAGAAAATCTCACAACTCTTAAGTGTAGGATGTCTGGGTGGCCCTAACTCCAAGCACCCAGTGCGTTAACCAGGGTCTCTGGCAAGATCTGCACTCCCATACACTTGCACCCACTCAGGCTGCAGGCCCAGGTCCAAATCCGCATGTGGTGGCTGTTCAATGACAGTGTTCAGTGAATGAACAGGTCTGATCGAAGGGAGATGTGCTCTGAGAAGGTGGGGCTCAGAGCTCCTCACTGGAGGCTGGTGGGAGTCCTTGGTGAGCAGAGGGGCCAGCATGGACAGTGAAGGCCCAGGACCCTCCAGGAAGCCTTATGGGTAAGACCCTCATGAGGTTCAAATCCCAGCTTGGCACCTCCTGACTGTATGACACGGGGTGAGTCTCCTCACTTAAGTCTCAGTTTTCTCATTTATAAAACAGATATGAGAGTGGTACCAGGGTGAGTCTCCTCACTTAAGTCTCAGTTTTCTCATTTATAAAACAGATATGAGAGTGGTACCTACCTCGTGTGATGGCTGCAGATTCCTAGAGACACTGCATGTAAAGTGACAAGCCTGGGATAAGGTGGTGGCAGCTGCAGGGAAAGGTAGGGGCGGAGCAGCTAAGGGGAACCCCTCTTTACTGTGGCAGGCTAACGGTACCAGGAGCTGGGAGGTCGCCTCCATCTTGGTTTGAGGAAGGCCTTGTCCATTCCAGGCACTGTTGAGCACAATGGCAGGGGTGGGCACAGCTGTGACGAGGCTGGTGTAAGATTAGGTGCTTGGTAGTTTCACAGGACATGCATACTGTTAGGAACTGGCTGACCTCCTTTCAAAGCCTGATAGCCAGAGAGGCTGAGACTGCAGGCCCAGCAGGGGAGCTTAGCCTGTACCTAATCTTTAAGGGGACTGCGCTTCAGGAAGGTAGAAATGGGAGACAGCTAAGGTGGAACCTCTATCCCTTCTACCTTTCAGCTCTAAAATTCTATGATCCCTCCTTGGGGCCCTGTCATCTCCCACAGAGCTTCCCCACTTCCAGGGGTCACTCACGATGCATTCCCTCTTCCCCAGTGATCCTCTCCACCCTGCTGGGCCCACCCTCCTCAGGGTGACTCCAAGGCCCAGGCTGAAAGGATGAGCCGTACCTAGCGGTAAGTATGCGCAACATTACATATGTATATTGGAGAGTAAATAACCCCAAAAAGCGCCTTGTAAATAGACTCCAAGTTTATCCTTTATTAATGAGGCACCGAGTGCCCTGCTGTTTTAGAGCAGCGAGACTTTCATAATATCAAAACCTAAATTACACTTGCGTCTCTCATCCCAGGGATGAGCATCTTTCGGCTCCGATTGCAGAGTGAGTAAGCAGGGATCCCTCCCTGCCTGCCTGGGATTTGTTGGCACCTTTCTTCGATTGGAGGAAAGGAGGGAGGATGTACACGCACGTGCCTGCACATCCACACACACACACACCAAGTTCCCTAGAGAGCTTTGTGTCTAAGGCCTCAGGGTCCAGTGTGTGAAGGCCACCTGGGATGTTGGCCCTTCATTTCATGTACAGAGTTTATAGGATCAAGGAGTCACCCCAGGCCCTGGGGCATGGAAGTGGGGTGGATCACTATACCCTTACAAGCTCTGTGACCAAGCTACTCCCTATCTTTTAGCTTCAATTTCCCTATCTGCAAATGGGGATGATAATAGCTTCCTCCTAGGCTCATTGTGAGGACTCAGTTAATGGGTCACAAGTGGGGTTTGGTGTAGAGCAAGTCCTTGGTAAGTGTGAGCTGTGATGGTGATGAAGATGACAGTCCCCTCTTTGGAATGGGACACCAGTGTCTTCAACTCCTAGAACACACCACACGTGGGGTCACAAGAGTTCCTCATCTTGGCACCGAGGTCCTGCACTGACCAGGACCCGTCTCACCCTTACATGTGTGAGACCTGCCTGACCTTCCAAAGGTCCCCAATCCTGAGCTCAGCTGGGGCAAGGAGCCTGGACCCTCTTGTTGCCCCCCATTTCCGAAGTCCAATGCTCTTCGTGGACCCCTTGGGGATTGTGCCTCCTATCCTACCCTAGTCCTAGACCAAATGGACTAGCTGGGCAGGTGGGCAGGCGGGTGCTGTGTGGACAGGATTTACAGCCTGGCCAGCCAAGCTCCTGGTGCTCTGGTGGGCGTCATGTCAAATCTGTCCCATTATATGGACAGTTGAGTTTAATAGTCATTGTGTGCTCGCTCAGAGCCCAGCAAACATTGCGGGGCGACACCCCCTCCACACGAGCCGCCCGCTCCCCAGCCACACGGCCCATCCGTACAGTAAATTAAAAATATGAATCACTTCTCCCCACTGCCTCCCCAAACGCTCATCTTGTCAGCCTCTATGTTGCCTTCATTTGTATTACCTTAATTTAATGTTAATTATGGTCTTCATTTACAAGGAACAAGCGAGCCCTGCTCTGCCAGGGGATCGTCCCCCACCCATCCCCCCTCAGTCCAGGAGGGAGAGGCTGGGGGAGAAGAGGAATTTGGGGGGCTACAAAGGAGGAAGGAAGGGAGTTGGGGGAGGGCAAGAGATGAGATCTGGGCCATCAGTGGCTGATGGCCATTCAGGGAGGGACTAGAAAGACCCACCCCGTCCCTCCTCCACACACCCTGTCATCAATCATTTATTCATTCAACAGTTATTTATTGAGCACCTAATAAGTGCCAGATAGCCATAAACAGAGAGATTGAGCGCGGTGGGACTGGGGGGGATTTTCCTCCCTAATAAGGGCTACCCGAGTCCCCTTTGCCATCTGAAGTGAATGTGCTGGAAAGCAACATCAGGAAGACATGTCATGCATGCCCTGGGGGGCTGGTACCTCGCTCAGCCCAAAGGGCTCAGGACACTCCACCAGCAAGGGATCTTCTCTTTCTTCCAAGTTCCCCTCTTGGCTACTAGTGCCATCCCTACCCCAAATTGCTTCATACTCTTTCCAGGCAGGAAGTTCTTCCTGAAGTCTTTTCTAAGTCCCTCCTGCTTCAGATCATCCTAGGCTCAGAGTCTGAGTGGAATCAGGAGTGGAAGGGAGATTCCCAGGCTACACTGTCTCTGGAGGGTTGGGAGGCAGGCATGGTGGGGATCACTACACATCACCCCTCCACTCACCACCCTTACCACCCCACGACCCCACCACTCAGCCCTGCTGACTTGCTCAAGGTCCCCTCTGAGAGGCCTGGGAGACCCGAGTGTGCCCCTTTGGCTCTCCCTGTGCTCTACACTCTGCCCCTGGGACACACAGTCACGTGTAAGCCTGTAGAGCCTATGGGGGCTCCATAAATGTTGGTGGCTCCTTTCACACGTGTGCACGCAGGGAGCTGGCAGAGGGCCACCTGCACTCGAGCTGCCATTAACCACGAACACCAGCCCCTCCCCCCAGCACTCTTCTCCTCAAGTGGGGAAGAGGATCTCCAGCTGGGAGTATCTGCTTGACAGATGAGGCTGCTCTGAGTGTGTGTCTGCCCGTGTGTCCGTCTCCAGCGAGCCTTGATCCACACACAGGGACATGTGTCTCCCCAGGTTCGGTGTGCCTGTGTGTATGTGCAGGAGCGTGTGTCCAGCAGGCCCACGTGCCCATGTGCGCGCCTCTGCTCCTGTTCGCGACCCACCTCCCTCCCCCAAATCCCTGCCTGTCAGCGGCGCTGATGACATTGGCGCAGAGGAAAGTGATGACAAATGCCCGTTATCAGCGAACGAGGCCGATGACAAATGGGCGGGCGCCCGAGCAGCCCCATTACGCTGTAATAACAGAAGATGGATGGCCTGGCGCCCCCTCAACCCCCCACCCCTACCCGCCTTCGCCGGTAACGGGAGCCGATCCGGCTCCGCCCGCCCGGGAGGAAGTCGAGCGGCCCGCTGGGCCGCCAATCAGGACGGGCCGAGAAGCCCAGGCCCAGGCCGCCCGAGCCGGGAGCCCACGAGGCTGCCCGCGGCGGAGGAACAAAGCGGCTCGCTCGGCGGAAGCAAGCGGCGCACGGGGTGTCCGGCCTGCCCGCGGCCAGGACACGCAGCTGTGCACACACACGGTCTGCACACGCGCCGGCCGCCTGCGCCCTTGCACTGTACACCTGCAGCTCCTGTGCAGGCACAGCCCCCACGTCATGGGAGCACAGACACAAGCCTTCATGCTGTGCATGGGCAAACGTCTGCCACCCAGAGCCAGGTGCACCCACCAACACAAATCCATGTACACACAGCCATGCAGACCCATGCACCGGCGATTCATGTACGCGATGACAGAAACCACTATGTGTGTGCACACGTATACAGCTGACATGCCTCCACATGGATAGATATGAAAATATGCATACACAGAAGCAGAAACGCTCATGCGTTGACGTAAACCCTTACACTGTGCACACAATTCAAGAACTCCAAACATACCCACGTGCCAAAGATGCCCACAGCTGCATCAACAAATGTTAACTGAGCCCCTACCACGCTAGAGTCAGCAAGGTGCTGTGAAGTTACAATGACAAATATGACACCATCCTTGGCTTCTAGAATTTTAAGTCTACTAGGCATGGCAGACAAACTGCTGTGAGCAAAGGCAGAAGATGATTTGTGTTCTGACCCAAGAACATCGTTTGTGATGTGAAATTTCCAAGTGTGAGATTTCCTCCAGGAAAATCAGAAAGTCTTCCCAGAAGAGGTGAATAAAGGAAGAATAAATTTTCCAAAGGAATTGAATTTTGGGGAAAAAAGCATGGAAACCGGAAAGTGTAGGGACCCACGGAAGGTTTGGGGCCCAGCTTTTGTCTGGCCAATAGTCCAGGCAAATAGCATTGAGTGAGTGGTAGGAATGAAACTTTCCAGAAAGGCTGGGGTTATAAAGAGGCTGGAGCAGGGAAGAGGCTGTGACAGGACCACCTGGGAGGCCCAGGAGGCTTGAGCTAACTGCTGACATAAAAAAGGAGAGGACCAGGACGTCAAGCAGTGGGGAAGTAAGGGAATGAGCGGTAACAGGCAAGGCTGTCTTCCTAGGTGTGTGACGTGAGCCAGCCTATGGGGCTGTGCATTTAGAAGAGCCCTGAGTGCTTGGTTTAATGCTCTGTCTTGAAATTCTTTAAAATTTTATAATAAGGAGCCTGAAGTTTCATTTGGCTTTTGGCCCTGAAAATTATATAGCCAGTCTTGGAGCTAGGGATCTCTCAGGTTGATCAAGTAAAACAGAAGGAGCAGGTTGGGGGAAGACAGCAGTGAGTTGGGGGATCAGGGAGTATATGAGAGTCTGGATGTGGAGTCAGGGGTTGAGATGATGGGTACTGTCTCCTCCCTGGGGTGGGAATTAGTGCCTTGTATATGCCTCTGCCCATGCTTGCTTCTACTCTGCAGTGAGTCTACACACTGCCACATGCCATAGGCGTGCCTCCCAAAACAGGCTTTTATACCCCCTTGCTGGAATATAAGATCCCCAGCGTTGCTCCCATATCCCCAGGGCATGGGAAATGATTGCCACTCTGTACCTGTTTGTTGCAAGAATCAGTGAATGCATGTGTGAATGAGCACACACCAGTCCACATATGTGCACTGGGCATCTGGTCCCCCACCGTGGGGGGAGGCTACAAGCAAGCCCTAATATGGGGCCCCCACCCCATTACCACTCCCCTGTATTTCCTCTAGGGTTGTCCTGTCACCCTATGTCAACTTTGGGGAAAGAGTGCCCTTGTTCCAGGGCTCCCTCATTGGATGTCTTCTTTGCAGACTGAGCTGGGCAGGAGTTAATGGTGAGCCTAGGACCCTGGGATGATGGGCAGGAAAGGGCTGTGATTTGCAGCCAGAGGATTTGAATTCAAGTTTCAGCTCCTCCCTTGGCTGACTGCTCCTCTCTCTGAGCTTTAACTCTTCATCCACAAAATGGGACTATAAGGTGAAAAAGCACTTAGGCCAGCACCTCGATGCTGACAGATAATTAAGGGAGATACATTCAATCAGGCCAGGTATTGAGAGAGCTGCTTCCTTCCCCCCCAACTCTGGTTCCCTGTGGTGCCAAGAATGGACTGGGGATCCAGAGGATGACCCAGGTGACCTTGAACAGGGGGAGGGGAATTGGCAGACTGGAAGAAGGATGTTTTGGTCTCCTCTCAATAGGAGCCAGATGATGGAGATGCTGAGACTCAGGCTCTGCCTCCCACAACCCACCTTCCTATATACAAGGCACTAACTCCCACCCCAGGGAGGGAGACACTACCCATCTTCTCAACCTCTGACTCCACATCCAGACTCTCATATACTCCCTGATCCCCCAAACTCATTGCCTTCTTCCCCCACCTGCTCCTCTGTCTTACTCGATCAACCTGAGAGATCCCTAGCTCCAAGACTGGCTATATAATTTTCAGGGCCCAGTGCCAAATGAGGCCAAACAGGAGGTGCCCTCGACGGCTAAGGTAAACACTCTGACACTGGGTACCTTGGGTGCAGAGCAGCAGAAGGTGTCCCCTGAGATACAGATCAACTGAGAGAGCCAGATGGAGATGGGTGAGGGGGAGTGGATGGTGCCGGGGTTACTCTGTTTCTTTCCCAGGGTGCCCTGTCTTCTGCCCCACAGGAACTCTGCCTACTAACTTTGGCTCCTTAATACATGACTGTCTCTGGGCCACAGAATGGGGGCGGGGGGCATTTCCAGACTTCCTCTCCCTCATGTGACCCACTTTGGGTCTCTCCAGTATGTCCTGGTCCACCTGGCCTATTTCAGCTGTGTTAACCATTGCCTCTCAGACCCTATCAAGAGTCCCTAGGGAAACCCTCCCAGTGAGGGGCCTGAAGGAGAGGCCCAGGGATTTAGAGAGAAGATGCCGGGAGGAAAGAGATGGGCCGGCTAATGGGCCTCCTTCCTCCTCCCTTACCAGTTCACTTTTTCTGTAGCGTTATTGACCCGTCATTAGTTATCCATCCAAGGTCGCCGGGCCTGGCCTAGCTATAAGTCATGGAGGCTGGAGGGGGGCAACTGGCAGAGCGATGGTTCCAGGGAGACAGCGGAGAGCTCAAGCCTCATCACAGCCGAGAGCAGGCGCAGCTAGCCCCAGTCTCGGGAGAGCTTCTGCTAAGAGGGCTAAGCCCCTCTTCGTACCCACCCACCGACCCACGCCCTCCTCCTTCCCTTCCTCTTCCCCTTCCTCCATCCTCCCCTTCCATTTGCTTTTACAGAGTCACTTCTTCCATCACTCACTCTTCTCTCCCATCTTTTTCTACTTCCCCCAAGCTCTGGGTGCAAGGTTGGCGAGGTCAGGGTAATAAACAGGGTGGGGGGCGGGAGCCGGGGGTGGAAACTGGGGCATACTAATTCCCTTTCATTGGATCACCCCACCTGGTGCCCCAGTTTAGAGCTTCCGGGAGCAAGGACAGAGCTCACGCAGGGGGAAACTGAGGCACAGAATTTCGACCTGAGGTGTCTGAGGAAGGGGGTCCCACCAGATTCAGCATCAAGGTCACCAGTCCTGAATCTACAGACCCTATTCCCTTGCTGGTAATGGGGAAGGTCTACCCACCCACGGAGGGGCGCGCTAGGCCACATCCTCATTGGCCACCTCTTCCTGAGGAGCGAAGGGCCGCGCAGTCCGGACACTTCCAGCCCCAGCTCCCACCCGGGGGAGTCGGATAGAAGCCCCTGGGCGGTTCCTGCAGGGCACCTGCCGCCTTGTCTACCACACCCCCATCCCAGGCCTTCGCACGCGCAGGGCCTCTTGACCGGTCCTCGCGCGCCCTCTGCTGGCTCCTTCCGGGAAGCGCGCCTGTCGGCCTCCAAACCCGCTCCATCCTCAGCCCGACACACCTGGCGGCGGCGCCGGCCCCACCCTGTTCAAACCCCGCCCCCGGCCGGATACCCATTCGCGGTGACGCCCCCGCCCACTAGGAGGCCCCCTGGAGCACTTCTCTATCCCGCCATCCTCTGCTTCGGAGCAGCCGCTGCAGTTCCAGATCCCAGAGAGGCCTGTTTGTCAGATCGAGAGGAGTGGAGGGAGTGAGGGCCACCAGCAGGATAGAACTTGAAGCTTGGAGGAGAGCGTTTCTCTTGCTGTGGAGCCAGGCTCTGGAGGGGCATCTGGAGTCCGAGTCTATACCTCACGGGGCAACAGGTGGGGCTCCTTCAGGGCATTTCTCTGGAGCCCTCCTCCACTTGGCCCTGCAACTTCCAAAGGTACTTCGGTGGGGGACCGCGGGGGAGGCCTTTAAAGTCGGGGGACCTTAGTTCGCAGAAGCTCTGAGGTGGGGCCTGCAGTCCTTGGCCCCAGAGGTGGGAATCCGGGACTGTTCCCTGGCACGGAGTGCAACAGCAGAGGGCGTGACCTCTGGGTCCCTCTCTTGTGGAGTCAGAGCCTAAGGATCCTGGGCTTTCTCCCCATTAGGCAGCTTGGAAGGAAGAGGGGCAGGCCAGGGGGTGATACTTTCCAATGGGGTGTCTGGCCTGGCAGGTAGGGAGGCCCTTGCCACAATGGCCCCAAAGTTCTCTGCGAAAGCAGAGCCCATGGTCATGGTGAAGAAAGAGAATTCCACAGAGGTAGCCTGGAGCTGAGAAGAGGAGATTCTCAAGCCAGGCTGGGCCCCTGTCAAGCCCTGCCTAGAGTCATGTGGGAATAAGTCACCAATGTGTGGAGCTGTGAGGGAGGAGTCTGGTGTGTGGGATGTGTGGGGTATAGGCCAGGCATGTAGGGATACATGTGAGCTAGCAGGGCTGAAGTTTGAGAGTCACTGCCTCCATACTGCTAATTCCCTAAGGGAGCTGGGATGTTGCGGGGGAGGGGTCCCATCTCAGGACAAGTGGGCCTTTGCTGATTCAAAACTCCAGTTCTCAGGGCTTTCCTAGTGGTCAAGTGGCTCGGACTCCATGTTCCCAGTGCAGGGGGTCCTGGGTTCAACCCTTGGTCAGAGAACTAGAGTCCAAATGCTGTAACTAAGAATTTGTATGCTGCAATTAAGGATTCCTCGTGCTGCTATTATTAATAAAAGATCCCTCAAACAAAAGATTCTGCATGCGGCAACTAAGACCTGACACAGCCAAATAAATAGATATCTTTTAAAAAGTCAAAAACTCCAGTTCTCAGAGTCAGGGACTGTGTCCTTCAATATCAGCATCAGGAACCTCCACAGACTCTGAAAAGTTCAGGACTCTCTCCTTGGGTATGTGGGAGAAGGAGGGAGAGAAGTCAGCAGACAGTCCAGTTAGATCTGGGCTAGAACTTCTTCCAGAGCAGTAGCCAGGAAAACCAGCTGGGCTTCCTGGGTTACAGAGATCTGAGATAAAACCCAGCTGTTCTCAATGCTGTGTGACTTAGCACAAGTGAATGAATCTCTCTGGGCCTCTCTTTGCTCATCTGCCAAATGGAGATAATACAAGTACCAATAGAGCTATTGGGAAGGTTACACGATATAGTCCACGAGCAGGGCTGTGTTAAGGGTGGACTGGCCAGGCTCAGAGTTAATCAATAAATGCTGCTGGAATAACCCCAGAAATATGGTGCTGCTAATCCAGGGCTCCTCACTGGAGACTCCATAACTTTCAAAATGTCAATTGGTCTTCCTTAAAATCCACTGATGCTGGGATCTTCCAGTGGGAATCAAAAAAAACCATCTTTTGCCAGCACCCACCTAGGACACATGAATAGATACTTTTTGAAAACTCTGGTTTGAGGGGAAGGGGAACTCTGGTTTGAAAGTGCATTGAATCATCAGCCGGCCCCTACCCACATCCTAGAAACCTCTGCCTGAACCACTTCCATAGAGGCTCCTCCTGTTCTCCTTCTCACAGGAGGACCCATTCCTGTGAGGTGAACTTGCTAATCCTCATCACTCAGGGGTCCAGACTCCACCTGGAAGGACTCACAAATTTAAATGCTTATGAGGCTTTGGTCCCAGGGGAAACAACAGGGAGTTATGAGAACTTTAGAACTAGGGGGCAGCTTCAGTCAATTGTTGCCATGTTGGAATGAGGGGGCGAGGGAGGGAAGTAGCCTTAGGACAGAGCCTCAGACCTCTCCCAACTTCATCTCCCTCCCCCATCGGAGGACCCTCCTAAGATAACCATCCCCTAAGCCCTACATATTAGGTTTCTATTGCTGCACAATAAAAGTGATGACAGATCACAAACTTAGCCCCTAAAAACAAGACCCGTTATTTCAGAATCTTGTAGACCAGAAGTCCAGGCAGGCTCAGCTGAATTCTCTGATTAGGGTTCTGCAAGACCTAAATCAAAGTGATAACCAGGCTGGGCTCTTATCTGGAAGCTCTGGGAAAGATCAGCTTCCACACTCATTCTCTTTGTTGACGGAATTTGGCTCCTTATGGTTGTAGGACTAAGGTCTCCATTTCCTTGCTGTGTATCAGCTGAGGGCTGCTCCCTGGTCCTTGTACAAGTCCCCTTTTATCTTCAGAGCCAGCAGAGGCATGCTGAGCCTTCATGCTTTGAATCTCTTTGCCCCTTCTGCTAATAGCTTAATAAAACTCCCTTTAAAGGGTTCATATTATGAGACCAGACCCATCCAGATAGTCTTCCATTTGCCATATGAGGTAACATAACTGCAGGAGTAGCACCTCCTCAGAGTTGAAGCCTCTACCCACACTCAAAAGGGAGAAGGTTGAACAAGGGCAAAAGTCACGGGGGTTTTTCAGAGAATCCTACCCACCACACCCATCTTCCAAGATGGGATAGAAACAGCCCCCTGCCCCAACTTCTGAGACCTTGGGTCAGTCACCTCCCATTTCCGGTCCAGTTTCCTCATCTGTAAAATGGGGTAAGGTGGTGGATAAAATCTAAATCCCTCCTATATCTCACATGGAGAAGGCAATGGCACCCCACTCCAGTATTCTTGCCTGGAAAATCCTGTGGACAGAGGGGCCTGGTAGGCTGCAGTCCATGGGGTCTCTAAGAGTCGGACACGACTGAGCGACTTCACTTTCCCTTTTCTCTTTCATGCATTGGAGAAGGAAATGGCAACCCACTCCAGTGTTCTTGCCTGGAGAATCCCAGGGATGGGGGAGCCTGGTGGGCTGCCGTCTCTGGGGTCGCACAGAGTCGGACACGACTGAAGTGACTTAGCAGCAGCAGCAGCAGCATATCTCACATACTGATTATGAGGCAAGAAGACAGAGTATCTGACCCTTTGGACTGCAGGGGCCCCACTGCTCAGGATTTACCTAACCCTTCCAGAAACACTCCTGCAGGTCTTCGAAAGGGCCTTACCAGGAAAAGCAGTACAGCCACACAATGGGAGACCTGGGTTCTATCCCTGGGTTGGAAAGATCCCCTGGAGAAGGGAATGGCTACCCATACTCCAATATTCTTGCCTGGAGAATTTCATGGACAGAGGAGCATGGCGGGCTACAGACAGACCATGGGGTCACAAAGAGTCAGACACGCTGAGCAACTAACACACACACACAGCAGAGCCAAGGTGCCCACCGGGCTTGGCTGGGCTGTGGGGAAGTGGCCACTTCTGTTGGCCTGAGACTGTGGGTGTCTGTGAAGCCCCACAGACGAGAGTGGGTCCCCCCTGGAGTCTGCATAGGGCAAGGTAGCCTACACCTAGCTGATGGAGAAGAGGGGCAAAGACCAGGTCCCTTCCCCCCACCTCTCACCCGGTGCGTGCCGACCTTCAGAATCTAACTCCCAGAGCCATCCTAACCCCTGCCAGTCTCAGCCTCTGGGTCTCCAAAATGCCTTCATGGCCTCTTCCTGCCCCTCCCGCCCAGACCCGGCTGGGCAGGGGTAGTTGATCCCATCATCCCAGACCCTCTGGGCTATTCCTGCCCAGGAATGGGTCTGGGGTCTCAGGAGTCTCTCCTCTGTGAGCCCCAATCAATCACCCCACATTCCCCCCACCCTCCACCCCCAGTAGTAACACAGCCCCTCTTTTCCCAGGCTCCCACCAAGGTCTGGTGGAGGGGCTGGAAGGAGACCCACCCCAACTCTATCCAAGCGCGGGAGCTGGGTAAGAGGCGGGGAAATGAATATTAATTTATCATGATTAGGCAAATCCGGCAGGGAGAGCCGATTCCGGAGGAGGCTAAAAAGATGAATTTCAGCAATAAAATTAAATAAGGACAGACGGGCGGCCCCTCCTCCCTCCCGCTTTGCTGATCTCTCTCTTTCTTACAATTTATGAGGCCAATTATGAAGATGAGGTTGGAAGTTCCTGGAACTTCACTAAATGCAAACGGCGGTCCCTGCTGTTCCCATCAAATTAATTAACCGCGCGCTATTGATGGCCGCTCAAGGCTGACGCAGGCGGCCCGCCCTGCGGCCGCCTCCAGGACACGAGGACTCAGTCCAGAGCCCATCGGGCCTCCACCACCTTCTGCAGTCCCTACCCAGCACCACAGGGACTTTGGGGACCCCTGATCCAGCTCCAAGCCCTGCCCAGAGCCCTTGAGGACCCTGGGGCATGCACACCGAGGTCGAGATTGGTGGACACACTGACACACCCGGCTTGTCCACACACATGTGCAAATGTAGAGTCATGAACCTGCAGCGCCCAAACGTGGGCCCAGCGATGTACTTTAGGCGCACAGGCAAATGGCCCTGCAGTTAGACACGGGCATAGCGGCAGCATTGCTGAGGGAACCAGACAGAGCCTGGTGGGTGAGGGCGGTAGGGCTCAGGGTGTCTTGCTGCTGGAGGAACATGATGTCTGGGGCCATATGCCAGCTCCATCAGCACCAGGCCTCCTAGTCCAGCAGAGTGGAGGGTCAGACAGAGGTTCCACAGCCACTCAAGCACCATGCAGTGGCCCATTGCCTGGTGCCTGTACTGCACCCCCATGGCATTCTCAGAGCCCTGCCCACAGTCCCTCCACCACTGGGTCCTCTCCTTACCTCTGGGATGTCTTTCAGGGTGTTCCCTCTCGTCTTTCACTGGGGCTCAGCTTTTGCACTTACCCCCAGTGTAGGGGACCAAGGCTTGCAGAGCCCCTGGTTCAGGCAATAGGGGAGAGGCCTGGCCCAGAGTCTCAGGCCAGTTTGGGGACTTCAGGCCTGAGGGTCCCCCTGTCCCAGAGCTCAGAAGCAGGGCTGCTCAGGTGTTCTAGAAAACTATCTGGCTGGTGTCCGGACTGAAGGGCAGAGCTGACAGAGGGCTGAAGGTCTGGAGGCTGAGCCCCTCCTAGGCCTGGGGCAGCAGGTGCCCCAACAGCTGTAGCTGCCCTGTGAGGTTGATCTCTGGATGGTGGAAAGGGGCTCTCCTGTTGGGGGAGTGGAGAGGGAGTAAGGCCAATGTCTTCCCCAAGCTGTTGTCCCTCGTCTGGGCAAGAGGCATCCCATTCTGTTCAAAGGGACAGGAACTCATACCTCCCCTGTGGTGAAGCAGGACCAAGGGCCTGGGTTTCCCATTCCCAGTCCTTGACTCCTGGAGGACAGGACATAGCTGGGCTTGCCCTCCTCGCCACGTCCACTCCAGGCCTGGGAGACCCTGGCCCTGTGCCCACACTTGCTTCATCAGGAGCAGCCAGAACCCAGGAGGAAAGTTTGCCCTGGTCTTGTTCTCCTTTCAGTGGCAATGTTACAACCCAGGCCTTGGGAAAAGATGGTGGTGGTTTAGTCACTGAGTCGTGTCCGACTCTTGCAACCCCATGGACTGTAGTCCCCCGGGCTCCTCTGTCCATGGGATTTCCATGGGGTTTCCCAGGCAAGAATACTGGAGTGGGTTGTCATTTCCTTCTCCTGGGGATCTTCCCAACCGAGGACTTGAACCTGGGTCTCCTGCATTGCAGGCGGATTCTTTATCAACTGAGCTACAAGGGAAGTCAGGAAAAGATGAGGCTCCCAGGTTGGCAGGGTTGGGGCCAAGCAGCTCAGAAAGGATTGTGCCTTGGGCTTGATGTGTCAGAGGGAAACTGGGAGCCTCAGACTGAGCACAGAGCAGCCCGTCCATGAGGACTGGGCCCCCAGCTTTGCCTACCACCTGCGTTTCCCCTACTCCGGGCACGGGGGAGGCCCCTCCGCTTCCCCACGCCCTGCTGCACTTCTGGGGACCTCTTCCACCTCACAGCGGGGCCTGCTCATACCCACCACCCTGTCACTCACTCTGCACGGGGAGAGGACAAGACACCCTGTGTCCTGGTCCTCTGTCACCGCAGTAACAAACTTCCACACGCTCGGTGGCTTAAACGCCACCAAGTTATTCCTGAACAGGTCTATTGTTTAGCAGTCTGACACAGGCCTCCCCAAGATAAAACTGAGGTGTTGGCAGGGCTGCATTGTTATGCAGGCTCTAGAGTAGGATCTGTTTCCTTGCCTCTTCCAGTTTCTGGTAGCCCCATTTATCTTTAAAGGCAGAAACATCACATCTCTCTGACCTTCCTTCCTTCCTCACAGCTCTCTAATCTTAGCCAGGAAAGTTCTCCACTTTTAAGGACTCATGATTAGATTGGGCTTACTGGCTAATCTCATTTCAAAATTCTTAACCTTAATTAAATCTGCAACATCCCAGAAGGAAATGGCAACCCACTCCAGTGTTCTTGCCTGGAGAATCCCAGGGACGGGGCAGCCTGGTGGGCTGCCGTCTATGGGGTCACACAGAGTCAGACACGACTGAAGCGACTTAGCAGCAGCAGCAGGGTAATATATTCACAGGTTCCAGAGAATAGGCTGTGGACAACTTTGGGAGACCATTACCCTGCCTACCACACCTGTTGTCTGGCCAGAGACCACTGAAGCTCAGGGAGAGAGCAATGATGAGCTGAGCTGCAGGCAGGAAGCAGGCCCATGGGGCCCTTCCTCCTCATTAGGACCAGGTGGTGAGTGGGTGGTAGTTTTGGGGTGCTCAGTTGTAAGAGAGTATCTCAGTTCCCACCAGGGCTCCACAATCCAGTGTCCCTTCCAGCAGGATGGGGCACTGGGTTGAAAATCTGCCCAGGAATCCACTTCAGGCTCTCAAGTGGCTGGTCACACCCTTTTTTTAGTTTGTACTCAGAGAACTTCCCCTTCTGCCTAACTGGGCAGCCTTTCTCAGGATGAGTCCCTCCATTAGATCTTCTCCCGGGCTCCAGTGTCCCTGAGCAGCCCAGAGGACACTGCCCTGAGGGTTGGTCGCTCGGGAGGGGGTGGGCACTCTTCTTTTAAACCCATGATTTCCTGTTGCCCTTGCCAGGATGTGGTACCAGAATCTGCATGGTTTGAAGGTGGTCTTCAGAATTCTGAATCTCAGGGAGGTTGGGGGTGGGGGAGAACCTCCCCTTCCTTCCTCTAAGAGATGGCGGGAAGAGGGGCCAGGCCCTTGGTTCCAGACCCAGAAACCAGCATCATCCCTCCCTATGGTTCTGAAGACTTCCTGTGTGTAGGGAGGGGTTAGCTGGCCAAGTTATCCTGGGACCCACTGGTTCCTTCTTCTCCTTGTCCTGGAGGCCCTGCTCCTCCGGGGCTGGAGAGGCTGCTGAGCAGGCTGGGGCACTCAAGTGGGAAGTAGCAGCATCCACATTTGGATGCAGACACCCCAGGCTTTGGGCTTCTGCCAGCTCCACCCCTTGCTAGGGATAGTGGCAGGCACGGAGGCCCCAGTCCAGAGTAGACTAGCAGAGCTCCTAATGGGCCCAAAGCAACCCTGACACCTGGGGGGCCCAGAGAGTCCCAGCTCTTCTTGTCCATTCCAGGCCCCAGGCAGCTACACCTCCCTGTAGTAGAAGCTCCAAGGAGAGGCTCACCTGCCACAAGCGCTTGTGCTGTGTGTGCGTGTGCTCTGCGACCCCAGAGACTGCAGTCCCCCTGGCTCCTCCATGGGATTTTACAGGCAAGAACACTGGAGCGGGTTGTCATTTCCTCCTCCAGGGAATATTCCCGAACCAGGGATCGGACTTGCATCTCCTGCATTGGCAGGAGGATTCTTTACCACTGAGCCACTGGGGAAGTCACCCTTACGAAGGCTTCTAAAGTCCTCTGATGTGGCTTCTCTGGTTGGTACTGTGCAGTGAAAGGGGCCCCCCAGCCTCCATGGCTTTTGATTCCTTCCCTGACATGACCCATACAGGCAAGGCCCCGCAGCTGGGACTTCAGGGCTCTGAGTGAGAGTTGGGCCCATTCTAAGCTTGCTGGAATCCCCTGAGACCAGGCCAATAAAGGCCAGCTCTAGGAGTTTGCAATTAGATGCAGGCCTCAGGGCCCACCCCTTCCCTGCCGCACAGCCAGCACACTCTGGTGGATCCCACACTGTGGCCCAGGCTCCTCGCAGCCACCTTCTCTTGCCTCTGAGCCCAGTTTTACAGTTGGTATGCCAAACCTTCCCACTCAACCGCTCCCCTCACCAAATCTTTCCTGTCCTGTAAGCGCCAGCCTCCAAGCACCCTGATACCCCTAGCTGACCTCTCTGAGCTGCTCAAACTAAGCCCCTCAGCTCGACTTTCAGTCCTCTACCAGCCTGGCCTTCTGACTCCCATCTGGCACACAGCATCCTCTCTAAAGCAGGTTCCTTAGTTGTCCCCAAAGAGAATGGTTTACCCTTTTCAAATAGGCTGTTTCCTGCCAAGTTGCCCCTTGCCTCCTCCAGGCAGCACAGCCTTCCCTGACTGTCTCAGCCCTGTCAATGGCACACAGGTCACCATTTAGTTGCTCCTAATGGTGGCTCAGAGGTTAAAGCGTCTGCCTCCAATGCGGGAGACCCAGGTTCGATCCCTGGGTCGGGAAGATCCCCTGGAGAAGGAAACGGTAACCCACTCCAGTATTCTTGCCTGGAGAATCCCATGGACGGAGAAGCCTGGTAGGCTACAGTCCACGGGATCGCATAGAGTCGGACACGACTGAGCGACGGAACAGAACAGAACAGAACAGAACAGAATGAGCCTTGTAACATTTGAAACTTTTCACTTTCACTGAGCCTTTTTACATCTGTTCATATCCTTAGGTATTGCCTATTCTAGGACAGGGCCCACACAACATGCTGATGGGTAGACAGGCAGTCCTAATTCCTAGCTCCACGAATCCTCCCTCTTAATGTCCATCCCTACTCCTTTCTGAGTTGTTCAGGAGCTGACTCAGGCCTTGCCCGTTTGGAGAACTGTTAACTTGCCTGGGTTCCCATTCACCTCCGATCTCTGTCCCTGCCTGGGAGAAAGGCAGGCAGAGGCTGCAGCAGCTCACAGACACACCAGGCAGGCTGAATGTCAAGTGCACTTTATTGGGCCCCCAGGCCTTCAAACGCTGTCCTCGTCGATCCTGGGGTGCCCCCTCCCCACATTGCCAGCTGCACTGCAAGGGAGGTGGGTGGAGGAAGCACCTCTGGAGTGGCTTGTTTGCTCTGAAGGGTCTTGGGTGATGCTGGGCCACAGTATTGTGCCTCTCCCCTGCAGCCCCCTTCCCACCCCCAGTAGCTAGACCCTCCTTGGGGTAGAGAAGTGGGGATGCCTGGGCTTCCAAAGCAGGAAGCTGGCCCCAACCCAGGTACCAGTTCCTGCCTAAAATGGGGCAGGGGGCCATGTGCACGACTCTTCAGGGGCAATGGTGAGGTAGACACGGTAACACCTGACCCTGCTGCAGAGAGGGCCAGGCAGTCCTGGGAGCCAGGCTGGCCCTTCCCATCAAGCTCAGAGGAGCCAGTGGTTGATGCAGTGAGGTTCAGCCTGCTCTGCTGGCTGAACGGCCAAGGGGGGCAGCCAGGTTACCAGTCCCGCTCAGCAGGTTCTCGGTAGGGCAGGCCTAAGAACCTGAAGACATCCTTCTCAGTGGGGGTGGGCAGCACTTGGCCAGAGCCCACCTTGAGGCCTTGGGCATTGCGGACCACAGCTGTGCTGAGGGCATGCTCTGACAAGCTCATGCCCTTGGTCTTGGCCAGAGCCCGCATGGAGCGGTTGAAGTGGGCAGAGCCAGTGAAGTAGAGCAGGGCACAAGCGAACTCGCTGTAGGGAACGACGATGATGTCCAGTCGTCGGTGCCGCCGCCCTGGCCCCGGGAGCTGACACACACCCAGGTACTTCTGCTGCTGGCCGTTCTCCTCGTGGCTCACCAGGTCATCCGTCAGGAACCCTGGCCCAACACAGGAGGGCTGCTGGGAGGGCGGGAAGTCAGGGCCTGGGCTGCCCAGCCCAGCGCTGTCTGACCTCCCAGGCCTCTCCTGATTATCCCTGGGTCCTCTGTCCCCAGCTTGTCCATTTATTTGCAGGCTTTCTTCAGCCCTATGTCCTTTTCTATAGAATATGCATAGTAACTCCTCCCCGTGTCCCCCCTCCCACACCGGGGGCATGGAAAGATCAGATGAACCCTTGACCTGCAGCACCTCTGGGAGGTGTGAGGAGCTAATTCATCTCTTCCCAGCAGTGGCTCTGGCCCCAGGAGAGAGGTGGGGTTCTCATGGAGCAGCCTCCCCTGCTTCCTGCCTAGAGATGGGAACTTTGAGGCTCTCCTGCCTGGGGGCCACATTGCCCCTGCCCGCCTGCTCACCCGGGGGTGGGGCTTATACCTTGCTGCCGGAGGCTGTCCAAGAGGCGGCTGAAAATGCCCTGGTGAGAGCGGCCATCTGGGTGGGTGAGCAGCACGTCCACATCACCACAGGTTGCCTTTCCCCGTCGGTATGAACCACATGCCACGCACAGCAGCCCGGGGTTGAAGGCCTGAGCTGCTTCCCGGACCTAGAAGAGGACAGTGAGGAGGGTGAGGGCTGTGGCCTTCCCTGTCCCAGGAGCCCACACACTCCTTGGGTTCCAAGCCAATCCCTGGATGCATGGTCCAGCCTGAGGGAGAGAGCCTCAAGCAACAGAAGAGGAGTTCCATCCACCCTGGAGAGCAGTTCTCTAGCTTTGCTGGGACAGAAGAGAAGAAAACGTATTCACAACATCGGGTGCGGCCCGGGGAGAGAGATGAGAAGACCGTGATCGGATTCTGAGGGAAGGTGTGGCTCTTTCCCTCTAGAGCTCTTCAAAAGCAGACAGACATACCTTCTCTGGGGTCCGCCCCAACCCATACACCCAGGTGTGTGAAGCTCCACTGAGTACAGAGGGCCAGGTGCCAAGAAGCCCTCAGCCAGGGCTCAGTAGCCCCAGGTATCTTTGGATTCAGAGCTAAATGCAGAGTGTGAATTGGGGCTTGAAGCCTGACAGGTGGCTGGCAGGGTGCCCCTGGTGCAGGCCTCTGGGGAGATAGAGCCCAGAAATATAATTGCATGTGTAGGGAAGGAAAGGGGAGAGCAAAGGGAGGGAAATCTGAGCCAATGGCCACATTCTTACTTGGAGAAATGGGACTCGGTATGGAGGGAACTGAGACAGAGGGATCATGGTGCAGTGAGTTGGGGGGACTGAGGGAGGCTAAGCCCGTTAGTCTCCACCCCAGAAACAGAGGCCTTTCATATGCAGATAGCTACCCAGTCTCCACCCCAGGACACTGAGATTTCTGGGACCCTGAATACCTCAATTCTCCTAACAGGCAGGCTTTGCTAATCCCCTCAACCCCCTTCTTGAGAGTGTGGGAGGAGGCCTAGGATGAATAATCCCATCACAACCTCCTAAAGCTGGAGACCTTAAATGGGGATACTGGGGCTGGAGGCTCGCTGGGGCATTCTCTGACAAAGGGGCTTGCCTGTCCATCCCACACCAGCTCATAGTCATGTGACTGGGGGACGAGCTGGAGGGTGACTTCAACTAAGCTGGGCCAGTCTCCAGGGAGTCCTGCCGTATTAGAATCATAGGCCATAGTGAGCAAACCGGCCCCTAACTTCAATGCCAGCTGAACAATTGATACATCTCACCCTAAATGTACCCTGCTGCTACTAAGTTGCTTCACTCGTGTCCGACTCTGTGCGACCCCATAGATGGCAGCCCACCAGGCTCCCCCGTCCCTGGGATTCTCCAGGCAAGAACACTGGAGTGGGTTGCCACTGCCTTCTCCAATGCATGAAAGTGAAAAGTGAAAGGAAGTCGCTCAGTCGTGTCCAACTCTTAGCGACCCCATGGACTGTAGCCTACCAGGCTCCTCTGTCCATGGGATTTCCCAGGCAAGAGTACTGGAGTGGGGTGCCATTGCCTTCTCGGAAATGTACCCTAGTCTCCCTCTAATCTAGGTTTTATATGAATTTAACCCCTAACCCAACTCTAAACCAAACCCTAATCTTGGCCAAACCTTATTTCTAGGACAATCATAAATTTTAACGAAAAGCATCCAACACTAAGAAAACTCTACTTCTAATTCAGGTCTAACCTTAACTTGACTCTGGATCTAGCTTTCCTCTAACCCCAAACCTAATCCTACTGGCACTGCGCTTTTACACCAATTCTAACCCAAACCTTGAACCAGCCTCCGGAGGGCTGCAGAAGGTATGTACTTCCAAAAAGAGATATACAACTTTGTGCATTTTTACAGACTGTGGACAGAAGAGTCCATGGTTTTCATTAGGTTCTCGAAGAAGTTTGTGAGTCAAAAAATGTTAAGAACCTCTGCCCTGATCCACCCTACCCTAGACCAGTTCAAATCCCAATATCTTCAAGTAGTTCTGACCATAATCCAGCTCTGATCAAGCGCTGACATTAACCCAGTCCTAACACCATCATAACACCTAAGCCAGGGCTAACTCTGCCTGATACTGAGACCCCTACCCCAGAAAGCTAGTGCTGCAGCCCTTCCCTACCTAAGCCAACTTGCTCTTTGCCCACTAGTTCCAATCTCTGGTGGCCCACAGCTTCCTCTGCCTGCTGGGCTCCCCCCCTGAGGGATCAGGAGTTCCTGGCTTTGAGCCAGGCCCTGACCCTATAGCAGTGGCTCTCCTCACTGCCCTGGGACACCTGCTTACTGTCTGCTCAATCTCTGCAGCCTCCTCCCTGGGCATGCGGTCTAGAAAGTCATCATAATGCTTCAGGCCAATGGCCTGCTGGGTAGTCAGACAGGCCTGGTTTCGGATGTCTTCTAAGCTCCGGAAACCCTGAAAAAAAGAAGCCAGATGGGAAGGCTATGAGGATCCAGAACCAACGAAGAGACAGTGAATAAGCAGACACACAAGGTTTTCATTATCCCTAGACTTCACGGAAAGCATAAGGCAGGAGCAAGCCCAGGGTCTGTAATCAGTGAGACTTGGGAAAGGCACGGGGCATGAAGACACCTCAATCCAGCCCTGCCCCAATCCTAAAACACTCATTCATCACCTCATCAATCTGGGGGCGATTCTGGGCATGGCTGGGTTTGGGAACTACTGTTCTGATTCTCAGCCCCTAGGTCTGGCCTGCTCAGGAAGGCCCTTGTTGTTCTGGGGGACAGAGAAATATACTTCCTGTCTCTGCCTACAGCACAGACTAAGCCTCAAGGATACCAAACAGGGTAGTTCTGAGAGCCAAGAGAGGGATCTGCATGGGCCCTGGTCCCTTTGAGAAATGATCCCTCTCTAGTCTGGGTTCATTCTCATCGAGAGAACTGTGGGACAGGAGCTCTGAGATACAGTAAAACTGAAGTGGGGGCTAGGACAGGGTGTGACCTGATGGTACCACATCTGGGAAGTCTTGGTTCCAGCTCCCCAGATGTTGGAGAAGAGCTCTAAGACAGGCACGCTTTCGCTAATGTGGTCCAGCTTCCGCAGATGCCCACTCTCCAGGATCTCGACAATCTTCTCAGCCATCCGCTTTCCAATCCCAGGGATGCCAAAGGCCTCCTAGAGGAAGAGGAGGCAGAGGCAGGAAGGAAAGGTGAGAAGATGGGAGGAGCAGAGTCAGCAGTGGGGAAACTGACTCCTTTAGCAGATGTCTTGAGTAAAAGCCAGTCTGGCTGGGGGGCAGCTGATAGCCATGTAAAGCTTGGGCACAGCTGAAGATGAGAAGTCTGGATGGGCTGGGCTGGGTAACTTGTCTGCTGGTTCCCAGAGGGATGGAGCTCAGCACAGGCATCAGAGGAAGGGCAGCAGTGATGACACCAGGCAGCATTACCACCACAGCAGGGGAGCCAATGTGAGGCTTTACCCTGTATCGGGTCCTGCACTACATGGGTCATCTCTGAGTCCTCACGGGAACACTGTGTTTGTTACTATTCTTAGTCCCTTTTTACTCATGAGGAGACTGATGCTCAGAGGATTTGAATAACTGGCTTAAAGTCGGCAGTTAGTGAATAATGGGAACCAGAATTCAAACTCTGGCCTGTTGATCTTCAGAGATTAAACTTTTCAGCAACTTTTTTATTATGGAAAAACTCAAAAGAGTATACTGGACCCCACAGACCCAACACCCAGGTTTTATAATTATCAAGATTTTTGCCAAGCTGCTTTCATTAATCTGTTTTTTCCTTTCAGAAAGTCCCAGACATGAGAAAATGTTAAGCCCTCCACCTGACCCCCCACTACAGAAGACCCCCACCCAGCCCCTCACATGTCCTCCCCTGGCCCCCAGGTACCTGGTAGGAGGTGACAGGCTTGTGGAAACTCTTCAGGGCATTGATGGCCTTGGCATAGCCCAGGGCCCTCCACTTGTCTCCCTGAACGCTGTAGGCTTTGGCCAGTACTTCCAGCTTCTCTGTGATGTGGGGGTTGTGATTGATTGCCTTCTGGCTCGAAGGCTGTGCACAGACCCACTTATCCAGGCCCTTGGGGGCTGGGCTAGGCTCACCATCTCCCTCAAAGGGGGTGGGGTACCGGCCGCTGATCAGGGCTTCCAGATCAGCAGCGCTAACCTGGGTCTCTTCCCCGTCACTGGTTTCACCATCAGAGCTGGTCTTGAGATAGGGAAGGAGAAGAGACAGTAAGTTCGTGCCGCCCATGAGGAGGGCTCCTTCGAGGTGGGGGCTGAGTTTCCTAGTCAGACCCAAGTATGATGCTGGGTTTTCTGCAACAGACCTGAATCTCCTTAAGTGTGGGGCCGTGTTCCACCTGGCTTCCCCTAGTGCCCAGCCCTAGGATCCCCAGTGAAATGTGGTAGACAGGCAAATACAGGCGTGATGAATGCTGGGAAGACTTCTCAATAAAGACAGCCCTCCTTTCTCAGGGGCCTGGGACTTTCTGAACACCAGGCTCTCCTTGTTTCTGTGATCTAGTTCCCAGGAGAAGGGAGCTGCTGGGGCTAGGAGGCTCCTGACCTGGGCTTGGATGCTTGCAACCGCCTCTGCCCTCCAGGAAGGAGATACAGGTCTGGTGGGAGAGCAGGAAGGAGACAGGGCTATCCTGGGCTGAGCCTCACCGGCTCCAGGAGGTATAAAAGAGACTTGGTCTGCCTTGCTGAGCTGTGCTTGATCCAGGTACCTGCAAGATGGTGATGGCAGGTTAACACACCAAAGTCTCACCCCATAGCGGTTCCCAATCCTTCTCGACTCTGAAATCTTTGTTTTTTTAATGTGTCTAATTAAGACAATGAGACTTTAATAGCTCAAGAAAACATCTGAGGAAAGACTAGGACCAGCCCACCTCTTGGGGGTGAAGATGCCGAATCCTGCTGTGTCCACCAGCCTTCTCTCCTGCAGGCACAAGCTCAGCCAGGCTGACTTCACCAGCTGAGCACCTGGGGGCAGCTGGGGCAGTCTAAGGAGGCGGAGGGCTCGCTCACAGTCCATGCCGTCATCCACCACAATGTGAGTGACCCCCGGGGCCTGAGCAGGGCATATCTGGCCACCATGCTGGACAATCTGCTTCTCAAAGAGTTCTGCCCGGGCTCTCCCAATGCCGGTGGGCACCACGTGCACCCGCACGGAGCTCAGCCACTCTGTGGAGGGGGCATCCAGACGCCTGCTGTCATACTCTCAGACATGATTTGAATGAACACTTCACAGTCCCCTTCCCCCAGTCATTTTCCTCCACCCTGCCTCCTGAGGATTCCACCACAATTATACAGTTAATATCCTCATGGGCCATCGCCTGATGTAACGGGCAAAGATTCTGATACGTCCTGTTCCCGGATGTAACCTAGAACTGTGTCTGGCACATTGCAGGGAGCCTATAAATCACTTCATTTGATCATTTATTCTTTCAACACATATTAATAGACACTTATTATGTATCAGGCACAAGGCACATGCTTTGCTACTACAGGCCTCACAGTCTCAGATTCCCCTCTCCCAACCCAACCTACCATGTAAGTTTTTGCCATCTATTTGTCACTTTGGCTGCAAAATAGCATAACTCAGGGGACCTGAGAAGGATCCCCTCCCTTCACCAGCAGGCAGCTTCCTAGAGGAAAGGATCCTATTGGTCATTTCCTTAGGGACCAGGGAGTATTTTCTGATTTATGGAGGCCTCGGCCTGTGGTAGAAGATGAAACAGCAAGTCACCTGTCAAAGACTGGGGACCAAGTTTAGGACAAGGGAGGTACAAACAAACCTGCAGGCTCTGGGTGGGCAGAGTCAGCTGTAATATCTGATTCTAGGCATGAAAGATGTAAGAAGCCTGAGGCTCAAGCACATGAAGGTCCTGAGGGTGGGTCCACTCACCTCCTGCTTCTTCTCTGTCTTCCCTCTTGGGAATCTTTGCAAGAGCTTTTGACGATGGATTGGTGTGGATTTTCTTCCTCTTGGGAAATGCCTTCAAGATGCCCCGGGGGTCCATTGAGGTATGGCTGGACCCTAGCCTTTCTGTTGGAGGGTTGGTCAGGGCAGTTGTCATGTGCAACCCAGACCTGGGGCTCCCCAACCCCTCTATGAAGGTGGGATCTCTACTGACAACACTTTGGGGACAGTAGCCAAGTTCCCAGGAGTCTCACAAAACCTGACTAAACTTGGCTTAGCCTAGCTCTACACATGGACAAAGGAGCCTGATGGGCTACAGTCCATAGGGCCACAAAGAGTCAGACACTACTGAAGTGACGTAGCATGCACAATTACCAGTCTTTCAGAATACTGGAGAAAATAAGAAGAGTGGAAATATCCAGGGAACTTTTGAAAGGGGAACAAATGACATCATGGGCTTCCCTGGTGGCTCAGATGGTAAAGAATCTGCCTGCAATGTGGGAGACAGGAGTTTGATCCTCGGGTCTGGAAGATCCCCAGGAGAAGGGAATGGTTATCCACTTCTTGCCCTGAGAATTCCATGGACAGAAGAGCCTGCTGGGCTACAGTCCATGGGGTCCAAGGAGACAGGACTCAGCGACTAACACTTTCACTTTCAAAGGGTATCATTCCTCAGGGGGCTGCTTTGAAGATTAACTGTGCAGTACCTGCTCCTGCTGCATCCTACTTCCAAAAAGCTTTACAAAAACGGGATGCCAGGCTAGGAATGGGCTCCATCTTTAGGAAGGACTTGGGCTTCCAAAAGAAGTGGGGATTGGTGGTTGGGGGCGAGGGGGAACCTGTATATCTTTCTCTACCCCATCACAGGCCCGCAGAGGAAAACGGGGAGGGTGGGGGTGGCTGGTGGAGTTTAGGGAGCTGGGGTGGGGAACGCCCTGCACCTGCTCTGGTCTTGGACCTCTTGGCACTGGAACGCGCAGGCCCGCAGCTGCGGGGAGACGCGACTGCAGCAGGTGTGGGGCGCCTTCCGGGACTGGGGAGTCTTGGCCTCACAGCTGGGGGTGGGGAAGACGCTGGCAGGTGTGAGGCACCCACCGCGCACCGCAGCTGCCGCGCACCAGGGACTCCCGGGGTGGGGCTAGGGGAGCGCTGGACTGTCCGGATCCTGTCCTGAGGATTCCTCCCCACTCCCCAGATTCGGTACAGAATAGGGTCAACTCCTGACCCAACGGGTCACCGGGGGTGGACAGGAATAAACTACTTACCAGGGCAGCCAATGAGAGCAGACGGAGGGCGCGGGGTTCGGGGGTGGGAACAGGCCAATGCCCAGAACATCTTCCGGGTCATCCGGAAGTGACCCTAGGCGGAACGGTTGCCATGGCAGTGGCCAGGCACGCGGCTCGTTGAAGGGAAGATGGCGGTGACCGGCTGGCTGGAGAGTCTGCGGGCGGCAGAGAAGACGGCGCTGATGCAAGACGGTAACTCGAGTCACCACCCCTACCCCCGCAGCCGCGAGCACCTTGTTCCTTTCCACCAGGGTCCAGCCCTCCGCGCTGGCGCCCCCGGGACGGGCCCAGACCGGAGGTTAAGCCTGGAAGGTCGCAGCCTCCTGCCAGGGCAAGTTCTGCATTTGCAGATGAAGAAACTGAGGCTCATATACATGAGGCGACTGGAACACCCTTCTCTGAACACCCCTAGTTTCCTCCACACTACCTCGCACCTCTCTGCGTTGTTACTAATAATTCTTTTCATGTTCACTATGTCATTTGCTCTTCACTGCAGTCCCGAGAGGCTGTTTTCCACACTGTTTTACAAAAGAGGAAACTGAAATCCAAGGTTTTAGGTCGGCTGCAGCTCCCCCAGTCAGTCAGTGGTAAAAGTGTATCTTGACCTGGGATCCTATGAACCCCAGTCTGGAGATTCTATTGCTGAAAGCTGCCTGGTATAGATAGACGCAGGACACCTGGGCTGTAGTAGGATTCTGCCTTTAATTCACCGTGGGCTCCCCAGTCGGCCTCTTATATTTGAACCTCACTTTCCTCATCTGTAAAATGAGGTGAATGGATTATCTCTGTTCTCTCTGAGGTCCTTTGCACTTGTAATGTTCTGTTTGTAAGTGAACTTCTAAATGTTCCTTGGGTCTTTAAAGGAGACAAAGCAACGCCTCCCGCCCCACCCCACCCCCTCCCCCGCCACTTCCCCCATTCCTGCTGGTTCTGGAAGAGGTGGACACAAGGGTATGGAGTTCTGACTTTCCTCCACCCTAGGATTGGCCAGTGCTTGACAGTCCCTTCCTGGACCCACTTGGCAGCCAGAATGCATTCGGTCTGAATTTTTTGTAGCTTTCAGGAAACTGGCAGGGACTGAAATCCACAGATAGAGGCCAGTCAAGAAAGCTTGGAAAGTGAAATCAGCTTGTCATTTGCTCATTTATTCAGGCAGCATTTAGGGATGCTTTTACTATGTGTCAAGTTGTGTGCTAGAGCAGATAGAAAAAGCCATGTTTCAGGAGTTCTCATAGTGGTCAATAAAAAAAAGGTAAATAAACGAGTGTATGTGTTAAGTAGAAGTCGGACTTTTCTATAAAATGCCATGAGAGCACAGAGGTGAAAATAGTTCTCTCAGGAAGATCTGACAGAACAGGTGATGTTCATGGGCCCTAAAGGATAAATAGGTGTTTGCTAAGTGGAGAAGCGGAGAAGGCAATGGCAAGCCACTCCAGTACTCTTGCCTAGAAAATCCCATGGATGGAGGAGCCTGGTAGGCTGCAGTCTGTGGGGTCACTAGGGGTCGGACACGACTGAGCGACTTCACTTTCACTTTTCACTTTCACACATTGGAGAAGGAAATGGCAACCCACTCCAGTGTTCTTGCCTGGAGAATCCCAGGGACGGGGGAGCCTGGTGGGCTTCCGTCTATGGGGTCACACAGAGTTGGACACGACTGAAGTGACTTAGCAGCAGCAGCAGCAGCAAGTGGAGAAGAGGGGATAGTTATTCCACCAAGAGTAACTCACAAGTGAAGACGCAGAGGTGTAAAAGCGTGTGGATGATTTCTAGGGGCATAACAAAACATTTAGTGAGGCTGAAGCCTTTACCCAGCCAGTCCTAATATCTACCTACACTTTGTCAGGTACTGGGTGCTAGGATGCAAGAGTGAATAAAAGGTCCCTTTTCTCAAGGAGTGTTAAGGGGAAATGGTAGAACATGAAGAGAAATTGCAGAGAAGTTGGGGTTGTGATAGATCTCCTTTGCCAAACTAAAGATTTTGAACATTATCTCATAGGACGCTGGGATTTGTTTTTATTGTAAGAAGTACACAACATATATTTACCATTTTAGCCTTTTTTAAGTGTAGTTTTGTGGCATTAAGTGTGGCATTCACATGGTTGTGCCCCCATTGCCACTATCCATCTCCAAAATGTTCATCTTCAGCTGAAACTCCATACCCATTAACACTAACTCCTCAGCTGAAACTCTGTACCCGTTAAACACTCCTCCTCGGTTTCCTTATCTTTGGCCCCTGGCAATCACCATTCTACTTTCTATCTTCATGAGTTTGGTTACAGCACGGACCTCATATAAGTGGAGTCTACAATATTCGTTGTTTTGTGACTGGCTTATTTCACTTAGCATAATGTCTTCAAAGTTCATCCGTGTTGTTGCATGTGGAAATGAGAAAATGTCATTTGTTGCATGAGGAAATTTTGATTTCCTCCCTTTTTAAAGCTGAATAACATTCTTCCATTGTATGAATATACCACATTTTGTTTATCCACTGGTGTGTCAATTGACACTTGAGTTGCTTCCACTTTTTAAAAAATTAATTTTATTGATTTTTATTGTAGTACAGTTGCTTAACAATGTTGTATTTGTGTCTGCTGTACAGCAAAGTGAAATCAGCTATACATATATTCCCTCGTCTTTGGATTCCCTTCCCATTTAGGTCACCACAGAGCATTCTGTAGAGTTCCCTGTGCTATACAGTAGGTTTTCATTAGTTATCTATTTTTGCATAGTATCAGTAATATATATATATGTCAATAAATATATATGTGTCAATTCTAACCTCCCAGTTCCTCCCCAATCCCCCCTTGATCAAATCCATACGTTTGTTCTCCATGTCTGTGTCTCTGCTTCTGCTTTGCAAATGCGTGTTTATGCTTAGTCGCTCAGTCGTGTCCGACTCTTTGCAACCCCGTGGACTATAGCCCAGCAAGCTTCTCTGTCCATGGAATTTTTCAGGCCAGAATGCTGGAGTGGGTTGCCATTTTCTCTTCCCAGGGATCTTCCAAACCCAAGGATTGAACTGGTGTCTTCTGTGTTAGCAGGCGGATTCTTTACCACTGATTCGCGTGGGAAGCCGTGCTTTGCAAATAAGATCACCTATACCATTTTTCAATATTCCACATATATGCATTAATATACGCATTTTTTTCTAACTTCACTCTGTATGACAGTCTCTAGTTCCATCCACGTCTCTGTAAATGACCCAATTGTGTTCCTTTTTGTGGTTAATATTCCAATGTATATATGTACCACATCTGTTTTTTTAAAAAAAAAACTTTTGAAACTATTTATTTTGAATTGTGCTGGGTCTTTGCTGCTGCACGTGGGATTTCTTTATTGATAGTTATGACAATTGTAGGCTGCTCGTTGCCATAGATTATATTGTGGAGCACAGGCTCCAGCGCCTCAGGCTTCATTAGGTGTGGCGCATGAGCTTAGTTGCTTTGTGAAAGTGTGAAATCTTTCCAGATCAGGGATCAAACTTGTGTCCCCTGCATTGGCAGACAGATTCTTAATCACTGGACCACCAATGACGCCCCTGTGCCACATCTTTATCCATTCCTCTGTTGATGGACATTTAGGTTGCTTCCATGTACTGGCTATTATAAACAGTGCTGCAGTGAACATTGGAGTACATGTGTCTTTTTTAATTAGTTTTTTCCGGGTATGTGCCCAGTAATGGGATTGCTGGGTCCTATGGTAGTTCTGTTTTTAGTTTTGTAAGGAACCTCCATACTGTTCTCCTTAGTGACTGTATCAGTTTACATTCCCACCAACAGGGCATGAGGGCTCCCTTTTCTCTACACCCTCTCCAGCATTTATTGTTTGATGATGGCCATTATGACTGGTGTGAGGTGGTATCTTATTGTAGCTTTGATTTGCATTTTTCTCATAGTGATGTTGAGTATCTTTTTATGTTTGTTGGCCATCTATGTGCCTTCTTTAGATAAATGTCTATTCAGGGGTTGAGCCCATTTTTTGATTGGGTTGTTTTTTTGCTATTGAGCTGCATGAGTTGCTTTAATCGTTTATCAGTTTATATTTTCTGAGGGTTGTCTGAGGCCCATTCTGAGGGTTGTCTTTTCATCTTGTTTATGGTTTCCTTTTCTGTGAAAAAGCTTTTAATTGGGTCTTTTATTTTTGTTTTTATTTATTTCTGTTTTTGTTTTTATTCTTATTACTGACGGAAGTGGGTTACTTCCACTTTTTTTTTAACCGTAAATAACTACTGCTGTGAACACGGGTGTACAGTATCTCTTCTAGTCCCTGCCTTTCACTTTCTTTAGTCTAAGGACAGTGTTCAAACAAATATTTCATCAACCAGGATTTTGGTAAATTTTTTTGGTAGTGATATCACAAAACAACATTATTAGTTTTTTCTCTCCCTAATCAAAACCTAAAAAAGAAAACAAAAAACCCTACTGTGTGAATATGCCTTGTTAGACCACTCCTGGAGATCTGCCCTCCTGATGTGTAAGTGAGTGGGCAGAGGATGTGGCTGTCTGCCCACCAAGAATCCCTTCTCTTGATAATGAGAACCCAGTACACTTTTTCATAAATCATTATTTTTTCTGTTGCAAAGTGTTGATTTATTCAATGATTGCTATTCCTGGTAATCCCATTATTTGCAGGAGGTGGACATCAGTATGTTAGCAAGTTTTTTAGAAAAATTAAAACCAGAAAAAAGTGAAGAGTACATTGTATGTGAGATCAGTGTTTTATGATACTTGATATGATACATGCAACACAGACGCATACATACAGACACACACAAACACACATATGATAGATTACATATATACTGACTGTGATCTACATCTTATTTCTTACCTTAGGTTCCATTCAGAAAAGTTTGACAATCATTGATCTAGAGAAACTCTTTGTGAGCTATGCGGTATCTTTCATAAATAATTTATTTTCATTGTGGAAATATGAAAAATAAATAAACAAGTCACCCATAATCCTCCCATGTGGAGATAATAACAATTGACATTTTCATACAGAAACATCCATGTTTTTTCCATGCATACAAGCTCACGCACATATATTTTTTCTTTCACCAAATATCATAGTAATATACTTAAATTTTTTTATATTCACATACATGAGTACATTTAGAACTGACTGAGCTATGAGGGAAGCCCTAAATGTGTATTAGAATAAAGTATAGATGAATATTATGATCTTGGGTAAGGGAGGATATTCTAAGCACAACTTCTGGATAATAACCACAAAGGAAAAAATAATTGACGATATAAAAATTAAACATTTGTTTGAGAAAATCGTTAGACAAAAAGGCAATTAAAACTGAGAATATTTGCAACATGTGTGACATGTGCTTACTATATATACAAAACTCAGATTAGTAAGAAAAAGATGAATAATGAAATAAAATAGGCTAAACATGTAATTCACTAAAAATATGAACAATAAACCCCTAGAACACTGTTCATCCTTATAACCTTAAACCCATACAGGTACCCTAGTATGGTTATTAGAGTGTCGACTTTGGCCTCAAGTGAGTTTAAGCCCAGGCTATCATTTACTAGCTTTATGACCTTGAACCTGTTACATGATCTTTAAGCCTCAGTTTTCTTTATTTGTGAAAGACAAGTACTGGAGGCACATAGGATTATTGTGAGAATTAAATGCAATAAAATATGTAAAGCGCCTGGCCCATAGTAAGCACTGTGTCCTGCTGCACTGACGGCCAGACTCCAGGGATGAAGAGGGTCAGGCCAAACACCCTCAGCTACTCACAGGCAGCACCTTGTACCCGCCTCCTGACAGGACAGCCTCTGCTAGCTCTGTGAGCCAAACAAATGATTAAGGGTGGTGTAACCTAGGGGCCTAGTGAGAGGCCCTGCAAATTTGGAGGTGAGTGTCCCCAGAGTACAAATTTGGAATGACTCGAAGAACAAGGTCTTGGGGAGTGAATGGACAGCAAAAGGCTCGGTAGATCAGATGCAGTTGCAAGTTTTGGCTAGTGGCTCCTTCAACTGATTAAGGGCCTTAGGGCTCTATTCATCGCTGGGTACCTGTCTGCTGGGCACTGGTACTGTCTCACTGAGGAGCCTACCTGTCTGTTTACCTATCTGTGAAAATGGGAAATTATCTAGCCACTTTTAAGAAGATGCTTAGGATTATACTACTGAGATGAAAGAGTTGGTCTCGGAGATGCCCTTGAATTCTCTCCTTTTTTTTCTTTGAACATATGTTACTTTTGTTTTAGTATGAAATTGTTTTAACATTTGTTTTCTTTTAAATTTTTATTGGAGTATAGTTGCTTTACAATGTTGTATTAGTTTCTGCTGTACAGCAAACTGAATCAGCTATCTATATACATATATCTCCACTTTTTTGGATTCCCTTCTATCTGGGTCACCACAAAGCACTGAGTAGAGTTCTCTGTGCTATCCAACAGATTCTCACTAGTTATCTATTTTATACATAGTATCAATAGTTTATATATGTCAATTCTGATCACCTAGTTCATCTCACCCCCACTTCCCCTCGTGTCCATGTGTTTGTTCTCTATGTCTGTGTCTCTATTTCTGCTTTGTAAATAAGACCATCTATATCAATTGTTTCAGATTCCACATATATGTGTTAATATGCAGTATTTATTTTTCTTAATTCTGATTTCACTCTGTATGACATACTCTAGGTCTGCCTAGGCCACTACAAATGACACAGTTTCATTCCTTTTTATGATGAATTCCACTGTATTTATGTACCACATCTTTTTCCATTTCTTCTCTTCTTTCAATAAAAGATGAAGTGATGTTCTTTCATTCTTTCAATCAATATTTAGCTGAGCTCTTAAAATATGCCAAGTACTATGCTTAGTGTTTGGGGATAGAGGGGATAAAGTCCCTCTTATCTTAGTAAAGAGACAGGCACTGATCATCCAGAATTCACAGAGATAGACATAAAACCATAACCGAGGTAAATGCCATAGGGAAAATACGTGGGCACTATGTCATGTGCTGTGTGATAGGAATGGCATAGAGATGTGCAGAAGAAGGCAGAGTGAGGGGCATAGCTGGAGGGAGCTATTGGTTGGGAAACCCAGTTCAATAATATGAGCACATAGGCTTGGTTTTAGGAACTGGGGAGAGAAAGATAAATATGATACCATTCTTGAAGCAGATACTTTTAAAAGTATCATACTATGTGATAAACGCTCCACTGTGCATATGAATAAAGCACCAGGAAGGCATAAAGAAATAAGTGATGAATTTGCCAAGGTGACTTGGAGTGATAGTTTTAGGAAGACTTCCCAGTAGAAGTGACATTTCAGTTGTATTTTGAAGGGCAAGGAGGAGTTCAGCAGTTGGGAAGAGTGGGTCAGACAGTAAAGGATCTGCCTGCAATGCTGGAGACCCAGGTTCAAGAAGATCCCCTGGAGAAGGGAATGTCTATCCACTCCAGTATTCCTGCCTGGAGAATTCAAGGACAGAAGAGCTGGCAGGCTATAGTCCATGGGATCGCAAAGAATCAGACATGACTAAGCAACTAACTTTTAGAGCTATTGCTCGTAGAATAATCAGCAGAACAAAGACATGTTCAGGGAAAGCAAATGAGTCCCAGGACATGTCTTAAAGTAATGGTGGGTGATGGTTGTCAAGGAGTTCATGGGAGGCTCTGGGAAGATTTTTAATATGCCCATGGGTGTTAGTGTTTCCCAGGTAGATCTCTGGATCTAAAAGGCCCAAGGCAAGAGGAAGCTCAGGGGTAAGACCCTCTTTTGCTTTGTGCCTAGGGAGAAGAAAGGTGCACTATTTGTTCCCAGATGGGAAAGAAATGGCCGAAGAATATGATGAGAAGACAAATGAACTACTTGGTAAGTGACAGGGGCCCCCAGTGGGCCCTAGGAACACTTGGGGTGACCTGAGCACAGGTAAACAGATCTAGCTGAGGCTTCAAAGAGAAGCTCAGGAGTACATGTGGGAGCTCGATGAGACTGAGGCCCTTGAGGCAAAATTGTTCCTGAGAATAACCCGAGGTCAGGGCCAGACCCCAGAGATGCAGTGGCTTCCACTTGACCAGTGCACCTCACTCCACCCCCAGGCAAATGAGAGAGTTGACTCTTCTAAGGTGCGACTGGGGGTGTAGAGAAACCGTTGGGAAGGTCTTCACAGAGAAGGTAGAATTGGAAGTAAGCCTTGTGGGCTAAGTCAGGGTGAAGGCAGCTTTCCCTGCACTTTTTTGGCTTAATTTTTGTTTTGTTTTCTGAAACCACATCAGGAACAAGCAAGAATCAGAGGCAGCAGCTTCTGACCTTGCCTCAGAGGCAGCTCTGTTAAATATGCCCCTCGTCTTAGAGAATGTCTGAATCAAAGGGAGGAGGAGGGAGAAATGGTGATTTTGCAACATCATCACTTTCATTCCTGCAGCCCTTTTCCTCTAAGAATAAGCTCATGAATAGAGGCTCTAGCTCAGATTTCTGGAAATTATTTGATTTGCTCATTCTCTGTTCTCAGGTATGCATATCAGCATTAACTGACTTCCCGAAGCTAGGTGGCTTGTTCTTTGACCCAGGGCCCGAGGCTGTCAGTGGTAGGAGTTGGTCTCTTTATTAAGTTTCACCTGAAATGCTAAGACCAATGATGGAATCATGGGCTGGGTTATTTTCTTGTCATTATTCTTGACTTTAATTTCTTCCTGGGCCTGATGGACAGGTAGTACTGTTGAGGGAATTTCTTTTTCCTTTTTTCTGACAGCTCATAAATGTCTAGAACCGACAACATGGATCACACTGGTTTGCATTCTCTTCGTCTCCAGTCTTAAAACGTGTGTCCTGCGCATGCTCAGCTGCAAAGTGAAGTGTTGATCCTTCCTTATTATAAGCTGCTTGGGTTCCAGTCCCAATTGGTTTAGTCTGGTGCTATTAAAAAATCTTGATGTGTTTAGCATATGACACTGATTTGGTGAAAACCAATACAGTAGTAATATCCTCACAATGCATTGTAATTTATAGCACTCCCAGGGGGTGACAGCCTTGGAATGCCTAACAGGGTGTAAGCTTATGAAAACAGAGGTCACGTGGGCTGACCAGCACCATCACCAGGCCAGGGACTAGCCACAGCGCCTCTCTCTGAGCCCCCAGCGGCACTCTCTTCTCCACACAGAGCAAATAATACAGCTATTGCTGCTATGGCTATAAAAACAAACAAGTAAAACCCAAGGCCTCTTAGTTGTGCTTGGACACAAACTTGAAATGAAGAACACGCCCAGGTTACTTCATTGGTAACATCCCATGTGAATCTGTCACTTTCCCTCGTGGCAGTTCAAGAATAGACAGTGGCCTCCCAACTCCTTTTTCTTGAAAGCAAAAATGGAGGTTCATAGGAGGATGTTGCTTGAATAAGTCTACCTAAGGATAGTAATACTGTAACTTTTATTGGGCGCCATGCTAAGTGCTTTACACCAACCATCCTCGTTACAGCCCAGTGTGGTAGGTAGGTGCTGCTGTATTCATTTTACAGTCAGGAAAACTGCAAGTTTCAAGAGGTTAAGCACCTTGCTAAGAATCACATAGCTGGTTAGTTACAGGGCTTGGGTTTAAGCCTAGGTCTGTCTGATGAAGAGCCCATGCTTTTAATCCACAACAACATACTGTTGGGAGTTGAGAATATTTAATCCTGTTTTGTTTTTTTAACTAAATTTTGTTCTCCTCAGAATGACTCAAGTAGAGACTGGTGGGAGCAGGACAGAGATTGGACAGTGAGGAACACTCCGCTCAAACCACTGGGCCCTTTGAACAGCTGACCCTTTTCTTATTCATCTCCAACCACCCCACCCCACGCCTGCCAGCTTGCAAAATACTGTTTGTTTTTAATTTTTAAGTATAAATAATCCCACAGCCTGAACTGACTTTCACTTGTGCATTCGTTGAAGCAAAATATGGACAGGGTTTTTGTGGCTGTAAATGGGAATGGTTTCCATTTTTTATTTTTTTCCAGCTAATTATACAAATTGGATAATTAGTCAAACTGGTTTTCTGTCTGAAAAACCCAGAAAGTAATTTATAGAGAGAATTACCAATAGTGCGTCTCTCTGGGTCAGAGCCCTTCCAGTCGGTGTTAATAACCATAGTAGTGTCATATTTTTTGTCCTGCCCGCTCAATGCTATTCATTCCCACCCCCCACAATGAATGCTGTATGTGTATTCATAGAGAAAAAAAACTGAAGGGCCCCATAACAATGATCGGAACATCAAACCAGCCCTAGAAGAACACAGCATGTCCAGGGGGGCCGAGGCTGAAGGGCAGGCCATCCCCCAGCGATTACATTCGGATTACCGGCTTAATCTGCTGTGGTATTTGACCGCCAGCCTAACCACCCCAGGCTGCATTTGGAGGATATTGAGCACTTTCATCCCCAAGCACTTCACCGGCTTTATAAATGACCCACTCGATTCCCTTCAGCCTCCTTAGGGATGGGACGTGGCAGCTGTTTAATAGCCACATAGCAATGTTGCAGTGTTTTAGGGCAGAAAAGAAGAATCCTGCATCCAGTTTAAGCTGCAGGGAGTATTTAGGAAAGGGGAATGTAATTATCCACATTGGAAGTGGGCCAGGGCTGGGAGCTCTGGGGAAGAAGGCCTTTAGGACCTCTACTCTCCAGCCCACCTGAAAGATGGGGCCTCCTTTCAGCAGTCAGGGACATCAGCTTGCTTCCTGCTGACTTAGGAAAAAGGCCCCAGGCACTGCCTCCTTCATATATTCCCCATCAGACCCTTTACAGGGTCATTGAAAGTCTCCTTTCCAAGGACTAGCCCTGGCTCAGCCAGGAAGGTATGACAGCGTCCCAGGGAGCTGCCTTGCACATACCAGTTTGGGTTTAACATATAATCAAATCAGAGTGACAGCAGGTGGAAACAGTCTTCTGTTGCCGCAGGAGCTGTCCTTGAGTTCAGGAACAAAGACAGGACAAGACAGACAAGACGAAGCGTGTATTTGCATGTGTGCATCCATGCCCACACCCATGGGAGAAATAAGGACTTCACCAAAAATCATTTATTGGATCTTATCTCACACGGGAATGAGTACAGAGACCTTCATATTCTAACAAAGAATTTAACCCCAAGGTGTTAAAAATGGTGAAACAGCCAAGGGTCCAAGTTTCTGTGACCCAAGTGGCTTTTAAGGCCAGCAGTAAGGAAACCAGTAGCTAACTTTCCATATCCTTAGGGTCCTTTTGGGGAACGTTTCTGTTCCAAACCCAATTATTCCATAGATAAAAGAGTAGATCAGAATTGCCTTTCCTGGCCACACTGGCACTGTGCTTCAGGACACATGATTTAACAAGGCCCGTGATCACCAGACACCTCACTTGTCCAGCCTCAAATAATTAAGTGTTTTTCAGAAATTAAATTTTCAAATAATTGAAGCTTTTCCTTTAAATGCTAAAATTTTTAAAAGAAATAGAGCTTTAAAAAAAAAACTTTAAAAATATCGTATATGCTATTGAATATTTTTGAGGAGGGCATTGCTACCCACTGCAGTGTTCTTGCCTGTAGAATCCCCATGGATAGAGGAGCCTGGCGGGCTATAGGGTCAGGAAGAGTTGGCCACGACTGAAGAGGCTTAGCAGAGCGCAGTTAAATGTTTATAGAATACAAGTTAGCCTTTTACTGACGATTCACATGCTGGTCTTGGAGTCCCGTTCGTTCTGTTCCGTTCCGTCGCTCAGTCGTGTCCGACGCTGTGCGACCCCGTGGACTGTAGCCTACCAGGCTTCTCCGTCCATGGGATTTTCCAGGCAAGAATACTGGAGTGGGTTACCATTTCCTTCTCCAGGGGATCTTCCCGACCCAGGGATCGAACCCGGGTCTCCCGCATTGGAGGCAGACGCTTTAACCTCTGAGCCACCAGGGAAGCCCGGTCTTGGAGTTAGGAGACCTGAATTTTACCTGTGGATTTTGCAAGTGAGTGTCTCTTTCTGAGCCTTGGTAATTCTTTATACTCTTCCCTGGAGAGTAGTAGCAGGGGTTGTAGGAAAGCAGGCAGGGAAGAATGTTATTTTTCATTTGAAAGATACAAGCATTGGACTAGACGCTTTCTAAAAGAACCTCCACCTTTAAGCTCTGCTGTTCTTGCATCATGATCCCATCAGGGTCTAAGGATGCTTGTTTGCCCTCACACCAAATGGTTCCACATGCTTTTTAGTTCTGACTCTGCTCTCAGTGTGAGCTATCCCATCATGCTGTTGTCAGTATGCCTGAGAAAAAATTAATTTCCTGCCTTATTCTACACATAGCATTTTACACATGCCCGAGTAAGAATCTAGGAGTGATCTTTTCTACAGTATAGAGTGAGATACATGGGTCTGTCACAGTAAGTCGCAGCTTAGAGGCGTTTATCATTTCTGAATTTGTAATTGTAAAGGCTGCAACCCAGAAGATTGGCTTCCTAGTTAAGCAAGGTATTACGTGAATAGATTTGGATGTACATCTGGTCACAGTCCATTCACTGAAGATAGAAGTATTTGTGAGAAAAAAAAAAGTTGCCTATAAAGCATATTTCCAAGTTTTACTCTTCCTTATTAATTTTCATTATAAACTTGGAAATGTGTTTCTAGGGAGAGTTTCTGGCCCTGTGACGTAATAAAATCACACTGCAGAATGCAACAGACCTTATAAAAGCACATATTCAAGGGGAAATCCTCATTTTACAGCATACTTTTGTGTTCAGCTTGTGTCCCTTACTTAGAGCAGGGGAGGGTGTTTGGGGTTTGGCACAGCTACTCAGAAGAAACCCATCCTGAGAATCGCACTCACCCTCCAGCCCAGAAAAGGAGCAACCGCCACAGGACACTGGGTGCTTTCTGAGTTGTTTAGCTCCTCACGGCAGCTCCAGGAAGGCTGCTGGCCTGGAGCAGTGCCCGAGCCGCCACCTGGAAGACCCCCATTGCCTCAGGGAGGGAAGGAGCCGAGCGGTTGCGCTTGGGAAAGCCCCTTGTGGCCACGGGTGTGCTGACAGCAGTCAGCTGTGACAGGGCTGAGTGGGGTCCCTGAGCATCCCAGTGGGGCTCAGTGTCTACTGCAGTAGACTTTTCACCTAAAATTTCCATAAAAGTGTGGGCCTTACTGGAAAAAAAAATTCTTATGCAAACATCTGGACTGTAAAATAGAAATGATTATTTTCATTATAAAAGGATGATTCCACTCTACAAGAAATTTATGTTAGATCTTTTATAAATAATACATTTAAAATGTGGTGTGTGCCTAAAATTTCCTATAAATACAACTGCGGGGCTGTTATTTTAAGCCAGGCCCACCTGAAATGAGTAACCTGCTCACTTTGGACTGAGTCATGAGACAAATCTGCTTATCATCTTTCACACTCTTAAATCATTCTTCCTTTGCCTATTTTTAGAAGGAAGAATGCACATCAACTCAGGCTTCTTGGGATCCATATTTTCCCTGTTACTAGTAGCCACCCTTTTCCTAACCTTCATATCATCCCTGTGCTTGAATTCATACCTGGGTTTTTCTGAACTCCACCTGGCGCCTTTCATAGCTTTGTTTTAATTTTGTCTGGGCACCCTGATCTGTGCTTTACAAATTGTTATTTAAATGCTCTCCTGAGATTTCAGGGGTTGTGAGGTCCCTGCTCAGACGGATAAAGTTAATGTGAAGGCCCGTTACTCCCACTTTTATCCTGTTCCTGTACCTAAAGTGATGTCAATGATTCAGCAGAAGAGAACAGAACACTTTTCCTTCCCTAATCCCACTGCTTCCTTCTCTCCTCAGTGAGGAAGTGGCGTGTGAAGAGTGCCCTGGGAGCCTTGGGCCAGTGGCAGATTGAGGTGGGAGAGCCAGCACTCCCAGGAGCAGGGAGCCTGGGGCCTGAACTCATCACGGAAAGCAATGCCAATGTATGTCTATCTGTCAGGTGTCTTGGGGAGGCTGGGGGAGTGGGCTGCTAGCCCTCAAGGGCAGCCACCATGTCTTCTCCAGTATGCCCGCCTGGACACAGTGCTCTGGACACTCAGGACACAGTGGCTAGACACAGTTCCCTTGAATGGATACCCAAAGGGTTCTGGCTTAGTCATCCCAGAGCAGGGGCTCCAGGCTTCGTAGGCCACAGCAGTGGAAGCATCAGAGGAGAGCTGAGGGTCTCCCATTGTGTCCCCGGGTAGAGCTTTGTGGAGGGGAGCCATCCTTTCCTACCCCTCTCCAGGAATAGTCCTTGAATTGGATTTGCCTTCTGCAGCCCATATTTGTGCGCAAAGACACCAAGATGAGTTTCCAGTGGCGAATTCGAAACCTCCCATACCCTAAGGACGTTTACAACGTCTGTGTGGACCAGAAGGAGCGCTGTGTTGTCGTCACAACAACCAACAAAAAGTAAGTGGCGTGGTAGGCACCTGCCTACCTGTGTATGAGCAAGGTGGGTGTGGGGTTTTCCTAGGGTTAGGACTCAGACAGTTCCCCACCCCAGAGGGTAGAGCAGCCTCCTCTTCCAGCTCTGAGAGAGGCAGAAGGGCTTTACTACAGCCCTAGAGTAGGTACTCGGAGAAGGCAATGGCAAGCCACTCCAGTACTATTGCCTGGAGAATCCCATGGATGGAGGAGCCTGGTGGGCTGCAGTCCGTGGGGTCGCTCAGGGTTGGACACGGCTGAGCGACTTCACTTTCACTTTTCACTTTCCACTTTCACACATTGGAGAAGGAAATGGCAACCCACTCCAGTGTTCTTGCCTGGAGAATCCCAGGGACGGGGGAGCCTGGTGGGCTTCCGTCTATGGGGTCACACAGAGTCGGACACGACTGAAGTGACTTAGCAGCAGCAGCAGCAGCAGAGTAGGTACTAAAAGCTGAAGGGCTTTCTTTCTTCAGCCCTTGAATACTGTAATCAGAACCAGCTTGAACATTGTAATCAGCTCCATCAGGGCAGGGAAATTCGAACAATGAGTGTCTGGTCCAGTACTTGGCATATGCTGGAGCTCAGTAAACATCTGTTGGATGAATGAGGGGATGAGGAAATCACCCAGCTACTGACTTGTGATCTTAGGTGGTTCTGCTGTAAGGTTACTATGCCTTGACCTCTGGCTGGCTCCAGTCCACGATGAGCTTGGAGCTGGCAGGGAGCCAGAGCCTGGAAGGCACACCTGTCTGGGGTGGCAGTTAAAGAGGTTAAAAGTACTGGTCTGGGAGCAGCAAACTTGATCCAACCTCCCTAGGGGGGTTGTCCCTAGAGGGACAGGGGGTGGGTGCTTTGGCTTCCTGGAAGTCTCTTGCATGATGTTTCAAAAAGGGTGCTCACTCCCTTTTCCTCCTCTTCTCATGGTCTGCTAGGGGCAGGCAAACTTTGGGGTTGAGGGGACAGAAGGTGACCGAGGTGGAGAGCTGATCCTGGCGGGACTGCTTCTGGGCTGATTATCTTGGAAATGCACTGATCTCGTTTGGGTTTCTGGAGCTCTGACTGACCACAGAAGAGAAGAGCCCTGTAATGACTTGGTTATGAACTGAGTCAGAGGGACTGCAGTGTAGGACCAATTCCCATGAAATAGATTTAGGGCATTGAGATGGGAGGTTTTATGAGTTCCTAGTCTACAGACTGTGAAGCTACCCAGCATGTCTCATGGGGTGCTCAGCTTAGGCCAGAGATGCCCCTCCAGTTTACCTGGAGTAAGGAGGAGCCAGTATTTGTCCATCTTCTCAGGCGGTGTGGTTCCAGCCTCCCCTCCCATCTCTCAGGTCCATGATGCCACAGGGAAGCAGTGTGGCTCCCAGGCTCCCCTAGGGCAACCCTGGGTTCTACCCTCTTCTCTGACCCCCACACCCTATCACTTTGGCAGGGTTAAGGGGTGGGGAAGGGGTGGAGATGAATGAATTAATTTCAGGATTATTGCTGTACATGCAGCCAGCAGCCCCTAAAGTGAGCCTTGTCTATAAATATAAAGTCATAATAATAAGGGTTTGCGTTTGTAAAGCACTTTATAGCCCTCAGATAAAAGGCAGTTTATTCCCGTTATTGTTCTCATCATTAACAGGAGTCAGTGCCTAAAGTAGAATTTAGCAATTTTAGACAACAGAGAAATTGCCTTTAGGAAAACAAACTCCATGCTTCAGCAAGCATTCCCTGGCGTCAGAGGCCCTGGGTCCAAACTAGGAACAAAAGTGCTTCTGATAGCACTTGAATCTGCAGCCCAGCAGTTTGTGGAGCTGGCTGCTGCCTCCCTTTTGTCCCCCAGAGGTCACTGTCGAATACAGATATCAAGCAAAAATGTGATTACCAAGGAGCGAGAGAAGAGATGCTAGCTAGCTCACCAGAAAATTCATCTGCAAGCTGGTCCTCTGGGTCCCATCTCCTGCGCATATCCAACCATAGGTGGCACTGTTGGCCAGGAGCTCCACTCCAGCACCCCAGGCAAGGGGAGATGTTGCTGAACTGCCCGGTGAGGCAAGGTGTGATGGGAGTAGTGCCTCCAAAGGGAGCAGGACCAGGATTGGATTCCCACAGAGGGGAGAGAAGTATGTGAGTGCTCACTTCAGGGCCTGCACTGATATCTCAGGGTCAGTGCGGCCCGGCCTGGCGCAGCACAGCCTCGGGACCCTCTGCTGGGAGGAAGGCAGGGGAGGCTGCTAAGCCCTCAACCGGCTCCTCCTGAGCCTAGTGGCACGTTCATTTTCTACTTGGGGTAGTAACATGTCCTGTACCTTTACTTCGTCTAAATATACACAACTCAGTGGCTATTCCTTTGAGTAGAGTTTAACTTTTTCAAGATACTGTAAAAATCTATTTTCTGATCATCACACCATCCAGTGGTGGACAGGGTATTTATTTTTATTCTTGTGCTATATATGAACGATTCCGTAAGAGTATCTATAAAGTCAACATGATGCACTTGACTTACTGGAGAGGATAGTGATGGTTTTAATGCCCAGGCCTCTGCAGTTTCCACCACACTGTGGCTTTTCTGATTTGATGTCCTTCACCTGAAGATTCCATGTCTGCCCTGATTCTAATATTCTGGAATATGGTTATCAATAAAAGCCAGAGTCCCTGAAAAGCTGGGTTTGCCACTTTTCTTGATGGAATTGATTCCAGTGAATTATGTCCTCGGCCTCAGATAATAGCAAGAGATGAACCAGGGAAGGAAGACAGTGCTTTTCTAGGATCTGATTGTGGCATCATCTGTTCCCAGTAAGAATGCTTGTGCAGAGAGAAGGTTCTGAGCCTCAGCCTTAGAAGCTGGCAGCTGTAAGTGGAATGAGCTAGGCGTGGAGTAGGAGGATGTCAGCTTGAATCTGGCCTCTGCCACATATTAATCATAGCATTTTGGGCAAGGTTTCCTCATCCATCACAGGAGAATACTCATGTATACATCATAGATGGTTTGGGGAATTAGAAAATTGTATATTGTACTCAGCCCTGTGGCCGGCCTGAGGAAATTGGAGGCCAATTCCAATTTCTTTGGAAATTGGAGCCTGAAGAGAGTTTGACTGATTTGACATCGGTAATACTAATTCTGTGGGAATGTTAATAGGCATCTCTAGAAAAAAGGATTCTGTGGTCAAATAAGGTCAGGAAACGGAATTAAACGGGTTTCTCTTTGGTAGGACTTCTGAGAGCCTTAAATATATGAATGTGCATGACAGCCTGAGGTGGCCAGTTTGTCCACAGTGTTGATGTTTAAGCAAGAAGGGAAGATGTGCCTACTGATCCTCTAAGGGACAGACTGACTACAGGCTTCCCTCGACCACTCTGGCCGAGGCTGTGTGCAGGTGTGCAGAGCACCCACGGGAGGTATGTGGGGCCCAGCCCATGTGACTCCACAGCCGTCCTGCTTCTACTTTCAGCTTCCTTCAGAGCCTCTCTCTCTCTAGGCCTGGCCTCTTGTGCCCTTTCTCAGTTCACTGGAAGGGAGAACAGGTTGGGAAAGGACTGGGAATGGGGAAGGGAAGACAGCAGAGAAGGAGCGTAATTCAGTGCAGCAGGTCATCTCTGAAACAGTGAAGTTGCTGTCTTTTTGTGCAGGCTGGAGAGAGAGACCAGCTTAGCCTGTCCTGTTCCCAGTGACTTAAAAGTTCATCTGGGGCAGCTATTTTATTTGGGAAAGGAATCCTGAGGCAGAAACAGGCCCAGAAGTTGCCTGCCCAGAGTCACAGGGTGGGGCCAGGGGTCCTCCTGAGAGCCCTTGCTTCCACATACATCTTTGCACACTTTTACATTCAGAAAGGAAGGCCACTCCGTGTTAGAGGGAGTGCTCAGGATACCTGCATGGTGGCTGAATCCTGGGGAGACCACCTCTTCATCTCTGCCCCATCCTGGGAACCTAGATGGTCTGATCCTTTGAGGTGAGAATGGAGAGCGATGAGGAATCAGGAGATGGAGGGGTTATCACTGTAACAAGGGCATCTCCTTTACCAGTTTTATGATGTGGACAAGATGCCCAGCTTGCCTGTGCCTCAGTCTCCTCTTCCATAAAAGAGGATGACAGAAGCAGCCAACCTGAGAGCGTTGTTTTGAGGAGTCAGTGTGTTGAACATTGCCTGGCACAGATTTAGAATTCATAAATGTCACCTCTCACTGTGTGGCTGAGACCAAGGATAGTGAAGGCAGGTGAGAATGGGGGTTGTTGCACATTAGCTAAAAGCCCAGGGACTACCCCACTATAAAGGCTTAGCTTTCAGCAGAAACACAAGATTTCAGGCAGTGATATGGCCTTGTTTCTTCTTCATCCTTAAAGCCCCAGTTCACAGCTCTGGGACACAGTTGATGTCTAAGAAATGTTTGCTGCCTGTCTAGGACTGCCAGAGGCTGGGCGTTTGGACTTTCCTGGAAGCACAGTGGGTCCCTCTCTAGTCCAGGCGCTGGTGAGAAGGTGAACTATAGTATTCTCAGGGCAAATCCAAAGGCAGGGATGGAGATAAGGGGGTATGAGCTGTTTCTTGAGGAGAGAAAGCAGATGCCTTATGCTCCCTTGAAGGCTGCCCATCAGAAGCCCCTAAAAAATGGTTTAACCTCAACCAACAAACTAAATCCATTAGAATAGACTCAAAACAGAGTTGAGCCCCCAGACCTACTCTGCCACCACCTTCCTACCATGTGAGAGGTGATGGGAGTACAACAGGGACGCTGAGGCAAGTCTTGCAGCTCAAGTTCCCTTTGATCTTGTCATTGCTGTTGAGGCCAAGCCCTGGACTCTACCTCCCCTGCCTGGGGCATGTGCCTTGACAGCGTGGGACACAGGTGTGTCCCTGTCCCCCCTCCCCAGTACACAGCTAGGTAGGCATTAAGGACATACCACATTCTGCACAGCGAGGCCTTACACAGGCCCACTGGGTTCAGCTGAGCCGTGTATGCCAGGCTGCTTCTCTCCCACTTCTGCTGCTTGTGTATATTTGCAGGGAAGATGTTAACACTTCCTAACAAGCCTTTGTGTTCATCTAATCTCCGCTGTTTAACCTTTGACTCCCTCCCTATTATCAGTGTCTGCCACCTTTGCTGGCCAGACCAAGGGCCCCAGGAAGAGCCCTCAGCCTGGGCTGGCTAGGAGGAGGATGAGGCCGACATTCCACCCCGGTCTGTAGGCAGATGGATCGCCTTTCCCTGGGGCAGAGCTTTGGAAAATAAAGCAAACTTGTGGTGCCATTAGGATCCCCCAACCCCCACTCCTTTTGAACTGTCAGCCTTTAAGTAAACATTCTTTTCCTCCCATGGGTCCCAGCACCTTGGTGGGGAGTGAGGAGCCTGGGAGGAGAGGGGGCCCTGAGAGTCTTCAGTGAACAAGGGATTTCAGCAGGGAGAACAGGGCAGAAATGCTGCCTTGATGTCAACTCTGAATCCCCAGGGCATCAGGGCTTTTGAAGTGGACTGGGGAGAGCTGCCATAAGGACCAGGCCCCTCTGAAGTATTAAAAACCCAGCCCTCTCCAGGCCCTCACTTGTGTGTGTTTGTACCTGTCTTCTGTGTTCTCTGCCCAGGCCATAGCCTCGTGGCAGCACTGATGCCATGCCTGGGTGACAGGTCTGGCAGCCACCAGCCAGAGCCTAGGTCACACTTCCACCAAGGAAAATGCCAGACGGGCCTGTTGCTAGAGAGAGGAGGCCATTATTGTGCTCCAATGTAATAAGCTCCAGACCAGGATTGGGGAACTTTAATCTGACCCTACTAACTGGATGTGAAACCAGGCAAGATAGTTCACCTCTCTGAGGCCGAGTTTCCTCTTTGGTAAAGGAGGTCAAATTTTCTGCAAAGTCCAGTTACACACATTATGGGCCAGATCTTGCTATCTGGGTGGTGGTTTTTGTTTAATTTTGGGTGCACTGCTCCACGTGTGGGATCTTAGTTTCCTGACCAGGGATCAAACCTGCACCCCCTGTATTGGAGGCGCGAAGTCTTAAGCACTAAACTGCCAGGTAAGTCCCAGGGTTTCCCCCCCACCCCCAACTAAAGGGATCATTCATGGCAAATAGATGGGGAAACAGTGGTTGACTTTATGTTTTTGGGCTACACAATCACTGCAGATGGTGATTGCAGCCATGAAATTAAAAGATGCTTACTTCTTGGAAGGAAAGTTATGACCAACCTAGACAGCATATTAAAAAGCAGAGACATTACTTTGTCAAAAAAGGTCCATCTAGTCAAGGCTATGGTTTTTCCTGTGGTCATGTATGGATGTGAGAGTTGGACTGTGAAGAAAGCTGAGCACAGAAGAATTGATGCTTTTGAACTGTGGTGTTGGAGAAGACTCTTCAGAGTCCCCTGGACTGCAAGGAGATCCAACCAGTCCATCCTAAAGGAAATCAGTCCTGGGTGTTCATTGGAAGGACTGATGTTGAAGCTGAAACCCCAGTACTTTGGCCACCTGATGCGAAGAGCCAACTCATTAGAAAAGACCCTGATGCTGGGAAAGATTGAGGGCAGGAGGAGAAGGGGACGACAGAGGATGAGATGGTTGGATGGTATCACCAACTCAATAGACATGAGTTTGGGTGAACTCTTGGAGTTGGTGATAGACAGGGAGGCCTGGCGTGCTGTGGTTCATGGGGTCGCAAAGAGTTGGACACGACTGAGCGACTGAACTGAACTGAAAGGGATCATTAATCTCTGGACTGGCACCTGCAAATAAGGGGGACCAAGTGTGATATGTGAAAATGGAGTGGGTCTTACGGTCAGCAAAGTAGGCCAGAGCCCCAGAGATCTGGCTTCTGTGATGAGTCACACGGCTTGTTCTCTTAGGGAGATTTCTCCTTGTGGATTAACTTCCCTCTCTGGCCTGTAAGTGGAGTCAGGCTAACCCAAAAAGAGGGAGAGGTAGCAGAGGGCCTCGGTAAAGTGCCATGTAAGTGCCAACTGTCAGTCCCTAGCTCTGGAGGACAGCATTAGATGTCCTTATTCTGTTCCTTGTTTGCAGACATACGCTGTTTTCTTGGGGTGCTAAGGAGGTAGGGCTTGCCTGATCCAGTTGTGTTTCCCGGAAGGCTTCTTCCACATGTCTCTGGGATTGTTGAAATATGAGTCACTCTAACCCTGGTCTAATCAAGGAATTATGGCTGGCCAGAAGGCCTTTCATTCTCTTCTTTCCAGGGTCACTAAGCTTTAAAATACTAGCCTTCTAACTGGCTTCCCTTCTTCCTCTTTGGCTAGGGGGTCGGGGGGACTGTATAGAAGCCTGGCATTAAAGGGCCTGATGCCCATCTGTGGGTGTCCCCATGTTGGGTGTTCTCATGGCCTCTTGGTGTCCCCACAGGTACTACAAGAAGTTCTCCATTCCTGACCTAGAAAGATACCAGCTACCTCTGGATGAATCCTCACTGAGCTTTGCTCACGCCAACTCCACTCTCCTTATCTCTGTAAGATTTGTTCAGACTTCTTGGCCACTGTGTCAGGGAAAGGCTCCTTCTTTTGTCTACTTCCCGTCTTGACTCAGTTTCAGCCCCAACAACTCCTAGGGTATGCTTGCTAGGGAACAGGCCTCTACAACAGAATGGGATGAGCACGCAAAGGCTCAGGAGACTGATTTTAAAATCACAGCTGGAACTGGGTAGAAGGCGATGGGGAGGGGTGAGATCCACAGAACTGGGGCTTTAGAAGGTTCAAAAGCCTACCTCTACCCCCACGTGACCTTAAGCAAATCATTCAACCTTGTAGGCCTCAATTTCCTCGTCTTCGAATAAGGGGGAGCAGAAGGAGGACTTCCCTGGTGGGCCAGTGGTTAGGACTTTGCCTTCCAATGCAGGAGGCATGGATTCAATCCCTGTTTGGGAAACTAAGATCCCACATGCCTTGTGGTTTGGCCTGAAAGGGGGCAGGTGGCGCTGAGTCTGTTTTCTTGGGGTGCTGAGGAGGTAGGGCTTGCCTGATCCAGTTGTGTTTCCCAGGAGGCTATGGGTTGGTGGGAGGTTGGGTAGAGGCTATGTGTTGAAAGGGCTGATATGATTGATTCATGTCTTCTCCTTGCTCCATCCTCAGTACCAGAAGCCAAAGGAGGTCCTGGTAGCTGAGTCAGAGCTGCAGAAGGAGCTGAAGAAGGTAAAGACAGCCCACAGCAGTGACGGGGACTGCAAGACTCAGTAGCTGACACCTGAGCCTGACTTCTGACACTTAGGGTGGGTGAGGCTTTTCTTGTAGGCCTGTGAGACTTCGGGCTTGGGCCTTTCTGATGCAGGGGCAGCCTCTGTCCTCCCAGGAGCTGTCTAGGCTTTGTAAGCACTGGGCCTGGGGCATTCCTAGCCCCCACCCAGGTCATGGTCTTCCTTCCTGAGTAAAGTAATTCTGAGTCACTGTGTGTGTCCTACCCCCTTGTCCTCCTCTGGTGCTTCTGCCCCCAGGGAGGGGGCTGGTGATGGCGTTTCCTTCTTCGCTAGCATCTGGACCTTCAATGTAGAACCTTCCACTTAAAGGTATGGGTCTTAGATGGAAAGGAGGATCAGGGAAGCCTGACGCCGGCAGGGCAGAGCTGGGCCCCAACCTGTTTGCAGCCCAGAATATTAAGACACTGTGGGTGTAAAGTCAGCATAAGGCTTGCAGAGCACTGGAGTTGGGTGAAGGTGGTCACTGCAGGCCGACAGCCGTCAGGAGCCTTTCCAGGCCCCCCACCATAACCCACAGGTGACACCCACCCCACCACCAGGGCCAAAGGGGTGGAGGGGTAATGAAAGGTCTTCCTGGAGAAAAGAAACCTTTGTTCTTTCAGACACTGAGTCATGAGGCTGGTCTCACCCTTCCCTAGTGTGCTCAGCCCCAAGTTTGAGTCTATTGTTCCTTCTCCCCGTGGTCTTGCTAACCAGTGAGGTACCAGATCAGTGAACAGTCAAGCTTTATTTTTACAAAACTGTAGATTGTAAATGTCTCAACAGCTAGCCTGAGGTTGGGCTGGCTCAGAATTCAGAATTTTGGGATTGCCTTTGTCTTTTCTTGGTTTCAAAGCAAGACCAGGCCGTAGTACTCCAGCCAAAGACCTTGGTCAAAGGTGGGGTCTGACTGATGTGGAGGCTGGTACCATAGGGTACTGGCAGCCTCCCCCTTCCTTCTAGGGAAGGGGCCACCTGGGAAGCCTGGAACACCTCACCTCACACTTGTGCTAAGCTGGCCTGGCTCTAAGAAGAGGGTGGGCCTCTCTCTCCAGGCCAGATTCTTGCTCTGGCCAACAGGGAAGCAAGGCCCAGCTGAGTTCAGCTGAGAAGCAGTAGGTCCCATCTCTCCAACTGGTTCCTGGGAGAGACTGCACCCCTGGGTGACCCCAGTGTCCAGGAGTCAGCAGCCTTCATCTTAGGTGCCTGAGCACCGTGGTCACAGGTCTAGGAACACAGGGAGGCCGGGGAGGAGGTATCACTGAACCCTCCATGCAGGAGAGGTCCCTGAGTAGCTGGCTTCCCTGGCCCACAGGCTGGGTTGGCCTTGTCATGGGTTTTGAAAGTCCAGGACATGGAGGTTGTAGGACAGTGCAGCATAGAGGTGTCTGGTGGTGAAGCGCAGGCAGTACACAGGACTGCTGAGGGGTGTCGACGTCAGTGGGAAGGCCTGCAGGGGAGGGACAAGAGTGGCAAAAACATCCCCACTTGGAGCTGAGGGAGCCCAAATGCAGGATTCCCAGGCCTGGTGCCAAGGGACAGGGGATACTCTAGGCTTCCTCCCACCCTCTCCAGGCACACCCACTCCCAGTGCGGACCCTGAGAACGAGCCCTGGCATCCACGAGGCCTGCCTGTGGTGGGCAGGACACTTACATGGAGGCAGGCCCTTTGGCGGCGGTCCCACAGTCGCACGACACCATAGTAGGAGGAGCCAGTGGCCAGCAGGTGGTTCCCATCCGTCTGTAGGCAGTACAGGGTGCTGTCGTGGGGCTCCTCCCACTCCATGACACACTTCCTGTCCAGGAGGAGGTGATGCAGGGGATGTCTGGGGGTGCCCTCTGCCACCACCTCAGCTTCCCCAGAGGCCTTAGGAAGCCATTCTGGTTGGGAGAAAGATGCCAAACTACCACATTCCTTTCAAACCACACTGAATGGGGGAAAGCCCCTCAGTAAAGATCTCTTTCTCCCCAAGTCCCTGAGCCCAGGCAGGCTTACGCCTCATTTGTGCATCGTGTGGCTGCTGTGTGTCACCAGGTTTCAGAGGCAAGGGAGGCCTCAAGAGAGCCGGGGCAGCTGGCTTCCAAGGCTCTTATCAGGGCCTGGTGGCTACAGTCTCTTGGGCCACGGGACCAGGGCTGCCGAGGTGGGGAGTCTGAGCTCACTCTGACCTTGCCAGCTGCTCTCCCAGCCCCTGCTATGGGGTCTCTGTCCCTCTCCCTGGGGCGCCAGGACAGGGGTGGGGTTCCCACTGCCTGTTGTCCTGCCCCACACACTCACCGGGCACTGGCTCGGAGGTCCCAGTAGCGAACATAGGTGTCGTAGCCACAGGACAGGAGCGTGGAAGGGGACTCATACATGACGTCCAGCACCCCAGCCCCTGGGGGAAAGTCACTGCCCAGGTGCGTCATCAGCTGCCCACTGGGAAGAGAGGTGGGACAGGGGATGAGAGGTTGTCCTGCCTTGCCCCACACACATGCTTTTAACCTTCAAGTGGCATCAGTCCCTGGGCTCCTTCCTGAGCCAGAATTAAGACCCTTGTAGAAAGGGGGCCAAAGGAGGAGATGCTCTGGACTTCCAGCCCTCTCCCCTGTTCCCAGCCCTTGCCCCTCCCCCAGCTGAGGCCTCAGTGAGCCATCAGCAGCCTCTCCATCACACCTGCACACTGGCTACCCGCCACCCAGCCACTCCTCCTTGGGCCGATGAATGGGCCTTGCCGAAGGGGTCGGCCCCCCTCACACACACACACATTTGGTTACTTTATACGCCTTGATCCTGCAGGTCATGCAGTTCTGAGCTGCCTGAGTCCAATGCCTTAATTCCTGCCTGTAATCTGGGGCTCAAACCTCATTGGGGATAAAGACCACACAAAGGGAGAAGGGGAGTCCCAGGAGATGTTAAAACAAGTAAACACCTTTGTGTCTGGGGAGAGAAATCGCTGAGAAAGCAGCTTAGCAGGCCGGTCCCTGGTGTTCCTGGCCCGGCTGGCCCCCGGCCTGGGGCTAGCACGCCTCTGTGATCACAGCCCCCAGCCTGCTGGGCTCCAGCCTGCCCCCCTGCCCGTCCCGGTGGCCGAGAGCAGATTACCGAGAAGAACAATTTCTTTGTGACTGTGTAATTCCCTCCGTGACCGCGGCAGTGGGCAGACCTCTCGCCCTGATGCCAGACCCCTAGCAACCACCTAGGGGGGCCTCCTGGCCCTAGCAACTACCCCTCAACATCAAGTATACCCGCTAATCCCTGTGGCTATGGGATGGGTAGAAGCGGTGAGTTTCAGAATGGGGGGAATGAAGAAGAAGGGGGCATGCTCCAGGCCCAACCCCTCAGCTTCACTCAGGACACGCTGGGCTCTCCTGCATGGCACGACAGGAAAGACTGGGCCGTGGACACTACACAGGGACACGCAGGTAAGAGGCCCTGGCATGAGGTGGGGAAGACTTTGTGGTCTCACTAGCCCAGCCTTGGCCAACTGGGTTTCACCAAAGTGGCCACGAGCCACGTGTGTGAATGTGGGCCTTCGCTCCGGTCCTCCCGCCTCACAGACCCCGACCCTCAACCTCCCTTCTCCTCAGTGGAGCCACCACCTTCCCTGAAGGAGGAAAGGAGGCGACCGCAGGTTCTTTTCTGCCCAACTCTGCCTTTCCTTGTGAGCACTGGGTGGTGAGGGGACCCCCAGCGAGCAGCACTATTGCTGTCCAGTCAGGGCAGGGTGGGGGCAGGCCCTAAGTTGGCACTTCTGCCCCCAGCCTCCTTCCCGGGGAATTGCTCTTCCTTCCTGTGTGCTGAGGGCTCAGACAGAAAGCCTTCTCCCCATGTCAGCATCTCCTAGAGATCACTGACCTCAGTGCCCAAGCAGGCCCACCAGCCATGATTCACCACTCCTGGGCAGGTCAGAGGGGCTGGGGTCATATTCTTTCTGTCTCTGTCATCCACTGGGTCCCGGCTGCTTTGCTCCACAGCTCTCCCTCCCAGATTTGGGGGCCCTGCCCCCTCCATTAGTGAGGCCTTCAGGAATGACTGAGGAGCTCTCCCCTTTAATCTATAGACGTAATTTCATGTTTGTCTGTTTGAAATAGAAGATGAAAGGCAGTGGAGATTGGGGGGCGTGAAGCCCAGCGTGGCTCTACCTGCCCACCCCTGGTCCCAGGGTTCGGAATGAAGGAGAGCCAGGCACCCGTGGACAGAAGGTCGGCAGCAGAATGACCACACCCTCGCCGAGTTGCCAACCTGGGCCCTGCCCAGGCAGGGTGGTGTCTCAGCCACCACTGGAAAGTGTCTTGCCAGCCTGTGCAATAAGAAACACATAACCCTACCCTCTGCTGCTGCTGCTAAGTCGCTTCAGTCACATCCAACTCTGTGCGACCCCATGGACAGCAGCCCACCAGGCTCCTCCACGGGATTCTCCAGGCAAGAATACTGGAGTGGGTTGCCATTTCCTTCTCCAACCCTACCCTCTGGGGAGACCCAAAGGCTGAGCGAGCACCAGCCCCCGCAGACCAGGACAAGGCCCCAAAGCCCCTGTCTGCCGGCCTGGCCTGGTCAGAGCCTGAGGAGTTTCTGCCACACTAGTTCTCTGACTCCCTGAAATGGCCACACAAACTTTAAATGGGCCAATAAAAAGATACAGTTTCTTTTGCCTCTGGGCCTGGGACCCTCCAGGCTCTGTTGTGCAGTACCCCTGAGGTTAAGTTCAGAGCATAAACTGACACACCAGGCTCTGGGAAATGGCCCTGTCTCTTCAAATAGCAGCCCAGCGGTGCCATAGAAGCCCTGCTGGGGCTTTGATTTGGGAAAACAAACAGAAATGGCACCGTGGGCCCTTCGTGGCCCCCACCACAGGACCAATTTAACTAGAAAACTCTAGCTCAACCACTCTGGTGGAGGGAGCAAGATGAGCACCACAATAGCCCCAAACTTTGGGGGGAAGGGGGACAAAACAAGCTGTCTGTCTCCTGGGCCCCTCCTCCCGGGCTCCTTTTCTTACTGCAAGTGTGTTCTTGTAAAAACGATTAGATTGCAATTTGTATAACGTGGTGACCCCCAAATTCAGACATTTCACCCCTTTTCTCTGGAAAGAATGTTAAGAATGCCTCTCGGCCTCTCACTGTGGGGGGCGTGAGGGAGGGGTGCAGAGCCTTGGCTGTCGCACAACTTGTGTGGGAAAGGGGCTGCCGCTTAGAGCCTCAGGCCAAGACAGGAGCAAGGGCCAGGTCTGCACTATAGACACCAGACAAAAAGTCCCTTCCCTTCCCGCTCCTGCGCACAAAGCCGGGGCTGCCAGGAGCCACTGAGGGCTGGGGGGTCTCTACCCGAGCCTCCCCCTAGCCTGACTCCAGCAATTCTCTCTCGACCCAGGGAAAGATAAAGACAGATGGGGCCGCCCCTGTGAGCCTGATGAATGAGACACAGGCCAGGGAGGGCTGCCTGAAGGAGACCTGTTCCCCAGGCTGGGCTGTGTGCAGCTTCCCAGAGGAGCCCCAGAGTACCTGGGCAGGAGAAAGAGCAGAGTGTGGCTGGATCCCAGACTTTGAGGTGGTGGGGCTCAGATGAGGGCCCTACCTATCCTGCTGCCCAGGCAGCTCCACTGAAGCTGGAGGGAAGAGGGACCACAGGAACTTCCTGACAGGGAGGAGGACATTTAAATAAGATACTAATAGCACCACCCCCCCATCACCATCTCTGTTGGGACAGCTGTCTGGAAGTAGTTACTAGCCTTGAAGATCAGATACCCTGTCTGGGAGAGGCCCTGAGCACCAGGCCAGAGTTGGGCACAGGGAGGCAGTCCCTGGAAGGCCCCCTACCCCAGGCTGGGCCCTGCAGGCCAGGGAAGCCAGGTGCCCTGCTTCACTCCCTCTGTGTTCTCCCTCATCCCGCCTCTGCGCACCTCCCTGGTGGCCCATACAAAGTCCTCCTGTGCTGACCACCCTGAGGTAAGATACCCAGGCTCTACTGCCTCACCCACACGTAAGAATGCCATGGCTCCCACACCATCTCCAGCCACTCTTAACACACTGGGTTCCTGATGCTGCTCCTTGGAGGTTCAGTTCAGTCGCTCAGTTGTGTCTGACTCTTTGCAACCCATGGACTGCAGCATGCCAGGCCTCCCTGTCCATCGCCAACTCCCGGAGTTTACGCAAACTCATGTCCATTGAGTTGGTGATGCCATCCAACCATCTCATCCTCTGCTGTCCCCTTCTCCTGCCTTCAATCTTTCCCAGTATCAGGGTATTTTCCAGTGAGTCAGTTTTTTGCATCAGGTGGCCAAACTATTGGAGTTTCAGCTTCAGCATCAGTCCTGCCAATGAACACCCAGGACTGATCTCCTTTAGAATAGACTGGTTGGATCTCCTTGCAGTCCCAGGGACTCTCAAGAGTCTCCTCCAACACCACAGTTCAAAAGCATCAATTCTTCGGCGCCCAGCTTTCTTTATAGTCCAACTCTCACATCCATACATGACTACTAGAAAAACCATAGCTTTGACTAGACGGAACAAAGGTCCTCGGAGGTTCTGTGGGTGTTAATTCCTGCATCTGTTTGGGTGTGAGGATACCTCACCCAGTATGTGCAACCACAAAAATAAAACAATGGCTTCTGAAAAGAAAGGTCGCTTCCCCTGAAGGTGTAATATAATCTGGGCCTAATGTGATCAGTGAGAAAACAGGACACTGCTCTCTTTTCTTTCCACCCTTTCCTTCCTTTTCTTCCTTTCTTTGATCAACAGTCATTTACTAAGCACCTTCTGTACACAAGTCATTGTGCCTGACGGAGACTGCAGGGAGATGTGAGCCGAGACTTGGACAGGGGGGGACATGGTCCCTTCCTCCATGGAGGGAAAGAAGTCTCATCTACCCAACTGACAATACAAGGGGTGGCTTGGTTGGTACCAGGGGAGAGATAAAAGGGAGTTTACTAAGAGGACAGAGAAAAGGACATTTCTGCAGTGAGTGACCGGAAGGGACAGAAGATGGGAGATGGCACAGGTGAAGGACCAACAACTGCAGAGGTGCAGGGCTGGGCCACCTGCTTTGGCGGGAGGTGTGGGTATGTGAAGGGAATAAGCTGACCACCACAGGCCTCCAGGTGCTCACTGCTGGAGGCGTGAAGGGCGGGAGTGGCTGTCCTTGTCCAGCCCTCTGGTGGTGAGGGTGAGAGACTTGAAGAGGCAACCTCAGTTCTGTAACCGAGGTCCCAGACAGAACTGTGGAGGCCAGGAGAAGCCCCCTAAGGCTTCGCCAGCCCCAGCCCTCTCCAGTGAGCGGGAAGGGCCCTTTCCAAGCACAGGCCCCTCACATGCACGTGTGTGCGCGTGCATAGCTCCAGCACCACCTGCGCACACGTGTTCAGACACAATGGCTCAAAGGCCAGGCAGCCAGGCAGCCCACTTTGTACTGCTAACAAGAGGGCCATAATTACAGGAAGGGGCAGCCGGGCAGATAAAAGGATACAAAATTTCAACATCTGTTGCCATAAAGGGATAAGGAGAAGTGAAACGCAAAGTATCAGTTTGGTGTCAGCAGGCAGAGAGCCAATTTCAAAGAGTTCAGGGGGACAGAGGGGACAAGAAAGAAAAAGGAAAGGGGTGGGGGGAAAAAGAAAGAAAGAGAAAGAAATTACAGGGTTCCTTAAAGAGGTAAAGAAAAAAGAAAATGAAAAAAGCTGTCAGTAATACTTTCAAAGGAGACGGCACATACTTAAAGAGGGGCAATTCCCATAATCGCCCTGACCGAGGACCAGGCCCGCTGCCCCAGGTGGAGGGTCAGGGGCAGAGACAAAGCCACACCTGGGTGGGACGGGCACTAACGGTGCCCTCAGAGTGGCCCAGCCTGAAGTCAGGACCCCGTTGTTTCTGCAGACAGAAAGGGGTGTAGTCGGGCACCCTTTGTCATTCTAATGCTGTAGGATGCTGTGATGTGTATCTACCAAGTTCAGTCCAGGGTTCCAAGATAAGTTCCAGGCCACATGGTGGCCAACAGGGTAGCCCTATGAATGCTCTAAGGGTCACCATCTCCAGCCACAGGGGTAAGGATCAGGGAGTGCCTCATGGTAGAGGTCTATTCATGCTAAAGAATGAGCAGTGTTTCAGTAGGCAGAGAAGGGGTATTTCAGGCACAGGGGTCAGGTAGTAGAGCAAAAGCCCAAGGGAAAAACACATGGTGTCTGTCACAATATGTGAGAAACTTCTCTGCCCCTGCCTCTGTTGAGAAAGAGAAGACTTACGGGCTTTAGGATGGAAATGGAGGAGTCATGGGGCACCAGGGATGATGCTGGCCAGAAGGCAAAGGGGAGATGAGGTGGGATTATGGAGGGGTGTGAGTCACACACATACAGAGCAGTGCACTACCTAGCCAAGGACTCAAACCCTCAAACCCTAGGAGGAGCCAAGTCACCAAAACCCACCCCTCCTTTCTTCTTTACCCAGCACTTCCTGGTTGGCTTGGAGCTACAGCTGGCCCCCTGGGAAATCTCCAGAGCTGAGTGAGACCTCAGGCCTCTCCATCCAGGTGCCCACGTCCCCACTGCCTCATCTCAGGGCACCAAGGCCAGATCCAGCTCAAACGCACCTTAGTAAGGGCAGAGCCAGGGGAAGATCTGTGTGTGATGTCAGGCCAGTCAGAAACCTCCCCCCCAGGGTCTTCCAGCAGCAGGAGGTGTGCCCCACACAGACACCACCATTCCTGGGGCAGAGCCAAGGGCCCTGACAAATGCAGACAGAGAACACTAGATGGGCCTTCGTTCCTCCAGACTCAAGGTCAGGAACAGGATGACTTTGGCACAGTTCCACAGGGCCTAACTAGGGATACCTCAGTGGCGAGTGAGTGGCAGGGTCAAGATAGAGCCCCTGGGGGCCAGGGATGGCCTGAACACCATCAACCCTTGGAAACAGGAACTCTAGCACATCCAAACTGGGGGAAGGACTCATCTTTCTTTCCATCTGCTTTACACAGGTTAGAAATCCCCTGCCGCTGGGCCCAGCCCATGGTCCACAGCTCTAAGAGAGAGGCAGGAGAGGAGGAAGAGTGGGGGACAGCCAAGCTCCCCACCATCCAGGCAATGTCTCGGTGCCCACGGCCACTCTCAGACTGGTGTGCTCCAGCTAGCACCTTGCTTCCTTGCCCCCGCCCCACTCCCCGCCAGAGGAAGAATAGAGGCTCTAGGAATGCTGAGGCACAGAGGGCTTAAGGGAGCCATGATGACCTTGAAAGAGGTCCTCAGACACTGAAAAGCAGCCTAGGCTGCCTGAGGACCCATACCTACGACACAGATGGACGAGGGCGCGCTGGTGCCCAGCTGGTGCCTACGCCTCTGAGGTGTGTCCCAGCCCCCACCACCACCCTGAGGGCAGCCTCTGGAGGGGCCATGCTCTGAGCAAAACTCCCCTCCAGTGCACCTCCCCCCAGGCTGAGCACACACATAAAAGAGAAAATCCCGGCCCTCCTCAGGTTTCAACGGTGACAGGTTAAAAGCAAAGAATCCACCCAGCACCGAGCACCGCCCCGCCACTGAGTCCTGCCTGCGATGCTGCTCCACCTTCCAGATTGGCCTGTCAGTCAGGCTTTAGCGTTATTGAAAGATCAAACTCTGTCCTGCCTGTTCATTACCTTAATCCTATTTTCTACATGGCTTTATTATCTGCTTGGGCTTCTTTGGGAAAGACAGCTACAGACAGTCGTCCTGTCCATCCATTTCCTCCCACCAAAAGTGGATGCCTCCATCAGGGCATCTTCCCCCTCAGTCCCTGCACCACTGGTCCTCAAGCTTCCCTGAGGACGGAAGAGGTTAAGTGAGGCCTGGCTCCTCAGTGGTGAGGAGAGGAGTCTGGGAGCCAGAGAGCAGGTAGTTGAATCCAAGCAATGCCCAGGGCAGCCTTGCCTCAGGCTGGCCAGAGGGTGCAGTGACTATTTGTTGACTGGCTCCAGTGAGAACTGAGGCCATAGCTGTCTTGTACCCATTCTCACCTGGGTCCTTTCTGGGTTCTATAAAGGCCAGTGTTTAGTGTTAGTGAGGTCTAGTGGTTTCATAAGAGAATGCTGTTGAAGGAACTGGTGCCTTAGAACTCCATTCTGGCCACTAATCTGTACCCCAGCATACCCTCACCAAGGCAACCACAGGCAGAGGAGGCCATTCAAAGGTTACTCAGCCTTCAAGATATAGCTGGACCACGGTGGGGTGATACACACCCTCACTGCCCCAGCTTGTCTGCCATCCCAGGCCTGGGTCAGTATTGATGCCAAGCATACCCAACAATGTGACTAAATCAAACTGACTTTCAGCAGAAATGCCTATCTCTGTGACCTCATCAGTGAAAAAGCAAACTATCTAATTAGAAATAGGCAAACATGAGCAGACATTTCACCAAAGAGAATATATAGAAGGCAAATAAGCACATGAAAAGATATTCAACATCATTAGCTACTAGGGACATTTGAATCAAAACCACAAATAACACATCCATTAAAATAACTCAAATAAAAAATAGTGACACTACCAGATGCTGTTGAAAATGTGTAGAAACTAGATCTCTCAGACACTGGAGTCAGAATATAAAGTGGTAAGATACTGAAAACAGGCTGGCAGGTAAAAAAAAAACTAAGCACATACTTAACAAATGACCTAGCAATTGTATTCCCAGGCAGTAATTCAAAAAAACTGAGAACGTGTGCCCACACAAAAGCCTATACACAAATGTTCAATAGTGTGATCCTCAACAGTCAAAAAACAGAACAGCCCAAATGTTCTTCAATGAGTGAATGCTGATTGATGGGGAAAGAAACTTTGGTATATTCATACCAGAGACGACTGCTGAGCAAGAAGGAAGAAAGCACTTCTGACGCATGCAACAACTTCTGTGACTCTCAAGGGAATTATGCAGCATAAAGAAAAAACCTCCAAAGATTACATATTACATATATACTACATATATGATTTCATTTATATACTACCTTCAAAATAACAAAATCATAGAGATGAAGAACACCTCAGTGGTTGCCAGGGGTTAGCAGCAAGAGGGAGGGGCAGAGGACGGGCGCGCCTGTAAAGGTGTACAGGAGGGGTCCTTGTGCTGATGGAGCAGCACAGTTCTGTGTCTTTATTGTGGCAGTAGTTATATGATTCCACACATGGGATAAAACTGCAAAGAGACTTATACACACAAACTAAGAATAATCAGATAAAGGGCTGCGGACTGCACCACCTGTGCCTACCAACTGGCTAGGTTTGATATTACGGAAGATGTTACACAGGTACCTTGCCTTCCTACTTTTGTAACTTCCTATTAATCTATAATTATTTCAAATGAAAAGTTTAAAAAAAACAACACACAGAATAGCAGGTAATCAGATGGGAACGTGTCAAGCCTGGAAGGCAGAGAACTGTAAATAAAACCTGGGTGTATTTTAACTGTTCCGTATTGTTCTTCTTAAGGATCTGTGGGCACTTCCAAAATTTCTTTATTTTAGAAAAATCATCTCTGAGGATAGATAAAATTTTTTATAGCCACATAGTCAGGCACTCCTTAGAGAAGAAGTATCATATCCAAACTGTTATCATAAGTTCTACATGAAATTATGTACCTATTATAAATTACTTCAACAGTTTCCATAAGCTAACAATTGGTCCTATGTGAGAAGGTGACACAGTGGAGCCTGTTGGGTTGTGGGGCATAGTCCTTCCAACCTCCTTCTGGACCACTTGGGCAAGTGAAATGGGCTGGCTTGGGCAGCTCTTTCCTTGGCGTCCCAGCTGCTCCAGCCCCACCCACCCTGGAAGCCATGGTGGGCTTAGGAATCTCTTACCTGTTGAGGTCCCAGATTCTTAAAGGTGAGAAGTGCCCACAACAAGCCGTCCCTGTCACAAAGGAACTGCCGAACAAAAGGAGAGCAGAGTCAGGTCTGACTTGTCAGAACTTGTGGCGGAAATGGCTACACAATTGGAAGTGCTGTGCTTATTCTCCAGGGGACCATGGGGTTAAGCCAGGATGAGAGAAGCAGCCAGTAGAGCCATCGGAGAAGTTGTGGGAAACCATATGGAATCAGAGTGATGGCTGTAACCTCCCAGAGTTGCTTGGCCAGAGGACCCACAGGTTCAATGGCAGCTGAGTTTGCTGCTCAGACCTGGTTGGGTGGTCTCTGCCCACCATAAGAATGGATCTCTAGATGTGCAACTGAGGCCAAGGGAGAGCAAGCCTGTTGGTCTTCAGTTGTATTAACACCAACTTCACGATGCCACACCACAGTAATGGTCTCCCTGTAATAGGTTGTTGGGCACTGGAAGCTAATGCCCTGGTCAGAGGTGAGGGAGGCTGGGCGGCTTTACTGAAGGTTTTAAGCGCTGGGGAATATGGTAACATGATACAAGCACAGGGCAGGTATAAAGGCACCAAAGTGAGAAAAGGCAAACGATGCAGGGTGGGTAATGACATGAAAAGGTGAGGGTGGGAAAGCAGGGAATGTGAGGGTCCAGGCAGTCAGGACTGCCGTGGGAGTGGGATGAACGTCAGAGTTTAGAGGACAAAGACATGGCAAGAGAGAAGGAACACTCTGACCACACTGCCCAAATTTAAGAGCCTGAAGTCGGACACGACTGAGCGACTTCACTTTCACTTCTCACTTTCACACACTGGAGAAGGAAATGGCAACCCACTCCAGTGTTCTTGCCTGGAGAATCCCAGGGATGGGGGAGCCTGGTGGGCTGCCGCCTATGGGGTCGCACAGAGTCGGACACAACTGAAGCAACTTAGCAGCAGCAGCAGCTTAAATCCCTAAAAAGTTCAGCATATATAATCTGCAGTTTCATTTTAAGTGGGGACTCAAACCCAGTGAGAAGAATCCATTCAATGAGCCAGGCTGGCCACAGTACTAGGACTAGAACTTGAACCCATGTGCCAGACCACTCGTTTGTCAGAGGATTTGGAAGGTGTTGGGAGGGGGAGCCTGCAGGAACCCTGGGCCTGAAAATCTAAACTGGAACAAGAGAGCTGAAAGCAGTTATGTCACTCAGGAGCCCTGAGGCAGGGAAGGGCCATGTCCCTACATGTCTGGGCTTGGGGGGAGGGACTGGACATATTAATGACACGTTAGCACTGTGGGGCAGCAGCCTATCGGCCCTGGCCCTGCCCAGCACCTGTGGCTCTCTGATCCCAAGCATGTCAGTGGGGAGATGGATTTCCGCAGTTGGGGCTCTAGGAAGCCGATGGCTTTGGCTTGGTGGGGGGTTGGCCTGCTAGTTGCTGATAGAGGAGATGTTAGGGCAGGCACTGGGAAAGCCACTGATTTACAATCAAAATTGCAGGGCAGGGGTTAGTGTTTCAACCCCAGGCAGACAAAAAGGCCACATAAACCACCCTGGGGCATCCATGCCTCAAATCAAGACTTCTCTAGGGACATGCTCAGTCTTCCCAGCCTCCTATCAACCCATAGGCATGCCAGTAGCCACTAAACTAGAATGGTATTCTAAAACAGTCACTCTGTCATGCTCCAAGTGACACCCAGCCCGGTATGCAGCCACTGGACACTGAAGCCCCAAACTACAAAGCCAGGAGGTGTTATCCTCACTTCCCTCTCCCACCAGCTTTTTTCTCTTGAGGGCAATCAGTAATAACTGGCAAAGCTAATCACCTTGGGTTGGAAACATAACAGCCCTTAGAAATCATTCATGCAGGCAGTGGGGCTCTTCAGACTTTTGAGAAGTAGGGAGCCAGGTGAGGGGCACCGGCACAGACGCACGGACTCTCAAGAAGGCCTGGGCAGGCCTCTGACTGGCCACAGGCCTAAACTAGCACCAAGGTGAGGCAATGGAGAAAGAGGGGAGGCGCCTCCCCAGCTCTGACTTCCCAGCAGGGATGGAAACCCCTGCCCCTGGACTCCTGTCCTCTATTCCTGCCCACCCACCCCCGACCCTAACCCTCTGCCTCCAGGAGGAACGCCTCTCACCTTCATGCCCATAAGGACCTTTCTTAATTGCCTGGATATAACAACTGTGAACATTTCTTTCCAAAAGCAGCCCTTCTCCCTTGCTTAACCATGTAAAGCAGGAAGGAGGTACAGGAGGGAGAGTAGAAAGTCCCTCTAGCATTTATGAGGGCCTAAGAGTTTAATCAAATTTAACACTCAGTCAAAACAAACAAAAACAACCATGTAAGCAGCAATTAGGCAGATTTGGAGCCAGGTCTTGCTTAGAACATTCACCAAGACTCACATCCAAACCACGGAGACTGTCAGCCCTCCGAGAGACAGGGACGGCCAGCCCTACTCAACAGGCAGAAGCAGGATCTGCTGGCTGCTCAGTAGCCTGACAGGCCTTCCTCTTAAGTCCTGCCACACCCTGATCTCACCTGCACGAGACAAATAGCATTTGAAGGGTTATCTTCCCATCTTCCTTTTGAGATCATGGACTGTCTGGTGGCTCTTGTGTATTCTAGTGCCCAGCACAGTGTCTGCTACCAAAAAGATGCCCAAAACAAATCTACAGACTTCAACTGAAAGGGCCTTCCAGAGTTCACAGCCAACACAGCAGAGGAAGCTAGTCATAGGAGCTGTGAAGGGGGTCCCTCTGCTTCTTAGAGAATTAATCCCCAAATCTCCAAGCTCAGACCTGAATAACACATGACACAGTGTTGGTGCAGTGAGGTTGTACAGTGAAGCACAACCAGATAACAGATGAGAAGAAAGGAGCATGACAAGGCTATATATTGTCACTCTGTGTATTAAATTAAACGCAGAGTACATAATGCAAAATGCCAGGCTGGATGACTCACAAGCTGGAATCAAGATTGCCTGCAAAAATACCAACAACCTCAGATATGCAGATGATACCACTCTAATGGCAGAAAGTGAAGAGGAACTAGAGAGCTTCTTGATGAGGGTAAAAGAGGACAGTGAAAATGCTGGCTTAAAACTCAACATTCAAAAAACTAAGTTAATGGCATCTGGTCTCATCAACTCATGGCAAATTAATGGAGAAAGAGTGGAAACAGTGACAGATTTTATTTTCTCAGACTCCAAAATCACTGCAGACAGTGATTGTAGCCATGAAATTAGAAGATGCTTGCTCCTTGGAAGGAAAGCTATGACAAACCTAGACAGCATATTAAAAAGCAAAGACATCACTTTGCCAACAAAGGTCCATATAGTCAAAGCTGTGGTTTTTCCAGTAGTCATGGATGGATTTAAGAGTTGGACCATAAAGAAGGCTGAGTGCCAAAGAACTGATGCCTTTGAATTGTGGTGCTGGAGAAAATTCTTGAGAGCCCCTTGGACTGCAAGGAGATCAAACCAGTCAATCTTAAAAGAAATCAATCCTGAATATTCATCGGAAGGACTGATGTTGAAGCTGAAACTCCCAATACTTTGGCCACCTGATGTGAAGAGCCGACTCAATGGAAAAGACCCTAATGCTGGGAAAGATTGAAAGCAAAAGGAGAAGAGGCTGGCAGAGGATGACATGGTTAGATAGCATCACCAACTCAATGGACATGAACCTGAGCAAACTCCAGGAGATAGTGAAGGACAGGGAAGACTGGCATGCTACAGTCCATGAGGTCACAAAGAGGAGGACACGACTTAGCAACTGAACAATAACAATAACCAGCAATACCTAAAAATGTCAACACACACACACATGAGAAAAGGACACGACCTAGCAACTGAACAATAACAATAACCAGCAATACCTAAAAATGTCCACACACACACACACACACACGCTCTCTCACCCTGAGGGTCTGAAAGTCATTCTGACTCCACAAACTCTTCTCTTTTTGGACCAGAAGAAACAAGCCTTCTACAATTTCTCATCCAATTTCTCATCCACTCTACAAAGTTTCACCCTGCCCAGATGCCCAAGCTACCTTACTGGCCCCCGGGTCCCAATTTAGGAAAACCTGGCCTCACAGAGATCATCCATAGGCCCAAGAAGACGACATAAGAGCCCTCACATCAGAGAGAAAAAGAGAGTTGGGAGTTCTGGTAGTCAGGTTGAGGAATAGAAAATAACAAAGATACAGAACAGAGCAGAGCAAAGTATGAAGGAAAATCAGTCGGGTGTGGGCAGGGTGAAAAGAAGGTATATTCATGCTGCCTCTGCCTTAGTTTGGACCCTCTTAACTACACTAGGGGAGAAGGCAATGGCAAGCCACTCCAGTACTCTTGCCCAGAAAATCCCATGGATGGAGGAGCCTGGTAAGCTGAGTCCATGGGGTCACTCAGTCGGACACGACTGAGGGACCTCACTTTCACGCATTGGAGAAGGAAATGGCAACCCACTCCAGTGTTCTTGCCTGGAGAATCCCAGGGACGGGGGAACCTGGTGGGCTGCCGTCTATGGGGTCGCACAGAGTCGGACACGACTGAAGCGACTTAGCCGCAGCAGCAGCAGCAGCAACTACACTAGGAAGTGACTGAGCACTTGCTGTGTGCTCGAGTCCGCAAAAAAATGTCTCCAAAGCACTATTTTGTCTACTGCCTCATGTCTGACAGACGAGGACACTGAGACACACAGAGAAGTAACAGACTTGATCTTGCTCACACATGGAGCAACCAGTGGGACTAGAATTTGAACCCAGTTAGTCTTAATTCCAGAGCCCAAGTGATTTTACACCCTGTGCCCTGTAAGTTCTTTCCCCAGCACCTAGTATAATGCCTGCCACATACTGACAACTCAAATGCTTACTGAATGAACGAATGGACAAGTGAACAAATGACTCCACCTGGGAGAAGAAAGGAGCGACGGAGGGGCTCTGAGGAGGGGCAGCAGAAGGGTGTGCTCGGCAGCTGTGCCCCGTGGCTGGCCTGGAGCTGCCCAGCTGGCCCAGGCCCCAGCCGCCTCTGAGCTGGGCTGACACACTTTGGCAAGGGAAGCCACCAGAGCTGTCACATCATTCACCAACATGCCCATCAAGTGTATTCAGTTCTCTTCAACCCGCATTGGCATTTTAATTACTGTTGGGTAAACTAATTTGTACAAATGAAGGCCGGGCTGCCTAATAGAATATGCAAGCTCTCTGACCTCTGACAGGCACTGACACGAGATACAAAGGCCGCCGAGGAAGGCTTTTTATCTGAGCCTTATTACTCTCTATTACTCCAATTAGTCAGGCTCCAGTGCTCCTAATTGGAGGAAAAATTGCAATTAAATCAATTTTTGATGGGCTGCAAGTGGGCTCCCGAACCGCCCTGCTTGTGAAACACTGATATTATAGCAGCAAAGGTCACAGGCTTCATCGGCACCTGGGCACCCCCTGATTTCCCTTGGCCCCCTCCTAAAACGCCTCAAGGAAACCCCTGCCCCTCCATCAGCTTGGCCAGCAAGGGTGGGAAGAAGAGAGTCATTAGAACATGTCAGGTCTCATTGCTACTGCCGCCATCTGCTAACCTGCGCCATGGACATCATTATAGCGGCTAAGTCCCAAAGCATGAATGCAGTGCGAAGGTCACACAAACTCACCGGGTGAAGCTAGGCCAGGAGCAGAAGTGCAGTGACAGCACTGTGAGGGAGGGACCAGCGGAGTGGGAACAGGAGGTCAACAGAAGTCAGGAAGAAGAGAGACACAGTCCTGGGCAGGTAAAGGATGAGGCAGCCATTTCCCAAGATCCAGTCAACAGGGCACCCCAGGCCACCCAAGGGGAAGGGAAATAGATGTATTTGGGAGGGAACAAAAAAAAGAGAGACAAAGAAATCTTGTTCTCATCAGCAAACATCCACCTTGCAGTGGGGGTACATATACCTGAATGCTCTCCATTAGACCAGAAGGCTGAGTGACCCATCAGTGATGAGGCCTACCGTCCATAGCAGTGCCTGCCTATCAAGCCTGGGGAGGAGTGCCCAGAACTAAAGCTTAACCACAGAGGAGAAGGTAAACACAACTTTGTTCACCAAACTAAAGGACAACAAGACAAAGACGCCTCTCTGAAACTTGAATGAGTAAAGTTTAAGGCAAATAAAAAGCAGGTCCATTTCACATAGCATCTGGCATACCATTACCTCAAAGAGATGGTGCAAACAGAAAATAAAAATTCAAAAGAAGGTTAGCCAACTTCATGGGTGATTGAACCAAAATGGATTAACAGGGAAAGAAGGATGTACCTTGTCTTAAAGGGGTCAAGACCAAAAATAAATGCTGGTCTATCTACTTAATGGAATATTAAACAGACATTTAAAATGATATTCCCAAAGAAGATAGACAAAATGTTTTATAAGAAAAAAAAAAAAGTAGGGTATGAGCAGCATTAATGGAACTATTTTAAAACAGCTTGAGTGGAGAAGGTAAACACAACTTTGTTGATCAAACTAAAGAATCATACAACTAATTATTTTTAATTACAAAAGAGGCAAGCATACACAATGGGAGAAAGGTCAGTCTCTTCAACAAACAGTGTTGAGAAAATTGGACAGCCACTTGCAAAAGAATGAAACAACTATCTTATAGTGTACACAAAAATTAATTCAAAATGGATTAAAGACTTGAATGTAAGACCTGAAACCATAAAACTCCTGAAAGAAAACACAGTAGTAAGCACCTTGACACCACTCCTGGCAATGATTTTTTGTATCTGACTCCAAAACAAAAGCAACAAAAGCAAAAATAAACAAGTGGGAGCACATCAAGCTACGAGACTTCTGCAAAGCAAAGGAAATCATCAACAAGATGAAAAGGCAACCTATTGAATGGGAGAAAGTAATTGCAAAGCATATATCCAATAAGGGGCTAATATCCAAAATATATAAAGAACTCATACAACTCAATTGCAGAAAGCCAAACAATCTGATTAGAAAATGGGCATAGGACCTGAACAGACGTTTTTCCAAAGAAGACAGAGATAGCTAGCAGGCACATAAAAAGATTCTAAACATTGCTAATCATCAGGGAAAATGCAAATCCAAACCACAATGAGATATCACTTCACATCTGTTAGAATGGCTGTCATCAAAAAGACAAGAGATAGCCACTGCTGGAGAAGGTGTGAAGAAAAGGGAACCCTCATGCACTGTTGGTGGGAATGTAAATTGGTGTAGCCACTATGGAAAACAATGTGAAGTTTCCTCAAGAAAGTGAAAAATTGAACTACCATTTGTTGTTCAGTTGCTAAGTAATGTCTGACTTTGCAACCCCATGGACTGTAGCATGCCAGGCCTCCCTGTCCCTCACTATTTCCCAGAGTTTGCCCAAGTTCATGTCCATTGAACTGGTGATGCCACCCAACCATCTCATCCTCTGCCTCCCTCTTCTCCTTTTGCCTTCAATCTTTCCCAGCATCAGAGTCGTTTCCAATGAGGCGCCTGTGGTCAAAGTATTTGCATTAGGTGGGCAAAATAGTGGAGCTTCAGCTTCAGCATCAGTCCTTTCACTGAATATTCAGGGTTGGTTTCCTTTAGGATTGACTGGTTTGATCTCCTTGCAGTCCATGGGACTCTCAAGAGTCTTCTCCAACACCACAATTCGAAAGCATCAATCCATCAGCACTTTGCCTTCTTACGGTCCAACCCTCACATCTGTACACGACTATTGGAAAGACTATAGCTTTGACTATATGGACCTTCATTGGCAAAGTGATGCCTTTGCTTTTTAATATGCTGTCTAGGTTTGCCATCGCTTTCAAGTAACAAATGTCTTCTGATTTAATGGCTACAGTCACCATCCGCAGTGATTTTAGAGCCCAAAAAGAGAAAATCTGTCACTGCTTCTACTTTCTCCCCTTCTATTTGCCATGAAGTGATGGGACCAGATGCCATGATCTTCATTTTTTAAATGTTGAGTTTTAAGCCAGCTTTCACCATCCTCTTTTACCTTCATCAGGAGGCTCTTTAGTTCCTCTTCACTTTCTGCCATTAGAGTGGTATCATCTGCATATCCGAGGTTGTTGCTATTTTTGCAGGCAATCTTGATTCCAGCTTGGGAGTCATCCAGCTTGGCATTTTGCATTATGTACTCTGCATATAACTTAAATAAACAGGGTGACAATATACAGCCCTGCTGTACTCCTTTCCCAATTTTAAACCAGTCAGTTGTTCTGTGTAAGGTTCTAACTGTTGCTTCTTGACCCGCATACAGGTTTCTCAGGAGACAGGTAAGATGGTCTGGTATTCCCATCTCTTTAAGAATTTTCCACAGTTTGTTTTGATTTACACAGTGAAAAGCTTTTATGTAGTCAATGAAACAGAAGTAGAAATCTTTCTGGAATTCCCTTGCTTTCTCTATGATCCAATGAATGTTGGCAATTTGATCTCTGGTTCCTCTGCCTTTTCTAAACCCAGCTTGTACATCTGGAATGTCTCAATTCAAGTACTGCTGAAGCCTAGCTTGAAGGAGGAACTACCGTATGATCAAGTAATTCCACTTCTGAGTATTTGTTTTTTTTAAAAAAAAAATAGTAATAATTTGAAACGATATATGCACCCCCATGCTCACTGGAGCCTTGTTTAAAATAGCCAAGCTATGGAAACAACCTAGTGTGCACCGGTGGACGAATGGATAAAAATCTGTGGTGTGCATATATACAATGGATACCACTCAGTCATAAAAAAGCATGGAACCTTACCATTGGGGGCTTCCCTGGTGGCTCAGATGGTAAAGAATCTGCCTGCAATGTAAGAGACCCAGCTTTGATCCCTGGATTGGGAAGATCCCCTGGGATCCCCTGGGATTGGAAAGAGGGCATGGAAACTTACTCTAGTATTCTCACATGGAGAATACCATGGGCAGAGGAGCCTGAGAGGCTCAAGACCATAGGGTTCCAAAGAGTCAGACATGACTGAGCAACTAACACCCACTTGCCATTTGTGATACATACAGGCCTTAAGGCATTAGGCTAAGTGACATAGGTAAGACAGAGAAAGACTAATACTATATGATTTCACTTATATGTGCAATATAAGAAAGAACAAAATGAATCAAAACAAAACAAATGAAAAACCAAGTTCACAAAGAACAGACTGGTAGTTGCCAAAGGGGAGGAGGTAGGGGACAGGAGAAATGGAACAAGGCAGTCAAAAGGTACAAACTTCCAGCTATAAAATAAATAAATTACGAGGATGTAATATACAGCATGATGGCTACAGTTAATAATACTGTGTGGCATATCTGAAAGTTGCTAAGAGAGTAAATCTTAAAAGTTCTCATCAAGAAAAAAATGATCATAACTATGTAAGGTGATGCATAGTAACTAGACTTGTGATAGAGATCATTTTGCACTGCATTCTAATATCAAATCAGTATGCTGCATATGTGAAACTAATATAACGCTATGCTTCAACTTTTAAAAAAACAGCCTGTGAACAGAAAAGGAAGAAGTGGAATGAAACTCACTAAAATGCTTCAGGTGACTGCATATGGGCAACAGAGTAATTAGCAATTCTTTCTTCTTTTAAATTTTATTTTATAAATCTTTAATAAGTAAGTGCTGCTTTTTAAAGGGAAAAGTATATTATTTACATCTTATAAGAGAAAACACAACATAACCAAACATTCCTGCCCACTGACTCATGGCCAAAAACAAGTGGACCCGATAATGAGCTGCCTGCTGAAACAGGTGTCAGCAGTGGTGGCCCTGGCACACCTTGGGCTGAAGCTGTGGAACTGATCAGTAGCCCAAGGTTAGGACAGAAAGCCCCAGGTCAGCAGGGAGGGACTCCACTAGCCTCTTTCTCCTAACTCAGCACTGGCCAGCAGAGAGCAAGACTGGTCCTGACTCCCACGGTGGGCAGAGGCCTGGAACACCTGTCGCAGTCAGTGTCTACCTGCCTGCCTGTCTTGTGTGTCTCTCCTTCCCTCTCTCACACACACACACCTCAGGCCCCTCTCAGCCCATGTGCCTCTGGATAGGATGGTGCAAGTAAGCCACCTAGGTCAGGCTCTGAAAGTGTCCAGAGGCTGGGGCTCCCCAGGCTCGCCCTCCTGATAAAGACTCTAACAACAGCAACAGAACAGGCTTTCTGCTTTCCCACAGAGGAAATTCCTCTATGGAAACACATAATGCTCATTTTCCATTTTAACCAGTGGTAAAAGGGCAGGCTGGCCAAGGATATAAGACCCTGGCCCAGGCTAACCAAGAGGAGGCTTGAGGTATAGAGGCTGCTCTTCCCAAATGCACCAATTCCACTTAATAAACAGAAACTTACAAACTTGAGCAATGGAAGGGCAGAATTAATATAAAAAATTAACTACATCAAAAACAAAGACTCACAGTACAATGGAATAACATACATTCAATCTACTGAATTTATTAACAAGACATGTTAGAGACGTTTCTACACTCTATTTTCTATCTGTACGGCCTCTAAACACAAGTTTTGTCCACCCCCAAGAAGAAATGGCACTATATTCCAGTGCTAAAGGAAAAACTGACTGGGTCAGACTTCCTGAGAAATGATGAATACTGATCCACAAAACTATGTACCTAACAAGAGGCATGAAAAAAGAAGAAATACATATGGTCATTATTTGTGGACACTATAACTGTCTACGTAGAAAATCCAAAAGATTCAACTAAAAGTACTGCAACAAATTTCAGAGTAGGATGAGGTGGATGGCACACTGTGTATGACAGTGGAAAGGAGAGTTGGGGACTTCCCTGGTGGTCCAGTGGCTGAGACTCTACAACTCAATGCAGGGGGCCGGGTTACATCCCTGGTCAGGGAACTAGATCCCACATGCCACAACTAAGAGTTCACATGCTGCAACTAAAGATCTCTCATGCCACATAACAAAGACTGAAGATCTCTTGTGCCGCAACTGAGATGCAGTACAGCTGAATAAATAAATAATAAAACAGCGAACGAGAGAGAAAGGAGTGTGGGCTCAGGACTGCTGGCTCTCCCACCTGGTAACCATGGGACCTTGGATGAGCAATTAACTGGGCTTTCTTTAACAATAAATCAGAAATATTAGGACTTACTGAGAAAATTATATGGGATAAGATGCTTAGAGCAATGTATGGCACACAGCAAATGTAAACTATTTTGCACCAGCAAATGTAAACTATTTACATTTGTAATGTAAACCAGCAGATGTAAACTATTATGCACCAGCAATCACCAAACAAAATGAAATTAGAAATCTATTTGCAAAAAAGAATTAAGAAATTGTAAAATAGCCAAGAATAAATCTAACCAAAAAAATGAAACAAAAAGAAACAAAAAACCAAAACCATATGAAAACAAAAAAAAAAACTCTACTGTATCCTTTACTAATGGACACAGAATTGCTGAGTAAGTGGAGAGATACATCATGTTCCTGGATGAGAAGTCTTCAACTGTCAGTTTTCCCATCATTAGCCCATAAATTCAATACAGTCCCATCCAAACAAGATTTTTTACTTAATCAGTTGATTCTAAAATTCATATGGAAGAGGAAACTTATATAAGAAGAGCTAAGAAATATTTTTACAAGAACAGTGAGAAACAGATCACTTGACTAGATATCAATGCTAGAATAGACAACTAGATCAATGAATCAGAATAAAGAATCTAGAGTCATACCCATAAATTTGTAGGGAATCAGCAGGTCCTAAATGTGGCATTTAAAGGCAGTGGATGAAGGATGAACTAATCAATAAATGGTAGAGAAACCATAGGACATGCATTTGGCAAAAATAAAATTAGAGCCCTAACTCACAGCAGACATCAATTCCAGATGGATTGAGGACATAAACACTTTTAAAAACTACACAAAAACCCATAAACGTGTTAGAAGAAAATATAGGAAAATAGTTTTACAATCTCGAAGTAGTGAAGGCATTCATAAGACAGAACTCTGAAGCCATAGGGCAGAGATGACAGAACTAATCTCCAAATTACAAAAAACTACACAACAGCAGACACTGTAAACAACAGGCTGAAAGGAATTACCAAATATATGTAGCAGTCAAAAGATTAATACCCAGAAAATACAAAGATATTCTATAAACCACAGAGGGAAAAAAACAGATGAATGAGCACAAATTTTCAATAAGTAATATATAGCAAAAAAATATACCTGCCCAAAAAATACATGAAGTAATGTTAACCCTCCTAGTAATCAAAGAATTGCAAATCAGAAAACAATGAAAAATAGCTGCAAATACCTATAGCATTTACCACATACCAGGTACTATATAATTAATTCATTTAACCTTCAAATCATTTCAACAGGGACTTCCCTGGGGGTCCAGCAGTTAAGACTCCAGGCTTCCACTGCAGGGGGCATAGGTTCCTTCCCCGCTAGAGGAACAAAGATCTTCAGTCTTTGTTAAGTGGCATGAGAGATCTTTAGTTGCAGCATGTGAACTCTTAGTTGTGGCATGTGGGATCTAGTTCCCTGACCAGGGATGTAACCCGGCCCCCTGCACTGGAGTTGTAGAGTCTCAGCCACTGGACCACCAGGGAAGTCCCCAACTCTCCTTTCCACTGTCATACACAGTGTGCCATCCACCTCATCCTACTCTGAAATTTGTTGCAGTACTTTTAGTTGAATCTTTTGGATTTTCTATGTAGACAGTTATAGTGTCCACAAATAATGACCATATGTATTTCTTCTTTTTTCATGCCTCTTGTTAGGTACATAGTTTTGTGGATCAGTATTCATCATTTCTCAGGAAGTCTGACCCAGTCAGTTTTTCCTTTAGCACTGGAATATAGTGCCATTTCTTCTTGGGGGTGGACAAAACTTGTGTTTAGAGGCCGTACAGATAGAAAATAGAGTGTAGAAACGTCTCTAACATGTCTTGTTAATAAATTCAGTAGATTGAATGTATGTTATTCCGTACATTTGAATGTATGTTGGCAAAAAAACCCAACAAACCTACATTCCTACATTTTTGGTGATATTTTTCTAGATATGATAATGGTATTATAATCACATTTTAAAACCATCACTATCTTTTAGACTATCCACTGAAATATTTACTTATATGCCTGATATTTACTACAGAATAATATTGAAGGGCAAAGTGTGTGAGCAATATTGATGAAGCAAAATTGGCCAAGAATTGATTATTCTACTTTTGCATATTTTGAAATTTTCCATAAGAACAAAAAATTTAAGTCACTATGAGTATGTACTACCATTATCATCCCCCTTTCACAGATGAGGAAATTAAGGAATAGGGAGGTTAAGTAACTCACCAAGTCACACAGCTAGCAGGTGGGAAGACTTGTGATTTGACCTCAGCCAGTTGGGCTTCAGAGTCCAGTTCTTAATCACTATTCTATACTCACTACCAGAATTGGATATCAATTTTTACCCTCCAGAGAAACAAAAAAAATTTTTTAATCTGATATTATCCAGTACTGATAAGAGGAAATATATATGTATATACTGTTTGTGGGTATGTAATCTGATACAGTCCAAGTGGAGGGCAATTAGGCAGCATCCAAAAACTTTTAATTGTATTTACCCCTCAATCCAGCAAGTTTATTCCTAAATATCTTCCTTAGAAAAATATCTCACTATATGCACAAATAGGCAAGTACACAGATGCTTCCTGAGCACTATTCATAATAGCAAACCACTGGAAATAACCTAAGTGTTCATCAATAGCAGGATGGCTAAGTAAACTATGGTGCATCCATATTTTTCTGAATTAGAATGCAGCAGTAAAAAGAATGCTTTCTGACAGCAAAGGACCTCTGAGCCACATGGGTCCCAGAGGAAGAATTCAAGTTACAGAATGCATATTGTGAGCCTAAAACTAAGCAAAACCATGTATTTGTGTGTGTATATACATACACATGAATATTCGTGAAATTACATGATGTTTGATGTTTGCTTCAAATTAAAAGATCTGGAGTGACATCTACAGACTTCCTACAAAAAGGAGAAGAATGAGGGGAAGGGTAACAGGAAAATAACTTTTTTTATATTCTCATATATTTTTATATAATTCTATATAATTTATATATTTTTAAACTATTTAATCTTTTTACAACTGGAATATATTTATATATTACTTATCTAGAAAATAACATAGAAAATGAGAGATTAAAAAGAGGATGATAATAAGAATATTCATTTTGAAGTTGCCTGAAAGGACTGCATATTGCTGGTGCCTGAGTTCAATGTGATTCTGAACCCCACACAAACCACACAGTCCCATGGCTCCTTCCTAAACCTGGCTGACACCCTTTGACAGGGGCCATTCACCTGGAGGGCTTCTGAGTGATTAAGGCCTGAAAAAGTTGCCTGTGAGAATTCCACAGTTTCCTCTCTGCTCTCATATAGTAGTATATACCTCCTAAACTTCTGTTTCACAAGCACTTTCTCTGTAGAGAGGTTAACAACCAGTTTCTTCAAGCAGGAGAGCTACTGAACTCTGCAGGGAGCCTATCAGGGGTCAAAGCCAAGGCTTACTCCACCACAGTGCCCTGTACTTACTGGGTACTCAGATGACTAACGGTGCTAAGGCTAGCTAAGCACAGGATTATTTCCAGCTTCAAAACAAATCCACTTTTTCCTCTCTCTTCTAGGCAGTCCATTTGTCATCATGGTAGTGGTCAGGCCCAAGGACTGGGTCCCAGGCTGCTAATGTCTTCTGGGCTTGGGTGGCCCACGTGGTCTGGAGATTCCTGGGGAGACTTAGGCTAAACAAGCTCTGCTGTTTTTCGGGTTTCCTGATGAACATAAGTCGCTGGCATCTGAGAAGGGGGATGAGGTGGAAGGAAGACAAGAACCACTAGAACCAGCTGTGACTCACAGAAAGGAAAACAGAGCTCAACTGGAGAGCAACTCAACAGTTTCATTTTAAAGTCTGATTCTTCCTAAACAGGCCCACGTTACCAAACCACAGAGGGACCCCGAAACTCAGACTGACTTCAGATGTAGGCGGCAGCATTAAGTGTTCACAACACAAAGAGAGAAGAGAGATGAGGGCAGGCCAAAGAGGACTCTGTGGTGTGCCCTATGATCTCAAGGCCCTATGTCCTTGGCCCACGGTCATATTTAAGCCCGGCGATGGCATTCCCTAGAGATTGATTGGCCTGGTTCTTATTTTTATTCTCAACATCACATAAGCACCAATGTGGGGTATTTTCATGGGGCAAGCATCAAAGTGCAATCAAGACCTTCTAGAAAGAGGCTCTCTCTGAGGAATCAAAAGCAAGAGAGCCCACCCACAATACCTGTCGCCTGACGGCATGGCATTCCTCATCCCCTGGCCTCGTAACTCTGACAGAGCTTAAAACGAAACAGGCCCTAATGCCTTTCCAAAGAGAGGCCCACAGTGACGTCAAGTAAGCTGAAAACAAGGGAGGCAGAGGGTGTGAGTGTTGATTTATGGATTCACTACTACCATCTGCATCCTTGGACCACTTCTCTTCCATCAACTCAGGGGGAGGAGAAGCGGAGATGAAGCTCTATACTCCTCCACCTAGCCTGATTGCTGCGGCATTTTCCACCATTTCCACTGAAGGCCACTGGTGATGGAGGAGTGGTCAAGGAGTGGGAAGGGAATTTTCCTTCTATCATGGAGGTGGACAGACCAGTAGGGCCTGCTATGCATCATAAATTATACACAACAGGGCTATAGAAATGGGATCCATGAAAAGAAGAAAGGAAAGGACTATGTCTATGTACACAGGAGGAAAAACTGATTCCTCAAGAAAGAAAGTCTCTATTGTAGAGGAGGTCCACCAGTAAACCCTGGTGTGCAGATTTAACCAATAACCCTCATGTCAACTCCTTCCCTGTGATGAGAGACACCAAGGGCCCCAGAGTCCTCACGCTGGCACAGACTGAGGCTTACTGTACAGGGGGAAGTGGAAAAATTACATGGCTAGAGATAGGAGAAAAGTAAGAATACTGAGGTCCTTTTCTGCAAGTCTTTCATTACAGGGCTTCTCAGGAAGGTGAAATCCCAAGGGACTTCCTTGTTTCCAGATTAGTGGGCTGCACCAGGAATCTTGACCTTGAGCTGTGTTCCTCTCCAAGATTTCCTGCCCTCTAGACAATGGCACTGAGGAGGAGAGAGGTGGGAGTCTATGTGTTCCATTCTGTTCTGCTGAAATCCTGGAGTCTAATTCTGGCCACCTGCTGGTCGTTCTCCTCTGGAGGCGGCCCAGTCCAGTCTGTGCCATCCCAGGACTTGGCTCCCATCTCTCTCTGCCCCACTGGAAGGGTCCTGGGCCACTGCACATTTATCCAACCCCGTGTGTCTGCAGCCCAGTTTTTTCCCCCATGAACATGTGAGAAAAGTGGCAGATTTTTCTAAGGCCACCATCAACAGCTTACAGAGGGAGGAATGTCTAATCAGCAGAGCAGTAATGAAGTGAGAAAGAGGAGGTGAAAGCCAATAATGCCACAGTTCCCTCCAGACTGAATGACCGTGAGAGCTGGCGGCCAAGGCGCTGAGCTGCTACCCTCCACATACATACTAGTGCCATCACCTAGACATTTGGGACGGGGTGTCAAGGAGTAACTTGCCCTTTATGAAAACAGTAGATACTGACTGCTCTGTCTGCCCTGTATGCTCCTTCCACACAGCTGATTCTGAGACTTCCCATATTCTTACATAATCTCCCTCCCCGGCCAGTCAACCGGTCAAGGGGTAGGCAGCTGACCTAGGCAGGGCCAGTGAGATTTCTGGATGCCAGTCCCTTTTCATGACTTAATCCATGAGCTGCCAAACTCAGGAGCTCTTGGCAGCCTCTGGAATAAGCTGGTCAACTGGGAAAAAGAAAGAAGCTGAAATCCAAGCAGAAACAGAGATGAGCACCCTAGAAGCATAAGTCCTGGCAGCACTGCGGTCTCTGGGTCCAGGTACTCCCGAGCCTTCCTGGACTTGTGCTCTTCTTTTAGCTTGATTGCTCAGCTTTACCCTTGGATTTATGAGCCAAACATTTCCAGTTTTATTCAAGTTAATGTGAATTTGGTTTCTGTCACTTACAACCAATTTGTCCTGACTGCTGCTGCTGCTGCTGCTAAGTCGCTTCAGTCGTGTCCGACTCTGTGTGACCCCATAGACAGCAGCCAACCAGGCTCTGCCATACCTGGGATTCTCCAGGCAAGAACACTGGAGTGGGTTGCCATTTCCTTCTCCAATGCATGAAAGTGAGAAGTGAAAGTGAAGTCGCTCAGCCATGTCCAACTAGTAGCGACCCCATGGACTGCAGCCCACCAGGCTCTTCTGTCCATGCGATTTTCTAGGCAAGAGTACTGGAGTAGCTTGCCATTGCCTTCTCCGTGTCCTGACTGCTATAGAACTTCAATTCAGTAGCCACTGGGCTTCTCACCCACCTGAATGTCCTCACTGACAAATAAGCAAAGGGCTTTGCCAGGCACCTGTTGGACACCTTGAAGCCTAGCTAAGAAGAGACGCCTCGTCCATGAAATCAATAGCTGGTAAGCCTGCTATGAGAGCAGATGACCAGGGCAGCATGGTCTGGCCTCGAACTTCAGAAAGGGGATGATGTGTTTTCCTACATTTAGGCCCAAAGAGAGTGCCAGGGAAAAAAATCTACTCTCCATGCAGAGGTGGGTGGGAAGACTGTCTGCACTGACAGCAGATAACAAGGATACTGTTTGAGGCAGGAGGTTACAGTTTCTAAAGAAGAAAGCCCTATCTTCAGAGACTGGGCCTCTGGGATTTCTTTTTACAAACTGATGAGAGTAAAAATTCTGTTGGAAACCACAAGGCTCACTCTGCCAGGACAGAGTCTGGGCCACTCTCAGACCCTTCCATTTTCAACAACTATGGAGTCAGGCATCTGAGAAATAAGCAATCTAATGATACTTTCCAGGCACTTATCTGACTTGAATAAAGACATACAAAATGACTGAAATAGTGATGAAAATATAGGAGTCAATTTTACTGTTTTCTTTGTATATGTTTGAAATTTTGAAAGTTAAAAAATATACACACCCATAATTAAAACTTTGAAACCACCAGCAATTCCTTTGTTACAACTTCTTTTGATCTCTTTCCCATCTTGACCCGGGACCAGTAGTCCCAAAACCAAGGGAAAAATAAATCTGACCCTAACAGCAATCTCATATATTCCACTGTTAAATCCCTCTGAGTGACAAATTAAAAAATGAAGAAGGAACCAAGCAAAAAACTCACATATGTAAAATTAAACCCACATATACCTAAAGTAGTCCTCCTAAAACTCTTTTTTTCTTTTGGCCATGAGTGGGATCTTAGTTCCCTAACTAGGAATTGAACCCATGTCCCCTGCAGTGGAAGCTCAGAGTCCTAATCACAGGGCCACCAGGGAATTCCCTTCTCTCACTCTTTTTAATGAAGCTAGCCCTAGGTTTAGTAAGACATTTGAAGTCATTAGTCAGAAATTACATATCAGGAAACCAAGGCCCATTCATGGTCAACCACGTTCTGGAGCATAAAATAATAAATGATATCATATGTTGTATAAAAATGCTATAAACATCACTAAATATTGCATGAATAGACACATATGTGCACGTTTATGTGTATCTATATCTATCTACTTAACTCTATATATATAGTAATATCAGTCGTTCAGTCATGTCCCACTTTTTGCAATCCCATGGACTGTAGCCCACCAGGCTCCTCTGTCCATGGGATATCTCCAAGCAGACATACTGGAGTGGGTTGCCATTTCCTTCTCCATTCTCTGTATATACCTATAAGAAATTTGAAGCAAAACATGACAAGCATTTGAGCTTCGGGTTCCTCCAAAGACCCATCTCCTTACAGGTAGTTACTGGGTGGAGCCAGACACAGTGAGCAGCCCCTCATTCCTGCTCCTCTCCCAGCCACTTCACACCTACCCAAGACCCCCACATTCCACCCAGCCCTGGCTCTCCATAAACCTCACCTCCAGGCTCCTGCTCAGGACTTTGTCAACAGCCTCACCTCCCCACTGCCAGCCTCTAGGCACCAAATTCTACTTCCTAAGGCCCCATGCTAAGCAAATAACTTGGCATATTTGTTTTCTGGGAAAAGTCAACCCCTCAATGTTTCATTTCACCTCTTTGGAACACTGGAATAAAGGCCAAACACATCATGAGCCACAGGGAAGCACTGGGGCCAGGGCAGTACCTGACTCAACGCCATGCCCACCATCAGCACCACCAGAACCTCCCTTAAAGTACCAAGATGTGGGGCATGGTACCTACCTACTTAAGCCACATGTAATCTCTGCATACACGTGTGCATATACACCTGTAAATTACCAGATTACACACTTTTGATGTATAAGTCTACTGCCCTCCCCAGATCAGATCAGATCACCTTATCTTTCCAACTTGGGCTTCTCCTTTGGGAGAAGAAATTTGAGGGGAGCAGTTTTGCCACCTGGAGACTCCACTATAAGCCATACCAGCCAAGCCAGATACCCAGAAAGCATGTGCCAGCACAGGTCACTGATTCCTTTCCTGCCGAGTCACCACACCTCACCCCCACCCAAGCAACATGAGGAAGAACACTGAGGAGATTAGCGGGTCTATTCTCCACCCCCCTGCCCCAATCATTCCTAGCCCAGGGCCAGTGGGTGGCTGCTGGCCTCTCAGCCCTCAGTTGCCGACTCTCCGAGGCAGAAAGCTATGCTGTGGCTCGACTCCCAGGTGCTGGTATTTGGCTCCTGGGAGGAAAGAGAACATGGGCCCAGTCACAACCTTGGGAAGAGGTGCCTGCCCAGCTGGGTTGCCTTGGCCTTGCCAAGAGAGGTAGACACACACGTAGACAGACAGACACACACACACACAGCCTGTGTTTGCTCCTTTTGGTAAGGAGGCACCCAAGATGCTGCACATGTACTCACACAGCTGCACCCACTGTTTGGTGTTTCTACTCCTGACGAGAATGATCCACGGGCACAGGCCCACCCCATACATACAAATGCCCCTGTGTGCCCACTGCACCCCACAGGAGCCTCTCTCCTCAGTCTTCCTGGGTACTTGTGATTTTCAGCCGGCCCAGGTGTTAAACCCCTTCCATTCTCTTCCCCCTTGGGCCTGTCCCTCCCTCTGCCCTCCCACGGTAAGTGCTTTCAGGCCACACAATGAGTGGGAGGAGGAGAAACACTTCTATTGAGGAAGGCGTTTTGTTGTTTCATCCCTAAGGGGGGGCTGGGGTAGGAGAGGAGGGGGACCCACAAAATTTCTAATAAGCAGTTTCTCTCCTCAAAGCTAAAATGATTTTAATTGCTCGGTGGGAACAGTTTATTGTGGGGGTCTCTGCCCTCCTCCCCCCCCAGCCTAATTGACTTACTGAAGTTTAACAGGGGCTTTCACCTGGAGAGACTGCAATTACTCCCCCCACCCCACATTCGTACCTGGGCTCTCCCCACAGGGGGCCTTTGTTCCCCCTAAATACAGCAGTGACACAAATGTCCTCAGCAGCAGGGGAACACAGGGAAGTGGTAATTTTCAGCCCAACGCAATTAGCTGAGGGCTTTTCAGCCTTCCCCTTGAATGGTGGGGAAACTTTCGGCATGTGGGAACGGTGAGCTGGGGCTGCTCTGTGCAAGTTAAACAAAAGAGGACTCTGAATTGAGCCCCGCAGTGAGCCAGACCAGGGCTGTGGGGCAGCTGGGACTGGGGCCTGGACAAGGGACCCACATCGTCAACCACCCTATCTGTGCCTTCCAGTCAGGGCCAGTGGCCCCAAACAGCTTTCAGGGAGGCAGAGGCATGCAAGACTGGCACCACAGCTCTGCATTTATGAAGCAAAGAAAGAAAAAAGGTGGTGGATTGAGCTGGGGCAGGACAAGAGGCCCCAGAGGGCTGCAGTGCTGTGTCCGTCTGGCTTTCTCAGAGGGCCCGGGGCTGGAGCTCACATTAGATTTCGGGTCTTCACAGATACCTCAGCTTTAGGGAGAGACTCTTCCAGGAGACAGGAGGCCCAGGACTCCTCTAACACTCAGGCCTACTACTGCCGTCAGCGGCCCTTACCCAAGCCCAGCTAAGCAGAGGAAAGCAGGGCCTCTGCTTGCGGTGGCTCTGAGGCTAGGGGGAAAGCAGCAGCTCAGTGCCAAGGTACCCGAAGGCCAGAGTGTGGGCTCGAGCAATGGAAGTAACTACGCAGGCCTGCCAGCCTCTCACAACCTGCCCTAAGACAGCCCTGACCCCAGACCCAGAAGAGAGAGAAGCAGTCCTCCTTGAAAGAACGAAAAAATGAAAACTAGAAAGTCTGGGTGACAGATGAGCTGCGATCCATACAGGAAAGAGCACACAGGCCAGGGCAGGCAGCGCTGTGGGACCTGGGAAAGGCCAGAGCCGGGCCGAGCAGGCCTGCATTCAGGACCAGATCAGCTGATCACAAGCTTTCTGACCCAGCAAGCCTGTACCTTCCAGAGGCCTCACATTTCTTGTCTGTAAAATGGGTAACAGTTATACTACAGTGTTGTGTTCAACTTTTTACAAAAGCAACACAAAACGTTTGTGAGTAGCATCTCTAATAGATGCATTAAACAGGAACAAGAGAAGCTGTTCGGGTTGAACAGAGGTGAGGGGTAGGGGCTGAGCCTCACCCAGGTGGCCTCCAACTTTCCTGCCTTTGACACAGACCTCAGAGCCTTGCCTGGAAATCCCAGAACCAGATACTCTGCAGGCCCAATGCACTAGGAACCCTCCACTAGTAACAAACACTGTGACCCAGCAGAGCTTGGACTGACGAGCTCCCCATAGTATAGGCTACTGCTCTCTGTGGCCTCCCAGCTTCCTCCAGTCACACCCACAGAAGTAGGATCGTGGACCATGGGGATTTGCCATCAAAGACCTCACCTCACAGTCTGTGAGAACCCAGACAAAACACATTCAGCAGCTATCAAGTCTGGGGCACTTGAAGCATGTGGCTTATAGGCAGCAGTCAGGTCAAACTTTTTACCTATTTATCCAACGTCGGGACCTAGCCATAAAAACTACTACCATGTGAAATGCCACCCCCACCGTGCTCCCTCACTGGCCTGGACTAGCTCTTAGGGACTAGAGTTGCTCTTGCCTCACTCCCGCCTCCAGCCCCGCCAAAAGAAGTTCCAAGTGATTCTCTACAGAGGAGTCTCCAAAGCAAAGCGTGGCTAGTCCAAACACCTGCGGTTCAGAGACATGAAAGCAGACCCTCTCCTCACACCCTGCCACCCCTGGAACAGCCTCCTCCTAGGAGCAGCCCATCTCGACGACCTGCAGGGGACAAGCAGGCCTCTTCTGCAGAACAACTGGCTCAGCTCCAGTCACATCAGGCCTAGATTCTGTATCCTCCTCTCCTCTGCATCAGTCTGGTGTCCCACCTGCACAGCCACCATCCCCACTTTGGATGGATGCTCCTACCCTGAGACTGACTGGCACTCTCATGCAACAAGGCCTTGCATGGGCAAATCCTAAGCTGGAGGCAGGCGAAGATAGGGGCCTCATTCTTTCAACAATTACCTGAAGGCTATCCAAGCCAGCCTAGGAATTAGGATGTTCAAGAAAACCAAAAAGCCAAAACTTAAGGTCCAGAGAGTTAAGTTTTCAGTTCGCTTTTTTATTTAAATTGGAAACAATTCAAGACAATCAACAAATTCTAATCCCAAATGAGAGCAAGATCCTTGTGAGCCAAGAAGCAGACAGGGTAGCAGAGCAGTTAAAGGCCATGAGCTCCAGAGTCAGAAGCTGGGACTCAAACCCACGTTTGAGTTAATTACTGAATGTGACTCTGAGAATGTTAATAACCTCTCTTAGGCCTCAGTTTCCTTGCCTGATGATGGTGACAGTACCTATCTGGAAAGATTAAGTGAGATATAAAGTATTTGGCATCAGTCAGTTCAGTTCAGTCGCTCAGTCATGTCCGACTTTTTGCGACCCCATGAATCACGGCACGCCAGGCCTCCCTGTCCATCACCAACTCCCGGAGTTCACTCAAACTCATGTCCACAGTCGGTGATGCCATCCAGCCATCTCATTCTCTGTTGTCCCCTTCTCCTCCCGCCCCCAACCTTTCCCAGCATCAGTCTTTTCCAGTGAGTCAACTCGTCGCATGAGGTGGACAAAGTATTGGAGTTTCAGCTTTAGCATCAGTCCTTCCAATGAACACCCAGGATTGATCTCCTTTAGAATGGACTGGTTGGATCTCCTTGCAGTCCAAGGGACTCTCAGAATCTCCTCCAACACCACAGTCAAAAGCATCAATTCTTCGGCAATCAGCTTTCTTCACAGTCCAACTCTCACATCCATACATGACCACTGGAAAAACCATAGCCTTGACTAGACAGACCTTTGTTGGCAAAGTAATGTCTCTGCTTTTTAATATACTATCTAGGTTGGTCATAACTTTCCTTCCAAGGAGTAAGAGTCTTTTAATTTCATGGCTGCAATCAGCATCCACAGTGATTTTGGAGCCCAGAAAAATAAAGTCTGACACTGTTTCCACTGTTTCCCCATCTATTTCCCATGAAGTGATGGGACCACATGCCATGATCTTTGTTTTCTGAATGTTGAGCTTCAAGCCAACCTTTTCACTCTCCTCTTTCACTTTCATCAAGAGGCTTTTAAGTTCCTCTTCACTTTCTGCCATAAGGGTGGTGTCATCAGCATATCTGAGGTTATTGATATTTCTCCTGGCAATCTTGATTCCAGCTTATGCTTCTTCCAGCCCAGCGTTCCTCATGATGTACTCTGCATATAAGTTAAATAAGCAGGGTGACAATATACAACCTTGATGTACTCCTTTTCCTATTTGGAACCAGTCTGCTGTTCCATGTCCAGTTCTAACTGTTGCTTGCTGACCTGCATACAGGTTTCTCAAGAGGCAGGTCAAGTGGTCTGGTATTCCCATCTCTTTCAGAATTCTCCACAGTTTATTGTGATCCACACAGTCAAAGGCCTTGGCATAGTCAATGAAGCAGATGTTTTTCTGGAACTCTCTTGCTTTCTCCATGATCCAGAGGATGTTGGCAATTTGATCTCTGGTTCCTCTGCTTTAACATCTGGAAGTTCACGGTTCACATACTGCTGAAGCCTATGGCATTTCAGCTGGCAATCATGTCAGTCATCCTCATCATTATGGCCATCATCGGCTAGGCATTACAGAGGCACTGGGGACTCCTGATCCAGAAATGGCCTAATGAAAGGAATCTGTATCGTTTCCATCCAGAAGAACCAGAGGCTGGGTAAGAAGAGAGACTTCTGGTTCCCTGTCCCTGTCCTGCAGACTACCCCAGAAAGCTACTGTCAATGCTGATGACAGACAGGACAAATTTAACCTGGCCAGGGCAGCAGGGGACCTTGAGCCAACCAGGGGCCTTAAAGGGAAGGACTGGAATTTGTGCACCCTCAAACTGACCACAGCCCCCTTAGCCTCTCCCTCGCTCCCCCTCACTCTCTACCACCAGCCTCCTGGCTGGAATGCAGGGGCCCCTGTGCCAGAAGGCCCAGGCCAGGCAGGAGGCCGGGAGGCACAGGTGGTTCTCAGAGGAGATCCCTGAGCTCCAGAAAGCATTTCCCCCACAGGTCCAACAAAGCTGGGGCTTGTTGTTGGTCAAGGCGCCTTTGCTTGTCTGGGCTGCAGCCCAGACAGTGAGACGGCCGGGGCAGGCCAGGCGATGCAGGGCTGCAGGGTGTGTGTGGCGGTGGTTGTTGCGGGGAGCAGGTCAGCTAGCCGCTTTGGCACCAGCTGCCTCCTTCCCTGGGTTTCTCACTTTGTTCAGCATGGCAACCCAAAGGAGGGTGGGGAAAGCGCTTTTCACTACCCAGCAAATAAAGACACAGGGAGAAGGAGAAGGATGAAAGGTTTGGGGGTTTTTTAACTTGGTTTGGGGGTATTTACATGGTTTTAAAAAATAATAGAAAGAAGTTGTTTCTACCATCCAATTAATTTCAAACCCAGAATTCAGATCATGAATAGCCAACAGTGATCCCACAGCACCTAATTCATATTATCCCTCTTCTGAGACTTGAAGTCCCAGTCGAGTGAGAGGTGGTTCCAAGAGGCTGCTGCTGCTAAGTCACTTCAGTCGTGTCCGACTCTGTGTGACCCCATAGACGGAAGACCACCAGGCTCCCCTGTCCCTGGGATTCTCCAGGCAAGAACACTGGAGTGGGTTGCCATTTCCTTCTCCAATGTGTAAAAGTGGAAAGTGAAAAGTGAAAGTGAAGTCGCTCAGTCGTGTCCGACCCTTAGCAACCCCACGGACTGCAGCCTACCAGGCTCCTCCATCCATGGGATTTTCTAGGCAAGAGTACTGGAGTGGCTTGCCATTGCCTTCTCCGTCCAAGAGGCTAGGAGGGATGTTTTCTACCTTCTGGTTGGGCACGGTTAGGGTTGGGGCACAAGCATGGCTTCAGTCAACCCCACTACAAAACTCGGGGACTTTGAGCTCCCCAGGTCCACAAACACCCATGCAGTCCTGCTAATCAAGGGTATACGTGGCTTTCCAAGTGAAGGTATGACACCAGCGACTGCAGAGCCCACTTATTCCTAAGAGTGATGTCCTCCTGGTCCCAAGCCTGGGATATGGACACAGGAGATTTCAAGATTCCAATGGGGACCTGAACTTATCTGCTTCCTTCATTATTTCCAGGAAAGGAGCCCTCATTCACAGGTCATTCTGCCTCTGCTGGCTCCCTTCCACCTGGCCCCAGAGCCCTGACTCTAGGCCTTCCTTGATCCTACGGCCTAGAAGGGAGGGACTGTTCTCACTGGGTCTTCAACAAAGGAGAGTTTTTCACACAGGAGTTTGAGGAGACACTGGGCCTGGGAATCCCCTCCCCAAGTCGCTGCCTGCTATCCCATCCAATTCCTGAAGTTTGGCTCAACCCACTCACACCACATGCCCAACTCTTGCTTTGGAACAGCTTTCTTTCTGGTGGCATGTTTTTTCCATGCATTTTTGAAATCATAATCTATAAAAACTATGGCTTCTTCTCTGTGGAAAAACATTAGGATTCTAAAAAGCTCATTTGATTTGAAGTTTCCTCTTTCCCACTAGGCTACTTGGGATGGGACAAAAACCTTTCAGACGAATACAAAGACATGACACAGATTTGCAAACACACTTGACAGAAGTATGGGTTCCAGAGTTACTGGCTGGATGACCCACCTCACTTCAGACTTTCATTGCTACATGGAACCTGTGCCACGTATGGGGTACTATTGGCTGCTGCTGACTTGAGGGAGTCTCAAGTCAAAGGTTTCGAGAGAATCCATTTCCCTTCCCCTTCCTTATTCCTTCTGTGGAACAGCCAAGGAGTCTAGACCCTTTTGATGAGGCTGCTTGAAATCCTCGGGTCAGCTGCTACCAGTACAGTCCTGGGCCTCTGATACCTCAACAGCTCCTGCCTCTTCTGTGCTCAAGCCATGTTCTCCCACACGACCACAAGCACCTACTGTGACTTGCTTGAGAAGCACACATCTTCTTCCAAAAAACAGCATTTCCTTGCACTCCACCATCAACAGAAGGAAAATTCACAGAGAAGGAAAGTCCCAAGAAAAAGATTGGGCAAAAGATAACCTGAACAAAAAAATTAAAACTTCAGGAAACACAGTGATTGCCAGAAACTCAGTAACTAGGTCCAGAGCTTCTCCTCAACGCTCTAGGGAAGAGAAAATGATGAAACCCAGTGGCTTGAAGAATCCACATAGGATTTTCCTGGTGGTACAGTGGATAAGAATCCACTTGCCAATTCAGGGGACATAGGTTCCATCCCTGGTCTGAGAAGATCCCACAAGTCGTGTAGCGACTAAGCCCATGTGCCTCTAACTACTGAGCGCACGCTCTGCAACAAGAGAAGCCACCACACAGCAACTAGAGAGTAGCCCACACTCATCGCAACTAGAGGAAGCCTATGAGTAGCAATGAAGATCCAGGGCAGACAAAAATAAAGTTTTAAAACCAGAATCCACATAAATATACACTCACTTATGCTGAGCTGTCTTCTTGAGGTGACTCTGACCCAGGAGAAGCAGTGACATCAACACAAAGTAATGAAGGTTAAGGCAGATGGTTCCCTGTGGATCATCTCAGGTGGTTTGTGCTTGCGGGTAGGGGCACCCCAAGACCAAGGAACCTGCCTGACACCCTGACACACACTTTACAGATGCACAGGCTCAGAGCCAGGTGGCAGGGGCATACACACAGCGCTGCAGAGAGAAGGGCACCGGACCTGTGCCCCTAAATTAAAAACCCAGCACTGGCTATCTACTATTCAGTTCATTTTCATTAAGGGCTAATTGATTTCTCTGATCACCTCCTCTCATTTTCTTTGGAAAAGTGGAAAGTACACAGAGGGAAACTTTTCCCGTTTTGTGGGGTGGAATAAGGAAAAAAGGGAGGGGAGAGAAGATAAAAATAAGCTGCCTCCTACAGGTGCTCAATGAGCTCATAAATTATCCAGTCACCTGGAGAAAGGGATCAGGTCTACCCACCACAGGGAGACATCCTGTGTATTTAAAGTCCCAGGAACCTCAGGGAGGTTGGGTTTAGGCAGAAACCTGTAGATTAAAAGCAAAAGATGGTTTGAATGGGAGAAAGCAAAAACTCTGGTCCTTTGATGAACTCACAAGCAGCATTGATTCTAAACGAAACTTTTGTACTCCTGCTCTTAGGACCCCAGCCATTGCGAAAAACTCTCCCATGACCAACAATACCTTTTCTCAGCTTCCCTAAGAACACTGAACACCAGATAATCTGATTGACTACCCAGAACCTAGACAAGGTGTGTCTTTAATAAGCACCCTAGACCAGAGTTTTCTTGGGGACTGACTATACTTTGGACAAGAGCCCTGGGGAAGCAGCAGTAGGAAAAGGAGTCGGAACTTTAAGGCCAAGCTGATCTGACTGACTCAGAAAATCCTCTATGGACCACGGAGGACCTGCCTAGACAGAAGTTACTGTGCATCAAACCAGGCCCAGTTAAAGGCCAGCAAAGCCCAACCCACTCCTTCCCTGGCCCCACAGGGGAAGGGGCTATGCTTTCTAGGGAACAGCAGTTATGTTAAACCATTGCACTGCATCTGTATTCGGCCATTTTGTAATTTTAATGCAAAAGTTAAGATAATCAAATATCAGGTCTCCCAGGACAGCAGGGTTTCTGATCAACATTTTTCTTGTCATTCCAAATTCTTCAGTCTTAATTCCAGAACTGAGGTCCCCACCCCGACCAGGGCTTTTTCGCCTTATGTTGTCAAGGAATGAGGGAGGACTCTGAGCAACCTTCACTGGTCCATCTCTCCCTCCACCTCGCTCCAAACTCTGCTTGAAATTCCAGGCACTCTACAAAGTTATTAAGAGCAATTCTTGCCTCTTCCTCCAACCTAAATACAATTATACTTTTTAAAGGGGAAAAAACAGCCCAGGGAATCCCCAAAGAGGCCTGCTGCAACTCTTCCCTTTATAATGAAACTTAATAATGAAATGCCCTGTGCTCCAATTAGTAAGAAATGCTCATTTTCTCCAACTGAACACCCCCTATAGATATATCTAATTTGTTTCCATGCTTCCATCTCTCTCCTCCATCGAGTTTGCATTTAAAGGTTATGATCTGTTGGTGCCGCCCTGGCAGGACAACCTGGGGGAAGTGACTGTGTTTTCTGTAACCATGGAGCCCCAGTCCGACCATCTCTAACACCCCTTCCCTTCATCATCACATCCATACACACAATCTGTCTCCTTCAGGCTCTTTATGAGCTGTCCTCAAAGTAGAAGAGAAAGGAAGGGAGGAACAGCATTTGGGTAAATTAAGAGAAAAGAAGAGTTAAAGGAAAAGAGAGGGGGTGGGTATTGCTGTGAGTGTCTGTTTCTCAATGAAAGAAATGTTTTACCATGGAGTAACCCAAAGCTCCTTAGTGATGGGCCCCGTTGGGACTCAGGCCCCTCAAGGCCTTGGAGCTCCAGCTTCTTTCCCCTCATCAGGCCTGGCGTATGTCTGGCACCAATCCCCGAGACAGTTCGATGGGTTGCCAACAGTAGCACAGAGGAGTCCCTGTGCTCGGGAACCTTGGCAGGATGCCTCTCCAGGGCCACCACATCTCAGTGGCCAGCCCACATCTCTGCCTTCTGATCATATGGAAAGTGAGGACACTGTCCCCTTCTAAAAACTTGACTCCTAAGATGAAGGCCACACCCTTAGGGCCATACGAGATGCCAGGACCATGGCTTGGCCATGGGTGTGGGGTGGACAGGTCCTTCCCCACCAGCTCCCTGACTCAAAGGTACCCCAAGGTTTCCCTCTCCCCAGAAGTACAGCAGGCCATAACCAGGCTGAGCTCCCAGAGTCTCCTCTCTTCAAATGCATAGGCATCCAGCCAGGTGAGGAGCCCAGAATGGGTAAATACCTTCTCCCCCAGCTCCCGGCACTTGGCTATACTCAGTGAGGCAAATGGTAAAGACCAAAGACATCCTGGTGGACCAACCCTAGGGGGTCTACCTGTGATGGGGCCCCAGGTCCTCTCACTGGAGAAAATGCCTCCATTTTGTCCTTGGTTTCTAGGGACTCTCCCCTTAACTGCTGAAGATGAGCATTTGAGATATGTCGATGCTCCTCCAGACACTTTGCCTCTTTTCTGCCCAGTCCTCTTCGCCCCTGACCCTTCCCAATTGCTGGGTCATCATCTGCAGCAGCCTGGTGCTCTCTGAGCAACCCTCTGCTTGACTCCACCTCCTCTGACCCCTGAGGAATGGCCCTGCCCTGGCTCCCTGAGACTCACAATCTGTGCTTCTGCCAGGCTCAGTCACAAGGGGGGTATAACTCACTTCAAGCTGGCAGCCTTACATGGTAGAACTAACCACCCCCCCTTGGGGGTGGGGGAGAAGGCAAGCAAGCGTGTGCCTGAGCATCCCGCGGTACTCTTGTTTTCCAGGCACCCCACGGTGGTCTGTGACAGACACATGGATGGGGGAATCCTCTGCCAGCCAGAGCTGGCATCTCACCCTACGTCCCAAATCTGCCACTAGCCTCCGGGGCCCAAGACCCTCCAAGAAGAGGAGGCCCTGCAAGACAAAGACCCAAGCCCCCGCCAGCCTGGCCTCCCAGCCCAACACAGGCCCGCATTAAAATCAACACTCCATGAACACACAAAACTGACAGGGCAGAGGGGGAGCACACATCGGATACAAAGATCGGGCTCTCGGGAGACGCGGCCTGTTGGTCTCCCATGTTAGCTCCAAGTGACTAAGCGCAGGGTGGGAAAGAACGCATCGCGGCAGCCTGAGCGCCCGCCTGGGCTCCAGGTTCGGTGGCCTTTTCACGGGGAAGATGCCTCTGCCTGGAAAAAAAAAATGCAAGTATTGTGTGGGGACCATTAATGCGTGCGCCTCTGCACATTCCTTCAAGAAGCAGGAGCACACTAGTCCCTGAGCCCCCAGCCCTGTGCCCCCGCGATTGTACAGGCTTGGAACACACTGCACATGCCACCTGGTTCTTCCCCCTAGGCCCCCGGCCCTGCAAGCGGTGGGAAGGGGCCCACCAAACACCCTGGCTTCATTGTGCCCCAGAAAGAGGGGACTAATTACTCGCCTACACTCCGGAGCACCCAGGGAGAAAACAGAGGCCAGTGGGGTGGAGACGGTGGGAAATGGGGGCTGGGGCAGGGGGGGCGCTTGAAGAAGGGAGAGAGAAAGCCACAGGATACATTTCAAAGTTTCTCTAGCAATTTGGGGGTGGGGGAAAGAAAGCCTGGTCCTGATGTGAAATCATACAGAGGTCAGGGCTGGGTCTCCCACCCTTGTGAGAAAGTGGTGAATCGGAGACGGTTTATCAAACGATCATTTTTTTCTTTTGAAACTGGGAGGCAGCAGCTTGGACAATTCTGCAGATGTGCTTGATGAGTTAGGGACAAAAATGGCCCTTCTCTACCCCCTCCTCCCCTCCTTCTATAAGGGCTCCCCTCGGGGGTTGCTTCTCCCTCCACTGACTCCCGGGCCCTCCCCTCCCTTCTTCAGTGGTCAGCTGAGACCCCCACCCACTGCTTGCTTTTGTATTCTTGGCCTTTGGACACACTGACAGGGGCCTTTATGAGACCCCAATCAAGACCCCCATGTCACAGGTACCTAGTAGAGACACCAGACCTTTTCAAACAAGAGACAACAAGGAAAATCGGCTGGCCCATTGTTTCTCCTCTGTGCTAAGTGAGATGAAAGGGGCCCGCAGCCCCCTCCCAACAGCCCGCCTGCCAATCACCTCTAGTTATTAAGGTCACAATGTGTAAATTCTTTTGACCTGCACCTAATCAAAGATTCACCGGCCCTTTCAAACCCGACTGGGGAGGAGGGGAGAGATTCCCTCCCATAAACCCAGCAAACTCTCCCTCAATAAAATTTCTCTCTCTGATTCCTACTCAGCTTCCCATCTCCACCCCCTCGCTTCTCCTCACTCCGCTCTTTTCACCACTAGCTTCAAACACAACTGACAAGCCCCTGGAATTACTACCCTCAAAAACCCAAGGAGGATTTGAAAGTTTCTATTTAATTCTCTTTAAAGAAAAAGTTTTTGGACAGGCGTAGCTGCCCAAGCAAGACCAGAGCCTGGGCAGTCCCCATGGCTCTAATGCCAAATCTCTCCAAATGGCCAAGTGGTCGACTGGCTTTCTTCTTTCTCCAAATCAGCCTCTCTTGCTTTGCCCAGAATACTACTACACATGGAGAAAAAACTGGGATGAAGGATACTCTCTCACAATGTCACTCAGCATCACCAGCTCAGTTGCTGACCGTCCCAAAACTCAGCTTACACTGAGCGATTTTGTGAAATGAGGTAAAAAATATTACCATGCCCAAAGTAGGCAACCCTTGAGGAAAAAACATAACCATAGGGTAGAACAATAGAGAACAGAACAGGAACTGAAGGAAAGAACTTGAGAGAAAGCAAAACTTAGGACTTTTTGTGGGATGAAAACTACAAAAGGCTTAAATCAAGCAAGGAGAATAAACTGCTTGCAAATCTCCATCAATCAATATCAAGTTATGCCTTTTCCTCTTCTCTCTCTTCTGTCACTTAGAATAGGGAGGCGGCATCACAAATAAGGTATGGAGTATTTACAAAAGTTGCCCCCAAACCTGCCGGTGCCTAGCATCTACTCTTGGGGATGCCTTGTCCCTCTCCTCCTCCCTCTGCTCCTACTTTTCCACCTGCCTCCATGAGCAGAGCTTTTGCTTCTTGGTCTCCTCCTGCCCAGCTGTCTGTAACTCTTAGTTCCCCTTTTGGTGCTAATCCCTCCTGTGATTTCAATTTCTGTCTCCATGCTGAATCCTCCCACATCTTAACCCTGTGTCTGAGCTCCAGGCCACCACTCCTGGCTGTCTCTGGCCAAGGCTACTGACTATCCCTTCTCTGGCTCAAACGGAACTCCATCTTCTCAAAGCCCTGGCCCCCTCCTGCCATCAGGTCCTCCTGCAGGTCTTTCTCCCACAAGCAGTCATGACCACCTACAGAGTTTTTCCTGTTTCTCTTGAATCCAAGGGTGTCTTCCCAGTGTCCTCAGGAAACCAGCCCCTCACTTCTCACAAAGTGCACTCCCAGAAAGTACTCAAACAGCCTCAGTCTCCCCCACTCCAGAGTATCCTATACACTGTTGTTGTTTAGTCACTAAGTCCCGACTGACTCTTTGCGACCCCATGAACTGTATAGCCCACCAGGTTCCTCTGTCCATGGGATTTCCCAGGCAAGAATACTGGAGTGGGTTGCCATTTTCTCTTCCAGGAGATCTTCCTGACCTAGGGATCGAACCCATGTCTCTTGCACTGGCAGGTGGATTCATTACCACTGAGCCAGCTGGGAAGCCCCATCCTATATATACTGTACCACTACATTAATCATTTAACTGCTTCAATCTGGCCAAAAACCTTTCATGGCTCCCTATTATCCTCAGCTTAAAGTTAAACCCTGCTCTTCAAAGCCTCCAAAACCAGGCCCCAAAGCTCCCCTCCAGCCATACTACCCACTACTCCTTTACACAAATCCTGCACCCTAGCCAGCCAAACTTGTCTGCTCTGAACCCCTCAAACTTACAATGACATTCCCCATTCCTGAGTATGTCTTTGCTCATACCACTCCCCTTGCCTCAAGTTCCCTTCTGCCGTTTAATAGAGTCATTGGTTAAGTTCCACTTCAAACTGCATGTCATCCAGGAAGCTCTCCTGATTTAACAAAAAAGCTCCTGCTTTCCTCTGATTTCCTATCAATAACCTTGACAGTTGATGGCACTCACACTACATATATACTGGAATAAGCTGCTGAGTACATGCATTGTTTTTCCAACTGGAATATAGATTCCTGGATAGTAAAAACTGTCTCTTGTGCTTCATGTTCCCCATGTATCCTTGCACATGGCAGTATTCTTGATACATCTACAAGGTGGACAACTCAGTGATATGCATTACATAGAGAAGCAGTTCCAAGTTTACAGTGTCTTTTTTTTTAATTAATTTATTTAAAATGGAGGCTAATTACTTTACAATATTGTGGTGATTTCTGCCATACATCAACATGAATCAGCCATGGGTGTACATGTATCCCACCATCCTGAACCCCGCTCCCACTTCCCTCCCCACTCCATCCCTCTGGGTTGTCCCAGAGCACCAGCTTTGGGGCCCTGCTTCATGCACTGAATTTGCACTGGTCATCTATTTTACATATGGTAATATACATGCTTCAGTGCTATTCTCTCATATCCAAAAGTCTGTTCTTTACATTTATGTCTCTCTTGCTGTCTTGCATATAGGATCATCATTACCATCTTTCTAAATTCCAAATATATACTGAAAGTGAAAGTGGAAGTCACTCAGTTGTGTCCAACCCTTTGGGACCCTATGGACTATACAGTCCATGGAACACTGGGCCAGAATACTGGAGTGGGTAGCCATTCCCTTCTCCAGGGGATCTTCTCAATCCAGGGATCAAACCCAGGTCTCCCGCATTGCAGGTGGATTCTTTACCAGCTGAGGCACCAGGGAAGCCCCATATATATTATACTGTTTTTTTGTTTTTTTTTAAATATTCAGTATCTTAACATTTCTTTTCCCACAAAAGGTCCCAGGTATGAAACCATGTTTAATACTGCAAAAGTAAATGCAAGGAAGGACATTTCCAGGGAGATGGAAATATTCTAAGCTGACTGTGGTTGCACAACTCTATAAATTTGCTAAAACTCATGGAACTATACACTTAAAATGGGTGAACTTTATGGTATGTAAATTATACTTCAATAAAACTGTTTAAAATAATAAACACAGGTCCATGCATCCTTAATTTAAGTAACTGTGTAAGGGGAAAAGGAAGGATTCTCTCTACTGTTACCTGATACTGAAACAGACATTTAAATGCAATTTATGTTTTTTCTGGGCTTCCCTGGTGACTCAGACGGTAAAGAATCCACTTGTTTTTTTCTATTAGGCTCATTATAATATAAATCTTTTTGTATACGTCTTGCATACTTGTTTGATTATTGCCTTAGGATAAATTGCAAGAAGTGGAATTTATGTAAAAGTATCCACATTTTTATTTTGATATTGCCAAACTAATGTATTTTTTTTTCTTTTTCTTTGGCCATACCACATAGCACGTGGAACCGTAGTTTCCTGACCAGCAATAGAACCCACACCCCCGGCACTGGAGGTACACAGTCTTAACTACTGGACTGCCAAGAAGTCCCCAAACTAATGTAATTTTAAAACTAACTTTTCCTCTCCTTAACCCTAGACCTGCCATTACCAGCCGGCAAAGAACGATTTTCTTGGCCACAAATTTCTAATAAGTAAAGAATCCTTTCAATAATCTATTTTTGTGCTAATTTTTTGTTTTTATTCTCAACTACAGCTTGCCCTGGATAGTATGGAGACTCAGACTGGCCAGGAAAAGTAGAGTGCTTCAAACACTTTAACCCGTGTGTCCCTCTTTCTCGCCAAATGTTACAAATCTCACCTTCATGCCCAGCCGACCCTTCTCTTCTCTTGGGTCATTTACAACAGTACCCCAACTCTAGTCCCTCACCTGGTCTCTCATTCAGGCCCAAGAGGAAAGGGCCCAGGCTTGGCCAGGAAAGCTAATGCTATCACTGCAACAAAGCAAAAAATAACAGGAAAAGCATTCTGCAGGAGCAGAGCCCTCAGGAGAAACGGAGACAGGGGTTATATGCTCTGAGCTAGGCCCCTCTACAGCCCCAGCAGGCCACAGAGCAGTGAGTTCAGGGTGAGGAGCATGTGCTCAGCAATGGCTGAGTAAACCTGGACAGCGTCCTATATGCAAACAGTGCTTCTGAGACTCCATAGAGTTTTGATCAGGCACTACAGGACTCATCCAGGGCCAGACTCAAGATAATCTCTATCAAAATTTCCCAATCAACACAGAAAGAAGAGATAGCCATTCCTGGTGGCCTCAAGCAGAAAGGGGTCCATTTCACTTTACCATGCAGGTCTCAGCTTTTCCTTCTCGCTCTGTTCAATCAACACACGTCACATGTGCAACAGGCCACACACAAAGGAAGAGAAGCAACTCTCACGGGTGCACAGTGGCCTCTGCTACTAGCAAATATTTATACTTGGAAAGCTTATCCTCCACACTGCCTTCCAGCCTCTCTTTTTGTCTTCCTGTCTAGCTCAGTTCCTAGAAAGAAGCCAGTATGAAGCTTCACACTTTGCTAGCATAATGCCCTGCCTATCCCCACCTCTAGCACCACTGAAGCATCAAGAAGTAACATAGACATAAATATCTCCATCCTGAAGCCAAAAGTCACACCTCTCTAGATAGGACAGACTAAGCATGGAAAATCAAGAAAAGAACAAGGCCTGGGGGCCCCATGTTCTGCTTCACCAAGCTTACCCCTGGTATTAAAAGGATCAGAGCCTTGACTTTCACGCCTTCTCAGAGCAGGCCAGCTCTAGGTGTGCTTTTTTGTGCTCCAGGACTGGTGTGCACACTGCCTAAAGTGCACCAACTTTAGATAGGACTGCTGCTTCCAGTATCCTGTGAAAATCAAAATATTAATACTCCACCGTGACCACTATGACCATTGTTCGAGAAGCTGGATTATGGTTTTGCTATCAGACGGTGCAGAGGAGGAGACAGCAGTGCAACTGAGCCGGGCTAGAGACAAGTCTGAATACAATAACATGGAAAAGGTGTGGCGGGAGGAGGGAAATCACAAGAAAATATGATTTATAGTTATTTTAATCTTCTAAAAGCTTCTCTCTCAATATTGAAATTCTCTTGCAAATTAAGGCCTTGCTGAAGATTCTGGATGTTATCACATCCCAACTGGCACCCTACCTGCCCCTCCTATACGTTTTTGTGCCCCATTCATGTTTTAAATTTGCATTGCAAACTATGAAAAAGGAAAGCTTCCGCAGAAAGCAATTTCCTGGGCCAGCAGCTCTTGGACTAATATTCCCTTTGCAATTACCAGGGCTCCTGCATGTGCGTACTCCCCTCCTTCCTCCCTCCCTTGCCAGCACCTTCTGCCTGAGCCAAGCCTATCTGACCAGCACCACAGACAGTGACACAAGCTACCCCCTATGAAAATGCCCTGGCCAGAGAGAGGAGCAAGAACTAGCTGGGAAAGGGGGCAAGGATCTTGGGTAGTCAGCTTAACAGAGCACCCCAGAAGCACAGGGGTGTTGTCTGTAGTACAAGGCTTATAACTTATATAAAACAGGAAATAAAGTTCCTGCTCCCAAAAGTTCACAATCTGAAACTTCGAAAAAGTCCTGCTTAAGAAACTACTAGAGGTACAAGGATTAGCAGATATCCATTCCACACAACTGAGATCTTTTAGTAACAGTGTGAAGGAAAAGCAAAAATATTTGTTGGCTTGCTGAGGTGTTAAGTGCATCCTTCATTGTTATCCTATGTAGAAATTCAGCCCAGCAAAATTCAGAATCAGCACAGATCTTTTTGAATCATAGCATCTTTTTTTTTTTTTTTTACCTCTTTGGCCACACTGCTTGTCAAGTGAGATCTTACTTCCTCAACCAGGGATCGAACCCCCACTCCCTGCAGTGGAAGCAGGGGAGCCCTAACCACTGCACTGCCAGGGAACTCCATGAATCATAGAATCTTTATAGCCAGTTTTCCACATCAATGCTGTCAACATATCTCACTGCTAGTGGTACACAGGGATGTCTATTCTCTTCCTTGATGGTGTGAGGAAAATATTCCAGTTCTTAAGTTCCAGGCTCCTAACCCCCCAAAGGGGGCTCTAATAATGAAGCTCATTCTAATAATGAAACTCAAGAGACTCACAGATGCTGGAAACTGTCATGGACAGCAGAATTCCTGTTCTTGGGTCTTAAGCCCATGACCAAGGAGAGTCACATGGGACTGTCCTGAATTCAGAGAGGGAAAGAAATACAACTGACTATGTGGACTGCCACCTGGAAGTCCCAGGGACCAGGACTCTGGTAGATGGAAAAGTGATGGGGAGAAGACATCTTTTCAAAAAATTTGCTTTAAAATGAAAAGGAAAACAGGAACTTAAGTCTTGACTCCAAATTTATGTACTGAAATTTGCCCCAAATGGCCTGAGAGCCACCTATGAATAATTATAGGAGGATGGGGTAATCCTTCCACTTCTGACATGACCCCCCAACATACAAAAACACATTACTAATCCAGCCACACTCCCATCATTGCCTTTTTCACTCAGGCCCAGTGCAAAGCTCACTCCACCCCCTAGTCTACTTACAAGAGTGAGCTCCATCGGCTCAAAAAACTAAAAGAACAGGTTATTTCATGAAGATCCCTCTTTTGACTGATCTGAGTGTTGCAGCTAACAGGTGGGGAAATCTTAAATATACGAGTGTTATCATGACAAGACCACTGAAACGGATCACTGCTATAAGTCAGACAAGGGCTAGAAGTTTCCGCCCTACCATCAGGTTCCTCTTTAGCCTTGACAGATCAAACTCAAGCCGAAGCAGGCTACAGAGATCAGTTCAGTCTCCGAGCCAAAGGTCTTCACAGTGAGGGACCAAAGCTGCCCTGGCTGGGCCTCTGCCGGCCCGTGTCCCAGATTAATCACCACCAGGAGGGGCCTGGACACTAGGCTGCAATCTGAGCCCAGCAGCACCTGCACAGGGGTCACCCTGGCACCCCCCTCATTCCCTCAGGCAAGACTCCAGGGCATGAAGGTATCCACCTGCTGACTACACTACCTGGAACAGGCAGGCCAGACACTTAGCCATCTTCAGTCCCACAGGTAAGTCACAGGCAGTTCAAGTTAGTGCAAGAAGGAAGAGAGATGTAGAGACTCAAGGAGTGAAGTCAAGGCTCCAAGAGAAAGAAAATTCTCAACCTCTGAAGAGAAAGACTTCAATGCCCCTCTCACCACTATCTAGGGAGACTATTTAGCTCGAGACCAGCGGTGAGAGAACTAAGCCCTCAGAAGTTATGAACTAATGAGATGCTTCATGTTTGGGGCACATTCTCATCATTTATAGACCAACAGGAGGGAGGGAGAACAGATCAGGGATTTCTTTTCAAAACACCCGCAAATGCTACCAATATGCCCATGTGAAGGAAGCTTAGACATAAGTAAATTCACCCTGTGAGGATGCAGGAGAGTTTCCTCTGAATGCCAAGACCTCACAGAACAGTTTCCTTAAATGATCTAAATCAGGACACTATTTCAAACACATGTTCACATACAGCTAGTGACTATGTGTGATGTGTGTACACATGTCTGTTCATGCTAGAGCATCCTTTTCGAGACCAATAGACCATATTATACATTCTCCTCAGAAGGCAATTTGCTTTATATTGTTGCTTCTTAAGTCTACTGGGGTAGGAGAAAGTATTCTTGAGACTCAAAAAAAAAAAAAAAATCAAAAGGAGGAAGCCTGAAGATCTGTGTCTTAGAACAATCTGTCCCAGGCCCCAACTTGTGATATAAGGAGAGGCCACTCGGATGGATGCACTCTTTTCCACCTGCCTCATGCCCCAGGGAAGGAAGGATGGGAGGGGTCCAAGTCAGATTGAAGTGTGTGTCCCTTAAAAGAGCAGAGAAAAAGCACAGGTCAGATAGGAGAAAGAGCTCCTACACAGCGCCTTCATTTGAAGAGAAACACCCACATCCTGACTGTTACACCTTGTACCTCCAGAGCTCCATCTCTAGGAATTCCCTTTGAACTCCCGGCTGCAACCCAGAGTTAGGATAGAGCAGTGGCTACAATTACAACTTGCTTGCAAGGGGGTTGGGGTGGGGGAGAACTCTGCATTTGACGGGCCATGAAAGGTCCCTGCCTGTAAAACAGACTGGAAAACAAACCCTTAATTTAAATGTTAATGAAAGTGCTGTGGGGACATCAGAGGGTTCCCGGCTGCTCAGAGAACAGCAACACCAGCCCCAGGATTTATGGCTCCCGTTCCCCCTCCCGCCTCCCTCTCTGCCTCATCACCCACTGAAGTTTAAAGAGTAAGAAAAAAAACCAACTAATTTTAAAATTAACTCCGTGCTTCCACCTTGGGATGTGATTGCTAAATTATCTGTTGGCAGAACACTGATCAAAGGTGGAAAAACAGAGGCACATTGCACACATAACCCAGAAAAGTCAGCCGCAGCTAAGGAAGGAAAATTGCCATCTTTCTTCCTGATGCAGGAAGGGTAGAAGCAATAGTGGTACAGGTAGGGGCTGGAGCTGGGAGGTGCAGGCAGCAGTAGTGGAGGAAGACCCTGATCCGTCCCACGTGCTGTGCTCCCCATCTTAGACCTTGGCACACCATCTTTGCTAAGTTTGACTGGTCGGTGTCTCCATCAGACTATGCTGTCTAGTTCACTGTTGTTTCCCCAGGGTCTAGCATGCTACAATGCTTAAGAAGTATCTGGAGAGAGAAAGAGCGATCAGGACAGGAAGAGAGAGACAGCAACAGAGATAGAGCAGAGAAAGAAAGAATGGAAACAGTGAGACTGAGGGATGGAAATGTATCTGTAGCAGGGGTAGGGTCTCAATGTACCGGCCCGGTACCCACAGCACCCCACTTTCTGCAGCAGCCTCTGCTTCTAGTTGCAGTGTTTCATTTCAGTCAGTTCTTCACAACTGAGCCAACCTTCCTGGCCAGGGAAGGAGTAGCTCCCACAAATGGGGTCTGGGCCAGCCAGGGCTGGTTGGGTTGCTGGTCTCAGGCCAGCAGCTCAGCACATGAGTTTCTCTGTGCCCAATATGCCCTGGGTAGTGGCAGAAATCCAGGTTCATGAGGAAGTGAAACCCACCCCTGTGGCATTTCATCCATGCTACTGATGGATATGTCTGTCGGAGTGGCTTGGCTTAACACAGGCAATGAACTCTAGGGTGGCGGGCACTGCCCTGAGATTCAGCAGGACCAGACTCTGATTCAGTTGTTTCCCTATGCCGATCTCTTTCCAATATTAGGTCATCTTGGGCTGGACCAGTGGGCCCACCAAGCGTCACAGAGAGTTCCCGTCTTTCTCCAGACACCCTGCTACCCCTTCCAGCCATGCCAGGCCCACACGGTCTTTGTGTCCCTGACATTCTCATCCAGGGCACACTTGTAGGAGACTCCCTCTGGTACGCTCTTCAGCCTGGCAAAGGGGGATCCTGAGCCCCTCCTTGCTGACAGAAGGTGCCCTTTCCTGAGCAAGCCCCTGACCCTGGGAAGGGGGAAAAGACAGATCTTGAAAGCTGTGGGCCAAACCATAAGGATGATCAGCTACAGTGTGAAACACAACGAAGTCATCCATCAGTCTTTCTTCAGGTTATCAAGGTTAGGGATCCCCTTTGGGACCAACTCTTTATCACCAACTAGCAAAAGCAAAACTCAGGGACACAACATTTACTTTTGATTTGTCTTCCCCTAAAAGCACTGAGTGAGTTAGGAAGCCTAGGGCCAAAGGATTGTTGAACCACTGGGAACCAAAAGAATCTAAACTGAAAGTTGGCTGCCTTTTTTTTCCCAATCTTTCAAACCTCTCTGTCAGAGAAAACTCCAGATGCAATTACCTTTCACTAAAGAAGGGCGTATTTCAACAGGCTGGTGAATGTGTCTGCCACACACACAACACACAGTAAACTCTGTAGCCACTGGGAACAAACACCCACTCTCCACAGAAATCCACCCCCTTACCGAACAGTACACAGTAATGGCTTTCCTTCCAGACTCTCCCTCACCTCTGGGAGAAATGAAGCAAGAAGGGGCAGCTCCTCCATCAAAAGCCCCCAGAGGCCACAACTCACTTTACAAATTTCAATCGGTACATTTCATGCAGACTTGGACTAATCCCCCCAAAAACAAACAGGCCACCACAGTGAGCAAAGTTACACAAAATTATATTGTATATTAAATAACACAGCTATGTCAAGTTTCTACGCCTATACCACTCATATGTTTCCCTAATGACAGAAACAAGAGAGAAGGGATTAAAACCCAAGTGTCCTGGGAAGCCTTCCTGACCACACTCACTCACATGATAGCAAGAGTTGTTTGGAGATGGGGAAAGAATTCTGCTGAGCATCTCCGTTTTCTTGGAGAGTAATAAATATGGTGTCTGCAGAGGAAGGAGGAGCTGTGGATGCCTGTCTCTTCCCCTCCTAGGCAAACAGGGCGATAGGGCTCCAGACTCATTTCACCACCAGGGCCCCTCCCAGCCAGCTTGCAAGGGTGCACTGAAGATCTATGTGCACTGGCACTCCTGGGATGGGGTAAGCATTCACAGCTACGTGAGTGAGCTTAGCCTTAATTGCATACCGCCTTCCTCCCCTTCCCCTCTCTATCGCAACTCTAGCCTCCAGAAGTGGAATGTTCCCAGGTCCCCACTGAGCCTTTCAAGGGCCACAGCTACTGTGCAAGATTCTGGTGGGTGAAGACAATGCAGTGACCCAGAGGCCTGCCTCATGGCCCTCCCTGAGCACTACAGCATGTGGCAATAGGCTGGAGACCTGAGCCTCTTCAGCCCTATCCCACACTCACCCTTCCCTGAGCCTCAATTTCTCCATCTGCCAGGAAGGGAATGCCCCTCTCTCTTCCTCAACCAAGACACACTAGTTTCAGGCACTTATTATTGTCAAGCAACTATCGAGGTTGTGTCCCCATCTTTCCCCACCATTGAGTAAGATCCTTGGGAGAGTCACCCCACAGCAAGTGTTCAATCTGTACACAGGGCACATAGAGGAAAGGGAGTGAAAAAAAAAGGATGGAAAGTAGAAGGGATGAAATCAAGTCATTAACAGTTACTCATTTCCCTACTCTGAGTATTTACTAACTTTATTCAGCTAGAAATAATCTTTTAATAGCAATATAATGTACTGCACATTTTAAAAACTCTGCTTTTCTGTGATACTCATGGAAAAGAGATCAGAACTCCATGTGACCTCAGGAGATACATCCTGAGACCAGCTGGGCCCCACAATTACACCCAGACATGTGCCCTTCCAAACTCCAGCATCTCACTTCTGTTCCATCTCAACCTGTCCTCTTTGTACTCATCACACAGCCTCAGACTAGGCCTCCTCTACTGGAAGAGGGCTGCATCTATAAGTCACAAATCCTAAAAACAGAGTCATTAGTGTTGGTGCAAGAAGATGTTATTAGATGTTGGTACAAGAAGGGCATGCAGGAGGAAGAGGGAAAGGTCCTTGCCTACCACCTTGAAGCCTGCTGGCTTTCCTTCTGTGTTTTTTGAGTACCTAAACATGGCTCTAAGCACATGACTGGTATTAAATATCATCCTCCAAGAGTGTTTACAAATCAAGAACTCAAGGTCAAGAAAGGAAGGAGACGTTGACATTTGGACACAGGACAGAATACCTGCTTTCTCTCAGTCATGAACACCTCAAATTAAGCCTAGGGCTTGAGGTTTCACATTTCATACTACAAGTTTCTAAGTACACACACAGGAAAAGAAGGCAGATAAGTCCCAGCATCAAAGATAAACATGATGAATAGCTCTGACAAGTTATTTTAAATAGAAGAAAGAGAATGAGATGTGCTGTGTCTCCCAAATGACCAGGTTCCTTCCCACTACATGAAGAAGCAGTGGGGGAATGAGTCATTGTCAGGCAGGTGAGGAGCACCTGCCCTGGAGGACGGCTGCTGCTCACATGCTCCTCACACGGGGTTCATGGCCACATTACATGAGTGACACTGACGACTACACTCAACAGGAAAGGTGGCCGGGAAGGGAACAGAAGGCAGCCATGGAGGGCAAGAACCCAACAGGAGAAAAGGAGAGGAAAGAGATTCCTGCTGAGTCCTCACCTTAAGAAGACTGCAAAAGAGCAGGGTGACTCCATGAGGGCCAGGAGAAGACTGAGGGAAGGATGAGACACAAGAGCAGTCAAAGCCGCTAAACAAACGCTTTACCAGGCCGGAGATATTCTGGCTGACACAAGACTCTAGCCCTTTAAGCTTTGTAGAGTATTTTCACATTCATTATTTCAGATCATCTTCACAATAACCTAGTAAGGATTATGAAAGAAATGGTATTCATATTTAACAAATGAGGAAACCATGGCTTCAAGCATTTACCCAAAGCTACTCTGCCAGTGGCAAAGAATTCCAGATTCCCAGAGCAGGCCCTCCACCTAGGAGGCAATGTCTTTCCAGATTGGGAAAATGAATGAGTTTACTGAAAGATTCAGATTCACTGACACAGTAAGAAGAAATGGATCTAATGCTAAGATGAAAAATCCCTACCCCAATATATTTTGGGGGTAAGACAAAAAGCAGCAGAGAGAATACCAACATATACTGTAGTCATTTAGTACAACAACAATATCCCAAAAGCAAACTACTTTTTAAAATAGTCCAAAACATCATTTGTGGACCTGGGGAAAAGTTCATTTCAATAGTGAGTGAAGGAATCATCCCAGGGCAAGAAAGCACACCAGGAAGACAAGATGTAAGGACACCAAGAAGACTCTTAATGAGAATGTAAGGAAAACATGAGACCTCGGTTTTCAAAGATAGGGCCTATCAAGGACTTGGCAGAGGGTCTGGCATAGAACCCATGACTAATAAATGTTGGCTGCTGGTAGCAGTGGTGGTTATAGAGCAGAGCTAGTAATATTAAGAAGCTAGACTTTTCCTCAAATCCAGCTGCCGAGTTGTGGCCAAAAAAACAAAAACAAAACCCAAAGTCAGTTTATTGTGATCAAAACTGCTTAGTGACAAAGGCAGACTCTGTCCTCAACCTCTCTTATCAACATCATAACAGCTACCACGCTCTATCCTGTTAACAGGTAGCCTAACACACTCCAGAGGAGGTGGCAGGAGTAGAGGAATACGAAGATGGGGATGCTGGGGAGCCTGTACATGTCTTTGGCCTAAATCCACGTGCAGGAAGCACATGGGCCATCCCCAGCCTGAAGAGCATCCCTCCACCACCAGTTGCACCCCAGCCCACCCATCTACTGAAGCCAGCATAAGTCCTCAGGTAAGCACCAAGATGAAGTCACCAGCCCACCTGTCACTTCCCGCCCTTATACATATCCAGCCCACAGACACCTGAGCTTGGCTAATTGGCTTTAAAGGGGGCAGCATTAGGAAGAAACTGAGGAGGGGCCAGAGCCCAACAGCTCCATTTTCCACCCTTGGCTCCCACACACTTAGGCCTCTCTACTCCCTGCTGCTCTTTCCTTCCCTTTTTCTGAGGATTGCTAGAATGATTTGTTCCGAACAGCGACAGGTTTATAGGTTAGCCGACACCTCCGCTCTGTGGAATTTTAATTAACTTCTCTCATCGTCAATATGCTAAGGAACGGGGTCTCCATGCTCTGAGGTCAGCAATGTGTTTCAGGTCCTGCTATATCAGCCGTCAAATTGAAGAATTAATGACGTGGCTAATCGGCTCTAATTCTTTAGGAAGAAAAAAAATTTGAAAGAGAGCTGTGGAAGGGGCAGGAGGAGGGGTGCAGGCTCCTTGGGGTGAGAAGAAAAAGGCTGAAGGGGGCTGAGCAAAGAGGGGGACCAACTCTCTCCTAAACAAGTGACTGACTTAAACCTGACGCTTGAGGGTGTCAGCCCCACAGCTTTCCTATTGATCATTCGGTGGGGAGTGAAGGGTGAAGGAAGTAGGAGAAGACACCAGGTAAACACTGTGATAGAGCAGGTGCAGAGAGGGTGTCGATATACCCTGCTTGGGGAGAGGCTCTACCTCGGTTTAAGAAAGCCTAGAAAGCAGAAGTCAGGATGCAAAGCTCACTTAGTCACAGGTAAAACTAGAGAGACACCAGTCAGGCCAAAGGGTAGGATAAAGCCACCATCAAAATCAGCACTTTTGCTACAGCTGTCAATGAATCTACTCCACAAACATGACTTTGCACACAAGCCCAAGTGGACATGGGCCCCAAGCCTCTCCTGATGACACCCACCTGCCTTGTAAAATAAAAGCATTATTTCATAGGACAAAATCATACCCCAAAACATCTCCCTTACCTGAGCAATGGGCTGATGGCAATGGACCAGACTCGGTCTTCAGTCTGGATGGTGTGTAAGCACTGCCCCAGCCGGCCTGAAGCCAAAGGCCATACCTGGAAACAGGAGAGGAGATGCTCTCGTTGGCATTGCTGGGATCGGGTAGGGGGGCTGGGAAGATGCACCAGGTGGAGTCCCTGTCCCAAGCGGGTGGGGGAACAGAGAATCTTTCTGTCCTGCATACACAGAGCTCTGGGGAACACAGAGGGGCCTCTCCAGCTTCTGCCTTCCCTACCACCTGGAGAGACGCCAGCTCCAAATCCTAACCACCCTCTCACTTCCACCTGAGAACCCTTAAGCAGCAGCCAGTTCTATACTAGGGAATCAGTTTCACGTTCCTCAACTGGGATCCGACTAAGAAGCATTAGCAGGGGAGGCTCACCTCTCTCAATAACCTCCCTGTGTTTGTGGATTTTCCTTTTCCTATCTGTCACCAAGATTTTACTTTGGAGAGGTAGATAGAAGGCCCAGTATGAGAGGACAGAGACAGAATTAGAGTAGAATTAGAGAGACAGGAGTAAAAGAGAAAGATCCAAGGGAAGGAATAATGGAAGAAGAGGACTTCAAAGTGGGAAGGTGGTGTGTTGTTGTTTGTTTGTTGATAATACCCAGAATCCAGTGCTATTCATGTCAGCAGGGAATTTAGCACCTAGTGTCACCAAAAGTAGCAAAAAAGCTTAACTCTTTTAAGCTTCCATATCTCCCACAGGTTAAAAATATTGCTTGGAGAACATTATCTGGTCCCTATCAGTCAGGAATGTACATTAGCAGCCACTCTGGGCTTAACTCTAATCAACACTCACAGAGCCCTCTCAGTGGTCAGTGCATTTAGAAATCTCCCATTAAGCACAAGGCCCCCTCACCGCACCCTACCCTAGATGACACACACAGGGGACTAAGCCTCTAACCAAACAGAGAGGAAACCTCAGATGTACACGGCTGTCCCCAGACAGCAACTGAGGAGGGATCCTGAGGCAGCCAGATGGATCAGTGACCTCTCAAGGTCCCTGAGGTTCTATAAGGGGAACACACGAAAGTCAGTCAGGACCTTAGATGGAAGAACTCTCAGGAAACATTCCTTGAGTTTAAGGGGTAGGTGATGGAGTGGGGGTGGTCCTGACTTCTTAGGATCACATCTCTTCTCTAAAAAGGAGACAGTGTTTCTTAGGTTTTGTGTGTCTATGATAGGGGAGGAGGGTGTGAGTTACTTTTCCCAACATAGGGAAAAGAAAATAAATTTAATAAGAAGATACTGAATGAAGAAGGAAGAAAACAAAGGTCAATACCACAGCTTCTCCTGGAATGCCATGATCTTGGTTCATTCTTTTGGATCAGGTCACTTTGGTAGTAACTAGATGCATTCAATGTCCTCTTTCAGATTGGCTCAGCTTGGAAGAGAAGTTTGCCTCTTCCCTGATGCAAACTACCGAGGAGACAGGTTCTTATTGGGGGTGGGTAGGGAGACACTAAAGACTGTGATTACAAAATCTATGAGTACAGCTCAAGGCCAGAATTCACTAGAGTCCTTCACTGAACAGGCTAATGGATCCCACTGTGAAAAACCACAGAACAAAGTTCCTGGTTCCCAGGAGTGGCTCCAGAAGCATGCTGCAATTTCTCAAGCACAATCTAGGGAAAGTGGCCCTCTTGACCTGCACCAGAAGCACACCATCCACCAAAACATGAGTATGCTGATCACATCTTAACCTTCAGTGGTCAAATCCAAAAAGACTCATCCCTGAAGAAGATATAATTCAGTGGAAGTGGACATATATACAGTCCTTTTATAAAACAACTGGCAATATGTATACACACCCTTAAAATGACCAAAGCCTTAAACCTGGTAATTCTAATCCTGAGACTCTATCCTCAGAAAATAATCCTAAAATGAAGAAAAACCTAATGATAAAAATATTCCCTGCAGCTGCATTAGCAGGAAGAGCACATAAGGGCTTTAGAATTAGACAAATCTAAGTTTGAACCCTAGTTGCTACTTCTGTATCTATGATGTTAGGAATATTTTATAACTTCTTAGCCTCAGTTTCCTCATGTATAAAATGGGAGGTACTGCCTAACTCTGAGGGTTGCAGTGTGGAAAAGTGAAGGTAAGTGTAAAGCACCTAGCACAGGAGCACAGTATTTGGCAGGCATTAGGCATCATTGACGGAGAAGGCAATGGCAAGCCACTCCAGTACTATTGCCTGGAAAATCCCATGGATGGAGGAGCCTGGTAGGCTGCAGTCCGTGGGGTCGCTGGGGGTCGGACGTGGCTGGGCGACTTCACTTTCACTTTTCACTTTCCACTTTCACACATTGGAGAAGGAAATGGCAACCCACTCCAGTGTTCTTGCCTGGAGAATCCCAGGGACGGGGAAGCCTGGTGGGCTTCAGTCTATGGGGTCACACAGAGTCGGACACGACTGAAGTGACTTAGCAGCAGCAGCAGCAGGCATCATTGATGAAAGTGAAAGAGGAGAGTGAAAAGGTTGGCTTGAAACTCAACATTCAGAAAACAAAGATCATGGCCTCTGGTCCCATCACTTCATGGGAAATAGATGGAAAAACAGTGGAAACAGTGTCAGACTTTATTTTTTGGGGCTCCAAAATCACTGCAGATGCTGATTGCAGCCAGGAAATTAAAAGAGGCTTACTCCTTGGAAGGAAAGTTATGACCAACCTTGATAGTATATTTAAAAGCAGAGACATTACTTTGCCAACAAAGGTCCGTCTAGTCAAGGCTATGGTTTTTCCCGTGGTCATGTATGGATGTGAGAGTTGGACTGTGAAGAAAGCTGATCGCCAAATTGATGCTTTTGAACTGTGGTGCTGGAGAAGACTCTTGAGAATCCCTTGGACTGCAAGGAGATCCAACCAGTCCATTCTAAAGGAGATCAGTCCTGGGTGTTCATTAGAAGGACTGATGCTAAAGCTGAAACTGCAATACTTTGGCCACCTCATGCAACGAGTTGACTCACTGGAAAAGACTCTGATGCTGGGAAACGTTGGGGGCGGGAGGAGAAGGGGACGACAGAGAATGAGATGGCTGGATGGCATCACCAACTCTGTGGACATGAGTTTGAGTGAACTTCGGGAGTTGGTGATGGCCAGGGAGGCCTGGCGTGCTGTGATTCATGGGGTTGCGGAGAGTCGGACACGACTGAGCGACTGAACTGAACTGAGGCATCATAATGGTGCTTCTTATTACTATAGGAAAAGCTAGATATAAACATCCAATAGGAAAAATAATAACTAAATTATAAATTCCATTGTGAAACCATTAAAGATGACCAATAATTTATAATAATAATAGAAAATCTTCAAAAATAAAGTAGACACAGCAGGGTATACATAAGATACACTATGTAACAGTCGCTCAGTCGTGCCTGCCTCTTTGCAACCCCGTGGACTATACAGTCCATGGAATTCTCCAGGCCAGAATACTGGAGTGGATAGCCTTCCCCTTCTCCAGGTGATCTTCCTAATCCAGGGATCAAACCCAGGTCTCCCACATTGCAGGCAGATTTTTTAACAACCCAGCTATCACGGAAGGAATGCAAAACAAACTACAATGAGGTTTCACCTTACGCCAGTCAGAATGACCATCATCAAAAAATCTACAAACAATAAATGCTGGAGAACTATGGAGAACAGTAGGGAGGTTTCATAAAAAAACTAAAAATGGAGCTATCATATGATCCAGCAATCCCACTGTGGCACAGATTCAGAGAAAACCATAGTTTGAAGAGATACATGTACCCCAATGTTCACTGTACACTAGTCACAATAGGCAACACATGGAAGCAACCTAAATATCCACCAACAGAAGAAGGGATAAAGATGTGGTACATTCATACAATGGAATATAACTCAGTCATAATACAGAAAGAAATAATGTCATTTGCAGCAACTTGGATGGACCTAGAGACTGTCATACTAAGTGAAGTAAGTCAGACAGAAAAAAGACAAATATCACATGATAATACTTGCATGTATAATCTAAAAAATGGTACAAGTGAACCTATTTACAATACAGAAAGAGAGTCACAGACATAGAAAACTAATGGTTACCAAGGGGGATGTAGGGGGAAGGATAAATTGAGAGACTGGGATTGACACATACACACTACTACATGAAAAACAGATAACTAATAAAGACCCACTATATGTATAGCACAGGGAACTCTACTCAATGCTTTGTGATGACCTATATGAGAACAGACTCTTAAAAAAGTATGTGTAACTGATTCACTTTGCTGTACAGCAGAAACTAACACAACATTGTAAATCAACTATACTCCAATAATAATTACGGGGGGAAAAACTACACTAAATAAAATGAGAAAATGAATAAATGTAAAGGGCTTATTAGCACAGTGCCTGTACATTCTATGTTATTATAAAACAAAAAAAGCAAACCTATCACTGAAAAATACCTAAAAAATGAAAAAAAAAAACAGTTCAAATGTTCCCTCCTTCATAAAATCTCCCCTCCAAGTCTGATGTGTACCCTCTAAACCTGAAACTTTCTGGCCCTTTCCCTAGAGCCTTACAACTTCATAAACCTGGCCACTTCCAACCAGTTTCATAGCTAGTACATGCAGTCTCAGTTCCTCTTAAAGAAAGACTATCTTCTTCCCCTTTGAAGCTTCACATAGAGGAGGCACTTATCAGAAATAAAAAAAAAGGAAAAAAATGAACAAATGATCAGCCCTGGCCCAGACCCAGCAAGAATGTAAGCTACCATTCTATCACATCTCAGAATGGAGCCAGTCTCACTAAAGTCAGTCCAGAGGGGCAATCCAAGCTAAGTCACAGTAATTCTGAAACTTGCGTCAGGGTCAGAGGTCTATCGCTGTTTACAGATGAACATGACTAAGTTCTTATGTAGGCTCAGGTTTTAGAAACCTGGAGAAGCAGCTGGAGAATTATAGATGCCACCAAAAAGAAATGGAGAGTCAGTTATAAAAGGCTAACTGTGGATAACTGAAAATGGTCCAGGAAGATGAAGGTGGCTAAACGCAAAGACAGCAATAGAAGGAGGGGAAAGAAGCAGCATACTGAAAGCTAGAAAAGATGAGCTGGCCTGGAGGTCACTGGGAACCCCAAAAATAGCTGACTAGCTTCCTGGAGTTGAACCAAGGGAAGAATTCTGTCACTGACTAAAAAAGAAATCTTCAAAAGGAATAGGAATGTACTATAGTGACAATTTGAGAATTAGAGAGTACTGACTTTAATGCTTAAAAACTCTAAAACACTAAATAGTTGTACTTCGACAAAATTCAACATCCATTTATGATAAAAACCCTCCAGAAAGTGGGAATAGAAGGGACATACCTCAACATAATAAAAGCTATATATGACAAACCCACAGCAAACATTATCCTCAATGGTGAAAAACTGAAAGCATTTCCCCTAAAGTCAGGAACAAGACAAGGGTGCCCACTCTCACCACTACTATTCAACATAGTTCTGGAAGTTTTGGCCACAGCAATCAGAGCAGAAAAAGACATAAAAGGAATAAAAATTGGAAAAGAAGAAGTAAAACTTTCACTGTTTGCTGATGACATGATCCTCTACACAGAAAACCCTAGAGACTCTACCAGAAAACCACTAAAGCTAATCAATGATTACAGTAACGTTGCAGGATATAGAATCAACACACAGAAATCCCTTGCATTCCTATACACTAATAATGAGAAAATAGAAAGAGAAATTAAGGAAACTATTCCATTCACTGTTGCAACGAAAAGAATTAAATACTTAGGAATATATCTACCTAAGGAAACAAAAGACTTGTACATAGAAAACTATAAAACACTACTGAAAGCAATCAAAGAGGACACTAATAGATGGAGAAATATACCATGTTCATGGATTGGAAGAATAAATATTGTAAAAATGAGTATACTACCCAAAGTAATTTATACATTCAATGCAATCCCTATCAAGCTACCAACGATATTTTTCACAGAACTAGAACAAATAATCTCACAATTTGTATGGAAATACAAAAAACCTCGAATAGCCAAAGCAATCTTGAGGAAGAAAAAAGGAACTGGGGGAATTAACCTGCCGGACTTCAGGCTCTACTACAAAGCCACAATCATCAAGACAGTATGGTACTGGCATAAAGACAGAAATATAGATCAATGGAACAAAATAGAAAGCCCAGAGATAAATCCACGCACCTATGGACACCTCATCTTTGACAAAGGAGGCAAGAATATAAAATGGAGAAAAGACAGTCTCTTTAACAAGTGGTGCTGGGAAAACTGGTCAGCCACCTGTAAAAGAATGAAACTAGAACACTTCCTAACACCATACACAAAAATAAATTCAAAATGGATTAGAGAGCTAAATGTAAGACCAGAAACTAAAAAAAAAAAAAAAAACCTGAAACTAACCCAATATTCCAAGTAAAACTGCAGTCAATCTTCAACTGTAATCAGTCTATACCATGAATTGCTACATATGGTCATAAAACTTAGTTGTGTACTGCTCTGGGTGGCAGACAACAGAGAAATGGATGGAAGAAAGAGGCATCATTGAAGGTTTCACAGAGAAACTTGAAGCCTTGACAATACAATCCTAGAATGAGACAAGACTATCAGGTCACACGTGTACAAAAGGTTTCTGAGAAAACTGTCTTCTGAGAAGCACAGCAAAATTAAGGCTAGTCTTTTTGCAAGGAATGGTACAAAGACGGTGACCACTCAGAAATGCGAAATAAGTATGGGGTGGAGGATTTGGATAAAAGAAATTCAGTTTCCATGTTGGTTTGAAAGATTTTCTGAATTTTTTTCAGGCTCCCTGTGCTGATGAGCACATTTCTCTGACAGAATACAAAGTGTAAGAAAAAAATTAGCAAAGGGAGGAGAAACTTCCATAAATAGAAAGGAACATATTTAGTCCTTTTTACATAAATTAGCAACATTTTTACATGAAGGTATAATCAATAAAGAGAACATGGAGTCAGAAAAGTTAGTAGACTGCAACTTCTCTCTCCTGAGTCCTCTGCCCATGTGTCTTAGAGCCCCACTAGCTGACGTGGACAAGCATTTCACTCCTGTTAGCAATGTGGAATCTCCAGACGCTGGGAAACACATAAGCAAGAACCTATCAAGCTTCCTGCACCATCAGCTGAATTGTCAGCAAAGTTCCCACAGCAGCTCCAAAGGACCAGGCATATGTGAGCTCTGGCAAGGGCTATGGGACACAGAGATGGAGAAACTTCTTCTCCGTCTCACATGTGGAAGCCTATTTAACCCAGACATGAAGGAGCTGAGTCCATAAAGCAGGGGTCACGCTACTTATCAGTCTCATTCTGTTGGGCCTTGGCAGATGTCTGAGTTTAGACCAGGCAACTTGGCAATGACACAACAAACAATGCCCTCCTCTCATTGTCTTTCCACTGCTTACTGACCACATCACTCTCCAGAGAAGCAGTAAAAACACATTTCAATTATCAGCCCGATTCCTTATAAACAAGGTGGTAAAAAATTACCCTTCCCAAACACAGAGTGAGCAAAAGGTGGGAGATTTTAAAATAAAATATTGGGGTTAGAACTCAACCCACAAACTTGAGGAAACTCAGCTCAGGAGGAAAAGCTGGCCAGGCCCTCTGTTTTTGAGTTCACGCCACATTTCAAGTGAGTGGCAAACTTCCCAGCCACTGTCCACTCCTTTCCCTGGCCAGCTGGCAGGGACACAGCCTGGCATGGCAAGCTGCATGCCAGAGGCACATAAGTGAGTTCTTTATTGTGCCGTTCCCCTGATGCCCCAACTCAATGCCCTCCACCAATCCTGAAACTCAAGCCCCTATTCACCCCCTCCCTCCCCACTCCCTATAGACAGGAGGGAATAGCAGTATGTAAGGAGGAGATCTCACCTTGGCTGTCCTGTCTCTGGAGCCACTCACAATGATGCCCCCTTTGCAGTCCACACAGTTCACCTCCTGTTCATGGGCCGAGTACTTGACAGTGAAGGTGCTATGAATCTTATGAATACCAATCTTCCCATCTCTAGGAGAGAAAGAAGAAGCCAACCCCTGAGAGCTAATTACTTTCTCTGCAGGAAAAGAACAAGTCTATAGAAACAGCCCAAATCTCCAATGACTTCCAATTTGCTAAGCTTTAGGCAATTCAGCCCAATAAGGTGCTAAGTTTCTAGATACCTTTACTTCTTCGGTACACTTGGGGCTGAAGAAAGCTGAGAGACAAAAAAAATCTCCCCCTTGAGAGTATCAAAACCAGCTTCCCTTCTCATTAAAGGTTCTTCCTGTTTTCCTTTTCCAGCTTACCCTATTAAGTACCTGCTTTAAACGGAAAAAAAACATTACCCCTTATTCTAGTCTCCCTACTTATCCTTCTGGAGTAGTGACAGAAAAGTCAGAGGCAGACAGAAGGTCTCTGAAGAATACTGAGGAGGAAGGAAGGACAAGCCTGTAGCACTTACCCCCCTCCACTGATAATATGCGAGTTGGCCAGCACGAAGTGGCAAACGTCCTCATCATGTCCTGCAAAGACTCCCAGGGGCCTCCGGTTCAAGCTGGCACCATCTGGGCGGAACTGATAGGCTAGGATGAAATTAGCCTGGGATATGTACAGAGAATCACCCTCTAGCTGCATCCAGGGCATCTGACTGCAGAGATGAAAAACAAAATTTAAGGATCATCAAGACATAGCAGGAAAATTCAACTTCCGTCTTTAGAAAGGCTGACCAATCCCCAACTTAGCATTACCTGTTAGGCTAAGTCTATATCTCACTCCCCTTCTTCAAAACTACTACCTACCCTTAGGCTTCCCTAGAAAACTAGAGTGATTAAGCTTTGTGGTGACCCTATCTTCTTTATCACTATTTCCCTAGAAATATCTTCTTTATCACTATTTCCCTAGAAAACTAGAGTGATTAAGCTTTGTGGTGACCCTATCTTCTTTTAGCTTCCCTTGTAGCTTAGCTGGTAAAGAACCCGCCCACAATGCGGGAGACCTGGGTTTGATCCCTGGGTTGGGAAGATCCCCTAGAGAAGGGAAAGGCTACCCATCCCAGTATTCTGGCCTGGAGAATTCCATGGACTATATAGTTCATGGGGTCGCAAACAGTTGTACATGACTGAGCGACTTTCATTTACTTACTTACTTATCTTCTTTGGACTTTCTAAAAGAAAGTCAGAATAAAAGACCCATTAAATGTTACTTTTAAAAGGAGAATGCTTGGGAGTTCCCTGGTGGTCCAGTGATTAGGACTTGGTACTTTCACTGCCAAGGCCCCAGGGTTCAATCCCTGGTCAGGGAACTACCCCCCTAGCTACCCATATGACAGTGAAAGTGTTAGTTGATCAGCTGTGTTTGACTCTTTGCGATCCCCATGAACTTTAACCTTCCAGGACCCTCTGTCTTTGGAATTTTCCAGGCTAGAATACTGGAGTGGGTAGCCATTCCTTCTCCAGGGAATCTTCCTGACCCAGGGATCGAACCCAGATCTCCTGTATTGCAGGAGGATTCTTTACCATCTGAGCCACCAGGGAAGCCTAGCTACCCATGGTGCCTAAATAAATAAATGGAGAATGTTTAAGACTTGAATTACTGGCTACCTATAGACTTCTTTTGAGTAGACAGAGCACCGCCCCTCAAAAAAAGCAATAATTGAGGGGTGGGGAAGAGCAAAAAGAAACCTTCCACTCAGATGAAATAATTTTCTTTCATTCTGTGTCCTCACTATCTGAAGATTAATTGGTAAGTTTTAAGATTCCAAGACTCCCATACATACCTTTTTCCCAGTATATCACTTAGGGCATGATAGAGAAAAGAGAAGAATGATCCAAGGGAAGCCCCATTCCCTTGTCCTACTAGAGCAAAGGGGCCATTTTTAAGTGAAAGGAATAAAGTCATTTAGGACGGGATGCTAATGTACTGATTAAACACCTAGATCCTCTCAGAGGATATCTAAGTTTCTGTACTAGAGGCTAAGTGTGGCAATGGCAAAACATAGCTCCAGAGAGTGTACTATAGTTCAGTAACTACAGAGAAATGATTGGCTCTCACAGAAAGCTGATAAGAGAAATACACAAACAGTTAAAAGATTCTAACCACAATCTGGCAGGAGGAAGAAACATTGGAAGCCACAGACCAGTCCCATGGCATGGAGTAAGCCTTAAAAACAAACAGGACTCTGCCAAACACCATGTTCTCTGGTGGGGACTATACTCCTTTCCCAAGGTACATCCCCACAGCCTGTCCTACACCACAGCGGGGTCCTGGAGCTACCAGATCCCAAGCAAAGCATAGGGACAGATGATTCATCCCCATTTATAGAGACACCATCTCCCACTGCCAAGTCTGTCTGAGCAAACTGGGCTGTGTTTCTTCCCCAGACTCCTTAATACAAGCGTCATGGGAATGTACAAAAGTTCTGCAAATTGACTTGACGGACCATTAAATGCAGCTTGGACTTTGTAGCAACTAATTTCTGCACATGAGGTTTTAACAAGTGTGTGCATATATTATATGGAACACGTATAGTGCAGAGATGCCTGCACTCTCATTCATTACGCACATTCCTCTTCAACATGCCCTTGCACCAGTTTGTGGCATACTCAAGTGGGCAACAAACAGAAGGGTTTGGAATTCATGTGTTTAGAGCCATCTGGTAAATAGCCATTTGCTCAGCACAAGAAACCAGGTTCATGCCAGGTGAACAGTGGAGAATCCCGGGGCAGCCTAGTAACCGTTTTGTGTATTTATTTGCCACACTGCTTGAAACCAGCCCAAAAAGACATCAGGAACAAAACCTTGACAGAGAAATAAACTCTTCCTTCTGGTAATAAAAGGCAAATAGGAAGGAGAAGGTAAAGCCCTTTGTCATACAAATTCATCTTTCTTCCCAAGTTTCTTTACCATCACCACTACCACATAATTCACAGGAACTCGTGTCAGTGAAAGCAGCAGAAGTTGGACACAAGCAAAACTGGACACCTCTTCATCACATGAAGAAGCCTGCCTGGCCCTATGAGCAGAGGTCGAGGTCAACTGGAATGTGGAATCATGCTGTTCCCTGTCCATTTCAACCAATCAACAAGGAGTACTTTTTGGTGAGTAATCAAATAATAACTGGAATAATTTAGTATCAGTGAGGTATAAAATCTGTGGCATTAGCAGTGCCAAAGCCAATATTTAAATCTCCTGCCATTTTTTCTAAGCTCTGCCTCCTGTAACGTATATATCCAAACCCTCAGATCCTATTTAGCTTTTTAATAAAAGTAGGAGAGAGCACTACAGGAAGCCAAGAGGGACGGTGTAACTCCCTAGAGTAGAACATTTTTTTAAAAAAAAATTGTAAAACAAGATGAGGTGGAGTATTGGCTTCATTTCTTTCTTTTGATGAGGTGTATTAACAGAGGTTACTTCTGAGTGGTAGGATTTAGATAAGTTTATTTTCTTCTTTAACTTTTTTTTCAAATTTCTACAATAAACATTTATTATTTTTATAATCATAAAAATACAGGCTCTGTTAAATTAAAGTACATTTTTTGGGGTAATCTTTTTTTAAATATGAAAAAAAGTTGTCCTTCTGCTGCCCCCTTCGTGGTGTTTAAAGAATCACCACTGGTTCATCACCCAAGTCAGGCACATTTATACTTCAGCTTGGACTAGATTTTTCATTCCCAGTATGCTTTTATGTCCCAGGGAGCTTTAAAGGAGTCAAGAGGCTGCTTACCTGCATCTCCACTTCAGCAGAATCCCCTCTCGGCAGCGCCCCAACCTCCAGTTCTGAGATACCTTCACTCGTTCCTTTACTGGTACACTGGCCATCCTATGTCCAGACAGAGGAGAAAATCCAGTCACTACAACTCACTGACAACCACAGAAAACTTCCTGGGCTTTTGAGTCAGGACTCAGGAACATCCAGAAAATATCTGGATAGAAGTGAAGGGGTTAGGAGATATGAAAGAGATAACTCTTCTCTCTCCACACTAAGATAATCAAGAGAGCCGAGAAGAACAGCCTGTGCTTTGCAGTGTCCATAGTAATTCCAAAGCAATCTAACAGAGCAAGGGTGACAAAGAGTACTGGTACCACTGGCTAGCCATGTGGAAAATATTCCTACCTCATACCATACAAAAAAATTAATTAAAAATAGATCACAGATTTAAACATAAAATCTAAAACTATAAAGCTGTCAGAAGAAAAAAATACAAAAATAGCTCTGTGACTCAAAGTAGACAACAGTTTAAGACAAAGCAACAATACAAAAGAAATATCCAACAAATTAGATTTTATCAAAATTAAAATTTTTTGCCCATCAAAATGAATACAAAAGCCACAGTCTGGGAGAAAGTCTTCACAAAACATATATTTGACTGAGAGGTTTATACCCCCCAAATATGAGGAAATCCTCCTTGTATATATATATATTTTGAAGTCTAACAAGGAACTCTCCTACATTCTTGGTGAGAGATGACAATAGTACAGCCAGTTTGGGAAAAGGTCTGGCAGTTTAATATTGATGTACTGCAAGGAGATTCAACCAGTCCATTCTAAAGGAGATCAATCCTGGGTGTTCATTGGAAGGACTGATGCTGAAGCTGAAACTGCAATACTTTGGCCACCACATGCAACGAGTTGACTCACTGGAAAAGACTCTGATGCTGGGAAAGGCTGGGGGCGGGAGGAGACGGGGACGACAGAGAATGAGATGGCTGGATGGCATCACCGACTCTGTGGACATGAGTTTGAGTGAACTCCGGGAGTTGGTGATGGACAGGGAGGCCTGGCGTGCAGTGATTCATGGGGTCACGGAGAGTCGGACACGACTGAGCGACTGAACTGAACTGAAACATACACCTACTCTATGACCTAGCAATTGAGGCTTTCATAGGGGCTCAGACAGTAAAGAATCTGTCTGCAATGCAGGATACTCAGATTCGGTCCCTGGATCAGGAAGATACCCTGGAGAAGGAAATGGCTACCCACTCCAGTATTCTTGCCTAGAGAATTCCACAGACAGTGGGAGCCTGGAAGGCTACAGTCTATTACTCAAAAGAACTGAAAACATATGCTCACAGGAAGACTTACACAAGACTAGTCACAGGACAGATCTTCCCAGGATCCCATCTAGTAGCCACATTGTATCTAGTTATGTCTCCTGAGTCTCCTCTGGTCTAATAGTAGTTTCTTAGTCTTTCCTTATGTTTCATGATCTTCAGTTCAGGTCAGTCGCTCAGTTGTGTCCAATTCTTTGTGACCCCATGGACTGCAGTACATCAGGCATCCCTGTCCACCACCGACTCCCAGACTTTGCTCAAACTCATGTCCACTGAGTCAGTGATGCCATCCAACCATCTCATCCTCTGTCATACCCTTCTCTTCCTGCCTTCAGTCTTTGCCAGCATCAGAGTCTTTTCCAATGAGTCAGTTCTTTGAATCAGGTGGCCAAAGTACTGGAGCTTCAGCATCAGTCCTTCCAATGAATATTCAGGACTGATTTCCTTTAGGATTGACTGGTTTGATCTCATTGCAGTCCAAGGGACTCTCAAGAATCTTCTCTAACACCACAGTTCAAAAGTATCAATTCTTCGGCACTCAGCCTTCTTTATGGTCCAGCTCTCCCATCTGTACATGACTACTGGAAAAACCATACCTTTGACTAGACGGACCTTTGCTGGTAATGTCTCTGCTTTTTAATATGCTGTTTAGGTTGGTCATAGCTTTTCTTCCAAGGAGCAAGTGTCTTTTAATTTCATGGCTATAGTCACCATCTGCAGTGATTTTAGAGCCCAAGAAAATAAAGTCTGTCGCTGCTTCCATTGTTTCCCCATCTAATTGCCTGAAGTGATGGGACCAGATGTCATGATCTTCATTTTTTGAATGTTGAATTTTAAGCCAGTTTTTTCACTTTCCTCTTTCACTTTCATCAACAGGCTCTTTAGTTCCTCTTTGCTTTCTGCCGTAAGGGTGGTGTCATCGGCATATCTTAAGTTGTTGATATTTCTCCCGGCAATCTTGTGCTTCATCCAGCCCGGCATTTCACATGATGTACTCTGCATAAAAGTTAAATAAGCAGGGTAACAATATACAGCCTTACATACTCCTTTACCTATTTGGAACCAGTCCATTGTTTCACATCCGGTTCTAACTGTTGCTTCTTGACCTGCATACAGATTTCTCAGGAGGCAGGTCAGATGATCTGGTATTCCCATCTCTTTCAGAATTTTCCACAGTTTGTTGTGATCCACACAGTCAAAGGCTTTGGCATGGTCAATAAAGCAGAAGTAGATGTTCTTCTGGAACTCTTTTGCTTTTTCTATGATCCAATGGATGTTGGGAATTTGATCTCTGGTTCCTCTGCCTTTTCTAAATCCAGCTTGAACATCTGGATGTTCTCAGCTCATGTACCGCTGAAGCTGCAGTACTTGGAGAATTTTTAGCATTACTTCGCTAGCGTGTGAGATGAGTGCAATTGTGCAATAGTCTGAACATTCGTTGGCATTGCCTTTCTTTGTGACTGGAATGAAAACGGACCTTTTCCAGTCCTGTGGCCACTGCTGAGTTTTCCACATTTGCTGGCATATTGAGTGCAGCACTTTCACAGCATCATCTTTTAGGACTTGAAATAGCTCAGCTGGAATTCCATCACCTCTACTAGCTTTGTTTGTAGTAATGCTTTCAAAGGTCTACTTGACTTCGGACTCCAGGATGCCTGGTTCTAGCTGAGTGATCACACCATCATAGTTATCTGGGTCATTGAGATCTTTTTTGTACAGTTCTGTGTATTCTTGCCACCTCTTCTTAATATTTTCTGCTTTTGTTAGGTTCATACTGTTTCTGTCCTTTATTGTGCCCATCTTTGCATGAAATGTTCCCTTGGTATCTCTAATATCTTGAAGAGATCTCTTGTCTTTCCCAGTCTATTGTTTTTCTCTATTTCTTTGCATTGATCACTGAGGAAGGCTTTCTTTGCTATTCTTTGGAACTCTGCATTCAGATGGGTATATCTTTCCTTTAAAACTTTTAAAATTTCTTTTTATCTTTTGCCATTCTAAGAAGCAAAAAAAGATTCCTTCCTGTTGTTCAGACGTGTATTTTTTCTAATTATGGCGAAGACTGAATATCTGGTTGTGTCTGAAAGCCATTTCTTCTGTGAAATGATCATCCATGTCCTTTGTCCCTCTTCCAAATAGGCTTATGGTCTTTTACTTGTGTGTTTGTAAAGGCTCTTTATTATATTCTGAGATGTCAATCTTTTCCTAATTTACTATTTTCTTTTACTTTATAGTATTTTTTCCATGTAGACATTTTGATTTTTATATATTCATTATTTCATGTCAATCTTTGCTAGAAATGACCCAAACTGATATGAATTTAATATGCAACAAAGTAAAGTAAGGAAAGAAATCTCAACTTAATTAGGGCTGTTGGGTTTGTATAACATCTCCAGCCTTACTAGAAAGAAAGGAGAGAAGAAAAATATACATGCCTAGAAGAATAGACTCTAAAATAGTCAACTTTGGGTAGCCAACTTTGGGTGTTTTTACTTTTTTCTTTGTGTTTTTATGTATTTCCCAATTTTTCTACAATGTAATATTTTGGTAAAGATAAAAATTTTCATTAAAATAATAATGCTTTTGATAAAACTGGATATCAATAGAGCAAAAAATTCTCATCTCATATCATAGTATGTATAATATATTCTCCCAAAATGAAAGAGTAAATTTAAAATATTTTTAACTAGAAGGTTTTTAAGTATTTAAATTTTAAATACTGCATAGAAGAAAAAAAAGAATAAAATGAAAGTAACATAGTAGGGGAAGGCTAACAATTAATGCTATGAGTACAAGTTTTATCCCTAAAGCTTTTAGGGGACTGATAAAAATCTATCAGGATAACAGCCTGTCTCCAATACCCAGTCATCAATATCCAATAGCAGATAAGAACAGGCACACAATGTTCACATGATAAACACTGCAGAAACATCCTGAAACAATAAGAGTTTACAAACATGCACATTAAAACAATTAATGAAGTACCACCACACATCTATTAAGTGGAAAAATCACATGCTAGCTTTGGTTTGATAAAAGGGTTTAGGTTTGTTTACATATTGCTGGTAGCTTATTAGTACAGTCTTCCAGAAAGGAATTCTGTCAAGAAAAGTTGTTACAGGATAGCTTCTGACCCAGCATTCCCAAAACTGTCTCACAAAGAAATAATTCAAAAGAAAAATGTTTTTTACAAAGATATTTATCGTTGCAGCTGTATAGTAAGAGTTAAAATCTAGAAATAGCCCAAATGTCTACCTGTGGGAGAAAACGGTATACTAATGCAATAGAATAAATATGGCTATGAGAAATGACAAATGTGAACAATGCAAAACATTTTGGATATTACTATAACAGTAGTGGTAATTTTAAAACAAAGTCTAATTTATAAAGATACTACATAAAACTATGTATCCATAAATAGATCAGAAGAGGTAAACAGATGGAGTTTTAGGAAGTAAGTATTTCTTATAAGGATAGTATTTCATGCAATTGTGATGTTTGAAAATGACAAATAAAACAAAATAACAGATAAGTTACAAATCACTATGAAAATGGTTATTTTTTATATAGAGTAGCAGTTTATATTTACAAATGGTGACATCACTAAAGCTAATCTAATAATCATTTATTTTTCTTCTAATTTAATTACATCTCTTAGAAATTATTCTTTTAAAGTCAGGCTGAATGATTAGGATTTGGGTACACATATGTTAAAGCTAAAATATATTACTAAATTCTTCCACTGGGTGAACACAGTCCTCAGTTTCACATTTCTAGACAGCAATCTACACTACTGCTAGATGGTTAGAAAACTGAGGTTAGCTATGAACAATCTCCTCTTTCATATGTGGGAGAGACTTGGAAATAAAATTTAACAGCAAGTCTAATCTTTTTCATTAAGACTTCAATTGTTTTGGTTCATCCTGTTAACTGTCTTTTATGGTCCTCAGTTTTAACTCTAAGTTAGCAGGTAAAGGTGAAACCAAAAATTGAATATTCTGGATCACAGCAAGAAGGAAATAAGGGGGAAAGAATCAATATACTTCCTGAATTAGGATAAGGACAATACTTCTGTCATCTCCCTGGTCACTTAAATGCCATTTGGTGACACTTTACTAAAGGTCAAACAAAACACTGCCCTGAGGGCCTGATCACAGCAGCAAGAAACTTTCAAAGTTGAACTTTAGAAGCTGCTACCAAGCGGCAGGTGCAAGCATCCTCTCCCACAAACAACAACATAATCAAAGTACTTGGCTCTGGCCCTTCAAAACAAATTTCAACTGTAAAAAAATGTTCCACTTGGCTTTCACTTGAGAAATAGTACCACTTTGCTAAAAGCAGCTTAACGCAGCTTTTTTTTTTTTAATCCCTTTTGTTTGTTCAATTCTTCCTGATGGTTAATTTCCCTTGTTGGTGGCCAAATCATATGTATAGTCTTATTGGCTTTAGCACTTGAAAAATCAGGAGGAATAAAAAAAAAAATTTCTGTCTCTGAAAACAGGTAGCCCTCCCTCCCTGTGGGGACCTATCACAGCCCAGTTAAAGGGAGTTGGTAGAACAAGGCATCCAAAGAGGTTGAAAAGACAGGAGCAGGTGCCCCTGGGAATTCAGCAGGGACTCTTGCTTCCCATCCCAGAAACACTCTCCGGTTGGCTGTTCCTTCGACAGTTAGTGGTGTCAAGTGGGGGTGCTCCCCCCAAAATGATTAGTGCCCTGTAAATAAACTTCTGGCGCAGCTGTTAATGCATGGAGAAATCTCTAACCTGGCCCGTGGGCCTGGTGGAACTTCCATTTTCCCAGCCCTCTTTTTTCTTGCCTCAGGCTCATTTTTCCACTTGGCCCCCCTCCCTCTCAGCTTTCCGGCACTTAGTCACCATTATAGTTTGACTGCATTCCTGGGTGCATGACCTATTTTAAACAAAAACAACACAACAGGCACCCACAGTAAGGTATCAGGCCCCTTAGAATCTTGGCAACAGTGAGTCCAGAGGGACAGAAATTAATCTAAGCAGTTATCTAGAGTTCCCTTTCATTTCACCTCTCCTCATTCACACTCCAAACCAAAAGCAAATAAATAAACCAAATTTGAAGAAAAATGGCTAAGGGATGAAGCGGGGAGGTGTGAGTATACTAGAGAAGTCATATCCACACAGTCTCTGAGATCAGAAACCTTCTGGATCACAAATCAATTTCCCTCTCTGGCTCATCTTGAAGTTTGATTCCTCTTGATACCGCGCATGCTGCCTACCTGCTGACTGACGTGATTTCCATAACATCTTGCTGCCTTGGGAATTCAGGAGAGGAGGGTATCTGTCCACAAGCACAGAACAAGGCCATCTCAAGGGGCACTGGGCTAAGGAGCAGAGACAGCATATGCAAAATGATGCCTTGGGCTTGGAGTTTTAATTCAACATTTTCTCAATTTCTTTGATCTTTCTGCTCACTGGTAAGCAGATTTCCCCCATACAGCCTGTGCCTACCAGTTCTGCTACCAAGACTAAGAATTTTGCTTTAATGTATACACAAGTATTTAAACAGTCCAAGACAAGATTTCTAACTCTTCATTTATACATATGTTAGACTAAATCCTCCAATGGCCTCAGGATCAGAGGTCTATAATTAAGGTTCAAATTAAATCAATGAAAAACCATATACTATGTTAAACTCTTATCCTTCAGGCCAGGAATAGGAACAGCCTCAACACCCAAGGTGAAGTGAGATTACAGAGAAGATGCCCAGCATGACGACAGGACAGAGAGCACAAGGAGAGCACAGAGCAGACCCACACATCCCTTGAAAGGCCTCCGAACGTCAGCTCCCCATACTTGTTCAACCTCACCTCCCAGGGCTTCACACTCTGCAAATGAACTCCCACCAAGCCATATCTCTTTTACATTCCTATCCCCATATCTTCTCCTATATTCCCAGACCAGCCTACCTTTGTCCCCAACAAATGCTTACTTCCCACTTTGGGACCTAGTCAAATCCATCCATTCTTCAAAATCCAGCTTTAAGCCTCTACTTCCCTGACTCCTCCAACATTCTTCTCTCTCTCATGTGAACCCTTAGACTGAACCTACCGTAAACTCTGGCATTATTACCTTTGCATAGCTGTATGCCTCGGTTGTCCAATACAGTCATAATTTCCACAAAATTGAGTCTTAAAACTCTCAGTACTTCTAAAAGTGGATCTCGACCAGTATGCTTCAGAGCAGTGATATACCAGGAACCTTAAATAAGTCTGCTATTAATTTTTTAATGATTTATAGACCTTATTTTCACTAAACCAAAGATCCACATTTTTATGAAAATATCTGTCAGACAAATTGCTGAGCCACAATACGGCTTATGACAAAATTTGCTACAAAAAAAAGCAAAGACTGCATGTTCAGAGCAACATACATGAACTTAACCTCTAAAGATATGAGAGTACAAGGTCAGGGCAGTAAACAGTTCTACTCAGACATTAACATACCAAAGCAAGTAAATGGACAGGTTTTTCAACTTTCTAAAGCCAGGTTTTTTAAAAGAAGACATTCATCTTTTAATCCTTTAATGTACTATCAAAAGTTCTATCACATAAAAATATGTCTTAGACACAAAAGCTAAGAACCTTGGTCCTAGTATAATAGGTATTTTGATAGATACTGCCTAGGAACTGCTTAAGCAAGTTCTCAAAAGTACAGTTCTCCCTTTGGGAAGTCACACTTTCAACAAGACTTACAGATTTTCAAGAACCTAGACGCACTACCTTCAAGCTCCAAAGGCCTTTCCTAAAAATGTACAAAATACCACATCTTCAGAAATTCAACCAAGGCCACCAAATTCTTATGCTAGAGAGGCTCAAGGAAAGGAATCTGAGCAGATGAAGTATCTTAATGTGGCACTCACATGTCAAAGTTATCCAAAGCAATGGGCATAACCCTGATTCTTTATGTGGGTTTAGGATTTAAGACCGTGTTCACATTCATTTTCTCCTGCTATTGGTCAAGTTCTAAATTTGCAGGGCACTTGATCAGTGTTTGTATTATGCAAGACGTTAGGAGATATTAAGTGGGAGAAAAAAGAATTTGAAGTCCAACACACTTTGGACAATGCTGAAACAAAAGTAAACAGGTCTCTCTTGTAAGGACTTCCTTTAACTTACCAATGGGCATTGTGAGCTCTCAAAAGAGGGGATATGGAGCACAGCATTTCCCATACTCATTTAATCACAGAATCAGTTTTTCAAGAATCCCACAATACAGCTTTCAGAAAGGCTGATCTAGCACTTACTAACAATAAACAACAGCAAGAAAGATGCCACTATTTTTTGTGAACAGGCCATTTTCTGAGTCATGAATCAGGTACTACCAGACTCAGAAGTGAATTTGGTTCTCATATCGTCAGTGACTTTTCCCTGGGCTCCTCATCTGAAATGTGAGGAATAATTATACTGTTCTGCTTCCCAGGGTTTTTTTTTTGTTTTGTTTTGTTTTAATCTTGTGATTGTGTTCCATATTAATCACCAAAACAGGTTCTCAGCCCAAGTGGGCAGGCTTCAAAATTGCTGGTGCCCTTGCAGCCTGGATGAAGAGATGGAGAGAACATGAACCAGATGCCACCCAGAAAGTTTTTACATCACCAGTTTCCAGGCCATTATGATAAAGTCAAACTGCAGACAAGATAAGGGATGAAGAGAGGCTCTCCTTTAGTAACTCACTTCTGGAGGGAGGCCCCTTAGTCACACACACCACCTGTATCTGAATCTTGACTCACCTTTTCAACATGGACTTTCTAAACGAAATTCAAAGAAACACAGGTGGTCAGGGAAGATTCCCTGATCTACAGGGAAGAAAGAAAAAGCAACACCAGCAGAAGACTATTTCCCTTTCTCTACAGAGAAAGAACCCATTACAGAGCTAGTGAGCAGGGGAAATAGCTTTCCTTTCAGTGCAACAGCTTTCCAGGAAAAGTATCTCAACATATTTACTATAAAACAATTTAATTTCCCTGTCCCATCACCTGCCACCCCATCCCCATCCCCGCAAAAAGCCCACAGATTGTGGATTTCCTCTCATTCTTGGCAGAGTTACCAGAAGAAATATAATACCCCCTTCGGACTGTTCCCAACAGCTGCTGGAACAAGAGGGGAAGCTGGGGGTAACCTTCCAAAGCTGCCTCTAAAAATGACCATTCCCCCTGCCAAACCATGCAGTCAGTGAACACAAGACAGCCCTTTTTCTACTTTCTTAAAGAGGAGATCCCAAAAGCAAGTGTTCTCTGGCCCAAAATACTGGCCTCCAGCCCAACTGTCCTCCTCAACTTGACTCTAAGCTGGCACTTCTAATACCTAATTCTTCCTTAACATGCACTTCTTAAAATAATCATCTACTTCTTCACTAGCATTTTGGCTAGTTTAACGTGCCAATATAACCAAGTTAGGGTTCTTATCAAACTCCCACTCAGAGTAATATATCCTTGTCTCTGTCCACCTCCAAAATACTACATTCCTCAGGTGTGTACACAGCGTGCGTGTGCACACACACACACATCTCCTTTCAGGTCAAGAACCTTCCCACAAAAAAGTCAAGGAACAAAGCAATGGTAAAGTTGCACTGTATCCCAGCCCTTTTCCCCTTCCCTAATATCATCTACACTAAATACACCTCAGTTCTGTCTAGAAAAGCCCCACTGCCAGGCAGCAGAGAAACTTCCAGTTAACCTTCAGCCTCTCAGCTGAGACCACCAACAAAGAAGTTCATGAATGTCAACTGGGGGCACAGGCAATATCTCTCTTTGCTGAGGAGAAACTGGACAGAGCCTCCAGCATCACTCCCCAAAGGTGACAGCCGGGGTTGAGTGAAGACCGTGAAAACTGTACAAGAGCTGGGGGAGAAAATATAATGGAAGGAATGATTTGGAATCAGGGGCAGGAGAAGGTGGAGGCATGAACTGGCTGACCCCAAATGTCTTTTCCATCTCTAACTCCTATGATTCTTTGACCTCCAATTTTGTGCTGCGAACAAGGAATGGAAAGTCAACAGACGTGGTGATGTTTTGAAAGAGCCTGGCAGTCTGCTCTTGTCATTTAGTGGCCTTTGCATGTATTTTTTAAGGTGTCTCCATGCCCTGTCTTCATTTCACAGTTGTCACCTTTCTCAGCAATTTGAGCTCATGTCAAATACCAAAAAAGGAGAAGAAGAAAGAATGTACTGGCAATTAATTGTGGGCTAAAGAGGGGCAGACACAGGGGCCCATTGGGTGGCCCAGACTTTCAGGGAGGGCAGAGTGGACAATTTGGATACAATGAAAAACTGGCTTCAAGTTGAGACAAGGGAGTCAAACCTCTAACAAGAGATAAATTCTTTCTCCAGACAGTCTCATACTCAGTTTTAGATACAGGTGAAACCTTTACATGATTCAAAATTCATAAACACATTCTTAATTAGAACAAACATCTTGCTTCTACTGATTACACCTTAAATTATAATACTTGTTCAAATCTGAGCAAGACTGCTAAATAAAAAGGACTTTTCTCAAGAATAAACCAAATCTTTGGATTCTCAACTTCATCTGATGGCTGACACACCTGAGATAAATTCTGGAGTTTATCAAAAATCTGCTTCTGTAGATCAGAGTGTGGGGGCATGTCAATTTTCACTGGAAACTCAAAACTCAACTTTCTCCTTGTTTTTCCAGTCAATCTCATCTTAAATATTCAAAAGTTATTGGAGCCTGGCCTCAAGAAGAGTCTACCTGAAATTCTCCCTGTTCCATGGTTCTGAGTTAGGACCAGAAACTAATTCAATGCCAGGGTTATTCCAGAGTTAAAGTTAAGCTGCCACACAAAGATAATCCTTTTCTATGTCAAACACTTAAAAATACTTTTTTTTTAATATGTATGCTTCATCAGTAACCTCACTGCCGGTTTGATTTCAAGCAGCTCAAGCACAATCTTTATCAAAGATGAAGGGGCTAGACATAGAAAACTGAAAGTAAGAAATAGAATATTGAAATACTTTCAGAGATTTCATTCCAACATGAACTGTTTATCTTGTAGATTATGAGGACTTTGGGTTTCTCCATGATTCTGCCTTGAAAGTTAGGAGAGTCATTCCCTACTGTTCGAGTTTTACAAGACTGGAAAGGAGATAAGCAGCTTCCATGTTCTCACAGTCTTGAAGGAAAGTCCTCCAGTTTGCATTTGGAGGGACTGACTGCACTAGACCATTTCCTGCTTCCACAGGTGTACTGTTTTATTTATTTCAAATATGTAAACTGAATTCACTTTTATTAACTCACAAAACCATTCAAAACAAAGCCTTTCCAAAAAAGCTGAAAATAAATACATCCATATATGAAACCTTTCAATGAACTGGAGAACAAGTAAATGATTGCTTTCTAGGTACTGCAGAAAGGTGAAGGAGAGAGCCGAAGTTACTTTAAGTTGCTAATTGTTTTCTGAAAATCACTGTTTAGGCCTTAAAAGTAACCAGTGAGCAATGTCTTTTCTGTTCAGGGTTAGGAAACTTTATGCTTTCTGGGTCAGAAAAATGCTCTTAGGTGCAATCATTTTAAAACAAACAAACACACTCTGCTTATCTGTGTCCATCTCACCACTTTGGACGTTAATCATCACTGAAATAGATACCCCAGTCCCTCGGCCTCAAAGAGCTCCAAGCCTACAAGACCCTGGCTAAGGAATGAATGTACATGCCAGGGCAAACACCTCAGAGCCTGACTTCCTAAACAACTATTGTTAATTCTAGGCAAATCTATGACAGGCAAATGCAAGAAAGAACCCAGGTAATGCTCAAAGGATATTTGAAATAAAACTCAAGTTTGAAAATATACAGGACTTACTTTAGGAGGGAGACGATCAAGAGAGGTAAAAGTATTTAAGACTGCAAAAGTATTTTTAAAATAGATTTACATACATGGGTATACTTTTTTCTTTCCATTCCTTGCTTTTTTTAATTTACAGTGTCAGAATTTACAATTAGCACCTTTGCTCTTCCACCTGTCATACTTTCTAACTTCTTGCATTTAGCCTATATTATATACTGACAGAGTTAAATTTCATTGTTTTGTTCATAAGGACTGAACTAGCTTAGTTTTGCCTCTACTCTTTAGGGAAAACTTAAAAGATTGCTATATGAAACATTTCCTTGATTTTTATATTAAAGATATTTCTATTCCCCCAGGATTCATAAAACTTTCAAATAAAACTGATTTTAAACCAGATGACGGACTCAAACTGTCTTTGTGTCCACTTAAAACAAAAACAAAAACTCAGAAAACCCACCAGTGTTCACTGGTAGGGCAAGAGGCCTAACGGGAAGCAAATTATTTGTTTGTGGTTTCAAAGTGGCCAAAATGCCTTCAAGCACAAGTATAAGACCATTAACAAATCACAAGGAACCAAAGCAGTTCATCTTACTCAACAAAGCTATGATCAGTTAGGAAGAGCCAAACTGAATGGGACTTGCCCTGGGCCGGAAGGTCAGTAAACCTTAGCAGTTTGTGTTTCTGAGAATTCAGGAGGCTCTTCGGCAGGGAGAGCAGACCCTAAAGCCCACAGCTTCTGCTGTCATGTTTCTAAAAACATTCAGGACAGGTAAGAGAAATTCAGCCATGTATGTGTTTTCCCCCACCTTCTGTCTTTAGGCAGCCTCTCTATGTCAAACCATCTCCACTTTTGCTATATACAGACTGACTAGAGGAGAAGCCACACAACTTGAAAGTTCCATTTTACAACAATTTATTGAGTGCCTACTATGTGCTGAACACTGTGCTATCACACATCACAATGGTTAACCCTGTTTTACTGGCTATGTTACTCTCATTCTTTATAGATGATAAAACTCTGGGGCAGCGAAGTTGTGTGGCTTCTGATAAAATGAAGTTTTGTGCTTAAAAAAACTTGTCCTACTGTCCAGTGTGCAGTTAATTAGCCCAAAATATGAACTACAGCCCTGCCACAATCCAAACAGCCATACTTTCATTGAACTTTGGGCCCAGGCTCCCTAATGCCCTAAGGTGACTGGGGTACATGCCATCTCCCTCCAGGGATGATAACCACCCTTCTTGGTGGGTTATCATGTCTCTGCAGCTGTCCAAAAACAGACCACACTGGTAAACATTCTCTCCACCTGCTGTAACACGTATAACTTTCCCCCTCAACTCAGAAAACATGAGCATGACCCTGCTCTTTATCAAGTGTTATGGTAAAACAACTTCCTAGAAGGCTGGCGATACCACATTCTAGGACAAAGGCAAGAAATCAGAACATGTGGCTAAAAAATAACAAAGTCAAATCACCTGGCAGTCTCAACGTACTTTATACTGTAAACTTATTTTCATTTTGTTATTATCACTTAAAGAATGCACACTCATTCACATTATTTCCCAGAGCATTTGAAAAGGAAAGAAAAATAAACATAAATTCTTTCATTTGTTCATTCAGTCTCTATAAGGAGAGCAGTCTATGGCCATACCACCTTGAAAGTACCCGATCTCATCTATAAGGAGAGCAAGAAAGCCAAATTTTGCCATGGCTGGATTGGATTTAGGCATTTCAGACAACTGCTCTTCTAGGTCAACTAATAGGTTCTCTGAAAGAGTTTTTCGTTATAAGAAATGAAGATGGGCTTCCCTGGTGGTCCAGTGGTTAAGAATCCACCTTGCAATGCAAGGGACACCGGTTCAGTCCCTAGTCTGGGAAGATCCCAAAGTTGGCAGGGAAACGAGGCCCGTGTGCCACAACTACTGAGCCTCTGTTCCAGAGGCCACGTGCAACAATTACAAAAGCACGACTGAAGCGACTTAGCAGCAGCAGCAGCAGCAGCGGCCCTAGAGCCTGTGCCCTGCAACAAGAGAAGGCCATGCAGCAACAAAGACCCAGCACAGCCAAAATAAACAAATATATGTATATTTTTTTAAATTCTTTCAACAAAATGAAGGTAACAAGACTTATATGCCCCCCAAATCCCCAAAAATCATTATTATCAACAACAAAATCATACTAGAAACAATAAAAGTTAAAACAATAAGGTTCAAAATTTCCAAAAGACTGTAGCAATCCTGGACATCATTAATAATACCCAGCTGAAAAACATACTGAAAAAGAGATTGCAGTCACACCAAAAAAAAAGAATAGCATATTTAGGAATAATAACAGATATGTAGTTACTTTACAGTGAAATCCACAGAAACTTTTGAAAAGGCACAAAATTTTTTTTTTGCTAGGGGGCTGAATGAGAATGGAGATGTCACACTCTCACACACACACAAATCACAAATCCAACAAGGAAAATTTAACCCTAACAGATATTACACTCTATCAAAAAGCAACAATACTTAAAATAGAATGGAAATGGAAAAATACATCAGTGGAACAAAACAGAGTTCAGATATAGACCCAATATATATACATACATATATGAATGTATATGTGACTATATATACACAGATATATAAAGTTAATATCTGTCGAAGTACGCTTTCTAAAACAAATTATTTTGTCTTTCTAAAGAGAAAGACATGAAATACTTAACAAAAAGTTTAGTGGTAACTAGGTAACTGTTTAGAAAAAAAGAAGGTTGAATTCAGGGCCCTTACACCAAAAGAAAAGTGATATTGATGAAAGTGTTGACAATTTTAAAAAATCAAATTATAGGAAAACCAGCAGAATGTCAAAGAGAAGATTTATTATGTCTGTGAAGGAATCATAAATTTCTCAGTTTTGGAAGGGGAAGGAAAGATTAAAAAAAAATCACACAAAAACGGACATATTCTGATATATTTAAATCTAAAACTTCTATAGGCTAAAAACAGTAAAATAGAACAAACTGGGGAAAATATTTGCATCAAATGACAGATTAGAGCCTAATATCTATGACCCACAAGGATTGGAATCTATTAGCAGTGTCAATACCCCAATAATACATGGGCTAAGACTAGGAAAAGACAATCTCATAGGTGAAACAAACACAGGGGAAATACTTATCCTGATAAAGGAAGGCAAAATAACAAAACTTTGAGATATCATTATATGTCCACTAAAATAGCAAAGATTTTTTAAATTATTATATGAAATCGCTGCTAGTGCCACTGTAACTTGGTACAATGCCTTTTTACAAACCATAACCTTTGACCCAATAATGCCAATCTTGAGACTTTATCCTAAGGAACCAATTCAAAAAGACATGTATTATACAGTATCTGACATATCTCAATAAAGCTGTTACCAAAAAATGCATTGATTTATTCATTTCCTTGTTATCTATGACAGAAAAAGCTGGATACAACATGAAAGTCTAATATTAGAGGAAAGTTTTTAATCTCATAGTACAGCCCACAAACATTATGTACCCATTCTGCCAGGATCATGAGGATAGCTACTAAGTGGGGGAAGAAGTGTGCAAATGAAAAGCAATTTTCAAAACTGAACAGCTGCCTAGAGGTGATGATATTATAACTATTTATGTTTTACACCAACTTTCCTTAATGCTGCTATACTGTATTAAAATTATCTTTTAAAATTTTTTTAATCCAAATTGGATGGAGTTGGATGCAATCATAAAGTTTTTACTCCAATTCAACACATTTTCTCCCCTTCCTATGTAACAGCTTACATGATTAAGTTCTGCATTCACAGGCTTCAGATCTTACCAAGAACAGGCCAAAGTACAATATCATGCCTTCGCGTACAGTCTGTATACCTCATCCAACTCCCTGCCATAAGCAGGTACCCTTTTTGTGTGTCATTCTGCCTCCAGCAAGTCATAAATTATCGCTGACACTTGGACCAAGGGCCTTTTTTTTGGAGCGTGAGCCCTTTTCTCCATATTTGATTTTATCAGAGCCCAGAAGCCTAACGATCCTTAGAATAGAGAGGATGAATGTCCATAAAAACGTCCTGATAGCACACAAATGGGACATGGGCCCTACACCTGGATGGGAGGAGACCTCTAAAGCCACAGACCAGCCGGACTCCTCTGGAGCTGAGGAACCCAGACGGTCAACGTCTGCAAAAAGACACATTTAACAGCTGAAGAGAGTGCTTAAGATGGCTAATTGTGAGGAGCTGCCCACAGAGAGGGTGCTGACTAAGGGAGATGTTCTTGGGAGGTTTCCTCAGATGAAGGCCTCCGAGAGGAATTGCGTGCTCGGGAAGGGGTCGGAGGAGGCCGGGTTTGGAGCTCGGAATTCAGGGTACGACACGGCCCCAGGCCGACCAGGCCGCGGCGCCCCGCCCTTTCCCGGGACGCGGGGCGGCCTGGGGCGGGGAGCGGGCGGGCGCTTACAGGTCGGTGCCGAGCCGCGTGAAGCCGGAGTTGAGCGAGGCCCGGGCTATCCGGCGCCAGAGCAGGTCGCAGCTGGTGAAGCGCCGCAGCCAGCGGCACACCTGAGCCAGGCGGCCGAGGGCCTGCATGTCCAGGTAGGAAAAGATGAGCAGCAGCAGCTCCTCCGGCAGGCGCAGGAGTGCGGGCCCCGCGGCTGGGCGGCAGGCTGGCTCCCGGGCCGCCGCCGCCGCTGCCTCCTCAGCCGCTGTCGCCATGGCCGCCCGTGTCCCCGAGAGGCGGCCCCAAGCCTGACCCCCTCGTCCCTGTGCTCTTGCCGGCCTGGCGTCCTCCCGCCTCCCAGTCCTGACCCTCCATTCTTCCTTCTTCCCCTCATCTCTGCCTTTGGCCTCCTTTCGCGCCCCTGCGCTCCCCTCATCTCCCCTGACGCGCCTTCTCGCCCCTTCCTCCACGCTTCCGCCTCTCTCTCCTGCCTTTCCTAGGCCTGCACTCGGTCCCGCCTCGGCCCCCAGCCCCGTTTCCTCCTTCGCCTGTGGCGGCTCCGGCTTTCCTTCCGCCTCGCTTCCTTTTCCGCCTTGCCCTGCTCCCGCTTTCCCCTTCCCCTTCCTCCGCTTTCCTCTCGCGGCTCTCCCTTCCTCCTGCAGTTTCCTCGTCTCCCCGCTCTCGCCCTCGCTGGGCCCACCGTTCCCGGGGGTCCCCGCGCCGCCCTGGCTACCCATGAGCGGTCGCGGGGCCGGCCGGACGCGGAGCCAAGCCCGAGCCGCCGCCACAGCCGCCGCCCCGGGAGGAGGCGACACCATGCCGGACCGGGTCACATGGGGCGGCGCGGGCCGAGGCCTGGGCCCGCCCCTCACACCCGAGGCCGTGGAGCGGCTTCGTAGTGCGGGCGGGGGCCGGAGAGCGGCCCCCTCCCATGCCCCGGGCCGCCCTGAGCGTGTGCTGGAAACACAGCGTGCGTTCATCTAGCAGGTGAGGCCCACCAAGCGCCAGGTTAAGACCGCCAGAGGAGCATCTGCCTTCAAGCAGCAGCTAGTTTAAGGCCCTGCCCTCAAGAAGCACCCACTTGGGTGGCCTTCCCCCTCTCCTACCCCTCTTCTACCTCGTCTGATGCCTGCTTTCCACAGGCCATATACCAGGGCCTCACGAACTGCACCCCTAGAAGTTGGCAGGTTCCTTAGGCCGGAATCTCACATGGGGTGTATACCTAAGTTCTAGCAATGAGCTGGTATTTTTGACACTTTGGAAGACTGCAGTCCTCTAGATCCTGCATCCACTCCCTGGTCATGGATAAGCAAGTGGTAAAGCTATTAGTCACCACCCAAGTGCAAGTGGATTCTCCAAGGTCATCCAGGAGCCCTCCCCACACCGTTCATTCCATTCACAAGGGTACCATTTTGAAGGGAGAGCTAAGAAAAGTCTACTAAAGTCCCATGCTGTCCCATACTGTCCCCTCTAGTCACACATGGCTTAGGGGCATTAGTCCAAATTGAGGTGTGCTGTAAGTGTGAAAACCCACCGGATTTTGAAGACTTAAGCAAGATAAAGAATGTGAACTATTGTATTAATAGTTTTATATTAAGTACATGTTGAAGTGATAAGATTTTTGATACACTGGCCTAAATATACTTTTGTAACTACTAGAAAGGTTAGAGTTATACATGTGATTCGAATTTGCGGCCCACATTTTTTCTGTTGAACAGCACTGGGGGAGGCAGTAAGATTTGCAGGTGGGGGAGGAAGATACCTATCCCTAAGTATCCTGTGCCCCAAACCTTAATAGTAAAAATTTTAGGGGTTTGTTTTTACATCTTAAGATCCATTTTCAGAAACAAGAATGAACGAAAAATCAACTTTGGAAATTATTCAACAGGTAGCATAAGGAGAAACCTAGGAGAGGGAAGGACATTGCATTATGTCACCACAGAAACATCACGTAACAAGGTCAGACCGGAATCTGGCTTTGCCCTAGAATTGCTTTTTGATCTTAGCAAAACAACAACAAAAAACCCCACCTATCTTGGCCTTTTAGTGTTCTCAGTCTGTAGTGGAGATAATGCCTCTGCCTTACTTTCGAGGGATAAATGAGATGATCCCTGTAAAATGCTTTGAACTCCTCTAAGAAAATTCTCAATAATAGTTACAGGTCAAATCCTGTTACAAAAAAATACCCTACAAAAGGTGTATGTGTGGGGGGAGGTACAACAAAGGCTTTGTGTAGAAAAAAGATTTCCAAACTCCAGCCAGTGGTTTACTTATTATAAGCAATATTTAACATGACATTTCAGTACAACTAAAGAATTTAGACCATCTCTTAGAAATCATTATAAAGATATTTACTTATTTCATACTGTTAGAAGGCTGTTGAGGTCGGAATGCTGAATATTGAGGTAATATCATCAACTCAACATATATTGATTTTGCTACAGTTGAATACTGTGAGCCACTATGCAAGGAAAACAGATGAATATAGCATATGGTTCCTACATTTTGTCTTCTGATTTGTGTTAAACGTGTTTGTAATTTCTTATTGTTTGACTATTTTTTTTTTTAACCATTTCTTTACACAGAGTAAAACTTAAGTAATTCATCCACACTGTACCTAGTTTTCAGTAGAGGACTTGAAGTCACAGAAAATTGTTTAATTAAATCAAGTATTAAAATCCACAATCACACAAATGCAACTTATTCTTTATCCCATGTTGCCCTCATTGTTGGAGAAATTAAACCATCACTTAAAAATATCAAATCACCATCTTTTGCACCCAAACTGGAAATCAGGTGAACTAAAATTTATGGTTTACTGATTTCCAAAATAAGCCAAAGTACTCACTATGCAGAAAGGCAAAGCCAAAATGGAAAATTGGCATATATTCTGTTATTTGGTGGTGATTTGGTGTATCCCTAAATTCCTAAGCTATTTAAAAAAAAAAACCTACAGTTTAGTTTCAACTCAGAGAAGCACCTAGAATTTTTCATCAACCCTCCCTTCCTCACAAAACAAAGCAAAAAAATCCAATGTGGGATTTAAACTAAACTTGAAAAAAACTACATCACAAAAAGCACTTTTAAAATTCTTTTTGGAGACAGGTTATTTAAAAAAATCAGCTGGATGGGAATTTCCTGGTTGTCCAGTGGTTAGGACTCCATGCTTTCACTGCCCAGGCCCTGGGTTCAATCCCTGGTTGAGGAACTAAGATTCTACAAACTGCATGGTGCAGCCAAAAAAAAGATAAAAAATCAGCTGGGACTGAAAAAAATGATTTGCAACAAAAGTAAATGCATATCTTCATGGAACACTGAATGGTGCTTTATTATCAAAGAAAATAAACACCTTAATAGCTAGAAGAAAAGAAAAAGAGTACACTGGACTTCAGAACATCTTTAAAAAAGTCATCAACTCCCTTGAAGTTCAAATCCAGGAAACATAGTGAAATAATATTGGGGAGGGTTGAAATTTACCATGTTTTTATAAGGCATTTTAAATTTAGAATTTGCATAATAAGTAAACTGTAAGCATTGGACTACTTTTAACTTAGAATGCCAAAAACATGAAATTCGTAATATTTTAAAACATAAGACTCAATATTAATTTTTCTACTTTTTAAATAGAAGATAGGTGATTTGCAATATCAGTTCTAGGTGTATAGCACAGAGACTCAATATTTTTATAGGTTATATTCCATTTTAAGTTATTATAGAATATTGCCTATATTTCCTATGCTGTAAAATGTATGAGACTCAATATGAATTTCACTGGGAATTTAGGGATACTAATATTAGTTTAGAGAGGATTTTTAAGTTCAGATGTAAAGTTCTTTGTGTATGTCCATGTAACTGACTTGCATAGTAGTAATTATTGTTATAGGTATTTTATATTTTAGGATTGTGAAAAGGCTAGAACTGTGTGTTCTGTACATTCTTGTAAACATAAATGACAATCTTAGACAGGAAACTACTCCCACATCCAATATGCCAGTGCCCGCATGCCTCTTAAACCCTCAGGGCCCAAGCCTTTAACTTTAAAAGTAAGCAGATTTAGCAGGGGAATTATTCTGAGATAATGAGAAAGAATGAGATTATTTTGTGAATGACAATTTATAATAATAATAATAGCATATATTTATTGAGCTCTGTGTAACAGGCACTATTATAAGATCTTGCCATGTATTGTCTCACTTATTCTTATCAATAACCACATAAGGAAGATACGATTAACCAATTTTTTTTTTTGCAGAAGATGAAACTGAAGCATATGGCCACACAGTTCCTAAATGACAGAACAGGTATCAAATCTAGACATTCTAACCCCAAAGCTCCTACTCTGAACTGTGCCTTCACCATGGTGGTGGTTTAGTCACTAAATTGTGTCTGACTCTTGCGACCCCATGGACCGTACCCCACCAGACTTCTCTGTCCATGGGATTTCCCAGGCAGGAATACTGTAGTAGATTGCCATTTCCTTCTCCAGGGGATCTTCCCAGCCCAGGAATCAAATACTGGTCTCCTGCATTGCAGGCGGATTCTTTACCAACTGAGCTACAGGGGAAGTCCTAAGCCTTCACCATATACAACAGAAAATGGAATAGGAATAAGGCATTGAATTCCGTCTTCTAGGATCCCTTTCAATTAATATAGCCACACCTAATAATATGGTTTTTCCCGTGGTCATGTATGGATGTGAGAGTTGGACTGTGAAGAAAGCTGATCGCCGAAGATATTGATGCTTTGAACTGTGGTGCTGGAGAAGACTCTTGAGAGTCCCTTGGACTGCAAGGAGATCCAACCAGTCCATTCTAAAGGAGATCAATCCTGGGTGTTCATTGGAAGGACTGATGCTAAAGCTGAAACTCCAATACTATGGCCACCTCATGTGACGAGTTGAGAGGAGGTGGGGACGACAGAGAACGAGATGGCTGGATGGCATCACCGACTTGATGGACATGAGTTTGAGTGAACTCATGTCCATGGAGTTGGATGGACAGGGAGGCCTGGCGTGCTATGATTCATGGGGTCACAAAGAGTCAGACACAACTGAGCAACTGAATTGAACTGAATAATATACTTTTCCGCTGACCATCAGGCAGGTCTGGTATCTAAATAAAAGCTGCTTCTCAACCAGAGATCAAATTGCCAGCATCCGGTGGATTATGGAGAAAGCCAGAGTTCCAGAAAAACATCTATGTCTGCTTCATTGACTATGCCAAAGCCTTTGACTGTGTGGATCACAATAAACTGTGGAACATTCTGAAAGAGATGGGAATCCCAGACCACCTGACCTGCCTCTTGAGGAACCTGTATGCAGGTCAGGAAGCAACAGTTAGAACTGGACATGGAACAACAGACTGGTTCCAAATAGGAAAAGGAGTATGTCAAGGTTGTATACTGTCACCCTGTTTATTTAACTTATATGCAGAGTACATCATGAGGGACGCTGGGCTGGAAGAAGCACAAGCTGGAATCAAGATTGCCAGGAGAAATATCAATAACCTCAGATATGCAGATGACACCACCCTTATGGCAGAAAGTGAAGAGGAACTAAAAAGCCTCTTGAGGAAAGTGAAAGAGGAGAGTGAAAAGGTTGGCTTGAAGCTCAACATTCAGAAAACAAAGATCATGGCATCTGGTCCCATCACTTCATGGGAAATAGATGGGAAAACAGTGGAAAGAGTGTCAGACTTTATTTTGGGGGGCTCCAAAATCACTGCGGATGCTGACTGCAGCCAGGAAATTCAAAGACGCTTACTCCTTGGAAGGATAGTTATGACCAACCTAGATAGAATATTAAAAAGCAGAGACATTACTTTGCCGACAAAGGTCCGTCTAGTCAAGGCTATGGTTTTTCCCGTGGTCATGTATGGATGTGAGAGTTGGACTGTGAAGAAAGCTGATCTTCGAAGAATTGATGCTTTTGAACTGTGGTGCTGGAGAAGACTCTTGACAGTCCCTTGGACTGCAAGGAGATCCAACCAGTCTATTCTAAAGGAGATCGATCCTGGGTGTTCATTGGAAGGACTGATGCTAAAGCTGAAACTCCAATACTTTGGCCACCTCATGCGACGAGTTGACTCACTGGAAAAGACTGTGATGCTGGGAAGGATTGGGGGCGGGAGGAGACGGGGACGACAGAGAATGAGATGGCTGGATGGCGTCACCGACTCAATGGACATGAGTTTGAGTGAACTCTGGGAGTTGGTGATGGACAGGGAGGCCTGGCGTGCTGTGATTCATGGGGTCGCAAAGAGTCAGACACGACTGAGCGACTGAACTAAACTGAACTGAAACAATTAAAGTACATCCTGTCCTTGTCTCAACTATTAATACTTTGTAAGGGTTAACATGTAGAATCTACAGCCTCTTATGCTTTTCATAATGTTTTTGCAAAACTTTAAAAGGATATGTAGGAACTACTGTCTTGCAAAAGAACATATAACTAAAGCTTAGTAATTTCATCATTTTACCTCAGCTTCAATTTCTTTTGTTAAATAACAGTGTGTGTGTAGTATGTATTATATGAGCCTTTTTTGGAAATTTGTCCCTATTTCAGTTCAGTTCAGTCGCTCAGTCGTGTCCGACTCTTTGCGACCCCATGAATCACAGCACGCCAGGCCTCCCTGTCCATCACCAACTCCCGGAGTTCACTCAAACTCATGTCCATCGAGTCGGTGACGCCATCCAGCCATCTCATTCTCTATCGTCCCCGTCTCCTCCCGCCACCAATCCCTCCTAGCATCAGACTCTTTTCCAGTGAGTCAACTCGTCGCATGAGGTGGCCGTAGTATTGGAGTTTCAGCTTTAGCATCCGTCCTTCCAATGAACACCCAGGATCGATCTCCTTTAGAATGGACTGGTTGCCTCTCCTCGCAGTCCAAGGAACTCTCAAGAGTCTTCTCCAGCACCACAGTTCAAAAGCATCAATTCTTCGGCGATCAGCTTTCTTCACAGTCCAACTCTCACATCCATACATGACCACGGGAAAAACCATAGCCTTGACTAGACGGACCTTGGTTGGCAAAGTAATGTCTCTGCTTTTTAATATGCTATCTAGGTTGGTCATAACTTTCCTTCCAAGGAGTAAGCGTCTTTTAATTTCATGGCTGCAGTCAGCATCTGCAGTGATTTTGGAGCCCAAAAAAATAAAGTCTGACACTGTTTCCCCATCTATTTCCCATGAAGTGATGGGACCAGATGCCATGATCTTCGTTTTCTGAATGTTGAGCTTCAAGTCAAACTTTTCACTCTCCTCTTTCACCCTCATCAAGAGGCCTTTGAGTTCCTCTTCACTTTCTGCCATAAGGGTGGTGTCTTCTGCATATCTGAGATTATTGATATTTCTCCTGGCAATCTTGATTCCAGCTTGTGCTTCTTCCAGCCCAGCGTTCCTCATGATGTACTCTGCATATAAGTTAAATAAACAGGGTGACAGTATACAACCTTGACATACTCCTTTTCCTATTTGGAACCAGTCTGTTGTTCCATGTCCAGTTCTAACTGTTGCTTCCTGACCTGCATACAGGTTCCTCAAGAGGCAGGTCAGGTGGTCTGGGATTCCCATCTCTTTCAGAATGTTCCACAGTTTATTGTGATCCACACAGTCAAAGGCTTTGGCATAGTCAATGAAGCAGAAATAGATGTTTTTCTGGAACTCTCTTGCTTTCTCCATGATCCAGTGGATGTTGGCAATTTGATCTCTGGTTCCTCTGCCTTTTCTAAAACCTGCTTGAACATCTGGAAGTTCACGGATCACATATTGCTGAAGCCTGGCTTGGAGAATTTTGAGCATGACTTTACTAGCGTGTGAGATGAGTGCAATTGTGTGGTAGTTTGAGCATTCTTTGGCATTCCCTTTCTTTGGGATTGGAATGAAGACTGACCTTTTCCAGTCCTGTGGCCACTGCTGAGTTTTCCAAATTTGCTGGCATATTGAGTGCAGTACTTTCACAGCATCATCTTTCAGGATTTGAAATAGCTCAATTGGAATTCCATCACCTCCACTAGCTTTGTTCATAGTGATGTTCTCTAAGGCCCACTTGACTTCACATTCCAAGATGTCTGATTCCAGGTGAGTGATCACGCCATCGTGATTATATTCATCTTGAAGATCTTTTTTGTACAGTTCTGTGTATTCTTGTCACCTTTTCTTAATATCTTCTGTTTCTGTTAGGTCCATACCATTTCTGTCCTTTATCGACCCCATCTTTGCATGAAATATTCCCTTGATATCTCTAATTTTCTTAAAAAGATTTCTTGTCTTTCCTGTTCTGTTGTTTTCCTCTATTTCTTTGCATTGATCACTGAGGAAGGCTTTCTTATCTCTCCTTGTTATTCTTTGGAACTCTGCATTCAGATGCTTATATCTTTCCTTTCCTCCTTTGCTTTTCACTTCTCTTTTCACAGCTATTTGTAAGGCCTCCTCAGACAGCCATTTTGCTTTTTTGCATTTCTTTTCCATGGGAATGGTCTTGGTCCCTGTCTCCTGTACAGTGTCATGAACCTCCGTCCAGAGTTCATCAGGCACTCTATCAGATCTAGTCCCTTAAATCTATTTCTTACTTCCACTGTATAATCATAAGGAATTTGATTTAGGTCATATCTGAATGGTCTAGTGGTTTGCCCTACTTTCTTCAATTTAAGTCTGAATTTGGCAATAACCATTATTAGCATTATTCTACAAAGTCTCCTTTTGAGTATATATAAATAAATATAAATTGTCCCTATTTATATAAATTCAAAAGGAGACTTTGTAGAATAATGCTAATAATGGTTATTTCTAGTAATGGAATTTTGGAATTTTACTTTATACTTTTCCCTATTGCTTGATTTTTTTTTTAAAGAAGCATGGATCACCTTTACAAAATCAATAAAGTCTCCCAAAAAGAAAATTATAGTTGTTATGCATCCAAATACACCATGCAACAAGACAATTAGAGAAACCTAGATCATTGCCAGAGTTTTAACTAGCCACCTAAGTTTCTTCAAATTTTATTTCATTTAAAATGTGTTTCATGTAATAGTAAAATAAAGAACAAATTAGAGTATAAGAAAGAAGAAATGAAGACTAATAATAAATGTATAAACATTTGAGCATCACATAAATAGAAAGATAGAGTCTAAAGTTTTGTTTTCAGAAATTATACATCAGGTTCAGTTCAGTTCAGTCACTCAGTCATGTCTGACTCTTTGTGACCCCATGGACTGCAGCACACCAGGCTTCCATGTCCATCACCAGCTGCCGGAGCCTGCTCAAACTCATGTCCATCGAATCGGTGATGCCATCCAACCATCTCATCCTCTGTTGTCCCCTTCTCCTGCCTTCAGTCTTTCCCAGCATCAAGGTCTTTTCCAGTCAGTTGGTTCTTCACATCAGGTGGCCAAAGTTTTGGAGCTTCAGCTTCAGAATCAGTCCCTCCAATGAATACTCAGGACTGATTTCCTTTAGGATTTACTGGCTTGGTCTCCTTGCAGTCCAAGGGGCTCTCAAGAGTCTCCTCCAACACCACGGTTCAAAACCATCAGTTCTTCAGCACTAAGCCTTCTTTATGGTCCAACTCTCACATCCATATGGAAAAACCATACCTTTGACTAGACGGACCTTTGTTGGCAAAGTAATGTCTCTCTTTTTTAATATGCTGTTTAGGTTGGTCATAGCTTTTCTTCCACGGAGAAGGCAATGGCAAGCCACTCCAGTACTCTTGCCTAGAAAATCCCATGGATGGAGGAGCCTGGTAGGCTGCAGTCCGTGGGGTCGCTAAAGGTCGGACACGACTGAGCGACTTCACTTTTCACTTTCACACATTGGAGAAGGAAATGGCAACCCACTCCAGTGTTCTTGCCTGGAGAATCCTGAGGACGGGGGAGCCTGGTGGGCTTCCGTCTATGGGGTCACACAGAGTCGGACACGACTGAAGTGACTTAGCAGCAGCAGCAGCAGCTTTTCTTCCAAGGAGCAAGCATCTTTTAATTTCATGGCTGCAGTGATTTTGGAGCCCAAGAAAATAAAGTCTGTCACTGCTTCCATTGTTTCCCCATCTATTTGCCATGAAGTGATGGGACGAGATGCCATGATCTTAGTTTTTTGAATGTTGAGTTTTAAGCCAGCCTTTTCAGACTCTTTCACTTTCATCAATAGGCTCCTTTGCTTTCTGCCATAAGGGTGGTGTCATCTGCCTATTGAGGTTATTGATATTTCTCCTGGCAGTCTTGATTTCAGCTTGTGCTTCATCCAGCCCAGCATTTTGCATGATTTACTCTGCATATAAGTTAAATAAGCAGGGTGACAATATACAGCCTTGACGTACTCCTTTCCCAATTTTGAATCAGTCTGTTGTTCCATGTTCAGTTTTAACTGTTGCTTCTTGTCCTGCATTCACATCTCTCAGGAGGCAGGTAAAGTGGTCTGGTATTCCCATCTCTTGAAGAATTTTCCAGTTTGTTGTGATCCACACAGTCAAAGGCTTTGGCATAGTCAATAAAGCAGAAGTGGATGTTTTTCTGGAACTCTCTTGCTTTTTTGATGATCCAACAGATGTTGTCAATTTGATCTCTGGTTCCTCTGCCTTTTCTAAATCCAGCTTGAACATCTGGATGTTCTCGGTTCACATATTGTTGAAGCCTCGCTTGAAGAATTTTCAGCATTACTTTGCTAGTGTGTGGGATGAGTGCAATTGTGTGGTAGTTTGAACATTCGTTGGCATTGCCTTTCTTTGGGATTGGAATGAAAACTGACCTTTTCCAGTCCTGTGGCCACTGCTGAGTTTTCCACATTTGCTGGAATATTGAGTGCAGCACTTTCACAGCAATTCCATCACTTCTGCTAGTTTTGCTCGTAGTGATGCTTCCTAAGGCCCACTTGACTTCAGACTCCAGGATGTCTGACTCTAGGTGAGTGATCACACCATTGTGGTTATCTAGGTCATTAAGATCTTTCTGTGTATTCTTGCCACCTCTTCTTAATATCTTCTGCTTCTGTTAGGTCCATACCATTTCTGTCCTTTATTGTGCCCATCTTTGCATGAAATGTTCCCTTGGTATCTCTTGGTATCTGCTCAGATTTTCTTGAAGAGATCTCTAGTCTTTCCCATTTTATTGTTTTTGTTTCTATTGTTTTCCTCTATTTCTGTCAGGTTGGCAGTTTATATTCTGAAATCCTGTTAGAAACACCAAGATCTGATCTGTTTTTCTGTGAATCCACTGTCTTTGTCATATTCAAAGATAATATATTTTTATTTCATATGAAACAATTTAAAATATTGTTTAAAAATAGTTACTTTATGCAGAAAAGACTAGAAGGAAATATGTTCAAATTCTAGAAATGGATGCTGATGAGGTGGAATTATGGAAAGTTCTTTCTGCTGTTGCCTTACCCTTTTCTATATTTTCTAAGTTTTCTGCAGTGAACATACATTACATAGATAATGAATTTTTTTTAAAGAAAAAAACCTAAGAGGTGTTTGTACCTGAATATACAAAATCATTTCATTCCATTTAAGCTAATTAATTTTAATATTTTAAAAGTCCATTTTACAAATGTCCCACACATAATTCCAAACAATTTGTTACACTTCACCTTCGAGGACATGGAGCACAACTACTCTCCCCCACCACACAGACATACTCCCAAGAGGACTGCATGCGGTGACTTCCTTCCAAAGAATACAGTACATAAAGAAGAGGAGAAAAAAAGTAACTTTTTGTGGAGAAGGCTGACAAACACTATTTCAGCCAGGTGATCAACACCTGTTCAACATCATCAGCTGTAAGTCACATGGATAGTAGGTACCCTTGATACACATGATGAAAATGGTACTTTACCTCTGTAGCCATGCTCCCTAAAAGCCATAATCCCAGTCTAATAATGAGAAAAACATGAGACAAATCCAAACTGAAGGATGGTTTATGAAACTACCTGACCAGTCCTCCTCAAAAATGTCGAGATCATCAAAAACAAGGCAAGTCTGAGAAATTATCACAGCCAAGAGTAAACAAGAGTCATGACAAATGGAATGTGGTATCCTACAGCAGAAAAGAGAAAGAATATAAGGTAAAAACCAAGGAAATCTGGTCCATTAATCATTACAAATGCACAATACTGACATAAAATGTTGATAATGGTAGTATGTAAGAACTCTATTCTGGTTTCACAATTTTTCTGCAAATTTAAATCTATTACACAAAAATAAAGGTGGTTTTGTTTTGTAAATTTATTTTACCCTTTTGTGACTTTTGAGAGAAAATCTTGGCAAAACTTGTAATGCACATGAAGGCTGTGTTTCCTGAGTTAGAAATTTGTGATACTATGAAACCCTATCTTGTCATCCCAAATGCAAAAGAAAGACATAGAAATAATGTCCCACAAGTCATCTCCAGCAAAATTTAAACTACTACTTAAGACTTTTAATTATCCAAACTTATAGCTATACTAAAAAGATTGATTTTCCAGAGGGTCAGATGTCACTCTAAGATACTGTTGTGACTTTACAACTGTAAGAAACACACATTTCCAAGCACCAATTTATGTGTGAAAGATATACACACGTGTACACAAAATTTAAGGACCATATGGCAAGTAAGGTAAGGGGGTGGGCAAAATAGAAATATCAAATAGGACTGTGGGAAAAAGAAAGCAGATTTCTAGATTTGCTAGTTCAGTAATGCTACCATTAGTCTGAGATAGCCTTCTTATGTCAATAAGTGGTGTTCAAAGAAATTTTGAACAAAATGGAGAGCACGCCATTAGCATTAGGATCTAAGATAATTCATGTTGACATCTGAATTTGTGATTTTTCTGATCTCTGTCAGAAAATTGAGTCATTTGGCAACAAATGATGGAAAATACAAAACGAAGATGAAGGCAACCATAAATCTTGTGAAATGTTCTGGAATTTCTTTAAATACATACATGTGCATGCATGGGTTTGTGCATGCTAAGTTGCTTCAGTCGTGTCCAACTCTGTGCAACCCTATGAACTGTAGCCCACCAAGCTCCTCTGTCCATGGGGATTCTCCAGGCAAGACTTCTGGAGTGGATTGCCACGCCCTCTTCCAGGGGATCTTCCCAACCCAGAGATTGAACCTGCATCTCTTATGTCTCCTGCGCTGGCAGGCAGGTTCTTTACCACTAGCGCCACCTGGGAAGCCCAAATACATACATCCGTTCCGTTCCGTCGCTCAGTCGTGTCTGACTCTTTGCGACCCCGTGGACTGTAGCCTACCAGGCTTCTCCGTCCGTGGGATTCTCCAGACAAGAATACTGGAGTGGGTTACCGTTTCCTTCTCCAGGGGATCTTCCCGACCCAGGGATCGAAACCTGGTCTCGCGCATTGGAGGCAGACGCTTTAACCTCTGAGCCACCAGGGAAGCCCCAAATACATACATAGATACATACATAAAAATAAAGTTACCACTGAGATAGAATATATATAAATATGAGTTCAAGAAGAAAATGATAAGTTCTAGGGAAAAAATTTCTCTTAAGCATCTTCAGCTCTTCTGGAAGAAAGTACAAGGTCAAATATAACCTTCTTGTTTCTGTTTCTATAATTATTACTATTTAAGAATCCCGAACCTTCAGGTAAATTTTTTTCATCTGAGTCTTTCATTACAGTGACTAAAACCACAGGATATAATTTATCTTGTCCTAGGTTTGGGGTCCTGTCAAAAATGTGAAAAACACAAAAGACAACTTTTTTCTGAAATAGCATTGTTATGTTATTTTGAATAGATGGTGGGTTGTGTTCAGCTATTAAATAAATAAAAGTTTGGATGTGAATGGAATAAATATCGGTCTTATTTGAGGGATTTTTAGTTTTAAAAAGTGTGTGTGCATACACACATATATACACATACACATACTATGTAAAGAGAATTATGACTTTTAGGCCCATATTTAACTGTTATCTTTTGAGAACCTATGTCACTACTTTTAAAGAATTATATATATAATTGCTTTTCGCCCTTCCTCATGGCAGCTGTTTTCCCCTTTCTTATGGCATCTTTCAAATGTAAAGATGAGTGAGAAAAATCCCCTACATTTAAAACCTACCATGGAGAGACAAGCAGGAAGAAATCTATAGCCTCTGGAGATCTTCCCAGGTTTAGCAGATTGACCTGAAAAAGGAGTACAACTTGAGTTCCTCCTTTAACAACTCAAGCTCCAGTCAGAGAAGTTTCCAAACACATGGAACTTAGCAAGACCACCTGCTTCTAACACAAGACAATGGCCACTGGACCACCAACTCTGTTGCCTCAAGTCAACACTAGCTCTCCTTCACAACAGATGATAGGCTTTCCACTAGAAGAGCTTCCCCATTAAAAAAAAAAAAAAAAAACAAGGGCGGAAAGAGAAATTTAGCTTCACATATGTGCTGCTGCTGCTGCTGCTAAGTCACTTCAGTCGTGTCCGACTCTGTGTGACCCCATAGACGGAAGCCCACCAGGCTCCCCCATCCCCAGGATTCTCCAGGCAAGAACACTGGAGTGGGTTGCCATTTCCTTCTCCAATGTGTGAAAGTGAAAAGTGAAAGTGAAGTCACTCAGTCGTGTCCGACCCTTAGCAACCCCACGGACTGCAGCCTACCAGGCTCCTCCATCTATGGGATTTTCTAGGCAAGAGTACTGGAGTGGCTTGCCATTGCCTTCTCCGGCACATATGTGCTAGAAGCTCATAAATTAGGAGTGAAATGGACAGATGAAAAACCTGAAATTGAAGTCAGTCTGACAGTAGAACCAAAGAATAATTGCACAGATACCAGCCTTAGCAAGATAAAGTTCAAATCCCCACTTTGCCAGGGCATGGGCCTCCAGGTGCTATGGGAGCCAACAGGAAGTAGAAAGGAAATTTTGCCCAGGTGCTTATGCCTTCCTCAAGTATGACCAAACTCAGCGGATGTGTCGCACAACCCAGGACCCTTCATTTATCATCTCTTAATGCAAATCAAAATTACAATGAGGTACCACCTTACACTGGTCATCATTAAAAGTTTACAGGGGGTTTTTCTGGTGGTCCAGTGGTTGAGAACCCACCCTGCAGTTCAAGGGACACCAGTTCAATCCCTGGTCCAGAAAGATCCCATATACTGCAGAACAACTAAACCCCTGTGCCACAGCTACTGAGCCCATGTGCCTACAGCCCATGCTCCCCAACAAGAGAAGCCACCACAATGTGAAGCCTGTGCACCACAAGGAAGAGCAGCCCCCACTCACCACAACTAGAGAAATCTTCCGTGCCACAACGAAGACCCACTACTGCCAAAAAATAAATACATCTTTTTTTAAAAAAAGTTTACAGGGACTTCCCTGGTGGTCCAGGTCCAGTGACCAAGAATCCATGCTCCCGATGCAGGGGCCCATGTTTGATCCCCGGTTAGGGAACTAGATTTCACGTGTTGAAACTAAGAGTGCACCTAAACAGTGCACTTTAGTTGCTCAACTAAAGATGCCACAACTAAGACCCAGCACAGCCAAATCAATAAAATACTTTAAATTTACAAATAGGGAGCTCCCTGGTGGTCCAGTACTTAGGACTCTGTGCTCTCACTGCCAAGGGCCCAGGTTCAGTCCCTGGTCAGGGAACTAAGGTCCCACAAGCTGCATGCATGGTATGGCCCCACAAAAAAGTCTATAAATAACAAATCCTGGGGAGGGTGTGGGGAAAAAGGGAACCCTCCTCCATTGTTGGTGGGAATGTAGATTGGCACAGCCATTATGAAAAACAGCATGGAGCTTCCTCAAAAAACTAAAAATAAGAGTTGCCATATGATCCAGCCATCCCACTCCTGGACATATAGCTGGAGAAAGCTCTTAATTTGAAAAGATACATGCACCCTAATGTTCACAGCAGCACTATTTATAGACATGGAAGCAACCTAAATGTCCACTGACAGATGAATGGGTAAAGAAGATGTGATATATACATGCAATAGAATACTACTCAGCCATCAGAAAGAATGAAGTAACATCATTTGTAGCAATATGGATGGAGTTAGAGATTATCATACTAAGCGAAGTAAGACAGAGAAGACAAACATCATGATATCATTTGTACTGGGCTTCCCTGATGACTCTGATGGTAAAGAGCCTGCCTGCAATGCAGGAGACCTGGGTTCAATCCCTGGGTTGGGAAGATCCCCTGGATAAGGAAATGGCATCCCACTCCAGTATACTTACCTAGAGAATCCCATGGACAGAGGAGCCTGGTAGGCTACAGTCCACAGGACTGCAGAGTCAGACACAACTGAATGACTTAACACACACATCATTTGTATATGGAATCTAAAAAAATGGTACAAAAGAACACATTTACAAAACAGAAACAGACTCACATGCATAGAAAACAAACTTATGATTACCAAAGAGGAAAGAGGGAGGGAGGGATAAATCAGGAGTTTGGGATTAGCAAATACAAACTACCATATACAAAAAAGATAAGGTTCTACCGTATAGCACAAGGTTCAATATCCTATAATAAACTATAATGGAAAAGAATATTATATATATATGTGTGTGTGTGTGTGTGTGAATCACTTTGCTGTATACCAGAAACCAACACAACACTGTAAGTCAACTATACTTCAATTTTTAAAAATTTGTAATTTCTCAAGATCTCCATCTCTCATACCACTCAACAGAAGGAGAAGAATCACTGTGATCAGACCCACAACTTACCTAGCTCTCCCAAGAGTTAAGGTCAACTGAATTACAGTTTCCTTGATTTGAGTCCTTGGTCATATATGAGATAGCCTGTTGAACTGGTATTCAATTAAAGGTATATAAAGCAATATTTAACATTTTGTAGGTTAAGAAAATTAAAATTAATATCAGTTAGTAGAAGGAAATTCTCAATTCAGTATCCCATGTTAATCCACATAGGAAAATCAATGAACAAAGGAATTTTAAATGTTGAAGCAGGTGGGATCCATGACGAGAACGAGAGGAAATTACAAAGTCTTGGTATCACACAACTCCCACAAGTCCAGATTTTTGAAAACTATAAACTCATATTCCTTTAGATAATTTTTCTTAAGTTTTAAAGATGTTCGAAAATCAACATTTTTCAAGAGCCTTCCATGATACAGTTAATTAAAATCCACGTTACTTACTCAGCAGTGCCCACAGTAGAGTCACAGAAACGACCTGAGAAGAAACAAGCCATTGACAGAGAATAGAAACGTTTGGAACAAATGTATTTCAAACTGTTTAAATACATTACATATTACATCCATAGAATAGAACGGTAAACAAACAGCTGTGAAAAAGAATGAGAAAGATCAGATGCAGTGTTTCAGAAGGGTAGCTAATAAACATTAAGTGAAAAAGCAAAATGCAGGAGTGTATATAATATGTTGCCATTGAGGGGTGGGTGGGAAACCACACTGGCCTGCTTTGACTTTTTGGGTACTAGCTCTCTCTGGACAAGGACACAAAACCTTGTACCAGCGTTTGCTTCCAAGGAGGAGAACTGGTTGTATACAGGATAGGGTTTCTTTTCACTATACACTATTTCATACCTTTTGAATTTTTAGACTATTAACTATGGATTGCCTATTGAATAATAAATATTATCTTTTAAAAAGCTAGGGAAGCTGTGGGTCTGATCACAGTGATTCTTCTCCCGTTGAGTGGTATGAGAGATGGAGATCTTGAGAAATTATAGATTTTTAAAAATTGAAATATAGTTGATTTACATTGTTGTGTTAGTTTCTGGTATACAGCAAAGTGATTATACATTTTCAAGCATATTTCGGGAATAATGAAAAAAATTACCACTACCTTGCCTCAGAAAGCTACAATGAAAGAGTTGGGGGGCAGGAGAAATGTTAACTAGGATGTCAACCTAGCACCAGTGTTTGCTTCCAAGGAGGAAATATGTTAACTAAGATGTCAGAAGGTAGATCAAAATTAATACCCAGATTGTGAAAATATGACAATTACTGATGGAAAAAGAATACTCACTGCATTTGAGTAAGCAGGGATACATTAGGAAAAAGGACTAAACAGAGAAAATGCTGGAATTTTTAAAATTTTTAAATTTAAAATTGGTTAAGTTATTAAAAGTCCTTTGTGAAACAAAGCTTCAGAATATGGTACTATCATAGTAAAATATATAAAGATATTTTTCAAATGAACCCCATCAGATCCAGAAATCAGTAAAACAATTTCCCTGTCTTAAAATGCTTACACAAACATACCCCTAACACACACAAATTCAGACACATACTGTAAGTAACACACAAGACCATTAAGACAAATCTAGACTTTTATAGCTATTTCTTTTTAAGGGGTCATTCTTTGCATTTTTACTGCCCTAAATTTCCCTCTTCAAGTCACAGCAATGCAGAATTGAGCTTTCTTTCTTTTTTAGTTTTGTTTCCAACCAACTCTTTTGTACACTTCTGGAATTTAAGCCACCTATGTTACCGCTACTTATCTATAACACCATTGCTTTGAGGGATTAAAGCAGGTTTCTTGTAATACACTTAGATCAAGAGTTATCTGAGTTGAGAAGAATATCCTGTTTGAGTTGGGGCTGAGGAACCTTTATTTTTTTATTTTTTATTTATTTTTTTTGATCTTGAGTTGTTTTGATTTCCCCTGAGAGCAGTAATCTTCAGCAAGTGATATTTTTAAAAAGCCCAAACACACCACAAAACATTCCAAGTGATTTTAACTTCTGAATGAGGTTGGGCTACCTGAGTGATTCTCTCTCTTCTCTTCTTTGGCAGAAAGGATTAGAAACCTCCACAGAACTTGCTCTCTATTAAAGTGGAGTGCTGTGCATTCATTGGCAAGAGGTGAATTGTTTTCAGATTACATGCGAAAGAGTGTGTGTGTTTCTTTCCCACATCAAAGACTTGGATGGAAGCAGTTCTGAGTATTGCCAGGGATGCAAGAATTGGTGCTAAAGTGATTAACAAAATTGCTTTCCTGCAAAAGAAGCACAAAACATTACCTAGGGATTAGAGGAGGAGAGGGCAAGATTAAAGGTGATGTTGAATTTTGGGTGGAATATCTTATCCATCTTTTTCAAATCATGCTTCAAGGATTCTGTGCCCCTCCTTAAGGAAACTGAACAAATCAAAGTCTCGCTTTCTCAAGTTTTGTACATGGGACGCTGACAAGGTAAAATTAAAACTACTAACACAAGTGGCACTTACTTGTGACCTCCATATCTTTATCTCAGACTGCAAATACATCTTGAATGTATTTTATTCAGCACACACCAGCAACACCATTGACCAAAGATTCTTTCATTTGTAATTGGTTTGTGTGTCACCTGTTGGACTTAAATGCTAGTGTTTTATTGAATTTCTGAAGTTGTTTGGTTTTAGTAAATCTTGATTAGTATTACGTTCCTTTTTCAACAGAGCTTTCATAGTTGAAATTTTCACCTAACCAAAATGTAAAATTAGAAAAAAAAAAAAAAGCCATAGAACCCATATTCTAAATAGTGAAAGAAAGATCACACAGCAAACCTCAACAATTCCTAGTTTAGGATATTATTTTAAGGGGTCTCTCTGAAATGTACTATGACATTCTTTGCCACTTGTGTTTCTTTTTTCTCTTTCAAAAACTGAATGTAGGCCTCCCTTCTTCCAAGAAGTCTTCCTGACTTTAGTGTCCCAGTCAGAGTCAGGCAGAAACATACAGGTACATGTAACTATTCTGTATGAATAAACTTTTTCTTCCTTCTTGGTTTCTTCCTCTAAAACATTTAAGTCCAGGGGCTTCCCTGGTGGCCTAGTGGTTGACTTCACCTTCCAATGCACGGGGGTATGGGTTCAATGTCTGGTGGGGGAACTAAGGTCCCACATGCCATCTGGCCAAAAAACCAAAACATAAAACAGAAGCAATATTTGTAACAAATTCAATAAAGACAAAAAAAATTAAGTCTAGAAAAGGAATAAAGCAATTACCTGGATAGGTAGAAAAAACAAAGTTGAGCGTACTAGCAAAATAAATTCAGAGCAATATATATAGTATGATACCATTTACCAAAAAATTTACACACAAAACAGTATCATAATTCTTTAAGGACCATATACATTCAGGTAAAGGTAAAAAATTGGAACAGAATTACACACCTCAAACTCATGGTAATAGCTGCCTCTGGGAAGGAAGGTGGGAGATTTGGAGGGCCATGATGAGAGGGAATTTTCACCACATGTGTAATGTTTATTTATTTTAAATTTTCTCTTTAAAAAATTAAGATGATTTACTTACACATAGTTAGGGCATAAGAAGTGTCACTGAAATTCTGGTCTAAAAGACACGCCTAATGTATAGGGTTAGCAAAGAGTCGGACACGACTGAGCGACTGAACTGAACTGAACTGAACTGAATGTATAGGGGGTTTTTTGGTCTGATACTATGTCTCTATAACAATAAAACCTGTTTCAAATTGATTAAATAATTCAGAATAGTTGTGACCTCTTCCTCTTCCGCAATAATATCATCCTCATAAACAAATGACCTGTGGTGATGGAGTTTATCTTTGTGCGTATTCTGTAAAGACTCAGAATACACCGTTGAGTCCTCAGTAAAAAGAATCAATAGGTGAATAAATAAATAAGCACTGTTTGCCTGCCACCCTGCATGCAACAGTTTGTGGACATTTTCATTTTGAAGTTGTTTCTCGAGGTTGCCTATGTGACTTCTTTGCTTTCAAGAACTTGTTAAGAACAATCATTTTTTATCTGTCTTTCCTTTGGGGTCCCGTAAGGTCACTGGCCATAAGATAGCTGTGAAATTTGACATTGTTCCAATTTAAATGCTTTACTCCAGCAAGTGCAAGACTGTGGATGCTTCGGTGTGGGGATTGCCATGGCCAGGCTGGTCCTGAGACTCGCCAGCCCTCCAGGCTTCAAAGCCTGTTATCCTTGATCTCACTAAAGAATGTTTTTGAATTCTATGTCCATCTAGTGGTTGCCTGCAAAGATCTACTTGGCTTTTTCTTTCTTCCTTTTCTTTCACACTTGATCAGTGAGATTCTGTTTGTGATGGGGGTTTTGCCCCCCTTGGTCTTTAATTCTTTCACAGGTGGTTTCAAAGTGTCTATCCTTAGCCCCTGCTTTCTATAAACAAGCAGGAATTCGTGAACTGCAGTTACTGATGGCTCTCCTCACAGAGCAATTCTCTCACTTTGAAAACAGACTGTTTTGTGGACAGTAAAGTACAGTTCTTTTTCATAGATGAGATTAGAGACTTGAGGGGAGCTGGAAGGAAGGGAGTTTCTTCCTCTTTTTTTATTTTTTTAAACTGGAGAACCTTTGTGTTGTAACTCATTTTAACAAATTCAAGAAGTTATTTTACACTCAGTTGCACCTTTGGTTAAAGATGACATGGCACTAAGTAGAAGATGCTGGAATTTGCTGATTTGCTCATTAATTCCAACATCTCCAGCATCCCAAGTGTAAGGTTAAGAGTTGAAGATCAGGTGGTGACAGAGCCAATGTGGTTGCCTATCTAAGGGATTAAATTATATCAGTTCTACCTAAGAATGCTGATGTGCCACGGGAGGTTGACATTTTCTATGCCATTAAATATTCTTCAACAATATCATTTTAATGGCTGCATAGTATTCCACTAAGATGGACCACAATTTACTCAACCAATTCCCCAGTAGTGAAAACAGGTGTTTCCAATGTTTTGGCATTATAAACAGCATTCCACACTCACATTCTTGAGTTTGCTGATAAATTCCTCACAGTGAAAATGTGGCCATAGGGCGTATACATTTGTTGAAGCTTTGAAGATCAGCATTCATTTTAAAATTCACTTAAAAAAAGGGATTGGAGGACAGAAGGAATTGCTATTGCAGCTACACACTTAAGATCCCAAGCAAATTTCTACTTAATCAGTTGAGAAAGTCCCTCATACAATGTAAGGAAGGAGTGGGCATTGTCTGTTAGCTCTCTAGCAATTCATCATTCACCATTGACCTATACTGAAACCTTCAGCTTAGGAAAAGAATGTAGAAGGCTCTTATGGAAGGTTTGATTCAGTGGCACTCAGGGTGCTATAATAATACCTGTGTGAGCACTTTCATCACTGTAGTTCACTACCGGATCTAGGACCAACCAGGATCTCTTTCACCTTGCTCATTACTGAAATATGATGCTATCTGTGGGGTGGAAATTGCTGAGGAATAGCAATCAAGAAAATAAATTCAAGAGGAGGAATCATTCAGGACTAATGACAAGGGGGTAGCTTTCTCCCTTCTAAACTGCCTAATTATTAGTTGGTTTAGCCTATGCCTCCACAGAGCCTTGAACTTGGAAATCCTGGATAAATATTAGATTATGTGGCTTGCTTGCTCACATAATTTGCCACACTAGGCTTTGTGGTCAATACAAACCCTTTGCCTTGCACTCAATATTCTGGTTTACCCAGCCCTCTCTCACTCTTAGTGCCCTAGCAGGAAACCTTCCTTTCCATCCAAACTGAAACTATGTGCTGTGTTTCCAAACATGCAGCATATACTCCAGAAGGACCTTTGGGTTTGGCCCAGATAGTCTGGATTTGAGCCCTGGCTCTGCCATTTCTTTTCTAGGTGACCTTGGGCAACACATTTAATCTTACTGAGTCAGTTTCACCATCTGTAAATTAGGAATGGCAAAGCCTGTTGTATGTTAAACTAGATACCAGCATGTTAGAGAAGTTGCAATGTGGAGCGGGCAGAATTTGATAGGTGACATGAATGTCTTGTTTATCCTGGCCTCTAAGCATTTGCTCCCACCTATTTTCTTTCTATGACTTCCCTGGTGGCTCAGTCGGTAAAGCGTCTGCCTACAACATGGGAGACCCAGGTTCAATCCCTTGGATAGAAAGATCCCCTGGGGAAGGAAATGGCAACCCACTCCAGTACTCTTGCCCGGAGAATCTCATGGATGAAGGAGCCTGGTGGGCTACAACAGTCCATGGGGTCACATTCTCTCACATCTGAATCCCACCCACTCTTCAAAGCAAACTCACGTTTTAGCCCTCTTGCAAGTCCTCCCATGAAAATCCTTAGCTGGTAAGACTTCCTGATTAGACTATTCATTCCACGTGTCAGTGCTTCTAAATAGACTCTCTCCTGGGGCAATTTTCAGGGACTGCTGATGCCAATTTTGTCCCAACAACAATCATAATTAATGTATACTACTTTGTGCCTACAACAATAGCCTATAACATCAACAGAATGGATATTATTGTTATCATCATCCCCGTTTCTCAGAGATTCAGAGAAATCAAGCGATTTGTCCGAGGCCACAAAGCTAGTGTAGGCAGAACTGAAAAAACTGGACTCAACTAGACTGATTACAAAGCTCATGCCCTTGGGACTTCCCTGGTGGTTCAGTGGCTAAGACTCTGTAGTCCCAATGTAGGGGCTCGGATTAAATCCCTGATCAGGGAGCTGGATCCCACATGCTGCAGCTAAAGATTCTACATGCCGCAACTAAGACCTTGCACAGCTAAATAAATAAATATTTTTTAAAAAAAACAAAGCTCATGCCCTTGACCTCACACAATAAATCCTCTCTCTTTGTTGTCGTTCAGTCGCTCAGTCATGTCCGACTCTGTGACCCCATAGACTGCAGCACGCCAGGCTTCCCTGTCCTTCACCATCTCCTGGAACTTGCTCAAACTCATGTCCATTGAGTCGGTGATGCCATCCAACCATCTCATCCTCTGTTGTTCCCTTCTCTTCCTGCCTTCGATCTTTCCCAGCATCTTTTCCAACAAGTCTGCTCTTCCCATCAGGTGGCCAAAGTATTACAGCTTCAGTGTCAGTCCTTCCAATGAATATTCAGGGTTGATTTCCTTTAGGACGGACTGGTTGGATCTCCTTGCAGTCCAAGGGACTCTCAAGAGTCTTCCCCAACACCACAGTTCAAAAGCGTCAATTCTTCAGCACTAAGCCTTCTATATGGTCCAACTCTCACATCCATACATGACTACTGGAAAAACCATCGCTTTGACTATACCAACTTTTGTCAGCAGAGTAATGTCTCTGCTTTTTAATACACTGTCTAGGTTTGTCATAGCTTTTCTTCCAAGGAGCAAGCATCTTTTAATTTCATGGCTGCAGTCACTGTCCACAGTGATCTTGGAGCCCAAGAAAATAAAGTTTGTCACTGCTTTCATTGTTTCCCCATCTATTTGCCATGAAGTGGTGGGACCAGATGCCACGATCTTCGTTTTTTGAATGTTGAGTTTTAAGCCAGCTTTTTCACTCTCTTCTTTCACTTTCCTCAAGAGGCTCTTTAGTTCCTCTCTGCTTTCTGCCATAAGGGTGGTGTCATCTGCCTGTTGAGGTTATTGATATTTCTCCCGGCAACCTTGATTTCAGTTTGTGATTCTTCCAGCCTGGCATTTCGCACGATGTACTCTGCATATAAGTTAAATAAGCAGGGAGACAATATACAACCTTGACATACTCCTTTCCCAGTTTTGAACCAGTCTGTTGTTCAATGTTCAGTTCTAACTATTGCTTCTTGTCCTGCATTCAGATTTCTCAGGCAGCAGGTCAGGTGGCCTGGTATCCCCATCTCTTGAAGAATTTTCCACAGTTTGTTGTGATCCACACAAAGGCTTTAGCGTAATCAATGAAGCATAAGTAGATGTTTTTCTGGAATTCTCTTACTTTTTCTGTGATCCAGTGGATGTTGGCAATTTGATCTCTGTTCCTCTGCCATTTCTAAATCCAGCTTGAACATCTGGAAGTTCTCGGTTCACATACTGTTGAAGCCTAGCCTGGAGGATTTTGAGCATGACCTTGCTAGCATGTGAAATAAGTGCAATTGTGCAGTAGTTTGAACTTTCTTTTGCATTGTCCTTCTTTGGTATTAGAATGAAAACTGACCTTTTCCAGTCCTATCTCTAACTGTTAATGGACATTTGTCCCTCTCTGAAGTAGTATTACTGTTGAATTTTAGGTCCTTGCCTAAGAAGAAAATGGTTGTGTTCTTAGGCATAGTAACCACCTAAAGAAACTTATTTAGTGTTTGCAGAGGCACAGCAGCAGAGGCACAAAAGACATGTGCATGATTTGCCAGTTCTCAGGGAAATGTCCCAAGTGAAAACTTTGTGTAAATTATTTCCCTGGGACTCAGATTGAAAACTGGGGCTTTGGTGGGAGGGTATCTCTTCCCTCATACAGCAAGTGATTACAACTCAGAGCAGCCCTCTTAGAAGTGATTCCCCCACTGCACTTGCTGCCTCTTAGTTCCTCCCTGCCCCACCCCTCAAGGTTCAAGAGCTTCTGCTCAAGGGAATCATAGGTGATCTTGACTAGAAAATCTTGTAAGGGTCATCCTATCACTTCATGGTCCTCCAGCACACTGGTGCATCTCCCTAGCTACACATTTCATTCTCTGACAGCTCAGTAGACATTGTGCAGACTTAGGGAAAGTGTGAGTCCCCAGTCACCTGCAATCCAAAGCAGAGACATGTCTTCAAAATACCTCATCACTGGGTCAGCAACAGCCTTCCATCCAGAGTGTTGGACTACTTATTGCAAAAATCCCTGGAAGCCGCACGAATCTTGATTGGACTGTTTCCTTCAATTATGTTGATAGCAGTTGCTCATCTCTGCCTTGCTCCTGCCTTGGGCACTTGGGCATTAAATTTGCCAGTTGCTTCCAGATTTGTTCAATATATGTGTATTGAGAACTACTTCCCAGGTACCTTGCTAGGCACTGAGGGATAAAAAGATAGGGGACAGAATCTTCTCACTTAAAAAATTTTTTAACTGAAGTTGATTTACAATGTTATGTCAGTTTCTGGTGTACAGCAAAGTGATTCAGTTATACACACACACACCTGTATATATATAGATATATGTATATATATAGATATATGTATATATATCTATATATATGACTTCCCTGGTGGCTCAGACAGCAAAGCGTCTGTCTACAATGTGGGAGACCTATATATATATGATTTTTCATATTCTGTTTCATTATAGGTTATTAAAAGATATTGAATATAATTCCATGAGCTATACAGGACTTTGTTGTTTATCTATTTTATATACAGTAGTTTGTATCTGCTAATCTCAAATTCCTAATTTATCCCTCGCTAGAATCTTCTTCTCAACACTGTTTCCACTGAAAGCCACACTTTGTTACAACCGACAAACATCAAGTCAGAATGAACCCCAAGTCACAGAGAGGCAGTTTGTGTTTGTAATATTTCTATTTTCTGAATCCAACATGAGCACTAACATTAACACAGCAATGTGTATCTAATTTCTCTGAGCCAAAAGCAGGAGTTTGACCTCAATTCACATATTATTCTGGTAGATTGTTACATGTAACATCAGGCATAATATGTCTACATCTTTATCCACATTGTCTGGTAAAGCCTTCTCTCCCTTTTCATGATGCTGCCACCTCTAATTCTCCCACACCCATCATTCTGTCTCAAACACCAAAACCTCAAAGATCTCTCCTCCAAAGATCTTAGCCTTAAGACTTACACATTTCCTCTTATTTCTCAACAGTACCCACCCTTCCCTAGATGTTCTTTAGCATAACATCAACTCAGTCAAATGAAATCAACAAATATTTACAGAGGAGGAAGGAGGGACAGATGGGGAAGGGGACAGCTGTGATTACTGACCCATCCTGCCCCAGCTTTCCCTCAGAGTGGCTTTGGATACAAGCTCAAAGCAGCAATTAAGATAAAAATCTAATTTCTTATACTTTGCTGCTGCTGCTAAGTCACTTCAGTCATGTCCGACTCTGTGTGACCCCATAGATGGAAGCCCACCAGGCTCCCCTGTCCCTGGGATTCTCCAGGCAAGAACACTGGAGTGGGTTGCCATTTCCTTCTCCAATGTGTGAAACTTTGCTGGAGACCAGCAATGAATAATTGGGATTTGAATTTTTTTTTAAACTATCACTTACAATAGCCCCCCAAAAATACAAATACTTAGGTATAAAATCTATCAAAATATGTACAGGATCTATAGAAAGCCACAGAACACTGATCAAAGAAATAAAAAAAGATCTAAATAAATGGAGTAAGAGTCCATTTTAGAAAGTCAGTTTAAAATATCAATTGCTTTCCTATACGCCAGGAATGAACAATTGGAATCTGAAATTTTAAAAAAGATACTATTTAAAAGTTTAGTTTCAGGGCTTCCCTGAGGCTCAGTGGTAAAGACTCTGCCTACCAATGCAGGAGACACAGGTTTGATCCCTGATCTGGGACGAACCCACATACTGTGGGGCAACTAAGCCTGTGCACCACAATGACTGAGCCTATGAGCTGCAACTACTGAAGCCCAAGCGCCCTAGAGCCCACGCTCCACAACAAGAGAAACCACCACGATGAGAAGCCTGCGTACCACTAGAGAGTAGCCCCTGCTCACTGCAACTGGAAAGAAACCCGAGCAGCAATGAAGAGCCAGCACGACCAAAAATAAATAAACAAAAGTCTCGTTTCTTAGAGTTACTTGGTTCAGGTGATTAGCACATTAAATTGGTGGCTTAGAAATTTCAACTTGACTGTCCTTTAGTCAGAAATCCTGGGGTTATAGAGACCTTTCAAGTAGCAGCCCAGATCTCATCTTCAATTTTGAGTCAAAGCCATCCTTTGAGGGATCCTAACCATCCCTGGATTCCTCTGAGGTACTGTTTGTCAAGTCATTTTTTTCCCCCTCCAGGCCTCTTTCATTTAGACAGCCACATCTTCCCCGCAGGCCCTCATTCCTCATTTTCAAATCTCCCTGCCTCTCCTGGAGAGCTGGTTACTGAACTTTGGTCCAGCACTTCCAAAGGCGCCCCCACCCTCCAGTAAGTCATCCTGCCTTGTGTCCTGTTTCCCAGCTAAAGTTTGGCTTCTCCATCCCTCACTCTTCTCCACCTCCAGCTCCTCCCATGCTCTTCCCCAGGGTACAGGTCAGTCCTTCAAGAGTGTACTTACCATGTTTAGTTTTCTCTGAAACAAATATTTGCATATGTGAACCCCACATTTGCCATATGGTTTTTTCTACTTCCCAGCCAATGGAACTCTCAATTTCATATATATTTTGGGAAATGAAGTTTTCCCCAGATGGTCTCTCTAAAGCACCAAAACAAGGTCAGGGTTTTATGCATTCCTTCAAAGGTTCTGGGCAGAGGTTAGAATTACTTGTGTTTTCTTGGTCCCATCAGCAGTTATTTCATCAGTACACCTGATAATGGGACGCAACCTGGCTCATTCTGAGCTAGAAACACACCAGTGTTTGACGGAGACATTGAGCTATAAACTGGTATCCCCAGGGAAGGGATAGAAACCTGCCCAGTTGCTCAAATAATTTTAAACCAAATCCCTTAAGAATATTTCCTCAGGGAGAGAAAAAGAGTATGAATATTAGAAAGATGATGAACCAGGTGTGCCGAAAAGGTTTCTTAGTCATTCTGAGCCCTAGAAGGGGGTGGGGGCAGCCTTACATCTCTACTGGGAAACATATTTCCCCCTTTTAAATCAGGAAAGAAAAAAAACAACAACATAGCCCCAAATAGAGAATGTTTTCTTTTGTAACTGGAAGCAAACATCACTGATGGCTTTAACAGCTGCCTGCCAACATGGCCTCAGAAGCAGGCAAGCTCAAACATTTTTTGAGATCAACACATGTACAGACATACAGTATATTAGGTCAAATTATAAATCCAGGAATAAAAGAACAAATAAACAAGTTTCACCTTTCTCTAGGCTTTCTGAGTCCAACACCAGCTAAATTAGACTCCGAAGCAGAGAAATCTAGCTTCCAAGAAGGCACGTCTCCCAGGAGTTCAAGTCAAACCTCCCTCTGGTAGGAAAAGAAGGTGCCGTTGTAGATTAACTGGCTGACGGCTGACCAGGTCCAGGCTGATGGCCCTGCCTAGCGGGGGCTTCCCTGTGTCTTAGCCTTACAGACCCTCAGGATGTCTGCCATTGACTTGATCTTTGACCCCAGTAAATCATTTAATATGCCATGTGCCTCTGTCCATATGCTCATGTTTGGTGTGATTCAGATGAGAATTCCAGCAAGTCTGGGTGTGCCACCCATTAGGGCTAAATTTCTCCCTTTGGAGCTTCTAGGAAGAAACTTGTGGACAGCTGCATTGCAGAGAGCCAAAGTGCTTGGACAAACCAAACTGAAATGCCTGCAGATAGTGAGATCAGGATTGCCTAAACCACACCTAACAGTCAGAAGGACAAATCTGTTCTCTGGTTATCAAAATTGACACAAGACTTTTGTGATAGTTTTGCCTTAGCTCAAGAAAACCACTTAAGAGTCATAGGTGGGAAATACTGGTTTATTCTTCTGATCCCCCCTCTATACTAGTTAGGTGACCTTGAGCAAGTCCATTAGTCCAAGGTTCTTCAGACATTAGTCAGTCATGAAATCAATGAAGTAGACTAGAACTAAATATTTTTTAATGAAGTCAAGCTGAATAGAATAGAAAATATCAGTGTTTAGTCCACAATAAGTTAAGCTCCATCGTTCGTGTGTGTGGATACATGTTTCCTGGGGTCATGATGAATAAAAATTTCTTACTGTGGGTAACAAACAAAAGAGCTTCCCACAGTGGTTTAGACCATGGGTTTTGATTTCTTCATCTAATGAATGAAAGTCATTCATTTTATACATATACACATATAGACAGTCATATTCATATACACCATTCATATACACACACACATATATGTATAATGGGCACTACAGTGTGTCAGGCACAGTGGCATATGACCTATCCAGGGACGACAAGGCCCTGTCCTCCTCAAACCTCAGCTAGTAGGGAAGCCAGTCATAAAATAGTTACATAACTGTTTAACTACCATTGTATGAAGAGTGCAGGTAACACCAGGTTCCTAACCTGGGCTGCAGGATCAGAGCCAGCCTTCCTAAGGAAGTGACAGAGAAGGGGGCAGAGGGGATGGAGGCAAAGAATGGGGATGGGGTGGGGTGGAGGTAGCATTCCAGGCAGAAGGCCCAGTAAGTGTGAGAACAACTTGAAGGTGGAACAATGTCAGCTCTGCCTCAACAATTTCTATGAAGATCACGTGAGATGACCATGGGAATACTTTGTAAACTGTGGAGTGTTATTCAAATGTGGTGGCTTATTATTTAAAACAGTGATTATAAACATGCCTTAAAGACGAGTTGAGGGACTTCCCTGGTGGTCCAGTGGTTAAGAATCCACCTGCCAATGTAGGGGATGTGGGTTCAATCCCTGGTTGCGGAACTAAGATCCCACATGCTATGAGGCAACTAAGCCCTCGTGCTGCAATGAAAGATCCCGCCGGCTGCAACTAAGACCCGACAGAGCCTAAATAAATTAATTAAAAATACACACACACATATATATGTGAGTTTAGTTTCAGCAGGTGGCCACCAGGTCGAGGGTCACCCTGAGCTGGTATGGCAGCTCCGTGATGCTGAGCAGGCCTTTGGGCCCCCACTACTGAGAGCTGGCCCAAAACTGGATTCCCACAGCAGGCACCAAGGGGCCTGTGTGGGCCACTTACTGGGGCTGGTTCTGGACTGGGTACCTTACTTCAGTGGCAAGTTAAAGAAAAACGATGAATGAAAATGACCCCTCCTCTGGTATCTGGTGGTACTGCCTCCTTCCATCTGAGTCTCAAACAGCCCAGTCTTTCAGGATGGCCCTCAAGGAAATCCACAGCATGACTTAGACTTTCTGTGTGAAAATAGCTTTGGTGTGTGAACGCACACAGCATTAAACCTTGCTCTGAAACCTGCCCACTGGGACAAGCTCATGCTGGGGCTTGGTTACCCTGACTGCAGTCCCAGGAGCTTGGGTCACTGGGGAATCCTTTCAACTCCAAATTCAGGCACTCTCCCAGTAACTGGCAGAAATGACTTGATTTAAAATGTTTAATATATAATACCTGCACAATGTTTTTTATCTCTCACTGCCTTAGCAAATTACTCCATGACTTAGTGGCTTAAAACAACAAACATTCATTATCTCACAGTAAATATATATATAAATAAATATATTGAGCCTAGTTTCCTTTATTAATCCATTCAGTGACTAGTTGAATAGTGCTTAATGTTAGATATGGTTCTAGATTCTGGGGTTACAGCAGTAACCGCTTCCGTGGAAAGGTTCCCTTTCAGAGACAGAGAAACACTAAACACAACAGTAATTTCAGAGAGCCTTAAAGTGGGGCAGAGTCATAGAGAACAATGGAGGTAGAGAAGGTGCTTTAGGTAGGAAATCAGGGCTCTCTGAGGGGCTAACAACCAGATCTGAACAAGATGAGATCTGCCACATTCTGACAATGTGACCTTGGCAACATCACCTAACATTTCAGGACTCGGTTTCCTCATCTGTTAAATAAGGATACCTGTACCCATCTCTTGGGATTTCCCTGAGGATTATCTTGCCTGAGATAAGGAACTCAAGGCCTCCAGTACAAAGCTGAGCTGGCATTAAGAGGCACTTCATTGCTAAATAATTGAGTGTCTACTGATCTGTTGTTCAAGATATTAGGAATATGTTTAGAAAGATAGAATGACAAGGAGGAGAAAGTAGGTCTCCTATTTTCAGACCAGGCTGGACAAGTCCCTTAAAAGGAGTTATTTGTAATCTTCTACTCTGTGCCAGCTGGGACCTCTGAGAAGCAGACCCCAAGTGAGGTGTGGGAGCCGTTTGGGGTGGGGGGCAGTGGTGTCTGTGAAAGGGAGAAGAGAGAAGAGCAGCAGTGGGCAGGAAAGGCTCTGGAGGAAAGACCGCTGGTCAGAGAAGCCCTCCACTGAGTGGAAGTGGCCAGGCCTCACACTCCCGTTACCCTCAGTCATTAGCCAGGACTGTGAAGAGTGCGGACTTGGCTCCAAAAGACAAGTCCATGCAAGTCCCTACTTGAAGGGAGGTCTGGGTGGTGCACCTCCCCAACTGCCACAGACTCCCAGCCTCACACCAAAGGCTTTTTGCTGTCAAAGGAACAATGCTTCCTTGGGAGAGGAAAGTGAGATTTATTCTAACTCAGGGAAGGTTGCACAAAAGAAAAGCAATCCAAGGGCCAGAAAACCCTAAACCTGATTTTATGATATTCTGCATCTGTTAGGATGCCTGTAACCACCAGTTACAGAAAACTCAACTCAAAATGGCTTGAACAATAAAGAACATTTATAATATCATACAGTAAGTCTGGAGGAAAGAGGGTCCCAGGGCTGTTTAATTTAGAATTAAATGATGTCATCGAGTCACCATCGTGGATGAAGCAGTTTTTAATTCTGACATCCTCAGGGTGTCACAATTGTCTGCATTAGCACCGTTCATGATTCCAAGATTGTTGCTATAGTTCTAGGCATCTCAGGTGGACAAGATCAGAAGACAGAAGCAGCAGAGGCAGAAGAAGACAGGCCCTTTCTTCCCATGTGTCTTTTTTCAATCAGGAAATTCATCTCAGAATTAGCCCCAGTGGACTTATCCTCATATCCCATTGGCTGGAATCTCATCTCCACATGTACTCACATCACCAGTAACACCAATGGGATTGCCATGACTTGCAGACCTGGTAGGCCTGCAGGCCTGAGATAATGAAATTAAAGTTCTTTTACTTTCATTTTTAATATGTGGCTTTATATACATATATAAGTATCATACACATATACACATATATACATCAGTTATGTTGAAATATAATCCTCATACTAATAGATAACCTTAACTGAAAAAAAATTGATCATTAACTTTTTTAAAATTGAAATACACATAAAATTTATCATCTTAACCATTTTCAAATATACAGTTCAAAGGCTTCAAGTGCATTCACATCGATATGATACCATCACCACCATCCATCTACAGAATTCTTTTTATTTTACAAAACAAAAACTCTACGCCTATTTTTTTGAGAGGGACCAACACAGCTCCCAACTCTCCACAGCACCCACTTTGATAGACTCCACCACAATCAAGGGCAGTTGCTGGCCCAGCCAAGGGCCCTCCTTCAGGCACTTACCAGAGCCTTTCCTGATGGGCCTCCAGCCTCCTCCGCTGAACTCATCTCTGCATGGTGGGCTATGGGACACTCATGCTGCTGACACTGCAGGTCAACCCCATAGGATATTCACTCTGGGGCTGCCATGCCCAGCTCCAAGATGCTCGTCCTAGTTTACCTCCTGGCTCCCTCCCTCTGTACCTATTCATCAATAACTACCCCCAACCCCTAGCAATCATCAGTCTACTGTCTGTCTTTGTGCCTCTGGCTACTCTAGATACCTCATAGAAGTGGAATCATACAATATTTATCCTTTTGTATCTGGTTTATTTCACTTAGCATGTCTTCAGGTTCATGCATCTTGTAGCATATATCAAAGTTTCTTTCCTTTTAAAGGCTGGATGATATTCCACTGTATTTATTTAACCATCTATTCATCAAAGGCCTGATGCGAAGAGCCAACTCATTAGAAAAGACCCTGTTGCTGGGAAAGATTAAGGGCAGGAGAAGAAGGGAGCGACAGAAGATGAGATGGTTGGATGGCATCACCAAGTCAATGGACATGAGTTTGAGCAAACTTCAGGAGATAGTGAAGGACAGGGAAGCTTAGCATGTTGCAGTCCATGGAGTCACAAAGAGTCAAACATGACTTAGCAAATGAACAAGCATTCATTAAAGGACACAGGTTGATTCCAAATAATTAGCTATTAGCTATTAATTCAAATAATAGCTATTGCAAATAATGCTGCTATTGCAAATAATGCTGCTACAAACATGGGTATATAAATACCTCTTCAGGACCCTATTTTCAATTCTTTTGGGTATATACCCAAAAGTGGAAATGCTGGATCAAATGCTGTCTCTTTTTTAAGGAGCCACCGCACGATTTTCCACAGTAGCTGCATCATTTTTTAAAAAATAATTTTATTGGTTAAACTATTTCAAGTTACAGATATCATTTGTGTGTGTGTGTTGAGTCTTACTTGTGGCACATAGGACCTTTAGTTGACAGTATACGGGGTATAGTTCCCTGAACAAGGGTCAAACCTGGACCCCCTACAATAGGAACTCAGAGTCTTAACGACTGGACCACCAGGGAAGTCCCAGGAGCTGTACCATTTCAAATTCTCGCAAACAGTATACAAGCGTTCCAGATGTTCCACGTACATGCCGATACTTGTTATTTTCTGGGTTATATCCATCTTAATGGGTTTGAGATAAGATTCCGATCACGGCTTTGATTTGATTTTCACTAATAACTAGTGATGTTGAATATCTTTCATGTGGCTGTTAGCCATTTGTCTATCTTCTTTAGAGAAAGTTAAACCCTTTTGCCCAGTTTTTAACTGGTTTGTTTGTTTTCCTGTTGTTGACTTGTAGAAGTTATATTTTTTGGATATTAACTCCTTGTCAGATTTATGATATGCAAATATTTACCAATATGTAATTTTTTTAAAAGGTTAAAAGCTCATACCATGAAACCTACTGCTTAGATTCAAATCCCAGTGCCACTTACAGATCTATGGGTAGAGGAAGGGTGAACAATAAAAAAATCTGGGGTCTGCCAACAAGGAGAAAGGGCAACAACAGTTAAGTAGGCAAACAGCAGAGTCCTTTACACAGAACTTGATGTCAAAGGCAGGGAGGCATAGATGTGGCTTACGTCATTTTTCAGACTGAGAAGCATAAATGTCAAGTCATGCTGCTGCTGCTGCTAAGTCACTTCAGTCGTGTCCGACTCTGTGTGACCCCATAGACGGAAGCCCACCAGGCTCCCCCGTCCCTGGGATTCTCCAGGCAAGAACACTGGAGTGGGTTGCCATTTCCTTCTCCAATGTGTGAAAGTGGAAAGTGAAAAGTGAAAGTGAAGTCATAATAGAAGATAATATTTCACTGGGTCTCACTATGCCAGGTCCTTTATATGCATAATCTCATTTCATTTATTTATTCAACAAGTATTTAATGAAAGCCTAATATGAACCAGTAGCTGATGAGCTAAAAATAAAATAAAGTAAGAAATCAGACATTGTGCCTGCCCTCAATGAGTTTAGACTTTCGTCAAAGAAAAAACTACAATTGCTAAGTGTTATAAAGGTGATGCCCATGGTCCTATGGAAACAGACTTGGTCAAGCAGAGCAGGGAAGAAGTCGGTACAATTATTATCCCCACAGGAATGGAAGCTCTGTGAGTGCAGGGTCCTTGTCTGTCTTAGTCACCAATACATCTCAGTTGCCTAGGACAATGCCTGACACAAAATAACTCTCGGTAAACATTTGTTGAATGAAGGAATCTACCTTCATTTTCCGTTCCGTTCCGTTCCGTTCAGTCGCTCAGTCGTGTCCGACTCTTTGCGACCCCGTGGACTGTAGCCTACCAGGCTTCTCTGCCCATGGGATTCTCCAGGCAAAAATACTGGAGTGGGTTACCATTTCCTTCTCCAGGGGATCTTCCCGACCCAGGGATCGAACCCAGGTCTCCCGCATTGGAGGCAGACGCTTTAACCTCTGAGCCGCCAGGGAGACCTTCATTTTACAGATGATGAACTCAAATCTCAGAAAGGACAAGTAATTTAACCAAGGTCACAGTCCTAGATGATGCCAGGCAGTTAGCGCTGCTGCTTGAGCTTCTAACCTTTTAAAAAGTCACACATTTTAAAAAAGTAGAAAACATGGGACTTCCCTGGTTGCCCAGTGGTTAAGACTTTGCCGTCTAATGCAGGAGGTGAGGGTTCGACCCCTGGCCAGCCCAAAAAACCAAAACATAAAACAGAAGCAACACTGTAACAAATTCAATAAAGACTAAAAATGGTCCACATTAAAAAAATAATAATAATAAAAAAGTAGAAAACAAAAATCCTGATTTGAAAAGAAATTACTTGAAATAGCAGCATTATTTACATTAGCCAAGACGTGGAAACAGCATAAGTGTCTATCATCAGATAAATAGAGATCTGATATATATTAAAATGGACTATTACTTGGTCATAGAAATTTTAATTTTGCCATTTGCAATGATATGGATGGACCTGGAGGGTATTAGGGTATTGTGCTTAGTGAAATAAGTCAGACAAAGACAAATGCTACATGTTATCACTTAAATGTGGACTCTAAAAAATAAGACAAATGAATGAATATAACAAAATAGAAAGAGACTTACAGCTATAGAGAACAAACTAATGTTTACCAGTGGAGTGAGGGAAGTAGGGAAGAACAAGATAGGAGTAGGGGAATAAGAGGCACCAACTACTATGTATCAAATAAATTAGCTACAAGGATATATTGTACAGCACAAGGAATATAGCCATTATTTTATGATAACTTAGAATGGAGTATAATCTACAAAAATACTGAGTCACTATATTGAACACCTGAAACTATAGTAATATAATATTGTAAATCAACTATACTTCAATTTTTTTCCAAGTAAAAGGATTTCCTTAATTTCATCATCCCAGGCCTATGGAAATAAGCATTCTCTTCTTTGGCCTGCTGAAGCATTTATTTCAACTTTGTACTGTAGCGAATTTCACATATAACTATTCAGGTACCATCTTCCCAGCTCCAAACCTCCTTATCCCAGAAAAATAGTAAACTGTGAGCTGTTTAAAAGACAATATCTGAACATATTGCACAGTGAGGTGCTCAAGAATGCAGGCTCAGAGTTCAAACAGACCTGATGAGGAAGCCTGGTTCTGCCTCTTACTAATTATATGACCCTAGGTTCTTTACTTAACCTTTGTAAGTTTCTGTTTATCTGTAAAATGGGTATAATAATACAACCCTCACCTCACAAAGCTGTTGGAAGAATTGACAATTCCTACAAAGTACTTCAGAATAGGAATTGGCACAAAGTAAGAACGCAATAAAAGTTTGCAGATATTCTAAACTGGAAAAATACCAACATCAACACCCATTCCACCTCCAACTAGAATTATATGGTGTTTTTTCTAGGGCAGGGATGGGCTGGCTTCTGCTACTTTGATTTTCCAGCATTCAAAATGCCCTACTGGCAGCACTGCCCTGAGTCACAGTCTCTTTTGGAAGGAAAGGATTGACCAGTAAGTGGGTGCCCCGAGAGGGTTCCAGAATCACCAGGTTACTTTTCCCTCCCCAATTCTGAAGGTGGTGCGCTGCTTCTGCTCAGGCCCTGCCAATCCTCCACCTCTTCCTTTCTTTTTTGCCCATCCCTCCCTCCCACTTGAAACCCTGGGGGAAGAAAATGAAGAAAAGCACACCAACCAAGAAGACTTTTCACGTCATTGTGTTTTCCAGCTAGACCTGAACAGACATCGATCAATTCCGCCTGCTCTCACCCTCCCTCCTCTCCTCTCTCGTGTCCTCTTTGTGTTCTGTTTTTTGTTTTTTTCCCCCTCTCTCAGACTATGTCTTCAGGCTTGGGAAAGAGCAGTTATCCTCAGTAGCATGAGGATACAAGAAGCTTCAGTTGCCAGTAGCAAGCACAACATGATTGTAACAGGTCCCCCTGGCCCGTGGCGCTTAAAAGGCCAAGAAGCAATGGAACCCATTTGGATCCTCTGAGAAACTCCTCAGCTTAACCACTTCTGTCCCAACTCAGGCTCAGCTGCAATGAGTCACACAGAAACCTCATTCCCTCACTTCCCCTGGCCAAGTACCTTCGGAAGGCCACCTCCATCTCCAGACAAGGGGTTTTCATCCCACATTTGAGGAACTCAGGCCAGTTGGACATGGAATCAATGAAGAAGAAGAAGGAATACACCTTTTCCATTTCAAAGCAGCCTGATGGGACTTTTTTTCCCCAACAGGGTGACTCCAAACTGGCAGGGCTTTCAAAGCTACAAATTTCCATGTTCCCAGCCCTTGCTAAAGGAAAGTTTCCTGGTTAACTTGGCATGTGCGGAGGTTTGGGGTGTGCAAGTGAGAAACATTTAACAAATAGTTAAACCTGAGCTATGAATCAAGTTAGTCTAAACAAGATTCTCCCCCATCCCCATGCTGTGCTAGTTACCCTCCTTAATTCCTACCCCGGACGTATGTTCAAAAACAACTGCTATTTATCAACTACCCAGTAAGTACCAGGAACTGAACTAAGTGTTTTATTTACTTATTTTGACTTCATCTTCACAACTATGCAAGATAGTAATTTTATTTATTGTTTCCTCTGTGAAGAACAGTTTAAGTAATTTTCCCAAACTCAATGGAGTTAATAAGTGGCAGAACTAGAGTTCAAATCTCATTCCCAACACAATACCATGGATAAATCTCAAAGTCATCAATGCAGAGTAAAAGAAGCCAGGCCAAAAGAAAAGTATTTACTGTGTGATTCCATGCGTATAAAATTACAGAAAATACAAACTAATCTATAGAGTTAGAAAGCACATTAGCAGTTGTCTGGGGATGGGGTGGAGGGAAGGACAAATTACAAAGGGGCATAAATAAACTTTGGGAGTGATGGAAATCTCTGTAATATTGATTGTGGTGATATTTTCACAGGTGTACACATATATCAGAACTGACCAAATTGTACACTTTAAATATGTGCAGGTTAGTGTACTTCAATGAAATTGAAGAAAAAATATTGCCAAAAATCTAATTTCTTCAGTCATTTCCACAAATATATTTACTCTTTGATATAGTTGATATTATAGGGCTTAGCCTGACACTCTTCATACTGTTCAATGAAAAAGTTGGTTTAAAACTCAACATTCAGAAAACGAAGATCATGGCATCTGGTCCCATCACTTCATGGCAAATAGATGGGGAAACAACGGAAAGAGTAACAGACTTTATTTTCTTGGGCTCCAAAATCACTGCAGATGGTGACTGCAGCCATGAAATTAAAAGATGCTTACTCCTTAGAAGAAAAATTATGACCAACCTAGACAGCATATTAAAAAGCAGAGACACTACTCTGCCAACAAAGGTCCATCTAGTCAAAGGTATGGTTTTTCCAGTAGTCAAGTATGGATGTGAGATTTGGACTGTAAAGAAAGCTAACACCAAAGAATTGATGCTTTTGAACTGTGGTGTTGGAGAAGACTCTTGAGAGTCCTTTGGACTGCAAGGAGATCCAACCAGTCCATCCTGAAGGAAATCAGTCCTGAATATTCATTGGAAGGACTGATGTTGAAGCTGAAGCTTCAATGCTTTGGCCACCTGATGTGAAGAACTGACTTATTTGAAAAGACCCTGATGCTGGGAAAGACTGAAGCGGGGTGGAGAAGGGGACGACAGAGGATGAGATGGATGGCATCACCGACTCGATGGACATGAGTTTGAGTAGGCTCCAGGAGTTGGTGATGGACAGGGAAGCCTGGCGTGCTGCAGTCCATGGGGCTGTAAAGAGTTGGACACGAATGAGTGACTGGACTGAGCCTGACTCCAGTTCAGATTTTTATGCTGTCGTCTGTTCGTCCTGTTGGGGTAAGAGGACCTAGCTATTAATGGCTCTTCTCACAAGAAATGCCAGTTGTCAGGATTGTGATTCTAGAAACCTTTTGCTCCACTCAGTTAGACCTAAGATAATGTCAGTGTGACGCTAGTGATGGTCTATAGCTCAGTTCTCAAACTTTTTGATCTCAGGACCCTTTTCATTCTCAAGAAGTATTGAGGACCCCAAAGAGCTTTTGTTTAAGTTGGTTATAGTTATCAATATTTACCATATTAGAAATTGAAACTGAGAAGTTCTATAGATAGTTAATTCATGTTTTAAATAAACTCATTACATATAAATATTTTCCAAAAAATCAGTGAAAGGATAGAATTGCTTTGCATTTTTATAAATCTAATTTCTGGCTTCATAGAAGATATAATTCTCATATTTGCTTTTATATTTCATCTGTTGCAATATCACATAATTCTGGAAAATTCCACCATATACTAGTGAGAGAATAAGAGTGAAAAAAGCAAATAACAGTATTATTATGAAAATGATTTTGACCTTGCAGACCCCTGAAAGGATCTGGAGGACCCATGGGGTCCCAGAGCATACTCTAAGAAACGCTGATCTACAGTGTTCAGAACCATGAAGTATTTATTCCAGTTCTTATGCTTCCACCTTCATTATTTTCCCTCTCCTATCCAAGACCTTGTGAAATCCTGTGAGAGGAAGAATCTGGGGTGTGGAGAGGCATCAAACAGAAGGTTGTATGAGTAGATCCCCTTCAAAGTTCTTTCCAGTCTGTGAGTCTGAGGCATGGGCTATTTTTCTTTTAAACAAAATCAAGAGAGCCAAAAGCGCAGCAGGGACTAGATGCACAGGATGCGGGGACTAAAGCACAACCATGAAAACATCACAGAGATTCCTTATGACCCCCTGGCAGAAAGAGAAACAGCAGCCAGCCTCCTCTCTGATTTACCCCATAGAGGGTGTCAGAGGAAGAACCTGGGGTCCTGAAGAAATTTCAGACAGATCTCAGCCCTTACCTGTTCCCTAAACAAGGGCCTGCTTGGGCTGAACCAGCTCTAGTTCAAACCGTCAATCCAGATAAAAACTCTGCCCCTTGATCCTGGGTTGCAAACAGGCCATAAACTCAGGAGTCAAGCAACAGAAGGGTGAATATTGTTTCTACTCCTTACTGGCCATGAAATCTTGAGTACAACTTTGAGCTTGGGTTCAACTCTTCTGAACCTCAGCTTCTTTATCTATAAAAGTGGGATATTTTATCATATCTCTCTGAAGGTAATACTGTGCAGATTTAAGGAGATATTAATATATGGAAGAATTCCAGCAAAGCACCCAGCACTCGACACAGGCTCACTCTTAGTGAATGTTTAACCTTGTCACAGAAAAGAGAAGGGCGAGATGGAAATAGTCCAGCACCAGATAAGCCTAGGTTTGAACCCTAACACTTGCTTTGGGCAAATCATTTCATCCACCTTGTAGAGTTATTGTGGGGGCTCATTGAAAGTGTCTATAGGGACTTCCCAGGTGGTCCAGTGGTTAATAATCCACTTTCCAATGCAGGGGAGGTGGGTTCCATCTCTGGCTGGGGATCTAAGATCCCACTTGCTGTGGGGCCACTAAGCCCACATCTAGAAAGCCCACACCCTCAGGAACCCACACCCTCAACCACACCGCAACGAGAGAGAAGACTGCACCACAACGAAGAACCTCTCACACTGCAACAAAGACTGAGAGCAGCCAAAATAAAACGGTTTTAAAACACAGGGTCTAAAGACGGCCTGACTTCTAGCCCAAGTCCTATAGATAGCTGTGGTTATTGTTATTAAATACTTGCAGCTGTGGCTAAAGAATTATTAATTTTCAGAAGGAACACTGCATCCTCAGGGTCGGCCCCTTTGTGGTCCAGCCCTTAGCATCCCTAGAAACAGGTGAGGATGACTGGCTCTCAGTCAGACCTGATAGGACTTTCCCCACTGGTTTCCTGTCTCCTAAAGGTCCACCAAGGCTTCCCAGGTGATGCTAGCGGTAAAGAACCCACCTGCCAATGCAGGAGACATAAGAGACATGGGTTTGATCCCTAGGTCGGGAATATCCCCTGGAGGAGGGCATGGCAACCCACTCCAGTATCCTTGCTGGGAGAATCCCAGGGACAGAGGAGCCTGCTTGGCTAGAGTCCATAGGGTTGCAAAGAGTCGAACACGACTGAGCGACTTAGCACACACGCAAAGATCCGCCAATGGAGAATGCTGTCTAGAGGCCATGAAATGACAGGAGAGCTAGTCTCCCAAGTCAGAGGGAACACACACTGCATGTCAAGAACATGCAGTACAGAGGAGAGGCTGTACAGGAGCTCTGGAGTCAAACTCAGATTCAAGTCCTGGCTCTGCCACGTATTTACCAACAGCATGGTCTAGGGCAGATGACTCAACCTTTGTAAGGCCAGAGTCTCTCAGTTGTTATTGGAAATAATGATAATACAAATGCTAAACATAAAGAGCATTTAGAATAGTGCACATAGAAAATGTTGATTCACCTATTATCACTACTTCTATTGTCGTTAGAGTAGCATTCCAGTATTTCAAAAACAACACAATGTGCAGCTCACATTCTCACCTAGACCATGTGGTCAGGGAGGGGCAACATAATTTTGGAAGAAATTGCCTGGTTTCACTTTTATGTACTTTCAAAACTTTCTTTAGCAGGTACTCACAACTAGGATAACATGGAAAACTTAACAAAGAGGAGGAGGAAGAAGAGAATTTTTAAAACTCAAGCTGAGCCTAGCCCCATCAGAAAGAACTAGTCCTAAGGCTCAAAGGACTAGACATGTGACTGTGACATTTGCCCCCTAGGCATAGTGTATATGTGCATGCTAAGTTGCTTCAGTCTGACTCTTTTCCACCCTATGCCCCAGGCTCCTCTGCCCTATTCCCGACCCAGAGGTCAAACCCACCTCTCTTTACATCTCCAGCGTTGGCAGGCTGGTTCCTTACCACTAGCGCCACCTGGGAAGCTCCACTAGGCTCAGTGGAACCAAGGAAACCCCATCTGAAAGAATCAGCCCATCAGAAGGCACTCAGGTGAGCTGGGTCTTTCTGCCACTGAGACCACCCCAGGCCCTGAGGATTTGCATGACTTAAAGTCACACAGGAGCCCCAGTACCTGCACTAAGGCTCTTGTGTGAGGAGAAGCCCAGAAAAGAGTTGGAAAAGTGTGCGGGGTGGGGGTAGGGGGGTGGAGAGGGGAGTATCAGAGCTGTAGAAAGGATGGAGGGACAGCAAAGGTGGGGAGCCAGCGTCAGGTGGCTTCTGGAATGAGAGCAGTGGCGTGGGAGGTGTGGGTGGGGCAAGATGAGAAGGTATGAAGGAAAGATTGCAGAGGTGATTGGCAGTTCTGTGGAACCTGTGGGGAAGGGTCTCCTCCTCTCTTCTCTAGTATGGGCTTGAAAAGGATAAGGAATGGTAACTGAGAGCTCATTGAATGTACTTTACCTACCTTTACTCCTACGAGGGAGGTTGAGTAATTTGCTCATAATTCCACAGTTATTAATTGAGGCAGCCAACTTTCAACCTCAGATCTGACTCCTAGATGCCTGGCTGTCTTCCGTGAGATAAGCCTAAGGGCCTTCCCAGCTCCACACCTGTACAAGCGGCGGAATGGGAGAGGAGAGAAGGGGAGAGGGGTGGCAGTGCGAGGGGATGAGGGAAGAAGGGAGCAACCAAGATCCGGAAAAAGAAGAGAACAGGAAGGGGATAGGAAAGAGAAGAGACTGAAAAAAGGATGGGGAGTGAGGAGGAGAGGGGAGAGTTAAGGTGGAACGATAGGAAAGGAGGAACCGGGAGAGGAAAAAAGATGGAGCCATAGTGGCACAGAAGGTTGAGCCAGCGGAAGAGGGAGAGGGATTGGGGTAGGGTCTTGGAGGAGTCAGAATCACCTGGAGTATAAGCCTAGGAGCTGAAGGAAAAGGGCTGGAGTTTAGTAGGTGTTTGTGGTTTTTTGGTTTTCTTTTTCTTGCTGTGAAAGTATGGAGTGTGGGGATCATTGCCTATGGAGCTGTCAACAGACTAGTCAGCTCAGCAAGTGTCTGTTGGAGGGAAACTGGAACTGAGGTCAGACTCCTCATGGCCTCTATTGTGGGTGTCTCTTAGCTGAGGCAGGGTTACCATGTTCAGTTTATTGGTGTGACAAATATGTGTATGTACCTAACACAGTCTTCTAGAGTTATAAGCAGTTTGAGTTGAAGTTCTTTTCCCTTCACAGGGAACAAGTTGTGGCGGGGGGCGGGGCAGGGGGGGTATTGATCTAAACAAACAAACAAACAAACAAATTTTGTTACTGATATAATGTTTTCTCAAAGGATTTTCTTTTTTTTTCTGTAAAGATCTAGACAAATCCTACATTTGATCTTAAAATTGTAAACTCGGAAGAGCAGATTATTCTTTTTCTACTTGGTTTTTGCTGAGGCCCTGGGCTTCAGTCTATAAAAGGAAAGTTATTGGAGGCAGAAGGAATTCCAGAAAGGAAAGAGCAATAGAATATAAGTAACAAAAGGCAATGAAAGAGGGCTTCCCTGGTGGTCCAGTGGTTAAGCATCTGCCTGCCAATGCACAGGGCACAGGTTCAATCCCTGATCCAGGAAGACCCCACATACCTTGGAGCAACTAAGCCATGTGCCACAACTACTGAAGCCCAACAGCCTAGAGCGTGTGTTCCGCAACAAGAGAAGCCACCACAATGAGAAGCCTGCACACCACAATGAAGAGCAGCCCCAACTCACTGCAACTAGAGAAAGCCTGTGTGCAGCAACGAAGACCCAGCACAGCCAAAAAATAATTTTTTTTTAAAAAAGTAATGAAAGAACTGTTGCATGCTACAACATGGATGAATCTTGCAAAATTATGCTAAGTGAAAGAAGCTAGGGACAAAAGGCCAAACACTGTATGATTCCATTTCTACGAAATGTCAAGCATAGGCAAATTCATAGAGACAAAAAATATATTGGTGGTTGCCTACAGCTGGGGGAGGCTGTGAGGAATGAAGGTGCTTGTTAAAGGGTATGGAATTTCTTCTTGGGGTGATGAAAATGTTTTGTAATTGATTGTGGTGATGGTGCACGACTCCATTTAATTTTAACATATTAAAAACCATTGAATTGTATACTTTCAATGGATGGATTGTATGGAATGTGAATTATATCTGAATAAAGCTGTTACCATAAAGAAAAAGAAAGAAAAGAAGAAAAAGGAGAGAGCAAGGAAGAAGAGGTGGAAGTATTTAATATCTAATGTAGGGGACATAGTATGGATCAGTCTGACTGGCATTTAAGGAAGCAGTTAGGAATAAAGCTGAGGCCCAATAACAAAGGACCTAGAACTTCATGTTAAAGAGTTTACACTTGGTCTTAGAGCCCTGAGCTGTCCACTAGAGTTGCCACTAGCCATATGAGTTGAGGCTTAAAATGTGGCTGTTGCAAACTGAGATATGCTATGAGTATAAAATACACACCAGATTTTGAAGACTTAGTATAAACAAAAGAATGTAAAACTGCTTTAATAATTATAAATTGATTATACATTGAAATAATATTTTTGTTGTATTGGGTTGAATAAAATACATTATTAACCTTATTTTACTTTTTAACATGGCTACTAGAAAATTTCAAATTACATATGTGGCTCACATTACAACAGACAGCACTGTTATAGGTAGTGGGAAGCCATTGAGGGTTTGAGTCAGAACAAGGGTTGGCAAATGTTTTCTGTAAGAGGCCAGATGGTAAGTATTTTAGTTCTTGAGGGCCATACAGTCTCTGTCACAACTACTGAATGCTACCATTGAAGTGTAAAAGCAGATATAGACAATGTATAAGCAAATAAGCCTGGTTGCATCCCAACATAACTTTACTTATGGATGCTCAAATTTGAATCTCAGGTAACTTTCACATGTCATGAAACATTATTCTTATTTTGATTTTTTTTTTTTTCATTTAAAAATGAAAAAGCCACTCTTAGCTTGTGGGCCATACAGAAACAGGCAGTGAGAGACATGTGGCCCATGAGCCATCGTTTACCCACTTCTGAGTTAGAGTTAAGCCGAAGTCTCTGAAAATCTCTTGCAAGCACCATCACCATTGGTGCTCTCCCCACATACGAGTGCACGGTGCCTGGAAAATTCCTTCTCCTTTGCAAGCAGCATGGATTCACATAACATTTGATCTGGAAGGGACAGCAGGGATCATGTACTCCTACTTTCTCATATTACTTTTGAGGAAACTGAGTCTCCAAGAGTCAAACTCACGTAAATAAGGTCACACTGCGGTGAAGAGGTTCCGAATAATGGGGGCCACTACAAGACTATTAGACCACAGCTGGCAAAAAAGGACAGGTCTAAGGTCAGCCTGAGTACCAAAACCCTGTGCAATGACTGCATTCTAGCTCATCCATCTACCCATGCATTAGCTCTTTCACTCATCACTCATTTCTTGAGACAGTCTGGGCATCAGGTCCTATGTGAGGCTCTGGGGAACCAGGCCCAAATCAATTTGGTCTTTGACCTTGAGGAATTCATAGCATTGAAAAAAAAAAAATATATATATATATATATAAACAGATACCCTGGAAGGGAAAGGGTAAGGACTTCTGAGGAGGTGTGACCCAAGCAATGATCCAAAGGCCACATAGGACATAACCAAGTGAAGCAGAGGTAGGAAAAGTGTTGCAGGAAAAAGGAACAGCATGTGCAAAGGCCTGAAGCTGACAGTGTGCAAAATACTTAGGGAACTGTAAGTAGATCATGGGTGTGAAGCATTATATAGGCGATGAAAGTGGGAGAGGTGAGCCCAGAGGTCAGTAGGACCCAGAACATGCAGATCCTCTGTTTGAAGTTGAGAAACTTGGTCTTGATCACATTAGGTGGTGAGGAAACACAGAGAGGTTTTACACAATGAAGTAATAGTCAGACTGAGTTTTAGAAAAATCACATTGGCCGTTTGCCAGGCAGAGAGGAGAGAAAAAGATTCCATGTGGAGGGAACAGCCTGTGCCGGGCCTGGAAGAATGCAAGGACCAGTAACACGAGGGATCTGGTATGACTCAACCATGTAGTACATGACAAGGAGTGAGAAAAGATAAGCCTATGAAAGAAATTGTACAGATGCTGAAGGAGATTCAGATTCAGGCTGGGGAGCTTGGATCTGATTCTTCAGGTACCAGACAGAGGTAAGTCTATCAGGGGAATAAGTGGGAAGGTAGAGAGTATGGACTTAAGGTCAAGTCTTCCTAGCTCTGCCATTTATTAGTTAAGCCTCAGAGGTACAGCAGAGTTAACAAAATGATGAGGATTAAACAAAACAATGTATTAAAAGTATATATCACTTTTTAGGAGCCTAACACAAAATAAGCACTCAGAATATTAATTCTAACACATGTATATGACAGGTCACATCAAACGGCTCTCAGTGCTATGTGAAGGAAGAATCTCTGGAGTGGGATATGCCTGAGCTCCTATTTTTTAACTCTAAATTTCCTTTTTTTTTAATGTGGAAAAATCACTGTGGGACCACAGCTAGCCACATTTTAGTGGAATTCTCTTTAAGAAGCGCAGAGAAACTCATACACCTGCTTCTGGCACTATGTACAGATTTCTCTAAGCAGAGCACGGAAAACCAGCAGCTCACTTTGAGATTGCTGGGCAGTTTCTCCAGGACCTGGTGACAAACTGTGAGTTTGTATAGTCCTATAGTCCTTCCAACCCTTAGTTTCTGTGAATTTCACATTCATTTTAATATGCCTGTGTGTGCAGAATAGTTTTTATATCAAACATAAGAAAGGGAAAATATTTTACATATATATTTATGTGCTGCACTAAATCGCTTCTGTTGTGTCCGACTCTTTGCAACACTGTGGACTAGAGCCTGCCAGGCTCCTCTGTCTGTGGGATTCTCCAGGCAAGAGTACTAAAGGGGTTACAATGCCCTCTTCCAGGGAATCTTCCTAACCCTGGGACTGAACCCACGTCTGTTACATCTAACCTGCATTGGAAGGTCAGTTCCACTATATTTATAAATGCATAGAAAAACTCTTCAGAGCCCAGTAACTGGTCTTCTCCAGGACAGGCGATGGTATGAGCAGAGACAGAGGTTGGGGGGAGACTTACTTCCTACTCTTTTGTACATTTTGAAGAACCATAGATGTGTATTAGCTACTTAAACAAATGAACTAAATTTTAAAAATATAAAAGCATTCCTGCTTTTCTATACACAGAGGTATATCAGGTGCACTGTTGGTTTAACCTCCAGTTTTACTTTCCAGTGCCTTGTTTAGTCCAAAGACAAAGCAGTGAATGAGAAGGTGACAGCCTTGGTTTCTATCCCCTACTGCAGGGCTTTGAACCTTCCTGTGACCCAAGCCTCCCAGCTGGGGAACAGGGAGAGTGGCACCCGCCACATTCCCCACAGGGGAAGCATTGAGAGCTGGCTATCTACTGGTAAAGGATTTCAGGATCTGGGAATGAAAGAGAATAGATTAACACAAAATAGTCTTTGCTTTTTAACCCCACAAAGTTCTAAGGAAATCTAATATAAAGGCTTCAGATCCATTTACAGTTGCTGCACTAAAGATGAATGTTAATTAGTGACACTGACAATTGTCATTTTCTTTGTAAACCTACTTGATGACTGGGAGTTGCAGGAATCTTGCTATATGAGCCTTCTGGCTTTGAACAACAAAGTCTCGGTGTGACCTACCTGAAACAGACAGGAAACCTGCCCACCTCAATTACAGGTCTCAGTTGAGAAGCAGGGTTTGGTGTCCACACAGTCTACCTGGATAGAGTTTGCCTAACTAGGTCGGGTGTCTGTGGCTTATCTTTCATTGAGGTTCTCCCTTCCTCCCCTCTCTAGTGCCCTCATCCAGGGTGGGATGCACAGAAGGTATTTAACAAAGGATGGCTGAACTAAGGGCTGGCTGGCTGGCTGACTTGAGAGGACCTTCTCTTTATAGGGGCTTCCTTGGTGGCTCAGACGGTAAAGCGTCTGCCTGTAATGCGGGAGACCCGGGTTCGATCCCTGGGTCAGGAAGATCGGCTGGAGAAGGAAATGGCACCCCTCTCCAGTACTCTTGCCGGGAAAATCCCATGGACAGAGGAGCCTGGTAGGCAACAGTCCATGGGGTCACAAAGAGTCAGACACGACTGAGCAACTTCACTTTCACTTTTCTCTTTATAGACAGGGAAACAGAGGCACACAGTTCCAATATATAATGAATCACTGGGGCAAGAGTCCCGGTTCATCTCTTCTACTCTCTGAACAGAGAATGCTTGAGAAATTCCTGTATTTCCATCTTCAAACTCAAGAAAATAAGAAAACCAGCTGTAAAACAAGACCCGAATCTAGACAATCTGAGTAAATGATTAAGCCCCCATACTTCCCCAGATCTCAGTTTCCCCATCTGTAAAATAAAATAACAGTATGAGTAGGTTGATCGCTCAGGTGTTCCCTCCACTCTGTATACACAGCCCTATGTACACCAAGCACCCTGGACCATCTCTTTCTCTGAACATTTCTTTAATTCCTTGAGTTTCTCAAGAGTTTCAAGGGGGCGCTGTGAATCTGGTTACCAGGCAGCCAGCAAGCTCTCCCTTCCTTGGAGCTGCCCAGCTGCCCCGTCTCCCTGCTGGTAACCAAGCCCTTGTCTGCCTTTCGAGCCTCCCAGCCCTTTCTTATTGTTGCTGTCTGTTTCCATTTGCTCCTTTTATTCTCCAGGTTTTCCTTGACTCTGATGTTTTTCCCCCTGCTGCACAACAAGCCCTTCTGATCTCTGTGAAAGGCAAACCCGTGTCATTCTTCCAAATCATCATTGTATGACATGTTTTTATATCAGGCGGACAAAGGAGCTATTTGATCAGGGGGTATGGTGTGTGATTGTAAGAAATTCAGCTAGTCGGTGGCAACCATTGTTCCCCAAGCGGCTCCCTGACCCCATTCTGTTCCAGGAAAAACTCCCTGAGAGTGGCCTCTATTCATGGAGTTACACCAGTCCCCAGCCGCGCTCCAGGAGTGCGCTCAATTCCTAGCACTGTCACCGATAGCTGCCCGGGCCACCCTTTAACTCTTTCATCAGCATTAGGTTTCCAACCCCACAGCTGTTATCACGGCCGTGAGCTCAGGGGGTTAGAGATATAGGCATGCTCTCTGCTCTCCCTCTTATCTGGGAGAAATTCAACCTTCCTTTGAAATGGTCATTTGGAAATTACCCGTCTGCTGCTTTCAGCGCAGCAGGCCTGGCTAGCATGCCCTGCCCTCCTCAGTTTTCCCCTGAGGACGGCCTCCCTAGGTCTGCCAACTCACAGGCCCAGCTGCTTTGCGCTGGGCCTCCTGGTATAGAGTCTGGTGGCACCCCAGGACTGTTTTTGATTGCCTGTGATGGGGCCCCTAAGTCTTTGGCAGATTGTTAATTAGTCCCCTAAAGATGAGGAAATACTTCCACACACTAGCAAGTTGTACTTGCTTGGTCTTCCCTTTCCTTCCCTCCAGTACATATGGGGCCCCTGTATGTGTAAGGCCTTGGGCTGGGTATTGTACAAGAGATGGAACTATATAAAAATTGGCCCTGAGAACTCAACACATCAGAGAAAATGAGACAAGTAGACATGTATCTGCAGAAACAACCATCACATTTTCTCATTATTAACGCTGTGCCATTAACACAGTGTGAAGTATACCCAAACTGGCTTCCCTTGTGGCTCAGCTGGTAAAGGATACACCTGCAATGCGGGAGACCTGGGTTCAATCCCTGGGTTGGGAAGATCCCCTGGAGAAGGGAAAGGCTACCCACTCCAGTATTCTAGCCTGAAGAATTCCATGGACTGTATAGTCCATGGGGTCGCAAAGAGTCAGACACAACTGAGCGACTTACGCTTTCACACCCAGACTATCCTGGCCGAACTGCTTAGCACACAAACTACCCAACTGGTAATGCTCAAAACCACATAATTGTGAGCTATGAATCTTTCAAAAGGTCCAGGCTGCCCTAGTGTGTGGATCTTAGCCCTACACGTCTGCAGAACAGCTCAGAGAACACTGGAAGATTCTGTGAAACATCCTAAAACCTAATCGCTTTGGGATTTTCCTTATTATCACTGTGTTCATTGTACAGAGATGAGACACAGAGGGACTCAAGCAAAGCCAGTGGCTGAGGAAACAGTCAAACCTACATCCTGCGATTAATTTTTTAATTAAGTTCTGCTTTTCTCCAAGAAGCTGGTAATAGATGAGGTTGTCACCAGTTCTTTCTAACTACTATCAGGGAGTCAAGGAGCCCAAAACCAATAAAAATGCCAGCTCAAGAATCTAGAATCCTAATTGAGGCTCCTTCTCGGCTTTATCCCCCATCAGTGTTTCTGTGCCTTGAGCCCACAGAATGGCCTTTCCAGTAAGAAAATCTAAGTCTGGTTCCTCCACCTCAATTCCTCTTTGGCCCTAGGACAATACCCACAGTGCAATAGCTACCGTATTAACATCTATGAGTGCAGTGACCAAATAATTTGTTTTCCAAAGTACTAATTCTTGTCCCAACATAGATGAACCTTGAAAGCATTATGCTAAGTAAAAGAAGCCTGACACAAAAGGCCACATATTGCATGAGTCCAAATACATGAAATGTCAAGAATAGGTAAACCTCTAGGAACAGAAGGTAAGTTAGCACTTTCCAGGGGTTGGGAGGAGGAAGTGAATGAACAACTGATGGGTATGAGACTTCTTCTAGAATGACGGAAATGCTCTGGAATTAGATAGTAGTCATTGGAAGGACGGATGCTAAAGCTGAAACGCCAATACTCTGGCCACCTCATGCGACGAGTTGACTCACTGGAAAAGACTCTGATGCTGGGAGGGATTGGCAGCAGGAGGAGAAGGGGACGACAGAGAATGAGACGGCTGGATGGCATCACCGACTCGATGGACATGAGTTTGAGTGAACTCTGGGAGTTGGTGATGGACAGGGAGGCCTGGCGTGCTGTGATTCATGGGGTCGCGGAGAGTCGAACATGACTGAGCGACTGAACTGAACTGAACTGAATAATTGCACAACTTTGTCAATATACTAAAAACCACGGAATTAGACAGTGGTGCTAATTGCACAACTTTGTCAATATACTAAAAACCATGGAAAAAGATAATGGTTATAATTTCACAACTTTGTCAATAATACAAAAAACCTCACTGAATTGTATGCTTTAAAAGGATAGATTTTGTCAAATGTGAATTATATCTCAACTAAAGAGAAAAGATGGGGGAAGGGAAGAGAAATTATATCTCCACCTAAAAAAGAAAGTTTGTCATCCAAACCACTGTCAAGACATTGTGAGGTATTAATAACTACTCTAGGATATATTGCATAAGCCAGAATATATTGTCAGTCCATCTAGAGATAATCAACACGATCCCTGGGTGCCACTTGCCTTTACGTCTTCCCCGAAGGATTTAAGAGTGGCCTAGAGTCTACCCAGACCAGGATTCTCTCCCACCGTGCACCCACGGACCATGTGAATTGGTGTTTGCAGTCTCAGCTTTTCTGCTACTAAATTCCTCAGGCCATCTGAAATTCTGTTTCTTCTTGACTGTCCCTCCTCATTCGTAATAAGCTTTAAAGGTTTTCTCTACTGTGATATCTCACCCAAGATTTATCCCCTCATCCATTCATTCATCAGACAGTTAGACAGTACCTCCTGAGTCAGGCAGTCAGTAAAGTGGCCCAGGAACAGAAATGAAAAATTCAAGTTTCCCTGCTTCCAATTTCTACTGAGAAGGTTGACATTAAAGTGAAAGGAAGTAGAACCACTTATGAGATAGAAGAATGTATTGGGTACAAGGAGGCCCAAAGAAGGGGAGGGTTAGCTCTTCCTGAAGCGGGGGGTGTCTAGATACCCACCACTCAACTCCCCAGAGGCACTGGGGTTGGGCCTGCCTGTGGCACCCCACACGAGGAAAGCAGCTTTTTCTGCCTTAGGTTTCCTTTCCCACATCCTCCCCTCCCCTTGGTTCCTGCCCCAGGGTGGGCCTTGGCCCCCAGCAGCACACTGGGCCACCATCATTCACAGCTCTGGAGTCTCTTTCCTGGGGTTGACCCGAACTCCAACTCAGACTCCCATTCTCGGGATGTCATCTGGATCTTTCCTTCCTAAGTGCATTGTGTTCTTGCCCACTTTTCTGCCCACTCACAAAGGCTTATAAGGTTAAGCCTCTTGACCAAGGTCACACAGCTGCTTAATAACAAAAGCCAGGCTAGAACCCAGGTTGAGTCCTCAAAGTGAAGTCCTTCTGAGCTTCCAATGAGGGGTTTTATTTTCCTAACAAATTGCCTTTAACCATGAGAGAGAAACCCCAGTCAATCCTAAGTCAGTTTTTTGTTTTGTTTTTTCTGTTTGTGCTTTAGCTTTCAACCTAGGCCAATCCAGGGGTGTCAGGGTGGTCCTCAGTAAGTGATTAGCAACCCCTTGACCAGGGTGCATGTCAAGGTCTCAGCACAAACATCAAGCTGGAACTTCTGATCACTCACAGCCTGCATGTGAAACCCTAGTCCCCATGCCATACGGCTCAGAACCCACAAGCCAATGGTGCGTCTAACTAGGCAGAAGGAGCAATGGGATTTGTTCCCACCAAACACGGAAGAAAGGTTCACACTTGGAGGAGTTGGAGGCAGAAAACCTGGGAAGTTAAGCACTTGGGTTTTAAAGCCAAACAAGTCTGGGCTTAAAGTGAAGGAAGGCGTTCCTTCTTTTTCTGAACCTCAGTTTCTCCAGTTGGAGGATGGAGGTAACTTATTTAGGGAATAAAATCTTCCTGGGGATAACCCTTACTGCAGAGCAGTGTCATGAGGATGAAATGAGGTGAGGCATGCATGCGTGCTCAGTTGCTATGTCATGTCCGGTCACAAAGAGTCTATCTATCCAGGCTCCTCTATCCATGGGTTTTTACAGGCAAGAAGAGTGGAGTGGGTTGCCATTTCCTACTCCAGGGGATCTTTCTCACCCAGGGATTGAACCTATGTCTCCTGCGTCTCCTCCATTGCTGGTGGATTCTTTACCGCTGAGCCATCAGGGAAGCCCTGAGGTGAGGTATGTAAAGAGTTTATTTAAACAGTCCCTGGTAGATAGTAAGCACTTAATAAGTGGTAGTTATCATTACTATTTTCTCTTCTAAAATTACTACTAAATCTTTAGAGTTCAAAACTCGAGATTGTTGGTCAAATCTCCTCATGTTTGTAGACCTATTATTTGACCCATAATGGCAAGGTCAAACACTAAGGCACCCAGGTTGGACTCCATTCATGTATTTACCAAAATTTATGAAGTGCCTACTATATTCCAAGACTACTTAAGGAATTATAGTTATCAATAAGTAGCAGCTCAGTGTTATCAACAGAATAATGTGTGAGTCCACAAAGGATTGCCTGGGAGATACTACAGGGAGGAGGCAATTTCCGGCTTTGAAGGGCACATAGCAGTTCATTTAGGTAGAGAAAACAGCATGAGAGAAGACAAACGCATGGAAAAGCATGGAGTACTCAGGAAATGGTCAAAAAATATGTATCACTAGACTCTCCCACAAAAGCAGAAAGAGAGAAGTTTGGAAAGTTGTAGTCAGACTTGAATTTTATTCTGCAGGCAAGTGGAAACAGGAGATTTTTGAGCATGCAGGTGACTGAAACAATTTTTGGCTTTGTTTAGAAATTTTTGTTTTGGCTGCCTTGTAGTAGGAAGATTGCAGAATGAGGGGACAGGGTAGAGGGTTCTGGCCTGCTGCTGCTCTGGCTTTCAAGAAAAGGAGGAGTGGGTTTCCTCCCCACTTTTTACGTATGCTTTTGGTTCATCCAAATATCACACAGGTTCTGATGGACTTTCAAAGACGTCAGAATTTTATTGTTAACAAAACAGGGTTGAGGTGAATGCCTCTCAAAGTTCTTATTGTCAGTAGTATTCAAAACTGGTACTGATCTTAGAATCAAGACTCTTGAGTTTTATCTCAGACTCCTGGTTAATCAGCTGTATGACCTTGGGCAAGTTAGACTCAATTCTTCAGTGCCTCTTGCCTTCAACCTTCAATTCTTCCACCCCAGAAATTCCCTAGCACCATATTGGAACCTGTCTTAGGTCACTTTTTCCATTACGTTCTGCTCTGCATTGTTAGTCATTGGTGTGCTTTGTAGATTGGAAAGATTAGTGTCAACAGATCTGGCTTCAAATCCTGGGTCAGCCACTGAGCAGCTGTGTGGCTTGGGGACATTATTTCAGTTCAGTTCAGTTCAGTTCAGTCCCTCAGTCGTGTCCGACTCTCCGCGACCCCATGAATCACAGCACGCCAGGCTTCCCTGTCCATCACCAACTTCCGGAGTTCACTCAAACTCATGTCCACAGAGTCGGTGATGCCATCCAGCCATCTCATTCTCCGTCGTCCCCTTCTCCTCCCGCCCCCATTATTTAACCTTGCTCAACTCTAATTTCCTTCTCTGTAAATTTGGAATATTGATACATAACACATCGAGTCATTAGAAGGTCAACAGAAAGAATAATTGAAATAAAGTATCTAAACACAGTGCCTGAAATATTAAACACTCACTAAAGAATATTTATGTGAATATACTACACTCACACCCACAAATGTACTGTGGTCTTAAACATGAATATGTTATCTTAAAACATTTATGAATATGGGCTCAGTAACAATATGGATATTATATTTATGCCTTGATTTTCTTCTCTTTTAAAGATAATGATGCTATCTTGACTCATCTGCACTGAACAGTTGGAATAAAATTGAAAAACACACCCGTTTGTAACTGCCTGTTTGATATCTGACTATTGTTTGTATGTAGTTTCTCCTACCAGACCATGAACTCCTCAGGAACAGGAACAAAATCATTGCTTTCCCTGTGGGTGAGCGGTGGAGTGGAGCCCAGGACTTAGTCCCAGGGAGTGGAAATAATCCTTTCTAAGCCCTACATTCCACCTGAAGCCAGTCCCCAGGTTGGGAGGTGCCCTCCGGCCCAGTCCACCACCTACTCTCAGTTGCCTCCTTTGCTGACTACACAGGCTCAAACACAGGCATCACAAAAGTTGACTTCTAGTTTGTCCTTGAACACAGTATCTTAGCTCAAACCCCAGTCACTAATGACAGCCAGAAGCCAGACCTTCAGATGCCCAGATGTTGGGGAAACAAGCAGGGATCAGCAGAGTCTCTCTAACCTCGGGGCAGAACCAGTCCTTGGTGTCGACCCCAGAGGACAGTCATCTTGGAAGTCTGAATTAGGGAGGCTGCAGGTGAATGGCAAGCCCATAGCCTCTGACCAAGCTTCTGGCCTTCAGCACAGCAAAATGATTCCTGCTCAGAGCCCAAAGCTACCTGCCACTTGGCAGTACCCGATAACAGCCCAGTCCCCAGAGCCCTGCCCAACCACCTTACCTTTGCCTCTTTCCCAAGCCAGATGGACTTCAAGGCTCCTCTGAAACAAAACATCCTGCTGGGTTGGGATTCACTGTCAGCCTTCAGAGCCAACCAGGGCAGTCTGGTAGCTCAGCCGAGAGCCTTGCCTTTGCAAGGGACTTGGTGGCACAGTCACTGGACAGCCTGGAGCTGCTCTGGAGGTGGGAGAAAAGACCTCCTGTTGGCTCCCAGAACACTCCATCTGAGGTGCCTTCTAACCTACATATGAAGCCTTAGAGACAGGCACAGAGGCGGGTGAGCTTGCGATGATCCACTCAGCCCATTGAGGACTTCTTCCTCAGGACTCTGGGCTTCCAGACAGAGCAGGGGAGGAACCCTCCTAACAACAAGAGTAGCCATTTATGGAATGTCTCCTCTGTGCCCAGCACTGCTCCAAGTACCTTATCTGTGTAACCCTTTTGGCCCTCCACCTGTCAGTAGGCACTGTTATGAATCCTGTCTTACAAATGAGGAGACTGAGCCCAGAGCAGCGAAATCACTTTCACAAGGTCACCAGGATCCAAACTGGAGATATGACCTCTCGTTTCATTTCCACTATCATACACAGTGACTTCAGGGGGAAGAAAGAGTTTATTTTGAAATTCACTAGGGTTCTTGAGCTCGAACAAGAGATTTTAAGACTTTAGAGCCTGGTGTGGCAGAAGGCACTTAAGCACCTCAGAGTCCAAAAGTCCCGGGGCAGAGCCTAGGTTAACCACTAACTAGCTCTTTCACTTGGGGCCAATTGCTGAATTCCTCTCAGCCTTGGTTTCCCTAATGGTAAAATGGCAATGGTCGTACTGATCTTAGGGCTATCGTGAGGTTGAGAAGTAACACCTGCAGCACCCTGGCACCTGATGGGTGCTCAGTAAATGGTAACTGTGGCTATTACTCCTCCCTCCCCTCCCTTGGGTTTGCTGGCAAGCCCGCCACTGACCAGCCCAGCGGCCCCCTAGAGTAAGTGGAAGCAGCTGGGAAGGGGGTGGGGAGGTGGGGAGGGGAGGAGGCCGCTTGAGGAACTGCAGGCCAGCCCTGAGGGCCTCACAGGGGATATTGGCCCTGGCCACAGGTGCACCAATTACTCTCCCCTGGAAAGCCTGGGGGTGCACTTCCCCCTCGTTTTCCCACTCGGTTCTGCTGACCTCTGGTTCTGCAGCCGGTGGTGGCAGCTCCCCGGCACCAGTCCGCTGGCTGGCCGTTCGTCTTCAGGTTTCACGGCCTCCCTGAGGCTCCCCGTGCTTTGCAAGTTTTCCCTCCCTTTCCCGGCCGCTTCCCGGTTAGCCTGGGAGCCTCTCCGTAGCAGCTCGGGTTTCATTCCTGGGAGCTTTGTTCCAAATGGAAGTTTCTGGTTGGGATAATCCCTGGGTGTGAGTGGTCAGTGCAGGAAGAGACAGGAGCCTCTCTGAGAGGCTGTGGGAACAGGCCTGCTTGTCCAGGTGCTCTGAGGAGGGAGCAGGGCTGAGGGGGTGGCCTAAGCCCACCCAGCCCTTTCTCTCTGGAGGGTCCTTGCCACCATCTTCCCCTGAAGGCCACAGAGGACCCTGCTGGGCTCAGGGCCCCTGTTTCCCTCACCACCTGCCCCAGTGGGGATGTCAGGCATGGAGGGGGAACCTGAGGGGGTCCCAGCCCCTGAACTGACCAAAGCAGATATCGTTTACACCCATTTTATGAATATGCCTCTATACAGGTTTTCCTCAGGAAATAAGGTCTGCCACTAAAGAATTTTTGAAAACAAATAATCTAGGTCAAATCTTTACCTTCTAGATGAAGAAATTAAGGTTCGGGAAAGAGGAGTTTCCCTGAGGATCCCACAGACACTCATTCTCAGCTCCCATCTTCTCTGAGGGCCTTTCACGACTCAGTACAGCACCTGATGCTGGCCCACTGCAGCCCACGATATGGCAACCCCAGGTTTACTGTCTGTGGACCCCAACACCCGGGGGCTGCCTGAGTGGGGGGGCGGGGGCGTGCCTTATCCTTCTCTGAGCTCCAGTGACTCAACAGTCGGTCTGCCCGGGACAGAGTTGGGGCTGAGAGGAGTCAAGCTGAGCTTCATCAGAATCTCGAGCCAGCATGGCCTCAACCCCGAACCATCAGCCCTCCTCCCTGAACCCCTTTCCTCGCCCAACCCCTCCTGTTCTCTACCTCAGCCTTTCCCACACCTCACTGGGGCTGACTGTCCAATAGTAGCTGTTGGCTCTGGAAGGGAAACCTCGGGAGTCAGGGGTCCACCTCACTTGCTCACCGATGCCTCCCAACTCTCGCTTTAACACCTGGCACAGAGGAAGTGCCCAGTGGACTGGCCCTGTATCCATGTGTCGCCCTAGGGAGGGGAGGAGGCCGGAGCCAAGATAAGGATTGATTGTTGGCGCTCTGGGTTTTCCGTGCGCTTCTCTTTGAATTCTTCCTAACTCCAGACAACTCAGACTTGACTCTCTTTCCAGCTTGCTGACTTGGGGCTTGGGAGAGGGAGGCCAGGTCGGTCAGAGAGGCAGGGTGGGAAGGACACCCCACCTTGCAGGACACCAGCGTGTCTATGCCCTCACTTCTCCCGGTCTCCCAGCCTGGGCTTTTGCCTGGCGCACCTGCTGCGCTGAGTGGAAGGGAGAGCGAAGCCAGGTGTACGTGCTTGAAGGCCTCGCCCTTCATCTCACCCAGCTTCATGGCTACCTCAGACCCTTGTAGATTCTGCCTCCTCCCCCCAGCTCCTCGGGGTGCTGTTTGGATGACATCGTGGTGCACATCTGGGCTCCTAGGACCTTAGCCCAATGGGCCCTCCCCCTCCCCCAGAGCCACCATGTGTCAGGACACTCTTCAGGACCCCTTATACACTCCAAGTGACAACTCTAGAGGGTGGAGCCTGCTTCCCATTTTGCAAGTGGGGAAACTGAGGCCTAGAGAGGTTCATACAGTCAGGGAGCAGCAAGGCCAGGATTTAACTTATCTCCATCTGACTCCAAAACCACAGATGATTTCCGGCTGGTCCCAGTGCCATTTCTCCAAATTTCTTTTCTGACTTTACTGAGGCTTGTGGGATGGGGCTGCAGGTGCCTTATTCGTGTTAGTGGTCAGTGAAAACTCCACGGCTGTTGAGGGGAGTAAGAAGGCTCCCTTCCCTTTCTCTCTGTTTGCTTTTGATGAAACGGCCCCCACCCTGAGGCCTGCTTCCTGGGCGGGCTCCTGGAAAGGGCCCACCACAACACCGGGCCCTCCCCGCCCTCACACACCTCTGCACACTCCCATCTTACCAGGCTCCCAGGGGGCAATAATAACCATCAGACACTGACTACTTAGGCCCTGACCCGCCTCACTCATCACAAACCTTTAAGCCTTTTGGTCATGGCTCGAGCTTTTATCCAGAGCTCCAGCTACCAGTCATGCCTAACTCAGGAGTACCCCTAGAAGTTACTCCCTCTTAGGAAACCCCTCTTCTACTCTGCCTAGCACCCCTCACCCCACCAGGGAGGACTGAGTCTGGATTAATGGAAATGACTGGAACTTGAGCCTAAGGCAGAGAAGTCTGCCCCAGCTCTCGAAGCCTAAGACCCAGCATCCTACTGACCCGGCTATCCTATCAGAACTTCGATCAGGCAGATCCTACATGGTGTATTACCCACGGTGAATGTTTTATGAGCTTACTCTTCATTACTGAAGGCTGCGGGAGGCAGGCAGAGAGGGGAATGATACAAAAAATACCCAGGGAGCGGCTGGGCAGGGAGATAAGGGGGGAGGGGGTGAAATGGCCCAGTGCAGGTTGTGATGGGATGGGGATTTCTCTGTGAAGAAGGATTTAGCGAGAGTTGGTCATGTTCATGTCTGTCCAATTGAAATGATTAAATGTTGGTGGCTGGAAACAGGGAAGAGTCCAAGAAGGTAGAGGTTTTGAGCCTGGCTGTTTGGGAGCTGTGTGCCTGCGGGCAGACAGAGGGGCAGCTGGAATTCGGTGTTGGCCCTGGCTACTGCTGCCCTTGAAAGTCACTGGCTGGTTCTCCAGGCAGTTGGCTTGGGTCTCGGGGCCCAGTGCCCCAGCTCCTCGAGGGCTCACCATTCCGCTGCTCCCAGGCTCCAGGCCCAGGTGTTTTCTGGTCCTCTGAGCTCAAGGTAGGAGGAGCTTCAAACAGTGCTGAGTTCTGTGCAGGCTTCTTCTTGCTCCCTCAAAGCAGTATCCAGGCTGACCTCTTTTTGAGCACCTTTAGCCAGGCCCAAGCTAGAGCCCATCTGGTTCTTCATGATGGGGGACCTGGCCTTAATCCCCAAGTGCCAAAGCTTGGGACCTCACTTAGCCTAGGATTGTGCCCTGACTCTCCTCCCCCTGCATCCTCCTTTGAGCATATATAAGGGAGGGAAAAGGAACGCAGATCCAAAAACCCAACCAGTGACCCCAACTTGCTTCACTAACATCTGTCATCTGCATTGTTTCCTCTAGCATCTGCCAACCAGGAGAAGGGGGGCATGCATGAGGGTCAGCTCTAGGGCCTGCCCAGATGGACAGTTAGTTCTTGAGGGTCAGCAAGAGATCCAGATGGGGAAGGAGGGCAACCAAAGGGACCCTGTCGGCACAACCTCCCACAATAACATGGGACTTGGGGATCCTTCGGAGTTCTTGCCAGCTCCCCATCTGTCTTGCTACCACTTACTCCTCCTCTCTCCTCTGCTCTCTCTGGCTCTTAATTCCCCTTCACTTTCTCCTTTTAAATCCTCTGGTTGCTATGGAAACCCAGCAGCGGGGAAGGAAACAGAATCTGGGGAGGTTCTGAGACATCCATCCCAACAGGCCCCCTTAGATGCTCGTTTGTCAGGTTCTGGAGATACTCATTTCAGCTAGAGAAAATGGGGGGGAGCTTGTACTGGAAGTCTTGGACCCTCTTTAGTAAGATTATGATGTCCAGATGGGTTTAGAGCGTCACCCATCCTAGGACCATCCTCAGGTCTCCCTGACCTTCAGGCATTTCCTAAATCCTGACCCAAGTCCCGGATGCAGAGAACCCCCAACCTACCTTCTCCATTCAACAACCTCCACATCTGCTCTTACTTTATTAGTTGATTGCCTCAACCAAAATTAAGTGAACACCTACAATGTGCCAGGCACTGTTCTAGGCAGTAGATATTCATCATGAATCGAGTCAAAGTCCCTGGTTTCTTGGGAGGAATAGGCTGACCAAAAGTGAGTAAATAAATAAAACACAAGATAACGTCAGATAGTAATAAGTGTAATAAAGAAGAGAAAGCAGAGAAGGACAGCAGAGACCTATATAATGAGCAGTAAACCCTCCAGTAGCCGAGAGGAAAAGTATTCCCAGCAGAGAGAACAGCAGTCAAAGGCTCTGAGGCAGATGGGAGCCTGGCTTGTTTGAGAAGCTAGGAGGAGGTGTGAGCAGGATGCAGTGGGTGAGAGGAAGAGAGGTTAAGTCATTCAGCCAGATAGACAGACCAGGGCCAGAGTGTAGAGACCACGAAGGCCATGGAAAGGCGTCTGAATTCAATTCTTGATATGGAAGAAGTAACATGATCAGATTTGTGTTTTGGAAATTCTGGTTACAGAGTACAGAAAAGATTGTAAGGGGAGATGAGAGGAAGCAGGGAGAGCAGTTAGGGGGCTGTTGCCATAAGCCAGACAAGAGCTGATGATGGCTTAGAGCAGGGAGGTAGTAGTGGATAAGAGAAGAGTAGATGGGCTAGATCTAAGATGTGTTTTGGAGGTAACAGCACCGGGATGAGAGGCAAGGAGACCCCCAGGTGAAACCAACACCCTCTTGTTGGCTGGCCACTTTCTCTTGGCCCTGTGACTGGTTGGGGATAGGAGGGAAGAGAGAGAGTGGATGACAACAAAACTCTATCCAAACCCCACTTAAAGCTTTGGGCTCAGAAACTGTTGCACTTTTCGTATATCATCAGGACACACACCCTTTTGGTTTTTCTCCCACCTACCTCACGGCCCACAATATTTGCTGAATCTCCCCTTCACACTGACCTCTAAATGTTTGGAGGATACCACAGCTTGGACTTGGCTTTCTCCTCTTCTGTAGCTATGCTCACTCCCTGGGAAATCCATTCCATCCCCTGGCTTCAAAAATTGTGTGTTGAATACTCCCAACTTTATATCTTCACATGAGACCTCTCCCTTGAATTCCAGACTCACATACAACTGCCTAGTCAACACCTCCACTTGAATATTTATCTAGTCAGCTCAGACTTAACATATCCAAAACTAAACTCCTCCTCTTCTCTCAAAATCATCACCTTTTAGAATCTCTTCCATCTCAATAAAGGGCCTCTCAGTTTAGAAACTTTGGAAATTCCTAGACTCCTCTTTTTCTCTCACAAACCACATCCACCACCACTTCTCTACTTGCAAAAAAAAGTTCCCAATTCCAGCCTCTTCTCAACACCTCCAATCCCTGAGCATCTTTCACCAAGATTACTGCAAAACCTTCATAACTAATATCCCTTACCCCCCTACCATCTATACTCAACACAGCAGCCAAAGTAATCTTGTTACTAGTAAAACTTAATTCAGGTCATGTCTCTTATTTACAAAGCAGAAACAGAGATACAGATGGTGAGAACAAGCATATGGATACCAAGGGAGAAGGGGGTGGGGGTGGGGTTTATTGGGAACTTGGGGTCAATATACATGCGCTATTAATACTATGTATAAAATTGATAACTAATGAGAACCTATTGTGTAAGCACAGGGAACTCAGTGCTCTGTGGTGACTTAAATGGGAAAGAAGTATAAAAAAGAGGGTATATATGTATACACATAGGGGCTTCCCTGGTAGTTCAGATGGTAAAGATTCTGCCTGCAATGCAGGAGACCCAGGTTCAATCCCTGCGTTGGGAAGATTCCCTGGAAAATGAAATGGCTACCCACCCCAGTATTCTTGCCTGGAAAATTTCATGGACAGAGGAGCCTGGCAGGCTATAGTCTATGGAGGTAGCAAAGAGTCAGACAAGACTGACCGACAAACACACACACATAGTTGATTACCTTTGCTGTACAGGAGAAATTAATACAACATGGTAAAGCAACTATACCCGAATAAAAAATGTTCTTAAAAACTCAGATCATGTCATTCTAGTGCTCAAAACCCCACCAGTGGTTTGCTGTCCCATGCGAGCTAAAGATTAAAGTCTTTTCAAGGGCTCTACATGACCTGCCTTCACCACCACCTCTTCTATATCTAACTGCAGCTTCCGTCATCCTCCTGTCCCGCCACAGTCACACTACACACAATGTACCTGTATCCTGCCTTCACTCTGCTCCAGCCACACTGGCCTCCCTCCTCTCCCTCTAATGCTCTAAGCTTGTACTTGCTGGTCCCTCTACCTGGATGGCTCCGCCCCCAGACAGGTGCAGGTCTTCGCACCATCAGGTGTCTGCCCAAGCACTAGGTTTTGAGCGAGGTCTTCTCTGACCACCCTACTTAACGTTGCCATGACCCTGCCCCGTCTTCCACATGCATTCCCTCTGTTTTTCTCTGTAGTGGTTGTCAGGGTCTGATAAACTATTACTGTTTGTTCTCACTCCACCCTCCACCCTCCTACTAGACTATGAGCTCCATAATAACAGAGGTTTTTCTCTTGTTTACAGCTTTGTCCCTTCTACCTAGAACAGAGCCTGGCACGTAATAGGCACTCAATGAATAGTGACTGGAATAAACGAATTAGAGAAAGACCCACAGTCCTCAAGAGGCAGCCTGGTTCTGGGAGTTAAAACCTGACTTTTTCATACTAGTTTTCACGCTGGCTCTGTGACTTCTGGGCCTCAGGTTGTGTATCTGTAGAAGATGGGGAACTCCTGGGGTCCTTTGCTGCAGCAGCTGTCTAGAAGGATGCTTGGCCATAGCCTCACCGGTGGCCGTTCAGCTGAGGGTGGCAGGTGGGGATGGACAGGACCTGGCGGAGTGAGAGGAGAGGCCTCTCATGTATCCTTTCTAGTCAAGGCTTGGGTGGAGTCAACACTGGCTTTGAAATGAAAGGCAAAGTTCTAGCTTTGACTGGGCTAGGCTCTGGAAGCCCCAGGTAGGAAGGAAAGGGTAAAGAGGTCCAGCCCTGCCTGCTGAGTGTCCAAGCAGAGGCCTGGCCACTAGGCCTGGGCTCCTCTTCATGGAGAGCTGTCCCTGTTAGGGCCTCATGGGAATCACTGATGTCAGAAGAGGAGGAAAGGGGACATGGGGAATCAGGGTGAGGTGAAAGCTGGAAAGAATGAAGAACCTGAGGGGATCACCCAGACCCATGCATTGATCCTCAGTGAATTCTGGCGGGCAGGCCTCCACGCACGCCTCAGCCAGGCCCCAGGGCTCTCACAGCCAGCACCCACTCCGAGACAGAGCAGCAGGCCTTTTGGCTGCAGAAAAGCCCAGTCCTCCTCCCTTTTCTGGGCCCTGCAACAGCTCCCTGCTTGTTTTCCCCGAAATAAATGGGCTGAGCATATTGGGCCGGCAATAACCCCTTGAAATCAGTTGTTATCACAGTTAACAACCAGTTTGGCTTCAGTTCAGGCTGTTAACTATCAAACCACTAAGTGCCGGTAATGATTGATTCTTGGCCAGTTGCAACTTGAGTGGGCTGTAAAACCCTATTAGAGAGGGTTCTGTGAAGGCAGCAATGCAAAGACAAACAGGGTGGTGGGTGCTCTGGCCCATCTCTGCCCCACTGCTCTGGCATCAGCTCCCCAGGGTCCCTTGTCAGGGGTCCTGCTGGGAGTCAACCCCTTCCCAAAGCCCCAGGCCACCTCGACAATCAGATCACCACTTCCTGTCCACCTCTACTCCTCCACCGGTCATCTCTCCCTTCTCCAGGAGGCAGGTCCAGCTCTCTGGATAATCCACTTCTCCCTCGTCACAACCATGGCACAGTTCCACCACACAGCCCTGGAGCACTCAGGCATCCCTAGCCAGGGGGCTTCAGGGTAGCTTTGGCCTAGCTGGTGACCACCTTGGCCCAGCCTGGTCCCAGGATCACAGGCAGGGGGAGCCTGGCATTCCATCCACCCCCTAGACTCCCTCCTACACTGTGGTTTCCCCCAGGAATTGCTCTCAAACAAATGAAATGTGGGTAATTACTGGGCTGGGGGCTGGACAGGCGGCCGTGCAGATGAAAGCATTTCCTGGACGGTCTCTTCATTTGCATGGCATCAGAAGCTGCTCAGAAGGTGTGACTTTTCCCACAGTGAGACCCAAGCTCCTTGCACAATAAAGCCAGGCTGCTCACCCAGAATTAATTAAAGGGGGAGGGGAGGGGATGGAGCAGAAGGGGAGGCACTAAGAGTTGGGGGAGCTGGAAGAGAGGTCCCCATGTCCCTGGTACCTATGCATTGAGAGAAACCTACTCTATCCAGAACCCTGCACCCCACAGCAGGTCTGAAGAGGCTCCATGGTATCCCAACCTCTCTACTCCAAGGCTTCCCACTGAGCCCTGGGATTCCTGATCCACCTGGATGGCCTGAGCCTGGGACTTGCAGCTGCAACTCTGAGAGACCCACATGGTCAGGAAACCTTGGGTTGCCCTCCAACCAAAGGCACCAAAGAACCAAGACCCAGAGGAAAGAGGTTTCTGGACTGGTCCAGTAACTGGGCTGTGGGCCCAGCCCAAAGAAGGCAGCATAAGTAGCCAGAATGAGAGGCCCCAGTTATGATGGTTGGGCCAGCTCTGACCTCAGGAGATCTGCTGCCTCTGGGTTTGGGCTCTGCTCAGGGTGGTGGGATGCCAATCTCACTGGTGCACCTCTGAGAATCCACCCCTCCACCCACCACAGGCCAATCTTCTTACCCATGCCGTGAATGACCTGCTCTACCACTGCCATGGCATGACTAGTCCTTCGTCACAGGCTAGTCCTTCTGACACACCACCTGCTGCTTCTCCTCCTGCCCAGAGTTCGAGTTCTGCTCAAACTAGAGTTCTGCTCTAGGTTTGTAGCTTCCCTTCCCCTACAATCCCAGTTCATCTCCCTTTAGGCCTGGTCTCTCCAAGGTTGGCAGCTTCTCCCTTTACCTCAGTCTCCTGGGCTCTTTTGCAACATCTGAACTCAGCACCGGAGAAGGCAATGGCAAGCCACTCCAGTACTCTTGCCTAGAAAATCCCATGGATGGAGGAGCCTGGTAGGCTGCAGTCCGTGGGGTCGCGAAGGGTCGGACACGATTGAGCGACTTCACTTTCATTTTCACTTTCACACATTGGAGAAGGAAATGGCAACCCACTCCAGTGTTCTTGCCTGGAGAATCCCAGGGATGGGGGAGCCTGGTGCGCTTCCGTCTATGGGGTCACACAGAGTCGGACACGACTGAAGCAACTTAGCAGCAGCAGAACTCAGCACCTTCTGCTCAGCACCTTCACAGCTTTCTAACTAAATATCCCAAAGTGAACACTTTGTTTCAGGTCGCAAATGACAACACCAGCTTTGTGGTGCCCCACCCCACCTACCCCACCCCCACACAACATACCCCCACCTTGGACCCTGGCAGTTATTCTTTTTTTGCATTTTCTAGTGTCTGATACTCAGAACTAGAGCAGGCATCTCTGACCTGTCTCCCCCACACACCAAGGCACACAGAAAGGTACTTTTTACAGGACCCACTGAATCCATGATTAGCTCCAGTCCTAGCAGGGTCATCATTTCTGACCCAGAGACGGCCTGGGGAAGTGTTACCATCAACTCCGATTAAGAGTCCATGACCGAGAGGCCCCAAGACCAGTTAAGAGCCTCTTCTTGCCCCTTTCCCTGTTTCTGTTCTCCCAGGAAAACCCCTCCAGTAACAGGTGTGGAGGAGCTGTTAGCTCCCCTAACAGCTTAGGTGGAAGCGAAGCTCCAGTCGGAACTGCTGCCTGATTCGCTGCAGGTCTCAGCCACCTGCCACCTTGGGCAGCGCAGGGGGGAGGGGACTGACCCCAGCAGGACCCACTCTCCAACACACGTTTTTAATTCAATTAAATAAATATTTCAGTCATTTAATAGAAACTAGTACACAACCATCCTCCACTGACACCTGCTCTTGAAAGACCTGACCTAAAGTTCCAGTCCCTTTCCTCTCTGCCCCGACCTAGGGGTGCAGTGGAGCCCGACCATCTAGCAGTCTTGCCCTGCAGCTGCTGGGGTCCCAGGAGCGCCTCTGCAGGATGAGTAAAGGTCCCCCATCCTCAGGAAACACCCCCCAACTCCCCTCGCCGGAATCCCAGCCTAGGCCACTCACCAGCCTAGGTGAGAGTGAAGAAGTCAGACACCACGGCTGAGTGGAATACAAAAATAGAGCCTCTCTTTTGTTTAAAAAAACAAAACAACAACAACAAAAACCCAACAGCAAACAATTATCCACAACCAGAGCCCGGGGCTCTCCCGGCTCCTCCCCAGCCTTCAGTAGCGCAGACCTCGTCCTGCAGGGAGGAAACCTGGGCGGGAGCGGCGGGGAGGGCCGGCAGGGCCTATCGGGGCTCGGGGGCCCAAGTCCTCTGGCTGCCGCGCAGGCTGCGCGTGAAGGGCGGGTAGTTGAGGAACTCGAAGCGCAGGCTCTGCTCCGTGGTGTGGTGGCCGCGGGGCAGCCGCTTCATGAAGTGGACTTCGCGCTGGTGCTGCCGGGTCTTGGAGCCCTTGCGGGGTCGGCCCTTGCGCGTGAAGGCCATGTACCAGCCCTCGTACTTGGCGTTCTGCAGGGCCGTATAATTGTTCTCCAGCACGATCTCCGTGAACACGCAATCCTTGCCTTTGCCGTTGCTCTGCAGGGTGGGGGGCAGACACGGTGTCACCCGGCTCTGTCCGGAGCCCCCTCCCATCCTAGGCAGAGGGCAGGCGGCCCCAGACAGCAGGTGGGCACCCCAGCAGATGGCAGGGTGGGCACCCGCTCTCTAATCCCTCACAACTCACAGCCCACCCGGCAACTTCCTGTCCTCCTGGGTAGCAGTGACACATGGCTGTCTACAGAGGGGCTGGGCCCCAACACAGAGGGGCAGAGAGGGGGCCCAGCCCCTGCCCACCCTGGCCTCCTGCCCACCAGTCTGGCCCAAGCTGCTAGCACCCGTTTCCCCACCTGCCCCCCTCAGCCATCTCAGGATGCTAACCTGCAGCCCCAGGGCCACCACCCTATGGGGGAGGGAAGGCTGGTGAGGAGATGCTGAGCCCCAGGCCCCAGAAGCCAGGGAAGCGGGGAGCTCGAGGCTGGAGAGGAGCCGTGACTAATGGGGCCATTTCAGAGCTCGGCTGAGGGGCCGGCCCTCGGCTTACTGAACATTCCAAATGCTGGTACCATGTAATTGGACATAATAGCAAAGCAATTTGGCGATTTGTTAAAAAGATATATGGAATTTACCGACACCCCCTCCCCAGCCCCTTCCCTAGCCTTCCTTCTTCCTCTTTTGCCTTTATAGCTTTTCATCTCTCAGTTACCTCCTCCCTCACCTCCTCCACACCCCCCCCCAATCATTAGGTAACCCCAAGGTGGCCCTCTGCCTCTCTGCCCACCTTGTTGGGATCCTTGAGGAGTTCAGCCAGCCCAGCCTGCTCCTGAGGCCCCAGTCAGTCCCTTCCTTCTTTCTAGGACCTCACCTTGGCAATCAATTTCCCCTTCTTGTTCATGCAGATGTAGAGGCCTGTCTCAGCTCCTCGTACTCGAACCCGGCTCCCGAAGGTGTCTGTCTCCACAATGAGCTTTGCTGTCAGGAAAGGTTGGGGTGGGGTGGGGGTGGTTATTGGCAGCTTCCTGACTTCCAGTGCTGCATGTCCCTACCCCAGCTGGCCCATCCCAGAAGCAGCTGCTCCAAGGGCCAGATGCCCAGGCTGTGGGCTCCAGCCACTAATATGCTGTGCAACCCTGGAAAGGTCAAGTCCCCTTTCTGGGCTTCAGGCCCCTCGCCTGGGTTTACAGAGGGGGAATGGATGAGATCATGGTGTCTGAACTGGTTTTTGCAGAGGGGTCTTAGAGCCATCAAACTGAAGACCCTCTTTTATAACCATACAGTAATGACTTTTGTGTCAAGGCTTCAAGTAAAATTTAATTTGACTAGAATTCCACTGCAAATCAAAAGATCTATGAGGATTCTTCCAACTCAAAATATTATATGCATGTGCCTCACAGATTATTACAAACATCCAGGTGCAGTGGTGACCTCCACTCCTGAGGTCAAACATAAAGGCACTCTCTCTTGCTTCTGATACCTCGGGTTCCAACCCAGAGCCTTGGCCACCTGCCCCCCGACACCCTCCACCCCAACCCACTCCACCCCACCCCACATCTCCCGCCCTCCACCCCGGCTCTGCTGAGAAGGTGACAGGGATGAGGACAACTCTCCCTCCACACACAGACCATGGCCGGCTGCTTTCCTAGAACCTCAGACACCAGCTAGGAGGATACTGTCTCTTCCCCATACTTCCCAGTCACCCCAAACCCCAGCCCCCGTGCTCAGAAATCAGTAATTCAATAGTCTTTTCTCTTGCACCCCCTCTAGCAGCACTGGTCTTCTTATCTCAGTGACCAAACACTTTCTGTAGGGGAGAAGAAGAGAAAATCATGTGTGCTTGCCTCTCACTCAAGAGCCGGGAGACAGGGAGCTGAATCCTGTGCCTTCTTACCTCTTCCCTTAGACAGCCAGCTTGCCACAGAAGCACTGGCCCCTGCCCACTCTCTGCACAACTCCTCCCTTTGAGAGTGGGGACCGACTTAGCTGTTTGGGATGGAACCAAAGGGGCTGGGTCTCCAGCCCTCCCTCCTTTAGCCTTCTCTCTCCTTGAGAAAGAAGTCTGGGGACTCCCAGGGTTACCTCCCAGCTTATTCTGACAAGGTGGCACCCTCTCTGACCCTGAAACTAATAGGAGGTGATGGGCACAGGTCAGCAAGGCGGCCCTCATGGCCCAGCCTGTGACTGCCTGCCTCCCTTTGCAGAAGCATAGAGCTGGGACCCAGTAGCCAAGTCCCCAGTCTGGCTCCAAGTCAACCAGGGAAATGCAGCTGTCACCTCCCCTCCCACCCAGCTCCTCTTGGATCCAGCCAGTCTGCCCATCCCTTTCCTGTTCTGCTTTTCAGGGCAAGGAGCAGATATTTTTTTAAGGGCTAAGAAGGACACCAACTGGAGGAGACAACGCAGACAGGAATGGAGCCCTCTGTCCCTTCCTGGGGCCCATAAGGAAGCCCCTGGGACTTCTCTGCTTCTCCCCCAGATTCTCCCTGTCCTGACTACACACCCTAAGCCGTTGCTCTTGGGCCCTCCTGCCCACCAGGCAGGGACCAGGGAACCTGGGAAGCCTCCTATAATTGTACTAAGAGAAGTGGGCATCAGACCTCTGATGTCTAAGATGAATCCCCCCATGACCAGCTTAGCGTCTTCTTCCCTTCACAAACCCCAAGGATGCTGGACCATTTGCTCCAATGGAGTAAACCCAGGAGGAGCCAGGCATTCATTCCCTTTCCTTGGAAGCTGAGAAGGGCAACAAGCAGCCAGTTTGAAGGGACAAAGGGACGGCAGGCTGGCCCTGCCAGCCCAGCGGGGGAGCTCGGCCACTGGGCAGGCCACCCCCACCCCCACTGCAGAAAGCCCCCACTCTCCTTCCTGGATGGAGATGGGGAGCTGGGGCAGCAGTTTACAGCGGCTTTCCCGACCGGGCTTTTGGAAAGCTTAACATTTTCAAACCTATTCTTCCACCCCAGTGACAGATTTATCCCAGGAAAATTATGTCTCCTTCTCCAGCTTTGAAGGGAAGTCAGCTACGTCGATGCAGAAAAAATGCAGCGAGACATACTCGATCCCCCAAACTGGCTCGAGAAGAGGAGAAAGTATTCAGGAAATGTTAAAAAAGGTGAAAGTAAGAAGAGTTTTAATCGCTCTGCCAGACGCGGGGGTCTCTCCAGAGATTCATAGAGAACAATCTTGAACCTCTTTTTTAACATTTACAGACTTGCAACTCCTTTCAAACTCCACATCTAAAAAAAAGGCTCGTTCTTTTTCTGTTTTATATCATTCTTCATTTTTCTTCTTAGCTCTTAAAATGCTTCACCTTTTTATTACATTTTAATAGAGTCTTCCCCTCTCCTTTCATGCTTGTTTAACTTGGTCATTATTTAAAGGTTTTTAAACTCACAATAATCGCTCTCTAAAAACAACACCAGCCGCCCAGAGGACTTGCTTTTCTCTTGGTACATCCAGGACTCTGGAAATTGGCCTTGTTTCAAGGCAGGAATATTGAATGTTTTAGAAATCAATCAGTTCTCAGCCTCTCCACCCCACAGTAGCTCCCTGTACTCACCACCCCACCGGGAGCCAGGAGCCCCGCTCTGACCGACCGCCTGGGTTCCTGGACAAGTGAAGTGGGGAAGGCCCCTTTCCTAGCCTAGTCCCCATGTGTAATTGACCCTCCTGATCAAAGTATTTAAGGTTTGCAGTACACTGCCCCCCCAACCTGGGAGAGTTGAGGGGATTTCTCTCCCTTCTCTTTCCCACTCTCCTTTTGTGGGCCCTGGTGACATATCCTCTTTCAAGAGCTTCCCTTAAACCTGGGCCCCCTCCCCCTGAACCCTCTGCCTCCACCTGCAGTGGGGAGGGGTATGACAGGGGGAGGTGGAAAGGGAGATTCCTGGATTCATTCATCTGTTGGGCAGGGAAAGGGCACCTATGGGCCAAGTACTCCCCGGGGTCCCTTCCCCAGACCTCTCTTCTCCAGCTGACCCCCAAGATGCTTTGTCGGCTTAACTCCTTCCCTTCTGAGCTGGGGAGCCTGCAGGCCTCAGCTCAGCGCAGATGCGACTGCTGGGTCCCGTCACAGCAGGCCAGCCTGGGGACGAGGGGCGCGCTCCGCAGGCTACCTTAACCCCAGCGCAGTGCAGCTCCTTACCGAAGGGGTCCCCGTCTTCTGCCATGGCGTTGATGCGCTTGTTGGCCAGGACCTGCACGTGCTTCCCGCTGGTGCGGCTGTAGAGTTGGTAGGTCCGGATGAGACGGCGGCTGAGCTGATCTGTCACCAGGCTCTGCTCCCTCACATGCTGTGTAAAATTAGGTGAGGACTGAACAGTTACCTTTAGGAAATTGAAAAATACACAACACGCCATTATAATGCTACCCTGCCCAGGGGCCCGAGTGGCCCCCATCACCCGGCACCTCCCTCCACTGCCCCAGGCAGCCGGCAGGGGCTGGGGTCCCCCCAACATGCCAGTTCGGACCACCCCCACCCTACCCAGGAAAGTCGGACAGACCCAGACTAGCATGGATGCGCCCGGGATGGGGAAGGATCTGGACCCACCTGTTGGGAAACACCCTGGGACTCCCGGCCAGCTCGGAACAGGGAAGCGAGCTCCCTGCCCAACGCAGGCCCCCTGCCCGGGCCTTCCTAGAAGAGCAGGGCGCTTTTAAGTCGGGAGGCAGCGCGGCCCGACCCCTGACATTTATAAAGACAAATTCACGGAGCAAATGTTGCGACCACAGAAGACCCGGGCACCTGATCTCTCGGCCAGACCCGCCGCAAGTCTCCCCAGAGAGCCGCAGAGAGGGTCCCTGAGGCAGTCACCGGACCTCTGACATCGAACGCCCCCTGGCCCCGAATGCCCCCTTCCTCGGCGCGGCCGGGAGTGGCTGCCCGCCGAGTTCCCCAACAACCCCAACCTGGTTGGGAGGCGTGGGAGACGGCGCCGGACTCCGAAACCTCGGGTTCTAGCCTCGCGCCGCTCACAGGCTGTGTGACCTGAGGCCGGCGCTGCCTCTCTGGTCCTCAACCCCTCCTCGGGATGGTTGGGGGTTGCACTTCTAAGATGCTCCCCAGCCCTTCCAGCCCGCCGCGCGGCCGCGGGGTCAGTCCTCTTGCCCCGGCCTGCCCGACCTCGCCCCCCGGCGTGCCCCGCCGGCCCCGGCGCAGTGCGCCTTACCTGGGCTTGGAGGCAGAGAACCAGCAAGTGCAACAGCCTGTGGGAGACAAAAGCGGGCGGGGAGAGAGGGGCGCGGGGTGAGTGGCGGGCGGGCGGGCGGGCGCGCGGCCGGGGGCGCGGGGCGGCGGTACTCACAGGCAGCTCAGCGCCGAGCGGGGGCTGCCCATGGCGCGCGGCCGGGGAGCACGCACAACCCCGGAGGGATCTCGCCGGCTCGCGGGACGCAGCGGACCGACTAGCCGAGGGCGGCGGCGGCGGCGGCGGAGGGGGGCTCGAGGGCGGCTCGAGGGCGGGAGCCCGGGCGATCGCGACGCGGCTCCGCGGGTCCCAGGGAATGTCGAGCTCACCGCGCCGCGCCGAGTGCCTCTGCGCCGCAGCCGGAGCCGTTGGCCGCTGGCTGCTGAGGAGCCGGGGCGGGAGGGAGGGTAACGGGCCGGCAGGGGGGTGGGTAAGTGGGAAGGGAGGGGGAGGGGTGGGGGCGGGGGGCGCCGCACCGGGCGCGAGGGGGGAGCGCGGGGCGGGCGGCCGGAGCCCGCAGCCCCCGGCTGGAAGCGGGGGCCGGGACGCAGCCCGGGGCGGGGGCGGGGCGGACCGGGGCGGGGCGGTCGGAGGGTCGGGGATTGGGGGTCTGGGTGAGGGGAGGGGTCTGGGGACCCGCTGCAAGGGGCGGGGGCGGCCCGGACTTGTCCCCTCGCGCGTTCTTGGCGTCCAGGCGCGAGGGGATGGGGGCGCATCGGGCCGCCCACCCCGTGGAGTCCCGAGACCCTCTGCTGGGGCTTCCTGGACCCCCCGGGCGCCCGAGTGGGAAGGCGCCCGGTCTCCACCGTGGAACCCGGTCCGCTTTAGCCTCAAGCTAGACGGCGGTTCTCTGAGCCACCTACTGTGTGCTTTGTCTGTCTGGGGCTGCCGCCTGCAAGTAGCCGCTAACACTGGGGTGAATGGTTGTGCGCTTTCCTCTGGCAGTGCGTGCCTGTGCGACCGGGAGCCGACAACCACCCCCATCTTTCTGCTGAGTACCCTGCCTTGCCGGTCTCTCCTGCATCGTTCAGTCACCAAGAAGGCCCTGAGATGGAGAAACATCTCCTTTCCTGCTCTCATTATCACAGTCACCCTTGCTCCTGTCCCCCCTCTCCCGCCCCCAACATGCTAGACTGAAGCCTGACCACACCACCCAAAAAGGAGAGAGCCCACCCATACGGAAAACCCCAGTCACTGCCATCACCATGCCCTCCCCAAAGCTGCAGGCAGTGGGCGCAAAAATAACCTCAGCTGCTTTTCCTGGGAAAGAGACTTAGATCCAGGTTGCCTAGTCTTTTTCGCTCAGAATCCCATTATTTGTGCACTGAACAGGTATTTACACACCTACTGTGTACTAAACTTGGACTGGTGCTTTGTCAAACCTGGGGGAGGGGAAAATATCAAAGAAGGTAGTGAGTTGTCTAAGCCTTTCCCAGCCGCCCATTGCTTCCTCCAGGGGCTTCAGGAACCCCTGGGCTGTGGTGCTTCTTTGAGAGCAACTTGGGTGGGCAGAGATGCCCTGAGACAGAAACTTCTGGGGAGCAGGTGGAGCCACTGATGCTTTGCCCAGCTGCTGCCCTTGCCCAAGACCTCCCCTGCCCTACTGCCAGCCTCCATGTCCTTGGGGATTGGGCTGGAGGGGCTGGGGTGGCCTCAGGAAACCATGAGACCAGAGGCAGCACAGCCAAGTTCTTCCTACCTCCCCTTTCTCTGTGGCCTGCCTTTCCCACTCCCAGCCATAGTGCTAATACTGAGCAAGGTCTGGATGGGGAAACAGAATCAGGAGACTTGTCCCAAGATCTCATCCCTCCCCAGAGAAGCAGACTCCCTGAGCTCACCTGTTACCCACTTGAGTCTGTTCCCTCAAGTGGCTCTTTCCCACCCAGACCTCCAGGCAAGGACTATATCTTACTAGCGCAGGAGAGCAGGGCAGGGTTCTGCAATTCTGTATTTGATGAACGAATAATGGGGAAACTGGCTGAGCATTTAGACCTCAGTGCATGTAGAGCCTCCCCAGGGAGACTTACTTGCCTTCAACACCTTCCCAAGAGATAAGAATTATAAGCACCACCATTTATTGAGCACTTGTATTTGCTAAAGGCTGTCTGCACCGTCTCCTCTCAACCCCACTGGGAGGTGGGCACTGGAGGAAGACAAGTGAAGTGGGCTCCAGTACCCACAGTCTAGACCAGCATTTCTCTTTCATTTGAGCTCCTCTGTTTTAGAAGGTGTTGGGTGTCTACATCCCCAGGTACACTAATTCAAGCAGGCAAAATATTCACCATCTTAACCTCATGCCCTGACATAGGAGGCCCTTGAATATGCTTATTATTTGTATGCATTAATAAATAAGTGGAGAGATGAGAGGCAGAGGATGAAAAGGGTCTTCTCACCAGGGACCAGCCCTCTGAAAACAGTCTGATGAGAAGAGCAAGGAGCAGGACCCAAGCAGGGGTCAGGGCACCCAGCCCATCCTTAGCGTGTATAGTCCTGGAGTCACAACCTGAGTCACTCTGGGCACCTGCCTTTCCCTGGAGTCGGGGGATGGAGACTAGAGCACCTGGCTCAGACCAGAGTTCAACCCTGGTTTGGAGCCCCCAGAAGGTTCTGAAGGTGCTGGGCTGAACCTCAATGATCTTAATCCTCCCTCCTCACTCTCCCCCAGAGATGGGCCATCTGGGGCCTAAACCTGTGGACCATCAGGGTTTGAATCCCACACCCTATCCTCTACCCGGGGGCCAATACAGACCAGAATTCCTCTACATCTTTAGAACTTCCCCAGCTGGGTCTTCGTCCATTTGAGAAGATTCTTCTTATATCCCCAAAAGTCCCTGTCTCTAGATGGGGGAGGGGGTGTCAATAGGGACACCCCCGCATCAGGCGCCGGGTACTGCGAGGACACACCCCCATGAATGACAGATGTAAATACTTCATCTGGGGCCCCAGCAGGCCGTTCTCTCCTCCCTTGCTCTTACTCGCCTCCCGGCCGGCTTGCTCCTTCCTTTATCTTATCAAAGCCCCGTAATTACAATTGCTATTTTGTTTCCTCGAATCTGCAATCAGAGCTCCCTGGCCCTAATGAGGGAGCGCCTGTCAACCTGATCGCTGAGTGACAGCCCGGCCACCTTTCCCGGCCGTCCCCACACTCCTCAAACACAAATACACACACACAGAGTCCCTCGCCTCCTGCAAACACAAACACACACCTCTCGCCAACACAAATAGCCCCTCTCTGCAAACACACCGTTGCAAGGACCCAAACACACACGTTCAGCCTCTTTCCAAACGCGTCGGTCGCCCCCCCCCGGCCCACCCTGGGCCCCTCAAATCCACACCAACCGGCGGGGGCCGCCTGCGCTCCAACATGAGCAGCCTGTTCAAAGCGCCGCAGACCCTCCGCCGACTGTTCAAATGTAAATCGCAGAGACTGTGTTAAGCACTTTAGTCCCCGTCTGGTCGTCCCCCTTCGCCCCCCAAATACAGCCTTGCCCCTCCTCCAGAAGTCTGCAAACCCCGGCGTAAGCCCTCAGCGTTCAGAGGCCTAAATGAATGGGCAACGCTCCTACTGTGCGCTGAAAAGGCAGAAAGGGGGATCGAGGAGAGGCGAGGGAGGGGAGGGAGAAAAAACAATTCCCGGCTCAGTCCTCGGGCGCCCCGTCGGGTCGAGAAACTCAGGGAAGCGGAGGATGTGGATTGGGCCCCCACCGCGGGTAGGAGCTCGCTTGGCGCCGGCCAGTGCCGCGGGTAGACCCGCCAAGAAACTAGAAAGGCTCACAATGAGCGATCAGCGGCGTCGAGGGGGGTAAATATTGGGGCGGGGCCACTTGCTGGGGGTAGAAGTGTCGGCTGGGAAAGATTCCCCGACTTTTCCCTACACTCAGCCAGGCTACCGTGCCTTCAACCGAACACGTGCCGAGGACTTTGGAGGCGATAGACAAGAGGAAGGAAAGGGTTCTAACAGGAACCCTTCCAGTGAATGAATGAACGAACAAACGAATGAAGTCTGCCTTAGTCGCGCAGACCGCTGGCGGGGTAATGCAGGCCCCTGCACCGCGGCGCCGGCTTAGAGCCGCTACAGAGGCGGCGCGGGAAGCTGCACCGCAAGCGGTTTCAACCTCGCCCACCAGAGGGCGCCAACTCCACCTTCTCCTCTATCTCCCGACCCCTTGCCTGCGGTTGGTGAATGGTCCCATCCTGGCTGCCCTCTCCATCCCAGTGTTCCTGGTGGAAGCACTTCAGGAAAGCCCTGCAGTAAAGAGAGAGGCCTGCGACCCTGATCACTGCGACGCAGAGAGGGATCATCTTCCTTTATCCTCAACTAGGGAAAAGGGAGGTTAAACACTGGACCTGTTTGCTCCTCACCACAGGGAGAAGGGCACCTCCTTCAGAGATGTGTTGAAAAGGGAGTGCTTTTCTGTGTTGTGGAAACACTCTTTCCAAACACCTGCTCCAATGCTAACCTCTTCTGGTTATCCAGGGACCCCTCCCACTTGTTCACTCATTTGCGCAGAAGCCAGTGTGGGAGGGAGTGGGCCTGGCCCACCAGGCACTCTTCTGTGTCCTTCCTCAGCATGTTTGGCCCCAGGCTGTCTCAGGAGGTAACCTTTTGTTTGTTTGTTTGTAGGGCACTGAGACCCCCTGCCCCTTCAACACAGCTGCTGAACTACTGACCTCAGACTTGGTCATATACACACTCATGCTCAAACCAGGTACATCCCTTTCTCTTCCTGGTACAGCAGCAGCCAATCCCCAGAACCACCTGATTGCAGGCACCAGAGAAACGCCAACCCCCACCCCTGCTCCAGACCAGGTGGAGGGCTAGGGGGCTGGAACCCTTTAGCCCAGGAGGCTGAATCCCAGGGGCTCCTCTCTGCCCCCATATGCCAGGCCACCCGGATTCTGGTTTCCCTGTCACCCAATCTGGCCAGCCCCCTCCATCTGGCCCCTGGAATCAGGTTTCTAAGGGTCCAGGCTGGTTCATAGATGGCCTGCATGACTGGTAGGAGGAGCAAAGACTGGCCTCTACCTTACCCCTCACAGGTCCTCTTGGGGCCTGAGTCCCCTCATGGGGCCAGGGATGCACATTCCTCAGGCTGCTTAAGCCCCCTTATCTGCCCCCCTGCCCATCAGCCTGAGTGGTGACAGAGGCCCAGACCCCTTGTTTAGATGCTGATAACCTCCTGGGATGGCCCTCCCCCACCAAGGGACTGGGAAGGGGCTTGGTGTTGGGAGGTCCTCATCTAGGAAGGCAGCTGGGGCCCAGAGGTGGGCTAGTCCCAGCGCTCTGGAAGTAGCAGGATCCCACATTTCCTCACCCTTCCCCAGGTCCAGGGCCACCCTCTGTGCTGCCGCAGTGCCACCTGGTGGTCCCTAGGGGAATGCCACCAGGAGGGAAAGAAGCCACACAAATGAGTTGCAAAAAATACCTCATCCACATTTTATTTCAACCTTTATCCAAAAATATAAAAAACATTAAAAATGTGTAGTCCTGAGCTTCAGATGCTGACCTCCAACCTCACAGGCAAGTGGGGAGAGAAGGTCAGGATAGAAGTTCAGAGTTCCTCCCACTCCTGGAGAAAAGGGAAGCTCAGGGTGAGGTACAGGATTAGAACACCAGGATCCTTTGGAGAATGGGACCCCCGTTCTCCTTGCATCAGACCAAGACCCCCACCCCCACCCCAACCCTCTTCAATGGAGAAGATACAAAGTTCTTGAAACTTGTCCAGGAACCTGGTGCATGAAGCAGGCAGCTAGCTGACCTGAAGAGAGAGAACCAGGGGTCAGCATCGAGGTCCAAACATGCTCCTCCTGTCCCCTCCAAGGTCCTTCCAACTCACCACGGAGGGTTAGAGCCTGCGCCCCAGCTTCTTGGCAGGAAGGACAGGACACAACTCAGCTTCCTCCTCCTCACTCCCATCTTCTTCGCTCTCTTCCTCAGAAAGATCATTGCTTATAGTAACTGGTACACAAGCAGTCAAGGGAGGAAGAGAAGTTAAAGCCACATCCCCTTCATACTTCATACATACTTCATACATGTATATGTCATTTATTCATGCCCTGTGGCTCTAGGCTTGCAGGGACTCTGACCTCCCAAAGCTTATGGCCTAGGTGGGAAAAACTTCAGATACTAAGCTAGATAACAAATAGTCAAAGGGCTTCCGGGGTGGCTCAGTCAGTAAAGAGTGTCTGCAGTGCGGGAGACCTGGGTTTGATCCCTGGGTCGAGAAGATCCCCTGGAGAAGGAAATGGCAACCCATTCCAGTATTCCTGCCTGAAGAATTCTATGGACAGAGGAGCTGGTGGGCTATAGTCCATGGGGTCACAAAGAGTTGGACACCACTGAGTGACTTTCACTTTCCAAGAAGTCCACATTAGTGGAGCTGGATAAGCTGGGGTAGGTTTTGTGAAGAACAGCTAGAGTAGTAAAGTGGAGGGCACTGCATCCAGGGTCTGCATGGGAACTGCACTGGGAGATATGGCTGGGGTGGGGTAGCAGTCCAGATGGAGAGTCTACTGGAGGCAAAGGAGAAAATTCTCACCAATCTGGTGCCGCCCAGTGATGCGCACAGGGCCAGAACCTGACTTCAGGCGGAAGGTTACAGGTGGTTGGAGCTGGAAGTCATCCAAACTGAGCTGGGAGGAAGACAAGGATGAAGGCCTGGCCCACTCCTAGCCCACCCCACCTTGAGAGAAGTCCTGAAATCCTCAATTCCTACCTCCCAGCCTCCCAAGGTATGGCCAGGGAACTCACCATGGGTTGGCAGGACAACTTGAGGTTGGCCACAGGGACTGCGATCTCCTGGTGGTCATGGTTCCGTGCCACGACTTCTACCACATTACACTCATCTTTGGCCCCCTCGGTGAGGCAGAGCTGGAAGGGTACACAGGGCCTCGGAGTCTCCCCAAATAAGGGTGGATACCACAAGTGGAAGCATCTACCCTACAACCTGCCCAGCCTCCAAGGTCCCTGGATCGCCTGGCCAGGGGAGCCCCCATGTGAGGATTAAGCAGAGTAGAAGACTCCCAGTAGAGCAGGGAAGGAGAATAGACACGCGAGGAGAGCCTGTTTAGGTCAACCAATTAACCTCCACTCCCCCTACCCCGCCCCTTACCATGGTCAAAGCCAGCACATGCTCCGCGTCATCCTCTTCCTCTACCTTGAAGGTGAAAGAGCGAGTGTGGCCTGAGAGCTCACAGCCTGGAAAAGGTTAACTGTGAGTGTGCGTCAGTGTGCGGGGGGTGGGGGTGGGGCATTTCACCAAATCCCGTTCACCTGCAGCCATGGACTAACCGGCCATTCACACGCCCACGTGTCAGGAACAACTGGAGCGCTCGGCCCGGGCCCACCCCGTACAACTAGGACAGGGGCCTGGCTCTCCCCTCCGGCTCCGGCTGCCGCGTGCGAGGCCCCGTCCGCCCCTACCCACGTCGTGCACACGTCTGCATTCCCGTTCCTCAGCCCTGCCTCTGCCCCAGCACCACCCTCAGCCTCTCCTTTCTTCAATACCGAAGAAGAAACTGTCCATAGTGACCGGGGCCGGGACTTGCAGACTGCCGACCCCCCGGGCTCGGACTCGGCTCTCCTGATCCAAAAACGTCAAGGCGGCCGCTGCGCCAGCTGCCATGCTGCTCGGGCCTTCCGCGGCTCCGCCTCCGACACGTACAAAGCCTGGGACTCGCGGCGGCTCCGGCCCCGCCTATTAAAGGAGACGCTGGCGAGGCACCCTGGGTCCAAGCCTTCATCGCCCTATCTCCTTCAGTTCAGTTCAGTCGTGTCGGACTCTTCGCGACCCCATGGACTGCAGCAAGGTAGGCTTCCCTGTCCATCACCAACTCCCGGAGCCTACTCAAACTCCTGTCCATCGCGTCGGTGATGCCATCCAACCATCTCCTTAAGCAGTCTCGCATTATATAGCGTCTGCTTTGCACATCTTTGCAAAGCATCAGCTTGGCATTAATGTTAACATCCTTGCTCACTTCAACGACCAAGACTTTTCTGAGGGTAGCTCCTGCCTCCATTTCCTCTAGTTTCGCACTCCCTCTAAGTGTTCCCCTCACCCTCCTCAGGCTAAGCTTTCATTAAATATATGAAAATGCAAACCTTCCCAATTCTCCCCGCAAAGGCGAGATACAGTGCATCATTTTTCTTAAAAAAGCGAATACACTCAGATATGCCGTCCCTCCAAAGGAACGGTGCACGAAGGAAGACTGAGCTCCTGTTACTTAGTACCCAAACCACTCCGTCCACTCCCAGATATGATTCCTGCTCTAACGACCCTGCGGCTCACTATCCACATGGTTGCATACCTATACTGAACTTCAGATGCTGGCGCTTGCTAGCAGAGTAGTTAGCTAAAGCGTGGGGCTAATTTGATGCTCCTGTCAAGAGGCAGGCTACTCCAGCCTAACATTGCTGCTGCTGCTAAGTCACTTCAGTCGTGAACGACTGTGTGTGACCCCATAGACGGAAGCCCACCAGGCTGTCCTGTCCCTGGGATTCTCCAGGCAAGAACACTGGCCTTCATAATTCCGGATCTGCCTTCAACTTTCACTTTTTGACCAAAGAATCAGGCAATTTTCCTTATTCTATTAGGTGGCATGAACATACTCGAACTAGCTGCCTTCACTCATCCCCAGGTTATAACTATGTCAAGGTGGCCTGGCCAAAACGAGTCTACTTTTATCTTTTGCCTTGCCTTGAGGAAAATATGGAAGGCAATCTTTTACTAGAGATAGAGGTGGGAGAAAACCGCCCTTAAGACCCAGTCCCTAAGTTGAAACAGCTTTGGAGAGGAGGATTATTTGCTTGGGAATGCAAGAACAGGAGAAAAAAGGCAGGAGGCAGAAACAAGGAGGAGGTTTACACAGTACACGACCACACACATTCACTTCAAGTTTTATTTTGCCTCTTGTATGGTCTTCAGATAGTTTTACAGTTTGTTTTCTACAGGAACTGAGCTGTGATCTAAACAATCAATGAAATATCCCAACCATAATAAATAGCCATAACCATAGAAGATAGACAGCACAGCATTTTACGATCCTAGAGGCCTGGACATCTGTTTCATAGTTCGCTCTGTGACCAGAATACCAGCCAAACTGATTATTAAAAGCAAAGATAAAGCTGCAAGCAAACTTGCTGAAAATCCTGATTCCACTGGAGGATGACCATGGAATCCACCAGATAAAATGCTAGAACTGTCCACTAGTGTACAAAATGTACTTAAGAGAAAAACCAAGTGACATTAAGCCAGTAGAGACCCTCCCTTCATCTCAGCCTTTGAAAATGCAAACTTGGTTCCAGTTGTACAACATCCCTTCCATATCCTGCTACCAGTTGCAGGTTTCTAACCCTGAACGTAACCCTCCTTCATTCACCTCACCCGTTCAGTGCACACTCACAGGCTTTGGTTGAAAGTCACTAGGCACAATCCCTTAAGACTTTTTTCAGAGCCCACACTGATAGAAATCTATGAAAGAAAATGTTTCAAATTTTCTTCTCCTTGACCTTCTTCCCTCTTAGCTCAAACTTAAACTGCTGATACAAAACTGCTGGGAAGCAAGGTAACAAAACATTGTTAGAGAGAAGCCAGCAAGCCATGATAAAAAAGAAAATGAATCCTGCAGAGCAAAATTCAATGAAAGAACATTTGCTCAGAACCCTTAAAAACACCAAATCTAAATTAAAATACTTGAAGCTTTCAGAACCTGCAGTTAAAGGAAAGAGAAAAGGGTAACCATAAGTCATTGGTTAACGTGTACTCATTCTTTTAAAAATCAGATACAAACATGCAAGAACTAAAGACTGATTTAATAAAACCAGTAGTAACGGCTTAAAATTAAAGGACAACTGACCTGTGGGCAAATGGGATCAATCAGTCCCCAAACCCTACTTGCCAGATATCCAAACTAACATTTCACATGCTGACCTGCATTGAGGTTAATTTCCAGAAATGACTGCACTTTTCAACAGACTGTGAATCCTATGAAGTTCAGTTCAGTCGCTCAGTCGTGTCCGACTCTCTGAGACCCCATGAATCACAGCACCCCAGGCCTCCCTGTCTATCACCAACTCCCGGAGTTCACTCAAACTCATGTCCACAGAGTCGGTGATGCCATCCAGCCATCTCATTCTGTGTTAGGCTCACCCAAAGCGGTCATGGCCTAGCCCTAGGTGGGAGGCACTTTGAAAATAATAAAACTTTTAAAAACAAAACAAAACCAAAGACAAAAGTAAAGAAAATCCACTTTCCACTGATTTACATTATTCAAAGTGCCATCCTGAACCGCACCCTTTCATTTTCAAAAGGAAAATTACAAAAACAAAGCATAGTCAGGTTACAGCTAGTTTATATACAAAAACTTTTTTACAAGTTTGTCACTTTTAGGCTTTTGCCACAAACAACTGCACATCTGTCCCTACAAATCACAACTTGCCTGAACCAATGGTCACTAGGAGATAACAGGCCAAGGCTTTACAAAAAGCAGAAAAACCGCCCAAACTGAAATCTTTTCTTCAGCTTAAACTATGCCATAACCATCCCACTTGGACTCTCCACCCTGCAGCCTCTGAACCCAAATCTTTCTCATCTTTGCCACATCTCTAAAGCATAAGATACATTTCAGTCAATAAGCCAAGGAGGATGACAAATGATTCGATTACTCTTAGGTGAGAAATGCAACCACACTGGATGCAGAAAACAGTGCTGACTACATTTATTGAAGACCCCCTCCCTATAAGCCCATGTAAGAGGTCCTGGCACCTAACACAAAACCCAACAAGGAGGCCCAAATCTCTTTCCTATAGGATTCGCAGCAGTATTATCTTCTTCCAACCAGTGAGTAAGTAGTCTCTAAGTATGATGAGTGAGTTTTACACAGTCCTGTTTCCAATCTGAATTGGCTGATTCATTGCCGCTCCAGAGGCTGAGCTGTACGAAGACCCCAACCGCCACCCACCAGGTGAAGTTAAGACTTTCCAACAGTTCATAGTGCCAACAAATGTCACAGGCTCCGACCAAGTATAACCACATCCTTTGGAAATCCTTCCATTTTTGCAATTTCAAAACAGCCCAACTTGCTGTAAAATTCCAAAATTCTTTTATCATCAGGTCTCACTTCACAGAAAGCCCCTCGGGACCCTAGGGAAAAAAAACAAAACATTTACAATATAAATGTTACTGAATTAGTAGAATTATCAACTTGTGATTAATCTTTATATATTTCAAATAGATCACAGTAGGAGAGTATCTATACCAGTCCCTAAATCTCACACAATTTTAAAAATTTATATAAAGTCAAGGGATATTAATATTCATCAATATTGCAATGATAACTATCTTAAAGTAATGGGTATGTTAACTGGCTTGAATATGGTGATTATTTCACATGTACACCTTAAATACAGACAATCTTTGTCAAATGTATGTCAAAAAAAATCTTTTTTGAACAGCAAGTAAAATTCTTCCCCAGAAAGAGTATCTTTCAGCAAAGAAGTTGTCCAAAACCCTCAAAAGTGTCTATAGACATACCACCCTGAACTTGCCCAATCCTGTCTTATCTTGGAAGCTAAGCTGGGTTGGGCCTGGCACCAGCCTTGGATGGAACAAACCTCAAGGCAAACAGCAGCTCTGCTGAACGTATAATTATAATATGTATACATGAATATTATACATACACACAAAGTACCTTTGAAGGACCCACAGAGCAGAGCCTATTCAAACCTGCCACAAGTCAACACAACCAGAATGTGTTTTTTACATTAAGACATATCTCACACTTGTATGATTCAGTTCCAAGCACAACACTTCTGAGAAATATAATTTCCTCAGACAGTTGTTTCAATTATCCCAACAAAGGGGACACCATTGAATCAAATGATACAAAGATGCAACAAAGTTCATTCTCATTCATCAACAATTCTCTAATGAGTGCTCAGCTTCTGTATATTCATTTTTGTCTTGCCCAAACGCTAAGAAATTTTAGTTTTAAAAGGTTGTTGGACTCGATGGACATGAATTTGACAAAGCCCCAAGAGTTGGTAATGGACAGGGAAGCCTGGCGTGCTACAGTCCATGGGGTTGCAAAGAGCTGGACTAAGTGACTGGACTGAACTGAATGTACGGCAAAGTATTTTTGAAGATTTAAGTAACAAACTCAAAGAAGAGAAAGTATCAGCGATTCTGCATTGCTAAATGAAGTCTTCTCAAGGTTCATTTGGTCTTCAACTATCAGTTATAAATCTCCTGGCAAAATAAATTCATGTGTCCACTTCTCATTTAATTGGGGCTTAATACAAGCATTCATAGTATAAAAGAGCAGCATTTTTCAATGGTTAATACACATGCAGTTCTTGCAGCACTAATTCAGAAGCAAAACTGTAAGTGGTGGTGAAGGGAATGTAAATTTACTTCTTTTTTTATCCTAAAAGTCCTGTCCCACCTAGCCCAGTTCAGTTCAATTCCGTTCAGTTGCTCAGTCGTGTCTGACTCTCCGCGACCCCATGAATCACAGCACGCCAGGCCTCCCTGTCCATCACCAACTCCCGGAGTTCACTCAAACTCATGTCCACAGTCGGTGATGCCATCCAGCCATCTCATTTTTCGTCGTCCCCTTCTCCTCCCGCCCCCAACCTTTCCCAGCATCAGAGTCTCTTCCAGTGAGTCAACTCGTCACATGAGGTGGCCAAAGTATTGGCGTTTCAGCTTTAGCATCAGTCCTTCCAATGAACACCCAGGATTGATCTCCTTTAGAATGGATTGGTTGGATCTCCTTGCAGTCCAAGGGACTCTCAAGAGTCTTCTCCAACACCACAGTTCAAAAGCATCAATTCTTCAGCGGTCAGCTTTCTTCACAGTCCAACTCTCACATCCATACATGACCATGGGAAAAACCATAGCCTTGACTAGACGGACCTTTGTTGGCAAAGTTATGTCTCTGCTTTTTAATATGCTATCTAGGTTGGTCATAACTTTCCTTCCAAGGAGTAAGCATCTTTTAATTTCATGGCTGCAATCAGCATCTGCAGTGATTTTGGAGCCCAAAAAATAAAGTCTGACACTGTTTCCACTGTTTTTCCATCTATTTTCCATGAAGTGATGGGACCAGATGCCATGATCTTCGTTTTCTGAATGTTGAGCTTCAAGCCAACCTTTTCACTCTCCTTTTTCAAGAGGCTTTTGAGTTCCTCTTCACTTTCTGCCATAAGGGTAGTGTCATCTGCACATCTGAGGTTATTGTTATTTCTCCCAGCAGCCCAAATACCAGCAACTCCACAATATTTACTCACCATTGGCTTTCAGTGAAGAGAGAAGGCAAGCCATCATGCTTTTGGCTACACTTGGATCAGTTACTTTTTTGTGAATATCCATCTTTATCAGAGAAGGGAAATTGGCAAGGAAAGTTTCTGGCAGTACTTCCTGCTCTTCATGGAAACTCAACATTATTTTCTGTAAAAATTAGAATGAATCTCTTGACTTTCAGTAGCTACTCATTATGAATCTACATATCCCAACTACAGAACTTAGAAACAGGAAAAGGAAAGCAATATTCAATAACAACTCTTCTGGTAATGGGAAAATTACCACATGCAAAATCAGTTAGCTTATAATTCTGGGTGACATGTTTTCATTTTTTGCTGCTGCTGCTGCTGCATCACTTCAGTCGTGTCCGACTCTTGTGTGACCCCATAGACAGAAGCCCGCCAGGGTCCCCCATCCCTGGGATTCTCCAGGCAAGAACACTGGAGTGGGTTGCCATTTCCTTCTCCAATGTGTGAAAGTGGAAAGTGAAAAGTGAAAGTGAAGTCGCTCCGTTGTGTCCGACCCTTAGCGACCCCACGGACTGCAGCCTACCAGGCTCCTCCATCCATGGCATTTTCTAGGCAAGAGTACTGGAGTGGCTTGCCATTGCCTTCTCCGTTTCATTTTTTGTCTAAATGTAGTACACTGGATTGGATCCTGAACAGATTAAGGACATTAATGGAAAAACTGTAAGTAAGGTGAAGAGTTTACAATAATGCACCAAAGTTGGTTTGTTAGACAAGGACAAATGTAGAAAGTGGTGAAGGGTATACCTAAACTCTATTATCTTTGTAACTTCTGTACATCTAAAATTATTCAAAATAAAAACTAATTAAAAAAACAATGTTTTTAAAGTTTGTACTGCTTGCACAAAAATGTGAATGTACTTAACATGATTGAACTACCCTAGAATATGGTTAAAATAGTAAATTTTATGTATACTGTATAATTTTTACAAAAAAAGTTTGTAATAGACACACTGCTTATTCTTCGTATGTTCCTAGGCTGAGAACCGTTGGATATGGAAAAGCAACACATCAACAGCTCAATCACCAGACTGCTGCAGTCATGTTGATGTAATTCTAAGTAAGGGAGCCTACTCCAAACCAGCCTCTGCTGCTACTGCTGCTGCTAAGTCACTTCAGTCATGTCCGACTCTGTGCGATCCCATAGACGGCAGTCCACCAGGCTCCCCCGTCCCTGGGATTCTCCAGGCAAGAACACTGGAGTGGGTTGCCATTTCCTTCTCTAAAGCATAAAAGTGAAAAGTGAAAGACAAGTCGCTCAGTCGTGTCCGACCCTTAGCGACCCCATGGACTGCAGCCTACCAGGCTCCTCCATCCATGGGATTTTCCAAGCAAGAGTACTGGAGTGGGGTGCCATTGCCTTCTCCGAAACCAGCCTCTAGCTAGAGGCAAAAGGTAAAAAACAGTAATAGAATTTGAGTACACTGGTGTGGGGAAGAAGGGCAGAGAATTTCAGAAAAGGGGGAGAAGCAATACAGAAGAAAGAAGACAATGTCACAAATATAAGTCCAAGTATATTCTCTGAAAGTATTTATTGAGTATAAGTAAACATTATCCTCCAAAAGAAACTTTTTATTGTTCATTCCTATTACCATGTGAGAGCCTCCTTGATAGCTCAGTTGTAAAGAATCTGCCTGCAATGCAGGAGACCCCACTTCAATTCCTGGGTCAGGAAGATCTGCTGGAGAAGGGATAGACTACTCATGCTAGTATTCTTGGGCTTCCCTGGTGGCTCAGCTGGTAAAGAATCTGCCTGCAATGCAGGAGACCTGGGTTTGATTCCTGGGTTGAGAAGATCCCCTAGAGCAGGGAATGGCTACCGACTCCAATATTCTGGCCTAGAGAATTCCATGGACTGTATAGTCCATGGGGTCGCAAAGAGTCAACTGAGCAACTTTTCACTCATATTACCATGTGAAATGCATTACTCAGAGAGCAAGTTAGCTTCATCAGCACACAAATGAGATTTTTAATTACTAACCTTACCCTGAGTACCCAAAGAAGAAACCATGACATACAAGTTTGGTGCTTCAAAACAGAAAGGGAAAAAAGAAGGTTCTTTCAAAGTCAACACTGTGCTTTCACTTGAGAAAGTAATACAACAGCTCCAAATCAAAAGATGTTGGGAACAGTGGAAAATGCCATGCTAGTAAGAATAAGCCCTAAGAATTCTTCTCTGTAAGAAATTTAGAAAGCACTGGGATTTTAAGATATATCTGCTTGCTTTTTTATTTTAATAAGTACTTTCTTAAAAAATTACCACTGTTTAATTCTAAATCTGTGTATTACCTCAGCCTCAGAGAGTTCTTTATCACCATTTGGTTTGGTATACTTCTCCTGCATGAAGGGTATCCAGGAAATTTTACATTTTTTAATGAAGGGGGTCACATCTACAGTGCCCAGGGCATAACCACATATGCCATCTTCATCTTCTAGGACAAAACAGTAATCCAGGCTAAGGGAAAGCAGCCCACCTACTAACCTGCTCAGAAGAAAAGAAACCAGAATGAGTTAAGTTAATAAAACTTCAGAAATCAGTGATATAATAAAGCCCAATACATTCAATTGACAATGTGTGGAAATTACATTTGACATAAATAAAAATTGGAAATTTATACACATTAATAACTCAGACTTTATTACAACTAAAGTAGGACTTCTAAAAAACTCTAGTCTTCATCTCCCCACAACCAGATAATCCTGCCTTTGAAATGTCTACTCCCAAATCCAACAAACACTTCATCACATACTTGTCTCCAATAAGGTCAGGCTGACTTTGAAAAGGTAAACCAACTCCATCGTCATACATTTCTCTGCAAATCTTGTACACGGAAGCCTGAAAATACAATCTAATTAAGCAACACATCAAGAAAAATGGCAACAAAATCTGACAATATGACTCGTAAGTCATAAAGGACTTCTAGAAGAGGGAATAACAAAATTTTTGACTTGTCATAAACATCACCTCTGCTTTGTTAAATATTTATTTATTGAGTCATATTTGTAAAATCAGGAAAAAACAGCACGGTTATAGTAAACAGTGAGAACTGCTTTGCAGGGGATAGTTGTGGCACTAAGTAGTGGATTCAAAATTCAGCAAACTGTGAGGCTGAGTCTCTCTTAGCTTTCTATACATCCAAAATATTTAAAACGTGATTTTCTGCAGCTGATTATCAACAGCCTGGAAGCACTTTACAAACTGCAGAAAATATATTGGAGAACATCAGGCTAGAACAACATATCACACAGATACTGTTCAGGATTCCAACTCTGAATACATTTCATCTGATAAAAACTAAGCACAGGACTTCCCTGGTGGTCCAGTGGCTAACACTTCACCTTCCCAATGCAGGGGGCCTGGGTTCGATTCCTGGCCAGGGAACTAGATCCCACATGCCACAACTAAAGATACCACAAACTAAGACCCAGAGTAGGCAAACAAATAAATAATTAAAAAACTAAGCACAAGATGTTGAGTCTAAACTCCTCAGGCTCTTCCTTAAACTGCCCGTGTTAAATGTTTCAGTTAACCTTCTCCATCTAAAGTTTGTATTTTAAGACATAAAAATGATTTTTTTAATCAGGGAGTTCAAACGAAAGTATGAAGTGTTCACCATAACCACACTCCAAGTTGGCAAGTAGACAATTACCTCATCTTTAGGAAAATATGGTCTGATAGTATAAACTTTGGAGGTAGGAGTCAGTGGGGGTGGTTGAAAAAAGAGGTCATTTGCCCCATCAATTGGCAGCAAACGCTGTAGGAAGAAAAAAAAAGGGAGACAGATTAGTGCTGGGAAGACATTTACTTCTTTTAATGAGTGTGCACTGCAGATTACCAACTTAACATTAACTGGCTACTGCAGGCAGACCTAAAGAAGAGGGGTGCACTATGCTTTACTAATATAAACACCTCTTTGCTGAGGGAGGGGAATGCTTCTGAATCGAAATTACCCAAACTGAGTTACAAAGCTTTAGTGGCATTACTACTGGGGATTTAAATTTACAGTAAAAAAAAAAAAATCTATTCCAATTATGACAAATCTATTTTTTAAAACCAATCTTATATAGACCATCTCTCTACTAAAAGATGGCAGAACAGAATGTCAGGAGGAGAGGTTTGGTCTGAAGAGGGTTATCTGTCCAGGAGACGCTTTATCCCCAAAGCAATGCGCTTCAGTTTGCTGCGCGCAGCAGAGCACCTGTTGGGGGGAGAAAAGTAGAGCACCTGAAAAGTCCATGAACAAAATTCCAACGCCAGAAAGTCGCATTCTGTTTAAATTTTCATTCCCGCACTGTTCTTTCAAGTACAACATTTACTTCTAAAATAATTGGGAAAATACCCCAAAGCCCTTTCACCATTCACTTGCATAATTATTTATTTTGCTCATGGAGTTTTCCCTGGCAGACAAGCATGCGCGCATTGTGCATTGCGGGCGCAGATTAAAATGCTGTGCGACCTGCAAAGAAACAATGTGAAGTGTATACCTAGAGCCGCTGCGCTTCGCAGGCGCGGGGGGGAATTGGCAGCATCTCCTTCAGAAATTACTGCGAAAGAGGAGGAAAATTTGATTTAAAATCCAGCTATGTAACTAAATTGAATTTGGGACTAGAAAGCCTTCGGCAGACCAATCCTTCCAGCCATCTGATGCGCAACATAAGGTTTCTCATAAAACAAAGAAAACGTCAATTCAGTTGTGAATTCATATTGATACCTGGAACTCTCCTGCTAGACCACCTCTAAAGGCCCAGGGTTCTTGGTCTCCAATTAAGAACTGTGCTGAAGAATGACTACGACACCCTGTTGAGATCAGATCCAAGCGGAGAACGTTACGAGAAAGGGGATTTCCTGGGGTCTCAAACGTCCAACAAACTAACAAACACTGTGGAAACAGCTCTCTAACAATAATAATCCAGGGTTTCAGGACAAGGCTGTGATAATAATTATTTTTTTTAACTTGTAATGGAATTTCAATACTGACGTTCCTTCCTCTGATTAATGAATAATCACTGTTCTGGTGAAAGAGTTCTACCCTTTATTAAATTATTGGAAGGAAAATGTCAAGTTCGTCTAGGTCACATTTATAATATTCCCTAGGTACAGCTATAAAAATCAAGGTAGCTGCTTCCTCTCTACCAAAAGTACAGTAACTTTAAAGTGAAATAAAGTGAAATTGATGACACATTTTATTATCACAGCCCAAGGAATTAAACTTGTCTGAAGTCACATTTTCAATTTTGAGGAAGGGTACAGGGAAGGGAAAAATGGGAGAAAAGGGGTTAATCTTGTCAGAAAACTAAGGTCAGCAGAATAAAAGAAATTACTCAGTGAGCTGACAGTGAAACACAGTGAGTACTTTTTTTGACAAGGATAATCCAAATTCAGACTTGGCTCAATTGGTAACAATACCAGTCTGACATTCTGAGAACTAAAGAGAGCCAACTGATGCTCCTAATTTGTCCAGAACTAAAACATACTTTTCTTAAAAGTATGACAGTATCTGGCTCCTCTGAGCAACCATTATAATCTTTGTGGTGCACTTAGCTCATACATGGAGTGGCAGGCTTTGAGGTCCAAAAATCTGCATTTAAGGTCACCACTTAACCAACTCCACAGGCAACTAAGGAAGCTAATAATGAGAGAATTAAAAGCAAATTATAATTGCCTTCCATAGGCAATTAAGGAAGCTAGTAATAAGAGAAAATTAAAAGATACTTTGGAGGCCAAATCACAATCACCTGCCTAGTCTTCTGACAAGATAAAGCAGCGCAATATAGTTCTTTTCCAACTGAAGACAGCATTCTACCTCCTGTTCAAGTTAACAGTCTCATCAGTATAATACATAGTGTGCTAGTCAGACAGTCCCAAAGCAAACCAATTTTTTTGCTGACAATTCAGACCCATTAAGAGATTATATCCAGGGTTGTCATTTCTCAGGGGTAGGGGTACTTATATATATATATATATATATAAAATGTAGTATTTGTTAAATAAATGTGAAATAGGGTAAAAATTTTGGTTATGTAGAGAACCTGCCCCATTCCATAGCTCAGTGTAAATTTACACTGCAGGAAAAAAACTGTACCTCTCAAACTTTAAGGAACGGCCAATTTCCCCTACCCCCCACTTTGAGACTACAACATAACTAGCACTTCCAACTATTACAATAAAAAGTTGCATGTACGAAGAGCTGTATAAATGAAAACATGGTTAATGCCTCAGTCGCTGCGCAAACGTGACTTCAGTTCATGCCTACTGCCCTTAAATCTACCTGAGCTACCTCACAGAACCTTTTAATTTAAACTAATTAATCATGACGCGCTGTGAACATCTGCCGCTGTCCATCCAATAGTAGTAGAACTTGTGCTGAGGATTCTCCCATCTGTACACAATGGGGAAGAAGATAATAGAAGTCGTTAGTAATCAAAAGTACTGCATAGCCACATTCTTTAAAGGACTGAATGCCAGCTGGACTGGAGACTGGAGGAAAACAAAGGGTTCTAATCAGTAACTCCCTGAAATTACTATAGAACCATGAAAATATTTTGTCGTGAGCTGTTGTGGAAGCTATGTGGATGTCAAGATGATTACTTAAAACTTCTAAGATACTCTGACCTTGAGACTGTACGACAGCTATATACAATTGGGGAAAGCTGCCCCCGAAATTGTACAGTACGGAGGTAAAAGCCTGAGAGGAAAAAGCAGCAATACTGTATATAATCAAAAGTTTTTAATAATTTGTGAACTGAAAGCTAAGTAGCCAATGTTTTAAGCAACACTTTCTCAAACCCAATAATCTAGATTATAGGTTGGAAATTTAAGACTTCAATTCCTATAAAGGTTAATATATCCCCTGGAAGGCAAATGCCAGCATCCAACAAACAAAAGAGAGATTTTTCCTAAGCCTAAAAGCAGACAAATATCACACAGAAGAGGCATCCTGGAGCCTTTCAACAGGAAGAGGTCACAATTCTCTCTTCTACCTGTTATGCGATATATACAGGAACCCAAAGTTCTCTATATTCTTTTTCTCCCATTTTATTTTTTATCTTTGCCCATGCCCTGCGGGAAGCGCCCTAACCAGGGATTGAACCCATACCTCTTGCAATGGAAGTGTGCAGTGCTAACCACTGGACAGCCAGGGACTGCCCTCTATTTTCAAATTAACAATCACACTCTATTTTAAGCTGCTAATTAGTTGTATCAAAGGAAAAAATTTTTTATATATTTGAGAATCTGAAAGTATATACACAGAAAGTGAGAAACCTCTTTGCTACCACTTCTGAGTAACTGTAAGCTCACAGTGTTTCATATTTCTATTTCACAACCAAGACTATGTAACCCATCATAGTGTTTGTGACTACTATGAAAATTGACATGTCAGTAAGCCTTGCTGCCTGCTGTGTACTATGCATGAGTCCATTACATATTCCTTATACCTGGATTGAAAACCTGGAAATAAAATGAGATTCCCTGGAGAAACTTGGCCATGCTGGTGCCTTTTACCAAGCTTGAGAACTTTAAAAAAAAAAAAAAAAATTTTTTTTTTCACTGTTGGAGAGCTTCCATTTAATGATGCAGCATTTTCAGGGGTTTGCAAATTTTTATCCCCTGCTAAACCAATTACTTGGTAGAGGGATAAAGAAAAAGTCCTATGAAATAATACCAGGTAGCACCAGAATAGCCTACCACTAAAGCTCGCATGCGCACAGGGCTGGGAGGATGGCTTCCTCTTTCCAGGCCCCTTAGGTCATTTCAGCAATTGTTCTGTTAAACACAGCGTTAATGTTATCAAGACACAGCAAGCAGCAGAGAGCTCACATTGTCACGATTCATAGAGTCTCATCTCCAAATAAGATAAAAGTGGTATACATGGTTCCATCCAGGAAGCATTCAGTCAGAGCAAGTTAAAGTCAGTACTTTCTAACACATTTTCAAGATACTTATGCTGAATTAGCCCAAGGGAGAAAAATCAATATGCTCGATATGTTTACTGAGGCTTGCACCTCAAGTCTGTAACAATAGCTACACCTTTGAAAACTAGGCAAGGAATTTAAACACAGTTGGAAATTCACCAATTTCCTAAATGTTTTTCTCCCTATGGGATAATTTTTTTTTCTTTTAAGGGACAATATATCTGAGAAGAGATTATTCCTGGTGCACCTACCTAACCACTGTACAAAAGACTTCACCATAGACATTATACTCTTGATATCCCAAACATAGGAGTACATGTCATAAAGGATTGTCCTGTTGGCACAATTGGAGAGCCGAGTGAACATTCCCATCACTAGTCCGCACATCTCTTCAAACTTGGCTGCTCGTGACCGCCATTCTTCAATCTATTGAGGATCAATAACAACACTCAAAAAATTGGAAGCTTAAAAACAAACTACGCGGTTTATGTTATCAAGTACCTGCAAATTTATCCTCAACATTAAAGAATCACAGGGCTTAAACTTTTAAAGATAAGTGATAAAAGTCTGTGTCTCCCCAAACTGACAAATATTCCTAAAATACTAATCAACTTTGACCTTCCTTCATTCCTAACTACCATAAGGTCAAACTATGGAAGCACATGATTCAGCAGAGTCTGTACCTACTTTACAGAACACATTCTAAGATGTGGCCAATTCTCATTTAAGACCGCCTCCCTATAATCAGCATGGGGATCCATCCAGGCCAGAGAAGCAAGTATATTAAGTATACTTACTTTTTCAGAGTCTTTCCCTTTGCAATTGACACTGACAACACTGCTATTTGCTCGAAGCCACTGGAACTCCCGTAACATCTGCGCTCCTTTGGGTCCATGCTCATAAGGAAGGTAGAATAGGTCAGCAAGTAACTGCAAATCCTCCAGAGTCACTGGTTCTGCAGTGTACAAAGGCTTTTCATTTGGACCAGGCACAAACTGCTCCTTGTTTGTCTGTTCATCAGTCTGCATAGGGGCAATATCACTGATGCAATCTTCCTGCATAGACATCTCTGGGGATTTTGATTCAGCTATGCTTTCTTTATCAGTGTCCATTGGTTTCAATTCCTCTGCCATTTTAGCTTCAACAATTTCAGTTAGTATTTGATTGTCATTCTTGTGGTCTGTTTCTTCCTGTTTCTCCACTACCATGTCCATGGGTTCCTCATCTGGCTGTTTCTTTTCTTCTTCCTTCGTCAGGGCTGTAGGCTCACCACTCAAGGCTGCTCCCTGGCTCATAATGGGCTCCTGGTAAACAGTTGTAACTACAGTTGTGGCATTTAAAGAGGGTGCTGCAACTAGAGGAGCCCCATCAACTACACTTGCTTTAGCTCCACTGTGTGCGACCTGCCTACCTATAAAAACAAATTGCCAGAAAGATAATCAGAATGAGAGAACAAATAAGATCCAGAGAAATGTTTTCTACTTATCATATCTCTAACTATAAGCCTCAATTTGAGATTCCAAATAATCTGAGCCCTAAGAAAAAGTGCCACTTCTCTAAACCACCAGGGAGGTGAGGAAGGGAAGAGAAGGGAAAACACAGATCATAAATATGGCAACACCTCTTATTTTCTTCTCTTTTGAAGATCCGTATTTTTGAACATTAAAAAAAATTTAAAAAACAAATTAGCATTCCAAGAGGATAAAACCTATTTAAGGCCAAAAGTAAAATTTAAAAAACCTCATTCTCTAGATTCCTAAATTTCATTTTGCTTGGTGGGCCTGTAATAAAACATCACAAATGTTCTTATGTCTCAAACAATGTAATCCAACCCTCTTACAAAGAAAGGCCAAACTCACTGCTGTATTGATGAGGTACGCCAAACTCCTGCAACCATTCCGTTAAAGCTAACTTCAGAGCCATCTGTGGACTATAGAGTACATCAGTTTCAATATCTTCATCACTGCCTTCATTTTCTAACTTTATCTGGATTGATACAGTACTGTCTTCACTATCAGCTGCAAAACAGAGAAAGAGCACAAAAACAGTTTTGATTACAAAACACTAATTCTTACAGTAAAACTGGAGAGGAGAAGAACCAGAGTAAGAACAAACCTTAAGCATAATAATGCAAAAACAACCAAGACCCTTCACTGAATCACTTCATCTAAATGCACTGCCAAATGTAAAATCCCAAATGAAATAATAAACACTAATTTCAGAATCACTGGACAAATCATTGATAAATGTCCACTGATAGTGTTTTCATCTCTAGCCCACCAATCTTTCAATGCCCAACAGGCTTTACTTATTTTCACCCAGTGTTAAGTATCTCCTTCTCCATGAAGTCACTGAGAGGTAATCAATCACTCCCCACTCTGTGTTCCCCCTAGGACTCTAGATAATTATTCTTAGTACTCTAGAAACCATTCTATAGTACAGTTCCTTGCTGCTTTATCAACCCGACTAATTCTTCCAAAGTAGGGACTATTTTATTCTTTGAATCCTTAGTGTCTGATAAATAGGTGTCTAAATGTTAATGAATAAACAACTAGTCAGCATTCTCTTATCTGGAATGCAATTAAGAATTTTTCATAAATAAAAATCAGTAAGCCAATGTCTAAAATAAGAATATATTTCATAAATGTGTAAGCTAAACTGAAATTACATAGTAAGCAACTCAGAAAAGAACATCTAGCCATCTAAAATACACCATTTAAATATAATCACCTGAAAACATAAATTCAATCAGAATTACTCAAAGGCTAACAGGAACATTAAGACTACTTTGTCTAGTTACTCAAGTTTCAAAGGCCAAGTCACATTTTAAAAACAAAGAACTGAGGCCAAAAAATTATTAAGTAACTTGCCCAAAGACACTCCAGGGAGCCCTTTTTCTATCATTTATATCTCATTCACAGGACTAAACAATACCTTTAAAAAAATTCTTGATGACAAAAGAACATATATTTACCAATGGTTCTAGTTAACCCCAATCTCTTCCCAAGGTCAAGAATTAAGTCATTTAAAAAAAAAAAAAAGAATTAAGTCATTTACTTACTCATCACTACGTCTTTCCTTACTCCATTCATGTTTGATTTGTACCAGGTGGCAAGGGTGTGGATAGCAACATAGTTGGCTTCAAATTCACAATTTGGATTAGTCAAGACTCCTTTTAATCGTGGGATGAGTTCTGTGGATCTTCCTTTGTATGGACCCAGAAACAGTCTCTTCTGATCATAATCATTAGCATGAATATTATCCCAGATTACTGGAGCTCTCTTAATTATCTTCGAAACCTCTTCAATGGACTCTACGGGAATTTCTTTAGAAACAACTTTAGGACCTAGAAATAAAGGCCATCATTTATTAAAAGGCTCTCATACATCTTTTTATTTTGTTATATTTTTAAACAATTTTTCTTTTTAAAACAACACAGCAACATGTACTTCTACTCAGCTCTATTCCCCTCGCTCAGTATTTCCTCAGATTCCTAGAATTAGTGTTTCAGTTCAGTTCAGTTCAGTTCAGTCGTGTCTGACTCTCCGCGACCCCATGAATCACAGCACGCCAGGCCTCCCTGTCCATCACCAACTCCCGGAGTACACTCAAACTCATGTCCACAGAGTCGGTGATGCCATCCAGCCATCTCATTCTCTGTCGTCCCCCTCTCCTCCCACCCCCAACCTTTCCCAGCATCAGAGTCTTTTCCAGTGAGTCAACTCTTCGCATGAGGTGGCCAAAGTATTGCAGTTTCAGCCTCAGCATCAGTCCCTCCAAGGCACAAATATTAAAGGTATGGGCAAGTTTCCTCAAAATGATACATTAGTAAGAAACAAATTTTCCATGTAAACAATTTTTTTCCAATATAATATATCCTCAATTAGACAAACTCTCATAAACCTAAATCCTGGGAGGGTTTCTTCCCTTAATTCTTAGAATGAAAGCTAACATAGCTCATCGATTACTGGTTGTCAATCTAGCAGTAAGGCTTTCATTTCATAAAATACAACATTCTTGACTTTTCTGGTGGTACAGTAGATAAGAATCCACCTGCCAATGCAGGAGACATCCCTGGTCTGGAAAGATTCTACATGCTGCAGAGCAGCTAAGCCTGTGTGCCCGAGAGCCTGGGTTCTGCAACAAGAGAAGCCACTGCAAGGAGAAGACTGTGTACCGCAGCTGCAACTAGAGAAAGCCTGTGGGCAACAACAAAGATGCAGTGCAAGCACAAAGAAAATAAAATTTAATAAACTGATAGAGATTCTGCAAAATCCTCAAAAGCTATTCTTAATACTAAGTGAAGAATGTATACTGTGTAAAAGAAAGAATCTCATTAAGGCTCAGCTTTTTAAAAGTAAACAAACAACCAATTTCTCTAGATCCTAGTTAATTACAAGTTTTACTGTATAAATCTTTTAAGACTTACCTGTCCAAAGCACCTCAATTCCGGGTAGAAGCTTTTCACCCACAGTCCTTAAATAAGGAGACTGAGACACATTTGGATAACAGAAAGTGCCACAATATTCTGAATGTAGGGGGAAAAATTAATCAGTAAAATAGGAATGAAATAGTCATGAGTATTTCAAATAGGGATAAAAATGTCTATCAATTTTAAACTATTTTCATCCAAATGATAAAAGGCCTCTATCTCATGTCCCAAAAGAAGTCAACAAACTAGCTCATTAATGTATTAAAAAAAAAAAAAAATCAATTCATAAAACCTGATATTCCTCCTCCAAAAATAGGACAGATCAATCCTTATGATCCTATGGTCACTAGAAATTTAAGTTTACTAAAGATAAATAATTGGAATTTTTAGCATTTTCTACAAACTCTGAATTGCCTACATTTCTCAGTTTCAATCAGAGGCTAAACAGACTGGATTGATGTAATAAAAATAAAGCAAAATTATGCCCCTGGCTTAGAACTCAATTATAACTGATTATAATTTGCAATGAATTAAGTAACTACCAAGTATGATCTTATTAAACATTACTTGAATATTCATGTAGCATCAGAAGAGAGAAGGTTCACAGTTTCACAATACTCTTTAACAAGACAGACAAACACACGGTTAAATCAATACAGTCTAAAATTTCTTAGAACTTATTTAAACTCTTCCTGAACAAGAAGTCAAGGCTGGGGAAGTTTTCTTATAGGCTTAATTTTGAGAGAGAAAAAATATTTTCAGTGGAAGGAACCAGGGAGAAAGAAGTAAGAGGGGGAAAAAAAGGAAAAGGGGGAATAATTATTAAGCTTTCTATTCTGACTACTGGAAGTAAGAGCCCAGATGGGAGTGGGAGGAATGAAAAGGGATACAGATAGCCAAGGGCAGAAAAAAGGAACAAGTAGGAGGGAAATGAGAAGCGACTTAGTTAAATGTAATGTAAATTTGCTTTTTTCTAGTTTTCACTTTGATAATACTATTCCCTTCCTCTAATCCAGAAAAGGTAACGTTACATGAAATCGTTCACCTACTCAGTTGTCATTTATTAATCCCTAAAATTTCTCCAACTTAAGATCTGGAGAAACATCTTCTAGAAAAAGAATTCCTACCTTTACATACCAAAGGAACAGGGAACAACAATAAAACTCATACATGGTCTTTTGAAAGTTATGTATTTCAAGACTAGTTAAATAGAAAGCTATTATATACAATACCTGTGGGACAGAAAAGGAAAGTTTCTGGCTCTCCTAGGTACTGATAAATTTCATTTGTGATGGAGACCTGGGCATGAGCAAAAGAACTGAACACCTCTTTGTCAGCTGCACACATATTATGGTCAATATCATCAAAAAGCAAGGCAAATGACCTGCATCCAAACTGAGAAACCTAGGAAAGGAAAAAAAAAAAAATCAAGATGCTTTACCAGCTCATCATAAAGAGTAAAAAATACAGGCTTTAAAATATTCAAGTATATATTTAATAGTGTGAAGTGAAAGTCACTCAGTCGTGTCCGACTCTTTGTGACCCCATGGACTATACAGTCCATGAAATTCTCCAGGCCAGAATACTGGAGTGCGTAGCCTTTCCTTTCTCCAGGGGATCTTCCCAACCCAGGGATTGAACCCAGGTCTCCCACACTGCAGGCAGATTCTTTACCAGCTGATCCACAAGGGAAGCTTAACAGTTATATTTAAAATTCAAATATTTTCCTTAGTAGAATGTTCAATGCCAAACCACTCCCGTTCTATTTTCTGTGTTAAAAAGCTACACAGTTTCAGTACCCATATTTTCATTTGGGTTTGAATGCACTAAGCAAATTGTCTTAAAGCTTCCATAACGTGGCTTATCAACTTCTACATCTTTCAATACAGAAGATACATACCAGAGGAAAAAAAATGAACGATAAACTCTAAAACATGAAAAATCCAAGTCATTTGCTCTAGTCAAGATACACTGATGCTAACTAACTTCTTTGCACACAAACCTAAGTCATCAATCAGAGACCAAAATAGCAGAATATGATCAAGTGGGGAAATAACCTCTTAAGAGCTTATTCACAGAAATTTAACTACTTGTTTTTATTTTTTTCTGGCCGCAGAACACAGATTGTGGGATCTTAGTTTCCCAACCAGGGACTAAACCCAGTCCTGGCAGTGAAAGCACCAAGTCCTAACCCTTGAACAGCCAATCCCAAACTTTTAGGTTGGTACAAACGTTAACTGCAATTTCAGACTGTTGATTTTAAATCATTATAATTAGGTTCAAACACATCTTTTATTACTTAAAATAGAGTCAACACATTTTTGCCAATGAGAGTTAAGTTTATCTCTGTAATGTAAAAATCTATGCTTCGGGATTTAACAAACTTGGAAAACATTTCCTGCATCCTGCTGGTTTTGGAAGCGGTTTCCCTGCAAAAAGTTGTTGAAATGCTCAAAAAAGTGGTAGTCGATTGGCTAGAGGTCAGGTGAATACGGAGGATGAGACAAAACTCTGTAGCCCAATTCATTCAACTTTTGAAGCACTGGTTGTGCAAGTGAGGTAAGGCATTGTCATGGAGAAGACTGGGACTTGACCAATGCCGTCTGCAGGTGTTGCAGCTTCCAGTGCATCTCATCGTGAGCACACTTCTGTGATGTAACAGTTTTGCTGGAATTCAGAAAGCCGTAGTGGATCAGACTGGCAGCAGACCACCAAAGTGACCAGGATCTTTTCTGGTACAAGCGTGGCTTTAAGAAATGCTTTGGAGCTTCTGCTCGGTCCAACCACTGAGCTGGGCATCACTGGTTGTAGTATGAAATCCACTTTTTGTTGCATGACACCATCCAACTGAGAAATAGTTCGTTGTTGCATAGAATAAGACAACACTTCAAAACGATTTTTTTGGTTTTTGGTCAGCTCATGAGGCACCCTTTTATCGATCCTTTTCACCTTTCCAATTTGCTTCAAATGCTGAACAATCATAGAATGGCTGCCGATGAGTTCTTAAACTTGTCTAGTTGTAAGAGGAGCAGCTTCACTAATGGCTCTCAGTTGGTCGTTGTCGTCAACTGATGGCCAGCCACTGTGCTCATATTCAAGGCTCTCATCTCCCTTGCAAAACTTCCTGAACCACCACTGCACCGTGCGTTCATTAGCACTTCCTGGGCCAAATGCATTGTTGATGTTGTGTCTCCACGGTCTTATGACCCATTTTTTAACTTGAGTAAGAAAACTGACTGAATTTGCTTTTTAGTCTAACATCATTTTCATAGTTTCAAATACATGAAAAATATACAGCAAGTAGTAAGTCATTAGCAAAAAACAAAGTGAGAAATGCACATTAAAATGATGTATAATATATCCACATTTAAGAATGTATTCCAACATCAAATGGCAAATGTCAACATTGCAAAACCACAATTACTTCTGCAACAACCTAATAACTTTAAATTCTTTACCAATACCACCAATAATATATATACCACCAATAATATATAGATTTTTTTTTCTTTTTAAAAGGTGCACCACAAGGCAAGTGGGATCTTAGTTCCGTGACCAGGGATGGAACCCACACCCCTGGCAATGGAAGCATGAAGCCTTAGCCACTGGACTGCTAGGAAGTCCACTATAAACTTTTGTTTTAACAAACATATTTCACTTACTTTACCAAAACAGACGTGCAGCTTTTATGTTAAGTATAATGTAGATTCCAATCAGGTTCAACAACAGCTTACATGTTTACCTAGTTTTTCATCTCATTTTGGGAAACTAGCCCGTCATTTCCAGACTAAATTATGTGTCTTAACCATATAACCGAGTGAATCCTATTTCTATAACCTCACTCAGAAGTTCAGTCAAGCAAGCACCCAACAGCATACAGTTTCTGGAAGTGTGACTCTGGAAGACTCAGAATCAGCTGGAATGTGAGGTAAGCCTCCACCTCAAGTCTTCATTAAGAATCTATGGGAATGGAGCTTATGAGCATGCTTTTAAGCATTACTTCTAAGCATTCTTTTAAGCATCACTTCTAAGCATTCTTTTAAGGCAGTTCTTATGCAAAGTGAAGTTTGTAAAGCAATGGTACCTCCAGTAAAGCTCTTTTCACTCCCTTTAAAAATATTCTTATCAAAAGTAAAAAATTTGCACAGAAAGTAAAAACCTATACAGGAACAAAGAAGTTCTATGAATCAGGTTTTCTTTTTATATCATAAAAGCAACTCAGAAACTTTTCAGTTTCATGTACTGACTCAGGGAAAAATAATGAAAAAGCAAGGAAATTACCTGGTCCAGTTTGCGTTTCAATGTAGACACTTCCTTGGGGTTAGAAAAAGTAATATCCAATCCAGGTGAGATAGCATAGATGAACTCTATCTCATATTCCCGTGCAGCAGAGATGAGAGTCATAAGTTGCTCTAAAGAACAGAGTCCATGACTTTAGAAAGCAGCACAGAAAACTAAAAGAGCCTTCACCTTTAAACTGAAAGTTATTTTTCTCCAATTTTCAATAAGAAAAAAAGTCCCTTCAATTTTCCAAAATTGTCATGTCCAATGTCAGGCCGTACATAATGGCACAAACTTGATACAATTTAATATCACCCTGAACTCAATAAAAGCATTCTCTTCCTTCCATTGCCATTTCTCAAAATTACTCAATTAAGGCATTAATACTCTTACTGAATGCAAACCAATTTTATTTCTCAAATGTTTGAGAGTTATGTTTTTGCTGTCTCTGTACAACTGGAATTCCTAAATAAATAACTCTACATATAACTACTTTATAATTTAGAAGAAAAGGAAAATGTGTTCTTAAGAACCAGGGTTAAGTGATGGCCTTAACAATCTTGACATCTCTGTAACTACAACAGGAAAATCTATCACAGCTTTAACTTTCTAAAATGTGACAGACAATTTTCCCAAGTGAACTGAAATACTATTCCATACCACAGGATATATCTTTAAATAACTTTCAGTAGTATCTTAAGATAGTCATTTAACTATATTTTGATCACATTAAATTTCATTACCAGCATCACAAGAAAATAATCAAGCTGAAGAAACACTTAAGTTATATAGAGTAGTAAACAACAAACTAGATGGAGTTTTAATTGCTTTTTTCATAATTTAAGAAAACTTTCTGCTTTCACTGTCTTGGCTGGGCTCTGTAACCAAGTATCAAGTAAATTACTTGTTAGTTTATTTGTAACTAACTTACTTGTAACAAGTAAATTACTTGCTGCTGCTGCTAAGTCCCTTCAGTCGTGTCTGTGCGATCCCATAGGTGGCAGCCCACCAGGCTCCACCGCCCCTGGGATTCTCCAGGCAAGAACACTGGAGTGGGTTGCCATTTTCTTCTCCAATGCATGAAAGTAAAAAGTGAAAGTGAAGTCGCTCAGTCGTGTCAGACTCTTAGCGACCCCATGGACTGCAGCCTACCAGGCTCCTCTGTTCATGGGATGTTCCAGGCAAGAGTACTGGAGTGGGTTGCCAGTTGTTATCCTTTAATTCCAGGTATGAAAATGTTCCCCCATTCACTCAAGTACACAAAGAAAAGCACTTCACCATTTGTCATACTTATATTTATGAATTTAATGTAGCTAACTCGACATAAGAATACATGCAGAAAACCAACCAATATTGTAAAATAATTAGCCTCCAATTAAAAAAAAAATAGAATACATGCAGAAAGGACAGTTTGAGATGGCTTTCACTTCAGTATAGGCCTGAACCAGGGTAAGGTCCTTCTTGACTTTAAATAAAGACAGACCAGTACTAGTAATGAAGTGGTTAAGACCAAGCCATACCTGGTTGAACCTGAAAAAAAACAGTAATACTAACCCTGTCTTTATTTTAGATTTTGCTATTTTGTTCATGGATTTTTTTGCATTAGTTCTGGTTTAAAAAATAGATAATACTTTTTATCTTTATTACTGATTTTTTGGAGTACTTTAAAACTTGCACCCAAGGCAGGCACCTCACTTGCCTTGCCGGAGGCCTAGCCTTGCTTCATCACCTCTTTGTCCAATGGCCTACTGTTCACTGGCAGAAGTTAAAAAGTACAATTACGACCACAAAACAGGTGGAGTCAGACTGGCAAACCCATGAATCACACCATGGCTACACATTGTTAGTGCTATTCTTTCAATCTGCACTAACACACAGAGTTACTATATAAAAGAAAACTACCTACAAAGTGAAAGTGGAATACTTAATTCTTGTAGAACTACATTTAAAATATACCTGTTTTCTTCACACACTCTACATTTACAGATTAAAAAGAAAAAGATTACCAGCTTCCTCCACTGAATACATCTCTCGCCAAAACATCCTATGTTTGTAGTCATCTTTTGGAGCATACAAATATGTATTTAATTCCCATTTCTGGAGCCTTAAGAGGAAAAAAAATTACATGTATATAAACAGGCAACATGCATAACCAGTACACCTCAATTATTTCCCTTTTCTTGGAGCAGCTCCATCTCTTAGAAAGCTAATATTCTGGGGCGATAGCTTTTAACCTTTTTCAAGTCCAGTGGAGTTGTAAAAAAAATTAAATAAGGAATGTTGACATATCCAACAGTCTTAAATAAAAACACAACAGCTCTGAGTGAAGCAAGTGAAGCCCAAAACCTATGCAGCTTTCCCAGGGAAGTCTGAGAACCACTGGCCTAGGTGAAGAGGAAGACCAAGGTGAGAGTAACTTCTGCAACTGAGAAACCAACGTGCTCAGCCTATTCAGTGTTAGTATTTCCTCAAACAAAAGGAACATTAGTTCTCTCCTTTACATAATAAAAAATTACCTTCTAAAGAGTTCTTTTCTCTGTTCCATTACCCATGGTCTTCCATAAAATCCTAGATTCAAAGTAAGAATGAAATTGTAAGAATGTGATAAGCTGTGTACTGAGAAAAGCAGATTACAATACAAATGACGTCAGTTTGTAAACAATACAAAAATCTGAAGGATGTTTAGTAAAACATTAACATGTTTTGGGGTAATATTATAAAGTGTCTTTAATTCCCTTTTTGCTTAGGCAAATATTCTGGGTTTTCTACCATGAACACTAGTTACTTATGTGATACAGTTATCTAAAAAGAGCTTAACGTCATCTCTTTTCACTGTCAAAAAAGACCAAATATATTTAAACCTAACTTTTTAAAAAGATAATCTCAATCTTACAGTGAGGAGAGGGGAAGCCTAGTGACCCCAAGCTGCTATTAACAACAAGTACTATCTAGGAGGGGAGTTAAACTACTTTTAGAGGTAGAAAACGTAGGAAAAAAATCAGGAACAGAATTAGTAAAAAATCTGACTGACCCAATTTTATGATTTTGTTTGTTTTCCAAAATTATATTGTAAAAGAGACCCCAAAAGGGCCTTAAACTACACTCACAGCAAATTCAACATCGGAACTGGCCCAAACAGGAAACTCAAGCAATCTCAATTCCAGAGCAAATGTCTGAATAACTGAAAATTCAAGAATGTGACTCACTCCAGTATCCCATGTGGGGGCACAGTACTAGTAATGGAAGAAACAAACCTGCAGATGGATGATGTTAGTGATATAAGCACCAAACTGGTATTACAGCTTGCCTAACCTTTATTTTCCACCAGTCTCAATCTAATCATCTGCCAGAGATAAGGACAACCTCTCAAGAGTATTATGAAGATGGCTCAAATTCTGTTTTGACCACAAAATGCTCCTAACACACGCAATTTAACAAACTCAAAACCAAAATTTCTTAACTGTAATAACCTCCACTCTAAACGGAATGGTTACTCTGCACAAAGACAATGAGACAGACAAAAAATAAAAATTAAAAATGCATTAGGTACTAATGCATGAAACTGTAGCACATGGAATCTGGACAATTCCATGGTTACTCTCTAACAAGTGATTTAAAATGTTAAGTGAATTTTACAAGGCTTTATAGCTTCCCTTCAACAGTTTGCATTATCATTACCTCTTAAAGGAGTAGGCATTAAACTTTCCTTTAGAGCTGTCTCAACATTTAAAAAACTTTTTTTCAAGGGTCTAACGTTTTAATCTTCAGAAACCCTAACTTTGCTCTTTGAGAGTAAGGTTCATTGGTTTTAGTTAACTGGCACCACAAAGAGGAAGCAGAGCTGTTACACGAGTTAAAATCAACAAAGATTCATCCACAGAACTTGCAACATTATTCACGTCATTAAAGTGAACCTTAAAAAATGGGAACTTTGGTGACTGTCATTGCAGTTCATCCCTGCTTCAAAAAAAAAAAAAAAAACAACTCGTAAAAAAAACAACCCCAAAACTACCACTCAGGGTAGACCTTTTTGGCAAAACTTTTGTTTCACTTTTATATATGTATACTTATGTGTGTGTTGATTTCTGATGTAAAATGTACTTTTAAAATCAACAAATTTTGTGGGCCACTGTAGTTAAATACTTGCAAATAAAAGCACAAATTAACCTCATAAATATGTAAACAAATAAAATCAACAAAGGTTTGTTAGGGAAAGAAAAAACAAACACCAAAAAAAAAAAAAAAATCAGGTGCTTAGTCACCAAGGAAGTATTTTAGGGAATGGGAAGGAAAAAAGACAACAGATAAGACAATTCTAAGTAGACTAGTTCCCTTTTAATACTATACTGAAAAACAAATCAACTGATCTAGCTTTTTCTATAATTATTGAAGGTGTAATCCACAAGCAAGTTTCCTTAGACTCACTGTAGTCTAGCTCTAAAATTTCTAATCGTCCAGCACTTCTCTCCCACCCTCCATCCCAAGATCTTAGGTCACAAAACACATATTCTTTTCCTAGTATCTCCCTGCAGATTCTAGTCCTATAAATACACTGATAGATAAGTCAAGCAAAGCTATGTTTTCATAAGCATCGACTCCAGACAAACACATAGGTAGTTTTTCCATTCCGTTTTCCCCAAAATTGTGCAACAGTTAACTTAACTGAACTGTTTCATTTCTAACCCTAGCTGCCAACTAGTCTTGTTTTCCCCTACAATTAAACTTTATCTAAAATACCATAATCACCACTCATCTTTCAAATGAATACTCCATATGTTCGGAAGTTCTCAACCAAGAGGACAATCCTCCTTTCCTTTTCCATGCCTTTCTGGTTTTTTATAAAGACCAGTATTTAACTGTTATTCCTATGCACACCATTACATGTATAATGAAGTATACAAGCTAGGAAACCCTGGGTCAGCCAAAATACTTTAGAAAGTTCGAATACATGCTGTACTTCAGGTAAGAGCAATAATGAAATTGATCTATACTTTCAGAGAACGCGTAACTGTGGAACATTTGTCCATTACATTCATAAACTGATTTTCTCCAACCACTAAAGAAAGTCCATCATTCCTAAATGGTAATGGGAAAGGAGGTGGTGAAAATGAATTTTTAGACCTCTTCTGCAATAACTAAACTAAAAATTTCATATCTCAGATACTACTAAAATCAAAGCTTCATCCCTCAGAGGCAAGGCAGAGTAGTTAGCAAAGGATAATTTTCCAAGCTGCAAAAGAAAACTGGATTCAAAAGGTGAGAGGTTGGGGACTGAAAAAACAAAAAACAAACAAAAAAACCCACCTCTAAGCAAAAAGGAATTTGTAAAACTATATAGGCCCACAGTGCTTCTCTTCACTCCAGGAATACAACTAGCACATATGATGGGTAGTCTTTTTTCCAAAGGGTAGGGGCAGCAGCACTATACATGCGTTTCCGTATGTGAACCCAAACCACCCTAGGAAAAAAGATCCCAAGGTACAAAGATGTAAAACTCAGAGCCCAAGACCAGAATCCCTACACTGCCTCCACTGGAGCACGCCTGGCTCCAAGCCCAAGGCGGGTGGGGTCAGGCATGTTAATAGTCAGAAGGGAATTCGACGCCGTTCCAGAACGCGAGAGAAGACTTGCCCACCCTCTCGCCTCTTCCCTCGTTCCAGCAGGGTCAAATTTCAGACCCACAGGAATAATCCCCTTTTAGAGCTTCCCCCGCTTCCCCCCTGCCCGCCACCGCCGCCGCCCAGGCTCCGCCGCCATCCGCCTAACCAGGAAAGAACAGATTACTACTGGGGTGGGGCGGGGGGAGGACGGTCCTGCCCAGCCCGCGACACAGCTCTCACCTTCCACCACTCCACATAGGAACCTCCGAGCCCCTCTTGCCGCCCCGGCGACCGCTGCTCCTCCGGCCCCGGTTGGGTTGTCTTCTCCAGGGGCTGGAGCAGCCTGTGGCTCCAAAGATGCCCCCGCGGAGGCAGCAGGGTTGGAGCTGAGCTCGCTCTCCCGCTCCTCCAGCGCTGCCTGGGTCTCCTTCTGCACCATCCTCCTGCCCCCGGCCGCCGCCACCTCTGCAGGTCCTCCTCGGCCTCCGTCCGTTGGGCCGCCGGCCCGGAGCCCTAGAGAGGGCCTCGGCTCCTAGCGCGCGCCCTTCCCGCTCCTTCCCTTCCCCCTCTGCCCTTCCCCCTCCCGCTCCGCAGGGACCCGAATGCCCGGATGAGAAGGGCGGCGGCACCGGCGCGAGCCCTTTGTCAGCCGCTGCCTCAGCCTAAACTGGGGAAGGCCAGAAGCCTAAGCGGAGAGCGAGTCCGCGACGTATCGTTTCCTGGAGGCAGATCGCCAAGGCTCTTTTTCTCCTTCTGTTAGCTTCTGTTGACCTTCCGATAATCCTAGATCTCCCGCTGCCTCCTCCCGAAGCCCCTGGGTCTCTGCCGCTGCCTCTACCGCCCGCTTCCTGTTTATCCGCACTGCGCCTGCGCCGGAGACCGGCTCAGACCGGTCCCTTCAGCCCGGCTCCCCCTCCTTCTTTTGAGCCAGTCTATTGAGCTTCATTCGGTAGGGGGGAGCAGAACAGAAAAGAAGCGAAAAGCGGAAGGTAACGGAGGCAGTGGAATGTACCATTTATGCTCGTCACCCTCCAGAACGAGCCAGACTCCCAAGAACAGACCATTAACCAACCCGGGGAAGGGGAGAATGGGAGGAGGCTGGAGCGGGTTGGGGCAATAGGGATGTGGATAGGGCCGGCAGGCGGGAGTGGGTGAAAAAAAGAGGTGTTTACTCTCTTAATGCGCAGGCGCGGAAACCAAGCCTCTGGTTCTTAAAGAGCTGGGAAGAAACTGACCTATTTTCTATTGAGATTCTTCTGACAGGTTGGTTCATTACAGCAGCCTGACCCAGGCTCGGTTCCGTGAAGACAACACTCCAAGAAGCTCAGCTCACTCCTCTGCCCTGAAACATTTCCCCCTACCTCCAGCTTGGCGCTAGCCCCCTTTAAAAACTAAGTCATTCCTTCTTTCAGCAGATACCTATTGAGCTTGCCTCCTGCTTGCCTCTTGTGCCACTATGAGCTCACAGCAAGGAGGTTCAGACTAACTAATACACACACAATCCCCACACGGTGTACCCAAGTGTTGTGGGAGCTCAGAGGAGGGACTGACTTCATCTTCCTTTGGGTAGAGGCTGCGGCCATGGCTTCACTTTTGAGCTGGGTCATAAAGGATAAATAGGAGTTAGCCAAATTGACTTGGGGAGAAAGAAGAGAACACTCTAGGCAAGTGGAAGGGAGTACAAATGTAGGAAGGGGTGAAAAGGCCTGGCCTGTTTGGGAATGGGGAGTGTGAAGTGTGTATAAAGGAGAAGTGAGACTCTTTGAATCTCAGCACAAACATGATTTCCTTGTGGGAAGCCTTCCCTGAGCCCTAGATGGACTTGGGTCTCTTTGCTATTTGTTTTCAGGGCTCCCTTTGGTCCTGTCATAATGCACTTGGTGGTTGAGAAATCTGTGGTTACATAGGTGGCTTAAATGTGAAATAAACATCTTCTCATTCTGATTATTAACAGTTAACACTGTCCATCTTATACTTCAGTCTCATATTAGACTCCTTCTGCGGTAGACCAACTTGTAGCTCCACAGACTCTTATAGTCCCTCTTTTTAGTCCTGGAGTGTTAAGATGGGGATTAGGAGCAAGTATTTTCTTAGGGGACTTTCTATGATGACAGTGGGGGGCCATAGCAGCTTCACTGGATATTGTGGTCCTTTGGGGATTTTGGAGCTGGTATTCCAGGTGACCCCAGCCCCCAGTCTCGTGACACTTTCCTCTTTACTTCACACTTTACACTGTGGCAACTGGTAGCAAGTCATCAGCCACAATTTCATCTACTCTCCACAGTCAACACTTTGGAGTCCGTGACCCAGGCAAGATCCACCTTCCATATCTGTACTTCTCAAGCTTAAAGGGCAATTCTTGCCACATCCTTTCTCTCCATAACACACCTCTACCCCCCAGCACCTACAGTAGGAATCATAGCCTATCAGGCCTGTGATAAACAGTTGAGGAATGAACAAGATAGGGTCCTGCTCTCACAGCGCTTACATTCTGGTTGGAGAAAGAGATTCAGTACACACACAGGAACTCAGTTTGTGATAAGTGCTATGAAGGGAGGAAATCTAGTGATATGATGAAAAGTAACCACAGTAAGGAAGGTCTACTTCAGATGTAAGAAAATATAGTTAAGCAATGATAGTGATTTAGACTAAGGAACAGCAGTGGAGAGAGATGGTGAACCTTTGATGGTGGAATTGGTGATTTTTTTTTTTTTTTTTTTGGCTGTGTTGCATGGTTTGTGGAGATCTTAGTCCCCTAGAGATCCAGGGATTGAACCTGGCCCTAGGCAGTGAAAGCACCAGAGTCCTAACCACCAGACCTCCAGGGAATTCCCAGGATTGGTGATGAATTAAGGGAGAGTAGAGGGAAAGTGTGGAAGAAGAAAAGAAGACTCCTAAATTTTGACCTGAGCAACTAGGTAGATGATGTCATTCATTGAGATGGGGAAGACTAGGAAGGCATGAGTCAAAACTCCATTTTGAACATGTTAAGTATGACCATTATAGATCTACTTGAATTTGTCAAATAGGCAATTAGTGACTATGTGGGTCTTGGAGCTCAGAGGAGAATTCTAGGGATAAAAACTTAGGAGTCTCCTGCATATAGATAATGTTTAAAGCCATGGGATTGGATGTGTTATGGAAAAGAGGCTCCGGTCTGAGCTGTGGGGACCAATGTTTAATATTCCAAATGAGAAGGATGAGTTATCAAGGGAGGACTGAGAAGGGATGGCCAGAAAGGTAAAAGAAAAACAATAAAAAAGAGTGTTTTGAGATGGAGCAGCTAACAACATTCAGAATCTGAACAGTGGCCAGAAAAAAATGATCAGATCCCAACCTCCTGTCTTTTCTTTTTTTTTTCCTGGTTCCCATTTGTCTGCCCTAGCTCTGCGGTACTTCTCAGTTCCTGGAAATTCTCAGCTTCAGACTTCAACTTCCCTTAAGCTTGAATGTACCCTAAAATATAGAGACCATCTCCATATTTAAGCCAATTATATACATATACTTACCATGCCCATTTATCCAAATCATACAGTTATTCTTGCCAGGCCCCAGGATAGGATGGTAAGGGGGGAAAACACCTAGTCCAGGCACTCAAGGAGTGCTCAGGAGCTTACAGTGTAACAAAAAAGACAAATAATCACTCAAATAAATACACTTGAATATACAGTTACAAACTGATAAGTGCCTGGAAGGAAAAGTATAGGGCAACATGACAGCCTGTCACAGTGTTACATTGTCTCAATTATACATGACATGCATAGCATCCATCTTTCACACACAGATTTTCACTGTGCTCCAAGGTCACCCTGGACAGAGATTTGGGGGACTGAGTCTAGTATCAACCCTCCTATAAACTCATTGGTTGATCTTGAGCAAGTCCTCTCTGCTCTTTGGGCCTGTTTCCTCTTCTGTACAATGGAAGACTGAGAGGTGGACTAGATCACAGGTTCTTAATTAGGGCCCATGGATGGGCTTCAGGGACACAAAAATATATGGAAAACTGCTATGTTTTTCCTTTAGGTCCACAAATTTAATTAGATCCTACAGAGGGGTTGTGACCCAAAGAAACCCAAGAACCTAAGGAGCAGACAGCTATGTGATGATGTGAGCTGCAAAAACAGATGACAAAATGAAGGACTCTGGAAGTAAGGTTTTGTTTCTCAGACACCATACCCCTCCCTTGATCTTGTCAATGTGTGTATGTACAATGTTGGAAGAGAAGGTCTGATCCCCCTTCTATGGACTGTAAAGCTTAGTTACCACATAACAGTGCCCTAGAGAAAGGATGGGAGGAACTTAGCACTGGCAGCCCCTCTCCAGGAGCAGAACAAAGAAAGGTTCCTACGCTACACAGGAAGCTTCTAATACCCTTTGTGTCAACTGCTCCATGGTGACCTGTCCTTGGTCTACTTCATCAGCTCCCCCATCATTCTTGGCTAGAGTGCAGACACAAATGTTCATCTATACTAGCTGGAATGTTTACACAAAGGAACTTTCATTAGAACCTAAAGGAAAAAAAAAAAAAAGAACCTAAAGGGAATTCCCCTCTTAAAAGCATTTTGAAATTAACTAAGATGTATTAATATGTAAATTAGAAATTCTTGATTTGACTTGAAAGAATGTTTAGCCACAAGACAGCTGGCTTGGCATAGTCTTTGGGACATCAATCATCTTTCTCTTCCTTGTCTCCTCCAAGGATGAGGGAGATTCAGGAGCCTCTCTAAGGTCCAGGAGGTTTCCAACTCTTCCAGAACATGTGACTTGATCTCCCGCCAAAGGTTGGCCATACTCTAGGAAAGGAAGCATTGTCTTTGGGATCTAAAAGGCTGTATGAGTTAGGGGTTGTGAGTTTATGTGTGGGATAGGAGGGACAAAAAGACAGAGACAGCAACCTGTGCATAGCCATTGTGTTTTATTGGATCTGGTGATTTCTTATTTTACAAAAATTACAGAGGAACCAAAAATGCAAAGGAGTCAACAGTGTTCTTATGAGGAAGGGGACTCCTTGGGGGCCCTCCGCCTCAGTTCACAGCTGACTGGGAAAGTGAGCTAAATGGGACAAGCAGATATATTAAAGGGTAGCAGTGTGGCAGGGCTGCTGACAGTGAGGTGGGACCTGGATCCTATGGTCCCTGCCTTCAAAGTGTGCTCAGGGGCATCTCTAGGTAGATTGACTAGAGCACAAGGAAACTCTGAGTAGGCTATGAGGAGGCTATGTGGGGAGGCAGGAATAGAGCCTGGGTATATCAAAAATTCTCAAAATGCCCCCACACTGGGTTCAAATGCTATATCTGCCTCCTTCCTTCCTTTTTCTCCTAAGGCATCCACAGGTGGTCCCTGACTTACTCTATGCCTCCAGGTCTAGAGCAAATAGCAAATGAAAACTTAAGTTGTAGCCATCAGAGAAGGTAGGCTGAAACTTTGGCAGGTATCAGTCAAGACAACTGTCACCCATCTTCCCCCTGCTGCCACCACCACTACCCAAACAGGAAGGAAGGAGAGGAAGAAATTCCAGGGATCTGCCAAAATCTGGATCCCAGGTTCTCCTGGGATACTGAGGAGTATATGGAAATTTTCTGGGGATATTTCCAAGGTTTTCTGAAGAGCCTGGAAACACATATTCTGATGGCTTGGGGTGGCAGACCTGTAGAGCTCAAAGCTTTGGCCTGGTATGCTGTCACTGACAATCCCCAGGCCTTTCTGGCTCTCTACTGCAATTGCCTCCTAGGGCCTACCCTCTGGCTTAGACCCAAGGTTACTCCCTCCACATTCTTGACCCCCTCCTACAGCACTGTCAAAGGCCCTGGCCTGAAAGGCCAGGCAGTGGCAAGGACAGAACAGCCTTTTTATAAGGGAATCTTAGTGGAAATGTTTATGAGATCAGGGATGGGGGAAGCACCATAGCAGGAGACATTTTGCCTAGTGTTGTGGTTTCTCAGTTGGGGGGTGGGAGGGGAAGGACCACTCAATTCCCGTAACAGGGCACCCTTGGCACTGAGTTTCAGGCAGGACGGGGGAGCTGTTGGGAGTTGAGAACACCCACCACAGATACACTCTGCCCACTCCCAACCCCCCTCAGCTCCAGCAGTATGGACCACTAAATCCCCAGGCTCTTGGGTTCCTATAGCCCCCAGGGTAGAGCTAGGATGAGGACAGACCTGGGAAGAGAAGGGTGAGGTCCACCTGGACTAGGGCTAGAGCATGGTCCCCCCAGGGCAACTGACCCCCTCTCTTGGGGAGCTAGATGACATTGTCAAAGAGTTGCATGGACCTCATGATGTTCTCGTCCTGTAGCCATGGTGGGAGAGGCAGATTGGAGAAAAAGAAAGAAAAAGAGCTTATCAGAGAAAGGGAAAAGAACACTGATTCAAATATAGGGACGTTCAGAGACAGAAAGAGACAGTGAAGAAGGAGACAATCAGAGAGGTGGGGATGGGACAGGCCTCCCCAAGTTATGAAGGAAAAGGATTCAGAATTGGGGGTAGTTAGGGAGATGGTACTCTGCCCAAAGGAGCTTTCTCCTACATTATTGAATCAGGCCCTGAATCCAGATCAGGGAAATGTAGAGGGCAGGGCCTTGTACCTTTTGACAAGACTCAATGAATTCCTCAATAGTCACCACGCCATCCTTGTTCCTGTCCATCTTCTGCAAAAAGGTAGTCAGGTAGAGAAAACAGGAGGGATAACAGGAGAGAGGCAGGCAAAACTCGGGTAAGTTCCCTCCTGGGACCTTGCCTCCTTCCTTTCACTCCAAAACCCAGCCTGCCCAGTCCCAGGCACCTGGAAAAAGCTCTCCACGTGCTCCCTTGGGGCCTCCTCCCGGAGTGCAGGATATGTGTACTTGCCCATCATGTCATAGATGGACTTCATGATATCAAGCATTTCCTGTTAGACCAAGAGAGAAGAGGATCCCTCCTCAGAGCCTCCAGCCTCCTAACTAGAAGGCCTGGGACCTGGGGTAGACCTCAGCCCTTGCTGGTGATGCATATGTGTGTGGGTCACATTCCCCCCCTAGGGGCCCTGTGCCCGTCCCCAGACACATATAACCCCCCACCCCCAGCTCTTCAGTTGCCCCCCACCTCCTTGGTAATACAGCCATCCTTGTTGAGGTCATACAGGTTAAAGGCCCAGTTCAGCCTATCATCTGTGGTTCCCCGAAGAATCACCGACAAACCAGCCACAAAGTCCTAGGAAGGAGGCAGGGGAAAATGAGTCTTCAGGTACCTCACTCAACCCTCTCTCTGGGTTTGGGCTGGCCCACCTCCTCCAGCTCACCTCAAAACTGACTGAGCCATCATGGTTGGTGTCAAAGGCATTGAAGAGAAAAGTGGCGTATGTGCTCGAGTCTGCAGGATAAGTGTGGGCAAGCTTGGCTTCCAGACAGGGGCAGACTTCCTACCTCCCTACCTCTGTGGGGCTCTGCCAATCCCACTCACTTGGCATTTCCAAACCCTCCAGAACCTCTCCCCAAGGACTTGTCTCCTTACCTCCTTGAGGAAAGAACTGGGAGTAAATCTGCTTGAAGTCCTCCTCATTGACAATTCCACTGGGACATTCCTGTGGGTAGGGTGGGGAGGGAAAGCAGACTGAAGGAAGAGAGGAAACCCTCTTCTACTCACTGACCGTCTGCTCACCCACGTTCCCACCCCACCCTCCGTGGTCAGAGACTCCCAGAGAGGGGGGAAGTCTTTGCGTCTCTAGGGGGCTCACCACGTAGCTCTTCTACTGGAGGGAAGACTTCTCCCAAGCACACAAATAAAAAGCACAGCGCGGACAGGCAAGTCTACAGGCTCCCTTCTTAAACTGGCAGGCACCCCTATCTAGGAGCTGTCCCTTCCCCTCCCCATCGCTCTCACTCCCGGAAGCGAGGAAAGTCCTGCACAGACCCCGTACCTCCCCAGTTAGACTGAACTTTGCACTCACGTTTTTGAAACCCCGGTACAGGACCTGCAGCTCCTTGCGCGTGAATTTGGTTTGCTCCTGCAGCTGCTCCAGACCCTCGGGCCGGTGACACACGGTGGACAATTCAAACTCATCCTCCACGCTGTCTGCGGGGTGGGGGCGGTTGGGGGGGGGACAGCCGCGCCTCAGGCCTGTCCCCCATGACCCCTCTTCAAAATCACTTAACTACCCAACTCCCCCATCTCCGACGCGGGAGACCAGCCTGCCAGTTCCCCTAAACTCGAGCCAAGGACGTCAAGGCAAGGAAAGAAGACACCAAGTCAGCTTTAAAGTTAATCAGCGGGCTTAGTCCAAGGCCAGGCCTGGCCCCAGAGCCAGCGGTCTGAGTCACCGCTGACCCCTGGACCCTTGATCCCTGGTTGGAGGGGAAGGCCCCCAGTCCCATCTTCATCCCAGGACAGGAGCAGGAAAACTGGGTTGGAGAAGGGACTTCTGAGGGTGGGAACTCCGGGTCTTCCCTTACCAAACTCAGATCTGCCCAGCCTCACCCTTGCCCCGCCCAGACCCAGCCCTCCAGCCAAGCCCCGCCTATCCCAGCCATGCCTGAGCCATGCCTCGCCCAGCCCCAGCCAAGCCCCATCATTAGCCCAACTCCTGCCACACCCCTAGTGTGCCTTAGAGAAGGCCATCACCCCAGCCCCATCTCAGCCCCACCCCAGTTCCCACCATCCAGTCCCCAGGCAGATGCCCCAACCCAGGCTCCCAAAGTTCCCCGCACCCCCCCCCACCAGGAGAATAAGTCACCTGGGTCCAGCAGGCGGGGTCTGTGGGGGCGGAGGGAGGCTGGGGCGGCTAATGCTGAAGGGAGCGAACTGTCACCGAGAAAGCGGAAGACCCGGCCAACTGCACACACCTCGCCCCTCACACTCACAGCAAATCTCACAGACCTGCTTGTTACAATGCACACTCCCCATCTCCTCGCGCACGCAAAGGCACACGTAACGAATGAGCACAGAAACACACAAATCGGACCTTATGCATATCACACCTGTCCTTTTTTGGAATCTACCCCCATGTGGGACCCAGCAGAATCAAACACAATGACATTCTCAAGTAGTGACTACAAACCGGGTCTTTATAGCTTGCAAAATGCAGTATGTACAATCCTGTGAGGTGGACAAGGCCCAGATGAGGAAACTGAGGCCTACAGACAAAGCGAGGTCACTCAACTGGGGACCAGGCTGGTCCTAGAAAACTCCGGTATCCTGGTATCTGAAGGAAGGTGGACTCGGCCCTTACACTTGTATCCGTCTAGTCAAGGCACTGGTAACCTACCTCTCAAAGTCCAAAATATGCCCAAGGGCGGGGAGGGCGGCCAGACAACAACCCCATGCACAGACCCTAACGGTCACCTGGTCCCATCTCTGCCACCGTGGCCACACACTCACACAGGATCAGAGAGACCTCAGCCTGTCACACTGACCACGCCCCCAAATCCAGATCACGCCCCCAAATCCAGATCCCGCCCATTTCGCAGACCCAGATGGCCCACACTCAGGCCCCGCCTCCACACTGACCACGCCCACACATTCCCTGGGTAAACACGCCCCCTCACAGAAGGGTCAGCAGCCAGCGCCAGCCCACCTTTGCCAAGTTGATCACGCCCACACGCACTCTCGCACTCCTCACACCCCAGACACACACGGGCCCCACCCCCGGAAGCACAGGAGAGGCACTTGCTTTCACTGACTGAGGGCAGGGCTTGGGGCCCGCAGCAGGGCAGCAGCTTGAGGAACCGCTGCTTCAGCGCTTTTTTAGTGGGCCCTGGAGGGTGGCCTGGGAAGAGAGAAGACCCCAGGAGGGAACATTAACCCCGCTGTCCCTCCATTCCCTGTACCCTCCCCATCATCACAAATCAACCCCGTCTGGGGGCGGGTGTTGGGGGAAGATGGGGGGTGAAGGTGGAGAGAGTAGCTGGGGCCGGTTAGGGGAGTCCAGTGGGTTTCACAGGCAGGGAAGGTCCACCAAGGTGGCTTGGGCACCTTGTATAAAGGGACACAGCTGGGGACAGCAAGATGGCAGGGGCGGAGAGAAGTGGCATATTGGCCTCAGTCTTTGTTGACCCAGTGTCCTTGGCTCCAGTGCTATATAGCTGGACCTCTGAGGATGATGTCCAACCCAAGGACACCTCTCTCACACACACACATATACAGTGACAGGTGTGTATACATAGAACAATAAATTACAGAGTGATGGATGCCACACAGGGACAGCTTGTACCCAGTTCAGTTCAGTCGCTCAGTCGTGTCCGACTCTCCGCGACCCCATGAATCACAGCACGCCAGGCCTCCCTGTCCATCACCAACTCCTGGAGTTCACTTAAACTCATGTCCACAGAGTCGGTGATGCCATCCAGCCATCTCATTCTTTGTCGTCCCCTTCTCCTCCCACCCCCAATCCTTCCCAGCACCTCACTCAAACCCAGTGGCCTCCCAACACATGAACACACACACAGAGACACACCTACTTTGACCTAGTACTTACTCTTTAATACAAACATACACAAATTTGACTGACCCAGGAAAAACCAGACAGACATGTAGGCCATATAGGCCATCTTACACACAGCATGACCGATCAAACCACACAAAGAACACACAATGACCCTGGGGCATCATGTCACTGTATGGTCATCATGCTCATATCATATTGTGACCTAGATGCCCATGGCACCAGATACCTAAGGTGCACCTTACCCTCAGAACCTGCATTTGCCCTGGGCACACCCACCTTTCTTTCCTATAATCCCTCATTTCAAGGCACCTAGAATCTTCATGCCAGCAGAATAGAGTTCTCAGCTAATTCATCCACCCTAAAAGTATGTCCCTTCCCAGTCCTTTCCAGTATGACTTTCTTTTTGAAGGTGAAATGACAGCAAACTTTGAGGCAATGACAGACCTTGGAGGTGAGTATTTTGTTGTCATGTAGGACTATCCAGAGTCCACTAATCACAGTTCTCCTCACTTCCCCTTACTCACATATGTACCCCATGGCTCTAATTGTATCCCAGGGAGACCCTGCAAGTCCATGTTGTCTGTCTCCTGGCTGCACCCACCTCCAAACTCCAGGGTCAGAGCTCACTGGACCTGGCACACTGACTGAAGTTGGCTTCAGTCCATTCCTGGAGGGGCCCAACTTCCTTTAGTGGTAGGTTGACACCCCAGCTCCCTTACAGGCCCCGCCTCCCAAGCCAGGCTCCACCCTCAGGAAGATGCTCTGCTCCCAGGAGGGAACTACTTGAAGTTGGCACCTCCTCTCTCTCCCATTTGTCCTCTCTCCCCCGGAGCTATGGAGCAGAGGGAGGGAGGCAGTGAGCTGGGTGGGTGATCGATGGCGGTTTGGCCCCTGGCCCAGGGCTCCATTAGCCCAGACTTTGGTTTCCCAAAGCCTATTGTGCTGGGGGGCCTCCGGTGGTATAGTAGCCTCTGGACTGGGGGATGGCTCCCGCACCTCTCCCAACCTCCCCCTCTTCACACATGCCCCCTTCTGGTCCCCTGCCTGCTTCAAGGACTCAGTCTCCTCTAGGCTCTTCTGAATTGGGGAGAGAAAGGGGGTGCCTTCAGCTGACAGGATGCCTGTGTTTCCTTGGATGTCCACCCCCTTCTTGCACCAAGAGTCTAAAGGGGATGGCAAGTTAGATCCTGACTGACTTCATCTTTTCAGGACTGAATGAATCCCAATGCATCCAACACCAATCCCTGCACCTCACCCCACTCCAATAAATGCAGCAGAGGATGGAGGGTAGACTAAGACTTTTCTGCTCTTACTGAACCCTAAAGCAGGCAATTCATGAGCCTTCTTCTTGACCTTAACTCCCTTTACATCTTTTCAGTTCTCCCACATGTCTACCCTGCAGTCCTCTTATCATGGTTCTTGCCTGTTTTCCTGTCCATAATGGAACTGGGGAACAGCCATGCTATGAAGCTGCACAGTTCTTGGTATGAAAAAGGAGAGGCTAAAAATCCCTGGAGAAGGCAGAACATGTTCCCCTCTCTACCTTCAGTATCACTCTTCCCACTTGACTGTGGGGTCAGATGGAGAACTGACTTCCCACTTACAATGTCTAGGCTCTGGAGCCCATTCTGCCCTCAGATCCTGACAGGACCTAGGAGAGGCAAGGGGTCTTGGGAAGCAGGGTCCCTGATCTGATCCACCCCTCACTCTCCTACCAGAGTTGATCTATGAATGTTTCAGTCACAGTATCCCCAACTCCTGTCCCTCCAGAACCCATCCCATCCTTTGCCTTGGGTATGGAGCTAGCATATCCTCAGGAACTCTGGCAATAGCCACACACACAATCAGATACCCCAAGAGGCTCAGCCACACACTCTGTGCCCCTCAGGCACTTTTGCCATGTCATAAAGCTACACACAGTGTCACTCAGACACACTCAATCACATCCCTGTCACATACACAGGTTCAAGTAGTCACACATTTTGTCCTTTCTTACACACGTGAATACCCAGTCACACCACCCCTGTATCTCTCACACACTGAGTCCACACATACTGTGACCCAAACCTGCAAGGATGGAGGTGTGGAGAGTGACACACATCTTCAGAGCCATTGTGGGTCCCTGACCCCAAAAGGGGACCGCCCCCACAGAAGTCTGGTGTTATCTCAGGATTCCCAGAACCTCCTTCCTCTATTCCAGATACCTTTGCCTGTCTCCAGACTTTTCCTTATTCCTCCAGTTTCTCCTTATCCCCAGTCCCAGTCCCCCCATGCTGTACCCCTCACCACCTCCCTGCCTCCTGGCCATCTTTCCTCACCTCCCTCCAACACCCAGTCCTCCAGATTCCCTCTCTTTCTCCCCAGATCCACCCTTTGAGTCCCCCTCTTTACCTCTCCATGATGTCCTACTCCCCCACCTTCTCTCTTCCCCTCCCCCAGATGCCCCATCCCATCACTAACCTGCTTACCCCTGCAGCCCCCACCCTAGTCATAAAGTCCCCAACCCTGTAGGCACTGTCCCTTTAGCCAGCAGACCAGACTTGCTCAGATACCTGCGTTACCTTCCAAGGAGACAGGCTCAAAGAGACCAAACTGCTCCAGGACCTTGACAAACAGGGCGAGGACCACAAGCACAGCGACCATCTCCAGCCCTTCCAGGTTCATGGTGGGCCTGGGGCATGGCCCCCCAGGCTGAGACTGGCCCGCTCTACTCACACTTCCTCCCCCTCAGGCTCCCCAGACTGAGTAGGACCGCCTGCAGTCTCCCTTTCTGCTCCTTCCCCGGATCTCCTCCCTCTCCCCCCTTACCCCGCCTCCCCACAGGCCTCCCAGCCACAGCCTCCCAGCCACAGCCTCTTCCTCTTCTCAGGGACCACTTCAGCCTATAGATTGATATCTCCTCCGGAGCTTCTGGTGTGAAGGATACGGCCCAGGCCAGGCCAGAGGAGGAGCAGTAACTTGCCTCTCCCCCTGAGGACAGCTTCCCTCAGACACCCTGTGGCTACTCTGTGCCAAAGAAAGGGGCAGAGGGAAGACCTATGCTTAGAAGTCAGGGGCTAGCAGTGTATGTGTGTGTGTAAGACAGAGAAACTAGGAACTACACATGCGTAAGAATATGTTATGGGTGTCTGGGTGCCTTCATGTGTGTATATTCCTGTGTTTGTGTGCAGAGAATGTGTCCCTCTTATATATTATCTCTGTGTGTTTACACGATTGTGCACCTGTCTTAGGGATGTGTGTGGTGTATATGGGTATGTAACCTGAGTGTCTGTGGTGTGTGTGAGTGTATTGGAGTATTTCTGAGTGTATATAAAGTGTGCTGCTGCTGCTGCTAAGTTGCTTCAGTCCGACTCTGTGCGACCCCATAGACGGCAGCCCACCAGGCTCCTCCGTCCCTGGGATTCTCCAGGTATCTGTATTTTAGCAGGGTTGTAACGTGGGGGTCTGAAGATTGGTAATATGGATGTATCCTATAATTAGGAGTATGGGTCTGTGGTGGTTGTGTAATTGTATCTGCATGAAACTGTATGAAAACATGAGGGAGGAGAAGGCAGTGACCTCTCCAGTCAGGAGGACACCACCTACATTGATTGAGGTTGCCATGGAGACTAAAAGGTGGGAAGCACTCTTATCCCCCCTGGCCACAGACAGGGAAACTGAGGTCCAGGGGAGGGAGGATTAGGTCCAATAGCCTGGGCAGGGAAAAAAGGCTGCTTAGCCCTAACATGACCCTCTGGGCAGGGGACTCATCGAAGCTGACTTTAGGACCCAGAGAATCAACCTCTTTGGGAGTGGAAGGGCTTCCCTGATAGCTCAATTGGTAAAGAATTCACCTTTAATGAGGGGTCCTGGGTTCCATCCCTGGGTTGGGAAGATTGGGAAAGGAAGGGTGTGCTCTTCCCTTCCTTCTGGCAGGGGCCTCACTCTGGAGTTGCCAAAGTCCTGCCTGCTCTTTGGGAATCTTTACAGAGCAGACAGGAGAAACCCAGGGCTAGAGGGAAACCTGACCCTTCCAGGAGAGCTGCCCAGCCCGGGTGTGCCCCTGGAGCTCCTCCCCCATCTTCCGGACCCCTCCAGGTGGTGCTGTGTGGCAGGAGAGGGGCTTGCTGAGCCAAGGAGCCAGAAGACACCCGCCTCTGACTACCGCCACATCTGGTGAGCACTCAGTATGTGCTAGATAATGTGCAGTGTGACATCATCACACTGAATTTACACAATAAACCTATGAATGAGGTACTGTTACGGGTGGGAAAACTAGGCAAAAGGAGTTTAAGCAAATCTCCAAGATCAGTAAGTGTCAGATCTTCAATTTTCAGCCATCCTGACTGAGCCTGCACTCTAAACTACATTACACTACAGTGGATCCATTCATAGACAGCTTGCCCACACAGGAGGCCCAGTTTAGGAGGATTAACCCCAGAGGAACCCTTCCTTCCCTATATAGCTCTGAGATGTCTCTGTGTGAGCCTCAAAATGAAAGTGGAGAGTGAAAAATTTGGCTTAAAATTCAACATTCAGAAAACTAAGATCATGGCATCTGGTCCCATCACTTCATGGCAAATAGATGGGGAAACAATGGAAACAGTGACAGATTTTATTTTTGGGGGCTCCAAAATCAATGCAGATGGTGACCGCAGCCATGAATTTAAAAGATGCTTATTCCTTGGAAGAAAATTTACGACCAACCTAGGCAGCATATTAAAAAGCAGAGATATTACTTTGCCACCAAAGGTCCGTCTAGTCAAAGCTATGGTTTTTCCAGTAGTCACATATGGATGTGAGAGTTGGACTATAAAGAAAGAACTGATGTTTTTGAACTGTGGTGTTGGAGAAGACTCTTGAGAGTCCCTTGGACTGCAAGGAGATCCAACCAGTCCATCCTAAAGGAAACCAGTCCTAAATATTCATTGGAAGGACTGATGCTGAAGCTGAAACTCCAATGCTTTGGCCACCTGATGCGAAGAACTGACTCATTTGAAAAGACCCTGATGCTGGGAAAGATTGAAGGCAGGAGGAGAAGGAGACAACAGAGGATGGCATCACTGACTTGATAGACATGAGTTTGAGTAAGTTCTGGGAGTTAGTGATGGACAAGGAAGCCTGGCATGCTGCAGTTTATGGGGTTGCAAAGAGTCGGACACGACTGAGTGACTGAACTCAACTTGGGGATGGGTGCCAGTCCCTACTGCTTCATTTAAGGCTCACAGATCTGCAGTTCTACAAGGCTACCACTGGGGGTCAGGACTTCATCTCACACCATATATCTTACCCCTTCCTTCTCCCAACATCCTTGGGAAGGCGTGGGGAATGATTGGGCAAGAGCTTGCCCGTCCCCACTCCTTGAAGAAGTCAACTCAGGGATTGTTTTTGGTTTCTCACACCTTTGAAGGTTACACACCTTTGAAGGGTTTACAGATAAAATGAGCAAATATTCAGTATCTCCCTCTCACCATCCAAAATCCATGTATGGCATTTAATACCTTTCCCCTACTCTCATCAGCAGATCTCTTTTTTGAGTCAGCTTGGCCTCCTCACTGTCCCTCAAACACAGGAAACTCAGTGCTGTTTCTTACCTCTGCTCCTGCTAGTCCCTCTGCCTGGAATGCCCACCCTCTGCTCTCCTGTCCTACATTCTTACCTGTCCTTTAGGGACAGCTTAAATTCCCTTTTCTTCAGAACCTCCAGCCCTCAGCAGGCTCCTAGCTACCTGAAATTCTAGCGTACTCACTGTTAGACCCTCAAAACTCAGAACCTAAATTTGTAATGTTATTAGTGGGAACAGTAAAAGGCAGCATAGCATGGTAGGAAATAATGTGGGTGAGGGTGCCAGGCTCCTTGGGTTTATATCTGCCACTTGCAATTAACTGGGCAAGTTCTTAATCTCTGTGTGCCTCAATTTCCTATCTCGTATGGTTTTGAGGCCCTCCTAAATGAACTAATACATGGAAAGCTGTCAGAATAATTCTAAGCAGAGAGTAACTGTTTATAATTGTTTGCTGCTATCATTAATAACAGACATTCCCCTGCTTACATTTCTACAGCTCTTAACAATTTATAAAGCATTTCCACAAACATTGTTACTTCCATGGCTTCTCATGACAACCCCATGAAGTAGGCAGATGAAAAGTATTGTGCCCATTTCACTGATGAGGTAAATGAGGCCCAGAGAAGTAAAGGAACTCACCCAATGTCACCTAGCTAAGAAAGGATGTTGCAAATTTGAACCCAGGTCTTCCTGGATCAATCCTGTTTCCTCAATTAGATTCTTAGCTCCTAGAGGGCAAAGATATTAAAAATATTGGACCTATACAAATTGAATGCCAGGCTCTGAGCCAGTGACTGTGCAACAAAGGTGAACCAAACAGGGTTCTGGCTTCCTGGGCAGGAAGAGACAGCCATTTGACAGAACTATAAGGCAACTATTCATTAAAAAAATATTTGTTGTGTATCCACTAGGAACTGTTTAAGAACAGGCCATGAAATGAGCTCTAACTGGGAGCCCAGGAAAAACCTGGAAAGGGTGTTTTTTGAGCTAGTTCTTTAAGGATGGCTAAAAGGTCAGCAGTCTGCCTTAACAAAGAGCATTTACTGAGAATGCTTTATGTTCTTGATACTTTGCACATGTTATCTCATTTAGTTCTCATAACAGACCTACTAGTAGGGTCTATTATTATAGTTGACATGGTCAGATAGAGTAGAACTATACCCATTTTGCAGATGAAGGAACTGAAGCTCAAAGAGAAGTGACTTTCCCATGACAATACAGATGATAAAAGATCAAGACTTGAACCAGAACTAGTGATCTGCCAGCTCCTTCAGTCTGTCTCTCCAACGTGTATGGGGGTCAAGGAATCCTGAGTGACTGAAGCTTAGTTCATATTAGGGGAGCTATGAGTGATAAGACCAAAAAGGGGGTGAATTCCATGAAACCTTTGATGCCAAGCCAGACTATCTGAATTGAAAGAGGCAGCATAGCAGTATCTCCCTCCTCTCTGCTGCTGATTCACAGATGGACAACCATTCAGCCAGTTGCCCTGTCCATGGACCCTCCTCTTCCCTCTAAACCTTACCCTCACCCTTCAAAGACCCAAGTCCTAAATCACCCATGCTTCTGGTGGGAGGATCTAGTAGAAGTGAAAGAGCAAGTTGCTTTTCAGGCTCTCTCTTCCCCTACTCAGAGACCTCTCAAGGCTCTGAGCCATGTGAGAAACTTGCCGAGGTCTGTCCTCCCGAGGCATCCCTCTGCCACTTGGCTCTTCATCCAGAGGAGTGAAGTCTTAATGGAAGCTCTTCAGGCATAGTGAGGGCTGAAGGGAAATTATCTTGAAGCATTAGGTGAACTCTTCCTTAGGTCCCTCAAATCTCACCATAGAAATACCCCTATCACTGAGTCATTTACTTTGCTGCTGCTACTGCTACTAAGTCACTTCAGTCGTGTCCGACTCTGTGTGACCCCATAGATGGAAGCCCACCAGGCTCCCCCGTCCCTGGGATTCTCCAGGCAAGAACACTGGAGTGGGTTGCCATTTCCTTCTCCAATGTGTGAAAGTGGAAAGTGAAAAGTGAAAGTGAAGTCGCTCAGTCATGTCCGACCCTTAGCGACCCCATGGACTGCAGCCTACCAGGCTCCTCCATCCATGGGATTTTCTAGGCAATAGTACTGGAGTGGCTTGCCATTGCCTTCTCCGGTCATTTACTTTACGAAGTTCAAATCCAGAGAAACGCTGCCTTCTAGGTAACCAGCCCACTTTCCTATCTGCCCTTGCTCCCCTAGTGAAGGACCCAGCCAGTGAAGACCCTTCTTTCAGCCCTCAGCCCAACTCCATCCCCAGCCAGGCTAGGACACAGCAGCCCCCAGCTGCATCAGGTGATTAATGACCTCCCTAGGCCTTGGGGCTATTTTAGGGCCTGGAAGTCATGCCTGCTATGATTGAGAGCTGGCTCTGCCTGGCTCCAGCCATCTGTCACTTGAGACAGGCCCAAGCAGGGGCTCGGAGGACACATGCTCCCCAAGAGACATCCAAGTATGACTCTGGCTCAGCCCCATGGCCCCTCCTTCTGGAAGCACATGGTAAGGAGAGGCCTGCTTATACTCCAGGGACTCAAGGAGATACCATGGCGAGAGCCAGCGAACTACAGATCCCAGAATGCCATGGGCTAGGTTGTTTTGGTCTCCCCAGGCCAGGTGAGGAGGGGGTGCTGGGTGTTTTGGGCCCTACCCAGGCAGCTCTAAGGAAACCCACAGTGTGCATAATCCGCAGTGCCTTTATATGATACCCACAATCCACATGCCATATAAATTCCACAAATACCACACCAAGGTACAACCTTGTGAAATCTACACAGCTAACTTACTGTGACTCAGGAGCCCTTAACCCAACTCTAAAGCACAGAATTCCAGTATGCACAGTCTTAGTGTCACAGAATCCCAGGGATATGTAACCCCAAGGATGCATGGGCCCAGTGATCACAACCCCAGTGATGTACAAACCCCCTTAATTCAGATTCCCAGAGATAGACAAAACAGTGACATGCAATTCTTATGCCACACAAATCTATCCATCCCATCATACATAAACTCACTAGCTGAGTTCACGTTGGTCCAGTCATACTTCAGGATTTTTTTCTTCCTGCACACTGCCCCTAGTCATCTTAAGATCCCATTCAACTAAGCAATTCAGTAAAGGGTTTTGCCTTTTCCCCGCCTGCTGTAAGCTTCCTCCTTTTATCCCTGTCCCCCTCCTTTTACCTCCCACATCCACCTGCTTGAGGTCTCCACCTCTGCTCTCACCGAGAAGCCTTGCCCCCTCCTCCACCATTGTGAGGAACCGTGATGCCTCTTGTCCTTTCCCCTTTGAAGACTCCTATGTCCCCCACCTTCTCTTTAAGGGACCCTATCCAAAGCTCCACTTCTGTTGGAGTGTTGTCCTTTAAACTCTTTTCTTTAAGGGATCTTGCCCCTTCCATCTCTGTAAGGGACCCTTTTTCTCCCCACCTCTGTAAGGCTCTTATTTCACTTCTTCGCTTACTTTTTCAGGGATCCAGCCCCTTCCTCCCTTCCTCATACCTGGCGACAGTGACCCAGTCACCAGCTGGTAGAGGGATCGCGCTGCCTGCCCCAACGGGCTCCGGCACCTGCGGGGGCATCTGTTCATGGTCCTGCCGAGAGCACAGTGGCCAAGCTCCACCCCCAAGGCTCGGGGCGTTCTGATCTCCGCCCCCAAGGAGTGGGCCCCGCGTGGGCGGCGCGGGAGGGCCGAACCCACAAGGACCAGAGTCTCAGGCAGTAGAGTCGCGATCCGCTTCCCGTCCTCTCCAGGTCATAAGAGGGGAACTCACCCTGGCCCCCATCGTCTGAAGCACCCGCCCCCAAAGTTCTGACTGGGGAGGGGCTGGAAGGGGGCAGCACGGACTCTCCCTCAGAGCCTTCTCTGGGAACATTTTCTGAATTTCCGGTGGGGAAGGGTGCAACCATGGTTTTTGAAAAACGATCCGGAGAGCGAAAACATTTTTTATTGCCGCATCGCCCCCTCCTCTTCCCATTTTTGACAGAGAAGGGGAAGGGTTAGAGGACTTAGTTGTCATGGCAACTCCCCACACTTCCATACTTCCTGGACCAATGGGTGAGGGAGTAGAAGGGACGAGGAGGAAATGACCAGTGTATTGGAGAGGCAGAGGGATGGCAGGGATGTGCCCCTACCATCTCTGGCTTCTGGCTCTGAATATTTGGCACAGAACTGTTCTGTGTCGCTATGTCCTGGTTCAGCGGGTTCAGACTCTCCCATATGCTGACTGTCAGCCAAAAGCATCGACGAAAAGCCCCCCTACCCGAAGTCCTGGCCCTAACCCCTTTCCTAGACTCACCCCTAACTGGTTATAACCAAAGTAAACCCTTCTAGGGCCCACTAACACCTTCTAACAGAGCTTATGGGGATCCCACTCTTCCGACTGGGATTCCATATTTTTTGGCTGAAAATCCTACATTTAGGAGGTGAAAGTCACCTCTGAACTTCGTGGAACAAAATCTGGACACATCCCCATCTGGAATCAGCTCTGCAAGCATGGTTTCACTAGGACCACACGGGGGCGCCCCAATCTCGGAACAATATTTATGGCCAAACAGAAGCGACTCCGAAGATCTCAGACCCGGGACCGAGTTCAGGCCTTGGCCACCCAGGTCCCAGCTCTCCTTTCTTCTTCAGTTCTTTCCTTGATTCCAGCTTGGACAGAACAACTGCTGATTACTGCCTTTTCTCACCTCATCGAACTGCCAAACGGTCCTGATGGGCTGGGAAGACTGGAGGGGCTGAACGCGGGGCGGGGCTCAGACTGGTTTCTCCTCAAGTCTCTCTCTCAGATTTGTTTTGAGCCTGGGGTGGGAGTAAGGAAAGTGGCTGGGGCAACCCAGAATGCCCTGAGGTATGATTTTAGCGTCCCCTCCTCCCTGTCAGCCTGATAGGCTTGGATGACTGAAATCGAAGGATACCACCAAGTTCGATTCAAGGAATCCAGCCTGCACAAGGAACATTGGAAACCTGAATAGCAGCGCTGCACTTCCGCCTTTCACGCGCTTCAGCACCGCGGACAACGACTTCACCTCAGGCTTCAGCTCAGGCGTCTCTACACCCAAGGCCTTAATACTGGTTTCCCAACCCCACTTATCTCCTGCTAAAGATAAGCCCTCCTTCGAAAGGAGAGCTTCTGGTAGTCTTTTTTCCCACTTTCCAAGTCGTGTGGATGCTGACATGGAACACAATTCTTTGATGATTGTCAAATTTGAACTATTTCCCTTGGGAAATAGGGAGGTAGAAAGTAGTATTTTCCATTTTACAGATGAGAGAAGTGAGGCTCAGAGAGCAAAAGTCAAACAGAGCTGGCATTCACACTTCCATTCCTTTATCTTCCAGTACAAGGGCTTCCCCCCTTCTACCTAATCTCTGATTCAAATGGACAAGTTGGGAGGGGATGATTCCACTGAAGCGAAAACTGAAAGTTAAAGTCACTCAGTCGTGCCCGACTCTTTGCGACCCCATGGACTCTACAGTCCATGGAATTCTCCAGGCCAGAATACCGGAGTGGGTAGCCTTTCTCTTCTCCAGGGGACCATCCCAAGCCAGGGGTCGAATCCAGGTCTCCCTGGGTTATAGAATCGCAGGCAAATTCTATACCAGCTGAGCCACAAGGGAAGCCTAAGAATACTGGAGTGGGTAGCCTATCCCTGATTCAGCAGATCTTCCCAACCCAGGAATCGAACCCGGGTCTCCTGCATTGCAGTCAGATTCTTTACCAACTGAGCTACCAGGGAAGCCCAAATGAAACGGAAGAATCAGTTAAAGCAGGAAGCAAACACTGACTACTGTGGTGCTAATAAGGGCCCTGGGGCCCTTGCTACTCTCAAGGATCCTGAGTTGGTGAGAACAGAGTTCAAAGCAGAGCTTGTCAGCTGGACCTTTGGAATCCACCCGGGTCTGAAACGCATCTAGGTCACATCTGAGGCCTGCCTCAGTGGAAGGGCTCCCTCTTCTGGGAGTCTGGGCTTAGGGACTAGAACCTCTGCAGGGTGGGTGAGTCACACCTAGTCCTCTTGGCATCCCCAAGTCTTAACCTCACTCCTCTCAAGACAGGCATGGATCTTGGCCTCCCTTCACCTTCTCAGCTTGTCTTCAGACACAGGGGAGACAGTCTCCCTCCTCCTGTTCTCTGTTGGAGTTCTTGGGTTGGCTGCACAATGAGACAGAAACACACGTACATGGAAATGTACACAAGGTGACACAGTCACCCACACAAACACATGGATCTGCCTACCAAACCCAGGAATATGCACAGGCACAGATGTACTGGTCTCACATATCTCCCCAGTGTGGGAGAGAGAGGATGCCTGGGCAGCAAAGTGGTTTGGAAGATACTTATAAGAAGAGGCCACATGGCACTTCCCAGGCCTAAAGCTTCTGTCTCTGGGTCTGGAGGGGAAGCAAGAGGGTGTGTTTTCCTCCAGGTTTGGGTGAAGTTTTGGGAGGGCTGTTGGGGGCTGAAGGAGCTTCAGTTGTTAAGAATGATCTCTAAATACTTTGGGTGGGGGCACTGACCCAGCATTAACCAAAGCCTCCCCACAGGAGCTGGGTGTCACTCCTGGAAGCCAGGCTGGGTAGATGGATGCAAGTCCCTCCTTGGGTCCACTGGGCTGTTTGTGGAAAACAAGCAGAAGCAGTGGTGTGCACTAAGGACCCTTTTTTGCACCAGGAAGCCAGAGAGGCAGCAAGGGTAAGTTATGTCATAGACACAGAGCCCTACTGCAGACATCACCACATGAAAGTACACAATCTGTATCAAACACCAATATAACCAGTCTCACAATCACAAAACACAACACAGCCCACTTTAACACATGCTTGTCCCAGGAGGTTCACAGTCACAAAGTCTTACAAACAGGCATACCACCATAAAGTGAAAACCTGACACATACTGGTAGTCACATGGCATTTCATACAGAATCACACACTCAAAGCAGTTGCACACAGAACAGAGATACACGGTCAAAACAACTTCATTAGTACAATTTGGGTTCTGCACAACCTCACTGAAACATCTGACAGGATCATACAATTGCAGAGTCACAAGCAATCACACTAACTCTGGCTGTCACCAAGCCCAGGGCACATGGCAACCAGCTGTGGGAGGCGCACACACACACATATACACAGACACACAGAGAATGACAGGTGCTCACACATGTAACATCTCCCACTCTAGACCCCCTCCTAGCCTTGTGTCACACATTCCCACACCTGCTGCCTCTGCCCACCTGCTCTCCCCTGAATCCCCATCCCCCGCGGGACCCAAGGTTTTGAACCTCAGTGTCCTGTTGCCCAGAACTGCTGGGAGGGTGCCTGGTAATGGGTCAGAGTGTGGGTAAGGGCCTGGCAGGGGTCAAAGGAGCTTAAGGGTTAGGGGAGATGGAATCTACCCTCCTCCCTCCCCCGCCCCCCGACCCCCCGACTCACCCGTGAGCTGGTCATAGGATCCGTCCAGGTCTCGTGAATCGGACAAACTCTCCTTACGGCTCTGGCCCCGCATGGCCCCCGGCGCCCCCCTCCCGTCCCCACCTGGGCCGTGGGAGGGGGCGCCGGGTGGCCGGGATAGGGAGCTCACACGGCGCCCCCTGGCGGCGTAGCGTGCTCTCGGGGGCTGGTGTACGGAGAGTCCGGGCTGGGGCGAGGAGTAGGGGATCTCTGATGTCTAGGACCCACCTGGGGGTACTGGGGCAGGAGCGGCAGGCTGGAGCAGTGGGTGAGCGCAGAGCCGGAGGTAGAGCGGAGAAGAACACGGAGCTGGAGCCGAGCCGCCTCTCTTCCCGCCCCCTCCCCGCGCTGTCACCGCCACCTCCCCTCTTTGGCGCTGCCGGGATTGGTTCCCCCTACCCCCGCCCCCTCCTCCTTGCAGCACGGGGGAGGCACCCGGTGAAAGGGTGAGCAGAGAAGTGCTGGGAAGGAGCCCAGCTCTCTGGCAACACTACCCCCTAAACTTGAACCCCCGGGTCTTGGGGGTGGAGGAGGGTGCAGGGCCAGAAAGGCCCCACTGGGAGGATTCCCCGGCCAATTCTCAGCACTCCTGCTCCCACCCTCAGCACTGGCTAGCCCCTATTTTCTCTGTGGTTCTCTGCCGATGTGTGAGTCTCTGTGGCCCCCACCATTGACCAGCCCGCTTGAAGGTGTAAAGGGGATGTAAAGGTCAACCAGCCTTTAAGGCAGGCTCATCTCAGGCCAGTGGACTACAGTTTTCTCTCATAAGGACCCCTACCCTCACCCACTGCAGAACCCTGTCTCTGGGCCCTATTTGCCCTCAGGGTGCTTTCTTCCATGATCTAATGACCTCTGCTAGCCAACTGGGAAGAAAATGAAAATAAAGACTGAACCAGGTCAGTTTCTCAAGACTTTCTTGCTCTTTTGTTCCTTTTTTCTCTCTCAACTTTCCTGCCCTGCTATATTCCGTCACTTGCCCTGTCCTAGATTCCCTCTGATTTCCAGAGGATGTGGGAAGGGGTCTGGGGATGCAAGCAAAGGTGGAGGGCAATGTCCTTGTTATGAGGCTCCTTCCATTAGCTACTTTTCTGAAGCAAGGGGTAGGCATAGGGCTGGGCTATCTCCAGCTCCCAGTAATGGCGACTGAATGGCTGAGCCTACTTGTCTGACCTTCCCCACAATGCTTCCTGGGCTCCAACCCCATGAACCCCCCAAGTGCCATGAGAACTGGTGGGGGGCAATGTCTGATGTATCTTCATGGTATGGTGGCAGTGTCCCAGGTAATCCTGCCTACCCAATTGCTCCCCCAGAGGAGTAACCTGCTGAGATGGAAAGCTTCAGCTGAAGTGACCCCAGCACATTTAATCTTTTCAATTGGATTAATTTCCAAGCACTTGATTCAATTAACCCAGTAGGAATTGTGGTTAGAGTTCAGGCATGAGAAAGGGACAAGTAGCTGAAGGAAGGATTATTTTGGGGAGGAATGCCCTACTTCTGGCTTTCCCCTGACTCTGGGGGTCTGCCACAGACCTGGTATAGACATGGGTACAGGGACAGGGCATGGGCAGTTCCTTTGGGGGTTAAATTCTAGGAAAAGATGGGACTCTTATGTGGAGTTCTGAGCATAGGTATATTTAAATAGGCCAAGAGATGGGTCCTTAAAATGGAGGGCAACAAGTGCTCTGTTTATTGCCCCGCGCCCTGGACCTGCCTTTACTCACTTTACAAGGAAGCCTGAAAGGAATCCAGAAGCAGCCCAAATAGGCTGGTTCACCTCCTTAACACCACATGTGGAGGTAGAGGGATTCTCTTCTTCCTTCCACTCAAAAGGCAAGGAAGGCTACAACTTCTGAACTGAACTGGCTTCCACCAAGACTAGGAGACTGAGGAACAGAGCCTATAAGGGGTTCCCTAGCCAGATGAGACCAGCACCTGGGAGATTACCTTAACTCTGTCATTGAGGAAGGAGTTCTGAGTAACAGAGATTAAGGAGAAGTAGAAAAGACACAGAAAGTCTGTCCCATACAAATCAATTTTTAATAACTTCAACTTGCCACCAGCTTCCAGCTCCTGCTCCTCTGAGGTTCATCAATGTGGAAAACACTAAATGCCCCAGGCTGAACTATCCATTTAGTCATCAGAGATGACCCACCCCCTGATATCTTAAGAATCTACAATTATACATGGCAGCACGATGTGGATTCTCTGGAACTTGCTCGGTGTTGGAGCTGGAACTCTGGTTCCCAGGAAGGGCAAGTATCCCAAAGATACCTGAAGTGGAAGAGTAGCCTGGGAGGCCCCAGACCTGCTCTCCCAGCTGGATTCTGGCATTTACTTCCAGATTCTTCCTATACTGCTTGCTCCCTGCCATCCTGAAGGCTTTAAAAAGTGCTTTAGAAAGGGAGGGTCTCAGAGGAGCAGCTACTACAAAGGCAGCTGTGGGGCAGGGAAAGCCTACAAGCAGTAATCCCATAGAGGCTGTCCAGAGGAGGAAACACAGGCCAACTTCCCAAAGGTTGGCCTCTCCATGATGCTCACCTGGCTTGTTCCAGAGCCTGGCCCTGACAAGCTCTCTCCCTTACAGGCACCAGACCACCGCAGAACAGATTCCTCCCCAGAGGAAATTCTCAGGCAGGCTGGATGTAAACAACAGCCGGGTGAGGGGGTGGAACACGTGGAGAGGAGCTCAGTAGAGGCAAGAGAGGCTCCCAGAGGAGGGGGTGGCTAAGGAGGTGGGGAAGCTGCTGGAAAGGGAACCAGCAAAGTAGGCACCTGAGGGCTTCAGAAAACCTGTCAATGTTTATTTCACACACATACCCTAAAGACAGTTTAAACCAAATTGAAAATGAAAAGCTAAGTTTGTGACCCTGTAGTGCTGAAGAGTCAATGGGCTGGAAGGCAGGGAAACACTCACAGGTACTCCTGGTGCCAAGAATCAAATGCAGAAAGTGGTGGCCAGACAGCAGAGGAGTCAACTCTGGATTCAGAAAATAGAAAGAAGGTACCCCGTAACTACCCCACCCAAGGCCTGAGTGACTGGACAAAGTGCCGGTGGGGGCATGGGACACAGATTTCAGGGCCGGCTCAGCCCCGGGCTCAAAGGAAGCAGAACTGGCTCCACCTACATCTGAGAGTTAGTCTGTTTTCAGAAGCCGAGGTGAGCCACTGACCCCATGGATGTGGGCATCACCCTGAGGCTTGCCCAACAGCTCCTGACAATCAGTTAGTAGCCATAACTTGTAATCTCAATTGGAAATATGAGGGGTTGTCCAGAAAGCCCACCTCAGAAATCCCCACATTTCTGAAGGTGTCTCCCTATGCCCACCCATCCCTTCCCCAAATAAGATTATCCCTGGCTTGCCCATCCTGGCCCCTGCTGTCCAAGCTCCAGTGAAGTGCGGCCTCCACCGAGAGAACTTGTGTCTGTGTTTTTCTCCAACCTTGGGGAACAGGCCCTCGCCCCTGGCCCGCCCTCCAGCCCAGAAGCCTCATGGGTAAGTGCAGTCAGTGGCTGCTCAGGTATGTGTGGCAGCTTCAGGAGATAGTAGAAAATTCCTTGAGCAGGACTTCCTGGCTGAGTGTGTGGAAGGCCAGGTTCCTCCGGACGTTCGTGCTAATGGATCGAACCTGGGAAAAGGTGAGGGGAGGTGGGAGGGCACAGGCAGGGAAAAAAACAGGAGAAAGTCCATTACAAACAGTAGGGGGCAGTGCCTGAAGCACAAGGCCAAAATGCAGTACTAGAAATTTCTCTTGCGGGAAATGAACTCTTAGCATCTATCATCCCTGCAGGTAAATGAGCGAACAGTTCTGTGATGGCAGGAAGAAAAGAGAGGCTGAGAGAAAGAATTCGAATGGATGGGAGAAGAGCATCTGAGCACCTGATGAGGCAGAGACAAGCAGAGACAGCGAAGGAGTGCTGAGGTCAGGCCTCTGGCCTTGCCTTGGCCAGACTGAGGGGGACTGGTCCAGTCAGTGGTCTAATGGAGGAGGAGAAACTGAGGCCAGAGAACTGCTCTGGAGCTCCCTCTTTGTGGGCGGTTTTCACATCTCCTCAACCTCCTTCTGTATTTATCTACTTTTCTGGTTGGAAAGGACATTTGGAGATGCAGCCCTTGTCTGGCACGGATGGCAGGAGTACGACCCAAAGAGGGCAACAGCCAGGAACAGGTCACATAGCCAGCAAGTCCCAGCCATGGGAGCAGGACCTAGGTTTCTTAGCTCCTAGGCCAGCACACTCCATACCCCAAAGATGCCTGCCCACTTTAGAGGAAAGTCTGGTTGTATTCTCACCACGTTCCCTCTACTGACGGCTTTCTACCCAGAGACTGAGAACCGTGCAGGAAGTCCTGTCAGTGTCAGCAGGGGAAAGGGGTTGGAGGGCCAAACTCCCTGCTCTGAGTGGGTTCTAAGAGTAGTCCGCAGATGGATTCATTCATTGGAAATAGATGTGAACACTGACCTAGAGACAAAGCAGGGGAGGAAGGAGACAAAGAACGTTTATCTGTCTTAGGCCCCAAAGCCCAGGGAGCTTTTCTTCTGTCTTTGCTGTGCTATGGGAAACATAATGAAGTCATCAGGCAGGAAGCAGAGGAAAGGCCAGCATGGCAAACAGCAGGCAGCCCAAGTTCATTAGCTCCAAACCCAACCAGACCCTCTGAGCTCCCCTATGCCAGTGGTACAGCTATGTGGAGACACAAGTAAGGTGCAGACTAGTGCCCCAAAGCCTCAAGACAGCTTTTGATGTTTCTCCTCCTCGGTCCTCTTCATCTCCCAGTAACTTAATCTCTTAAGACCTGACCCCTAGATCAACTTGAAGACTTGCCAACCACCCCACAGAAGTACTGTATTCTGCTATCTCCTTACTCTAGTGGCTTCCCTGCTCCCCATTATCTCAGCTCAGGGCATATATGCCTCACCCTGGGGAAGGCCCAAATCCCAGGAATGGCGTGTCAGGGTCAGAGTTGGGCTGGGTTTAGCACAAGACAGATGACCTAAAGTCTAGCACCTTCATCATGGACTAGGCATGGGTAAGTAAAAAGCTGGGCTGATGCAAATTCTGCCCTGACAGTGGGAGGTCTGAGGACATGGAAAGTGGGTACAGAGGCCTGTGTGCCCAGGTTTCAGACCCCAGACCACAGTATACAGGGAGACTGGGCTTTTCCTGAGGGCAACTTCTAAGCACAGGGCAGGAAAGGGACCACTAACAGGGTAGTCCAGTTGTGTGGAGATGTCAACTGGGAGGTGGAGGAGGAGACAGAATAAGTGTTCACTGGCTTCAGATGGCCAAGGGAGGGGCTGCAGGAGGCTGAGTGACTGGAAAGTGGGAATGTGGGTAGGAAGTGAAAACTGGAGAACTAGACTGAAAGGGCACTCAGACCAGGACCCAGTTAGGAATTCAGGAAAGTGGTTACATAAGGAGAAGAAGAATCAATTACTCTCATTAGTTGCTCTGAGGACAGGATAAGGAGTAATGAGCCAGAGCTGCCACTGGGAACACACATCAAACTCCAGGCCTAGCTGAAGCTGCACAGGGCTATCTCCATGGCTACAGAGGAGAGGTGGGCACTGCTGCCTCAGGCTTCTCACCCTTCCCAGCCTGGCACCAGTACCCTGGTGAGTATCTTCGTCTCTCACCACCTGGTCCTTCCTAGACTGCTGTGGGACAGAAGTGGCAAACCTAATCCAATCAGGCCCCTCCAATCTTATTTCTTCAGCCTGCAAAGTAGAACCCAGTGGCGGGGAAGGACCTTCCACAGACATAGGCGGAGACAGAGGCAAGGCTCACTCACCAGCTCTTTGAAGAAGGCGGCTTCCTTGTGCTGCTCCGAGTAGCGCTCGTACTGGTCCAGGCCATCCTGCAGCTTCAGTGTGAGTGTGTCATAGTTGGCTCGCACTACTTCTAGCACCTGGGGAAGTCAAGAACCAGTGGGGCTTAGGTTACACAAACCCTAGGTCACTTGGCCCCCACACCTCTCCTGCTGCTCTACTGGGCTGGATTCAGTCTGGGACAACACACCCAAGAGACTCTGTCACTACCTGTCACTACTTATTACTGAAAAAAGCCTGGCCATGGCAATTCCTCAGGTTTCTGGGACCACTTTTTTAAAAAAAATTGTATTGAAATATAGTTTACAGTGGTGTGTTAGTTTCAGGTGTACAGCACAGTGAATCAGTTATACATATACATAAAATATATAGGGAATTTCCCAGTGATCCAGTGTCTAGAACTCCACGCTTTCACTGTGGGGGGCATGGGTTCAATCCCTGGTGGGGAATTAAGATCCTAGAAGACATGTGGCATGGCCAAAATACATGCATACATACATATATATATGTATTTTTTTTTACATTCTCTTGCATTATAGGATATTATAAGATACTAAGTAGAGTTCCCTATGCTGTACAGTAGCTGGGACCACTTTCTAATTTCTTCCATCCCCTGCCTTTCCTGACCAGTCCAGCCCTGGTTTCCAGGGCCGTTTACTGGCTGTGGTAAAGGGGATGAGAAGAGGTGACAGAACACTGAGTGTCTGAGCCCCTCAGTATCCCTGATACCACAGATGCATTCTCAGCTGTATCGTGCAGCTTTCTCTGGCCAGGCTGTCACGGTTGCTGAGTAAGACTCTGCCAATATCTCTCCTCTTCCCTTTCTGGGAATCACATTTCTTTAGTCCCGGGATGTTCCTCAGCACCATCTGCCACTTGTTTTCATCTCTCAATGCCAACTCAGTCTCCATTGCCTGGATGGAACTTTTGAGCATCCCAGCCTTGCAGTGTAAGAGACATTTCTAGACTAAGCTACAGTTTATCTCATCCTGTTCTGTTCTGAGGAGGGGTCCCCCCCTACTATGTCTCTGTGGTGGACTCAGACTTCCGCTAACTCCAGGAACCTTGGATCTCTGTGGTTCCAGAAGGAAAGGATTACCAAAGACAGTTCTGATGTGAATTTGGCTTATTAGATCATGAATCAAAGGCAAGGACAGTTAGTTACATCATGACCAAGCCCAGGCTTCTGATACTCCCTGTAATGAAAACTATTTTGGATATATCATGTCTATTATCAGCAAGATCAGACTAGTATTTAGAGAGTGTAATACTACGTTGCCAGCTTGAAGATAATCATATTTGGGTTATACAATGATTAGTTACATCAGAAGATGTAGATCTTCTCCATTAACTTAAAAGAAGTGAGCTGGGTAGAAAGGAGAGACCAGGAGAGTGACTAAATTTTCACTCTGACAACCTGGCCAATAGCTATTTTGCAATTTGGTCTGACCTGGGAAGCAAGTGGATGATGTCATGGAGAGCTCCCAGCTCAGCTGGGAGTCTTGTGAGGAATGAGTATGATAAGGGAGGCTGAGCTCTAACAGAAGGCAGGGCTGAAGGGAGTAAGCCAAAGTCAGGACTGATCAGAGGGGTTGAGAATGCATTCCTGAGGGGTAGAAAGGTGCCTCTGGGCTGTTCCCTTCACCAATTCAGTCTTATTTCAAGGCAGACTGCACCTGGTGGCAAATATATCTGCCTGCCAAAAATTCCTGAGGGGAGGGTAGGGATGGAGAACACAGGTTTGTGTTCCTGAGTTTGGAAAGGACAATCAGGTGGTCAAAGCTCTGGTCTAGACTCAGGCTCTTTTCCTCCAGACAACCCAGTCTTCAAGGTCACTTTGCCAAACTATGTCCCATAGACCCTAGTAGAGACTGGTTTCTTCACTTCTATTTGTCGGTTCTGTTGGCAGGAGGACCACAACTGAGCAATGCCAGTTACCCAAGAAGTCATCTGGCCCTCTCACGTATGACAGGTGTGCTCACGGCTGAAACTTCTACAGCCAAGGTCCTCTCTCGGAAGTAAAGGACTCCAGTTCACAAAAAGGCAAAGTTCCAAAGGAAGGTAAAATGGAATCAGCCCTCAGGAATCAGGCAGAATAACATAATACCTGCTTTTCCAATCCCTGAACTCTGGGCAGTTTCAGCAATAGCTATAACCCAGTAACCTGGACTCAGCCTTTACTAAGGGGAGTCAGGTACCAAAAGACAAATACCATGCTAAAGCCAACTCCTGAGAAGAAGAAAGACCATGTCAAGAGATGCTATGTCCTGAGAGCCTCAGGCAAGGTCACCTTGATCATTCTCTCTTTTTTTCCAGGGCAGAATGGAAGGTATAAGATATCACTCAGCACAGGGATTTTTCCTTTCCCAATAAAGCTGGCTTTTGCTGGAAGAGCTTAGTTCAGTTTCTTGCATGGAGTGAAAGCAGAAAAGGCCTCTGAGCTATCAGCTCCTTGGAAAGAAACCAGAGGCCTGGCTGGACTTACTGCATGATCTCAGCTCTCCCCTTGTTCAGACACTGCCTAGGGTCACCTTCTCCTTCCCTGGCCCTTTCTTGTGTTCACCTAACCCCTGTTATTTCCTGTCCATATCACTTCCCTTAAACTTTCAAGAGAAGAAAACATTCCAAACTCTGGTCTGGGTCCCAGCCCTTTTGGAACTTCAGAGCACTAGCAACTCACTCCTAGTCTGGTACTTTCCTTTCTGTAACTATGGACTTTAGGAACATGTCCCATTTGGGCCTCACCCTCAACACTGCCCTGAGATGTGGCGAAGGCGGTAGTTACACAGAGGACAATTTCCCAGAGCCCTTGTGTGTAAAGGCCTTAGGCTTTATCATAACTTGCCATCTCAATTTCTGGCTTCCAGGCAACTTCAAAGGCCCTTCCGAGATTGACATTTCTCCCTAATCCATCAGGTACAGTCTACACCCTAACAGAGCCACCTTTGTTCACCAGTTGTTGGGCTTGTGGGCTTCCTAGAACCTTGTCCACCACCTCAGTTCAACGTAGCTCTAAAGGCAGTAAGTCATCTATCAGCTACATGCTCTCTAAGGAGTCCTTATTCCCCCACCTGTGATGCTTAGTCCATGGGAACCTGGGTCCTGGCAAAAAGGTCTGATAGAAAACTGAATTGGGAATTTCACTCTTACTGTGGAATCTCAGACAACCACCTAACCTCTTTGAGGTGGAACTTCAAGAGGGGTTCTCTGTGAAAGGTGGAAGTTGAACTCACCTTCCAAACATGACATGGGAATAAAAGTTCTGAGTTTGTGAAAGTAACATATAACTGATGGAAACATCATTATCCCAATGGCTATACAGCAACCTAGATAGTTCCTGGACTGTCTTCAGAGCCCAGGAAGTACCTACTCCTATTTCAAACTGTCCCAAAGATCTTATGTGCATAAATGACTCTTCATCACGAAGGAACATCTTCTGGATTTAAATGGAAGGCACAAATGACCTCAGTTTCAAAGATCTCATTAGATATCTTGAAACACTATGCCTCAGGTGAGGGAAGAATAAATTAGCGAGGGAGAGGACCTAAATTCCTTCCCTGAGGTCTCTGGAGGAGACACAGGCTTTGAGGTTAGGAAGACCTGAATTTTACTCTCAGATCAACCACAGGTAGTTCTGTAAACTTATACACACTACTTAATCTCTGAACCTCAGTTTTCTTATTTGTAAAAGGATAACATTATCTTCCTCATAGAACTGATGTGAGGATGAAATGAGACAGATTGTCCAATGCCGAGCACATTAATAACAAGCAATAAAAGGTTACTAATTTTATGATGAAAGCCTTGTCTGGTGACAACAGGCCATTTGGTAGTTCTGCTTATCTCCAGGTAGTTCTAACCATAAACCAGGAGCTAGAACCTTACACATCTCCATTAGCTTATGGCACATACTTGTGAAGAGTATTCTCTATACAATACAAAAGCAGGCTTCCCATAATGACCCCATGTCCTGAGTGTAACTGCCAATGCATCAACCAGAAGTCAGAGAATGCCCAGTACCCACCGCCAACCTTCAGGGAGATACAGGTTATACTAAAGAAAAGTTGAGCAGAGGCCTGGCCTCTCATGATTCAGGTTGGGAGGCTCTTGGCCACATCAGGGAGCAACAAGATCCCAGAGCAAAAATTTAGTTCAAAATTGTTGATGAGGTTTCAGGCACACAAACACACATACAAATACCCTCTTCCTCTAGCACACATAATAGGCATTCCCAAAAGACTATTCAGTACCCTGTGTCCCACCTTTTTATTTTTTAGCAAGACCTTTGAAATGGGGAATAAGTCTTGCCTGAAAAGGAGCAGCAGAGGAGGATCACCAAGCTAGAAAAGTTCCTGGCAATGGCTATCTAGTCCTGATGTTAGAGGGCTTTACCCTGTGTCTGAAAAACTGCCTGGTCTCTGCTGGGACAGTTTGAAATAGGAGTAGGTACTTCCTGGGCTCTGAAGACAGTCCAGAGATTCAGTACAAATCTCTGCTGGACTGAATTCCTGGGAGAATGAGAATGAGGAGACAACTAAGTAATAGGATGTGACCTGACAGCAGATTTGTGTTCATTACCTTCTTCTCAATTTGAAATGGCATCTAAAGTATATAACCTATTTGGGGAAAGTACAGAAGTCTGACACTAGACAGCCAGGACAACATGTATGGCCTTCCTTAGAGACCAGGGTGCCAAATGAGGATGAAACCACAAGATACCAGTAGAGAAACCTACTGAGAAGTCTTATAGAATAGGACATAAACATGGAACCTATCAAGATTGCAGTGGGGTGTAACAGAAAGAGGATATGGAATCAGAAAAGTCTGGGTTCAAATCTTGACACCTTAATTTACTAGTTATATAACCTTGACCTGTCTGTACTTTAGTTTGTCTATAAAATAGTTACCATTATAATATTTTCTTACAATACTATGAAGTGATAATATACAAATAAACATTAAAATATTTAAGTGATAGGATCCAGCAAGGGTGCTAAATGAATAAAGGCTATTGAGATGGAAACAAAGAAGAAAACTGGAAAAAGAAAGTATCTGATATATTCAAATTAAGACAAATCAGGTGGTTAAATGGTGACCAGGAGGGTCTGGAAATAGCATGAATACCTGAGGACTGTGTCATGAAAGGCAACCATAACTCTTTCTACCAAAGTGTTACCATTAAGAGAAAATCATAAAAATAATAGTTCTGGAAGGAACCTTTGAAATCAACCAACTACCGAGTACATGGCCCTCCTGTCACAGATGAAGAAACAGATGTCTTGAAAGACTGTACACTGCCCCAAGACACAAAGCTGGGATTACACAGCAAAGTTTCCTGACTCCCCATCCAGTGCTCCTCCTGCATTAGCAGGGCTAGTCTAACCTGGGGTATGTTGTTGAGTTTACAGGCTAAGTGATCTTTCAGAGAATAAAGATTCAAGGATCTCAAACTCACTGCTAAGAAGTGGGAAGCATGACATGTGCAGAGCTGGGAATGTAACCTGGTGAAGGCCTGGCTTGATGTTTGAGCTCTAATGACTACCATGCCCTCAGGACTCCACATCTTGTCAGTTTGCACCCATGGCAGCTGAAGACCCTGCTCAGTGGTTGAAGACCCTGCTGATAACGTAAACCACCAACAAAACTTTACAGACTACCCCAAATTCATTATTAGCAATGTCTGACTTTGGTTGCTTTTTTAATTACTCAATGCTCATTTAGAAGTTTAATATTCAAAGGTCTTCAATGTTTTTTTATTGTTATCGTTTTATTTATTGTTTGCCACACTGCACAGCTTGCAGGATCTTAGTTCCCCATCCAGGAACTGAACCCAGGCTCTTGGCAGTGAGAATACAAACTCCTAACCCCTAGACTGCCAGGGAATTCCTGATCTTTAGAGTTTAATTGGGCTTTTTTGGATGCAGCCACCAGACGGTCTCCAGGCTTGGGGTGGGGTGTTAAAAGGATACAGTAAATCCCTCTACAATGAATGATCATACTTTAAGACCAATTCTCCACTATTCCAAAAATATTGTAACCACTCTGTTTTCATTTTCATGCAGTCCTGCTTTAACTCCGCTGAACCCCTAATCACAGAAAAATTAATCTCTGGATAGTCTGAAAGAGATAAAGTAGGTAAAAGAAGGAAAGAAAATAAAGGCTTTTTAGAGGATTTTCATAATAATCTCCATCCATCTCTCCACTGGACTCTGGCAATTTGCTATACTTCAGATGTTTATTCACTGGTTGGAGAATATGACTTTTCAGTCCCATTTCTTCTGTAAAGCAGGAAAGGACTATTACTACTGAAATATTTCCTCACTGAAACTGCATCACAGCTAGATTCTTAGCACCCTGAAGGAAGGGACCCAGTACAACATTACAGATTTTCCACAATCCCTAATACAGTCTTGAGGAACAGTAAACATTCAACATGCTTGTGGACTAATTTAGTAACACTCAGGTCTCTCATCAAGGTCACATCGTAGGGGAATTCCCTGGTGGTCTAGTGGTTAGGATTCAGCTTTCATTGCCGTGGCCTGGATTCAATCCCTGGTCAGGGAACTGAGATCCCATTAGCCACAAGGCCTGGCAAAAAGAAAAGAGAAAGTCACGTAAGATTAGAATTTGACAGTACACCCTGCCAGTGCACTGTTCACAGTGCTCTGACATGCTTCTAAAGCCCAAGTCCTACCTTTTAGGAGCTAACAAGCAATGAGGAATCAAGATAAACCACCACTGAAGGGCACACTTACATATATAGGCACAGAAACAGTTGAGCCAATAGAACTATAAGTGGTTTGGAGTCAGCTGACTGATCAATGAATGGGCAGTCTGATTGAAACAGTATACCTTTTAAGATAGGGAAAATTAAGAAATCCAAAGTCTCTTCTCTTTTGCCTACCACGTAATCCTACTCAGCTAATTCAGACTGCAAAATTCTCACCAGTGTGGCAGGACCCCTGGGACAGCAGCTCAGGAGGGTCATTAGTTGACAGGTCTGTGACTCTGGCCCTGACAGCTTAGGCTCCATTCAGGGTCTATTATTTGAAGGGCAGGCTCTGCCAAGATGCTGAAAAAATAAATCCTGCACTTAAAAGATGAGCAAAAGGTTGAAAGGGTGGGAAAGGATTTCACTTTACTCTCCACACAATCCACAGTTTCAATTTTTTTGGAAATCAGGTTTGATCCATTCTGAGATGCCCCTTTGAGGTGTGTTCAATTTAGCAACAAATTTCAGCTGCACAATCCAGCTAAACTGTGCAGTGTACTCGTTAGATAACTGTCCAAAATAATCTAAGCAGACACACAGAGTGATCTTTGAATAGCCAGGTTCAAAGTCTTGCCGAACTATATTTAGCACTTATTTGCATAAGTAACTAACAGGTTTGCATCTCAGAAAACAAGGAGAAGAAACAATTAGATCCATGGACTCCAAGGCTAACTAGTACCCAGAGAAAACTGTTCGCTTCCTTCAGACGCCATCTACTTAACCTCGTATTCAGGACAATGCTTGGTTCATGTTGAGATGGACATACCCTAAAAGAGTCATGGTCTCCAAGCAGACAGTTAACTATTAGACAAAATATCAGTCATCCAAGAGCTCTCATGTTTCAATTCTTGCTGTTCTGAGAAACTTGAGGATAGAACCTTTGTAAATGATCAATGTAAAGGCTGGACCTGGGCCCAAGAATAGAAGGAAAATATGGGGAAAGGGAAGAGAGATCTTTTAGTGTATTAACTTTAAAAACATATGAAAATGCTCACTATAACATCCTGTTTCCAAAATCCATTCAAGACTCTTCTCTTGTAACAGAAAAAAAAGAGGAAGGAAGGAAGAAAGAAAATTAAGTAAAATGGACAATGCATATGAATAGTTAATTCAAGTGGCGGTTCTCTGAAAAGTAAATGAAATTTTAAAAATTTAGCTGGGTAGGTTAACTCAGGGTATATTCTAATATTTTGAAGTAGTTCAGGACTTCCACTTTCATTTATAATGGAATAACTGAAAGTTACAGAAGAAATCATTCTTTTTATATACTGTATAAAATGCAGTGCAGGACAGGATTGAAAATCTTGCTGGGCTAAGGAGACACACTAAAATTTGGAAAGGCAGAGGTGGCTAGCATTTGTGAGAGAGGTTACCAGAAAGGAAGGAGTTCGGCAAAGAAAAGGGTTTTAGAAATTTATGTATGGTTTCCACTGAATCTGTTGCTGAACAGTAAGAATCACACTTCCAGTGTAAAATTCAACCAGTTTCCACAGAAAAATGACTGAGGATCTGGAAGCTGAACAATCCCAGAGCTCACACAGGATTGGGAGGTGTTTGACCAACCACAATGAAAAGTACCTGTTGAATGTGTAGGGCATTCAAAGGAGGCACCAGAAAACTAACACCTTAACAGTAGAATTAAACTTGGGGGCTTCCCTGGTGGCTCAGATGATAAAGAGTCTGCCTGCAATTGTAGGACATGCAGGGTTCGATCCCTGGAAGATCCTCTGGAGAAAAGAATGGCAACACACTCCAGTACTCTTGCCTGGGAAATTCCATGGACAGAGGAGTCCATGGGGTTGCAAAGAGTCAGACACAACTGAGCGATTAACACACACACACACAAACAATTAAAAGTCATTCTAAACCTATCTTAATAAAGATAAGGAGTTTCATACACGGTGGTCAAAAGGTACAAACTTCCAATTATAAGATATATAAGTACTGGAGGTGTAACATACTACATGATGATTACAGTTAACATTGCTCCTTAGTATATTTGGGCTTCCCAGGTGGCACTAGTGGTAAAGAGCCTGCCTGCCAATGAAGGAGACTTTAGAGACGCAGGTTTGATCCTGGGTCGGGAAGATCCCCTGGAGGAGGGCACAGCAAACCACTCCAGTATTCTTGCCAGGAGAATCCCATCGACAGGGGAGCCTGGTGGGCTACCATCCATAGGGTCACAGAGTTGGACACAACTGAAATGACTTAGTACAGCACACATGGTATATTTAGAAGTTACTGAGACAGTAAATCCTGAGTGCTCATCACAAGGACCACCCCACCCTCCTGCTGCCTTTGCATCTATAGGAGATGACTGATATTAACTAGACTTACTGTGGGAAATTAAATAGTGGTATATGTCAGTTATAACTCAATAACACTGGAAAAGACAGATCACTACATGAAAAAAAGTTTCAAAAGGATATTGTTGTTCTGTATTCAATGCTGTGACTACATGGACTGCAGCACACCAGGCTCCTCCTCGCCTCCATCTCCCAGAGTTGCTCTAATTCATGTCCATTGAGATGGTGATGCTATCTTCTCCTTTAGCCTTCAATCTTTACCAGCATCAGGGTCTTTTCCAATGAGTTGGCTCTTTGCATCAGGTGGCCAAAGTATTGAGCTTCAGCTTCAGCAACAGTTCTTCCCACGAATATTCAGGGTTGATTTCCTTTAGAATTGACTGGTTTGATCTCCCTGCAGTTCAAGGGACTCTCAAGAGTCTTCTCCAGAACCAAAATTCAAAAGCATAAATTCTTTGGCATTCAGCCTTCTTTATGGTTTATGGTCCAACTCTCACATCTGTACATAACTCCTGGAAAAACCATAGTTTTGAATATGTACCTTTGTCAGCAAAGTGATATCTCTGCTTTTTTATACGCTGTCCAAGGTTTGTCATAGCTTTCCTTCCAAGGAGCAAGTCTTTTAATTTCATGGCTGCAGTCACCATCTGCTGTGATTTTGGAGCACAAGAAAATAAAGTCTGTCACTGCTTCCACTTTTCCCCCTTTTATTTTCCATGAAGTGATGGGATCAGATAATCTGAGGTTGTTTAATGTTGAGTTTTAAGTCAGCTTTTCCACTCTCCTCTTTCCTCATCAAGAGGTTCTTTAGTTCCTCTTCACTTTCTGCCATTAGAGTGGTATCATCTGCATATCTGAGGTTGTTGATATTTCTCCCAGCAATCTTGCTTCCAGCTTGTGATTCATCCAGACCAGCATTTTGCATGATGCACTCTGCACAGACGTTAAATAAACAGGGTGACAATATACAGCCTTGTCAGACTCCTTTCTCAATTTTGAACCAGTCAGTTGTTCTATGAGAGGTTCTAACTGTTGCTTCTTCACTTGTGAACAGATTTCTCAGGAGGCAGGTAAGGTGCTCTGGTATTCCCATCTCTTTATGAATTTTTTACAGTTTATTGTGATCCACACAGTCAAAGGCTTCCATGTAGTCAGTGAAGCAGAAATAGATGTTTTTCTGGAACTCCACTGTGTTCGCCATGATTCAACAAATGTTGGCAATTTGATGCTAGTTCCTCTGCTGCTTCAAAACCCAGCTTGTAACATCTGGAAGTTCTCGGTTCACCTACTGTTGAAGTCTATCTTGAAGGATTTTGAATGAGAAATGAACACAACTGTACGGTAGTGTACACATCCTTTGGCATTGCCTTTTTTTGGGACTGGAATAAAAACTGACCTCTTCCAGTTCTATGGCCACGGCTGAGTTTTCCAAATTTGCTGATATACCAAGTGAAATACTTTAACAGCATCATCTTTTAGAATTTTAAATAGTTCAGCTGGAATTCTGTCATCTCTGCTGGCTTTGTTCACAGTAATGCTTCCTAAGGCCCACTTGATTTGTCTGGCTCTTGGTGAGTGATTATCTGGGTCATTAAAACCTTTTTTGTATAGTTCTTATACAAAGAACTTCTTAATCTCTTCTGCTTCTGTTAGATCCTTACCATTTCCTTTATCATGCCCATCCTTGAATGAAATGTTCCCTTGATATCTCCAATTTTCATTAAAAAAAAAAAATATATATATATATATTTATTTGGCTGTAGCAGGTCTTAGTTGCAGCATGTGGGATCTAGTTCCCTGACCAGGGATCATACCAGGGTCCCCTGCATTGGGAGCTCGGAGTCCTAGCCCTGGACCACCAGGGAAGTCCCTCTCCAATTTTCTTGAAGACATCTCTAGTCTTACCCATTCTACTGTTTTCCTCTATTTTTTGCACTTTTCATTTAATAAGGCCTTCTTATCTCTTCTTGTTTTTCTTGGAACTCTGGATTCAGTTGGGTGTATCTTTCCCATTCTCCCCTGCCTTTTGCTTCTCTTCTTTCCTCAGCTATTTGTAAAGCCTCCTCAACCACTTTGCCTTCCTCCATTTCCTTTTCTTTGGGATGGTTATGGTCATTGCCTCCCTGTACAATGTTACAAAAAGGAGACTGCTGCTCCACAAATAATTTCCTTACCTTCCTCAATGAAGTTTGACACTATTTAATAAAGAAAGACAACAAAATCCAGCATTCAACTATATAACATTCACAATGCCCAATATCCAGTAAAAAATTATCAGACATGTCAAGAAGCAAAAAAAAAGTAACTCATAACCCAGAGAAACATCAGTGAACAGAAACAGACCCAGAAATGAAAGAGATGATAAAATTAGCAAGGACATTTAAAGAGCTATTATAACTATGTTCAAGTGCTTAAAGACAACCATGAACATCATAAGGAACAAAACGGAAGGTAAAGCACATCACAATAAAATTGCTAAAAACCAATGTTAAAGAAAGAATATTAAAAGCAGCTCGATGGGGAAAAAACATGTACAAAGGAGCAAAGATAAAAATTCACACTTGTCAGAAACTATACATGCCAGAAAACAATGGAATGATATCTGTGCCAAAAGAAAAAAAAAGTTAGCCTAGAATTCTATATCCAGCAAAAACATCTTTCTGAAATGAGAGTGAAATAAAGACCTTTTCAAACAATCAATCTGACAGAATGTGTTGTAAACAGTCCTACAATTAGAAGAGATGTTAACAAAAGCTATCTGGTAGAAGGAAAATTACATTATCTGGATCTTTCAACAGGAATAAAACATACTGGAAATGGTAAATACATGGATAAAGTGTAAAATACTTTCACATAAATTTGAAAACTAGGAAAAAAGACAATTGACTCATCAAATAAAAATTAATAACAACGGAATGTGAAATTGATAAGAAACCTTGAAGAAAAATGTTTGACAATAGTGGTACAAAGACCAGGAATGGAACAAATGGAAACACCCTATTGTAAGTTTATTACACATTACATGAAGTCATATAACAAATTTTGAAGGTATACTGTGGTAAGTTAAAAATGCATGTTTGAAAACCCAGAGCAACTTACTCCTTGGAAGGAAAGTTATGACCAACCTAGATAGTATATTAAAAAGCAGAGACACTACTTTGACAACAAAGGTCCGTCTAGTCAAGGCTATGGTTTTTCCAGTGGCCATGTATGGATGTGAGAGTTGGACTGTGAAGAAAGCTGATCACCGAAGAATTGATGCTTTTGAACTGTGGTGCTGGAGAAGACTCTTGAGAGTCCCTTGGACGGCAAGGAGGTCCAACCAGTCCATCCTAAAGGAGATCAGTCCTGGGTGTTCATCAGAAGGACTGATGCTAAAGCTGAAACTGCAATACTTTGGCCACCTCATGCGACGAGTTGACTCACTGGAAAAGACTCTGATGCTGGAAAGGATTGGGGGTGGGAGGAGAAGGGGACGACAGAGAATGAGATGGCTGGATGGCATCACCAACTCAATGGACATGAGTTTGAGTGAACTCCGGGAGTTGGTGATGGACAGGGAGGCCTGGCGTGCTGTGATTCATGGGGTCACAAAGAGTCAGACATGACTGAGCGATTGAACTGTACTGAATTGAAGGGGTAGAGATAAGAAGTCAATATTGGAGATAAAATGGAATCATAAAAAATACTCAGTTAATCCAAACAAAAGCAGAAAAAGAAAAAGATAAACAGAAGAAAAAGAAGAGTAAAAAAAGGCAAGATGGCAGATATTAACTCAACCATATTAATAAATTAAGTGTAACACTTCAATTAAAAGACAGAGGTTGTCACACTGGGTAGAAAATCAATGTCCAACTACAGATTTTGTCTAAAAGAAATCCACCTAAAATATAAAGACACGGGCTGAAATTATAAAGATGGGAAAAATATGTTGTATCAACACTAATTAAAACAATACTCAATTGCTATATTAATAATCTGATAAGGAGACTTCAAACAAGGGATATTATCTGGAACAAAGTGAAATTTCATAAAAGCAAAAATAAACAAATAACTTAATTAAACTTAAAAGCTTTTGCACAGCGATGGAAACCATAAACAAAATGAAAAGATAACCTATGGAACAGGAGGAAACATATTTGCAAACCATTAGGCTATCAAGCAATTAACTTCCAAAATATACAAACAGCTCATACAGCTCAACATCAAAAAACAAACAACCCAATCAAAATATGGGTAAAAGCCCTAAACAGACATTTCTCCAAGGAAGACACACAGATAGCCAAAGGAGGCACATGAAAAGATGTTCAACATTGCTAATTATCAGAGAAACACAAATCAGAACTACAATGAGGGAATTTCCTTGGTGATCCAGTGGCTAAGACTCCATGCTTCTAAAGAAGGGAACCCAGGTTCGATCACCATCAGGGAACTAGATCTCGTACACCACAACTAAAGACCCTGCATACAGCAATGAAGATCAAAGATGCCATGCAGCGCAACTAAGATATGGCACAGCCCCAAAATTAACAACAGCAAAACTACAAAAAAAACTACAATGAGGTATCACCTCACACTGGTCAGAATGGCCATCTATAAATAATTTATAAATAATGACTGCTGGAGAAGGTGTGGGGAAAAGGGGACCCTTATACACAGTTGGTGGGGATGTAAACTGGTATAGACATTATGGAAAGCAGTATGGTGGTACCTCAGAAAACTGAAAATAGAATTGTCATGTGATCCCACAATCCCACTCCTGGGCATGTATCTGAACAAAACTATAATTAGAGAAGGCACATGCACCTCAGTGTTCATAGCAGCACTATTCACAATAGTCAAGACATGGAAGCAACTTAAATGTCCACTGATAGATGAGTGGATAAAGAAGATACGGTAGATAGATATAATGGAATACTATCCAGTTATTAAAAAGAATCAAATATTGCCATTTGCAGCTACATGGGTGAACCTAGAGATTATCATACCAAGCAAAATAAATGAGAAAGAGAAAGACTCCGACTCGTTGCAAGAGTGGTGTGGAGCATGCAGGTTTTGGTCTACAGCCTGCTCACCACCTCTGCACCCAATGAGCCCTGCCTACCGGGGCTCTGGGGGCTGTAGGCGGGCACCTACTAGGCACTGAACACCTGCCCCACTCTGCTGTCCGTGCACAAATTTACAGACAAACATGAATGGGTAACAACAGAAAATGGTGTTGGAACAGTGGCAATCAGCAATTTTGCACAGGAAGATTTGGGAGATGTTGTTTGCTGTCGTCTGTCAGAAGTTGGGACAAAATTGAACAAACAAGAAATTTGGTGCACTGTAAATTATGTTTGAAGGTGAAAGTCACTCAGTTGTGTCTGACTCTTTGCGACCCCATGGAATTCTCCAGGCCAGAATACTGGAGTGGGTAGCTGTTCCCTTCTCCAACCTAGAGATTGAACCCAGGTCTCCCGCATTGCATGCGAATTCTTTACCAGCTGAGCCACAAGGGAAGCCCAAGAATACTGGAGTGGGTAGCCTATCCTTTCTTCAGCGGATCTTCCCAATGCAGGAATCGAACCAGGGTCTCCTGCATTGCAGGCAGATTCTTTACCAACTGAACTATCAGGGAAGCCCTGAATTATGGTGCAATGTAAAGTATAGCTGCTAATGAACTCTACTGTGTTTATCAGAAGTAACTGAAATTAATGAAACTCTAGCAGAAAATCCAGGATTTGTCAACAAATCTTGTTATGAAGATGGTTGGCTCATCAAGATGGCACTCAGTAACCCTTCAGAACTACATGAACTAATGAGTGAAGTAGCATGAGAAATCCATAAAATCTCTTGAGGTGCGAAAATGGAACCCCTAAATAAGCTAGTTTAAAACAACTTAGAAAAAAAAAGACAAATACCACATGATACACTTATCTATGGAATCTAAAGTATGACACAAATGACCTTATCTATGACAGAAACAGAATGAAAAACAGAGAACAGATTTGTGATTGTGCGTCGGGGGGACAGGTTGGATTGGGAGTTTGAGATTAGCAGATGCAGACTATTGATACTATATACAGAATGGATAAACAACAAGATCCTGTTATATACAACAGGGAACTATATTCAATATCCTATAATAAACCATAATAGAAAAGAATAAAAATACCATTTAGATAACATAAAAAATGATTGAAAAAAATAGGTACAAAACAGTATGCTAAAAACTACAAAATATTGAGAAAATTTTTTTTATTTTTTTTGAGAAAATTTTAAAGATCTAAATAAACGGAGAGGTATATCATGGTTGTGGATTTGAAAACAATATTATTAAAGTATCAATTCTCCCCCAAGTTGATCTATAGAGTTAATGCAATTCCGACCAAAATCTTAGCAGGTTTTTATTTGTAGAAATGACAAGCTGATTTTACGCTCTAAACAGAAATGCAGAAGACATAGAATATTCAAAACAATTTTTAAAAAGAGCAAAATTAGAGGACTTACATTACTTGATTTCATGATTTATGACAGACCTATAATAATCAAGACAGTGTAGGGCATAAATTTTGACATATATGAGACCAATGGAACAGAACTAATACTTCAGAAATAGACCCACATATATATGGTCAATTGATTTTTTACAAATGTGCCAAACATTTCAATAAGGGAAAGAAATATTCTTTTCAACAGATGACAATGGAACAACAGGATACTGCAGTGTGGGAACTGGATGAACGTTTACCATTACCAAACACCTTACAAAAAATTAACTTGAACTTCCTTGGTGGTTAAGTGGTTGAGAATCTGCCTGCTAGTGCAGGGAACATGGGTTCGATCCTTGGTCTAGAAATATTCCACATGCCTCTGGGCAACTAAGCCTAAGCCTGTGCGCCACAACTACCTAAACCCTCACTTCAGAGCCTATACTCTACAACAAGAAAAGCTAGCACAATGAAAAGCCCACGCACCACAACTAGAGACTAGCCCCTGCTTGCCACAACTAGAGAAAGCCTGTACACAGCAACGAAGATCCAGGGCAGTCAAAAGTAAACAAATAAATTTTTTAAAAAGAAATAATTCCATTAAAAAAATTAACTTGACACAGAGCATAGAACTAAATGTAAAAGCCAGAATTATAAAACTTCCAGAAGAAAATACAGGTAAAAATTTCCACAACTAGAAGGAAGCAAAGATTTACTAAATAAAACACAAGGGCAAAAATTGTTTTAAAAAATTAATAACTTCATCTTCATGGTATTCATTTAAAATTGGTTTCCATTAAAATGTCTGAACTTTGAAAACCACCATTAATAACTTGCAAAGACAAGCCACTGAAAATAGGAGAAAATATTCACAATATATATGAAAAGGACCTGCATCTAGAATATACAGAAACTCATGAATAAGCAAATTTAAAACCAGGCAAATGATCAGCTGGTCAACACCTGTCATCATGCAAAATAAATTAACAGTAATTTTTAGAACTGTAACGTATGCAGTATTACTAAAGTACTTTATATGCACTAGAATGGCTAAAATTAAAAAGACAATTCCAAGTGTGACAAAGATATGCAGTAGTTACAACTTAGTCATTGCTGGTTGGAATTAAAAATGGTATACCCACTTTTGAAAACAATCTGACAGTTTTTTTCTTTTGAAAAACATCTTTATTGAGATATAATTTACATACCATAAAATTCAATCATTTTAAGTGTATAATTCAATGCTTTCAGTATATTCACATAGTTGACAATTATCACCACGATCTAAGTTTAGAACATTTTCACCAACCCAAAAGAAACTTCATAACAATTAACAGTCATTCCCCAACTCACTCCCAACCCAGCTGTAGGTAACCACTAACCTATTTTCTGTCTCTATAGATTTGCTTATTCTGGTCATTTAAAATAAATGGAATCACACAATATATGGTCTCTGTGACTGGCTTCCTTCATTTAGCATATGTTTTCAGGAATCACCCATGTTGTATCAGGTATCAGTACTTCATTCCTTTTTATGGCTGTACAATATGTATCACGTTTTATTTACACATTTAGTTGCTGATGGACATTTTGGTTGTTTCTAGTTTTACTACTTGTGGCTCAGTAGTAAAGAATCCACCTGCCAAGGCAGGAGACGTGGGTTTAATCCTTGGGTTGGGAAGACTCTCTGGAGAAAGACATGGCAACCCACTCCAGTATTCTTGCCGGGGAAATCCCATGGACAGTATTCTTGCTGGGGAAATCCCATAGACAGAGGAGTCTGGCGAGCTACAGTCCATGGGGATGCAAAAGAGTTGGACACGACTTAGCAACTAAACAACAGATACCAGTTTTGAGTTATCATGAATAATAGTAGTATGAATATTTGTATACAAGTCTTTGGGTGGATATATATTTTCATTCCTCTTGGGTAAATAGCTAGAAGTGTCACAATATGGATGAATCTTAGACACGAGAGTTTATGTGAAATTCATAAAAGATGAATATAACATATAGTGATAGAAATTAAATCAGTGGTTACCTAATAACTAATCGGTGGTTACCTAATCAGGGCCCAAATTTGCAGATAAGACTAACTGCACAAAAGAATTTTAATGGGTTATGGAAATATAATGTTCTGTATCTTGTGATGGTGATGATTACATAAATATATCTTATATGTTAATTACATCTCAATAAAGTTAAATAAAAAGTCCAGTAACTCATGACAAGGCAAAAAATAAAAGATACATGGTTATGGCAGTAAACTTATGTCTTTTTTGGTCTTGCCATTCCACTTTTGGTTGGGGCAAGCACGATTCAGACTGATATATCAGTATCCATAAGCTAGCAGTTCCTAGTATTTTCCAAAGATTCCCCTCACTGTGCTACTTCTTGCCACCTCTCCACCACGGCAATCCTCCCTGACAAACTAAATGGACTCTGGGTAACAATCAACAGCATTTGCAATCATTTTCAGCTGGGCAGTAGTCACATGAAATTTTTTAAATTGGGTATACTGTCACTTTTAATTGGGTGTACCAGGGCTTCCCTGGTGAGTCAGTCATAAAAAATCTGCCTGCAATGTGGGAGATTTGATCTGGGTTCAGTCCCTGGGCTGGGAAGATTCCCTGGAGAAGGGAATGGCTACCCACTCCAGTATTCTGGCCTAGAGAATTCTACAGACAGAGGAGCCTGGCAGGCTACAGTCCATGGTGTCACAAAGAGTCAGACACGACTGAGCGACTTTCACTGTCACTTTTTTGACAATCATTTGCCAAGCTCAGAGACTAGAGTCCTACCCTTACCAAAGACACCTAATGAAGGTTCTACTTTTGCCTTTTTTATAAAACTGAGGCAGGGGTAAAAGATATGAGATGATCACTGTTCTCCTTGTGGAAATTCACTCCAAAAAGGGTCATCAGTCAACCATTTATGGATTTATAATGAGGGAATGTTTCACTGGGATACCTATAAACTAAACTTTCTTAGGTTTATAAAGGGTTGTAAGGTGCTGTTGCAAGCACACCAAATACAACAGGGGAGTGAGGTCTATAGACTAGCACACAGGCAAAGACCTAAACAAGAAGTGAGTGATCCTGATTCTTACTCTGTGAAGTCCTTAAAGGTATATATGATTTTTGCATTTTTATAGTCCCTAGCGTGGCACAGGGAGAAGGCAATGGCACCCCACTCCAGTACTCTTGCCTGGAAAATCCCATGGATGGAGGAGCCTGGTAGGCTGCAATCCATGGGGTCGCTAAGAGTCGGACATGACTAAGCGACTTCCCTTTCATTTTTCACTTTCATGCATTGGAGAAGGAAATGGCAACCCACTCCAGTGTTCTTGCCTGGAGAATCCCAGGGATGGGGGAGCCTGGTGGGCTTCTGTCTATGGGGTCGCACAGAGTCGGACACGACTGAGCGACTTAGCAGCAGCAGCAGCGTGGCACAGAGCAGATACCTCTGTACTTATGCACAGAAAAGAAATAATCTGGGCAACGTGAAGCTGGGACACCCATTCCTTGTCTTGCTGCACTAACCAAGGACATCAAGAAGCAGAGAATTCTTAGACTAAAGCAGGTTCTGAGAATTTCCTTGGTAGGCAAGAATTGGTTCTTTTTTAGAACACTTTAGCTCAAAGTGGCTTAAAAAAAAAAAGTACAGGAGCTAGAACAAATAGTAACATGTAAAATCATAAGCTTCATTCAAGTGAGCATCCCTCCCTCCACTAGGTGCTTACAGTGACTTTCTATCCAAGATAACCCGAATTTCTCTCCAGAGCACAATCATCCAACATAACTGTTTGGAAAAAAGGATCCAAAAGGTGGACACAAGCCTCTGGATAAACTAAAAAAGATGATGCCCTTTAAAAAGTAACTCTTTCTTCTATACAGCTAACTTGCATATAATATGCAGAAGGTTTTTTCCCCCCTATTTTCATACTCAGGACCAAACTCAATTTCAGAACCAATTTAAGCTGGCCAGTTCTCCTGTCCATCCATGTCTTTCAAGCCTGCACTGAAATTTACTGATCTCACAGACTGACTGTTTTTCAGGAAGGTGGACCAGATAATGAACTTCACAGTGGGTGATTCATGAAAGGTCATCACTTGGTTAAAGGAAAGGCAACAGTGATTTTCTTTAATTTCCCTGGGCAGTTGCCCCACCTCCCTGACTTTATTTGGTTAAAGCCCTAGGGAACTCTTCGTGAAGCTTTTCTTTGCACTAATTACAGATCCAACATGCCCAGGTCCTTACCCTGCACAAGCAAGGTATGCAATCACACCATGAGGCAGCCAAGATAATCGGGGTAGGGGAACAGGATACACGTTTACCAAGTATCACATCAGGCCTTCTCCTTCTCTATGGCTTATTGCAGGCAGGACACTCCCCACTTGAGGTCTTTCCTTGGAAACAGATCACATCTCAGGGAGGGAGACAGAAAGCACCATCTCTGCTCCTAATTCCCAGCAATCTGACATGGGGTCTCTGCCTCCCCGCCAAGGCTCACTTATCTGTCCCTCCCTAACAATTCTTCACCAGAAATCCCATTTGTGGGCTAAATACAGTTTCCCTCCTCATTGGATGGGTCATTTTTAAGATTGTTAACTTCCTTTGAGTAGGATCACTGTGAAAGGTCAAAGTGCTGTTATGGTACTTAGCAAAAACATTTCCAATTACACAGCCTATAACAGAGAAAACAGCTTGCATAATAACACTTCTGGCCTCCAAAGTTACTATAACAGTGGCAAACCATGCTTTTCCAAGCATATCTTAAAAGAGTTTTGAGCTACCTTCTAGGAAAGAAGTTGCAATGGAAATAAAACAAAAGTACCAGAAGGTCTATTTGGAAGGAAGGAGGTGGCTAGAAAACAAACTGAAAAGTGATTGCTATCTTTATATCTAATAACTGGGAGAAAGAGCCTTCTTAGCTTAAAGCAAGGCCTTGTAATTTAACCAGAACCATGAGAAAGCTGGTGTTGTGTGAATTCTGAGGCACTTTCGACATGATGTAGGAGTGATGTGGACTTTCTTGAGTTTTACACATTCATAAGTGAATGCTCTGTATCTCGTGCCTTTGTTGGTTTTCTGTGAGCTGTAGTTTCTCTCATTCCTGTAACTCTTGTAACCCAGTCATTCGTGTGCCTCCTTCATGAGGATTCAGTGTGGCTGTGGTGCTATTATCCCTCTGATAGGAACTCTAACTCAGTGTAAAGCCCCAAAGATCTGCTACTTATTTTTATTTTATATTGTACTATATTTTATTTACAGTGTTGTTTGTTTCAGGTGTATAGCAAAGTGATACAGTCATATATATATATATATATGAATTAACAAAAGCAGTTCCCGTCTTTTGATGGGGAGCTCATGGTTTATAATATAAATGGCATTATTTTGAGAGAGGGATAACTTAGGTATGCATTGGGTTTTTTTTTCTTTTTGAAGCTTGAGGCAGCTGTAAAATAACAATGTAGCTTTCTGCAACTGTGTATTCTATAGTATTTTTTTCTTTGGTGAAATTTTAACTGTTAATGTTTTTGGCATTGTGCTTTGTACCATTTATTAAATAAAAATTATTTTAAAAAAAAGCAAGGCCTGCTGTATCCTGAAACTTCTTGAAAAGTTGATAACTACTGGAATTCCTATAAGCTCCAATGCTATTTCTCCCATGCACTGCCAAAGAAGCTTTACCGACAGTGAAGTCTGATTGAGGAAGACCAGAAGTTTATGTGATGGGCATTTCAAAATTCATACTTAATTGGAGGAAATACTGACAGTGGCAGACATGAATAATAAGTTAAGCTCTTCACCAGTGACCTCTGCATTCATCTAGCTTGGCTGAGGGACATTAATTTTGAATCTTCACTTTGCTACTTAAAAAGAAAAAAAGAAGGAACTAGCACTTTAAAAACAATTAAAATTCAGTGTGCTATGTTTTAGATTTTGACCCACAAACATATATCATCTTTAAAAGAAATAAGTTCATAAAAACTTTTTAAAAATTCATCATCTTCCTTGGGTGTGTGGAAAAGCTTTATTTTTCATAGTGACTTTGCTGACATTCTTGGATGGGATAAAGAGACTTTTCCCTCATTTATAAAGTTATCATACCGTGCTAGGAGCCTCTACTGAGACACTGCTGCCTAACTGGCAGGCAAACTCTCCAGGTCCCTCTTCAGCACTTTCTTTCCTTAACTAAATAGGCCTTTCCCAAACTGGGATTCTTTCCCCACCCCCTAGAAATGAGACCTGTTACCCCTGTTCTCTCTGCTTCTCCCTCCACTTTTCTATCCTGACTTGCCTCTTCCTTTGGAATACCTAACAGACTCTAGTTGTCTTGCATGTTTCAAGAAATAAAAAAGCTCAGACTTTGGTGTCAGACTGACCTAGGTTCACATTATGGCTTTATCACTAGCAGCTGTGTGATTTTGGACAAACTAGTTAGTCTCTTCAGCATCCTCATCTATAAAATGAGGATAATTGTATCTACCTCAGACAATTGATTAAATTAAGTAAATAGCCTAAGTAAAAGTGCCTAGCTCAAAAACTCCTAGTTGTTCCTTTTATTTATTTGTGTCCTTTTAAAATCCAAGATACTTTCTTCTCTATTCAGAGGAGCTAAAATCCAAGACCCTTTTCCCCCGATCTGGTAGTACAGCTTATCTCTTGGTCCAAGTAAGAGAGTAAATATCCTAGCAGCACATAACCAGCTGACCTTCCTAAACGGACCTTCTCAAGATGCCCTATGTAATAGAAAGTTGATTTCCAAGGTTAAGCAGCTTGTAGGAAAATCTCTCTGCCTCTGACTTTGTGTCTTTCCTGCGTTAGTGAGTCCAGTTAACAAATAACTCATATCAAACTTTTTTTCCTGCCAATTAGATCACTCAAAATGCCAGAATCTAAACAAAGGCAGAAAAGAGAGGCAGGGTCAGAGAGTCAATGCTTGTGTCACATGCTCATACTCACTAAGAGTTCCCACAGCAACCATCACTCAGGCTTAGAGAGACTGCAAAACTATAGGCTGTTGTACAAAAACAATGCCAAGTACAGAAAACTGAGTTATGGCTATCATGAGAGTCTTAAATCTCAGCTCTAGCATATGTCTCTGCCAAGGCTGCCTTGCCTGACGGCCAGTGCCATGTTTTAAGATGAAAAAATATCACAAGGACTCTCAAAGTAGGCTGCTCAGAGGTCTTGATTGCCTTGGGGGGCAATATAGGTGGCTCTCATGGGGAAAGTGAACCACGCTCACTTCCTGCATGGAAAGCCCCGCCTTGCAGCTTTACAGCTCCCTTCTCCCAGTCTTCCTCAACAACCAGTGTGTGCTGGAGCTGGCTGACACATGCTTGGCCTGTGAGAGTCAACTGTTAAAATTTTTAAGCACTGTGAGAGCCACTTGGCTTCACATTGGTGGCTATGGTGTGAGTATTTGTCCTCAGAACTACAAACCAGCCCCCTCCAACCACTTACCCTCCAACCAGCTGTTAAACATTTACTAACACCCCAAAGGGCCAACAACTCTAAAGTTGAAGTACCAGGCTCGACTTTCCTCATAAGTCTTGAAGCTTTTAGGATATCTCCCAAAGATCTTTATGTGTGTTTCCTCCTAGATGTTCACAAATAACAGGCGCCACCCAGGCACCCCAACAGTGTTTGCCTCACAAACACGGACTCTCCTCTTGTCAGTATCTCACTCTTCTCTGGGAAAATAAAGCTGGATTTTGTTACGATTTCTAAACACCCAGCAGTTATTTATAGTGATTCTTATCTTAGGATCAGGAGAAAATCAAAAAGGGTTAGAAAGATTACTAATAGATGAAAATAAATACTCAGCTTCCAATGTAACTTTCACTCAATCACATATGAAGCATTTTTTGTTTAATTCTGTAAGGCAGAGGGGAGGGAAGGGAAGTTGTTCAATAAACAGTTTCAGTTTTGAAAGATGAGAAATTTCTAGAGATAACTGCACAACAATGTACATATTAACACTACTGTAGTGTACAGTTAAGAATGGTTAAGATGGTAAATTTTATTATGTGTGTTTATATGTTATGTGTTTTGTTATATGTGTTTGTTATATTTGTTATACCAGGAAAAAAAAAAAAGAGCTAGGTTTGCTTAGTAGGTCTAATAATATGCCTACGCGCATTGAGGGTGGCTCATACCAGGCCTTTGATGAATGTTTGTAAAGTGAATCAAAAGAGGTATAATTAGGACAGGGATGAGAGTCGGTACACTAGGGATTACGGAAGATGTGCTAACAATTTAAATGACTGAATTATACATCTAAGTCATCCAGTCCCTGGGTGCCCTGGGACCTGAGGACAAGGCAGAGACACTCTGGGATTCTTCCCACTCTTTCTGTCCTTTTCAGGTCCTGGCTTTGAGGATATTTTACAATCTCTCTCCATTCATCCAATTCCTATCCTTCCCCTTTCAGGGCCCAACTCAATTCTTCTCTCTTCCACATGGCCCTTCCACCACCACAACCCACAGAGATCTTTCTCTAACAGGAACCTATAGATCCTATTGCTAGTACTGGTCAGATATTGATAATAAGCCGCCTTAAGCTGCCTTAAGCACTTATTTTATCTTTTGAGAACAAAGGCTCTTTATCATACTTCTGTATCCCTCAAATGACTAGGATGATCTGAAGCACAAAGCATTAAATGCTAAAATACTGAGAACTGAAGAACTAAAGAACTGAGAACTAAAATACTGAAGATTGAAGAAAGTTAAGAGTGGGCCAATCACTTACGTGCTTTCCAATGGGATATTTCAATGGCACAAAACTGGTCGTGAGTGTAACTGAAAGCTTAAGGAATCAGGCGATCAGCGAAGGTTTTGTCTTGAATGCTAAACTGCCACTATGTTCTCTAGATACTCAGGGCTCTAGAGAATCTTTCTGTAAAGTTCTGCTATGAAGCTCTCTTTGGTATAAGGAAATTAGAGCTGATACAAGTCAATGTCATATAGAGCTGATACAAGTCAATGTCATAGCATTTGCGAACCAAAATAAATAGCAAATAGTCTAAAAGGAGCTTAAGATCATCAAAGGGAATTTTCAAAGGTCTGATGGCTTTGGGGTCAAGGAAAGTATGAGGTACTATTCAAAACAGCCAGTGATTTTCTACAAAACTTTGTATGTTGAAGGGGCCAAAGACTGGTTGAGAATTTTAAGAAAGATGGACCCTTTTCAAGGCTGGGGGGAAAGGGCATATGCATAATTTTGCACAACTTCAGAGTGTGCAATAATTTTCTAAAGCCTATGCTTGGACTTTGGATTAAAAAACCGATGAGTTAAAAAAACAACAATGATGAGCTAGTGTGTAGATCCCTTTCTAGCAGGATGTAGCCAGCAATAACAAATTTTTTTCTTAATTCGAAACAGGAATGAGGCAGACAGAGTATATCAGAGTTTAAAGTAGGACAAGATAGGGAGGAGAACCCCCTGAAGAGCTCTTCTATTCCAACATACTTACCTGAAGGGAGCACTGAATCATCAAGACAAGATATCCTCAAAGCATTCAAACCCAAGACTTAGGCTTGGGCCCAGAGTTTCTCTTAAATCTCTCCCATCCACATTTATTTAGTAGAAACAGAAGGGTCATTGGGATTTATCTATGAGAATCCTGCAGGCTTTGAGAGTGAGACTCAGCTATCCTCATGGGAAAATGAAAATCAGGGTGGATGTCACTGGTAGGGACAGGATCATAAATGATTCTACCAGCTAGAGATAGATGCTTACCAACAAGCCATACTGAGAAGAGAAAGGAGCTAAATCCCAGCTAATGGTGGGCAAGGGCCTTGAAGGACAATTTTTATAAGATGTATTAAAGACAAGCCAATCCAGAAGAGAATAAACTGAGAATAGTTTCACAGTTTTTGGAAAACCAAGTTTTACCTTCTCCATAAACTTTATTCATAAAGATATATGAAATACAAAAAGAGGTCAAAGTGCCCTTACCAAATACCATGTACAAAAATTAATTTAAAATGAATCAAAGACCTAAATGTAAAAGCTAAAACTATAAAAGGCAACCCACAGAATGGGAGAAAATGTTTGCAAATCACATGTCTGATGAAGGATAAATATCTATAGAGTATATAAAGAATTCCTAAAACTCAACAACAAAAATTCAAGCAATCCAATTAAACAGTGGGCAAGGGGCTTGAATAGAATTTCTCCAAAGAAGATAAAGAGTGGTCAATAAACATATAAGCTATTATAAAAAAATAGGAAAAATTGGAATAATTTTATATTTTAGGTGCGACCAATGTGGGACACACTATGATAGCTTCTCAAAAAATTAAACACAGAATTAATTCCCATTTGATCCAACAGGTCCATATCTGGGTATATACACAAAAGAACTGAAAATAGGGACTCAAACACCAATTTCACAGCATTCTTCACAGCAGCCACAAGGTGGAAGCAACCCGAATCTCCATCGATGGACAGAAGGATAAACAAAATGTGCATCAATGGAATGCTGCAACATTGAAGACATTATGCTAAAAGAAATAAACCAGATATGAGCAGGCTAAGTCACTTCAGTTGTGTCTGACTCTTTGCGACTCTATGGACTGTAGCCTGCAAGGCTCTTCTCTCCATAGGATTCTCCAGGCAAGAAAACTGGAATTGATTGCCATTTCCTTCTCCATATACAAAAGGACAAATATTGTATGATAATACTTTCTGTGAGACCCTTAGAGCAGTCAGATTGTTGTTTAACAACAGTAAGTTTTGTTGTTAAGCTGTGTCCAACTCTTTTGCGACCCCATGGACTGTAGCCTGCCAGGCTCCCACATAGAGACAAACAGTAGAAGAGTGATTACCAGGGGCTGGGGGGAGGGGAAATGAGGAGTTACTGTTTAATGGGTATAGCATTTCAGAATGCAATGATGAGAAAGTTCTGGAGATGGATAGCAGTGATGGTTACAACAATGTGAATGCACTTACCACCACTGAACTATACACTTAAAAACTGTTCAATTGGTAACTTAAGCCTGGCATGCTGTGATTCATGGGGTTGCAAAGAGTCGGTCACGACTGAATGACTGAACTGAACTGAACTGATGTATATTTTACCACGCACACGAAAAGAGTTAATATGTACAAGGTTCACAATCAACCTCAGACAAATATGACTCCTGTGTGTACAATATAAAAATGCATGCAGTTTATTACACTAGAAAATGCATGACCATTCAGTCACACTGAGGGTATTAACTGATTAAAAAACTTTGCTCTCCATGAAGCCAATGAGAAGTAACAAAAAAATGTCATCTATCATCTGGACATCTGAAAATAAACCCCAGTGTGAGAGATCGGGCTCTGTTTGATAAGCAATAAAGGATTTACATCCATTTAAAGCATCATCTTGAAATGCCTCAAACAGACTGCTAGAATGTGTCTGGGGGTTGTCAGAACTCAAAAAAGTCATAAATCTCTTGCCAGAAGAAAATGGCAGTCTGAACAGGCAGATTTAGCGAAGAGACCTCTCTTATTTGCTGTCTTACTAAGCTGAATAAACCCCAGTTAACGCCTACCCATGGTCTTTAGGTTTACTTTAATAGTACTTTAGAATCTACTTGGGGATTAAGTTCCCAATTTCTTCTTTCTACTTAGTTTGCTGCTAACAACTGCAGGTCCTAATTTTTTTTTTGGGGGGGGGGTCACATGGCCGGTGGGATTTTAGTTCCCTGACAAGGAATCAAACCTGTATCCCCTGCATTGGAAGTGCGGAGTCTTAACCACTTGACTGAAAGGGAAGTCCCTGCAGGGCCTACTGCATCCCAAACCCGGTTCTTTAGGAAGCTGTAGATACACTTAACATTAGTGATATCAGCATTAAGTGAAGGGAGAGAAGTGCTCCAACACATGGTGGAGATTAACAAGGAGTCAAAATACTTCTAACCTGATAGTGCTGAGAATAAAACCAAGTGTACTCTAATGCTGTCATTTATTGCCCTTCAGAGTCAGTTAGGGAAGAGAAGCAATAACTATTTTTAGGGCAGTTTGGAAAAGGGTCCCAGAACAGAATCACCCTTCCTCCACTACCCAAGGGAAAAGGATTGTTAAGAGAGGTGAGTATACACAAACTCCATGACAGTAAGGACTACACTTAGATTATTCACTACTGATCCCTGCTACCCAGCACCACTCTTTGTACACAGAAGATATGCAATATTATTTATTAAGAAAAGAAGTCTTTGAGAGCCGCTTCCCCTTCCTCATTTTCAAACAGGGTTGTGTATTCTCCCACTCTATAGAAGTCGCCTCATCTCTGGCTTGTGGATACTTTCTGTGAGGCACTTTCATCACTTCATTTAACTCTGAAAGAAGTTGGGGGGGGGTGAGGACACGTGCTTGCTAATCATCCTTTTCCAGATTGTCTCATGCGCCAGAATGGATTTTTATTATTGGTCTGTGGCTGCTACTGCTGTAGAAAGATTTCAGCCTGACCTTCCCAAGCTGCTGGGGGATAAATACTGCACGTGGCTGACTGAGAAAAAATGTGTCTTCCTCTTTTTTTTTCTAAAAAAGCTTTTAGACTAAACAGAGCTCACTGTGATAGGAAAGTCACCCTTTCTTTCACTATACAAAGCTCAAGATGAATTCTTTTGCATAAAAACAATATAACAAAACTGATCTGAACTGATTCAACAGGAAAAAGGTAGGATGTTGAAGCACCTCACAGAGAGCAGTGGCATCAAAGTCCTGAACAGGACTTAGGGCTGCTCCATAGGCAGAAGAGGAAAAAAGAAAATGAAAGCCATTTATCAGAGTGGTTTAAATAAGAGGATGGATTCCCACAGCTGGCCTCACAAAGGAGAATAAATATGTCAAAGGGAATAACTGATAGAATAATTGAGTCCTATCCATCTGGCTGAGGAAGAGCCACTGGTGGGAATACTGAGAAGCTGTCTGTTAGGCAAAGGCTTCCTTTGGTGCCTCATTTGGCCAGTGGAATAGCTTTTAGGAACACTGAACACACAATCACACCACAGCTGGCTAGCTGGCCCTGCCAGCAAGAGGCTCACAGAAGGGTTACACTGATGCAAAGGCCAAAAAAGGGAAAGCAGAGCATAGGCGATTTTGTTTTCTTAATTGGCTTGGAGCCTATATCTGGACTCTCACCTCATGAATACCCAGGCCCTTCAACTTGGGAGTAGGGTGAGAAGGAAGGGAGACTGTAAGAATATATGTCTCATTTTGTGCTTTTGAAAACAAGACTCAAAATCTTGTTCTGAAACATCAAGTTTGATACCATGCTACGCTAAAGCCCCATCTTACTTTTATATAATGCAGAGCCAAGGGCTCTTTTCTTTGGGAAAAGAGAAAATCAGGCAAGACTCAAGGAAAACGAACATACAACACTATCTGCATGTGCCACAGTTCATACCACAGAAAAATTTGCTCAGAAATAATTGTTCAAGGCACGTAGAACTCAATTCTAAGGCAAATCTGCCCCAAGGAGGGTTCATTTTTTTAAGGAGCCAAACAACATCAAATTAAGCTGAACTCAGGGTTTTTCTAACTGGCAGTTTCAACCATTTCTAAGTTTTCATTTCTTATTTTCAAAAGTCAGAATGACTCTCTGCCTAAAATTAAAGAAATGCCTTATCACCCACACTAAAATAACAATTCACCAAAATTTCACCTACATTATCTTTTACATAATTAAATGAATCCTTCATATGGCACAAAAGCAGAAGCCATCATTCTAATTAAAGTACTATCAACAAATCCCTTACTAATTCCTCTTAGCAGCCTGGCTCTTGCCACTCCCACTAGAAGCTCAGTCACAGAATCCCTCTGCCATCTGAGAGGACTTGATGCTGGCCACCAACTAAGGCCACTCTGAGGAAAGTAGTTGCTTACCTGCTCCTCCGACAGTTGTGATATGTGATTCACAGCAGCGTAGGATTCAATTTTGGGGTTAAAGTGGTTGATGATGGCTCTGAAACAGAGAATTAACATGAATACAGTACCAGATGGAATAAGAGGATAAATGAGTTAAAAACAAGTATCAGCTACCCTCTGATTTAGAGTATGTGACCATGGATTTGACTCTCAGAAGATAACTGTCCTCTTATGAACATGAGATCACATGGGGTGAAGTGATTACTCTAATATAGGAAAAGTTTAATAATTTATTAGACAGAGAACAGAATCAAGTATGCCTGCTCCGTAAATGAACTAGGGGAAAAACTCACAACCAAACAAAAGTCAAAACCTAGCATCCTTCAGATGAGAAACAGGGCTCAGGGGGCTGTCCACCAGGCGGCCCTTGTGTTTCAGTCAGAAAAAAAAAATACTTTACTCTGCTTTTACTCAGGAGAACAGGGCATTCAGTGAAGCTGGACCAACATGTGGGTTGAATACAGTCTCTGAAGAACCTAAAATTTCCCAAAGCCTACAACCATCATATTTGCTAGTTAATATTTTGAACCAAAATTTTATTTCCAGCCATTCAAACCAAAATCTGAATGTTGTTTTCAAACATTCTCTCTTCAGGGTCACCAAGTCATATCAAATCTATCTCTTCAAAAGCTCTGAAATCTGAAATAAATTTCCCTGAAACCAATGCTTGAGTATAGATCTTTGTGATTTCTTGTCTGGTAGAGTAGAAAACCAATAGTCATGTATGGATTTGAGAATTGGACCATAAAGAAGGCTGAGCACCAAAGAATTTATGCATTCAAACTGTGGTGCTGGAGAAGACTCTTGAGAGTCCCTTGGACAGCAAGGAGATCAAACCAGCCAATCCTAAAGGAAATCAACCCTGGATATTCATTGGAAGGACTGATGCTGAAGCTAAAGCTCCAATACTTTGGCCACCTGATGTGAAGAGCTGACTTATTGGAAAAGACCCCGAAGCTAGGAAAAACTGAGGGCAAGAGGAGAATGGGGTGACAGAGGATGAGATGGTTGGATGGTATCAATGACTCAATGGACATGAGTTTGAGCAAACTCCAGGAGATAGTGATGGACAGAGAAGCACGGACAGAGAAGCCTGGTGTGTTACAGTTCACAGGGTTGCAAAGAGATGGACATGACTTAGCAACTGAACAAGAAGAAGAGTATAAAAAACACAGGTTTTAGACTAGAGGTTAATGGGGAGAAGAGAAAAATCTAACAGAACAATTTCAAATAATATGTGCAGATACTCTCCTCTTTATGAAGTGGAGTTTAGTTTCCATTATCACTGAGAGTAAGCTAGACTCATCTCCATAGAGTAGCAAAAGGGAAAAATAGTAACTTGACAGTAAAGAATACTGGCAAATCTACTTCAACCAAGCAATGAAGGTGAGTATCACCAGTGATGTCATGTAACCTCTGGTAAGAAGGGCACTTCATCTCTGTCGTGTACTTTCAGAAATTCATGATCTCAATCTAAGCACAAGAAAAACATCAGACAAACCCACACTGGGGTACATTCTAGAGAATACCTTGCCAGTTACTCCTCAAGATTGTCAAGGTTATGAAAAACAAAACTTGAGGAAGAGTCATAAACTGGAAGCCATTGGTGAGATATGACTAAACGCAACTTGATGCTCTGAATTGGATCCGGGAACAGAAAGAGGACATTAAAGGAAAAACTGTTGAAACCCAAACAAAATATGGAGTTTAGTTAATAGTAATGTATCAATGCTTGTTTCTTAGTGTTGATAAACATACCATGGTAATGTAAGAGGGGAGAAACTAGGCTGAGGGGCATATAGAAACTCTATTATCTTTGCATTTTTTTTCTGTAATTTTAAAATTATTCCAAAATTGATGCTTTTGAACTGTGGTGTTGGAGAAGACTCTTGAGAGTCCCTTGAACTGCAAGGAGATCCAACCAGTCCATCCTAAAGGAGATCAGTCCTGGGTGTTCATTGGAAGGACTGATGCTAAAGTTGAAACTCCAATACTTTGGCCACCTCATGTGAAGAGTTGACTCATTGGAAAAGACCCTGATGCTGGGAGGGATTAGGGGCAGGAGGAGAGGGGATGACAGAGGATGAGATGGCTGGATAGAATCACCGACTCGATGGACATGAATTTGGGTAAACCCCAGGAGGTGGTGATGGACAGGGAAGCCTGGAGTGCTGCAATTCATGGCGTCGCAAAGAGTCGGACACGACTGAGCGACTGAACTGAACTGAAAGTTTATTAAAACATGTGTATGACAGCATAATAGAAATCAATATATTCTTTTAATATAACCTTATGACCAACCTAGATAGTATATTAAAAAGCAGAGACATTACTTTGCCAACCAAGGTCTGTCTAGTCAAGGCTATGGTTTTTCCTGTGGTCATGTATGGATGTGAGAGTTGGACTGTGAAGAAAGCTGATTGCCAAAGAATTGATGCTTTTGAACCGTGGTGCTGGAGAAGATTCTTGAGAGTCCCTTGGACTGCAAGGAGATCCAACCAGTCCATTCTAAAGGAGATCAATCCTGGGTGTTCGTTGGAAGGACTGATGCTAAAGCTGAAACTGCAATACTTTGGCCACCTCATGTGACGAGTTGACTCACTGGAAAAGACTCTGATGCTGGGAAAGGTTGGAGGCGGGAGGAGAAGGGGACAACAGAGAATGAGATGGCTGGATGGCATCACCAACTCGATGGACATGAGTTTGAGTGAACTCCGGGAGTTGGTGATGGACAGGGAGGCCTAGTGTGCTGTGATTCATGGGGTTGCAAAGAGTCGGACACGACTGAGTGACTGAACTGAACTGAACTGATAGTAAAGAATTTAATCTAACCCAAATATCAGAAGTATAAGCCAGAAATTAAAAAAGAAAATCATGGTGTGGAATCCCAGTTTGACCAATGTTTTTCTGAATGATTTTTGAAAGCTGGATATTTTGCCAGAGGGATAAAATGGGAAAAATTATATCTGTTTTAGCACAGTAACTAGGAATAGTACATTGCAGGCATACAATAAATGTTTGTTGAAAGAGTGAACTAAACCTTAAGAGGATTCATGCAATATTTATATAGTAAAGCAATGTTAAATATCTAACACAATGCCTGGCACACAGATGGTACTCAATAAATATTCAATGAATGACTAAATCAAATAGGACAGAAATGGGTCAGGCACAAGAGGCAAGTTTTGGTAACTTATTTTCCAAGAGACTGTTAAGAAGAGTAGGGATGTTATTATCTGCAAGTTAAGGTTGTGGGGCTTGGTCTAAATCCAAAATATCCACTGTAATCAAGTTGGGGGGTGTCAAATATTTTTCTCATTCAGAAAGCAAAGTTTGAGGATACTGGCAGGGATGACAACAGTCCAGGAACAGAAAGAAAACCGGGAGGCTAAACCCAATGAGAAGATGGCGGGGCAGGCATAGGGAACTGAGAATCCCACCAAACCTAGAAGCAGCACTAACTTACAGTTAACCCAGGATAGAGTCTGAGTCACAGAATTCAGCTCCCAAGAGTGATGGGAGTGAGGAAAGGAAATACAATAGACAAATCAATCTACTATCAGACCTCAGTTATTTTGGAAAATGGAAACTGCATTTTATAAATACATCATGCTTTTATAAAGGGTTTTTTTTTTAAAGGTTTTCTTTAAATTTCTTAGTAAAAAAATTTTTTTGAAAAGTGTTTGAGAAAAATCCTGACTCAGCTGAACTAGAATTGCAATTTTGTTTTGATGTGCCTAGGTTTGGAGAACAGAGAACTCCAAAAACCCCTAATGTCTGTCTGGGTGGGATGGTAGCAGCCACTGGGGCCCAGCTGGCAATCCAGAGAAGCTGGTGAGGTTAGGACAATGAAATAATCCCTGGGAACGGAACAGATAGGGATGCTGTAATTCTATTCCTTTCCTATCAGAGGAATTTTCTTGCCAAGAAAGAAAGCAAGGAAGCAAGAAAGAAATGAGAGAGAAAGGAGAAAGAAAAAGAGGGAAGAAAGAAAGACAGAGAAGGAGCTCAGAGCAAGAAACAAAGGAGAGAGGAGATGGGGGAGAGAAAGAAAAAATTGGAAGGTACTATCTTCAGAAAGTACACTATTTCCTTCCCTTCTGTTACATCTGCCAAATATCAGCTGGGTCTATGGATGCCCTATGCTTGATACTGCAGGGCATGTTTGTTGATGCTGTTTAGGCAAACTTATCCTAAGAGTATGATAGATTTGTCAGTCTGAGAATTTATATTACGGAACAAACATAAAATCATCCTCCAACCTAACCTGTGACATTCTCTTCCCAGAGCTTCAGATCTCTGTAAGTGATGAAGGTCTCCCACCAGGCAATTTAAGGGACTGTTTAGAAACCCGAGACAGGTGAAACAGTGTAAATCCAGTTAATAATCTCTAACTCAAGACCCACACAGGACACAGTATACACCTCTGCTTTACTCTTCCTGCTGTTTATTTGGGACTTTAATCTGTAAAATATGAGTACTAATCTGATTTTCTGGAGATACCACCAGGTGCAGGGTGCTAGGTCTAAGAGGTAAGAAAAACAGTCTGACATTGGCTGTTCTCCCTCCACGCTCTTTAGCAAGGCATTTCAGACAGGGTTTGGAAGCTTCCTATTCAAGAGCTCAGGACTTCATACTGTTGAAATGGAAGTATGTTCTGAGGCAGCAAAGAGATGACAAAACACTAAAATCAGGTTAAGTCAGCCCACACTGAGTGACACATACCTTTGCAGTGACTGCAATACTTAGCTTCTCCTTCCCCAGTAAGTCTGGAGGCTACCAGGGCTCACCTGGGTTGTGATTTCCCGCTGCCCGACCTGGGGTAGCCCCCAGAATTAAACTCATGTCTTACCAGCTCTCAGTGGAAGAACAATAAGATATGAGATTGATGGATGAAGGAGGAATCTCTCTCTTTTCTTCAGGCTTTCCTTCTCACTGATACCACCTCTAAAATGATCTACCAACATTTCTTCTGAACATCTGGGAGGAGAGGAGGAGACTACTAAGTCATTCTAATTGTAGCTCTCTCATTTTCATTGATCAAAACCTGTCAAAACAGGTAGCAACTGTCACGTGCTGAAGTCTAAAAGTTTAGGTTTCCAGACAGTAAATGGCAGTTTTTTTCTATCAGAAGATGAATGATCAAAGTATGATTTTAATTCCCTCACGACTTATTTCATCTAAAAAGGGCCTTCGGCAGTGAAAGCACAGAGTCCTAACCACTAGACTGCCAAGAATTCCTTTTGTACACTGAGGTTGGCTTTCATCTAATATCAGCCTTTCAGGTATTCAAACAAAACCTAGCCTTTGCCAATGGAAAACTCTTATGCTACAAAGTATTTCTGAAAAGGAGACTTGAAAGGAGAGGAGGAATAGGGAAGAAGAGGAAGGTGTAAGTGGACAATGAATGAGAAAACAGCCATTATGCACTGACTAAGGTTTCTCTTTCACAAAAGTAGCAAAACAATCAAATTGGAAAAGAAGAATCTTTGCAAGAAATGATACTGGAACAACTGAATGTCTACATGCAAAGGGATGAAGCTGAACCACATACTATACCCAAAAATTAACTCAAAATGGAACACAGATTTAATATAAGATCTAAAAACCATAAAACTTTTAGAAGAACACATGAGAGTACATCTTCATGAATTTGGGTGAGGCAATGATTCCTTAGGGGGTAATAAAAGCACAAGTGACAAAAAAAAAAGTAGGTCAAGTTTAAAAACTTCTGTGCTGCAAAGGATAACCATCAAGAAAGTGAAAAGACAATCCAGAGAATGGGAGAAAATACTTGCAAATCATGTATCTGATGAAAAACCCCTGTGAGATACCACTTCACACCCACTAGGATCATAATAACCAAAAAGACAGTTAACAAGTGTTGGCAAGGACATGAAGAAATTAGTACTCTTATACATTGCTGGTGGGATAGTAAAATGGTACAGATACTTTGGAAAGTGGTTTGGAAGTTCCTCAAATGTTAGTACACAAAATTACCCTATGACCCAGAGATTCTACTCTTATATGCCCAAAAGAATGAAAACATGTTTACACAAAACCTTGTACATAATTGTTCACAGTGGCATTATTCAGAATATCAAAAAAGTAGAAACAACCCAAATGGATAAAATGTGGTATCAGTTCAGTTCAGTCGCTCAGTCGTGTCCGACTCTTTGCGACCCCATGAATCAACACCACGCCTGGCCTCCCTGTCCATCACCAACTCCCGGAGTTCACTCAAACTCATGTCCATCGAGTCGGTGATGGCATCCAGCCATCTCATCCTCTGTATAGCTATAGTTAAATATTATTCACCCATAAAAAGGAATGAAGTACTGATAAATGCTAAAATATGAATGAATGTAGAAAAAGTTGTTATGTGAAAGAAACCAGACACAAAAGGCCACATAATATACCATTCCATTTATAGGAAAGGTTTAGAACAGGCAAATTTATACAGACAGAAAATAAGTTAGTGGTTGCTTGGGGCTAAGGGAAGGGTTAGAGGAGAAATGGGGGTGGACTGCTAAAGGATATGGAGTACCCTTCTTGGGGGACAACATTCTAAAAGTAGATTGTGGTGATAGTTGTATTACCTTGTGAGTATATTAAACAATGAGTTGCACACGTTAAATGTCTGAGCTATAACATACGAACTGTTGTTCAGTTGCCCAGTTGTGTCCAAAATCTTTGTGACCCTGTGGACTGCAGTACGCCAGTCCTAGCTTAAGGCATCCTCGACTCCAGCAGTTCCTGAGCAAGCTGCTTTCCTTAGTAAACAATTCCACATAGAATTCACAGGTCCCAGAATGCTTCACTCACCAAGATAACTTTCCTAGAGCTTGTGTATGCTCATGATGTTGGTGGCAAGAGGAAAAGGAGCTCACTGTGCCACTCTGTCATAAATTAGAGCAGATAGAGTCTAAGGAGCTTCTAGAGAAGCCTCTGTGGTCAGTGCCATAAGAGGGAGCAGAGACATGGGCACTGACACTGGAAGCCACATGTGCAGGGAGGAACAACTCTGCCCAGAGATCAGAAAAGTTCAACTCCCGGCAACATGCATGATATCTTCAGATGAAAAGGTCTGCATTTGTCAAACAACATCAACTTCTGGCTGTTGAACATAGTACTCCTTGGATTAAAATGTTACGGGTAGACTGAAGGGGGAGAAAGAAGGTTCTCCGAGTCTCAACACTCTTGACTACTTTTTTGTTTTTGAGAAATGACTGGAGCTAAATACATTACTCAGAGAAAGCCATCCATCCAAGACTAGGAAGAGGATTTAAAGAAATAAGGCCTAAGGAAAGGGGAAGGAGTCTGGAGGTAGAACTTAGTGGGGAAAGGGAATATAAATTCTTACCAAACCACCAGTTTTCCTCACACTGGAACTGAATGCATCTTGAAAGCAGGGACCAAATTTATTTTGTTCACCAATATCTTCCCAAGCCTTTAGCAAAACTGAATAAATTAAAGTCTACAAAGGTTATTGTCCAATCTCACCACAAGTAAGGAGGTTCATGATCACCAGCTACTCTCCAAAAGCATGAAAATAACAATAAAAATGTTTTATCCCCAACCCGGAAGAAAAGGTGACTCAGACATGAACAGCTGTCACCAAAAGAAGGAACAAAAGTTGTCACTGAAAACAGTAAAACTTTCTCTTCAAGTCATATGAGGAGGTCAGGGAAAAGCTTTCTGGCATTTCTTATAAAAATAATCTAGTATCTTCTAAAAGTAAGCCTGAATTTTTGTTTGTTTGTTTAGGGGTAGGGAGTGGGAGAGGTGCTGGGGAGTGTGTTATACTCTGGGACTGGGTCTCCTAAATGCTACTGAATTGGAAAGTTCCAAAAAGGGAAAGGAAGAAGAAATAGACAATGTCATAGAAAGGGAAATTGCTGAAGTCAGTCACAGTAAGGGATGGATTTGCACCCAAAGCACCTTTAAGGGCAAGAATCTGGGCCATCCTCCAATGCAACTGTCAACTTCTTACTGCTGAAGACAGGGGTCACTTATATAAACTGAAGCAAAATGAAGTGGACAGATGGAACAACAAGGCTGAGCTACAAACTGGCTGGGGATTTCTTGGTCCATTTTTAACTTATTCTCTCTGACTCACGACTCTGCAAAGTGGCTTTCTTTTCCCCAGTGCTGGATGGATGATGGCTGAGACACATAGTTAATGCCCAGCTTACCCAGGAAATGCATGGAAATATTACCTTAAAAATGCAGGCAATGTAGCTTAGGAGAAAATGTGGATTTTTCCTTATATCCAAAGCAAATCTAAAGTAAATCCTCCTAACACGCAATTTCTCACAATCCCAGCTACCTTTCACAGACAGAAGTCTCTAAGGGTCTTTTATAAAACAATAAATAAATAATAGTTTCATCCAGAAGCTCGGAACATGGTGCTTGTTTCCTTACTAAGACATCTGAGAAAGCAGACTGTCTCTAAAAGCTGCTATGTAAATTCTTCAGGCACAAAAGAGAAAAACAGGCAAAGGTTGATTACAGGCAGATTCTGTAGCTCTGATTCCAAGGAAGGAGGGAACATAACTGGTATACGCAACAAGGTACATATGAGAAAAATACCTAAAAGTTTCACCCTAACACTATTCTTACAAGGCCACAGATTTACATTAAAGGGTTTGATTATGGGTGAATACCTAAAGCCTGATACATCTGGATTTCAAGCCCAGTCTCATCAAGCTATAGTCCTGTATTCTCAAATACTTGCTAAACATGTACACCTGCATATCATGATTTGTTCACATGGTTTTCTTCACACTGTTGTTGCTCAGTTGCTAATAAGCTGTATCTGATTTTTTGCGACCCACGGACTGCAGTATGCCAGGCTTCCCTGTTCTCCACCATCTCCTGGACATGGAATACTATTTTTCTTCATCACCAAAAAGCCAAAGTCTTAGTTTTCCTTTCGGAAGGCACAGTTAAAACACCATCATTTCCCTGCACAACATAATTCACATAATGTAAAAAACAAAGCTTTAGAGGCATTAGACCTGAGTTAAAATTCTTATTTCTCTACTTCTAGGCTGCAAGACCTTGGGCAAGACACTAACCTCTCTGAGTACCAGAGAAGCATTCTTCAACTAGTTGGGTTTCCTTTCTAAAGCTTTTCTTTGTGTCTTCCTATATAATCGTAACTTGCCCTAAAGAAAACTTATCCCCTCAAGCAGTTTCCATTTTCCTAGACCCAAAAGAGCAGTCCAGTGATCCGTACTACAGACTATATTCCCAGATATCTGGAATTAAAGATAATTCCCTGATGGTCCAGGGGTTAGGAGTCCTTGATTCCACTGCAGGACTGCAGGAGACATGACTTTGATCCCTGTTCGGGGAACTAAGATCCCACAGGCCACATGGCATGGCCAAAAAAAAAAGACAAGAAAAAAAAAAGGGACAAGAAACCCACCATATTCATACCTGCTTCAACCTGGGAAACTGTCAAACATACAGGTTATAAGACTGGCTTCTGAGAAAGGATGAAGGTATGACTAAGTGGTATGTGGCAGTGATTAAAATGGTTCCTCTGAGGCTGGGTTATTAACTTTAAACTAACATTTCTTTTCACATTCAGAATTGCCTCATATACTCCCATTTCATGCAGTAATAAGCTTCCCTCTTCATGAAGTCAATGAATCTTCAGCCCATCCAATTCAACAACAACAAAAAAAAGCAATTTCCCTTGATGCCTGTTAACAGCAGTGTATTACAAGCCTCAGAGATTCTGCTGATTAACATTAAACAAAATAAAACCTCAAATAAGAATACCTTTTAACCTTTTCACTTTGAAACTATCCAGTCAAAACTTCAGCAAGTGACCTGTTTCCTCTAACTTACCCTTTATGTTCTAGGTCTTAACCCTTTCATGCCAAATATCCCCTTCTTTATACTACTGTTTCTGTGGCCATTCCTTTCAAGACCAGAGACGCAAAAATGGACCCTTACTATAGAAGACATTTTGACAACCATCAGGAAGGATGAGCTACTGGCCAATGCATCTAGTTGTGTGCTTTATTCAATGATCCAAAGTTTGTAAATTGGCCAAGAGAATTTGATTTATTAGTATACATAAACTCATTGGGGTTGCAAGAATCGGACACGACTTAGCAACTAAACCACCATAAACTTACTGACTGAAGGAAATCAAACAGTGAACGGTGTAGTCCCAAACTACACCATGGTAACCCTCAGGTTTTAACTTGGGGAATGATTTAAGTCAGTATCTCTCTCGATTTCTAGGTGAGAAGCACATGTGTCACACTCGGCAAGTTATTCACCTACTGAACATTTTTCTAGTCTCTGCATTAGACAAATGAAAGTTCACAATTCATTAACTGGAGGGAAACAAGAAAGAGTTAATGTGTATGAAATGCACATGGCCTGAGGGGCAGTTGCCTCATTTTCTGAAGCTGTGCATGGCTACGCATTTTGGCAGTTTGAGATTTCTACCTTGATGCATGATTTTGCCCAATGTAGGTTTCTGCCTCATCACCTGCTGGAAATTAAGCAATTGGTTATAGCTACTTTGCTTGAAAAATGAGCTAATTTCTAGTTACTGTGGCCCCAAACCATAGATTTAAGCCAAGTGAGATACCATGGGCTTTACATTTTGGCTAAATTATCTCTTCTAGCACTGCCAAGAGAAGGAAACAGAATTCCTTATTGCTTTTTAGATACCAGCCTGACTTTGTTTCACTCTTTCCACAATGAAAGTAAATGAAGAAAAATGAACCACAGGAGATGAAGGAACCACAAAAGTCAAACAGACCATGTACACTTCCATAGAAGATATCACTTAATCTATACTCCTTAGAAATGCTTGCTTTTTATCAAAGCTTTCTCTCAATAAATGAACAGAGGCTCCAAACCTTTGATACCCTTTGAAATTAGTAATTTAGCCCTGGATTTCTTGTCTCCAGAAGCAAGGCCCCTCTACACTCTCAGAAATTAGTGATTATAAAGGAACAAAATGGGCCATGTGAAAATGTCTAACAGACTTTCTACCTTATTTCAGGATACAAGAAAATCCTGATACATACCTGCAAGGACTTCTGAAGCAGTGGAGATCAGCTCAAAACCCCAAGAAGTGATCTATTTTTAATTAACAGTAAACATTCCAATCCCTTGAATGTGACCTGAGAACTTAAAAAAAAAAAAAAAACTGACATGTGCCAAAACCCTGAAACATTTTAATTATACCTCATTCCCATCAGCACAATTAATCAACTTATTATAAGACATTTATAACTTTGAGTATGGGGGACAGGATGGCAAAAAAAAAAAATAGTAACTGACTAACTTAGGCTTCTTTTCCTATCACTTCAAAAACAGGGAAATTAATTTAGTGAATTACATGCTAGACTGGGGAGAACAGGGAATATTCTGTGGATTTTATACAATAGTTAGAGAAAAACAGGCACATGGATTCCAAACTAAGTGGGAAGAGCTGTGCATATACTTCAGTGGTGGAGAGGGAGGAATGGGGTTCTCACGTGAATAAAAACAGAAGACGGCTGACCAGATCCCTGGGTTAGTCCAGTATAGGCCATATGGACACCATACTAGCAAGGAGTGGGCCTGATGTTCATGCCATCACAGAGAGGATGGTGGGCATATGGATCACATACTGGTTTTCAACTACTCCAAGAATGAAATGAAAAGACATGAAAAGGGGTTTATGCTCCATCCCAGGGGTATCTTTTAGAACTCCTCAGGAAAGGCAATCAGCGACTCTGCCCAAGTAATTAAGCAAGAGAACATTTACCATAAAGCCCACATCAGTTAAGTGAACAGAGATGAATCTTATTAGAGCACACTGTCAGCTCTGAACCTGTAGATGCTAACCACCGAGATGCCTTGCTACACGTCCTGATTGCTGGCCCACCCACTGTGGTGGAGCGCTTTGCCTTTTTTTGCAGCTCTGAAGAAGCAGGCTTCTTTCACCTGCTCTGACTGTGTTCTGTTGCCTTCAGAAAGTCCTAGTACAAGTGGTTTAGTGCTAAGAAGCCTGAGTGTAACTAGTAGAGGCAGGTGGTGGGGTTGGCTAGAGAAAGGAGCCCTGAGAGGTAGAAAGTATGGGTGTTGGAGAAAAAGCAGGGGAGCTGGATAGTAAAGTAAGGAGAATAGGACAGTTGAGTAAATCAAGAAGTAATCAGGTAAATCAAGAAGAATAAATAAGCTGCTCAAAGTTTCGAACCATTCTGCTTAGGTGAAGTTGATGCTATCTCTTCTCACTGAAAAGGGGAAAAGTTAAAACTTCACTGCAAAACTGAGGGCAAGAGGAGAAGGGGGTGACAAAGGATGAGATGGTTGGATGGCATCATCAACTTAATGAACATTTCTGTTCTGTTCTGTTCAGTCGCTCAGTCGTGTCCGACTCTTTGCGACCCCGTGGACTGTAGCCTACCAGGCTTCTCCATCCATGGGATTCTCCAGGCAAGAATACTGGAGAGGGTTACCATTTCCTTCTCCAGGGGATCTTCCCGACCCAGGGATCGAACCCGGGTCTCCCGCATTGGAGGCAGACGCATTAACCTCTGAGCCACCAGGGAAGCAATGAACATTAGTATGAGTAAATTCTGGGAGATGGTGAAGAACATGGAAGCCTGGCATGTTGCAGTCCATGGGGTTGCAAAGAGTGGGACATGACTAAGCAACTGAACAACAATAATGCAATACACTTTTTCCACAGGAAAAGAAACAATACTGAGGAATATTGCTTTTTTAGTGTTAATAGTAGCCTCAATATCTGCTTTATTAATGAGTTAGCTCCAAATCTAAAGGGTCAGATTTTTCTCAACAACCTAATCACTATCTACTGTTGAACAAAATTCACTAAAGGAATTGTTTGCTAAAGGAAACTGGTGTTTTATCAATCATTCTAGATTTACAAATGGTACCTGATATACATTTGGCCCTATTTTTTTCTGCAAAGAAGAGTCAAAAAAAAAAAAAAAAAAGCCTCAAACTGACTAAATGGTAGTCTACTAAGTTAGAGGCCCAGAGAGCTTCTATTCAACAGAAACTCTCACAAAAGGATGGCTGTAAGAGTCCTTGTGGGGACAAATTACAAAATCACATAACACATTTTAAAAAACTCATCAAAGGCCATGTGTCTGTCACTCGGAGGAGTAGTTAACAGTATACAGACAAGTAGATAAGGCCTCTGCATTTACAGATCTATAAATCTTTAACTCATTATCGAGAGGAAATTCCCAAAGACACTGCTGGGAGAAGACATGACCAGCTACTAAGAAAATGAGATGGAATGGATTTGTGACCCAAACTGATGGCGGTCTTACAGCACATGCACACACAGGCACTCACATATTCGAACTTCTCTCTAGACCTAGAACAAGTGTAAACAAAGAACTGTGGTAAAAATGATTTACAGCCTTACTTTCTACCGGAGCTCTTTGTTTGCAACAGAGCCTGCAGTTTCCTTACATTCAAAGGCAGTGGGAGGTGGGAAAAGGAGAGGAGACTAGATGACTACTACTCAGAACCAAGCAGAGCTGCCCAGGAGCGGACTTAATGGGAGGATAAATTTGGGACCTGATTCTTTGACAGCACCTCCAGTAATAGCTAGTAAAGCAGGGGGTGAGAGCCAGCTCCACACATTGATCATAATAGTGCAACAAGATGAAGGTCTTTGGGGGGAGTCTATGAAATCCAGAGTAAGAAAATAAAGCCCATGTGGAGGGCGAGGCGGTTGGCTCTAGCAAATTGTCTCTACAGGAGGCTGGGTATAATTGTTTTATGCTCACAAAGAAGTTATTATCTGCTTTCTCTCCAATATACCAGAAATAGTGATAAGCTTCTCCTCTCCTGAAAAAGTGATGTTACCAAAAGGACAGATTTAGTTTTAAAGTGATTCTAGAGCTTTGTTTATCCTGTATGCACCATTTAAGAAAGAAAGAAATCTTCTATCTTCTCTACCTCCCCTACTCTGCAAATTGACTGCTTTTTTGCCCAGTGAAGGAACACTGTCCCTACAAAGTCCTAGAAAATCCTATGGTGTCTGAAGCTAAGGGTTTGATAGCACAGACCATGATGTGACAGTTTAGTTTGTTTGACAAACACATGAATACCTACCATGTGTAGATACTATGCAAGGCAATGGGGAGGTGAATGAAATTTGATCCCAGGTAACAAGGAACTTATAGATTAGTGGAATAGACATGCCACAGATAGACAATCTCATTATAATGTTGTAAGAGCTAGACAGACAGAGTCAACAAGAGGTATCATGAGTGCACAGAGGGATATTAGACCAAGCTAGGGACTTAGGAAAGGCACCCTGAAGGGAGATAGCACTTGAGCAGAGTATGGAAATATGAGTTAATCAGGGAAGGCAAGAGAAGAATGTTTTGACACATTTTCTCATAGGGATGGAGACTATTACCCAACTTTTACTAAATCAGACTAAAGAAACCTTACTAGATTCGTTAAATTAAGGTTACTGCAACTAAAAAAAAAACAACAACAAAAAAACACAGCCATCCAAGTTTTCTATTAAAACAAAGAGAAAAGCTGGGATTCCTAGGTGGCTCAATGGCAAAGAACCCACCTGCCAATGCAGGAGGCGCAGGAGATGTGGGTGTGATCTGCAGGTAGAGAAGATCCCCTGGAGGAAGAAATGGCAACGCAATCCAGTATTCTTGACTGAAAAATCCTGTGGACAGAGGTGCCTGGCAAGCTATAGCCCAGGGGGTCGCAAAAGAGTTGGACACGACTGAGCAACTGAGCAAAGAGAAAAGTTATAGCTTCCTTTCCCAGGATCTTGTTTTAAATCTTTTCCAGCTAAGGGGAATCAGGATATCTTAGTGAAAGTCATGAAACTTTTGCCCGCTGGGTCCTGTTTTACATCTTTTTGCTCAGTGCTAACGTAAGATACTCACAGCAAGTTCTGAGCCTCCCCTCCCCTAAACTAAGTGTAGACACAAAGCAACTATCAAAGTTGAAGGCAGCCCTTTCAGTCTCATATGGGAGTGGATGGATCTCAGCTGTGCTGTGCCCACCCTCTGCAGTGTGTCAGTCTCCAGCTGGTAACGCAGCTGCTTCACTTAAAGCTAGACAAGCCTCTAGACGCTGATCTCCACCAAACCACACTGAAGAGACTAAATGGCTCTGCTCTGCAGCTGCCCATTAATAACAGCTTCCTTGGTTCCCCTTTTGGTTATAAGACAATATACATTTGGGAAGGTCCTCAGAAGCACACAGAGAACCTTTAACCTAGACAAGCCTCTAGACTCTGATCTCCACCAAACCACACTGAAGAGACTAAATGGCTCTGCTCTGCAGCTGCCCATTAATAACAGTTTCCTTGGTTCCCCTTTTGGTTATAAGACAATATACATTTGGGAAGGTCCTCAGAAGCACACAGAGAACCTTTAACCTCATGAAGAGCCTGAAAAAACACTTTATTGCCAAGAGCAGTAAGGCATCAAAACAGCTATAACATGAGTGTATCAACAGCATCAGGATCACAGGTTCCTTCAGCAGAGCCTCTAGCTTACATAAATGACAGCAACCCATCACTCAGCCAATGACGGTTTTTTTTAAGGAATCCTTAAAATCATCCTTAAAATTCAGTGAATCTGCAAGATAAAAATAGCATTAATTGCCTTAACTTGTTACTTTAAAAAAGAACATAATGCTATCAATAATTCATTTCAAAGTGGCTTTAGCTGTCTCAAAGCCCTGTTTCAGATAATTAAAATCTTTTGGCTGTGCTCTTGTTATCCTGGAGGAAATCAGAGGTTAGTAAGCTCTACTGTGTTGGGATAAATAACTCAGCTCATAAATAAGGGAGACACTGGTAACAATTCCAAAGCATTACTTCCTGGCTATACCAGGTTAGCCCAGGAACTGCCAAGACTGTTGCCTATTAAGATGTGAAGCAGACTTTTATAATGGGGCTCAGAGACATATCTGGGAAGTACTATTAAAGTGGGGGAGCCCTACAAGAACTTCTTAGGCAATTCAATATCCACTTTCATAGCTTTTTAGGACTTCAGGTCAGCTGATGATTCTAGAAGACAACAGTAGTAGTATAAAGCCTTAGAACATCCATTCCAGTCATTTATTCATGCATCCAACAAACATTTATTGTACCATAATGCACTGTATGAGGAGGAGAGATTCCAGAAGTAAACAAACAGCCTCTGTCCTTAGATGTTCACTATCTAGTGATGGACAGACATGTAAACACCTACACCTCAATAAGTGTTCTAAGAGAGAAATGTACAATACAGAGTCCTATAGCAATACAGGTGTGAACCATTCTGCCATTCTGCCTCAAAGAATCCAGTAAACTTTGTAGGAAGGTGACATCTGAACTAGATTTTGAAGCATTAAATAAGATTTTGCTAGGTGAAAAGAGGAATAGGAAGACATTCTGAGTAAAAAGCATGCACAAAGCACAAAGGTATGAAATTTAGTACTCTGTGGCCAAGTCTAATTCAGCCAGATCTTAGGACAGATGGGAGAGCGGTAGTAAGGTTAGAAATCCCTATCAATGATAGGGAATCACACAAGGTTTAAAATCTAATGATTCTTCTAATGAAATAGCTTAGACATAGAAAAGAGTGCAGAAAAGAATATAATGAATGTTTGTTTACTCAATATCCAACTTAAGAGAGTATTACCAATACCTTTCAAACACTCCAGGTAACTCTTCTGGATTGCATACCTGTTTCTCTCTTCCTAGAAGTAAACACTCTCCTGATTTTGGCATTTATCATCCCTATACATAACAGCTTTATTCTTTTACAAAATATGTCTCTAAATAACATAGATTTATATTAATTTTTATTTTTAATATGAGCATATTACCTTATATTCTGCAATTTTTATTCAATATTTGTGAGATTTCTATTGATTTGTATGGTTCTAATCCATTTTCAGTGTTACAAAATATTTCAGTGTGTAAATACATAATATATTCTGTTGCTGAAAATGTAGGTGATTTTCAGCTCTCTTGGTATTTAAAACAATACTTAACACAGGGTGTTTGGGTTTTTTTTGGCTACACCTATGGCATGCAGGATCTTAGTTCCCCAACCAGGTATCGAACCTGTATCCCCTGCACTGGAAGCATAGTCCAGACCACTGGACCACCAGAGAAGTCTCAATACGTGTTCTTATTTATATATTCTTGGAATCATTTGGGAAAGTTTGCCAAAGATGTGTACTTAGGAATGAAATTACTGTACTGTAAGGTTTACGCAACTTGGACTTTATTAGATATTGCCGAACTGCCCTCAAATGTGGTTCCAACATACTCTCATCATCAGTGTTGATGGCCTGAACTTCTGAAATTCAGCTCTAGTGACTGAATAAATGTGAGACATTATGAGACCCTGAACTAAAACGGTAGTTGTAGAAATAGAGAATTAACTTGAGAAAAATTGAAGAGGTAAAGCTGAAAGAACCTACTGACTGATTGAGTAAAGGAGAGAGAAGGCTCTAAATCAACCTTGAGATTTCTGCTTTAGGCAACTGAACAGACAATGATACCATTAATTGAGATAGTAAACACAAAGTGTTATGGTTCTTCAATTGGTATATTCAGTAACGCATATTTTTTTGAATGTCAAGTTTGAATTACTTGTGGGACCTATCTGTAGTAGGGTATGAAGTTCAAGAAGCAAGATCATGTTGGTAGTGAAAACTGAAACTTGTTCACCTAGGGAGCTACAAAGAATCAGATACTCAGGGTAAAAACAGTTAAGAAATAAATAAATAGAACAGCACTTTCTACAAGTTAACATGAGTTTCTCATTTTAGAAAGAAAAAGTCAGTTATATGCCCCATGATACGATACAATGTAGGTACCCCTCCCTCCACCAAACTAACTCTATATCTGGATTTCTACCTATTTAGACTAAAACCTTCAGTCGAAGGTAGAACAAGCAGGGATGAAAGATGACAGCTTTATTACCCTAGACCTCAAAGAGCTACTAAACTGTGCTTTAAAAATTATTACTGAAGGGGAGAAGAACTGACATCCTGTTTGACAACAGAAACAAACCTTAGCTCTCCTGAGTGTGTCTTACTTAAGGACCCTTAAGCATTTCTATAATTTGCTGTGTTTTCAGATATATGAAAACGTGCTTTTTAAGCAAGAAGGAAGTATATATTGAGAATTATGATGAATACTTCTTCATTCTCTGCCTAGTTTCAACAAAATGTGAATAGAAGCTCAGGAAATGGGGTAATAGTTGTGATCAAACAGTTTCATGGGGATACAGGAACAGCTGAAATTCTAATGTACCACCGGTGTCAGACCTGTTTTTCAGTAGTAACTGACCTTAGAAAAAATGCAGGTAAGAACTTGGAGTAATATTCTAATAAAAAATTGTGTTGGTCTCTTTATTTTTACGAAGAAAATAGAGCTATCTAGTGCCTACAGAAACCAGGCTAAAACACCACATTTCAAACTGTAAGGTGAGTAAGGAGTCGACTGTCCCCATCTCCTGCCCCACAGTGTGAGGATGGGTGTTAATCAATCTGTCATGTCTAATTTTCTAGACTTCTGTGGCCACTAGCCATATGTGAATACTGACTACTTGAAATGTGGTTAGTGCAACTGAGGAACCGAATTTTATTTTAGTTAATTTAAACTGAAAAAACTAAAGCAGTGTGAAATATTATTCCATTAGACACAACTTCATTTTGGAAGGACTTCATTACACTTTAATCATTGTATTGCATAAGACACTACTGCAGTATTAGAGTGTACATTGGGCATGTGTGTCATTTCTAGTACTACCCATAAACCTATCACCAACATAGTTGATACCAATGGACTGACTCAGTTCAAATGACTTTCTACATATGGATTTAATAATGTAATATATTTTTAAAATATTTTATGCAGACAGCAGGAGTCCAAGCAGGGCTCCCTAACCTCAGCACTACTGACATTTGGGGTAGGCAATGTGTTATGTGAGCTGTCTTGGGTTTAGCAGTATCCCTGGGCTCTACTGGGAGAAGGCAATGGCACCCCACTCCAGTACTCTTGCCTGGAAAACCACATGGGCGGAGGAACCTGGTAGACTACAGTCCATGGGGTCACTAAGAGTCGGACAAGACTGAGCAACTTCACTTTCACTTTCATGCACTGGAGAAGGAAATGGTAACCCACTCCAGTGTTCTTGCCTGGAGAATCCCAGGGACGGGGGAGCCTGGTGGGCTGCCGTCTATGGGGTCGCACAGAGTCAGACATGACTGAAGTGACTTACCAGCAGCAGCAGCTGGTCTCTATTTACTATATGTCACAGCACTCCCCCACCTCCACAAGCTGTAATGACCAGACATACCAAATGCCCCCTGGGGGCAAAACTACATTAACTGAGAACTACTGAGTTACAGTGATACCTACATAACTCAGAATTGGTAATTAAAGTACCTATTAGCTTTTAATTATAGTTAAACTATGTTTCTAGTTTTATAAGATATATATGAACAGATTTTTAAGTTCAAAATGAAGGCATACTCAGTTCAGTTCAGTTCAGTCGCTCAGTCGTGTCCGACTCTCCGCGACCCCATGAATCACAGCACGCCAGGCCTCCCTGTCCATCACCAACTCCCGGAGTACACTCAAACTCATGTCCACAGAGTCGGTGATGCCATCCAGCCATCTCATTCTCCGTCGTCCCCTTCTCCTCCTGCCCCCAACCTTTCCCAGCATCAGAGTCTTTTCCAGTGAGTCAACTCGTCGCATGAGGTGGCCAAAGTATTGCAGTTTCAGCTTTAGCATCAGTCCCTCCAATGAACATCCAGGATTGATCTCCTTTAGAATGGACTGGTTGGATCTCCTTGCAGTATAAGGGACTCTCAAGAGTCTTCTCCAACACCACAGTTCAAAAGCATCGATTCTTCGGCGATCAGCTTTCTTCACAGTCCAACTCTCACATCCATACATGACCACGGGAAAAACCATTGCCTTGACTAGACGGACCTTGGTCGGCAAAGTAATGTCTCTGCTTTTTAATATACTATCAAGGTTCGTCATAACTTTCCTGCCAAGGAGCAAGCGTCTTTTAATTTCATGGCTGCAATCAGCATCTGCAGTGATTTTGGAGCCCAAAAAAACAAAGTCTGACACTGTTTCCATTGTTTTTCCATCTATTTCCCATGAAGTGATGGGACCAGATGCCATGATCTTTGTTTTCTGAATGTTGAGCTTCAAGCCAACCTTTTCACTCTCCTCTTTCACTTTCATCAAGAGGCTTTTGAGTTCCTCTTCACTTTCTGCCATAAGGGTAGTGTCATCTGCATATCTAAGGTTATTGATATTTCTCCCAGCAATCTTGATTCCAGCTTGTGCTTCTTCCAGCCCAGCGTTCCTCATGATGTACTCTGCATATAAGTTAAATAAGCAAGGTGACAATATACAACCTTGACGTACACCTTTTCCTATTTGGAACCAGTCTGTTGTTCCATGACCGGTTCTAACTGTTGCTTCCTGACCTGCATACAGGTTTCTCAAGAGGCAGGTCAGGTGGTCTGGGATTCCCATCTCTTTCAGAATGTTCCACAGTTTATTGTGATCCACACAGTCAAAGGCTTTGGCATAGTCAATGAAGCAGAAATAGATGTTTTTCTGGAACTCTCTTGCTTTCTCCATGATCCAGCGGATGTTGGCAATTTGATCTCTGGTGCCTCTGCCTTTTCTAAAACCTGCTTGAACATCTGGGAGTTCACGGTTTACATACTGCTGAAGCCTGGCTTGGAGAATTTTGAGCATGACTTTACTAGCGTGTGAGATGAGTGCAATTGTGCGGTAGTTTGAGCATTCTTTGGCATTGCCTTTCTTTGGGATTGGAATGAAGACTGACCTCTTCCAGTCCTGTGGCCACTGCTGAGTTTTCCAAATCTGCTGGCATATTGAGTGCAGCACTTTCACAGCATCATCTTTCAAGACTTGAAATAGCTCAACTGGAATTCCATCACCTCCACTAGCTTTGTTCGTAGTGATGCTTTCTAAGGCCCACTTGACTTCACATTCCAAGATGTCTGGCTCTAGGTCAGTGATCACATTATCGTGACTATCTTGGTCGGGAAGATCTTTTTTGTACAGTTCTTCTGTGTATTCCTGCCACCTCTTCTTAATATCTTCTGCTTCTGTTAGGTCCATACCATTTCTGTCCTTTATCGAGCCCATCTTTGCATGAAAAGTTCCCTTGGAATCTCTAATTTTCTTGAAGAGGTCTCTTGTTTTTCCTATTCTGTTGTTTTCCTCTATTTCTTTGCATTGATCACTGAGGAAGGCTTTCTTATCTCTCCTTGCTATTCTTTGGAACTCTGCATTCAGATGCTTATATCTTTCCTTTTCTCCTTTGCTTTTCGCCTCTCTTCTTTTTACAGCTATCTGTAAGGCCTCCTCAGACAGCCATTTCACTCTTTTGCATTTCTTTTCCATGGGGATGGTCTTGGTCCCTGTCTCCTGTACAATGTCACGAACCTCCGTCCAGAGTTCATCAGGCACTCTATCAATCAGATCTAGTCCCTTAAATCTATTTCTCACTTCCACTGCATAATCATAAGGGATTTGATTGAGGTCATATCTGAATGGTCTAGTGGTTTTCCCTACTTTCTTCAATTTAAGTCTGAACTTCGCAATAAGGAGTTCATGATCTGAGCCACAGTCAGCTCCTGGTCTTGTTTTTGCTAACTGTATACAGCTTCTCCATCTTTGGTTGCAAAGAATATAATCAATCTGATTTCGGTGTTGACCATCTGGTGATGTCCATGTGTAGAGTCTTCTCTTGTGTTGTTGGAAGAGGGTGTTTGCTATGACCAGTGCATTCTCTTGACAAAACTCTATTAGCCTTTGCCCTGCTTCATTCCGTGCTCCAAGGCCAAATTTGCCAGTTACTCCAGGTGTTTCTTGACTTCCTACTTTTGCATTCCAGTCCCCTAGAATGAAAAGGACATCTTTTTTGGGTGTTAGTTCTAAAAGGTCTTGTAGGTCTTCATAGAACCGATTAACTTCGGCTTCTTCAGCAGTACTGGTTGGGGCATAGGCCTGGATTACTGTAATATTGAATGGTTTGCCTTGGAAACGAACAGAAATCATCCTGTCATTTTTAAGATTGCATCCAAGTACTGCATTTCGGACTCTTTTGTTGACCATGATGGCTACTCCATTTCTTCTAAGGGATTCCTGCCCACAGTAGTAGATATAATGGTCATCCGAGTTAAATTCACCCATTCCAGTCCATTTTAATTCACTGATTCCTAGAATGTCGACGTTCACTCTTGCCATCTCCTGTTTGACCACATCCAATTTGCCTTGATTCATGAAGAAGGCATACTACTGACGTATTATTGAGTAGAGATGCAAATAACAGTACTACTTCAGAACACCAAAGAAAAAGAGACTGGAAGAAGGTATGTTGTCAGCCACAAAATGAATGGCAACTGCAATTTGCCTCAGCTAGAAGAAAATGGCAACCCACTCCAGTGTTCTTGCCTGCAGAATCCCAGGGACGGGGGAGCCTGGTGGACTACCATCTCTGGGGTCGCAGAGTTGGACACAACTGAAGCGACTTAGCAGCAGCAGCAGCAGCAGGCAAAACAAAAAGGCTTTCTGTTGTGAAAACAAACTTTTCAAGATATAAATACCACTAACAAATGTCAGCAAATATAAAGAAGTTTATTCCTAACATTAAAAATGAATCAACAAAATACATTGTCTGAAATCAGAATTAAATGTCCAACAAAGGGGACACATATATACCTATGGCCAATTCACATTGATGTTTGACAGAAAACAATGAAATTCTGTAAAGCAATTATTCTTCAATTAAAAAATTAATTTAAAAAAGCCTGCAAAAATCTCCCCAAGGTAGAAAATCTGAACAAACTCTTCTAATAGAAAAATGAAAAGTCCAATAAAAACATCTTAATGATTTTTAACATGATCAGAATCTAATCTCTGGTTACTATACAATTTTTTGATGGAGATATGGTAAAATAAATTATTATTTCAGCTATGGACAGTTTATCAGACAACTATGAGGAAAACCCTAAAAAAAACCACACCTTATAAAAAGTGAAAGATCTTCAATTAAACCACTGAATAACTGCCCTACAGAATATGACATTTCTAATGATATCAAATGAGAACTTCCAGATGTACAAGGTAGATTGAGAAAAGGCAGAGGAACCAGAGATCAAACTGCCAACATCCATTGGATTACAGAGAAAGCAAGTTCAGTTCAGTTCAGTCGCTCAGTCGTATCCGACTCTTTGTAACCTCATGAACCTCAGCAGGCGAGGGCTCCCTGTCCATCACCAACTCCCGGAGTTTACCCAAACTCATGTCCATTGAGTCGGTGATGCCATCCAACCATTTCATCCTCTGTCGTCCCCTCCTCCTCCTGCCCTCAACCTTACCCAGCATCAGGGTCTATTCAAATGAGTCAGCTCTTCGCATCAGGTGGCCAAAGTATTGGGAGTTTCAGCTTCAACATCAGTCCTTCCAATGAATACCCAGGACTGATCTCCTTTAGGATGGATTGGTTGGATCTCCTTGCAGTCCAAGGGACTTTCAAGAGTCTTCTCCAACACTACAGTTCAAAAGCATCAATACTTTGGCGCTCAGCTTTCTTTATAGTCCAACTCTCACATCCATACATGACTACTGGAAAAACCATAGCCTTGACTAGACGGACCTTTAATGGCAAAGTAATGTCTCTGCTTTTTAATATGCTGTCTAGGTTGGTCATACTTTCCTTCCACGGAGTAAGCATCTTTTAATTTCATGGCTGCAGTCACCACCTACAGTGATTTTGGAGCCCCCAAAAATAAAGTCAGCCACTGTTTCCACTGTTTCCCCATCTATTTGCCATGAAGTGATGGGACTGGATGCCATGATCTTAGTTTTCTGAATGTTGAGCTGTAAGCCAACTTTTTCACTCTCCTCTTTCACTTTCATCAAGAGGCTCTTTACTTCTTCTTCACTTTCTGCCATAAGGGTGGTGTCATCTGCATATCTGAGGTTATTGATATTTCTTCCGGCAATCTTGATTCCAGCTTGTGCTTCATTCAGCCCAGCATTTCTCATGATGTACTCTGCATATAAGTTAAATAAGCAAGGTGACAATATACAGCCTTGACGTACTCCTTTTCCTATTTTGGAACCAGTCTGTTGTTCCATGTACAGTTCTAATTGTTGCTTCCTGACCTGCATACAGGTTTCTCAAGAGGCAGGTCAGGTGGTCTGGTATTCCCAACTCTTTCAGAATTTTCCAGAGTTTATTGTGATCCACACAGTCAAAGGCTTTGGCATAGTCAATAAAGAAGAAATAGATGTTTTTCTGGAACTCTTGCTTTTTCCATGATCCAGCAGATGCTGGCAATTTGATCTTTGGTTCCTCTGCCTTTTCTAAAACCAGTTTGAACATCTGGAAGTTCATGGCTCATGTATTGCTGAAGCCTGGCTTGGAGAATTTAGAGCATTACTTTACTAGCATGTGACATGAGTGCAATTGTGCAGCAAGGGAATTCCAGAAAAACATCTGCTTCATTGACTACACTAAAGCCTTTGACTGTGTGGATCACAACAAACTGTGGAAAATTCTTACAGAGATGGGAATACCAGATCACCTTACCTATCTCCTGAGAAACCTGTATGCAGGTCAAGAAGCAATGGTTAGAACCAGACATGGACAATGGACTGGTTCAAAACTGGGAAAGGAGTATGTCAAGGCTGAATATAGTCACCCTGCTTATTTAACTTAGATGCAGAGTACATCATATGAAATGCCAGGCTGGATGAATCACAAGTTGGAATCAAGACTTCCTGGAGAAATATCAACAACCTCAGATATGCAGATGACACCACTCTAATGGCAGAGTGAAGAGAAACTAAAGAGCTTCTTCATGAGGGTGAAAGAGGAGAGGAAGAAAGCTGACTTAAAACTCAATACTCAAAAACTGAAATCATGGCATTCAGTCCCATCACTTTCTGGCAAATAGATGGGGAAAAAGTGGAAACAGTGACATATTTATTTTTCTTGGGCTCCAAAATCACTGTGGATGGTGACTGCAGCCATGTAATTGAGAGACCTTTTCTATTTGCAAGGAAAGCTATGAGAAACCTAGGCAGCATATTAAAATGCAGAGACATCACTTTGCCAATAAATGCCCGTATAGTCAAAGCAATGATTTTTTTCCAGTAGTCATGTACAGATCCAGTGGTCATGTATGGATGTGAGAGTTGGACCATAAAGAAAGCTGAGCATCAAAGAATTAATACTTTCACATTGTGGTGGTGGTGAAGACTCTTGAGAGTCCCTTGGAATGTAAGGAGATCAAAACAGGCAATCCTAAAAGAAACTCTGAATCTTCATCAGAAGGATTGATGCTGAAGCTCCAATATTTTGGTCACCTGATGCGAAGAGTCGACTCATTGGAAAAGACCCTGATGCTGGGAAAGATTAAGGGCAGAAGAAGGGGGTTTCAGAAGATGAGATGATTGCATGGCATCAATGACACAATGGACATGAGTTGAGCAAACTCCGGGAGATAGTGAAGGACTGGAAAGCCTGGTGTGCTGCAGTCCATGGGGGTCACAAAGAGCTGGACACGACTAAGCGACTGAACAAATGATATAAAAAAAAAAATCACTTGATTTGAAATGTTTTACTTTTCTCTAGATTTTAGATGACACTACCCAATGAATAAATACTTTGGGTACATTTTGTCTCAAATTTGCAGCCCAAATCTCTGAACTTGTGGCATAAATATCTTAATCTTCTATATCTGTCAATAAGGAATTTGACTACAACATTTAAAAAATTCCAGCACACAAGTGGTGCTCCAGCTATGTTAGGTCAAAAATCTAGATATACTGGCAATTTATCTTGTAATTTTTTTGGCCCTGTCACACAGCTTGTGGGAATCTTAGTTCCCCAAGGAGGGACTGAACCCCAGCCCTTGGCAGTGAAATCAAGGAGTCCTAACTACTCAACCTCTAGGGAATTTCTTACTGGCATTTTAAAACAAAACTAAAGTCTTCCCTTTCTGTAACATCCTACTGCATGGTATATGTTAAAAATATTTGTGCATAGTTTTCTGAAGCAGACTATTGTGTCATGGATATAGCTGCTAAAATAATTTTGTATGTATTAATACCACAAAAGCTATGAACATTGAAGGTTTATGCAGCAGTTACAGAATTAGAAAACAATGAATTTAATAATCCTGAGTTTTCTGTCAATGCTCACTGGTTGAGTTGTGGTGAGGTTTACAAAAAATTTACTATACTGTTAATTTTAACCCAAGATGCTCTTGAAACAAAAGGAATACCTGTGGAATATTCAATTATAAAAAGTATTTTTAAATTAATGAGTTAAATTTGAAGCTCCAAGGAAAAGAAAAGCTTATTTTGTGACCTATCTAGCCAAGTATTTATGGTGAAATTGAAACTTTTCATAACATCAATAATAACACATTTTTTCTAGTTGGAGTCAATATATAAAAGATTTTATTTGTAACTGACAGCACTGCTGCTGCTGCTAAGTCACTTCAGTCATGCGCAACTCTGTGCGACCCCAGAGACGGCAGCCCAACAGGCTCCCCCGTCCCTGGGATTCTCCAGACGTGAACACTGGAGTGGTTTGCCATTTCCTTCTCCAATGCATGAAAGTGAAAACTGAAAGTGAAGTCGCTCAGTCGTGTCCGACCCTCAGCGACACCATGGACTGCAGCCTATCAGGCTCCTCCGTCCATGGGATTTAAGCGATATTTTTGAAAACATTTTTTTGATATTGATAAATTTTGAATTACCTTAACAATTTATGCCACACCTCTTTGAAATTGCTGTTAAAACAAGAGTTAGTGAATTCCCTTAACCTGGACAGATGTGCTTTGATGTCAAATGAATTCTAAAAAAGATGAACCACTTTTATCAATGTGGAAGCAAATGTCAAAGGGGAGTGACAGTGAGGTACACAATTCAGTTACTGGAAAATTTTTAAGTATGTTTGGAACAATCTGGGCATATAACTCTAATTTTCCATTTAAAAAAATCTAAATAAAGATCAAATATTTCCAATGAAAATATACCATCTGAACTGACATGTGCTGTAAGTATAAAATAGCCACCTGACTTCAAAAATTTAATAAAATATTTAAAAAATACATTAGTATCTCAATAATTTATATCCTGATTACATGTTAGAATGATAGTATCTGGGGTACATTTGGGTAAATAATGCATTATTAAAATTAATCTCACTTGTTTGAATATATAGTTCTATGTGCTGACAATACTGAACCATGCTGTCAAGACCTTGCTGCAAATGTTTCCTCTCTTACTGGTCCACCTTCCCTTCCCATGGTCTGTACAACATAAGAAATCAGTACAATATGGGGTGAAACGGTCTTCAAAGTATCTAGTCTGGTGTATTTGACTGACTGCTGCTGACACTAGCAGGAAGATTGAAAGCGAACTGAACTTACCTCCAGAATTTACAACTAAGGGAAAACAACCTTGCTACACGCACTTATTCTAGTAATTTTTTGTAGACTTTATTCTAGTAACTTTTTGTAGACCCCATCAGGTTTTCTATTTAGATAATCATGTTGTTGTCAAATAGACAGCTGGTCTTTTTTTTCAATCTAGTCACCATTCATTTGTTTTTCTTGCCTGACTGCATTGTCTAGAATCTCTAGCACAATGTTGAGCAGAGGTGGGCAGAATCCCTACTTCATTCCTGATCTTAGAGGAAAAATGTTCAATCTTTCACCATAAAGTATGATAGCTACAGGTTTTTATAGATGCCCTTTATCAAGTAGAGGAAGTTCTTATATTTGTACTATGCTGAGATTTTTAAATCAATAGATATGAAAGTCAAAGGCAATCAGACTCTGGTGGGCAAATGTCCTCAACAGATCTGTCTAGTTTAGTGCTTCAAGTTGCTTCCTCTATTCTGGAGGGACGTATATGACAGCACAGCAGGGAGGGAATGTTTCAGAAACTCTCCAGAAGCAAGCAATCAGGGGTAAGCAGTAGTCTGTCATCTCCGGAAGCTTTTCAAAGGAGCTATAGCTATCTTGGTCACATCCTATCTTGGGTACAACATGACTGTACCCTGGCCTTCAGATGTCCTTCCAAAGTCTTAACTGCAGTGGCATTCTATCCTATGAAGTCTTGCCACGTGGTACTACTGATGCAGGTCAGGAGCTAAGGGCACAGAGTTGGTACACAGGAAATACAAAATAAGCAATTATGGACTAATTAAGACTTAGCCAAGATGGATATGCATTTCCCAGGTGGATGAAGTGCTGCACTATGTATAGTCAGTAAATCGCACTTTAGATCACTTTGGGATGGAAGGGGCATAAAAATACAGGATTAAGATAGAATACATGGCTGACATAAGCCTTTATCTCACAGCATTTCATTATCACCTATTTATCCAGTCAAAAATTTTAAATGTCATCTCATAATTTCTTTCCCTGCCAACACTTGTCATTCTTTTTTACAAAGTTAATTACATCTTTTAAATCACTACTTGCTAAACCCTGCAAGTATAGGTGAGCATGCTAAAGCAGAATAAGAAAACAATGGGCTACTTGATATGTACATTTGAGACAATTCCGTTTCTGATTAAATTTGTTTTAGTTCCAACACTGAGCTAAATGATTATAGAGTTCTGCTCCAACAGCAGACTTCATCTAGCATATCTGCATTATTTATCACACTAGGAAGAGAAGGGACAGATTTTTATTACTAGGGATACAAATCAATATGAAATTTTAACAGATGGGGTCTTGGTTGGGGGCACAGCAGCCCCTTTAAGTCCAGTGCTGAAAATCATTCAGCTATAAACACTGGAAGACCCAGAGATATTTGCTTGGCAAGTCACTCATGGAATCAGCATCATCTTGCTAAATGTAATCGGCGTGGCTGGGCCAGAATGAGGGCCACACATCTGCTCAGGGTAGTCAGCAGTTAGCACACTAAGCTGCAGCCATAGAACCGTATAAAGTATTATTCCTGCAAGTAGTGCAATAATACTATAACCATATAATTTTCCTCCACTGGGCTATTTTTAGAGACACTGAATAGATATTGAAGAGTCTGGCATTCAGGGAGGTGCTTCAAGTTGGACATGAAAAATAAGCACTATACATACAGTTCAGATCACTGGAGACATGGGGGAATGGGAGGAAAAAGGCACTGCAGCTTTCAGCAACGATTCAGCATTTGTGGTTCACCTGTCCCTGGGTCCCTGACATATTGCAAACCTGCCTCACAAACCCAGAGGGTAATGAAGCTTCTTGTTAGAGTCCAAATATAGTAGAGAGGTAAAGAAGTTGATTCTGGGTCTTCGAACACTTCAGTCGTGGAAGGGCCCAGAAAAAACAAATAAACAAAGCTTTAAATAAAAAACTAAATCCACAGAACTTCAAATAATTGGAATCAATTCATAAACTGGGGAAATAATCCACTTGTCTTTTTCTGATGGCTATCAACAAGGCCCAAAAGCTCCTTAACCGTGATTTTCTTCTTAAAATAACCCTTTCATCAGTATAGAGGTTTTTATAATGTAGACACCTAAGGAAAACCACTGCAATTCACCCTTGCATCTCTGCTTCCAGTCAAACACAAACAAACAAAATCCCTGAATTTGGAAGCAACATGAAGAAAATCCAAATTCTAGCTCCTGTTACTCAAATCAGTTTCAAAAATTTGCTACATATAAAGTGTACAGCAAAAGTTGAATGTGTTATCCTTACCTGTGAAGATCTAATTTTAAAATTAAGATATAATTTGCACATGGTAAAATTTACGCTTTTTAGTCTTGTCTTGAAGACCTGAAGTCAAGTCTAAGTCTTGAAAAATGCACAGGCATTTAATCAATAGCACAATCAAGATGCAAAATAGTTATGTCACCCCAAAAATTCCCCCATGCCCCTCCTCCTAAACCCAGCCCCTGGTTGATCTCAATTCTGTTCCAGTAATTTTTCCATTTCCAGACTATCATATACATGACACCCTAGACTATAGCCTGTTGAGTCCAGATTCTCTCATACTGCATTTTTCTTGTTCACTCGTTCAGTCCTGCCCAACACTGCGACTCCACGGACTGCAGCACGCCAGGCTTCCCTGTCCTTCACCATCTCCTGGAGTTTGCTCAAACTCATGTCCATCGCATCAGTGATGCCATCCAACCATCTCATCCCCTGTTGTCCTCTTCTCCTCCTGCCTCCTCCTTCATACTGCATAATATTATTGAATTCATCCATGTTGTGGCATGTTATCGGGAATTCATTCCTTTCTTTAGGTGAGTGGTATTTCATTATACAGGTGTGCCACAATTTGTTTATTTACTCATCAGCTGAAGATCATTTGGGTTATTTCCAGTTTTGAGAGAATGCATGAGTATAGACAGTCTCTTAGTTGTGTCTAACTATGCAACCCCATAGACTATAGCCCGCCAGGCTCCTCTAATCCCAGGCAAGAATACAGGAGTGGATTGCCATGAGTAAAGCCACTATAAACATTTATTCAGGGTTTCCCTACTGGTTCAATGGTAAAGAATCTGCCTGCCAATACAGGAGACACGGGTTCGATCCTTGGGTTGGGAAGATCCCCTGGACAAGGAACTGGCAACCCACTCCAGTATTCTTGCCTAGAAAATCCTGTGAACAGAGGGGCTGGGTGGGCTGCAGTCCTTGGGGTCGCAAAAGAGTCGGACACAACTTAGTGACTAAACAACAACAACAAACATTTTTTCAAGCCAAGTTTCCATTTCACTTGGGTAAATTGCTAGCAGTGGACTGCTAAAGATCTACTTTTGAAAATACCTGCCTGATTCTATACTGCAGATATGGTTTTTTGCAATGGAATAGCTATGATGCTAGTTTCATGATGCTTTTCTTCCTGCTCCATCTACACATCATTTCTCCACCCTCGTGGGTATGGGAAACATCTCCAAATCAGTATCACTTACAAACTTCACTAATATTCTGTTTACTTTCAGGCTTAGATCATTAATAAAAATGCTAAATAGTCCTCACTTCCTCATCAGCACCCTGCAGAATCCTAGGAAACACTCTGTCTCCAGTCTCTCTCTCTCTCTCTTTCTCACACTCTATAAATTTTACACTTGTTTAACAACACATGTTGCATCAACAGTTTCTCCTCTGTATTCTTAATTTTCAATCAAGCAAAGAATCTTTACTGTATCACCATTAATAGCTACAAGAAAACCAAAAGAGCTTTCCCCAACTTATTCCAAGTCAATGTACTTTCTGCAAATCACGGACAGACAAGGACCCACAGAGCACACTTAGAAAATTGGAGATGCTACTCCCTAACACCAGCCTAAAAGCAACACTGCGTTTTGTTCCTCCTAAAACAGTGTCTTGGCCTAAAAACAGTCTTTCAAATAAGTGCTGTATTAATTAAACTAGAAGAGAAAAAAAATGTCAGCATAATTAACATACGAAGTAACAGTATGGCCTAATTAATCACCATGAAGAGCAATTGAACAAACTACTACGCATTTTTATGGAGCAATTTAATCTGGCAAGTAATTAATCACAGAAACACTAAGCAAAACAAATGGATTTCCCTTTAAGGAAGTCACATTTATCATCAGTAATGTATCCCAAACTCTGTTATCCCAACTCAAAATTATTCAGTAGACAATGAATTGCCAGCTTTCTTAGAACACTGATTTTTTTTCTGTAAAAAAAAAAAAAGAACATTGAGCTTTTCAAATCAAGTTACAGCCCCTGAGCATCCAAGAGCTAAGGGTTATGGGGCAGAGGTCCATGGCAATAGGCTTGGAGGGCTTAACCTCAAGAGTTTTAAATCAAGGTCATGTTAGTCAAAACAGGAGATAATTGCTAAATGACTCATGTAAGAAAACACTTAGCATTACGAGCAACAATTATAGGTCACAGATATAACCAAAACCCCAAAGGAAGGACCTTCAATAGCTGACAACAGAAGGAAACAGTGCTTTTGCTCTTCAGGACAAGGGGGAGGGGCCTGTATTAATGCAGTGAAATTTAAGTCAAAGAAATCTCTTTTACTCCTCTTCTCTTCTTTTCTTCTCCTCTTCCTTTCTTCTCTAAACAATGACCCATTCTCCCTGAGCCCTGACAACTTCACCAGTTTGAAGAATACCAACAGGCTGGTTTTTTTGAATGGCCTCAAGTTTCAAAGACACAGTGACACACATTAGCTAAGAAGGTTCAAGAGGATCTCTTCATACATCCAAATCTTCCCAGCAACCTACCTTCCCTGCTTGGCTATATTTGAGACTACATGAATTGTCTTTTTTTTTTTTTTGCCAAGGAAGCTCATGGCACTTAAAAGCCTTTCTTCGAATATTCCCATTTATTGCTTACTTTTTTTCTCTGTATACTGGTCTTAAAGGTCTATGCTGCTCTCTCTTTTTTTAAAGCAAACTCCTATAGTATATAAAAGCACTTGGCAGAGTCCCAGACATCTGCTGGCCTCAACCAAAGTGGTTTTTGCTTTATTGATCAGCTTGACCTTCAATGCTGGGTCCCATGAAACATTCAATACTTATTCAATGGTACAGGGAAAGTCATGCTTCTCACACTTTCACCCTGTGTTCACAATTTGAGAACAGCTGTTGCAGGTATCCTATTTAGCTCAAGGCATTTACCTCTAGGTTTTAACCCTTACCCTCCTCTCATGGTGGAGAGTTCTGACAAAATGTGATCCACTAGAGAAGGGAATGGCAAACCACTTCAGTATTCTTGCCTTGAGAACACCATGAACAGTATGAAAAGGCAAAAAGATATGACACTGAAAGATGAATTCCCCAGGTCGGTAGGTGCCCAATATACTACTGGAGAAGAATGGAGAAATAACTCCAGAAAGAAGAAAGAGACGGAGCCAAAGTGAAAACAAAGCCCAGTTTTGGATGTGACTGGTGATGGGAGTCTAGTCTGATGCTGTAAAGAACAATAATGCATAGGACTCTGGAATATTAGGCCCATGAATCAAGGTACATTGGAAGTGGTCAAACAGGAGATGGCAAGAGTGAACATCGACATTTCAGAAATCAGTAAACTAAAATGGATTGGAATGAGCGAATTTAATTCAGATGATCATTATACCTACTACTGTGGGCCAGAATCCCTTAGAAGAAATGGAATAGCCATCATAGTCAACAAGAGAGTCCGAAATGCAATACTTGGGTGCAGTCTCAAAAATGACAGAATGATCTCTGTTCGTTCATATTCCATTCGATATCACAGTAATCCAAGTCTATGCCCCAACCATAAGGCCGAAGAACCTGAAACCGAATGGTTATAATGACCTACAAGAACTTCGAGAACACCAAAAAAATATGTCCTTTTCATTATAGAGGGCTGGAATGGAAAAGCAGGAAGTCAAGAGATACCTGGAGTAACAGGCAAGTTTGGCTTTGGAGTACAAAGCAAGGCAGGGCAAAGGCTAACAGAGTTTTGCCGAGAATGCACTGGTCATAGCAAACACCCTCTTCCAACAACACAAGAGATGACTCTACACACAGACATCACCAGATGGTCAATACTGAAATCAGATTGATTATATTCTTTGCAGCTGAAGATGGAGAAGCTCTATACAGTCAGCAAACACAAGACTGGGAGCTGACTGTGGCTCAGTTCATGAACTCCTTATTGCCAAATTCAGACTTAAATTGAAGAAAGTAGGGAAAACCATTAGACCATTCAGGTATGACCTAAATCAAATCTCTTACAATTATACAATGGAAGTGATAAAAATATTCAAGGGTTTAGATCTGATAGAGTGCCTGAAGAAATGTGGAGGGAGGTTCATGACACTGTACAGGATTTGGTGATCAAGATCATCCCCAAGAAAAAGAAATGAAAAAAAGGCAAAATGGTTGTCTGAGGAGGCCTTACAAATAGCTGTGAAAAGAAGAGAAGCTAAAAGCAAAGGAGAAAAGGAAAGATATACCCATATGAATGCAGAGTTCCAAAGAATAGCAAGGAGAGAAAAAAATGCCTTTCTCAGTGAAAACAACAGAATGGGAAAAACTATCTCTTCAAGAAAATTAGAGCTACCAAAGGAAAATTTCATGCAAAGATGAACATAATAAAGAACAGAAACGGTATGGACCTAACAGAAGCAGAAAATATTAAGAAGAGGTGGCAAGAATACACAGAACTATACAGAAAAGATCTTCATGATCACAATGGTGTGATCACTCACCTAGAACCAGACATCCTGGAATGTGATGTCAAATGGGCCTTAGGAAGCATCACTATGAACAAGGGTAATGGAGGTGATGGAATTCCAACTGAGCTATCTCAAATCGTATAAGATGATGCTGTCAAAGTGCTGCACTCAATACACCAGCAAATTTGGAAAACTCAGCAGTAGACACAGGACTGGAAAAGGTCAGTTTTCATTCCAATCCCAAAGAAAGGCAACACCAAAGAATGTTCAAACTACCGCACAACTGCACTCATCCCACATGCTACTAAAGTAATGCTGAAAACCCTCCAAGTGAAGCTTCAATAGTATGTGAACGGAGAACTTTGAGATGTTCAAACTGGATTTAGAAAAGGCAGAAAAACCAGAGACCAAATTGCCAATATTCACTGGATCACAGAAAAAGCAAGAGAGTCCCAGAAAAACATCTATTTCTGCTTTTTGACTATGCCAAAGCCTTGGACTGTGTGGATCACAACAAACTGAGGAAAATTCTTCAAGAGATGGGAATACCAGACCACCATACCTTCTTCCTGAGAAATCTGTATGCAGGTCAAAAAGCAACAGTTAGAACTAGATATGGAACAACCGACTGATTACAAATTGGGAAAGGAGTACATCAAGGATGTATATTGTCACCCTGCTTATTTAACTTATATGCAGAGTGCATCATGTGAAATGCCAGGCTGGATGAAGCAAAAACTGGAATCAAGGAGAAATATTGCCAGGAGAAATACCAATAACCTCACTTATGGCAGAAAGCGAAGAGGAACTGAAGAGCCTCTTTTTTTTTTTTTTTTGAAGAGCCTCTTCATGTAAGTGAAAGAGGAGAGCGAAAAAGCTGGCTTAAAACTCAACATTCAAAAAACTAAAATCATGGCATCTGGTCCCATCACTTCATGGCAAATAGATGGGAAAACAATGAAAACAGTGACAGACTTTATTTTGGGGGGCTCCAAAATCACTGCAGATGGTGACTGCAGCCATGAAATTAAAAGATGCTTGCTCCTTGGAAGGAAAGCTATGACCCACCTAGACAGCATATTAAAAAGCAGGACATTATTTTGCCAACAAAGGTCTGTCTAGTCAAAGCTATGATTTTTCCAGTAGTCACATATGGATATGAGAGTTGGACCATAAAGAAAGGTGAGCACCGAAGAACTGATGCTTTTGAACTGTAGTGTTGGAGAAGACTCTTGAGAGTCCCTTGGACTGCAAGGAGATCCAACCAGTTCATCCTAAAGGAGATCAATCCTGAATATTCACTGGAAGGACTGATGCTGAAACTGAAACACCAATACTTTGGCCACCTGATGTGAAGAACTGACTGATTGGAAAAGACTCTGATACTGGGAAAGATTGAAGAAGATGACAGAGGATGAGATGGTTGGATGGGATCAATGACTCAACAGACATGAGTTTGAGCAAGTTCCAGGTGTTGGTAATGGATAAGGAAGCCAGGCATGTTGCAGTCCATGGGGTCACAGAGTCGGACACGACTGAGCAACTGAATTGATATTGACTGATACTTCTCTCCTTCAAACCTTCTGCTCTTACCTCCATTGTACCAACTCTTTTAGTCTTCCTTCAGTTCACTTCTCTTTTGGAGAGTCTGCCTGGCATCTTTTGTTCAGTGATTCTCTGAGATGCTTTCTGAACTGTCCTTATGAGGTCCTTTCATCAGCCAATGGTAACTGAAGTACTATCACTTCCACCTTATTTCAGATCAAGCCCAGGCAGGATGCTGCATCCCTGCCTAAGAGTGCAAAGCTCTATGTTGATTTATGTTCAACAAACATTCACTGAATGTTGCTTAGCACAATGTTACTAAGATGAGTAAGACATGGATGTGGACTGCCTTTATGAGTTCACAGCCTAGTAAAGAAGACAGACAAGCAAATAGTTACTACTGTAGTATTTAATGATGAAGTAATGCTGAAAATGTACTATTTCAGGAGTCAAACTGATAAACAGAGGAAGAACAGGTATAACAAGGAAGAATATAAATATAAATATATATATATATATGGTCAATTAACAGTTTGTCCAGAGAACGTGTCTCATTTGTCCAGAGAACTCTAGGTGATCTAGCACAGCTGCAATGAGGACAGATTCCAGGAAGCATATTAAGAAAAGAATTGTACCCATGCTACAGAGCTTAGCAACGTCTCTGGTGGCTCAGTTAAAGAATCTGCCTTCAATGCAGGAGACCCGGGTTTGATCCCTGGCTGGGGAAGATACCCTGGAGAAGGAAATAGCAACTCACTCTACTATTCGTGCCTGGAAAATCCCATGGACAGAGGAGCCTGGTGTACTACAGTCCATGGGATCGCAAAGTCAGATATGACTGAGTGACAGAGTATATAATATATACAAAGCTTAAATATTTATTTTCTTTAGGGGTTGAGGGAGCCAGAGATGGGATAGCACAGGGAGGAGAAAAAGAAGAGGCAGTGAAGATGACCTATACGGTTAAAGGCTTAGAGAACTCAACTAAAAAAGAAATGCAGAGAATGAATAAACTGTGGTATATTTAAACAATAATAAAGTACTACTCAGCAATAAAAGGAAAGAACTATCAGATATCTGCACATCCCCATTCATAGCAGCATTATTCATAATAGCCCAAAGGTGGAAACAACTGAAATATCTATCAACAGATGAATATGTAAACAAAATATAGTTTATATATACAATGGAATATTATTTAGCCTTAAAAAGGAAGGGAATCCTGTCACATACTCCAACATAAGTGAACCTTGAGGACACTATGCTAAGTGGAAAAAAAAGCCACAGAAAAAGACAAATGCTGCATATCGCCTTATATAAAGTGTCTAAAGTAGTCAAATTCATAGAGCAGAAAGTAGAATGGTAGTTGCCAGAGGCTGGGGAGAAGGAGGAAATGGGGGGAAGCTGCTGTTTATTAGGTACAGAGTTTCAGTTCTGCTATATGAAAAAGTTCTGGAGATCTGTTGTAGAACAATGTGAATATATGTAACATTACTGAACTGCATATATAAATATAGTAAAGATGGTAAATTTTATGTTTTTCACCACTATTTTTTAAGGTCTACATAATTTTTTTAAGAAATAAACTAATATACACGACAAAGTGGATGAATTTAAAAAACAATATATTGAAGGCGAGAAGCCAAACACAAAAGAAGATGTACTGTATGAGTTTGTTCATATGAAGTTCAAGAAAAGGCAAAACTTAACTTGTGAAAGAAGTCAGAAAACTGCATAGTTCTGGGGAACAGGAGCGTTTTGGGGAATTTTCTGGGCTGACGGAAATTCTCTACATCTTGATCTGTGTATTGATTAGATGGGTATACACACATGTAAAAAAGTTTTCTATTATACACCTAAGATTCTGTACATTTTACCACATACCTCAATTAAAAGGAAACAAAAGGGTTTCAGTGAGTTGGTAACATGCTATTTAAGGTGAATGGTTCACAGATGTTCATTTTACGATCAAGCTTTATTACAAATATACATTAATACAGTAGTCTTTACAATTTATCAAATAGTTCACATTTTTAAAATAGGAAACTAGTTCTGATTAAATGAGCAAAAGGAACAGATTTTAATCCATCGCTATCTGCATTCCATCTAGTAAATTATCCCATAAGAAACATGAAATACAGTCAAACCCTGGTCAGAAATCTTCCACCCCCTTCTACTCAGAATGAGCTCCAACTACAGATGGCTTCTCCTGCTGCCTTTTGAGAGGTGTCACCAAGATGAATGTAGGAGAGGAAAGACCAATGTGAATCAACTGTCTCTATAGCTTTCTTGAGATTGAGGACTTTGATCATATGATAGGAGTGTCAAATGAGAAAGAAATTAATGTTCTTTGATGTATAAGAAAATGTATTAGCATATTCTGTGTTTGATATCCCACGTTACTGGTTTTACAAGAAATTATATAGAAATCAATTAGAACAAAAAAAATCTCATTAAATCTCTTAAAACAGGGGTCTTCTTTGGTAGAGCATGCACAATATCTAGGCTCCAGGGAAACATGTGTAATCAAGGTAAAATTAATCAAAACCTACATAAAAAGAATAGCAAGAGACAGTTTAAGAAAATCATTCCTCAATGTTAGAAACTCCTAAAGTCTGATCACCGTGTATATCTGCTTATTATTGTCTTCCACTATATAACACTATATTTATAATTAGGCCGATATCACAGTAAAATTCAGACACAATTCATTTAACAATTAATCTACTGGAGCTAAAATTTCTTACCACTTCATTAATTGCCTCCTAAAAATGGTGCCTCTGTTTCAGTTTTAGATTATCATACACCTTCGTGAAGAGCCCAGGGGAAATGCAACACACAGACAAAGCTTGTTTAGGGGAGACAGAGCAGGCAGCAGTGAGTTTCACACTTTTCTCTCCCAATAGACCTCAGCTCAGAAGAGCCTTTATTGTGACCACCAAGCTTACTACTAATTAAAAGAGAAAACAGTAAAGAGCATCTTCCTTCTCTGAAGAGCTCTTACCTACTCTCACTCCAAACTGCCTTTTTAATCTTCTTTACCTGTATATCCTCTCTAATTTCTCAATATAAGAAGTGATGTTTGCTACAATCTTTGTCCCCCTCCCTTCCTTTTCTCCCTTTCCTTCCTCCTTCCTTCCTTTCTCCCCGTTTCCTTTTTAAATTTCAATTAGTAAATCCCTCTGCTAGGAGAGCAGGAGGATAGAGGAAGGTCTGAACCACTCTATGAAGGTTGTTTTCCCTGATTTTTCTTTAAAAGGATTTTATGTTTCTAGTCTGGCCCTGGCTGATGATTCCCCACCCACAGTTTTTTCTTCACATATTTATTCTTTATCAAGAGCTTTTTGGTTGATTCTTAAGAAAAATTTTCAGTGTTTAAGGCCATTTTACATAATAGTAGCAAGTCAAAATCCTGAAAGGGGAGATTATTTCCAAATCACCCAGCACATCAGTAGCAGAGTCAGGATTATACCAAAGCACCTGGACAAAAATTTAGAAAGCATACTTATCAAATATCCCAATGATACAAAGCTACAAAGGAAAACCAACACACAGAATGACATAACTAGGACTCAAAACATATCCTGATAAATTATACTGACGGGTTGCAATGTCTAAGATACATTTAATATGGATGAAGAGTTTCCTTTAGGTTAGTTCAAAACAAAAAATGAACTAGAGATGTTCAGGAGATTCACCAAAAGTCATAGTAGCTATCTCTGTGAGATTTAACTTGACTTTACTTTGTTCTAAGTTTCTGCACTGCTCTAAAATTTTCTACAATAAGCAAACAGCATTTAAAAAAAAATTAACCAGCACCACAAAGCAAAACAGCACCATGAACTGAACAATTACAGGATTGGGAAGAGTTAGTTTGACAGCAGGTCATTTTAAGCAGATTTGAAAGTTTTAGTTGGAAGAAGCAAAAGCTGGAATCAAGACTGCTGGGAGAAATATCAATAACCTCAGATATGCAGATGACACCACCCTTATGGCAGAAAGTGAAGAGGAACTAAAAAGCCTCTTGATGAAAGTGAAAAAGGAGAGTGAAAAGGTTGGCTTGAAGCTCAACATTCAGAAAACAAAGAGCATGGCATCTGGTCCCACCACTTCATGGGAAATAGATGGGGAAACAGTGGAAACAGTCTCAGACTTTATTTTTTGCGGCTCCAAAATCACTGCGGATGCTGATTGCAGCCATAAAATTAAAAGACACTTACTCCTGGGAAGAAAGTTATGACCAACCTAGACAGCATATTAAAAAGCAGAGACATTACTTTGCCAACAAAGGTCCGTCTAGTCAAGGCTATGGTTTTTCCAGTGGTCATGTATAGATGTGAGAGTTGAACTGTGAAGAAAGCTGATCGCCAAAGAAGTGATTCTTTTGAACGGTGTTGGAGAAGACTCCTGAGAGTCCCTTGGACTGCAAGGAGATCCAACCAGTCCATCCTAAAGGAGATCAGTCCTGGATGTTCACTGGAAGGACTGACACTAAAGCTGAATACTTTGGCTATCTCATGCGAAGAGTTGACTCACTGGAAAAGACTCTGATGCTGGGAAGGATTGGGGGCAGGAGGAGAAGGGGACGACAATGAGATGGCTGCATGGCATCACTGACTCAATGGACATGAGTTCGAGTGAACTCCGGGAGTTGGTGATGGACAGGGAGGCCTGGTGTGCTGTGATTCACGGGGTCGCAAAGAGTCGGGACACAACTGAGCAACTGAACTGAACTGAAGCTTGTTATGCAGAGAAGGCAATGGCACCCCACTCCAGTACTCTTGCCTGGAAAATCCCATGGACGGAGGAGCCTGGTAGGCTGCAGTCCATGGGGTCGTGAAGAGTTGGACATGACTGAGCGACTTCACTTTCCCTTTTCACTTTCATGCATTGGAGAAGGAAATGGCAACCCACTCCAGTGTTCTTGCCTGGAGAATCTCAGGGACGGCACAGCCTGGTAGGCTGCCGACTATGGGGTCGCACAGAGTTGGATACGACTGAAGTGACTTAGCAGAAGCAGCAGCAGCAGCAGCAAGCTTGTTATGAATCAACAATGAAATTCAGCTGTTGAAAAGTTAATGCTACAGGAGGCTGCAAATGAAATGGGTTTCTATCTTGGGTGCTAATAGTATTCCTATAATCTAAGCTACTAAGATCACATCTGGATCCAGTTCTAGGTGTCAATCAATCTAAAACATTAACTGAATGCTCATTTGGTACAAGGCACATGCCAACACCACACTTTAGGAGGTAAACTGAGAAGACAGAATATACCGAAAAGACAATCATAGCACGCCAGAGATTTTGAAACCATGTCATATGAAGAACAACTGAGGGAGGAAAGGATGTTTTGCCTACAGAAGGGCAGTAATATACATGCTAGCCCTTTGAAGAAGTCAACACAGAAGTCAGAGTAAACATTTTGGTGTTGCATCTGAAGGTAGAAAAACAATCAACAGGTTCAGACTACAAAAAGGATGAGTTGACATGAGGAAGCGATTCTCATCATTTAAAAAAATGAATAGCATATACAGCCTGAAGTATTAAGTACTGTCTCACTAGATCTTCAAGCAGAGGCTGATATTACTTCAACAAATGAGATTTATGCTTTGGCAAGGAGACTAGGGTAGATGGCCTCTTAAATTCTCTCAGCTTTTAAGATTAAGTGACCCAGCACTGCTAACCTGCAAGATAAAAGTTAAATATAAATTGGGAGGTATGGGACCTTGGCCATTCAGGTATAATCGAGAATTTAAAATAATTAAGCTCCTATGGCCAAGAACACTTCTCTTTTTGTTCACAGTAATCCAAAGAAACCTAAAGTTTCATTTGCAGTGGTTTGCTGATAGGAAAACATATTGCAACCCAACAGTAATTCCTTCTTCATACCATCAGCAGATTTTAAAATACCTGAGTAATATGAACAGAGTTCCACTCTGACTTTTGGAAAAGATAAATAGAAAGGGAAAAATAAGGGAAAAGATGAAGAACTTCCCACAATTTTAAGACTACTTCTTAAAGTATCTTAGATACAGGATGGAAAAGGGAAAGGAATTAGGGACTTAAAACTATGCCTATTTGCAGCTAGGCTTTGTATCAATTACAGTTAGAAGCCAGCCTTTTGTGAACTAAGGCATGATTAAAAGTCTACATTTCCTAGCAAGAATTCCTTCTGGGGCTTCCCTGGTGGCTCAGTGGTAAAGAATCCACCTGCCAATGCAGGAAAGATGGTTCAACCCCTGATCTGGGAAGATTCCACATGCCATGGAGCAATTAGGCCCATGTGCCTATTGAGCCCACGAGCCGCAACTACTGAAGCCTGAGTGCCCTACTTCTGTGCTCTGAAACAAGAGAAGCCATCGCAATGAGAAGCCTGCAACTGGAGAGTAGCCCCCACTTCCCAGAACTAGAGAAAAGCCTGTACAGCAACGAAGACCCAACACAGTCAAAAAAAAAAAAAAAGAAATCCTTTTGGAAAACAATGACCTTTTCTCGGATGAAAACAAAAATTTCCCACCCACCCCCACCTTGAATCAATAATAATTAGGGAGCAGCCCATCCCTAAAGGACCAGAGTCAGCTGCACCAGCAAAAGCAGGCTGTCTCCAGAGAGCCAGAGAATGAGGCAAACTGGCTGGTAAAGGGCACAAGTTACATCGGTTTTTGCTGGTACAACTGAGGAATGGCAGACTTTAGACTGCTGTATACTCTAGCCCCTTCCCACCCCATTTTGTAATGAGTCAATTGAAAACACCTTTCTTCCTGATCTGCTAAAATGGAGCAGCAATTCTAGGTCACCCTGACTGCCCCTCTGGTTTTCAACTCCTAGTATGTAGAATGGAGAAGGCAATGGCAACCCACTGCAGTACTCTTGCCTGGAAAATCCCATGGACAGAGGAGCCTGGTAGGCTGCCCTCTATGGGGTTGCACAGAGTTGGACACGACTGAGCGACTTCACTTTCACTTTCATGCACTGGAGAAGGAAATGGCAACCCACTCCAGTGTTCTTGCCAGGAGAATCCCAGGGACGGCGGAGCCTGGTGGGCTGCCCTCTATGGGGTCACACAGAGTCGGACACGACTGAAGCAACTTAGCAGCAGTAGCAGTACTTAGAAAGAGCTATAAAAAGACAAGTAAGCAGTGACAGAAGACAAGAATAAAGAAATGTTCCTAAAACCACACTTAAAGAAAGAAGCCCAAATCTATCTCACACAAACAAACCATACTTCCTCTCATTCATTCTCTTTTGATCTCTCAGTGTCTCTCCTCTCAGGTTTTTGATGCCTATCTGCAGACACTAAAAATGCCATATGGTTGATCCTGCTGATTCAAATACTAGCAAAATGAGGAACATCCATCAATAATGGCTCACCTCAGATACCATTAAAAAAGTTAATGTTAGGTTTAAAATCTAAAGTTAAGTTTATTGTTGCTTAGTTGTTAAGTCATGTCCCGACTCTTTGTGACCCCATGGACTGTAGCCTGCCAGGCTCCTCTTCAATTCAGTTCAGTTTAGTTGCTCAGTCATGTCAGACTCTTTGCGACCCCATGAACCACAGCACGCCAGGCCTCCCTGTCTATCACCAACTCCTGGAGTTTACCCAAACTCATGTCTATTGGAGGACTTCCCTAGTGGCTCAGACGGTAAAGCATTTGCCTACAATGCGGGAGACCCAGGTTCAATCCCTGGGTCGGGAAGATCTCCCGGAGAAGGAAATGGCAACCCACTCCAGCATTCTTGCCTGGAAAATCCCATGGGCGGAGGAGCCTGGTAGGCTACAGTCCATGGTGTCACAAAGAGTCAGACACAACTGAGCAACTTCACGTTCATGTCCATTGAGTTGGTGATGTCATCCAACCACCTCATCTTCTGTCGTCCCCTTCTCCTCCTGCCTTCAATCTTCCCCAACATTAGGGTCTTTTCAAATAAGTCAGCTCTTTGCATCAGGTGGCCAAAATACTGGAGTTTCAGCTTCAACATCAATCCTTCCAATGAACACCCAGGACTGATCTCCTTTAGGATGGACTGGTTGGATCTCCTTGCAGTCCAAGGGACTCTCAAGAGTCTTCTCCAGCACCACAGTTCAAAAGCATCAATTCTTCGGCGATCAGCTTTCTTTACAGTCCAACTCTCACATCCATACATGACCACTGGAAAAACCATAGCCTTGACTAGATAGACCTTTGCTGACAAAGTAATGTCTCTGCTTTTTAATATGCTGTCTAGGTTGGTCATAACTTTCCTTCCAAGGTAAGCATCTTTTAATTTCATGGCTGCAGTCACCATCTGCAAAGAAATAAAGTCTGACACTGTTTCCCCATCTATTTCCCATGAAGTGATGGGACTGGATGTCATGATCTTAGTTTATTGAACGTTGAACTTTAAGCCAACTTTTTCACTCTCCTCTTTCACTGTCATCAAGAGGCTCTTGACTTCTTCTTCACTTTCTGCCATAAGGGTGGTGTTATCTGCATATCTGAGGTTATTCGTATTTCTCCCAGCAATCCTGATTCCAGCTTGTGCTTCATCCAGCCCAGCGCTTCTCATGATGTACTCTGCATATAAGTTAAATAAGCACGGTGACAATATACAGCCTTGACGTACTCCTTTTCCTATTTGGAACCAGTCTGTTGTTCCATGTTCAGTTCTAATTGTTGCTTCCTGACCTGCCTACAGGTTTCTCAAGAGGCAGGTCAGGTGGTCTGGTATTCCCATCTCTTTCAGAATTTTCCAGAGTTTATTGTGATCCACACAGTCAAAGGCTTTGGCATAGTCAATAAAGTAGAAATAGACGTTTTTCTGGAACTCTTGCTTTTTCGATGATCCAGCGAATGCTGGCAATTTGATCTTTGGTTCCTCTGCCTTTTCTAAAACCAGCTTGAACGTCTGGAATTTCATGGTTCAAGTCTCTTACCACACCATAAAATTATACAATAAAGATCCAATTAATAACCAACGGGACAGGGACAAACCAAAGGCCTTTGCTTTGTAAATACGCATTTACAGAAACAAAGAATATTGTGAAACGATTTGCTCTCCTGCCACACAGGGGCCATTCACTCAAACACCTGGGACCAAGGGCTAGAACATTCTAGAGCAAACTGCCAAAAATACATTTCTCCTCCAGTGTTCTTAGCAATTTCATCTGCAACTGTCTGCTGAGAAGAAAGCCCTTCCAACTCACCTCAAGAACCTGCACTCTTAATTACCTTAGTCTCCAGAAAGCAGCTACTCCATTATCACTGGCTCAGTCACAAAGGCAGTCCCTCCAAGCCATCTCCAAAAGGCTCAAATAAGTACTTGGCATAATTCATTAAGAAAGAGAAAAATATCAACATAATTAACAAGAAAAAAGATTGTCTAAGCGTTTCCCAAAACAACATTCAAAATAAGGTCATCTGATACATATAAGATCTCTCTAAACTAACTCAAAATTATGAGGTTCCTCAAGTTGGCTGTCACATTCCTATCAAATACTAGCCATTACAAAGGATGAGACCCCATACCGAGGAGGCCTTAACTGACACTCCCAGAGCATGCACCTGGAACCCACCAAGGAGATCCTTTAATTTCACATTCCAGATTCAGTACAGAGGGTTGGGCTCAAAGTTGACTCCTTTTCCCTAGGAGTCATACTCCACAGACTTGTTCGTTATCTGAGCCAATAAAAACAGGCCACAATCAGCAGTTCCAACCCTGCTGGGAGAAAATGAGATGCAAAAGACAGGGCACAGGATAAGAATACTTTCCACAAACCAACACTGACTCCAGATGTAAAAGAACACACCTAAGAACTCTTTCATGCACTACACATCAAAGTACTATGTCCTTCTCTCAGAAATCATATACATCCAAAACAAGTTTTCAGCAATTAGTCCTATTACTTTTGTACCTTTCCATCTAGTTATAAATTATAGCTCAACATGCAGGCATTAAGAGCCAGTAAGCTCTGATTGCTCACATTTTGAGTATAGAAAAAGAAATCAGTTCAGTTCAGTCGCTCAGTTGTGTCCGACTCTCCGCGACCCCATGAATCACAGCACGCCGGGCCTCCCTGTCCATCACCAACTCCTGGAGTACACTCAAACTCATGTCCACAGAGTCGGTGATGCCATCCAGCCATCTCATTCTCCGTCGTCCCCTTCTCCTCCCGCCCCCAACCTTTCCCAGCATCAGAGTCTTTTCCAGTGAGTCAACTCGTCACCTGAGGTGGCCAAAGTATTGCAGTTTCAGCTTTAGCATCAGTCCCTCCAATGAACATCCAGGATTGATCTCCTTTAGAATGGACTGGTTGGATCTCCTTGCAGTATAAGGGACTCTCAAGAGTCTTCTCCAACACCACAGTTCAAAAGAATAGCTGTGGGCTATTAGCTCACAAAGAATAGCGCAGGTTCTAGCATGCTGTATTTACCACCTACATGTGAAAAAAATCTCTCACAACGGAAATGTATGCATCTAAAGTTTAAATACAGACTTTCCCCCACTATCACCCAGTCCTAACTCCAGATATGAAAAAGTGGACAAAATTAGGGTCCTGTTTCTAATTCCTCCTTTCTCAGGAAATACGTGAAACTCTTCCCTTTAGTGTGTTATTTTGGCAAATAAAGTTTACTGGAATATTGCATGTATACATTATTTAAGGGCTACATAAGTAGTATTCATATAACACACAAATTTATATTATAAACTTGAACAACTTCTAATTCTGATAGGATCTATATGGTAAGCCCTAGAGCAACCACTAAAGAACAGTGAAAAAATCATTAAAGAAATTAAAGTGCTATATTAGAAAATGTCTACTTCATGCAAAAGAATGCAGTTAAGGTACAGAAGAAAAAAAAAACCTGAGACTAGAAATAAAACTAGAAATAAAATGGCAGACATAAGTCAAATTATATCAATAACATCACTAAATATGAAAGTAATAAACAATCCAATCAAAAGGTAGAGATTATCAGACTGGATAAAGTAGATAAGATCCAACAAATGCCATCTACTAGAGACATATTTTAAATTTAAAGGTATAAACAGATTGAAAGTAAAAAAAAAAAATGAGCACAAAAGATATGTCATAAAAGAAATGAAAGCAGAGAAAATTCAATAATAAAAATTGGAGATTGCAATACCCGTTCTTTAATGATGAAGAGAACAACTAGGCAGAAGATTAACACAAAATAGGAGATTTGAACAATATTATAAATCAACTAGATCTAACATAGAAGAGTACCCACAACCATAACAAACTATGTTTCCTTCAAGTGCATATGAAACATTCTCCAGGATACATCATATGCTAGGCCATAAAACAAACCTCAATAAATTTAAAATGACAGAAATCATACAAAGTATATTCTCCGACCAAGTTTCTTTCTATTATTGATTTCTAATTTCATTCTACTGTGGTCAGAGAATATACTTCCTATTATTACTATCATTTAAAACTTTTTGAGATTTGTTCTATGAAAGAGTAAACTAAGCTTAATGCAAGCAGAAGGAAGAAAATTTAAAAAAACAAGAATGAAAGTGAATGAAATACAGAATAGAAAAACAAAAGAGAAAAATAAATAAAACCAAAAGCTGATTCTTTGAAAGATCAACAAAACTGACAAATCTTTAGCTAGACTAACAAATAAAAAAAGAGGACATTCAAATTAGTAGAATCAGATATAAAGGAGAGCACATTACTACTTACTTTACAGGTTAAAAAAAGATTAGAAAGAAGTACTATGAATAACTCTACGTTAATAAATTAGACCACTTAGACAAAATGAACAGATTCCTAGGAAGACAAAAATTACCAAAATTGACTCAAGAAATAGACAGTTTGAATAGACCTATAACAAACAAAGACAATGAATTACAACTTCAGAAAAACCACCTGTGAAAAAGAGCCCAGGCCCTGGGGGCTTCACTGATTAACTGTACCAAAGATTTAAAGAATAATTAATACTAACTTTTCACAAAGTCTTCAAAAAACGAGACGGGATCACTTCCCCAACTCATTCTTTGACTCCAGCATTACCCTGATATCAAAATCAAAGACATCACCGGACAACTAGCAGTCGAGTAAGCAGAAGCGTAGGGATCACTGGGCAGCAAGGACTTGTTACCCAACCCAGTCCTCCTGGTGTGCATTTCTCTGTTCCAGGCCATGAACCGCAGACCGGACCCAGCAACATTTTTTCCCCAAACATCCCTGGATGAGGTAAAACTGCCAAGAGAGGACAGATTCCTCCTGAACGCATGTGGGGACAGTTCTGAGCACCAGGATTAACTTCCAAAGTTTACCTCAAGCTGGCCTTGGCCAGTGCAAACACCTTTTCACCATCATCTTCAGTCAATATCATAACCTTTGTGCAGGCATGACTAAAGTTTCTTTCCCCCTGCTCCTCACTGCCACCACAATGAAGGGACATCCCTAAGTAAGATAAATAAAAATATGATAATATTTAAAACAAAAAACAAATATCCCCCCTAAAGCCCAAAGGCATCACAAGAAAAGAACACTACAGAGCAGTTTTTCTTATGAATATGGACACAAAAATTCTTCAGAAAGATATTAACAATCTGAATCCAGCGACACATAGAAAGAATCATAAGCCATAAGTAAGTGAGATTTATCCTAGGAATACAAGATTGGTTTGCTATCTGAAAATCAATTAAACCATATCAATAGCATAAGAAGCAAAAACCACATGACCATCTCAACAGATGCACACAGAGTGACAAAACTCAACACCCTCTTGAGAAAAGGGAATACTCCTACACTCTTGGTGGGAATGTAAATTGGTACAGCCACTATGAAGAACAGTATGCAGGTTCCCTAAAAATCTAAAAATAGAATTGTCATATGACCCTGCAATCCCACTCTTGGCCATATGTTCCAGAGAAATACATGACTGAAAGGATACATGCACTCCAATGTTCACTGCAGCACTGTTTACAAAAGCCAAGACATGGAAGCAACCTAAATGTCCATTGACAGAGGAATGGATAAAGAAGATGTGGTACATTTATACAATGGAATATTACTCCGCCATTAAAAAGAAGGAAATAATGCCATTTGTAGCAACATGGATGGGTCTGGAGAGTGTCACACTGAGTGAAGTTAAGTCAGACAGATAAGAAGAAATATTGTATGACATCCCTTATATGTGAAATCTAAAAAGAAATGATACAAATGAACTTACAAAACAGAGACTCACAGACTTAAAAAATGAACTTATGTTTGCCAGGGGAAAGGGAATTTAGGGAGTTTGGGAAGGTTATGTATATACTGTTATATTCAAAATGGATAACCAACAAGGACCTACTATATAGCACATGGAAGTCTACTCAATGTTATGTGCCAGCCTAGATGGGAGAGGGGTTTGAGGGAGAATGGGTATGTGTATATGTATAGTTGAGTCCCTTCGCTATTCACCTGAAACTACCACAACACTGTTAATCAGCTATATGCCAATACAAAACAAAAAATTTATATAGTTTAAAAAGAAAAACAACAAAACCAACATCCTCTCAAGGTAAAACAAAACAAGCACACACACACACAAAACAAAACCAGAAACTATTAACAGAAATAGAAAGGAACTTCCTTAGCCTAAGAAAGGGCATATATCAAAAAAAAAAAAAAAAATCCACAGCTGTTTTTAATAAAATATTAGAAAGAAAAAAATTTTAAATACCTATAATCTCTCCAACCAGAGATATGAACACACTGGTTAGTTTCCTTTCATAGTCTCTTTTTCTTTCTTTTTGGCCCCTCCTCGAGGCATGACAGATAGATCTTAGTTACCTGACCAGTGATGGAACCAATGCCCCCTGCATCAGAAGCCCAGAATCTTAGCCACTGGACCACCAGGGAAGTTTGAAATAATACCATTTTGTATCTCTGGTCCCTTCCAAGTCCACATGAAGGGGGGTGAATGGAACTGAACAAAGCTGCATATGGAAGGTATTCGCTTGATTAGAATGAAGTCTTGTGCAGATCATCAGAACCCAGGCTGGTAAGACCCCAGATGTGCACATTCAGGACAGCAATTTTTTAAGAAGAAAATAATAATGAACAATAATATAGCATTGACTATATGCCAGGTACCTACCTAAGTGCTTTTCAAAACTGTCATTTAATCATCTCAACAATGACACAGGTTCCATTACTATCCTCACCTTACATATGTGGAAACTCAAGCAAAAAGTGGTTAAATAACTTCTTCAAAGTAAGCAAACAGTAGAGCTCAGATTTCAAGTCAGACAATCTAACTCTAGAGTCCCTGTTCTTAATCAAGCAGAGGAATAGCACAACTTAAAAACCAAAAGGAATGAAGACATGCAGAAAAAAACGTGGAGTCTCCATTTTTATACCTTATCAGTTAAGTTCCAAACTCAGCCTGATTCAAATTTAGAAATTAGAGTTGTGGTTATCTCAAAAAAAACAAAGTGGGTGCTGGGCAAACTGGATCTCCAGTTCCAAGAAAAACGAAGTTGGACTCTATCCTTACACTATGTTAAAAACGTCACTCAAAATGGATCAAACAGCTAAATGTAAAAGTTGAAACTATAATACTCTTCAAGAAACATAGGGGAAAAGCTTCATGACTAGCACTGGCAACGATTTCTTGTATATAACAACAAAAGCACTGACAACAACAACAAAAAATAGGTGGAAAGGGCGAAAATATTTGCAAACCGTAAGGCAGGATATTGGTATCCAGAATACATAAACTCAAGAACAACAACAAAACACAATTTAAAAACCCGCAAAGGACTTGAGTAGAAATTTCTCCAAGGAAGATACACAAATTTGGGCCAATAACCACATGAAAAGATACTCAACACTACTAGTTATCAGGGAACTGCAAATCAAAAATCACAGTGAGATACACTTTACACTTACAGGGATGGTTATGATTTTAAAAAACAGAAAATAACAAGTGCTGGCAAGACTGTGGAGAAATTGCAAACTTTGTGTATCACTGATGGAAATGTAAACTGGTGTGGCTGCCGTGGAAAAAGGTATGATGGTTCCTCAAAGTATTAAAAATAGAATTACCATATGGTCCAACAATCCGACTTCTGAGTATATACCCTAAAGGAGTGAAAGCATATCCTCAAGTATTTGTACACCCATGTTCACAGCAGCACTATTTACAATAGCCAAAAGGTAGAGGATACAACCATTTATCAATGGGTAAATGCATAAAGAAAATGAAATAAATAAATACACACACACACACGATGGAATACTGAATTTTGTCTTTAAAACAAGGAAAGAAATTCTGATATATGTTATGACATGGGAGAACCTTGCGGATATTATGCTAAGTAAAAAAGCCAGTCACAAAAGGACAAATAGTGTATAATTCCTCTTATATGAAGTTTCCAGAGTAGACATAAAGTAGAATGGTGATTGCCAGGACTTGGGAAGAGGAGGGAATGAGAAATTATTGCTTAATGAGTACAGCTACAGTCGGGGAAGATGAAAATGTTCTGGACATGGTTGGTGGAGGTGATGGTTGCACAACAGTGTGAATGTACTTAATGCCACAGAACTGCAGACTTAAGGGTTAAAAACGGTAAACTTTATGTTATAAATATTTGCTCACAATTTTTTTTTGAAAGCAAAGTGGAAGTCAGGTTGCAGTAAGGAAGGGTTTTATATGCTAAAGTAACACTTAAAATCACAGCAGCCGCAATTAAAAAAAAATCTTAATATTTCATTATATATTTCTGCATCTCCTAAACCAAGACTTCTTTACTGCACTGCAGTTGACCAAGCTCAGATATGACCTAATGCAAAAACCTCTCTTTGCAGCATAAACCAAGTTAGGGCAAAAGAGATGATAAACCACATGGGATTCAGTGTTTGGTTTTTCATTTCTAGCTGCTACAGTCTTAAGAGATTGGGGAACAGCAACTATTAGAATACTATGTAATGTTCCCAGTCACTGGGGAAACAATATTGCTGCAGCCTCATTATGGTGCTTTGTTTTAATCTGCATAATGCTTTTCATCCTCTGTAATGTGAGATCTGCAGGGTCTGATTAACAGAAGAAAGGTCATTACTGATAAGTTCTGATCCCAGGAATAATTTGAGCCTGCCTGTTACTTTGGAGTAGACAACTGGATGTACTCCTTGCTACTCAAGAGTCATCTGCCCAATACTTCTGCTCCTAACATTAATCATATTAGTCCATATTTACTATTCACTAGGGCTTCCCTGGTGGCTCAGAGGTTAAAGCGTCTTGCCTCCAATGCGGGAGACCCGGGTTCGATCACTGGGTTGGGAAAATCCCCTGGAGAAGGTAACCCACTCCAGTATTCTTGCCTGGAGAATCCCATGGACGGAGAAGCCTGGTAGGCTACAGTCCACGGGGTCGCAAAGAGTCGGACATGACTGAGCGACGGAACGGAACGGAATGGACTATTCACTAGACTAGGTTGCATCTTCCAGCTGAAGTGCTTGGTGTCAAACTGTTCCTCCTCTCAACTCACCAGTATCCATCCTGATAAGAGAGCTGTGACTAAGAGGCAAATTTTGCAGCCCAAAAAGGTGCATGAGCAAAGGGATTTGGGGGAATTTTGCCTGGCTGAGACCTTCCATTCCTTTGCCAATCCTAACTCTGTGGCCATCAATAGTAAATGTACCCTCCCTGATTACTGCCTGAGGGTGTTCCACACCTCCCTCTCTATGACATTCAGAATTCTGTACATAGCCCACTCCAAAGGGTATTATTCTCAATGAACCCCCTTAGCCAGCGGCTGCTGAATTTTTCTGTTCCTTAGAGTCCCCAGCAGAGTGTACATTTAAAGCATTCTTTTTTGGAGGGAGTGTTTTTTAGGATGAAAGAACACAGATACATAAGCACTAAGCAGGAGGGGAGAGCACACCTCAGCATCGGAACAAAAAGACCACTGGAGCAAACAGAGGACAGCAGGCAAACTCACTAGGTGAACAGTTAAGAGACTTACAAAGAAATGCACTTAATCCTCATTCCAAACCACACGCTTGTCACTAACCCCAGCAATATCTAAAAAGTCATTCTCAAAGACCAACTAAACTTTGGCTTAATGCATTTCAAATAAAGGGAAAAATTAATATATTAATCACAGAATTCAAACTTTATCCACCTTAAGAAAATCACAGATCAGGAGAAAAGCCCATTTGCAGTGATTCAGTCTCTATTTCTGTGAGCAACCAGAGAATAGGATTGTGAACTTGGTGCTAATAAAATGCTCATTAAGTAAAAAGGATTAAGGTGTTAACACGAAGAGATTCATTAAGGGCTTCAAATTACTTACCTTGTAAGCTTTTCGGTTAGATGAAGGTCAGATTTCAGTCTAACATTTTTATTCTTCTCTTCTGACTAATTAGGTTAAAAGTCAGCAGACATCTTCCCTAAAGTACAAGGCCTCACTGGGGTAGCCTGCTCAGTGGCGGCAGGAAATACTTAGCATAGAAGTGTCCAAGCAAAAGTTTCAAATGTTTTCCTTCTAGCCTTACACATAGTCCCTCAGACTATTTTTCCTTTGTGGATCAGTAGATCTTTGAAGGCAACTAAAGTAACAATTATACCAATCGGAATTTTAAAGGTGGAGCCACACTATTTTATTTTCCTTGTGGCAAAGCAATGGAATATCCCTAGAGGGGAAGAAACAAACATAGGGCCCTGTATATTAATGACATCAGGTGTTTCAATAAAAATAGCAGTTTCTAAGCAGCTGCATTTTAAGAATCTCTCTGAAGGATCAAACAGGAAGAGAGAGACAAATTGTTTAAACACAAATAACTTTCACAATTAAAGAACTAGCATGACTAAGCCACAAAAGACAAGTGAAAAGCAAACAGACTGACACTTGAGCAAATTTAGGCCTCCAAGCAAGTGGAAGTATTTTTAATTTTCAGTCACAATCTAAACTAAAAAAAAAAAAAAATGTCTGCAGTCTTCCTGCAGCTTTTCATTTGCTGGTGAGATACTGTTAGGGTTGCCATTACACGCAGTACATTCCAGAAGATCCCAAAGACATAACTTGTAGCTGTCATCAACTGGCAAACCAGTCTCGGAGGATCTTCCAGCTGTTAGATATCTGAAAATTTCACATGCAACCTAATCCCTTCCCATGATTATCAAAGAATATACTAGAGAAGAGGTGGCTAAGTTTGTTCACTCTGCCTTAGAATTCTTTTCAGGGGCTTCCCCAGTGGTCTAGTAGTTAAGACTCCGTGGCTTCAATCATTGGTTGGGGAAGTTCTGCATGCCTTGAGGTGCAGCCAAATTTAAAAAAGATCCTTTCCAGGTGTTGGATCAGCACAAATAACCTTTACAAACAACAGAGGTATATGTCACATACCATCACAATTTTACTGAAGCCTTTATATACTCTATCTTTGATGCTCAACTTGGGCCAAAAGTTAAATGTCCCACAGTAACCCAGGGAAACCCACAGGTCGAATTTTCTGACAGTCTCTTGTTTTCTAAACCACCAGAAGTTAAGAGTGTCATAGATGTGTCATAGTGTCATACAACACAAGGCCCATAAGGAGCAAAGCTAAGGAGCAGAAGGCAGCACTCATTACCATTGGCTGGATCACAACCTTGTCGTGGCAAAGGGGCCTGAGTAACTCAATGAAGCTATGAGCCATGCCATGCAGGGCCTCCCAAGATGGACAGGTCATAATAGAGTTCTAACAAAATGTCCACTGGAGGAGGGAATGACAAACCACTCCAGTATTCTTGCCTCAAAAACCCCATGAACAGTATAAAAAGGCAAAAAGATATGACACCGGAATAAGACCTCCCCAGGTCAGAAGATGTCCAGTATGCTACTGGGGAAGCGTGGAGAAATAACTCCATAAAAAATTAAGAGGCTGGGCCAAAGCAAAACAATGCACAGCTGTCATTGTGTCTGGTGATGAAAATAAAGTCTGATGCTGTAAAGAACAATATTGTACAGCAAAGGACTAATGCTGAAACTGAAACTCCAATACTTTGGCCACCTGATGTGGAAAGCTGACTCACTATAAAAGACCCTGATGCTGGAAAAGATTGAGGGCAGGAGGAGAAGGGGACGACAGAGGATGAAATGGTGTTGGATAGCATCACTGACTCAATGGACATGAGTCTGAACAAATTCTGGGAGACAGTGAAGGACAGGGAAACCTGGCATGCTGCAGCCCTTAGGATCACAAAGAGTCAAACAGGACTGAGCGACTGAACACAACAACAGTGGGAATGCAGACTTCTTAGGCATACCACATTTTTCCCTCAGAGAAAAGAATACTCTTTGGACCATTGTTAGTCAAAGCATCAAAGCCTACCCACAAAGAAAAGCAAAACAGCTTTTAAGGGTAACATGTTAACATATATAAAAGGAATAAATGAAGACACACATAGGAAACATTCTAAGTGCTCAAAATACTAACCCTGAAAAACAGTATGGCAATTCCTCAAAATACTAAACATAGGTGTGCTCCACACCCACCAGAGACATTCGGAGGGCTCAAAGAAAATCTTGTGCACATCAGGACCCAGAAGACCCACAGAGACTGAGCCAGACCCGCTTTTGAGTGTGTGAGTGTCTCCTGAGAAGGCATGGGTCAGTAGTGGCCTGCCACAGGGACAGGGGCTCTGGCTGCAGCAAACCTGGGTCACGCAGCGTGTGGCATAAGCCCTCTTGGAGGAGGTCGCCATTAGTTCCATCATAGAGCTGTCAAGCAGACAGCAGAACAATTATACCAAAGAAATTCTCGCACTGTTAAGAAAGTTATAGGACCCATAGCACATTTCCCAACCTGGGGATCCAGCAAAGAGATTGAGAACCCCCAGGGAATTTGACTTTGAAGGTCAGTGGGATTTGATTACAAAACTTTCACAGGACTGGGTAAACAGACTCTTGGAGGGTACAAACAAAACCTTGTGCACACCAGGAGCAAGGAGAAAGGAACAGTGTCCTTACAAGAGACTAAGCCTCAATCACTGACTGAGGTGACTGTCAGTGTCCAAGAGTCTCTGGCGGAGGCATGGGTAAACAGTGGCCTGCTGCAGGGTCAGGGGCACTGAATACAACAGTGCGTGCACAAGTCCTTTTGAAGGAGGTGCCATTACCTTCATTACCCCTACCACAGTTTGGCCTCAGGACAGCTATTTCAAATCCTAAAAGATGATGCTGTGAAAGTCCTACACTCAATATGCTAGCAAATTTGGAAAACTCAGCAGTGGCCACAGGACTGGAAAAGGTCAGTTTTCATTCCAATCACAAAGAAAGGCAATGCCAAAGAATGTTCAAACTACTGCACAATTGGACTCATCTCACATGCCAGCAAAATCATTCTGAAAATTCTCCAAGTGAGGCTTCAACAGTAAGTGAACTGAGAACTTTGAGATGTTCAAGCTGGATTCAGAAAAGGCAGAAGAACCAGAGATCAAACTGCCAACATCCGTTGTATCATAAGAAAAGTAAGAGAGTTCTAGAAAAACATCTACTTCTGCTTTATTGACTATGCCAAAGCATTCAACTGTGTGGATCACAACAAACTGTGAAAAATTCTTAAAGAGATGGGAATATCAGTCCACTTTACCTAGGACTTCTGTTAGCTCAGTTGGTAAAGAATCTGCCTGCAATGCAGGAGACCCTGGTTTGATTCCTGGGTTGGGAAGATCCCCTGGAGAAGGGAAAGGCTACCCACTCCAGTGTTCTTGGGTTTCCCTTGTGGCTCAGCTGGTAAAGAATTCGCCTGCAATGTGGGAGACCTGGGTTCGATCCCTGGGTTGGGAAGATCCCCTGGAGAAGGGAAAGGCTACCCACTCCAGTATTATGGCCTGGGGAATTTGAATCCTGGACTGTATAGTTCATGGGGTGGCAAAGAGTCAGACATGACTTTCACTTTCACTACCTGCCTCCTGAGAAATCTGTATTTCTGGACATGAAACAATGGACTGGTTCCAAATTGGGAAAGGAGTATGACAAGGATGTATATTGTCCCCCTGCTTATTAAATTTATATGCAGAGTACATCAAGCAAACTGCCGGGCTGGATGAAGCACAAGCTGGAATCAAGATTGTTGGGAGCAATACTAATAACCTCAGATACGTAGATGACACCACCCTTATGGCAGAAAGCGAAGAGGAACTGAAGAGCCTCTTCATGAAAGTGAAAGAGGAGAGAGAAAAAGCTGGTTTAAAACTCAACATTCAAAAAACTGAGATCATGGCATCCAGTCCCATCATTCCATGGCAAAGAGATGGGGAAACAATGGAAACAGTGACAGATTTTCTTTTCTTGGGCTCCAAAATCACTCCAGATGGTGATTGCAGCCATGAAATTAAAAGATTCCTGCTCCCTGGAAAAAAAGCTACGACCAACCTAAACAGCATATTAAAAATCAGAGACATTACTTTGCCAACATAGGTCCATCAAGTCAAAGCTATGGTTTTTCCATCAGTCACGTATGGATGTGAAAGTTGGACCAAAAAGAAAGCTGAGCGCTGAAGAATTGATGTTTTTGCACTGTGGTGTTGGAGAAGACTTTTGAGAGTCCCTTGGACTGCAACGAGATCAAACCAGTCAATCCTAAAGGAAATCAGTCCTGAATATTCACTGGAAAGACTGATGCGGAAGCTGAAGCTCCAATACTTTGTCCATCTGATGCAAAGAACTGACTGATTGGAAAAGACCCTGATGCTGGGAAAGACTGAAGGCAGGAGAAGGGAACGACAGAGGATGAGATGGTTGGATGCCATCACTGACTCGATGGACATGAGTTTGAATAAGCTCCAGGAGTTGGTGATGGAAAGGAAAGCCTGGCGTGCTGCAGTCCATGGGGTAGCAAAGAGTCAGACACGACTGAGAAACTGAACTGAGGTGTGCTCAGTTGCTCAATCGTATCCAACTCTGGGTGCCACATGGACTCTAGCCCACCAGGCTCTTCCATCCATGGAATTTTCCAGCCAAGAGTACTGCAGTGCTTGCCACTTCCTACCCTAGGGGATCTTCCAGACCCAAGGATTCAACCAGCGTATGTGTCTCCTGCATTGGCATGCCGATTCTTTACCACTAGCACCACCTGGGAAGCCCCATTAAATATAGTTATTGTTCAGACGCTCAGTCATTTCCAACTCTTTGTGACCCCATGGACTGTAGCAAGCCCGCCTTCCTTGTCCATCATCAACTCCAAGAGTTTGCTCAAACTCATGTCTGTTGAGTTGATGCCATTCAACCATCTCATCCTCTGTTGCCCCCTTCTCCTCCTGCCCTCAATCTTTCCCAGCATCAGGGTCTTTTCCAGTGAGTCCGCTCTTAGTATCTATCCATTAAACATAGGCTTACCACACAATCCACCCGTTCTACTTCTGGGTATATATTTGCAAAAGAAGCAAAAGCAGGAACTGAACAGATATTTGTACACCCATGCACAGATAGCCAAAAACACAACAACAAAAAGGTAAAAGCAATTCACTTGGGATCTCATCAGTGGATGATGGATAAACAAAATGTGGCACCTATATACTTGGAAAATTACTCAGCCTAAAAAGGAAGGAAATTCTGACAAGTGCTACATCGGTGATGAACTGTAAAGGTATTATGCTAAATGAAATGACCAGTATTTTATAGTTTTCTAAGTATTATAATATACATAATTCTCATAACCGCTTCTCTATAAAACAACTGACAGCCTCATGACCTCCATTTTATAGATAGTAGGAAGAGGTCCAGAGAAGCTAAATAAGTTGCTCAGGTCACACATTAAGTGGTAGAGACAAAAATTAAAAACCCAGTTTCTCTAACTCAAATGTCTATGCTCAAGCTCCTTTCAATACATCATACTCAGTTTTCTATTTACTTTCAAAGTAATACTAAAGAAGGAGGCATTACAATATAAAAGAAAGAGCCCTGGATTTGGAATTAGAAGAACTATGATTAATTCTCAGATTTTACACACGAGAATTGTGGGACTTTTTACAATTCAAATATCTTCAAGATTAAGTTTCCTCATTGGTTAAAAAGTATACTCTATAGGGTTTGACGACTGAAGAAGACAGCAATTTTTGAAAGAGCAGTACCTAGTTTAGCACTTACTAAATGAAAATAAATTTTAAAAAGGAAACAAGTAAACTTCTGCAGGCTTAGCATCACCAATATATTCCCCTGATCTGGTGTTAGTGTGATAAGTGATATTCTAAAACATCTTTCCAGTAATCTCTTGAAAAATCTGACTGGATCTTTAATATTTTCTACATATATTCCAAGTCTAATTCATTAGCAACAGTGAAGATGATATAATTACTGTCTGTAGCAAGTTCATCAAGAAGTCTGAGGAATGAAAATGAAGGTATAGGCCTGACTTACAAAGAGAATCATGTCATGGTTATAGGCATATGCTCTAAGCCCAGGCCAGTCCATTCTGGGGTATTCAGAAAAAGGACAGGTCAACGGTTTAAATCAGCTGTTTGATGGCCCCTGGGAAGAATAAAGACAGCAGCCAAACCAGAAGCCACTGAAAGGAAAAGCAACAATGCAGGAGATAAAGCAAGCATAAAAGACTGATCAAGGAAACAAGCCCCAGATGAAAAGGCACTGCCTGAAAACCCTAAGTAAACACATGAATAAATAAACACAACATAAATTATACCCATATGCACTTCATTCTGTAGTCCAGAATCTGGTGTTTCTTTCAAACACCGACATTTGTCACACTGTCCTTCGGTCACAAAGGGCTCTTTAGGAGAAGGCAGTTTGTAATTCCTAATTCCTATAGAAAGTCACATTTATCATAAGGATATACTACAGTATCTGGCTTATTTGCTAGATGCAAATATATATGAAGTTGTGAGATTTATAAAACTATGTTTGCTGCAAAATGTCTCTGGGGGTTAGGTAAAGCAGGTCAACCTTAATGCAACACCCTCAATGCAATCTTGTTAGCACATCTCACCTTCCTGCTCCCTCACCCCTGCCCTCCCAAAACACACATTTCACACATTTCCTGTCACTGCAGGGACAGGACATTTTACCTTAAAAGAAAGGGGTGGCAAGAAAAGAAAGATATAGAAATAAATATTGTATCTCAGCTCTGTCACAAATTAGAATCTATATCAAGTTGTAAACGTGCATTACTATTACTGGGAATGTCTGGCAAAACTTACATCTGGAGCTAAATCAAGTTTCCCCATCTGTTGGGTTTGCCTCTTCTACTCAATGTTAATTTTTCAATTGTTTGCAAGAGCAATATAATAACTGCTGAGAAAATAAAAAATGATAGGCACAAAGGGAGCGAGGAATGTAACACAAGTCAGCTTTAGGTTTCATGACACTGAAAGCACATTCTCTCCATTTACAAACAGCTCTCTCCTGTGAGTGTGTGCTATTTTCTCAAGACCCTAAACCAACTCCATGTCTGACTCAATTTTATCCAATACATATAGCACTCTATAATTGCCATGCTGTTTCATAAGGAACCTAAAATGACTAAGCCCCATGAGCTCCATTTGGCTCTGTTTACCACAAACAGAAATAGCCATGTAAAGCAAAACGTCAAAAGTTCCAGATCCCATGAGTCATTCATTCAACTCATGGAGAAAGGCAGAAAAAAATTTCCAGAGAAAGGCTTTCAGATGGCCTATACACAGAAACCACTTTGGCAACAAAGAGGCCTGAAAAGGGTTTGCAACTACCTCCTGGTAAGAGAGATTCATAAACAAGCAAATTCTGTGAGCTATTTCAATATGACAAAATGAAAGTCACATGCATTCCTGCTTTTCTTGATCAAATACGAAAATTTCTTCCACTCCTACAGACATCAGGGCTTAAAACAGTAGTGATGTTCAACACATTTCACTTAGAAAGGTACAATAAACCTCAGGATTAACCACAGAACTCTGAAAGAGATAAGTCCTCACTTCTTACCTGATATTAACCAACGCATGAGTCACCTTGCTAGCTGCTTCTTTCCACTGGCCTGCATTGGTAGAAAGCCTCAGGACTGGAAAAAAGGAAAGAACAAAGATGTGTCAGACCACTGGTATTAAACAAATATGAGAAGTGAAGACACAATGCAGAATATCACTATTGAAAAAACCAAACGGAGTCTGTGCCAATCTTCTATTTAAGACATCCTAATCTAGAGAAGAGATCTCTTGTTTTTCCTATTCTGTTGTTTTCCTCTATTTCTTTGCATTGATCGCTGAGGAAGGCTTTCTTATCTCTCCTTGCTACTCTCTGGAACTCTGCATTCAGATGCTTATATCTTTCCTTTTCTCCTTTGCTTTTCGCTTCTCTTCTTTTCACGGCTATTTGTAAAGCCTCCTCAGACAGCCATTTTGCTTTTTTGCATTTCTTTTCCATGGGGATGGTCTTGGTCCCTGTCTCCTGTACAATGTCACGAACCTCTGTCCATAGTTTATCAGGCACTCTATCTATCAGATCTAGTCCCTTAAATCTATTTCTCACTTCCACTGTATAATCATAAGGGATTTGATTTAGGTCATATCTGAATGGTCTAATGGTTTTTCCCTACTTTCTTCAATTTCAGTCTGAATTTGGCAATAAGGAGATCATGATCTGAGCCACAGTCAGCTCCTGGTCTTGTTTTTGCTAACTGTACAGAGCTTCTCCATCTTTGGTTGTAAAGAATATAATCAATCTGATTTCGGTGTTGACCATTTGGTGATGTCCATGTGTAGAGTCTTCTCTTGTGTTGCTGGAAGAGGGTGTTTGCTATGACCAGTGCGTTCTCTTAGCAAAACTCTATTCCTTTGCCCTGCTTCATTCTGTGCTCCAAGGCCAAATTTGCCTGTTACTCCGGGTGTTTCTTGACTTCCTACTTTTGCATTCCAGTCTTTGCCAACAAAGGTCCGTCTAGTCAAGGCTATGGTTTTTCCAGTGGTCATGTACACATGTGAGAGTTGGACTGTGAAGAAAGGTGATTGCCAAAGAATTCATGCTTTTGAACTGTGGTGTTGGAGAAGACTCTTGAGAGTCCCTTGGACTGCAAGGAGATCCAACCAGTCCATTCTAAAGGAGATCGATCCTGGGTGTTCATTGGAAGGACTGATGCTAAAGCTGAAACTCCAATACTTTGGCCACCTCATGCAAAGAGTTGACTCACTGGAAAAGACTCTGATGCTGGGAGGGATTGGGGGCGGGAGGAGAAGAGGACGACAGAGAATGAGATGGCTGGATGGCATCACCGACTCGATGGACGTGAGTTTGAGTGAACTCTGGGAGTTGGTGATGGACAGGGAAGCCTGGCGTGCTGTGATTCATGGGGTTGCAAAGAGTCAGTCACAACTGAGTGACTGAACTGAACTGAAGTGAATCCAGAGAAAAAAAATAAGGGCTTATTCTCAACTATCTTTCCTGCAATTTTTTCCCTCTTTCTTTCACTTTCTACCAAAATATTCTACTCCTCTGCCTTGGGTTTCCCTCTCTCCACTCCCGGCTAAAATGTTTCCATACTTAGTTCTTACATTCATTTAAAATCTACACTGGGGTAACCTGATTGCCACAGTAATCATTTCCCTAATAGTTGGGGCCGATTTAGTGGAATTGGCCAGCTGAGTAAGTGTCCCTTCCTGTTCCACATACAGTGTATCTTTCTCCTAAAGGTCTGAACCGGGTCAAATAGGATAAATAATCTTGTCAGACAGAGGATGGTCATGTTTCAATCAAAGAGTAACCTGCTTTAGCTCCCTTGACTTAACTGTGTGACCTGCAGCATGAATCAACTAGAATATTCTTCCCTTCTCTGACCAAAGTCTCTTATACCCTTACTCACAGAAGGGATGATGGAAATACAGTTTCCAGGTGGTGCTAGTTGTATAGAACCCACCTGCCAATACAGGAGACGTAAGAGACTTGGATTTGATCCCTGGGTCAGGAAGATACTCTGGAACCCACTCCAATGTTCTTGCCTGGAGAATCCCATGAACAGAGGAGCCAGGCGGGCTATGGCCCACAAGGTCACAAAGAGTCAGACATGACTGAAGCAATTTTGTATACACAAATGCATATTCTCTATCAGCTATGAGCTTCAGGGCCACATATTACAGTACCTACACTCTTTCGGAAAAGAGACAAACCAGTACAAGCGTTCCTTAAAAGAACAAGCATACAGTAGGCACTCCAAGTATATGTTTTTAATGAGTGAATAACAAATATGAACTAAACATGTAGAGAGTCTACTATGTGCCAGAAACTGGACAAAGAATATATACAATACAGCACATATATGAGACTCAGAGGAGACAAACAATTAATCAATCAAGTTCATTCACAGAACTGTAAGTAACGGGGCTAGAATTTAAACCTGGAGAGAATGGTCCTACAGCCTGTACTTGATACAGAGTGGTTAAGAGTGTGAACTCTGAAGCCAACTGTTGGTGTCCAAGTCTAGCCTTTGCTATTTACTAGAGAAAAACAGCAATACTTACATGAAAGGATTACTATGAAAATCAAGTAACTTATATATATATAAAGCCTTAGATCAGTACCTGACACACAGTAATTGTTACATAAGTATTAATATTAGCTATTATTCATTAAATAGACTGTCTTTCAAACAAATGCAAGAATATACTTAAGACTTTCTCAGAGGAGAAAGTTAGTTAGTTGATCAGAGCCTAACATTAAAAAACATATAACCAATCTGAATAGGTACCATCACTACCAAATCCTGACCAGTATTCCTCTAGCAAGAGTAGTAGTAGCAGCAGCTGTACTAGAGGGAGGGCATATAGCTGTAATAGGGGAAGAAAACTCATCTGGCTGCTCTGCATCTATTTCAGCAATATTTCATTTTTATAAATTCATGCAATTTTACGAAAGAGAAAATGGAAGCCTTAATAAAACATTATCAGAGTGCTGCTTTCCTAATTTACAAGATTTAGTGCAGGGGAACTCAGTTTCAAGTTAGAGCTTTTCAGTCTCAACTCAGGGTTTCATTAAGTGTATGCACAAATTTATTCATGAATGAACAAAACTGTTTCAAGCAGGTCAGACATATTTTTTTCAACTCAGTTGCAAAAACTGTTTAGATATTTCCGTTTTCCACTAGACCCTCCACTAAATCATAAATTCTCTGATGGTGAGAATCTAGTATTTGTGGAGTTGAAGTGAATTTTACTCCCCTTACCTCAGAGAGGTATTCAACTCTGTTCATGGATTATTTCTCTGTTAACATCCTGTCACTTCTGTTCCTTAGTGAACAGGCACCCAAATGACCTCATCACTGCATTTCCAAGGGAAACAAGCTTTCCAAGCCCTTGGCTTTTACATTCTTTTCTAAGTTCCCAAATTTAAACACAAAATTATCTCAAAACGCCCAAATGCCTCAAGCTAAGGTTATCATTTAGGTAGTACAAAGTATGATACACAAAAACAGCATACCATGCAGCTATTTAAAAAAGAGACTTAAGTAATAGCAAAAACTGGAAACAACCATAATTTTCATGAAAGGAAAGAATGGTTAAATAAACTGTATCTGTACTATGCAAAAAAAAGAAAGGGGGGAGAGAGAAAGAAACTTAAGAAAACTACCAAAAAAAAAATACAAAAATGTTCTACAACGGTTAAAAAAAAAAAGAAATAGGAAAACATGATCACAATTATGTAAAACTATGCATAAAGTAGACTAATACGTGCACGCGTGCTAAGTCGCTTCAGTCGTGTCTGACTCTATGTGACCCCTGTGGACCGTAGCCCACCGAGCTCCTCTGTCCATGGGATTCTCCAGGTGAGAATACTTGAATAGGTTGCCATGCCCTCCTCCAGGGGATTTTCTCAACCCAGGGATAGAACCCACATCCCTTACATCTCCTGCATTAACAGGTGGGTTTTTACCACTAGCACCACCTGGGAAGCCCATATGAAAGAAAAGAGAGATTGTATTAAATAAAAAAATTTGTACCTTGTTTTTTCTTTAGTACTGGTAATTATCTTTTTCCAAAAGGAAAAAAGCACTTCAAAATACGGTATCATTTATGGTTCAGGGTAGCTTGTGTCTAGGTCCTTCCTCATCAGTGGCTATCACTGCAGTAACTTAACTGCCAGAGGAATATTAAATGTGTGTCTTTATCAACAGTCTCCCTCTTCTAGCCATGATGAAGTAACAAGACATAATTAATCCTTCTACCTTAAATAATAAAAAACTGAACAAAATATAAGAAACAATAGCTTTCAGACATTAGACAATGGGTATAGAGAACTGAGATCCTTGAAGATGGAAAACAAACAAGGTGAGCCCTAGAATTATCCCAGTTTACTGTGTGAAAAAGTTTCCAACCTACAGGGCAGAGAGGAGGAACTTAAACAGAATCCAGAAGCTTGCCAAATCAAAGACACAGAGATTAGCAACTGGACAGGCCAAGGCACCTAGAATTTGTGGGGTAGAGTACTGTAGAGGAGGGAGTTTAACAGGGTATTCTATAAGTTCGTAGAGGGGTCCTCTTACATCTTTTGCTGAGCACTGATCTGCACATAAGAAAGAGAAAACTACTCAAGCCCGGGGGTAAAGAACCACTGGAAAAGAGAAGAAATTGTGGAGCTCATGGAAGGCTCTACAAGCAAAATAATTTGCATTTCCACCAGCAAGAGTAGAAAAACCTACTAATATATGAATTATCAGGAAGAATCTTCAGATGGGTACTGCATTAGTAATCTGGCCAAATTAGCCTATAATAAAAGTTGCTCTTAACCCAACTTAATAACCCTTAAATGCAAATCCTAAAAGGATGAAACTGATTCCACACAACATAACTGCATTCCAGAACAAAGTCTAACATTATATAAAGGAACATAATAAAATCAAACCTTACAACATTAACATCACAATGTTCAAAATCCAATTTAAAAATTACCAGCATTCAAGAAGTAGAAAGGGGACTTCCCTGATGGTCCAGTGATTAAGAAAACACCCTGCAGAACTATACTCAATATTTCGTAATAACCTATAGTGGAAAATAATCTAAAAAAGAATACACATATGTATACACACACACACACGGATCACTTTTCTCTATACCTGAAACTGATACAACATTGTAAATCAACTGTTTCAATAAAAATTTCTCAATAAAGAAAAAAAAAAAATCCACCTTGCAATGCAGGGGACACAGGTTCAATCCCAGGTCTGAGAACTAAGATCCCACTAGAGAGTCCATGTGCTGCAACCAAAGATCCCACATGATGCAACGAAGATCCTGCATGCCACAACTAAGACCCAACGCAGCCTAATTAATTAACTTTAAAAACCCAAAGAAGTCAGAAAAACATAACCCATAAGCAGGAGAAAAATCAGTCAATAAAACAGACCTAGACATGAAGAGAGATGATGGAGTTAGTGGGAAAGGACATTAAAACAGCTATTGTAAATATGCTCTATATGCTCAGGAAGGTACCAAGTGAAAAGAAAACTTGTGTTCACATAAAGCTGTGTACAAAAATGTTTACAGAGGTTTTATTTACTATCCCTAAAAACTGGAAACTTTCTAAATGTCCTTCCACTGATAAATGGATAAGCTAAACTGACATATTCCCATAATGGAATATTACCCCATAATAAAAAGGAACAAACTACTGATACATGCATCAACATGGATAACTTCAATCAAATTATATATATAAGAAGCCAGACTCAAAAAACAGTATGATGTCATCTATATACTTTTTTAGAAACGACAAAATCATGGGGACAAGGAATAGATCAGTGGTTGCTAGAAAATGGCTAGGAGCTGATCTCACAGGAGTGGGTGGAGGAGTTGATCTCACAGGAGTACAGAGAAGAGAGAAGTTTTTGAGATGGTAAAACTCTTCTAAATCTTGATTTTCTGTGATAATTATACTTCTATATGCATTTGCTAAAATTCAGAACAGTACATTAAAAATGGTGAATTATACCATATATGTAAATTATACTTCAAAAAAACCTGACTAAAAAATACATTTTTTTTCCACCTGAAGTTTCATCATACTTTACACAAAATGTAGAGTATTGAAACATGCCACCTCCTACTATTTGTTGTGTTTCATTTAGTAAAATTAACTTTCCTCTTTGTACTTTCTTAGTACATCTAAGCATTCCCAGATATCCTTTCTTCTCTTGTTGCTCTAACGGCAAACATTGATCTCATTTGACCGTGTACATGGCTCAACTGCGCAGGTAAGTCAGACATCTATAAAATACCTCCCCCACTCCAACTCTCCCTCCTTTCCACACTTAAAGACCTCTTTATTCATCCATTAATGGGTACTAAAGCCTCTTGGGCAGCTCTTCACTCTTGGAAAATTCTATATTCTTAAAAACAAGGACACTGGTAAAAGCCGGGTAAATGCAAACCACACCAGGGTACACTGAGAACACTCTGCCAATGGAAATTTGCTAGAGGGTTCTCATGAAGACTTCCTAGCTCAAAAAAAAAAAAAAAGACGTGTGACTTGATATGACAATGGGAACCTCTTATTCTTTTTTTTTTTTTAAGTGGTTTTTTTTTGTAATTAATTTATTTTTTATTGGAGGCAAATTATTTTACAATATTATATTGGTTGGTTTTGCCATACATTGACATGAATTCGCCCCAGGTTTACATAAGTTCCCCCTCCTGAACCCCCCTCCCACCTCCCTCCTCCCTTTATCCTCCCTCTGGGTCATCCCCGCATGCCAGCCTCGAGCATCCTGTAACATGCATTGACCCTGAACTAGTGATTCATTTCACATATGACAACATACGTGTTTCAATGACATTCTCCCAAATCATCCCACCCTCACCCTCTCCCACAGAGTTCCAAAGACTGATCTATACATCTGTGTCTCTTTTGCTGTCTCGTATACAGGGTTTTCATTTGCATCTTTCTAAATTCCAGGGAACCTCTTATTCTGAGGGGAGCTGACCTGATGCTAAAGCTATTACACTGAGAATGAGAGAGCAGGGAAATAGAAAAAAACAATTTCCTCCTAGGCAATCCTTTCCACTCTGGTTCTACTCTTTCTCCAGGTATTCCAAATCCCCTCTACTTTACTCATGATACATACAGGAGTCCCAAGCAGAAGATGAACTTTTCATAAATAGTCCCAACAATAGGGATAAAGTAAACTAATCAATAGTGACAGAAAGCAGATAGGGGTTGCCTAGGGATAACGGCGGAGAAGGCAATGGCAAGCCACTCCAGTATTCTTGCCTAGAAAATCCCATGGATGGAGGAGCCTGGTAGGCTGCAGTCCATGGGGTCGCTAGGGGTCGGACACGACTGAGTGACTTTACTTTCACTTTTCACTTTCACACATTGGAGAAGGCAATGGCAACCCACTCCAGTGTTCTTGCCTGGAGAACCCCAAGGAAGGGGGAGCCTGGTGGGCTTCCGTCTATGGGGTCACACAGAGTCGGACACGACTGAAGTGACTTAGCAGCAGCAGCAGCAGCAGGAATAAGCAGGGAAATAGATGGAAAAACAGTGGAAACAGTGTCACACTTTATTTTTTGGGGCTCCAAAATCACTGCAGATGCTGATTGCAGCCATGAAATTAAAAGACACTTACTCTTTGGAAGGAAAGTGATGACTAACCTAGATAGTATATTAAAAAGCAGAGACATTACTTTGCCAACAAAGGTCCATCTAGTCAAGGCTATGGTTTTTCCCATGGTCATGTATGGATGTGAGAGTTGGACTGTGAAGAAAGCTGATCGCCGAAGAATTGATGCTTTTGAACTGTGGTGTTGGAGAAGACTCTTGAGAGTCCCTTGTACTGCAAGGAGATCCAACCAGTCCATTCTAAAGGAGATCAATCCTGGGTGTTCACTGGAAGGACTGATGCTAAAGCTGAAACTCCAATACTTTGGCCACCTCATGCGACGAGTTGACTCACTGGAAAAGACTCTGATGCTGGGAAAGGTTGGGGGCGGAAGGAGAAGGGGACGACCGAGAATGAGATGGCTGGATGGCATCACCGACTCTGTGGACATGAGTTTGAGTGAACTCTGGGAGTTGGTGATGGACAGGGAGGCCTGGCGTGCTGTGATTCATGGGGTCGCGGAGAGTCGGACACAACTGAGCGACTGAACTGAACTGAGGGATAAGGGACAGAGGTGGTAAAAGTGACATAAAGTGACACAAGGAAATTTGGGGAGAGGGGGTGGATATGTACATTATCTTTATTTAATGACAGCTTCATGTACATATACACATGCCAAAACTTATCAAAAACTGTATCCTTTAAAAAAGTGCAGTTTGGGACTTCCCTGGGGGTCCAGTGGTTAAGACGCCATGCTTCCACTGCAGGGGGTGTGGATTCCATCCCTGGTCCGGGAACTAAGATCCCACATGCCTCAGTTCAGTTCAGTTCAGTTCAGTCGCTCAGTCGTGTCCGACTCTCCGCGACCCCATGAATCACAGCATGCCAGGCCTCCCTGTCCATCACCAACTCCCGGAGTTCACTCAAACTCATGTCCACAGAGTCGGTGATGCCATCCAGTCATCTCAGCATGGCCAAAAAAAAGAATGCAGTTTATTATATATCGATTATGTCCCAATAAAACTAATAAGTTGGAGCTTTTTAATAGACAGCTTTATTGAGTGACTTATAATTTCTGGGAAATCTAAAGAAATCTTTCTTGACCTTTAAACTTAGGTAGGTTTGATTAGACTCTTCACTCAAACTTACAGGGATACATGACCTCTTATAGAAATAAGGAAGACTCATATCACTGCAAAATAAATTTTCGGTGAGCCAATCACCAAAAGGTTTTTGTAAAAAGGATTTTTATTTAATGCCCACTTTCTCTTCTAAGTTATGCTAAAAATACACAGGTACATTAAAAATCTTTAAAACCTTGTACCTTCTCAAATCACACAATGTTCCTTTGGGATCCAAGCTCTTCTATTTGCTGCTGTCAACTCCCACCCACTCTCACACCCATCTCACTGGCATTCACTAAATCTACAAGCCTCCCTATTTCCTCTCTTTCACAAACATCAAGAAAGGGCTGCTGCTGTTGCTAAGTCGCTTCAGTCGTGTCCAACTCTGTGCGACCCCGTAGACGGCAGCCACCAGGCTCTGCCATCCCTGGGATTTTCCAGGCAAGTGGAGTGGGTTGCCATTTCCTTCTCCAATGCATGAAAGTGAAAAGGGAAAGTGAAGTCGCTCAGTCATATCCGACTTTTAGTGACCCCATGGGCTGCAGCCTACCAGGCTCCTCCGTCCATGGGATTTTCCAGGCAAGAGTACTGGAATGGGGTGCCATTGCCTTCTCTGCAAGAAAGGGCTTCAGGGATGCTAACCAGCTTTCTACTAAGATGAATTCTGAGTCCCTGAAGGCAAGGAAGTCCACACATACTTTCTTATTGCCTGAGAAAAGGAGACTACTATAGTTCTGTGCCAAGTAAGGGCACCAAGCAACTAGGGGAGAATCTTTTGCAGTTTTTTCCTTTCATAGACCAAAAATCACAGTTGATAGGGAGAAAAAAATAAAAAGAAGACAGCTTACCCATAGAGTAGAGGTTGTCAAAGCTCTGGTGCATGCGGATAATCTCATAGTAGAGTTCATCATAACTGCTGGGGGTGGGCAGGAATGTATCTCCATATGTGATAAACATATTAAATAGGTTCACAATCTAAAAAAGAAGCAAAAGCCCATATATAGACATCATACTATGAAGACTCAGAAGGGTATTATCAGTAGTGTGCTATATAGCCAGCTCTTACTGTCTTTCAAGAGCAGTTAAATTTTCAGCAATTTTGTTAGCTGGTTATTAAACAAAATCATTATTAAAAATTAACTTCTATGAAACTTACCATTCAATAAATTACATTAAAGTAATAATTACTGAAAACTCATCACTTTCTAATTATTTTCTACCTTTCCATATTATCGATTCCCTTGAAATTAATTTACACCTCTTATATCTGTGTGGTGGGAATATTATATAACAGTGTGTCTTACCATTATTTCATGGAAGAGCCCCAGGCTCTCTAAAGACACAGGTGAAAGTGGAAGCACTGGTAGAGAGATTCTGATCCAAAGGGAAAATAAAGGCCTGGTATCCCCCTATAGTTTAATCCTTAGAACACCAGTTCCTGTCTCAAGCCAGCCCATTTCCGCCCTAGAGTATAGCTTCAGAAAAATAAATGTGCTTTTTTGCTACTCACCATAAGAGCTAACGTAAAAATGTTGTGCTTTGCCAAAAGTACAGTCTCATTTGACATAAGGAACTTCAGCAAATTTATCAAGGCTTTAAAAGAAGAAAAAAAAAGGCACTGATAATATAATCAAAGCATAATCAATAAAGTTAAATGAAAGTAGACTAGATCTAAAGAAATCCAAACAGGGCTAGAATGAGTATATCACAGCTACTAGGAAAATTTTAAAAGCAGGCAGAGCAGGTATAGCTGAAGAAAGTACTGACCTTCTCAAGTACATGTCTGCTTATCTGTCCATAGAAGGTTTTTAAAAATCTACTTTTTACTTCTTAAATAGCAATTAAGCTCAGAAATTTGACAAATTTACACCTGTATGCTGATTTCCCCATCAAATTTCCTCCGTTTATTGAGCGTCCCTTCTCACCCCAGGCTGCTAGCGTTTCAAGTCACCAAGATTTAGCTGCATATCTGTTTCAAACACTACTGCTAAGATGGACATCTTTTGAATCTAAATGATCAACAGACATACTGTAGAACCTACTGCTTTAGTTCTGGATAAAAAAAGAGCTCATGAAGGGGAAAAAAAAGCCCTTAACTGTTCTAAATATTCAAATAAGAGTGCAACATGCTCTGTCCTCTCTTAACTGTGACAACATTTACTGAAAAGGTCCCCTTTTTGCCTTGTAATCTTTAATGAGGGGAGAGAGTGCCAAAATCTAAGCAATCGCAATCAAGAGACTGACAGCGCCTAGTTAAACAGTACTGCTTTAAAGACATTTTTGCCAATAAATATTAAGCGCAAAATAATTTAACCGCTGCCTTATACTCTTTCACCCAAGGCTATAAACGCAGTCCTGCTTTTGTGCCCACCATAGCCACTGCCACTGTACCTATCTCCCCTGTGTGATGGGGAATATAAAGGAAGGGTTCAGCGGCTACAAGTATTTGATGTTCCTTTTGTCTTCTCCCCCTCAACCTGTCCTACTTCTACATACACACACAAAAAAAAGGTTTGACCACTCCTTTCCTAAGACCATACCTGCTTTTCTGTCAGCAGAGAAGTCCATTCTCCCGTCTGAGCTTTGTGTGAAGTTTACTACTCTTAGAAAAGAGATGTGAGCTTAGATTTGAAACAGCAGGGAATGATGAGTAGGAGTAAGTCTCTCCAGACACTTGCCGCCTGCCACACAACACCCCTCACTCTCAACCCTCTAAAAGCAGGTACAGTAAAGAAACAGCAGGCAAGGAAAAGTACAAGAGCTTGTCTACATTCTGTTTCTAAAGCCTGACTCTTCCCTTCAAATAGAAAAAAAAGCCTTGCTAGGGTTGAAGGAGGCAGGCATCCTCATTTATGAACTCTTCAGCCTGACTCAAGTTCTCTGAGGTTTCCTAATGGAAAGGCAAATGACAGGCAGCTGGCTCTTTTGATGTTGTCTGTTAACAAGTGATCTATTGGACTGGACCCAAAAAAGCTCCATGGGAGACCACTCTGGATCATACAATCTACTAAGCTCCTACCAGGAACTCAGAGAATGAAGGGGACTAGCTAAAATCCACATAAAAATGACTAACTCATGGGGATTCCCTGGCAGTCCAGTGGTTAGAACTTGGCACTTTCACTGCCGTGGCCCGAGTTCAATCTCTGATTGGGTAACGAAGATCCTGCAAGCTGCAGCACGGCCAAGAAAAAGACTAACTCAGTCCAAATCTCTCTTTTTAATGTGTAGGGGCTGCCCATTCCATCCCCACTAACCCCAGAGCTTAGACAAGTCCTGTTAATGGATAAATCTTCTGACAGTAAGATTCTATAAATTCACAGGAGACAAGAAAAAAGTATGGGTAACACATGTGGCATTCTGCAAAACATAATGGCTAGCTAGAGACAAAGCTGCTTTTGTACACATCCAATCAACGAAGGCTTTTGTCCCAGGGACATGCAGCACAAAGATGCAGCCTCAGCAGTGGTTATGTGGTAATTAAGGGGTAGAAAACCTGGAGAAAAGGAAGTGAGCACAATGATTTATTACTCCTCTGTTGGACTACAGCTAGCCTTGATCTCTGGGATTCAGAGTCAGAGATGACAAAGTGATAAATATGAGGGGAGGAAGAGAGCAATTCCAGCACAGGCCAAGAGGTGGCCTGCGTTCCAACTGTCACCGCTGTCAGCAGAGTCAAATAGTGTTGAAGAGAGTCCAGCACTGCAATACTCTGAGTCTGTGTCGAGGAAACCTGCGTTCTATCCCTGACAATTCAGGTCAGACCCCCTACCATCTGAAAAAAGCCAGGGTTTTCTTACCTGGAAGTCATCATTCTCCAGAGGGAATTTAAAAGGCAGCTAAAATGAACAAACTAACCTTAAAATTGGCTCCCACGAGCCTCTGACATCAGGAACCACGATTCTTCTTCAAGAAGGAATGCCCCAAATATCCCATAATATAACACTTTTATCCTTCAACATCCCTCTGACTTAGCATTCTATCAACTGTTCAGTGTCCTATATACACATACATGGTCTTCTATCCTCTGACCCGATGTGATGGGAGTTCAAAGTCTGTGAGGCTTCAACATAGTTGATTTAAAATTTTTAGAGCTAGAAAGGACCTTAGAGGTTATTTAATCCTATTCCCTCATTTTTGGATTCAAAAACAACCCCCGACCACCACCCCAACTAGTTAGTGACCAAGCAGGGACTAGAACCTGGTCTCCTGTTTAGTGTTCCTTCTTTCATTCCATTAAGATAAAAGTCCATCGGGTTGCAAGAGTCCATGGACTCATTGCTTAGAAATTGAACAACAACAACAGACAAATAAAGGTGCTGAAAGTGAAAGTGAAGTCACTCAGTCGTGTCCAACCCTTTGGTACCCCATGGGCTATAGACTGACAGGCTCCACCATCCGTGGGAGGCATTCCAGGCAAGAACACTGGAGTGGTTTGCCATTTTCTTCTCCAGGGGATCTTCCCGACCCAGGAATCAAACCCAGGTCTCCCACACTGCAGGTAGACTCTTCACTATCTGAGCTAGATGCAGTCAAATGTTAAAACAGAAGGAAGCTTATGTATAAATGGTGTGCGTAAGAGTTGCTAACTATACTGTTGTCAACACTTCCCTAGAAGACTCTGGTTTATAACTTTCTCCACCTATTGGCTGCTCCAAGGTTATTTCCATCTACTTGGTGCTCTTCTTTTCTTGGTCCTCAGCTACTTAACACAGCACAGCTGCTTAACACCTCATAATTACCTTTCTTCTACTCATTCTCAACACTAAAAAATTCCTAGTAGCTTTTCTCAGCAAAAATCACCTCAGCAGGCCCTCTATATCAGCTTTCATCTCTCCTCTTTATTTTTAATTGTTTTTTAAAAAAACATTTATTTGCCTATGCTAGTTCTTAGTTGCAGCATGAGGGATTTCTTAGTTGTGGCCTGCAAACTCTTAGTTCAGGTATATGGGATCTAGTTCCCAGAGGGATGGAACCTGGGCCCCCTGCATTGGGAGCTCAGAGTCTTAGCCATTGGACCACCACAGAAGTCCCTCATCTCTCTTCTTTAAATCTCATCTTTCCCACACCTCTATCTCCCTTTCTCTTTCTGTTTCCTCTCTAGGATCTTTAAAAAATAATAATATTAATAATAAACGTCAACTAAAACTGTTCCTATTCCCCTCACTCTGGGTGTGTCCTTCAAAATTATGTACTGAACATAGACCATGATCAGATCTGAATTTCAAATGGAGTTGCTGCTGCTGCTAAGTTGCTTCAGTCGTGTCTGACTCTGTGCGACCCCATAGATGGCAGCTCACCAGGCTCCTCTGTCCCTGGAATTCTCTAGGCAAGAATACTGGAGTGGGTTGCCATTTCCTTCTCCTCAAATGAAGCTAAGATCCCCTTTCTTTATGCAAAATCAGAACTGAAACAAACAAACAAAAGAACCTGAGTATAAACAATTAATAGCCAGGTTTATTCATAAGCTCTTATGATACAGTGCTATGAACAGGGTTTAACTGCAGGGCAGAGAATAGCCATGGGCCAGGGGCAGGTTAAGGACAGAAGAGAAACAGTACTCAGGATCTCGGTGCCAACACACAAGTAGCGCAGAGCTCATGCTGGCCGATTCCTGCCTCACCACTCTCCACACGCACATTTTTAGAAAACTGCCCTTGATCCACTTGTTCACTTGGTGCCATCTGGGCACATGACGAGCCAAACTGTTCCAAGGACAGTCACAGAGGTAACAGTACACAGAGGGAAGAGTTAAGATAACTACAAAAGATAAGGTACTGGTTGTATAAACAGAAGATTGTTAATTAGTCATATCTCTGTTAAGAGTTTGGTATCGGGGGCAGGGTGAGAAAAAAAAAAAAGAGTTCGGTATCAAGCATGATACATGTAGTCATTGTGAAGATAAGCGGTGGAGCAGGATATACTTTTTTTCTTTTTAATTTAACACTTTGGTTACCATGTTTCTAATTTTTAGATAATAGTTTTAAAACGAAGCAGGGGAGAAGAGACTAACACAAAATCTTCCTCAACAAAAATATGATCCTTAGTCTGAGGGATTTCCAAAGAAAAAGGGCCTATGTTATAGAAACCCAATACTGTGTAAACAGTTTTGCCCATTAGGTGAGCAATGGCTACTCATCCCACAAAACAGAATGGCACGGTTTATTGCAGAGTATCTTTTCAGATGAGGACAAGCTTGGTGGCTGAGACCCTCCGGGCCTTAACAGACAATTCTCACTGGCCCCAATCCTTCACAGCCCTAGGAGTACGCTGTCCCAAAACACCAATGACCGATAAATGTATCGTAGAGAGAAATGGATCCTATCTTTCTGCTGAATGACACTTACTACAAGTCACTAACTGTGCCAGAAGTTCACATCAACTACAGTTGTTCCTCAGTATCCACAGCAGGGGTGGGGGGTGGGTAGGATTGGTTCCAGGACTTCCCCCCCAAAGACCCAACTCCTTAGAGTCTCAAGTCCTTTAAATAAAATGGTATAATTACCTACACACATCTTCCTATATAGTTTAAACCAACTCTAGGTTACTTACAATACCTAATACAATGTAAAAGCCATGTAAATAGTTGCTGGCATAGAGCAAATTCAAGTTCTGCTCTTTGGAAATTACTGGAATTTTTTTTTCCCAAACACTTTTGATCTGTGGTTGGCTGACTCCGTGGATGCAGAATCCACGGATATAGAGGGAAAACTATCTCAAATCCTCCTCTTTTCTACTGCACTTCACTTGACAGCTTAAAAAGAGACACCTAACTACAGAAATCATCTCCCCCAAACTGCATTCATCTCTTTTCAAAGGGAGAAACACAAAAGTCATAAATGGCAAGGGAGGTAACATCTATTAGGTATATGCTAGATGCTGGGCATTATGTTGGAGAAGGAAATGGCAACCCATTCCAGTGTTCTTGCCTGGAGAATCACAGGACGGCGGAGCCTGGCCGGCTGCTGTCTATGGGATCGCACAGAGTCGGACACGACTGAAGTGACTTAGCAGAAGCAGCAGCAGGCATTATGTAAAGCACTTAAAGTACATCACTCCCATTGAAGCCTATTGAGTATCCCATGAAGGAGATAATAATAGTCCCAATTAACAGATGACCAAATTAAAATTCAGAAGATTTAATAAGTTATCCAAAGTCACATAGCTAATTGAAGATAAACTACATTAACAGCAATGTACCAGGATGGTCCATGAACTCCCCCTGCTGAGATCTATGAAACTGTACTGGTTCCTCCTAAACTTCACTTAAAAAAACATTTGTTGAAGGTTGAGGAACAAGCTATCTAGGACCAATATCTGTATTGCCACCCCAAACCGTAACTTTAATCAGAGTTCCACTAACCAGCCCCTCACACATCCAAGTGATCAAAAGAAAAATCTTGTAAGTTCAAGTTCATCTCTTTTAAGAATCTCAGAATTTTACTCCACTGACCTAAAGACACTTTAACCTGCACACTCTTAAAAACAAGTGAAAAGCAAGGACTCAAGTAGTTTTGCACCCATGTTTACAGTAGCCAAAAGGGGGAAGCAATACAAGAATCCATTGACACATGAACAGATAAACAAAATGTGAAAGATACAATCAGAAAATTACTTCAGCTAATCAGTGAATTTGGTAAAGTTACAGGATACCAAATCAATACACAGAAATCCCTTGCACTCCTATACACTAACAGTGACAAATCAGAAAGAGAAATTAAGGAATCAATCCCATTCACCATTGCAATAAAAAAAATTAAAATACCTAGGAATAAATCTACCTAAGGAGACAGAACAGCTGAACACAAAAACTATAAGACACTGATGAAAGAAATCAAAGATGACATAAACAGATAGAGAGATGTACCATGTTCCTAGATTGGAAGAATTAATATTGTGAAAATGACTATACTACCCAGAGCAAACTACAGATTCAATGCAATCTCTATCAAATTACCAAGGGCATTTTTCACAGAACTAGAACAAAAATTTCACAATTCATATGGAAACACAAAAGACCCCAAAGAGCCAAAGCATTCTTGAGAAAGAAGAATGGAGCTGGAGGAATCAACCTCTTGACTTCAGACTATACTACAAAGCTACAGTCATCACGACAGTATGGTACTGGCACAAAAACAGAATATAGACCAATGGAACAAGATAGAAAGCCCAGAGATAAATCCATGCACCTATGGGCACCTTATCTTTGACAAAGGAGGCAAGAATAGTCAATGGATAAAACACAGTCTCTTCAATAAGTGGTGCTGGAAAACTAGACAGTTTCATGTAAAAGAATGAAATTTGAACACTTTCTAACACCACACACAAATATAAACTCAAAATGGGTTAAAGACCTAAATGTAAGACCAGAAACTAAAATTCTTAGAGGAAAACATAGGCAGAATACTCTTTGACATAAATCACAGCAAGATCCTCTAATAGCGTAACAGAAATAAAAACAAAAATAAATGGGATCTAATTAAACTTAAAAGCTTTTGCACAGCAAAGGAAACCATCAACAAGATGAAAAGACAACCCTTAAAATAAAGAGAAAATAATTGCAAATGAAGCAGCTGACAAAGGAGTAATCTCCAAAATATATAAGCAGCTCAGGCAGCTCAATATCAGAAAAACAAACAACCCAATCAAAAAAAAAAAAAGGGCAGAAGACCTAAATAGACATTTCTCCAGAAAGACACACAGATGGCTAATAAACACATGAAAAAGTGCTCAACATCGCTTATTATTAGAGAAATGCAATCAAAACTACAATTAGGTATCACCTCAAACCAGTCAGACTGGCCATCATCCAAAAATCTACAAACAATAAATGCTAGAGAGGATGTGGAAAAAAGGCCACATGACCCAGCAATCCCACTACCAGGCATATACATTGAGAAGACCACAATTCTAGAAGATACACGTACCCCAATGTTCACTGCAGCACACTTACAATAACCAGGACATGGATGCAACCTAGATGTTCATTAACAGATGAATGGATAAAGAAGCTGTAGCACATATATACAATGTATATATATTATTCAGTTTCAGTTCAGTTCAGTTCAGTCGCTCAGTCGTGTCCGACTCTCCGCGACCCCATGAATCACAGCACGCCAGGCCTCCCTGTCCATCACCAACTCCCGGAGTGCACTCAAACTCATGTCCACAGAGTCGGTGATGCCATCCAGCCATCTCATTCTCCGTCGTCCCCTTCTCCTCCCGCCCCCAACCTTTCCCAGCATCACAGTCACCATAAAAAGGAACGAATTTGAGTCAGTTCCAGTGAGGTGGATGAACCTAGAGCCTGTTATACAGAGTGAAGTAACTCAGAAAGAGAAAAACAAATATCATATATTAATGCATATATGTGGAATCTAGGGCTCCCCAGGTAACTCAACTGGTAAAGAATCCACCTGCAATGCAGGAGACCGTGGTTCGATTCCTGGGTTGGGAAGTTAACCTGCAGAAGGGATAGGCTACCCACTCCAGTATTCTTGCCTCCCTGGTGGCTCAGATGGTAAAGAATTCGCCTGCAACTCAGGAGACCTGAGTTCGATCCCTGGGTTGGGACGATCCCCTGGAGGAGGGCATGACAACCCACTCCAGTATTCTAGCCTGGAAAATCCCCATGGACAAAGAAGCCTGATGGGCTACGGTCCACGGGGTCACAAAGAGTCAGACATGACTGAGCAACCAAGCACACATATATGGAATCTAGTAAAATATACTAATGAACCTACTTGTAGGGCAACAACAGAGATGCAGACATAGAGAAAGAATTATGGACACAAGTGAGTAAGGAGAGGCTGGGATGAACTGAGAGAGTAGCACTGAAACATATACATTACCACATGTAAAACAGACAGCCAGTGGGAATTTGCTGTATGATGCCTCGTTCTCTGTGACAACCTAGAGGGGCAGGATGGAGTGGGAGGAGGGAGAGAGTTCAAGAGGCTGGAGATATATTTATACCTATGGCTGATTCATGCTGATGTATGGCAGAAACAAACACAACATTATAAACCAATTAAAAAATAATTTTTTAAAAAATGTGGTATACAGTGGAATATTACTCAGCCTGAAAAAGGAAATTGACACATGCTAAAACATAGGTAAAACATGTAGACACTATGCTAAGTGAAAAAAATCAGTCACAGAAGGACAAATACCACATGACTCAATTTACATGCAGGAGGTAGAGAAATCAAATTCATAGAGACAGGAAGCAGATTGGTGGTTGCTAGAGGTATAGACAGGGAGGAATACAGACTTACTGTTTAATGGATACAATTTCAGTCTAAGAAAACTTTTAAAATTCTGGAGATGGAAGGAAGAGATGGTTGTCCAACAATGTGAATGTACTTAATGCCACTGAGATTACACTTAACATAATAAAATTTTATGTATGTTTTACCAATTGAAAAACAAGAGGCCAATATTTTTCTTTCCACAGAGATTAGCATGAGCCCTGTGAATACTCCATCACAACTTTCTGAACCTCAGCATAACTGACAGGCTGAAATTTACATCATGGTACAGAATACTGTGTACAGAGCCAAACATACAAAGGTGTTTTGATGGGGAAAATAAAAGGCAACCAATATACTCAATCAACAGAGAGTCATGAACACTTGAACAAGAATACAAATTCAAAATGAGCACTGCACAGCTTTCAAGACAATATTATGGCAGTTTTCAGAATAATCATCAAAGTTGATAGTCAAAGCTAGTTCAGTTCAGTTCAGTCACTCAGTCGTGTCCGACTCTCTGCGACCCCATGAATCACAGCACGCCAGGTCTCCCTGTCCATCACCAACTTCCGGAGTTCACTCAAACTCATGTCCATCGAGTCGCTGATGCCATCCAGCCATCTCATTCTCCGTCGTCCCCGTTTCCTCCCATCCCCAATCCCTCCCAGCATCAGAGTCTTTTCCAGTGAGTCAACTCGTCGCATGAGGTGGCCAAAGTATTGGAGTTTCAGCTTCAGCATAAGTCCTTCCAGTGAACACCCAGAATTGATCTCCTCCAGAATGGACTGGTTGGATCTCCTTGCAGTACAAGGGACTCTCAAGAGTCTTCTCCAGCACCACAATTCAAAAGCATCAATTCTTCGGCGATCAGCTTTCTTCACAGTCCAACTCTCACATCCATACATGACCATGGGAAAAACCATAGCCTTGACTAGATGGACCTTTGTTGGCAAAGTAATGTCTCTGCTTTTTAATATGCTATCTAGGTTGGTCATAACTTTCCTTCCAAGGAGTAAGCGTCTTTTAATTTCCTGGCTGCAATCAGCATCTGCAGTGATTTTGGAGCCCAAAAAATAAAGTGTGACACTGTTTCCACTGTTTTTCCATCTATTTCCCATGAAGTGATGGGACCAGATGCCATGATCTTTGTTTTCTGAATGTTGAGCTTCAAGCCAACCTTTTCACTCTCCTCTTTCACTTTCATCAAGAGGCTTTTTAGTTCCTCTTCACTTTCTGCCATAAGGGTGGTGTCATCTGCATATCTGAGGTTATTGATATTTCTCCCGGCAATCAACACACTGAAGTACAGTTGATCCTTGAATAATGTGGGCTTGAACTGTGTGGGTCCACTTATACTTAGATTTTCAAAAATAAATGTATACTATGTTACTATATGATCTGTGGTTGGTGAAATCCACAGATGTGAGACTGCTGGTAGGAAGTGCAGACTGTAAAGTTACAGGTAAATTTTTGACAAGGTTGTAGTGGGGGGCTGGGTATAAGCACCCCAAAACCTCAACTTCTTTAAGGGTCAACTATTCTAACAATATTCTAGGAAATCCTTGGGGATGCTGGGTTTGACTCCTAAATCTTTTCTATTTCTACTAAAGGAGGATCCAGATCCCTGGCTTCAAACACTCTTAACCTGCACTGAGTGAAAAACAGAGCAGTTATGTCAGTGAAACATCTGAGGTATTCCATTACACATTCAACAAGTTTAAGTTGTAGGGAAGTGGGTGCTCCATACACACTTGTCTCTTCACTGGAAAGTCTTTTCCACCAGGCACTTTGAAAACTTAGTTTCTGGATTCGCTTTCAGGAACTACAAACTAGCTGCAACTGCTGCCTGTTTACTTCCCTGATAGCTCAGTTGGTAAAGAATCTGCCTCCAAAGCAGGAGAACCCGGTTTGACTCCTGGGCCAGGAAGATCTGCTGGAGAATGGATAGGCTACCCACTACAGTATCCCTGGGCTTCCCTTGTAGCTTAGCTGGTAAAGAATCTGCCTGCAATGTGGGAGATCTGGGTTCGATCCCTGGGTTGGGAAGATTCCTATGGAGAAGGGAAAGGCTACATACTCCAGTATTCTGGCCTGGATGTTGCCTCTTCAACTCCGTATTAGAGGCAAGTATCAGTCTCCTACTTAGCTCTCCAAGTTTCTTTCCTTGGAGAGTCTTGTGCATCAAATACTGCAGCAGGATGCAGACATTCTGACTCTTCTGTATGCAGACACAAGTAGAAAAAAGGACAGTGCACAGGTTCTGGAAAGTTGAGCCAGGAATGGGTACCCTGACAGTTCCCTGTGTCCCAAGTGAATTCACAGAAGCAAAAGCAGCCAATCTGTTTTTTAAATGTGAAGAGTTCAATACCACCCACCTGAGAATCCTGCTGTCTGACACAAGGCCACCTCACTACACAAAGAACCTTGTTCACAGAGCTGATCCTAACATTAATACACCCAACACAATGAGGACTTTCCCGACTTTTTCTATTCTGCTTTGAATTTAGGTGGAGGAAAAGAAAGTTGGAAGGAAAGTTATGACCAACCTTGATAGTATATTAAAAAGCAGAGACATTACTTTGCCAACAAAGGTCCGTCTAGTCAAGGCTATGGTTTTTCCCGTGGTCATGTATGGATGTGAGACTTGGACTGTGAAGAAAGCTGAGCGCCGAAGAATTGATGCTTTTGAACTGTGGTGCTGGAGAAGACTCTTGAGAGTCCCTTGTACTGCAAGGAGATCCAACCAGTCCATTCTAAAGGAGATCAATCCTGGGTGTTCATTGGAAGGACTGATGCTGAAGCTGAAACTCCAATACTTTGGCCACCTCATGCGACGAGTTGACTCACTGGAACACTCTGATGCTGGGAAAGGTTGGGGGTGGGAGGAGAAGGGGACGACGAAGAATGAGATGGCTGGATGGCATCACCGACTCTGTGGACATGAGTCTGAGTGAACTCCGGGAGTTGGTGATGGACAGGGAGGCCTGGCGTGCTGTGATTCATGGGGTCGCGGAGAGTCGAACACGACTGAGCGACTGAACTGAACTGACTGAACTGAACTGAAAAGAAGGTAGCAAGCAACAAACCATGTTGTTGTGTTGGAGCGTGGAGTGAATAATGGATATGGGAACTTCTCCAGAACTAAAACCTCTTCCTATATTGAGGTAAACCAGGTGCAGAGAGGAACAAGCCAACCACGGGAAGACACAATTAAGTGGTAGCTCAGTGCCTGCCTCAGAGAAGCAGAAGAGAGGTTTAATTACAAAATCTAGTGAATGACATTTAAATAAGATTAAAAACAGGAAGGAGGCAGAGAGCAGAGCACAAATAAATGTCTCTGAAGAATCAGGTCAAAGAGAGCTGTCTGTTTGAACAGCTTTTACCTGCTATGAAGACAAAGAGATAGAAAGCAAAGACAAGACTAAGCCAAGCCTTACTTTATGGCCTGGCATGGAGTTAGGATGAGAGGCCACAGATTCCAAGTCAAAACCTGATCATTAGGGGAAATGGGTAACTTCACAGTGACTGACAGAAGAGAAATACTTAGAACCTCACTAGCTTAGGAGAGAGGTAGGATAGGCTACAAATAGCACTAGTATGAAGAAGAACTAAAGAGCCTCTTGATGAAAGTCAAAGAGGAGAGTCAAAAAGTTGGCTTAAAACTCAACATTCAGAAAACTAAGATCATGGCATCCAATCCCATCACTTCATTGCAAATAGATGGGGAAACAATGGAAACAGTAACAGACTTTATTTTCTTGGGCTCCAAAATCACTGCAGATGGTGACTGGAGCCATGAAATTAAAAGACAGCTTGCTCCTTGGAAGGAAAGTTATGACCAACCTAGACAGCATATTAAAAAGCAGAGACATTACTTTGTCAACAAAGGTCCGTCTAGTCAAAGGTATGGTTTTTCCCGTAGTCATGTATGGATGTGAGAGTTGGGCTAAAAAGAAAGCTAAGCACCAAAGAATTGATGCTTTTGAACTGTGGTGTTGGAGAAGACTCTTGAGAGTCCCTTGGACTGGAAGGAGATCCAACCAGTCCATCCTAAAGGAAATCAGTTCTGAATATTCACTGGAAGGACTGATACTCAAGCTGAAACTCCAATACTTTGGCCACCTGATGTGAAGAACTGACTTTTTGGAAAAGACCCTGATTCTGGGAAAGATTGAAAGCGTGAGGAGAAGGGGACAACAGAGGATAAGATGGTTGGATGGCATCACCAACACAATGGACGTGACTTTGAGTAGGCTCCGGGAGTTGGTGATGGACAAGGAAGCCTGGCGTGCTGAAGTCCATGGGGTCGCAAATAGTCCAACAAGTCTGAGTAACTGAACTGAACAAGTCAATGCCTCTGAAACCCCAGAGCTAAACTCTAGCAATTTGAGCATCTCTGGACAAAATCACTACTCAGGGACATTGCCAGCAATCAGCAGGCTCACTGTCAGTCAGTAAAGTGGCACAAGAAGGACTTAGAAACCAACAATGACCAGCAGAATAATTTAAAAATACACTAGGTGGGTTCTCAAAATACAGGTATCTGGCTGGCTGTTAAACCCAAGCACCTTACTGAAACAGAGACCAATGAATCCAACAAGAAAATGAAATGGCTTTGGTTATATGCTACGAGTCTCTCCAGGTGAACAGAGCACAAAAGTTGGTATACCCAGTGGGAGGATTCTGGGAAGATGGCAGAGCATGGAACGTCAGGAATCTCTCTCCCCACCAGGACAATAATTGCCCTGGCAGAATCTGTCTGACGTAACTATTTAGAACTCTGAATTCTGATGAAGGTCTGCAACTTCTACAGGACAATTTGGATGGTAAATTTGGTTCACTTTGGTCAATTTCAACTCTTAGTACATTAGCAGCTGCTGCTGCTGCTGCTGCTAAGTCACTTCAGTCGTGTCCGACTCTGTGTGACCCCATAGACGGAAGCCCACCAGGCTCCCCCGTCCCTGGGATTCTCCAGGCAAGAACACTGGAGTGGGTTGCCATTTCCTTCTCCAATGTGTGAAAGTGGAAAGTGAAAAGTGAAAGTGAAGTCGCTCAGTCGTGTCCGACCCTTAGCGACCCCACGGACTGCAGCCTACCAGGCTCCTCCATCCATGGGACTTTCTAGGCAATAGTACTGGAGTGGCTTGCCATTGCCTTCTCCGACATTAGCAGCTACCTATCCCTAATCCCAGGCCTGTGGTAAGCAACTGTGCACCTGTTTCTAGAGCAGCTTGCACACAGCTTGCAGGAGCTGGGGTGGAGCAGCTCCCAGATATGGCAATAAGGGCCGTATCTTCCAAATATTGGGGATCTGTGCTCTGATCACTGACTGCTGCTTCTGATCACAGAGATGCAGACAAAGAGGTGGGCAGCCATTTTTGCTGCACTTCCCCTCACTGTTGCAAGTCTGTCCCCCTCACAGATAAGTGACATCTAGGCTTACGGGGCCAGTGCCCCTTTTTTCCCCACCTTCATTTTTTGCTTTTCCTCTTTCAGGAGCCAGACAGTAAAAACTAGGACATTCAACACAAATGAACATTATCTACGAAACAGAAACAGACTCACAGACCAAGAGAACAGACTTGTGGTTGCTAAGGGGAGGGTGAAAGAGGGAGGGATAGATTGGGAGCTTGGAGTTAGCATGTGCAAACTATTACATACCGAATGGATAAACAAGAAGATCCTAATGTATAGCACAGGAAACTATATTCAATATACTGAGATAAATCATAATGGAAAAAAATAAATACATATGTATAATTCAGTCACTTTGTAGCGGAATCTAACACAACAGTGTAAATCAACTATGCTTCGATTTAAAGAGAAAAGGTAAATACTAGGACAATAAAAACATTAATCAAGAAGAGCATTAAGAAACCAAATAAAAACACTAGGACATTCAGAAACAACTTCATATTCAAGGAAAATTACAGTGACTGCACATGCCCAAGAAAAAAGCTCAGAAAAGATCCAAGAAAAGATTAAATTTACACCTCAGGCTGATTCTCAGCATAGACACAGCCTACAGTCAAAAACAAAAATAACAGTCAATTCCCTGGTGGTCTAATGATTAGCACTCTAGGCTTTCACTGTCAAGGGTCCTGGCTCAAACCTTGGTTAGGGAACTAAGATCCCACAAGCCATGCAATGCAGCCAGAATAAATATATAAATAAAAATAAACAAAAATAATAACAAAATATAGATAACTGCAGGAAGAGGGGAATCTCATTTCTGGAACCTTCAGGATACTGTAAGTAAAATAAGTCAAATCACAAAAAGACAAATACTGAATCATTCCACTTACATGGAGTACTTAGTCAAAATCATAGAGAGAGAAGATAGACTGGGGTTGCCAGGGGCTGAGGGGAAAGGGGAAGAGGTTCAGTTTTAGAAGATGAAGAGTTATGGGGAACAATGGTGGTGATGCCTACATTACAGTGTGAAAGTATTTAGAACCACTGAACATATACTTAAAAATGGTTAAGATGGTAAATTTTATGTTATGTGTATTTTAGCACAATAAAAAGTCAGTACCGTCAACAACCTGTGCCGTCTAAAGGCTCTATGACCTAGATGAACTGGAGAAAAGAACAAATCCTTTCTTTAAATGGAAGTTACATTCTGTCTTACCATTTTCCTTGCAACTGAAGTGTATCTGCTAAAAAAGAAAATAAAATTCTCAACTATCTCCAACTCCCCATTTACTTGCGGACACTGCAGTCCTCACAGTTACCACCCACCCTCCTTACCATGAAAGCAAGTTTTTATGTGAAAGTTCCCATTGCTCCCATATGGAGCAATGCAAGATCCCATACACATTATGTGCAGCTGTTTCTAACTAAGCATGCTTAGAGGCCACCATCTTCTTCTAGGGCCCTAGACACCTACTGATTTTTTCCAGCACTGCCCAAATGAAAAAGAGTCAAAATCATCCTTGAATAAATCTCAGTTAATGAGACCATGTCTCAGTGGAGTCATCTGATGTAGAACCAAGAACTTTACTTTCTGCTCAAATGAGGGAAAAACCACTAAGAGACTTGTCCTGCTCACTCGAGATCCAGGGAATGATGATACCTTATGAAATCAAATGACACTTTCCTACACAACCAGTACAGGCAGCACAACAAAAGCACAACTACTCTTTCCTCTGCCTTTTTTAGTTGACAAGATGCTAATGGGCCTACGAGAGTTGACATTTCTCTGGATGGAAAGTGCCTTTTTGTGCAGAGAAAAGAACAGAGATTTCTCACTCTTTTAGGTGGGAATCTTTTTCTCCTTATAACAGGCTAAACTTGTTAGAAATTCTTATCTTTTGCTTCTGCCAAGATTCTAAGAGAAAGATTCAAAATAGTATAAATTTTAGATTTAGCCAAATGTGGTGATTTGAAGGGAAAAAATGTTTCCTGGCATTCTTTTTCTGCCCTGGGGCTTCGTACACTGCTATACAGGATTTTCCATAATAAAATTATGAAAAGAGAGAGATACCTTCAAATGCTCCCACATTAGAACATTCTAACTTTAAAAAGAAGTGATTATCCACAAAAGAAAGAAGCCTCCATATTTTTGCACATGGAAGTTAGAGCAGTCTTAATTAGGCACATCAAGCCTAGAATACATCCTGTAACAGATTCCCCTAAATCAGAGAAAATTTGGGGAAAAAAAGAAGAATAATTTAAAAAGCAATTTTAAGAACAAAATAGCAATAGCAGCTGCCAAAATTCCTCTTGCCATATACTCTAGCTGTTTACTGCTATGTTCTTCCCCACCTGCATACTCTCTTCAAAACTTAAAGCAGCAATATCGTAGTTATGTAAGATGTCACCATTGGAGGAATCTGGGTGAAGGATACAAGAACTCTCTGTACTATTTTTGCAACTTCCTGTGAGTCTATAATTATATCAAAATAAAAAGTTAAAAAAGTAACCAAACTAAACAAAGCAGACAATTAAAAACTCAAAGGATAGTTTCCCCAAATCAGGAGGGGCTGGCAAACTGTCAAAGCTATACCCATACAAGAACTGCCAACTATATCTATGGCTCAGGTCAGTCTTTCTCCTGAAAATTTCCAGTCCTGTATAACACCTACAGTATAACAAGCATGCAATGAAAGCTCTCAGTTCCCAGTCTCAAGGTGTACCTAACCATGAAACCATAGACTTCTGTCAGTGATGAGTGTGCCAGCTGGATCCAGAAAGCTGTGACACTCTCTGAGTTTTCTATTTTTCCCAGTAGGTATCTGAAAGGTCAGGCCAAGTACAATTTCTCTCTTTTTCACAAAGCTGTGAATGCTTTGGATGCTATTTAACACAGTGAAGCTGAACAGATTGTTTTGGGAGCTTTGCGGGCCTCTCTTCCTGCAGAGAGGCAAATGTTGCCTAGTGATCTGCTTCTGAGCATAGGAGTCAGGAACTCTAAGTTCTGATCATGACTATTTAGTGTCTGGTTTCCATGATCCTTAGCAAGTTACTTCTCCTTCTATACATTCCCCAGCAAATGGTGATAAAAATAATGACTTATCACCCAGATATGTGGCAAAGTGAATGGGTAAGAAGGACTGTGATCCACAGATAAATGCCAAATATAAAATGCCAACACAAACCTGTCTTTAAATCAACCTATATCAATCACTGTGGAAAGCTACACTATTTAAACCCAAGCTGGCTCCCCAATGCCCCTTCTGCCTGCAATGGAAGTAAAATAAGCTGACTCCATGAAGTTCTCTGTTCAAGTATTTCCCTCTCCAACAACTATATACTTCTCTCTAAACATTCCACCCATTCCTTGGTTAATGGCTTAGAAACTAAGTTTCCATTTTCACTTGGTTAAAAGCAATCCATGAGTCCGTAGGTAAGGAAGAAAGTGACAAATGAAAGAGAAATCATCCACCACCTTTCATACTAACAATTCAAATAAAAAGGTGATGAAGTCAGCTCAAAAGACTACATGAAAACAAATATTCTAATACTACTTTTTTTTTGAAGTCCAAACACAACATTGTGCTGCCTTAAGAGAATGCTGACTCATCATCAATGGAAATTCTACATACCCATTCATCCATTTATTCACTCTAATGTTTTCTGAGCCCCTGTTACAAGCCAAGTAGTGAGCTGGGAATAAATCAATGATTAAAACTCAGGCCCTGCCCTCTAGGAATTTTTTTTAAGAGGAAAAACAGACAATTTAAACAAATCATTGTACAGACATGTGCAAACACAGCATAACAATGTGATATGCTAAAACAGAAGCCCAAAGTTCTGTGAGAATAACAGGAAACCAATCACAGTGACCAACATTGGTATTTAGTCTCAAGTTCAGAGATAAAACTAAAGTTCCCAGGAGGAATGCAATACAATCAGTAAATAAAGAAAAACTATCTCATCAAATATAAAGATGTTTATGAAGACAGAATTGGGAGGCCAATCGCTAAAATTAAGACAGCGATTCTTCCCCTCCACCCCCTTTGGATTCCAACTTGAGACTTTTTTTTGCTTGTATTTTATTATTTCTTTATTTTTAATTGGAGGATAATTTCTTTTACAATGTTGTGCTGGTTTCTGCCATATATCAACATGAATCTGTCACAGAAAGACTGGGATGCTTAACATTGGATCATGGATGGGCTTCAGAAGAACGTCCATGAACACTCTGAAATTATATGCAAAATATATATGTGCAAATGGACACTTTTCTGGATGCAAAGATATCTTTCATTATTTTCTCAAAAGCAAAGAACTATTCTACTAGGATCTTACCCTAAAACTCGGTTTTCTATCTTATAAGAGGAGCATTTTAAGACCTAATCTTTTACTCAAAATAGGAAGTCTGCGTAGCCGAGAGGTCAGAGAAGAGCTTTTGAACTTCCCATAACTTGGTGGAAAACAGTGACTGCTGAAAATAGGGTAATGAGAAAGACTACTTCTCATTATTTCAATAGAAAGGAAAGACTTTTTTCTTTCAAGTTGAGGTTAGCCTAAACATATTTCTGCATATACTCAGATACCATGGTGACAGGCATCATATAAATAGACCATGGCAGCAGGGAGTAGGTCAGGGATTATATCTGTAAAACCAACATATCAGGCAGGATTAAAGCCCCAACTAATATAGCTGGCTCCTCCTTATCATAAAACCAAACCTGAAAACTCCATATAGGAATTTGGAGGGGGATCCCTGGCTGCTTCCCCAATAAGAAAGAGGTAGTCAAGCAGTATAAGAATAAGAATACCTACTCAAAGTGCAGTGAGACTAAACACTGTCATTCCAAATAATAAAAGGCATTTGCCATCCATGCTTCCCGGCACCTGAGGTCTCTCATGTGTCTGACCTAACAATACATGCCTTACCAGTTTTATTTGTAAGTAAAATTCAACTAAAGTTTGCAGCACATGTATGGGCAAGCTTCTGTATACATATTTGCCATGATGAGTTCCACATACCTCCCTGAAATCTATACGTCTAGAAGGCAAAGAAAGAATGAAAACATGGGCAAACCGACATATGAGGGGTATTACCAGCCAAGGAGTGGGTGGATAGACATAGACAAATTTATATTCACTGATTACAATATTATACATTATTATGGGCTCTGATGCATCAGATGTAGTCTAGTATTTTGCAGCTTTCCTTAACACCTGCTGCTCTGCATCTCACTATATATACTCCATGTATGAACACAGGGAGTCAGGTTCTAGGAGGGCTCACCCATTCTACATAGAAAAGGAGCTAACCTCACCTGGCAGAGAACTCCAGTACAAATGCCTATGCCTGGAACAAGCAGCCATCCAAGCCTCATGAATGACACTCATATATACCTCCTCTCAACCTATTAAGGGCCTTAAATGCCAATCAGTCCTGAGATAGCAAATAATTATACACAGAACTAAACATGACATAAAGTACTCAAAGAAATAAAGTCAATACAGGATAAAGAATGGTCTCTTGCTTCACAGTTTCTCACCAGAATAGGGAAAACTGCTGCTACTGCTGCTAAGTCACTTCAGTCGTGTCCGACTCTGTGTGACCCCATAGACGGCAGCCCACCAGACTCCCCCGTCCCTGGGATTCTCCAGGCAAGAACACTGGAGTGGGTTGCCATTTCCTTCTCCAATGTGTGAAAGTGAAAAGGGAAAGTGAAGTTGCTCAGTCGTGTCCGACTCTTAGCGACCCCATGGACTGCAGCCTACTAGGCTCCTCCATCCATGGGATTTTCTAGGCAAGAGTACTGGAGTGGCTTGCCATTGCCTTCTCCGATAGGGAAAGTTAAGATCCAGAAAAGATAAATATAAAAGACTTTTTAAATCTCTTTAAAAGATAATTGCCTTTTTAAATAAAAATAATGGAAATGTATTTTGGGGTTTATAAAATATATAAAAGTTAAACATGACAACAACAGCATGGAGGACAGAATGAAAGGGAGTAAGAATAAACGGAACCCTAGGACTGAGGGAGACAGACGAGGGTGAACAGAGAAGGCAATGAAAAAGACAACAGAAGAGGAGAAAATGAGGAAGAGGACAACTGATGACAAGGATAGGAGAAAAGCCAGAGAGCTCCCAGGGGCAAGAGAAAGGGTAGCTAGGAGAGAAAGTAAAGGTGATAGAATAAAAGAGAAAACAAAACCAGAAGAGAATCAAAGGCAGGCAGAAATAACTACTACCATCAACTCTTTAGTACTACATGTGTAACTTCATCCCAGTTATAGACATAAACCATTTGTACTTGCTACACTAATGTCCAAAGATTTGCATCATTTTCGTGTTTTCTCTTTAATCCTAAATTTTTAAATTAATCACACAACTAATTAATCATACAACTAATGCATAGGCAACCAAATAGTCCTTTATATTAAAAAGAACTGTTCCAACCTAAGAATGCAGAGTACATCATGAAGAACACTGGGCTGGAAGAAGCACAAGCTGGAATCAAGATTGCCGGGAGAAATATCAATAACCTCAGATATGCAGATGACACCACCCTTATGGCAGAAAGTGAAGAGGAACTCAAAGGCCTTTTGATGAAAGTGAAAGAGGAGAGTGAAAAAGCTGGCTTGAAACTCAACATTCAGAAAACGAAGATCATGGCATCTGGTCCCATCACTTCATGGGAAATAGATGGGGAAACAGTGGAAATGGTGTCAGACTTTATTGTTTTGGGCTCCAAAATCACTTCGGATGCTGATTGCAGCCATGAAATTAAAAGACGCTTACTCCTTGGAAGGAAAGTTATGACCAGCCTAGATAGCATATTAAAAAGCAGAGACATTCCTTTGCCAACAAAGGTCCGTCTAGTCAAGGCTATGGTTTTTCCCGTGGTCATGTATGGATGTGAGAGTTGGACTGTGAAGAAAGCTGATCGCCGAAGAAATGATGCTTTTGAACTGTGGTGCTGGAGAAGACTCTTGAGAGTCCCTTGGACTGCAAGGAGATCCAACCAGTCCATTCTAAAAGAGATCAATTCTGGGTGTTCATTGGAAGGACTTATGCTTAATCTGAAACTCCAATACTTTGGCCACCTCATGCGACGAGTTGACTCACTGGAAAAGAGTCTGATGCTAGGAGGGATTGAGGGTAGGAGGAGACGGGGACGGCAAAGAATGAGATGGCTGGATGGCATCACCGACTCGATGGACATGAGTTTGAGTGAACTCCGGGAGTTGGTGATGGACAGGGAGGCCTGGCGTGCTGTGGTTCATGGGGTCGCAAAGAGTTGGACACGATTAAGCGACTGAACTGAACTGAAGAAATTCAAACTTTAGTCATTTCAATCTCTTGATCTCTCTTTAGCTTTTCTGACATTCTCTCAATTTTGAACTCTCACATAATCACTCTTCTCTTAAAATATCAAAATGCCACTATTGCCACTTTGTTTTATTATCCTACTCCTCCTTCACCACCATAGGCAGCAACTGCAAAGAATTTGCTAATCCATTAATTAAAGATCTCTACTTCCCATTATGAAGGACTAAATTTAGAAAGTCAAATTGGGTTGGGAGGAAACCATGTGTCACAACAAGTGAGATGAATTCCATGGGAGGAGGTGGGGTTACTGGCCCATTTTCTCACAAAGCCTCTGACACTCACACACACTTCTCTGCTCAGAATACAGAGAAGCTCTCCCAAGGGTGGGGCAACAATTTACCACTATAATCATCTGGAGAAGATTTTATTGTACTATCAGGTCACAAAATCCACAGGACCTATCAGCAAGCAAATGCCTCAGGAAACATGTCTCCTCTGCTTTTCTGAAACCTCCAATTTAGATGCATAAAAGAAAGGGGTGGCAAGCCAGTATTAATTGTACCCTTAGAGAAGAGCCACTCTTTCCCCCGACAGGGGTGGCAGTAACTTTACTGGGTTACCAAATGGATACAAAGACAAAAGTAAACACTGTAACTTGCTGTTTTTGTCTCTGACACAGGGGGAGTGGTAAAACTGACACTCTCTGTAAACAGTAATAATGCCAGATGTAACACAAAGAACAGGGTTTCCCCCCATCTCTCCACCCCCTCCCCACCCCCTCTCCCTAAGACATTCCTCCTGAGATTACTCATTCCCAGGAAACACACAGAGGCCTCCCTATAGTCCATATGCTGTTACCAAATGGAACCTAGAGAGAATCCAAGTTTGTACTGACTCCTCAATGGAAGAATCAATGGAACTCAAGAAATATTTAATTGTTTCTGCCAGTTGACAAAAAAATATAGGGAGAAGGAACAAGAGAGAAAGTATAAAATAGATATATATGTGACATGCCCAGGTTTGGATTATAACAAGGCTGAAATTACAAGAAGAGTTGAAAATACAAGCATCCTAAACAAACTAAAATGTTTGTTTGATTGTTTGTTTTAAATTCATCTATGCCCAGGCACAGGGGCTCATAAAAGATATAGGAAAAGATGATGAATTCAAAAGAGAAAGTTACCTGACCAGAGCTCCCGCCAGGTATAATGCAGGCGTACTCTACACTTCTTCTGATAGCAAAGTAGTTTATGTACCACCTGAATGCAGCGCCTGGAACAGAAAAAGAGAAAAACTGGAATAAGTCTAAAGTTAGGTGCAACTCACCACAGATATCCTTTCTTTAACAAGGCAACTTTTGCTAAGACCACAAAAAACACTGGATATGAATCTGTACACATGGGAAAGAAAGGAACTTCTGCAACTTTCTGGTGGATAAAAGCCCCACCCCAAAAAACACACAACGTTACTTGTGCTAATTACCCTATCTCTAGAAAAAGGGAGTTATAACTACATCTAAGTCAGTATTCAATTAGGCACTACTTTTACCATTCCCTTGAGTATCTTTCTTCAGAGGAAGAATGAACCATGAACCAAAATGACACCTCATTTGAGACTGCAAACATGGGATGCAAAGATGTAAAATTAAAGAACTTAAGACTTTAGATCTATTTAAATGTTTTTAATGTAAATAAAATTTTAAATAATATTTAAATTGATTTACATTAAAGGTTAAATTAACAATTCAGTTCTTCAGTTGCACTAACCACACATATCAAGTACTCAGAAGTCATGTGTGCCTAGTGGCTACCATACTGGACAACAAAGAAAAACAGAACATTTTTATAATCACAAAAATTATACTGGCAGTGCTACTCTAGATCACTGGACTTCAACATCATTCACACCCCAACAACAAAAATGCTTTTGAGACTATTTCCAAATAAACTGAAAAATGAAAGACATTTTCAAACATTGTAAACCTAACAAAAAAAATGTTTTTTCATCTCTGACTGGAGAAGAATTTTGAAAGCTTAAAAAGCTATGAGACTATGAGCGAATGTATAAAGGAAAATATTGATAAAATTTACTTCCTAAAAATAAAAACCTCGGGACTTCCCTGGTGGTCCAGTGGTTAAGAATACACCTGCCAATGCAGGGGACGTAGGTTCAATCCCTGGTTGGGGAACTAAGATCCCACATGCTGTGGTACAACTAAGCCCATGGGCCACAACTACTGAGCCCACACACCACAACTAGAGAGGAATGCAACAAAAGGTCCTGCAGAAATGTTTCGCATGATGCAACAAAGATCCCATGCACCGCAACTAAGACCCAACTGCAGCCAAAATAATCTTTTTTTAAAAACCTTTAAAATAAATTTGAAAAAATAAAAATCTCGTTTGATGAAAAAAATTGTAATGATTAAAATTAAAAGCCAAATATGGGAAATTACATTTGCAGCAAATAACGTGAAATGGTTACTATGCTTAATACATATGAGTTTATATAAATTGATAAGAAAAAATAACAACACACCTAATAAGAAAGATGGGCAAAGGAAATGGACAACAAATCCCTCCATCCCCAAAAAGAGGAAAAATATGGAAAGTTAACATTTTCCTGTAATGTTCAATTTCACCTTAAAAAGGTACACTAAAACAGGATTCTATGTTCTTTTTTTTGGAGGGGGGGAGCACGCTGTGTGGCTGAGGGCTCTTAGTTCCCCAACCAGGGCTAGAGCCCATGCCCCCAGCAATGGAAGTGTGAAATCTTAACCGGTAACTGGCAGGGAACTCCCCCACAAGATTCTGTTTTTGCAAACCAAATTAATATAGATTTTAATGCTGACAGCTAAAGGTATGAACAACCCAAATGTCTATCAACTAATTAATGGATAAATGAAATGATGCTATATACCCAAACAATGGAATATTACTCAGCCATAAAAAGGAACACTGTAACATGGATAAAATCCTGGAAATATGCTAAGTAAAAGGTCAGTCATAAAAGATCACATAATATATAATTTCATTTACATAAAATGTCCAAAACAGGCAGATATAGAGACAGAAAGTAGACTGGGGGTGAGAGGAAAAAGGCCCAGGTCTTGGAGTATATTGCTCTGAAGCTCCAAGCTCATCACACAAATCAAAAGATTCACAGGAAACTATCAGACCTATCTTCATTCACTCCATAAATACTGACTGCAAACCAAACCAAATGAAGATCCAACACTTAAGTCTTACCAAAACTAAACTGTCAAGTTCCTGCAAATTAGATCTAGATAGTCTGCTAGTTTCAGGCAAATAAAGAGGCTCTTTCTCCCGAAACTCTTCTGACACCAAAGAATTAAGCAAAAACAGAAATAAGCCAGGCAAAAGGGTGCAGCAAAAAGTGGCTTCTCCACACCCAGTATGCCGCAGTTGAAATTCAGCTGAATGACAATACTTCTAGAGGTAAGAGTAAGACTCTCTCAGGTTCTGGGGTTTTAATATGAGACACAGTATCCTGAGATCCTACTAACTTCAGCAGACTTCATATCAATATGTAGGATATCAATCTGACAGCTCATGAAATCAAGCAAAAATGGTGACAGCTAATTTTTTGGGCCTCTTCAGTTCAGTTCAGTCGCTCAGTCGTGTCCGACTCTTTGCGACCCCATGAACCACAGCACGCCAGGCCTCCCTGTCCATCACCAACTCCCGGAGTTCACTCAAACTCATGTCCATCGAGTCGGTGATACCATCCAGCCATCTCATTCTCTGCCGTCCCCTTCTCCTCCTGCCCCCAATCCCTCCCAGCATCAGAGTCTTTTCCAATGAGTCAACTCTTCGCATGAGGTGGCCAAAGTATTGGAGTTTCAGATTAAGCATCAGTCCTTCCAATGAACACCCATGACTGATCTCCTTTAGAATGGACTGGTTGGATCTCCTTGTAGTCCAAGGGACTCTCAAGAGTCTTCTCCAACACTACAGTTCAAAAGCATCAATTCTTCGGCAGTCAGCTTTCTTCACAGTCCAACTCTCACATCCATACATGACCACTAGAAAAACCATAGCCTTGACTAGTTGGACCTTTGTTGGCAAAGTAATGTCTCTGCTTTTTAATATGCTATCTAGGTTAGTCATAACTTTCCTTCCAAGGAGTAAGCGTCTTTTAATTTCATGGCTGCTTAGCAGAGGGCAAAAGAAAAAGGGGTTAAACAAAAACAACCCACCACCACCAACAACAAAAATATGACAAACTTCCCTTTATGGAGTGAGACACAAGGACATTAAAGTGCCTGATGACATATCAAAGACACAAATGAAGAGAAATAAATTTGTAAGTTAAAGTCCTGCAAGTTTTCAAAATAATTCCAATAATGGAATGGGCCTGCACTGCTACCTCACTAGCCTATTCTAGTTGCCTCATTATTCGTATCTCTCTGTTCTTTCCATTTCTCATAGTTCTAAGTGATCTTACAGGAGACTTTTAGACAGAATTTTATAAGAGGACTATGTGACAGAGATCTCTCTTAAAAGACTTCAGTACATATTAAAAATATTTTACAAACCAGACAAATATAAATATATAAATACATACAACAAAACTTTTAAATAATTCCCTTTTATTCTCTAAACAGAGTATAGTGAATATAGAATGGTGGCTCAGACGGAAAAGAATCTGCTTGCAATGCAGGAGACCCAGGTTCGGTTGGGAAGATTCCCCAACAGAAGGAAATGAATGGCAACCCCCTCCAGTATTCTTGCCTGGAGAATTTCATGGATAGAGGAGCCCAATGGGCTACAGTCCATGGGGTCACAAAGAGTCAGACATGACTGAGCAATTAACACATTCTCTAAATAAACTGTATCAAAACCACTTACAAAGTGATATAAATTGTAGTGTAAATCTTCCTAATACTTTCCAAACCATTTGCTGATTTTTAGAAATTGTGGTGTGATCTTCCATGTGATGCAGCTGTCAGCAGCTACAGGATGCCCTTGTTTGAGCCATGATTTAACTCAGGAAAATAAAAACTAGTCTATCAATTTAATTTGCCATTAAATTGATAGTCATTAGGTCCCTCCCTGGGGCTAAAACTGGTGCTGCAGCCAGCAAGGGTGGCTGGCCACTGCCCATGCATGACCACCCACACACAGAACATTCCTGGACACCAGCACTTCTCACACGTCCTAGATCTGGACAACTGCACCTTGTCTCTGTTGACAACATCATCCCAGCACTGAGCCACCAAGGAGCAGCAGTGAAACACTACCTATGTTACCACACTCTGGTGACAGTCCCCTCTGGTTCAAAGGCTTTTTATATCCACTCCAGGCTTCGTTCTTTTTCCTGCAGCCACCCAACAAGGGACATCATTTGCCTTGTGGTCTCAGTAACTTATATTACTTACCAAACAGAGCACAAATTTTAACAACTGCTGTGATCTTAAAGATATGCTGGCTGAATGACCACCCAACAAGGGACATCATTTGCCTTGTGGCCTCAGTAACTTATATTACTTACCAAACAGAGCACAAATTTTAACAACTGCTATGATCTTAAAGATATGCTGGCTGAATGACTCCAAACTGATGGCTTAGGGCATCTCTTTTATGCACGTAGCAGTTTCCTATTTCAACACAAGACAGTTCCACTTTAACTTGAAACTCTTCTTGTGGGGTCTACTGAAGTCTCTACTCCCAGGTCTGAGAATTCCTGATTTAGAAAGAGTCCAAGTTTTCCACGTAAGAGTAATTTAAAGGAGAGTTTTCTCTCCTCAGAGACTATTTCTCCTAACTCCCAATCCTGTGCCAGCAGTAGGGGTTGGCAGCAAGAATCAAAGAGTAGCAGCCAGAAAAGGAAATTAATTGGTTGGGTTTTCCTACCCTTTACTGCTCCAGGCAAAACATTTTTTTTTTTCTATAAGCACCTTTCTCCATTCTTATTTTACCTACAGCATTTACACACAGATATGAAACTATTTTGTTTCTGACCCAGATTCTGGCTTGAGTATTAAGTCTTTCCATATTCCGTATTGCTTCATATTTCACCAGGAGGATTACAAACTTATCTGAAATGGTAGAAATTCATTTTACTTTCAATTTCTCATTGTGCTGTATGCTGCTGAAATGCAGTATATAATGAGAAGTGAGAGCAGCAACTTGGCCTGATGCCCAGCTGGGAGCAGATAAGTTCACCTAAAAAGGACTTGATGCTCCAAATGCCAGAAACTGGAAAGAGGGCTGGAAGTGGGGGAGGCAGATATGGAAATATGCCCAGGGGTAGTAATGGAGAAAGTGAATTCAGCCTGAGGGTGGGACCTTCTGCCCAGCCTCTGTCAGCGTGATGCCTCATTATCTTCTCCATCTTCCCTAACCTCAGGACATTCAATTAGGAAGCATGTGGAAAAGAAACTGAGAAACCAAAGCAAAAAAAAAGGCAGGAACCAAGGGGAAGAGGGAAGATCAGATTCACTGGCTGGGAAGTGAGGGTCTGGGTAGACAGATAGGTATCTATAACTTTAAGTGCTGAACACAGTCTTATCATGTCATCCCCACCTTCAACTGTTACCCATCATCCACTTATTTCAGGAAACACTTTTTCTACTCTCTCGTCCTTCCTCCATGCACCCTACAATCTAATCCTCTTGAATTTCTTTCTATTCTCCAAAGTAGGCCACACTATCAAGTCCCCAAGCTTTTGAACATGCTGGTCCCCTGCTTGGGGTGTTGCTCCCCACTCCTCTGCATACAAAACTGCCTACTATTTCTTCATGACTCAGGTCAAGCGCAGCCTTCTCTGATGCTCCAGTGAACATTAGTCACCCTGTACAAATCTTTTTTGTCATTTGTCATAGTAGTAGTTAAGAAAGAGTACAGCCTCTTTCCTAAGACAGACTTGAGCTTGAATCTTGGTGATGCAACATACATATGCAACTGTGGTAGCTGGCCCACAAGATGACCCCCAGTGGACCCCACCTCCTGGGATTCACATCCTTATGGAGTCCTTTCCAACACTGCATTAGGCTTGGTCTGTGAGACCAACAGAAATGGTATGTCATTTGAGATTAGGTTATAAAAGGCCCTATGGCTTCCATCTTGGGCTTTCACTCTCCTTCTCTTTCTCTCTTGGATTACTTGCTTTGGAGAAAGTCAGCTGTCATGTCAAACAACCCACATGACTAGGAACTGAGATTTACCAACAACCATGTAAGTGAGCTTTGAAGCAATTCTCCAGCCCTAGTAGAGCCCCAGTAAAGCTAACATATTGACTGAGGCCTATATCAAACCCTATACTGAAAGCTGCTACTGGATCACTGAGCCACAGAAACTGTGAAGTAATAAATGCCTGCTTTAAACCCCTATGTTTTAGAGTAGTTTGTTACACAGCAATAGATAATACACCTGACAAGGGGTGGGAACAACTTAGGATTTACTGTAAGAAAAGTTACTTTTTCTGGTGCTTAGTAACAGAATAATCCAACCTTCAGAGCCTCAGTTTCCTTCCTTGGAAAATGAGTAAACTAAGACTATAATAAGGGCTTCCCTGATAGCTCAGTTGGTAAAGAATATGGCTGCAATGCGGGAGACCTGGGTTTGATCCCTGGGTTGGGAAGATCCCCTGGAGAAGGGAAAGGCTACCCACTCCAGTATTCTGGCCTGGAGAATTCCATGGACAGTTCATGGAGTTGCAGAGAGTCGGACACGACTGAGCAACTTCTACTTTCTACTTTCAAGACTATAATAATATACTACAAAAAAAAAACAACAAACCTCTATATCCTAGAACTAGAAAGTAAGATAAGTAAAAATAAAGCCTGTAGCAAAACAAATATAATCCCTGAGGTACTGGCGTTCAGCAATCCCATCTAAAATAAGCAGAAAATTCATCTGGTAAGTGTTATTAAAAAAAGCAGCTTTTCATGGTCTTTAAATTGCAATAAGGGTCTTTCCTGATAGCTCAGTTGGTAAGCAATCTGCCCGCAATGCATGAAATAAAGGATCAAACTAATTTAAACAACCAAAAGATACAGAAAAATGCAAACCAGAACCTACTTATCTAAAAGTAAAATTTGTACCTTATTTCATACCTAGGAAATTAAAAATATATAGCCTACAAATAGTCTAAAAATTAGAGATCTTCTATTCAGAGTAAAATCCTTCCTATCTCCCCAGATCCTAGGCTCAGCATTGGAATGAGATATATTAAGCTTGCTATGCACCAAACTTCTCTCTTACTTGAAAAAGTGGAGGTACTAATTCTGTTGTCAGACTGAATCCAGATGTGTTTTAAGGAATAAAGATAATACATATACTTGAGATCACACTAATATGGCACAGCTGTTCCTAGGCATTAATGAAAAGAAGAACGCTGAAATAGCAAAGAAGCGAGAAAGCCTAAAGGCTTAAACTTTATTAAAATATGAAGACTTTCAGTTGTTTCTAGTTATACTGGTTGTAAAGAATTGTGACAGACAATCAGATCTCCTCAGGAGGCAGGAGACTTCCAGCCAGGCCACTATATATACACAATCTAACTAGCTACTGGAGTTCTGACTAGGTTGCTAGTACAACATAGGCTAAGAATGAACCAAAAGATCTCTCTCCCTGGCCTTTCCCTACCTTCCAAATACTGCTGACTCCTTTGATGCCAAGGTCTAGGGATGACTAAGTGGGTTGCTGGTATTCCATATCTTTGGATACAAGAGTTACCCATGATCTCTGCTTCAACATATCAGCCCTATTCTTCATGCAGTGTGCCTAAAAGTGATAATGAAGATATGTGGTTTGTGCTTTCCCCTCTTTCTGGAAAAATGTATAAACCCAGGCCATAAAACACTTCCTGACACTTCTCTGCATATACATGTGCTTTTCCTGAAGTGAAGTATACATAAAAATTTTGTGACTATTAAACTGCTTACATTCAATTCTATAAAATAGATTTGCACACATTAAATGAACCATGGTACTTACACATAGAGATCCATAGGAAACTCCTTCATCATGTGTGTTACAATAAACTCCACCATCAGGTCTGAATGGGAAAAAGAGAAAAATCAGATCAATCAGAATGAAATTCACTGCTTGCCTCTGGAGTTGGGAGAAAAACTTTATCAGTACACCTTACGCCCATGCTAAATGGCATTAACTAACCACATCTTTATTAATATGCATTTAAATCTATTTTATATACGGCACTTTTTGCAACACTTTCACCACTTGCCACTTGTAAGGTAACAAGAAAATTAGTTCACTCTCCCACTTCAGAAGGATACTTTGACCTGCCAATAAGCTCAGATACAAGGGAGATTTCACTGTACAGATATTTCATACCATGGCACTAATGCAAAATGCCAGAGGGAAATCATATTCTGAGAACCAAGCGATGAGGCAAGCAGAGAAAAAATTATGGATCACATCTGTGTAACCAGAGACTCGAACTCTAAAGCTATGTCAGTCTTTCTTGTCTTCCTATCACACTCAGCTTGACAGATATTGACCAAAATGGTCTGCGGAGGTTTAGGTCAATAAAGGCTTACTATATAGTCTTAATTATTGTTTTAAAATCAAGTAGATTTAGGAAGTAGGGTTGAATATTATAGTGAAATGGGATTAAGAGTTCAGATCATTCCCCTGAGGAAAATGCAGAATTCTGAGCAGACAAAACTACTTACAATACAGCCCCCTGTCTGTCAGCTGTCAGCCTCCTCTCAGCTTCATTTACTCAGAGGAAGTTTTGTATGTCTAAACCTTGAACTTTCGCCTCCTGGTCCACTGACACATCAATTTGGACCAAGAAATGGAGGGACGAATTTGAGATCTTTATCAAGTGTTAAGAAAGTTTACAAATTTATGTATCAAGCTTAGATATCTGTCTCCCTAGAAAGAACTTTTTCTTTGAACAAGGCACCCTTTAACTGACCATTAGATTCATTGGGACTGCTTTACCAAACTCAACAAGAAAACATGGTTTCTGAGGCCAGGGAAGAAATACAACTAGTAACTTCTTCTCTGAGGAGGAAGCACATCAAACAAGATCTATCCCTTATCTTAAACATGAAAACCTATCACTGGCTCAGAAACATGCCCATTTTGATGATACTCACCCAGTACTGCACATACCAATGGACGGCATGGAAGGTTCTTGTCTGCTGCCTTCTTCCTGTGTCTCATAGGCTTCACACAAATTAAGAAATGAGATTATAAGACATCTGAAATAACACCCAATGGCTCACCATCATTTTTTTTCACGCAAATAACATCACTACTACTGGGAATTCCCTGGTGATCCAGTGATTAGGATTCTGCACTTCCAAGGCTAGGGGCCGAGGTTCAATCCCTGGTCAGGGAACTAGGATCCCATAAAATGCATGGCTTGGCCAAAAGAAGAAACAACAATAATAAAATAAAACCACTACTACAAAGAAGCTACCTTTCCTTTCTCTTTCAAGTGGTGGGCGTTGGGTGAGGCAGGGAGGACATATAAGTGCTTCTCAGTTACTGATGCAGGCCTGGGACAAAATCACAGTTCACAGCAAGACCACTGCCCCACAGGGCACTGAAGCATACTACAAGGGGAAAGCTATTGTTTTTGCTTTGATTTTATCTATACAAGTGACATTACTGACAACAAAAGAGATATACTACTATTTTTCTTTGATAAAATAATAAGAAAAAGGGAGAATGTGGCTGTGTAGAGGCAGCAACAGTAGCAGTTCAAAAAAAAAAAAAGGAAAAGTTTTTTTTAAAGGAAGTTTTAAATATAAACCTCAAGGTGATATTTCTGAACATACCTCCAAGTTTTAGGAAACTCCTTGATCCTTCATACTCTATTTCCCCCACCTCTCAGATAAATAAATCTAATAAGCAGGATCTAGCATCACCCAATCAAAGATCACAGTATATTCTGAAAACAAAAGGCTTAGGCCCATCTCCTTGTTGAAATCTACATTACTGATATGTTCAATGTCAAGATATACCTTTTTGGGGTTTTTTGTTTGTTTGCTTATTTTTAGTTTGTTTGTTTTGGGCCAGGCTGGGTGGCATGTGGGATCTAAGTTCCCTGACCAGGAATCAAACCCATGCCTCCTGCAGAGGAAGTGCAGAATCTTAATCACTGGACCACCAGAGAAGTCCCCTGATACATTCTATAACAATATTACTGCCATGGGTATGCAACTGTGGATCTTTCCACCCACTATTGAGTAGGTAACACCTCCAAGACACACACAAAAAATTTCAACAACAGGCATGCGTCTTCTGAACAGCAGTGACGCAAGAGCCCTTCAGCATAAATTTCCACTCACATCTGTTCTAGTAGGACCAATGTTATCGTCTCCAATCCCGCCAACATAAAAAAATTCCTCTAAGAAAAAACAAGAAGTAAAAGTCATACCTACCATTCTATGTAAGTTTACTCGAAAATTCATGTTGTCATCATGCAAAAATGCATTAGCATATTGATCCTAATAAAAATAAAAACACAGATAAGGAGGGAATGAGAGCTATAAACTCCTTTTATAATCTATACTCTTATTAAAGTCCAAGGATTTACAGGTCTTAAAAGAACTCCTTTCAAGGACCAGTTAGAGAGCTAATGGGAGAAGACTACAGCCTTTATGTCAAGCCCTACTTAAGCCATGAGATTTCACTTTAGTGTAATCTCCCAGTAGGTCTCTAACTGGCCAAAAATCTCAAAGCAAATTACAAACAATAAAAATTAAAGCACAGGCACTTAAGACAAATGCTGAGAGGAATCTGTTTTCCTATTCTCTCTTCCTTCCCATCTGCCTGAGGGGCACAGGGACTGCAGGTTACATGTGCGGGCTACACTTGAGGATCTGCGATTAAGAAGAAAGGTCTGCACTCCGCCAGGAACAGGCTTGGCACAGCAAGAGAAAACTGCTTACTCAGGCAGCATGGCAATAGACAAGACCCTGTATATCCCTGGCTTTGCTAAAGACTGATGGAAAATCAAAAACCTCTCACCATGAATCAGTAATAAACATCCCTTGGCTCTTTCCCAACACCTTTTCTGAAGATCTGACATGCCTACAAACTCCAATTCCTAGGAACTGCTACAATTTGTGAAAAACAATTCCTTTAATTATTTTCTTAGAAAGATTTTTGAAAAGCAATTACACCAGGCCCACTGCTAATAAGCAGCTCTTCTACAGCTACTCCGAACCTGGTGAAAAGTAGGTCAACTTTCCACAGCAAACATAAAAATGGAAAGACTGAGGGAGATCTCTGCTCCACATGGACCACACCTTAACTATTTTTCTTTGGAGAGAAAAGATCCGAATAAGGAGTAAGTGAAGGAGGAGATTGAAACTGCAAGTTCAGCTCTAAATTGACTCAATTTCTGCCAGATTTCTGTTGCCAACAAGATATAAGGTGAGTTCAGGCCTAATTAATCCAACCAAAAGTGACTCTTTCCAAAGCCCAAGTTGCATCTCTTCTTTATTTACCCTCTGGTTCTTGTTCTTCATCAAACTACAATCAATCCAACTTTACTCAGTTTCCAATGCCCATCCCTCAGCTTTTCTCTCCACCTCTCCCCACAGAAACCTGAGCTCCTTTTTTCATTTTGCTAAATGCAGAAGATTCAACATAAATAGTTTTAAAGGGGCTGGACTGTTTTTTTCTGAAGAGATGTTAAGTCTGTTTGGAGTTCCAAACTCTTTAAGAACTAGAATCTTCCAGTTCTCAATTATAGCAGTTATCATATGAATTCATTATGAAGTCATGCAGTAAATACTAATTGACCATCTACTACGTGCCAAACACTGAGAAAACATTGGCGAAGAAGACAAAGGACCTACTGGTGCTTACATTCCAGTGGAGGAGATAATATAAAGGGGGAAGATTTTCTCTCCCAAACTTTAGGTCCCTAAAAGTCAAGAGACAGGAACTGGAGAGAACAGTAGAAAAGAGAGCATTTTGTAAGAGATTAGCTAATATCAGAAGGCTGGTGAGACCTACCTCTGCAATACATGTAAGGATAATCAGACAGAGTTTGCCACTGTGAAGCCGGTGCTCATCTGAAAAGAAAAAATAAATCCTTCTCTCTAAATCATCCAGACCATGCTTCTATAGAGAATAAAGACGTGTATCATCAAAAAGAACATTCACACTTTCTTTCTCCACAAAATTCATGAAAAGGTTTTACTTAAAGTAATTCTTGATTTTCTTCTAGACAAAAGAATTCCCCCATAAGATTTTTTTCTTAAGTTTTCTGGTAGTATGACAGACAGCTAAACATCTTCCTCAGAACCATTCAATTATTTTAACAGTCCCTAATACTGTGGCCCAAATCGGGCCATGCCCCCTTTGTTTCCATATCAGCCTTTTGCTTCTAGACAATCAGATCCATTCCTTTTCCAACTCCACCTCATCCACTAGTTAAAGCACCACCATCTTTTACTCATCTACCACAAAATGTAGAAAATTTTTATAACTGTTCTAAGCAAACTGGCAGTAGAACCAGAAAGAAATTAACTGGAAACTAGGGTCCAGCTCACGCTTTCCTTACAATGTGAACAATACTTACAACCAGGAAAGTTGGGAACTCTTGATCATTTTTCTTTCTGCCAAAGCTACTCACTCTACAAATATTTATTTATTTCCGACTATGTGGTAGGTAGGGCTTCCCTGGTGGCTCTGTGGTAAAGAATTCGCCTGTCAATGCAGGGGATATGGGTTCCATCCCTGGCTCGGGAAGATTCCCTGGAGGAGGAAATGGCAACCCGCTCCAGTATTCCTGCCTGGAAAATTTCATGGACACAGGAGCTTGGAGGGCTACAGTCCATGAGGGTAACAAAGAATCGGACATGACTTAGCATACACACATGTGGCAGGCACTATGTTAGGCAGTAGAGATATAGTACTGGACTAAAGAAAGGGCTGTGGCCTCCCAGAACTCACATTCTAGTTATTAAAAAAGAAAACAACCTCAATAACAGGGCTCTAAGCCCACACAAAGGACCCAGAATGAGCTAACCCATCACTGCCAATTACCAGAACCATTATAACTTTTTGGCTTTCCAGGATGTTTGTGGGTGAGGTGGTGAAATGGAGGTAAAAAGAGGGTTATACCAGCATATCCACAACAGAAAAATAGTTTATGTTGTTTCAAATTAGCTTTGACAGGACCCAGACTAAAGTCCATTCTGGAGAGATCTATTAACAGATTACCGTGCTATGAAAGTTAGCTAACAGTACTCATCCTGACATTAACCTGTTACTTCCTCAAAGATGAAATCTATAAACCAAAACCTGACAATTAGAAGGCATAAGGAGGGTCATGGTCAAAGAAATACATTTACCTCTCCTTAGTGATAGGTGGTGCAAAAGAGTAATGATGATGATCCTATCTGACATTCTGGGAGCTTACAGCAGAGCCCCTAAGCAGCCAGAAAAGAAATGCCTTGCTGATGCAAAACCAGATTTGTGAGACTCTTCTACCTACCCCTGACAGCAGAGTTTCTCTGGTACTATCCTTCCCTTTCCCCAAATTTGTAAGACTCTGCTACCTACTCCTGGTCACAGAGTTCTCTGGCACTATCCTTCCCTTTCCCCAAAAAGCTGATAAGCAACTCTTGTAGAAAAGCCTGAAGCTATCTCTCCACTTTAAAAAAACTGTTCCTGATTACAAAAATAAGGCATATTTCATTATTACTCATTTTTAAAATTCATAAAAGCCCCAAAATACAAGAATAAAAATAAGTTTAATCATACCAAACATCATAAACAATGGTCAATCAACTTTAGGCTATGTATGCAGGTGGCTCAGAGGTTAAAGCATCTGCCTCCAATGCAGGAGACCCGGGTTCGATCCCTGGGTCAGGAAGATCCCCTGGAGAAGGAAACGGTAACCCACTCCAGTATTCTTGCCTGGAGAATCCCATGGACGGAGAAGCCTGGTAGACTACAGTTCACAGGGTTGCATAGAGTCGGACACGACTGAGCGACAGAACGGAACGGAACGGATGCATAGATATATATTTCTACTATTTTTATCTCTTGCCTATCTTAAAGATTGAGCAGATATTCCCTCAGGGTGACAACACCCAAGACAGAATAACCTCAGGAAAAAAAAAAAGACTTTGAAAGCACAGCCAAAATCAAGTCGATAATAAACACAAAATTCTGAATAGTGGAGAGGAGAGGAATAGCTGGGAAAGGGACACATAGGTAGCTTCAACAGCATAATTTCTTAAGTTGACTGATAAATTCACATACATTCATTTTATTATTATACTTTTTAACCTATGCTATTTATTATGCTTATTATAAATTTTATAATCTAATAGTAATAAATATTTAAAGTATTTTTATAGGCAGCAAATGATATATAATAAAGAAGACAAAATAGTACTGGGGGGAGGAGAAGGAGGAGCAGAGCCAAGAAAAAGTTGCTTCTATTGCCACTAAAAACATAATGAGATCCTGTTAGCCAGGTCAGGGTCTTAATGAACAGGAAGGGAGCTGGACCAATGAAGCCACACAGGTATCGTTTAGAAATTAACTCTTCATCATACTTAAAACCATATTTAGGCTGCCGTATCCTACCATATTAAGGCTTCCTTTTAGCAAAGATCTAACCCAGCCAGAATTTACAGAAACAGCCTGAGACCACTCATGCTGCAATTAATTTACCCTCAATTTTGCCTTCTATTTATTTTATGGATGGCACAGTGACCAGTGCAATGAGGATTATATAACCATTAAAGCTAAAAGTGAGTTTCAAGGGCCTCAATTCACTGTGTTATATCAAGCAAAGCTAGAAATTTATTTTCAGGGTCACATCTATGCCGTTTTTTGCTTTCTGTGGTTGCTGCAGTATTTCCAGAAAAAGGGAGAGGTTACCGATTTCCAAAAAGGAGAAGCAATGGCCTCAGGAAACACTGATGCATGTATAACAATGGGATTGTACTTAGTGCCACTTAAAAATAGTTAAAATGGTAAACTTTACATTATGTGTATTTTACAATATATATATATATACTAGAAATAAATAAAATTGTAAACACTCATATAGATCCAGTTTAAAGAAAAAACTAGGCTTAAAAAAAAAAACATTGAGATATATACTGAACAGAATTTGCTGGGTTTCTTCCCAATTTCTTCTTCTAGCCCAACTATTCCACTACCCTACCACCAGTTAAAAGATCACACAAAAATCATCAACAGAGGAAGAACAGGAAAACTAGACAGAATGACATCAAGCTTTTCTAATACCTATTTCTCTCCCACTTCCATTGTGCATTTCACGGATGAGGACTAACACTTCTATTTTAAGTGTTAAAGAACACAGTCCCTCTGAAACTCACCTCTTCCTACTGTACTCTGCACAACAGTCCTAATTCTCACTATGAGCTGATGTTTTCAGTTCTTGTCCTCAAAAGGGAATTCCCTGAAACATGCTAATCCCCTCACTTCCCACACATAAGAGTTTGCATCTACTTACCAAAATCTATTAAGACGACTTGCTAGTTTTTGTAGTGATCAATTTATTTTCTCTGTTCTATTTTGGAGCACTCCCGCTCCAGCTCCAGGTTTTCCCAACACCATCTAATTGCCATCTGGCAGTGAGAAATTTTCCAGTAATCAGGACCATCACTTTGCAAGGAGGTCCCAATGGGTCATCTCGTCAAAGCTTACAAGTATTAATGCTGCTCCTTGATCAAGCTAAGCAGTTACCTACCACCTCCTGCTTCCTGAGCTCTCAAAGGAGAATGCCTTACCTTTGGTGTCTTGCATGACAATCGAGCTATACTTTAAGAAGGTTATCAGTAGATTACTGGTCTGTACATCTGCATCCAGTGGGAGTTCCACAGAACTTATAACTGGAATAGAACAGATAAAACGCATTCAGCCTGTAACATATTCCGTTTAACACTTCTACCTATACAGACAACTTGCCAGCAGGCAAGGAAACCACAGAAGAATCTTTCTCCAAAACAGAGGGAAGACCGAGACTGAGTGCTCATCATAAGTCATCTAGCCTTCCGAGGCCTCCAGAGCTCTTCCGACCCCCAAGGTCAAGCCCCAGTCCTTCTCTCCCATCTAAGAAGGCCTGTCTAAAGGAAGAGTGCTTTTCTCCCAAGGTTCTAAGAAGGGTATTTTGATTCCACTTTCTAGTTCCAAGTAAACCAAAAGGGTTCAAAAGGCCCTTCTAAAAAGCACTTTAATTTGTACCTAAGTGAAAGAGCTGTATTGAATATAAATGAGCCTTGCTTTGATGAGTCTACTGCTTAAAATAAATGACAATTCATTCCTAATATGGAAAAATCTTGCTCAGAGAATAAGCCTTTAGGCTGGAAATACGCAAGATGGAAGGGAAAAAAGTTAAGACAGAAATACATTAAAATTCTACTTCTTAATCCCTTCCCCACAAAAGGGAACCTGAAGGAATACCAGACTGAAAACAGGAAGACATTACTGACTGAGAACAGAGTTTTATATACCTAGTTGTTTGCTGAAGAAACTATCCCTGCTAACCATTCTCTGTGCCACGGTAACAATGAACAACAAGGGACCAGACTAGGGCTGACTCACACAGGATAGCCTTAATACAGATCCCCAAGTTTGTAATATTTTAAATGAGATTTAGACACCTTGTTAAGTACTTTTACACTAAGACATAATATACAAAAAAAGGAAACTCATGACTACCTAGGAAAACTAGAGAATCTACAGTTTTCTGTCATATTTTCACTTACGAAAACTCAGCTGAGTTTGGGATATTATTCATAATATGTATTCTTAACCATAATGAATCCCTCTAAAGTTATTACGATGTATGCTGAGAACATTTATTAACAATGGGAAACATTTGCATATTATGGATCCATGATACATAGCAAGCACAGAAAAAAGCCTTATGAGAAGAAATTAGCATGCCCAACCCTTGGCTGTTTTCCCACAGTTCAGCCCCCAAGAACTAATAAAAGACAAATATATTTTTATGTTGAAATATTAATATATCTTAAGATTCAGAATGGATCAATAGCTTGAGACTGTCATTTCAAACTACAGCCTATTCTGAAGCTCAGAGCCCATAATCCTTCCTTTGTCCAATACAAAGAGGCATTGGTCTGGTAAGTGGGACTTTTTTCCCCCCACTCAAACACAGAGATAACTAGAAAACTGTCTTACATAATACGTAGAAATATAGAAGTATATGTATTTTTAGTTTACAAGAAAATCCTCCCATGCCAAGGCTGAGTTGTCAAACGTTAAGTCTGAACTGAGAACAAATGTTATAGCTAAACTGCTGACTTTTTAAAAATAATGGCAACAGTGACATACCTTTAAATATAACTAGGCCACTGAGCACCAGTTATATTAAAAAACAATTTAAAAACAAAAACTTCACCAGTCTAGGTTCTAGGCATGATACAGGATGCTTGGGGCTGGTGCACTGGGATGACCCAGAGGAATGACTTAGGGAGGGAGGTAGGAAGGGGGTTCAAGATGGGGAACACATGTACACCCGGGGTGGATTCATGTCAATGTATGGCAAAACCAATATAATATTGTAAAGTAATTAGCCTCCAATTAAAATTTAAAAAAAAAAAAAAAACTTGAGGATAGGGTTATAAGGCTTAGGACCCCTACAAAAAGGAAATGAATTAGGAGAGAAGAAAAAGAAAAAAACAAAATAGAAGCAATATCAATAGAATAAAATCCCTCACAAATTAAAATCTGCTTCCTAAGAGTTATTCCTTGATCGCTAGCTTCGTAATTCTTCCCAGCAGCCTCTGTCAAGGGAGATAGTCATTTGAAAGTGGGCTGACTCCAATCTTTCCACTAGAAAAAGTAAAACCTCACTGGTTGCGGGTAAGTAAGCACAAATCAAGTTGCATAATCAAGTGTGTGGGTGGAAGTGTTCACAATGAACAGTTTGAAAGGCAGTTCTCTGAAGCACCACAACATCACATGAAATCAGATATACAGATATAGACAAAGATATATATATGTGTGTGTAGGTATACCTATGCAAACCCAAACGTGCGCACATGCGCACACACACACACAAGCCTTTTGATATCCATGGTAACCAGGAAGGATTCATCGTTAAAGAAAAAAACACAGTATTTCTGCTGGAATATTATTTGGTGACCAGAATAAGCAGAGAGCAAGCAGGCAATCCTACTACATGTTCCTTCTCTTTAAGATACAGGTGTGCCCTGCTTTTCAAAAGCTCAAGCCACTTCGCCGCCACAAAAAAAACTACCTTAGTACTTGTTTTCACTAATGCAAAGTCTAAAAACGGTTTTCACTTTTCAGAAAAAAGGCAGGGACTTCCCTGGTGGTTCAGGAGGTAAGACTGTGCTCTCAATGCAGAGGGCCCAGGTTCAATTACTGGTCAGGTAACTAGATCCCATATGCACCAAATAAAAGTTCACATGCTCCAACAAAGACCTGGTGCAGCCAAAATAAATAAATGTTTAAAAAAAGAAAAGAAAAAAAGGCAAAATGGGGAGGGCCAGAATAGGCGTAGGCAATTAACAGGTACATACCACTATATATACTAAATAAGCTACAAGGATATATCACACACATATCACAGAGAATATAGCCTATATTTTACAGTAACTATTTGTTGTTTAGTTACTCAATCATTTCTGACTCTGTGACCCCATGAACTGTTGCCAGGCTCCTCTGCCCATGGGATTCTCTAGGCAAGATTACTGGAGTGGGTTGCCATTTTCTTCTCCAATATAATTGGAATATAATCTTTAAAATTTGTGAACCACTATGCTGTATACCTGAAACTTATATAATACTGTAAATCAACTATACCACAATTTTTTAATTAATTAATTTTTTTAAAAAAGACAAGTGAGGGAACTCCCTGAAGGTCCAGTGGTTAGGACTCTGGGCTTTCATAGCAGAGGGCCCAGGTTCAATCCCTGATTGGGAACTAAGATCTCACAAGCCATGTGGCCAAAAAAAAGACAAGTGATAACAAGTATTAGTAAGTATGTGGAGAAAAGGGAACTCTAATGTACTGCTAATGGGACTGTAAATCAGTGTAACCACTAAGGAAAACTGTATAAAGGTTCCTCAAAAAATTAAAAACAGAACTACCATATGATCCAACAATCCTACTTGTAGGTATATATACAAAGGAAATGAAAATAGGGTATCAAAGAGATACTTTCACTCCCATGTTCATTACAGCATTATTCACAGTAGCCAAGATACTACAGACACGATATGGCATCACTTACATGTGGAATCTTAAAAAAACAAGTCAAGCCCATAGAAAGAGAGAGTAGAAAAGTAGTTGTCAGGGGTTAGGGGATGGAGGAAATACGGAGAGGTTGGTAAAAGGACACAAACTTTCAGATTAGCAAAATCTGAAGATCTAATGTAAAATATTAAAATGGTGACCATGTTGATTATACTATGTTGTATAGCTGAATTTGCTAAGAGTGGAACATCCCCTACAAAAAAGAAAAAGAAAAATACATGAGGTAACGGATGTGTTAATAGATAGGGGGAATTTTCTCACAATGTATATGCATATCGACTCACCTCAATAAAGCTGAAAAAAAAATTTTTAAATATACACACTCAACTTTATTTTCTCAAATTCAGGCAAAGAAAAGTAGAAAAAAAAATCCTACCACCGATCAACAATTAGAAATGAAAGTAACAAGAAACAAGAGTGATGGGGTGAGAATAAAGAAAGAAAAAAGGCAAAAAATGAAAACAGTGTTCAGCGTTTGTTTTGCAGCAAGTTGTAACAGAGGCATCAGCATCCCCAGCAGTGAGAGTGATACCACTCAATTCCTTCCCCACGAACTACACAAAGCATGTAAGAATCAAGCCACCCAGTTCTGAACTGCGTCTGTGAGCATCTGTGCTTTATCTAAATTTACTCTGTGCATCCATTAGCAAGATGCAACCTAAGATATTTGCTTCTTTGCTTTACGCAGTTTCAGCTTACAGAAGGTTGTGTAGGAAAGCTCTGCTTTTAGAGAACAGGGGAAATCTGTATTTTGGAATTTGACTATCAGTTGAAAACAGATCCAATTTGCTACAACAGACTTGAATATCAGTGGCACCTCCCTGTAATACTTTGGTACTAATACTGCTTGTACTACATTGAAATACTAATGCCACAGGTGTTATATCAAAGTTTAAAGGAGAAACAGCAGAGCAAAGATGGTCATGTCAAATATAGACAGTAGAGGGGCACAATTTTTTTACCCAAAATGAGTTCAACATTTGAGGCAAAACATCAAGTATTAATGAAGACTATTTTTAGGTTAAGTTATTCCCTCAAGCACACTCAGCTGACATTAGAACCAATTCAGGTTGATAGGAAGTTTATTGGGCAAAATTCTTAATGTTTTTTCTATTACCCTCTTCATAACTTCCAGCGATAAGATTCATAAAGTAGAATTTTGTTGTTGTTATCTTTTAAAGGAGAAAAATATTAAATACCCAGCAAATTCCCAATTATTACACACTTGTCATTTTCTAACTGGGTGTGCCTGGCAGACACATAACAGTGAGCAAATTCCAAGTTCACTTTCTCATTCATTTAGTCAACAAATATTTACTAAGCAGTAACCATGTCAGGCAATATGCTGGGCATTGACTGGTGAACAAAACAGGCATGGTCCCAACCCTGATCCATGCAAGGTTCTCAGTGTCAACTCTCACTAATCTTAGGCAAACCTCATACATCCCTGGCCTCATTTCCCTCATTTGTCAAATGATAACATGAGATGATTTTACCATTTTACATTTATTTCAGTGAGATATTCATAAAATATCTCATCTGAGCCTCACAAGTACCCTGAGTTTGGCAAGACAGGCATCACTGATCTCTGAGGTCCCTTTTAAATCTAGCATTTCCATGATTCTACAACCATTCCCTAAGCAGGACAAGGTGGAGATTCGTAGCTTCTCATACAGAGGAAAGCATTTGACTATCTTTTCTTTAGAGTTTCACGAATCCTAAAGATAATTTCTTAAGCAAAAGAACTAACAATTATGCTTTTTGTCAGAAAAAAAAAAAAAAAACTACACTCACCCCTAAAGATTCAAGATTGTATTAATCAAGAAAACAAAGGAGCTGATGGACTTACCATCAGAGGAGGGTGGCGTGGTCCCAAGTGGTGTGGCTGGGGTTGTTGGAGCAGGACTGACAGGGGTTGTCACCAAGCCCATTTCTGGATGACTCTGAAAGAGAACACAGATAAGGACAAGAAAAGAGAAGATTGTGGGTGTCCTCTGCTTAAACTTTCTGGTATTCCTGGCCTCATAAACAGACAGAAAGCTCACTGAGGAGAGACTGCTTACACGTTTAGTTCCTATTAGTATCTTGATTACTGTTGATGCTTGCTAAACTCTAATAAGCTCCGCAGGCTAGTTTTCTTTAAAGTAACTAAGTTCCCATTATGTAAGTTTACCTATATAACCATATGAATAAAAAACTGGGGTAAACAAATACACAGAAATATTCCACACACAGAAAAGGGCACTTTCAGTCCTATCTGAATATGAGGAGGGGCTATTATCTGATCAACCCAAAACATATCTACAGACTATTCTGATGACCACATAAGTCAACTAGTAAGTGCAGGTGAGCCAATGGGGTAACAGATACTATAAGAAGGGCTATGCAGAGGGCAGCCCTCCTTGTTCCACCACAAACAAGACTGTGTGGGGTGGGGAGGCAGAGACATGGGCGGAGACATGCACTAGGGACCAAAAGAGATGACTCCTCTTTCCTTACCTTCCTTAGCCTGATTCTTGAGAATCAGGCTGAGTGGTGGCTACTCCCTTCTCTTCCCCAATAGTTTTACCAGATTTTACCCTTCTCACTTTTTCCTTTAAAATCAATTACAGAATTTGGAGAGCTAACAAGGAATATCATGAGAATCATGGATAAAGCTTCATGTGATCAGTCGTGAAAAATGAGAACTGTTAAACCAGCAAACCAGACCCCCAAACCGGCACAGCTTTTTGACCTTATTTTTTTTGTCGTTGAAACTCAGTGCCTCCCATACATAACTACCCTTTGAGAAAAAAGCATAAGCACACTTTCCCTTAAAAGAAAACTTCATACATAATTTAAACAGTCTGACTTTAAAAACACTTCATCAATTTTTAAAGACAGCTTTCATGGGCAGCACTTGAGTTCTCAGCCTATTTTAGTTCCTTCTGTACCAACAACTTAGGACATCCCTCAGGCAAGTGACCCAGTACTCAGGATTCTATGACTTCCTGCTTTCAATATTTGTTGACCTTTTTTTTTTTGGTTAACAGCTAACCTTATGCTGCACAGGATATTTTGTACTTTTCTTCTCTGGAAATGGATGAGATAATAACATAAGTGACATGGCCTATTTTTTCTCTAGTCGTTAATTCCACAGAGGTTTAGGAAGCAGAAAGCCTATTAAAAAAATCCGTATGGGCAGATAATACTAAGGGATTTCCAGTGAGCAAAATGAAATAATCTCAACTCATTTGAGTTAGCAGAATCAGTCAACTGGTTAAGACCATTAACTTGGCATGTTACCAGTTCCATTTCAGCACCAGATGGAAACATACATATTTGAGGAGAGCATGAAGCAAAGGCAACTGATGCAACTCTTTAGTTACTAACTACGGCTCACCAATGCAAAGTAGGGTTTACATGAGCACAGCCAGATAGGCTTTTCAATGGAATGAATCTGTATGAAAGTCAGGAAGAAAAAGAACTGAAGTTTTTAATATAACCAACCTGGGCTAACACTGTGATAAAGTTGCGATTTAAATGAACAGCTTCGTAAAGTGCCAGAAGGATGGCCTCATTGGTTCTAAAGAAAAAGAGAGCAAATTGGAGAGTCTCTTATAATGAAGAAGGTAAAAGAATATAATCATCAAGATAAAATTTCACCCCAACTCCTTATTATAAATCCCTGTGAGTTTCTAATGCTCCATTATTTCCTTTTTGGGCTTATATAAAGGAAAAACAGTCAGCATTTTAATTCCTTAGATCTGTTCTTATCTACTTCACTATTTCCCCCTTTCACTTTTTCACCCCAATCCAGTTAAGTCCTTAACTGGCTCAGACACCACGTCCTCTTTATTTCCTTTCAGAGATAGCTGGTAACAGTTTTACAACTTACTAGAGCTCAATACATACAAGTTCCATTATTATTTAAAATTCAAGAAACATTTGACAGATCATCAAAAAAGTCTGAATCTGCAGAGATAAAGTTTCACACTTTCATATCCAGTAATAGAGTCCACACTGAAATTCAAGTCACCGCACAAGATCGTCAGTCACTTACTGTACTGAGATTTTCTCATGGGCATCTGCTATGAACATGCTGCCCACCTGTGGAAGAAAAGGGGAATTGCAGAGTTACAGCAGGGAAATTTGAGAGGAGCTCTGGGCCCCACAAAGCCTTTAATCGTTAAAAAAAAAACAAGCTGCAGCATTAGGGAACCCTGTCCCACCAGTCCGGAGAAGGCAATGGCAAGCCACTCCAGTACTCTTGCCTAGAAAATCCCATGGATGGAGGAGCCTGGTAGGCTGCAGTCCGTGGGGTCGCTAGGGGTCAGAAACGACTGAGCGACTTTATTTTCACTTTTCCCTTACACACACTGGAGAAGGAAATGGCAACCCACTCCAGTGTTCTTGCCTGGAGAATCCCAGGGACGGGGGAGCCTGGTGAGCTTCCATCTATGGGGTCACACAGAGTCGGACACGACTGAAATGACTCAACAGCAGCAGTCCCACCAGTCACACACAACAAAACCAGCTCACTGTGAATATCTTAAAAGAATCATAAGCAATGAAACTCTCCTAAATTGTCTTTGCTTCAGTTCAGTTCAGTTCAGTCGCTCAGTCGTGTCTGACTCTTTGCAACCCCATGAATCACAGCACGCCAGGCCTCCCTGTCCATTACCAACTCCCGGAGTTCACTCAAACTCATGTCCATTGAGTCGGTGATGCCATCCAGCCATCTCATTCTCTGTCCTCCCCTTCTCCTCCCGCCCCCAATCCTTCCCAGCATCAGAGTCTTTTCCAGTGAGTCAACCCGTCGCATGAGGTGGCCAAAGTATTGGAGTTTCAGCTTTAGCATCAGTCCTTCCAATGAACACCCAGGATAGAGGGACTTAAAAAAAAACCATCCCAGTACTTTTGTCCAGGTCTTCTATGTGTTAGTTCAGTAACAACTGACAAGTAAATGATAACTTAAACATCCTCATCACTTTGCCTCTGTCCTGGAAGCTGCTTATCTGAAACAAACCAACTCACAAACAGCATTACAGAAAGCAGGCTGTTCATACAGCACAGAGTCATCTTTGGGGGAATATTTGGGTTTCAGACCAGAACTATTAAATCAGCGGTCAGCAACCTTTTTAGCATCAGGGACTAGTTTCATGGAAGACAATTTTTCCATAGACCAGGGGATGGGGGAATGATTTCAGGATGAATCAAGAGCATTACATTTATTGTGCACATTTCTATTATTATTGTATCAGCTCCACCTCAGAACATTAGGCATTAGATCCCAGAAGCTGGGGACCCCTGATCTAAATGAAACCTACTATACATCTTTCACATCATGAAATCTTTTGTTTGTGTCCTAGGCAGGGCAGCTGAATGAGCAAATGGACTAGACTGCCTCTAATATATGGGATATCAGAGGCAGAGATAGATGCCCATCCTTCTAAAACTGTCTTTTCCACCTATTTATTGATGCCCAAATCCATGCAACCAGAGCTCCATTTATTTGGTACAAAACTTTTTCTTCTTGGCTAAAAGGCAAAGGTCCCTGGAAGCAATACGATTATATCTAATGCATCTAATCAAATACTGATATAGCCCTCACATTGTTTTGACATCTGAGGGACTACCCATTTGTGCTTCAGAATTAAAGAGCTTATCATGTCCTTTTCTCGAAAGTAGGTTCTGAGAACGAAAAAGGCAGACTGCAGGGGAAAAGCTGCCTTTTCGGGGGTGGGGGTAGGGCGAGACCTGTTGTTCCTTACAATGAAATCAAAATCTGTCTTGCCCTAGGGCTGATTACTTGAATACTAATACCCAAGAACACAGACTTTCTGAATCTGTCTAAATTCTGAGACCTTAGATTTACCTCTTAAAAATTAGTCCCAGATTATCTGGCCTAAAATGCCTACCATGCTAAGGTTGAGATACCTTGCTCAAGAGTCTTGCAAACTGAACCAGTAATTTTCTCAAACCATGGACCCCTCAGCTCAGATCCTAAACCTTCAGATGAGTGGCTTGGATCACTGCACCAATCCCTCAACTCCAGGACCAGCTACAAATGATGAAGGGGTCACAGCAGACAGCCAAGGATCCCTTATGGTTGGACTCACATCTAAACCCTCTATGCTGTGTTCCATACCTGTCCTCAAACAGAGCCAACTGTCTTTTTTTTTTTAATCGGGTTCTTTTTTTTTTTCAGAGCCAGTTCTTCAGGAAGCAAAAGTCTGGCTTAATATGAACCTTTCTTTTTTTTTTTGGTAGCCTTAAAAAAATTGAATTAATTTGGAAAAAAAAAAAAAAAACCAGACCCAGAGAAGTCAGAGCTCTTCTTTGCCCTGCCTCACCTGGGTTTGGAAATCACTAGAAGAGATACAGTTCTCAAAAAAATCTGCTATGAGCAGCCTCTCTCCCCTCATCATGCCATTATCTCAAATATCTAAACTTCTGAGTCCAGACTTGTCTACCCCTATAGATCTCATATATTTTTGAGCAGGGGAGAGAAAAATAAAAAAAGACAAGTAGGACTTACCATATTGGTTAAAGCAGAGAAAAAACCGCTCTGGTGTTCTTCTTCCTTGTCTTTATACTGCCTGAACAAAAATAACTAAATTCAACTTTAGTGTTATTTATCACATATGTCTTTGTCCTTGGCATACTAGGTAATCAGGGCAGCTCACTGGCAGAATTCACTGACTCCAGAAAACAAAAACGTTCTAACAACCGAGCCTCTGTATTTGCCTTGCAAGCTAAGGAGGCACCCATCTGCTCTTGAGGTAGCTAGCGTACACCAAAATGCCCAGCTACTTCAGGAGAGACTTAGAAAGCAAGCTGCAAAAGTGTGAAATGCTCTAACATATGGCTGATCCAATTATTTCCCAAACAGACTATTACTTGAAAAGTGTGACAGTAAAATTAAGGCTGTAACAGTGAAAATCTTGTTTGTTTTTGAAGGAAAAGGAGGGGAATCTGTGAGCTCAACTATTTGTGGAGATGGGGACAGATTTGAAGTTCCAACACCCAATTGTACGTGAGGAAAGTCTGGAAAGGAGTTAAGAAAGATCCTGCCTGGCCCTTGCCAGGATTAGATACAATTCTGGTTTCCATTCAACAAATACCAAATCCTCCCCATCTGCAGCAAGGGTTGGGGGAAAGCAAGCATCGAAGAAAAGAGCCCCCAGAAGAGACAGGAGTCTGAGAAACTGTAGTTGATTATTGATTAAAAAAAAAAATATCTGTCAAACGAGAATTCAGCGCTAGCTCTTTTCTTCCTTTTTATAAGCATACAAAAAAAGCAGCACTTCACAACCTTTTTTTCCACATAGAAACGGTATTTAAATGATACATTGAGCTAAATGGAATAGCCTGCCTGTGGCTGGAAAATCTGTTAAAACGCTCTGCAATAAAATGTCTAAGGTTGCAAAAAAATGTTTAATGTTAAGAGTTGCTTAAAAAAAAGATGGACACTAATGTGGTGGCTACTTTTCTCCTAGTGTTAGAAGCAACCCCTGCTAAAGCCATCAAGTCAAGCTAGAGCAAATGCATCTGCCAGCAGCTATACCTCTGAATACTCTTCTAGGATAGGTAAGGGATGTTCACCCAAGAACTCTTAACAAACCTGTTCCTGACTCAACCAGTTCAAATGAAACTGAATTCAGATGGACTTACCTGTTGTACTCAGATAAAGCTTGAGCAATCACAAGCCCCATTCCCTAGAGAGAAAAAAGACAGCACAGGTGAAATACGGGCCTGTGGGTGATGCTATGACTAGACCACGGAAAACGCTAATGATGGTCCAAACCCAGCAAGTTCTGCCTGAAAGTAGGCAACAAGGACAGAAATTCTGAGAGACTTGTCAAAGGATGAAAAGGAACTTCTCTGGAAAGATTTTTCTGATCTAATTACATTCTTTAATGTTTCTAGATATAATTAGAATAGCAAGAGATGAAACAGACCAGCCCAGACCACTGACAATTTCACTGGGGTCATTTTCACCTCAAAAGAGAAGACTAAGTTAGAATCTTTAAACAAAAAGCTCTCAGATGTCTCTAAAAACAACCCACAATAAAAGTGACAATAAGTCCCACCTTAAATGAAGACAAGCCACTCTCTTTCAGACCACAGGAAAACAGTAGTGTAACAGAAAGAAGCATCCAATAAATATTAAAGTAACTTATCAACCTTCCCCCTAGAATCTGCTAAGCATATCACAAAAATCAATTAAGGCCAAAGAATGATTCACTTGTGCTTTTTTTTTTTTCTTCACAAGAGAAATTAGAAGAACGAAGAGGGCAGACGGAAAGAGAATAAAACCAGACACCTGGTCATCTTCTTCCTCCCTATATTGAGAGATCAAGTTTTATTTTCCAAACCTCCAAGGATATATGTACCAGATATTATATCATCCTCCACAGTTCAGCTTCACCAAGTCAGGCTATAAATATAATCTGACTAGTTCAACAAGAAATCTCCCAACATTTAGTCATCTAAGCCTTTTTTTTTTTTAATTTGTTTTATTGATGTATAACTGTAAGATATTTAAAGTGATCTGACATACCATCTAAATCTTACTCTTAGAAATGTCACTTCTTGACTCTATAGGATAATCAAACTCAGCAAACTAGAACAAGAAGTATAACTAACCATTTCATCATAATTAGCAAGCAAATATACCCTCAAACCTTCCTTCCATGATGAGAAAATAGATAACCATAGATAGTAGCATTTCTTCATAATTAGCAAGCAAATATCCCCTCAAACCTTCCTTGCATGATAAAACAGAAAACCATAGATAGTAGCACAATGCTCTAAAAAGAAATACCTATTCCCTCTTTATAGCCAGATGAAATTAACACAATAGCTTTCTATTCTCGGTTCGAAATATCCACTTAAAGTAAGGCCAACAAAGGCAAGTAATTAAAACACAAGAATCCAGATACTCACATTGAGAGTGGCTTCATCATCCACAATAGACAGCTTCACAATATAAGGATTCACAGACTGTTAAACAAAAGAAGAGACTCCAGGTGAGTGTGATCTAATTAAGAACCCATTAGTTATTTAACAAAGTGTTAACAAAAATCCTTCCAAGACGCTCTCTCTACAGTGATGTTCCTAATACTTATGCCCAACTATCTTGCCAGTTGACTTCCTCCATTTCCAATAAACCTCTCAGTATGCATGGGAATTCGCCAAGCACGCAGAGACAAACAGACAGACAGACACACACCCCAAGCATGTGTACCTTTACATGCACACACACAAACACAAACAATTCTATTCTACCTGCATTTTCCTCTAGGCTGAATCAGCTCATGCCTATGTCTGCCTCTTCTCTCATTTTCCCCTCTTCTTTCTAGAAGTATGTGAACACTCCACAACACTCACTTTGTCCTATCCTGGCAATAATTTACTGAGTCCATAGGGACAGCTGTCATTTGGGGGCATAAAAGCTCCCCTGACATAAGGCACATATTTATAAGTTGCTAACTTACACTCTCATTCCAAAGGCTCCCTAACCATTCCACAAACTACATCCAAGGACTGATTCACCCACCCGTAAAACAAAGCCACCTTGGGGGTGGAAAGTGGCAGCTGCTTAACAGTCAGAGAGGCCATTTATGGATCCAATACCCAAATAACACTGCAGGGGAACTGAAAAGAAAGATGTAATTACCCAAACCACAATCTGGTCAGGACACTGGGATTTAATGATTGTCCCATCACTTAAAGCACTGTAAGATTTCCTGAGTTTTTCCAGATTCAATCTCAGCTGGGTAGCATATGGAAATGGACACATATTTAAACTCATAAGCAACTGGGCCATCTCCTACCGGTGGGATGAGAACCAATGACCTGCTCACCTTGAAAACATCCCCCACGTGAGGATGTGAGGAAATACCCTCTACAGCTCAGGCACGAATTCTAACCCAAGAGAAGCTAGAACAATAGTTCTTAGATTAACAGCTTTTACAGCAACCAAGAAAACACATTACTGAGAAACTTGGAAATCCAACTAAAAGGCTAACTCCCATCTCCTCAGACTGTATTCATCAAGTTCCTGAGGTCATCTTTCTAATGTCAGCTGGGAATAGAGAAAGAGAAGCTTTGCTTTTTTTAACAGTCAAATGTTTATAAGGTTTTCTACAACCAAATTCAAGGAGGTAAGACCCATTCCATTCATTACTTGATCTAACAGATAAAGGCTCTCCATGCTGCTTCCTCTAACAACAATGCTGATGCGACAGACCTCATATAAGGTCTAAAGCAAACAGATCCTTGGAAATGAAAATCAGCAGCGGGCTGACCTGGAGATGCCATCACGATGAGATCAACAATAGAAGAAGCAGGCCACTGTCTCTTGGCACAATTTTTGAAACGCCTACTTACCTTCCCAAAAGTAAACTGTCTCAGGTACTAATAAGGACCACCTGATTACCAAGAACAACCATTGCATTACCAACTGTTGAGGAAAAGAGGCAAGGGGGCTAAAATCAAGGGTTTAACTTCCAGCTCCTCCAGTTATTAATTGTGACGAGGTAGGCACATTAATAAACCTGAGCTCAATTTTTTCATCTGTAAAGTGGGGAACAATATTTCCTTCCTTGGGGCTGCTATGAAATTTAAATCAAGTTAAATCCTCAGCACAGTATCTGGCATATAATAAGGGCTCAATTATTGGTAGCTATATTTTTTCTCCTGACATTTTTATCACATTCAAAACAAGCTCTGTAAGAAAAAAGAGAAAGAACAACTTAAAACCAGACATAATAAACAATTTTGTAATATCTAGGAAACATCATGTTCAGGGCAGCAGTTGGGGGCTGAGTCACTTCATTTCAGAAGACTTAGCCAACCCAGAAGGCCAAGATCTTAAAGCTGTGAAAATTTCTATCCCAGCAGACACTGATTTTCCTTAACACTATACACCTATTCTGCTGGTCATGTTTTAAAACTCAAGACAATCTACTTTTCATCAGCAAGCCAGAATTACAAACTTCACAGAATCACTCTAATGGAGCCCAGCATTTATTTGATCTAAACCATACTTAACAAATTTCATTGCTCTTCCCTAGATATTTTCCCTCCCCCCAGCATCTTCTAATCTCTTGAGATTAAATGACTAAAATGAAGCGAGGAAGAACTACGTTCATTCCTTAAGTTCAACACCTAATTTGCCTTCTCTGTGTTTAGCTGAACACGGAGCCTCTCTGGCACCCTCTGCATCTTTCTGGAAAGGTTACAACTTACCCCATTGGTCATGGAACCAAATGTGCTGGTAACTAAAATGTTGTTCTCCCAAGCACACCCTCTTGTATTTTGCATAAAACTTCTCCAGCTTTCGGTTTTGCTGTGTTCATCTGGAAATTCCTCACACTCCTGTCAAAAACGTTCCTGCTCCATGGTCACGTTTCCTTAATGGTTTCTGGTGAGTGACTTATATCAAAAGCTGCAAAGCCCAGATAAATTATGCCTACCAGCTTGCCCTCGCCTACTGTATTAATTCTTCTGGGGTTTCTGACAGACCAGAGATGCATACCTCACTCTAGAAATATGATTTTCTCCAGCTCCATGGCCATGTCCAATTTTTTAAGCTGACATTTCAGAAAGTCTTACTGGGCTGAACCAGGGTTCTGTTCACATTCAGAGAAGCCAAGCCACTGTCTCAGAATGGCCTGCATCCAGCAGAATGTTCTGAAAATATTCATTACTGATAATGGTGCTTTAATATCACACATAACTCAACTCTCTTTAACTACCTTCAGCATTTTTCCTCAGCTATTTTTCTTGCTGTTGTAATAAGGCCCCAGAGGCAATTACACATGACAGAGATCAAAATGGCTACCATGCTGGCCCTTCCAGATCACCAGCAAAACAGGTGTTGGTGATAAATTACTTATTTATTAGTAGCTCCATACACCATTTATCAATTCCTCTGAGACAAAGAAAACAATCAGCTACTGGGGTTTATAACTCATTAACATTGTTCCATATTCCAGTCCCTCTTTAAGTATTCCTTTCTCACAGAATCCCTTCTTTCATATTCCTCTTTGTAAGAATAAGCTTCAATTTTATGTTACCCATCACTTTTAACATGGCTAGTAATCATATCAAAAATCACTAAGTGAAGATCCAGAAGCTCAAAAATAAAAATATTCCCTCCAGTTGGCCCATTTGTCAAAGTATTGAAAGAAAGTGAAAGTGAAGTCGCTCAGTCATGTCTGACTCTTTGTGACTTCATGGACTGTAGCCAACCAAACTTCTCCATCCATGGGGTTTTCCAGGCAAGAATACTGGAGTGGGTTGCCATTTCCTTCTCCAGGGGATCTTCCCCACCCAGGGATCGAACCCAGGTCTCCCACATTGAAGGCAGACACTTTACCCTCTGAGCCACCAGGGAATGAGAATGTCATAGTATTGCTACTTATTAAATAAAGAAAGTCAAGTTGCCTCAATGTAGCTTCTGATTTCTGGCTTCAGTAAAGTAGTCCTAGTGTCCAGGACCCAGTACCAAGTACTCCCTGCTCCTGCAAAGCAACCCCCAATGAGGTTCTGGCCTTCCTTAAGTGGTCCTCTTTCTTTTCAGTGTATTCTGCCTTTTGAGGGGAATCAAGTAGATGAGCAACCCAAGTATAAATCTTTAAGTTCAGCTTTTCATCTCAAAAAGCTATTTTGCCTAATTCAAAGGCAAAAAGAACTCCAGAATTAATATGGATAAGGCTCTGTCTTCAACTTCCATCAAAATCAAAGAGTCCTCAGACCAACAGTGATATTTATACAAGTGGCCTGAATGCATTATGGAAAACTAAAATATAAGTCAAATGTTACAAAACAGATGCATTAGGTCAGTGGTTCGCAATCCCCTGAGCATCACATTTAATAGGAGATCTTTAAAAAAAGATACCCCGGTCCCATCCCCTAAGAGATTCTGATTTGGTGTGCAAAGAGTAAGGCCCCAGGACTCCCCTGGTGGACGAGTGGTTAAGACTCTGCACTTCCACTGGGTGGGGGCATGGGTTTGATCTCTGGTCAGGAAACTAAGATCCTACATGCCATATAATATGGCTAAACAAATAAATAAAGAGTATGACCCAGAAACATCTTTTTAAAAAAAATTCCTGGTGATTCTAATGATAAGCTGGGTTTGGGAACCACTACAGTAAGAAAGATTTACTCACTTTATTAGAAGTTACACCACAGGATTCCTTTAAACGGCTATAACCTCTACCCCAGGAGTCTAACATAGGACTTTTAGAACTTAATTTATCAAAATTAATCTATATACCATTTACCAAGAAAATGTCTTCTACATTAAACAAAATTACTAGGAGTGGTCACACTTAGGATTACAGAAAAACAGCAGCTGTCCATTAAGAGACTCACTTACCTCATATTTTCTGTAGTTCACTAGCAAAGCCAAGAGGACGACAGCATCATACCCATGTTCCCTACGACTCGGCGGGTGGGAGAGTATCTGTAACCAGAACCACCAATAGTGAGAGTGCCTGGGGAGGCAATTTATACAAAAAAGAAAAAGGTAATAAGGGAACTGACATACCTGTAAAATTGCTTCAAATATGCTGTTGATCATTACATATTCCAAGATAGTGTTCTGGCTGATGTTATCTGTCACCTGATTACAATAAAAGGCTATTTAAAGTCTATACTAAGACACTGATATCTCAGATATATCTCCTCATCTAGTATCTAAGACAAACAGAAATGTTAAAACATTCTACTAAATACTTAGTAGATCTTTCATAAGCATCCCCAAAGACACCAGAGCCTGAAGAGACAAGACACTAGAAGGGTAAAAAATTAGCAAATTAAAACTTCCTAAATTTTTGACCTTCTCCTTGTTTCTCTTATACCCTCACACAAGCATTTGCCTAAGTTTCTTGAGTTTCATTCCCCAAATGCACAGGAAATACTTTATGGTCCACAAGTCTTCAAGAGATTGCAAGGAAAGGAAACCACCTGAAATTAATGAATAACATCCTAGAAGGTACAGTCCAGCTTCCCACTAGAAGGTACAGTCCAGCTTCCAGGTATAAAATCAAGGTCAGAACAAATAAAAATATTCAAAATGACAAAAATCATTTCAAAATGAGACCTGATGAGAAGGGCAAAATCTGACAATACAGAAGAGAGTACTTTTCCAGGACTGGGACAGGTTAAAAATGTCATCAGTTTCTCCAACGAGCAACTTTTAGGAAGCAGAAGTCCATACAACTAACTTCCTCCTACACAAACACAGCTGAGTGATGTAAAGGCCCAGTAAAGATTTTTCTCTTTTCCTTTCTAACTTTGGGTTCAAGAGTTCAAATTTGCCCCTGCTGTCGATTCACACCCTTGACAAAGAAACATATAGATGGGTCACTTACTGTCACTAAGCAGAGGAGAAGTTTCAGACATAAGCTCTTCAGACTTTCAGAACCTTCTGCACAAAGCAATGAATCCAAACTCTCCATGAGATTCTGAAAAAGAGACCCATTAAGTATTAAACCATAACAAATAACATTTCCACCATGTCTTTGCCATACTCTGGGTTATGTTTCGCAGGATAAAGTGAGTAACGTTAAATGAAGCAACCATATCATTGCCTGAAGCCTAGGCCTTACACGATCGGATGAAGAAAAGGAAGACTTCTAAGTCTAGCTATTTTGAGGAAAATGCTTTAGTATAACTGCACAGAATAATAAAGAATTCACTATTCTACCAAATGAATGCTTGCAGCCTATCACCCTCATATAAACCTTTAGATAAGAATGAAGTAAATTTTTCAAAGACTAATAACGATTAAATAATACATTTACAAATTAAAAACAATAAATAATAATCTAAATAAAATTAAGCTCTATTAAATAAATGTTTAAAAATAAACGGTTAAGTTAAAGGTTAATAAAAATAGTTAAATAACTAAGCATGTTTCATTATTTGATAAAGAAAGCATATCACTTGGTGCAGGCACACTGAACAAATAAGATAGATAATATCACTACTAGCTATTCACTGGCCACGTGCACTACCCAACAAAGTTGGTTAGAGCTTATCACTTGTACTAACAACCAGTTGTCATACCAAATATAGTCAAAAGATGAAACCCTTAGATACTACAACAGAAAGAAGAAAAAAAGAAATTTTTTACATTAAGTGAGGAAAATGAATGGAGAATATAGATTTTGCATGCTGGAAGGTTGAGTGAATATTCAAAATAAGCTACTTCAATTCAACAAATACGTAGATTCTATGTGCCAAATTTTGTGTTTTCAAAGAAAATTAAAAAATAAGACAATGACCTTTGCTCTCAAGGCGTTTTTAGTCTAATAGGAGAGAAAAATAAGTAAACAGTTTTAACTTAATGATTACTATGACATAAATACATATGGAGGAAAGGAATTAGCTGTGATGTTACCTATTCCAGAACTCTTAAAGGACAGGTTGTACTTTGAAAAATCAGTAAGAATTAATTAAAACTTCAGGAGGAAAGGAATTCTAGACAGACATCAGCATGATCAAAGACACACAAAGAATGAAAATAGTCCTGGGTGTGCAGCTGGAATACAAGCAGTTTGTTATTATGGAACGGTGAGGCACAGTGATGAGAGATGCAATTTGAGAAATAAATAGAAAGAAGATCACAAAAGTTATACAAGGCTAATGAGGAAGTTTGGTCTTTACCCTTCCAGTGATAGGAAACTAATGAAGGGTTTTAACCAAGATTTGAGTGTTAAGATACATCACTCTGGTGTCAGTGTGGATGATAGACTTAAAGATGTTAGGTCTGGAGGAAGGGAGAAAAATGAAGACTAATCTAACAGTTTTCTGAGGATGGTTGCCATGTCAGATTTGCCTCTGGATCCCCAGTGCCTGGCACCAGGAGCCTAATAAATGTTTGTCAAAAGAATGAAGGCAGGCAATTTCCTGGCAGTCCAGTGGTTAAGACTTCATACTTCCAATGCAGGAGTCAACAGTTCAATCCCTAGACAAGGAACTAAGATCCCATATGCCATGCAGTATGGCCAAAAAAAATTAAAAAAAAAAAAAAATGACTCCAGGTACTAAATCTTTGTGCACTCCTAATTGCATATTCATAACTTTTTTAAAATAACCTATTCACTATAACCTGCCTCTTGAGAAACCTGTATGCAGGTCAGGAAGCAACAGTCAGAACTGTACATGGAACAACAGACTGGTTCCAAATAGGAAAAGGAATGCGTCAAGGCTGTATATTGTCACCCTGCTTATTTAACTTATATGCAGAGTACATCATGAGGAACGCTGGGCTGGAAGAAGCACAAGCTGGAATCAAGATTGCTGGGAGAAATATCAATAACCTCAGATATGCAGATGACACCACCCTTATGGCAGAAAGTGAAGAGGAACTAAAAAGCCTCTTGATGAAAGTGAAAGAGGAGAGTGAAAAGGCTGGCTTGAAGTTCAACATTCAGAAAACAAAGATCATGGCATCTGGTCCCATCACTTAATGGCAAATAGATGGGAAAACAGTGGAAACAGTGTCAGACTGTTTGGGCTCCAAAATCACTGCGGATGCTGATTGCAGCCAGGAAATTAAAAGACGCTTACTCCTTGGAAAGTTATGACCAACCTAGATAGTCTATTAAAAAGCAGAGACATTACTTTGCCAACAAAGGTCCGTCTAGTCAAGGCTATGGTTTTTCCCGTGGTCATGTATGGATGTGAGAGTTGGACTGTGAAGAAAGCCGAAGAATTGATGCTTGTGAACTGTGGTGCTGGAGAAGACTCTTGAGAGTCCCTTGGACTGCAAGGAGATCCAACCAGTCCATTCTAAAGGAGATCAATCCTGGGTGTTCATTGGAAGGACTGAAGCTAAAGCTGAAACTCCAATACTTTGGCCACCTCATGCAAAGAGTTGACTGACTGGAAAAGACTCTGATGCTGGGAAGGATTGGGGGCGGGAGGAGAAGGGGACGACAGAGAATGAGATGGCTGGATGGCATCACCGTCTCGATGGACATGAGTTTGAGTGAACTCCGGGAGTTGGTGATGGACAGGGAGGCCTGGAGTACTGTGATTCACGGGGTTGCAAAGAGTCAGACACGACTGAGTGACTGAACTGAACTGAACTGATTCACTATAAGGATTCTTTTGCATGTGCTGTGCTGTACTTAAGTCGCTCAGTTGTGTCCAACTCTTTGTGACCCCATGGACTGTAGTCCACCAGGCTCCTCCGACCATGGGATTCTCCAGGCAAGAACACTGGAGTGGGTTGCCAAGCCCTCTTCCAGGGGATCTTTCCAATCCAGGGATCAAACCCAGGTCTTCCAGGTTGCAGGTGGATTCTTTACCATCTGACCCAATAGGGAAGCCCATTCTTTGGCATAGAGATTTCTTTATTTTAAATTTAGTGAATGAGAGAATATGAGTTCTTCAAAGTTCATATTATGAACAATATTCATTCAAGATAGTGACAGTATTACAAATCAGATATCTGATAAGGGATTTGTACCCAAAATATGTAAAGAACTCTTACAACTCAACAATGAAAAGACAAATAATTCAACCTACAAATGGGCAAAGGATCTGAATAGATATTTCACACACACACACAAACACACATACATACTGCTGGGGAAAATGTAAAATGGTATCGCCACTTTGGTAAACAGTTTGGAATCTCCTCAAAATGTTAAGCATAGAATTACCATATGATCCAGTAATTCTACTCCTAGGTATATACCTAAGAGGATTAAAAACATATGTCCACATTTACATGCACTTCACAGCAGCATTATTCATAGCAGCCAAAATGCTGAAACATCTCAAATGTCTATCAACTGATGAATGGATAAGTAAAATAATATGATACATTCATACAGTTGAATACTAAGCAGCCAAAAAAAGGAATGAAGTACGTGCTACAACATGGATGAACCTTGAAAACACTTTGCTGAGTGAAAGAAGCCAGACACAAAAGACTACATATGATATGACTCCATTTATATGAGAAGGTACAGTAGAGGTGAACCTATCGAGATATAAAACATATTAATGGTTGCCAGAGGCTGGAGAGAAGAAGAAATAAGGAATGACTAATAATGGGCACATATTTTCTTTTTGGGGTGATGAAAATGTTCTGAGTTAACAGTGGTGATGGTTGTGCAACTCCATGAATATACTAAAAACTACTGGTTATACACCATAAAAGGATGAACTGTATGATATGTGAATTACATACTGATAACACTATTTCTCAAAAAGCATCAAACAGTAGAAATGAAAATTCTGATAAAGTCACTGTGTTAAATAAGAAAACTTAAAAGTTTAGATCTAAAGTATCCTTGTGTATTAATTTGTTACCTTCTATTTAAATTCTCATATGCTTTTAAGGAAGTATGATCATGATGTAAATCACAAGCTGCTCAGTATTTATTCTCCAGGGAAAGGATGCCTCAATACAAATCTGAATTTCAAATTTTCCTTTATTAAAGGATAAACCAAATCTGTAAAAATATCCAAATTCAAGGCCAATTCAATCATCTATGTCTATCTGAGTTAGATGTCTAGAACATCTGTCTGCAGATGGTGCTCCTCAACAGCTGTCAGAAGCAGACACCCACAGGCACATCTGCAGCTTATGCCTCACCTTCATGCACAGCTCCGCCTTGTCAAAGCCCATCAGCATGTTGATAATGTCAAACCCAGAGGTAGACTTATTCTTTTGATGGACTCCTCGAATGAGTGCACACAAGGTCTGCAGAGATGAGAGAAAGAAATCTTTCTAGAAAGAAAGTCTCAAAATGCAAAGGGCATTGGATCAGTAGCCTCACACTACAACCTCAGAACCTTCTCATATAGCTGACAATCAACTGCTCTATGCTCTGAGCTCCAGAATGCAGTTGGGGTCTTAATATGTGCAAAATCTAGAAATTAAAAGACGAATAGCATCTGAAACTATCATCTTTTTTTTCTTTTCTGGCCATCCTCTTTTTAAAAATAACACTGCAGACAAAGATTGGAAGGTGATATTCAAAAATAAGAAACCGTTTTTGAGCCTGAATCATAGGGTTGATAGAGCTTTCCCTTATTTAAAATTAATTTTAGAATTTACATAATAGTTTATCATCTTTAGTAATTATTTTTAATAACTATAGAAAACCCTGTATGATAACAATTGATAAATTTAAATCTTAAAAATTCATTACAATCCCCATCCACTACTTACTAACTGTGTGAGCCTCGACAAATCAGTTAACTTTTCAGTGCCTCATTTTTCTCATCTATACAACGGGATAATAATAGCATTAATCTCATAAGGATGATATCAAGACTATGTGAATTAATACTGTAAGGCACTTAGAATAGTCCTTGGAACTCTGTTAAAATTCCTGGAATAGCCTGGAACTTAACTTTGTTAAAGCTCAATAAATATCAATTATTACAATAATGTACTATAATTCTATGGTTTACCAAGTGACTTAATGTCAATATATTTCCACTGAACTAAAAAGTTTACAATTCAAGCCCCCACAGCAAGTCACTGTAATTACAGGAAGTACAATTTCCAACTTTCATTTCAATTAGCAGTGAAGAGGTCCCAACAACTGTGATGCTCAAAATGTAGAACTTACTGTCCAAAAGTTAAGAAAGATACAGGATAAATATGGTCCTTCTTCCTGGGGCATCAGCTCAAAAGGTAATTTCTACATTCTACAAATGAGAAAACTGGAGCTCACAAAGTGATCAGCCCAACTTGTAAGTTAGAAACTTAAACCTGATCTACCAAAAGTTCCAATAAAATTCTTTACACTGTCATGACTTCTTCATATTCTAAACTTGTCAATCACTACCCTAGGTACTCAGCTCAATCTAGGCTACACTGGAGCTACTAAACTATAAATTTTAGAAATTTTGCCCCTCATTCTTTCAAAAAAATTTACTTCTAGAACGCTACCTGCCAGGCACTGATCTACACACCAGGAACAAACTATTGAATAAAACCACCTTTACCTTCAAGAAGACTATAATGTATTCCACCAGCTCAATGTTAGGCGTAACAGTAATTCAAGAAATAATCATTCATGAATCTTCCGTACGATAATGCCACTTAGCATTAAGAACAATGATTCTTAATGTTTTTAGAGTAACAGACCCTTTTGAGAATCTGATGAAAGCCCTCTTTCCGAAAAAATGTACATATACACATAATGTACATATACACATAAAATATTACATAAAACTACAGGGAGTCAAGGACCTTCTGAAACCTCAGAATAAGAACTTTTGATCTAGTGAGACAATACTGTTTATATAAGAAAGTACTATTTATTTAATTAAGAAAGTCTTATGATTTTTGCTTTAGACTAAGAATCCTTTCTGGAGTTTCTTCTCTTTTACCTTCCTTCAAGTAATAATAAAAATTCTGTCAAACAATCCACCTTGGCATTAGATCAAATCATACAAATGGACAAGATTACTACTATAGGTGTCCATTTGATTAACCAGGAAGATAGCTAAATCAAACATAGCACAGATGTTTGGTTACTTAAAGAAATAAAGGGAAAAAAAGCCTCAAGCCTAAGGGTAATTTTAGGTTCCTCAAGTTCCAATAGATGTATTACAGTTTATAAACAAGACTTCCCCAGTCTCCCAGCCATGTACCTGCAATGCATTAACCACTCGAATTGGATGTTCCTCTCCCAGAGCCTGGATGCAGTGTTGAAATAAGCAATTAATATTGTCCTTGATTTTCATTAACTCCTCACCATCAAGAGACTCCAACTTGCCTTCCAGGTACTCTAAATTCACCTAACATGGAAACAACAAGGGCCTGAGTACATTTTTAGTGTAGCACCTAGAACACATGTGAAGGCAATCTCAGTTACCAGGAAAATCCACAGATGCCACCAAATCTTACCTTCATGAGGAAGAGCTCCTCCCAAAACCGAGGGCTACACTTACTAGGGTCCTCTGTCTGAAACCAGAAGATAAGTAGATTCAGTATACCCAGCTAACACCAAAGCATTAAGAACACATTTGAAAGAGTCACTACCTGCCTTTCACAGGGTCAACCTTACCTCTCACAATTAACTCTGAAAATGCCTGGTCATTCCAAACAGCTATAATGGGGAACAATATTTTTGTCTTCCCCAAATGGAAGACATTGTACATGGATATATATTCCCTTCACCAGAAGTTAAATGACTCTAAGAATCTCCCTCAAATCTTCCTCTTCTTAGCAAGAAGTGAAGAACCAGTTAGACATATTCTGATACAACCCCATTGTACTTTTATAGGTGCTCAGTTTTCAGGCCCATTCACATACATGAAATACAACAACAGCCCAGTGAGCCAGGTAGGGTAAATATTATCACTATTTTCCTTTTAGGAAAGAGAGTCCACAGAATTACACAAGATATGCAACTCCTTTTACAAGAATAACATGTTTTACACATTTACATGTACTACTTATGACCAAGATTTCAGAAGTTAAGTACATATGCAGGGTATCTAATTATTCTAAACTTCCATGGTAGAGTGTATTTTACAACACCGGAATGGACCACGGTCAATACACAGTTCTGAAGACCCCAAGAAATCCCCAATCTAATTGCTAATAATTCCTTAGTCATCTCATAGAGTTGGAGGATGAAACAACCTAACTAAGCAATTGTTCCTATCCACTAACAACTTAAGACAGAATGTAACAGTGCATCTTTTTAAAATATCTGAATACCATAGAATTCTAGGGCCAAAGGGAACTTCAAGGGACATCTAGGAAAAAAAAGTCCTTAAGTCAAATCATAAGGAAGACAACTCTTAAATATATTCAGAAAGAGCCATCCTCTTTCAAATGTTTTGCCCAGCTAGAGGCAACAATCTATAAGAACAACATAATAACAATCTACGTTAATTAACACATGATCATAATTTCTACTATGAGAGAGCTTACTCTCACCTTTGTTCTCTTTTTCCCACTGAAGAACTAGAAAGTAGCAGGCAGAGGTGAGGTTAATTCTCATTTTAGAACAAGAAACTAAGGAGTCAAGTTGTGAAAAATGTCAGAGCTCCAGGCCTTACCATGAAGATTTCATCATACATCAGCACCACTTTTTCCTTCAATGGTTTTTTGGAGGCTGAAGATTTCCGGAGCAAACCCCCTCGTTTCTCTACCTGTGCCATGGTGAGAGAATCTGCGAAAAGAAAGCGACAGTTAGTGCTAGAGACGCTGTTAGAGAGTCTATTGAAATACCTCTCGATGGGAAATTTTTTAGGAAGAAGAAATAATAAATAATCATGCTATAGATTTTGTGCATTTGTCCAACATCCCCTCCTCTGACCAGGTAATTTCAAGGTTTAAATCATAACTTGGTCTACAGCAAAACACATTTTACATCCTTAAAACATGCCAGTGGAAAGACTTAAAGAAGATCCAAAACCAAGCAAGAAAGTGTAACTAGCTCCATCTGTAATAGGTCTGGTCATATATTTGAGTTTGATGGAGGAAAGGCTGCAAAGCACACACTGCCCACAGACTGATGGTGAAGTTAAATTTCAAGTATTGATCGAGCTTAGGACCATTAAGGCAGGAAGTGTGCTGCAGACTGATGTGCTCCATTGATTTCCCCAAAGTAAGTAGGTCCTCCTCACTGCAAAGTACTTGGCCTTCACTGTCACATAAATCACACTGGACCTGACTGTCTTCAGAAATTCCTCTTCAAGGAAACCCAAGGCAGAAAACAGTAGTTAAAAGACCAAAAATTAAATTAATTTCAAAATAACCAAATATAACTCCCTTCAAATTTAATTATATATATACATGTATATAACTTCAGTATATTTTTAAATTCTCTATAAAAGCAGTTCCACAAATCACGCCCAAATTTTCCCAACTTGCTTCAAGGAATCCTCAATTTTTTCCAAGTGAGAACTTAAAATGCCACAGGTCTCCACATGGATTTACACACATTTTCTCACTTCCCAAATGTTTTCTTCTGTTGACAAAATTCCTCTCTTTCCCTTAAATCTTAGGCTTTAGTTGTTAAACTTAATTTTATCCAATGGCAAGTACGGATGGTAGTGAGGAGACTGATTTCACTTTCAGACAAATCCAAAGCAGCAGAAAATTAATCTTGTTCAATGACATTTGGAAAATATACACTATGTTTCAAATCAAAATCAAAACTTTAAGGAATAGATGAATCCAACAGCATAAAAGACTCTGTCTCAGATATCATCTTTCTCTTATACATATAGCCCCAAAGGAGACGCATTTTTGAACTCTAAACGCACAGAAAATTTCCTCACTAGAAGTTTTGCATCCTTAGCACAGGGGCTGTATCTTATACCTTTTCATAAGCACTTGGTTTGCAGTAAATGCTCAGTATATGCCTGTCACTGAGAAGTCCTACGTCTAACCTAAAATTTTAGTTAGACTTATCTCTATCAAAGCCTCACTAAGACCTCTTATTCCTTTATGATCCAGAGAAAACTGAAGGAAAAAATAACAGCAACAACAAAAAAAGAAGATTCTTTCAGGCAATTTACACTATATTGATCATCGCTTTGCCTTAAAGCATGAAATAAAGGCTCCATTGAAAACATTCCTGTGTCTTTTAAATAGGTTGTCAAGAGGAAGATGTCCTTATCGGGGAAAAATAAATTGGAAATCAAGAGGATCCTATTAAAATAAATCAAAAGCAATGCAATTCTAAGCTCAGTGGATATAGATCTTTCATGTGCTCAGCTTCAACCAGTTGATTAACAGAAACAGTGGGAACCAAAGTCCCTGGATGCGAAAAGCACATGTTTACAAACATCTCCTTCTGAGGATTTATAATTAGGTTACAGCTAATCAATGTCCACCCCAAATCTAATAAACTCACTTTCTCTATTTCGGAATCAATACTTTCTAATAAGCAAAAGGGAATAGGAGAGGAAGGAAAAACAATTTCAACCGAAAGTACCAAATTTCCTAAGAAATTAAATTCTTTTCATCACTCTCCTTCCATCTGGAGCAGGGGGAAATTCAACGAAGGACCTCAACTCATTATTCTCTGTCATCATCACAGGCACCTGAAATTTACCACCCAAGCTGTCTGAAGTGTGACTAGAAACTGACAACATAAAAGTCCCCTCCTTTTGCCAGCACTTCTACCCAATGAGCACAACAAAGAAGGGTATTTCTAGAATGCAAACTAGAAGAAGTATAGAACTCTTTAAAAAAGTCTTTCTGGGGTCTCAGAAAATGAAGCCTGTGCTCCCAAAATTGAAAGTAAAATATGTGACTGGTAGAACAGTAAATTGCAGTACATCAGTAATGTAAGTGTAATCTGTTTATATCCTCCCAGTGTTTCTTTCCTCTTTCACAATCCTCCCCTATTGTAGAGAGAACCAGTAGCAGCTGAGCAGCAGCCAGAGTAACGGAACAACCAGCAGAACTGAGACTAGAACACAGCTCTCCCAACCAACTAGATGACACGGAGTAAATCATTGTGCTTCTCAGTTTCCTTACAAGTAAAACTAGAGGACTGGACTAGACACATTATCTAATGATTCTCTCAGCATCCCTGAAATACCACAAGCACAAAAGGAACACCTAAATACTGTAAAGCTCTAACTGAGGCACTGCTGCTGCTGCTGCTGCTGCTAAGTCACTTCAGTCGTGTCCAACTCTGTGTGACCCCATAGGCGGAAGCCCACCAGGCTCCCCCTTCCCTGGGATTCTCCAGGCAAGAACACTGGAGTGGGTTGCCAGTTCCTTCTCCAATGTGTGAAAGTGAAAAGTGGAAGTGAACTCGCTCAGTCGTGTCCAACCCTTAGCAACCCCACGGACTGCAGCCTGCAGCCTACCAGGCTCCTCCATCCATGGGATTTTCTAGGCAAGAGTACTGGAGTGGCTTGCCATTGCCTTCTCCAAACTGAGGCACTAAGGAGTTACAAAAAGGAAACTGCAAACTGGATCCTCTAGGAGCTCAAATCTATTAGCAGAGACAGGCACAGAACAACCCATGAAGTGTTAAGTCGCTCAGTCCCATCTGACTCTTTGTGACCCCATGGACTGTGGCCCACCAGGCTCCTCTGCCCATGGAATTTTCAGACACGAATACCAGAGTGGGTTGCCATGCTCTTCTCCAGGGGAACTTCCTGACCCAGGGACCCAACCCAGGTCTCACATTGCAGGCAGATTCTTTACCATCTGAGCCACCAGAACCCATAGTACAAGGCAAATCGTGAGAAATAAACAGATTTAAAGTACAAAGAAAATGCTGTGGACTACAAGGAAGAGAAAGAAGCATTCTATGACTACACTATGACCTCTGTTGGTCTGGGCTTTTAAATCCTTCTAGTGAAGAAGCAAATACAGCAAAGCCACAGCAATCCCACAGAAATGTCATCTTAGGTAGGAACACAGTTTCTGAGAAACAAGATATAGTAGACAAAGTAATAAAAAATAATCAGGCAACTTTTCAATGCTAATTTCACCTACCACCAAACAGGAATGGCTTCAAATCCCCCAAACTCAATGGTAAATCAATGAAGTCTTTCATTCCTAAACCTCAGGAACTGCTGGTCCCATGACCTGCATACAACTTCTCTCTGAAAGACCCAAGTCATACAATAAGAACTATATCTTAAAGCAATCCAGCTACAGACTTCTTAAATGCATGTCACTTCACATTCCTACAGCATAAAATAATTAAATATCAAGATTTGAAAACCTAAAGTCAAATACTTCCAGTATTTCACAGGCAAGGAATGTTAGTTACACTTAACAAGTTACTCATTTATCTGTCTTCTTAAGCACAATATATGCCAACTCTAGTATCAGAAAATTAACTTAATAGAAATTCACTCTGATTTCCAGAGTGATCAGTTAATCTATTAAGGTCTTGGTATTGTATCTATTGGAGAAGGAAATGGCAACCCACTCCACTGCTCTTGCCTGGAGAATCCCAGGGACGGGGGAGCCTGGTGGGCTTCCGTCTGTGGGGTCATACAGAGTCGGACACGACTGAACGACTTAGCAGCAGCAGCAGCATTGTATCTATATGAGATGATGAAGGTTAAAAAACTAAATCTATTGAGGTAATCATTTCACTAAATATACATAAATCAAACCATCATGCTGTTCACCTTAAACTTACAGAGTGATGTACGTCAATTATTTCTCAATAAAACTGGGAAAAATATCTAAAAAAAGTCTTTGGTCTTAGTCCCAACTATTATACACTCATTCTATAAGTTTCCTTTCTCTTTCTGGCTTCAATTTGCCAATATGTGTTGGACCGCAAGAAGGCTGAGCGCCAAAGAATTGATGCCTTCGAATTGTGGTGCTGGAGAAGACTCTTGAAAAGTCTTTTGGACTACAAGGAGATCAAACCAGTCAATCTTAAAGTTAATCAACCCTGAATATTCATTGGAAGGACTAACGCTGAACCTGAAGCTCCACTATTGTAGCTACCTGATGCAAAGAGCCAACTCACTGGAAAAGACCCTGATGCTGGAAAAGACTGAAAGGAGGAGGAGAAGAGGGTGGCAGAAGATGAGATGCTTAGATAGCATCACTGACTCGTGTGTGCCTGCATGCTCAGTCACTTCAGTCGTGTCCGACTCTGTGCAACCTATGGACTACAGCATGCCAGGCTCCTCTATCCATGGAATTCTCCAGGCAAGAATACTGGAGTTGGTTGCCATGCCCTTCTCTGGGGGATCTTCCAGACCCAGGGATAGAACCTGCATCTCTTATGTCTACCTGCATTGGCAGGTGGGTTCTTTACCACTAGCACCACCTGGGAAGCCCAGCATCACTGACTCAATGAACATGAATTTGAGCAAACTCTGGGGGACAGTGAAAGACAGGGAAGACTGGCATGCTACAGTCCATATGGTCACAAAGGGTTGGACATGACTTAGTGGCTGAACAACAAACAACAGCAAAAACCAAGGCAAGAAGCCATGGCAAGAATGTGCAGAAAAGTGAACCCTTGTGCACTGCTGGTGGGGATGTAAATTGGTGCAGCTACTACAGAAAATAGTATGGATGTTCCTCAAACACTAAAGATAAAACTACCATATGACCCAGCACTCCCACTTCCATATATATCTGAAGAAAATAAAGTCACTATCTTGAAGAGATGCACTCTCATGTTCACTGCAGCATTACTCACAATTTAAAAAACCATGGAAATAACCTAAGTGTCCATCACTGGACAAATGGATAGAGAAAAAGTGGTATATACATACAGTGGAATATCATTCAGTCATAAAAAAGAAGGAAATCTTGCCATTTGTAACAACACAGATGAATCTTGAGGGCAGTATGCTAAATAAAATGACAGACAGATAAAGACAAATATTGTTTGTTGCATGTGGAATCTAAAAAAGCAAAACAAATAGAAATTGAGTAGATTAGACTGGTGGTTGCACATGGGATGGGGAATAGGGCAAATGGAGAGATGCTGGTCAAAGGGTACAAACTTCCAGTTATAAGACAAGTAAGTTCTGGGAATCTAACATAAAACCTGGTGACTATAATTAACAATACTGTAATATATATCTAAAAGTTGCTACATTAAATCTTAAATGTTCTCACCACAAAAAAAAAAAGAAAAAAAGTGACCATGTGAAGTAACGGATGTGTTAACTAACTTTATCATTGGTAACGATTTCACAATATATATGTACATCAAATCATCATATTATATACCGTAAAGTTATACAGTGTTAAACATAAATTGTGTGTGTGTGTGTGTTAGTCACTCAGTCGTGTCCAACTCTGTAGGAACTCTTGCACTGTAGCCTGCCAAGCTCCTCTGTCCATGGGATCCTCAAGGCAAGAATACTGGAGTGGGTTGCCATTCCCTTCGCCAGGGGATCTTCCCAACCCAGGAACTGAACACAGGCTTCCCACACTGTAAGCAGATCCCTTACCGTCTGAGCTGAAAAATCATATCTCAACAAAACAGGAAGAGGGTATGGAACAGCTCAGGTAATGGTCTGGAGTTTTAGGTTCATACTTGTAATGGACTGGTAGCAAGTACCAACCTCACTTCACTGCTTGATGAAGCTCCAAAACACTAGTGTAGGTAGATGCTCAGAAATACATCTCAAAACATTTCAACCAGTGTGGAAGAAAACAAAAAGAAGTAAAAGAAAAGAACAAAGGGAAAGAAGGAAAATTAATAAAAATAAATGTGCCCACCATCCAGGAAGAAAAAAATATGCACAGATCAGGCGTGCAGTCATTCATTCAACAATACTAATACTGATCACCTTTCAGGTGCTAAGCATTAAGGGTACAGCAGTGAACAAGACAAACAAGATCCCTGCTTTCAGAGCTTTCATGCTACTAGAGGAAGAAAAGCAACAAACAACTTGAGATAATGATAAGTATCTTGAAGGCAAAATTGTCTAGGGGGACTACAGATAGCAAATTAAAGAAGGACTCTAAGAAAAGTGATAGGAGGACTGAGATCAGACTAACAGGAAGAAAACAGCCATGTGGAAATCTTGAGAAAAGTGTTCCAGATAGAGGCAATAGCAAATTCAAAGGCCCCAAGACTTGAACACACTTGGCATGTTCAAGAAACAGAAATGCCAGGGAATTCCTTGGTAGTCCAGTGGTTAGTGCTGCGTGCTTCCACTGAAGGGGGCCCAGGTTCAATCCCTGGTTGGGGAACTAAGAACCTGATGCCACACATCACGGCCAAAAAAGAAAGAAATGCCAGAGTGCCTAGAGTATAAAAATTCCTTTTTTTAAAGGTTTTTGTAAAGCTTATTGAGTGTGAGTTTTTTTAAATATATGAAGAGAATTCAAAAGTCCATTAGCAATAGAATGGGAAAATTATAGTATATATATATATGTATAATATATACAGTAGAATACTATACAGAAATTTTAAAGAACTATTGAAATAATACTGATAAACTAATAGATACTGAATAAAAAATGTTTGAAAGAAACGAGTACAAACTAATGATTTAATTTATATGAAACTCAAAAAGGTAAAATTAGTCTGTGGGGACAGAGATTAGAATAGCTGTTACCCTGGGCAGGGAGATGAATGGGATGGAGTATAAGGAAGCCTTCTGAGGTACCGGAAATGTGCTCTATCTTGACCTGAGTGGAAGCCATATATATATATATATATACAAGTGTAAAAGAATTATCAAGTCATACACTTCACATTATGCATACTGTTCCTTGATCCAAAATAATAGATGTGTTCACAAATATATACATATATGTGTGTATATATATATATATATATATAAAAATTTAACACTACCCATGCAGAACATGGGGATGGTCTTGGTCCCTGTCTCCTGGACAATGTCACGAACCTCCGTCCAGAGTTCATCAGGCACTCTATCAATCAGATCTAGTCCCTTAAATCTATTTCTCACTTCCACTGTATAATCATAAGGGATTTGATTGAGGTCATATCTGAATGGTCGAGTGGTTTTCCCTACTTTCTTCAATTTAAGTCTGAATTTCGCAATAAGGAGTTCATGATCTGAGCCACAGTCAGCTCCTGGTCTTGTTTTCGCTAACTGTATACAGCTTCTCCATCTTTGGTTGCAAAGAATATAATCAATCTGATTTCGGTGTTGACCATCTGGTGATGTCCATGTGTAGAGTCTTCTCTTGTGTTGTTGGAAGAGGGTGTTTGCTATGACCAGTGCATTCTCTTGACAAAACTCTATTAGCCTTTGCCCTGCTTCATTCCGTGCTCCAAGGCCAAATTTGCCTGTTACTCCAGGTGTTTCTTGACTTCCTACTTTTGCATTCCAGTCCCCTATAAGGAAAAGGACATCTTTTTTGGGTGTTAGTTCTAAAAGGTCTTGCAGGTCTTCATAGAACCGATTAACTTCGGCTTCTTCAGCATTACTGGTTGGGGCATAGGCCTGGATTATTGTAATATTGAATGGTCTGCCTTGGAAACGAACAGAAATCATTCTGTCATTTTTAAGATTGCATCCAAGTACTGCATTTTGGACTCTTTTGTTGACCATGATGGCTACTCCATTTCTTCTAAGGGTTTCCTGCCCACAGTAGTAGATATAATGGTCATCCGAGTTAAATTCACCCATTCCAGTCCATTTTAATTCACTGATTCCTAGAATGTCGACGTTCACTCTTGCCATCTCCCGTTTGACCACTTCCAATTTGCCTTGATTCATGGACCTAACATTCCAGGTTCCTATGCAATATTGCTCTTTACAGCACCAGACCTTGCTTCTATCACTGGTCACATCCACAGCTGGGTATTGGTTTTGCTTTTGCTCCATCCCTTTATTCCTTCTATAGTTATTTCTCCACTGAGCTCCAGTAGCATACTGGGCACCTACCGACCTGGGGAATTCCTCATTCAGTATCCTATCATTTTGCCCTTTGTTACTGTTCATGGGGTTCTCAAGGCAAGTATACTGAAGTGGTTTGCCATTCCCGAATAGATGGAAAAACAGTGGAAACAGTGTCAGACTTTATTTTTAGGGGATCCAAAATCACTGCAAATGCTGATTGCAGCCATGAAATTAAAAGACGCTTGCTCCTTGGAAGGAAAGTTATGACCAACCTTGATAGTATATTAAAAAGCAGAGACATTACTTTGCCAGCCAAGGTCCGTCTAGTCAAGGCAATGGTTTTTCCCGTGGTCATGTATGGATGTGAGAGTTGGACTGTGAAGAAAGCTGATCGCCGAAGAATCGATGCTTTTGAACTGTGGTGTTGGAGAAGACTCTTGAGAGTCCCTTATACTGCAAGGAGATCCAACCAGTCCATTCTAGAGGAGATCAATCCTGGATGTTCATTGGAAGGACTGATGCTAAAGCTGAAACTGCAATACTTTGGCCACCTCATGCGACGAGTTGACTCACTGGAAAAGACTCTGATGCCGGGAAAGGTTGGGGGCAGGAGGAGAAGGGGACGACGGAGAATGAGATGGCTGGATGGCATCACCAACTCTGTGGACATGAGTTTGAGTGTACTCCGGGAGTTGGTGATGGACAGGGAAGCCTGGCATGCTGTAGTTCATGGGGTCGCGGAGAGTCGGACACAACTGAGCGACTGAACTGAACTGAACTGATGCAGAACATTAGAACAAAGTCTAGTAGGAACTCCAACTTGCACACATGACACTGATCTAAAATAACCAATGAAGAGTTGACACTTATTTAGCACTTATTATAGACCAAGCACTGTCCTAAGCACTTTATAACACATTGATTTATCCTCACAACCTATGATCCAGCAAACTTGACAATAAGGAAACTAAAGAATGAAGTGGTTAAAAAACAAAAATAAAAAAACTTGCCAGGATAAGTGAAAGTAGAGATTCAAACCCAGAGAGTCTGATGTTTGAGTTCAGCCCTTAACCACTACACTATACTGAGCAGAGATGAACAGAAGTAGAATAACCTACACATAAACAAAGCTGCATCTGCAGAGAAACTGAAGAGGTTCCAGGTGAGTGAGGAGGAAGAGTACACGCTTGCTGACCTTAATGACAAACTGTAGAGTATCCAGACATCTTGAGTTTCATCACTTGTTTGCCTGTAGGTAATTGTGCCATTCTAAGAAGTAAAAGAAAACTATCTGCTACATGCATATGTATATAAATATGGATAATGGTGAAGTGAAAAAGAGATAGACAAATCAATGAAATAGTAGAAAACTTAGAAGGAAAAATTGAAGATTCTGAGTGTCTACTCAAGTTGATAGATGTATTCAGTATAATAAATGGGAAAAAAAGGCTGAAATACATTGATATCCACTACAGGATCTAACTGATACTATATTTTAATTGAGCTAGGGCTTCCCTGGTAGCTCAGATGGTAAAGAATCTGCCTACAATGCAGGAGACCTGGGTTCGATCCCTGAGTTGGGAAGATCTCCTGAGAAAGGAATGGCAACCGATTTCACTATTCTTGCCTGGAGAATCCCATGGACAGAAGAGCCTGGCAGGCTACATTCCACGGGGTTGCAAAGAGTTGGACACAACTGAGCGACTAACACAACTTAACTGAGCTAAGTCAGTGCTCTGAGGGTAATTCTCCACCAAAACTTGATTATGAATGGAAAGATACTATAAAACAAGACAGAAAGATGAAAATGCTTTACCCCTGCAGAACTGTGATCACATGTTTCAGAATCTCCTGGCAAGGCTCCCGGAAACGTAAGACTTCTAAACCCCTCTCCCCACTACTGAAACAGACTTTTCAAAACAAGGATCAGAGGTCTACATTCTAATAATGACCCCAGTCAGTGGTTCTGAACTGGGGTAATTCTGGCTCCCAAGGGACATCTGTAGATGCCTGGAGGTATTCTGGGTTGTCACAACTGGAAGGGGAGGTACCACTGGCATCTACTGGGTAGAGGCCAGGGACGATGCTAAATACCCTACAGGACGGTTACCACACAAAGAATTATCTAGGCCAATAAGTCAATAATGCCGAGGTTAAGACCCTGCCCCAAATAACTCTGATGTTCACTAAAGTTTAAGAAGTACTCATCTAAGCCTTAAAACAAGCCTTCAGAAGAAAGCAGCATCTGGACAGATTTTTGAGAGGATGAATAAAACTTCTGCCATCTCCAGGAAAGGCACTGGAGCAATCCTCACCTACTTCCACCTCATTCTCCCCATATTACTCACCAACACCATCCCCTTTTCTCAGGATCTTAGCCTCTGTTTGCCCATCTGTGAAAGATCATATGGAACACATTGACTATAGTAGTCCATAGTGCCTTCTGAAGGAGATGAAAATCCTGTCTGCCCAGAAGTTGTGGCTGAGTCAGATAATACCAGTGCACTCTGATCATGAGCCATTCACCCAATACACACTAGGTTTACCAAGTCAGAAATAGTCTTCTGACTCTCCTAAAAAATTTCCCTAGTTCCTCCAGATGTGAGGGTTTGTGTTTTTAATTTTTAGGCAAAAGTTATCTGCTCCCTATGTCCTTCTGCAAGGCATTCCACACTCCCAAGGTAAACACTAAAACTATAATGCAAGGTGTTTTTACCTTCAAATCCCAACCCTTAATTTCTCAAACTAGCTCCTGTATCGCCTCTTCCTTTCTGAAGGCCCCAAATATTTAGCTCACTAATTGGATTCACATACTCATGTTCCACATGACTCCCTGTCATACCTTCTCTCAGTAGCATGGGACACGGGTTCCCCTAATTCTACCCCCAGACTGGATCTGAAACAAGCATGTAACTCCTTTCCATTTTAATGGATTTTTACTGCTAGTCACTCCAAGTCTTTTATACCCCCAAAATGAAAAGAGAGTGAGACCTGTATTCTTTTTTTTTTGAGACCTGTATTCTTGAAGCTGCCTCTCTAAATCTCCTTCATATGGTCTTTTTTTTTTTTTTTGGCCACACTGCACAGCATATGGGATCTTAGTTCCCCAACCAGGGATCCAACCCTTCCACCCTGAAGTGGAAGGGCAAAGTCTTAACCATTGGATCTCCAGGGAAGTCCTCCTAAATTCTCATCAGAGAGAGCTCCACATCAGGCCACAACCCTTTTGTTCTAGCATTTGTTTCATTTTAATTACTGGGGATGTAATTCATCATTCATTCCTCCATATCATTCAGAGCACAGCCTCCCACTCAAGGTGGTATAATAAATACTACTACCAAGTACTCACTATATACTTGGCACTGTTCTAAGTGATTTAAATATACTGTATTAATCCTTACAACAAGCAAATGAAGTAGGTACTAATACCATAATTTTACAGTGAGGATTTTACTCTGCCCAAGTAAAAAGGAGTACAGCCACTAAATCTTTCTGGTAGCTCAATGAGAATATCGTTAGTGCGAAAAAAAAACAAACAACAAGTGCTTACTAGTAGAACATTCAAAAATCTAGATTCAGTTAAAATTCTGTGGAAACTCCAAATTGATGTTCATATCACATTCCCACTTTATATCTGACAAGCATCACCCCTATTTTCTAGATGCTAGGACAGAACCGGCCTGATTCAGTAATAAGCACATGAGCCACTATGGGGCAGCATCCGTATCTTGTGCGTGTTCCTATGCTCTGTACGGTGTTTACCTCAGAGTGGGTGTCTAGCCTACACTTGAAAGTGGAATTAACTCAGGGACTTGCCCAAGACTAAGCAGCAAGTGGCGAAATCACGATTTCCCCAATCTCTACTCTGGGTTTTCGGTCATAGTCTGTACCTGCTAGAAGTGAACTAGCTCCACAGAAGAGAATTCAATCTGGTCCCATCAGAATCTACAAAGTCTGCCTACTTTCACAAATTAATAATAGAGATGAAGAGGTTTAAACAAACATGACTATCTCAGGTTCCCTTTCAAGTGATTTTACATAAGAAGGAATGCACTTGTACCTTCAGAAGGAGGAACCAACTTCAAACTGACAGGATTTCAGGAAACTGTGATTGAAAATCACCTTTTTCTGACAGTTCCCAGAATGAGAATTCATTGTCAGATCCTCTTCTCAAGAGCAGGAGCTCTTGTAAATTAATACTGTCTATCTCCTGCTCAAGCCCTGAACTTCCTCAAGCAGCACAACGTCACTCACACATTCTTCATCTCCTTTCCTGTTGAACAATACAAGCCTCATGAATACCACCCAAGTATAAAATGAAAATTATAAGACAGACTCCCATAATCTTCTTAAAGGAAAGCACAAAAGGTAACTGCAACCTAGCAAAAATAAATTGATTTCCTGTTAGCTCAACAACTAACACTTACCAAGACCTTATAACAACATGAGCATGGTCTAAGGGGAAAAGGACACAAAATAAGAGGTATGGTCCCTGCCTTGAGATGCTCACTATTAAGTGAAAGAAGTGCCTATTCAAATAATTCCTTATAAAGAAACAGACATTATTTTCCCAGGAGTTTTTTCATGTATGTCCTTCCTCCAAGCTACTGCCAAAATATCAAGCTCACCAGGCCTCCTTATTTCCATCTGCCTACTAATATGTCCATGGGTATATCCCACAATCAACTTGATCTCAGCATACCAGACTATCTCCACTATACCTTTTCCAAAGCCACCCAACCCTTTAAAAAATCTGCTCTACTTTTTCTAATCCATATCCTGGTCAATGAAATTCCCATTTACCCAGTTTCTCAAATTAGAAAGCTTAGCCCACTGTCTCTCCCTAAACAGTCACTAAGTCCTATTGCAGCTATCTCAGAAATACTTCTAAAATCCATTCCCCCTCCTCTTAATTCCCACTGCCACACTTGACTGAGACTCTCAGTCAATTGCAACAACTCTAATTAGTCTCACTGCCTCATTTCTCCATCAATCTGCACTTCTGTCACTCCCTAACATTAAAAAGTTCCAATGGCTCCCGGCTCTCTTTTCCGTCTCATCTCTAGGCAATTTCCCCACCACATATTCTGTTTCAGACAAATTTCTGACACTTAAACGTCATGTTATTTTCTTTCCTGACTTTCACCATGTCTTTGCTCATGCTGTTGTCTCCAACTGGAATGCCTTTCCTTACTTGCACAAGTTCCTACTCATTTTCCAACACCCAACTCAAACACTTCCTCCCTGCAGATTGCCCTGACTCTCCAGGCAATGTTAATATTTCCTTCACACCAAATAAATTCCTTTAAATGGATATGTAACATTCAGCACTACAACTTTCATGTGACTATGTCTCTCTGATGTTCTTGGGGAAAGATAGTCTTCTTTTTTTTAAAGTAAGAAGTGGATTTATCTTGAGAAACACTCCACAGACAGTGTGGGCCATCTCTAAAGGCAAGAGGCCTGATACTCATATATCTAACCCCAGAGTCAGTTACATAAGTGCTCCATAAATGTGTGTTGAATAGAGTTCACCCTCATACATCCTGGATCGATTTGTTACTTGGTTAGTTTCCCCAAATTTTATGGATTTCTGAACTTGGCTCTATATAAAAGTCTAACTTTCATAACACTGCTTTGAGTTTTCAAGAGAGGTTTTATTATTACAGTTCAAATGTCTAACGAGTATATATCCCTAAACATCCTATGAAAATACCTTAAAGCCTCCCCTGTTCGCTAAGGAAAGAATGAGGGTACTCGTTCACAATCCTAACAAGAAGAATCGTCCTTTCTTCTAGACTGATCTGCTATCTGGAAAAGCCCTCACACAGGAGGTACTGTGCACACAAGACCAACGGAAGGCACACCGAAAATAATTCCAATTAACTTGAGCTAAATTAACAGCAGACACAAACTCTATCTACCCTCCTTTACAAAGTCAGTGAGAGTACAGAATAGCAAAAAAACAGCTCTCACTACACGCAAAACTTTTCCTGGAGAGGAGGAACTGGGGCGGGTCAGATGATCCACATATAATGGGCCCTGCCCAAGCCTCTACTTCTCCACGTCGAGAGGCAGCACTCCTCAGCCTCCCATAGTTCTCCTTCCCCAAGGAACCAGCTTTTATTTCCTGTTTCTTCCCTACACCTTACTGGAAGCAGGTTCGTTTCCCCGGTTCACACCTAGTTAGCGAGAGAAAACATGGTAGCTTTATGTGAAGGGTGGGCTCGACGGTCAGAGACTGTAAAGAAGGACAGGATGGAGCCCTTCCGGGACACCTGAACACTCCGGCACACAGGGCTTCCTCTAGCCCTTCTCCGGAGTCTTACTCCGCGCCCTCACCTCAGGGCCAGGAAGGGGTGAACGCCACTCGGGCGGGAACGACCTGGGAGAAAAGCTCTCAAGGTACCCTGCGGAGTCCCGGTCAGCCTCGTGCCGGGGTCAAAGGTCAGCGCCTCGGCTGCCAGGAGAGCCCACCAGGGACCCGAAGCGGCACTGGAGAGTTAGAGGGACCGGCTGAAGGAGGAGCGCTCGGCTTCTCGCTCCTCTCCGCCGTTCGGGGCCCTTCCTCCCCGCGGCACGCAGCCTCCGCCCGCCTCAGCAGCTGCCCTGCCTCCCTCCCTCTCCCCGCGTCGTCCCCCCGGCGAGCTCAGGCCCCGCCCCCAGGGCCGCCTCAGACCAAGGCCTAGTATGGCAGAACCCGAAGAGGTTGACCAGGTTCGGAAATCTGACCCTGCCGGCAACGCTTACCGAGCCCCTGGCTCCTCCTCCACCACCCGCGCCGCTCCCGGGCCCGCTCGTTCCCGACGCCACCGACACCGCCACTGCTCCGGGCTCACGGACGCGCTCCCCACCTCCCCCGAACCTTACCCCGAGCCCGCCGTATCCCGCTGGGTCCTAAAGCCTGCCGCTGATAACGTTCTCCGGCGCCCGCTGCCTGATGCTGGTTCGGACCACAATTCCCAGCAAGCATCACAAAGACTACGTTTCCCGAAATGCACCGCGAGAAAGAAATTAGCATAAGGAACCTGGATCAGGAGTCTACTGGATACAAGTTGAATTAGCAGTTTCTTTAAATGTGGCAAATTCTGAAATTGGCAGATTTGGGGAGGAAGGTGATGTTTCAGTTCAGTTCAGTCTCTCAGTCGTGTCCGACTCTCCGCGACCCCATGAATCACAGCACGCCAGGCCTCCCTGTCCATCACCAACTCCCGGAGTTCACTCAAACTCATGTCCACAGAGTCGGTGATGCCATCCAGCGATCTCATTCTCTGTCGTCCCCTTCTCCTCCCGCCCCCAACCTTTCCCAGCATCAGAGTCTTTTCCAGTGAGTCAACTCTTTGCATGAGGTGGCCAAAGTATTGCAGTTTCAGCTTTAGCATCAGTCCTTCCAATGAACACCCAGGATTGATCTCCTTTAGAGTGGACTGGTTGGATCTCCTTGCAGTCCAAGGGACTCTCAAGAGTCTTCTCCAGCACCACAGTTCAAAAGCATCAATTCTTTGGCGATCAGATGATGTTTAGGAAATGTCTATTAAATATCCAGGCAAAAGTATTTAGTAGTAGACATTTGGATACCTTCTGTTGGAACTCTGCAGAGATATCTTGGCTGTAGATAAATATTTTGGAGCCATTGTCCTAGTGGTAATGGTTCAAGCCACAAGAAGGAAAGAAATGGTCTAGGAAGAGGGTTTAAAAAAAGTAATAATGGGGGAGGGAGGCAGAGAGAAAAGGGCCCCAAACAGAACTTTGAACCAGCGTTTAAAGGATGGTGGAGAAAGAGGAACCAATGACAAAGTTCTGAAGATAGTACTATCTAAAAAGGAGGGAAATTAGAGGGGGGGAAATGCTGTGGAAACTACAGGAGAGACTTTCAGTAAGGAAGCTGTCAAATGTCTCAAAGAGAAAAAGAAATTAAAATACCTTGGAGACCTCAGGAAAATCTGCTTCTGATAAGTAGTGGTTTGAGAAATGAATGGAAGGAGAGAAAGTAGAGACAACAAATGCTAAATCTGCAAGAAACTTGACTGTGAAGGGACAGGGAGTGATGGGGTGACAGTTGGGGGAGATAAGAATGAAAGAGTGGCTTCCAAAACAGGACAAACTTTGGAGTGTTTCTATGCTGAGAGCTGCTGCTGCTGCTGCTAAGTTGCTTCAGTTGTTTCCGATTCTGTGCGACCCCATAGATGGCAGCCCACCAGGCTCCTCTGTCTACAGGATTCTCTAGGCAAGAATACTGGAGTGGGTTGCCTTTTCCTTCTCCATGATGAGAGCAAGAGGACAAAATGAGGCTGATGAAACAGATATGGATGCAATTCTCAGGGAAGTTGTGTGGAAAGGGAGGGAGGGGCAAGGCTCATGAAAGAAGAACTGGACTTGGAGGACAGAATACTACAGCACCTGAGAAGGCAATCTGGGGTGGAGAGAACTCTTGCATGTCAATTTGTAGGTGCTGAAGAGATTACGCACAGACTCAGTACCATTAAAGTTGTTTTAATTTTGTTTTCTAGGAAAATGTTTGGATAGGTTGTTGATAAAATGGTTTGGTGCAATGACCCTAGACCCAGATTGCGTGTGGTTGAAATCCTACCTCTATCCCTACTGCTTAATAGCTGTGTGATCTTGGTCAATGTACTTTATCTCTCTGTGCTTCATTTCCCTCATCTTTAAAAGGGGGTGGGGGTCACAGTATGTTCTAAGAAAGTATTAGCTATTGTTTTTTTCCACTAGATTGTCATTCCATGAAGCTGAGGTTTTCTCTTTTGTTCACGGTTGTCTCCCCAGAGCCAGGCACTTAGTAGGTGCTCAATAAAAAATTTCATGAATAAATTGGAATGAGAGAGCGTGGCTTGGAGGGAAGGGAAGCGTTGGGAGTTGGATGCTGAAAGGGCTGGAATCTGGATTCTTTAGTCAGACTCTGGGCCACTCCCCGGCTTCCTGGGGCCTGAGGCAGCAGGCCTCCGAAAGCGTCCCCACGGTTGGCGAGGTCGGAGGCACCATTGGGTGCTATCGCGGCTCCTCCCACAGCTATGCCTGTAGCCCCCCTGCCCCTTGATGGGCGGTGTTATGCCGGCAAGGCGTAAAACAGGCGCAGGTCTCGAGCTGGCCGTGAGGGGCGGGGCTGGGCGGGGCTGAGTCTTAGCCCGGCCTTTGCTCGCCTAGTCTACCCGGGACGGAAGTCTCAACCCCATCCTCGACTTCCCGCGGGAACCCGGGACGGAGAGACGGGCCTTGCCCAACGGTGCGGCGAGCCTAGGCGTGCTCCGGCGCGGGGGGCACCATGAAGCGTGCGGGGACTCTGCGCCTGCTCTCAGATCTGAGCAACTTCAGCGGCGCGGCCCGGCTCCGCGAGTTGCTAGCCGGGGACCCAGCCGTCCGAGTTCGCTGCAGCCCAGACGGCCGCCACCTACTGTTGCTGCGACCTCCGGGGTCACCAGCCCCGCAACTGCTGGTCGCGGTGCGTGGATCCGGCGCGGAGCTGGAAAGTGCCTGGCCGCCTGGCCAGCCCTCACCGCTAGACGCCTTCCTCCTGCCGTGGCCGGCGCGATCGGCGCTAGTCCTAGTGTGGGAGAGTGGCCTAGTCGAGGTGTGGGGCTCGGGGGTGGGGCCCGGCTGGCGGCTGCTGCAGAGCACCGAGCTGTGTCCTGGAGGTGGAGCCCGTGTGGTGGCCGTGGCGGCGCCCCGAGGCCGCCTAGTGTGGTGCGAGGAGCGGCAGGCCGGCGCTGAGGGCCAGTTAGGGCCTCCCGCACTGGCTTTCAGCCACTATGTGTGCGTCAGGACCCTCGAGCCCAGCGGGGAGGCCGGCACCAACCTGGGCAGCACGCACATACTGCTGCACCACTGCCCCGCTTTCGGGCTGCTGACCTCCCGCAAGGACCTCTTCCTGGTGCCCACTGCCACCACCTGGCCTGGCTTGGGTCATATTCTGCTCATCTGGAGTCCAAGCAAGGGCAAGGTAGTGGTAGCTGCCCCATGTCTTGGCCTTTCCCACAGTAAAAGCCTGAATCCTGGAAGAGGGGACACATGGGACTTCAGGACCCTGCTCCGAGGCCTTCCTGGACTGCTGTCCCCCAGGCAGCCATTGACTGTACATACCTGGGCCCCAACTCCCCAGGGCCTGATGTGGCTTGACTTCAGGGGCACTGTGAGCCTGGTACAGCCCCATGGTGGCTCCCGGACTGTTGGCACCCTGCAGGAGGCACCTGCCAGCCTGACAGGGTCTGCAGCACTGGGCACATTTCATGGCACTCTGGCCTGTGTGCTGGGCTCCACATTGGAACTGTTGGACATGGGCAGTGGGCAGCTGCTGGAGAGGAAGATCCTGAGTACAGACCGAGTACATCTGCTGGAACCCCCCGCCCCTGGCATGGAAGATCAGGAAGAGCTGGAGACTCGAGGGGGTCTTCGTTTACTTTCAGCTGTGGGTCTGTTTCAAGTAGGCTGGAAAACCCCACAAAGCCTTGAGCTGCCTTCAGCTGAAGATATGGTGTTTGAGGAGGCCTGCAAGTACTACCAGCGACGGAGCCTGCGGGGTGCCCAGCTCACCCCAGAGGAACTGCGACACAACAGCACATTCCGAGCACCTCAGGCCCTGGCATCCATCCTCCAGGGCCATGTGTCCCCATCAGCACTGTTGACCACACTGAGGGCCGAGCTTCGGGATTACCGGGGCTTAGAACAGCTCAAAGCCCAGCTAGTGGCTGGGGATGAGGAGGAGGCTGGCTGGACTGAACTGGCAGAGCACGAAGTGGCACGGCTGCTGAGGACTGAGTTGATGGGAGACCAGCTGGCCCAACTTAACACCATTTTCCAAGCCCTCCCTACAGCAGCCTGGGGTGCCATCCTCAGGGTCCTGCAGCTCCAGCCAGATGGCAATGGCCATCTGAGGTCCCAAGCTCCCCCGGATGTGTGGAAGAAGGTACTGGGGGTTACAGCAGCTGGAAAAGAACCACCCAATGGCATACTGCCCCCCTTTGAACTCCTGTGCCAGTGCCTCTGCCGGCTGGAGCCACAATGGCTGCCACCCTTTGTGGAGCTGGCCCAGCAACAGGGGGGGCCTGGCTGGGGGGCAGGAGGCTCAGGGCTGCCCCTTTATCGCCGAGCCCTGGCAGTACTAGGTGAGGAGGGGACTAGGCCTGAAACACTGGAGCTAGACCTACTCTTGGGCAGTGGGCGGCCCAAAGCTGTGCTCCAAGCTGTGGGGCAGCTGGTGCAAAAGGAACAGTGGGAGCGGGCTTTAGAGGCTGGCCTGGCCCTCAGCCCCTCTAGCCCCCTGCTTCGAAGCGAGATCTTCAAACTGCTGTTGGCCGAATTTGCCCGGCATCGCCGGCTTGATGCTTACCTTCCCCTCCTTTGCCGCCTGTGCCCACCAGACCTAGCTCCAGCTGAACTCCTGCTTCTACTGCGGACATACCTCCCAGATGAGTTGGAGCCCCCTGCCCCATTCCCTGAGCCTGGGGCAGAGCCCCCTCTCACTGTGGGCTTGCTCAGAGCCCTGCTGAAGCAGACTGGGACTCAAGGACGAGCCTCTGGCCCAGTTCTAAGCTTATATGAGGACATTCTATGGGACCCAGGCACTCCACCCCCCACCCCACCTCGGGTGTCAGCCCTCCAGGCAGCAGACCACCCAGGCCTGGAGGCCTGGGCACTATCTGGACAGGGTCTCTATGTGACTGACACAGGCTGAAAATTGTCTCTGGGACACAGTGATCAGGGAAAGGTGCCTAGGAGTTGGAGGAGCCAGAGTGGGACCTGTGTGTGCAATACTCTTCTCTCTTCCGAGCAGTTTATATATATATGTATGTGTATATATGTGTGTGTATATATATATATAAAATGGTATAATAAACATGTTTGGTTTTTGTCCTTAGGTTTCCATCTTGGCACAAAGCTTCTAAAACTCGTAGACTTTCCTGAGTGATATGCGTGAAAGAAGTGTCTTTGTTATAACAAACCCCTTTATATCAAACCTGCAGTTATACTAATAAGGTAAACTTATACTGCTACTGAAAGTGGGGACCCCTAGCATCAGGATAAGGGCTGGTCAGCAGAAAGACCAAGCGGTGAAAGGGTTGAAAGTTTCAGGCCATCCTCAGCCTCCTGGGAGGGGAATGGGACTAGAGATTAAGCTCTATAAAAACTCCTGAACAGGGAGATTTGATGAACTGGCTTGGTGAACACGTTAAGGTGCTGGAACAGTGATGCACCCGGAGAGGGCATGGAAGCCCCATGCACACCCCCCACACAATTCTTTGCCCTGTGCATCTCTTCCATCTGGCAGTTGTATCCTTTAATAAACCTGTAAACGTAAGTATTTTCCTGGATTTTGTTAGCCATTCTAGCAAATTGTCAAACCAATTTATAGCATGAAAGTGAAAGTAAAAGTTGCTCCGTCGTGTTTGACTCTGCGACCCCATGGAATAGTCATGGAATTCTCCAGGCCAGAATACTAGAGCAGGTAGCTGTTCCTTTCTCCAGGGGATCTTCCCAACCCAGGGGTCAAACCCAGGTCTCTCACATTGCAGGTGGATTCTTTACCAGCTGAGCCACCAGGGAAGCCCGATTTATGGTATGTAAACTCCCAATTTATAGCCAGCCAGTCAGAAATATCAGTGACTTGTGACTGGCATTAGAAGTGAAGGTGGTTTTGTGGAATTGAGCCCTTAACCTGTTGGGCCTATGCTAACTCCATGTAGTTAGTATCAGAACTGAGTTGACTTGCCGGACACCCAGTTGATGTCCACAGAGAACTGATGGTTGGTGTTGGAAAACACTCCAGAAATGCATACACAGTTGGTGTGTTTTTTAACAGCTAAGGGCCTCATAGAGTTGGTCATAGAGGGAGTGGTTGGATCTAATCTCTTGGCTAAAGTGGCCACTTCCAATAATGAAAATATTAATAATTAACATTTATGAGTACTCTGCTAGTCTTTAAATAGTCCATCTTTTATAATGTTTCTAATAACCCCATCAGGAAAGGGAGGTGAGGAAACAGATTTAGAAAGACTACTTGACCAGGGTCAGTCAACTAGAAAGTAGGAGCTCTAAGATTTGAACCACCTTACTGTATAGCCCTACAGTCGGGCACAAAGAGTCGGACATGACTGAGCGACTTCACTCACTCACTCAGTCACTTACTCACTGTATAGCCTGAAGCTGACGCTGGCTTGGGCTTGAATGCCTGGGTAAAGGGGGAAATTCTGGGGCTGAAGGTTTTAAACAGGTGGCTCAGTAGTCAAGAATCCCCCTGCCAAGCAAGAGACATGGGTTCAATCCCTGAAGATGCCCTAGAGAAGGAAATGGCAACCCACTCCAATTTTCTTGCCTGGAGAATCCCATAGACAGAGGAGCCTAGCGGACTAAATCCATGGGGTCACAAAAGAGTAGAGTCAGACTTGACTTAGTGACTAAACAACAACAAGGTCCCTGGGCAGGAGGTGGTAGGAAGGCCTGAGGCCCCTGGGGAGGTGAAGAGGAGGCTCCTAGGCCAGTGACTAGTCATGTTTTCAGAGATGAGGTGTGCCTCATCTCTGGAGCTCTCTCAAGGTCACTTGGCTGTAGTCTCTGGAAAACTTGAAGGTGAAACTAAGTTTGGCAAGACCAGAATGCAGTCTGGGGAAAGGAGAGGAAGCAAATCCTGAGGCTCCTCTACCTGCACATACTCCCATGGAGCCCAATCCTCCATTTTTCATCTCCCTGCTGCCTACCCACTTTCCCCCTGCCTCACCAGGGGGTTCACTGTTTAGACACAGACCACAGCTTCTGTGCCACCCAGTGACTGGAACACAGGACTACAGCAACCCAGGTCTTCTCCAACCTGCCAAGTTCAGAGATCAAAGTCCACCCCTTTCTCTGCATGTGGCCTGTAAGAAATTGGTGGCCAGAGTAGGCAGTATCCAAACCACTCAGTTTTCCTCCCATACCCTGACCCAGCCACACTTTCCCTGCATGGTCAGGGAAAGAGAAGGAGTCAAACAATGGGGAGGAGGCAGCTGTAGACTCCCAGCTCCATATCAAGTCACCTGAGGCTGGAATGCCTGGCACCCGCACTACACTGGAAAAAGGGGAAGACAATCCGCACCTTGGCTCCCCAGAGCCCCACTCAGTCTCTTCTTAGGCACAGGCTCCCCCTGGTGGTGATTCTCATCATTGCCAGCTCCACCCATTACCTTTGCCACCTGGGAAGCCTCAAATATGCACACACTTGCTCATTTCTGAAGGTGGTAAATTAAGGTTTTTTTGAGGGCAAGGGAAAAATAGGAGGTCAGGATAGAATTAAGGGAGCAAAATCATGGGGGAGAGGGGAAGGGATCCTGTTCTTGTACTACAACACTGTCCTAGTAGATACTATTCCAGAAGAAGGAGGAACCTGAGCTGCCAGGATGCTTCTTGTGCAGGGTGGAAACTGCCCCAGCTACCAGACTGACCTGGATAATTTAATCCAACCAAAGAGGAAGTTGAGGGCACAGCAGAGTTTTCTCAGAAGGCATAGTGTGGTTGTATTTTATATGAATTTGAAATATAGGAAAAAGATGCCAGATTTTATTAAAAATCAATAAAGTCCCACTTTATGCCAAAATGTGAAATGAAGGTAAATCTTCCCAAATGTAACACTTTTTGAGAATCACAATTTCAAAGCTAATGGACCATGTGTGTGAACTGTAAACTGCCATACTATTACTGCGTGGATCCCCATTTCTGCTGGTAAACAAAAATTAAGGTGGAGACAGAAGCTGAATCAGGCTGTGAGGTCAGGACAGAGTGACCAGGGCCCCTCACCAGTTGTGGGTAGAAACCTTGGGGAGTTTTCTCCTCTAGTTCCCTAAGGGAGAGCCTGGACCTGCTCCAAAGGTTGCTACACAGGAGCAAGAACAAAGGTGAAGAAGGACAGAGGCAGAGAGATGAGGAAGAGGATGAGGTTGGACCAAGAGAAGAGAGAGAGGAGACACAGATAGGAAGGGGGAGACGGACCTGGCGGAGGCAGGGAAAGGCTCTCACGCTAGAAGGCAGAAGATGCTAGATGCTCTCAAGAGTGACTGCTGCAGGATGGAGGACAGAGCAGGGAGGGGGTCCCTTGGGGCCTCTCACCAGAATCATAGCCAGAGCCAGTGGGACAGCTAGTCTAGATTTGGTCTCCCAGAGGTTTCCATTATCTGGGAAATAAAGGAAAGGGGAAGGAATTGTGAGGAGCTGAGGAAGGGTGAGCAGGGGGAGGCCTTCACCAAGAATGAGGTCAGTCCACCTCATCTGGGCCTCCCTGAGCTAAAGGTTCTGGGGAAGCAGACTGTCCAGGTCTTTCAGAGGTTTCAGGTCCTTGGGCTTTGGCAACCACTCAGATTCCAAGGTAACACACAGTCTTCTCACAGTCTCTATTATTTTTGTTTTGTACCCAGGAAAAGTGGGCATTGTCCTACCCTTAACCACACAAGGTTGGCACTAGGAGCAGCCTAGAGCTTCTGCTTTGAAATTGTGCTTCTCAAAAAGTTTTATATTTGGGAAGATTCACCTTCATTTCACATTTTGGAAACAGCTGAGGAGCCATCAGGAAAGTAAGAGGAAGCTCTTCTTGGGTACTTCTTATGAAGGTGGCAGCCATCTCCTACTCGGCATCCTGGCCACCCTCAGACCCCTCATGAAGCCCAGGATCATCAAAAAGAGGACCAAGAAGTTTACCTGGCACCAGTCAGACGGATATGTCAAAATTAAGCAAACTGGGGGAAATCCAGGGGCATTGACAATAGGTTGCACAGGAGATTCAGGGGCCACATCTTGATGCCTAACTTTGGTTATGGGCCAACAAGAAAACAAAGCACATGCTGCCCAGCAGCTTCCAGAAGTTCCTGGTCTACAACCTCAAGCAACTTGAGGTGCTGCTGCTGCTGCTAAGTCGCTTCAGTCGTGTCCGACTCTGTGCGACCCCATAGACGGCAGCCCACCAGGCTCCCCTGTCCCTGGGATTCTTCAGGCAAGAACACTGGAGTGGGTTTCCATATCCTTCTCCAATGCATGAAAGTGAAAAGTGAAAGTGAAGTCTCTCAGTCGTGTCAGACTCTTCGCGACCCCATGGACTGCAGCCTACCAGGCTCCTCCGTCCATGGGATTTTCCAGGCAAGAGTACTGGAGTGGGGTGCCATTGCCTTCTCCATGAGGTGCTGCTAATGTGCAACAAATCTTCCTGTGCTAAGACCGCTCACAATATCTCCTTCAAGAACCGGAGAACTATTAAGGAAAGAGCTGCCCAGCTGGCCATCAGCGTCCCCAAGCCTAATGCCAGGCTGCATAGCCGAGAAAATGAGTAGACACCCCATGCACACATTTTGTTTGTATTAATAAAACCTTAAAACTTAGCAAAAAAAAAAAAAAAGACGGAACAATTGTCAGTCTGTCCCAAGTCTGCCCTGCCTGTCCCACCTCTGTGTCCAGCTTCAGTTCCCAGTCACCATCCTGTCAAGCCCTGGGCATCCCTTTTCATTCCTCACATCTCTTACACCCCATTTCTCAAAGTAATGGATTCTGAGCTTATGCATATTGATGATCAAATCCACTGAGTCTATCAGTACACTGAAATTCTTAAAAGTTGAATTCAACAAATCTTCTGTTATTATAAATTCTGTTGACATCCCAATCTTCACCTGGGTGTTCACATCTGGGTGGGGTGGTGGAAATGGAGTGGTAGTACAAAAGAAGGATCTGAGCTGGGGGGTGCCCACCCTACATGTGCCACAATGTCTGTGCCTTATCCCCTCTTTCTGGGATGCCATGAAGAGACTGTGGTCCCTCACTGGTGTTCCAAGTTTCACTAACTCAAAATCCATGCAACTAATTCTAGGAAAGGGGGGGATTAGGAGTTGACCCTACTGGAACCTCTTTGACAACTCTTCTAAAAAATCACTCCATAAAGGGGCTTTTCCTGCATGCAGCCGAGGAAATACATAGGTGAGAAAAACTAACGGGGAAATGCTCAAAATACAGCCAGCCATACAGAGTTAAAGGGGAGATGAATGATTGCCCTAATTGGTGTCTTCAGGCCAGACCCAAGAGGAGAGGTTATGAGTCCTTTCATTCCATGGACCAGAGTTGGCAGAAGTTTCTCAGGTTTCTGAAATTTGCAAACCTTCCTCAGGCTTTGGCCCTCTTTCCACACAGTGATCAACTGTAAAAACTTTGAAAGGAAAGGTATCATGCAATTGTCTTTAGGGAGATCGCAACTAAGGGGAGGCAAAGAGAGGTGAGGAGAGTTGGTGGCCCCCTTCAGCATCCAGTCTAGAGATGTGAGGATCCCCAGAGATTAAATGGGTAGCAAGCAACCTGAGGCTCTTGCTATTTGTGGAAAAGAAGAAAGGAGGTACGGTAGTATCAACTACAAGGCTTATATGGCTCCCAGTTCAGGAAGCGAATCCCTAGAGTGGGAAAGAAATATACCCAGCTGAATGGCTAGGCCCTTGTAAGTAAGGAAGTAAGGAAGAAACAGGGCTCAGGGAGCTAGCTTGGTTTGACAAAATAAATGCTTCTGGATCTTTTTAACCCTGATGGCTCCCCTAGTATATTAAGACACCTACCATTGTCAGGAACAGACCTACTTTGTTAATGATTATATAGGAGTTCATTTTCAAAAAAGTATTTAACACTGACATCAGTTAATTAACATCTGGGAGTGAGAGGAAGAAAAACGGGGTAGGCAAAGACTAAGACCTTGGGCCTTCCTTGCCTCACTTGCCTCGTGAAGACAGAAACTCCCCCTCACTCCTTCTCCAAATCCTTGCACGATGGACACAACACCTTCACATCATTCCATAGAGAACAATAACCTGGCCAACCCTTTCCTGCCACCAACATCTGTGTGCTTTTCTCAGTTTAAAAGCTCTCGGTGATCAGGCTTGAATCAAATTCCCCATCACAAAAGGGCTTCTTTAGGAATTCCCTGGTGGTCCAGTGGTTAGGACTCCATCACTGCTGAGGGTGTGGGTTCAATCCCTGTTCAGGGAACTAAGATCCCGCTGCACAGGGTGCGGCTAAAAGGAAAAAAGAAAAGAGGGGCTCCTTTAAGTAGAAAGAGATTTCTCCTTTCAGAGTCAATGACTCTCCAAGAATGGGCTTAGATTTCCCTCATCAAACTGGAGGCACATGTAGTGGGTTGAATCATGGCCCCCCAAAAGATACATCTACCCAGAACCTCAGAATGTGACCTTATTTGTAATAAGGGTCCTTGCAGATTTAATTCGGAGAAGGCAAAGGCAAGCCACTCCAGTACTCTTGTCTAGAAAATCCCATGTATGGAGGAGCCTGGTAGGCTGCAGTCCATGGGGTCGCTACTAGTCAAACACGACTGAGCGACTTCACTTTCACTTTCACACATTGGAGAAGGAAATGGCAACCCACTCCAGTGTTCTTGCCTGGAGAATCCCAGGGACGGCGGAGCCTGGTCGGCTGCCGTCTATGGGGTTGCACAGAGTCGGACACGACTGAGGTGACTTGGTGGCGACGGCAGCAGATTAAGGTAAGGATTTCAGAAGGAGATTGTCCTAGACGAGAGTGGGTCCTAAATCCAAGAATGAGTATTCTCATAAGACAGAAAAGGAGACAACACAAAGACACAGAAGGAGAATGTCGTGTGAAGACAGAAGCAGGAGGAACGCCAAGTATAGCTGCCTGCGCCCAGAAGCTAGTAAATAGGCATGGATGGATTTTCCTCAGAGCCCTCTGGAACAAACCAGCCTTGTGAACATCTTGGTTTTGAACTTCTGACCTCCAGAACTGTGACAGAACACATTTCTGTTGTTTAGAGACAAGTTTGTGGTAATTTGTTACTGCAGCCCTGGAACACTAATACACACGGAAAGAATGAGGTTGGGTCCCCCTCATCAGGTCTCCCTAAGGACAGGATGTATATCTTGGGTGGAGGCTATCTTTTCTGGGTCAAACTCAGTTCAGTTCAGTTCAGTCACTCAGTCGTGTCCGACTCTCCGCGACCCCATGAATCACAGCACGCCAGGCCTCCCTGTCCATCACCAACTCCCGGAGTTCACTCAAACTCAGGGTAGCAGTAAAAGGCTACCATTACCAGGCTAAGGCTGAGGTCAAGACTCAGGCAAGAACTTGCACTTGCTGTCAGAGCTCCATGCACTGAAGCTCTGGCCCCTCTTCCTAGTGAGCTGAGAGGCAAGGTTCCCATTGCTTGCAAAACCTTCAACACTTTGGTTGCTAGGAGAGGAGCCGAGAACAATAAACAAGACCCAGGCTCTGGTGTTGATAGTGGGAAGAGGACCTGGCTTTGACCTCAGCCTGGGGAGGAACAGCTCTGCCAGGCCTAGCTGGGGCTACAGTCGTGGAGACTCTGTGGATAACTTCTGCTGCTGCTACTGCTGCTAAGTCACTTCAGTCGTGTCCGACTCTGTGCGACCCCATAGACAGCAGCCCACCAGGCTCCGCCATCCCTGGGATTCTCCAGGCAAGAATACTGGAGTGGGTTGCCATTTCCCTCTCCAATGCGTGAAAGTGAAAAGTGAAAGTGAAGTCGCTCAGTCGTGTCTGACTAGAGCGACCCCATGGACTGTAGCCCACCAGGCTCCTCTGTCCATGGGATTTTCTAGGCAAGAGTCCTGGAGTGGCTTGCGATTGCCTTCTCCAGTGGATAACTTCTACCTCTCCTCAATACACACACACACACACACACACACACATTGAAAGAGCATTTCACACCTCAAAGTACCTCCCTGTCTCCTTTGTGTCAGTCACTTTCTCTGACCGTCTGAAGTCCAGAGAGCAGCAGTTATGATGCCCATATTACAGAGAAAACTAAGCAGCAAACAGGAAGGCTGGGTCCTTGGATAGCAGGTGAAAGACCTGGAATTAGAAAAGAGACAGGCCTACAGGCCTTAGGTTAGCACCTTTTCCCCTCCTATGTGGACCTGGGAAACCCCTCTCAGCTCCAGGATAGGTCCCCCAGCCATGAGTGGACTGCCCTAGCAGCAGGAGTTTAACTTAGTACTTAGGAAACACAGACACGTGAACAAAGGACGAAGAGCACTGAAACTTACAAAGCAAAGGAGGTGCACGTGAAAACATCACATCTTTGCATTTTAACGAGCCCCAACCCTTCAAGAGAGCCGGCCTGCCCTTCTAACAGTGGGGGCATCCCTCCCAACTGTTAGAAGGTTACCTGGAGACACACTGGAAATGAACTCACAAGGATTTAATTCTGCCTTTACCACCTATTGTCTGTGCAACCTTGAATAACTTTCTTAAGCTCTCTGAGCCTCAATGTACTCAGTCATAAAAGAGGAAAAGGAAGAGTATCTACATTATAGAACAGTTTTGAGGATTAAAAGAGAGAGTGAATGTGGAAGAACTTACCTGTAAGATATAAATTCTATACATGTCATTTGGAGGGCACTAATAGGAACCTTAGGAATCTCTAAGGTCAGTTCCTCTCATTGTTTTACACTGGAGAAAACTAGAGGCTCAGAGGATAAATGATGGAAAAGTCACAAAGTAACTACAACAGAATTATACTATACCAGGAGATGCCATTTTAAAGTAAACACATAGCAGACTTCCCTGGTGGCACAATGGATAAGAATTGACCTGTCAGTTCAGGGGACACCAGACTGTGTATTGGTCCAGGAAGATTCCACATGCTGAGGAGTAGGTAAGCCCATTGGCCACAACTACTGGGCCTGAGCTCCAGGGCCCGCATATCACAACAACTGAGCCCAGATGCTGCAACTACTGAAGCCCTCACACCTACAGTCTGTGCTCCACAACTAGAGAAGCCACTGCAATAAGTCCACACACTGTAATGAAGAGTAGCCCCTGCTCACCGCAACTCAAGAAAGCCCACACAAAACAATGAAGACCCAGTGCAGCCAAAAATAAATAAATAAAATTATTTTAAAAAATAAACATATAGGTCAAAAATTAAATCATATAGTCAAAACATGAAAATTCTTTCAATTATCTGTAAAATAAGGCAAAGCTGGCCTCTCAGTAAGTCCCACTCAGCCAGTTTGGAACCAATTGCTGTTTCAATGGTTGAGCACCAGATTTGGAAGTTGGCTTGCTTATAAGGTCCATGTTGTGTGAAAGATGCCTGAATCATTGAACACACACTTAGTATAACTGAGATGCCATCTCTTTTCTCAACCTGCCAGCTGTTTGAAATAGAATCGTTCTTTGCTGAGTGTAGATGCTATACTGGTCCTCAGTTAAAACGTGTCTACAGTCCAGCTCCATAGAGGTGGAAGCAAGATGCAAGCCTCATGGTTGCACCTTCCTCCCAAGCATTTGTTCATCCAGCTAGGGGGGCCTGGTTGCTATCACTGTGGGCTTGCTTCTTGCTTAGCCTGGATTGGGCTGTGTGCCCACAGTCACCCCTCAAAACCTATCTTTCTTACTCTCAATCTGCTCAGAAAAGGATTCCAGCATGGGCTTTTGGTGCTGAGATATTGTGATTTATAATAAGAAATGTTTAGTTCGTCTTCATCTCCATTTCTGGCACAGAACTCCTAAAATCCCTGGAGCTTCTTAATTGATAAATCTGTCTAAGAAATGTGTTTTGATATTCATAACAAACCCCTTTCAACTACTCTAGAGTTTATGTTAATGAAGTGATTTTCAGAAAGTACCTTAAGGTTGGGGCTGGTTGCCAGGGGAGCTAACCTAGTGATTAGAGGACTGGAACTTCCAATTCTACCCCTGACCTCCATGGAAGGGAGAGGGACTGGAGGTTGAATCCATTGCCTATAGCCAATGATTTAATCAGTCATGTCTATGTAATAAAAAAAAAAAAAACTTATTCGCTCAGCCTGACTCTTTGTGATCCCATGGACTATAGTCTGCCAGGCACCTCTGTCCATTGAGATTCTCCAGGCAAGAATACTGGAGTGGGTTGCCATGCCCTCCTCCAGGGGATCTCCCCAACCTAAGGATCAAACCCAGGTCTCCTGCAATGCAGGCGGATTCTTTACCATCTGAGCCACCAAAGTCTATGTAATAAGGTTTCCAAAAAACCCCCAAGGGACTGGATTCAGAGAGCTCCCAGCTTGGTGAACCAGAATGAATCCACAGGGCAGAAAGCTGGTGTACTCTAAACTCCACTGGGAGAGAGGCTCTTGCATTCAGGACCCTCCCAGAACTTTATATATATACATATCTTCACCTGCTATTCGTTCATATCCTTTAATATCCTTTGTAATAAACTGGTAATCTAGTAAGTAAACTGATTTCCTAAGTTCTCTGAGCCACTCTAGCAAATTAATCAAACCAAGGAGAAGGGTATGGGAACATCCAATCAATAACCAGTCAGTCAGAAGCAGAGGTCACAACCTGGACTTATGATTGGCATCCAAAGTGGGACTGAGCTCTTAACCTGTGGGATCGGATGCCATCTCCAGGTAGATAGTGTAGGACACCCAGCTGGTGTGGAAGAATTGCTTGGTGGTGTTAAAAAAACATAATGGAGATACCATGGAAGATGATCCACATGCTGATCCCTAGCAAGGGCCTGAAATCTGGTGGAGACAGGATGATAATTGGCCACTAGTTCTCCCAGCCCCTCCTAGTTCCATGCAGGCTGCTTCCATCTTGCCCAGCAGGTTGGATTGGATTTTTCTGATGGTCTCCTTTCCAGGAGATAGTGTTTACATCTCTAAGAGGGGGCAGGGGCAGGATACCAGGAGTAAGGGAAAATTTGGGGGAAAGAGGGTTTCCTGTCCAGATATCTCAGGAGAAAGGCCAGAGGGATGAGACTGGGTGGGCTGATGTCTCACATCTGTGACCGTGGTGCCTGGAATCTGACACTCCCGTGTGTGACTCAGGCTCTCTGGGAGGCTGGGATTCTGGAATGGGGGTGGGATCAGAGTCCAGGACTCAGAGAGAAATTCCCAGGGGTGGAGGGAGGGTTAAGTCCTCTCTGGGCCTGAAGGATGGACTTGAAGGAGTGGAGGTTGTACATGTTATTTCCAAGGGCATTGCTGCTGTAGCAAGTGGTCTCCTACAGCTGCTTACTGTTTGTAAGCTGCAGATGTTCCAGCCCCTGGGGAGACCAGGCAGGAGGGAGAAGGGAAAAGAACTCAAATCCAGGTCAGAATGTGCCGAAAGGTTGAGAAGGTCAGTGGAGGACAGTTGGGGGTGTGGAAATTAGGAGAAGATGGCTGGAGGTGAGGGGTCAGGGATAAAAGAGAAAAATGGAAAAAGGGTCCGAGGCAGATGAGAGGAACCAGGGTACAGGCAGGGGCTGGGTTCGGGGAGTTCTATGTAATGAAAGGGGATGTTTCTTGGAGACATGGGGGCCAGAAGGTGAAAGTGTTTGGGGAAGCACACTGACTGAAACCACCCATCCTGGCCAGGCTCCCTAGTAACCATTTGCATGAGTTGTTTTACAACAGGAGGTCCAGGTGAGGAACATGGAACTAATAAGCCACCACCAACCGGAAGAGTTCGGGAAGGGTCAAAAGGAGGCACCATGTGTCTCTCCACCTCGCAGGATCCCTCTCAGTAGCATCCATCTTGGCTGAGCAATGCGTGTGCCACCAGGAAGGACTCTGAGTCCGAATGATTGGCCAAAGACAATCAGGAAACTAATCCCATCTCTGTAAAACCCGAGGCTGCAAGCCACATGGCAGAGGAGTTCTCCTGGGTTCCCTTACCCTATATAGCTCTCCACCCGGGTGACTTTCCCAATAAAATCTCTTGCTTTGTCAGCATATGTGTCTCCTCGAACAATTTATTTCCGAGTTTAGACAAGAGCCCAGTTTCGGGCCCTGGAAGGGGTCCCCCTTCCTGCAACAAAAGTGGGGAGCAAGTTGCACAAGGCAGGGAGGGGTTACAGGCTATGATGGGAACTTCCTGAGGAGACCAAAGGTGGCTCCTGACCTGAGGGACTAGCTTTCAGATGACAGGGGTGGGTACTGGGTAGGGAAAGGGCAACAAACAAGAGAAGCGTGCTCACGCCCAGCAGGAAGCAGGCAGATATGTGGTGCTGGGAACTGGACTGTTGGAACAAATTGCACCTGCAGAACTCACCTAAGCAGCTGGTGAATTCAGGACAGAAAGGTTACAAGATCAAAGATGAAGGCAAGCACCAGATACAGTTATGTAGCCAGCCTCATATCAAAACCTGGGAGGGGGACTGGAAGGAATGTGGTCTTTGGCTTCAGCCAGATATCCAGGTAGCTCTCCATACACATATCCTACTTCCTGTGGGGGAAGGAGAGGGGTGGTGGCAGGGTGGCTTCTGGAGGCCAAACTTGCAAATGGAGCTCCCCTTATCTTCCTGTCATGTTCCACTGGCTGTCCTTGTTTTTTAAGCTCTCACAAGTCTGGGTCTAAGTGGGAGAGGAGGCAGAGTGGTGAGACAGAACAGACCCAATTAGCCAGAACCTCCTGGACAACGGGAGACAGCCTCTGCTGTGCCCTCCTTGTGAAGGGAAAGTCTCTCAGTCATGTCCGACTCTTTGTGACCGCATGGACTATACAATCCACAGAATTCTAGAGGCCAGAATACTGGAGTGGGTAGCCTTTCCCTTCTCCAGGGGATCTTCTCAACCCAGGGATCAAACCCAGGTCTCCTGCATTGCAGGCAAATTCTTTACCAGCTGAGCCACAAGGGAAGCTCTTGCCCTCCTTAGATCATCCAGAAAGCATCCTGATGTACCAAGATGGGACAGGAGGGATCTGATGGGGTGCTTCAGAGCCTCTCTGCTTTGCTGTTAGGCTGGCCTATTCAATTTACAGTTTGTTGGGTGACTGCAGCCATAAAATTAAAAGCTTTCTTCCTTGGAAGAAAAGCTATGACAAACCTAGCAGCATATTAAAAAGCAGAGACATTACTTTACCAACGAAGGTCCATATAGTCAAAACTGTGGTTTTTCCAGTAGTCATGTATGGACATGAGAGTTGGGCCATGAAGAAAGCTGAGTGCCGAAGAATTGATGCTTTTGAACTGTGGTGCCGGAGAAAACTCTTGAGAGTCCCTTGGACAGCAAGGAGATCAAACCAGTCAACCCTAAAGGAAATCAGTCCTGAATATTCATTGGAAGGACTGATGCTGAAGCTCCAATACTTTGGCCACTGACGTGAAGAACTGACTCGTTAGAAAAGACCCTGATGCTGGGAAAGATGGAAGGCAGGAGGAGAAGGGGACAACAGAGGATGAGATGGTTGGATGACATCACTGATTTAATGGACATGAGTTTGAGCAAGCTCTGGGAGTTGGTAATGGACTGGGAAGCTTGGCGTGCTGCAGTCAATGGGGACGCAAAGAGTTAGACACAACTGGGTTTCTGAACTGACCTGAGCTCTTAATGCTCCCATTCCTCCAAACCAAACCTTCCACACCTCCCACTTCAGGATCCCAGCCATTCTTACTCCTGTGGGCTTTGGAGCATCTCCTAGAGTAACCTCCAGGCACTGAGCAGGCTGAAAGAGGGGAGGTGGAGGGACCATTTCTGGTCTGACTGGTGGCTGGGGAATGAGAAGTCTTAGCCCCACTCCACCTACCCCCACCCATCTCCCAGGGCCTCTGGGCATATCACAAGAGGTAATCTTTACTGAAAGTTTACTCTGTGCCAGGCATTTTCCAAAGTCTCTGTATCATTTACTCCTCCTAACAACCCTCTAAGACAGGTACTAATATTATCCCCATTTTAGAGATGAGGAAACATCTCAAAGAGATTAAATAACTTGTTCAGGATTACCCACTCATCAGTGGTTGGCCCAGGATTCAAAAAAGGAGGTGTCTCTGGCAGGATCCTGCACTCTGAACCACTGTGCTATGATTACTTCCCTATTTTCGTTCATGACACGTGTTCTCTCAGTTCCTCCAAACCTTAATATTGCCTTCCATCCTTCCCCCCTACTCCCTCCCCATATTCAGTAGGCAGCCAGAAGAATTGATGCTTTTGAACTGTGGTGCTGGAGAAGACTCTTGAGAGTCCCTTGGACAGCAAGGAGATCAAACCAGTCAACCCTAAAGGAAATCAGTCCTGAATATTCATTGGAAGGACTGATGCTGAAGCTGAAGCTCCAATACTTTGGCCACTGATGTGAAGAACTGACTCATTAGAAAAGACCCTGATGCTGGGAAAGATGGAAGGCAGGAGGAGAAGGGGACGACAGAGGATGAGATGGTTGGATGACATCACTTACTTAATGGACATGAGTTTGAGCAAGGTCTGGGAGTTGGTGATAGACAAGGAAGCCTGGCGTATCTGTTCTCTTGCTTCTCTCCCAGTCCCACACATACTCCTTAATTCAAGTCTTTGCTACTTCCCACCAGGATTCCATCTCTTTTATGGTTTGTATTTGTTGTTATAAAGGTAGCATGAGTACGTTAAAGAAAGTCTGAAAAATGGCAAAGATAAGAAAAACCCACACAGAATGCAATCACCTAATTGTCACCACTGCACCTTTTTCCCATGTATTTGTTTCCCCAGGCACAGATCTTTTATAGAATTGTAGCCATTTTGTATTATCATTTATAGAATGATAGTTTATCATCCTACTTTTTCAGTTAACACTGATCATAAGTGTATTTTTCATTCTTTTAACCTCTTGGTAAGCATCATTTTGATGGCTATATAGCATTCCATTGTTAGGATATCCCACAGTTAACCAAGCCATTCTCCTATCCATCACTTTCTGGAGTTTGCAAACTTTCTATAGCTAATTCTGTGAATCCCAGAAGTGAAACTAGTGGGTCAAAGGTTGTTCATAATGATACAAGTTGCTTTTCTGAGAAATCAGTTTACTCAAAGTATATGAGATACTAAGTTTCTTCACATCCTGCCCAGTATTGGGTAAGATCATTGAAAATCTTTGCCTCTTTAGTATGATTCCATTTATATACTTCAAAAAACAGATAAAACCAATCATGGCATTAAAAAATTAGACAGTGGTTATGCTTGGAGAGGGAAAATGATGGGGAAGGGTCATGAGGAAGACTAGGTTGCTAGTAATGTTCTACTTTTTGATCTCAGTGCTGCTTCAGTTTGTGTGTTCAGTTGGAGAAAATTTGTAAAGTTGTATTTTTATGATAGGTGTACTTTTCTGTATTTTATACTTCAATGCAAAGTTTACCAAGTACACCAAATAATTTGGACTTCATCAAAGTTTAAAACTTTTCTGCTTCAAAAGACACCATCAGGGACTTCCCAATGTGGGGTCCCGGGTTCCATCCCTGCCCATATGGTGCAACTAAAACTCCTGCATGCCAAATAAAGATCTAAGATCTTGCATGCTGCAACTAAGACCTGGTGCAACCAAGTAAATAAATATTTTTTAACAAACACTCTCAAAAAAGCAAAAAGACAACCCACAGAATGGGAGACATTTGCAAATAATATATCTGATAAAAGACTTATGTCTGTAATATATAAATAATTCTTACAACTCAATAAAATAATCCGAAAAAGAATATATATAATTGAAACACTTGGCTGTACAGTTGAAATTAATACAACATTGTACATTAACTATAACCCAAAAAAAAAACCTCAAGGAATTTTAAAAGGGCAAAAGATCTGAATAGACATTTTTCCAAAGAAGATACACAAATGGCTAATAAAAGATGCTCAGTGTTATTAGTTATCAGGGAAATGTAAATCAAAACCATCATGAGCTGCTACTTTGCACACTCCAGGATGGTTATGGTTAAAAAAAAAAGATGATAAGTGTTAGGGAGGATGTAAAGAAATCAGAATCTTCATATATTATTAATGGAACTGTAAAGTGGTACAGTCACTTTAGAAAACAGTCTGGCAGTTGCTCAAAAGGTTAAACATAGAGTTGCCATTTGACCCAGCAATTCCACTCCTAGGTATATATCCTAGAGAAATCAAAATATGTATCTAATCAAATATGTGTATGCAAATGTTCATAGCAGCATTACTCATAGCAGACAAAAAGAAGAAAAAAATCCAAACGTCCCTCAATTGATGAATGGATAAATAAGATGTAGTACACTCATACAATGGAAAAATTATATTTGGCAATGAAAAGAAATGAAACAGCGATACATGAGACGTGGATGAAACTTGAAAATATTCTGGTAAGTGGTAGAAGCAGGCACAAAAGACCATATATTGTATGAATCCATTTATATGACATGTCTAGAATAGGTAAACTTAAAAAGACGTAAAGTGAATTAATAGTTTCCTGGGGCTGGGATAGAAGGGAAAATACTGAGTGACTGTTATTGGGTATGGGTTTTCTTTTGGGAATGATGAAAATGTTTTGAAGTAGGTTTTGGTGATGTTTGCACAACACTTAAGAATATACTAAAAGCCATTGAATTGTGTACACTTTAACTGGGTGAATTGTATGGTGTGCAAATTATATCTCAATAAAGCTGTTATATTATTTTTTAAATTTACTAAAAAAACTTTGTTACTTTAACAAAGGGCCATAATATTTAAATAGAATTAAATTGCTATACTTCTATGTGTTTTAGTCTTCGTATTGATACTTTCTCCTCTGAAATTGTCCTTTACCCTTTTATAAAAGGATCTCTTTTTAAAAACTATTTTGCATTAATAGTTGTATAAAAAGATTGTAAATCATCATATTTGGTGCAAATATATTTCCCAGCACACCCATTTGTTTTTTTGGCTGTGATACGGGGTAGGGAGTGAGGATCTATTTTTTTATTTATACACACATATACCAAAGTTATAAATTTGCAGTCAAAATGATCATGTTTCCTTTTTTTAATTCATTCTTTTCCTTTCTGATTTCTTCTGTGGTATTTAAAATCTTACAAGCTTATACTTTGCACACATACTTCTAGAAAGTTGGTGAATACCATTTCATTTTATTACCTTCTAATTGTGCTTCCATTTAATTCTTTAATCTTGTTCAATTTATTTTATGATAAGTTAGGATCTTTTTGTGTGGGTTTTTTAAGCTGCTAGAGTGTGGACTTCATGGCCCCCTACTTGGTCCCCCTTTTCTAGTTCTATATATCAGACCAAACCAATCTTACTTTAAAAAAAATACCTAAGTCACTTCTCTGTTCAGAACCTGTTGGTGGCTTCCCAGTCTCTATAAAATTAAATCTAAACTTTTCAAGTTGGGGATTCCCTGGCAGCTTAGTGGTTAGGACACTGCCCCCCAAAAGAAAATACAATAAAAAAAAATAAATTTCTCAACTTGTCATTGGAAACTGTACAATTTAGAAAGACCATGAAGAGTAGTTTTGCTGATTCCTTCTCTCCTATCCAGCAAAGTACCCACTATTCCTTCCCTTGACCATCCTATTTCAGTACCTTCCCTAAAGCCATCCCTTAGAATGTCTGTTGATTCTTGACAAAATCACCTGTCACCTGTCTACTTCCCTCCCACAATCACAACCAATTTCACCTTCAGCAAGAGGTCTTCCCAGATCTCTTTGGTCAACACAAAGAAATCTCTCTCCCTATTAGTCTAAAGGATGTCACAGGTTTCTAATCCTGCTCCCTGAGGTGTGCTTTTACTCAGACTGCGGTCAGGTCTGATTTTCCCCTGTTCAGGGAGTTTCAGGAGGGCAGGGACCAGGTCTTAACTGTAACCTGCCTTAGACCCTGCAGTGACAGTCTATTACATCTGGATGAAATTCAAAATCCTTGCTATCTTTGTGAACTTAGGCAAATTGCTTGGCTTCTCTGACCCTTAGTTTCCTCCTGTTAATGGGAGATAATAACAGTCCCTACAACACAAATAATGGTCAGCTTTCAAAGAGATAATTGATATAAAGGATTTCTCACAATACCTGTGCAGAATAAGTGTTAACTGCTATCATCATCATCATCGACACCATGGCATTGTTCCATCTGGCCACAGCCTCTCTCTCCTGCCACCACATCTCCTCGCTCACCAGGCTAGCCTCAGAACCCACTGGTGTTCTATTCTCCCAAACCACTAAACACTTCCCAGCATCAGGGCCTGTTTCCTCCACCTGAAATCCTCTTCCCCATGCTCTTTACCTGGCCAAGTCCTCCCAGTTCTTCAAGTCTTATCTGATAGTTACAGATCACTTCCTTAGAGAGGCCTTCTTTAACACACGAGTTTAAACTAGGTGTCTCTAGGGACTACCACGGTGGTCCAGTGGTTAAGAATCCTTCTGCCAATGAAGGGAACATAGGTTTGATTCCTGATTCCAGAAGATTCCACATGCCTTGGGGTGACTGGGGACATATGCCACAACTACTGAGTCAGCACTCTAGAGCCTGAGAGCCACAACAACTCAGCCTTCCAGCTGCAACTACTGAAGCTTGTGTGCTCTAGGGCACGTACTCCACAACAAGAGAAGCCATCACAATAAGTCTGCACACTACAATGAGAAGCCCCCACCCTCCGCCAGTAGAGAAGGCCCTTTGTGCAGCAATGAAGACCCAGTGCAGCCAAAAACAAATATTTTAACATTTATTAAAAATAATGAATTAGGCCTCTATTCTACATCTAACCTGCACAATTGTTATATATAAATTGTAATTACATATGTATGCAACCATTTGTGTAATATCTATTTCCCCACCCAACTCTATAAGTCATGTTTTTTTGTCTACTGTTCTATCTCCAGTCCTTAGCATGTTGTATATGCTAACTAAATGTAGCATGACTGGCTGAATGAATGAATGTAGTGAGAATAACTTATATAGCAGGTGCTCAATAAATGTCTGAACTTTACTTCAAGTTAGCCCCAGATCCTCTGTCATAGTGAAAGCCCTCAGATTTGAGCTTCAGAGGTGGGAACGTGAATTTGCAGATATCACACCTAAATACATAACCAAGAAAAACTCTGAACATGTACAACAGGAGAAAGGAATAAAAATTTTCCTAGGAGGACTCTTCATGATAGCAGAAATCATGATAGAATGTCCAGAGATAGGAGAATGAAAGATTGTGGTATAGTCACACATGGAATACTACACAGTCATCAAAATGCATGAACTCAGGAATATATGACAATATGAATCTCAGTATATTAAGTAAAAATAATAAGAAGTCGAAAACTACATACCCAGTATTACTCAATAATAAAGTTAAAAAAAAGCCTAAAAAAAGTTGGGAATACATAAAGCTGAGATAAACTAATAAAAAGGAAAAAAGAATGGGACCTACATAAACTCAAAAGCTTTTGAGTTTGAAAAGAAAACAATAAAAAAAAATGAAAAGACAACCCACAGATTGGGAGAAAAATTTGCAAATGATGTTACTGATAATGGATTAGTCTCCAAATTTTACAAACAGCTTATGATGCTGAAGAGCATCAAAACAAACAACCTATTCAAAGAATGTGTGAAGACCTGAATAGACATTTCTTCAAATAGGACATACAGTTGGCCAATAGGCACATGAAAAGATGTTCAACATCGCTAGTTATTAGAGAAATGCAAATCAAAACTACAATGAGATATCACCTCACACTGGTCAGAATGGCTATCATCAAAAAAATCTACAAACAACAAATCCTGGAGTGTGGAGAGAAGGGAACCCTCCTACACTATTGTTGGGAATGTAAATTGGTACAGCCACTATGAAGAACAGTGTGGAGATTCCTTAAAAAACTAAAAACAGAGCTACCATATGACCCTGCAATCCCACTCCTGGGCATGTATCCAGAGAAAAACATGATCCGAAAGGATACATTCACCCCAATGTTCATTGCAGCACTGTTTACAATAGCCAAGACATGGAAGCAACCTAAATGTCCATTGACAGAGGAATGGATAAAGAAGATGTGGTACATATAAACAATTGAATCTTACTTGGCCATTAAATAGAATGAAATAATGCCATTTGCAGCAACACGGATGGACCTAGAGTGTGTCATACTGAGTAAAGTCAGACAAAGGAGAAATATTGAATGACATCCCTTATATGTGAAATCTAAAAAGAAATGATACAAATGAACTTACAACACAGAAAGAGCCTCACAGACTTAGAAAATGAACTTATGATTGCCAAGGAGAAGGGACAGTTAGGGACTTTAGGAAGGTCATGTACACACTGCTTTATTTTAAATGGATAACCAACAAGAACCTATTGTATAGCACATGGGACTCTGCTCCATGTTATGTCCCAGCCTGGATAGGAAAGGGGTTTTGAGAATGGATACATGTATATGTATGGCTGAGTCCCTTTGCTGTTCAACTGACAGGTTAAAGTTTGGAAAAAATAAAAAGGAAAAAAGAATGGCAGATACTTTGGGAGAAGGATGGAGTTTAGTTATCACCAAGATCTTAACTTTCAAGTGATAAGTTCTTACAACAGTACTGTAATTAAATAAATGTGTTCTGTGCATAGGGCAATGAAGAGTGTATCATGAAACAGGGTACGATTAATCTAATTCTGTGTGCCTGACATCCATTAAAGGCAAGCAAGAAATTACACGTCCAGGTAGCCTCACTGGTTTGGGGGTTGTGGGGGAAAGGCTTTCTTTCCAGGCCTCTCTGGGGCTTTTCTTAAGGGACTGTCTCTAGGTTCTTCTCCAGGTGAGCTGGTGGCACAGAGGTGGGGAAGCAGGGATGGGAGTAATCCAGTGTTTAGCTACTTCAGAAAAAGGGTCCTGGAATTGGTGGAGTAGGAACCTGGAGACGTGGGTCAGCTTCCGTTCCCCCTATTCTCTAGGCTAGGAACTGCAGGGTGTGTGGTCTGCCACTCATTTCCTGTTTTGCTTCACTGAAGACCTCAGGATGGGGTGAGGAGTTTCAGAGGTGGCCCTGAGAGACTGGGACTGTGGCCACATGGTAGAGAGTTGTACATTCTGGATACTGGGGGGCTGGGTCCAGTGGAGGCCAAAACCACCATCTTAAAAATTGTTTGGAATTCTGGGGCTGCTGACTCACATTTTACTTTCTTTTCAGCCTGTGCCATCCTTGGTACCCCCTGCCCCTCAACCCCGTCTTCCCTGCCCTTCCCTTTTTTCATCCCAGCTGTCTATCTCCTAATCTTGTTCTCTCACCTCTACTTTTACCAAGCCCCAAAATGAGGCCCTACTTTGTGAAAAAAGGGATGTGAGGGAGACCCTGGGAGGGCAGCTTCAAACTTTTCACCTTAGGGGAAGGAGCTGGAGGTCAGAATGAACTGGGCCTGAGTCTTACCTTTAGGAAAGGGGTCATAGGTCAGGCTGCTGCTGCTGCTGCTAAGTCGCTTCAGTCGTGTCCGACTCTGTGCGACCCCATAGACGATAGCCGACCAGGCTCCGTCATCCCTGGGATTCTCCAGGCAAGAACACTGGAGTGGGTTGCCATCAGGCTAGACTGGGCAAAAGGTACAAAAGGGGCTGGAGGTTGTACTGGACTAAACCAGCAGTCCTAATATCGGGGCTGGAGATCTGGCTGGGTGGGACTGGGTTAGGAAACATGGGAAAGGAGATGGGTTCAGGCTGAGCTGGGGTTTGGGGGTAAGGGCCTGGGCTTCCGCAGTAGGGCCAGGCTGGGATACCCAGTTGGGCTGAAACAAATTTTCCAGCATCATGCTGGGCCTGGGACTAGGCCCTCAACTGCACCTGGGAACAGAGGACATGACAGCTTTGAAGGGCTTCTTACTTCCCCACTCCCTGGCAACGCCTCCTGAACAAGGGCCTTCCCCAGAGGGGCTGCTGGGACACAGGGAGGAGCCAGACCTGGGGCTCCAGAAGTCGCTGGTCACTGTTTCCTGAGTTCAAAAAGTGGGTTCTCCTGTCTTTTTGACCCACTCCCTTCCCCCAAGCAGGGCAGAGTCTAGGCCTAGCCATCTACTTTTCCCCATGACCCCCACCTCCCTTTTAGAAACACACACACACACAGAATGGGAACCTGTACGTGCTGAAACCCAGTCACAGGCCCACCCTGGCAAGCCCATACTGCCAAGCCATGCATTCAACAGTACGTCCTCATTTATGTACTTGTAGCTGCCAATCACACCTAGTGGTCATGCCCTCTCTGCCTTGTTCAGCACCACATCCCTAGCACCTGGAGTTGAGGCTGGCACCCGGAAAGGGTTCAATGCATATTAGCTGAATCAATGAATCCACTAAGACATACATCATGCTGCTACTGCTAAGTCACTTCAGTCGTGTCCGACTCTGTGTGACCCCATAGACGGAAGCCCACCAGGCTTCCCCGTCCCTGGGATTCTCCAGGCAAGAACACAGGAGTGGGTTGCCATTTCCTTCTCCAATGTGTGAAAGTGAAAAGTGAAAGTGAAGTCGCTGTCATGTCCAACCCTTAACGACCGCACGGACTGCAGCCTACCAGGCTCCTCCATCCATGGGATTTTCTAGGCAATAGTACTGGAGTGGCTTGCCATTGGATCATAAATAAACACATATACAAGCCCACACACCTATTCATAGACTCCCTTACATACATATATCCAAGCCCTCTTTCAGAAGTTACTACATACACACACTCACGCAAAAAAGCCAGATGTTACCTAGAGCCTGACACACACTGCAGACAGGTGTCACCTAGGACTTCCAGGGTGAGTTGGTGGTCACAGATGGCTGGTAAATGTCCTTCAGTCAGATTGGGCCTACAGAGGGGTGGGATATGTGTGTGTGTGTGTGTACAAATGGCAGACCTTGGAGTTCTGAGGTGTTGGGGCAACAAGGAGCTGGGCTGGTGCAGGGCAGGGCCAAGGTAACTGCACAGACTGGAGGGTAGGGCTGGGCCAGACAGTCCTTTGCTTTGGTTTCTTCCTGCCAGCTTGGAGGTGGGGGCAGAAGTGCAGGTCTATTGAGGCCTTACTTCAGATCCAGAGACAATAGAGGAACAGTGAGGCCTCAGATTCCCCTGTCTGGGATCAAAAGGAGGGAGACTGGAAATTCCCTGGCACTTTCACTGTCATGGCCTGGGTTCAATCCCTGGTCAGGAAACTTAAGATCCCAAAAGCTGATCTTGAACGCTAGGCAGCACAGCCCCCTGCCCCCCCAAAAAATGAGGGAGACTGGGTAGGAGACTTTTCAGGTGCTAACAGTTCATCCTGAACACACTGCAGGGTCTCCCTATCTTGCCAATTATCTGGAACAGCGGGGGAGGAAGTGAATAAGGGAGAATCATCACCACCTGGAAATGAGTCTGAGACTATTCCTTCTCCTTCCTCTCTGTGGAACTTCAGGCCATTCAATAGCACTGAAGCATCCTCCTCCCTCTGTGCCTCCACCCAAAGTCAGCAAGAAGACGATCCTTCTATTCTCTCCTCCTTTCCCACCCAGAGTCCTCACTCCTGAGGAGACTAGTGCAGAGCTCAGCTGGGCTGGTAAGCTAGAGGCCAGGTAGGGGTAGGAAGCTTACAGACAAAAACAGGCTTGAGTCTCCCAAGCATTAGACCATTAGACTGAGTCTAACAGTCCAAAGCTCCTCCAATCCAAGCTGCCTACCAGGTGAGGACCCCTTCCCTCACCCCAACCCTAGCTCCCTAACTCAAGTCTGTCTATCCCAGGAACCCTGCCTCTGAAGGACCAGAAGAGTTAGGGGTGCAGAACAGCATTCCGCGAAGGGACCACCTGGAAACAGGAAGAGCAACACCGGAAGAAGGGAAAAGGGAGATGGGAGAGGGAATTCGCAAGTCCAGTTCATACCTCCTCCCCAGTGGCTGTTTGTAGAGGCTGTGGGAAGGAGGGGAAAAGGCTGCCTTGGACTGAGTCACAGGCATCAATGACCAACCAAGACACTCTCAAACCAAAAAGTCTCTTTATTGATCGATACCATACATGACTCAAATGGCCCAAAAAAAAAAAAAAAAAAGGCATTACAGTTGGGGTGGGACATCCATCTTCCCTACCCCTTCCCTCAGCTCCTGACACAATACCCTTCCAATAGTTGGCAGCTGGAGTGGAGGAAACAGGATGTGGGGGGCCCCAAATCCAGAAGGAAAAGTGGGGAGAGGTGGTGCTAACACTTCTGGAACCGGCCACAGGAGAAGGCAGCGAAGCCACAGAGCTGGGTCCAGACTCGTGGGACCCTGCTCTTGGCCTCACCCTGGGCCCGGAGCCTCCACACATCCATCCAATTGTGAGACAGAGCTGAGGATCCTGGCTGCCTCCCCTGTCCTTCTGTGAAGAAGGGGAGGGAGGAGATATTGGGAGATGATTAGCCTTTACTTCAGCTGGAGGACAAAAGCCTATTGCTCCCTGGTGGGCTTAGAGCTGGGGACATCCTCAGTGGCTCCTACCCCTCTGAAGGGCAGGGGAGAACTAGATGCGCAGTTTGAGGAGGTGGGAAAGGAGAGTAGTGGAGAGTAGATGAAGCCCCTCCTCTACCCCCATGCCTGCCCAACTGAGACAAAACAAAAAACACAGTAACAAACAAGGCTGTTCCCTTCCCTCCGCACTCCCTAAGGGAGGGAGCCCTCCCCCATGCAGACAGCTGCTCTAGCGGAGGGCTTGTGAAGAATACACACACCGTGGAGGGAGGAGATAGGGCTGGGAGAGAGGGAGTCACAAGCACTAGGAGGGCAGGCCAGAGTCCTAGAGGAGGGAGACAGAGGCACAGCAGGGGGCTGCCACACAGATGAGGCCATCAAGGGCCCCCGCCCCATAGCGTGCCTTCCCCACTCCAGTCACCCCAGAGAAGGGAAGAGACATGGCAAAGTGCCTCCTTGGTCTGAAGCACTCGAACTGTTATGGTAATGCATAGCTCCCTTCCTCCACATGGACTCTAAGCTCCCCATCTGCCAGGAGAAGGGAGGTAGCTGGACCTTTAATAAGGGGAAGAGGGGGAACATGAGTGATTTTTTTTTAAAACTTACATTTTTAATAATATTATTTTTTAAAAAACTTGGAGCTGGGATAGGTGGCGGAAGGGAGGAATCCAGAGCTTTACCCCTCTACTACCAACCACCTAAAGGGAAGGTTTGGGGAAGAGGCATTCAACCAAGCCCCATGACTTTAAGTCCCTAAGGGCTGTGGGTGTAGACAACCCTGGGCTTGAAGGGGGTGGAGTTAGGAGGATGGGGGTACCCAGAACCTGGGGTGAGGATGGAGGCAAATGCCCTGGGCGGGGGGTGGGGGGTAGTCAGGACATTTCTCAGAGGCCCAGGGTCCACGGAGGCATCCGCACGAGGCCCCCCTTTCCCCAAAAGGCTCTGCAGAGGCCAGTCCCAGCCCAGGGCCACTGGGGGACAAATCTTGGCACCTGCCCCCCGTGAGTCCAGTTCCTCCCTGAAGTGGGTGGATGAGGCTGCCCATTTCAGATGCTCAGTCTCTTCATTCTGTCTTCTGCTCCCTGGGGCTGCGAGGGGTGGGGCAGGCAGGCAGAGCACTGGGTGGCTGTGGTGGCGCCTTTACTGGGAGGCCTGTGATGTGGGGTTCTCCGATTTGCTCTCTTGGCTGGATGGAGGCTTGCTGTTCCAGGGGCTGTTGGCGCCCAGGGCAGGGGAGTTGTTAAAGCTGTCCTCGTCGTCAATGCCGTTGGCCGCGTCAAACTGGGTGTTCTCCAGCCGGGTGATGAGCCTCTCGTCCTCGTCCCCGAACTCCCCGCCCATCAGGGTGGGCTCCCCCACCACCATCACATCCTGAGAGTGGCGGAGGTCCCCAAACATAATCGGGGCAGGGGCTCGCCCAGCCCAGGGCAGCAGATTCCCCCAGAGCCCCAATACCCACCCAGGAAACTCAACCCCCACCCACCCACTCATATCCCAGTTTACAACCCCCTCTCCTCTGACACCCTCAGCCCCTGGAATACTTCCAATACTTCCCACTGAAAGACTGCAAAGCATCATAGCCTTTAACCCACATCCACTGGATTCTGGGAGAAGTTGATCTACTCCACCAGCTCCCTAATCCATCTCTCTAAAATTTTAGGGGGCTCCTAAACTTCTGTCCACATGTAAGAGAGGGAGCAGATCAAAAACACCAGTGGGCGGGACTGTGTGCACGTGCATGTGTGTGTATTCTAGATTCACAAACATTTAAGTGTGTGTGACCTTCTGTCAGCATGTGTCTCTCTGGTGGTCTATGTGCCCCTAAGCTGTTTGTCCTTTGTCCAGACGTCCCCATTGGCTGTGTCAATCCCTTTGTGTCCTATGTTGCTATGTCTGAGTCTATGTGATCACAGCCATGCATATGACTGACAAGGACTCTCAGACAGAAGTTAGCTCCCACTGGGAAAAACTGTCTCGTCTTTGCTTCTATGTGTGCTAGTGAGCTCAGGGTGGGACAGGGTCAAGAGTCAGGGGTCAGCAGTGGGGCAGCCCAGAAGAGAGAAGAAAGCCGAGATGCTTACAGGTACCTGGCTGGAGAGAGCGAAGGTGCTGGCTGGGCTTTTCTTCTTGCTGTTGCTGTTGTTGGTGTTGCCGCCCCCCGAGCTCATGGTGCTGCCCCCGGACATCTTCCGTTTCCGCCGTTTGCTGGGCTGCTGCCGTGCAGGCTCCGCTGTGCCAGGGAAAAGAGACTCAGGTAGGGTAGGGCCTGGGGCTCCCCGTTCCCCAATCTGGCTCCTAAGGAAGCTGAGCCTACCCTGATCCCAACTGTGCAGACCCAGGAGCAAGAAAAGGGCTTCGTGAGGAGTTAAGAGATACAGCCTTGGGGAGCAGCATCACATCCTGGAAGAGCAGGTGCAGGTACAAGGCACTCACCGGGGGGCGCTACCATGCGCTGCCACTTCTGGAAGAGGCAGGTCTTGAGGCAGTCACGGGGGCTGAGGCTGTAGGTCTTGTGGCGGGACATAAGCTCCTGCATGGGCTCCAGTATCACACAGAGCTGGGGGGAGACCAGTTGGTGGCTTGTCAGGGGACAGGCGTGGAGCGGAGACCAAATGTGATGGGGCAGAAACCAGGTGATCAGAGACTCACTCGGAGGTAGTTGAGAGTGGAATTGGACAGCCCACACCGGGTGATGTTTTTGGAGAGCTGATCTAACATCTGGGGGTCCTGGGCCTGGAGAAGAAAGGTAAGAATACTAGCACCTGCTTACCTGCCCAGTCACCTGAGCCTCATGACACCCCGGACAGAGGAGGAGCTACTATATAAAAATTCACTTTTCAGATGGATAAATTTCAACCCTGTCTAGGGCCACAGCGGGAAACACAGCAGACTGGGTTCCACCCTTTCCGCTGCCCACCCGCCCCCTGGTGTCTTAGGTCCTGCCTGTAACTCACATGCATGGCAAGGATGCTTCGGGGGATGAGCTCTCGGTGCTGCCGGATGCTGAAGTGCCACGTCTTTATTCGCATCATGTCATCAAACATGAACTCCAGGTACAACCGGCCCTCCACACATACCTGGAAACAAGCTTGTCACAAGTCAGCCCGCCTCCCCACACACCCAAAAGTATACTTGTTCCCATTTCCTCATGACTCTCCCAGTGCACACACTCCTGCCACCTGAACATAAATTTGGCTGTGCTCAACTAACACGGGCCATCTCCTCACACACCCACCAATCCAGTCCATACACACACACACGCACAGCAGAAATGCTTAACAGATCCTTGTCCTCTCCTCATGTAGCCAGTAAAACACTCGTCTGCTATAAGCTCCATGAAGACAGGCTTGTGTTCACTTGTGTCCCCGTGACCCAAAAAACTGTCACCTACAAACTCAATACATGTTTGCGGAAAACTGCAGCATGCCTGCTTGCCCTGCGTATCTTGCCACTTCCCTGGGGAACAGTCAAGTACACTTTGGGGAGCCAGTAGAGGATTCAAACTTAGGTCCTTCGGTGTTTCATATCCAACTGGGTGCTGACCTGGGTGAACATGGGTTTGCCGTGCTGGGTCACCATGCTGCCCTGGTCACAGTCAAGGGAAACGAAGTTGCTGTGGAATGCCTCCTTGGGATGCTTAAGCACATAGTAGAGCTCTGTAGCACCCCCCTCAAAGATGCTGCGGAAGTAGCGTGGGATCAGGGTCCGGCCAATGGCTGCAGAGATGGGACAAACTCTTCAAAAGAGAAGGCTCTCAGAGGTGGTCAGGCAGATAACATCCCTGTCAGGACAGATCCCCTGCGACAAACACCCAGCCCCACATCTTTGGACACAGGAAGTATATACTTTTATCTAGCAGGACCCCCAGAGGCCACTCACTGTATCTCTTTGGTCCATCTTCCAGGCAGAAAGTGATGGTTAACATGGCATCATCCTCAAAGAACTCAGTTGTGAAAGCATCCCACCAGAGATTGTCACACTCCTAAGGAGCATAGGGAGGGGTGCGTGTATCAGCAAACATGGCACAGGGATGCCCAGATGGCCTTCTCCCTCCCAGATCCTTTCTCCTGGCTATACCTCTGTCCAGTTTTGAAGCCGTTTGTTAAGCTCGAATATTCTGTAGTCAGTTTGGTTGCCATATGGTGTGTGCCTCCTGGCGGAAGTGAAGAAGGGAGGTCAGGAGGAGCAGACCCTCCCCACCCCCACCTCTGCCTTCACCTCTGTAATGAAGAGAACCAACGTTCCCACTGGACTCCACTTACCCGATCCCAGGCTCCAAGTATGTAGGCGGGTACATGGGAGTTGGGCTGTGAAAGGGAAAAGGCTATGAGAATGGGTAGAAGACAGGAATTATTTGGGGGTGTCACTCTATCCCCTTTTCAGGCAGAATGCCATATGGGGAAGGGACAGAAAGCAAAGAAACTCACCCCACATCCCGATCTAGCATGGTGCCGGGATGGAAGGGGGGAAAGGCGTTGCCGTTCGGGGGCTCCTTCGGTGAGTACAGCTTGAATGACTTTGAGGAACAACCTAGAAGGGAAACAAAGAAGGGGTCCCTCGAGTCCCTCTTGGGAGTGCTCCTGGAAGGCTATTAAGACTATATGCACAGGAACTGGTCTTCTGGAGCACCCGAGTACACTGTGAAAGGGAGATTACCCCAGGGAGAACCTATCCCACCTTCTAAATCTGGCTCCAATTTTGTTTTACAAACTGGAAGTTCTCAGTCCTAATACTCAAGAGCCCATTTCTTCATGTGGCTGAGCCCTGGATGACAGAATTGAACTGGGAAGAAATGTCAATAACCATAGGATAAATATACAAATATCAGAATCTAAAAGTTTTATAAACTCCCTTTTCATCTACATTATTTTGTGTGATCATTACCACAACTTTGTGTGGCAACAGAAGTGACTCTAACATTTCCATTTTACAAATGAGGTTAATAAAAGCTCAAAGGGACTTGCCGAGTTGGTAACTGGCAGAACCAGGACTTGAGCCTAGTCTTCTGAGTCCCATATCCTATGGTAGTTCTACCCACTACTGCACTCTGGAGACCAAGCTGGGAGAGGGTAAGGGGGATTTTGCCAACTCCCTGCTCCTTCTTCACCCCCAGGGTCTCAGGAGAGCAGGGGATAAAAAGATAAGGGGGGGGTACCTGCTGGGTGCCGCCCACTAGATAACCAGTTGGGCCTTCAGCCCCTCCCACCAACGGCCACTCCCTTATCAGCCCAGCCCCTCCTCCACACCTACCATGGTCCAGTATTGTCTACAAACCAGAAACCCAAAGCCTCAACCCCTTTTCTTTCGTTAGACTTGCAGTGGAGGAGGGAGGTAGATGGGCCTCCAATGGATCCCATTCTCCTTACGAACAGAAAATAAGAAGCCCCTGGGAAGGAGCCTAGGTTTCAGGGGCTCAGTTTGGAGGCAAGTGATAACTAGACAGGGTCTCTGCTGGTGCGTAGCTATGCCTGTGCACAGGTGTCCCCTCTCCACCTCACCCAGCAGCACAGTTTCCTGCTCTACTATTACGTGACTGGAAGAAGTATTATATTCATAGTTGGGTGCCAGCCAGGTCCCCCTGAAATGCCATTTTCCCCTCCCCACCAGACAGAAAGATAAAGTGAAGCAAAGTCCTGGCCACTGCTGCTTCCTCATGTCCCACAAACTTTTTTACATTTGGAAGGGTGCTTGAATTGGCTGTATCTGAGCCCCCTCTCTAATTCTGATACAAAATCTATTCTGTTCCTTGGTGGGGGGAGAGACAAAGGAAGACCCTGTGCCAACATGTGCCATCTAATTCTCTCCCCTGGGTCCCCTTCTCACAATGTGGGCCAAAGGAGGGTCCCAGAGGGGCCTACCCTACACGGTCCCCGAAGGTGCCAAAACTCAGAGCCTGTGTGTACCTGCACACGCGTGTGTCTCATCCTGCCTAGCAGGCTTCCACCCTCAGCTCGCCCCAACATGCCTACCAAGGGCTGGAACCCAGCAGCCCCAGGCAGGATCAGGGTGCCTACAACAAGCCCTCGCCCCACACATGAGCTCTCAGATGTCACATCTACAGGCTCCCAGCACGACACACAGCCTTCACAAGCCAGTCAGAACTGAGTGAGCAGCATATGTCCTCAGGAAAGAGACAGTCCCACCCAGTCCCAAGTCTCCACCACTCCATAGACAGATAAGGCCATGTAAGAAGTCAAAGCTCATGTTGCCCACCAGAAACCATGCCTGGGCAATACACCCAACAGTCCAGATTAGGAGACCTGGCCCTCATCCTCTACCAAGGCCCTCCTTTTGCCAAAACCATTACTGCCCTGCTCCTTGGTTTCAGGCCCACTCTGAGTATCAGCTCAAGATCCTAGAGAGATGAGAGGCAAGACACCAGGGTTCCTCTCTAACTCTGGAAAAAGTTTCAGAGCTTCAGTTTCTCATTAGAGAAATGACAGGCACATTGCCTGGGGCTGGGTAACAGTTCTGCAGAGCTAAAGCCCAAAGCTCAGGGGCCTCTATTTACACGTCCAGTGAATGGACACAAATAAAACTCAGCATCTCTCCAGAGCCACAGCAACTCCCAGTAGCCCCAGCACAAGGGCTTGGGAGTGAGAAGAGGAGGGGAGGGAACATCACCCAGACCATCTGTCCCTGTTGCTGCCTGTCCCCAGGAGCAGGGGTAGAGGTAGCAACGTGGGGGTGAGGGGTTGGATGTGTCACCCAGTCTTGGAGTCAGGCAGAACCCTGGCTCTCATCTCTGGCAACCTGGGAGCCTTTAGGAAGGGGGAGGAGAGAGGAAGAGACCAGAACTAGTAAAGTTTTCTCTGAATGGAAGCGGCATCCTGTGGCCTTAGGGGGGCATCTCCAGCTGGGCATTTCCATGGTAACCGGCCTGACCGGAGGGCAGGCCTCCTCCCTTTGGGGGCTGACCATAGGTCAGCAGGCCCGAGGGCCCTGGCCTCTGTGAGCTGGGGCACCTCTCTCCCAGGCCCGGACCAGACCCAGGACTTCGACCCACCCCCAACAGGCTTGCAGGGTGCCCAGACTTACCTGGGAGAACTGAGGGGACCAGGAGAGGTGCGGGGGGCAGCTGGGAGCCCAGAGGGGCCCTGGCTGGGGTGAGGCCTGAGAGGGGGGGCAACTTCAGCCGCTCATGTCCCGAGTGGGACGGGCAGGCCTGGCGGGGAGCTCCACTCCGCGGGCTGCACAAAGACTCTCACGCACGGCCTCAGCCCGCCCCGCGGCGGCCACAGCCCCGGGGGAAAGTTACAATGGCCACTGGGCCAGGGACCGGGGGCCAGGGGGCCGGCCTGGGGGGCGGGGGGCCGCGGGGAGTCCGAAGCCTTCTTTGTTTGCAAGGTTTCCCTCAACAATGGCTGCTCCGCTCTTTCCTCCTCCTCCTCCTCTTCGGCTCTCCCCGCCGCCGCCTATGCCTCTGCCTCCAAGCAGCCCGCCTGCCCTCCCCAGGCCAGCAGGCCCCTCCGCCGGGGCACCAGCAGAGGCAGGGCCCAGCACTCACACTCACTCACACTCGCACACGCACAGACACACGCAGCGCCCGCCGGCTCCCTTCCTTCTCTCCCTTTCTCTCCCTCCCTCCCCGCTCGCTCTCCCCGAGCCGCTCTCAGAATGAGGCCCCAGGGCGGGCGGAGGGTGGAGCTGCCCCCACCGGCCCCGCCCCCCTCCCTGCGAGGCAGGAGGAAGAGGGAGGGAGCGAGAGAGCAAGGCAGGCAGGGAGGACTGCTGAGAAAAACAAAAGAGAGACAGACTGGGAGAGACAGGGGACGGGACGGAGAGATGGAGACGGAAAAGACTGCGTCCGGAGAGACCTGGATGGAGGGGAGGCCTGTGGGGACCGGGAACAGGAATGCCGCCCTCAAGCCCCAAGCGGGGGTGCTCAGGGCTGAGCTGGGGAGCCAAAGCCACAGGCAAGGATGGAGGAGGGCACTCTCCTCTCTGGAGATTCCCAGTATCTTCTATCAGCCTCCTCCGAAACATCCCCCAAATCTCTCTTCCTCTCCTCAGTGATCTTTCGGGTTGGAGGCTGGCCTGGGCAGCCACTCTTGGCTGGTGAAATCCCACAGCAGCTGGGGGGAGGCTGCAGGGGGTTATTTTTGACAGAAACACACTCAGACTTCAGCCTGTAAACACTGATTGGAGAGAGGGGGACACTCCAGGTTCCCTGCCCCCCCCAACCCAGCTAAGTTCCAAACAGATCTGCCTTCACAGAGGGAGGCCTCCTTCCCTCCACCCAACATCACCACCACCACCATACCAGATATGTGGGTGCAGGGGAAAGGGGCTCTGTTAGAGCCAAGGAAGGCAAACTTGCCCATCTAAGGGTCCCCAGAAGGGGTCCAGTCTGCTACTGAATCCTCTCCCTACACCCCAGAGACAAAAAAGGTATATGGTTGCCAGGGTAGGACCTGTTCTCCAAAGCAAGGGGGGAATCCCAAGAGACAGAGAGAGAGAGACACACACACACACACACAAATCCCAAGAGACAGAGAGAGAGACACACACACACACACACACAGTATGTGTTGTGTGTGGAGGGGGCAGTAAGGACCTCTTACTACTTTGCAATTTGATTCTCACCTTTCTATTCCCTAACCCCCAAGCATATTAACACACAGTCCCACAATAGGATTTCTCATGACATACACACCAGTTGACTGTGCAGTAACAATATTATTGCACCTGGCTCTGTGAACATCCTCCACACATAAACAACCCATCTCACTTTCACATAAATCAGTACCTGATACACATGTCAACCCATGATATACCTCAAACTCCAAATAAACCCAAACCTAAGAGACACACACATACACAGTCTATGTTAGACCCTGACTTCCATACACACTAGGGCTTGTGACAAGCATGCCCCCATACCCAAGACACACCCCAAAACTGCATCATACCTCCTGAACCTTTGACAGACTGCTACACACACACCCTGACCATTTGCTACCCAGGGACTAACCCCACCCTCTGCACACCATGCTTCCTCATGGCCTGGCCATATGATACACTCTGGCTTTCATAAACATACTGAAAACTGTACAATTCAGCCAGAATGCCTATCATCATAGTGCCTACCACCAGGACTTGAGATATTCGCCCTGATTCCCAAATTTACAGCCCAACTCTAGGATAACTACATTCCTCCCCCTCTGATAGGACAATTCTTGTCATTTGTTTCATGCCTTTAAATTTTCCAAAGTGCATTCACAAGGCAGTACCTTAAGAGAGTCTAATAGCATCCAGGGTCAAATATTATCCTAACTTGAACAAATTACAGTGAGACAAGAGGGCCTGAGGCTGGAACCCGGGTTCTAATCCCACTCACACAAGCCCAGCCCTGGGGCTCGGCAGCCATTCCTACTGCCTGCCCCCCTCCAAGGACTGGTCACTCCGGGCCCCAAATGACTGTCTCCTCAGGGACAGGACATGGGTGTGTGCTCTGGCTTCTGCCTCCAGTTCAGAGCTCAGAATCCCCACCCAGTCTACCTCTTCAAATTTCAGGGAGAAGGGCCCCTAGACTCTGGCATATCATTCAAAACAGGCCCTCTCCTAGTTCCCCTTCTCTAGCAAGTCTGCTCCTCTCTCAGTTCTGACTTAATTCTCCCATTTGCACAGTGGCAGAAGAGGTTCAACTGAAGAGAGCAACTCACAGTTGGAAGCTTCTAAAATGGGTGGGGGTGGGGGTGGGGTGGGCAGAAAGCTGGGAGCAGCAAAGACTGACAAAGGTGAGGAGGGAGGGAAGGGTCAGAGCACCCCTTCTGGAGGGGGGAATTCTGAAGGGCAGCAGCCTGCCCCAGCCCACAGGATAAGGTACCAGCACTGCCCCCTGCCCGGGCCCCTGGGGCTCCCTGACCCAGGCCTCCAGTGTGCCTGCCCCCCTTCCTTTGTCTGTGCCCGGCCTCCCGTTGGCCTGGCGCTCTGCCATCCTCCTCTCCTGGCTCCCAGCCGCCACCACTGCTGCCTCCTCCCCTCCCCCAACTCCTCCCAGCCTTAACCCTTCTGAGCCACATGCTGCCCCAGACAGGCCCTGGCCCCCTCAGCAACCTGCCCTGCCCAGGGTGATGCCCCTTAGCAGAGGTTCTCCCTGCTCCTGACCAAAGCCCCAGAAGCTACTCCGCACCCCAGGAGCACTATGGGAGCTAGATGTGTGTCTGTGTGTGTATCTTGTAGTGTTTCCTTCCGCGTGTGCATGTGTGTGGGTCTGCGTGTGCTCTGGCTTCCCTCAGTCACATGTGTGGGGCATGTGCTGTCTCTGCCGGGCTGGGGGAGGAGGAGCCGGGAGACAGCAGAGCACAAAGGAGAGACTCAGACGAGCAGGCAGGCAGCAGGCAGGCGGCCTGCCAGGGCGCCTGGGCCCCCACCCCAGGGCTGCTCAGGTTGGGGGCGGTGGTCTTTGGGCCTGGACTGAACATGCTGCCACAATGTCCCTGTGTTCAACCATGTCCTCACACACACCCCTGCAAGCCTAGTGCCCTCCCTTACTCCAATTCCTACCATTTCTCACCCCCAGGACACTCATGCCCCTCCCCAAGTGGTTCTCCTTGAAGACTAACCTCCAACCATGGTTTATGGCATCAATCATAAGACTTCCTTACATTCAAGAAAAAGATTCCCCACTCTTGGCCATCTTCGGCCCCCTCTCCCCCAACCGATCACTAGACACACAAAAGGAACATACCATCTAGGGCACTGACTAAAGTTGTCCCCCTCACACACACAGGTCCTCACCTGTCCCCATGCTGCTCCAAGAGAGGCTGACAGGGAAACTTTCTCCCTTCTCCTACTGGACCACGCACCCAACTTCAAGACCAACCTCCCATCTACCTCTAGTCTGACAACCCTTCTAGACTTGCCTCCTGCCCACTATTTGTAGGAACTAACAATCAACATTTAAGGCTCAGCCCTTTGGCGATGCATCCCTTTAGTATGATGATGGATGATCAAGGCTACGGGATGGACTCAAGAGAATGGATGGGTCTGAACAGGGTACTCAGCATGGGACAATTGTAAAGAAAATACACACAGGAACATGTGTGATAGGAGGAGCTGATAGGAGGAGCAGTGATGGGGCCAGACAGGATTCCAGCTTGGCAGGCTCTTCCCTCCCCTCCTCTCCCCCACCCTCTGCAGCAGGAGCCAGGGGTTCCCATACCCGGATATTCCAGGATCCTCAGGCTCTACTAGCCCTCCCTCTGGACCCCATGCCCCTTAAACGTCAGCCTCAGCAGGCACTTTAAGTGTGTGCCCAGCCCAGCCCAGCTTTGGCCTGGGTCACATGATTTTCAAGGAAGCTTCCGCACAGGCAGCTTCCCTTGGGGATTGTGCTGGAGGGGGAGGGGGGCTTCCAGTTGTAGGGTCTGGGCCTCCCAGAGAACAGGGCATGTGAATGGGCAAAGGATCCAAACCAGGCTAGATTCAGGAATATCTGACTTTCCAAAGAAAGCTAATTCCTGCCTGGGACAAGATGGGGTTCTGCAGATAATTCAAGAACCCAGAGTCCTGGGGACGGGTAGAAACCATGTTCTGAGGCCCTCTGAAGACTCCCTCTCCATTCACATGGCCCCTCTCCTTCCTCCTGGCAGTAGATAAGAGTCTTCCTCTTCCCCAGGAAATAACTCAGACCCCAGCTGTCACTGGCAAGAGTTGATGTGTTTGGGGGGAGGCAGGAATCTAAACCTAAGTCCTCTCATTGGGGTCAAGCATTGCTTCCCTCAACTAAACTCTCACAAGTCACTCTATTTCCTAGCTTGCCTGGCGCTGCCACATTCCCCCTCCCACTAGGGCAGAGATGCCAGGCCCAAGGGCCCAATTATCTGCGCCCGCACCCCCCCGCCCCGGACCTCTGGTCCCTCAGGAGGGCCAACCGTCCCTGGCAACAGGCAGGATAATTTGGAAAGGGGCAAAATGGTTCCCACTCAATCCCTCCCCGCAAACAAGAGGCCTCAGAAACAGTCTGGAGGGAGGTGTCACAAAATGTTAGAGGGAATAGGCAGCAGGAAAGGTGGGGGACAACCCAAACCATCCAATCACAACTCTATGATGACCTGAGGGGGGGGTCAAAAGTCCAGACTCACTTCTGATTGGCTACCACCCTGGAATTCTGGGAATTTCAGCCCCCCCAACCCCTCCCTAATTAACCTCCCCTCAAAAAAAACACACACAACCTACCCCCAGCACCCCTTACCCGTGCCTCTGGGCTGCTGCGCATTTACACAGTTGGGGAAAACCCTCCCCCAACTGAGGCCTCACACACCCCTCACAGCCCCCGACCACAGCCATGCCTTCGACGCCCCCCACACAAGTTCTCACCAAACAAGGATTGAGGGATCTGCAGGGAGGGTTCGGGGGGGAGGGGCCGAGAGGCCGCGCGCCCCACTCACCAGGACAGGCACAGCCCACTGACATCTTCACATCGCCCGCCGCTGGGGGCCCAGCCGAGTCACGGTGCCCGCCCCGCGCGGGGACAGGCCGGGCATGAGCCGCCGCCGCCGCCCGCGGCCCCCGCTGCCCTCGCCGCCGGCCCGGCCCGGCCTCGGCCCGGTGCGGGCGGCCCCTGGCTGCAGCGAGGAGCCTGTCAGGCGCGGTGCAGACAGGAAGGAAGCCAGGCAGGAAGGCGAGCTGCTTCTGCGTGTGTGCGCACGGGTGTGCGTCCCCGGAGTGTGTGTCCGTGTGTGCGCGTGTGCGTGTGCGTGTCTGTGCGCTCCTGCCGCCAACGCCGCCGCCGCCGCCGCCGCCGCTCGCCCCCTCTCGCTCTCGCGCTCCTTCTCGCTCTCGCTCTCCCTCTCGTAGGCACCCGCTCTCCAGTCCTAACCGGGCTGGGCCGGGCTTTATTAATATGCTAATTGCCTGCTAGTGGGAGGGGAGAGCCGTGTCAAAGTGACCCGGGCGAGGGCGCAGCGAGCTGCGACGTGCGTGCGCCGCGCGGCGGGCGGGCGGCGAGGGGCCGGTGGCGCACCGGGCTCGGCGTGCATGTGACGCAGCTTTTAAAAAAGGAGACCGAGGCAGAGACCCCGGAGAGGGCAGGCGAGGGGGAGGAAGAGAAGGCGAAGCCTCACGCTGGGTGTTCGTCCTCCGGGCGCCGCCGAGTTGGGCGCGTAGAGGAGCCGGAGCCGGAGCCGGAGCCGGAGCCGGAGCCGGAGCCGGAGCGGGAGCCAGGACTGGGGGAGGCGGAGCCAGGGTGGGCTGTGAGGTGTAGCTCTCTCCACCCCGCGCCGAGCTTAGGGAGGGAAACCGGACTGCCAATCCCCCAGTCCAGGTTTTCTGCTGAAACCCCAATCTTAATCTGGACGGCCCTGGTTATGCGTCCCCATCATAACGTGGGTGGGGAAAGCAGTATTATCTTAATTCGAGTAGCAACCCCTGAATTTATCTCCCCCTCTAAATTACCCCTACCTTGCCTGCTAAACCAGTTGGGACTGGAGCTAAAGGGTTAATTAGGTGAGGTCCCGGGCCCCTCCCTCGCCTAGTTGCCTGGGATCTGTGTTTTGCTGGGAAGAGGGGGGCAGCGGAATGACCGCCAGTTTGGACTGGGGAGGGGGAATCCGCAGCCCGTCCTCTACCCTTGCAGACTCTGACTCATCAGTCAAGATGCTCTCCTCCCTTCCCCCCTTTCTCCGTCCAGTCTCAGCTTCCCTCCCGCCCCAACTTCTGGAAGCCGCTTTCCTTTTGAGGGCCTCGGAGACTGGGGAGGACAGGAAGCAGACCCCTCCATAGCCCCCTGCCCGCAGGAGCTGGGGCCTCTGTTGGAGGGGGTGGGGTGATGTGGATGGTCATCGTGAGGAACACTCATTCCCCAGGGAGGAGCCTCCCAACCTTCAGGCACCCCTCAAGGATTCCCCAACACAGCCTGGAGGGGGGGTGGGGGGCCTCCATCTCCACCCCTTCCCAAAAGCCCAGCCTTAGCTGCCTTATAAACAGGAAATACCTATTAGCTGGGAGGAGGGAGGGGAGGGGAGCCGTATGGAAGACAGAGTTGGCCCCCTCCCTTCTGGGAGGGGGTCCCCGGCTGCTAGCTTTTTTTCCTTAAGCTTCATAGTGGGTTCCAACAGTAGATGCTGGGGACCTGGACAGTGTCCCCTTCCTAGGCTTCTGGCTCGGGACTGGGTGGTGGGTCCTCCTTCCTTTTGTCACTTAGGTGGGGACTGATAGTGAAGGTTCCCTCACCCCTGCCCAGAGTCTGCACAGCTGGCTTGACTGGCTGGGGGAGGGTTACAGATGTGGAGGCTTAAGTGTTTATGAGCCCCCTTAGCTTTTGCTGAGGGAGCAGGAAGCAAAGCTAAGGGCAGATGCAAAGTCTTAGGGATGAAAAGAGAATCAACCAGGAGATGGGTATCCCCTGCCCTGCGCTTAGGAGAGGGTGGGGGAAGGGAGCTGTAAATGCAGCCTCTCACTAACTCCAGCATTCCATCCACATTGGATTCCCCCACCCCTAGCTTTCCCTATCTCCACCTTCTGGAAGGCAAAGAGTGTGTGTGTGTTGGGGGGAGTTGCAGATAGAAGCCTGCAAAGGGATGTGACTGAAGCTATCCACACTTACACAATTATTTCCTTGGCAGCATCCCTTGCCTGTGTCCACCTCCTCCCCACATTCCCCAGGGCAGAGGTCAGCACTATAAGGAGTAAAGGGAACCTAAAGCAATATAACCTTAGCCTGGAATTTGGATACCTCACTTCGAATTCCAGCTTTACCCCTCACTAGAAAATTACTTGGTTTCCATGGCTTGGTGAGAATCAAATGAGACAGTGTATGCCCAGTGTCTAGCCCAATACCAGCCATGTAATCAGTACTCGATATACATTAGCTCCTTTCTGCTTTCTTTGAGGTTATCTGTTATTTGAAAAGTTTCAGAAGTGGGCTGGATTGTGTTGACCCCTCTCACTCCCTGTGTGTTAGTCACTCAGTCGTGTACAACTCTTTGCAACCCAATGGACTGTAGCATACCAGGCTCCTCTGTCCATGGGATTTTCCAGGCAAGAATAATGGAGTGGGTAGCCATTCCCTTCTCCAGGGGATCTTCCTGACCGAGGGATTGAACCTAGGTCTCCTGCTTTGCAGATTCTTTATCCTCTGAGCCACCAGGGATGGATGCACACAATCCTGTAACCACTCACCCCTAAGGCCACTCATTCCAAACAACTAGCTTGGCCAGATTCCATGGTTATCACCAATCACCTGAGTGGACAAAGGTGCTTGTAACCCGCCCTATAGGGGACTTTGCCTCCTCTGAACCTAAAGTTCCCTTCTAGACTACATAGGTGGAAGGCAGAAGGCAGAGAAGAAGAAAAACAGCGTTTATTGAGTATACACTATGTGCCAGGTACTGTGCTAGGTGAGATTTCACACCTGAAATCTCATTTACTTTTCATGATGACCTTTGGAAGAAAGTGGTGTTACTTCCTTTAAACAAGCAAGAAAACAGATTCAAAAAGGTTAATAAATTCAAACTTTCTGTAAAACATTCTTCTCCCTCTTCTTTGCCTCCGTTCCGTTCCGTCGCTCATCCGTCGCTCAGTCGTGTCCGACTCTATGCGACCCCGTGGACTGTAGCCTACTAGGCTTCTCCATCCATGGGATTCTCCAGGCAAGAATACTGGAGTGGGTTACCGTTTCCTTCTCCAGGGGATCTTCCTGACCCAGGGATCTTCCCGACCCAGGGATCTTCCCGACCCAGGGATCGAACCCAGGTCTCCCGCATTGGAGGCAGACGCTTTAACCTCTGAGCCACCAGGGAAGCTTCTTTGCCTACTAACTAGTTAATGTCTCCTTTGAACCTCAGTTATACTTTCACCTCCTCTGGGAAGGTACCACTCTCACTCCCATTCCAGCTGATCTATTGATCCAGTTTCTTTAAAGAAAATATCTCAATACTGTTGAATGAATGATTAAGTAGTTTCTTCTCCTTGAGGAACCATGCTTAGAGAGGTTAAGTAACTTGCCTCAGGTCACACACCTAACAAGTACTTGACCCAGTGCTCTTTTCTGCTTTACTTCTAGTTTGGACCAGACCTGGGGAAGAAGAGGGAAACATCATTGGAGCATCTCTGGAAATTGTGTTGCAAAGATGGGAGGAGAACCCACAGATGCCTGGCAGATAGCCCTAGTAGGGAGGCAGTGAGTCTATGTGGAAGGTCCTTAATGACAAGGTCCTTGAGGGTGGCAGGGTTAGCTGATTTGGATGGATGGATTTGAGCGCCCAGTATTTTCTTTTTTTGAGGTGAAATCACATGACATAAATTAACCATTTTAAAGTGAATTATTCAAGGACTTCCCTGATAGTCCCGTGGTTAAGACTGTGTGTTTTCACTGCTTCTACTGCAGGGGGCACAAGTTCCATCTTTGGTCCAGGAACTGAGATTCCACATGTGGCATGGCAAAAAAAAAAAAAAAACCAGTGGCATGCCAGTATTTTTTTTTTTAATATTTATATTTTTAAAAAATTCTATTTATTTATTGGTTGTGCTGGGCATTTGTTGCTGTGAGGGCTTTTCTCTATATGTAGCGAGTGGGGCTACTCTCTAGTTGAGGTGCAGTCTTATTGTGGTAACTTCTCTTGTTGCAGAGCAGGAGCTCTAGGACACAAAATGAGTAGTTGCGACTTCCAGGCTCTAGAGCACAGGCTCAATAGTTGTGGCACATGGCTTAGTTGCTCTGGGGCATGTGGGATCCTCCTGGATCAAGGATCAAACCCTTGTTTCCTGCATTGGCAGGGGGATTCTTTACCATTGTGCCACCAGGGAAGCCCACCAGTAATTTTTAATAGCAGTCATTAGTGCAAAATGGACTCTGGACGTGGGGATGAAGCAAAGTGGGAGGTGCTCAGAAGAGGTGAGGTGGCAAGAAACGAAGGAATGAGCCCCACAGACAGGCAAACAGCAGAAGCAGTGGGCTAGACTGGCCTTAGGACAGGTGAGTTCCTGGCTTCTTGCAGTTCCTAGAACCTGTCCCATCCAACTCCTTTTCCTGACCTTACCTTAGCCTTGTCTGTTTTCTCCCACATTTCTTTTACCCCTGAAACGCCCTCAAATACTCATTGGCATTGCTCTTTTTTGGGGTTGTGCTGGGTTGTCGTTGCTGTGCAGGCTTTTCTCTAACTGCTGTGAGCCGGGTCTACTCTCTAGTTGCGATATGTGGACTTCTCACTGGGTTGACTTCTCTTGTTGCAGAGCATGGGCTCTAGGGTACCCAGGCTTCAGTAGTTGCAGTTCCCAGGCTGTAGAGCATAGGCTTGATAGTTGTGGCGCATGGGCTTAGTTGCTCTGCAGCATGTGGAATCTTCCCAGATCAGGGATTGAACCTGTGTGACTCCTGCATTGGCAGCCAGATTCTTTACCACTGAGACACCAGGGAAGCCCTGACATTCCTCTGTCTTTCAAGGGTGAATCTGCTTTTTCCATCAAGATGGTAATGATATGTCTTATTGATATCTCTGTCCCCAGCACCTAACAAGGTGCCTATAGCCTGATATATGTCATATAATATTTATCAAATGATTATAAGAATTCTGATAGGATTTGTCTTTCCCAGCTCCAACACATGACTCCTTCTCTTCTTGTCTATTTACCATCACCGTGACCATTTACCACTACCATCTCTTTCTCTGCTAAAGCAGTTACTTAAAGTATATGAAACTCTTAGGATATCTGTTAAATATGTAGAAGGCCCCATCCTCCTTTGGAGGAAAACTTACCTCTGGAGGAAGGGGATCTACGAATCTGAATTTTAAAGAAGTGCCTCAGGGGGTTCTTATGCATGCCAATATTTGGGAATACTTCCTTCAGAAAGGGTCCCTACCCCTTCAGAGCATTCTCACCAAATGGGTTGAAACCTATTCATTCATCTCTCCTTCCATAAGCAACTGCAGTGGAGGATAGGCCGTTAGGAACAGAGGAACTAAAGAAAACATAATGTATGACTACTCACTGTGTGCCCCTGGGCATATTGTTTAACCCTCTCTTAGCCTCAATTTCTTCCTCAGCAGAATGGGGACAATAATATCCCTACTTTAAAACATTTTTCCTAGGGATATTGCAAGGAGACAGCAAGCTCCTCTGAGGACTGTAAACCATTCCTCACATGTGGGTTGTTTGGGTCTAAAAATAAAGCACTAAAAGGGATATTGCCTGAAAGTTTGCATCTCCATGGAAGAGTAACTATAAACCAGGCATATTAATTATCTACTACTATGCAACAAGATACCCTCAACTTTAGCATCTTAGAATAACAAAATTTGTTATCTACCACTTCAGTACTCTTGGGCTTCCCTTGTGGCTCAGCTGGTAAAGAATCCACCTGCAATGAGGGAGACCTGGATTCAGTCCCTGGGTTGGGAGTATCCTCTGGAGAAGGAAATGGCTACCCACTCTCTAGTATTCTTGCCTGGAGAATTCCATGGACAGAGGAGCATGGCGGGCTACAGTCCATGGGTTTGCAAAGAGTTGGACATGACTAAGCGACTGACACTTCTATTGGAAGTAATACATCATCACTTCTTCCTTATATTATTGGTCACACAGACCAATTCTGGTACAGTGATGGGAGAGAACTACATAAAAGTGTGAATAGGGATTTCACACTCTGGTTCAGTGGCTAATATTTGGCGCTTCCAGTGCAGAAGGCCTGGGTTCAATCACCAGTCAGGGGTCTAGATCCCTCATGCAGCAATTAAAAAAAAAATCCAAAAAAATCTGGCATGCCACAAGAAAGATCCAGTGCAGCCAAAAAAAAAAAAAAGTGTAAATGACAGGAGACAAGATTATTGAAAGCCATCCTGGGGGTTTTCAATGAGACCAGGTCTGGTGCTCAGTGTTATAGGTCTGGAGGTTCAATTTAGGAAGTGAATCAGAATTCATCAGGTTCAGGAGACTGACTCACACAGATTAAATACACATGAAGCATTATCTTGGTATTACTCTGTCTCTTTTCTAGAACTCCTTAGTTAAACTCGTTTTCCTTTTGAACACACAAAAAATGTGTTCTCACTTGAGAACCCATGCACTGACTTTTCTTCTTATCACAGAATGCTCTTTGAATGGCTAGGTCTTTCTTGTGATTCATGTCTTACTTCAAATATGTTCTCTTCCTTACCTGATCACACCATGTTGAAAAAAAAAAGCCCCCTCTTATCTTTCACACTCTCCATCCCATTTATTTAATTCTCTCTCTCTTTGGCTGCATGCTCCACCTACAGGATCTTAGTTCACAATCAGGGATCAAACCTGTGCCTCCTGAATTAGGAGCATGGAGTCTAAATCACTGGACCACCAGGAAGTCCCATCCCATTTATTTTCTGACAGCACTACTTCTGGCGCTCTGAAATTATTTTGACTCTTCATTTACTTGGAGATTGTCTCCCTACTAGAATGTGAGCTTTGTTAGGGAGGCTGTTTTTTGTGTGTGTTGGTCTGTTTTGTCATTCCTGTATTTCCAGTGCCTAAAACAGTGCCTGGGACATAGTAGGCATTCAGTAAAACCAGAATGCTGACTTGTTAATTCACATTGAGAAATAGATGTTATGTGAACTGGGCATTTTGTCTCACTTGATCAACACACTTTATCCCCATAGAAAATGATACAGGAAGTCAATTATTATAATCAGATGAGTCTTTGTTGAACATGGAGTCAGGTAAAGATGGAATTGGGCACCCAGTGTTTGGTGGCCAGTGTCTCTGAGGTCTTCCTTCCTGGCCCTTAGGCCAGGAAACTAGTAGCCTGCCAAGGAGACTAGGAGCCACAACACCCCTGTCTAGGTGGCACTGGAGAGATGCATTCTTATCTCTTTTAGTATATTCCATGCGTACACCCTATGTAGGTAAATATTGTTTTATCAGATGCTAAATAAAGCAAAAAGGGCACAACTTTCTGCTTTTTTAAAAAACATTAATCTTCCCAAAGCCTAATCATCATAATATTGACCATAATTAGTGCCCCAATCACCAGCATTTACAGAGCATCTATTAGAGGATGTTTCTTCCAAAGAGGAAGAATTGTGCACCCTATATTGGTTCTTACTGATTTCTTATTGGCAAATTATTTCCAAGTTTATTGGAAATAAACTTTATTGTTGCCAGAACAGATTCACTTCACCCAAAAGAGTAGTAAGAAACTAACTGAAAGGAAGTTGTATGAGTCTTCCCAGGCTTCCGTAACAGGACACCACAGACTAAGTGGCTTAAAGATCAGAAATTTATTTTCTCACAGCTCTAGAAGTTGGAAGTTCAAGATCAGTCAGCTGCAAGGCTGGTTTCTAGTGAGACCTCTTTCCCTGGCTTTCAGGTGTCTCTTTCTCTTCTGACACAGGACCTAGTGGATTAGACCCCCACCTTTATGACATCATTTACCCTTAATTACCTTCTTAAAGGCTCTTTCTCCAAATATATTGGGTGTGAAGCCCTTCAACATAAAATTTGCCCATGATGGTGGGGGGAACAATGCATATAATTCAGTCCATAATGAGAGATCCTCTCCTCTCATGACTTTTTTTGTGGGAATGTGTGTTATTTTTTAGTTTTAAAATGTTTTGGCTGAACCATGTGGCATGTGGGATCTTAGTTTCCCAACCAACCGGGGATAGAACTGGTGTCCCCAGCAGTGGAAGCATGGAGTCCCAACCACTGGACTGCCAGGGAACTACCTGGGAATGTGTATTAACACAGCCTTCCTAAAGGGCAATTTGACATTGTCCACTGACATTTCAAATGTATATACATATATATGGGGCTTCCCTGGTGGCTTAGACGGTAAAGAATCTGCCTGCAATGCAGGAAACCTGGATTCCATCCCTGGATCAGGAAGATCCCCTGTAGAAGGGAATGGCTACCCACTCCAGTTTTCTTGCCTGAAGAATTCCATGGACAGAGGAGCCTGGCAGGCTATAGTCTATGGGATCACAAAGAGTCAGACACCACTGAGCGACTAACACTTTCACATACATATATAGCCTATAACTTAGCAAATTTCTTTCAAGGGAAATATTTCATAGAAAGAGTGTATAAAAATGCAAGAAATAAAAAAGGAGGGGGAAAAATTCCCTAGCAGTCCAGTGGTTAGGACTTGCAGCTTTTACTGCTAGGCTGGGTTCCATCCCTGGTCAGGGAACTAAGATACCATGGCAAAAAAGAAGGAAAGATATATGTATAAGAATATTCACTGTAACTTAATTTGTAATAGTGAAAAACTAGGAATCACAAATAAAATTTAAATAATTATAATAATATATTCATTTGCAGGTGGATTCTTTACCAGTTGAGCCACAAGGGAAGCCCATATATTCATTTAATGGAACTGGTACTCAGATCTCAGTAAATATTGGTTAATGAATTGATTAAAAATTGGAAAAAATATACAACTTATTTTTGAAAATAATTTATTCTTCTGTTTCCCATGTTTAGAAGTCCTTATGATCCTTCAGTTCCTTCTGGAACAAGCTATGGACTAATATATTATCCCTGCTGCTGCTGCTGCTGCTGCTAAGTCATTTCAGTCATGTCCGACTCTGTGTGACCCCATAGACAGCAGCCCACCAGGCTCCCCCGTCCCTGGGATTCTCCAGGCAAGAACACTGGAGTGGGTTGCCATTTCCTTCTCCAATGTGTGAAAGCGAAAAGTGAAAGTGAAGTCGCTCAGTCATGTCTGACTCGTAGCGACCCCATGGACTGCAGCCTACCAGGCTCCTCCGTCCATGGGATTTTCTAGTCAAGAGTACTGGAGTGGCTTGCCATTGCCTTCTCCAATATTATCCCTAACACTTATTTTTAGGGAAAACCCTTAGGGGAGTTTCCTGGTGGTCAGGTGGTTCCAGTGATTAGGACTCTTAAATTCTCACTGTGGGAGGACCCAGGTTCATTTCCTGGTTGGAGAACTAAAATCCCCCAAGCCACTCAGCATGGCCAAAACCAAACCAAACCAGAACAAACCCCTTTTATTTAGAGAGGCTGAAATGATTATATGCTAATTAGAACAGCTAGGTTGTATAAAAAAATAACTTGAAAATTCCTTTTTGGTGTTCTCCAAGAGTTAGATTTCATTATACAGGCTTTGTTTTTTCTTCAGGCCTGGAAAAAAATATAAAACTTATTTTTAACAAATAATTTATTCCTCCCTTTCCTATGTTTAGAAGTCCTATGATCCCTCAGTTCCTTCTGGAACAAACTTTTCTCGTCTCCAGCCATTCCCAGTGGGTTCACCTTTACAAACTCTGGGACTAGGACAGAAAGTAATGCTTGAATGCTTCTTCACTGCAACCTATACATTTTTACATACACAGAAAGTGTGGCTGAATATATTTCAAAGGTGACAAAGATTAAATCTGGGGATTGGAATTTGTAGGCCAAGTATCTTACTTAAACAGTTTTGTACTCTTTGAAATGAATTTTAAACTTTTACAACAGACTGGTTCCAAATAGGAAAAGGAGTGCGTCAAGGCTGTATATTGTCACCTTGTTTATTTAACTTATATGCAGAGTACATCATGAGGAACGCTGGGCTGGAAGAAGCACAAGCTGGAATCAAGAGTGCTGGAAGAAATATCAATAATCTCAGATATGCAGATGACACTACCCTTATGGCAGAAAGTGAAGAGGAACTCAAAAGCCTCTTGATGAAAGTGAAAGAGGAGAGTAAAAAGGTTGGCTTGAAGCTCAACATTCAGAAAACAAAGATCATGGCATCTGGTCCCATCACTTCATGGGAAATAGATGGAAAAACAGTGGAAACAGTGTCAGACTTTATTTTTTTGGGATCCAAAATCACTGCGGATGCTGATTGCAGCCATGAAATTAAAAGACGCTTACTCCTTGGAAGGAAAGTTATGACCAACCTTGATAGTATATTAAAAAGCAGAGACATTACTTTGCCAACAAAGGTCCGTCTAGTCAAGGCTACGGTTTTTCCTGTGGTCATGTATGGATGTGAGAGTTGGACTGTGAAGAAAGCTGATCGCCGAAGAATCGATGCTTTTGAACTGTGGTGTTGGAGAAGACTCTTGAGAGTCCCTTGTACTGCAAGGAGATCCAACCAGTCCATTCTAAGGGAGATCGATCCTGGGGGTTCATTGGAAGGACTGATGCTAAAGCTGAAACTGCAATACTTTGGCCACCTCATGCGACGAGTTGACTCACTGGAAAAGACTCTGATGCTGGGAAAGGTTGGGGGAAGGAGGAGAAGGGGACGACCAAGAATGAGATGGCTGGATGGAATCACCGACTCTGTGGACATGAGTTTGAGTGAACTCCGGGAGTTGGTGATGGACAGGGAGGCCTGGCGTGCTGTGGTTCATGGGGTCGCGGAGAGTCGGACACAACTGAGCAATTGAACTGAACTGAACTGAATACAAAACTTAAAAAAGAAAAATAGGAAAACAATATGAAGGAGATTCTAAATGCCAAATGAGTAAATAGAGGTAGTTATGACTAGAAATTCAGGGAGGGCTCGAGTTTGGCTGGGATGACCAAAAAGGCTTTCCAGGTTAATACAGAGCATCAGAAATGTTTTGAGGCTCAAGTTTTCCACAGAGGAAAACAAAAGGAGGAGAATGCTTGTTGTCTTTGGAGGATAACAAGATGATCTGCAATAGCAGGCACTAAATTTGGCAATGAGGCCCCAGCGTGGGTCTCTAAGTAGCTCAGAGCCGACCCGATAATGTGGTGTTTTAAGATTAAACTTGTGCCTGGAGTGCTGCAGTCCATGGGGTCGCAAAGAGTCGGGCAAGACTGGGGAACTGAACAAACTTAAATTACCCTGCCGCAGTGTAGCAATGGCAAGCCACTCCAGTACTCTTGCCTAGAAAATCCCATGGATGGAGGAGCCTGGTAGGCTGTAGTCCGTGGGGTCGCTAAGGGTCAGACACGACTGAGCGACTTCACTTTCACTTTTCACTTTCACACATTGGAGAAGGAAATGGCAACCCACTCCAGTGTTCTTGCCTGGAGAATCCCAGGGACGGGGGAGCCTGGTGGGCTTCCGTCTATGGGGTCACACAGAGTCGGACACGACTGAAGTGACTTAGCAGCAGCAGCAGCAGTGTAGCAGGTGAGATTTAGCTCTTGGAGTGCGGGTGCCCACGAGGGGGTGCTATTTCAAAACACAGGCCCACTTGACTAAGGCAGTAGGAACAAGTAGCAGGTAAAACGTCAAAGAGGGTGCTCCGACAGTTGGGCCGATTAAGAAAATAAAAGGATGAGCTAAAGGTAAATATCTCCTTCGCGCTCCGCAACTAGGTCCTCAAGCGCAACACAAAATCATGCTTTACAGAATGCCTGTACCACGTGCCCCTCAGGCTCTGCTGAATGCGACTACTACTCCCAGGCTCCCTCGCGAGGCCAGTGCCGTCTTCCAGGGTGCAAATCGATATCTCCGCTCAGTCTTCTGGGATCCGTAGTCTTGCAGGGTCTCTCGGGAGTTGTAGTTCCCTTCCCACAATCGGCTGGGCGAGGCGGCGCCGGCGATTAGAGCTGCGCTGGGTGTTCAGGGGCCAAGATGGCGGCGCGCCGGGGACGGAGAGACGGAATCGCGCCGCCTGCGAGTGGGGGCCACGGCCCAGACCCTGGCGGTGGAGTGCGCAGCAGCGGTTGGGGGAGTCGGAGCCAAGCACCATATGGCACCGTGGGCGCTGTGAGTGGCGGGGAGCAGGTGAGAGACTAGCGGGCGGCCCGTGGCTGGCTGCAAAGCGGCGTGTGCCGGGCGGTGACACGTGGACGCCACAGGAAAGGGAAGAAGCATTCGGTAGTCGATGCCGGGTGGGTGCGCGAGACGGGTTGGACCGAGCGGGTCTGGGTCGTTTGCTGGCGGATATGAGGGCAGAAGCAGGCTTCTTATGGCCATTGCTTCAGAACGCTGGAGGGGCAGAGCTGGGTGTCTGAAACCTGGCGCATGTGTGTGGGGGTGATCAGGCATTCAGACTTAGAGTAATAGAGTAAGACCTTCCTCTAAGGATGCTGAGTGGGGGGGTACCTCTAGCCCCGCGCCGCAGTGCCTTTTCGGAGCCACGTGGGGTGGGGGGAGCGATTTTCCCGGGAGAACTTGTCTGCTTCCCCTCCCCCTCTAGGCGGCCCCGGCACCCACGTGGGTTGGGCCGGGGGCGGGGGGGCCGCGGGTCCACGTGGGGGCGGGGAGGGGATGTCCACGTGGCTCCCGCTCCAGGCTACCCGGCACCTGGTTTCGGCGCTGGAGCCGCACTGCTGGGAACTGGGTGTGTCTCAGCCGGTCCCGCCATCTCCGATCGGCCCTGGGGGCCCCTGACTGGGAAGGAAGGTTGGGGCTGCTGGAATCAACTTTGCTCAGAACCTTGAAGGAGTTTTTTCCTTCTGCTTTGGCCCGCTTCGCCTCTCTACGACGGATGGTGAAGGACTTTCCAGATGTGCGTGTAGTCCTGCTGATGTCGGAGTGTGTTGGGAAGGGTAGAGGGCTGAGGTTGAAGGGCTGTGGAATGAGCTAGTGGCGGCTTCTGTCCGACCGGCTTGGGGTGGCTTATGAGTCACAGGCGCTGGCGTTTTGCTTGCTTGTAGTCTTGCCTCCTAATTCAAGGGGTATGGGAGGTATCAACGTTTACATGGGGCAGACTTAGGTAAAGAAAGGGAATCCTTTCTTCCTCGCTTTTCCTCCAACATCTCTGGAGAAGGCAGCTAAGGCCTGTTCTGTGAATTGATATATAAATTGAGATGGTTTGTGTTTGAGCTTTTCTGGAATTTTTTCTGGGGATGACAAAAGTTGGAGGCGGTTTGAGAACTATTCAACACTAGTTGAACGTTTATTGAGTGGGGGGAAAATTCTGTCATAATCTTTTTTTCTTGGTCTTCAGTTCTTACTTTTAAAGTGTTATCGTCCTACTCCTCAACAGGGTTTCTTAAAAGTTCCCACCCAGAGTGGAGGTGGGCAAGACTTAGTTTGGACTGTTATCTCTCTTAAGCAATTAAGCTGAGTCCTTGAAAGCCTTTTTTTTTTTTTTTTTTCGGTTTCTAGGTGGGAGTTGGGCTGCAGGCTGCCAGGTAATATCAGTTCTAGCAGAGCAATTCAGGCCTTGGAGGGGGGAGATGGCTTCTGGGGCTCTAACTTGGAAGCTGCCCACCTCCTCTTCTCTTCTCAGAGGCCACATGCTGTGGGGCTGGTGCTGCCCACCCCACCCCTTTGTGGGGAGAGGCAGGAAGGACCCATGATCCAACTGTAATCAAAGTTAGGTGGTTGTTTGGAATTGGAGAAGGTGTCATGGAGAGATTGTTCACCACAAATACACACAAAGATGAGTATGTGGAAGCTGGTCTAGTTAGCCAGGTGTTGGGATTCCATCATGTTCAGACGTAGGGGATATTGTGGTAAATCACACATGGCCCCTGTCCTCCAGGATCCTATGTTTTTATCACCTTAGACAGTAAATGATGACGAGTGAGACAAAAGGAAAGTGCAGCATGTTATATAATCAGCAGTAGTAATTTACCTTGCAGGGTCTGGGAAGAGACATTTTAAAGTGAGACTATGGGGGAGGGGGAATGAGGAGCTTTCCTCAGAGGGAGAAGTGGGTGAAGGCCTTGAGGTGGGAGAGAACATGGCTTATTGGAGAAACCTGTATGGCTGGTGTGGCCAGAGAGAGTGGTGAGAGAAGACACCCTGGAGGAGTCTGGTGGGGGGATACCAGGACCACTGTAATCCACTTAAAGACTTAAACCTAATGCTGAGATCAGGAAAATACCCTTGGAGGGGACTAGGGAGGGTCTTCAAGAAGTGATCAAATGTGTATTTTCAAGTTTGTAGCTGATTTTGAACCCTGCAGGGACAAGCTGGCTGTGGGAAAACCAGTTGGGGGGGGGGTTACTAAAGTTAGAGATGCTGGTGGCTAATACTTTTAGCATGGGCTTAGCCTCTCCATGATCCTTGGTACTCTGGGAGCTGTGCTGTTTGGAGGTTGGGGGAGGGGTGGGTGAGGTAAGTTGAAGAGGGGGTTCTGTGACTGGGTTTCCAGTACCTGTCAGATGGAAGTGGTGATGAGTGGGGCATCGTTTTGGGATTCCAGCCTAATGGCTGGGTCGGGTAGGTGACAAGGCAAGTTGAGTTGCATCCTTTTTGCTCACCTAGAAGTGTTTGCTGAGGCAGGTGCTATTCAGGTGCTATTTGTAATTATAGGATTGTGAAGGTCTGGGAGGAGTGAGTGCCTAAAACCTGCCACCTTTCTCTTCATCTTTAGGAGGCCTGGCCTCCTAAAGTGTCCCTAGGTATCCTCTCCTCTTGCTGGGCTTTGTAACTCTTAGGCTTGATTGGGAAGGTAGGGAGGGTGCAGTCACACCTGTTGCTTTTTTTATTTTGGGAGAGGTACAGAGTTTCTCTTTGCTGCCAGAGGAGAGGGGAGACTGTCTTGTCCGTGTTTGTTCCTCTTCTCGGGTCTTTGCATCATCTATGGTTTCTTATAGGGGAGATACCTCTACCTTTGGCCTCCCCAGCCCTTCCAGGCACTTCTAGCCCTGCCCACACCCACACTCTTTGACAGGCCTGGGCGGGCGGCTCCCTGCCTGACAAGGCTGAAGATGTTGCTCGTTCTCAGGGAATAGATGGGGTGGGGCTTGCCCGTCCACAGAATCAAGCTTTCTCTTCTTTTGCTCTGACTGGGCAGGGAAGAGACTTTTCCCTTCAACTACCTTTGTGAGGTTGGGTGGCACACTATAGTGCCTTTAGCACAGAAATTGGAAATAAATGTGACTATCACTCATGGTGGTTAAGATTGGGATTTGAGCTAAGCAGACGACAGAGGTGTAAGTGGGACTTGAGGGAGGTAAGCTGGTTGTCGCTGGAATTGCCAGCTTGCTGACTTCCTGTCCTTCGGTGTGTTCCTGAGAATGTTTGTCTTCATCATTGCCGGCAGATGACTCTTCTGAACAATCTTGGTCTTTCTGATGTTTTTACTCCCCAATTTATCAATTTTGCAGGCTCCACGTATTTCTAGTTGGAGTCTAAACTTTTTTTTTGCCCAGCAAGTCCAGAGGCGTGGCTGTAGTGGGGATCCTGCTGAATCCGAGGCCACTGGTGGAGGGCTGGGCACCTGGTTCACAGAGTGTGTCAATAGCTGCCCAGGGGGCCTTTCTAACCTTATCGTTTTTTGCCCCAGGCGCTGCACGAGGAGGGTGATGATTCTGGCTTTGTCAGTCTGTCTCGGCTGGGCCCCTGTTTGAGGGACAAGGACCTGGAGATGGAGGAGCTGATACTGCAGGATGGGGCGCTTCTGGGGACCATGCACAGCTATATGGATGCCTCCCTCATCTCCCTCATTGAAGATTTTGGTAGCCTTGGAGAGGTGAGCTGGGACTGGGCTTAGAAGTCTTTAAGCAGGAACTTTGGCTATGACTTCCTAAACCTTGGTTCCTGGATACTCAACCTGAGTCCTTGAAGTGTGTTTTTATTTCTAGGTGAGACTTAGGTTGTATCCCATGTAAAAGTATGCCCTGGCATACATAGTCCACAGCCTTTCTCCCTGCCTGGGCCCCTGACTTACATGTCCAAAGGGTTCTAATCTTTGTCTTGAGTCCAGTTCCAGCTTAGTCAAGGGCTGTCTACTGAGCATCCCACATCTTAACTGAGGGAGGAGAGAGGATGAAACAAACTCAAGACTCAATTTTGAGAGGTCTCTGTTGATACTAGAGAGGTGGTGGATGGTAGTAAATGAGATTGGAAATGTAAATGCCCCCTGGTCCTCATGTCTCTTTCTGGCAAATTGAGCTGAATTGAGCCCAGGAGAGGGATTCTTCTGGCATCTAGTCCTTCTCAGTGGCCTGGTTAGGATAGTGGTGGTACCTTCCTATTGTCTTTCCTGAACAGAGCAGATTATCTCTGGAGGACCAGAATGAAGTGTCACTGCTCACAGCTCTGACGGAGATCTTGGACAATGCAGATTCTGAGAACCTCTCTCCATTTGACAGCATTCCTGACTCAGAGCTGCTCGTGTCACCTCGGGAGGGCTCCTCTGTAAGTGTGGGACATGGGGAAGGGGTGTGTGGTTGGTGCAAAGGTTAGAACCACATCCGTGGGCCTACTCATAAAGTTCTGAAACACAAACTCATTTCAGGTCTTTTTCTCCCTTTTAGCTGCACAGGTTGCTCAGCCTCTCTCGGACACCCCCAGAACGTGACCTCATCACCCCAACTGACCCACTAGGGCCCAGCACAGGCAGTAGTAGAGTAAGTGGGGTAAGCCTGCCCTAGGGAGCCTCATAGACTCCCGGAGGGGAGGAATATGTGGGGACAGGCCTGGAAAAATATATTCCTGGAGAAAACGCCTATGTCTTGTTTTCTATCTTGTAGGTTGAGATGGCACTCGCAGATCCCCCTTGGGACTTCTCTCCACCTTCCTTCTTGGAGACCTCCTCCCCTAAGCTTCCTAGTTGGAGACCCCCAAGGTCAAGACCCCGCTGGGGCCAGTCCCCTCCTCCCCAGCAGCGTAGTGATGGGGAGGAAGAGGAGGAGCTGGCTGGCTTCAGCAGTGAGATGCTTGCTGGGGAGCTCAACAACTCTGTGAGCAGCATCCCAGACTTCCCCATGCACCTCGCCTGTCCTGAGGAGGAAGAGAAAACAGTGGCGGCGGCAGCAGAGATGGCAGTTCAGGCAGCTGGAGACGAGAGCATCTCCTCCTTGAGTGAGCTGGTGCGGGCCATGCACCCGTACTGCCTGCCCAACCTCACCCACCTGACAGCACTCGAGGATGAGCTTCAGGAGCAGCGAGATGACTTGACACTCCCTGAGGATTGTGTGGTGCTGGAGATTGTGGGTCAGGCGGCCGCAGCTGGTAATGAGCTGGAGATCCCAGTTGTGGTGCGACAGATCCCTGCTGGCCCCCAGCCTGTGCTCCTGGATGACACACTAGAGGTCAGTCCGGCCTTGCAGCTGCTCATGCCACCACTAGAGGCGGAGACAGAGGCTGCTGTTCCCAAGGAAACCCTCTGCCATGAGGATGAGGGCTTGTCGCTAGACTCAAAGGAAAAGTTGGAGTCAGCCTCCATGTTGGAGCCTAAGGAGGTCATGGAGCCAGTGGCGCCCAAGGGGCCTCAGAACCCACCAGCCAATGCAATGCTAAGTTCCCAGAGGGCTCGAAAGGGCAGGAGGAAGAAGAGCAAGGAGCAGTCAGCTGCCTGTGCAGAGGGCTACACCAGGAGGCTGAGGTCGGCCTCTCGTGGGCAGTCTACAACTGTTCCAGAGGTGACCTCCCAGGGAGGCAACCTGCCTCAGGAGGACCTTCAAAGAGAAGTTGGGCCTGCCCATGGTAGAGGGAAGCCCCGGGCTTGGGCTCGGGCCTGGGCAGCTGCCTTGGAGAAGCCTAGCTCTGCGAACTTGGAGAGCAGTACTGAACAAGCTGGTCCTGCTAAAGAAGATCCTGTAGACCTCTGCCCCAGCCTGGTTGACCCTATCCAAGCCAACCCTGTTTCAGCGCATCTATCACTGGTTGAGTCTGCTCAAGCTGGCCCCATGCCACTTAACTCTGTTGAAGCTGATTCCACTGCAGTTGACGCTGGTCCCACTGCGACTGACACTGAATCTGTTGACCCTGTGCTAACTAACCTTGCTTCAGCGAACTCAGAGCTGGTTGACCCTCTCCCAGCTGACCCAGTCCTGGCTGACTCAGCAGCAGCTGGCCCTGCAGTGGTTGTTCCCATCTCAGACGACTTGCCTCCCATTGACCCTGTCCTGGTCAAGTCAGTGCAAATTGACTCTATTCCCAATGACCTGTCTCCAGTTGACCCTGTACTAGTTAAGTCTAGGCCAACTGACCCCAGACGTGGTGCAGTATCATCAGCCCAGAGGAATCCAGCTGCCCAGCTCCTCCTGGAATCAGAGTCCTCAGGGCCCCCAAAGGCCAACAGTCCTGAAGTCAGGGAGGTTGTAGGTCCTCTGAAGGGAGAAACTGGTACCAGTACCACAACCCAGGAAGCCAGGCCTCGGCCTCTTAGCCTATCTGAGTACCGGCGACGAAGGCAGCAGCGCCAGCCAGAGGCCGAAGAGAGGACCCCCCAGCCTCCAGCTGGGAAGTGGCCCAGCCTCCCAGAAACTCCCACAGGGCTGGCAGACATCCCTTGTCTTGTCATCCCTCCAGCCCCAGCCAAGAAGACAGCTCCGCAGAGAAGCCCTGAGGCTCCTCCTGAGGCTTGCTTTGGGTCTGTGGGCCCCAGCCCTGCCTCTCCTAGTCCTGAGCCACTTGCAAGCAAACCTATGGCCTCAGCTCCTACTGAGCAGGTGCCATCCCAAGAGAAACTGCTGCCAGCAAGACTGCCACCTCCTGCTGTACAGCCCATGCCCCCTACAATGCCCACTGCTCTGCCTTTTCCCACGGGTGGGCTGGGCATGACTCCTGTGCTGCCCCTTCCCACAAATGGGCAAGCTGTGCCCAATCTGCCCCCACCACCTCTGCAGCCTCCTAGTGTTCCAATGTCTATGGGGCCAGTGCCACCTGATCCCTATACTCACTATGCCCCTGTGCCACCCTGGCCTTGTTATCCTCCTGTGTCCCCATCTGGCTATCCTTGCCTGCCCCCCCCACCAACAGTATCCCTAGTGTCTGGTACTCCAGGTGCCTATGCTGTGCCCCCAACTTGCAATGTGCCTTGGGTACCTCCTCCTGCCCCAGTCTCACCTTATAATTCCAACTGTACCTACGGGCCCTTGGGATGGGGCCCAGGGCTGCAACACCCTCCGTTCTGGCCTGCTGTTCCCCCGCCTCCTTTGCCTCTAACCTCAGTTGGAAGAGCTGTCCCCCCATCCACAGTGGAGCCTGGTGGCATCCCAGCTGGCTCTCCTGAAAGTGTGCCAGCTGTGCCAGTGGCTCCTCCCCTCAGTCTTGGGGCAGCTGGCCAGGGAGCTCCACAGACAGAGCCCACCAAGGTGGAGGTCAAGCCAGTGCCTGCATCTCCTCATCTGAAACACAAGGCGTCCTCCCCGGTGCACAGCCCTCGGATCAAGGCTCCACCGTGTGTGCCTGCTGAGAATGTGGCTATTGAGGAACCTGCATCAGAGAGGCTAAAGCCTGAGCCGCAGGAGACTAGGCCCAAGGAGAAACCACCCTCTCCTGTTGCCAAGGCTGTTCCCACACTGGCACCAAGGCAGAGCGCTACCACCAAACTGCCTGCTGTTCACCCAGCCCGTCTAAGGAAACTGTCCTTTCTACCTACCCCACGTACCCAGGGTCCTGAGGACGTGGTACAGGCTTTCATCAGTGAGATTGGTGAGTGCCACACAGTTCAGTTGGTGTGAAGAATGGCGTGGGAATTGTGTGAGGAGTGTCCTCCATAAAACAGGATAAGCCTCCTTGATGGGGCTTGCCTTTGTTAGAATTCTTGATAGAAGTCTGGTTGGTTTGATTCTCTTTCTCAGGGAGTGTTGCTTCTCTGGTTTACTTACCACAGCGGGCAGGGGGTGCATAAGGAGAGAAGCGAGGTGGTTTGGAACTTCTGGGACCTGTGTGCTCAGTGGATAGGGGCAGGTTTCCAATCCTGTGTTGTGTGCTTCCACAGGAATTGAGGCGTCGGACCTGTCCAGTCTGCTGGAGCAATTTGAGAAATCAGAAGGTGAGGAAACCCTTTCTGTTGATGTTTCTTTTGGGCCCAGCCCTGTAGTTGGTTAAACTGGGAGGAGGGAGAAGGGGAGTCTCTGCCACTAGAGTGGCCCCCTAATTGGAATGGGAAGACAATCCCACTGATGCAATCCAAGCCAGGGAGAGGGTACAGCATGACAAGAAATATAAAGAGTGGATGGATGGGGAGATCCAAGTGAATTGGGGACATTTTTCTAGAGGGAAGTAGTTCTCCAGCTGAACCTTGGAAGACAGGAATTCAGAGAGCCTACATGTGGTGAATAAAGGTAGAGGTACAGGAAAGGCCACATATGGTGTGTTTGAAAGGCAATGGCTAGTTCAGCTTCTCAGTACAAGTGTGGATCTATGTGCTGCGGAGGATGCTATGTCGTGTTCTCAAGGAGCTTATGCTCTAACTGGGGAGAGGAATCTGCATTAATGACTCCTGAATTAACAATAGGTATCTGTAGTACAAGGCAAAGTGCAAGTGTAGATCAAGAGTAGCTTATAAGACTAGCAAGTTAATCAGGTGGATTATATAGAACCTGGAATGCTAGGCTTAGGAGTTGGGACTCGGTCTCAGACTCAGTGGAGTGTGTGCTTGTTCTTAAGCAGAAGAGACATAATTAAAAATAGTTCTTGAGTACCCACTGGAGGAGAATGGATTTCTTTGGGGAGACCCCAATGGAGTATGTAGGCAAAATGGATTTTCCTCCTTTGCATCTTAAAGCCAGCGTTTCTGTACCTCCTCAGCATGGAACGTCTGGTTGGGCTTTTAACTAGTATGGTTTCTTTGCAGCCAAAAAGGAGTGCCCTCCCCCGGCTCCTGCTGACAGCCTGGCTGTAGGAAACTCAGGGTAAGTATGGGGACATGAGTGAGTTACCCTACAGCTGTTGGTCAGCAGCCGGCTGGCGCTCCAGGACTGTCAACTAGATGCCTCTGTTACAGGGACATTTAGTCAGCTCTAAAGTCTTTCCCTGTTCCCCACCCCCGGCTCAGCCCATCACTACTGGGCATTGTCTTGGGTGATGCATAGGAGGATATATATGAACCATCCTCTGGCTGATTCTGGTCTGGGGTTTCAAATGGTGATGCCTTTTATGTTCTGGCGAGTTGTGTTTGGGGGGGTTTCTTTCCTTTATTTAACAGGCTTTAAGGTTGCTCAACACTGCTGATGGTGTAAGAAAAATCGGGGGAGGATGTTCATGGCTAGGGCTCCCTGACTCCTTGGAGGACACAGGCATCCTGGACCTCCTTGTTCCCCATTCTTCCAGTACCAAGAGGCCTTTTTTTTTTTCGTGATACCCCATCTTCTTCTGCCAAGCATATTTTCCTCCACATTGATTTTGGGTTGGTTTGAGCCGGGCACAAAAGGCTTCCGGCTTGGAGGAGGTGGCGGGTATCAAGGCCATAGTCAGCCTGCCTCCAGAAATTGGACAGAGCTGAGACCCAACTTACATAAAGTTCAGTCACTAAGACCCTTTTTGTGCTGGAGGAGAATGATTGGGACAGTTTGTGCCCCCCATTCCTCTCTGCACGTACCCCTTTCCTATTGCTTCATGAGGAAAGCAGATGTTGAGGAGGCAATGAACCAGGCTTTCCCTTTTCCCCCCGCCAGCAGCGTTGACACTCCCCAGGAGAAGAGGCCCCTAGACCGGTTACAAGCCCCAGAACTGGCCAACGTGGCAGGTGGGTTCAGGGTGGGGAACTCTGCCTTTGATTAGTTTATGCAGCAAATGTTTGTGCCCGCTCTGCACCAAGTGTGTTTAGGTGTTGGGGATACGGAAATCTGATCGTCGTCCTCGAGGTTCTCACAGTCCAGGGGGCAGATGTGTAAACAGATGAGCATGTCAAGTATCAGAGGTTGTTTGTCAAAGAAACCCGTTTGGTTTATAGTGGGGTCTGAAGAGGGACTGTCAGAACAGGGTTATACAGAAGGTAATCCTCAAATCGGAGGCTTGAGAAAATCACTGATACCAGGGGCATTTGAGGTTGTTGGAACAGCTTGAGTGAACTGAAGAAACAGAGCCAGCCTGGTATAGGTGTTTTGGGAAATGGTGAGTGGTTCGTTTTGGCTGGAGTGTAGTGGCTGATCAGGGTGGTGGGCAGAGCTCGGAAGAGAGAAAGCTGGAGTGTTAAGTAGGAGGCCAGGTTATGGGAATTTGGCCATGTTAAGCTGGTTGGATTTTATAATGTCTGTTGAAGAAGCAATTGAAAAAACCTTAGCAGTTTGGTTTTAGAGTGCTTCCTCCAGCGGGAATGTAGAAGACAGGTGGACAGGTGTGATGCCAGAGGTAGGAGATTATTAGATGATTACATGAGTTCAGGGAAAATGCAGCCCGGAAGTCAGTCAGTACCAGGGGCAGGGGGTGAGTCTAAGAATGAAGAGGTAGACAGGACCTGGCCACCAGCTGGGTTTGGGCAGTGAGAGTTCAGGAGGACTCTAGCCAGTTGGGTTTCTGTTGCTGGTCTCCAAGATGGGGAACTCATGGGAAAGGGCAGTTGTAACAGTGGGAGAAGTTGGGCTGCTGATCAGTGTTAGTACACTTTGTGAAATGAAGTGGGGGTCTCTGGAGCCTGTATACACAGTGTTCAGAACTGTAGAATCAGATCTCATCTTGCTATCTCCATCCTCCCTCCCCTCACAGGGCTCACCCCTCCAGCTACCCCTCCCCATCAGTTATGGAAGCCCCTGGCTGCTGTCTCTCTGCTGGCCAAAGCCAAATCTCCTAAGTCCACCGCCCAGGAGGGAACCCTGAAGTCTGAAGGAGTTACAGAGGCCAAACATCCAGCTGCAGCCCGCCTCCACGAAGGGGTCCATGGCCCTAGTCCAGTCCATGTGGGCTCTGGGGACCATGACTATTGTGTTCGGAGCAGGACCCCCCCAAAAAAGACGCCTGCCCTAGTCATTCCAGAGGTGGGCTCCCGATGGAACGTCAAACGCCATCAGGATATCACCATCAAGCCCGTCTTGTCCCTGGGCCCAGCCACTTCTGTGCCTCCAGGCACAGCTGCCTCCCAGAAGCCACTTGATCACAGGACTAGCAAAGAGCAGGCAGATCCCCAAACTCCTTGCCTTGCCCCGTCTGCCTTGCTGTCCCCTGAGGCCTCACCCTGCCGGAATGACACGAACACTAGGACTCTCCCTGATCCCTCAGCCAAGCAGCAGTCAGTGCGCTGTTATCGAAAAGCCTGCAGGTCAGCCAGCCCCCCAAACCGGGGTTGGCAAGGCCGCCGTGGCCGCAGCAGCCGTTCTGTCAGCTCTGGGTCCACCCGGACCAGCGAAGCATCTTCCTCCTCATCCTCATCGTCGTCTTCCTCATCCCGATCCCGGTCCCGATCCCGGTCCCTCTCCCCCCCACACAAGAGGTGGCGAAGGTGAGCTCTGATGACCTGTTAGGTTCTCTCCGCTTTGGAAGTTCTCTCCTCTGGCTTACTCTGAAAGCTTTTGCACATTGAGTTTGATGAACTTTCAGGCACTAATAAGGCTTTTCTATTTCTGTCTTTGGCTTTTGTCTTCTTCCCTTTTCCTGGATTTGAAGGAGGCAAGCTGTGAAAAGATAGTTTCTGTCCCCTGTTGGAGATTGGGATATCTCTGAGATCTTCTGCTTCCTAGAGACCTGCCTTGGGAGAGACCGTTAGGGTTTGGTCTTGACCATGTTGATTCCTTTGCACTGTATCAGTCCTTATTTCTTGTATTTTTCTGGTAGATGTGGGATGGTGGGCTAGTGGGTTGTTAATGGCAAATAATCCTTCCTTTAATCATCTGTTGAGGAAAGAGTCTGGTGTTCTTTGGGTGTCACTGTGGCCTCATCTACTTTTTGGGAGTACTTTTTTCTCTATAATAGACCCCAATTTTTCCACTCCATCAATGAAGAATTCTTGGTTTTTGATGGTGAAGCTTATCTTCAGGTACGTCATCTACTACAGGTCTAGCACAGTCACCTTCCCTTAATGCCATAATCATAGTACTCCTGTGAGACATGAGGGGAGCAGAGTTCCAGAGACACGGGGCCTGCCTGCCCTCCCACCTTTCTCTTACATCCCCCACCCCCCGGCTAGTTGTAATATCTAGGGCCCAGCCCTTTATCTCTGAGTCTCTATTATTTTTATTCTTTCTGACTTGTTAGATGTTCTTCTATTTTTAATTGCATAATTGACAATAAATAAGATCAGTGCCCAGATACTCCAGAACATGTAAAGTTCATGAGGTTCTCAGTTCGCTTTTCTTCTGCACCTCCTCTGCTTTTCTCTGCCTTTGGTCCTGAGGTTCCTGACAGGGAGGCAGGGCTGGGGCCAAGGTGAGGTAAGTGGATGATACCTACACTCCTCCCATCATTTCTGTGTGATCTTTTGTTCTCTAGGTCCAGTTGCAGTTCCTCTGGACGTTCCCGAAGATGCTCTTCCTCTTCCTCCTCCTCATCTTCCTCCTCATCTTCCTCCTCCTCATCATCTAGTTCCCGAAGCAGGTCCCGCTCTCCATCTCCTCGCCGGAGAAGTGACAGGAGGCGGCGGTGAGCATGTTTTCAGGGAGTTGGTGCATCTGGGGTGCAAGAGCCTAAGAGTTCTGAGACTTGAGCTGTCTAATGTCTAGGGGGCTTACAGCACCTTTTTCTCTTGGCAGGTACAGTTATCGTTCACACGACCATTACCAAAGGCAGAGAGTTCTGCAGAAGGAGCGTGCAATAGTGAGTAGAGGAACAGGTCCTAGGAGGAGAGGGCTTGTCCCTGAGCCGTAACATGAGCTCACAGAGCCATCTGCAGCTCTGGCCTTGGCTCATGGTGTGTCAATTTTCCTTGACCCAACATAGGAAGAAAGAAGAGTGGTCTTCATTGGGAAGATACCTGGCCGCATGACTCGGTCAGAGCTGAAACAGAGGTTCTCTGTTTTTGGGGAGATTGAGGAGTGCACCATCCACTTCCGTGTCCAAGGGTGAGGTTGGGCCCTAAGGTCAGGATGTCCTTCCTGTCCCATTATCTGTCTCAATGCTTTGTCTTTCCTGATTGCTCTGGTTGCTGGGCAGTGTAGGACACCTTCATCTCTACAGTCAGAGGGTTGGCCATTTGGGGAATGAGAAGAACCTCTCCAGTCCCTCTACCCTGGGGAGCTGTCTTTTCTCCGTGGCATGTGCCCAAATAGCCATCTCAGCCTCTGTCTCACCCTCCCCTCCAGTGACAACTATGGCTTCGTCACTTATCGCTATGCCGAGGAGGCATTTGCAGCCATCGAGAGTGGGCACAAGCTGAGGCAGGCAGATGAACAGCCTTTTGATCTCTGCTTTGGGGGCCGCAGGCAGTTCTGCAAGAGAAGCTATTCTGACCTTGGTGAGTGGAGGGAGGCCCTCAGCCTTTGGTATACTCCATCTCCTCCCTGGAAGAGTCCTCAGCCTTTTGAGAGGGGGTTTAGTAAGGCAGACTTGTCTTCCTCTGATACATGAAGGATTTAAAGGGTGGGATGAGAGGAGAAATGGGGGCTCTCCTGTCTTTTGACTTAAAATTCAGGAGATTTTAGCTCCATCCATTATAGATATGAGAGGTAGCTGGCCATTTGAGGACCCTGTGGTTGGGAGGTGTACTCAAAGACACCTTGATGTTTGTCTGTCTCTACCTTTGTAGACTCCAACCGGGAAGACTTTGACCCTGCTCCTGTAAAGAGCAAATTTGATTCTCTTGACTTTGACACATTGTTGAAACAGGCCCAGAAGAACCTCAGGAGGTAACCCTGGGCCCTTCTCCCCCATCCCCTTTTCTTTGGAGGTGCCCAACCTCCTCCATTCCCCTTCCCCAGTCTAGGGGAGAGCTGCTAGCGAGGAGATGACTGTTTTCTAAAGAAATGGAAAAAAGTGAAATAAAAATGTAATACATCAGATTTTAAGTGGTATTTGTTTTTTATAATAGGCTTTGAATCACATTAACTTGCATTCCTATGTAACATGGATGGGGTTGAGGGGTTCCCCCAGTGTATGGAAAATATAAATAACTATGCAGACTAATAAACATGAACTAGAGAGAACTGCCAAGTGCTGTTGTGCTTTTTTCTATGGTGCTGGTGCCAGAGAAGTCACTTTTCCTCTCTGAACCCAATGGACATTCCTACTTCCATTTGATTCCTAGGACCACTCTTCGGTTAGGTGCAGAATCCTATTGGACTTGAAACTTCTCTTTAAGAGTCTTGTCAGTGAAATCAGTCATCTAGGGCAGTGCTTCTCAGACTTTGAAAGGGTAGCTAAATCTGGAGATCTTTTAAAAGTGTGGATTCTGAGTTATGGGGTGGGCCTTGAGATTCTGCATTTCTAACAACTGTGGTGCTATTGGTCCAGGAAGGAATTTGAGTATCAGGGACCCAGAGGAAGTTCACACCTGTTGTAAATAAAGGTTTTTGAAACTGAGGCTTGAGCACAATGCTAGGCATTCAGCGGGTGCTCAGATGTTTATAAAGAATGCATGCAGGTGAATATACCTTTGGGAAAGAGGGACATGTAGGAATTATACCAAGTACAGGGGAATGCCTGTTTTGAGAAAGGCAAAGAAGTGTGTCCTTTAAGAAAGTGAACCCTTACCTCCCTGAGGGGCGTGAAGGAGAAATAGTCTAGGGGTAGTAGACAGGATTGTAGGGATTGCTATCTGCTAATGTGAACTGACCAACCTAGATACCATATTAAAAAGCAGAGACATAACTTTGCCAACAAAGGTCTGTCTAGTCAAGGCTATGGTTTTTCCCGTGGTCATGTATGCATGTGACATTTGGACTGTGAAGAAAGCTGAGCGCCGAAGAACTGATGCTTTTGAACTGTGGTGTTGGAGAAGACTCTTGGGAGTCCCTTGGACTGCAAGGAGATCCAACCAGTCCATTCTAAAGATCAGTCCTGGGTGTTCTTTGGAAGGACTGATGCTAAAGCTGAAACTCCAATACTTTGGCCACCTCATGCGAAGAGTTGACTCACTGGAAAAGACCCTTATGCTGGGAGGGATTGGGGGCGGGAGGAGACGGGGACGACAGAGAATGAGATGGCTGGATGGCATCACCGACTCTGTGGACATGAGTTTGAGTGAACTCCGGGAGTTGGTGATGGACAGGGAGGCCTGGCATGCTGTGATTCATAGAGTCGCAAAGAGTTGGACACGACTGAGCGACTGAACTGAACTGAATGTGAACTGAAATATGGAGAACTTGAAATTAACTTGATAGGCCTGGGCACTGATTGATAAATTTGAGTACTCATGACAGAGAGGCAGTTGAGGGGTTTTCTAGTTCTTCCACAGGGAGGATTCATAGTGTGAACTGTGACCCAGGAGGTAGAAGGGTTATTTTCAGGATTATCCGTTTGAAGAGATTGCTGCTGTCGCTCCAGTTTATTGAAGAAAGTAGGGAAAACCACTAGACCATTCAGATATAACCTAAATCAAATCCCTTATGATTATACAGTGGAAGTGAGAAATAGATTTAAGGGACTAGATCTGATAGATAAGAGTGCCTGGTGAACTCTGGACGGAGGTTCGTGACATTGTACAGGAGACAGGGACCAAGACCATCCCCATGGAAAAGAAATGCAAAAAAGCAAAATGGCTGTCTGAGGAGGCCTTACAAATAGCTGTGAAAAGAAGAGAGGCGAAAAGCAAAGGAGAAAAGGAAAGATATAAGCATCTGAATGCAGAGTTCCAAAGAATAGCAAGGAGAGATAAGAAAGCCTTCCTCAGAGATCAATGCAAAGAAACAGAGGAAAACAACAGAATAGGAAAACGAGATCTCTTCAAGAAAATTAGAGATTCCAAGGGAACATTTCATGCAAAGATGGGCTCGATAAAGGACAGAAATGGTATGGACCTAACGGAAGCAGAAGATATTAAGAAGAGGTGGCAAGAATACACAAGAACTGTACAAAAAAGATCTTCACGACCAAGATAGTCACGATAACGTGATCACTGACCTAGAGCCAGACATCTTGGAATGTGAAGTCAAGTGGGCCTTAGAAAGCATCACCACGAACAAAGCTAGTGGAGGTGATGGAATTCCAATTGAGCTATTTCAAATCTTGAAAGATGATGCTGTGAAAGTGCTGCACTCAATATGCCAGCAAATTTGGAAAAGTCAGCAGTGGCCACAGCACTGGAAAAGGTCAGTCTTCATTCCAATCCCAAAGAAAGGCAATGCCAAAGAATGCTCAAACTACCGCACAATTGCACTCATCTCACACGCTAGTAAAGTCATGCTCAAAATTCTCCAAGCCAGGCTTCAGCAATATGTGAACCGTGAACTCCCAGATGTTCAAGCAGGTTTTAGGAAAGGCAGAGGCACCAGAGATCAAATTGCCAACATCCGCTGGATCATGGAGAAAGCAAGAGAGTGCCAGAGAAACATCTATTTCTGCTTCATTGACTATGCCAAAGCCTTTGACTGTGTGGATCACAATAAACTGTGGAACATTCTGAAAGCGATGGGAATACCAGACCACCTGACCTGCCTCCTGAGAAACCTATATGCAGGTCAGGAAGCAACAGTGAGAACTGGACATGGAACAACAGACTGGTTCCAAATAGGAAAAGGAGTACGTCAAGGTTGTATATTGTCACCTTGCTTATTTAACTTATATGCAGAGTACATCATGAGGAACGCTGGGCTGGAAGAAGCACAAGCTGGAATCAAGATTGCTGGGAGAAATATCAATAACCTCAGATATGCAGATGACACTACCCTTATGGCAGAAAGTGAAGAGGAACTAAAAAGCCTCTTGATGAAAGTGAAAGAGGAGAGTGAAGAGGTTGGCTTGAAGCTCAACATTCAGAAAACAAAGATCATGGCATCTGGTCCCATCACTTCATGGGAAATAGATGGAAAAACAGTGGAAACAGTGTCAGACTTTATTTTTTTGGGCGCCAAAATCACTGCAGATGCTGATTGCAGCCGTGAAATTAAGACGCTTACTCCTTGGAAGGAAAGTTATGACCAACCTAGATAGTATATTAAAAAGCAGAGACATTACTTTGCCAAGAAATGTCCGTCTAGTCAAAGCTATGGTTTTTCCCATGTCATGTATGGATGTGAGAGTTGGACTGTGAAGAAAGCTGATCGCCGAAGAATCGATGCTTTTGAACTGTGGTGTTGGACAAGACTCTTGAGAGTCCCTTGGACTGCAAGGAGATCCAACCAGTCCATTCTAAAGGAGATCAATCCTGAGTGTTCATTGCAAGGACTGATGCTAAAGCTGAAACTGCAATACTTTGGCCACCTCATGCGACGAGTTGACTCACTGGAAAAGACTGATGCTGGGAAAGGTTGGGGGCGGGAGGAGAAGGGGACGACGGAGAATGAGATGGCTGGATGGCATCACCGACTCTGTGGACATGAGTTTGAGTGAACTCTGGGAGTTGGTGATGGACAGGGAGGTCTGGCGTGCTGTGATTCATGGGGTCGCGGAGAGTCGGACACGACTGTGCGACTGAACTGAACTAACTTTTTCCCTTCATGAAGCTGACCTGGGAAGAGTTGTCTCATGGGCAAGTCAAGATTGAGGTGGACAGTTTTTAAGATTAACACCTCACCACTACCACAGATAATCTGAAGGGCCCTCGGTAATGGAGTTGGGAGTACAGAGGTTGGGGTGGTATTTTGAGAATGGGCCTTCCAGGGTGTTGAAGTGAAGATGGAGAAGAGTGGGAATCCACTGGCAGCGCGAATAGGGGACGGTTGTATATGTGACCAACTTTAGAAAATTCAAGGTCAGCTCAGGCCCGCCGACCCACGCCTTACTCTGATAACTGAATGCCAGGGGCGCGAGTAACCGCTGCACTGAGAAAAGTGGCTCCAGTAGGAAGGCAAGGCGCGGGAAATCCGAAGCTTTCCCGCCGCCACCAAGGGCGTGACCTTTGACGTCAGGGCTCCGCCTTCACAAAGCAGAACGGCGGGCTCCGCCTTTCCAAGATGGCGACACTCGTGGGACCGGAAAGCGTTCATGAATTTCGCCTTTACCCTGCCTCCGAGAGTGTGCCCGCCCCTTCCGGCGTTTCCCGCGCGGCGCGAGGACGTTGCACGGGTCCTCCCCTAGCCCGCCTCTTCCGGTTTCTTGAGTCGTGTGTGTCCGCGACGGTAGTGACGCGTATTACCGGGAGAATGGCGGACGCCGGCTTACGCCGCGTGGTTCCCAGTGACCTGTATCCCCTCGTGCTCGGCTTTCTGCGAGATAACCAGCTCTCGAGCGTGGCCAATAAATTCGTCAAGGCAACAGGCGCTGTGAGTCCGGGGCTTGGATCTTGGGCTGGGCTGGGATCACCACAGGGCTGCGGGCCCTGACATACTTAGGTCTGCAGGTAGGGAGGTCTGCGGGGTCCGCCAGACTAATGACTGCCAGGTCTTTGTGCCGAGCTCTCGGCGGTTGGCGGAAAGCCTGGAGTCTTGGTATCACTTCCGCGAGGTCTGACTACTTAGCCCTGACTCTTGCTTTTTTCTGGTGAGAGATGAGGCGGTGGCAGCGTGGGACCCTCGTGGCCTAGGTCACGTAGCTAGCAGAGTGCGACCGGGCTGGAGCGCCTTGTCCCACCGGAGGCATTAGAGGCTCCTGGTACCTTCATTGGGCTTTTATGTTCGCTAGTGCCAAGCGTGAGTTGAGTTTAACTCAAACGAATTTACCCAGGATTCAAATAGAATTGCTTTAGAAATAATGAAAGCTGAAAAAAAGTGAAAGTGTTAGTCGCTGAGTCGTGTCCGATCTGCAGTCCCATGGAGAAGCCTACCAGGCTCCTCTGTCCCTGGAATTCTCCCGGAAAGAATACTGGAGTGGGTAACCTTTCCCTGCTCCGGGGGATCTTCCAGACCCAGAGCTCTAATATGGTCTCCCGCATGCGGGCAGATTCTTTACCGTCTGAGCCACGAAGAAGCCGTTAATGAAAACTTGGATTTTTGTTACTAAAGAAAAAAATGAACGGGAGTAGAAGCAGGGTTGAGCATCATAACTACCAAGCAAGTGTAGAATCGTTGACTTCCGGCATCAGACAAGTAGCTTTGGGAACAGTCTCTGCCACTTTAAAAGTGTATGATCCAGGCAGCTTGCTTAATCTCTTTGAATCTGTTTCTACTTCTATGATCATGTCATCATTCACTTTATAGGATTTTTGTGAATTTTAATAACATGATATATGCAGAGTGGTGCCTGCACCAGTGCCTGATGCTCAGAAAGCATCAATGAGTGGAAGTTGTTTTCTTGGTTATGACACCTTCAGTTCAGTTCAGTCGCTCAGTCGTGTCCGACTCTTTGCGACCCCGTGAATCACAGCACACCAGGCCTCCCTGTCCATCACCAACTCCCGGAGTTCACTCAAACTCATGACCATCGAGTCGGTGATGCCATCCAGACATCTCATTCTCTGTCGTCCCCTTCTCCTCCTGCTCCCAATTCCTCCCAGCATCAGAGTCTTTTCCAGTGAGTCAACTCTTCGCCTGAGGTGGCCACAGTATTGGAGTTTCAGCTTTAGCATCAGTCCTTCCAATGAACACCCAGGATTGATCTCCTTCCAGTGAACACCCAGGATTGATCTCCTTTAGAATGGACTGGTTGGATCTCCTTGCAGTCCAAGGGCCTCTCAAGAGTCTTCTCCAGCACCACAGTTCACAAGCATCAATTCTTCGGTGATCAGCTTTCTTCACAGTCCAACTCTCACATCCATACATGACCACGGGAAAAACCATATCCTTGACTAGACGCACCTTTGTTGGCAAAGTAATGTCTCTGCTTTTTAATATACTATCTAGGTTGGTCATAACTTTCCTTCCAAGGAATAAGCGTCTTTTAATTTCATGGCTGCAATCAGCATCTGCAGTGATTTTAGAGCCCCAAAAGATAAAAGTTTGACATTGTTTCCACTGTTTTTCCATCTATTTCCCATGAAGTGGTGGGACCAGATGCCATGATCTTTTTTTTCTGAATGTTGAGCTTCAAGCCAACCTCTTCACTCTCCTCTTTCACTTTCATCAAGAGGCTTTTTAGTTCCTCTTCACTTTCTGCCATAAGGGTGGTGTCATCTGCATATCTGAGGATATTGATATTTCTCCCGGCAATCTTGATTCCAGCTTGTGCTTCTTCCAGCCCAGCGTTCCTCATGATATACTCTGCATATAAGTTAAATAAGCAGGGTGACAATATACAACCTTGACGTACTCCTTTTCCTATTTGGAACCAGTCTGTTGTTCCATGTCCAGTTCTGACTGTTGCTTCCTGCCCTGCATACAGGTTTCTCAAGAGGCAGGTCAGGTGGTCTGGGATTCCCATCGCTTTCAGAATGTTCCACAGTTTATTGTGATCCACACAGTCAAAGGCTTTGGCATAGTCAGTGAAGCAGAAATAAATGTCTTTCTGGAACTCTCTTGCTTTCTCCATGATCCAGTGGATGTTGGCAATTTGATCTCTGGTTCCTCTGCCTTTTCTAACACCTGCTTGAGCATCTGGAAGTTCACGGTTCACATATTGCTGAAGCCTGGCTTGGAGAATTTTGAGCATGACTTTGCTAGTGTGTGAGATGAGAGCAATTGTGTGGTAGTTTGAGCATTCTTTGGCATTGCCTTTCTTTGGGATTGGAATGAAGACTGACCTTTTCCAGTCCTGTGGCCACTGCTGAGTTTTCCAAATTTGCTGGTATGTTGAGTGCAGCACTTTCTCAGCATCATCTTTAGGATTTGAAATAGCTCAACTGGAATTCCATCACCTCCACTAGCTTTGTTCGTAGTGATGCTTTCTAAGGCCCACTTGACTTCACATTCCAAGATGTCTGGCTCTAGGTGAGTGATCACGCCATCGTGATTATCTTGGATGTTCTAAAAACAAGCAAAAGGAAGATGACCAGGAATGTGAAAGGTTTGGAATCTCCATCTCAAGGAGAGCAGACAAGACTGCACAAAAAAACACCTTTAAGATAGAGTGGAGTGGTGTGGTAGTCCTTAAAATTGAAAGGGTTAGTCACTCAGAGGTGTATGACTCTTTGGGAGTCCATGGACTGTATCCTGCCAGGCTCCTCTGTCCATGGGATTCTCCAGGCAAGAATACTAGAGTGGGCTGCCATTCCCTTCTCCAGGGGATCTTTCCAACCCAGGGATCAAACCTGAGTCTCCTGCATTGCGGGCATATTCTTCACCATCCTAGCCAGCAGGGAAGCTCATATGGTAATCCTTAGTGGTCATAGTCTTTGACTAAGAAGGTAGGCTTGTTGTTTGTCATAGAATCAGGTTACAAAAGCTATAAATCAGATCAGCCTCAAAGGGCTTCCTTAGGCTGAGATAGCCTGCCACATGTGATCTGATAGAACTGCTTTCATATTGGAACTGTTCTGAATTGACTGTTAGAGGCTGCAGAGAGTGTTTCCACATCCGGCTGGATGGAATTGGGCCTTTCAGAATCAGAAATCTTTTTTATGTGACAAAAGCTAATCTTTGTGGAGGGCATAGTAAGGGCCAGATGCTAAGCCCTTTATGTACATTATCTCATTCTCTGAACAACTTAGTGCTGTATAGTATTATTTGTCTTACAGGGAAGAAAAACAGTTTTGAAAGATCAAGTGATTTACTCAGGGTCACACATTACTAACCGGCAGAAGTAAGTTTCATACCTCATCTAACTTTGAGCCTGTACTCTTGTATATACTGTAATGGCTTGCCATTTTTTTTGGACACCAACTCATAATTCATAAGCAGTGTAATTAACAGCTGAATGCAGTTCTGCACTGAATAATTAGCATAGATTTTTACTAATCTTCTCTTGATGGTTGATTTCCAGTGATTTGGAATTATAAACCAGGTTGCAGCAAACATCTTCCTGTGTAGGTGTTTGTGTCATGGGTAAGAATAAATTCCTGTATAGTATACTGCTAGAATAAAGGGAATGCACGTTTTTAAAGGCTTTGATAAATAGGATTGACAGGCAGGGGAATAGATGATGCCAGAAACTACAGGAATAACCCAAGTTTTTGCTACCAAAAATTTGGAAATACATAAATAGAATATTTTTCTCCTAATTTATGAAAGTAGGAGAAACCTTCAGAGATGTAATATTTGTATCAGATAGAGCAGACAAAATAAGTGACTTTTAATGAGAGAGTAACACAAAATTTGAACTCCCATAGAATAACCAGGATAAAACTTTCTTACCCTGCTTTCTCTCTTTTCTCTTATAGACCCAGCAGGATGCCAACGCCTCTTCCCTCTTGGATATCTATAGTTTCTGGCTCAAGTAAGTCTTCTCTTTGCCAATGTGGCTGTTTTCTCCCTGCGAGTAGGCTGGGCTGTGTTCTTTGGTTTGAGAAGGTCCTGTTCCCCAGAAGTTAGCCTAATCTGCCTCAGCAGGTCCACCAAGGCACCAAAGCGGAAGTTACAGGCAAATGGACCAGTGGCTAAGAAGAAGACTTCATCCAGTGACAGCAGTGAAGACAGCAGTGAGGAGGAAAACCAGGGGCCTCCAGCTAAGAAAGCTGGTAAGGCCCAGCAGGGAGTTGTGGTTCCAGGAAGAGGATTTGTAGTCTCCTAGTACTAAATGGCTGATTCTTACCAGGACCCATATTTTTGTTCAGCTGTACCTGCCAAGCAGGCCAGTCGGCTTCAGCATCCTGGAAAGGCTGCAGTCAAAGCATCAGAGAGCAGCAGCAGCAGCAGTGGAGAATCCAGTGATGATGAGGAGGAAGAAGACAAAAAGAAAAAGCCTGCTGAGGTTTGTAGCTTTGGGGAGGAAAGGAATTGGTTAAGGGATTGGAAAGAGGAAACCTAAAATCTTTGCTTTTAGCCTGGTAGTGGTGGTCATACAACAACAAATTATTACGAGGTCTTTCAGAGAGGTTGTAGAAATACGAAGTTTGGAAAGGATTTTGTCAGGTAAAAGTTGAACCCTGAATCTAGAGGAAATTCGGTCCATTCTGCATCCCTGACAGTATTGGGTTTCTCTGGGACACTGTCAAGGACTCCAAGAGTAAAAGATGTTTTGTGGACAGGTGCAGGGAACTCTAAACAGAGAATGGCAGGAACAAGGCCTAAAAAAGGGAACACCTAGGGAGCTTGCTTTTGTATCTTAGGATGTCCTTTGGGTGCCCTAAAACTCTTGCTTATTCTCCTGGCTTTTCTAACAGAAGGGAGTTAAGCCGCAGGACAAGACAGTCAAAGCTCCTCCTAAGAAGGCCCAGAGTTCTGATTCTGATTCTGACTCAAGCTCAGAGGACGAGGCACCAAAGAACCAGAAGCCAAAGACAACACCTGTGGCAGTGAAGACTCAGGCTAAAGCCCCAGCCAAACCAGGTATTGTTTTTTTTTCCTAAGAGGCTGGGCTGGGGACCAGGTTGATCAGGTTGTGTAAATTCCTTATTCACCACAGGGATGAAATGGCTCTGGTTGTTGAACACGAGGTATTGACTGGTGTCATTTTTAAAATTAGGGACTAATAACTACAGAAATGGCTTCCCTGGTGGCTCAGACAGTAAAGAATCTGCCTGCAATGCAGGAGACCCAGGTTCGATACCTGGTTCGTGAAGATCCACTAGAGAAGTGAAAAGCTACCCACTCAAGTAGGCTTGCCTAAGGAATCCCCATGGATAGAGGAGCCTGGCAGGCTACAGTCCGTGGGGTTGCAAAGAGTCAGACATGTCTGAGCAGCAGCTAACACTTTCACTTTTTTCAACTATAGAAATAGTGGGCAATGAGGGAAAACATGTTTAAGAGACTTCAGAAAGTGAAAGTGAAGTTGCTCAGTCATGTCTGACTCTTTGCGACCCCATGGACTGTAGCCTACCAGGTGTCCGTGGGATTCTCCAGGCAAGAGTACTGGAGTGGGTGGCCGTTTCCTTCTCCAGGAGATCTTCCCAACCCAGGGATCGACCCCCGGGCTCCCGCATTGGAGGCAGACACTTTACCATCTGAGCCATTTGCGTCATAAAATTTTTTGGAAGACAGGTTTATTTCTGAACTTGGGCAGGAAATTTATCCTTTGATAATGCAGTAAACCACAGCTTTCACCTTTATGCTTGTTCCAAAGGCAAGAGAAGTGACAGACTCCTAAGTTCTAAGCTAACAGGAGGAGGCTTTTATAGCCATTTAATATCTTGGTACTCCTTTTTTTTGATGTTCATTAGTTCATGTCTTTTTTTTTTTTTTAAGAAATATTTATTTAATTTATTTGGCTGCACCAGATCTTAGTTGGTGCATGTGGGGTCTAGTCCCCTGACCAGGGATCGAACCCCCAGCTCCCTACATTGGGAGCATGGAGTCTTAGCCACTGGACCACCAGGGAAGTCCTAGTTCATGTCTGTTTAGAAAATATTTTTATTTGTTTTTGGGTGCACTCGGTCTTTGCTGTGTATCGGCTTTCTGTAGTTGAGGTAAATGGAGACTGCTCCCTTGTTGCAGTGTACAGGCTTCTTACCGTGGCTTCTTTTGTTGCAGAGCACAGGCTGTAGAGTGTTGGGGCTTTGGTTGTGTGGGCTCAGTAGTTGTGGCACCCAGGATTAGTTGTCCCAGGGGATTTGGGATCTTCCCAGACCAGGGATTGAACCTGTGTCTCCTGCATTGGTAGGTAGGGTTTTTTTTTTTGTTTGTTTTTTTACCACGGAGCCATGAGGGAAGGCTGGCAGGTAGATTCTTAACCACTGGACCACCAGGGAAGTCCAGCTCAAGTCTGTTTTTTAACGAGTATACAATTACTTGTCTTGTAGTTTGTTGAAACAATAGATCAGACAACGTTTGCCACAATAATGTACGTCAGAGTGGTTGGCTGTAAAAACTCAAGCCCAGCTATCATCTGAAGGATATTCTCATCCACCTTATGGTATTTCAGACAGCCAGCTAGCTTAGTCTTCTTTCTCTTATGCTTGTTCTTGGGACTTATGTAAGAATTCTTCCTTAGCACCATCGTGAAGTCCCAACAGTAAGGTGAAATGTGGACTCCTTTTGAATTTTGTAGTCGAAGTACATCCATGTTCTAGTTGCTTGCCAGCAAAGATCAATCTTTACTAGTCAGGAAGAATTCTTTTTTATCTTGGATTTTGGCTCTTCGTTTTCTGTTGTAGCTGAGGGTTTGACCTCAAGAGTGATGGTCATTCTTCTCAGGATCTTCATGAAAATCTGCATCTTGGCGGCAGTGCCACTGAAAGTGGCGGGTCCAAAAACTGTGTTTAAACTCATGGTATTTCTATTTTCTTAGGTATATCAGTTCGGCCAGCACCTAAAGTCTCCAACGGCAAAGCAGCTAGTAGTAGCAGCAGCAGCAGCAGCAGTGATGATGACTCAGAGGAGGAAAAGGCAGTAGCCACCTCTAAGAAGGTATAGGTCTTAATTTCTACCAGGGAAGAGGGGACAAGGGGGTGGAAGTCCTCCATTTCCTGGAAGGATTCGTTGGGTCAACATTTTCCTGTGGTAATTGATTTTCTCTGTGTGATGCAGACTATACCTAAAAAGCAAGTTGTGGGTAAGGCCCCAGTGAAAGCAGCTGCCGCACCTGCCCAAAAGAGTTCCAGCAGTGAAGACTCCTCCAGTGAGGAGGAGGAAGAGGAGCAGAAGAAAAAGCCCATGAAAAAAAAGCCAGGTGACTGAACACAGGGAGTCAAGCTACCACTGACCAGGGCCCAAAGGCAGGAGGACCTCTGCATTCACCACATGCACCTTGACCTGACAACTGGCCTATCCCAGAGATAGGAGAAAGCCTAAGGTTGCCTTTTGTAACTCAGAAATGGCATGCCATCGTCCCTGCCCTAGTCTGTTAGGAATGAGTCACTAATCGTAGCCCACCCTCAAGGGAAAGGGAATTAAGCTCCATTTCTAGAAGGAAGTGGTATCAAAAGATTTGTGTTCATATTTTATCACACTGTCCCTTTTAAACAGGTCCCTATAGCTCAGTCCCCCCGCCTTCTGTTCCCCCACCCAAGAAGTCCCTGGGAACTCAGTCCCCCAAGAAAGCTGCAGAGAAGCAGCAGACTGTGGAGAGCAGTGAGGAGAGCAGCGATGAGTCTGGTGAGTCATCTTCTATGGTGAGTGGGTCTGGGAGTGTGTGAGGAGTAGGGAAGGAAATGCTTCTGTTCCCTTCTGCTTTTCTCTGAAGCACCACAGGGCTAATGCTCTATGCGGGTCTTTGCATCCTTCTTGTTTTTGGCTGTCACATGTCTTGTGGGGGTCTCAGTTCCCTGACCAGAGATTGTACCCTGGCCATGGAAGTGAAAGCCCAGAGTCCTAACCACTAGGCCACCAGGGAACTCCCTACACTTCTTTTTCTTGCCTCTGGTGGGACTCTGGACCCAGCCTAATGCCATTGCTTCTCTCCAGATTCAAGTTCTGAGGAAGAAAAGAAACCTCCAGCTAAGGCAGTCATCGCCAAGGCAGCTACTAAAGCGGCTCCAGCAAAGAAGGCAGCAGAGAGCTCTTCAGACAGCTCAGGTAAGGATGGTGTAGCGTAGGAGGCCCTCAGGGCGATGGTAGCTCCGAGGGCCCCCTTTAGCCTGATTCCGGGACCTATTCACTCTAACTTCCCTGTCTAGACTCCAACAGTTCTGAAGATGAAGCTTCTGCCAGGCCAGCTGGTACCATCAAGAATCCCTCAAGTAAACCAGCCGCCACTCCCAAGCAGGCTGCAGGCAGTGGCCAGAAGCCTCTAACCAGAAAGGCTGACAGCAGCTCCAGTGAGGAGGAGAGCAGTTCTAGCGACGAGGAGGAGACGAAGAAGACTGTAGCCACCCCTAAGTCCAAGGCGACAGTCAAGGCAGCCCTGTCTTTGCCTGCCAAGCAGGCCTCTCAGGGTGCTGGGGGCAGCAGCTCGGATTCAGACAGCTCCAGCAGCGAGGAAGAGGAAGAGAAGACACCTAAACCCCCAACTAAAAAGCCACGGAAGGAGGTGGGAGCCGTAGCCCCTTCCAAACCAGCCTCCGTGAAGAAAGCAAAGGCCGAGAGCAGCAGCACGTCTTCCTCTGATGACTCCAGTGAGGAGGAGGAGAAACCCAAGGGCAAGGGCACTCCAAGACCACAGGCCACCAAGGCCAATGGCACCTCTGCACTGACTGCCCAGAATGGAAAAGCAGACCGGGGCAGCAATGAGGAGGAGGAGGAGAAGAAAAAGGCAGCAGTGGCGGTTGCTAAGCCAGGTCTGTATCCAAAAAACCTGCCTCCTGGTTTTGTCTCCTAAACCAGAATGGGCTGTACTCTAGAGGAGTGGATTAGGGAGCCAAAGCCCCTGACCAGCTTCCAGTTAGTTGGAAGGCCCTCAGTGTGGGAGCCTGGGAGGATGGGACAGGAAACTGGTTTCCTGAGTCTGGCTTTCTGTTCTGTAGGTTCAGAAAAGAAGAAGAAGAAGAAGAAGAATGAGGCTGCTAAGGAGGCAGAGACTCCTCCAGCAAAGAAGATAAAGCCTCAGACCCCCAACACATTTCCTAAAAGGAAGAAGGTAAGTTGTCTTGTTTTCCTCTCAGGAGCCAGCTTTTAGAGTAGACAAAAACTGCAGATCATCTGGACAGCTCTTTGCCTGGCCTGGCACACACGCTTGAGTATGTAGCTCAGGAGGGCCTTTTTATTCCATGACTGCTCCATCCTGAATTTCCTATTCCATTCTTCCCCAGGGAGAACGAAGGGCATCCTCCCCATTCCGAAGGATCAGGGAAGAGGAGATCGAGGTGGATGCTCGAGTGGCAGACAATTCCTTTGACGCCAAGGTGAGGAGAACGAGGGGTTTTCACCATCCTTGAGGGGGTGGGGTGGAGTGGGAGAGAGTACAGTGTTTGGTCCTGGTTGATAGGTTCTCTGGGTTTGAGTTGCCTGGAGCAAGAAGAAATGACAGGGCCCTGGGGTTGCCCTCTGTGTGCTAACCACCTCTTTCTGCTTACCAGCGGGGTGCAGCTGGAGACTGGGGGGAGCGAGCCAATCAAGTTCTGAAGTTCACCAAAGGCAAATCCTTCCGGCATGAGAAAACCAAGAAGAAGCGGGGCAGCTACCGGGGAGGCTCCATCTCTGTCCAAGTCAACTCTGTTAAGTTTGACAGCGAGTGACCATGGGCCGTCTATGGCACAGCAAGGGTGATGATCTGAGCCCACTCATCGTCCCCAGTGGACCTGGGAATCCTAGGCTCTATCAGGGGAGGGTCTTGGTGAAGAGAGCAGTTTAGAATAGGTCTGAAGACTCTGCACTGTAACACCCTCTAAGGTCTTTTTTGTGTTCGTTGTTTTGTACAGATTTGTTTTTTGAGTGTTGGATAGCAAGGACAAAGAGTGTTCATTTTTAAGGAAAATTTTAGTTGTCATTCCCTCCATGTTCTGTGAAAGTCTTCATACTGAGAAATTTGTATATTTTCTATTAAATCATTTCTTATTGATTTTTGTTGTGGTTTTCAGAGGTGGGTTCCCACAGATTAAAATCTTAGCTGTCTCCCAAGACTTGGTAAAGGTCACATGTAAGAATTTTTATAATTGGAGAACTCGGCCTATGTGAGTGCTTGTGTCCACTTTTCATCCTTCCTACCCCTCAGAGTCCTGATGAGGGGCAGTTAACATTAACCATTGTTAATGTATATAATTAAGCATGAGCTATGTACCTCATTCATGGGGTCTAGGACTGAAATCTTCAGCCAGCATGGACTTACCTACTTTGGAGGATAAAAGTCATTGTTTTATTTCAGACAAAATTCTAATGTGTGAATACCCTGGGGTCAGTCTGGATATTTTTTTTTTTTTTGTATTTTTATTATCACATAATGTTTGCAATATATGTTTATTAATTTAAAAGCATAAACTTTTTTATTGTTCAAAGATAATTTTTGATTGGCTTCTGAGGACTATATCTTCTCAATTTTTTTACATTTTAGAGCACAAAATTTAATCTGAAAAGCACATATCACTTGATATTCCTGTCTTGGTAGTGTGGTGACACAAAATAGTTTGATTAACTTCTTACATGTTTGGGAGTCACTGGTCAAGAAAGTGAAGGAAGAAATCAATAATGAAAAACCTCAGTCCTCAGTAGGAATTAGGTTACATTAGTCAGGTGAATTTATAGGTAATCTCCGTATATGTTAATGGAGAGGAGAACAACCTTTACAAAGCATTTTATCTGATATTGAGTTAGAGTGGGGTTGGGAGAGCATTCTAACAGGGTTATTGTCTTGTAGTTGGTACATGGGAGCAACTCACATGCCCCCTTTAGAACCTCAGTATCAGTGGAGGTAACAATAAAAAAAACCTGTGAGCAGAGATATGGCTCTTGGCCATGCAGGCTGATTGTAGAACTGTAGGAGATTAATGTTTGCAGTGCTCAGCCAGGGCAAGTGAGGAGGAAAGTTGAGTTCTCCAGTCTCTCCAAGTTCTCTGGTAGTGGGCTGTCCCTGTGTTGGGAAAGCGTGCCCTAACTTTATAGATGAGGTGTAAGTTAAGGTTAGCCTTCCCTTGTTTGGGTTCCAAGTAACCTGATAACCTGGTTTTCTGTGTAACTGCCGCTAGGAAGAAAGTATGCTGACATACGTATAAAGTCTGCATGGTGAAAGTTCTACATCTTACTACCAAATAATAAACTGACTGGTTTATATGTGTTTTTGGAGTTTTACTAATGTGAATCCAAAGCCCTCCTACTCAGAACAACTTGGGTGCCAGTTAGAGGGCTAGGGTTCAGACCTGTGGAGGCTCACTGTGAGCTATACCTTCCTGACTATACCTTGTGTCATGGTATCATGTTCAGGCTATAAGTCCAGCCTTTCAGTTCAGTTCAGTTCAGTTCAGTCGCTCAGTCGTGTCCGACTCTCCGCGACCCCATGAATCACAGCACGCCAGGCCTCCCTGTCCATCACCAACTCCCGGAGTACACTCAAACTCACGTCCACAGAGTCGGTGATGCCATCCAGCCATCTCATTCTCCGTCGTCCCCTTCTCCTCCCGCCCCCAACCTTTCCCAGCATCAGAGTCTTTTCCAGTGAGTCAACTCGTCTCATGAGGTGGCCAAAGTATTGGAGTTTCAGCTTTAGCATCAGTCCCTCCAATGAACATCCAGGATTGATCTCCTCTAGAATGGACTGGTTGGATCTCCTTGCAGTATAAGGGACTCTCAAGAGTCTTCTCCAACACCACAGTTCAAAAGCATCGATTCTTCGGCGATCAGCTTTCTTCACAGTCCAACTCTCACATCCATACATGACCACGGGAAAAACCATTGCCTTGACTAGACGGACCTTGGTCGGCAAAGTAATGTCTCTGCTTTTTAATATACTATCAAGGTTGGTCATAACTTTCCTTCCAAGGAGCAAGCGTCTTTTAATTTCATGGCTGCAATCAGCATCTGCAGTGATTTTGGAGCCCAAAAAAACAAAGTCTGACACTGTTTCCACTGTTTTTCCATCTATTTCCCATGAAGTGATGGGACCAGATGCCATGATCTTTGTTTTCTGAATGTTGAGCTTCAAGCCAACCTTTTCACTCTCCTCTTTCACTTTCATCAAGAGGCTTTTGAGTTCCTCTTCACTTTCTGCCATAAGGGTAGTGTCATCTGCATATCTGAGGTTATTGATATTTCTCCCAGCAATCTTGATTCCAGCTTGTGCTTCTTCCAGCCCAGCGTTCCTCATGATGTACTCTGCATATAAGTTAAATAAGCAAGGTGACAATATACAACCTTGACGCACTCCTTTTCCTATTTGGAACCAGTCTGTTGTTCCATGACCGGTTCTAACTGTTGCTTCCTGACCTGCATACAGGTTTCTCAAGAGGCAGGTCAGGTGGTCTGGGATTCCCATCTCTTTCAGAATGTTCCACAGTTTATTGTGATCCACACAGTCAAAGGCTTTGGCATAGTCAATGAAGCAGAAATAGATGTTTTTCTGAAACTCTCTTGCTTTCTGCATGATCCAGCGGATGTTGGCAATTTGATCTCTGGTGCCTCTGCCTTTTCTAAAACCTGCTTGAACATCTGGGAGTTCACGGTTTACATACTGCTGAAGCCTGGCTTGGAGAATTTTGAGCATGACTTTACTAGCGTGTGAGATGAGTGCAATTGTGCGGTAGTTTGAGCATTCTTTGGCATTGCCTTTCTTTGGGATTGGAATGAAGACTGACCTCTTCCAGTCCTGTGGCCACTGCTGAGTTTTCCAAATCTGCTGGCATATTGAGTGCAGCACTTTCACAGCATCATCTTTCAAGACTTGAAATAGCTCAACTGGAATTCCATCACCACCACTAGCTTTGTTCGTAGTGATGCTTAAGCCCCGGCTAAATCAGTAATTTCACAACACTGGCTGAAGTTAGGACTATCTGGGGATCTTTGGAAAACACTGATGCCCAGGGACCCATCTGCTAACCAATTGAGTCAGATCCTAGTGCTCTCTGGTGGATTCTGGGAGTTGGGATTTTTTTTAAGCTCCCAGGCAAGTGATGCTGAAGAGACCTGAAAACCACTGATCTAAAGACTATTTGAAAAGAAATGAGTGGGTAATTTTTCTTCCTTTTATGCTTTCATTTTCAAATGTACTTACTAGATCTAATAGTATAAGGTAAAAATTTAAATTTCCATTTGATCCATGTTTTCCAGGACTTGTTTCTTTTCTCTTTCCAGAATTTCTTTGTGCATCCTCTCCCGTTTCTCCTCACACATGGAGAATCTCCCTATATGCAGTCTCTCATAACTTTGGAGCTCATTTTTAATGGCTGCATGGTACCCCATTGTATGGAAATAGCTCGAATTATTTTAACTAGTATCTTATTGGTAGCTGTTTGGGTTGTTTTTGTATTTTGTTATTCTAAATAGTGCTGCAGTAGATATTTTATACATGAGACAATTGTATGTGGGTATTTGTGTGGGTATTTTTATAGGCAGTATTCCTGAGTGTAGGGTCAAAGGCTATGTACTTTTAGTTTATTCATCACTACCCTCCAAAACCACTGTAACAACTTGTAGTTCCAACAACACTTAAAGTACCTTTTAGCTTGCCCTCTTGCCAACACTTAATCAAATTGACTTTTGCCACTTGGATAAATGACAGTGCTCAGTTTTTAAAAACTGTGGTAAAAAACATTTAAATTGCCATCTTAATCAGTTTTAAGTGTGTGGTTCAGTAGTGTTAAGTATATTGACATTGTAGTACAACAGATTGATTTTGACCAGATAGTTCGTATGAGTGCAGTCATATCTTATTTGTCCTTTTGCACTTAGCATGATGTCCTCAGGTTGCTTATGTAGCATGTGGCAGTATGTTGACATTGTAGTGCAACAGATGACTGCTATGATCTTGACTAGATAGTTCTACGAGTGACATCAGAGTTTATATATCCTTTTGCACTTGGCGTGATGTCATCAGGTTTACTCATGTTTTAGCATGTAGCAGGATCTTTTCCAAGGCTGCATTCCATCGTATGTACCACATATGATATAATTTGTCCATTTCATTGTTTAGTTTCAGGGACCTGAATTCCCTTCTGTTGCTGTTGGGTTCTGGCAGTGTGACTGAGATCCACATGTGCAGTGAGTTGCACACATGATAGATCATGCTCCTGTGCAGTGTACTTCACATGGACACAATGCAGAAGACTTTCCAACATCTTTTTGTGCCTTTATAAAGTTTCACAGGTTACAGCCTCACTGTCACCCAACAATCTCTGCCTGTCAGAGATTAAAATGCTCCGGTCCCAGCTCCAGCCTTGAAGTGGGAAGAATGCAATGAATGGTAACCCTCAGAGTGGTATGCGTGCAATGAGTGATGGTCTGGGCTGCAACCGAGGCAGCCCATCAGTATCCCCTGGGGAGTAAAAGTACACATGTCCAGGCCGCCCCAGACCCTCTGAATCAGACTTGAGAGGCAGAATCTGGCCTCTCCGTGAAAGTGAAAGTCACTCAGTCATTGCCATTGCCAACTCTTTGTGACCCCATGGACTATACAGTCCATGGAATTCTCTAGGCCAGAATACTGAAGTGGGTAGCCTTTCCCTTTTCCAGGGGATCTTCCTAACCCAGGGATCGAACCCAGGTCTCCCACATTGCAGGCAGATTGTTTACCAGCTGAGCCACAAGGGAAGCCCAAGAATACTGGAGTGGGTAATCTATCCCTTCTCCTGACCCAGGAATCGAACTGGGGCCTCCTGCATTGCAGATGGATTCTTTACCAACTGAGCTATCAAGTAAGCCCCAAACCCTGTTGAGTGAGTATTAACTAGATCAAGGTGTCTCAACCTTATTATTTGAGGCCAGATAGCAGAAAGTGAAGAGGAACTCAAAAGCCTCTTGATGAAAGTGAAAGAGTAGAGTGAAAAGGTTGGTTTGAAGCTCAACATTCAGAAAACAAAGATCATGGCATCTGGTCCCATCACTTCATGGGAAATAGATGGAAAAACAGTGGAAACAGTGTCAGACTTAGTTTTTTTGGGCTCCAAAATCACTGCAGATGCTGATTGCAGCCATGAAATTAAAAGACGCTTGCTCCTTGGAAGGAAAGTTATGATCAACCTTGATAGTATATTAAAAAGCAGAGACATTACTTTGCCAACCAAGGTCCGTCTAGTCAAGGCAATGGTTTTTCCCGTGGACATGTGTGGATGTGAGAGTTGGACTGTGAAGAAGGCTGATCGCCGAAGAATCGATGCTTTTGAACTGTGGTGTTGGAGAAGACTCTTGAGAGTCCCTTATACTGCAAGGAGATCCAACCAGTCCATTCTAAAGGAGATCAGTCCTGGATGTTCATTGGAGGGACTGATGCTAAAGCTGAAACTGCAATACTTTGGCCACCTCATGCGACGAGTTGACTCACTGGAAAAGACTCTGATGCTGGGAAAGGTTGGGGGCGGGAGGAGAAGGGGATGACGGAGAATGAGATGGCTGGATGGCATCACCGACTCTGTGGACATGAGTTTGAGTGTACTCCGGGAGTTGGTGATGGACAGGGAGGCCTGGTGTGCTGTGATTCATGGGGTCGCGGAGAGTCAGAGACGACTAAGCGACTGAACTGAACTGAACTGATGGAGAGCTCTACTGTGCTGGAACATGTGTAGCAGCATCTCTGGCCTCTGCCCTCTAGATGCCAGTAGCATCCCTTAGTTTGGACAACCAAAAATGGTTCCAGATATTGCCAGATACCTCTCGAGGCAAAATTTTGAGAACTGCTGGGGATTATTTGCTTAGGGTTGATAAAAACTGCAGCTTAGTGGCACATATCAGACAAAAGCTCAGATCTCTCTAAAAATTTATCTGTTCAATACTGAGAACCTATTACATACAGCCATAGAACTCCCCGAGAGCTCAGTGTCTAATAAGGGATGTCAGGGATGGGAACAGTTCTGTACACCATGCTGAGTCTTTTCACCAAGGGCCAGCACAGTACCCCCAGGGGGACAAGCAAGAAAAGACTTGACCAACCTTGGTCCAGAATTCTGAGGAGAGTAGCAGCAGCCAGGTGTAGAAAGCACATACCTTGCAAGGAAGAGGAAGTGTTTCCAGCGGGAGAAGAGAGCTTTGAAGATGGATCAGTTGGAGGGTGTATGGTAAGTAGGGCAAGATAATAATTTAATAACAATGACCTTTTATACCCAAGTCAGGGATTAGTACTTTATTTTATTCACATGATTATGTTAGGGGCTTGCCAGTCCAATGCAGTGCACCAGGCACTGTCACACTTGTGTGCAAAGTCACTTCAGTCATTTCCAACTCTGCAACCCCATGGACTGTAGCCTGCCAGGCTCCTCTGTTGGTAGAATTTTCCAGGCAAGGATACTGGAGTGGGTTGCCATTTCCTACTTTAGGGGATCTGACCAATCCAAGGATTGAATTTTGTCTCCTACATGGCAGTCAGGTTCTTTACCATTAGCATCACCTGGGAAGCCCAACACAGCTGCAGTGAAAGCAAAGTCCCTACCAACAACTGAATTCCCACCTCCTGCACCATGCAGACGGAGAAGGCAATGGCAAGCCACTCCAGTACTCTTGCCTAGAAAATCCCATGGATGAAGGAGCCTGGTGGGCTGCGGTCCGTGGGGTCGCTGGGGGTCGGACGTGGCTGAGCGACTTCACTTTCACTTTTCACTTTCACACATTGGAGAAGGAAATGGCAACCCACTCCAGTGTTCTTGCCTGGAGAATCCCAGGGATTGGGGAACCTGGTGGGCTTCCGTCTATGGGATCACACAGAGTCGGACACGACTGAAGTGACTTAGCAGCAGCAGCAGGAGCAGCAGCACCATGCAGAGCTGGCTTACGCTGTCTGCAGTTACTGAAGAGGCCAGTAGGTGGGGTGCTTGCACTATAGGAATCTGGACTCTAGGTGAAGTTTCAGTTCAGTCGCTCAGTCGTGTCCAACTCTGATCCTATGAACTGCAGCACTCCAGGTTTCTCTGTCCTTCACCATCTCTCGGAGTTTGCTCAAACTCATGTCCGTTGAGTCAGTGATGCCATCCAACTATCTCATCCTCTGTCATCCCCTTCTCCTGCCTTCAATCTTTCCTAGCATCAGGGTCTTTTCCAGTGAGTCAGTTCTTCACATCAGGTGGCCAAAATATTGGAGCTTCAGCTTCAGCATCAGTTCCTTTTGATAAATGGTCAAGACTGATTTCTTTTAGGATTGACTGGTTGGATCTCCTTGTAATCCATGGGACTCTCAAGAGTCTTCTCCAACACAATTCTGTGGCTTATAGCCAATCAACTCATTACTACAGGGCTTTTTATTTATTTATTTATTTTTTTTTTTTTTTTTCTACAGGGCTTTTTAAAGGGTCCTGGGACGTTGGTACTGAAACATGATATATGCAGAGGCCTAGGAGTCCTGCAGCCATAAAATTAAAGGAGGCTTGCTCCTTGGAAGAAAAGCTATGATCAACCTAGACAGCATATTAAAAAGCAGGGACAAAGGTCCATCTAGTCAAAGTTATGGTTTTTCCAGTAGTCATGGATGGATATGAAAGTTGGACCATAAAGAAGGCTGAGCACTGAAGAATTGATGTTTTTGAACTGTGATGTTGGAGAAGACTCTTGAGAGTCCCTTGAACTGCAAGGAGATCCAGCCAGTCAATCCTAAAGGAAATCAGTCCTGAATATTCATTGGAAGGACTGATGCTAAAACTGAAGCTCCCGTACTTTGGCCACCTGATTCGAAGAACTAACTCATTGGAAAAGACCCTGATGCTGGGAAAGATTGAAGGCAGGAGGAGAGGGGGACAACAGAGGAACAGATGGTTGGATGGCATCACTGATTCAACGGACATGAGTTTGCGTGAGCTTCGGGAGTTGGTGACAGAGAAGCCTGGCGTGATGCAGTCCATGGGGTCACAAACAGTCAGACACGACTGAGCAACTGAACTGAGAAGTCTGACTGAACTGAACTGAGGAGTCCTGGAAGGTGAGAACTGGGACCTGGCCCATATTTAGAATTCAAATGTGAGCTGCCAGATGGCCTGAGGGTTTCTGAAAAAAGTAAGAATGACTGGAAACCTTGAAAAATACATTGTCTTCTGGAATCTGCTGGAGTGGACTGGATGGGAGAACAGAACTGTATTTCATTCAGGGCAGTGGTTCCAGTCTGTATATAGGATGTCCACAAAGTCTGGAAACAGAGATGATAGTATTTATTATCTTCCTATGGAAGAATTCCTGATTGTATAATATCTCTTTGCTGGTGTTTCTAGACTGCATGGACTGTGTGGATCTGTAGTGGTCAGGAAGCCTGACACTTTCTGATAGCCTCTCAGAGAGCCTGTATGTTCAGTGAAGGAGGGATCTGTAGTGTCAAGGAGCATCCTGGGTCTTTCTTTTTTAATTGAGATATAGTTGATATCCTGAGTCTTTAGGATCTCAAATCCTTGCTTTGGGAATCCTGTCTGGTTGTAATAGAAAAATTATCTCTTTGTCCAGAGGGTTTTGAGAACTAAAGGTTGGCAGTTCAGAGGAGATTGGCAGCAACTACAGCTGCTGAGGTAGTGGCCAGTCAGGCAGCCATGAAACTGAAGAAAAGATGAGGTCAGCAGGAGCTGAGCCCCATAATGATTAATTGGCCGCAATGTGGGCATTGGTCTGTGTGCATTGGTCAGGGTGACAGCAGCCAGCCAAGCAATAGCCAGCAGGCCAGCGATAGCAGTTGAAACAAAAGCTGATGGTATGCAGAGTTGTTGGCAGCTGTTCTGATTTCAAATAATAACTCCACTCCTATCTCAGTTTAGAGATCTGGGTGTGATTATAAATGTGACCAATTACAAGATGGTGGGTGAAGTCTATGAAATATCAGCCTGATGAGGGGAATCTGCCTATATCCTAATTGAAGAAACTCTTAAGTCACATTTTCATTATGCTGAACACTTAGAATATAACACTAGGACCTCCTTTCTTTCTTGTTTCTTTTTTTTTTTTGGCGGAGGGGTGGGGAGTTGTGCCGCACTGGGCAGCATGCAGAATCTTAATTTCTGGCCAGGATCAAACCTGTGCCCCCTTCATTGGGAATGTAGAGTCTTAACCACTGGACCACCAGGGAAGTCTCTGGACTTCCTTTCTTTTCAAAGAAATATTCACTAGAAGTACTCCTTTCAGATGCATCAGTTCAGTTCAGTTCTCAGTCATGTTCAATTGTTTGCAACCCCATGGACTGTAGCACGCCAGACTTCTCTGTCCATCACCAACTCCCGGAGCTCACTCAAACTCATGTTTATCAGGTTGGTGATGCCATTCGACCATCACTTCCTCTGTTGTCCTCTTTTCCTCCTGCCTTCAATCTTTCCCAGCATCAGGGTCTTTTCCAATGAGTTAGTTCTTCGAATCAGGTGGCCACAGTATGGGAGCTTCAGTTTTAGCATCAGTCCTTCCAATGAATATTCAGGACTGATTTCCTTTAGGATTGACTGGCTGGATCTCCTTGCAGTTCAAGGGACTTTCAAGAGTCTTCTCCAACATCACAGTTCAAAAACATCAATTCTTCAGTGCTCAGCCTTCTTTATGGTTCAACTCTCACATCCATCCATGACTACTGGAAAAACCATAGCTTTGACTAGATGGACCTTTGTCTCTGCTTTTTATATGCTGTCTAGGTTGGTCATAGCTTTTCTTCCTAGAAACAAGAGTTTTTAAATTTCATGGCTGCAGTCACCATCTGCAGTGGTTCTGGAGCCCAAGAAAATAAAGTCTGTCACTGTTTCCATCGTTTCCCCATCTATTTGCCATGAAGTGATGGGACCAGATGCCATGATCTTCATTTTTTTAATGTTGAGTTTTAAACAGACTTTTTCACTCTCCTCTTTCACTTTCATCAAGAGGCTTTCTAGTTCCTCTTCACTTTCTGCCACAAGGGTGTTGTCATTTGGGTATCTGAGGTTATTGATATTTCTCCCGGCAATCTTGATTCCAACTTGTGCTTCATCCAGCCTGGCATTTCACATGATGTACTCTGCATTATAAGTTAAATAAGCAGGGTGACAGTATACAGCCTTGACGTACTCCTTTCCCAATTTAGAACCAGTCCGATGTTCAATGTCAGGTTCTAACTTGCTTCTTGACCTACATATAGATTTCTCAGGAGACAGGTAAGGTGGTCTGTCTGGTATTCCCATCTCTTTAAGAATTTTTCACAGTTTGTTGTGATCCACGTAGTCCAAGGCTTTGGCATAGTCAATAAAGCTGAAGTAGATGTTTTTCTGGAATTCTCTTGCTTTTTCTTCATCCCAACAGATGTTGGCAATTTGATCTCTGGCTCCTCTGCCTTTTCTAAATCCAGTTTGACCATCTTGAGTTCTCAGTTCACGTACTGTTGAAGCCTTGCTTGGAGAATATTCAGCATTACTTTACTAGCGTGTGAGATGAATGCAATTGTGGAGTAGTTTGAGCATTCTTTGCCTTTGCCTTTCTTTGGGATTGGAATGAAAACTGATCTTTTCCAGTCCCGTGGCCACTGCTGAGTTTTCCAAATTTGCTGGCATATTGAGTGCAGCACTTTCACAGCATCATCTTTTAGGATTTGAAATAGCTCAACTGGAATTCCGTCACCTCCACCAGCTTTGTTCATAGCGATGCTTCCAAAGGCCCACTTGACTTCGTTTCCAGGATGTCTCGCTCTAGGTGAGTGATCACAACATGGTGATTATCTGGGTTGTGAAGATCTTTTTTGTATAGTTCTTCTGTGTATTCTTTCCACCTCTTCTAAATATCTTTTGCTTCTGTTAGGTCTATACTGTTTTTATCCTTTTTTGTGCCTTCTTTATGTGAAATGTTCCCTTGGTATCACTAATTTTCTTGAAGAGATCTCTAGTCTTTCCCATTCTATTGTTTTCCTCTATTTATTTGCATTGATCACTAAGGAAGTGATCCTACTTGCTATTCTTCGGATGCATACTTTACCTCATTTACTATGACTCCATTCTGTTTTCAAAATATATTTTTTAAATGCATATCTTATCTTCATTACTCTTAAAATCTCTTGCAACTTTCAAAATATATACCTCTATTTCTTTCCAAAAAAATTGTTTTTGCCACACCATGCAGTTTGTGGGCTACAGCAACTATACTCCAATTTGAAAAACAATTCAAGTCTAAGAACACCAATATAAAACAATGTCAGGACTTTCCTGGTGGTACAGTGAATAAAAATCCACCAGCCATTGCAGGAGACATGGGTTTGATTCCTGGTCTAGAAAGACTCCACACATCAAAGAGCAACTGAAGGCCATGCACCACAATTACTGAGCCCAAAAGTTGCAATTACTGAAGCCTGAGCGCCTAGAGCCTGTGCTCTGCAACAAGAGATGCCATCTTAAACTATTCATACAGAGTAGCTTAATTGCCCTAAAAATTCTCTGTGTTCTTTCTGTTCTTCCTTCTTTCCTACCTACCCCTGGCAACACTGATTTTTGTACTCTCTCCATGGTTTTACCTTTTCTGAATTGTCAAATAGTTTGGATCATACAGTATGTAGACTTTTGAGCTGGCTTCTTTCACTTAGTAAAATACATTCAAGTTTATTCCATGGCTTGATAGCTCATTTCTTTTATTGCTGAATAATAGTCATTATATGGATGTACCACTTTTTTTTTTTTAATCTATTTATGTGTTGAAGGACATTGTGGTTGTTTCAAAGTTTGGGTAATTATGAATAAACCTGCCATAAATACTTATGTGCAGTTGCTTCTTGGCCTTTTGGCTAAGTCCAAGTGTGTAAATATTTATGTGCAGGTTTTTGAGTGGACATAAGTTTTCAACTCATTTGGATAAATACCAAGGAGCATGAGTGCCAAATTGTATGATTGAGAGAAAGTTTAGTTTTGTAACAAACTGCCAAATTGTATTTATTCAGATTTGTCTTGTGGCCTAGACTATAGTCTACCTTGGGGCTTCCCAGCTGGCACTGTAGTAAAGAACCTGCCTGCCAATGTAGGAGACTTAACCAATGTGTGTTCTATCCCTGGGTTGGGAAGATCCCCTGGAGGAGGGCATGGCAACCCACTCCAGTATTCTTGCCTAGAGAATCCCGTGGACAGAAAAGCCTGGCTGGCTTCGGTCCATGAGGTCACAAAGGGTCAGTTACAACTAAAACAATTTAGCACAAATATGCACATAGTCTTTCTTGGTAAATGATCCATGTGCACTTGAGAATAATGTGTTTGGAGTTTGGTGGTGTTTCATAAATGTCACTAAAATCAAATTGATGGGGGTTCCCTGGTGGCTCAGTAGTAAAAAATCCACCTGCCAATGCAGAAGACACAGGTTCCATCCCTGATCTGGAAAGATCCCACATACTGCAGAACAGTCTGTTCTACAGTAAGCCCTTGTGCCACAACTATTGAGACTGTGCTCTAGAGCCCAGGAGTGGAAACTACTGAAGCCTGTATACCCTAGAGCCTGTGCTCTGCAACAAGGGAAGCCCACGCACTGCAACTGGAGAGTAGCCCCTGCTTGCCACAACTAGAAGAAAGCCTGTGCAGCAGTGAGGACCCAGCACAGCTGAAGGGAAATAAATAATAATTTAAAAAATAAAATTAGTTGATAGTGTTCCTCAAATTTATATTATTACTGATTTTCTGTCTAGCTTTACTATCAGTTACTTAGGGAAAAGTGCTAAAATCTCCAACTATAATTTCAGATTTGTCTATTTCTTATTTTTAATATAGCCGTTCTGACTTTCATTTGGTTCTTATTTGTATAATATACATTCTCCCATCTTTTTACTTTTAACCATATGTTTCTTTAATTAAGTGAGTTTCTTATAGATAAGAAACTCTATAGTTATAGTTTTGTTTTTGGTTTTTGAAATCAATCTGACCTTCCTTGTCTTTTGATTGGGGTGTTTACTGCATTTACAGTTAATGTAATTATCAATATGATTGAGTTTGAAGCTACCATCTTTCAGTTACTTCCTATTTGCCCAATCTTCTCTTTGTTCCTATTTTCTTGTCTCCCTGATTTCTTTCAGATTTAATTTTTTTGTGGTTCTATTTTGTCTTCGTTATTGGCTTATTAGTTGTATCTTTATTTCTTTAGTTGTTGCTCTACAGTTTATAAAACAGATTTTTTTTTTTTGGTCCTCCTGTATGGCTTAGCGGGGAACTTAGATCTTAGTTTCCTGAGCAGGGATTGAAGCTTGGCCAGGACAGTGAAAGTGCGCAGTCCTAACCACCTGGTCACCAGGGAATTCCCTATAAAATAAAATCTTTAAATATCAGTCTACTTTCAAATAATGTATCGCTTCATGTGTACTATAAAACAGTACAGCAGTAATTTTTTTCCTCTCATCTTTTGTGCTACTGTGATCACACATTTTTCTTTACATGTACTATACATTCTATTGTAATTTTTGCTTTAAAGAACCAATTATCTTTTTGAAGAGATTAAATATTAAGTGTATTTTACATTTACTCATATTTACTATTTCTGGCACTTCTCATTATGTTGTGTAGATCCACATTTCCACATGGTATCATTTGGAAGCAGTGAAAGCACTTTTGCTTGGAGAACTTCCTTTCGTATTTCTTTTAGACCAGTAATTTTGTCATTCATCAAAATTCCAGTGATAAATTTTCTCATCTTTTGTCTTAAATTGTTCTTTTTCCTTTAATTTTCTTATTGGGGTAAAATGTATTGGGTTGGCAAAAAAATTCATTTGGATTTTTGTGTAAGATCTGGTTTATATAATTTCTGATAAGAATTCTATTGTCATTCTTATATTTATTCTTCTGTAAGAAATATGTCTTTTTTCTCTGATTGCTTTTAATGATTTCTCTTTATCAGTGGTTTCAGAAATTTTATTGTAACATGATATAATGTGGTTTTCCCCAGGTTTATTCTGCTTGGGATTCATTAAGCTTCTTGGATCCGTGAGTTTTATAGCTTTCAGAAAATTTGGAAAATTTATGGCCATTTTGTCTTTAAATATTTTTTTTTCTAAGCCTCTTTTCATGCATCTTCTTTCTTTATGGGATCCTCTTGAGATATTACATACATGTCAGTCTGCTTCATATTACTCCACACACAAATGGTGTTCTGTTCATTTTTTTCTGTCTCTGTACTTCACCTTGCTTAGTTTCTATTTCTGTTTCTTCTAATCGCCAGTCTTCAGCATCTGCTTTTATTCCATCCAGTGTATTTTCCATTTCAGATACTATGTTTTTCGTATCTAGAGGTTTCATTTGGATCTTTATCTTTCACTTCTCTAATTATCTTGGTCAGATTTTCCTCTACCTTTCTGAAGATATAAAGCATATTTATAGTAGCAGCTTTTATGTTCTTGTTTGTTCCATCACCATTAAAATTTCTGGATCTGTTTATTTTTTCTATTTTTTTTTTTAAGGAAAATTGTTCAGAATTTTTATTTTTTTCCGTTTGTGCTATATGGCTTGTGGGATCTTAGTTTTCGGATGACAAGGGGTGGAACCTGGGTCTCAGCAGTGAAAGTACTGGGTTCTAATCACTGGACAGTCAGGTAATTCCTGGTTCAGGTTTTCTTCACCAATCAATAGCTGCTCTCTCTCTCCTTCCTGCATCCTGCTGTGATCCCTTCCACATTCCCAGATTCAGGAGAGGAATTCTCTGGCCTCCTGAGCTGTAATCTGAGAGGAGAAGTCAGTGAAGAAAGCTGGAAGACAGTAGTTTGCTATAGAGGCTGGCTAGGCAGGCCCTTCCATCAGCATGTGTTCCAGCACTTGTAATAATCACTCTGTCTCCCATTTAAAACTGGCTTTTATCTCACTGGTGGTCCTGTAGCCATTCTTCCCTGCCAGCTCTAGCACCTCATTGTAATTCATATTGAGCTCAGCTGGAACAGACTGAATATGGTAAGTGCCACCCATGGGGATAATGCTAAAGCCAATGCCATGTGCCTTTATTTACTTGATGGCCCTTATCAAGTTGTCTTGGCTGACATCTGGATTGAATTTTTCCCTTCCCTATAAAACCTGTTGATGTAGCATTTCCTCCAAAGTTCTCAAACTTCTATTCTGGTGCTTCAGGACTAGGCACACTTTGATAATCAGAAGGAAATGGCAACCCACTCCAGTGTTCTTGCCTGGAAAATCCCAGGGATGGCAGAGCCTGGTGGGCTGCCGTCTATGGGGTCGCACAGAGTCGGACACGACTGAAGCGACTTAGCAGCAGCAGCAGCATGCCCAGCATCTCAGACCAAAATCCTTTTCCATAAATCGGGGGATCCATCCCAATGGTGGCACACATGTCCTGGAATTGCATCTGGAACTTGAGACTCCTTTGGGTGTCCTACTTGTGCTTGCTAGCAAATTGCCCTAGATTAGTTTTGAAGCTTCTTTGGGGTAGTAATGCTGCCTCCCAGATGATGCAGCTCATACTGGTGACTTAGGTGCCATGGTTTTGATTTGTATTTCCCTGATGGCTAATGATACTGACCATCTCTTCATGTGCTTATTGGCCACTTGTATGCCTTCTTTGGAGAACTGTCTATTCATTTTCTTCCAGCCTACCTGGAAATGGAGATATGAAAACCACGGTGTGAAAGATATTGGTGAACCATTTCTGGAATTCTGGGTTCTACAATAGTAAGAAAAGTAGCTGCTCACTGTATTGTCTTCTGGAATGTTATATACATCTCTACTCCCACTATCAGGTAATGAGAAGACTCCTATGTCCAGATGTCTAGCTTGAATAATATAGGTTTGTTGTGACTCTGCCAAGACAAATTAGTTGCAAAATGTACACATGTGTGATTACATGAAAAATCCTTGGTCACAGCCTGTTCAGCTGCTGCCTCCCCTTCCTTTTTAATCTTTGTATACATTGTAACAATGGCAATGTTAGTTTTTAATCTGTTAATCATTAGGGATTAATAAGTTGTATACATGGTGTACCTCAAAGATTGTGAGCTCAGTTCCAGATTACTGCAATAAAGCAAATATTGCAATAAAGTGAGTCATATGAATTTTTGGTTTCCCAGTGCATATATAAGTTATATTTACCCCATACTTAAACTATTTTTTAAAATTTTATTTATTTATTTTGGCTGCACTGGGTCTTCATTGCTGTGCACGAGCTTTCTCTAGTTGCAGTGAGCAGGGACTATTTTGTAGTTGCAGTGTGCAGGCTTCTCACTGCAGTGGGTTCTCTTGTTGCAGAGCACAGGCTCTAGGGCATGAGGGCTTCAACAGTTGCAGCAAAGCGGACCTTTGCTGCGAAGTGATGTCTCTACTTTTTAATACTCTGTCTAGGTTTGTCATAGCTTTTCTTCCAAAAAGCAAGCATCTTTTAATTCCATGGCTGCAATCACCATCCACAGTGATTTTGGAGCCCAACAATGTACCTTAATTAAAATGTTAGGTAGTTAGAATAGGGAAAGGAGTCCAGAATGGCGTTGGCTAAAAGATAAGGAAGAGAAAAGCCCACTAAAATAGAACAAAGGAAGGTCTGAGGACCGGAGAGAGGACTTCAGGTAGAACAAACAACACTCCTGGCTGGCCCAATTTACATAAGACAGGCCCAGGGAGAGAAAAATGTGTAAAAAGAGGAGCCAAAGGGCTGGGGCTCACTCTCTCTCCAGCGCTGTCTCTCTCCTGCATGCTGGGGCGCTCTTCTCTTCGCGTCTTTGGGTCGACATGCCCTCATGTCTTGAAGATGGATTTTCCTGTTATTATCTAAATAAAATAGAGCTGTAACATGGAGCTGTAACACTGATTTGTCTAAGAGCTGTAACACGGTCCGTTCGAGACCTGAGAGCTATAACACTGTCTGTCCAAGACCCAAGAGCTGTGACACGCCGAGGGCTTTAATGTCTGTCACTCCAAATCTTTGTTGTGATGAGACAGACCGAGGAGCATACACTCTCCTGACAAAAACATGTTAACCATCATCTGAAAATGTAGAGTTCTCATGAATCTTCAATTTGTAGAAAACACAAGATCTGTGAAGTGCAATAAAGGGAAGCCCAACAAAATGAGATATAGTTTTAAGATCTGTCCCAGGAACTTATAATTTAATGGAGAAGAAACAATTACATAACTTTAAGTTAAATCAAGAGAAAAACAGATATGATTTCTATACATTCTAACCAACATTTGTTATTATTTTTTTAAACATAGCCATCCTAGAACAAGTTAACTCGTATCTTATTGTGGTTTTGATTTGTATTTCCCTGATGGCTAATTATGCTGACCATCTCTTCACATGCTTATTGACTACTTATATGCCTTCTTTAGAGAACTTTGCACATTTTTGTGCAAAAATTCTTTGGAGATTCTTTACACATTTTTTACTTTGTTGTCTTTTCACTGTTGAGTGGTGAAAGAGTTTTTGTATATACTTGTATGTTGATGTTCATTGCAACATTATTCACAATAGCCAAAAGGTAGAAACAACCAAAGTGTGTGTCAGCAGATGAATGGACAAACAAAATGTGGGTACAATGAAATATTAATCAGCCATACAAAGGAATGAAGTTCTGATACATGCTGCTGCTGCTAAGTCACTTCAGTCGTTTCCAACCCTGTGCGACCCCATAGATGGCAGCCCACCAGGCTCCCCTATCCCTGGGATTCTCCAGGCAAGAACGCTGGAGTGGGTTGCCATTTCCTTCTCCAATGCATGAAAGTGAAAAGTGAAAGTGAAGTCGCTCAGTCGTGTCAGACCCTCAGCGACCCCATGGACTGCAGCCTTCCAGGCTCCTCCATCCATGGGATTTTCCAGGCAAGAGTACTGATACATGCTACCACATGGATTAACCTTGTAAAGATAATGTTAGGGGCCTCCCTGGTGGCTCAGTGGTAAAGAATCCACCTGCCAGTGCAGGAGACACAAATTGATTCCTGATCCTGGAAGATCCCAAATGCAACTGAATAACTAAGCCTGTCTACCACAACTATTGAGTCTGTGCTCTAGAGCCCAGGAGCCACAACTACTGAAGTCTGCATGCTCTAGAACCTGTGCTCCACAACAAGAGAAGCCACCACAGTGACAAGCCTGTGCACTGAAACTAGAGGATAACGCCAGTTTGCATTCAATATGTAGGATAGGCAAATTCATTGAGTTGGAAAGTAGATTACAGGTTATCAGGAGCTTGAAGTGCAAGTAATAGAAAATGCTTGCTTAACAGATACAAAGTTTCTATTTAGGCTAATGAGAAAGTTTTAGAAATAGATAGTGGTAATGGTTGCAGAATATTGTAAATGTAACTAATGCCACTGAATTGTGTACTTAAAGATGGCTGAAATGGTAAATTTTGTGATGTATATATATTTCATCACAATATTTTTTTTAAAGGTGGCTTTGGCATCTGTGAAGAAATCAGACTAAAGTTTAAGATTATAGCAGGAATCCAGGTTAAAGATGATCTGCTTATCTTTCCAGATCCACTCTATCATTCTCTACCCTATTCTGTGCTCCAGGAAGCTGATCTGTGGTGACCAATTAACCAGCTGGTAGGCCCTCTAACTTCTGGTTAAATTTGGTCAGTGTGGAGCATTGCCAACATGGAGGACTGATGAAGAGATCAGAGGGTGAAGGGAAAATGAGATCAGGATATTCTCCTGGCTCCCATTCTGCAGGGTGCTGTGGGCATCTATCCCCTGATGAAAGGTGTCAATTCCTACCAGGTAGCCCTCTCCACAAAGCTCTCTCTGTCTTTGTATTCTAGTAATAGCTCCCCTCCGTCATTTCTACTAGGGATATAGTGGCCACCCCTAGTGCACTTGTATTTCCAAATATATTAGTTATCAGTTCAGTCGCTTAGTTGTGGCCGACCCTTTGTGACCCCATGAACTGCAGCACGCCAGGCCTTCCTGTCCATCACCAACTCCCGGAGTTTACCCAAACTCATATCCATTGAGTCAGTGATGCCATCTAACCATCTCATCCTCTGTCGTCCCCTTCTCCTCCTGCCTTCAATCTTTCCTAACATCACGGTCTTTTCAAATGAGTCAGCTCTTTGCATCAGGTGGCCAAAATATTCTAGTTTCAGCTTCAACATCAGTCCTTCTGGTTAGGTAGTTAGAATAGGGAAAAGGAGTCCAGAATGGCAGTGGCTAAAAGATAAGGAAGAGAAAAACCCGCGAAAATAGAACAAAGGAAGGCCCTAGGACTGGAGTGAGGACTTCAGGTAGAACAAACAACACTCCTGGCTAACCCAATTCACATAGCACAGGCCCAAGGGGAAAAGAAAAACATAAAAAAAGAGGCGCCAAATGGCTGGGGCTCTCTCTCTCTCTCCTGCCCACTGGGGCGCTCTTCTCTTCGCGTCTTTGGGTCAACATGACCTCACGCCTCCAGGATGGATTTTCCTGTTATTATCTAAATAAAATAGAGCTGTAACATGGAACTGTAACAATGATTTGTCTGAGAGCTATAACACGGTCTGTCCAAGACCAGAGAGCTGTGACATGCTGAGGGCTTTAATGTCCGTCACTCCAAATCTTTGTTGTGATGAGACAGGACCGAGGAGTATACACTCGCCTGACACTTCCAGTGAACACCCAGGACTGATTTCCTTTAGGATGGACTGGTGGGATCTCCTTGCAGTCCAAGGGACTCTCAAGAGTCTTCTCCAGCACCACAGTTCAAAAGCATCAATTCTTCTGTGTTCAGCTTTCTCTATAGGCCAACTCTCACATCCATACATGACACTGGAAACACCGTAGCCTTGACTAGATGGACCTTTGTGGACAAAGTAATGTCTCTGCTTTATAGTTCATTTATTAAACTTTCTTAGAATTCCCTTCCCTGGTGGTCCAATAGTTAGGACTTGGTGCTTCCACCACAAGGGGCTCTGGGTTTGATTCCCCGGTTAGGGAACTAAGATCCCACAAGTTGCACAATGTGGCCAAAAGAAAAAAAAGGGAAAAAAAGAAAGAAAAAGAAATGGGGTTACTGTAAAGAGTTCATGGAAGTTTGAGCAGATTAACCTTTAAAAAAGGTTAATTTTAGCAATTTGAGTTGCTGTCAGTTTCCTGACTTCCTGATCAGAGTGGGTATAGTAAAGAGAGCAATGGATATATTAATACTTGAAGGTAGAGCCTTGTGGTTTTGATAGGTTGGATGGTATCACAGACATGGATCCTGGCTCTTAGAAAAGTTCTTATCAATTGGAGGACACAGGACATAGAGTCTAGGAAAAAAAAAAAAAGATTCACACTAACTAATTATAGAACAGCTATAGACTCAAGTTCCAAAGTGGCTGAAACCAACTACTCAATGCACTAATCCATCTGTCTCCTTGTCTTGGGGACAGAACTGACTCTTCTCCAAGATCTCTGATACGCAGGAGAGAAATTGGAGGGGACTGGTTGGTTTCTACAGAGGAATCAGAAAACTAGGGGTCTCCCAAGAAAGCAGAAGAAATAGAGGTTCTTGGAAATGATCTCAGGAAAGTGTTTAGTCAATTGGGTCAAAATCCGGACACCAGCTTGCAATAGCTCAGGTTCCCAACCAAATGGCCTGGAGATAAAAGAGGGACACAGATTGTGGAGACACTCAGGGAAATATTATCAGAGTTAATGAAGAAAAATCCTGTTACACCCAGTTGTTGGCCTCCCGTTTCTATTCCATCCTGTAGCCATACTTGGGGCAAAATGGGGATGATTACTCCATCACAGACCCTAATCATTTATACCCTCCAATTTTCCCCCTACTTTCTTTCTTTTCCCTGAATGCTGGTCTCCTATCCTGGCCCTTCTAGCTGCTGAAAGGCACACATCAAACCTACATCCCTGTTAGATGGCAGAGTATCTGAGACCAAGGTGTGATCCACACACTTTGGGTTCTCCTGAGTCAGACTGGAAACTTCTGCCTGGCTTATTTCCCTTTGATTTGACATAGAGAACTCTGATTGGGGTGTAACTTCTATAACATGATCCTTAGGTCTTGGCTCCTGGACATGCCTCTGGGGCTTGCTTTCAAACCAGGGCCTCTTGAGTACCTGGTACTACAAGCTTTCTTTTTTTGTCACATTTACTTTACTCCCCAAAGAAGCACTTATCTACTCCATCTTACCCCCTTCCATGCTGTCAGGATCCAGGCATACTTTAGATATTTACAGCTTCTAGCTAGCTGTTGGAGAAGGAAATGGCAACCCACTCCAGTATTCTTGCCTGGAGAATCCCAGGGACCCTCTATGGGGTCGCACAGAGTCGGACACGACTGAAGCGACTTAGCAGCAGCAGCAGCTAGCTGTATGAACTCAGAGACATTATGTAACTTCTGGGTGTCTCAAGCTGCTTTAAGTTCTTAACCAAATCCTAGTATGTAAGAACACTCAATTAGTGTTAGCTGTTGTTGTTATTATTATATTGTTATTAACATAGCAATATGTTCTTACAACTGCTATAACCCACTTACCAAATTTGACTGTTAAGAATGGTCACATTTCTCTCTTTTTAAAATTTTGAGTCTAAATTCAGTTTATTTTTATATCTGTTTTATTTTACTTTAATTGTTTATTTCTTGTTGTGCTTAGTCGCTCAGTCCTGTCCGACTCTTTGTGAACCCATGGACTGTAGCCCGCCAGGTTCCTCTGTCCATGGGGATTCTCCAGGCAAGAATACTGGAGTGGGTTGTCATGCCCTCCTCCAGGGGATCTTCCCAACTCAGGGATCAAACCCAGGTCTCCTGCATTGAGGCCGATTCTTTACCATCTGAGCCACCAGGGAAGCCCTATTTATTTCTTACCTAGATATTATGTGCACCCAGAAAAAATTTCAAAACAGTAAAAAGGCCCACCACTTCTCCCAACCAACCACTTCACCTCACCACCAACAGCCCTCTTACCAATTTCTTCCTTAAACAGCTTCAAGGATATTCTATGCAATTACATTCACAAACTTGATCATTTTTCTCTTATATATCTCTTATATAAATAGTAATACTAGCCATAATAATGCATCTTGGAGAGCTTTTCAAATCAGTTCTTACTGAGTTGCCTAATTATTCCTTTTTTTCCCTTTTAAAGATTTTCCTCTAGGTTTTAGATTAGGGAATTTAGGGCATTAGATTCCACCCAATTTAGAAATATGGTATACTTTTCATAAAATGAGATTCATCCATTTTAACTGTACAGTTTAATAAGTCTTGGCAATTGTATACTGTTGTGTACCATCTCAACAATTAAGATACAAAATGTTTCCATCATTCTAAAATGTCCCCTCATTCTCCATTGTAATCAATCCCCTTACCTAAAATCTAACTCTGTGAAACCACTGACCTGCTTTTCACTACAACATAGTTTTCATTTTTAGAGTTTCATTTATATGGCATTGTACAATATACAGTGTTTTGCGTTTGACTTTGTACACTTCAGTTTTTTTTTTTTAGAGTCCATGACCTTGTTGTACACATCACCATCTCATTTTCTTTTAGCACAGAGTATTACATAATAATGGAGAAGGCAATGGCAAGCCACTCCAGTACTCTTGCCTAGAAAATCCCATGGATGGAGGAGCCTGGTAGGCTGCAGTCCATGGGGTCGCTATGAGTCAGACATGACTGAGCGACTTCACTTTCACTTTTCACTTTCACACATTGGAGAAGGAAATGGCAACCCACTCCAGTGTTCTTGCCTGGAGAATCCCAGGGACGGGGGAGCCTGGTGGGCTGCCGACTATGGGATCACACAGAGTTGGACACGACTCAAGTGACTTAGCAGCAGCAGCAGCAGCATTACATAATAAAGGAGTTATTTACTCAGTTATCAGTTGATAGATATTTGGTTTGTTCCAATTTGGGCTTAATATGAATAATGCTGCTATGGAAATTTGCATAACACTTTTGTGTGGAAATATGTTCACATTTGCTCTTGGGTAAATCCCTAAGAGTGGAATTTCTAGGTCATAAAGTATGTTTAACTTTATAAGACACTACCAAACTGTTTCCCAAGGGTATTTACCATTTTGTAATCTCACCTATGATATAATTTGCCTTAATTCTTTTTAACAGCCAGCATGCAACTGCTGGTCAAAAAGAGCAATACAGCAAATGCGGCAAATGTTAAATTGGTGAATCTGGATATGAGTACACAGGTGTTCATTTTACTATTCTTTCCTTTTTTCTTTAAAGTTTTTTCATAATAAAAAACTGGAGGGAGTACTAGATTGCATGTTATATGGTATTGAACTAATTCTGAAGTTTATCTGGCAGGGTGTTTGTAAGGAGAGAGTAGATTTTCAAAAAGAACAGTGAAGGGGAATGGTTCCAACTAGATGTCTAAACAAACTGTAAAGCTATGATAATTTAAACATTTTTATTGTCATATACAAAAACCTCCCGGATAATCATACAGAAAGTCTAGAAAAAAGCTCATGTGGCTATGGATTTTTAATATACAATGAAGATGGCATTTTAAAATCATAATGGGTTAATATATGATTATGGAAATTAACTACTAATTTATAAAAATGTTAGATCTCTATTCCATTCCCTTTACATACACCTTATATATGAATTCCTTAAATATGAATTCAGGAAATAATAGAAGTATAAATATATTAGAAGAACTATACATGATTTTTATAAATTTGGAATAGGCATGCATTCTTAAGCAAGAAGTGAAATCCAAAAGCAAGAAAGAAAAGTGCTGATATATTTTGCTACATAGACATTTAAAAATTCTATTGGATTAAAAATAACATAAACAGTATATCTGTGCATGTTTTTGCTTGGGTGTGCTCAGTCATTTGTCAGGTTTCTCACAGAATAAATTTTTTATTTTATTTGTTTTTGGATGTGCTTCATTGCTGCATGGGCTTTTCTCTAGTTGCAGCAAGCAGGGGCTACTCTCTAGTTGCAGTATGAGGGCTTCTCATTGTGCTGGCTTCTCGTTGCAGAACACAGGCTCTAGGGCACCTGGCCTTCAGTAATTGTTGCACATGGGCTCAGAAGTGTGGCTCCCTGTCTCAAGAGCACAGGCTCAAGAGCTGTGGCCCATGGGCTTAGTTGGTCTGTGACATGTGGGATCTTCCATCAACCTGTGTCTCCTGCATTGGCAGGTGTATTGTTTACCATTAAGCCTACAGGGAAACCTCTCATGGCATAGTTTGCTGATTGCATCCCCATAGTATCATGTTTCTTTCCCTCTTATATTTGGTTTAAATTGATAGTTACATGTAAAGGCTTGATCAGATTAGATTTCTTTTTCAAAGTAAGACTAATTTCAGGAATTCCTTGGTGGTCCAGTGGTTAAGAATCTGTGCTTCCATTGCAGGGGCCTCGGGTTGAGGAACCAACATTCTGCATGAGCATGGCATGGCCAAGAAAAAAAAAATTTTTTTTTGCCTCTTTTTATCAGTGTTATCAACTATTGATTGTTTTTCCCTAGATCCGTTCATTCATTAGGGTTTGGCAACTGGTGATATTTAAATTCTCTTTTCTACTGAGTTTATTAGAATACCTCTATAAGGAGAAACTTCCCCTTATCACCTGTTCAGTTACCCTGAGATATTCAACTTGTATAGGAAAAGCATAACAAATGCTGATTCTTTTTTCTTTACCAATTGTCAAAATAATGAGTTAATTCCCTACCATCCTTCAAAAGTGACCAATAAAGTGGGCTTTTGTAGTATCATTATGGGTAAATAGATTTAATCCTATTTGAAGCTATAATTCATTGAGGCTGTAACTCTTTCTGACACTCAAATGGTAGTTTTGGCCGGTGTGAATTTACTTAGGTTATCTCCAGAGTCCTTTGACACATCATTTGTCTTTATTAATTTCTTTGCTTCCTGATATTGACAGGTTATTTTAGGCCCATCTTCTGCCTACAGATCTGTCCCAGTCCTGGAATCAGCCATCTTAAGAAGTCCAGGTTACTTTTAACAAAATGACATTTAAAAACAACAAACTGAGTGCCAGGAATACCCATTGGTACTGGGTTGGTCATGGACCCTAGGTCTTTTCAGTTAACAGAGCTAGAAAATACAATTTAAAAAGAAGATTAAATATATCATGAGTTCATGTTGACACTTCCAATTCAAAATCAGCTATGGAGCTTTTACTTAACATCATGAATCTAACCTCATTATCTCTTCTTAACAATATAAAAAACTTCAGTTGTCAATAACAGCAACATTATTTTATTTTTTATTATTTTTACTCTATTTCTCCCACAATACACAGTTTCAGAGCAGCAATGATGTCAAATTGAATGAGACACGTGTACCCCAATGTTCATTGCAGCACTGTTTACAATAGCCAGGACATGGAAGCAACCTAGATATCCATCGGCAAACAAATGGATAAGAAAGTTGTGGTACATACACAATGGAATATTACTCAGCTATTAAAAAGAATGCATTTGAATCAGTTCTAATGAGGTGGATGAAACTGGAGCCTATTATAAAGAGTGAAGTAAGTCAGAAAGAAAAACACCAATATAGTATATTAACTCATACATATGGAATTTAGAAAGATGGTAATGATGACCCTATATGTGAGACAGCAAAAAAGACACAGATGTAAAGAACACACTGTTGGACTCTGTGGGAGAAGGCTAGGGTGGGATGATTTGAGAGAATAGCATTGAAACATGTATATTATCATATGTGAAATAGACTGCCAGTCCAGGTTCCATGCATGAGGCAGGGCGCTCAGGGCTGGTGCACTGGGATGAACCTGAGGGATGGGATGGGGAGGGAGGTGGGAGGGAGGGTCAGGATGGGGAACACAAGAACACCCATGGCTGATTCATGTGAATGTATGGCAAAAACCACCACAATATTGTAAAGTAATTAGCCTCCAATTAAAAAAAATGAAAACAAAAAAACAATGATGCCAATAACTACCAACAACATAATTACCAAAAACAATTTGAGGGTTTTTTTTTTTTTAGTTTCTTTTTGTCCTCAGCGTACTTTTGACTATGGCTATACCGTCAGATTAATGTATCTCAGTCATCTGAGATAGTTCCTTGTATACTTACAGTACCAACTCAGTACATAGTTAGAGTATTTTTTTTCTCCCCAGTTTTATTGAGAGCATTTAATTCCATTTTACTTTCTGTTTAGGGGGGTTGTTTTTACATTTTTATGTTTTGTCAGAGTTTATGAGATATTCAAATATAATAAAGCTCACCAGTTTTAAGTATACCACGAGATGAGTCTGAAAAAGATATGGAGATGTACAGCCATCACCGCAATCATTATATAGAATATTTTCATCACCCCCAAAATTTCTCTCATGATTCTTTGTAGTCAGTCCCCTCTCCACATCTCTTGGCTCTTGTGTACAATTTGATGGATTTTGGTATAATACATTATTAACTGTTAAAAATTGTGGCGAAATATACTACAAAAAATTGCCATTTTAATAATTTTTAAGTGTGCAATTCAGTGGCATTAGCTACATTCACAATGTTGTGCAACTGTCATCACTATTTCAAAAATGCTTTCATCACACCAAACAGAAATTCTATATCCATTAATTAGGAATTCTCCATTATCCACTCTGCCCAAAATGTCCACGGCTATAAGCATCTTTGCCATAGACATCACTGCTGCAGATGTTTATGGCACAAATATTTTTGCAGCATAACTGATTGACCATAAGGCCATTCTGCTGTAAAAGAGAAAATAACAAAAAACAAAAGAGGGACATTAAAAGGACATAATGAAACATATGAATAACAAAACTAGAAAGACTTTATTGCAAAACACAAAATCCTTAAATAAACTAAAGTGTGTGTGGGTTCACTGCAATACTGTGCAGATAACTGATTTTACTTTGTGGGCTGTATGTAAGCACTTATTGCCCAAGTCTTTCATTCACAGTTATATAATATATGTATAATTTAATACATATTTTCGTCTTATATTTTTGTAATATAATATATATAAATATATATTACATATATTTTTGTTGTCAGTGATGATTTATCTCCTTGTTCAGCACTGTACTTTTTTTTTTACATTAAAATTTCCTTCATTAAGAGAACTATAAGTTTCCAAACACTAAGATGTATATTTTGTAACTGAGCTGTATTGTGTTGTGAAAACCTCTCCACTGTTGTCCTTGGCATCTTATCCATCGATAGATGTTCCAACGTTCTGTGGGTTCTATGTCTTCAAATCACTGAAGGATTTGCAAACTGACATGTAACCATTTTCCAGGACAGTGTGCAGTCTGGCTTTACACACTCTTCTTTCACACTTCTTGTAAGTTTTATCAACCTATTTTCTATCAAGTTGACATACATTGTTGTTATCATCCACTGTTTTAAGACTCTTCACTATGTAGACCATAATGAGATCCAAGATTTATGTATTATAAAAATGGGAGTTCTGCATCAAGGGGAAATGAAACCAGACTGTCAACAAACTAATTCATCTTTTATGGCAAAATTACGTTATAGATAATTAGCTATGTAGCAAACATGCTTGCAACTTAAGATGTCTACAGCAAAGATGCTTGCAATGAAAGTACCTAGAACCCTCCCCAGCCCTTTGTGACCTCTAGTCTACTTTCTGTCCCCTTGAATTTGCCTAGCCTGGGTATTTCATCTAAGTGGACTCATACAACACTGTCCTTTGTGTCTAGCTTCTTTTGCTAAGCATGTTTTCAAGATTCATCCATGTTGTGGCATGTGTCAGAACTTCACTCCTTTTCATAGTTTTTTTTAAATTAATTAATTAATTTTTTATTGGAGACTAATTATTTTACAATATTATATTGGTTGGTTTTGCCATACATTGACATGAATCCGCCCTGGGTGTATCTGAGTTCCCCCTCCTGAACCCCCCTCCCACCTCCCTCCTCCCTTTATCCTCCCTCTGGGTCATCCCCGCACACCAGCCCCGAGCATCCTGTAACATGCATCGACCCTGAACTGGTGATTTGTTTCACATATGACAACATACATGTTTCAATGCCATTCTCCCAAATCATCCCACCCTCACCCTCTCCCACAGAGTCCCAAAGACTGTTCTATACATCTGTGTCTCTTTTGCTGTCTCATATACAGGGTTATCATTTGCATCTTTCTAAATTCCATATATATGCCTTAGTATACTGTATTAGTGTTTTTCTTTCTGGCTTACTTCACTCTGTATAATAGGCTCCAGTTTCATCCACCTCATTAGAACTGATTCAAATGCATTCTTTTTAATGGCTGAGTAATACTCCATTGTGTATATGTACCACAGCTTTCTTATCCATTCGTCTGCAGATGGACATCTAGGTTGCTTCCATGTCCTGATAATGTTCCATTGTATGCACATGTCACTTTTAAAATTTTTTATTTATTTTTAATTGGAGGATAATTGCTTTACAATATTGTGTTAGTTTCTGCCCTATATCAATATGAATCAGTCATAGTTATACATATGTCCCCTCACTCTTGAACCTTCCTCCCACCTCCCACCCCATCCTGCCCCTCTAGGTTGTCAAAGAACACCAGATTTGAGCTCCCTGAATCACACAGCAGATTTCCACTGGTTGTCTAATTTTACATATGGTCATGCATATGTTTCAGTGCTACTCTCTCAATTCATTCCACCCTCTCTTTATCCTGCTGTGTATCCTGCTATGTCTTCGTCTCCACTGTGCCCTACAGATAGATTCATCAGTACCATCTTTCTAGATTCTGTGTGTATGTGTTAATATGTGATATTTGCCTTTCTCTTTCTGACTTACTTTGGGCTTCCCTGGTCACTCAGACTGTAAAGAATCTGCCTGCAATGCAGGTAACCTGGGTTCAATCCCTGGATCAGGAAGATCCCCTGGAGAAGGGAATGGCTACCCACTCCAGTATTCTTGCCTGGAGAATTCCATGGACAGAGAAGCCTGGTGGTCTACAGTCCATGGGATCACAAAGAGTCACACACAACTGAGTGACTAACACACACATTCTGACTTACTTCACTCTGTATAATAGGCTCTAGGTTCATCCATCTCTTTAGAACTGAGTCAAACGCATTCCTTTTAATGGCTGAGTAATATTTGATCATGTATATGTACCACAACTTCTTTATCCAGTCTTCTGTTGATGGACATCTAGGTTGCTTCCATGTTCTGATTATTATAAATAGTGCTGTGGTGAACACTGGGGTACATGTGCCTTTTAGGATTATGGTTTTCTCAGAGCATATGCCCAGTAGTGAGATTGCTGAGTTATGTGGTAGTTTTATTCCTAGTTTTTATAGGAATCTCCATGCATATGTCACATTTTGCTGATCCATTTATCTCTTGATGGACACTTGTTTCCATCTTTTGACTATTGTGAACAAAGCTGCTATGAAAATGCATGTTCAAATATCTCTTGAGCCTCTGCTTTCAACTCTTTTGGGCATGTACTTAGGAGTAGAATTGCTGGGTCATAGGTAATTAAATGTTCAGCTCTTGAGGAACTCCCAAATTGTTTTCTGTAGCAATTGGACCATTTATTTTCCTAACAGCAATGTATGTGTCAATTTTTTCACATTCTCAACGATACCTAGTAGGTATGAAATGGCATCTCACTGAGGTTTTGATTTGCATTTCCCTTGGGCTTCTCTGGTGGCTCAGACAGTATAGCGTCTGCCGGCAATGCAGGACACCCGGATTTAATCCTTGGGTTGGGAAGATCCCCTGGAGAAGGGCATGGCAACCCACTCCAGTATTCTTGCCTGGAGACTTCCATGGACAGAGGAGCCTGGCAGGCTACAGTTCATAGAGTTGCAAAGAGTCTGACATGACTGAAGCGACTTAGCACACAATGACTAATGATGTTGAGCATCTTTTCATGAGTTTATTGGCCATTTGTATATATTCTTTGGAGAAATGTCTATGCAGGTCATTTATTCATTTTTAAAACTGGATGGTTTGTCCATCTCTTTATATTTATCCTTCATTATATATTTAAAGTAGGTTTCTTTTTAAAAAATTTATTTATTTATTTATTTTTTGGAGGCTAGTTACTTTACAATATTGTATTGGTTTTGCCATACATTGACGTGAATCTGCCACGGGTGTACATGTTTTCCCCATCCTGAACCCCGCTCCCACCTCCCTCCCCATCCCATCCCTCTGGGTCATCCCAGTGCACCAGCCCCGAGTACCCTGTATCATGCATCAAATCTGGACTGGCGATCCATTTCACATGTGATAATATACATGTTTCAATGCCGTTCTCCCAAACCATCCCACCCTCGCCCTCTCCCAGAGTTAAAGCAGGTTTCTTATAGGCAACAGTTAGGTCTTGTCTGTTTTATCCAGTCTGTCTTTCAATTGATGTATTTAGACTACTCACATTTTAAATGTTTTTTGATAAAGTTGGATTAATATCTACCATATTTATGACTATTTTTATTTTATTCTTTGCAATTCTGTTTCTTTCTTTGAATCTTCTCCTTTTTTCTTCTTCTCTAGTTTTAATCCAGCATTTTATATGATTTCATTTTCTCTCCTCTCTTAGCATGTTAATTATACTTTAAAAAAGCTTTAGTGGTTTCCCTAAAGTTTGAAATATATATTTACAACTAATCTATGTCCAATTCCAAATACACTATATCAGTTCATGAATAGTGCAAGTATCTTATAAAAGAATTATAAATCCCTCCTTCCTGTCCCTTATAATGTTGTCATTCATTTCACTTATCTATAAGCTGTAATCTCCCAACACATTGTTGCTATTTTTATTATTTATTTATTTAGTTTTGATTGTGCTGGGTCTTCACTGCTGTTTACAGGCTTTCTCTAGCTGCTGCAAGGAGGGGCTACTTTTCATCATGGTGTGTGGGCTTCTCATTGTGATGGCGTCTCTTGATATGGAGCATAGGCTTTAGGTGCATGGGCTTCAGTAGTTGCAGCTCGTGGACTCTAGAGCACCGGCTCAATAGTTGTGGTGCATGGGTTTAGTTGCTCTGCGGCATGTGGAATCTTCCGGGACCAGGGATCGAACTCATGTTCCTATATTGGAAGGCAGATTCTTACCACTGTACCACTAGGGAAGTCCTGTTGCTATTATTTGAATAGTTGTATATTAGATCAATAAAATGAAAGATTTTATATTCATTTGTTCCTTCTCTAATGCTCTTTTTCTTTTCCATGGGGATGGTCTTGGTCCCTGTCTCCTGTACAATGTCACGAACCTCTGTCCATAGTTCATCAGGCATTCTATCAATCAGATCTAGTCCCTTAAATCTATTTCTCACTTCCACTGTATAATCATAAGGGATTTGATTGAGGTCATATCTGAATGGTCTAGTGGTTTTCCCTATTTTCTTCAATTTAAGTCTGAATTTGGCAATAAGGAGTTCATGATCTGAGCCACAGTCAGCTCCTGGTCTTGTTTTCGCTAACTGTATACAGCTTCTCCATCTTTGGTTGCAAAGAATATAATCAATCTGATTTCGGTGTTGACCATCTGGTGATGTCCATGTGTAGAGTCTTCTCTTGTGTTGTTGGAAGAGGGTGTTTGCTATGACCAGTGCATTCTCTTGACAAAACTCTATTAGCCTTTGCCCTGCTTCATTCTGTGCTCCAAGGCCAAATTTGCCTGTTACTCCAGGTGTTTCTTGACTTCCTACTTATGCATTCCAGTCCCCTAGAATGAAAAGGACATCTTTTTTGGGTGTTAGTTCTAAAAGGTCTTGTAGGTCTTCATAGAATCAATTAACTTTGGCTTCTTCAGCATTACTGGTTGGGGCATAGGCCTGGATTACTGTAATATTGAATGGTCTGCCTTGGAAACGAACAGAAATCATTCTGTCATTTTTAAGATTGCATCCAAGTACTGCATTTCGGACTCTTTTGTTGACCATGATGGCTACTCCATTTCTTCTAAGGGTTTCCTGCCCACAGTAGTAGATATAATGGTCATCCGAGTTAAATTCACCCATTCCAGTCCATTTTAATTCACTGATTCCTAGAATGTCGACGTTCACTCTTGCCATCTCCTGTTTGACCACTTCCAATTTGCCTTGATTCATGGACCTATCATTCCAGGTTCCTATGCAATATTGCTCTTTACAGCACCGGACCTTGCTTCTCTCACTGGTCACATCCACAACTGGGTATTGGTTTTGCTTTTGCTCCATCCCTTTATTCCTTCTATAGTTATTTCTCCACTGAGCTCCAGTAGCATACTGGGCACCTACCGACCTGGGGAATTCCTCATTCAGTATCCTTTTGCCCTTTGTTACTGTTCATGGGGTTCTCAAGGCAAGTATACTGAAGTGGTTTGCCATTCCCTTCTCCAGTGGACCACATTCGGCTGTAGTCCATGTGATCAGATCGGCCAGTTTCCCGTGATTATGATTTCAGTTTGTCTGCCCTCTGATGCCCTCTAGCAATACCTACCGTCTTATTTGGGTTTCTCTTACCTTGGTCGTGGAAAATCTCTTCACAGCTGCTCCAGCAAAGTGCAGAACTATGGACAGAGGTTCGTGACATTGTACAGGAGACAGGGACCAAGACCATCCCCATGGAAAAGAAATGCAAAAGAGAGAAATGGCTGTCTGAGGAGGCCTTACAAATAGCTGTGAAAAGAAGAGAGGCGAAAAGCAAAGGAGAAAAGGAAAGATATAAGCATCTGAATGCAGAGTTCCAAAGAATAGCAAGGAGAGATAAGAAAGACTTCCTCAGTGATCAATGCAAAGAAATAGAGGAAAACAACAGAATAGGAAAAACAAGAGACCTCTTCAAGAAAATTAGAGATTCCAAGGGAACATTTCATGCAAAGATGGGCTCGATAAAGGACAGAAATGGTATGGTCCTAACAGAAGCAGAAGATATTAAGAAGAGGTGGCAGGAATACACAGAAGAACTGTACAAAAAAGATCTTCACGACCAAGATAGTCACGATAACGTGATCACTGACCTAGAGCCAGACATCTTGGAATGTGAAGTCAAGTGGGCCTTAGAAAGCATCACTACTAACAAAGCTAGTGGAGGTGATGGAATTCCAGTTGAGCTATTTCAAGTCTTGAAAGATGATGCTGTGAAAGTGCTGCACTCAATATGCCAGCAGATTTGGAAAACTCAGCAGTGGCCACAGGACTGGAAGAGGTCAGTCTTCATTCCAATCCCAAAGAAAGGCAATGCCAAAGAATGCTCAAACTACCACACAATTGCACTCATCTCACACGCTAGTAAAGTCATGCTCAAAATTCTCCAAGCCAGGCTTCAGCATTATGTCAACCGTGAACTCCCAGATGTTCAAGCAGGTTTTAGAAAAGGCAGAGGCACCAGAGATCAAATTGCCAACATCCGTTGGATCATGAAGAAAGCAAGAGAGTTTCAGAAAAACATCTATTTCCGCTTCATTGACTATGCCAAAGCCTTTGACTGTGTGGATCACAATAAACTGTGGAACATTCTGAAAGAGATGGGAATCCCAGACCACCTGACCTGCCTCTTGAGAAACCTGTATGCAGGTCAGGAAGCAACAGTTAGAACTGGACATGGAACAACAAACTGGTTCCAAATAGGAAAAGGTGTACGTCAAGGTTGTATATTGTCACCTTGCTTATTTAACTTATATGCAGAGTACATCATGAGGAACGCTGGGCTGGAAGAAGCACAAGCTGGAATCAAGATTGCTGGGAGAAATATCAATAACCTCAGATATGCAGATGACACTACCCTTATGGTAGAAAGTGAAGAGGAACTCAAAAGCCTCTTGATCAAAGTGAAAGAGGAGAGTGAAAAGGTTGGCTTGAAGCTCAACATTCAGAAAACAAAGATCATGGCATCTGGTCCCATCACTTCATGGGAAATAGATGGAAAAACAGTGGAGACAGTGTCAGACTTTATTTTTTGGGCTCCAAAATCACTGCAGATGCTGATTGCAGCCATGAAATTAAAAGACGCTTGCTCCTTGGAAGGAAAGTTATGACCAACCTTGATAGTATATTAAAAAGCAGAGACATTACTTTGCCAACCAAGGTCCATCTAGTCAAGGCTATGGTTTTTCCCGTGGTCATGTATGGATGTGAGAGTTGGACTGTGAAGAAGGCTGATCGCCGAAGAATTGATGCTTTTGAACTGTGGTGCTGGAGAAGACTCTTGAGAGTCCCTTATACTGCAAGGAGATCCAACCAGTCCATTCTAAAGGAGATCAGTCCTGGATGTTCATTGGAGGGACTGATGCTGAGGCTGAAACTGCAATACTTTGGCCACCTCATGCGACGAGTTGACTCACTGGAAAAGACTCTGATGCTGGGAAAGGTTGGGGGCGGGAGGAGAAGGGGACGACGGAGAATGAGATGGCTGGATGGCATCACCGACTCTGTGGACATGAGTTTGAGTGTACTCCGGGAGTTGGTGATGGACAGGGAGGCCTGGCGTGCTGTGATTCATGGGGTCGCGGAGAGTCGGACACGACTGAGCGACTGAACTGAACTGAACTGAATGCTCTTTTTTGTTATGCAGATGCAAGTTTCTGACCTATACCATTTTTCTTCTCTCTAAAGAATATCTTTTAATGTTTCTTGCAAGACAGGTCCCCTGGCAACACATTCCTTCAGTTTTTGTCTGGAACAGTCTTTATTTTTTCTTCACTTTTAAACATAATTTTGCAGCAATGAACACCCAGCACAGCCACAAATAAATAAATAAAATAAAAATAAGCAACAACGATAATAATAAAAAGAGAGCCTGGTAGAGATTCTGAAAGAAAAATTTATGAAAGTTTGTGGGCCTCTTATGATTAGGCCCTCAGGAGTTTTTACTTCTCAAACTAGTCTACACAACACAAATTCCAGAAATTTGTCCATTACTGTTAACATGTTCTTACCAGTTCCTTGCTCCAGTGGCTTCCCTATAAACTGTGATTGTCTGTAATTGCCTGTCTATCCAGTTTCAGAGGCAGTAGATTGCCCTGAAAATTTTTTGTTTTATTTAAGAATAATTACATAGAAATCTAGAAGGAAATATGTCAAAGTGTAATGGTAAACCCACAAACATGCTTGCTTTTGTTGAGTAATAGAAAACATGGTACATTCATGTAGGGAAATAGTATACTTGCTGCTTGGCTGCTTACTTCAGTTGTGTCCGACTCTTTGTGACCCCATGGACTGTAGCCTGCAAGGCTCCTCTGTCCATGGGATTCTCTAGGCAAGAATACTGGAGTGGGTTGCCATTTCCTACTCTAGGGGATTTTCCCAACCCAGGGATAGAACCTAGGCCTCCTGTACTGCAGGCAGATTCTTTACCGCTGAGCCACCGGGGAATCCTAGAACTGAAGATTAACTGTACTTAAAACAATTAAGGTGATGCTGATCAGACCACTGCATGGCCAATTTTAAGATGACTGTCAGAGCTGACTGCTGTTTTTGCACATAGTCCCCTCCATCCATCTATGAAAGCTGTTGCCCTCTGATGTCAGTGGGGTAGGAGTTGGCCTTGCGACAGGAGTCTATCCTCTCTCTACCCCCTCCACCCTCCCATAGATGGCATCCGAAATAAAGCAAATTTTCCTTTCCACCAATCTTGCCTCTTCATTGGCTTTTGAACAGTGAGCAGCTGAACCCCACTTTCGTTTACACAAACATACAATTTTATACATAGATGATATATGAAAGGATCCACAAGAAACTAGTAATTGTGGTTGCCTCAGATATGACCGAGTGACTGAGAACGCACTGGGAAAGAGGACTAAGGATAGGAGTGGAGACAGAGAGTTGATTTTCTCAGTTTACTTTTACTCCTTTTCACTTTTTTGCAACTTACTTTAGTTTCGTGTGTGTGTATATTTGTAATGGGAAAAAATGCCATATGTCCTTTATTCTGATTGATTTCAGAATACTTTCTGGACATGGAAAGAAGAATTGTAAAACTTGGTGTCAGCTGTGGGAATAGTGGCCCGTGTTCCCGGTGTGATTTGCCAGTAGTCAAAATTATAGAGACAGAAAGTAAAATGGTGTTTGTTAGAGTCTGGAGGTGGGAGAGGGAACGGGGAGTTATTGCTTAATGGGTATTGAGTTTCACTTTTGTGAAATGAAAAGAATTCTGGAGATGGATGATGTTGATGGCTGTACAACAATATAAATGAAATTCATACCTGTGCACTTAAAAATGGTTGAGATGGTAATTTTTATGTGTATTTTACCAGAATAAAAAAAACTGGAAAAAAACCCACAAAACAGTTATTAACATTTTGAAGTACAAATATATAGAACTTTATAATAACAGAAAAAGAACTATTAATGACAGTGAAGGATAAGTTAAGGTTTTCCCAGATTTTAAACGAGCCTAAAGAACTTATTGCTATAATAGCAGACACGGCCTACAAGAAAGGCTAAACAGTTGTTCCCCCTGAAATGAAAGGAGAGTAACTAAAAAACGTACAAAGAAATAAAAAACACCAGTAATTGTACCTACATAGTTAGGTATAAAATCCAGTACTGTTGTGTTTTTGGTTTGTAGCTTCTCTTTTTTCGCTATATGATTAAATGACAAATGCAAAACAACAATTATCTATGTTAATGGGCACACAATGCATACATATGTAATTTGTGACAATAACATCAGGAAGGGAGGATGAAGCTGTGTAAGAGCAGTTTTGTATACTATTGAAGCTGCTGTTGCTGCTAAGTCGCTTCAGTCGTGTCCGACTCTGTGCGACCCCATAGACGTTAGCCCACCAGGCTCCCCCGTCCCTGGGATTCTCCAGGCAAGAACACTGGAGTGGGTTGCCATTTCCTTCTCCAATGCATGAAAGTGAAAAGTGAAAGTGAAGTCGTTCAGTCGTGTCAGACTCTTCGCGACCCCATGGACTGCAGCCTACCAGGCTCCTCCGTCCATGGGATTTTCCAGGCAAGAGAACTGGAGTGGGGTGCCATTGCCTTCTCCACTGCTGCTGCTGCTGCTGCCAAGTCGCTTCAGTCATGTCCGACTCTGTGCGACCCCATAGATGGAAGCCCACCAGGCTCCGCCATCCCTGAGATTCTCCAGGCAAGAATACTGGAGTGGGGTGCCATTGCTTTCTCCACTATTGAAGATAAATTGGTTTAATTCAAACTAGATGATTATTAACTGAAGCTGTTACCTCTAACACCCGGCCACTAAGAAAATAACTAAAAACAAAATCAGAAAAAGAAATGAGAAGAGAATCAAAATAGTGCACTAGAAAAAAAGTTAAACACAAAATAAGGCAGCAGTTAGCAGCAGGAACTTCCCTGGTGGTGCAGTGGTTAAGAGTCTGAGTTTCCAATGCAGGAGCTGGTGTTCAACCCCTGGTTGGGGAACTAGATCCCATATGCCACAACTAAGACCCGGTGCAGCCAAATAAATAAATAAATATTTTTTTAAATAGATAAAGCACAATAGAGTCACCCCAGAGATGTTCCCGTGTGTTCAGATTGCTGAATTTGAGTGCACCATCCTTGAAAAAACAAAATATAGTGTGACTAGAAAGACTCATCACTGCCATCCCCCACCCTTTTCTAAAAATAATTCATAAGAAAAAATCATTAATATTTTACATAATTAGTATCACCCAAGGTTCACACATGGAAGAAATAGCTAAGACATAACATCATAAATTCTCACTATGAAATCACAATAGAATCTTATATAGTCTGAGAATTTGCAAGTTGGGAGAGAGCCTCAGAGATTATATTACTCGTCCTATCACTGTAGAGATGAGGTAGGTCACTGAGGCCCAAGAAGATCAAGTGTGGGACCTTGGGGTCTAATCCCCGGGGCAGAGCCTGGGTAGAATGCAGGCCTTCTGAAGCCTAACTCAGGGTGCCCTCTACTCCTTCCTCTTTATCAAAAGTAAAACAAAAAATTCACCAAATGATAAACTGCACATGCTAAGGTCGGCAAGTTAAGAGCTTCAGTCGTGTCCGACTCTTTGTGACCCCAGGGACAATAACCTGTCAGACTCCTCTATCCATGGAATTTTCCAGGCAAGGATACTCAAGTGGGTTGCCATGCCCTCCTCCAGGGGATCTTCCCTACCCAGGGGTTGAACCTGCATCTCTTACATCTCCTGAATTATCAGGTGGGTTCTTTACCATTAACTGCCACCTGAGAAACCCCACACAAGGTGGTGCAGATTAGCAATTTGGTCTCGCAATGTGATTCCTTTAGCCATCAGTCAGGTATGTAACCCACCTTGGAATGGGAAGTTTTCACATGAGACTGTTCAGCATTCTGAGGGAAGACTCGTACAGGTTCAACACGGCTTCTTCGTGAATTCAGGAAGATTCTTCATGGTTCTTAGCATGTGGTGGGCAGGCGGTGCACACCAGAATTCCAGTTTCCAAGCAGCACTGTCACGTGTGTCCTGGCTTCGAGCAGCACAGAGATATCTGTTTGGTGCATGCTGGATAACCTTTCTTCATCCGGTCTTTCTCTAAAGGAGGGCCTTTTGGATTAATCATTCCTTCAACAAAATGGTGAACGGTCCACACCAGTCTGAAGTCCACTCCTAGGCGTCTCTACTATATTAACAAAACCATAACCATTGTGAGGAAAGGTGTTAGCAGATGTGGTCTCTGCGGTCTCTGGTGTTTGTCGTGGGAAACTCGCCCTGTCAAAAGTTGGTATAATGTTGGCCTTGTAGCTACAGTTTCTTGCCCCAGGGGAAATGTCTATTTTGCAGACCTCCTCAACAGCAGTATTTCAACTCAACTTTCATGGATAACCACTTCCCTGCCCAGGTGTAGTAGGCAACAGTGTGGTTCCAGGAGCCCAGGTGATCTGGCCTGTTTGACTGGGTCAAACAGTAGAGTCGGGCCCTTCCGGGTGTCTCCAGGTAGTGTCTTTAACAGGTAACCACCAGGGAGCATCTGTGACTGCCTGTTGGCTATCAGACTTCCTGTGCTCACTCAACATCTCTTCAAAGCCAAAGGAGTCAGCAAACTTCTCATGCTCTGTCAAATAGCTGGTTGAATTTACAGCTTCTCAAATTTAGCCTTACTGACTTCATAGGCGTCCCTGTAAAAAGCATCAATAGCAACTTTCTTCACACATGCATCTCCATCCTACTTTATCTGAGGATCATCAGTACCCACTGTAAATATTCTGGCAGGGATGGGGCCATCTTGGTGGGTAGAAACAGCCAATCTCTGGGCCTCTTGTGAGTATAGTTGTGCAACCCCCATCTGCTACAGACCCCGGGGCACTGGGGAGTGCCCAAACTGCCCAAGCCTGTCAGGAACACGACGCCCAGGCCTCTTCGCCTCCCACCAGCCAGCCTGGGCCCCTCATCAAGAGCAAAGGCAACAAGAGGATGAGCTATATACAGTTTTTAGTTTTGTTTGTTTTTAAAAAACCTTAGATTTTCTTTATTCATTGGTTCATTTCTACAACAAATGCATCCAAAACACTACACAATAAAATTATTTACAACATTTCCAAATGAGAAGATTCTTTCTGCCCTCCTACTGCTATTCACACACAGTACTTCCACAGCACATCATAAGAAGATTACCCTGTACTCTAAACTGCTTAAGAAATGTGAAAACTAATAATGTAATCTCATTAGCTCTGCTCAATATGTGGCAACATTTTAGAAACCTTGAACTTCATCTTGCAACATCAAGAGAGTTCAACAACTGCTTTCCCCATTGTACCTTATGAAATAGGTTGCAGGGACTAGGAGAAGGACCACATTGTCAAAATAACTAACTGCATAGAAATGGATTTAAAAAGTCACAACTCAAAATCACTTTTTGTAAATTTCACACACATTTACAAATATCACATTGTCATCCAGCTTGTTTACTTGGATTTTCTTTGCTTGAATTGCACCACATTGGTTATGTCTTTAGCAGAGCTAGAGGCTGAGGCAGAGAGGATGACTCACAATGTCTATTTTCCATATTCTCAGAATCCACAAGCCAGCTCTTCAGCTTGGGCGTTTCTTTGGCTTGGAGTTTTCGACCTTTCAATTACCTCTTTGGACTCATTGTTTTGTCCAGAGATTATGGCAGCATTTGCCTTGAGTTCTAACCTGGGAACAGACCCCTGTAGTGCTGTGGCTGGAGTTTCCTTTGGGACCAAACTCTGTGAAGGGCCTGGTGGTCAGTTTGAAAATTCTGGTGGTTTAGGGCCTGAGTTTTCCAAGCTAATTCCTTGTTTTCCAGGTAATGGCTGCTTATCAGCCTCCTCCAAACCAGCTGGGTGAGTATCTGGCGTGTTTGGGTTCTGCTAACTATTTTTCTTCTACTAAGGGGGTTTCTTCTTCAGTTGATTTGCATTGATGTTATTTTGCTTATTGTTTACCCCAAAATTGCCTGCAGAGATATCACTCTGCAATAAGCTGACCAACAATGGGTTTGTTAGTGTGACATCCTTATTGACTGGGAAGCCTAGATTCTGACCACAGAACAGCTGGTTTCCATTGGGTGCACCAATGGAAGGTGCATTGAGAGGCATCTCATGGCTGGAGAAGTGGTTTCTGGAGGCACTGTTTCCCTGCATGGCCTGCACGTGGGGTTGGGGGAACATGGTGCTTTGTTGCATGCTAACATCAGGCATCATCTGAGACGAGCTATCATTATTTGCTATAGTAGCAGGATAACCCGGAGAAGGCAATGGCAAGCCACTGCAGTACTCTTGCCTAGAAAATCCCATGGATGGAAGAGCCTGGTAGGCTGCAGTCCGTGGGGTCGCTAAGGGTCGGACACGACTGAGCCACTTCACTTTCACTTTTCACTTTCATGCATTGGAGAAGGAAATGGCAACCCACTCCAGTGTTCTTGCCTGGAGAATCCCGGGGACGGGGGAGCCTGGTGGGCTTCCGTCTGTGGGGTCACACAGAGTCGGACACGACTGAAGTGACAGCAGCAGCAGCAGCAGCAGGATCACCATGCTGCTGGGCCATACAGGTATATGCATGTGTGTGTGTGTGTGTGTGTGTGTGTATATATATATATATATAATTTATTTATTGGCTTTGCTGGGTCTTCATTGCTTCACGGGCTTTTCTCTAGTTGTGTTGAGTGGGGCTGCTTTCTAGTTGCTGTGCACAGGCTTCTCATTGTGGAGACTTCTCTTGTTTCGAAGCACAGGCTCAAGGGTACACAGGCTTCGGTAGTTGTGGCACATGTGCTCAGCAGTTGCAGCTCCTGGGCTCTGGAGCACAGGCTCAATAGTTGTTGGGCCATGTAGTTTTAAATATTGTTTTTCTTTCACATTACCTTGTAAACATGGTTTCGTGTTTCTCCATGTTCTGGCAGCAGCAAGCTGTTTTATAATATTAGTATTTAATAATTTAAGTTTTCATTAGGGGGACTCAAAAAAGTCCCAATTATGTAAGTGTTTTAATACATATAGATTTTTTCTCTTTTATTCTATTTCACTGGGTTTTAAATTCCTAGATGAGAGACTGGGTCAAAAGAAAGCCAGTTGGCTCTTGCCATGTGTTACCTAAGTGTGCCTCTAGGATTATTACCTGGCCCCTAGACAGGTGTGAATATATCTGTTTCCCAAAGCTTGGACCAGCGTTGGGTATCTAATTTTTACTTGGTTTAATGGTTGTTAATTGGAACCATACTATACTTACAGTCTTTAATTTGTATTTATTTCCCTAATTACTAAGGAAGTTGAGTCTTTTTAAAAATAAATATATTGTTTACTACTTGTTTATCCTGTTAGGTGCCTACTTGATTCAAAGCAACAGACATTCTGAGTGCCCACTCTGTGCTAGGAGCTGTGTATATCCCTCAAAGGGGCAGTGACCTAATAAAAATGATCCTTTGGAATAGGGTAGGGGAACCAGGATAGTATAGGAAATATAAGAGTAGCTGTACTCTCTCAGTAGAAGCACAGTCCTGGCAAACTGCTTGGGGAAAGAAAGGCCTGTGGGTGGAAGACAAAGAAGGGAAGGGTTGACTCTGCCTGAAAAAGATTAGACTTTTGCAGGGTAGGTGACTTTAGAGCTAGGGCTGAATAAGATTTGTCCAGGTGAGAAAATGATGTGTGGGGAGAGGGGACAATATGAAGAGAGGGCAACAGGTTGAAAAGTCTGATAATATGGTGCTTGTGTTATGGGGCTGTGACTCTTCCATTATAGCTAAGACATGGGATGCTGGAGCTGAGGAATGATGGGACATTGGCTGGAAAGGAAGTCAGGACTAACCTCAGGAGTCTGACCTTGGTCCCGAAGAATTTTTGTTCTTTTTTTTTAAAGTATTTATTTATTTGGCTGCATTGGGTCTTGGTTGTGGCACGGGAGCTTAGTTGCTCCACAGAATGTGGGATCTTAGTTCCTCAACCAGGGATGGAATTCCTGTTCCCCCACATTGGAAGGTGGATTCTTAACCACTGGATCACCAGGGAAGTCTTGAATATTTTATTCTTAAAGAGGAATGACAGGAGCTAATGTATGTTTTAGAAAGATGTTTTGGTAGCTAAAGAATCTGCCTGCCAATGCAGGAGATGTGGATTCGATCCCTGGGTCAGGAAGATTCCCTGGAGAAGGAAATGGCAACCCACTCCAGTATTCTTGCCTGGGAAATCCCATGGACAGAGGAGGAGTCCAGTGGGCTATAATCCACGGGGCCACAAAGAGTTGGACATGAATTTTCGACTAAACAGCAATTTTGGTAGTTAATAAGAGGTAGACATGTTCCTTGCTTTTATGGAGTTCAAGGACTAGTGGGGGAAACAGGTGTTAAACAAGAAATCATAATTATAAGCTCTCACTGAATGAAATGAGTCCCCGTATGGGCCACTCTCTTCTTTGCGTCCCTGGTGGTTCAGATGGTAAAGCATCTGCCTGCAATGCAGGAAACCTGGGTTCAATCCCCAGGTTGGGAAGATCCTCTGGAGAAGGAATTGGCAACCCACACCAGTACCCTTGCCTGGAAAATCCAAAGGACAGAGGAGCTTGGTAGGCTATAGTCCATGCGGTCTCAAAGAGTTGGACATGACTGAGTGACTTCAATTGAAAGAAAGAAATGCCATGCTATGAGAGCAATTTATATATAACAGGGGTAGCAGACCAACTCCAAAGGTCAAGGAGGGTTTCTCCTAGGAAATAATTTCTGGAGGTTTTTCTTCTTCTGCTCTTACACACACCTCTCTCTCAAGTCCCACCATTAAAATTCACATATAAAGGCAATGTAAAATATTTGAGAGAAACCCAGAACTGAATATACATATTCTACAAGCATTTGTAAACCTCCCCAAATGACTCACCCTGACATTTCCTTGTATCTAGTCCCCTTCTTTTTTAAAAATGTTCAATTTCATTTTATTTATTTACTCATTTATTTTATTTTGGCTGCACTGAGACTTCATTGCGGTGCACTAGCTTTCTCATTGTAGCACTTGGGCTTAGTTGCCATAGGTTATGTGGGATCTTAGTTCTCTGACTAGGGATCAAACTCATCCTCTGTGTTGGAAGGCAGATTCTTAACCACTGGACTATGAGGGAAGTCCCCACAGTATCCTTCCATTGACGTTATCTGACTTGTATACTGACCCCAACCTTGTGAGGCAGGCAGGCAAGCATGACTCTCAACATTTTATTGATGAAGAATGTTAGGTTAGGCAACTTGCCTAAAATCATGGGACTAGTTAATAATGGACAGTCATTTGAATCCAGGTCTTGTAACACCTACGTGGAATTCTTTTCCAAGAAGTTGTTTTTTTTTTAATTAGTAAATATCTCAACAGGTGGTCACACCTGTTCTTTTTTATTTTTTTTAATTTTTTTGGCTGTATGTGTGGCATGTGGAATCTTAGTTCCTAACCAGCCTGCTCTCCCTGCATTGGGAGTGCAGAGTCTTAACCACTGGATTGTCAGGGAAGTCCCTAGGTGGAATTATTCTTGCAATGCTCATTCTTTTATTTGTTCATTAATCCATCAAATATGCGCTGATCACCTTCTGAGTGTCAGGCTATGTGTGAAGCAATTCAGAACCACCAAAGGTTTTAACCAGGAAAGTAGCATGATCCAATTTAGGTTTTAGAACCTTCTTTTGGATGAGAGGACAGAAGGAAGTGGTTTTCAGCACTAGTGGTAAATAACTCACCTACCAGTGCAGGAGATCTAAGAGATTCAGGTTTCATCCCTGGGTTGTGAAGATCCCCTGGAGGAGAGCATGGCAACCTACTCCAGTATTCTTTCCTGGAGAATCCCATGGACAGAGAAGCCCGGCAGGCTGTAGTCCATGGGGTTGCACAGAGTCAGACATGACTGAAGTGACTTAGCATACATGTATGCACTGGGTCAGTGACTCTGGGGTTGATGATATGCCAGGTTTGGGTACTGTTTTTTTTTTTTTCTCCCTAATGGAGAAGACTCTTGAGAGTCCCTTGGACTACAAGGAGATCCAACCAGTCCATTCTAGAGGAGATCAGTCCTGGGTGTTCATTGGAAGGACTGATGCTAAAACTGAAACTCCAATACTTTGGCCACCTCATGCGACGAGTTGACTCACTGGAAAAGACTCTGATGCTGGGAGGGATTGGGGGCAGGAGGAGACGGGGACGACAGAGAATGAGATGGATGGATGGCATCATCGACTCGATGGACATGAGTTTGAGTGAACTCCGGGAGTTGGTGATGGACAGGGAGGCTTGGTGTGCTGTGATTCATGGAGCCGCAAAGAGTCAGACACGACTGAGCGACTGAACTGAACTGAACTGAATGCAATAGAAAGTGCTATATTAGAGAAGGAAGTGTCAACTAATAATGAAGAGGTGCTGGCTGTAGTAACCAGGTGAGAGGTGACACAAAACAGAGACAAAGGGATGTACTTGGGATTCATTGAGCTAGCATGGCAGGACTTCCCACTCACCCTTAGCTCAGACAGTAGCTGATAAGTGAAACTGGAATTCCTACTAAGGCCCTCTGGCTACAGAGCCTGTAGGCTTACTGCACATAGCCATTTATAGCCGCTTAGTTTTTGGGCTCCAAAATCACTGCAGATGCTGATTGCAGCCATGAAATTAAAAGAGGCTTGCTCCTTGGAAGGAAAGTTATGACCAACCTTGATAGTATATTAAAAAGCAGAGACATTACTTTGCCAGCCAAGGTCCGTCTAGTCAAGGCAATGGTTTTTCCCGTGGTCATGTATGGATGTGAGAGTTGGACTGTGAAGAAGGCTGATCGCCGAAGAATCGATGCTTTTGAACTGTGGTGTTGGAGAAGACTCTTGAGAGTCCCTTATACTGCAAGGAGATCCAACCAGTCCATTCTAGAGGAGATCAATCCTGGATGTTCATTGGAGGGACTGATGCTAAACTGAAACTGCAATACTTTGGCCACCTCATGCGACGAGTTGACTCACTGGAAAAGACTCTGATGTTGGGAAAGGTTGGGGGCGGGAGGAGAAGGGGACGACGGAGAATGAGATGGCTGGATGGCATCACCGACTCTGTGGACATGAGTTTGAGTGTACTCCGGGAGTTGGTGATGGACAGGGAGGCCTGGCGTGCTGTGATTCATGGGGTCGCGGAGAGTCGGACACGAATGAGCAACTGAACGACTGAACTGAACTGAACTGAGTGACTAAATATTTTGTATTTATTTCTCTTAGCATTTGTTTTGCATATCTCCATCGTTTTTCAAACTGCCTTCAAGCCTTGTATTTCCCCCTCATTTTAATGAAGTCTAGGACAGAAATAAGGGACAGATGAGTAAAGCCTTAAATTTTTAAAAAATGTTTATTTATTTGGGGCTGCGTACACAGGCAAGGAAAAAGTAAATTTGATTAGATAAGCACAGACTAGGGAAGAACCACAGGATACTGGGAGATGCACAGCACCTCCTGTTCTATAAATCCCTGGCAGTCTCCAGGAAGCCTGAAGACAATAATCCCAGAAGGCCACTTCCTTCCCAGGGTTATTACTGAGTATCAGGCTGGAGCCGGCAGGAATTCAGGAAACTGTAAAGAAACAACAGCCTCAACAACCAACTCTTCAAACATCAACACCAACTACCTCAACAATAAAAACTCGTTACAATTCATATCCCTCCCACTTACAACTGCAGATCAGAAGGAAGCTCTTTGCTGCCCCTTACCCTGCCTGACACATCCTCATCCCCAGCCTGGATTTCCCAGGGTCTCGGGGAGGCGGGAAACTGACACCCTATATCGAATGGGGGCACCAAAGAAACAGAGGACACCTTCATTCTCTCCTCATTGCCAGATAGGCCAGAACTGAAACCAACTGAGGCAAAGGTTATAGTTGGCAGTGCCAGGGGAAGCCTGTCACATCCCAGTAACTCCAAAGCCACAGGGGCTAAACTAAGCAGGTCAGAGTTGAGGTGTTGTGCGATAAAAAGATGGGAAGGTGGGCGTGGCGAAGGCCTAAGGTTGTGGGAGGCTTCTGAGGCGCAGCCCTTAAACAATGACCAATCAGAGAGCGGTTTGCAGCCCAGGGGCGGGACCGGGGCGTATCTTTGTCGCGATTGGATGAAGGCCTGGAGCAGGGAGGGGGCCGCGGCGCGCCTAGGACAGCGGCTTTGCAATTTCGCGTTATATACTGCAGTGACCGAGGCTGTGGAACCAGCCGGCTGGACCGCAGCGCACGTGCCTGCATCTGAGGCTCTGGCTTGCCGCGGAGTTCCTTGGGTTCTGGGTCTAGTCAGTCCTGCCCCCAAGGTTCTCTCCATCCTCCGTCCCCTAGCTCTCGTCCAGCTCCCGACCTCAGCATCTGGAAAACGAAATGGTCACAATCGTGAATACCTCAGATGAAATAGAGCAGATGTTCCAGCCCTACAACTTCGAGCTGTTCCTGAACATGAGGCCCTTTTTGGAGGAGTACTGGTGAGACCTGTAGAAGGGGAAGGGCCATGTTAGGGGCCAACTCTGATGACCGCTATTTGGGGTGATTGGTGGAATGGGGGAGGGCGAGACAGAATGCCCACAGAGATTTTGCTAAGGAGCAAAGGTATCGGATTCCCCAGTACTGGCTTCACGTCCCTGTTGTCCAAGGTACAGGTGGTGTGGCACCTCAAAGAGGTTAAATCTGGAAGAAAGAAAGGCAAAAATAAGAGGATGGGATGAAGAATTTGGGAGGAGACAGAAACCAAGCGGGGGAAAGTGTAGTGAGAACTGGTCTCTGAAGAATGGGGTTGATCTGAACTCCTACTCCCACCCACCTTATAGACGACTCCATCCTTTGCGGCTGCATGTGTGCGCATGCGTGCATGTGCTGATGCCTGAGGACTGCCCTTCACAGTTATCATCTCGTTCCTCAAATGTTCCATCATCCCTGCTGTGGAGAAGGAGGCAAAATCTGGATACTCTTCCAAAATTTCCTCAGACTTTGTCCTAGAGCTCCTCAGAGCTCCAGCCAATTTGCCATGACCAACCAGGCAGAAGCTGTTGCCACATTCTTTGTCCATCACAGCCTTGGGTTGCTTCTAGAAATGGACCAACAGCTGTCACCCACTCCCAACCCCAGGAACCTTGATTATAGCTGCTGCCCTGTGTAAAGTACTTTCCATATATTAACACTGTCAGGAGAGGTGTGTTATTCCCCCCTTACAAATAAGGAAACTGATGCTCAGAGAAGGAAGTAGGTTTTCCAATGTCATACAGCTAGTAAGTGGCAGAAGTAGGATTCCAATCCAGAGCACTGACCTGGAGATATGAGTGGACATTCCACTAACCAGCTCCCACCCATAAGCGCATCTGCTCTGCCTTCTGCCTGCCAGGACAACCTCATTTGCCATAGCTCTGATCTACCTGCTGCTCATCTTCGTGGGGCAAAACTACATGAAGGGACGGAAGGGCTTCAACCTACAGGGACCTCTCATCCTTTGGTCCTTCTGCCTTGCAGTCTTCAGGTAAGACTTTCCCCACTCCAACCTATCTTATAGACCTTAGACCCTCATTCTATCCCTACAAGCTTTCTAAAAACCTCAATTGCATCAACTGCCCAAGTTGCCCCCTATCTCTCTCCCTATTCTGTTCTCTCAGCTCTGACTCCTCTCCCCAGGTTCCACTCTCCTGTTTTCCTTCTTCTCGAGTTCCTAGACTAGTAGTCTCTGCTCTCTCTCATGAGACCTCTTGTGCTCATTGAGTCTGGATAATTCCAACAATTTCCCCAGCCTCTAATACTCTCTGCATCTAACACTCTCTCCCAAGACCTTCCAATAACTTTCCCAGCCCCTTCTTCCCATATTCCCCCCAAACTCCTTTGATCACCCCCATCCTGCCACCTGTCTCCTTCCAGGCTCCTACCCATCCTATGAACCCTATTCCCTAGCTCAATTTTCAGTCTCAGCCTCTAGCACTCCCTGGTCCCTCCCCAGCCCTCATGTCTTCTATCTTCTAGATTACTGGTTGGCTCTACCAGGTTGGCCTTGGGATCTCAGAAGCTTTGACCCCTTTGGAAGGGTGAGGAGGTGGTGGAACTTGGATCAGTGACTTGACCAGGCCAAGGGTTAAGGTGCCTGGGAATGACCCTTATACCCTTTTCCTCTGTTCAATTTCAGTATCCTCGGGACACTGAGGATGTGGGGCTACATGGGGACCCTGTTACTTAGGGGGAGCCCAAAGCAAACTATATGCTTCTCCTCCTTCATCAACAGTCCCATAGTCCAATTCTGGTCCTTCCTGTTTGTTCTCAGCAAGGTCGTTGAACTTGGTGAGTGGCAAGGCTTTGTCTCTCTGGTGTCCAGTCAGTTGCATCCCTCCTCAGGCCCTCCCCTTTACCCATCACATGGAGAGTTCCTTCCCCACCCCTGGGTCCTAAAAACACCTCTCACCCAAGCCCCTCTTCAGATTCTTTGCCATAAAGACCCCTCTCCCTGTCCTGAAAATTCCCCACGTGCCCCCACATCAAGTTCAGAGGGTGGTCCCAACACTAGGTGATATGTCAGCTATGACTCCTCATCTCCCAGGAGACACAGCCTTCATCATCCTGCGTAAGCGGCCACTCATCTTTGTGCACTGGTACCACCACAGCACTGTGCTGGTGTATTCGAGCTTCGGATACAAGAACAAGGTGGCTGCAGGTGGCTGGTTCATGACCATGAACTTTGGTGTACATGCCGTCATGTACACCTACTACACTCTGAAGGCTGCCAAAGTGAAGTCCCCCAAGTGGTTTCCCATGCTCGTCACCAGCCTACAGATCCTGCAGATGTTTATAGGAGCCACTGTTGGTATCCTGGCTTACATCTGGAGACAGGAAAAGGGATGCCATACCACAAAGGAACACTGCTTCTGGTCCTTCATCTTGTATGCAACCTATTTCATTCTCTTTGCCAAGTTCTTCCACAAAAACTACATCATTCCCAAGATCAAAGCCAAGGCCAAGAGCCAGTGAATGGTTGGAGAAAGAGAAGAAACCCCAAGCCCTCTCTCCTCCCCAGGGGACTGACGGGCTGAGCTTAGGTTTGAGGGAATGATTAGGAAGCCTTTCCTGTATGGTTTCCCCATGGGATGTATACTCCAAGGTAGCAGGAGGTGATGACAGTCAAGAAGTATCAACCCTGGGGTGGGGATGTGATCTAGTACTTTGATGTTTCTGTTGTTAATGTGAAGGCCAAGCAGGCCCTGGGATGGAGGTGGGACTAAGGAGGCTCCCCCAAACTGAGTTCTTTATGTTTCCAGAAATCTTTCTCCTTCTTGCTCTGTTTTTTAATTAAAGATTCCAACAAGGTTTTCAGGGTTTGGGGATTTACAGGAAGGAGGGGACTGCTGTGATGGAGGAAGGCTGCTGGCAGTGGGATGATGAGTGGGTGAGAAGCTTACAAACAGTGTATGGAAGGCTGAGAGTCACACACAGAGACACTCAATAAGAATCCTAGGCCTGGTAGGCACTTAATAAATGTCTGTTACAGACCAGAATTTTATTGCTGTTAGAGGCAAAAGCCCCTCATAGGAACAGTGAGAAACAGATGCGCAAAGGTGGAATAAGTTTCTAAAGTCGTAGGCTTCCTAAGTTGCAGAATTGACACTTGACTTCAAAGCGGACCTTCCAGTTATCCTCCATGAGACCACGAGGCGGCGCTGCAGTACCAGCTTTGTCCAAGCCATACACACCTACACAGACAAGCACGCTTCGTGCGCCGCTTGGCTCCGGGAATCCCCAGGCTTCTCCATCCTGGGGTTGAGGGGTTGAGGACTGAAGCTCTAGAAGCCTGGACCCGCACATCTTTCCTGTAAACCCAGCTCTCCTTTAAAAATGGGGAAGGATGAGGGGAGGGAGCTCAACCGCAACTCTGAATCACCAGGCCTCTGACAGTCCGCGCACGTTTATTTCATTTATCTTTGAAAACCAGGGAGAGGGAGTCTGGTGAAGGCGAGGTGGGCCAAAGCTGAATTGGCCCCCGGGGAACTGGTCCCTGTTCCTGGCCTTAGTCCCAGGGTCTCGGACTAAGGGCCCAGTCCACCCCTCAGGCCTGGGAGTGGGGGAAGGCTCTCTCCTGAGCCGGCCGCCTCCCCAAACCCGACTGCCCAGCTCTCCTCTCAGACCCCAAGGGCAGGGGCAAGCCAGTCAAAACGACCCCAGTCCGTCGAGGCCGTGAATTACCGCCCCACCCTCAGGGATGATCGACGGGCAGCGCCCTTCAGACGGGCCGTTCCACAGCGTACTGGCACGGACTGAGGTTGGCGGCCGGCGGCGGCCCCGGCACGGTGGGATAGCTGAAAGAGGCGTGCTGTTTGGCCTTGAGCCTCAGGCTGGCCAAACTCGAGTTACACGGGTCCCGATATACGTAGGGGGAGGAGGCGGCGGCGGCGGCGGCGGCTGCGGCCGAGGCATAAGGGCAGGACACGGCCCCCGAGGACACCGCGGCCGGAGCCAGCCCTGGGGGCCCCCCGCCTAGGCCCTGCAAGGCCCCGGGCCCAGGCACCGTGCCTGGGGCGGTCGCGGCCGAGGGCACCATGGAGGCGGAAATGGAGCTGGGTGGCGAGAAGACGGGCTGAGAAGCCAGAGGCCCCACGTTGACCGAGTTGAAGGCGAACGGGAAGGTCTTGGCGGCGAGCGGCGGGCCGAGGGCCTTGGGTGGCCAGTTGCCGTACGAGTAGCCGGGGTACACCTCCTCGTAGGGCGGCACCAGCCCCCCGAGCGGCGCCGCGAAGCCGCCCTTGCACAACTCCGCCTGCTGGCTGCGCTCGCGCTTTCTCCACTTGGCGCGCCGGTTCTTGAACCACACCTGCGGGCGTGGGAGGAAGGTCGTCAGGGCCCGGCCCCCCAAGGCGGCTGGTGGACCGGTCGCCCAGGTCGGGGGTCCAAGCGGGTCCGGGGCCGGGCGGAGCATAAAGAAGATGAGGTGGCTGGAGACGAGAATGGGGTGGTGGAGCAACGGCACCGGGTGGGGGAGGAGCGCGTGCGGGACGGGGTCGGGGGCGACAGTATTGGGGGGTGGCGAGGGCAGCTGGAGGGGGCCTAGGAGAGGTGAAGAGAAGAACCGGAGATAGTGGCAGGGGCGAAGAAGCGCTCCGTCTAGGGTGAGCGGGTGGTGGAAGAGAAGAGATTGGAGGTTGGTGGAAAGAAGGCCGTGGGGGAAGCAGGCCTGGGCGAGGGGCGTCGAGTTTTGGGTCGGAGGAAGGGGCAGGCAGGGCAGAACCACAGGCTGCCGTTTCCGAAGCTGCTTGCTGAGCGGCCCGCGAGAGGGAGGCCCGAGGTGGAAGGGAGGGTGGTGGTGGAGGGGGACCGGGGCGGGGGGGTTGCGTACCCTCACGCGGGCCTCGGTGAGGTTGGTCCACACGGCTATCTCTTCGCGCGTACTCATGTCGGGGTAGCGGTTCCTCTGAAAGGTCGCCTCCAGCTCCTGCAGCTGCTGGCTGGTGAAGTGCGTGCGCTGCCGCCGCTGCTTCTTCTTCAGCGAGCCGTCTTCGGGGGAGCCGCTGGGCAGCGAAACCGAGGCCTTCTCCGAATCTGGGAGCCGGGGTGGGGGCTGTCACAGCACATCCTTGCCTGCGCGAATTCCCTGGCTCGGGGACTTCCTCCGTGGGCCCCCCCCCCCTCACTCGCACCCAGGCTCCCACTCCCGGGTCCCACCCGGTTAGGGATGGAGCTTTTATTTCCCCCACCCCCAGAAGGGGCGCGCTCACCGCTGTGCTCTTGGCCCTTGCAGCCGTGTTCAGGGAGTGGGGGGTGGGGGGTGCCCGCATCTGACAGCGAAAGGGCCGGGCTCCGGGCCTCTGCCTCGCTCAGCAGGCCGAACTCCATTGGGGGCTCGAGGACTCTGAAGGTAAAAGAAGGCACAGACCAGGTTAATGGGAATAAAATCTCCAAGTTATCTGGTTCCCAGTACAGAAGTGTTTCCCCATCTTCCCTTTTCTCAGACACCGACATAAAGCTACCCCTCTAATCTGAGGTGCCCTAGGTTAGAATGGGGAAACAGCAGCCTAAGTGGGGAAAGGTGCATACTCAGAGGTTTCATACACAGTTATACACACTAGACTTTGATTGTTCCATCCTGGGCACCTAGAACCCGCCTGGTGCACAGTTGGTGTTCAATAGATAATTACTGAATTAATGAAAACCACACTATTGCACATTGCATACCACATACCACATCCTTAAAAAATTAAATTCCCTCTCACACGAATGCCCAATATCCCCATAAACTCAAACGTGGCTCTCAGCCAGTCTGAACCTGTGCTATTCACTCTCCTGTGGGACGGATTTGATTTTGAACCAGGCCTGATACCCTGTAAGGAGAATCACTGCTATCATTTACGAGTACTGACTAGGTGCCTTCACCTCATTATCTCTCCTCACAAGAATGGATCAATGTTAGGTAGGATCACCCTTTTTTAGGTGTGGAAACTGAGACATGAAGTAATAATGAAGATCACAAAGTTTGTAAGTAGTGGAGTTATGATCTGAATCAGGTCTGTGAGATTCCTAAGATATGCTTTTGTTTGCTTTTTCAAACTGTGTTCTTTGGGGTCCTCCCTACCCCGCAAACTCCCTCAGGGACTGGAACTCAGGGCTAAGCTCAGGGATAGAAATCTAGCCTGATCTTACTCAGGTCAGCTTCAACTAGGGCAGCCCTGCTTTTGTTGTTTTTATTTATGCTTTCTGGAGAGACTTCTTTTGAAGAAACGGTTCTAGGATCAAAAACAAGTTTAAGAATCTTGTCTGCTTCTGTACATCGCATCCCACGAGTCACCACTATCTCCCACGCCCTCCTGCAGTCCCACCTCAGGCTGTGGGTGTAAGTTTCTTAAAAGCCGCTTCTGACCATTACTCTCCATGCCAAATCTCACCTGACATTGCCCAGGAGCCTGCCTGGGTCCTCCTCCAAGTCTCCCCCTGCAGGGTCCCCATTTCTGCTAGCTCTCCCAGGCCCCCTCTGGTGGGAGGAAGGGAAAGGGGCACTAGTGGGGCTCAAGACTCCAGATGCCTCTTGGTCAGAGGAGAACCAATGGAGGCTAAGGACCAAGGAGCAAGGGTGAAGAGCTATGTAGGAGGGGTCCATCTGCCTCCCCATTAAGAGGGACTTAATGCAGGCTGTGCAAGGTGGCATTAATGTGGCGGATTAGCCTAGATAGAGACGTGTGTCACTTGGCTGCTCTGAATTGATTAGGAGCCTTTCTAAGAGAGGTGCAGATGGGCAGTGGCCTGTATTTGCACATGGTAATGCCCCCTTCAACCAGCTCAGACATGACAGCTGCCCCCCCCACCTCAAGCTAGTTTGAGTGGGACAGAGGTCAAGGCAGAAGGCTGAGAAACAGTCCCTGTTCTTTCCACAGGCAGAGAGGACTAGACCTTGGACACTTTCCTAGGGTTGGAGAAGCAGGGCTGAAGGGAACCCCAGGAAGGAAGGAGAGAAGTCAGGCCAGGGATGGGAGTGCTCAGCTTCCCTCCCCTTCCAGGTCTGAGGACAGAGTCAGAGGCTTAGGATTGGACTGATGATGCTCCGATAGAAGGGAGAGGCCCTTGGGAGAGACCTGGAGCAGCTTAGACTAGTAGCTCTTCCCAAGTAGCTGTGGAGGCTTAGAACTGACAGGTGGAAAAAGGGGTGCCCTGAAATCTCTTCATACCCTAAGATGCCCTCAAAATTGCAAACCACACCCCTGACTTCTCCAGAGGCCCACAGGAGCAATGCAGAGCTGGGAAAAGAAGGACAGTTGGGTTTGCCTGTAGGAAAAGCTGAATTCCACCATTGCCATTCATCCTTCCAGTCTGCTTTGACTCCAGACTTCCCATTTTCCAAACTCCCCCTTCCCCCAGCATTCCATACCTGTGTCTTGGTTTCACCCTTTATTTCAGCAGAGGGAGGCAGGGTGAAGAAAGATAAGGGCCAGAATAAAAGACGAGACTGAGAAAGCAGAGTTCAGGCTGTGTGTTCCCAAAGACAGACAGACACACATGCAGACAAATACAGGCCCCCACTCAGACAGAATAAGCACTTGGACTTGGAGCTAGAGGCATACAAACACACACTCTCTCCCACACATGTGCCCCCACATTCAGGCAGACAGACACACACCGTCACACAGTCTCCTCTCTCTGTGACAGGGACAGCTGCCTCGGCTGTTTTGGAGCTAGCCATTATCCCCCCTCCCCCTTCCTGGCCCCTTTGAACCTCAGCTCTCAGTCCCAGGAACTAAGGACTCTGTAGGGGAGGAGGAAGCCTGAGGAGCCAGCGAAGTGGTCTATGCTCAGTGGTTGCTGGCGATAGCCTGTTTGGCTGAGTTGGGGGAAGGTATGAGAATGCTGGAAGAATAGGATGGAGTAGTGGTGGAAGCAGAAAGTGATGAGCCCCCCCATCCCGCCCCGACACGGGAAAGTAATCTGGTATACCCCAAATAAACTAGGTTTAGATTCAAAAGATCTGAGTTCATGTCCTGGATCCTCAATTTACTAGCTGTGTGTCCCTGGCAAATTACCTCTCTGGGCATGTTTTTTTCTTCTGTAAAAGTAAGATTATGATTCCTTCTCTACCTCTCTTCAGTATTGTGAAGAGGTTAAAATAAAACATAACATTTAAAAATGAGTAGGGGTCAAACTCCAAGTTTTTTTCTCATTTATTGAAATGATGTTGGGCACCTTCTATGAGCTGGGAATTGAGTAAGGTGCGCAGGATAGTCAGAAATAAGGTATCGTTTTTGTCTCTGCCTTTGCTTGACTGGTTCACCTCCGTAGATTCTGTCTACCAGTGAAAAATTGCTCCATGAATAAAGGTGAATATGCTGCATTTTAGAGAGGGATGCATGTGTGTGTTGTGAGCACTCTGTTCGAAACATAAAAGAGGGCCCAGTCAATAAGGAAACAGCGGAGTAGCCCAAACTGGGAGCTAATTTGGGGACCCAGGATGGATAGGAGAGGAAAGAATGAAGGCTTCAGACTCTTGACTGCATTAGTAATAGCAGCAAGAGGAAAGGCGGCTGAGAAGGGCCCTGCCTGTGAAGCCGAAAAAGCAGGAACACTAATGCCAGGCAGGCAACAGAGAGAGAGGGTGGGGGCAGAGGCCTCTAGCAGATTGTGTCCGGTGGGCTGGTCAGGCAGAGGCTGGGGGCGCCAAGCTGTTGTCTGAGCTGGAGACAGGCTGGCTGAGGATTAAGCTCCCCCAAACTGCTGGAGGTCGGGAAGCTGGGGAGTTGGGACTGCAGCCAGGGACTCCGCCTCACTCAGTGGACAGGGATAAGCAGTAGGTCTAGAAGCCACAGGTTTGGTTGATGCTGGTAGGATATACCAGGGAAGATCAGAGAGAGTCAAGAGATAACAGTGGCGCTGAGTCCAGCTCTTGGGGTGGGAGGCCTCCTGCCCCACCCCAGCCTTTCTGACATGCCCTGCAGGGGATAAATATATGGTCCAGTACCACTGGTTTCAAGGTGGCAATCCCAGCCCTAGGGAGAATAGAGGGCTTGCAGGTGATCTTTGACTTGGAAATATAGCATGGAATTACAGGAAGCTGTCATGGACTGCAGTAAGAACAAAATATCTAAGATAATTAAAGTGGAGAACAGAAACTGCCCCAGAGCAGAGAGGCTATAGTGGGGAGGCCATGGTTTCTAAGGGACATAACTTATGGCAAGAAGGTAACTTCTATGTGCACCCACTTTTATCCTGAAGACAAAGGGTAGACCAGGGCCACAGCCAGAAAGCCCCCAAGTAGTTGTAAGCGCAATGTCCAAGGCACAAGGTACACCCTGGAACTGAAATGGGGGAAAACCTTTTTCTTACAGAGACTGAATGAAAAGGAAGATAAGAGGGGATGGAGTTGTAATGTTGTAGCTCAGCCCAGCCCAGATAGATATAAACTAGAGCCCTAAACGGGATGGAACCTGAAACTAAAAGTGAGGCCCTTAAGTGAACACAGCCTCATGTACATTAGGGATGCTGAGCATCCACACTGTCTGGTCTCCTGAGTTGCTGTGAACAAATGAAAGCAAAGGAAGACAGCCATGGACAAGGTTCACAGCCCCAAGAGGAAACCCTAAGACTCAGGTGGAGGCATTAGTGATTTGATGCTCTTACTTTATCAAGGGGGTAAATCAGGGATCGGGCTTCCCAGGTGGCTTAGTGGTAAAGAATCTGCCTGCCAAGCAGGAGATGCAGGTTTGATCCCTGAGTCAGGAAGATCCCCTGCAAAAGGAAATGGCAACCCACCCCAGTATTCTTGCCTTGGAAATCCCATGGACAGAGGAGATACCCAAGAACGGTAAGGGTACAAGACCCTAACTTTTAAGAGCTTACAGTCTGGGGAGGCAAACAGAGCATAGGATGAAATGATGGACTGCATGGGCCTGATTCTCAGATGGTGGAAGCTCAGAGACACAGAAGCCCATGTAAGGTGGCATCAAGTTTTGGGGCTCAGAGCACCTGGCTGCTCTGGAAATTAGAGAGGCAGAAAAGGTGGCAGAAGCTTCTAAATAAAAGAGCAGTAGGTTCAGAGGATAGCAGGAAGCCTAGCTTCGCCAGGGTCTCAGTGGGGGCAATGGGAGATCATCAGAAGAAAATGGTCAGGATGAGGAGGCATCCAATGAGGGGCAAAGGGAGGGGGTTCAGATTTGATACATGTAGGCTAGAGAATTCTCAGCTTTTCTATGAAAAAAATCCCCTAAGACTGGTAAGAATGGCAAGCCACTCCAGTACTCTTGCCTAGAAAATCCCATGGATGGAGGAGCCTGGTAGGCTGCAGTCCGTGGGGTCGCTATGGGTCGGACACGATTGAGCGACTTTACTTTCACTTTTCACTTTCACACATTGGAGAAGGAAATGGCAACCCACTCCAGTGTTCTTGCCTGGAGAATCCCAGGGAAGGGGGAGCCTGGTGGGCTTCCGTCTATGGGGTCACACAGAGTCGGACACGACTGAAGTGACTTAGCAGCAGCAGCAGCAAGACTGGTAAGAGAGAATATAGTATGGGAAGCTAGGGGCACAACCTGAAACAGCTGCCGCCAGTATGAGATTTCTTTGAGATCTTCAGCCTTATGTTAAAATTGGAAGCAAATTTTGCATTCTATCTCACATTCATGTTTTTTAAAATTAATCTATTTATTTTAATTGGAGGCTAATTACTTTACAATATTTTAGTGATTTTTGCCATACACTGACATGAATCAGCCATGGGTGTACATGTGTTTCCCCGTCCTGAACCCCCTTCCCACCTCCCTCCTCATCCCATCCCTCAGGGTCATCCCAGTGCACCAGCCCTGAGCATCCTGTCTCATGCATCGAACCTGGACTGGCGATCTATTTCACATGTGATAATATACATGTTTCAGTGCTATTCTCTCAAATCATCCCACCCTCACCCTCTCCCACAGAGCCCAAAATTCTGTTCTTTACATCTGTGTCTCTTTTGCCATCTTGCATATAGGGTCATCGTTACCATCTTTCTAAATTCCATATATATGCGTTAACATACTGTATTGGTATTTTTCTTTCTGACTTCCTTCACTCTGTATAATTTAATACAAAGATAATATTTTCTCTCCAGATCTCCAAGAGACATCTTCAAGTGACATCACCACACCAGGAAGATGGGCCCAGTGTAGCCTGCAGCATCATGCCACTCCCACTCCTATACTGCACCCCCACCGGCTACTGAGAAGCAGCACTCCAAGCAGTGGGAGTCACTGGAGGCATGTAGGCGAGAGAGTGACATAAAAGCAATATCTTTGGGATCTTTTTTGGGCAATGATGAGCAGAATGGATTGAGGAGGGGAGAGATAGGAAAGGGGAAACTATTAACTGACAGATAAAAAGTAAAGGCCTCAGGGGAGGGAAAGTAGTGGAGAGAGTTCTAAAAGTGGCTTTCTCACCCCACTGTCTTTTCTTCTGTTTCCCTATCACTCATCATGGGTCCCTGTCAGTGACCAGAGACTAGACACTCTAGATATTCCCAAAGCTCAGGACCTAGTTGCCATCTTCAGGTTAGTTGCCTCCCCTACATGCTAGGAAGCATCACTTAGATTGAATGGAGAAGAAAAGATTTGGGTAGTGTGTTTCTCTTACGCTCACCCTCAACTTAGCTCCAGCCTGCCTCCCCTGCCGTCCATTCCTGGACCTGGGTTCTGGGCCCATATTCACATCCTTGAGCTGGAGGCAGGCAGGGATCAGATCAGGGTATTTGGTTCAAGAGAGTAGGCATTTGGGGAGTTCCCTAGAACTCTTCTCAGGGAGGGATGGGGACAGTAGCTGGCATCTGAAGCCTAGGATAGTGTGTCCAGTAATGTTTCTTATTCCTGTGTTGCTTCTCCATTTGCAAGGGGGCTTCCAAATATATGATTTCATTGAACTGTTACAACCACCTTAAATGCCAGGAATGACCATTTCATTTCACCTCTAAGAAGATAAATTTGTCCATGGTTACAGAGATTGAAGAGTTTCTAATCCAGTTCTCCTAAGACCAGGGACTGAGCTCTTGCCACTCCTCGCCCCCTCCACCCCAGCCACCAGTTGTGGCTCTGACATGCATTGATCCTTCCAAGCCCTTAAGGGATTCCATTTCTACTTCCTGCCTTTACCACCTCCCTGGAAATGAGCTCGGGAAGTTTGCTGCCCACTGTGTGCCAAGGAACATTTTCCCATTCATCCTGTGCTTGCATCATTCCAGTTCTAAGAGGCCCCCTCATCTCTGGTTTCAGGATCTGGGGAGCAAACAAATCTGCTTGTCTAAGTCTTTCCTTATTTTGTGGATTTCCATCCTATCTCACTTTCCAGAGGCCTAAACCTCCAAGTTTGCTCTCTCCAGCAGCCCCTGGCTACTCCTTCTGCCACCATTCTCTGACCCTTCGCTAGGTCCATGACATTCTTCCTAAGAGCCAATGACCAGGCATGCAATCAGCTAAACAGCTTTCAGGGACAAGACAAGGTTCTGTCTTTTGTTTCCAGTTATCTTTATTATAATGCCATTGCCTTTTTGGCAAAAGCAGAACCTAGGGCTATGGTCTTCAGAGAACCATCTGTAATGCCTTCCCTATTCTGTTCCTGACTCATATCCCTCATTTCATCCATAATTTCAGTGTTTTCCAAAGACAATAGGAGCACAAGCCCCTTGAAAAGGGTATAAAAATGTGATGGGGGTAACTGGGATGTGACTCTATATTTATCAAAAAGGGATGAGGGACAAAAGAGTTTGGAAAACAATGTCCTAGCCAGTGATAAGTGAACTTTAAAACTAAGGAGTGGAGGTGGGAGTGTGGGTAAGACGTATGGGGAGTGTGGTGAGGGTGAGAAAGGTTGGAACCCACTTGTTTAGATTACTCATTTCTGCATGTATTACCCTGCACTTGTCCCCATTAAACTCAGTCGCCAAATGGGCTGTTTGCTTACTTACATAGATCAGGAGAGTTCCCTCTACTTTGTTCCCTTCAGCTTAACTGGGTTCTGGTTAAAGAGTTGGAGTCAGAGTGGGCGGTCATTGTATGGATCCAAAGAAATCAGGGCCCTCTCCCAGCTGTAGGAAAAGCAAATAGGGTAGTTGGGTAGGGCTGAGACATCCTTCCCAACCAGAGATGGAGGGCAATCTGGGTCCTGTGTTGGATCCCAGTGTCTGGATCCCATGTGTCTCCCTCCCACCTCCTTTCAGCCACCAGGGTGGTGGGGAGATTGGTGGGACTGAGAAAGCAAAAAGGGAAACAAGACTCCAGAGTTTGCTTTGCTAAAGGGCTGCAGTTTTCTCTTTGGGCCTGGGCTCCTGCCCACTGCGGGAAAGGAGACTCTAGCCTGCTGAAATCCAGGCAGAGTCTGGGGTGGGGTGTTTGGTCAGCTGTAGTGGAACTAGAGGTGACTGAGTTTGTAAGGGAACTGAAGCTGTCAGGGGCTTGTGCTACTCTCCTCCTTGCCCCCCCTCATTGCACTTTGTGAGTCATTCCTTCCTTTCCTACTCTTGATTCCCACTAGCAGTCCCACCATTGGCTCCCTCTCCACAAATCTGGATTCTGGAAGTCCAGGGTGATGCTCAGAACATATCTAATCTGGGTTGGAAAGGGAATGTCTCCGAGTGCCACTCCAACCCAAGGCCAAGTATCAGCCTTCACTCTCGGTTCCTGCTCCCTGCCCCGCAGCCCCTAGCAGAGAGACAAGTTTGCAAAGTGTGAACTGGGATTCTAGGTAACCCACCACAGCGAACCCCACCGTACACGCAGCAGCTGGGCAGGCGCTGCGGGGTAAATGAACATGCCACTCGGCCAGGGACATTCTGTCCACCGCTGCCCGACACAGCGCCTGCTCTAGAGAGACCAACCTAGCTTTCCCGGACATTCTGTCCGCTCTGAGAACCGCGCGCGGCAGACATTCCGTCCGATTCCCTGGCTTTCCCAGGTCGGAACCCATCAGGGCCCTGACACCCCTAGCGGACCCGCCAGACCTGCCGTCTGGTCACTTGGACTACCCAACCTCGGCCCTGCAGCCTGCACAGCGGTCATCTGACACGGTCGCTGTCGGGTTCTCACAACACGGCTCCTATCCCAACTGCAAAGCAGCTACGAAGAAAAGCGTGTGCGACTAACGCACCCCTGCTCCCAGGCCCTGGAGTCTGAGACCCAACCCGGGGGCGTCTGGCACTGCCAACTGCGACCTTGCTGGGCGGCCGCCGCCAGCTCCCCCCGCTGGCCACAACCCCTTTAGCACCCGGACTGTCGGCCTCGCGCCCCGGGATTCCAGGGCGCTTCCTGATAATTGGTTTCCTAACGCTGCGCCGCTTCGCAGTGCTCCTGTCCTGACCTCATATCTCCGACTTCTCTTCGATCCCTCGAGTCTTCCCCTTCTAGGTCTAAGTTTCCCCTTTTCTAAGTCCTGGCCCCAGGTCTACAGTCCGTTCTCTCAGTCTCGACCTGTTCCCCAGGCACCGTTCTACAGTTCAGCCGCCCTAGGTCCCGTTTTAGGGATCCCGAAGTCCGGTCATGGCCCCTCTGCCCGGTGAGCCCCTGTCCCCGCATGGTCAAGCACTCACAGTGAGTCCCGCAGCAGGCAGACTCCCGGCAGCGGCGGCGGCGGCCGCAGTCTGGAGGGCAAGCAGGGGCCAGAGGCCGGGCACCCGGCAGGGGTGGGGGCCGCCCCCCTGCGCCCGGGGCCTCCTCTCCGCTCCGGCGCTCCCGGACTCGCTGGGAAAGAGTAAGCCTCGCCGCGGACTGCCACCCCCCGCCGGCGCCCATTCACTTTGTGGCAGCCCAGGGCGCCCGCGGCCAGCAGCGGCTAGCCTCACGCATCGGGCCCCGCCCCCTTCCAGCTGCACTGCTGGGGCTCCACCCTTTCCAGCTGTGAATCTTATGGCCCCGCCTTCAGGGGAGGGGTCCGGCCAGCGCGGCGCCAACAGCCCCGCCCGCTGGCCAATCGGAGACGCTCCTCAGCAACTGGGCCCCGCCCCTCCCCACGTGGCTGAAATCGCGCTTGCGAAGAACTGCGGGAACTGGGTATCCCCACCGAGCTCGGGCGGGTGGGCTGTGATATGGGGCCAGGCAACTACCCTGAGCGAAGTGGAACGGTGCTGGGGGATAGAGCCAGGTGGGGGGGGGGGGCGCACGGCCCGGGAGAGGCCGCGGGGTTTCAGCACTCAAACTTCGTTGCCGCTCAAGTTTCGGTGATTTTCTCCACTTGTCGCTGTCTGTCTCTCTTCCCTTTTGTCTCAGCTCCAATCCTCCCACTTCTCGCCTTTCTTTTTTTTTCTTCGCCACCACTTTGCTTCTTCTGTTTGTCTCACTCCGTCCCCTGCCACTTCGGAAGAAGTGGAAATTTCTGTTTCTGATCCTCTTTTTCTTTTTTCCCTTGCATCTTTCTCTCTTCCTCCTCTCGGCTTCCACTCCTCCCCAAGCCCTTTTTCCCTCTCCTCCAAGAAAGTAGCTTCGTGGAGAAAGAGTTTGGAGTGAGATAAATTAAAACAGCATTCTAACCCTGCCATCAGTTGCAACATTGCCAAGTGACCTTGCACAAGTAACTTAACTATGATTCCCTTATTCCCCACCCACCCGTAAAATTAAAGGAGATTCTAGCTGAATCTCAGGGTTTGGCCTGGGCACTCTTCAGAGACCTGGGCAAGTTCCCTGTCAGTCTGCTCTCTTATCTTACATAGGCTAAGTTCTCCCAGACTTATCAATGCTACCTTCTTCTTGGTGATACCAAGTTCAGTTCTGTGGGTAAGGTGTGGCCTTGGTGCTTGCAGGTTAGGGAGTTGCAAGGGATAGGACAGATTTCCTAAGGAATATGTGGAGTCAGGCTGAGTTGCTAAGGTGTCCCTGAGAGCCCTAAGTCCTATTACATAATATACTCCTAAGGTGAATCTGACTAGTCATGTCTTCGCCTAAAACCCTTCAGTGGCTTCTGTTTGCTGTCAGGATAAAGGCTAAGCTCCCTTGTGTGGAATAGAAGAGTTTCAGGACCTGATTCTGTCTTAATCTTCAATCTCCTTGTGGTTTCCTGTATATCTCCAACAGTAACGTATTTCTAACCATTCCTCATTTTGCCGGAGAAGGCGATGGCACCCCACTCCAGTATTCTTGCCTGGAAAATCCCATGGGCCGAGGAGCCTGGTAGGCTGCAGTCTGTGGGGTCTCAAAGAGTCAGACACGACTGAGCGACTTCACTTTCACTTTTCACTTTCATGCATTGGAGAAAGAAATGGCAACCCACTCCAGTGTTCTTGCCTGGAGAATCCCAGGGATGGGGGAGCCTGGTGGGCTGCCATCTATGGGGTCGCACAGAGTCGGACCCAACTGAAGCAACTTGGCAGCAGTAGCAGCAGCTTCATTTTGCCAACTCCTACTCACCCTGCTAAACTCCACTGAGGCCTCATTCTCTCCGGGAAGCCTTTCCTGAATTCCCAGGTTAGCCAGAAGTCCAGCCTCTTGCTCCCACAACCCTCCTGTGTGTAGATCTATTACCCTACCCATAATACTGAAGAGATCAGTTCATGTGTTGTTCCCTATAATGCTAAGATTTAGGGGGACAAGGACCATATCTTCCTCATCTTTCTATTCCTAGGCATTATGTAGACATTCAATACTAAAATCTAAGAGGGAGATGTTTAGCTTGGTAAAATGATGGAGGTTAGTAGGGGCTGGGGCATTGTCATTTCTCTTCTCCTCATCTCTAACACACAATTCCATTCATGCTTTTAGGTTGATTAATTTCTGAAGGTATATAGGAGTGGAGATAGGATAGTAGGGAGTTTTGGCCTACTTAGAGGATTTTTCAGTTGGTTATCTAGGACCTCTCAATCTGAGATAGGGTCAGAAGACCAAGTCCAAGTTTTCAAATGAAGGTGGAAAATGGCTCAGAGGTAAGCTGGAAGAGATGTTACAGTGGTTGTATCCTCAACCTCTGACTCTCTTTGGGTGAAAGAGCAAGATCTTCAGCTGGACCCAGAGATCAGGAGCCCCATATGTAGGACCTTCTGAGGAGTTCTTCGGGTCTGATGGGTTTCTTCATATTAGAGGATTCTAGCACAAGGCTTTGGATGTCTGGTTTTGAGACCACATTCCTGTGGGGTTAGAAATGTGGCTTCCTTAGACTTGAGTCATCCATAAATGAGAGGAAATGGGGGAGAGGGCTGGATCTTTTTTTCATCGTTTTCTAGCAGTCTCTTCAGGTCTGTAGGGACATGTAGGCTTTATTCCAGCAGACAGGCTAGGAACTCCAACATTCAATCTGCAAGGAGAAAACTCATCCTTCTGTCCCCTTTCTACACACACTAACTACGAGGTCACTCTAAATATCCTAGCAATTTCTATCATCTCTTGCCAGGGGAGAGGCAACTGGGGCAGAAGAGTGAAGACTACAGTGGGCATCTTGCTCTCAGATGTTTTATCATTTCTAAGGCTTCAGGAAAGCCTTCAGTTTCCTGTCACTGGTGATATGGACTAACCTGTGTGATTAGCTTTTTTTCCAGATAGGTAAAGAGTATCCAGGGGCTTCCCAGGTGGTGCAATGGAAAGAATACGCCTGCCAATGCAAGGGATGCAGGAGAGGCAGGCTCAATCCCTGGGTTGGGACGATCCCCTGGGGAAGGAAATGGGAACCCAGGATTCTTGCCTGTGAAATCCCACGGATAGGGGAGCCTGACGTGCTGCAGTCCATGGGGTCGCAAAGAGTCGAAACGACCTAGAGACTGAGCAAAAGAAATCAAGGCTTAGGATGAGGGTCAGAGCTGAGTCACAGTCTAATAAACTAAAATATAAGAGGTATCGAGGTTCAGTGAAAAATAGAACTGGACTAGAGGTGAGGACACTTAGGTTTGTCTCTGCTCTGTCATTAACTAGGTAGACAAACATGGGGGCCATCTTTCCATTCTGGGACTCAGTTTCCTGATCCATAAAATGAAAGGACTTGAATTAGATATCCAAACCTTCTGTCACTTTCCATTGTCTATTTCAGGATGAATGGAACGAGGCACGAGACACAGAAACAAAGTTGAGATGGGACAGATTCATTGATGAGAAGTCAAGCAAGCAGAAGGCACGTTGGGGGACGGGAGGTTGGATAGATTGCTCCCTTGAGCTGCGTTGAAAGGAAACGATTCCTCAAGTTTATGGTATTGGCCCAGGTGACTTAGGGAGAAGCGGCCGGTTTCGACGTATGGGGAATAGTGTCGGCCACTCAAGGCTCTCAAAACGGACTCCGCCCCCTTTCCAGCAAATCATAGCTTTCTTCCCCATAATGCCCAGCAGCCACTGCCAAACTGTGCACTGCAACCTAACTCTGCCTAACTCCACCTCTCCAACTGCCAGCACAATTTCTGCTTTTTTACTGGTTATAGGAACTGTCACTCAGAGAGTCCTCGTATCTGTTGGTTGTCCCCTGCCTATCTTTTTCTTTCCCTTGTAATCTCGCCTCTTTAGGCACTACCCGCCTCCCGGCGCCAATTTCCTTCCTTCGATTGGGTAACCGAAATGCCATTTTTCACGATGCGAAGCTGTGATTGGCTATGAGGGGCACGGCTCGTGCAGTTACCAGGCAGCGGGCTAGACTGAGGCTAGTTACCACGTCAGTGAGCTGACAGGGAAGGTAGCCGGTTCCACCGCCTGTTCTGGCCGACTCTTCCTGGCTAACTGTGTGGGCTTTGATTTCGGCCTCAACTCCTGGAAAGGGCTCCTTTCCTGCTCGTATCTGCCGCCAGAGCCGGGAGAGCCGCTCGGAGACGCCTTCGAGGCCCGGGCTGGACATGAGCAGCGGCCGCCGGTCCTGGGACTAGGCCCCGCCATTTTGGATCCGCTGACAGGTCAGCGAAGTCTCTTATTAGAGTTCCAGTGTCGTGAAGGCCGCCCTGACATGACGAGAGGGAATAAGGAGAGGAGAGCCCTCAAACCGAATGAGCCGGGTTGGGTTAGGGACGCAGGGGCAAGAACGAGTTGAGGGAGAGATTGTTGTGGGAGGGCACTGGGAGAAGTGCAGGGGGCAAAGGTCAGGCCCCTGACGCCGGAGGGGCAACCTCAACTCTGCCTTTTGATCTCTTGCAAGTACCAGAATCCTTCTCCCTGTGTTCCCAGGCTTAGCCTAGTTCCGCTCTTTTGGAGCTTTCTGCGTCCTAAAGAGCCCAGTTTTCAGAAGCTGAAAGCAAACCTGAAGAGTATCGTTATCTACTTTTCAGGGTTGATTTTTCATACCTTGGATGAGAGTCTCTCTGGATTTTGTGCAGCGCCCACTTCTGTGTGACTGCCCCTTTAACACAGCTGAACTGCTTCATTAATGATGATGAACTAATCATCACTTCTACTAGACCAGGTAGTAAGAAAGCTGTGGAAGGACTGAGGCCAGCCTCCCGAGGACCTGGGTTAAGAGAATGCTTTCCTTTTATGGGGCTGCTCACCTGCCAGTCTGGGTCTGTGTGTAAACACTGGACTTAATCTTCTGAGCCTCTTTCGTCTTTTACAAATATTTTCTTCAGGTGTATATTTTTGGTTGCCATCTCTTTCCCAGGTCTTCTCTTCACTTGGCCTAAGGAGATGAAGTTCATTCTCAAGGAAGCCTTTCTATTACAACATACTTGGAGGAGAGCAGAGAGGGATTTGAAAACGTGTGAAGTTGGTACTGTTGGCCTATATTCAGTCAGTTGAAAAGTGGTAGGGTCAGAACAGCAGAGTGAATGATGGAACATAACCCCAAAAGAGTGTAGTTTGTGGTGCTGTGGTGACTTTGACAAACTGCTGTTGTAAAGCTATAAGAGTCCCTCAGTGGTAAAGAATGCCTTTTAAAATAAGGAATAGGTATAGTGTCCTTTAATGCACAACATAGAACTTGGTACGTGTTTAAATCAGGTACACAAGGCACGCCTCTGGACCCTGTGAAGGATGCAAATGGAAAGGTCCGTTTGGACGTTGCTTTGCTGTGCTCAGTTTATGCGCTTCTAAAAACCAGTAGCAATATATGTGCACTGGCCTATACTGTGCATGTCATCCTAAGTGCCTTTTAGCGTGTATTGTACACTCAGTAAGTGTTATCCGTACCTAGGATTAGTTGTAGTGTGTGATCCTGTGGCCTAGTTCTAACCCTGGCAGTCAGGCCTTTTGCCTGGTGAGGTAGTAACAAGGAGAATCTAAACCTCATTGTGTTAGAAGGGAAAACAATCTAGGTTCTAGAATGACTAAACTCTGCTCTCCTGAGATTGTGTGTGTATGTATTTGTTGATTTAAAATAAATGGGGTGGAAATTATAGGAAACTATTTGCATTTTAAGTTGAACTTATCTAACCTGAAGTATCCAGGGTCTGGGATGATAGGCCCTGTTGATCCCTGTTGAGTTGATAAGGCTTTGCATAATAGGAAGTCTAGTCTTTGGATAGATAGTATGACCAGTTCAGCATCTTTTCAGTTGGGCTTGGAGGTAAGTCAGGCATCAAAGATTTTACCTTTTCTTATTTAAAAAGTCATTTTCTTGATAGAAATAGTTCTTTACTTTCAGCCCCCATCCCAAATCAGAAAATTTGTTCTTCCTTCAAGATTTGTATTTGAGCTTCTTTTTATAAGTGCCTGTGGACAATACGTTCTAATCTTGATAGTGATGCTCATTGGCACAGTGGGAACTCAGGTTGTAGACACATCTCCTCATGAGTAGCTGGGCACCAATCCCAGTTGAACTCAAGTTCTCAGTAGTTACACTACTACTTCCTTCTCTGTGTTCCAGAAGGCAGGATGACTGCCACTTTTAGATAATAACTTCATTGATTGGGTACTTAAATTGGCTAACAGAGAGGAAAAAGACACAGCTCCTGCTTTTGAGGAGACCCATTGTCTTTATACAGTACTCACTGGAAGGATCAGCCTTGTCTTTGTACAGCACTTCTATTGATTGATCAGTCTGTCCTTGTGATTCAAGGTGACTAATTAGAATGATTCTGTTGTCAGGTAATTGTGGAATTGAGTTGAAGGGAGTCAGGGAGGTTAATTTTACCTCTGGCTAGAAGAGCTGTGTAAGTGTAATTGGCAGCTCTTTGGCTTTTATTCTTCCTCTTTTTCTGTATTTCATTATGTTTAATGGCAGTTGTTTATTTAAATGAAAATGTACTGGGACTTTGTGGTGATTTGGAGCCCACTTGTAGTGGATGTGATCATGAAATAATGATTTATTACCATCATATAAATAAACTAGGGATTGTAAGCCTAAATGCCTGAGTATCAGGCAGGTAATGTAAGTGAGTGAAGTGAGCCAGGAGGGAATGTATTAAGATATAGTAGTGACTGTAGTGTACTGAAATGTGGGCACAGTATGACCATTCTTCCTATTTTTCAGGAGAAACTGGGAATTCAGATCATTGTGTTTTAAACTGTTGGCAACTAGTTAAATTATTTAAAAGCCTTTTATAGGTGGAAAATACGTCTGCGGACTGGATTCTGTGCCATGACAGTGGAGGATGACTCCTGATATTCAAGATGAGCAGACTTTATGAGACTTAATCACTGCAGTTCTCTGTGTATAATCATACAGACTCACTTTTTAATATTTGTCCTATTCTGCCAACTTTTATGCTTAGTTGTCATGTTGGATGCTCCGAGTGGTTAAAAGATGAGTGAGAGAAAGAAGCCTTGTTTCATTTTTCATCTCCAAGGTGACAGAAAGGACATCTTTGGACAACTTTGGGCTTATCTCAGTAACTCACTGCATATAGTTCTTGAGATAATCTCAGAATCTCCATAGAGGGAGGAAGTGGAATGGCAGAGCTGAGGTACACTAGTCACCTGCTTATTGGGTTAGGAGGATTTTCCAGTTGTATCCTGTCAGGGAATCAGCTTATTTCTTGGTTTGATTTTCTCTTACCTCCACACTTTAAGTAAATATCTTGAGCCCAGTAAGTTGTTTACTAGTTCAGTAATTTTTGTTCATTTTCAACAAAGCACAGAATTATGGCATGTTCTTTGGCTAGCTATAGAAACCTTAAAAGCTCTGCATCTTTGGTGGTTCTCTGGGATGTTAGAGAGATGAGTGAGGATAAACCTTGGAAGGGCCAGTTGATGGTTGTTCAGCTCCGTGGTACCTTCTATCCTCTCAGTATGTCCATCAGAGTTTTCTTGGTTTACATTGCTCTGTATTAGACATCAGAGCACCATGAAAAAGAAAAAACCTTGAGTTTTTGCCTTTGGAGAATCTAATTTCTAGTTGGATAAGAACAACTTTTAAGCAATGAAGAAAAAAAATAATGGTCTACTAATAGTCTGTGTGTGTGTGTGTGTTCAGTCATTTAGTCGTGTCCGACTCTTTGAGATCCCATAGACTATTGCCCACCAGGCTCCTCTGTCCATGGAATTCTCCAGGCAAGAATACTGGAGTGGGTTGCCATGCCCTTCTCCAGGGGATCTTCTGAACCAAGGGATCAAACCCTGGTCTCCTGTATTGCAGGCAGATTCCTTACTGTCTGAGCTTCCAAGGAAGCCCCAACTAATCTATTTAGTGCCAAAGAATATAAGACACATATACATGAATATGAAGAATTGACAGTTACGTAAAGAATATTTCATAGAAGAAATGTGAACATGCACATAGCATATGAGGAGCCTTCAGGTAGATAGATGTAAATCAGAAGCATTATTCTTTGACTGGTCGATAAATGTGGGTTCTTCTTGTCCATAGGGTGGCTAATATGGAAGTTCTGTAACTTCTTTTAATAGTAGAGGAACAAACATGGGTTACAGAAAGTTTTGCCTTCCTGGCTTAGAGTCCTTGTCTTTTGTGAAGCAGTTGTTCTCACAAGAGGTGGGTGTGAACTGCATCAATATTGAAGAGTCAATCTTGATATTCTTTCATTTATTCATTCAGTATTTATCACTTTTCTTACTATGTATTTATCATTTTTCTACGTAAAAGATGATAAATTATAGTCTCTTCCTGAAATGCTCATAGACTCATGGGAGAGACAGACTAAATAAATAATTATACATTAGCACAAGATATGCTTTAATAGAGGTAGGTGCAGTGCTATGGGGTAACAGAAAAAAACAAACAAACCACTCTTGGAAAGTGGGTTAGCTAGGGAAGACTTACACCTTAGGTATTATCATAATAACAGCCAACCTTTGAGGGGTTTTAATATTCCTAATAGCATGCTCGGCCTTAACAATAAGTGGATGAGGCGGTACCATTTCAGTTTTGTGATGAGAACTGTAAACTGGGGCTCAGAGAGCCTAAGAAACTTGTTTAAGATCATGTAGGTAATAATAGTCAAGAATACCACTGTGGTATTCTAACTCTCTCATTGACTTTTGGATGTAGTGAGTAAGGATTTACCAGGTGGATTAGAATGGGAAAAAATGTTCAAAACAGAAAAGGAACAGCATGCACAAAGGCAGACAGCAAAGATCGTGACTTGAACAAAAAAGAACTTTTGATGTTCTATTTAAGAAATATTTTTTGGCCACATTGCAAGGCATGGAGACTAGTTCCCCAATCGGGGATCAAACCCACTCCCCCAGCATTGGGAGGGCAGAGTCTTAACCACTGGACCACCAGGGAAGTCCCTTGATGGTCTCTTATACAAAGAGTATATGCAGCATACATGGGGCATCAGTGTCCCCAGCCAAGTTTAAAAAACGGAGCATTACCAAAGCTAGGGCAATGTGTATGCCCTTCCCTGTTAGTCACATCTTCCTTCCCTTAGCCCCTGTTGTTAATTTTTTGTTTCCCTGGGGTGTAGTCTAGAGGGAGTTGCTAGTTGATACAGTGACTTCTTCTCTTTGGATCCTCTTGGGGTGAGTAACTGGGATGCTGCAAAATACTAGAGGAATCCTATTAGACCCAGGTTTAAACAGATAGTGATTTCAAATAATATATGTTGCTCAAAGTCTCTGGGCAGATAAGACAGTGGCTTATTTGCCTGGAGGATGTCAGTTGTTGTGTATTTAGTTGTTTGTTCTTATATTATTTCTGATAAAAGGTAAACCTTAAGTTCTTTTCTACCATACTCATGAGGTATCTGCTGGCATTTGTGACCTTGTGACAAGGGGGTTCTAGGTCGTTGGCTACCAGGCAGCAAGTGGTTCATCAGAGGTTCCCTTTTGAACGCAAAGGACAAATTTCCCTTGGGAGATTCTTGGGTGAGGAGACGTGCTTCAAGGCTTGAAGGGAGATTAGGCAATTCTACATAGTCCTTGAAAATAATTCATCTTTATTCCCTACATGTTTTCTTTCTTTTTTTTTTAACTAAGCAACTTATGACAATGATTTTTTTGTTAGACCTTTGCTATCTTAGAAATTTGTTAGCTTTTGATGCTTAATGATTTTTGATATAGTGTAGGTCGATTACTTCAGGTGGTATCCCAATTAAAAATTTATTTCTTCTGAAAACCTTCCAAATAGCATGTAGATCCTATTAAGATCTCAGTTAAGTCTTGACACTTTTGTTTGCAATTTGTAGTATAGTGTTGTTGTTTCTTGTTGCTGTATTGTTCTCAGTATGGGTGTTTTCTCTCTTGCTCTTTGTTCTTTATTTAAAAAAATTTTTTTTGTTTACTTTTGGTTGTACTGGGTCTTCGTTGCTTCATGGGCTTTACTCTAGTTGTGGTACATGGGCTTCTCCTGTTGCCGAGCACAGGTTCTAGGGTGGCTGGACTTCAGTAGGTGCGGTTCCTGGGCTTTAGAGCACAGGCTCAATAGTTGTGGCCCAGGGGCTTAGTTGTTCCGTGGCACATGGGATCTTCCTGGATCAGGGATCCAACCCATGTCTCCTACATTGGCAACTGATTCTTACCACTGAACCATCAGGGAAGTCCTCTTAGTTCTTCAAAAGAGAAATTAAAGGTACTTCCCTGGCAGTCCAGTGGTTAAGACCCCGAGCTTCCCCTTTAGGGGAATCACAGGCAGGGGATCTGTGTTCGACCCTGGATCGGGGAACTAAGATCCCACATGCCCTGGAGCACAACCGAAAAAAAGAGAAATATTCTTATTTTATAGTGGTCCTCTCCAGGCCCCCCCAAATATTTTTTACAACAATTGTAGTCAGTATATGTACTACATATATTGAAAGCCCTCCAGGCCCCCCGATTGCTTTTGTAGCTTTACCTGCTATTATTCTCCTAAAAATAATGTTCCAGTGAGTCTGGAATAATCCTGATCCTCTAAATACATACTGAATTTTCCCACCAGTAAGCTTTTACTTTTGCCATTCTCTTGTATTTTTGGCTGTTTGAATCCTGTTTTTCGTTTGCTTTTCCAGTGTTTTCTGACAGGAATATTTTCTCTTCTTCACCGCTGTGACACTGCGTACCACTCATGTATTGGGATATGTATGGCTTGTGTATAGATGTATGTGTTTAATCTGTTAGATTACAAATTCCTTGTGGGTGGATAGGGATAATTCAGTATGATTCTGTATAGCATTTTGCTTAGTATGTGCTAAGTACTATCTGGTTGACTGAGGTGAATGTTTACTAGTTAATTAACTTTGATTGCTGTTCTTAATCATTTACACATGAAATAATACAACTATTTTTCTAAAGAGCCTACTCATTTAAAAAATCTGTTAATTAAAATTTAAAAATAGGTAATATATGTATGTGACACAAACTCAAAAAGTATAAAAGACTATACAAAGAAAAGTAAGTCTTCCTCTCTCCACTGTGAGAGGAAGGAACTGGGAGTTCCGTTCTCCAGTGGCAACCTCTGTTGTGTGCTATGTCAAGTTGCCTCAGTCATGTTTGATTCTCTGCGATCCTTTGAACTATAGCCTGCAAGGTTCCTCTGTTCATGAGATTCTCCAGGCAAGATTACTAGAGTGGGTTGCCATGCCTTCTTCCAGGGGATCTTCCCGATCCAGGAATTAAACCTGTGTCTCTTACGTCTCCTGCTTTGGCAGGTGGGTTCTTTACTTCTAGTGCCGCTTGGGAAACCCAATGTTTAACACTCCTCTGCACTGGGGAATCGAACCCTGGTCTCCTGATTGACAGGTGGGGATACTCACCACTATGCTAAGAGTGTCTTAAAAATCTTTGCAGAGATCTAGAACATATTCATCTTGCCTAAATAATTTAAGGAAGAAGAGATACTAGAGATTTTATCTTTTCTGATACTTTATTTTTAAATTTATTTTTCTTCTACTTCTTGATTCTCTTCCTCTTCATCATTATGTGTTTTCATCATTGAATCTTCTCCATTCATGGAAGAGAATATTATTGTGTGCCTAAAGCATTTAGTCATCTGAGACTAACCTGGTTATTCCTTTAAATTGTTATTAAAATAAATGTTGGCACTTCCCTGATGGTCCAGTGGTTAAAATTCTGTGCTCCCAATGGAGGGGGCATCATTTCGATCCCTGGTTGGGGAAGATCCCATATGCTTCATGGTGGGGCCAAAACAAAAAAAAATCTTTGAACTGTCTTTTGTTGGAATTCCTGTGGATTGAGAGAGGTGTTATGGGCCTGAACAAAATTTGTACTCTTTTCCTTTGTCATAGTAGTTTTCATACTTCTCACTTTCTTTATGCAAAATATGCAAGTAGAGCTACTTGCAGCATGCTTCCCTCCACCCCCGTGTCTCTGGCTTAGTTTTCTTTTAGATCCTGCTGAACTCTATAAATGCCTCAAGGGCAGAAATTATATCTCATTTCTTTCATAATTATTAATTTTAAATTATATTGATAGCATAGTAATATGTTCTTGTAAAAAATTAGAACATAGATAAGGCTATAAGTATCCTCTGATTACAGCCTAATTTCATAATACCTTCTCTAGAGATAACTGTGGTTACTGAGTTTCGGTGCATCTACTCAAACCTTTTACTCATTGTTTACATATCTCTCTATATACCTGTAAGTATATCTCTCTATATACCTGTAACAGCATTAGATGACTCACAGAGTATTTCAAGGGAAAAAGACAAATTGCAGAAGAATACATACAATCTGATATTATACAAAATATAAAAATAGGCAGAATGATACATACTGTCTAAAGATACATATGAAGTAAAAGTATAAAGCAACATAAAATTTTAATAAACATCTGATTTAGAATAGTGGGAACTATGGATGAAAGAGAGAAGGATGTAATTAGGAAGGACACACAGAGACTTCAGTTGTACTGTTCTGATACTGATACTGGCTTGCTATATCAGTCTTTATATCTTGAAAGTGAAAGAGTTAGTCACTTTTATGTAGGATTGGTTAGTTTTTACGTAACTGGTAACATATAATCATATACTACAGTTTTTTTTTCATTTCACAGTATGTCTGAGGCTCATTCCATGTCTTCTGCTCTGTATCCTTAGCACTCTGAAAGATGCCTTATGCATAGTAGGTGCTCATTAAGTAAATATTTCTGAAATTGCTTCACTTACTCTGTTAACCTCACTGTTTTTTATTTTATTTTTAATTGAAGGATAATTACTTAACAGTATTGTGATGGTTTCTGTCATACATCAACGTGAATCAGCCACAGGCATACACATGTCCACTCCCTCTTAAACCTCCCTCCCCATCCCATGCCTCTAGGTTATCACAGAGCACCAGTTTTGGATTTCATGTGTCATGCAGCAAATTCCCACTGGCTATCTATTCTACATATGGTAATATATGTGTTTCAGTACTACTCTCAACTCATCCCACCCTCTCCCTCCCCCACAGTGATCATATGTCTGCATCTTCTTTGCTGCACTGTGAGTAGGATCATCAGTACCGTCTCTCTAGATTCCATATATATTGCTAATATACAATGTTTGTCTTTCTTTTTCTGACTTACCTCACTCTGTATAATAGACTCTAGGTTTATCCACCTCATTAGAACTGACTCAGATGCATCCCTTTTTTATTGCTGAGGAATATTCCATTGTATATATGAACCACAACTTCTTTATCCATTCATCTTTTGAGGGACATACAGGTTGCTTCCATGTCCTAGCTATTGTAAAAAGTGCTGCAGTGAATAGTGCTGCATTGGGGTACATGTGTAGCCCTAGTGTTCTAATTTTCCTTGAGCCTGATCTAAATGTCTGTATAACTGTGTGTCTCCCCTTCCCTTCTTTTTATCCCTTTTGCTTTTTAAAATTTATCTATTTTGAGGGGGATTTCTTTCTCAATAATGGGAAGTGATTAGGTTGATTTTATAAGCTCCTATTAAGGTTTTCTGTTAGGTCCATACCATTTCTGTCCTTTATCGAGCCCATCTTTGCATGAAATGTTCCCTTGATATCTTTAATTTTCTTGAAAAGATCTCTTGTTTTTCCTATTCTGTTGTTTTCATCTATTTCTTTGCATTGATCGCTGAGGAAGGCTTTCTTATCTCTCCTTGCTATTCTTTGGAACTCTGCATTCAGATGCTTATATCTTTCCTTTCCTCCTTTGCTTTTCGCTTCTCTTCTTTTCACAGCTATTTGTAAGGCCTCCTCAGACAGCCATTTTGCTTTTTTGCATTTCTTTTCCGTGGGGATGGTCTTGGTCCCTGTCTCCTGTATAATGTCACGAACCTCCATCCAAAGTTCATCAGGCACTCTATCAGACTTAGACCCTTAAATCTATTTCTTACTTCCACTGTATAATCATAAGGGATTTGATTTAGGTCATATCTGAATGGTCTAATGGTTTTCCCTACTTTCTTCAATTTAAGTCTGAATTTGGCAATAAGCAGTTCATGATCTGAGCCACAGTCAGCTCCTGGTCTTGTTTTTGCTAACTGTATAGAGCTTCTCCATCTTTGGCTGCAAAGAATATAATCAATCTGATTTCGGTGTTGACCATCTGGTGATGTCCACGTGTAGAGTCTTCTCTTGTGTTGTTGGAAGAGGGTGTTTGCTATGACCAGTGCGTTCTCTTGACAAAACTCTATTAGCCTTTGCCCTGAAATGGTATGGACCTAACAGAAGCAGAAGATATTAAGAAGAGGTGGCAAGAATACACAGAAGAACTGTACAAAAAAGATCTTCACGACGAAGATAATCACGATGGCGTGATCACTCACCTGGAACCAGACATCTTGGAATGTGAAGTCAAGTGGGCCTTAGAGAGCATCACTACGAACAAAGCTAGTGGAGGTGATGGAATTCCAGTTGAGCTATTTCAAATCCTGAAAGATGATGCTATGAAAGTGCTGCACTCAATATGCCAGCAAATTTGGAAAACTCAGCAATGGCCACAGGACTGGAAAAGGTCAGTCTTCATTCCAATCCCAAAGAAAGGCAATGCCAAAGAATGCTCAAACTACCGCACAATTGCACTCATCTCACACGCTAGTAAAGTCATGCTCAAAATTCTCCAAGCCAGGCTTCAGCAATATGTGAACCATGAACTCCCAGATGTTCAAGCAGGTTTTAGAAAAGGCAGAGGCACCAGAGATCAAATTGCCAACATCCGCTGGATTATGGAGAAAGCAAGAGAGTTCTAGAAAAACATCTATTTCCGCTTCATTGACTATGCCAAAGCCTTTGACTGTGTGGATCACAATAAACTGTGGAACATTCTGAAAGAGATGGGAATCCCAGACCACCTGACCTGCCTCTTGAGAAACCTGTATGCAGGTCAGGAAGCAACAGTCAGAACTGGACATGGAACAACAGACTGGTTCCAAATAGGAAAAGGAGTACGTCAAGGCTGTATATTGTCACCTTGCTTATTTAACTTATATGCAGAGTACATCATGAGGAACGCTGGGCTGGAAGAAGCACAAGCTGGAATCAGCATTGCCGGGAGAAATATCAATAACCTCAGATATGCTGATGACACCACCCTTATGGCAGAAAGTGAAGAGGAACTCAAAGGCCTTTCGATGAAAGTGAAAGAGGAGAGTGAAAAGGTTGGCTTGAAGCTCAACATTCAGAAAACGAAGATCATGGCATCTGGTCCCATCACTTCATGGGAAATAGATGGGGAAACAGTGGAAACAGTGTCAGACTTTATTTTTTTGGGCTCCAAAATCACTTCGGATGCTGATTGCAGCCATGAAATTAAAAGACGCTTACTCCTTGGAAGGAAAGTTATGACCAGCCTAGATAGCATATTAAAAAGCAGAGACATTACTTTGCCAACCAAGGTCCGTCTAGTCAAGGCTATGGTTTTTCCCGTGTCATGTATGGATGTGAGAGTTGGACTGTGAAGAAAGCTGATCGCCGAAGAATTGATGCTTTTGAACTGTGGTGCTGGAGAAGACTCTTGAGAGTCTCTTGGACTGCAACGAGATCCAACCAGTCCATTCTAAAGGAGATCAACCCTGGGTGTTCATTGGAAGGACTTATGCTAAAGCTTAAACTGCAATACTTTGGCCACCTCATGAGACGAGTTGACTCACTGGAAAAGAGTCTGATGCTAGGAGGGATTGGGGGTAGGAGGAGACGGGGACGGCAGAGAATGAGATGGCTGGAGGGCATCACCGACTCGATGGCCATGAGTTTGAGTGAACTCCGGGAGTTGGTGATGGACAGGGAGGCCTGGCGTGCTGTGATTCATGGGGTCGCAAAGAGTCGGTCACGACTAAGCGACTGAACTGAACTGAACTGAACTGATGAAGGTTTTCTCTATGCCAAGAAGAGTCTACCTTTCAGTTTGCTTATTAGAGATTTCCTGCTACAAGCAAGTGAACTTGACTTTTCAAAACTTTTCAAAGCTTGTATCACTGCCACTGTCCAATTTTTTGGAGCTGACTTGGCAGAATAAGTACAGTCTAAAAATTGATATTGTAACTGTGGTTCCAAACTAAGGCTATTTTTCTAACAGCCTTCATTCTTTTTTTTTAAACTTAGACCTTCATTATTGATTGGGTTGATAAAGTAAAAGAACAATAGGAAGATCTGAAATATTTCTTTAACAAGCTAGGCACACAAAGGTATCTGCTTGTCTTCATGCTTTGTAGGGTAGATTTGGGGAACAGTTGACTTTGAAGAATTTGAATGCTTGTTAGAGATTGTTGAGGTGCCTTTGAGAAATTTTCTGGTGTGATGTTTTTTGAGTTGTATCTTGAACTCTCAGAGACCTCTAGAAGAGCCAGGTAATTGGATTCATAGCATAAAAAGGACCTTATCATATTTTAGTATTATAGGTGGGGAATATTGGTACTTAAAAGCTAAATCATAGTTCTAACCTTATCAGGTACTGATTCAAGCATGGGGATGCTCTTGGGTAACCAAATATTAACTAACTTTTCTTTTAACTGTTTCAGTAGGTTTGCCAGGATGGTGGATAAAAATATTTACATCATTCAAGGGGAAATTAACATTGTGGTTGGGGCCATCAAACGAAATGCCCGATGGAGCACCCATACACCATTGGTAAGTGGGGGATGGGCAGAACACTTGGTTACTGAGTTGTTGTAGGGGATCTGATACGTGATCAGTTTCCTGATAATAATGATAATAGGAGCAATTCAGAGTTTTTCAGAAGGGTATCAAGGACCCTTCTGTTTTATTTTGATAAGAGTCAAATTTATAAGCTACCTTTTTTTCTCTAGAACCCCAAAGATGATACCATTTTTCTTCTAGCTGTTTTTATAAGCAAGTTAAGCTAGTACCTGGGACCTCTTTAATATGCCTAAATATGTCAGAAAGATTTCTTATCTTCTTTTTTGTTTGTTTACTTTTTGAACCAGAAATTTTACTTCTAAGAATTTATTCTTGTATTCAAATATTGGAAAAAAATTGCAATATAAATTCCTTATCTTCTGATTCCTGAGAACTATAATTAGCTATCAAATTCATTTCAATTAGTGTAGTTATTGGCACATGGAATAAGGCTTTGTAATGGTAGTCCTTGGAAATTCACCAAGCTTTCAAATATAGAGGAGACCATATCTTGCTAATCAGATGAGTAAGCTTAACTGTTGTAAAGCTGACTTTCTTTGTTGCATATGTATGTTCAGTGATGTTTTTGTTACAGTTGTATTTGAGTAAAATTGTAAAATTAAAGTTTAGACATTTCTAGCTTGGTGAATATGTATATGTTTGTTTAGAAATTTCTCGCTTTCATTAATAAAAATGAATTGTTTTATAAGTAAGAGTGGAGTTAGGGGTGAATATATATGACTGATAACTATGAAGAAAGAGAAGAGATAGAGTAATACGTGTCTCAGTCTGTATGTTTCAGTCTGTTTGGGATGCTCTAACCCAAAACTATGGACTGGGTAGCCTATAAACAACAGATTTTTTTTTAAACAATGTATTTATTTCTAGGGGCTGGAAGTTCAATACCAGAATGTTAGCATGCTTGGGTGAGGTACTTCTGGGTCTCACACTTCTCATTGTATCCTCACATGGTAGAAGGGGCAAGGGAACACTTTTGGCATGTGGAATCTTAGTTCTCCGATGAGGCATCAAAGCTGTGCCCCCTGCAGTGCAAACATGGAGTATTAACCACTGGACCACCAGGGAAGTCCCAGCACAGAAGTTTTGAGGGGTCATGATCATTCAGACCATAGCACATATAGAAGACCTAGCAGTCTATGGTGACTTGAATGCCATGGTCTTGGTGTAGATTAAGATTAGTACTTCAGGATGTACTATTTTAGGTAAGCGCAGAGTACTTCTATGAGAGAAGAGATTAGGGAACTGGAAAAATGAACCATGGCTAACTTTGTTTTCCTCAGAAGGAAAACTGACTGAATTTTCTGGTTGGAATCAGAGAAAGAGCTCTTGATCTATCTTTTATTTCCCTTTTTACTCTTGGTCTGATAATGAATTCTTTTTTTTTTAATCTGTGTGTTATAGGATGAAGAACGGGATCCTCTGCTGCATAGTTTCAGTCATCTAAAGGAGGTTTTAAACAATGTAACAGGTAAGTGTGTTTGATTTATTGCAAGGATGGACAAACTTTTTCTTTATAGTATAAGACTGTATGATATTTTAGGCTTTGCAGGCTGTAGCAACTGCAACTACTCAACTCTGTCATTGTAACTCAAATGCAGATTCAGATAATACTTAAATGAATAATAAATAAAATTTTCTTTTTAAAAAAACAGACTACAAGCCAGTTTTGGCCCACAGGTGTAGTTTGCTCTTGTTTATTTTACTGCTAATCCTTCCTGGAGCTCTTAGAGTGTCCCACTTTAGTGGGGAATCAGCGTTCATACAATTATAAGCTTTCTTTGCTTGAGTTATAAGTGTTATTTTTGGCTAATGTTCTGTTTTGTTTTAGCTATTTTTCTTTCTCTATCTCACGTATGCCATCAGATAGGAAGTTGATGGCACTGGTGAAGTGTTTAGTACTTGCAGTGTATTTCCTTTCTCTTACAGAAAATCCTTACTGGCTTTAGGACCTGAGCTTTCTGTAATGCAGCTCTTTTAGTCTTCACTTGTTCCCAGAATCTTTTGTATCACACACTCCGCCTTTGTTTTCCTAATTATAATTATCTTATGTAATATTTATATGTTTAGAATTTTCAAAGCCACTTTCACATTTCTTACCTTATTGAATTTTTTTCAGTTTTGTTTTATTTATGTTTCAGATCAGGAACTTCATTCTTCTTTTAGTTTAATTGAGATGTAATTGACATATAGCACTGTATAAGTTTAAGATGTACATAGTGCTTTGAATTACATATATTATGAAATGATTACCACAGTAAGTTTAGTGAACATCTGTCATCTCACAGATACAAAATTAAAGAAATAGAAAAAAAATTTTTTTTCCTGGTGAGAACTCTTAGGATTTAGTCTTTTAACAACTTTCATGTGTAACATACAGCAGTGTTAATTACATTTATCATGTTTTATGTGCGTACATGCATGCTCAGTCGCTCAGTTATGTCTGACTCTTTCTGACCCCATAGACTGTGGCTTGCTAGACTCCTCTGTCCATGGGATTTTTCAAGCAAGAATACTGGAATGAAGAATACTGGTTGCTGTTTCCTCCTCGAGGGGATCTTCCTGACCCAGGGATTAGACCCATATCTCCTGCGTCTCCTGCATTGGCAGGTGGATTCTTTACCACTGGGCCACCTGCGAAGCCCATTGTGTTGTACATTATAGCCATAATACTTATTTATCTTATAACTAGAAGATTGTGTTTTTTGGCTGCTTTCATCCAGTTCCTCATTCCCCCACCCCCTGCCTCTGGTAACCATGAATCTGATCTTTTTGTCTGTGAGTTTATTTGTTTGCTTTTGAAATAGAATTGACCTGTAATACTATGTTCTTGCTATACAACATTGTGATTTGATGTTTCTGTACATTTCAAAATGTTCACCATGGTAAGCCTAGTTGCCATACCTTTTTGAAACTTTTACACAACCTGTGAGGGAGGCATGGCAGATTTATCCCCCTTTTATGAATGAAGCTGAAGCCCAGAGATATTTTAAGTGATTTAGCTGAGATCACACTGATCCTAAGAAGTGGAGTCAGAACTCAAAACTATAATTCAGGCCCCTAACACCAGATTTAGTGCCCTGTTCTGTGTTGTTTCTGTTCATACAATTAGAGGAGAATGTACAGAGGAAATGCTTTGTATTATGTTTAAAAACATGTCAAGGGAGGAGGTAAAGGCTCAACATTTCATACTTTTCAAGCCAGGGGAGAAGATATAGACATAAAGGAAAGCTTCAGAGCTGTGCTTCTCTGGTGACTATAGAGGGCTTTTGCAGTGTACATCCCTGAAATGTTTTTAGCTAGTAATGTATCTAACACCACTATTGAAATAGCTTTTAGGCTTCTGCAGATTAAATAAATAAAAAAATAAGTAAATGTTCTCCTTTTATGAGAAATGTAGGAGAATATCTGGAGAAAAATTCCTTTCACTTTCCTAACCCTAATCCTAGGGAATCTAAGGATTTTCTACATGTTTCTTTAAAGGAGCAAGTTTGACTCAATGTGAAAAGTGTGGACAATGTTAGCCAATGATCAAATATAGAGGAAGAGTTGTCTGATAGCTAGTTAGCAGGGCTAATGCTGCAACTAGGCATGTTCTCATTTTATGGCCTGTACTGAAAGTGATTTGGCTGTTTTAGAAAGTTGGTGACTTGTGCAGATTTTTTTTTCAATTGAAGTATAGTTGATTTACAGTGTTGTGTTAATTTCTGCTATACAGCAAAGTGATTTAATTATGCATATATTCATTCTTTTTCATTATGGTTTATCCTGGGATACTGAATATAGTTTCCTATTCTATATAGTAGGACCTTGTTGTCCGTCCATTCTATACATAGTAGTTTGCATCTTCCCAGGTTGCACTAGTGGTAAAGAACCCACCTGCCAGTGCAGGCAGATGCAAGAGATGAGGGTTCAATCCCTGGGTGGGAAAGATCCCTTGGTGGAGGGCGAGGCAACCTACTGTAGTATTCTTGCCTGGAGAATCCCATGGGCAGAGGAGCCTGGTGGGCTACAGTCCATAGAGTTGCAAAGAGTCGGACACGACTGAAGTTACTTAGCAGGCGCTAACCTTGGTATTGGAGAGGACTCTTGAGAGTCCCTTGGACTGCAAGGAGATCCAACCAGTCCATTCTAAAGATCAGTCCTGGGTGTTCATTGGAAGGACTGATGCTAAAGCTGAAACTCCAATACTTTGGCCACCTCATGCGAAGAGTTGACTCACTGGAAAAGACTCTGATGCTGGGAGGGTTTGAGGGCAGGAGGAGAAGGGGAAGACAGAGAATGAGATGGCTGGATGGCATCACCGACTCGATGCACATGAGTTTGAGTGATCTCCGGGAGTTGGTGATAGACAGGGAGGCCTGGTGTGCTGTGATTCATGGGGTCGCAAAGAGTTGGACACGACTGAGTGACTGAACTGAACTGAACCCCAAACTCCCAGTCCATCCTCCCCTCCTGTGTAGCACAAGTCTGTTCTCTGTGAGTGTTTCTGCTTTGTAGGTAGGTTCATTTGTGTCATGTTTCATATTCTACATACAAGTGATATCATATGGTATTTGTCTTTCTGACTGACTTCACTTGGTATGATAATATCTAGTTGTATCTATATTGCTGCCAGATTTTTTTTTTAACTTTTCATGTAAAGCTTACATATCCCAATTACAAAGAAAAATAATCAGTAGATATTTACCGTTGTTTTTCATGGGTCAGCGTTCAGAGTATTATCTTTTTCAGAGAATACATTTGGAAAATGTTTGGCAAGCATTTTATATACAACTAAGAATTGTTGTCATAACTGGCTGAAAGTGAAAGAAAGTGAAGTCGCTCAGTCGTGTCCGACTCTTTGCGACCCCATGGACTGTAGCCTACAACGCTCCTCTGTCCATGGGATTTTCCAGGCAAGAGTACTGGAGTGGGTTGCCATTTCCTTCTCCAGAGGATCTTCCCAACCCAGGGATCAAACCTGGGTCTCCTGCATTGTAAGCAGATGCTTTACCATCTGAGCCACCAGGGAAGTCCCATAAGTGGCTGGGTGCTCCCTAAAATGGCTGAGGTGAGATTGGAGTTGCCTTGTAGGCCTTTTGGGCACTTTGCAAACCCTGAGGAGCCTAGGTGGTGCTGCTCTCCTGATAAAGCCACGTTTCCTACTTGCCATCCAGTCCATATCCCACACTTGCTTTCTCCATTCTGACAAATCCCAAGACTTCGTTTCAGAGATTGTATCTGTGGTGAGTAGTGCAGTCCAGGATTTGGTTTCTAGTTCATCTGAGAGTTACCAAACTTGAGTCTGCTGCCTAATTTTCTTACATTTTGGGGTTAGGAATCCAGATTATCTTCTGCTTGAAACTATTAAAACCAGAATGTGTTGAGGAACCTGTTCTGTCAGTGGTACTAGGAATATAGCTGGGTGTTAGCCAAGCTTTCCCTCAGAGTAAGGAAGAAGGTGATGATATTTTCCAGGGGTCAATAGCTGTGGCAGGTATTGAAACAGTGCCTGTCTAAGTTGCCCCATTGTTCTTGGGTTTTAGCATATTACGTACCTGATAAAATGACAGAGTGGATCTGAAATAGAGCATTTCATGGTCTTCTGATTGGTTCTGACCCCCCACATAGTGCTGGCTTCCAGAAGCAGGTTTATGGGTCAGCTGCTCCTGTGGTCCTGGACGTTGTAATCCATGACCAATTTCTTGTTTCTTTTACTGAAACAAACAGATTTTTTCTGATTGGCAGTGTCAGGAGGATTGCTTTCTTGGAAGCCTGTTAATGGTCGGAGGCTGGGAAAGGGTTTTGAACTTGGAGAGAGAAATTGAAGGGATTGCCCATGCTATGTGACTGGGAATGGTGTACCACTTAGGTTGGAAGAACTATGGTAGGAATTCCAAGACTCCATTCAGTTTAACTCATGAAACTGATTTGGGCTTGGTCTCTTTTTACAAAGGCTTTTTATTTGCACTTTTCTAGACTATCTGCTGGCTGGGTTGGTTAAGAATATTATTAATGGAAATAGGTGATTCTTTGGACATTGTCAGTCAACCAAAGCAATTTTTCCTCTTGTAAGCAGTCAGAAGATCTTTTAAGGGCATAAGTGCTACCTACTCTTCCAGGAACATTGTCTGAGCATTGTAAAGGATGTAATTCTACTGTCTCTAGTAAGGGTTGGCTAAGCCCATGTCAGTTATTCTCACAGGTGTGTCTCTGGACCACATTTGCAGTCAGTATTTGCCCAAAATGCATGATAACTGAATGCTCTGTAATATCTAGAGTAATAGAATGTACTAATACCAAATCTAAAGAGAGGGTTGCACTTGGAAAGTATGAAGTGAGTAAGGGCAAAGTTTGCATATTGCTACTTTGGATAAAGGCATAGCTCACCACCAGTGAGACTTGACTGCTGCCCCTCATTTAGTCTTTCAGTTCTCTTGCTGCTGCTAAGTCACTTCAGTCGTGTCCGACTCTGTGTGACCCCATAGACGGAAGCCCACCAGGCTCCCCCGTCCCTGGGATTCTCCAGGCAAGAACACTGGAGTGGGTTGCCATTTCCTTCTCCAGTGTGTGAAAGTGGAAAGTGAAAAGTGAAAGTGAAGTCGCTCAGTCGTGTCCGACCCTTAGCGACCCCACGGACTGCAGCCTACCAGGCTCCTCCATCCATGGGATTTTCTAGGCAACGGTACTGGAGTGGCTTGCCATTGCCTTCTCCGTTCAGTTCTCTTAGGAATCCTTTAAGAGGTTATTCTGAAGGTGTTAAAACAGATGTGTGGTTGCTAGGAGCTGGAAGTGGGCATGGGATGTAACTGCTAATGGTAATAGGATTTCTTTTAGGGGTGATGAAAATGTTCTGGAATTAGATCATGATGATGGTTGTACAACTTTGTGAATATACTAAAAACTATAGACACGTATACTTTAGAAGGATGAATTTTATGGCATATGAAATCTATCTTAATTTTTCAAAATAGCAAGTGTAGATTGGAAAAGCAATGGGATTCACCAGCTCTTTCTCAGCGCTCAGAGCCATGAAGGGATGCCTCTGTGCTTTGAACCCATTGCCCAGCAAAGGCAGCGTAAGGCTCTGTTCAGCCTCCTGGCCCAGTTTGTCCTTTTATGTCTCATTAACTCAAGAAGCACATGGCTTCTATATTTAAATTTATTCAAGCTGTAATCTTTGACATTTGAGTTAGCTTTTAGTACAGTTTTGCATTTATAGTAATATATATTATGTATTTTCTCTATCCCCAAAGAATCCATTTTAATCTTTTCCGGATGCAAATTTCAGGCTGTCTTGCCCCATCTCCCCTTTCTTTCTCTCTTTCCCCTCCCCCAACGGAGTGTGTTTGATCAGGTGTGGCAGGAATATCCACTGTCAAGCTGCGCCCTTTATATTAGTCAATATTATCCTTCTCCCCCCTCCCTGTCTGTCTGCCCCTTTGGGCTTTCCCAGTTGATTTATAATTTTGGAATTCTCATCGGAGTCTGTAATACAGTTTGTTCATTATTTAACCAAAACCTGTTTAATGAGCAGAGAGAGGCAATGTAAATGTTAGGCATGTTGCAGTGATGTACCTTTGTGCTTCTCAAAGCGGGTGGGTAGTTAACTCTGTGCTGCCTGCAGGGCTGGGGCTTCCTGGCCTTAGGGGCAGAACGACCAATGCCTCTTCTTTGCGTCTGCTCAAGCCATACGGTGGGTTTAGAGTCCAAAGACACATTTCCTTTTATCCTTTTAGAGATCTTGTTTGGGCTCTTGCGTATTGGAGTTATCTACAATCTCACAGACTGGGCGGTAAGATTTGTGGCATGGGACAGGGGGATGAGAGGGAAAGTGAAATATTAAAATACTTGATACCGCTCTTGGTTTTAGGTCTGTAGAGAGTTGTTCAGTCACTCAGTTGTGTCCGACTCTTTGTGACCCCATGGACTGAGCGATAACACACCAGTAAAAAGAAATGACAACGTAAAGTCATCAAAGGCATGCAGCGCAGCCAAAAAAAAAAGTCCTTTTCTTCACAGCTTCCTTTCAGGTATGAGTAGTGGAAAATGTACCAGGAGACTGGTTCTGATGGTTTGTCTGAGCACTTTGGAAGCTCCAAAGGCTAGGCTTCCTTGTCCTTCACTATCTCCCGGAGCTTGCTCAAACTCATGTCCGATGAGTCAGTGATGCCATCCAACCATCTCATCCTCTGTCATCCCCTTCTCCTCCTGCCTTCAATCTTTCCCAGCATCAGGGTTGTTTTCTAATGAGTCACCTCTTCGCATCAGGTGGCCAAAGTATTGGAGCTTCAGCATCAGTCCTTCCAATGAATATTCAACCTCCTTGTAGTCCAAGCTGTAGAGATTAGACAGTTTACTTTTATTTTTTTAGCTGTACTATGCCTCATGTTGGATCTTACTTCCCTGACCAGGGATCAGACTCGTGCCCACTGCAATAAAAGCACAAAGTCTTTACCACTGGACTGCCAGGGAAGTTCCCCAAGTGTAGACAGTTTAGAGTAATTCTTCTAGCCAGCATGGTCTCTGGTCTTTGATCTTTTTGTTCCCAGATTAGACAAGTGCTTGGAAGCCTTAGTACCCTTATTCCATATAGCTTCACAGACAGGGCTCCAGTCAGTTTTGATTTGTGGTGTTTGGCTATGGTCATTTACCTCGAGATTTTAGGCTGCCTTTGTGCTTGTTATTTAAACTTAGATCATTACAAAGAGATTCTTTTCCAGAATCCAAAATTTTTAAACCAAAAATTTTGGTCTAAAGCACAGAGGGAAGAACAATCTAAAAGTATCACACCAGAATCTTCTCTTAAGGAATCACCTCTTAAGGACTTTAAGAGCTTGAGGAAGACCTCTTAGTAATATGTGTGTGTGTGTCAGGGGTGGTGGTGGGGAGGGTAGTTAAGTTTGCCTATGGAGATAAAACTTCTTGCTGGTCTTTTTAATTTTGAGGACCTATGAGGCTCGGTGTATTTAGCATAAGACTAAGGTGGTCTTGAAGCTCAGTATAAGCACCTGTATTAACTATGGAACTGTTGTAGCTGCTTGGACCTTTTCTTTCTGAGATTCACTAAGATTTGGATTTCTTCTAAGTCGAGCTTATTGAGTTGCTTCTGACCAATATTTATTGAAAACCTGCTGTGTGCTAGGCATTGCTTAGGCATTTAGCCATTGGATCTATAATGGTAAACAAACTTCCTGCCCTCATAGCCACTGGTTTTTAAGACTAGTAACTCTGGCTGACCATTCTGAGACTAACTTATATACTTATATACTATACTTTAGGCCATGTAGTTCCCTATCAGATATGGAATAGATGATAGTGAATCAGAGCAGTCTGTTGCCATCTTTTCTTATTCCTCCTTTTCCCCTTGTTCACATAAACCATAGAAACAAAGAAAAATTTAGCTCATATATTTGCTTATTTGGCCTTCTCATGTCAAGCTGTTCTGGACAGAGTTTAGGTATTCCCAAAGATATTGATGGGTTTGCATATTGTAACTCTGAGGGATAAGATATTTGAGGGTTAGCATATTTCTTCACTGTGCTTACCTGTACAGCAAGATATGATGTGCCTGAGCTTAAGAGGAAGAAACAGGTGTCTGGAGAGAGTGGATGTATCAGGAGTTTATTTAAATATAGTTTATCCTAGACAAACACACCTGTAGGGTACTGTCTCAAGCTTTGTCAATTCAGAGGTTGAGCTAGGAGGTTTGAATCCATATAACCTCCAGAGCTTTACAGAGAACATTTAAACAGAGTCTGAAAGCCAACCTGGGAGGAACTATAACTTAACACCTGTCTGACTTAGGCCTCTTAGAAATAGCCTTCTAAGTTGAAGCAAAACTGTTCCAGGATGCTTCAGACCTCAAGTTTAATCTGTTTCAGTTGGAACATAGAGACATATAGGGAAGACATTTAGTAGTCACTGTCAGGAAAAAGACTGAGTAAGGGTACATATTTGAAAGAGAAATATCAATAACCTTAGATATGCAGATAACACCACCTTTATGGCAGAAAGTGAAGAGAAACTAAAGAACCTCTTGATGAAGGTGAAAGAGGAGAGTGAAAAAGCTGGCTCAACGCTCAACATTCAGAAAACTAAAATCATGGCATCTGGTCCCATCGCTTCACAGTAAATAGATGGGGAAACAATGGAAATAGTGACAGATTTTATTTTCTTGGGCTTCAAAATCACTGCAGATGGTGACTGCAGCCATGAAATTAAAAGCCGCTTGTTCCTTGGAAGAAAAGCTATGAGAAACCTAGACAGCATATTAAAAAGCAGAGACATTTCTTTGCTGCCAAAGGTCTGTCTAGTCAAAGGTATGGTTTTTCTAGTAGTCATGTATGGATGTGAGAGTTGGACCATAAAGAAAGCTGAGCACTGAAGAATTGATGCTTTTGAACTGTGGTGTTGGAGAAGACTCTTTGAGAGTCCTTTGGACTGCAAGGAGATCAAAACTGTCAATCCTAAAGGAAATTAGTCTTGGCTATTCATTGGAAGGACTCATGCTGAAGCTGAAGCTCCAATACTTTGGCCACTTGTTGTGAAGAGCTGACTTACTAGAAAAGACCCTGATGCTGGGAAAGATTGAAGGCGGGAGGAGAAGGGGATGACAGAGGATGAGATGGTTGGATGGCATCACCAACTCAATGAACATGAGTTTGGTTAAACTTCTTGAGATGGTGAAGGACAGGGAAGCCTGGCTTCCTGTGGTCTTGTGGTCTCTTAGTTCCTGACCAGAGATTGAACCCAGGGCACCCAGCAGTGGAAGCTCAGAGTCCCTGGACTTCCAGGGAATTTCAAGAGTTATTAGCTTTGATCCACTTGGAAATGAGCTGGTAAATTGTTCAAGGCCTAACTAGAGACTGAAAGAAAATATGATAAAATGATAAAATTTGGCCGACAAATTTATGTTATGTGCTAAGTAGTGGAATAGGAAAGGTTGGGCACACTTATGTAAGTATCTCTTTCCTGTGCCTTTTTTTTTCTTTTGGTTGTGCCACATGGCATGCAGGATCTTAGTTCCTTGACTAGGGATCAAACCTGTGTTCCCTGTAGTAGAAATGTGGAGTCTTAACCACTGGACCACCAGCGATCTTCCTCCTGTGCTCTTTTTTTCTTTCTTGTTCTGTAGTAAAATATATAACTATATTAGTTTGGAGATTGTTGAGCAACACATTAGAGTGTGAATTGAATTTGAGTCAGGCTGACTTTGGCATCTTGGTAGCTTGAGTGGCCTCAGATTTATGGGCATTTGAGCACAGTTAGAGGAAATAAAGGTACTATGTTTTTTTTTTCCCTTGAGAATATTTATATCAATAAGATGGCTCCCAGAGGCCTATATTTTTGATGACTTTACGTTGTCATTTCTTTTTACTGGTGTGTTATCGCTCAGTTGTGTGGACCACCAGGGAATTCCCATAAAGGGCATTCCCATAAAATTCCTCTGTTCATGGAATTCTCTGGGCAAAAATACTGGAGTAGGTTGCCATTCCCTTCACCAGGGTATCTTCCCGACCCAGGGATCGAACCTGAGACTCCCAAATTGCAGGCAGATTCTTTACCAGCTGAGCCACCAGGGAAGCCCCATGATCTGAACCTTCATTTGACAATTCTAAACCAACAAGTATTCTTCTAAACCTTTGTTTGTCCTCAGGATTAGAAAATGAAGACTTCTTGAGAAGAAGCAGTTCTACATAGTCTTTTTATTAATCTGACTCTCCCTTTTCTCTTCCTAGTGCTCAGACAAACCATCAGAACCAGTCTCCTGGTACATTTTCCACTACTCATACCTGAAAGGAAGCTGTGAAGAAAAGGACTTTTTTTTTGGCTGCGCTGCATGCCTTACAGGACCTTAATTCTCCATCCAAGGATTGAACCTGCACTCTGGGCAGTGAAAGTGTAGAGTCCTAACCACTGGACCACCAGGGAATTCCCATAAAGGGCATTCTTAATATCTTGGCTCTCAACAGCAGAAGCAAAGAAACCTAATTTCTTTCTAGTAGAGTTTAGCAGACAAGGTGACAGTGTGGCCTGTGGTGGGTGTCACTGTTGCTAGTATTGCTTTCGTTGACATTGTCCTTTTTAAAACACAGCCACCTCTTGAGGCCTGAAATTTCTCTCTGGATATGTGTTCAGTTTGCCATGACAGCAGTCAGATGAGTAAAAAGAGGGAAAGCCAGATACAGCCTTATTTTTAACAGGGAGACAGGCAGAGTCCCTTTCGTCTCTTCTACCCATTCAAACCTAGGGCAAGTGCCAAGAGGGTTTCAGAAGGAGCCAGGTATTTGAAATTGCAGTTTTTGTTAGGAAAGATAGTGAAGAGTTTTGTCCTAGCCTTACCTTCTTTAACCACCTGTCTGTGCTCACAGATGTTCAGTTGGTCACACCAATTTCTAAAATGATATTGGGTATGTTTATGGAAAGAGTGAGTACATTTGTCTTTTCTGCACCCATTAGAAGATAGAGTGGGATATAGAGCAAAATGAAGATCAGGTTATTTTATCTCAGATCATCTTAAACAAGAGTTGTAAATGGAGAGCAAAATGAGATAAGATGCTCCTTTCCAGCTTTGAGACCTTTGTTTCTTTACTTTGGTCTTTGAAAGTCTGAAGGACTTAGATGGACAAGCACTCCTGGCTGCCTGTTGGCTGGCTTCTCTTTGCATGCCTCTTCAGTAACACCAGCCTTCTGTTACCACTGTATGTTGAGTTGTGAAGGGCTGCCACATGTGCACGTATCACAACTGACCTTTCCTTGTTCCACGCTTGTTGAGCGATTATTTGCCCGTTTGTAGAACTCACATTATTGCTTTGGGTTTCTGGCCCATTGTGAAGTGGGGCCATCCAGGAAGTGGACTGATACACTGTACATTAGCAGGGAATAAATTGGCATTTGATTTGGTGGAAAGGCAGGGCCAGATGTAGTGTGGGAGCAAGGGTTTTTCTGCAGTCAACCATGTAGCTTGCTTCCAGGTGTCCTGGAAAGCAGCTTGGGAACTGGAGGCTAAGGGTAGTTGGGGACATTAATTGGTGAGCAAGAGGATCAAAAGGACTTCAGTGTTGTCTGTGATGGGCCCTTAATTGGAAAAAATCCTCTAAAAGTATAGGGACAAATGAAATTTTTCTGACACTGGTAGGAATTTTTCAGCTGATTATTTTTCCTTTTCAAGTAAAGTGAGTTATTAATTGGCAGAAAAATATGAAACTTGAATAAGAAAACTTCAATTCATGTGAGCTTTTCATGAAGGTTCATTCTTCTCTTTGGGCAACAACATGTTTAAGAAAACTGCCTTAGTATTGGTAATAAAGGGAGAGCTAAGATAATATTATGAGTACCCTACTATGGGCTAGATTGGTATCTTCAGACTGTAGTTGCATTCTGTTAATGGATTGTGATATCACTTTAAAGGGTTACACAGCAATTTTCCTCAAGTTTTTAGTATGAAAAATTTCAAATATACCAAAATTGAAATATAGTGAGCACTTGCATCCCATACTTGAGTCAAAATTATTAACATTTAGCCATGTTTGCTTTATCCATGTATATGTGTATTTTTTTTTTCATACACCATTTGAAAATAAGTTGCATATGTGTTGACATTTCAGGCTGGATCCTAAATAAGGAAATTCTCCTACATAATCATAGTACCATTATCATACCTAAGAAACTGAGCAGTAATTTACCAATATTAGTGAATATCCAGTCCATTTATTAAAATTTCCTATTTGTTCCCAAACTACCTTTTATATCTATAGCTTGTTTTACCAATCAATATCCATGTAGAATTCTCATTTCATTATGTAGTTATATCTCTTTAGACTTTAAAAATCTAATATAGTTTTCTCCACCCTACATATTATTTTTTTTCTTGGCATTGACTTTTTGAAGAGACTAGGCCTTTTATCTTTAGAATGTTTTACATTCTGGGTTTGTCTGTGTCCTTGTGGTGTCATTTAACTTGTTACTGTACTTCAAATATTTCCATTCTAGAAATTAGAGTTTGGCATATACAGTCAAGTTGTCCTGCTGTTGATGGTGTTAAATTTGGTTATTGTTTCTGGTGGTGACTGCCATATCTCTTCATTGTAAAATACATTTATTTTTCTCTTTTTGATTAGTAGATAATCTGTGAAGTAATAATTTGGCATCTTGCAAATACCCTGTTCCTAATATCTTTTTACCTAATGATCATCCACTGATGAATTTTTGCCAGAATCACTTATTTCACTAGGGGAGGGGATTTGCAGAATGATGATTTTCTAATTCTGTCTTTCTTTCTACATTATTGGCGGTGTTCTCTAGAATACTTCTCCTCTGTATATTGGAGGATGAAACACAGTGTCTCCTGAAAAGGCAAGAAAATGCCTAATTCTTTCCCTTAAATTGCCAACTTTCAGATAAGGAGTTTGTGTAGTAATGAGCACTAATGGGGGCAAGTGAGGAGTTTTCCACTTTGGAGGGGCTTGTGAATTTTTATTTATTCAGTGTTTACAGTTAATTATATTTATGATCATTTTTGGTACATAAGTAATTCTAAATTTAGTCAATGAGAGCCCCTTCAAACTAATTCCTTTGTTCCTTTGATATGACCCCTTTGAGGACTTCCTTGTTTTCTGGTACAAGCTGTGGGCCTTGAATAGAAAGCATCAGTGCATCACACATAATAAAGAGAATATCTGATTTATTCAATTAGCATAATGTCCCCAAGGTTCATCTGTGTTGTTACAAATGGCAGATTTCCTTTTTTTTGTTTATGGCTAAACCAGTTCTATTTATATGGTCGTTTCTCTCTGGGTGAATCAGCTTTTGCAAGGCAGAAATTAATTTGAGACCATTTGAATCATAACAGTCCTGGAGAATGTTAGAATAAGTATTCTTCCCCAAGGAAATAAAGATTGTGGGTGTAATCATGATTAACTAGTCACTTTGTACCTTCTATACTGTTTTACATGATGTTAAACTGATTGTTCAGGAAAGAGTGGATAGCACATCATGTTAGACATGGCCTGGCCATCCTTTTGAGTTCTTTTGGTAGATCAAGCAGGGAGTAAGTTGTGCTAGAAAGATTTGAAATAGCATCTTTTATAGGAACTTTGATCTTGGCAGAAATTCATTTATATATTAAGTCAACAGGTATTTCTCAAGCACTTCAATATGTGCCAGACACTGAATTACATATTAAGGACCTAATTTTCAAGGAGGCCAACCCAGTTCCTGTCCTCATAAAGTTTATGGTCTAGTGGGTGGGTGATATGAGATATTCTGGAATTTGAGTGGACAGCTGGATGGTGGTTTGAAGTCTTCCCAGGTTCCACATATGACCTTAGGAAATTGTTGTGTGCCCTGGTGTACTGAAAGAGGTTCTAGGGTCTTCAGAAGAACAGCCTTGGTGTTTGTCAGCTTTATATCTCTCCCATTTTCTGCCCTCGCTCTGGCTTCCTGGCAGTAACCATGTCCTTGGCAGCTTCATTATCTGCTTTAGTGCTTTGGATGTCTTAGGGCTCAATTAATCCATTTATTTTCATCTTTGATTAATCAGTCTGTGACTAAAATTGTACTACAAGGATAATATATCAATGACTGATTATCTTTTCCAATAAAAGTCATCTTCTAATAAAATTTTGCTGTCAGGCTTGGACTTCTAACGTAGTTGTTAGGATTCTGCAGTCTAGGGGCACAAAACAAAAATTTTAATAGCTACTTAGTTAAGGTGCTAAAAGAATGAGCGGAATTCCGTGGTGATCCAGTGGTTAGAACTCTGAGCTTCCACTGCTGACGGGCCAGGTTTGATGCCTGGTTGGGGAGCTGAGATCCCGCAAGTCATAAGCTGTGACCAAAAAAATAAAATAAAAATTCACAACTTAATCAGGCCAACAGTATAAAAAATAAAAGAGTGAGGAAAGTCCTTTTCTATAGCTCAAATTTAATAATCCCAGTTCAAAAGTAATATGAGCAGCCCATTGTCTTTAGCCCAGCAACCTCACCTGAGGAAAAAAGTATCAAAACTCACGTGATTTTGAATAGGATTTGACTTCAGATTAGCAGAACATCCCATTATATGTTTATCTTTTGAATCCCAGAGAAAGCTCCCTTATTTAGAAGTAACCCTTGAGAAACTTGAGTTCTCAGAAAGAATGCCATTTAAGAAATGTCCTTTTTCCTTAGGAAAAAGGAATATTCCTAGGATTTTCAAGGGTGGAGAGAGGTAGTAAGGCAGTGAAGCAATTAAACAGTGGTTAAGATCTTTCTAGAAGAGGAAGTTGGAGTGGATGTTGGAGTAAAAATGTTACTCAAACAAATGTCCACAAAAAGACCTCATCATTTGCTTGATAGCTTATTGTGTTTAAAGTGCAGTTTTATCTCCTTGGCCTTTTTTCTGGGATGAGTATACATCCAGGGTACATCCCTAATACCTGCTATAGCCCAGTACTTTTGGTGACCAGAGCCCAGTGACTCTGGCAGAGGATCCTGTTCCCTGTGGCCCAGGAAGAAGAGTTCTCTTTCGGTTCAGCCCACCTGGAAAGAAGCATTGTGGGATAAATAGTCAAGGGAAAGTGGATTTCTGTTGAAATCCAGAATCCAAATATGGCTCATTAATCCTCCCAGGTGAGCCCAAGATTAGCATCTTAATCAGTTTTGTTTCAGAGGTTTTTAAGACTTACTCTGTTCTCTAGGTTCTTTATAAGGAAGGAAATGAGCAGTGGCTGCAGCTGATAGAGCTCTTTGGTATTTAGAGAATGGGAGCTGTTGCTAGGGTCCTAAGTGGTCCTAGGTAGGCTGCAGCCTTAAGAATCAGCAAAACTGGGTTGTGTGTATGCAGTAACTGAAGGCAGAAAGCAGGAAATATTTATGTTGCTGATAGTCTTCCTCTAAAAGCTCAGAAGGGGAAGAATTGGCTTGCTTCCCTACCATTTAGTGTTTTAGTGTTATCTAGAATGTAAATCCTAGAGAAGGCAATGGCACTCCACTCCAGTACCCTTGCCTGGAAAATCCCATGGATAGAGGAGCCTGGTGGGCTACAGTCCATGGGGTCGCTAAGAGTCGGACAGACTGAGCGACTTCACTTTCACTTTTCACTTTCATGCATTGGAGAAGGAAATGGCAACCCACTCCAGTGTTCTTGCCTGGAGAATCCCAGGGACGGGGGAGCCTGGTGGGCTGCCGTCTATGGGGTTGCACAGAGTTGGACATGACTGAAGCGACTTAGCAGCAGCAGCAGCAGAATATAAGTCCATCTCTACTTCCTCTTTACTGGTGTCAGGATATTTAATCATCAACTGATAGTGGATTCTTTCGAATTTTCATTTTGAAATAATTTCAAACTTAAATGTTGCAAGAATAATACAGAGGTCTCCTATATACTTTTGTTTTTATTATTCTCTTTCTTTCATACACACACATACATTTTTTTCTAAATCATTTGAGAGTAGATTATATGTATATTACAGTCTTATCACTTAATACGTCAATGTATATTTGCTAAGAACAAGGATAACCTTTTACATAATCTTTAATACAGCATCAAGTTCAAGAAATTTAGCACTGATACAGTACTATTCATATTCCAATTCTGTCAGTTGTCCCAATAATAAATTTTTGAATTTTTTTCCTTTTCAGTCAAGGATCATCTATTGCATTTAGCTGTCATATATCTTTAGTCTCCTTTAATCTGAAACAGTTCTGCAGCGTTATTTGGTCTTTCATGACATTGAATTTTTTAAATGAATACTAGCCATTTTTTTCTTCTTTTCTTCCTTTCAAGAATGTTCTCCATTTGGGTTAGTCTAGTATTTCCTCATGATGATTCAGGTAGTATGTATTTCTACATACCACTGGGCTTTCCTGGTGGCTCAGACCATAAAAAATCCACCTGCAGGGTGGGAGACTTGGGTTTGATCCCTGTTCCAGGAAGATCTCCTAGAGAAGGAAATGACAATCCACTCCAGTATTGTTGCTTGGAGAATTCTGTGGACAGAGGAGCATGGGGGGCTACAGTCCATGGGGTCGCAAGGAGTTGGACACAACTGAAGCAACTTAGCACATACCCACTACTACTGATAATAGTGTCCTTCTTAGGACACCCCTCATCCCTCATTGGTGGTATTAATTTTGATCACTTCATCAAGGTGTTAACTTTGTTTCTCCACTGAATAGATACTGTGATCCCCTTGGAACTCACAAGCAGTTTGTGGGGCGATACATTCAGTTCAGTTCAGTTCAGTTCAGTCGCTCAGTCGTGTCCGACTCTCCGCGACCCCATGAATCACAGCACGCCAGGCCTCCCTGTCCATCACCAACTCCCGGAGTACACTCAAACTCATGTCCACAGAGTCGGTGATGCCATCCAGCCATCTCATTCTCCGTCGTCCCCTTCTCCTCCCGCCCCAGACCTTGTTTTCTCCTCATTAAACTTTTGGTGGCTCAGTGGTAAAGAACCAGCCTGCCAATGCAGGAGACATGGGTCCGATCCCTAGGTTGGGAAGATTCCCTTGGAGAAGGAAGTGGCAAACCATTCCAATATTCTTGCCTGTGAAATCTCATGGACGGAGGACCCTGGAGGGCTACAGTCCATAGGGTTGCAAAAGAATAGGACATAACTGAGCGACTAAATAACAATGACTAACTTTTCTCCCCATGATTTATCGTATGTTGATGATTCTTGCCTGAACCATTTTCAGGTTGCAGTGATGGAAAATTTGAATGGTTGCCTAAAATATCTGTTCTTAAAGGACTTGTTGTTAGGTATGAGAAGAAAATGTGAATTATCTTCCTAGCTTGCTTATATTTGTTTCTTTCTAAGAAATACAATCACATGCTCTGAAGATCTGTATTTCTTCATGGCTTTAGTGACGCTGCTTGTTGTGTTTTTTTTTTTTAATTTATGTATTTTATTTTTTGGCTGTGCTAGGTTTTTGTTGCCGTGCTGGCTTTTCTCTAGTTGTGGAGAGCAGGGGCTACACTCTTAATTGTGGTACATGGGCTGCTTCTTGTGGTGATTTCTCTTGTTGTAGAGCACAGATTCTAGGACACACAGGCTTCAGTAGTTGCGGCCCCCCCGATGAGGGCACAGGTTCAGTAGTTAGGTTCAGTAGTTAAGACACACAGGCTTAGTTCTCTGCGGCATGTGGGATCTTCCTGGATTGGGAATCCAAACCGTGTCTCCTGCATTGGCAAGTGGATTCTTTACCATTGAGCCACCAGGGAAGCTTGTGATGCTGTTTTTTAAAAATATCCAGTAACTTGTTGAATTCCTTGGGAGTCCAGTGGTTAGGACTTGGAGCTCTCACTGCCAAGGGCCAGGGTTCGATTCCTGGTTGGGTAACTAAAATCCCATAAGTCACATAGCATGGCCAAAAAAATTTTTTTAAAGCCAGTAACTTAAAAACTCTTTTAGTTGTTGTCGTTAATAATTTTATTTATTTTTGGTTGTGCTGGGTCTTCATTGCTGCACAAGCTTTTCTCTAGTTGTGGTGAGCGAGGCCTGCTCTTCATTGCAATGTACAGGCTTCTCATTTTGGTAACTTCTCCTGTTGCGCAGCATGGGCTCTAGGGTGAGTTGGCTTCAGTAGTTGTGGCTCATGGGCTCTAGAGCACAGGCTCAATAGTTGTGGTGCACAGGCCTAGTTGCTCCATGGCACACAGAATTTTCCTGGATCAGGGATCCAACTCATGTCTCCTGCATTGGCAGGCGAATTCTTATCACTGAACCACCAAGGCAGCCAAAACACTTTTTAGTTTTGAAAATTGGGAAAAGGTTTATCTCAGTGAGGCTTGACCAAGGGTTTGGTGATTTCCTAGAATATGGCAGCATCATCAGTAGAGTGAATTTGTTCTCTGCTCAACCAGCAGCATAAATGCTTTTCCCCTAAGCCAGAACGGAAACAGCCTTATGAAGCTGAAGCCCTTTTTTTTTTTTTTCTTTTCTCCTTTTAATAAGTGGGATAGCAATATGAATGCATCATATATCAACATTTCTCAGATATATTTTAGAGACTGGTTGAGTTCATTAAGAACTTTTACTTCAGCTTTAAAAAATATATAAAGTTTTGAAATGCCCATCATTCAGGAACTTTAAGAGAAAAAAATTGGTTTTATTTAGAAAATCACTCCCCATTCTTATTTACTATCACCCTTTTCTCTCCGTCACTCTTTTTTCCTCTACATTTTTCCTTTTGCTTCTACTTTTTTATTCCTTTGAAGGATCTGATCAATATGCATGAATGAGCCTCCCTAAGAAAATAAAAGGTAGAGAAAAAGGTGTTACTCTTGAGTCCTATTCTTTGCTGTTACTGTGGTGAAGAGTAGGCTGATGATATGAGATTACTAATGAAAACCTTACTAGTTATCAGTTATGTTTTGTAGAGGAAGCCTTGCCCGTGAAAAATTAAGACAGAGAAAAATAGGGAAAGAAAATAAATGGAACTAGAGGCAGAAAATAAGAAGGAAAGAACAGAAAGGAGCAGAAGAAAAGGACTTGGAGGGAAGGACCAAGATTACAGAGCTGCTAAATAGGAAAGTGGGAATCAACTCTAACATTTACCTTTACCCAGTCTACTGTTTCGGCTTTCCCCTTTCAGTAGTGTGTGCTGCAAGGAAGGATGAGGTCGGGATGAATAAAATGGTCCCAGCTTTGATTCCTTGGATCCATCCATTCAGAACTGAAAATTTTACCCTGTGATAAGGTGACCTGATAGCCTGATCCTAGTAGGTTATGGTGGAAGAGTCTATGAAGAGATGCCTTTTGGGCAGCTAGCATTAACAGTTATTTTTAACTGTTAATGAAACTCCCATTTCAATCCCTTCATTCTTTAGGCGTCTCCACTGGCTACTATGAGAAGCAGTCAAAATTAGCAGCTATACAAAATGAAGTACCTCTTGTCTCCCCAGTCACTTCCAAAATAAACGTAGTAGTAATACTGTCCGTATTTTGTCTCACTTTACTCTGAAGGCTACCGATAGAGGAAGCATGGATTAGTGTGTAGTGATTTCTAGGCTCTGCCCTCTGGACAGATTCCCCTGAGTGTTGTGGCTGAGTGACAGGACCATGTGGCAGGAGTGCAGCTGGAAGTATATCATCGGCAGATTTGGGTTGGGTAAATATAGCAGGAGCAGGATGTCAGTGTGGGAGATGGATTGTTCTGGGAAAGGAAGTGTTGTCTTTCGTCTGAGAAACAATTTCCTGCACTTCTGAGACTCTTGCTTTCTTCTTTTTTTTTTTTTCCAGGGCAGAACAGGAGTTGGCAGGAGTTGGGTACACTTGGTGTATTCTATCTCTGGGTGTCTGTCTGTTCCTGCATTTGAAGATGGGAGTAGAAATCAGATCTGTTTGGGCAGTTAGCAATAAATAGCCATACCCTTTTGCCTTATAGTTAGCTTTTTGCAGTCTTAAAATTATAGCACATACCTGTATAGAGTCTCTTTTTTAAAAGCAACTTTTTTTTTTTCAGTAAAACAGACAAGTTGAAAGACAAATATAATTATACAAAGAAAATCAACTCTATTGAAAGTCAGACATGAGGCACCAGCTGGCAGGAAACAGCTGGGATGTTTCTGGGGGCTAGACTCTTCACACCAGAACTTAACTCTTTAAGCTATCTCTGTTATCTGAACTACTTAAGGTGGCTGGCTACCTATCAGCAATCTATATAAAAGACTACATCTAAATTATGTGATCTTTTACAAATGATTAGAACTTTGCAATTTATAAAGTGTGCTTTTGCATAATTTAAAAACTTTTTAAAAAGTGTTTTTATTTTAGCATAGATTTAGATATATGGAAAAATTGTAAAGAAGTTCCCATATACCCTACATCAAGCTTCTCCTATTATTAACATCTCTTGTTAGTATGGTACATTTGTCACAATTAACTTACCTGTCTGATACATTATATTAATTGAAGTCCATTCAGATTTCCTTGGTTTTCACCTAATGGTTCCAGGATCCCATCCAGGATGCCATATTACATTTAGTTGTCATGTTTCCTCAGGCTCCTCTTCACTGCGATAGTTTGCATATATTTTTTCTTTAATGTTTCATAACAACCCATAAAATAGACTGAGCCTTTATTAGTATCCTCCTTTTACAGATAAAATTCAGGCTCTGGAAAGGCTAAGTAACATGTTCAAGGTTATATAGTTAGTAAAAGTTTCTATTAAAATGTGATTATGATTTGGAAAAAGATAGTGAAGTAGCTGTTTGCTTTTAATGTGGATGAGGGCAGAACTGTAGCCAACTTTACAGTGGGTCATTGCAGAAGAGGAATAAGAGACCGATTTGAATAAATATTACTTGTTTTGCACCTTTCTGTCTTACCTGGATATAAATTAACATTATTATTTTAGTAACAGTCCCATGGGAAATGCCCGTTCTCTTTGTAATTCTGCTATCAAAGGAGTTGATTCCAGAGAATTCTGGACTGCCTGATAAGTTGACCTTGTTCTCTGACAGCAGGCTTGCTGCTCGCTGGTGCTTGTTGTTAGACATCCAAGTTCAGTAGGAAGGTCCACTGAAAGCCTAGCATATGCACTAACACAACCAGACTATTTCTAGCATTATGTGGAAGTGACTGGGACTAAAGCACATGAATTTTTTGTAAAGTTCTAGAGTCTAATTGAGCAGGCTGAAGTTCTGGCTTGGGGTACGAGATTCACAGAATTGTAGTGCTGAAAGGTGGTAGAAAAATGAAAAATCCACCAGGACATGGAGGTTACAGGCTCTGAATATTTTATTCAGTGGGGTAAGGTGGAGGAGGGGAGAGGAGGTTAAGTGTAGTATGTTACTGATGCTGCTGCTGCTGCTAAGTTGCTTTAGTCATGTCCGACTCTGTGCAGCCCCATGGACTGCAGCCTACCAGGCTCCTCCGTCCATGGGATTTTCCAGGCAAGAGTACTGGAGTGGGGTGCCATTGCCTTCTCCACTGATGCTGCTGCTGCTGCTGCTAAGTCGCTTCAGTCGTGTCCGACTCTGTGCAACCCCATAGTTGGCAGCCCACCAGGCTCCCCCGTCCCTGGGATTCTCCAGGCAAGAACACTGGAGTGGGTTGCCATTTCCTTCTCCAGTGCATGAAAGTGAAAAGTGAAAGTGAAGTCACTCAGTCTGTCCGACTCTTAGCGACCCCATGGACTGCAACCTACCAGGCTCCTCCGTCCATGGGATTTTCCAGGCAAGAGTACAAGAGTGGGGTGCCATTGCCTTCTCCACTGCTGCTGCTGCTGCTAAGTCACTTCACTCGTGTCCGACTCTGTGCGACCCCATAGACGGCAGCTCACCAGACTCCCCCCTCCCTGGGATTCTCCAGGCAAGAACACTGGAGTGGGTTGCCATTTCCTTCTCCAATGCATGAAAGTGAAAAGGGAAAGTGAAGTAGCTCAGTCGTGTCTGACTCTTAGCAACCCCATGGACTGCAGCCCACCAGGCTCCTCCGTCCATGGGGTTTTCCAGGCAAGAATACTGGAGTGGGGTGCCATTGCCTTCTCTGACTGATGCTGCTGCTGCTGCTAAGTCGCTTCAGTCGTGTCCTACTCTGTGCAACCCCATAGACAGCAGCCCACCAGGCTCCCCCGTCCCTGGGATTCTCCAGGCAAGAACACTGGAGTGGGTTGCCATCGCCTTCTCTGACTGATAATGCTGCTGCTGCTGCTGCTAAGTCACGTCAGTCGTGTCCGACTCTGTGTGATGATGCTAGATACTGTTAAAAGATAATTTCAGGGTGATGGAAACTATAGGGGTACAAATCATCAGATCTTGAGGGAATAGCATCTCTTGCCTAGAGAGGTATCCATGGGATTGTACCTGTGTCTTAAAGAGCAACTTTTAAAGTTTTCCAAATTAAGCTGATAGGATAAGAGTTTATTGATGGCATTAACAACCACTTTTATTAACACAGTTTTTATTTTAATTAATGGGAAATGGGATACTTCTCAGTTTGTGCTTTTATGATATATAGCTGTGAGCCTAGAGGCTGGTTTAGCACGTTTTTGTAGTGACTGTTTCTCTCTCTGGTTAGTAGCTCTGATTTTTTTGTCTCCAAAAGGAAGTTATGGAAACAGCAATGAATAAAAAAATGAGGGAAAACTTGAGGAAGTTTGTGTATATTGTTTGTCTTCATGGCATCATGGAGTAGGGTGGGGATGATGTAGACGTTATAAACTACCAGTTTAGGAGTCTTAATGGGCATGGATGACTAAGGCCTTGTGCCAGGCGAGTGGGAGGTTATCGATGGGAGCAAAGATGACAGCAGATATTAAATATTCCATGGACTACATACATGAACTACAGTCCTTGGAATTCTCCAGGCCTGAATAGTGGAGTGGGTAGCCTTTCCCTTCTCCAGGGGATCTTCCCAACCCAGGGATCAAACCCAGGTCTCCCGTATTGTGGGCGGATTCTTTACCAGCTGAGCCACAAGGGAATCCCAGGAATACTGGAGTGGGTAGCCTATCCCTTCTCCAATGGATCTTCCCTGCCCAGGAGTTGAACCGGGGTCTTCTGAATTGCAGGCATATTCTTTACCAACTGAGCCATCAGGGAAGCCATTAAACATTCCAGGATGGACCTAATACTCTGCAAATGCTTTTGCTTTACAAATTTGAAAGATAAAATATGAAAGACAGAGTGACAATATGAAAAATGACTGTTCAAATCAGAAAATCCTGTCCATTGGTGAAATTTTAAACTGTCATTAGATCAGAGGAAAGTCTTGTTCAAAATGTAAGACAGGTAACATTGAAATATCTGTGTCTCCAGAGAACTCAGTATTTGAACTGTGATGGAGGAAAGATTCGTTACTGTGGTCTTGCACAGTGTGAACTCTTCATGAGGTCTCAGCAGATGTAGAGTCTCTAAGGATTTGTGGCTGGCTAAAGAGGCTCATCGGAGAAGGCAATGGCAACCCACTCCAGTACTCTTGCCTGGAAAATCTCATGGATGGAGGAGCCTGGTGGGCTGCAGTCCATGGGGTCACTAAGAGTCCACACGACTGAACGACTTCACTTTCACTTTTCCCTTTCATGCATTGGAGAAGGAAATGGCAACCCACTCCTGTGTTCTTGCCTGGAGAATCCCAGGGACGGGGGAGCCTGGTGGGCTAACGTCTATGGGGCTGCACAGAGTCGGACACGACTGAAGCGACTTAGCAGCAGCAGCAGCAGCAGCAAAGAGGCTCATGGCATCTGGTCCCATCACTTCATGGGAATTAGATGGGGAAACAGTGGAAACAGTGTCAGACTTTATTTTTTTGGGCTCCGAAATCACTGTGGATGCTGATTGCAGCCATGAAATTAAAAGACGCTTACTCCTTGGAAGGAAAGTTATGACCAACCTTGATAGTGTATTAAAAAGCAGAGACATTACTTTGCCAACCAAGGTCCGTCTAGTCAAGGCTATGGTTTTTCCAGTGGTCATGTATGGATGTGAGAGTTGGACTGTGAAGAAAGCTGATCGCTGAAGAGTTGATGCTTTTGAACTGTGGTGCTGGAGAAGACTCTTGAGAGTCCCTTGGACTGCAAGGAAATCCAACCAGTCCATTCCAAGGGAGATCAATCCTGGGTGTTCATTGGAAGGACTGATGCTAAAGCTGAAACTCCAGTACTTTGGCCACCTCATGCGACGAGTTGACTCACTGGAAAAGACTGATGCTGGGAGGGATTGGGGGCAGGAGGAGAAGGGGACGACAGAGAATGAGATGGCTGGATGGCATCAGCGACTTGATGGACATGAGTTTGAACTCCGGGAGTTGGTGATGGACAGGGAGGCCTGGCGTGCTGTGATTCATAGGGTCGCAAAGAGTTGGACACGACTGAGCGACTGAACTGAACTGAACTGAAAGAGGCTCAGATTCACTGAGCCTCCAGTGTGGAGTGCAAGACAGAGATGGCTCACTGATATCTCTGCTTCAGAGCAATCAGTTTTGGTGGGTGGAAAGCTACCAGGTGTACTTCACTTTTGCAAGAATCCAAAATAGTTTCTGTGAACTATGGCCTGAGGTGACAGCTTGTCTCTACAAAAGCTACAAAGAAGACACTACAGGAACTTAAAATTTCCCAGAAAGAAAGCTCATATCCTGTTAAAGCACTGTAGAAAAATTAAGTAGAACTAGTGATAAGAGACGGAGAAGGAAATGCCAACCCACTCCAGTGTTCTTGCCTGGAGAATACCAGGGACAGGGGAGCCTGGTGGGCTTCCGTCTGTGGGGTCACACAGAGTCAGACACGACTGAAGTGACTTAGCAGCAGCACCAGCAGTGATAAGAGAATCTTTACTTTCATTTTCAAGAGCCTTGTAAAAAAAATTGAGGTAAATTTCATCTAACATAAAATTGACCATTTTGAAGTGAATAGTTAATTCATTGGCACTTGTTGTTCAGTCACTAAGTTGTATCTGATCCCATGAACTGCAGCACACCAGGCTTCCCTGTCCTTCACTATCTCCCAGAGTTTACTTAAACTGACGTTTAATGATTTGGTGATGCCAAACATTCATAGTGTTGCAGCCACCACCTCTGTCTAGTTCCAAAGAATTTTCAGTACCCTTAAGGGAAACCTTGTTACTACTTACTAAACAGTTAACTACTTCTCCTCAATCCCTGGCAAACACTAGTCTGCATTCTGTCTCCATCCTGGATTGTTGTTGCTTTAATTACTAAGTCACATCCACCTCTTTTGTGACCCCAAGGACTGTAACCCGCCAGGCTCCTCTGTCCATTGGATTTCCCAGGCAAGAATACTGGAGTGGGTTGCCATATCTTTTTCCAGGAGATCTTCCCAACCTAGGGATTGAACTCACATCTCCTGCATTGGCAGGTGGATTCTTTACCACTGAGCTACCAGGAAAGCCATGTGATATATGACCTATCTGGCTTCTTTCACTTAGCATAGTGTTTTGTTTATTTGTGTATTTATTTATTTTTGGTTGCACTGGGTCTTTGCTGCTGTGCAGGCTTTCCTCTAGTTGCAGCCAGAGGGGGCTACTCTTCGTTGCAGTGCATGGGCTTCTCATTGCAGTGGCTTCTCTTGTTGCAGAACATAGGCTCTAGGTGCACAGGCTTCAGTAGTTGCATCTTGCAGACTCTAGAAGACAGGCTCAGTAGTTGTGGCACACAGGTTAAGTACTCTGTAACATGTGTAATCTTTCCAGACCAGGGATTGAACCCATGTCCCCTGTGGTGGATTCTTATCCACTGGACCACCAGGTAGTAGCAAAAATCAATACTTTATTCCTTTTATGGCTGAGTAATATTCCATTGTGTCTATATATCACAGTTTATTTATCCATTCACCCACTAATGAACCTTTGGAATATTTCTACTTTTTGACTATTGTGAGTAGTCCTGTTAGGCATATGTGTGTACATGTATTTGAGTACCTGTTTTCTTTCTTTTGAATTATATACCCAGAAGTAGGATTACTGGCTCATATGGTAACTGACTTTTTGAGGAAATGTCAAACTGTTTTTCATAGCAGCTGAATCATTTTACAGTCCTAGCAGCACTGTATGAGGGTTCCAGTTTCTCCACATCCTTACCAGCACCAGATAAAACTCCTTCAAGTCTTTATGGATCTCTTGGCATGTTTCCCTGAAGTCGCAGGAAGGCTATTCTGGGTCAAATAAAGTATTGAGGTTCTACCTTTTGTGCTAAATAATTACTTTCTTCTAAAATCTTTAGGACATAGTGCTCACAGCTGATATGGTTTGCTTAGATAGGGTTGAAATCTGATTTGCCAAAAAGAGTGTCAGTTACACTTTGGGTCTTGACACAGATGGTAGTATTTCTGGTATCATATGCCGTCAGAATCCTGCACCAGGCAATAGACTGGGTCTTGCTGACTATTCAGGAAGTTCAGTTTGCTTGCAGATTCCCTGCTTACTTTCCTGCTTGCTGAATTGCCTTCTGGAGAGGGAATTAGTGCTAATTCCTGATAAGTGACTGGTTCTTTTTAAGGTGCTACATAAATTGATTTCTGTTGTTATTCTTTTACTACTTGTTAATTGGTTAGTTGCTCAGTCCTGTCCAACTCTTTGCAACACATGGACTGTAGCCCACCAGTCTCCTCTGTATATGGAATTCTCCAGGCAAGAATACTGGAATGGGTTGCCATTTCCTTTTCCAGGGGATCTTCCTGACCCACGGATCAAACCCAGGTCTCCTGCACTGGCAGGGAGATTCTTTACTGTCTGAGCCACCAGGGAAGTCCTTTAATACTTACATGGACCTTAATACTCTAACAATCCCATTTCTTTGCTGTTTGGCAAGATGGTTTCTTATCTTGATGTCTTCTACATCAAATTATTGAGTTCCTAAATGCCTTTTTCATACCTTCTCTTTTAGGCCATCAATTTCTACTTCTTATGTCTATATATTTTGTGATTTGTATAGTAGTGGTCACTGTGGTTAATGTTTTAGGATGTTTTACCTAAACTTTTGTAGAAATTACTTTCTTCTTGTGGAAGGAGGAAATTGTTTCTGGGATCTAGGAAGCTTGACCTTGTAGTTCTCTCTCTTCTCTATAAGTCTAGCTTTCCTTTTTTTTGGTAGCACTGCTTTCTCCAGTTTATGAGTTGGGTGGTAGATTTTTCTAACTTTCAGAAAAATTATTTTTTGCTACTGTGTTTGCTGTGTTTTAAATCAGAATAAAGCAGAATACATTTCAGTGTTTATTGCTTCCATTGGTTGCTTAAAAAATTTTTTTTGTAATGAGTCTGCACCAGTTCTCAAAGCAAACAGAAAATTGTAGTCTCTACTCTACCTCTCTACCTCTCTCCCCCTCTTCCTCTCCTCTGCTCCAGGTTAGATTTATAAATGCATCCTAACCATTTGATCAAAGTCAGGCTTTGAATAAGGCTTTATAGTCAGGTGTGGTTGAATGACAGGTATGTCTGGATTTGGTCTTGAGAGATTTGGGGATGGGTTTTTTTCCCTCCCTCTTCTAATAATGTGCTGTGTTCTATAATAGGTTGAGTTGTAACATTCATTAAACCACTCCTCACATTCCCTGTTTTCAAAGCTTATCAGGATGACTTTGATTTAGTTATTTGGAACCAAAAAGGCATTTGTGGAGCCTGGTCTGGAGTTGTGGAACAGTAATATATCAGAGATCAGACTTAGGTCCCAGTGGGATTATTCCTCAGGATTTACTTGCCTGGAAGTACACACAGGAGTCAAATGGTATGTATGGAAAGCTTTGCTGGAATGCAAATTGGACACATTTTGTTGGGACCTGTAGGGGATTTTCACTGCTTCATAATTTTTCAAAGGTTTGTTATACATCAGACAGTCACTGCCTCTTCTTTAAATCTTTAAATCCCCCCTCTTTTTCCTGTTGTAAAGGTCAGATTTTTTTTGACAACTGTGTGCAGGAACAAGATTTGCTAAATCCCTTCATTTTTATTCATACAAATATCGGCATTCAGTGAGCATCAGTTATCCCAGCATTTAGAGGTAAGGAAAACTCAGAGAGAGTCTTATGAATCTCAACTTAGTACCAGGCATATATCTCTGGGGATAAGTTTGCTGCCTCAACTTTAACCCTGACTGCTCTGATATGGGATGAGACCCTCACAGTGACTTGTACAGGAAACTTACCCTTCATTAACTCCATGTCTGTGGTTGTAAAATAGATAATATGACTAGTGTGAGGAAACTGTATTGGACTCTTCTGATGGGGCCTCTTTGTGACAATCCTTAGATTAGTGTTGAAAATAAAGGACAATTCATTCTCTCATGAATGAGAATGGAGCCCCTTTTTTTAGCTTTATTCAGCTTTTAGTGATATCTTGGGCAGCATACCACTTTTAATTTGAATATGATTCTTTTTCTTACTCAGTAGATGGAATCATGGTATTATTACCATATGGTACAGTTCCCCATCAAACTTGTTTAGTTTGGTTATCATGTTATCTATTGCTATGTAGCAAATTACCCTAAAACTTAGAAGCTTAAACTTTATTATGCAACAGTTTCTAAGGGTCAGGACTCTGGGAGCCACTTGGTGGTTTCAGCTTAAGGTCCCTCAAGATGATCAGCCAGAGCTGCAGTCATTTGAAAGCTTGGCTAGGCTGGAGGACTCATATCCAAGCTTACTCATATAGCTTTTGTTAAGGTACCACAGTTTCTTGCAGGCTGTTGCCCAGAGGCCTCAGTTTCTCACAATGCAGACCATTCCATAGGATAGCTAACAACTTGACAGCTGGCTTACCCCTAAGTGGGTGATCGAGAGAGAGCAGAAGCTGCACTAATTTTTCTTACCTAGTCTCAGAACTTCTTATCATAGAACATTGATCAACAGACCAATCCTGACATGATCTGGGAGAGAACTGCACAGACATATGTAATCATTGTCATTGGGGGTCATCTTGGAAGCTGGCTACACAAGAAGTTAATTGAAAAATTTCAGAAGGTTCAGTTCAGTCGCTCAGTCGTGTCCGACTCTTCGTGACCCCATGAATTGCAGCACTCCAGGCCTCCCTGTCCATCACCAACTCCTGGAGTCTACTCAAACTCACGTTCATTGAGTCGGTGATGCCATCCAGCTATCTCGTCCTCTGTCGTCCGCTTCTCCTCCTGACCCCAGTCCCTCCCAGCATCAGGGTCTTTTCCAATGAGTCAACTTTTCGCATGAGGTGGCCAAAGTATTGGAGTTTCAGCTTTAGCATCAGTCCTTCTGATGAATACCCAGGACTGATCTCCTTTAGGATGGACTGGTTGGACCTCCTTGCAGTCCAAGGGACTCTCAAGAGTCTTCTCCAACACCACAGTTCAAAAGCATTAATTCTTCGGCGCTCAGCTTTCTTCACAGTCCAACTCTCACATCCATACATGACGACTAGAAAAACCATAGCCTTGACTAGACAGACCTTTGTTGGCAAAGTAATGTCTCTGCTTTTTAATATGCTATCTAGGTTGGTCATAACTTTCCTTCCAAGGAATAAGCGTCTTTTAATTTCATGGTTGCAGTCACCATCTGCAGTGATTTTGGAGCCCCAAAAAATAAAGGCTGACACTGCTTCCACTGTTTTCCCATCTGTTTCCCAACCTATATGCAGGTCAGGAATCAACAGTTAGAACTGGACATGGAACAACAGACTGGTTCCAAACAGGAAAAGGAATATGTCAAGGCTGTATATTGTCAGCCTGCTTATTTAACTTCTATGCAGAGTACATCATGAGGAACGCTGGGCTGGAAGAAGCACAAGCTGGAATCAAGATTGCTGGGAGAAATATCAATAACCTCAGATGTGCAGATGACACCACCCTTATGGCAGAAAGTGAAGAGGAACTCAAAAGCCTCTTGATGAAAGTGAAAGAGGAGAGTGAAAAAGTTGGTCTAAAGCTCAACGTTCAGAAAACTAAGATCATGGCATCTGGTCTCATCACTTCATGGGAAATAGATGGGGAAACAGTGGAAACAGTGTCAGACTTTATTTTTTGGGGCTCCAAAATCACTGCGGATGCTGACTGCAGCCATGAAATTAAAAGACACTTGCTCCTTGGAAGGAAAGTTATGACCAACCTAGACAACATATTAAAAAGCAGAGACATTACTTTGCCAACAAAGGTCCATCTAGTCAAGGCTGTGGTTTTTCCCATGATCATGTATGGATGTGAGAGTTGGACTGTGAAGAAAGCTGATCGCCGAAGAATTGATGCTTTTGAACTGTGGTGCTGGAGAAGTCTCTTGAGAGTCCCTTGGACTGCAAGGAGATCCAACCAGTCCATTCTAAAGGAGATCAATCCTGGGTGTTCATTGGAAGGACTGATGCTAAAGCTGAAACTCCAGTACCTTGGCCACCTCATGCGAAGAGTTGATCACTGGGAAAGACTCTGATGCTGGGAGGGATTGAGGGCAGGAGAGTGAGATGGCTGGATGGCATCACCGACTCTATGGACGTGAGTTTGAGTGAACTCTGGGAGTTGGTGATGGACAGGGAGGCCTGGCGTGCTGTGATTAATGGGGTCACAAAGAGTCAGACACAACTGAGTGACTGAACTGACTGACTGACTGATGGGACCAGATGCCATGTTCTTAGTTTTCTGAATGTTGAGCTTTAAGCCAACTTTTTCACTCTCCTCTTTCACTTTCATCAAGAGGCTTTTGAGTTCCTCTTCACTTTCTGCCATAAGGGTGGTGTCATCTGCACATCTGAGGTTATTGATATTTCTCCCAGCAGTGTTAATTCCAGCTTGTGCTTCTTCCAGCCCAGTGTTCCTCATGATGTACTCTGCATAGAAGTTAAATAAGCAGGCTGACAATATACAGCCTTGACATATTCCTTTTCCTTTTTGGAACCAGTCTGTTGTTCCATGTCTAGTTCTAACTGTTGCTTCCTGACCTGCATACAGGTTTCTCAAGAGGCAGGTCAGGTGGTCTGGTATTTCCATCTGTGTCATAATTTTCCAGTTTATTGTGATCCACATAGTCAAAGGCTTTGGCATAGTCAATAAAGCAGAAATAGATGTTTTTCTGGAACTCTCTTGCTTTTTCGATGACTTGGGCTTAAATACTGATTTTTTCCCCCCTAAAATATTGTGTTCTCCCTACTAGCCCTCTTTTTGTCTTTTCTCTTTTTTCCCCTTCTTTCTGTCTTAAACTCTTCTCTCAATTATACAGGGTGTATATGGCAAATATATATGTGAAATATATATTTTTCAACATGTGAATCTTTCTCACCCATTGTAATCTCTACCTTAAGCATTAGTAAAACCCCTCTCTTTTTCTAAAGCAAACCGGTAAGCATGGTCCATCCATCTGCTGCTTCCTTCCTGTCTTCCCTGTCTTCTCTCTCTTTCTTCTAAGAGAAACACCTGTGGCAATTGGTCCCAGGAGCCCTCTCCTCATGAGAGCCCTTCAGTTGAATTCAGATAATCCTTTGTGCTTTCTCAATCCATTTATCACTGATCTTACAAAATTTGGTGCAAATATACTGGAATGACCTGAGTCATAAAACCACTGTGGATCTTCCAGACTGAGATATGTAATGATGTGAACTCTTCTTAGATTCTATCCAGGAGCTCTGAGATGGCGGTAAAGTCCTTGCACAGGGGAGATATTCAAAAACTAAATTATCTGTTACTTGATGGGTTCATCTGGTCCTTTGTATACTAATCAGAAAAGAGCCTAAAGAATGATTTGCTTTTCTTTACCTTTCTAGGACAAGCAGGTCTATAGTCACAGTAATGAAGAATGTACATGTTGATCTTGAAACTAACTGGAGACACTGTCCTGCCTGTTTGGTGACCATGCAAGCTATGCTGTTACATTGACATCTTTTGCCACCTTGGTAGAGTTTCCTCCACCAAACTCTATACCTGGTAGCCTGTGTTGTGAAATTGAACTTGTTCAGCTCTTGTGGGTGTTAAAAAGGAGAATTAGCTTACTTTCTCAAAAATCCCAGAGCATCTTTGGCTTCCTAGGAACAACCTGAAGCTATGAATGAATCTGGCCTAATATTCCTGTTGCTGTTAACTGGCCTACTAGAAAATTCATACCTGGAAAAATGTACATGATACTTTTTTTTGACTCAGGATATACAGAACCTGGAAAATTTCATGGACAGAAGAGCCTGACAGACTACAGTCCATAGGGTTGCAAAGAGTCGGACACGACTGAGCATACACACACAACGTAGCACAGTATAGAACCAGTGAGTGAAGTTGCTCAGTCGTGTCCAACTCTTTGCGACCCCATGGACTGTAGCCTACCAGGCTCCTCCATCCATGGGATTTTCCAGGCAAGAGTGGGTTGCCATTTCCTTCTCCAGGGGATCTTCCTGACCCAGGGATTGAACCCAGGTCTCCCGCATTGTAGGCAGATGCTTTTACCATCTGAGCCACCAGGGAAGTCATATAGAACCAGAGAGGATCCAAAATTGTGTTCACCTCTATAGAAGTCCATAGATAAAAGTAACAAAGCAGGCAAACAAGAACAAAAAACCTTTCATCATAAAATCACTCTTTACCTAACTCTGGCCTTCTCTAATCCTTAGCATTATATACACATGATTTAAGTAGTTTAATCAGTTTGCCATATTATTTTTGTTCCTTTTATTCATTTAGCATAACTTAATACAGAATTTTATTTAGCGTTTTTATTGTCATTATAAAAATACATTGAATTAGAATGTCATAGGTTAACTATTCTTTTAAAAATTTTAATTTGTTGTATACAGTGCAACTTTAATCATCTTTATACTAATAAAATTGGGTTTTTTTCCTAATTATCTTCTTGAAATAATAGGCCCATTAGTCAACTCGACTGAGTTTTATGGTTGTGCTATCCTTTATTATTTTTTACCTTCTTTTTATTTTGCTAATTTAGTTGACAAGATGATACCTTTATAATTCATTTTACAGTTCTTTAATTACTAGCATTTTCTCAAGTGTTTTACTGTTAGAAGTTTTTCTCATGTGAATTATCTGTACTTAAGTCTTGGCCACTTATTTGACAGAGATTGGATAGTGTCCATTCCGATTTGTATCAGCACCTTTTATATCTGGATAATGCTTTTTTATCTTTTCACATTTATTCCTCATGTCTTTTTCCCCCTATTTTTGTGGGCTGTTTGAAACCTGGTTTAGTTCAGTTCAGTTCAGTCGGTCAGTCGTGTCCGATTCTTTGCGACCCCATGAATCACAGCACGCCAGGCGTCTAGGTTAGTGGTGTTTTTGATCCTTACAGTGAGGTTCTTCAGCATTAACTAGTGTATCTGCATTTGAAGTATAGAAATGACAGTTCCTGTGAGAACCTTTAACTCAGAGTGTGCATGGGAGCCTCCCTGTGTGGAGAGCAGGCAATCCAAGGTGTAAGGAGGGGAGATGAGGACAAGGCTGACTGATACCAGACCTATAAATAACCTAAGGTTTAGCTTTGTGCTTTGAAATAGGAATTAGGTCACTTTTATTGTCTTCCCCAAGTTATTTACTGGTTGGCCATGAAGAGGAGGCGTTAGGATTTTTTTTAAAGAAAATGTTACTGTTTTCTGCTGTTAGAAAAATGAAAAGTGTTGATATTGGTCAGCTGTCTTGTTTTCTTTTTTCTCTTAGAGTGAGATGATTGAATGAAAAGTGTGGATTTGGGGATTTAACTAGACATGATATCCAGCTTCCTAAGAAAGTGGAATTCTAAATAGTGAAAGGCCCTGTATCTCTTTGTCATGGCAACATGCCTAGGACAAATTGACCATGTGAAAGGGAAGCTGGTAACCCAGCATGTGTCAGTCTTCTCCCCACTGAGCAAGGTCCTTTTTTACCTCGTAGACTGATGTGCCTAATCATTCTCACTGGTCTCTGAAGAGAGTTAAAGGCCCAGATTCTTAGAACTTTTTCTCTGGGCCCTCAATTTTCTTCTCTAACCTGAGAAAAGTGGACTGAATGATCTCTGAAGTCAAGGTCCTTAGCTTCTTTGAGTCCACTCTCCTCTTGCACAAGTTTGGAAATACTTTCAGAGAGATCCTATTCTACATGAGTGTCATTACCCTTGATTTGTAATGAAGCTTTTGATGTTGGAATAGTACAGAATGGAATTTTAAAGAGAAAATGCACGTAATCTTTGCTTCCATGTGTTTTGAGGTGGTCTCATTTTACAGTTTCCCTGTTGTCTACTTGGGTTGCTTTTCAGGTGAATTGTGCTTCAAACTTGTTATATAATTTCACAAGGGCCTTTCCAAGTTCCAAGTAAGTGATTCTAAGGTCTTTGTTATCTCTTAAAATTTTCAGTAGTTCTTGAAAATGAATTAATGTTACATGAGTGTTCTATTTTTGATTTAGAACTTTTACTCATTAAATACATTTATATATTAACTTGTATGAAGATACATATAAATACGTCTCAGTTAAGACTCAAAATAGTTCTGTGAGGTAGGCATGAGGATGTGGAATAGTAATCCCCAATACCTATTCTTCATCATATGCCACTCCCAGGAGGCAACTCCTTTCATCTTTTTTAGCAGATTCTTTCAGAATTTACTTAAGCATTTCTAAGTAACAAGCTTATGTTGCTACTTCTTTTTTTTTTTTTTTCAGTTTTAAGCATGAAGTTCCCCTCATTTGTTTTATATCTCTGCTAACGTTTATAAGAATCAAGTTACCTTAGAATGAGAAGAGACTTCAGATCTTCCAGAGACCCATGCTCAAAACTTTTAAGGGCTTAGCAGGTAACTTATAAATGGGTATGAGGATAGGGATCATTGGGAACTACAGCAAATTGAAAGGCTACCCCAGCTAAAGAAATTCAGTTCTGTTTTTAACTGCACATAACAAACAGTTTCAGTATATGGGTCTTATTTGGGTCCAGATTTATACAAAGAAGTGTTACAAAAATTTAGGAGGATTATAGAAATGGAATAATTGCAAATTGAACACTAAAGCTTTGATACTAGGACAATATTGCTGTTTCAGATGTGATTATAATGATGTGATTATATCAAGATGAATGAAAATATATGATATAAAGGATTTGCTTCCAAATAATAGGGGAATGATGGTGGTTAGTTGCTAAGTCGTGTCCGACTCTTGTGACCCAATGGACTGTAGCCTGCTCCTCTGTCCATGGGATTCTCCAGGCAAGAATACTGAAGTGGGTTGCCATTTTGGGAGGGGATAATAAAAAAAGATTAGCCCTGAGTTGCTAATTATTAAGGGTGGATTTGGAGTACATGAGAGTTCACTGCACTAGTCTGTTTACTTTTACATAATTTTGAAATTTTCGTAATGTTAAAATTACATAGTTCACAATCAGGTCCTCATAGCAGAAGAGTAATAGAATAAGGAGGAAAAGAATCTAGAATAGATTAGAACAAAGGTCGTTCTTTTAGCTATACTGTAACCAGACCCTTAACAGTATATTCAGTCAAATAATCATTTGTTATTACAAATGTTCACTTGTCTAGTCTGTTCTTTTAAATTTTTATTTTTTTCCTTAAGTAGTAGATGATAGCATGTCATTTCAAAATGTGATTTCAGTTATTCTTACTAAATTCATTCATTGCTCTAAACAAAGAATAAAACTTGCAGCTTACACCAAACAAAACATATCTATGGACTAGCCCTGATTTTTTTTAATGGGCTTAAGTTTGTGCTTCCTCAGTTTGTTCCAGAAGAAACTAAAGCACAGAGTGGTTGTCATTTGCTCAAGGTCACACAGCTTATTAGTGTAGAAAGCTAGAACTCAGGTCTGCTACTATTGTCATTGTTTCTTATGAGAAAATTGCCCCATTAACTTACATAAAAGGGGGTTATGGTTTTGCCTGGCAGTTTTCTTTTTTTAAACCTTAGCTATTTGTTTCTAAAACATTCACTAGAGATTTGGCTTCTCTTTTTTTGTAAGGTGATAAGAATAAGAGAAGAGATTCAGTCTTAAAGTCTGGTGGAAATCCAGGCCTAGAGATGGTTCTGTTTCTTAGGATAAGAAATTGCCAAGCTTAGGCAAGTTATAAGCATAAAACTTTAACTGAGGCAGGACTGGAAAAATGAGCCCCTTGGTTCTATTTGATCCTTAAGTGAGATTTCACTCCCACTACAAAACTACTACTCTATTTACTTAAAAAAATATTTTTTAACTATCTTAACTATTTTTTCCAAGTCCAAAGCAGTAAGCTAGCAGAACAGACATACAGACTTGCCAGCTGTGGGGAATGTGTTGCTAAGTAGCTGTGACAGAGCCTTGGTAAGACACTGTTCTATAGAGCTGATACTAGGTTTTTGCTCCCAGAACAAATTGGGAAATAAGGATTTGGGAAGTCTTCTTTTATATATGTTTTATTTTCATGCTTAATTTAAAAGCCTAATAAACCTGAGATGACTTTCAAAGAGTTATTGCTATACTGGCAAAGAATCACATTGTAAATATCAGTTGAGGGAAGATTTATAGAAAGCACCAGAAGAAAGTAGAATGACTCTTGTAGATAGATTCTAATAAGTCTTTCCACCATTATAGCTTATTCACCTCTTTTTGACCATCCTTCCCTATGCCTGTTTGTTTATATATTTTCCCACCAAGACCAAACAGAAGCAAGATGGAAAGAAATGATATTGCAAAATTCCTTTGGGCAGAGAATTTGAATTTTTTCAGACTTTAGTTAAATAACCCTTTTGAAGTATACCCTGTTCTCCTAAAGAACCCCCAACCAAATTTTATTAAGTAGTCTCTTACCAAGTGTCATAGAACTTATGCCTTTATGTATTTTTCTTCCTCTCAGGTGTCAAAAGTTATTAGGACAAATATTTATCATTTTGAAATTGATGCAGATACCTGGAATGAGAGAGTTGGAACCTGTAGTTTTTAGAATCCATACTATATGTTGACCAGTAAAGACTTTGCCCTTACCAATGCCTAGGGAATGTTCTAGACTGGAAGGCAGATGGATTCTGTACCTGAGTATTGATTCTGTTCTTTTTTTTTTAATAGAAAATTAAAGCTATTGGCTAAAATTGAATTTATCTCTGTATTTTATTTATAGATTCAGGCACACAATTTAGCATCATATTATATAATAGCATCTATTTTGTTTTTAGGAAAATGTTTCTCTCTTTAGCAAGAACATGTGTACCTTGTAGACAGGGTCTGTGCCTTCTACATCTTTCAAAGCTTAATAAATACTACCTTGTGTATTTAGTAGGCATTTTGTTTGGTAGGGCTTTTATTGGCTGTATTCAGTACAAGTGGCAATAATATTAGTGTGTGTCATACATCATCTCATTTAATCTTTCCAAGAATATTTCAACATAATATTACCCTCATTTTATGGAAGAGGAAACTTAGGTTCTAAAAAGTGAAGAACTTGTAGAAGTTCACATACTTAGTAAGTGGCAGAACTTGAATTTTAAACCTAGGCCTATTTCCTTAATGATAGCTCCTGCTCTTTATTCCATATTATGTTCCTTAAGAGCTTTGGAATCATTGCTAGAAGTCTTGATAAACTGTTCTTCGCTTCCGTTTTGGTAAGTATGAAACTCATTTATTCTTTTGTACCAGAAGAGCCCTTCATGTTTAAATCAGGATTATGGCATGCTCCTCTGAGAGTCTAAGCTAATAGGGGGCAGTATAGCAGAATGGTTAATAGTATGAGTTCTAGAACCACCCAGACCTGTGTTTGAATATTAGCCTCACATTGGTGACCTTCAGCAGGTTTCTTAACTTCCTTGAGCCCCAGCTGCCTTACCTATAAAATGAGGCAGCATGGAATGATACTCAGCAATTAGAAGGAATTAACTTTTTTTTTTGGAATTAACTATTGATACACACAAGAACTTGGATGGATCTCAAAGCCATTATGCTGAACAAATGATTCCAGTCATATGATATTCTGGAAAAGGCAAAACTACAGAGACAGGGAACAGGTTATGATTGTCAAGGTTAGAAGTGGGGAGATGGTGCGACTATTAATATAAGGAAGGATGGTAGAGGGAATATTTGAGGTGGTGAAAGTGTTCCGTGTCCTCATTGTCGTGTTGATTACATGACTCTGTGTATATATTAAGACACATAGGACAGTACACCAAAAAAAAAGTGTTTACTGAGTGTTAATAAATGTAAAAACTGGGGATAGTAATGAAACTTTTCTCATACAGTTATTGTGAAAATTAAAAATAAGATAACAAGTGTTTATCACTGTATGTGGTATGTAGTACACAATGAATAAATGGTTGTTTTGTCATTAAAATATAATACTAAATATAGTGACATTCATTGAAAGGAAAATGGAATAAGCTTTCACATCATCTGTGTGGGTACAGTCAGTCAGTAAACAATGAGAAAAATTAGCAAGAGGGATTATGTGAGTCAAATGTGAGTCAGATGGATTATGTGTTTTCACGTGATTTGAGATCTTCTGGAAGGTAGGGGAAGGTTAGGCTTCTGCTCTGGTTGCATGAATAGTTCCCTTGATATTACTCTTCAACAAGATATCTTTGGTCTCAGAGGCCACAGCTCCTTCAACTGGCTTCAGATTAGATCTGAAATTTTGATTTGAGCAAACTGGATCAAAGAAGAAGCTGAAAGTGACTCTCACACTTGGAAGATGATAACTGGTCTGTATAACAGCTGTGGCTTCCAGAGCCATTTACTCCTGCCAGCCAGTCTCTGATTAGACAGTGACAGCAGCAGGGCAAACATTATTCAAGAGCTAAAAAAAGTTAAGGTCAAAGTGGCATTGTGGTTGTACTAAGCAGTGAAACAGGTTCTAAAGTGAAACCGGGTCTAAAGTGAAACCTTGACCTTTCTGTCATGTAGGTTAATTGTCTTGTACAAGAGTTCAAAACCTGAATCAAGTTGAAGTGATAGTGAAAAGGAATCCAGTCTTAAAAATACCTGCTGTACTATTAATAGCACTTACTGGTCTGTGAATTATATTTCTCTTAGCTAATACTGGAATTTAGGAAGCAGGGGGAAAAAAAGAATGTTTGGGGTTGTTGGTACAGGGCTTTGGGTTACGAGTGGCTTGTTTTTTTCCTAATTTCTTAATAGCAGTGACAAATTTCAAGCAAGGCTCTGCCATTCAATTTGCTTCTTTCATAGCTTATTTTACTGTATGTTGTTATTGTTGTTCAGTCACTTGTTGTTCATGTCCAACTCTTTGTGGCCCCATGAACTATAGCACGTCAGGCTTCCTTGTCCTTCACTATCTCTTAGAGTTTGTTCAAACTCATGTCCATTGTGTTGATGATGTCATCCAACCTTCCATCCTGTCACCCACTTCTCCTACTGTCAGGATCTTCTCAGCATCAGGATCTTTTCCAGTGAGTCACTTTTTCACATCAGGTGGCCAGAGTATTGGAGCTTCAGCTTCATCAGTCCTTCCAATGAATATTCAGGGTTGATTTCCTTTAGGATTGACTGGTTTGATCTCCTTACAGTCCAAAGGATTCTGAAGAGTCTTCTCCAACACCACAGTTTGAAAGCATTCTTTGGTGCTCAGCCTTCTTTATGGTCCAACTGTAACATCTGTACATGACTACTGGAAAAACCGTAGCTTTGACTGTATGAACCTTTGTTGGCAAAGTGATGTCTCTGCTTTTTAATATGCTGTCTAGGTTTGTCATAGCTTTCCTTCCAGTGAGCAAGTGTCTTTTAATTTCACAGCTGCAGTCACCATCAGCAGTGATTTTGGAGCTCAAGAAAATCTGTCACTGTTTCTACTTTTTCCCTATTTGTCATGAAGTGATGGGCCTGGATGCCATGGTCTTAGTTTTTTGAATATTGAGTTTTAAACCAGCTTTTTCACTCCCCTCTTTCACTGTCATCAAGAGGCTCTTTAATTCCTCTTTGCTTTCTGCCTTTAGAGTGGTATCATCTGGATATCTGAGGTTGTTGCTATTTCTCCTGGCAGTCTTGATTCTAGCTTCTGAGTCATCCAGCCCGGTGTTTCATATGATGTACTCTACATATAAGTTAAATAAGCAGGGTAGCAATAAGCAGCCTTGACGAACTCCTTTCCCAGTTTTGAACCAGTCCATTGTTCCATGTCTGGTTTTAATTATTTCTTCTTGTCGCACTTATAGGATTCTCAAGAGACAGGTAAGGCAGTCTAGTATTTCCATCTCTTTAAGAATTTTCCACAGTTTGTTATGAACCATACAGATAAAAGTTTTAGCATAGTTAATTAAGGAGAAGTAAATGTTTTTCTGAAATTCCCTTGCTTTCTCTATGATCCAGTAGATGTTGGCAATTTGATCTCTGGTTCCTCTGCCTTTTGGAAATCCAGCTTGTACATCTGGAAGTTCTGTATGACTCAGTCATTGATTGGGTTTCCCAGGTGGCTAAGCAGTAAAGAATACGCTTGCCAAGCAGGAGATACAAGTTCTATCCCTGGGCCAGGAATATCCCTTGGAGGAGGAAGCAGCAACCCACTGCAATATTCTTGCCTGGGAAGTCCCATAGACAGAGGAGCCTACAGTCCATGAGATCGCACAAGAGTGGTATGTGACTTAGTGACTAAACAACAAGTCATTGATTACTATGAGAAACATTACTCTCTTCTGTGCTGTGAGGAGACAATGTCAAGGTGAATAGCCTTTTTTGCTTTGGTTTTGGTTTTTAGTTCCCTGGTAGATATGCTGAGTAGGTGATTGGGACAAAGGTTTATAAAATATAAAAGGATCATTTTTTTTTTAAAAGTCATAGTTTATTACACAACTCAGAATATATTAAAAAACATTGAATTGTATTTGTTAAAGGGGTGAATTTATATGACATGTGAATTATATCTCAATAAAGCTTTTACCTAAAAAATTCCATATCAAAAAAATCATCTTGTGATAGATATGTGACCTTTTAATGGAAAGAGTTTGACTAAGAACTTTTCAAAATGGAGCTCTTGGCATTTAGGGAGGGTCCTGAATGATTTCAAAATGATGGATTATGGAATATTTCCAGAGAGTTCTTAAAGAGTTCATCCACTAAGCAAATAACCATTCAGATAGTCATGACATAAACATTGGTAATTTTGGAAAGGAAAAGTTTAGGAAGCATCATTTATTCTAAAATAGTGATTCTCAACCAGGCAGTTTTGCCTTCCAAGGGAAATCGGGCAATATCTTGAGGCATTTTGTATTGTCAGTGCCAAAGAGGGAGTAGTATCTGGTGGATAGATGCTACCAAACATCCTACAATACACAGAATAGCCTTCTACAACAAAGAGTCATCTAGCTCAAACTGTTATTAGTATTGAGGTTGAGAAACCCTGGTGTAGAGATTACATGCTTATGTTTTCTTAGAGTTTTATAGTTTTAGTTTTTACATTTAGGTCTTTGATCCATTCTTTGTATGTGGTGTGAGGTAGGGGTCCAACTTCATTCTTTTATATATGGATATCTAGTTGTCCCAGCATCATTTATTAAAAAGACTATTCTTTACCCACTGAATAGTCTTGGCATCCTTGTCAAAATCAATTGACCATACAAATCTGTGGAGATAGTGAAAAGATCAGGGGTTGCCAAGAGTTAGGGAGGAGGGAACACAGGTGAAACAGGTGGAACACAGACCATTTTTAAGGCAGTGAAAACTGCTCTGTATGATACTATGATGGTGGATACATGTCATTATACATTTTTCATAACCCATTGAAAGTGCAACACCAAGCGTGAACCCTAATGAGAATATATACATGTACATGTATGACTGAGTTCCTTTGCTGTTCACCTGGAACTAGCACAACATTGTTAATTGGCTATACCCCAGTTCAAAATAAGCAGATTAAAAAAATAAAAGTAAAAAAATGCCTTCTAGTACAGAAAAAAAAAATGAACCCTAATGTAAAATATGGACTTTGGGTGATAATGATGTGTCATTTCAGTTTCATTGTAACAAATGTACCACTGGTGGGGGATGTTGATTGTTGGATAGGCTGTGAATAAGTGGGGCAGCGGATATATGGAAACTCTTGACTTCTTTCTCAGTTTTGCTGCAAACCTAAAACTGCCCCCCCAAAATAAAGTCTAACTTTAAAAAAATCAATTGACAATGAACAACCCTGGTAAAAATGAATAATATCTGTACAGATTTCTCCTAGAAAAGGCTTACATAGCTTCCCTGAGATCTTAGATAATCTTGATGACTATATTGCTTCAGAATAACTTAGGGTATTTCAATGTGGACACTACTACAGCTGAGTGAGGACAAACACCAATGTTACGGTGTCTCTGAGCCTCCTCCTGTCATTTATTAAGGCAGCTCATATTATGCAGCCTCAGGGTTTTCCCCAGGCTAAGCTGTGGCATTAAAATTGTAGAGGACCCTAATGATCATTTAGTCCAACACTCTACTAAGATCTCTGAATTCTGTCAGTAATGTATTATTATTGTTTATGATACTTCTTAATATGCAGGGTGAGTACCCTTTCAGGACCTAGCTTTTTCCAAAATTATCTTAGCTATTCTTATCTGAGTACTTACATTTTTTGTTTTTGTATTTATTCAGTTGCTCAGTTGTGTCTGACTCTGCGACCCCATGGACTACAACACATCAGGTTTCCCTGTCCTTCACCATCTCCCAGAGCTTACTCAAACTCATGTTCATTGAGTCAGTGATGCCATCCAACCATCTCATCCTCTGTCATCCCCTTCTCCTGCCTTCAGTCTTTCCCAGCATCAGGGTCTTTTCAGATGAGTCAGCTCTTCGCATCAGGTGGCCAAAGTATTGGAACTTCAGCTTCAGCATCAGTCCCTCCAATGAATATTCAGGACTGATTTCCTTTAGGATTGACTGGTTGGATCTCCTTATAGTCCAAGGGACTCTCAAGAGTCTTCTCCAATACCACAGCTCAAAAGCATCAATTCTTCGGCATTCAGCCTTCTTTATGGTCCAATTCTCACATCCATACATGACAACTGGAAAAACCATAGTTTTGACTAGATGGACCTTTGTCAGCAAAGTAATGTCTCTGCTTTTTAATATGCTGTCTAGGTTGGTCATAGCTTTTCTTCCAAGGAGCAAAGCGTCTTTTAATTTCATGGCTGCAGTCACCATCTGCAGTGATTTTGGAGCCCAAGGAAATAAAGTCTGTCACTGTTTCTGTTGTTTCCCCATCTGTTTGTCATGAAATGATGCAACCGGATGCCATGATCTTAGTTTTCTGAATGTTGAGTTTAAGCCAGCTTTTTCACTCTCCTCTTTCACCTTCATCAAGAGGCTCTTTAGTTCCTTTTTGCTTTCTGCCATAAGAGTGGTGTCATCAGCATAGTTGAGGTTATTGATATTTATATACATTATTTCATTTAATTCTCAAGCTGAGCCTATGTGGTAAGCTTTTTCAAATCTCCATTTGATGGTTATGGAAACTGAGGCTTAGAGAAGTTTGCTATGGTTACACCAGAATTGAAACTTGATTCTTGTTCCTTTTTATTCCAAAGCTACTATCTTTAGATGTAATGAGGTCTCCATCTTCACTTAAAATTGAGTTCTAATAGGAATAATAACTATAAAAATGTATTCAAACAGAAAAATGGTACATGAGACTTAAGTTTAAGCCCATATATACTTATGGGGAAATCTAAACTATATTTAAGATTCATTGACCTTTTGTAGTCTATCTTCTGACCCAGAAAGGGAATGTAGACTGCTCTCTGAATACACTGGCTTCTTATTTGCTCTGTAGCCAAAAAGGTCCTTACAATGGTGGGCCTCATCCTGCAGGATTTTAAAGACAAAAATATAGTATGCCTTAAATACCATTTGTGGTTCCATTTTCATATATATATGAAAAAAATTTAGAGAAAGTAAAATGAAAAAGGGACTTCTAAGTTTTGGAATATTAGAATTCAGGAACATAATCTTCAAACTAGAATTAAGTATAAGAAAAAGTTCTACCTTGTGAGGCTATTAGTAAATTTGTAAGTTTTATATAGGAAGTTGATTGAAGAAGGATTGAGATCAGACATTCTGATCTGGGGTCTTGGTATGGAATTTAGGAGATTAATAGAACTCCTAAAAATATATGCAGACAAGGCTGTATATTGTCACCTTGCTTATTTAACTTATATGCAGAGTACATCATGAGGAACGCTGGGCTGGAAGAAGCACAAGCTGGAATCAAGATTGCTGGGAGAAATATCAATAATTTCAGATATGCTGATGACACTACCCTTATGGCAGAAAGTGAAGAGGATCTCAAAAGCCTCTTGATGAAAGTGAAAGGGGAGAGTGAAAAGGTTGGCTTGAAGCTCAACATTCAAAAAACAAAGATCATGGCATCTGGTCCCATCACTTCATGGGAAATAGATGGAAAAACAGTGGAAACAGTGTCAGACTTTATTTTTTGGGGCTCCAAAATCACTGCAGATGCTGATTGCAGCCATGAAATTAAAAGACGCTTACTCCTTGGAAGGAAAGTTATGACCAACCTTGATAGTATATTAAAAAGCAGAGACATTACCTTGCCAACCAAGGTCCGTCTAGTCAAGGCTGTGGTTTTTCCCATGATCATGTATGGATGTGAGAGTTGGACTGTGAAGAAGGCTGATCGCCGAAGAATTGATGCTTTTGAACTGTGGTGCTGGAGAAGACTCTTGAGAGTCCCTTGGACTGCAAGGAGATCCAACCAGTCCATTCTAAGGGAGATCGATCCTGGGTGTTCATTGGAAGGACTGATGCTAAAGCTGAAACTACAGTATTTTGGCCACCTCATGCGACGAGTTGACTCACTGGAAAAGACTCTGATGCTGGAAAAGGTTGGGGGCGGGAGGAGAAGGGGATGACCGAGAATGAGATGGCTGGATGGCATCACCGACTCTGTGGACATGAGTTTGAGTGAACTCCGGGAGTTGGTGATGGACAGGGAGGCCTGGCGTGCTGTGATTCATGGGGTCATGGAGAGTCGGACACGACTGAGCGAATGAACTGAACTGTATATATGCACTCACGTGCATGCGCGCACACACACACTTTTCTGGGGAGAAGATTCATATCTCATCAGAATCTCAAAGGGAGTTCAGTTCAGTTCAGTCACTCAGTCGTGTCCGACTCTTTGCGACCCCATGAATCGCAGCCCTCCAGGCCTCCCTGTCCATCACCAACTCTCGGAGTTCACCCAAACTCATGTCCATAGAGTCGGTGATGCCATCCAGCCATCTCATTCTCTGTCGTCCCCTTCTCCTCCTGCCCCCAACCTTTCCCAGCATCAGAGTCTTTTCCAGTGAGTCAACTCGTCGCATGAGGTGGCCAAAGTATTGCAGTTTCAGCTTTAGCATCAGTCCCACAAAGCTCCATAAACTTGGGCATTGTAACTTTAACTTTTTGTGCTTCATTTTCTTTCACCTGTAAAATGATGGAATGCTCCTTTGATCCCTTAACACTGACTCTGGTGTTAAGACTTCCTTTTCTTTATAAGTTTGCATTCCTGGTTCCACGTGTCTGAGGAAGTGTCACCTTGGTCACCTTGGTGAAATAGTATTAAGAGGTACCACTTTACTTCTAATTCTGGACAGTATTTCTCTCTTAGCTGTAGAAGTTGAAGTCCTTTCAACTGTGTTTCTCTCCTGAAGAGTCATTTCAATATATTTTTATTGGATGTCTTCCCTATACCAGACACTTTAGGGTGCTTTGTGCGATACAAAAATAACCAAGTTTTATGAGTATCACATACTGTCCTTGACAATGAAAGTGTTGCTGCTGCTGCTGCTGCTAAGTCACTTCAGTCGTGTCCAACTCTGTGTGACCCCATAGACGGAAGCCCACCAGGCTCCCCCGTCCCTGGGATTCTCCAGGCAAGAACACTGGAGTGGGTTGCCATTTCCTTCTCCAATGTGTGAAAGTGAAAAGTGAAAGTGAAGTCGCTCAGCCACGTCAGACTCGTAGCGACCCCATGGACTGCAACCCACCAGGCTCCCCCGTACATGGGATTTTCTAGGCAAGAGTACTGGAGTGAGTAGCCATTCCCTTCTCCAGAGGATCTTACCGATCTAGGGATCGAACCCAGGTCTCCTGCATTGCAAGCAGATTCTTTCCCTTCTGAACCATCAGGGAAGCCCAAGTAAAGAGTAATAGAGCTTTCCTGCCAGAAAATTGGAGGTAGGACAATCCAAGGTTTGGAGAAAAGCAAGGAATCCATTGAGAGAGAAGGATGTTAGGTAGGTTGGATTCATATTATAGAGGGCTTTAACTGCCAATTGAGGAAGGCCATTAGGTGGTGAAAAGAACTTAACTGGCAATCTGAATACTTGAGATATAGACTGGGCTTTGTCATAATTTTGTGTGTGATCTTGGGTGAGTTAATCTCTGTTGACTTCACTTTCATTACACATGTATACACACACATAATGGGATAGAAAATGGGCTGGTTGAGTGCTTGTTTCTTTATAGCTCTAAACTCCTATGCTGCTCCTTAATTCAGTTAGAAGTGGGAAATTATCGAAGGTTTCTGAGTACAGGAGTTTTTTCATCAGCAGAATTACTGCTGTCCTGTTGCTTGGATACTCCTATTTATTAATGCTGCCTCTTCACTCTGATGTGATTGCTCTAGTGGGACTGTCACTTTAGAGAATTCTTGATGTAGTCAAGGAGTTGGCCATCATCGTCACTATTAAGTTATATTATCAAGAACATAGAAACTACCAGGTGTCTGTTTCTGAATCAGGTCTAAAGCTAGTCTTATTTCCTCATGTTATCAGTCACTGACTTGAGAGTTGGATCATGTGTCCTGAGGGTGGGCAGCAGGTAAGTGCTGACATTTTGATGGCCACATCATATTTCAGGGATCTATGAGAAGGCCTGTAATGACCATGGAAAGCCAGCCAACAATCTCCTTGCCATGTACAAATGGGAGAAGTTACTAAGTTTAGCTGACATTAAGCTGTAAATTATTTGAAAGGTGGAAAAGAGTTCTATTCAGAGGCTATCTAGAATTTCCATTTACTAATCAGGTCTGTGTGCTGTAGGGGCTTCCACCCCAGGAAAAATATTGCTTTCTGGTTCCTCTTTCCCCATACTTTGTCCCTGTTATATTGGGAAGATGATTTGCAGCTCTTATTGGGACCTGGCACTTCAGTGCTTCCTGCTATTCTTAGATCCCAGGGGCCTCAGGATGATAAAATCAGAGGTTGGAACTGCTCGCTAAAAATTGGAATATGAGTTTCTTTGGAGTTGAGTTTTCTCCAGAGAATGAGAGACATGTATGAAATACAGTAAATTGATTTTTGAAAGAAATATTTATAGCGATATTTACAAATCACCAAACCTGGCAAATAAAAAAGTCTCTGTAAGAACTTGTATAAATCAATAAGAAGGCAGATTTTGCAACAGAAAAATGGGCTAAAGACTTGAACAGACACCTCACAAAAGAGGATATCTGAATAGTCAGTAAACATAAGAATAGATGTTCAAACTTCATTAGTCATTTGGGAAATTCAGAGGCACTGTGGACTACATGTAGAGCAGAACAACTGAAATGAGTTGATATGCCCATACTGTGTTGAGCCAGCAGTTTCATTTCTAGAAGTATATGCTGTGCTGTGCTAAGTTGCTTCTGTCATGTCATACTCTTTGCAACCCCATGGACTGTAGTCTACCAGGCTCCTCTGTCTGTGGGAATCTCCAGGCAAGAAAACTGGAGTGGGTTGCCATTTCCTCCTTCAGGGGATCTTCCCAACCCAGGGATTGAACCCATGTCTCTTACATCTTCTGCATTGGCAGGCAGATTCTTTACCACTAGTGCCACTTGGGAAGCCCCATTTCTAGACGTTTCAGTTCAGTTCAGTCACTTAGTTGTGTCTGACTCTTTGTGACCCCATGGACTGCAGCATGCCAGACTTCCCTGTCCATCACCAACTCCCGGAGCTTGCTCAAACTCATGTCCATTGAGTCAGTGATGCCATTCAGCCGTCTCATCCTCTGTTGTCCCCTTCTCATCCTGCCTTCTAGAGCTATACCCAATAGAAATTCATACATATGTTCACCAAAAGATGTGTACAAGAATACTTATAGCAGCACTATTCATAGAAGACAAAAAAGAGGGGAAAGCTACCCAGATGTCCATAATAAACAAAATGGATGAGTGGTATATGTGTGGTATAGCCTTACAATGAAATATTATACAGCAAGGAGAATTAGTGAACTACAACATATGGCAACATAGATGAATTTTTCCAATGTAATATTGAGCAAAAGAAGCCAAACACAAAGGAGTTCATACTACACAATACCATTTATATATTAAAAGCTTTTACTTTGGTTGTGCAGAGCAGTCAGTGGTATTAGAAGTCAAGATAATGGCTACCTTTGGAGTCATTGTGAATGGAAGAAGTCATGATAGTGGCTTCTGGGTCCTGGTTATGTTCATCTGGGTGCTGGTTAGTTAGGTGATTAAGTTTGGAAAAATTCACTGAGTTGTGTACTTAATGATGTTACGTATTTAATTGAAAAGTTTTCTTAAAGGGGGAGGGAAGGGCTTAAGTTTGGAGATGCTAAGCTGTCTGCCAGTCTCACTAGCTAAATAATTAACTTTTACAAATTACTTAAAGCAGAATTCAAGCTTTTATCTCAGGAAAGTTATTAATTATGATGAATCTTTAATCTTTAGAGCCATTTTTGAATAGTTGAGATAGTAAGTGTTAAATTTATGGATGCTATTTTGGTCATCAATACTAATAAGAAGGTCTTTGGGGAAGTATGACTAAAATGAAATGACAAGAAGAGGTCTACTCTTATAATACTGATTTTTGGTCTATATTATATGAAACACTCCTTGGAAGAAAAGCTGTGACAATCCGAGACAGTGTATTAAAAAGCATTGACATTACTTTCCCAACAAAGATCTGTATAATCAAAGCTATGGTTTTTCCAGTAGTCATATATGAATATGAGAGTTGGACCATAAAAAAGACTGAGTGCTAAAGAATTGATACCCAAACTGCGGTGCTGGAGAAGACTCTTGAGAGTCCCTTGGACAGCAAGGAGGTCAAACCAGTCAATCCTAAAGGAAATCAACCCTGAATATTCTTTGGAAGGACTGATGCTGAACCTGAAGCTCCAATACTTTGGCCAGCTAATGTGAAGAACTGACTCATTAGAAAAGACCTGATGCTGGGAAAAATTGAAGGCAGGAGGAGAAGGGGACGACAGAGCATGAGATGGTTGGATGGCTTCAACTCAACGGACATGAGTTTGAGCATCCTGCGGCAGATGGTGAAGAACAGGAAAGCCTGGCGTGCTGCAGTCCATGGGCTCTCAAAGAGTCAGACACAACTGAGCAACTGAACAAGAACAATTATATGGAACACAGAATACCTTGTGTTTGGTTGACCCTTACAATACCAATTTTTTGCCTCTGTCAGAGTCAGGCTCCAGAAGTTGTTTAGTATGAAGCTTGCTTTTTCTCTCTGGGCAGCTCAGTTTGTGACTTTTCTTTTTTTTTTACCTCAGTGTCTTTGTTTGTCAATAAGATACTTGCTTATTCATCTTCCAAGACTGTTAAGATATCTTGTTCACTATATTTGTTCAGATTAGGCAGCTTTTTTTTTTTTTTTTTTTTGAGAATTTTTGGTCTTTCTAGTTGTGATTTTTTTGTGTGTTGTGTGTGTGTGTATCTGGAACTTGATTCATTATTAGTTGTGGAATGAAAACCTAGGTATATTTTGTTCTCCTGAATTTTCTCCCTGTTCTAGATCTGCTGTCATCAGGCTTTGGTCAGAAGCTAATTTAGTGATGCTGAATTAGTCCTGGAAATTGCCTTCAGTTCTAGTTTCAATTTATTCTGAGTTTCTGTGTTTTCAAAAAAATCTCATTTTATGATTCTTGGTTAACGTTTGTATAATTTAAGAAAATATGGCCACCTGCATTTTAAATAGCTTCATCTTTTCTATTGGGCTTAAAGAGCTGTGTTGGATATTGTGAAACTGGAAGTAGGTTGTGTGGATAGCTGTGGGATTTAAGTGGATTGGTAGTTGGTAGAAGTGATGAATTGGAAAAGTGGTAGGGTACATGTGTTTCTCACTCAGGTCTAGTCTGTTCTTACTGTTTGTTGTCAGAGTAAAAAGTGTCAATAGCTCAAAAAGGCAGAAGCATCTTGACAGAGTTGAAAAAGTTATACTGATATTCCATTGACCATGAGGAAGTTATATTTTCAAACTTGCACCCTGAGATGAAATTGAAATCGTATATCTGCCCTGCTTATTCTTCTTAGCCTTGATTTGGTTTTCAAGTCTTTTCTATTAAATATGATATATGTTATATTAGCATTGAATCTGCTATGCCTATATTAGTTGAGATTTCTATTAATCAGTATTATATTTCTGGTCTCTGTTAGGTACTTCATTTTTACTACTGGCATTCCCTAGAGTAGAGGCATGCCTGCATGTTTGTGTTCTTATGATTATAAGCACTAGAGTGTTCCCCCCGCCCCGGGACTTTTAGAAAATATTGCAGCAGTATTAACCTAGAAGAGATTTGGGGATTTTCAGATTTTCAAGTAAGTATGAGGGCTTGGTCAGCCTGTGGCTTCTACACCAAGACCATTCTTTATCAGCCCCAAGCCACAGGGGTTTGTCTGGGGTTGAGGAAAGGATTTTCTGTTTATTAGAGGTGACAAGAGCAGTGGGGCAGTGGCAAAGAGGCCATGTTGCTCTTGCTAAATATACATCCCTGACAGTTGGATAATAGGTTCCAGGAAGTTCAGTGGAAAATTAAAACAAAGCAACATTTATAGCTGATTGAACTTGAAAAGCCATTTTGGTGTTGAATGGCAAATATGTAGACTTCAGCATTCCTGGAGCCTGATGCATCCCGCTGGATGGCCCTGTTCCTGTGTACATGATGGCCTGGGGACTCAGCATTGTGCAGGGCATTCTCCTTTAGAGAGTGTTTTGAGGAAAGAAAGCTTCCTGGTGCTTACAGAAGTCCCCTTCCCATAGACTTAGGTAACACATATTCCTTATATCTTGGGAGCATCTTTCTTCTGATGATTTGAGGACTTATTTATTAAAAGGACAGGAAAGCCTGGCAAGAGACAGAGTAGCTCTTAAGTGCTATAAATACTCCTAATCATTCTGTATTGGGGCTGAAGCTCTTAGCAGATTGCTGTGGTATATACACATGATCTTAGCATGGTACTACTTTTGATTAGTATCCCTAGTTGTCCTGAGGCCACTGACTTGAGCCTTAATTTGAGCTGACTTGGCTATGAAGAAAAGGTTTCGGGCTCCATGTGCTGGGTGGTTAATTTTTTTAGAACCAGGAGAGGGGCTTCAATCAAGAGATTGAAAGGTGAAGAAATGGTACAGGGAATATAGGTGGAGAGAGAATTGAGCCTTTTGCAACTATCAAGAAAAGTTGCTGTACCCATCTTTTTCTCCAAGATTATCTCATGCTTCCCTTCCTTTGTGTCTGTCTTGTGGAGAACAAAGCTTGAATGTCTGATGAAAGCTTTTGAGCTTTGGTTTAGTAAGAGTGATGAGAAAGTCCCTGTCACTTAACTTGATCAGTCCCTTCAGAACTTCATGCTAACAAAACTGTCAGGAAAACATGAATTGTGGATATGGGCATAATTTTACTTGGTTCCCACTCAGGCGAACTGCCTTTGTTGGCTGTAGAACCAGTCATTCCTGCGCCCTGTGTATTTCCCCAAAGTTGAACTACTCCAGTGGAATGGAGAATTTATAGGTTCCCTAGCTTATCAGGGCATTTTCCCAACAAATAGAGTTTTCTTCCTTTCCACCTTAACTGGAAAACAGAGACCTACCTTAAGAGTTCTCTAAGCTCCTCCTCTACTGAATGAAGCTTGAGTGGGCCCCATTTTAGACATATCTCCTATAAGAATGGTGGAATGTTAACAAACTTAGAAAATGTTAAATCTCTCTCTGCCCCCACTCTGTTGTGGGTTTGAGGCATAATGCACTTAATGGGTCTCTTCCCTTCCCAATTGCAACCATGTCAGCTCTATGCTTATGTTGCTTAGCAAACATTTATAAACTTTGGATAACCTGGCACCAAGCCTTCAGTTCACTTTTGTTTTAATGCCTTTGAAGTTTTGCTTTTAGTTCAGTAACCTTTGTTGGTGCCTAACTATTATAGTTAGCAATCTCATCCGTTGCTGGAGAATCTTGGCAGCTGATCCACTGTTGTCTATGCAGTTTCAAGGGTCTTTGGTTGCAGTAAACCCGTACTTTTGGTGTTCCCAAACTGTGAAACTGTGATGCTACAGGGTGGGAACAGCTGTTTCAGTTTGGTTTCTCCTACAGAAAGAATTCTGCTCATGAAATTTGGCTCCAGGTGTTTTCCTCAAGTGCCTGTAGAGTCCCTGAAGAAGAAATTGGTTTCCAGTGAATTGAGTTTAATTTTGCCTTGTTGCTTTCTCTGTCTGCATCTCACATTGGCACCATTAGTTTGCTTTCTAAGCGACTGAAAGCAAGGATTTGCCTGTCCTGTAGAGATCTGAGACTTGGCTAGGCTCATCTTTGTGGTCTCCTGGTGGTGAAATTAGGGCCGAGGCACAAGGAAATGCTGGTTCCTGTAGTGTCTTGTGCATAGTGAGTGTTCACTTTGACAGGACAAGGAAAAGTAGTTCTGAATATGTGCTCCAGAGTCCCGTGCAAGGGTAGCAATACTGTGAATGCTAATGAAGAAGAATTGCGCTGCTGGGCAAACGAAACATTTCATGACTTGAAAGCAGGCTCCTTGTATTGTGGAGGCCAGGTTATGTTCCCAACTTCAGGGAGGTGACACTACAACAAGAAGCTTCATGTTCTTCTGAGTACACCCAAGTCCAGAGTGCAGTTAGTACTATTCCTTTCCTGAAATAAGAATGTGATTTACGAGGTGTGGGCCCTTACGTGAAAGAAAACAAAACCGGCCTCTGTGTGGGCCTGTAAAATTCTTGTGCCATCTCGATGGTGTAGGTTACAGGAGGAGAAGATGGAAAGGGCTAGCTGGCCCTCCCTTGCTGGGGCACAGCTGCCCCAAATACTTGTGATATTGTGGGTTATTTATGAGCTCGTCTGGGCTGGGATTCACTACCCCACACCCTGGTAGGTGAAGATTTGCAGGCAGAATGTAGAAGCCCTCATTAATCTTCCTGGTCTTGTTGGGGATTTCTTGCCGGCCGGAGCTGCTGTTGGACAACGGACTGGCCTTCCCACTGAATTGCAATGACTCAGATTAATATTAATCCCTTTAATGCTGCAGTTCATGATATAGTCATTAGGTGACTTGGAACTAATCCTGTCCACCTAACTACTGTGATTTATTAAATACACATGGAGATCGAGCCTGAATACAGCCAGGCAGAATCAGCAACAAATAAATACCTCTGTGTATCTGTATTAATGCTGGTTGATTGGGACACAATTGCAGGCTGGACTGGGGAGGAACGGGAGTAAAAGAAGGCTGAGCTCTCTAATCAACAGCACTTGCCCATCCCTAGCCTTTAATTTAAGTGACAGAAATTCTGAAAACTCTAGATACAGACCCAAACTAAGGAGGAAAAAGTCCCTTAAACATATCAGTTATTTTATTGACTTTCCTCCTGTACTTTTTCTCCTTTAAGTTTTCTGTTCCGTTCCGTCGCTCAGTCGTGTCTGACTCTATGCGACCCCGTGGACTGTAGCCTACCAGGCTTCTCTGTCAATGGGATTCTCCAGGCAAGAATACTGGAGTGGGTTACCGTTTCCTTCTCCAGGGGATCTTCCTGACCCAGGGATCGAACACGGGGCTCCCGCATTGGAGGCAGACGCTTTAACCTCTGAACCACCATTTAGATAAAACTTAACTGTGCCTTAACTTGCTTAGATTCTTTGAGTTCTTCATTATTAGACACCCTGGGCAGGGCATGGGGCACAGTGATCTATCTTCTCTTCTGGCCTCAGGGCTTGCATTTTTCTTTTTGAAAGGGGCAAGGATGTGGAGCAGCAATACCTGCCAGATAACAGTTCTTCTTTTATATCCTTGCCCAACTTAAAAGCATAATTTCTTCTGTAAATAATTTTAAGTTTATCATTTTCCTTTCTCAAACCTCCTTTTCTTTCCCCTTTTGCTCTTTTAGCAGAGATGGCATTAATATGAAAAACATCTACCTAGCTGGCTTCGTTTAATCAGGCAAGTCTGACATTTGTGAAACCTCTCATTAACATTTTCCCCAAAGAGCACAAAATGGCCTCTCTCCCATCTCCCTTCCCAATACAGCCACCTCAGAGTTTAACTGCTTTCCATCTCCATTGGCAGGCTGTTCTCAGAAACGTTACTTCTCTGAACTCTCACTCTTGGCCAACAGCCACTGGAGGGACCTTCTGTTCAGGTGCTGCCCTATTCCTTATAAACCTTACTTTTCACCAATTTTTCCTGGAAATGACAAGAAATCTTTGATAGGAAAATTGGGATATGGATTTTGTTAGTATGTCCTTATGACCTTTTTTAACTGAAAAGCATTGATTGAGCACTGCTATCTTCATGAACCCTCTCTGCCTTCCAGGAACTTACAGACTACAATTAGCTATTCCATAATGGTACTTCACATGTAAAGAATCTGCCTGCAATGCAGGAGACCTAGATTTGTTCCCTGAGTCAAGTCCGAGGTCCCCTGGAAAAGGGAATGGCTACCCACTCCAGTATTCTTGCCTGGAGAATTCCACGGACAGAGGAGCCTGGCAGGCTATGGTCCATAGCGTCACAAAGAGTCAGATACAACTGAAGCTACTAACATGTTTCACCTTTCCTTTTTTTTTCCCCCCACAAGCCAGAATATGCTATATATACTAAAGCAACAGCATTCTGAAAGTACCAAGAAGGAATAGATTAATTCTGGCAGCAAGAAATTAAAGGTAGTTATTTTTGCTGAAATCGAGAAAGTGAGTAATGAGAGAGCCAGGCCTAAACTCTTGGGAAGATCTTGGTTTTGTTACTGCCATCAAAGTGGAGACCTCTGTGTGTGTGTATCTACGTGTTAGTCACTCAGTCATATGAGAAGCCCCGAAGATCTGTGTACCCTGAACCAATGGATAAGAACTGACCCAGAATAGGAATCATAATACATCATGGTAATAATGGTGCTTCCTACTTTTATTGCAAGGCGAGCAGTGGTAATTCTCTTTATTGCTTGTACTCAGTTTTCTTTGCTATTCCTTTTATCCACTTGATTTCAGTGTGACATACTAATTCATATCCAAATGAGGACAGTAGTCTCTTGTCAGTTACCTCTGTGTTTAAATCATACTCTCGAGAGGCTCTTTGTTCTTTGACTGAGTGTAGTTTAAGTTAGGACATGACCTGCTTAGAGAAAGCAAGAGAATCCAGAAAGAGAGAAAGCAAGGGAATTCCAGAAAACATCTAATTCTCCTTCATTGATTATCCTAAAGCCTTTGACTGTGTGGATCACAACGCACTATGGAAAGTTCTTAAAGAGATGGGAGTACCTGACCACCTTATCTGTCTGAGAAACCTGTACATGGATCTAGAAATAACAGAACCTTACATGGAACAACAACTAGTTCAAAATTGGGAAAGGAGTATGACGAGGCTGAATATTGTCACCCTGTTTATTTAAGTTATATGCAGAGTACATCATGTGAAATGCTGGGCTGAATGAATCTCAAGCTAGAATAAAGATTGCTGGGAAAATTATCATCAACTTCAGATATGCAAATGATACCACTCTAATGGCAGAAAGTGAAGTGGAACTAAAGAGCCCCTTGATGAGGGTGAAAGAGAAGAGTGAGAAAGCTGGCTCGCAACTCAACATTCAAAAACTAAGATCATGGCATCTGGTCCTATCACTTCATGGCAAATAGAAGGGGAAAAAATGGAAGCAGTGACAGATTTTATTTTCTTGGGCTCCAAAATCACTGTGGATGGTGACTGCAGCTGTAAAATTAAGACACTTGAAGGAAAGCTATTGACTAACCTCAGTTCAGTTCAGTTCAGTTCAGTCGCTCAGTCGTGTCCGACTCTCCGTGACCCCATGAATCACAGTACGCCAGGCCTCCCTGTCCATCACCAACTCCTGGAGTTCACTCAAACTCATGCCCACAGAGTCGGTGATGCCATCCAGCCATCTCATTCTCAGTTGTCCCCTTCTCCTCCCTCCCCCAAACTTTCCCAGCATCAGAGTCTTTTCCAGTGAGTCAACTCGTCGCATAAGGTGGCCAAAGTATTGCAGTTTCAGCTTTAGCATCAGTCCTTCCAGTGAACACCCAGGATCGATCTCCCTTAGAATGGACTGGTTGGATCTCCTTGCGGTACAAGGGACTCTCAAGAGTCTTCTCCAGCACCACAGTTCAAAAGCATCAATTCTTCGGCGATCAGCTTTCTTCACAGTCCAACTCTCACATCCATACATGACCACGGGAAAAACCATAGCCTTGACTAGACGGACCTTTGTTGGCAAAGTAGTGTCTCTGCTTTTTAATATATTATCAGGGTTGGTCATAACTTTCCTTCCAAGGAGTAAGCGTCTTTTAATTTCATGGCTGCAGTCAGCATCTGCAGTGATTTTGGAGCCCCAAAAAATAAAGTCTGACACTGTTTCCACTGTTTTTCCATCTATTTCCCATGAAGTGGTGGGACCAGATGCCATGATCTTTGTTTTTCTGAATGTTGAGCTTCAAGCCAACCTTTTCACTCTCCTCTTTCACTTTGATCAAGAGGCTTTTGAGTTCCTCTTCACTTTCTGCCATAAGGGTAGTGTCATCTACATATCTGAGATTATTGATATTTCTCCCAGCAATCTTGATTCCAGCTTGTGCTTCTTCCAGCCCAGCGTTCCTCATGATGTACTCTGCATATAAGTTAAATAAACAAGGTGACAATATAGAGCCTTGACGCACTCCTTTTCCTATTTGGAACCAGTCTGTTGTTCCATGTCCAGTTCTAACTGTTGCTTCCTGACCTGCATACAGGTTCCTCAAGAGGCAGCTCAGGTGGTCTGGGATTCCCATCTCTTTCAGAATGTTCCACAGTTTATTGTGATCCACACAGTCAAAGGCTTTGGCATAGTCAATGAAGCAGAAATAGATGTTTTTCTGGAACTCTCTTGCTTTCTCCATGATCCAGCGGATGTTGGCAATTTGATCTCTGGTGCCTCTGCCTTTTCTAAAACCTGCTTGAACATCTTGGAGTTCACGGTTCACATATTGCTGAAGCCTGGCTTGGAGAATTTTGAGCATGACTTTACTAGCGTGTGCGGTAGTTTGAGCATTCTTTGGCATTGCCTTTCTTTGGGATTGGAATGAAGACTGACCTTTTCCAGTGCTGTGGCCACTGCTGAGTTTTCCAAATTTGCTGGCATATTGAGTGCAGCACTTTCACAGCATCATCTTTCAAGACTTGAAATAGCTCAACTGGAATTCCATCACCTCCACTAGCTTTGTTCGTAGTGATGCTTTCTAAGGCCCACTTGACTTCACATTCCAAGATGTCTGGCTCTAGGTCAGTGATCATGTCAAACCTAGACAGCATGAAAGTGAAAGTTGTTCAGTCGTGTCCGACTCTTTGCGACCCTGGAGTGGGTAGCCTATCCCTTCACCAGCAGATCTTCCCGACCCAGGAATTGAACTGGGGTCTTCTGCATTGCAGGCAGATTCTTTACCAACTGGGCTATCCTAGACAACATCCTATTAAAAAGCAGAGACATCATTTTGCCATCAAAGGTCCATATAGTCAAAGCTGTGGTTTTTCCAGTATTCTTGTATGGATGTGAGAATTGGACCATAAAGAAGGCTAAGCACCGAAGAATTGATGCTTTCAGACTTTGGTGCTAGAGAAGATTCTTGAAAGTCCCTTGGACTGCAAGGAGAACAAACCAGTCAATACTAAATGAATTTAGTCAGCCTTGACTATTCATTGGAGGGTCTGATGCTGAAGCTCCAGTACTTTGGCCACCTAATGCAAACAGTTGAGTCATTGGAAGGGTCCTGATGCTGAGAAAGATTGAAGGGGAAAGGAAAAGAGGGCAGCAGAGGATAAGATGGTTAGGTAGCATCACCAACTCAATGGACATGAATTTGAGCAAACTCAAAGATAAGGAGATAGTGAAGGACAGAGAAGCCTGGCGTGCTGTAGTCCCTGGGATCGCAAAGAGTCAGACATGACTGAACAACACAACTTTTTTTAAAAAATAGGTTTTAAACGTTTGAACCACTCTCTGTTCACTTCCTACTCCTAGATGTAGAAATAGCACTTCTGCAGTGCTACTTGATATCTATTTTCCTTCCCTCCATCCTCCCAGTATATAATAGTTCTCTCTCTAGTTGGCTAAATCAATATTCAGTCTTTACCTTATTAAGATCTTAAGTATTATTTACTGCAAATCTTTATTACTACCTTTTGAAAAATATACTCGATTTTCTATGTTAGTATTACTATTTCTTCTCAAGCTCTGCAATAGTTTTTAACTCTGAATATTGTTTTCCCACATGATCAAACACTCCATTCTTGTCTCTTCCATTTTTATCTTCTACTCCATTTTTCTCTCTTCTTGGAGAATCTTTATCAGTGCCTGCTAGCCTCTTCTTCCATTCTGCATCGGTTGCTCTCTAGGCATGAGGTACAGCTGTCATCCTGAAACTTCCCTTCACTTCTCTTGGGACTCCTTTTTCCTGGATTCCATGTCCATTTCCTTTTTGTTTTACTCTCTCAATTTGGGTTAAAAATCCTCCAAAGGCTCCTAGAAAAAGACACTTGGTATATAAATGCTTTTAGACTGTATATCTGAAATTATTTGTATTCTGCACTGCTCTGGAGTGAAGATTTGACAGAATATAGAATCCTAGTTTGGAAATTATTTTCTTTCAGAATGTGGTGGCTTTGCTTCTTTGTCTCTTCAGTTCCAGTGTTGCTCTTGAGTAGTCTGATACCGTTGATTCTCAGTCCTTTGTGTTTGAACTGGAAGTTTTTTTGCAATCTGTTTGTTTTAGTATTCTAAAACACTGGATGTAAACACTTGATGTCTCTTTCTAGTCATTGTGCTACGTTCTTAGTGAGGGTCCTTTTGATCTAGAAAAATCATTATCATTTGATTGGGAGATGATCTTACGTTAGTTCTCAATGATTTCCTCCTCTTCCATTTTATTTTCTTCTTTTTTCTCACCCTCCACCTGATGCTTCCATTTCAGAGCTTGTTTCTCACTGGTGCTTCCCTCTGACGTTCAGCCTCTGGTATTCAGCCTTTTCAGCTCTACTTCCGTTTCCTTTTCTTCTGCTAAGAATACGTTGATGAATCTTATAACTACTTTTCCTTCATCTCAGGTCACTTTATTTCACCTGTTAATGTTTCAGTTTTTATATTTAACTCTTGGACACTTTTAGCACTTATGTGAGCCCTAATGTCTTTCACTTCTACTACATAGGAAAGGATTGCATTGCATTGTTCACAACTATATTTCTATTATCCATCCCAGTGACTGCTACACAGTTGGTGCTCATAAATTTTATTGAATGAATTAATTATTATCTTCTTTTAATCACATGGAATTTATTTTGTCCAGTGAAATGAAGCAGGAATGTAACTTACTCCCTAATAATTAACCATGTGTTATAGGACCATTTATTGAATTTTCTTTTATCATATATTACATATTATTCTACCTGTTCTTCTGCTATTATTATATGGGCTTATTTGTTATAGTTTTGTAACTCATTTTAAAATGATACGGCAAACTTTCATTAGTTATTTTAAAAAATATTCTGGCTATCATTATCTGGTTATTCTTTCACATGAAGTACAGGATCACTTACTCAAGTTTTTTTAAAACTTCCAGTTGGGATTTTGATTTTAAAATGTCAATTAATATGGGGAGACTTTACATCTTTATAATATACGTTTGCCTCCCTGTCCAGAAACATGTTTTTGCTTCCACATTTATTCAAGACTTCTTTTGTAACTCTAGTAAAATCTGTAGGTTCTTCTTTCCCCCATTTATGTACTATACATTTCTTAAGTTTATTCTTAGATTTTTTTTTTAATCTTCAATTGCTAATGGAATGAGATTTCCCCCCAATATAAATTCTTTTTAACTAAAATTGGGTAGATTTTCCTTCTTTATGCAGTAGAGTTTATGTTATATGCCCAGGACAAAAGAATACTAGCTTCATTTTTAACAAAAGCTAGCTGTTTCAGCTATCTGTTGCTACCTAACAAACCATTCTAAAAGTTCGTGGGTTAAAGCACAACCATTTTATTATATCTCACAATACCATGGGTTGACTAGGGCTCAGCTGGGCAGTTCTTCTAATGCTCTCACTTAGGGTCTTTCTTGAGGTTGCAGTCAGCTATGACTGTGGCTTGGATGTCTGGTGCCATGTGGCTTCTTTTGATATGATGCTTCAGTCTCCAGGGCTTTCCCTCATGACCTCTCTTAAAGTAGCTTAGACTTTGTACATGGCAGTTCAGATTGCCAAAATGAAAGAAATGGAAGCTTCAAAGCCTTTTTAGTGCCTGGGCACTGAAGTCCCAGATTGTCCCTTCCCCTGCATTATATCTGTCAACGCAGTCACAGACCAGGTTCAAGGGGAACCTCTTGATGGGAGGAAGCCATGTGAGGGGTGGCGTTGTATGGGAATGTCTTTGGAGATTATCATAATGGCATTACCTGTCCTTACCTTTCTTTTCTTCCTTTTTTTATACCAAGTAGCTACTAGCTACCCTAGGCTCTTAAATTCCCACAAGCTTCTTTCATCCAGTCAGCTTCCAGTACCAAATAACTATACTTATTGTTATTTGGGACTGGAAATTAGAATCTGTTTGAAGAGGGTAGCAGAGAGAAAAAAATTGTTTCCACCTTCCCATTTGCTCTCTTGGGTGAGGCATAAGTCTCATGGATAGAAATTCAGTGTTCACTTGAGCATGAAATTCCAGACAAGGGGACAGGTGTACACTGGCCTTGTTCTTTTGAATTCTGCCTACTCTCCAGACAGCCTCCCCTCTTTTCCTCCCCAGCAGAAGTCTCACCACTTTCTTCATTGGAGCTTATCGTAAGAGCTCACTCCTGTGCTGGTCCAAGCAGAAATGAGGAAGTGTCATTCCTTTTCTCTTTTCACCCGTGCTTCTTCCTACCCCGGGTGTACTAACCTGGAGCTTAAATATGCACTAGGCAAAGATGTATAGTCTTCCTCCCTTCCTCCCTCTCAGCTTAGTCTGAAGGAAGGCAGCAGGTGATAGAATGAATAAAGAATGGGGCTGGGGTGCTGGGGAAGGAATCTTTTCTCACACAGTATGGATGTTGCTCAACAGAACGGGTGTGAAATTTAGTCAGAGCCACAGCATGTGTTTCAATTTTCCAGGGAATTTCCTCTTCCTAACAGTAGGTTTAACCCTTTCTTCTGTCTAGTTCCAAGAGCTACATGACATGTGTGAAATGAGTTATTTACAAGAAGGAAAAATGCTAGGGCCCTTTGGAGATGTAGGATCTCCAACTTATTTCCTGCCAGATGGTTGTGGAGAAAAGTGTAACTTTTAGAGCTGAGTAGACCTGGGTTCAAATCCCGTCTCTACCATTGGGCTGTCTTGGAAGTGTGTTGTTGTTCAGTAATTCAGTCATGTCCAACTCTTTGTGAGCCTGTGAACTGAAGCATTCCAGGCTTGTCTGTCCTTCACCATCTTCCAGAGCTTGCTCAAACTCATGTCCATTGAGTCAGTGATGCCATCCAAGCATCTCGTCCTCTGTCGTTCCCTTCTCCTCCTGCCTTCAGTCTTTGCCAGCATCAGGGTCTTGACAGTTACTTGACCTATTTGACCTCCGTTTTTCATCTGTAAAATGGGGATTAAAAACTTGTTTTACCAGGGTTCTTGTGAGGATTAAACGAAATGATACATGCAAGGAGTCTAGTACAATGCATACCTAGCACATAATAGGCACTCGATACGTGTTTGTTTTCTTCTCCAGTCTTCCCACTGGATTTTGAGGATACCTACTCTTCTTTTATGGACTTCCCTGGTGGCTCAGACAGTAAAGAATCCTCCTCAAAGGCGGGAGACCTGGGTTGGGAAGATTTCTGAGGAGGGCATGGCCACCCACTCCAGTATTCTTGCCTGGAAAATCCCCATGGACAGAGGAGCCTGGCAGGCTACAGCCCATGGGGTCGCAAAGAGTTGGACACGACTGAGCGACTCAGCACAGCACTCTTCTTTTATGCTGCACCACCTTGGGTTTGCCATGTAAGCAGCTTCTTATATTCCTAAGCTGTAAGCTATTTTCTTTGAATCTAACTCTGTAAGTGTGTTAGAGGAGTGAAATAATTTCACATGAAATGCAGAATCCCTCTGGTTGGGGAGGGGGGCGGCTCTTATTAAACTAAAGGATGAATCTATAACAATGCTGAGAAGGATTACAAGGCTTGCCTTCCCCATCTGATCCTGGAGGTCATATGAACTTATAAGAGTATTAAAATAATACAGTGGTAGACTAAGGTGACGGAGAAGGCAATGGCAAGCCACTCCAGTACTCTTGCCTAGAAAATCCCATGGATGGAGGAGCCTGGTAGGCTGCAGTCCGTGGGGTCGCTAAGGGTCAGACACGACTGAGCGACTTCACTTTCACTTTTCACTTTCACACATTGGAGAAGGAAATGGCAACCCACTCCAGTGTTCTTGCCTGGAGAATCCCAGGGATGGGGGAGCCTGGTGGGCTTCCGTCTATGGGGTCGCACAGAGTTGTACACGACTGAAGTGACTTAGCAGCAGCAGCAGACTAAGGTGAAGCATAGATGTCATTCAGTCCTATTTTATTGAGAAGGAACTGTGGCTTAGAGGTCATGTTTTATATAAGGTCTCATGACAGAGTGGTGATGGCTCTGGAACTAGAGCTCTGACTTGCTTGTCTATTACTATGGTTATAATATGTTTTTTAAGACTATGGTTTTTTTTTTTTTTTTGGTCACACCACTCAGCCTGTGGAGTATCAGTTCCTCAACCAGGAATTAAACCTGTGCCCTCTACAGTGGAAGTGCAGAGTCTTAACCACTAGACCACTGAAGTCCCTGAATTTTAAGTAGTGAGGGCCTAACTTTTTCTTTGTGAACTTCTAAACTGAACCCTGGTTATACTTTTATCAATGGAGAAGTAAACACTGGAAGACATTTCAGTGACGCTCCTTTGGGGAACCATAGGGCCTTACTAAGGGTATATCAGTTACAACTTGAAAATCTCTTCTTTCCCCAAAGGTTGCCCAAGGGACCTGAGGTGGCAGCTCAGCTCGCTGTTGAGCCTCTGCTCCCAGAGGCTCAGAGCTGAGAAGCAAATTTGCTTCTTCTCTTCTGTCTTCATTCTCCTAAATAATCCCAATAGGACAGGCTGATCCCAAGCACCCCTAGTTCTCTCTTCTTTTTTTTAGTTGAAATACAGTTAGCATACAGTGAAGTACACTGACCTTAGGTGTTCAGTTGATAATTTTTTGAGAATTGCAGACATTCATTAACCATCTTAAAAAAAAAGATATATAACATTTTCATCACCACAGACAGTTTCCTCATGCCCCCTTTAAGTTAACGCACACACACATACACAAAACCACTTTCTATATTCTATTACCATGCCTTAGTTTTGATTTTGAATTTCCTGTAAATGGAATCACATAAGATATTCTCTTTTGTATCTAGCTTCTTTTCACTAAGCTTGTTTTTGGAATTCATCCATGTTGTTGCATATATCACTAGTTTTTTTTTTGGTTTTGATTCATACTGTTTTACGGTATAGTATGCAGTTGTATTGGAGAAGGCAATGGCAAGCCACTCCAGTACTATTGCCTAGAAAATCCCATGGATGGAGGAGCCTGGTAGGCTGCAGTCCGTGGGGTCGCTAAGGATCGGACACGACTGAGCGACTTCACTTTCACTTTTCACTTTCACACATTGGAGAAGGAAATGGCAACCCACTCCAGTGTTCTTGCCTGGAGAATCCCAGGGACAGGGGAGCCTGGTGGGCTTCCGTCTCTGGGGTCACACAGAGTCGGACACGACTGAAGTGACTTAGCAGCAGCAGCATGCAGTTGTATGGGTAAACCATAAGAGAATTAACTCATTTTCTTATTGAAGGATATTTGGAGTGTTTCTAGTGTTTGTCTTTCATGAATAGGTTGCTATGAATGTTCCTATACAAGTCTTTTTATGAACATATATTTTTAGTTTCTCTTAGACAAATACTTAAAAATGAAATTGCTGGATCATAGGGGAGATATGTGTTTGAAAGAAACATTTCTTCAAGGTGGCTATTACCCCCAGTCTATCTTTTCCTCCCCTGGGGGGCAAGGCTCTTTAAATTGAGGATTTGGCAGGAGAAGAGAACCCGTATCATCAGGGTCCCTGCTGCCAGAGCACAGTGGCCTGAATCGGACACTTAAAAAGCTGAAACAGGTGTTTGAAACCCTACTCCAGCCTCCCTATTTTATGCCAGCCCCCTGAGAAGGCTGGAGCTTGGCCAGCAGAATTCAGATCTAATCTAATGGATGCTGGATTAGAGATTTTTCAGGACATGGCTAGGTAATAATGTATGCGCTGTGACTTGATACATTGGACGCAGGTAAACGAGCATCATCATGTAGGTGAGGAGCCTTTGGTGGCCCAAATGCTTCTTGATCATGGAATAGTTAGTCTGTGTGGCAGATGAAAGCCCATTCCCACTCTTGCTTTTTACCCCCTACCTTTTCTCCTTGAAGCTGAATGCAGTAGAAATCATCACTTCCCTTAGTAATGTTAATATTGCCAAGGGCCTTTAGCCAGGTAGGATTTGGTATCCTGTGTATCAAATATTATGGAAAATAAATTATGCCCTGGTAAAATTCTTCCTCTGTATTTTTAATGCCTCTTACCTAGGTCTTAGGGAATGAATTCTTGGGAGCCAAAGGTTAAAGCAAGAAACAAAAGGTTAGGGTGTGGACTCCCAAAACCCACTTAATGTACCAAAGAGTACTCTCTACTGTTCTCAGTAGGCTTGAAATTGATGGAAGTGTGATCTGTCTCTGCAGGGCTGCTTCAACTGAAGGTTTCGAAAGAACAAGTTCCAGTAACAAATTTTTTCTAATATTGGTTAGAAGAGCCCAGGGAGAGAAGAAATAGGCTCCCCATGCCAGTCTAGCCTTTCCACAGAGGAAAGGGCTTTTCTGAATTCAGGTCCGTGTTCATAGGTGGCCATTCCCTTAAACCTAATCTCAGTGTCTTCAGACCTCAGTCTTAGAAGGCAGGGCCTGATATTCGGCTGCATCATTTGGATGCCTTTCTTGGTGTGAACGAGGCTGAGATTTGTATGTTAAGATTGTTTCGGTACTTACAATTTTTTTTCTAACTTTAATTATCGTGTAGTAAAATTGACTTTTTAGTACACATATCTGTGTGTTTTTATATACACATAGATCCCTGTAAGCACTGTCAGTTGGAATACAGAACAGTCTCATCACCCCAGAAAACTCCCTCTGTTATTCCTGTGTGATCACACCCTCCCCCCTACCCCAACTCCCGTGAACCACTGATCTAGTCTCTCACCACAGTTTTACCAAAGAGGTCATATAAATGGAATCCTACAGTATGTAACCTTTTCAGGCTGCTCTGTCTAAACTGCTACCTCAATCAATAGTCTGTTCCCTTTTTACTGCTGAGTGGTATTCCATTGCCTGTTTCTACCGCAATTTGCTTATCCATTCACTAGCTGAAAAACACTGGGCTTCTCCATTTTGGAACAGTTATGCACAGAGCTGCTATAAACATTTGGGTACAGGGTTTTGCGTAACGAACATTGGTTTTCATCTCTCTGGGATAAATATCCAGGAGTAGGATTTCTGGGTGAAAGAATAAGTATATGTTTGGTTTTATAAGACACTGCCAAACTGTTTTTCCAGAATCCTATACCATTTTGCATTCCCACTAGCAACGAGGATTCTGATTTCTCTATAGCCTCTCCAGTGCTTGGTTTTTTCAGTACCTTTATTAAGTCATCCTAGTAAGTAAGCAGTTGGATCTCAGTGTGGGTTAAATTTGCCTTTCCCTAATGGCCAGTGACATCAAACACCATTTGGTGATCTGTCTGTCCAAGTCTTTGGCCCATTTTTTGATGGGAGTTGTTTTCTTATTGTTGAGTTTAAAGACTTAAGTCTATTCTGATTCAAGTCCTTTACTGCAATTTTAATTATAATTTATACAGTTATTTACAAATATTTTCTCCCAATCTGTAGCTTGTTTTCTCATTCTCTTAACAGTATCTCTCATAGAATAGATATCTTGTTTTTATTGAAGTCCAGTTTTTTTCTTTTGTGCATTTTGCTTTTGGTGTCCTATCAAAGTACTCTTTCTAAAAGGTATGCAGATTTATGCTTTTCATTTACCCCTATGATCTATTTTGAGTTAATTTTTGTGTAACATGAGGTTTAGGTGAAAAAAATTTTTTTTTTTTGCATATGGGCATTCAGTTGTTTCAACAGTATTTGTTGAAATTAATACCTTTTTTGATACCAGATTCTCCTTAGGACTTTGTATTCTTTAGGAATGAAGGAATTACAGAGCATTCTATTGAGTTCTTCCTGTCTTTCCAGCAATCACTTTTGTTCCTATTCCTTGTTTATTTCTGAGTCTTTCTGATTTGAGGTTTGTTTTTAATGCCATGTAATGGAAGACTCATTATTTATAAATTGATTGAGCATTAAGTTTTTCATTATAAAGTGGCCATCCATCACAAAGAGGCATGTGGGCTGTAAAAAACATTAACTGTGCACTCTGGGCTGGAATGCAACTTTACCAGAATAATGCAGCTTTTGTATTGTGTGAGGTTGGAATAAAATGAGAGAGACAGATATTGTTGGGGAAACAGGTGTTGGCTGAACCTGGGTTCTGTCCCATGTTTTCTAAAAGGTTGTTTTCCAGCCCTTTCAGGATTGTTCCTCTAGATTCAGCTGTCTTGAAGGTTCTCAGAGTACTGTTGCTCCCGTAAACTTTATTTGTTCATTCTCCAGTCATGTCTTTAGAGGCAGCAATGGCAGGTGGTTAGAGTACTCGTCCTGGCCCTTGTTGATTATATTTTCAATGTCTTTGTTTTTCCCATCAGTAAAATGGAAATGTCCCTTGTCATAAAGTTCTTGAGCCCATTAACACAAAAGGTGGCTGAGGCAGAATAAGATTCCTCAGACATATTGTCACTAAGCATTTGTGATATGCTGCTATTAAAAAAAAATTTCCAGCTGCTGGGGAAAGGTGAAGAAGTAGGATTCTGTACACTTAGGGAACAGGGAGAGTTGCTTACCAGTCCTGTAATTGATACTCTTTAGGGATTCTCTTACTCTTCTTCAAAAGCTTTGGCTATTGACCCTGCAGTCTTTTCTGTCATCTATAGACTTTGCTAATGTCAATTCAGAATTTAGTTCTTTAGTATTTCCTTTTACTTCCCTTCAGGGCCCCTGGAGGAGACCTGACAGGATGGTAATTGTTGATAAACCTGTAATTGTTTTCTCTTCTTGCTGCCATTGAACAGTGAAAAATTTTACTAGACTATGAGGGGAATTTGGATTGAAAAAGTTGCTCCAAGTGTAATGACTGCATAAAGCTGGGGTGAATGTCCTGTTTTAAAGTATAGCAACAGAAATTTTTAATTTCTCCTGGGCTTTCAAATTGCCTGCTTAAGTTTGGTCTTGTACGATGAATGCAGAAAACGGCAAGGCAGAGTAAAGGACCACAGTAGCTCTGGTTTGCCTGTATGTTACAACCTAATTGCTTTCCTTTCAGTATGTGCCAATTTCCTCTAGAAGGAAGAGAACTAGTGTTTAGAGTTGATACGCATCAAACTTGTGCTCTCAGTAAGACAGATGGATCAGTCTGTCCTCAGGCCTCTGTGATATGTTAGAGGCTGGTCCCTGTGGGCCTCATTTAGCCCTGCCAGCCTTGTTAAAGGGGCCTCACTCTTCCCTCTTGGATTAGGAATGAATGTGGGCAAACCTGAAGCTTCATTTGTATGGCAGTCATAAAATCAGTAACTGTGTTAGTCATTGGTTAGGAAGAAGAAAGGTACAGAAGAAACTTCAATTCTAGGATAGTTAAGTTTTACATTTTTATTTGCCATCTGTGTTATGCAGTTAATATATCTAATAGTAAACCTATAGCAATAGCATAGTATAATGTTTAAGAACATAGTCCAGAACAGACCTGGATTCAAATTCTACCTCTTCCAATTATTGTGTGACTTTGGGCAAGTCACTTAACCTTATAGAGCCTTGGTTTTCTTATCTGTAAAATGGGAACAGTAATATTATTCCTCAGGGCTATTCAGTTCAGATCAGTTCAATTGCTCAGTCGTGTCCGACTCTTTGTGACCCCGTGGACTGGAGTATGCCAGGCTTCCCTGTCCATCACCAATTCCCGGAGCTTGCTCAAACCCATGTCCATTGAGTCGGTGATGCCATCCAACCATCTCATCGTCTGTCATCTTCTTCTCCTCCTGCCTTCAATCTTTCCCAGCATCAGGGTCTTTTCTAATGAGTCAGTTCTTCACATCAGCTGGCCATAGTATTGGAGCTTCAGCATCAGTCCTTCCAATGAACATTCAGGACCGATTTCCTTTAGGATGGACTGGTTTGATCTCATTGCAGTCAACGGGACTCTCAAGAGTCTTCTCCAGCACCACAGTTCAAAATGGGAAGATAAAAATCATCTACAAATGATAATTAGTTTAGTATGTAGCTGTTGCTGATGTCTGAGGCCAGTTAAGGTTGTTGTCCTGAGCAATGGAATTGGATTCTTCTTGTAGGTGGTATAGGTAGCAGCTCCTAGCAGCAAGCTAAACTGGTCATTTAACAGTTTAAATAACTGTTTAACTCAAAATAATATTTAACTGGTTATTAAGGTCCAAGGTGGGAAGCTCATTCCTCTTCCAATCAGGATTATGTATCATATTGAAGAAAGTCATACAGTAAATTAAAAGTATTTTCCCATGTGTGCACTGCCTTTTAGGTTCCTACCTTACCTTCTGAAAATGAAGACAGGCAGACCAGAGTGAGTGGTCCCACTCAACAAGGAGGAGATTTTAAAAGTGAGGATTTCAGGAGCAGAGACTTTTGGGAAGTAGCCTGCTTTGGCTCTATATGCTGTCAAGAGATTTCAATCTGAAAAAAAAAAAAATACATCTTCTTTTCTATCCTCTCCCTAAGGAGAGATGGACCTGCTGTAGAGACAGAGGTGACCCAGGTCCTGACAAGGTGTTTGAGCCAGAGAACATATGTAAATGCCAAAAACCCTTTTCTTTTTGATCATCTTGAACATTTGGAGGCCAGATGTCTATGGAAGAAGGAGAGTAGTTTTTATGTCATCTCTAACTTAGGTTGGGGCTTCATGAACATGACCTACAAATTACTTATCGAAGACAGCTTGGAAAAAATATAAATTTATGATTTCTAATTCTTGGGATCATCAGACTTTAATAAAACCCCAAGATGAGTAAGTTCAGGAATTGCTTATGTTTAATTAGAGTAAAAGTTAAGATTTGGTTTTTTGATTCATAAAAAGAGGTTTGAGTTGGCCTTTGAGGAAGATACTTGCCTGAAAAATGAATACTTCTCAAAGGGTTTTTAAAGGGTGAAGTGTTAAACATAATTTGCCTTTCTTAGTGTAAGGTGGTTTGTACCATGTAGGCTCTAGGTAGACCCATAGACTCACCTTGTACCTGGATGTGGTAGTTATTACGCTATCACCATACTTTAAAAAAAAAAAATTTTTTTAATTTATTTTTGGCTGTGTTGGGTGTTGCTAGTTTTGGAGAGCAGGGGCTACTTTCTAGTTGTACTTGGGCTCCTCACCAGGATGGCTTCTCTTGTTGCAGAGCTCAGGCTCAGAAGTTGTGCACATGCTTAGTTGCTCCATGGCATGTGGGATCCTTCCAGATCAGGGATGAAACCTGTGTCTCCTGGGTTGGCAGGTAGATACTTTAGCACTAAGCCACCAGGAAAGCGTCATACTTTGTTTCTTAAAGGGTCATAATGTGAGAGATAATCTGCCTGCCACCCCCACTGCAGTCTGAATTTCCTATTTTTTTGAAAATAGGAAACAGATCTGGGAAACTACTGGATGATATCTAGAAAAAGAGGATTCACTGTCAGGAGCTTAGACAAACAAACTAGGCTTGCTTTTCCCCCAGACTACCTATGTAACGGACTGTCTGCATTCATGTTTATTTATTCCCAAACTGTACTTTGTATTTAGAATAAGCTTGGAGGGTCTAAAGGGAGCCTTAAAGAATTTCATTAAATGGTGTACTTCCACCACCATCTTCCCCATAAAAGCCCTGTGGATGAGGAAACTATGGCCCAAAGAAGTGAAGTGTTTGCCCAAGGTCACATATAGTGACAGACCAAGACTGGGCATAGCACTTTTTTTTGTTGTTTTCTCTTGTATGGGGCAGGGTTGCAAACGGTTATCAGGGTTTAACCCTTAAGCCTAGACTAGATAATTTTCTGAGAGCTGCTCTTTGGCAGCCTTCTCTCAAGTCAGATCTTGAAATCAAGCCTAAATCCCCACCTAACCTTTCAAGGCTGGAAATAAAGGTATGGCAGATATTTCAGAGGCTTCTGGCTCCACCAAAGTTTAGTTTGGCTTATCCTTTGGACCACACTACTCATGATGTCCCCTAGTGACCAAAGAGTACAGCTCTTTCCTACTGAACTTACAGTTTCTCAAAAATTCCATTTGTAGCTCATTCTCAATCTTACTTTGACTTTTACAAGAAATATTGCTAGGTATAGCTTAGTCAGAGAAGTAGAATATGAGGACCTGGACTTCCGTGGTGGTCCAGTGATTAAGACTCTGTGCTTCTACTGCAGGGGACACCAGTCTAATCTCTGGTGGGGAAACTAAGATCCTGCATGGCACACCAAAAAAAAAAAAAGGAGAATCTCACACTTTCTCCTAAAATGGAATGTGCAGGCATAGACATAAAAGCCCAGAACCAAAGAGCTTTTTATGCTCAAATAATTCTGTCCTCTGTCTCTGGATACAGAAATGTCAAGTGGGGTAAATGAACTAGACTTCTGTTTTTATCATACTCTGATTCATTAGTCTGTTATACATGATCTACCTTGTGAATGATGATGTTCTGTCTCCAGGAACATGAGCCAATATTTGCAGGATGAAGAGTTAGGATGGGAGCAGGCTGGTGACCCTCTAGAAAGCAAGAAGGGAGAAGTAGGCTCTGAGGGCAAAAGGGGTCGAGATAAGCATTTCTGAAGTCAAATGGTGTTGAAATAATATACCGCAGGAGTTTTTCCTTGTCAGCGTAATCCAATTGAGAATGCCCAACCGTCCCTGATAAGAGTCACTCAGGAGTAAAGAGCTTCGCTACTAGGGAAAGCAGCTTATGTGTGCATTTTGGCTCAGGAATGTGCCAGCCCAATGCTGGCCAAATGAGAAAAGGCTGCTGCAGGCTGGAGAACACATGCCTCCTGGGAGGATGGTGACTGCTCCCCTGTATGCTGAGAAGAGATTGTTCCCTTTTGTTTAAGGGCAGTGCATAGCACTACATGTTGAGGCCTTTGACATAGATTATCAGAAAAGGTATCAGCTCTGATGTGGGAAGATAAAACAGTGTCACTATTCATCTCCTTTTGGACAGGCCACTGCATTATCTGAGAAGACAAAAGACTTAGGAGTCATCTATAGATTCTCAACCTGACTTTAGGCCAAACTGAGACTTACCTGTTAATGCTGTAATATAGGGAGGTGAGAGCCCTGTTCACTGATGCTGAGCAGAGTAAAAACAGAACACCATCAAGAAACCTGTGGAGATTCAGTTTGCTTTGTGTTCAAGTGGCCTACAGCTTCTCCAGAAATAGTTTAATAAGTCTTGTTTGATTATTCTTACTGGGCACTGACTGACTAGAAGTTGGACCTGGATTTGATTTGAGAAGCAGATGGCCTAGTCCTTGAAGGATCCCAAGTGCTCTTTCTCCAATGGGAGTTGAATTCCCCCTCTTCCTTGTCCAGTTCAGTTCAGTTCAGTCTCTCAGTCATGTCCGGCTCTTTGCAACCCCATGGACTGCAGCATGCGAGGCCTCGCTGTCCATCACCAACTCCCAGAGTTTACTCAAACTCATGCCCATTGAGTTGGTGATGCCATCCAACCAACTCATCCTCTGTCGTCCCCTTCTCCTCCCACCTTCAATCTTTCCCAGCATCAGGGTCTTTTCAAATGAGTCAGTTCTTCACATAAGGTAGTCAACGTATTGGAATTTGAGCTTCAGCATCAGTCCTTCCAATGTATATTCAGGATTCATAGAATATTCGTGAATATTCCTCTAGGATTGACTGGCTGGATCTCCTTGCAGTCCAAGGGACTCTCAAGAGTCTTCTCCAACACCACAGTTCAAAAGCATCAATTCTTTGGCTCTCAGCTTTCTTTATAGTCCAACTCTCACATCCATACATGACTACTGGAAAAACCATAGCTTTGACTAGACGGACCTTTGTTGGCAAAGTAATGTCTCTGCTTTTTAATATGCTGTCTTGGTTGGTCATAGCTTTTCTTCCAAGAAGCAAGTAATTTTTAATTTCTTGGCTGCAGTCACCTCTTCCTTGTACCCATTCCTTTTTTATCTTCCCATCTTAGAAGATGAATTAGTCACCTTCAGAGCACCCCTCTACCTGATCTGCACTCTGTTTACTGAACTGTTTGTGCCTTAAGGTTGACAGCCTTCCAGGGTGGGAATTTTGGCTACTTGGCCAGGGGTGTCAGATGTCTCCTTGGTTATGAAATTACTCAGCCTGCTTACTATGAGCAGCATCATGGCACCTTTTCCCTGAAGGACTCAGGCACTCTTCCTACTCTTCCAAAGAAGATCTAGACAATTGAATTTCGATTCCTGGGCAGAATGAACCAGAAGATAGAACACCAGAAATTTTTCTTTTCTGGATTCACAGGAAGCAGTAGAGTTGAATCAGCAGTTCAAACTAGAGGTCAAAACTCCAGTTCTGCCTAGACCAGATTTTCTTGGGAAAGTGATTTCAATGTACCATTGTTCTCTTTTTTTGGAAGAGTAGGGGAATGAGGGTGATAGTGAAGGTTCCTGGTGGGTTCTTTAAAAAGTCCAGCCCTTTTAGTTTTCCATCACTAAATTTCCATAAAGCATTTACTCTCAGAACGGAAGTACTGGAATGGATGTATTGTAGCAATCAGATTCCAGCTATCTAATTTGACATATGAGCTTATGTATCATATGCCTGGTTATTAGTAGGAGTGAGAATAATGATTCCTTGTCCGTTGACTGGATTGTATATTTTGTGAGGGTCACATCCAGAGAGTTTTTCATGGGATGTTGTCCAAGCCTCTGTATGGTGTCACTCCTGCCCCCTCAAAGTCTCTCAGTTCCACATTGAGCTCTTTCCTCTTAAGAAGCACAAGGTTAGCAAGTCAGATCTAACAGTATATAAAAATAATTATATAGTAAGGTTGATGAGGTTAATCCTGGGAACACAAGGCTGATTCAATATCTGAAAATCAATTAATCTACCATATTAACTATCTAAAGAAAAAAAATCACCTCATCATATCAATTGTTGAAGAAAAGGCATTTGACAATAAAACATACATTTTTGATTATGAACATCTACAAAAACTTATGGCTAATATCATACTTCACAATGAAACACTGAATGCATTTATCCTAAAATTGGGAACAAAACAATGTATCTACTTTTATAGTATTGGAAGTCCTAACCAATAGTGAGACTAGAAGAGGAAATAAAAGGCATGTAAATTGAAAAGAAAGAAGCAGGGACCTCCCTGGTGGTCCATGCTCTCAATGCAGGGGGCCTGGGTTTGATCCCTGCTCAGAGGGCTAGGTCCCACATGCCACAACTAAGACCCGGCACAGCCAAATAAATAAATATTTTTAAAAAGAAAGAAAACTGTCACTATTTGCAGAAAACATAATTATCTATGTAGAAAACCCCAAGGAAGCTACCCCTCCCCACAAAAAAATCCTAGAATGAATAACTGAATTTAGTAATGTCACAGGATGCAAGGTCAACAGACAAAGATCAGTCACATTTTTATATTCCAACAATGAACATCTGGTAACTGAAAATTAAAACACATACCACTTACAAATATGCCAAATAAAATTAAATACTTATGTATAAATCTAACAAAACATGTATAGAACCTGTATGCTGAAAATTACAGTACACTAATGAAAAATATCAAGAAAAGTAAATACACAGACATACCATGTGCATGGATTAGTAGGCACAATATAATAAAGGGGGCATTTCATCTCCAAGTTGAACTATAGACTCAGTGTAATTCCTATAAAACTTCCAAGATTCTTTTTGCAAAAGTAGACAAGTATACCATGTTAAAAATGGAAAGATAGAAGAACTGGAATACTGGAAATACTGGAAACAGTACTAAAAAAAAAAGAAGTAAATTGGAAGAACCATACCACCTGATTTTAAGATTTAGAATATAGTCGTAGTAATCAAGAGAGTTTGACACACAGATGAATAGAACAGAACAGAGAACCCAGAATAGACTCACACAAATAATGCCAACTGATTTTTTAAAAATTGTATTGAAGTATAGTCAATTTATAATGTGTTAATTTCTGCTATACAGCTAAGTGATTCAGTTATACACACACACACATATATATATATATATTCTCTTCATACTGTTTTCCATTATGGCTTATCACAGGATACTGAATATAGTTTCCTGTGCTATACAGTAGGAGCTTGTTATTTATCCATCCTGTGTATAATAGTTTTCATCTGTTAATCCCAAACTCTCAGTCCCTACCTCCCCCACCCACTCCCTCTTGGCAACCACAAGTCTGTTCTCTGTGTATCTGTAAGTCCAATTTTGTTTCTTAAATCCGTTCATTTGTGTAGTATTTAGATTCCATATATAAGTGATATATTATGGTATTTGTCTTTCTCTTTTTGACTTATTTATTATGATAATTTCTAGATCCATCCATCCATAATGCCTTGTATATTTACACCACAACTTCTTTTTATTTTTAACTATTTATTTTGTATTGGAGTATAGATGATTAATATTCTAGACAGCATATTAAAAAGCAGAGACATTACTTTGCCAACAAAGATCCGTCTAGTCAAAACTATGATTTTTCCAGTAGTCATGTATGGATGTGAGAGTTGGACTGTAAAGAAAGCTGGGCGCCGAAGAATTGATGCTTTTGAACTGTGGTGTTGGAGAAGACTCTTGAGGTTTCCTTGACTGCAAGGAGATCCAGCCAGTCAATCCTAAAGGAAATCAGTCCTGAATATTCACTGGAAGGACTGATGCTGCAGCTGAAACTCCAATACTTTGGCCACCTGATGCAAAGAACTGACTCATTTGAAAAGACCCTGATGCTGGGAAAGATTGAAGGCAGGAGGAGAAGGGGACGACAGAGGATGAGTTGGTTGGATGGCATCACCAACTCAATGGGCATGAGTTTGAGTAAACTCTGGGAGCTGGTGATGGACAGCGAGGCCTGGCATGCTGCAGTCCATGGGGTCACAAAGAGCTGGACATGACTCAGCGACTGAACTGAACTGAACAAGGAAGAGGGGGAACTGAACTGATGATTAACAATGTTGTGATAGTTTCAGGTGGATAGCAAAGAGACTCAGCCATACATATACATGTATCCATTCTCTCCCAATTCTCTCCCAAACTCCGCTCCCATCCAAGCTGCCACATAACATTGAGCAGAGTTTGATGTGCTGTACAGTGGGTCCTTGTTAGTTATCCATGTAAAATATAACAGTGTGTACATGTCTATCCCAGACTCCCTAACTATCTCTTCCCCCCATCCTTCCTCCCTGGCAACCATAAGTTCATTCTCTAAGTCTTTCGAGTTTCTTTCTGTTTTGTAAGTTCGTTTGTGTCATGTCATTTTAGAGTCCACATATAAGGGATGTTATACAGTAGTTTTTCTTCTCTGACTTGCTGAAACAATGGCATTGTTTCATTCTTTTTAATGGCTGAGTGATATTCTAATGCATATATGTACCACATCTTCTTTATCCATTCCTCTGTGGATGGACATTTAGGTTGTGTCTTGTCTTGGCTCTTGTAAATAGTGCTGCTGTGAACATAGGGGTGCATGTATCTTTTTAAGTTATAGTTTTATCAGGGGATATGAGGAATGGGATTGCTGGATCATAGTCTACTCTAGTTTTTTGAGGGACTTCCATACTGTTCTCCATAATGGCTGCACCAATTTACATTCCCACGAACAGTGTAGGAGGGTTCCCTTTTCTTCACAACCTCTCTAGTGTTTATTTGTAGACTTTTTAAAGATGGCCATTCTGACTGTTATGAGGTGGTACCTCATTGTATTTTTGATTTGCATTTCTGTAAGCAGCAGTGATGAACATCTTTTCATGTGCCTATTGGCCATCTGTATGCCTTTTTTGAAAGTATCTGTTTAGGTCTCCTGCCCATTTTTCTTTTTTTTTTTTTGTTTTGAATAGATTTTTGAGTTTTATTGAAATCTTACATGAACAAGAAATTGGAAATACAATCACATCAAAGAACAAATTGTCACGGCTTTGACGTTTAAGCCAAACAAATTTTGTAGGGCAGGTTTCAAAAAGGTGTGAAGTTATAACAATTTAAAAACACAGTTGACCTACTTCTAGGAATGCAAAACATACAATCATAGGTTATTTTCAATTTTTCAATGGGGTTGTTTGGTTTTTTGCTATGTAATTATAGGGCTTGTTTGTGTATTTTGGAAATTAAGTCCTTATCAGGTGCATCATTTGTAAATATTTCCTCCCAGTCCATAGATTGTCTTTTCCTTCCATTTATGGTTTCCTTTGCTGTGTGAAAGCTTGTCCCTTTAATTAGGACCCATTTGTTTATTTTTTCTTTTGTTTCTATTGCCTTGGGAGATGGATCTAGGAAAACATTGGTATGATTTTTGTCAGAGAATGTTTTGCCTGTGTTATCTTCTAGGAGTTTTATGGCGTTTTAAGTCTTTAAGCTATTTTTTAGTTTATTTTTGTGTATGGTGTGAGGCTGTGTTCTAGCTTCATTGACTTACATGTGGCTGTCCAACTTCTCCAACTGTTTGCTGAAGAAACTGTCTTTTCCCCATTGTATTTTCTTTTTCCTTGTCAAAAATTTATTGTCCATAAGTGTATGAGTATATTTCTGGGCTGTCTTTGCTGTTACATTGATTCATATATCTGTATTTCTGCCAATACCAAGCTATTTTGAGTACTGTTAGCTTTGTAGTATTCTGTGAAGTCTGGGAGGGTTATATCTCCTGCTTTGTTCTTTTCCCCCAGGATTGCTTTCACAATTCTGGATCTTTTATAATTCCATATAAATTTTAGTTCTTTGAAAAATATCATGGGTATTTTGATAGGTATTGCATTTAATCTATAGATTGCTAAGGCCAGTTGAATTTTGACAAAGGTGCAAAGACAACTCAATGAAGAAAAGATTTTTTTTTTCAACAAATGCTGTTGGGACAACAGAACATCATATGCACAAAAAAAAAGAACCACTTTCATCTGAAGCTCATCAGTCAGTCAGTTTAGTCGCTCAGTCATGTCTGACTCTTTGTGACCCTGTGAACCATAGCATGCCAGGCCTCCCTCCATCACCAACTCCTGGAGTTTGCCCAAACCCATGTCCATTGAGTTGGTGATACCATCCAAGCATCTCATCCTCTGTCATCCCCTTCTCCTCCCACCTTCAATCTTTCCCAGCATCAGGGTCTTTTCAAATGAGTCAGCTCTTCGCATCAGGTGGCCAGAGTATTGGAGTTTCAGCTTCAGCATCAGTCCTTCCAATGCACACCCAGGACTGATCTCCTTTAGGATGAACTGGTTGGATCTCGTTGCAGTCCAAGGGACTCTCAAGAGTCTTCTCCAACACCACAGTTCAAAAGCATCAATTCTTTGGTGCTCAGCTTTCTTTATAGTCCAACTCTCACATCCATACATGACTACTGGAAAAACCATAGTTTTGACTAGACGGACCTTTGTTGATAAAGTAATGTCTCTGCTTTTTAATATGCTGTCTAGGTTGGTCATAAATTTCTTTCTAAGGAGTAAGCGTCTTTTAATTTCATGGCTGCAGTCACCATCTACAGTGACTTTGGAGCCCCAAAAAATAAAGTCAGCCACTGTTTCCCCATCTGTTTGCCATGAAGTGATGGAACTGGATGCCATGATCTTAGTTTTCTGAATGTTGAGCTTTAAGCCAACTTTTTCAATCACCTCTTTCACATTCATGAAGAGGCTCTTTAGTTCTTCTTTACTTTCTGCCATAAGGGTGGTGTCATCTGCATGTCTGAGTTTATTGATGTTTCTCCTGGCAATCTGGATTCCAGCTTGTGCTTCTTCCAGCCCAGCGTTTCTCATGATGTACTCTGCATATAAGTTAAATAAGCAGGGTGACAATATACAGCCTTGACGTACTCCTTTTCCTATTTGGAACCAGTCTGTTGTTCCATGTCCAGTTCTAACTGTTGCTTCCTGACCTGCATACAGGTTTCTCAAGAGGCAGGTCAGGTGGTCTGGTATTCCCATCTCTTTCAGAATTTTCCAGAGTTTATTGTGATCCACACAGTCAAAGGCTTTGGCATAGTCAATGAAACAGAAATAGATGTTTTTATGGAACTCTCTTGCTTTTTCAATGATCCAGCGGATGTTGATTTGATCTCTGGTTCCTCTGCCTTTTCTAAAACCAGCTTAAACATCTGGAAGTTCGTGGTTCATGTATTGTTGAAGCCTGGCTTGGAGAATTTTGAGCATTACTTTACTAGCGTGTGAGATGAGTGCAATTGTGGAGTAGTTTGAGCATTCTTTGCCATTGCCTTTCTTTGGGATTGGAATGAAAACTGACCTTTTCAGTCCCGTGGCCACTGCTGAGTTTTCCAAATTTGCTGGCGTATTGAGTGCAGCACTTTCACAGCATCATCTTTTAGGATTTGAAATAGCTCAACTGGAATTCCATCAGCTCCACTAGCTTTGCTCGTTGTGATGCTTCCTAAGGCCCACTTGACTTCACATTCCAGGATGTCTGGCTCTAGATGAGTGATCACACCATCGTGATTATCTGGGTTGTGAAGATCTTTTTTGTACAGTTCTTCTGTGTATTCTTGTCACCTCTTCTTAATATCTTCTGCTTCTGTTAGAGCCATACCATTTCTGTCCTTTACTGAGCCTATCTTTGCATCAAATGTTCCCTTGGTATCTCTAATTTTCTTGAAGAGATCTCTAGTCTTTCCCATTATATTGTTTTCCTCTATTTCTTTGCACTGATCACTGAGGAAGGCTTTCTTATCTCTCCTTGCTATTCTTTGGAACTCTGCATTCAGATGCTTATATCTTTCCTTTTCTATTTTGCTTTTTGCTTCTCTTCTTTTCACAGCTATTTGTAAGGCCTCCTCAGACAGCCATTTTGCTTTTTTGAATTTCTTTTTCTTGGGGATGGTCTTATTTCCTGTCTCCTGTACAGTGTCACGAACCTCCATCCCTAGTTCATCAGGCACTCTGTCTATCAGATCTAGTCCCTTGAATCTATTTCTCACTTCCACTGTATAATCGTTAGGGATCTGAATAGTCTAGTGGTTTTCCCTACTTTCTTCAATTCAAGTCTGAATTTGAATCCAGAGTAGGCACTTGTTTAAGTCTCTAAACTCAACAGTAAGAAAACAACTCCATCAAAAAATGGGCCAAAGACTTGGACAGACAGATCACCAAATGGTGTTTGATGTCACTGGCCATTAGGGAAAGGCAAATTTAACCCACACTGAGATCCAACTGCTTACTTACTAGGATGACTTAATAAAGGTACTGAAAAAAACCAAGCACTGGAGAGGCTATAGAGAAATCAGAATCCTCGTTGCTAGTGGGAATGCAAAATGGTATAGGATTCTGGAAAAACAGTTTGGCAGTGTCTTATAAAACCAAACATATACTTATTCTTTCACCCAGAAATCCTACTCCTGGATATTTATCCCAGAGAGATGAAAACCAATGTTCGTTACGCAAAACCCTGTACCCAAATGTTTATAGCAGCTCTGTGCATAACTGTTCCAAAATGGAGAAGCCCAGTGTTTTTCAGCTAGTGAATGGATAAGCAAATTGCGGTAGAAACAGGCAATGGAATACCACTCAGCAGTAAAAAGGGAACAGACTATTGATTGAGGTAGCAGTTTAGACAGAGCAGCCTGAAAAGGTTACATACTGTAGGATTCCATTTATATGACCTCTTTGGTAAAACTGTGGTGAGAGACTAGATTAGTGGTTCACGGGAGTTGGGGTGGGGGGAGGGTGTGATCACACAGGAATAACAGAGGGAGTTTTCTGGGGTGATGAGACTGTTCTGTATTCCAACTGACACAGTGCTTACAGGGATCTATGTGTATATAAAAACACACAGATATGTGTACTAAAAAGTCAATTTTACTACACGATAATTAAAGTTAGAAAAAAAATTTTAAGTACCGAAACAATCTTAACATACAAATCTCAGCCTCGTTCACACCAAGAAAGGCATCCAAATGATGCAGCCGAATATCAGGCCCTGCCTTCTAAGACTGAGGTCTGAAGACACTGAGATTAGGTTTAAGGGAATGGCCACCTATGAACACGGACCTGAATTCAGAAAAGCCCTTTCCTCTGTGGAAAGGCTAGACTGGCATGGGGAGCCTATTTCTTCTCTCCCTGGGCTCTTCTAACCAATATTAGAAAAAATTTGTTACTGGAACTTGTTCTTTGGAAACCTTCAGTTGAAGCAGCCCTGCAGAGACAGATCACACTTCCATCAATTTCAAGCCTACTGAGAACAGTAGAGAAACTACTCTTTGGTACATTAAGTCATTTGGCTTTAGGAGTCCACACCCTATGTGTGTGTTAAAATTTATAGGACTCAAAGAGTCAGTTTTAATGAATTAAAAAAATTTAAAAACAAACAAAAAGAAGCAGAATGTACTTGGCCCTGAAAGTATCAAATGTGGGTTGTAAAATTGTCCACGTCTTTGACTACAAAGCAAATATAGGTATAGCAACTGGGTGAATGCTCAGAAAAATCTGTTCCCTATCCTACATCTCAAAAGATTTTTTTTCCATTTAACGGTTTCATATCTCAAATATTCCCAACTTGACTATTTTTTTAAATGACAAACCAAATTCTATGTAATAGAGTTGTGTTCCTAAAGCAGCAGGACTGCTGCTGCTGCTGCTAAGTCGCTTCAGTCGTGTCCGACTCTGTGCGACCCCATAGACGGCAGCCCACCAGGCTTCCCCGTCCCTGGGATTCTCCAGGCAAGAACATTGGAGTGGGTTGCCAGACTAGATGACTTTACTTTTCTCAGTCTGCTTTTTAAAGGTATTTTATATGTTTCAGTTTTCCCAAATATTTCTATTCCTTACATCTCAACCCTTTACCATCTTACACACACACACACACACAAAGGTTTTTCTCTAGGCTTTTTCTGCAGATTGTGCATCTCTTGGTGGGGGTAGCGGGGGATGAGAAGCAGGTTTTATACAGCTGATGTGATCATTATACAGACAAGCTTGGAAAATGCTACCCAATCTGCCAATTAATTAAAGCATTAATCTGAGGAGCAGCCGGGCCAGGGAATGTTTACCCTGAGAGGGGCGTGGTAGGAATTGAGTGGGAAGCTCCCTGTATTTGCATGAAAATGGAGGTGCTTAGGAAACCCAGCTTCCTTTTGTCTCTAAAGGTGGGGCAGCCTTTATCCAGTCCCTAGGTCTTCCTAGCCTGTTTTGGAATCCTTTTAGGAAGCTAGTGTCTGACATATGATAGCACCGTAGAAAAACAAAAATTAAACCCCAGGCATAGTAGGGTACTGAGCAAGTCCAGTATAGAGTAGCTTCTTAGACCTGGAATGAAACCTAAATTCAGGAGTTTGTGCTGATAATTAAGTAATTCTACTTAATTATTCAGATGTAATGTTTTTGCAGGTTTTAGAACCATATGTATGGGTTCAAATTACAGCTCTGCTTCTTACTAGCTGTGTGATTTGGGGTCAGTCGTGTCTTGTCTGAGCCTTGTTTTTTTCCTCTGTAAAATAAAGATCATGAATTGCCTCATCATCTCAAGGTAGTTAGCCCTCTGCTTACTGTAGACTGAAAGAAGGCTGGAGAGTGATTAGGAGGACCTTTTGGTCCAGTTCAATAGCTCGGTGGTGTCTGACTCTTTATGACCCTGTGGACTGCAGCACACCAGGCTTCCTTGTCCATTACCAACTCCCGGAGCTTGCTCAAACTCATATCCATCAAATTGGTAATGCCATCCAACCATCTCATCCTCTGTTGTCCCCTTCTCCTCCTGCCTTCAATCTTTCCCAGCATCAGGGTCTTTTCCAATGAATCAATTCTTCACATCAGGTGGCCAAAGTATTGGAGTTTCAGCCTTAGCATCACTCCTTCCAATGAATATTCAAGACTGATTTCCTTTAAGATTTACTGGTTTGATTTCCTTGCATTCTAAGGGACTCTCAAGAGTCTTCTCCAACATCACAGTTCAAAAGCATCAATTTTTTGGTGCTCAGCTTTCTTTATGGTCCAACTCTAACTGGAAAAACCATAGCTTTGTCTAGACAGACCTTTGTCGGCAAAGTAATGTCCTGCTTTTTAATATGCTGTCTAGGTTGGCCATAGATTATAAACTGCCTCCAACACAGCCTTTTGTTCTTTTTAAAATTATTTTTCAGCAAGGGACTATAAACCACAAGTTTCCCCCTCAACTTCCTGGGATGTGCTGCATTCTTTATCTCTGAGAGTAGTGACCTTGACTATAACTACAAAAGACCTGAAGACATCAGTTCATTCTGAGATCTCTTTGGCCATGTTGGCTGTACTCAAGATGAGGTTTACCTGTGTATCCCTAGGGAGGGTGGTGAAATGGACATGGAAAATTGACCCAGCTGTATTGATGATATTAAAGGATTACTGTTAATTTTAAAACTGTGGTTTAAAATATGTGTGTGTATATGTATATTAAAAACATAAAATTTACCATCATAACCATTTTATTGTTAATTTTTAAACATGGTAATGATACTGTGGAAGCTTTTTAATCTTTTAGAGCTACAAACTAACAATTTTACAGATGTCTGGAGTTTGATTCAAGATAATCCAGGAGGATGATCAGTTCAGTTCAGTCGCTCAGTCGTGTCCGACTCTCTGCGACCCCATGAATCACAGCACGCCAGGCCTCCCTGTCCATCACCAACTACCGGAGTTCACTCAAACTCATGTCCATAGAGTTGGCGATGCTATCCAGCCATCTCATTCTCTGTCGTCCCCTTCTCCTCCTGCCCCCAACCTTTCCCAGCATCAGAGTCTTTTCCAGTGAGTCAACTCATCGCATGAGGTGGCCAAAGTATTGCAGTTTAAGCTTTAGCATCAGTCCCTCCAATGAACACCCAGGATTGATCTCGTTTAAAATGGACTGGTTGGATCTCCTTGCAGTCCAAGGGACTCTCAAGAGTTTTCTCCAGCACCACAGTTCAAAAGCATCAATTCTTCGGCGATCAGCTTTCTTCACAGTCCAACTCTCATATCCATACATAACCACGGGAAAAACCATAGCCTTGACTAGATGGACCTTGGTTGGCAAAGTAATGTCTCTGCTTTTTAATATGCTATCTAGGCTGGTCATAACTTTCCTTCCAAGGAGTAAGCGTCTTTTAATTTCATGGCTGCAGTCAGCATCCGCAGTGATTTTGGAGCCCAAAAAAATAAAGTCTGACACTGTCTCCACTGTTTTTCCATCTATTTCCCATGAAGTGATGGGACTAGATGCCATGATCTTTATTTTCTGAATGTTGAGCTTCAAGCCAACCTTTTCACTCTCCTCTTTCACTTTGATCAAGAGGCTTTTGAGTTCCTCTTCACTTTCTGCCATAAGGGTGGTGTCATCTGCATATCTGAAGTTATTGATATTTCTCCCAGCAATCTTGATTCCAGCCTGTGCTTCTTCCAGCCCAGCATTCCTCATGATGTACTCTGCATATAAGTTAAATAAGCAAGGTGACAATATACAGCCTTGACGTACTCCTTTTCCTATTTGGAACCAGTCTGTTGTTCCATGTACAGTTCTGACTGTTGCTTCCTGACCTGCATACAGGTTTCTCAAGAGGCAGGTCAGGTGGTCTGGGATTCCCATTTCTTTCAGAATTTTCCACAGTTTATTGTGATCCACACAGTCAAAGGCTTTGGCATAGTCAATGAAGCAGAAATAGATGTTTTTCTGGCACTCTCTTGCTTTCTCCATGATCCAGCGGATGTTGGCAATTTGATCTCTGGTGCCTCTGCCTTTTCTAAAACCTGCTTGAACATCTTGGAGTTCACGGTTGACATAATGCTGAAGCCTGGCTTGGAGAATTTTGAGCATGACTTTACTAGCGTGTGAGATGAGTGCAATTGTGCGGTAGTTTGAGCATTCTTTGGCATTGCCTTTCTTTGGGATTGGAATGAAGACTGACCTTTTCCAGTGCTGTGGCCACTGCTGAGTTTTCCAAATTTGCTGGCATATTGAGTGCAGCACTTTCACAGCATCATCTTTCAAGACTTGAAATAGCTCAACTGGAATTCCATCACCTCCACTAGCTTTGTTCGTAGTGATGCTTTCTAAGGCCCACTTGACTTCACATTCCAAGATGTCTGGCTCTAGGTCAGTGATCACGTTATCGTGGCTGTCTTGGTCGTGAAGATCTTTTTTGTATAGTTCTTCTGTGTATTCTTGCCACCTCTTCGGTTGATGGTCCCAGCAAATAAGAACTTTGCCTCACAGCACAGACAAAAATGGCCTTTTTCTACGTTTAGTTTCTTGTATGATGCCACCTCCTCATGCTCATTTCTTTTCTTACAGAACTCTCAGAAATTGAGCCCAATGTGTTCCTTCGTCCATTTCTGGAAGTAATTCGCTCTGAAGATACCACTGGCCCTATAACTGGACTTGCACTCACCTCTGTCAACAAGTTCCTGTCCTATGCACTCATAGGTAAGCACTCGGGCTTTTTTGAGTGACCACACCCTTTCATTTGGGTGGTCAGGCTTTAGGCAATGAGCTGGTGATGCTGGAAAGTTTTCCCCAGCTATCTGTTTCCTTGTAGAAAAGAAAGAGGATTGCTTTTTGATTACTCATAACACTAATTGACTGAGGTTGTATAGAGTGGGGAGTGAGAGGTTTCCTTGGGACTACTGATTTCTTTGTGCTTTGGAGGCAGTTTTTGAACTGTGGCGCTGGAGAAGACTCTTGAGAGTCCCTTGGACTGCAAGGAGATCCAACCAGTCCATTCTAGAGGAGATCAGTCCTGGGTGTTCATTGGAAGGACTGATGCTAAAGCTGAAACTCCAATACTTTGGCCACCTCATGCGACGAGTTGACTCACTGGAAAAGACTCTGATGCTCGGAGGGATTGGGGGTGGGAGGAGACGGGGACGACAGAGAATGAGATGGCTGGATGGCATCAGCGACTCGATGGACATGAGTTTGAGTGAACTCCGGAAGTTGGTGATGGACAGGGAGGCCTGGTGTGCTGTGATTCATGGGGTCGCAAAGAGTTGGACACGACTGAGCGACTGAACTGAACTGAAGGATATGATGCCCTTGGAGGTTTGATTTTAGTTTATCTTTATTTTTCCAGTATAATGTATGATTATTTTAAGAAGATAAATAATAAAGAGGTGACTACAAGAAAAGTTAATGGTCTCTCTCAATGTTCCTCATCCTTCTTTAGGTAAATGATGTTAACATGAAGGTTTGAATCTTACTATACCTTTCCATACATGTATATAAATATATATAAAGTTCTACTTCTTTTTAAAAAGAAATAAAAATAGAATTGTGTGCTTAATTTTTTTTCATTTAATAGTATTAAAACAGTGTACAGAATATAATTATCTATCTGATTTATTATTTTCCCTCCAACTTTATTGATATCATTGTCATATAACATTGTATTAGTTTAAGATGTATAATGATTTGATATATGCATATGTTGCAAATGTTTACCATACTTAGTTAAGTCCATTACCTCACATAGTAACAGATTTTTTGTGTGATGAGAACTTTTAAGATCTGTTGTCTCAGCAGCTTTCAGACATACAACACAGCATTATTAACTACAGTCATCATGCTGTACACTACATCTGCAGAACTTACTAATCTTATAACTGGGGGTTTGTATGTTCTTTTTTTATTGTAATAAAATATACATAATATAAAATTTGCCATTTTAAAGTATATAATTCAGTGGCATTAACGCCATTCACAGTGTTGTACAGCCATCCCCACCATCTGTTTCTCAAACTTTTTCATCATACCAGACAAGAAATTCTAACCATTAAGCAATAATACACCATTTCCCCTGCCCCTGGTAAGCTTTTTTTCTTTTTGGTAGCTGTATAATTTCTATAGTATAGATATAACACAGTTCACTCGATCATTCTCTTATTGGAGAATATTTAATATTTAGGTTGTTTCTGTTTCTTTTTTAGAAAAGATTTATTTATTTTTGGCTGTGCTGAGTCTTCCTTGCTGCACGCGGGCTCTCTCTAGTTGTGGTGAGCCCAGGCTACTCTCTGTTGTGGTGCACCAGCTTCTCATTGTGATGGCTTCTCTTGTTGGGGAGCAGAGGCTCTAGACACAGGGGCATGCTGGCTCAGTAGTTGTGGCACACGGGCTTAGTTGCTCAGGGGCATGTGGAATCTTCCCAGACCAGGGATCAAATTAATTTCCCCTGCATTGACAGGCGATTCTTAACCACTTGCCCACCAGGGAAGCTCAAATTGTTTCTTATTTTGAGCCATTATCAATAATGCTGAAATAAGCTTCCTTGTTCACATAGCTTTATTATAAAATTTCCTTTTGTATGACAGAGTCCTGTACTTGAAATTTGAATGTCTTCTCCTTTATTGAGTTGTCTTTGTTTTTCTTATCAGTTTGTATCTTTGTTTTTCTTATCAGTTTGTAGGAGTTCTTTGTATAGTGAGAATATTAACCCATTGTCTATCATAGTGTTACAAGTTTCTCTCAATCTAGCCCAAATATCTTATCCAGTCTATTGTTTCTCTCTGAATTTGTTTATGGTGTATTTTTTAAATTTCTTTTTAGTTGATTTTGTCACTCAAAATCCTGAATTCTTTTTCTTATGTTGTCTGCCCATGTGCAATCATGAGGAACATAGAACACAGGCAGCTGTCCTTATTTCCAAATAGAGAGACAGGAAAAGTGGAAGCTCGGGTAGCTAGCAAGAAAGGAAAATGACCTTCAGTTCAAGGCAAGAAAACCCTTTATCTTTTCTAGAAAATTGGATTTGTTTAGTTGAAGCATTCAGGATTGGGAACAAATATGCTGGTGCGAGCTAGGTTCTGAAGAGGGGCATCAGCTTCTCCAGGCACCCTGGTCCTAGCTTCATACTTGTCCTAAGCAAAAATCAGGCCCAGCTACTTAGAGCCTTGCCCTGAGCACCACCTGCAGGTCATCATCTCTCTTCATGGCCTCCAATAGCTGCCCTCTGTGCCTTTTCCCTCTGCTCTTTTGTCAGTGTTACTCTCTCGCCTTTCTTGACTTGGCAGACAAGCTGGTCATTGGAGACCTCAGGCCAGCTGGTCACTGGAGTTTCCTGTGGTGGGGAAAGAGAATGCTGGAGGTGGTGATTGCAGTGGGCATGAGAAAAGGAACAGGAAGGAGTGTATGAAAGCCAGAAGGCAAAGGAGATGAGATTGGCAAATTTCCCTGCAGTCTTCTCCAGGGTGGCCAGGAAAGGAGTAGATTATAAAAAAGAGGTCCTGGGGAAGATAAGGTCTGTTAAGTGAACCAATCTTTTGTTTAGGCTGCCCTTCTTGAAGGAACTGCCCTCCATCTCTCAATCCTGTGATGAAGGCTTCTAGAATTATTTTAGATCCTATTCCAAAGACCAGCCTTTTATTTGGCCCCACACAGCTGCCAGATCAGGATTTGTGCCTCTAATTGCCTGGTTTGTGAGGCCCTGCCTGTGGTTCTAAGGACCTGTTACTTGTACTTGCCTTTTTAGAAAATTAAGTTTTCTACTTCATTCAAGCTCAGAGGATAAGAGCTACAAAAAAGATCAATAGAGTTTAAACCACTGTAACTAGGAAGGTTACTGAAAGAAGGGAAGAAATAAACCCCCAGAAGTTTGTGAGGTGAGAGCAAGACTGCCGTTCACTAGGAGCTCTGAAACACCCACACAGCACCAAGATGGTTCTGGATTTTCTGAGCAAGGAAAGGTCCTTCTGTGGACTCTGTCCAGCAGGGCTGTGAGAGAGGACTCAGGCAAGTGCCTTGAGAGTATAGGATTTTCTGTGTTGTTTGGGAGAAACATGGAGAATAGGGTAATAGAAGGAGCTGGGTCACTTCCTCTACTATAGATCATCATGAAATTGGCTTCCTTCTGCATGACCTCTAAAGTAGCCATTCATGATGCTGAGTAGAGGCATGAAGTAAACAGGACAACGAGAGTCTTTGACCAGGTATCAGAGACTAACCAGGATGGAAGAGAAAAATTAAAACCACTCACAGTTGATGAAAGTGTTCTGGCTCATTGTTGCAAGAGAAATGTTCTGATTTCTCAGTCATCCCCTGAGCTTCAAATTCAGGAACTCCATTATTTTCAGGTACAAGGAAAGAGAATGGAGAATTTCTTCTAATTCCTACACTTAAAAACTAGGAGTTTCTCTTACCTTACACCATGTCAACTCTAGAGCATTTTTCTCTGTCACTCACAAAGTTTGTGTCATATCCCCATCTTTTTTTTCCTATTTGTGTCCCCCAAGAACAATCCAGGCTGTTCTGGAGGACCCTTGTAAGCCTTGATGGAGGTCACTTCTTTGTCTATTCCTTATGGGCATTTAAATCATGAACAGGAGCAGTTTCCTCCTTGGCAACATTTGTGTTAGCTTCTACCCCAGTGCTGGTTGTCAGAGCTGGCATCTCCCCTCTTATTCACAGTTTAAGGTCTTCCTCCCTCCTACTTTCCAGTTAGCTAGCCTCCAGTAGTCTTCAGTTTGTCCCCTGTCACTCCTTAATCTTTAGTTAAGGATTCTTGTCAATGACATACTGTTTTTAAGAAGCATGAAACCAAAGCAGGAAGTGCTCTCTGATTTGCTGTAATGGGCACCCAGATCTACATATTGGCAGCAGTGACTGTCCATTTTTTACCTCTGCTCCCCTACCTCAGTTGCACCAGAATACTGCATTCCAAAAGCAATGAGATAGATGTGTTGAAAGAGAACACTTGAAAAGAAAAAGTCTACAACCTTGGCATTCAAAGCTCTGGCCCTCCCAGGCACTTGCTCTGGGCCAAAACCTCAAATTTCCAGGTCCTTCCTCTATCAAGTGAGTGGCTTTACACCAGTGATTCCCACGTGTGGTCCCCTGACCAGCAGCATTAACTTCACCTGGAATCTTGTTAGAAATGCAGATTCTCAGGCCCCATGCTAGACCTACTAAATCAAAAATTTGGGGTGATGGCCAGCAATTTTTACCTTTTACAAGTCCTCCAGATGATTCTGATATATGATTGAGAACCACTTTTACACAGTAGAGTTTGTGCTGAGATGGGCACAACATATATCAGCCAGTTACAGGCAAAAACTCTCAGGTAATTCAAGGAGCCATGGGTTAGAGAAGTGAAGAGGAGAAAGCTAAAGTCTCTCAAAGTAGACCCTACACAGGACGTCTTGACTTTTTATCTCTCCTGTTCATATCCTTTCTTTTTTTCTTTGCTGAAGCAGATCCCACCCATGAGGGCACAGCAGAGGGCATGGAGAACATGGCAGATGCTGTCACCCATGCCCGTTTTGTGGGCACAGATCCTGCCAGCGATGAGGTGGTCCTGATGAAAATCCTTCAGGTAAATGGAGGGGAACAGCAATTAGGCTAATGCCTCCAGCTCTACTCACTGGAGCCTGCCAGCAATGTGAAGCTGTGTTTTGACTCCACTGACGCTTAGAGACCTACTTTGTTTCCAAACAAGCTGCTCCGTACCCAAAGTAAAAGCTTTTTCTAAGGAAAATAATTAAAAACTTTAAATTTTATATTGATATCAAATAACCAGAACCCTTAAAACACTTGTACCTCTGACAGAATGTATCTGTGCCATTCATCCGTTGGGTTTGTGGGCTAGGGCAGAAATGAGTGCTGAACTATGTCAGGGTCATGTGACGTAAAGACACAGCTCCTAAGATAAGCTCCTGAGAGACTCGACCACCAGCCCCAAGCCAAAGCAAGGTCAGCATTCTTGCTAACCTTTCTCACCCCTGAGTGCTTCCATAGGAGACTAGAGAAACAGGAAGCACTTTCTCTCCCCTCATGTACACCCTTCTTCACCCAGCCTGCCTTGTTTATCGTAGTGTCTCCTTTTTCTTTCTGGTAGGTACTACGGACTCTGTTGCTGACCCCAGTAGGTGCCCACCTAACCAATGAATCTGTGTGTGAGATTATGCAGTCTTGCTTCCGGATCTGCTTTGAAATGAGGCTCAGTGGTAGGTGCTTGAATATCGGGCCCTTCATCATTCCTAGGGGCAGTATCTGTGAGTATGTATATAGGATGCTGTCTCTGAACCCCAGAGAGATAGAAAACTCATGACTTCTCCATCACCTACCTTGTGGAGCCATAGGGATCTTGAGGTCTCTGTACTTGACAATTTGTTGTGTGGCTAGAAGAGACTAACTCTTTGTGCCAGGGCAGGAATTGGGCTAGATCACAGACTGACTCAGCCCAGAACCAGATCTCCTTCCCTTGAGGTTTCTGGGATTGACACCAGCCTGCAACCCTTGAGAACATATCCTTGTGCCTTTTTTTTTTTTTTTTCCCTGACTCAGTAGTGCCATCTAGTGGGTCAGTGAAGTTACGGCTGCCAGGCTGAGCTGGATCTGTTTTTAATAAGTTTGGTATAATCCTTAGTAAACAAGGTTTGGAGGGGAGTCTGCTTTGAGAAGCCTCCTGATAATAGCACGGCAAGTAATGACACCTGTGTTATTTGTTTTTGCCTGTGCAGAGTTATTGAGAAAATCCGCAGAGCACACTCTCGTAGACATGGTGCAGCTGCTCTTCACAAGGTAAACCTGCTGCTGTTTGCTTCAGCCCGGCTGCCCAGGCCTCTTGAGCCTGCCTGCTTCCACACAGCCACTTCAGGGACCTGGCCAACCCCACAGCCACATCAGAGGCTACTGAGATTGTGGATGGGAGTAGTTCTCTGGGCCCAGGGTTACCATGCAAGGGAGAAAGAGGAGGGAGCTGGCTTGGCCTCAGAGGGAAGCAGAGGGTTATTTGATTTAGGCTGACAGAACTTCTGCTTCCCAAACTTGTGTCAGTTTCTGTGCAGGTAGCAGCTGGGAAGGGAAACCCAGAGAGGAAGCCAAACTCATGGGAGCCTGAAGCAGATTGCTGAGCTCCCAGAGCTCAGTCCAGTTTCTGTGAGGAAGGACCAAGGCTAGGGTAACCAACAATCCTGGTTTGCCTGACTGTCCCCATTTGAACACTGAAAGTCCCGCATCCCTGCAATCCAAAACCATTGGTTACCCTCATCAAGGCCCTCAACTTAGCCCTGAGGCAAGCGCTTTACAGCTTCCCCTAAGAGATATTGATGATGGAGGAGGTTATGCATGTAGGGGAGCAAGGGTTCTATGGGAAATCAGTGTACTGTGAAACTAAGATTGCTTTTTTAAATAGTCTACACACACACACACACACACACACACACTTTCCCCTGGGATTTATTTTTGCTCTCAAATCTATAAATAATAATTCTTATTACCCACAGACTAGATTTGCCTCTGGACCCTGCTGCTATTTGTTTCCTACTTCTCAGGTTCAAATTTACTGGTTTCAAAACTTCATCTGCTTTTCATTTCTGACCCTATGCCCAGTCTCCTGGGGTTTTAATAGGCTTCCCTCTCCCCGTATCATGACTTTCAGCAATATCTGCCAGGTGAATACAAGCAGGAGAGTATCAGTTTAAAGATGAAAAGAGCCTCTGCACTCCAGGGGTACTTAGTCACCTTCCCCTCATGACAACTAACTTCTTTTTTAGAACGTGTCTGTTCCATGTTCCTCAATTTCTGTGGCCCTTCGATGAAGCTCTGAAAAGGGTGAAATTAGCCTGTTTCTTTTTCTAGCTTTTCCTAAGAGACTCTGACCTAGAGCATTTTGGGGCTATGGCTGGCATGAAGAGGAATATTTGTTATTATCCCTAATTATAGTCCATGGGATTTTCTTATCTTACAGGTTACCTCAGTTTAAAGAAGAACCCAAGAACTATATGGGGACCAACATGAAAAAGGTATAATCTGCTATCCCTCACCCAAACTTCAATCTCCCAGCTTCTGTGCTATTGGGATTTTCCTGGATACCGTTGCTTAGCAAAAGTATGCTTTTGCCTAGACAGGTTTGCTTGGAATCTAGAAATAGTTGTCACTCATTTACCAAGAAATTTTCCAGGTACCTCTTTCTAAGTACCTCTCCTTCCCCAGACTTTCCTTTCTAGCCTATCTTTGTTGACCCACTATGTAAGCTAGTGAGCCAATCCTTCATGGAAACTGGGTGAGGCCCATCAGGCTGGGCAAAAAATGTATGCTGATAAAGATGAAAGTCCTGCCATCCTCTCAGGGCCCAGTTTTGTCAGCAGGTAGGAGGCCTAGAGAGACTATACCTAAAATCCCCTGATACTGGATTAGACTGGGCTTATGCTTGGGCTAGCCTCTGACAAGATAAATCAAGTCCGTGACTCCAGATCAGAAGGTTCTCAAACTGCTAGGAGAAGAATGGTGTTCAGAAGAATGGCCTCTTTCTATCTTAAACTGAAGCCCTGGACTTCACAGGCCTCTGATGAGGATTCTGCTTGCAGCCCAATGAGGTTCTGCCCTTGAAGCTGACCCTTGGCTGTTTGGTGCATGAACCTGACCTTCCCATTTCCCCTGCCATCCATCCCCATTCCTGCCCTGTGCCCTGTTGGCTTGTGTCTGAGTTTATTTCACTCTGTTTAAATCGTTCATTTGCCTGTCTTTCACAGATTTCTCCATGTCTCCTCAACAAACTGGAGCTAAGTAGTGGGGAGCAGACCAAAGCCCTGAACCAGTTAGAGAGGGTACTACTCTTTAAGAACCTCAAGGTCTCTCTCCCTCTCCCTCTCCTTACCCCCTTTTATTTATTTAAATGTTTATTTTTTATATGTAACATATGGGTCCCACGTCCTCTGTGTAGAGCACAATTTACCCCTCCCAAGTAATACAGCACGGCTTTGGAAGAGCTGCATGTGTTTGTAACTTTGCAGTGTTGGGAATTTTCATGGGGCATCTGGCTGCCTGGAGGCAGAAGGAAGCCTTGAACTGGTAACACAGTGTAGTGAACCTAGATAGAGAGCCTGGGTCCTGCTGACATCTTGTGAGGAAGCTTAATATCTACCATTTCTAGGGGAACTATGAGGGACCGTCAAACAAGACCCTTCACTTTTTTACCCTCTCTCTGTCTCAGAGCTGACATTAGAAAGCTTAAGCACAGTCCTTGATTCTAGCTGGATAATTGAACTTGGTTTTGAGGGAAAGGGTAGTCTGTCTGGTTTAGATCTTTTTTTTCTTGGTTACTGTTAAAGGAGTCATTCTAAGATATAGGACTTTAGATGGATGAAAAGGAGCCAGGTCCCAGGTTAGCCCAGGACACTGAAAATACTTTGTGATCTGCCAGGGGGTCCTCTGTCCTTGAAAAGTAGGGGAACTTAGAAGAGGTGCAAGCTAAAGATTACTCTAATCCCCGTATCCCTGCTTTAGGAAGGAGAAGGAGAGAAGGCAGTATGGGCTATCTAAGCTTTCAGAAGAGTGTGCATGCTAGAGGTGTAGTTGTGGACATTCAGGTCATTGAAGATGAACTGTGTGTATGTGCACTTGACAGTCCACAGGCCCATGTTCTCTCTGCATGCCTTGTCTCAAAGTTTCATTTGTGTGCTTGCCGAGTCTCAAGTTGCAGCTTTCTTCAGTGGCTACCCTGTGTTTTGCCATGTTTATTAACCTGGAACCTGCCCTTTAATTTATTTTTTTTTGGTTATAAAGCTTATATTATCCGTTGGAAGTAGAATTATACGGAAAAGGTGATGAAGAGTTTCATGAACTGTTCACCCCAACCCCCACCTTAGGATCTTAGAACAGGGAGCACAGCTATACTTTTAAAGGACTGAGACACTTGTAAGAACTGGCAGCCTCTCAACTCTTACTCCAGCCAAGAGGCAGAGAACACTCATTGAAATGATCAGGTTAAAGCTGCCTTTGCAGAAGATGGAGAAGGAGACAGGGATTATGACCTGGTGTGGGAAGGAATCTCAGTGACTGGCTTCTGAGTGAAACTCTCAGGACTACCTAGAGTTCCTGAAATTGGGGAGCCACCTGGAGAGAAAAAGTCAACCCAGATGTGAGTGTTTTTGGAGCTCAGTGACAGTTTCCGGTTTAAGCCAGGAGGTTCCTGTTTTCCCTCATTGATCTCTTGGACTTCTGGCCTATCTGCATGTTTGACTGACTCTTACCTCCAGAACTTTCTTTTGCCATGAACTTGACCCAGATGAGCTTCAGTGGTTCCCGGAGGGAGCATCCTGGTTCCTGCTTATCACAGGAACCTCAGTACTCAGAGCAGTTGAAGCTCTATTCTAGGCATTTGACTGCTCACATTTAGGAGATACAGGGACAAAAAGTGTAAATCCAGTGCTAGGCTGTTGCTATGTTACTAAGAGCTGGAGGTGGTGCTCAGCTCTTGGGCCTCTCTCCTTTATGGGTGGAGATATGGGTAGGGAAGAAAAAATTATGTGGTTCCTAAGCAAAGCATCAAAGGTTAGCCAGATTCTGGAGGGCTTGGGGGAAGAAGGGGAGCCTGTCCTTCAGATAGCAGAAGGAATTGAATAGGCCAAGGATAACATGGGTATATTCAGCCTTTAGAAGGAGGCAGGGAGAAAAATTGTTTCTACTCTCTTTTAGAGTCATGCTAATGGTTCCTGGAAGAGAATTTCTATTGCCCATCCCAGGAATGGTCCATCAGTCTAGGAATAGTTTGATGTAACTAAAGGGGGATTGGATTCAAACCATAACTGAGAAGGCATCAGGATTAAGAAAATGAAATGAGCCTAAACAAAGTAGCTGTGAACTTAGGGTAGAAAAAAATGCATGAAAATTTATACCCTAAAGTAGTCAACAGATGATAAAAGTTTTCCTTTGTGACTAAAAGGGAGCTATAGGAGGGACAGAAGTATAGCAAGAGAGAGGGGAATGGAATAGAGCAAGAGTCTAAGAAATCAGTAGTCTTAGCATCTGAAAGATAAAGTTACTTCTAGAAAGACCAACAGTGAGAAGGACAGGAGGGCTCATTTATATACTGAAATTGGGGGTACCAGAGCAGCAGCATGACATGACCTTTCATCCTTAACTCCACAAGTCAGCTGGGATACCACTTCTTCCATAATTCCAAGGAATGAACCTTTGACCCGTTTGATGTAGACAATCAAGAGTGAGGGATGTGGTTAGGATCTAGGCCCAGTTCATTAAGTAATAGGAAAGCTAAGCATTTGGCTGGGAAGAAGTAGGCTCTCATAGCTGGGTAAGAACTAGGAGTCGAAGGCTTCTATGCAAGTAGTTGAGGAGGAAAGTCCAGGAATCCAGAGCCTGTAGATCTGAAGCTTCTGGCAAAGGACCCCCTGCCCTTACCCTTTCTACACAAGGGTCAGGCACCATCTACAGGGCTCAGGATGGCCACCTGGGATTCAAGGAAGCAGAGTGATGTGTGAGGATTGACCTTACCAATGACCAGCCTAAAAACAGAATGTCACCTTGCACTTGGAGGCTCCCAGGCTGACCATTAAAGTGGCAAATGTAGAAGGCCAGCTAGAGGACTAGGACTGTGCTCTGATGGTCTCAGTTGTTACTTTGGTACAGATGTGATGTATAGGCTATTTTCTAGGGACCAGTAGGACTAAAGAAGGGAGATTTCTAGGGATAGAATCTTAATTTGAATATCAGTGCTAATGAGGTATGATATTTCCAGCTGAAAATGAGAGCAGGAGGCATGAGTGATTCATCTAAGTGGAAGAAACAGAAGAGATCTCCCCGGGCCCCACGCCATATGACCAAAGTCATACCAGGTTCAGAGCAGCCCACCTCCAGTGGAACTACCTTATCCTCTAACCTCAGTGGTGAGTACCTTGAGCTGCTTCTTCTGATTAGAATAGATAGAAGAAAAGTTCCTACCTCTCTCAGGAATTGTGTCAGTGAAGACCAACTAACTGAGGCACTTTGGTCCTTTTGCAGAGAGCAAAAAGGAAAAATTCCAGGTCAGGTCAAACTGTGACCATTTAGCAATTCTGCAGTGACTTAAGGTGGTTCTCCTTCCAGTGGGATTCTGACTACTTTAGAGACCAGCATATGCAGTCTAGGCAAAAACAAGCAAACAAGCAGTACCATGGAGGGTAGGTGTTTCCCAGAGTCTCTTTTCTTTAAACTTTACTTACTTTATTTGGCAGGTGGCATGCCCTTCATTGATGTACCCACTCCCATCTCCTCTGCCAGTTCAGAAACTGCCTCAGCAGTGGTCAGCCCCTCTACTGACAGTGGTCTGGAGTTCTCCTCCCAGACAGCCTCCAAAGAGGACCTCACTGACCTGGAGCAGCCTGGCTCTCCAGGGTACAGCACAGTTGCAGAATCTGGCAGCAGCGAACTGGGGGTTCCTGAGCAACCTGAGCCGCAGGTATGGCTTTGATTTATAAAGATCCCTGTGCAGTCTTCTGTTGTGGGAATTGGCTTGATCCCTTGGCTCCTTTATCCAGGTCCTGGTTCACAAGAAGGTTGGGGCAGTGGGGATTCTTCCCTGTTTCCTAGAATTAGCTGTGCTGCCTAGGAAAAATACAGCACAACTCACTGTAGTGGGTAGCTCCTGGGATTTTCAAGTTGCACATACAGGCAGTACTTGGCTAAGGTGAGGATGCTGGCTGTGGCTTTTTCTGGATGTTAATGATCTAAATCCCAAGTCCGTGAGGTCCTCTGTTGGTATGGGGTTCTAGTCACCATAGGTCAGTGTTGCCTCAGGTGATGTTTTCTGAGTCCTTCGTCATACTCTTTCCCTAAAACATCTTGCAGTGATTCACAGCCCACTGAGCTGGCCCTGTACCCACAGTCCATTAGAGATACTTGGAGGACAGAGACTTAAGGGAAATAAGTTCCAAGTTGCTCTTGCCTCATCCTTTTTCCTACATCCTCCCCACGACTGGTCATAGCAGGAAGGGGCCCATGTGGAAAAGGCCCAATCAACATCTGTGGAATCCATCCCTGAAGTGTTAGAGGAATGCACATCCCCTGCTGACCACTCTGACTCCGCCTCTGTCCATGACATGGACTACGTCAATCCCCGGGGCGTGCGCTTTACGCAGTCCTCTCAGAAAGAAGGTGAGTACTCTCAGACAGGCTCTTCCCCTATCCAACTCACTAAGCTGTCTGACCCTAAACCATCCTAGATCCAGGGTGCCTTCTGGCAATGTCCTAGGCTATTTTCTAGTGAGGAAATGGAATCAAGCCAGAGGACTGTTGGATGGAGCCCTTCCCTAGCTTACACAGAGAGGGAGTTTGTTTAACAATAGGAAATGAAAGGGAAGAATAGAAGCTTGAGACTTCTGACAGAAGGGTGGGATCATCAATTCTGATTACCTTCAGTGAGACTAGTCTCCCTACTGCCCTAGAAAAAAAAAAATTTTTTTTTTCCCCAGAAGAGAATCACTTATCTGAAATATTCTGTTTAATACAGGGCAGGTTAGTCCTGTGATTGAACCAGTTGTTTCTTAGCAGTCCCACTTCCCTCCTGGCCTTTCCCAGGCACAGCTTTGGTCCCCTATGGTCTTCCCTGCATCCGTGAGCTCTTCCGCTTTCTCATCTCCCTCACCAACCCACATGACCGCCACAACTCAGAGGTTATGATCCACATGGGACTGCATCTGCTCACAGTGGCTCTTGAGTCTGCCCCCATAGCCCAGTGCCAAACCCTCTTGGGCCTCATCAAGGATGAGATGTGCCGCCACTTATTACAGGTAAGACTGGATTTCTAGAGGGGCACCAAGCCCCTGACTCTTTTTCAGGGTCTCTTAAGGGCCAGGGACACAGGGAGGTTTGGCTGATTCATGTGAAGAGTATAGGACCCAGGAAAGAACCTACCTCCCCTACTGACCACTAGTCATAGTCAAGGGGCCTCCATTAATTCCCCGGGGATGCTGGCAACCGAGGGGAAACATAGGAATGGCTGGATACAGAGTTCCCTCAGAGCACAGATATAGAGTTCCCTTGGTGGCAACTTCCCACAGTTTGCTCTCCTGCTTTTCTCTTGGTTGAGCCAAAGTCAGGTTCAGAAACCTAATGGCCCGTCCTACTGTGATCTTCAGCTACTCAGCATAGAGCGACTGAACCTTTATGCTGCTTCCCTCCGGGTATGCTTCCTACTCTTTGAGAGCATGAGGGAGCATCTCAAGTTCCAATTAGAGGTGAGTTTCTTGAACTTGGAAAAAAGAAGGAAAAAAAAAATAGGAAGATGTATGGCACCGTCATTTGGATTAGCTTTGTCATGCTGCAGGGGTGGGATTTAGTGGCATCTGAGGAAAGTGCTTTTAGCCTCCACAGTTTGGTTCACTGGCTAACCTCTCTCATGGACAAATTGAAAGGAGCTCAGAGAAATCTGCCTGGCTTTAAAATGGGAGAACCCAAATGTGAGAATTGGCAAGTAACCTCACTGTGAGTGGGTACAACTTTTGCCTGTAGTTCTTTTGCAACACAAGCAGGCAGGTCAAGCTGAATTCACCAGAAAATTGCAAAAAGGAACCCTGAATAGGACCAGCTCAGGCTCACAGAGAGAGCACAAAAAGGGCAATAGGCAACTTGTTTTGGATCAGGCACGAGGTAGAGAACCAGCCCTCTCAATCATGAAGGGCAAAGAGGGGAATGTTTTTAGGTATGGAATACCACTGTCTCTTAATGCATGCTTCCTGGCTAGCATTTGCTTCCTGTCTAATTTGCTTCTTCTTATCTTGAACCCTTTCCCCATCCAAATGGCAATTACTGGATCATTGTCAGATGTACATCAAAAAGCTCATGGATATCATCACTGTGGAGAACCCTAAGATGCCTTATGAGATGAAGGAGATGGCACTGGAGGCTATTGTGCAGCTCTGGCACATCCCCAGCTTTGTCACTGAGCTCTATATCAACTATGATTGTGACTACTACTGTTCCAACCTCTTTGAAGATCTCACCAAGCTGCTGTCCAAGGTGCTGAGCATTGTTACTGGTCTCTAGAAAGAAAACTTAATTAAGGAAATCTCTCTGGTGGTAGTAAGGATAGTACATATAGGGAATGAAACACTTGAGAGTTGGGGAAAAAAAGGAAGGGCATTTTCTCAAAGCATTGTAAAAGTTATGGGCAGTTTTAGGATTTTTTGAGAAGTATTCTAACCTCAAGTCTACTGGATCTGTTTACTTTCCAGAATGCCTTCCCTGTGTCTGGTCAGCTCTATACAACACACCTGCTGTCTCTCGATGCCCTATTGACAGTGATTGACAGCACTGAGGCCCACTGCCAGGCCAAAGTCCTCAACAACCTTATCCAGCAAGAAAGGAAAGAGGCAGCCAGACCTGGCTATGAGGCAGTAGATGGCACTCGAGAAGCCAACAATAGTGAGAGGAATTTCTTTCTTTGAGGATCCCAAGATTCTATGTTTATCCCTTCTCTACTCACTGAATCCTTTCTCCTACACTTTCATTACTTCCTCTGAAGTACTCCTAACTCTGTATTTCTAAGATTTGGTGATGTGAATCATAGACCAGACTGGCACATTAACAGGACTCATGGACTTCTCCCTTTCTCCTCTTCCATACTTTGTCTTTTTTACTGAATTGTTATTTCTTTATGGGGAGAAAAGAGAATTTAGATTAAAGGATATATAGGACTGATGTTCCTTAAAGTTCCAGGCTTTAAGGAAGCTTTTCGTACTTTCCTTTTCCTACTCCCAGTAACTGCCTCAACTCTAATTAATCTTCTCTGATTTTTCCTTGAGACTGAGGTGCCGAAGATCAAGGAAAGTGACTCAGTAATCTCTTTATTAAGCTATAGAATCTAGTGCTTGACTAATGTGGGATAGTGAATACTTATTTGGGCTTGAGTTTATCCTGTAAGGATTGGTGACCAGTGTGGGAACATGCAGATCTCCTTTGCCTGAGACTCGATTCTCCTGAAGCTCTGCTTGGCTTCCTACAGCACCAGTCTTCACTTAGCTTCTTCTCTCTTACCAGCCGAGAGAGCAGCTAGTGATGGGAAGACTACAGGCATGGCCCCAGACATCGCAGGCCTGAATCTGCCAGGTGGAGGGCGGCTGCCAGCAGAACATGGGAAACCAGGATGCAGTGATCTGGAGGAAGCTGGTGACTCTGGGGGTGTGTACTGGGTGTCCATCTTCCTCAGCCCCCTTAGCTGGAAGACCTGTTGGAGAACAGAGGGGACGGTCACAGAAACCCCTGAGGGCAGTACCCAAATGAAGCTGGCCACTCACCTTGGCTTTAGACCCAGAGAGAGGAAAGAGAACATTGGGACCCTTAGAAAATAGGACTTCTAGGGATGTGAAAGGCTGATGAGCACAAGAAACTTTCTGAGGAATCCTTCTTTTCACTAGAGGGTATATCAGCATCCTTCTAAAAGTCATTATCCTGGTAAAAGAGGTCTTACTGGTGTTTCCCTCTTTCCCTTCCATTCCTAGCTGACAAAAAGTTTACCCGGAAGCCACCTCGATTTTCCTGTCTCCAGCCAGATCCACGGGAGTTGATTGAAATTAAAAACAAAAAGAAGGTACATATAGATATCCCCAGAGCTCAACCTCTACCCGCTCTGACTGGGTGTTCTCTGTGGGGTTCTGTCTCAGAGAACAAGGGAGAGTTTCAGCTCACTGAACAGTTTCCTATGGCTAATTTTTGTGCTTGTTGGGACTTCAGCAGTCCCCCAGTCTCCTTTGAAGCTCTCTCCTTACTCTTAAGCCATGTAATCAGGACCTCCTATTGTGTGCTCCTGGGTAAATGCTGCCCTCACTGAGAGTCAAGTGTCACTTGTGGTGACTGGAGTCCTGGGAACTGGTATCCTGTGGGTCACTGAAGGTTATTGGTCATCTGGAGCTCTGGGGTGATCATTGGCAATAAAAGGGAATTGACATTTATTCTGGTGCTTTTAGTAAAGTTCAAATAACTGTGCTTTGTGGTTTTCTTAACACAAAGAAAACCTATTTAACCCTTCTTCATCTTAAGGCCAGCCTATCTGACTTTGGTTTATGTGTGCCCTTGATTGCAGAACTGTGAATAGACAGTCAAAAAGTTATCATCACAGTTAGTTCGCCTTGTCTTTCAAACTCCAGGGCCTTAAGAGCTAGGAAACCGAAGAAAGAAGGGGAATCTGTAAAGAAAGACTAGAATCAGCTAGTCTGTAAACAGATACTAGGGATGGCTGTAAAACTGAAAAGAAAACCTTCTCTAGTCTCTTTCTTCTACTTTCCCCCCCTGATTCTCAGGTTGGAGGAGAGTGCTATGCATTTTCAGCACTCAGAAAAGGAGTAAGAAGGAGTTCCTCAGCCAGTTCTACATAAACAATGGAGATTGGGGAAATCTAAGGGCCAGTATGATTCAGCCTTAGTTCTGGAGTGGGCTGTGTCCTAGGAACCCGTTAGGTGACCAGCTGTGGACCCTGATGGAGGCCTGGTCTTGTCTGGTTTAGGGAGAGAGCAGCTTTTGACACCTCCTGTATGTCTCCTGCAGCTGCTGATCACTGGCACAGAGCAGTTCAACCAGAAACCAAAGAAGGGGATCCAGTTTTTGCAGGAGAAAGGTCTCCTTACCATCCCAATGGATAACACAGAGGTAGCCCAGTGGCTGCGAGAGAACCCTCGACTGGACAAGAAAATGATTGGAGAGTTTGTGAGTGACCGCAAAAACATTGACCTGCTGGAGAGCTTTGTGAGGTGAGGAAATTGTAAGAAACGTGGGATGCAGTTGAGGGACAGACAGTTCAAAACAGTATCAGTCAGTTCCTGCTGGTAACCCAGGTCACACGCTCTTCCTTTTCCCAAGATTTACACCTGTTAAGTTTAAAAGAGTCTCCAGTAAGAAAGCTGAAGGGGCCAGTCCATTCTATACAGAGAACATTGCAAAGGGGTGGAGCAGGGTTCCTGAGCACAGGGCAGGTTCTGGGTTCCAGAATGAAATTTCTAGGCAGGAGCACACTGATGTGAAAAGTACTAAGGTTAGTGGTTGTCAAATTCTGATTCAGTGTTAGAGATGTCCAGGATATACCTCCCCTTTGCCAAAGCCTTCAGCTTTTTCTGTTCCAGTGGGAGAAGCTTAGGGGGACTATAGCTATAGATCACCAAACATTTGCAACTTATATATCTTAAGTCTTTCATCCTTCTTTCTTTCCCTGTAGCACCTTCAGCTTTCAGGGTCTACGACTGGATGAAGCTCTCCGACTCTACCTGGAAGCCTTCCGCTTGCCTGGGGAAGCACCGGTCATCCAGAGGTTGCTAGAGGCATTCACAGAACATTGGAGGGTGAGTTTGAGTGGCAGGGGCTGAGTCCAGCATCCCAAATTAATTTGACTAAGGGTTTCTGTGGCTTCAGCTGAAAGACCCAGTCTCCTAAGAAGGCTGAGAACAACATCAGTGAGCTTTCCCATAGAGGGGATGCCAACTTCCATCAAGGAGTTGGCAAGAGATGGGTCAGTTTCTAGCTGGTACTTTCCCTCTGTCTCAGCATTGACCAGTAGGTTGGCAGTGAGGGTTTGATTGGCCAGAGAAGAGCATTGACATAGGTGGGGTCTTTGCTTTTTCAGAATTGTAATGGCTCCCCATTTGCCAATAGCGATGCCTGCTTTGCCCTGGCCTATGCTGTCATCATGCTTAATACTGACCAGCACAACCACAATGTTCGCAAACAGAATGCGCCCATGACCCTAGAGGTAAGATTGAATCCTCAGCCGTGGCAGAGCAGTTCCAGCACAGCTTTGGAGATAGCAGGAAGGATGTGGGATTTCCAATGGGCACAGTGGACACAGTTCTGTCCAAGGGAGTCAAGGAGGGCTGGCCAGTACAGAAAAGGAACTGGGGTAGGGAAGTGGATTCTTTTACTTACTGTTTCTAAGTCCTATTTACCACAGACCCAGGAGTTCCTTGAGTGGGGCTTCAGCATTGACACATGGTAGGGTAAATCTTACTGCCCTGTCTCTAGGAGTTTCGCAAAAATCTAAAAGGTGTGAATGGAGGCAAGGACTTTGAGCAAGATATCCTGGAGGACATGTACCATGCCATCAAGTAAGTATGTGTAGAGAATGGTGTAACAACTCTGCTAAGGAGAAGCACACTGCTTCCTTTTCCAAATGTTGGTGTCACATCAGTCTGCAGTGACTCACATGCCCTGGATTTAGCTTCGTACTTTAGCTGGGCAGCCCCGTCTCCCCCAACTCATTTATTTCTTAAAGAAGCTGAACAATACTATAACTGAAGAACCCTGAGCAAGTATTCAAACCGCCCCTGCAGAGCGGAGGGGGCATCATTGCCCCGTTTTCTGAATCCATAGCAGCTAGATTTTCCTGTCTAGCTCACAAGATGCGTTAGGATGGGGGTAGTAGAGAAACCAAAATGAGTGCTAGAGGGTGAGGTTTGGGACCCTTAGATTTTTACTATAAACCAGAAAAAGTAGAATTGTTCATTCTCTCATACCCAGAAAAAATATGAGATCTTACTATAGAACTAAAGGCCCACTTAGAGTCGGGGCTTGGAGATTATGGGATGCTTCCTTTCTCCCTGGTGCCACTGGTGGGCAGGGAAGCAGACCACTAAGCTGCAGTTTTGATGACCTCTTATTGGTGGAAGTGCCAGTTATGGGCAAAGCCCCTTGTCCTAGGTTGTAACCAGTCAGTTCAGAGCAGTGCACTGACTCCTTTTGTTACCTCCTGACAGGAATGAGGAAATTGTGATGCCTGAGGAGCAGACAGGCTTGGTCCGAGAGAATTATGTGTGGAATGTGCTGCTTCATCGAGGTGCCACCCCAGAGGGCATATTCCTACGTGTGCCTGCTGGCAGCTATGATCTTGACCTCTTCACCATGACCTGGGGCCCCACTATTGCTGCTCTCTCTTATGTCTTTGACAAAAGCCTTGAGGAGACAATCATCCAAAAAGCCATCTCAGGCTTCAGGTAGCCAGGATTTGACTTTGGTCTTAATCTTCTTCCACCTCTCTGAGTTAACATAATTGCCTCCATGCCTCTCTGACTCCTACTCTTATTTTCCTTAGAATGGGGTTCCTCCTGAGTTTCTGGAGGGAGACTGAAGCTTGGGAAAGCTCAGTATTAAACAGACTCAAGAGTAAAAGGTTTCTTCCTGAGACTGATTGGGGAAGAATCCCAAGCAAGCCTCGTTGAGGACTTGGAAGGGCTGCTTGGCCTTTCAGTGACTGTATCTGGTATGTGATATTACAGGAAGTGCGCCATGATCTCCGCCCACTATGGCCTCAGTGATGTGTTTGACAATCTCATCATCTCTCTATGCAAATTCACAGCTCTCAGCAGTGAGGTGAGCAGTGACAGGAACTGTGTTCTTGGCCTTCCAAAGGAAGAGCTCTCCCTTGGCCATAGATCTACCCTTATCTGTGGAGCTGATTCCCTTCAGCACATTCTCTCACTCAGCCAGACTACAGAAGAGCTTAGGCCATTTCTGTCTGACATACCCTGCGATGAGAATAGCATCACCTCATATAATGGGGATGAGAGAGGAGACACAATAGTGGAGAAGACCTTAGCCAGGTTAGCCCTTCTCACCAACATTATGGGGGATTGAAGCAGAAATAGCAGAAGGACCCTTAGGAACCATAGGTACAGGCCAAAGAGAATCTCCTTTCAATTCATTTGCCAGGATCTAAGCCTCTTCTCATCTTCTTTTCCAGTCTATTGAGAACCTGCCCACTGTGTTTGGAAGCAACCCTAAAGCCCACATTGCAGCCAAGACGGTGTTCCATTTGGCCCACCGTCATGGTGACATCCTGCGAGAGGGCTGGAAGAATATCATGGAGGCCATGCTGCAACTCTTCCGAGCCCAACTGCTTCCCAAGGCTATGGTAGAGGTAATTCTTGGTAGGAGACTAATCGATAATAACAAGGCAAGAGCTGCACGATTATGTGCTGTCTGTTTTTAGAAATGGTTGAGAATAGTACTGGGCCTGATGCATGCTGAAACTTACCAGAAACGCCTCAAATGTAAGAGCACAGATCTTCAGCCAAGGGGATAGCTGTGAAGGAAGGCTGGTAGAAGTCATTACCAGTCACCAATTGGAGGGGACCCTGTCAGTTGTGGAGGGAAGAGGGCAACAGGAAGAAAGCCAGAAAACTTTACTCAGGAATAGGAAATGCGAAAGGCATGTGGAAAGAAATTATTCTTGACCTGATTTTCCAGATAGAAGACTTTGTGGATCCCAATGGCAAGATCTGTCTACAGCGGGAAGAGACACCATCGAACCGGTGAGGGCAAATCAGAGGCTAGAGACTTTGGGGAGGGAGGATTAGAACTCTAGAGTTCACTAGAGCTTGTACCCTCTTTCTCCAGAGGAGAGTCAACAGTGCTGAGCTTTGTGAGCTGGCTGACACTAAGTGGTACTGAGCAGTCTAGTGTACGGGGCCCATCCACTGAGAACCAAGAGGCCAAGAGAATGGCTTTGGACTGTATCAAGGTAACTGACCCTGCTCACCCCTGGGGAACAAGCCTAGACCCTCTGTACAAGATAAGACACTGCTGTATGAACTGAAGACTGGGATCACTAGTGTTTGTGACCAGAGCTTACTCCTTCTGCCCTCTCTTCCTAGCTTCTTAGGAACATTCTCTTCCCTCTAGTCCTTATCATTAACCCTTGTGCCCTTCTAGCAATGTGACCCAGAAAAGATGATCACAGAAAGCAAATTCCTCCAGCTGGAGTCACTGCAGGAGCTCATGAAGGTACAGAGTGAAGAGGAAAGAGGGATGAAAGGGCTGGCTGGGTCTGGGAGGGGAGACAGGAATGTATGCCTCAGTCACTGTCAGGGCTGGGCCAGTGGCTGGCTTCTTCTCCATACCTTCTTTCCTGCAATTATTCTCCTCCAGGCTCTGGTCTCAGTGACACCAGATGAAGAGACCTATGATGAAGAGGACGCCGCTTTCTGCCTGGAAATGCTGCTGAGGATTGTGCTAGAGAACAGGTAGCAGGCAGTCTTTAGGCAGGCCTCATACTGGACTTGTGCTAAAGGGATGGAAGCCTGGAGTCATCTTGCAGGGTGGACTCTAGGGACAAGAAGCACAGGAAGCTGCAGGCAGTGGAGGAGAAGCTTGCTCATTAGACCTGCCTTGAAGGGCCTAGCTTCAATCAGAAAAGAAGGCTTATTGCTTACTGGCCTCTTCAGCTGAGACTGTCCTCATCCCTTATGTTTCTCAGGGACCGTGTTGGCTGTGTGTGGCAGACTGTTCGAGACCATCTATACCACCTATGTGTCCAGGCCCAGGACTTCTGCTTCCTTGTGGAGCGGGCAGTGGTAGGGCTGCTGCGCCTAGCCATTCGGTTACTCCGGAGAGAAGAGATCAGTGGCCAGGTAAGCAGAGTGCAGCTGGGAGGGCAGGAAGGTATATAAGGGGTAGAACCACAGTATTAGTTATGGATATGATCTGAAACAGAGAGCTCATTTACTGCCCTATAGCATGAGCCCAGTGATCTACACAGGGCTGGGGGAGTCTTAACAGGTGGCATTGAAAGTGAGTCTGGAATGGCCTCAGGTATGAAGCCTGATACTCAGCATCTGTGCTCAGTAGGGTTGGACGGCTACTGCCTTGTGGCAGTCCTAACCCTGTGCCTGATTTCCTAGTTCTCATGCTTAGGACCCTTGCCCAATTTATAAAAAGACAATCAGCATAGAAATAATAAGTGAGTTCTGCAAGATCAGGGGATATAAGATCAATACACAAAAATTAATCACATTTTTTAATACTAATAATGATCATATAGAATGAACCATTTCAAGTGTTCCAGATGAAATCAAATACTTCGCTATAGACCTAACAAAACATGTATATACTGTGTATGCTGAAAATTACAAAATGCTGATGAAAGATATTAAAGAAGACCCATATAAATGAAACATAGCATATACATGGATTGAAAGGTTCAATGTAGTGAGGACATCATTTCTCCATTAATTGATCTATTAGTTTAATGCAACTCCTATGAAAATCCCAGCAAGGTTTTTTTATAGGCATAAACAAGCTTATTCTAAGATTTACATGGAAAAGCACAGGCCCTCGAATAGCCAAAAAACATTTTGAGAAAAAAGGTGGGAAGGGTCACTCCATCTGATATTAAGGCTTACTATACAGCTGCAGTAATTAACACTGTGGTATTTTTGGAGGGACAGACACATGGATCAATGTAACAAGGGAAGCCAAAAACAGACCCACACAAAGAAACCTAACTAATTTTTTGACAAAGGTGCAAAAACAATTCAGTATAGAAAGGATAGCCTTTTTAATTGCTGGAGCAATTGAAATCCATGGTGGGGGGTGAACCTAGGCCTAAGCCTCATACCTTATAGAAAAGTTAACTCCAAATGAATTATAGATTTAAATGTAAAATGTAAAACTCTGAAACCTTTAGAAAGAAATACACGAGGATATCTTTGGGAGCTAGGCCAAGAGTTCTTAGACTTGACACCAAAAATACAATCCATAAAAGGAAAAAGTGATAAATTAGACTCATCAATATGAAAAATTCTACTCTATCAGAGCCCAATGTGAAAAGGATATAAAGACAAGGAGTATTTGTTTTCAAATCAAATACCTGAAAAAAGACTAATATCTAAAATGTAAAAGAACTCAAAACATAATAGTAAAAAAAAAATTAGAAAATGAGTGAAAGATATGAAAAAGATACACAGATGGCAGATAAGCACATGAAAAAAGATTAGTGTGATGTTCAAATTATTAGCCAACAGGGAAACACAAAACCACAGTGAAATACCACTGCACACTTGTCAGAATGGCTGAAGTGAAAAATAGTGATAATACCAAATGCAGACAAGGATGTGGGTCACTCATAAATTGCTGGTGGGAATGTAAAACCATAGAGTCATTTCTTATCAAACTAAACATGCAGTTACAACACAGTCCAGCAATTGTGCTCTTGGGTGCTTATCCTAGAGAAATGAAAGCTTACTTTTATAAAAACCTGTGCGTGAATGTTCACAGAAGCTTTATATGTAGTAGCCAAAACTAGAATCAGCCCAGATGCTTTTCAACATAAAGTGTAGTATATGCATACCATGGAATACTATTCAGCAACTAAAAGCAACAAACTATTGATACATAGTTTGGATACATTCCTTGGATGGTTCTCCAAGGAATTATGGTAAACGAAAAAAGCCAATCCCAAAAGGTTCAGTTCAGTTCAGTTCAGTCGCTCAGTCATGTCCGACTCTCTGGGACCCCATGAATCACAGCACACCAGGCCTCCCTGTCCATCACCAACTCCCGGAGTTCACTCAAACTCATGTCCATCGAGTCGGTGATGCCATCCAGCCATCTCATTCTCTGTCGTCCCCTTCTCCAAAGGTTATATACTGTATAATTCCATTTATATGACATTTTTGATTGACAGAGTTTTAGAAGTTGTGGCCAGGGATCAGGGCGAGAAAGAGTTCATGGAATTCTTCAGGCCAGAATACTGAAGTGGTTAGCCTTCGCTTCTCCAGGGCATCTTCCCAACCCAGAGATCAAACCCAGGTCTCCCGTATTGCAAATGGATTCTTTACCAGCTGAGCCACAAGGGAAGCCCAACAATACTGGAGTGGGTAACCTAGCCTTTCTCCAGGGGATCTTCCCAACCCAGGAATTGAACTGGGGTCTCCTGGATTTGCAGGCAGATTCTTTACCAACTGAGCTATCAGGGAAATCCAAGAAAGAGGCAAGTGTGGTTATAAAAGAACAACACGAGGGATCCTGTGGTGTTGAAACTATTCAGCATCTTGGCTAGTGGTGGAAACACAAACCTCTACAAATTAAATTTAATTAAATTGTGTAGAACTTAATATACATATAAGTAAAACTGGGGAAATCTGAATAATATTAGAGAATTCTATCAATGTCAGTATCCTGGTTAGGATTTTATACTATGGTTTTGCATAATGTTACTGATTTTTTCTTTTTTTCAGTTTTTTAAAACTTAAACTTTTAATATTGAGCTAAAAGTTTTATATCTATATAACTATATGTCAATATAGTTATATTGATAACTATAGATTCATATGTGGTCTTTTATAATAAAGTGTTGGATATCAGGTAATTTATTAGATACTGTACTGAAAATGGCAAACAAAATGGTTGTAAGTGCATCAGTTGTTCACCTTTATGATGGCATGTCTGACTGGGAGCTGTGGCACCTTGACACTGCCCAGCATCTCAAGAGAGTATTGTATTGCATGCACATCAGTAGCCCTGGAAAAAATTAAAACTCTTAAGTATGGTTTCTACTGAATGTGTATTGCTTTTGTACCACTGTAAAGTCCAAAAAAAATCTATGTCAGATCATCATAAGTTGGGAGCTGTCTGTATACATTCCCCATTTTACCCCAATGGTAGCATTATACAAAATGATAGTATAGTATCCTAACCAGGATACTGACATTGATATAGTTTACTAATCTTACCAGATTTCCCCAGTTTTGGTTGTACTCATATGTGTATTAAGTTGTACACAATTTAATCACTTTTGTAGATTTGTGTTTCCACCACTAGCGAAGATGCTGAATAGTTCCACCACCACAGGATCCCTTGTGTTGCCCTTTTATAATTTGCCTCTTTATTGCCCCCATCCCTAACCCCTGGCCATCTGTCCACAGAGTACCCTAAGGTGGGTCTTAGCTGAACCATCCTCACTGGTCTAAGGAGACTGCTGGGGAAAGAGGCTAGCCAGGATACTGTGTGCCCACTTTCTACTTCCTGCTCCCTACTCTTGCCCCAGGTACTGCTCTCCCTGCGCATTTTGTTACTCATGAAGCCCAGCGTGTTGTCCCGAGTCAGTCACCAGGTAGCCTATGGGCTCCATGAACTCCTTAAGACCAACGCAGCCAATATCCACTCAGGCGATGACTGGGCCACCCTCTTCACACTGCTGGAGTGCATTGGCTCAGGTGTAAAGCCTCCAGCTGCCCTGCAGGCCACAGCCAGGGCCGACGCACCTGATGCTGGTAAGCCCTTTCCCAGGGAGATCCGCAGTGGCAGATAAACAATCATGGCCCCAGTGGCTGAGACAGGAAAACAAAACACAGGTTGTTGTGTTCATCAGATTAAATACCCTTGGCTCTGCCATGTGCTTCTAGGGCTTCCTGTGCCCACTGGCATCTCACAGTACTCACAGACTAACAGCATAAAGGCAAGCAGGCAAAGGAAAAGGCTATGAGCCAGGCTTCCTACTGTCCTGAGGACTGTTTCCTCAGAAACTGTCTTCACTGCCATCTCCCTCCCCAACAGCTGCTACTAGATGCCGTCCAGAGCCCAAATTAGCCTGCTGCCCCATTTGGTCAAGAGAGCAGCTCTCCAGGCCATCCTTCAGCCCTCTGGTGATAGAGCTGAAACTAATCTAGACCCAGAGAAAAGAGAGGCCAGGCTTCAGCACCTTTTTTCTGATAACTGAAATTATCCCTCATCCCAACATCCCCATTGCCACCCTGACTCTGCCCCTTTCCCTGCTGTCTCAGGGGCCCAGTCAGATAGTGAACTCCCATCCTACCATCAAAATGATGTGAGCCTGGACCGGGGTTATACTTCCGACTCAGAGGTCTACACTGACCATGGCAGACCTGGCAAGATTCATCGATCAGCCACAGATGCTGATGTGGTCAACAGCGGTTGGTTAGTGGTGAGTGAGCATATGGGCAGTGGGTGAGTCTTCCCTCCTTGGCCTGTGGAAAAGATTTCTGGTCTTTGAGAGGGCATCTAGGGGACGATCAGGGTCAAGCCTGGATTCTCAACTCTTCTGTACTTAACAGGTGGGGAAAGATGACATCGATAACTCCAAGCCAGGGCCTGGGCCCAACCGGCCAGGTCCTTCACCCCTGGTCAATCAGTACAGCCTAACAGTGGGGCTGGACCTCGGGCCACATGATACCAAGTCCCTGCTCAAGTGTGTGGAGTCACTGTCCTTCATCGTGCGTGACGCTGCCCACATCACACCTGACAACTTCGAGCTCTGTGTCAAGACTCTCCGCATCTTTGTGGAGGCCAGTCTAAATGGCGGTGGGTCACCTGATAAAGGGGCAGTTGGGGAGTAGCCATGTGAATTACAAGGCAAAGGGGGGGAAAGGCAGGCCGTCTATGCCCATAGATGTGAAATGTGACCTGGGTCTGGCCCTGCTCAGGGTGCAAGTCCCAGGAGAAACGTGGCAAGAGTCACAAATATGACAGCAAAGGGAGCCGCTTCAAGAAAAAATCCAAGGAAAGCTCAATGCTTCGGCGACCTCGAACCTCCAGCCAACATGCCACTAGGGGCGGGCATAGTGATGACGATGAGGATGAAGGTGTGCCAGCCAGCTACCATACGGTGTCTTTACAGGTCAGTCAGGACGTAAGTATGGCACCCTTTACTTCCTCTCCTCTCCCTGTACCTGACATCGGGAGTCTTGGTGGGGCCAGGGACAGCCAGGGCTAAGAGGAAGGGCCTGTTTTCCAGCCTGAGTCCTCGGCTAGCACCCCCAGTGTTTCCCTATCCAGGACTACTTGTAAGTCTTCATTTGCTTAATTTTTAAATTATAGTTTATTTTTTAAATAAGTAATTCTAATGCACATAGTACAAAGTGCAAAAGGTACAAAAGGGTAAACAGATAAAAGTCCCATTCCATTCTTGTCTCTAGCTGCTAAGTTCTCCTTACCAGAGGGAACCACTGCCACCAGGTTTTGTTTCTTTCTGGTTATTCTGTTGTCTATTCAAAATGTACAAAGTTTATTTTATGAGCAGACTTTATATCACTAAATAAATGGAGAACTAATTGCTTTAAATAGAATAACCTTAGAAAAACGATGAAACAAAAATTACTACATCTGTCCAAACACTGCTGCCTGTCAAAGCCTCTGAACCTGACATTTGCCATTTTTAAAATGAGATTAATGAATATGAGGCTTTATCTGTCATCAGGGTGAAAGAGAAGTGAAAAGAAAGTGCCTTTCTCACTGTGTAATTGTGTTATTAAATTATTAGTACACCCATCTCAAGTCCCTGCTACTGGGAGTAATACCTCTCTTTGGAAAACACTGGTCAGGACTAGGACACCCAACTCACAAAGTTGAAGACAGTGGTGCGATCAGTTCTAGGGGCTCCCTTGAGGACTCACAGGGACAGTGGGAGTGGGCTGTTGGGGAGGGGGTCCAGCAGACCTAACCCCATTTGTGTCCTGCCCCTTCTGTGATCCCAGCTGCTAGATCTGATGCACACCCTGCACACAAGGGCAGCCTCTATCTATAGCTCATGGGCGGAGGAGCAGCGCCACCTGGAGACAGGCGGCCGGAAGATTGAAGCTGATTCACGCACCCTCTGGGCTCACTGCTGGTGCCCTTTACTGCAGGGTAAACTTCAGGGGAGCAGGGGCAGAGGTGGAGCTGGTGCTTAGGAAGTACCAGATCAGGATGCCTGAAGGATCTGAGCCTGTTCTTGTTTTCAGGCATTGCCTGCCTGTGCTGTGATGCCCGGCGGCAGGTGAGGATGCAGGCACTGACCTATCTGCAGCGAGCACTGCTGGTACATGATCTGCAGAAGTTAGATGCTCTGGAATGGGAGTCCTGTTTTAACAAGGTAGGCCTTCCCTCTGGTCTTAAGGTAAAGGGCAAATCCTAAAGACAGGGATCCCCTGGCAGCCTGAAGAGCCGCTAATGTCAATCCTCAGCTGATTATACCTTCCCTCCTGCTCTGTACCTACCCTCCCCAACCCAGGGTCAGGTGGGCAAGGCTTCCACCTGACCCCTCTGGAGAGATGTTGATTCTTTACCCACCAGGTGCTGTTTCCTCTACTGACTAAGCTCTTGGAGAACATCAGCCCTGCAGATGTGGGTGGGATGGAGGAGACCCGGATGCGGGCTTCCACCCTGCTCTCTAAGGTACTGTCACCACCCTACACCCACCTACTCTCTCCACACCTGCCACTTCAGAAGCCTGGGAGGACCACGAGATGTAGTGTGGGCACTTATGACCCCCAGCTGTGGAGACTCAGCAGGACCCAGGAGGATTTTGGAATTCAGAGGAGTCTCTGATCCAGGATTCCCATGAAAGATAGAGAAGGCTTGCCTCCTACCCATGGAGAGGGGTGCAGAAGGCTCCTGCATTCCTCTCGGCTGAAAGGGGCTGGGGGCCATAGGTCTTTCTGCAGCACCTGTCTCCACTGCTGTCGCTCTCCACCTTTGCGGCCCTCTGGCTGACCATCCTGGACTTCATGGACAAGTACATGCACGCAGGCTCCAGTGACTTACTGGTACGTTCTGCCTCAGCCCAATGCCGCTGTCTATGTCCTCGCCTACTTTCTGGGGAGACTTGCTGTTTCCCCCTTGGTGGCTATCTCCTCCTTATCATATCCCCCCATATCCCTTTTCCCATTCTCACGGTCCCACTGCCATCTGCAGTCAGAGGCCATTCCAGAGTCTCTGAAGAACATGCTCCTGGTGATGGACACAGCAGAGATTTTCCACAGTGCAGATGCCCGAGGAGGCAGCCCCTCAGCCCTCTGGGAGATCACCTGGGAGCGCATTGACTGCTTCCTGCCCCACCTGCGAGATGAGCTCTTCAAACAGACTGTCATCCAGGGTAGGGGGCTCCAATCAACTTCATCTCGTCTGGAGCTAATAACTAGTTCTCTGTACCCTGGGTAGGTGGGAAGTCTAGTAGGTAGCCAAGACTCTACTTGAGAGAAAGCACTGAGAGCTGCCATCTGTATTCTCTACCATCCCCAGACCCTGTGCCCATGGAGCCTCATGCCCCAAAACCGCTGGCCTCAGCACACCTGACTCCTGCTGCTGGTGACAGTAGGACACCTGGCCATCCACCTCCCCAAGAAATGCCCTCTGAGCTGGGGACCTGTGGTGAGTCCCTCTGAGTGAGCTTGCTGGATGTCAAGGCCTAAGAGGAGGCCCAGAGTACTTTATGACTGCTGCTGAGCACGGGCAGTAAGCCAGGGGCAGGAAGGAACCACAGGATCCCACTCACCTGCTCTTCCTATGGGAGATTGCAGGGCCAGGTCTGATGAGCTAGCTGCCTGGGATTTCCAGACTTCAGAGAAGAAGGCTGGATTGGGAACTTGGGGTGAAGAGGCAGAGGTGCCCTTCAGAGATGCTAGTAAAAAGCAGACAAAATTAATCTGACTGGAGGTACAACAGTCGGGGGAGTGGGTAGGTATGAGGGAACTGGACACTGGAATAAGTTCCAAGCAGAGAATCTCAACTATGTAGACTGGGAGGAGTCATTTCACAGGAATGGGGAGGAGCAAAAGTGTGGTGAACCAGCTGCGGACTGTAAGGGAGTTTGACTGTAGCCACCTTGCTTTCCTCTAGACTTTGAGAAGCCCGAGGGCCCCCGACCTGCTAACAGCAGTTCTTCTGGATCACCAGTGGCGTCCAGCCCCAGCAGGCTGAGCCCTACCCCAGAGGGGCCTCCACCGCTGGCTCAGTCCCCACTGATCCTGCAGCCCTTGGCCTCCCCGCTGCAGGTGGGCGTGCCCCCCATGACTCTTCCCATCATCCTCAACCCCGCTCTCATTGAGGCCACCTCACCTGTGCCCCTCCTGGCCACACCTCGTCCCACAGACCCCATGCCCACCTCTGAGGTTAACTAAGGCAGGCCCCTCAGCTATCAGGACCAGTACTTCCTAGCAGGCTGTCCCTGGCCCCTTCTCAGCTGTCCCAGGGGCCACAGATTCTTCAGTCCCAGCCCAAGTGGCTGTCACTGCTTTTTGGATGTGGATGGGAAATAGAACTTTTATGGCCCCTCCTAGGACCCACAGTTAGTCTGTGGGACCTTCCTCCTCTGCTCTCCATTCCTGGGAGACCAACCTGAGAGCACACTCAGGTCACCTGCAGCCTGGCAGCTCCGGGGAGGGAGGCATCACTGTACCAGCCCTGCCGTGCCCGCCCTTGTGCTGCTCCTGCCTGTGTCAGGCATCGAGAGCCAAGTCAACCACTCTGCACTTTGTTTCCATCTCCCAGTCCCACTCCCACTAGCCCTGGACCACCACTTCTAGTTTTTCCTCTTTTATTAATTAGCTGGTCAGTTTGGAGAGTTGATTTGCGCCATAGAGTGTGGGCAGGTGGGACTGGAGAAAAGGACTGCCCACAGGAGCATGTACATATGGAAAAACAGGAAAACAATGGACTTTTTATGATGTAATAAATGTCTTAGTACCAACATCATGGCCTTTTCCTCTGGTTTCCTTCTTGAGCTTGTGGGTACCATGGTTTGGGATACGTAGGCCCTCACATGAACAGAGGCTGAGCCTACCAACCATGGTCAGGATTCCTTCACCACTGCTGCTGCCCACCCCCCCACCACTACCCCCACCATCATAGCAGTGCTCCCTTGTCACCAGGGATGTGCCGGGGGTTGACAGTTCTCTTCACTAACTGCTCCAATGGAGATAACTGTGACAGCCCAGGCTGGGGTCAAAGGGAAGGTGAGCCAGGGCTGAGCTGTCATTACTCAGAAGGCTTCCCTCAGGTGTGCCTCATAGTCCAGCAGCACAAGGAGCCCATGGGCCTAGAAGGTTTGAGGCTACCTTGCCCATAGCTGTGAGCTTGTGTTTCTGGACACAGGGCATTCATTCTGGCCCATAACTGAGCAGGGAAATTTTTTTCCCATCCCATAACCTCCGAACAGCCCAGTCACTGAAATGTGATTAGAGAAACCCTTCTCTTCTTTCCCTTTGCATCAGGATAAGACAAGAGGGAGTGCATGGGGCAGGCAGCATGGCTTCTGCAGGGCTGAGCTACTGTGGGTGGGATGCAGGATACTATTAAGCCTTCCCAAGTGAAGCATCTCCCATCATCTTGACTTCCTCCTCCACCATAGTCCCTTCCACCAAAGGGTGGAGAGTAGTACCAGTGGGCCTCCCTCTTGGAGACTTAGGGGCGCTCACCTCTTCATTGGGCCCAGCTGTCTCTGTGATCATTCAGCCTCTCAGGCTTCCCTTTGCTGAGCACAACCACGTGGATGGGTCTGGATGTCTGTCAGCGCCACCTTTGGGTGCACCGCTGTGGAAGTGGAAACAACTGGATGTGGAGCAATACTAACAGGAGTCCAGCAGCTCCTACACTAGTTTCCCCGCTTCCCTTCCTTCTGCAAATAATCCAGACCATGCCTGCTTTCCACACTAACCTGAAACCTTGCCTCTGGGAAAATTATGAGTAAGACTGAATGCCTCACCTGCTCTTTTCCGTATGGGTGCAGAAAAGCCTGGATCTACAATCAGGTAGACACTTGGACCATTGGTTTTGACTCTAACATCTCTGTTCTCCCTTCTGAGCCCCACAGCTCTGCCTTCAGAAGCTTCTGAAGGAAGGGAAACATGTGAGGGAAACAACATAGACTAACATATAGAAATCCAAAGTCTATCCTGTGAACAAAAGAACATGAGAATTCTGTAGCCCTTGGTCTGAAATATTAGGAAAGAAGCTGGGGTGATTGCAAGCTGAACCCCACCCCACTGGCAAGCAAAGGAAAACATTTGTCGAAAGTCTTATTCTGGTATAGAAAAATCAGCTGACATATAACCTGACTTGTTAACAGTGTTGTCAGGCAAAGGAAACTACAAGAAGATCTAATACGCAGGCCTTAATTCTGACCAAGAAAGACTGGCTAATGACGTGGAAGTGACAAAACCTGTGGGAAAATAGTATAATCTGGAAGGAAATGCTGGTCTTAACAGTGTCTCCTATAAGAACTCTAGGATTCAGTTCAGTTCAGTTCAGTCGCTCAGTCGTGTCCGACTCTCCGCAACCCCATGAATCACAGCACGCCAGGCCTCCCTGTCCATCACCAAGCCCAGAGGTCTGAGACCCTAACAAGGAGAAGTGACATTGTTGGAACACCAGTGTATGTCAATAGTAAGTGCACTGCTTACCCAACCTTGTAGAAATATTAACTCCTCTCCTAGATGAAGCAGTGGGTTCAGAGAGGCTGTATTCCTGGGAAGTTAGGGAGCTGAGATTCAAACCCAGGTCAGTTTCACTCTAAACCGCATGGTCTTTCCTATGACACTTCCCCAGCTCAAAAGTAGTGATGGTGGTGTGGAAACTCGAAAATGAGGTACATTTTTCTGTAGTTTCTTGTGTGGAAATAAAAGGTCGAGTACCTGAAGTAATAATTACATGGTGAGCTAAGACTTCACTAGAAAACTGGGAAAGGGGGGCAGGGATAAATGAGTTTGGATTAATACACACTATGTGTGTGCATGCGTGCTCAGTTGTGTCCAACTTTTTGCGACCCTATGGACTGTATAGCCCACCAGGCTCCTCTGTCCATGGGATTTTTCAGGCAAGAATATTGGAGTGGGTTGCCATGTCTTCTTCCAGGGGATTTTCCCAGTACAGGGATCGAATTGGGATCTCTTGCATCTCCTGCATTGGCAGGCAGACTCTTTACCACTGAGCCACCTGGGAAGCCAATAACAGATACACACTACTACATATAAAATAGATCAATTATATTCAATATATTGTTATAAACTATAATGGAAAGTAATCTGAAAAAATATATATGTATGTGTGTGTATGTTGTTATTCAGTCACTCAGTCATATCCGATTCTTTCACAAAGTCCCCAGGGACTGCAGCCCACCAGGCTTCTCTGTCCATGGGATTTCCCAGGCAAGGATACTGGAGTGGGTTGCTGTTTACTTTTCTGTGTGTGTGTGTGTGTGTGTGTGTGTGTGTGAATCACTTTGCTGTATACTTGAAACTAACACAACATTGTAAATCAACTATACATCAATAAAAGGGGACTTCCCTGGTAGTCCAGTGGCTGAGACTCTGTGCTCCCAATGCAAGGGACCCCAGTTTGATCCCTGGTCAGGGAACTAGATCCCATATGCTGCAATTAGGAATTTGCATGCCATAACTAAAGATCCTGCATGCCACAACTAAGACCCAGCATAGACAAATAATATTTTTAAAAAAACTATAATTAATAAAAACAGGAAAAAACAAACATAACCAAGAATAAATGTGAATTTTCTGAGCACATAAGAATGATATCAGAACCTCCCTGGAGATCCAGTGGTTAGGACTCCACACTTCCACTGCAGGGGGCATGGGTTCCATCTCTGCTGGGGGAACTAAGATCCACAAGCCCCATGTAGCAGCCAAAAAAAAAAAAAAAAAAATTATGTCAGGGAGGACGAATTACAGAGTTAGTAATAATGGGTGCATACTTCCCCATCACCCCGCCCCCCAAAAATACTAGGAACAATAAAGTATGTGGTTTTTCAAGCCCTTGGGTATTCACCTGTGTTCAGGGCTCACTGGGAAACTGATTGTGGGAAAACAAGAACCCTGGGCTTCAGCTGAGAAGGAGCTTTAATTCAGCTAAATAGTTCACCACCCCCTCCATGACATGCTCTTCACCGGCTGAGACACAAGTTTTTCTCAGTTCTCCTCTGTCTCACTGACCATGTCTTTTCAATTTCCTCTTTTGGTTCCTCCTCATCTCCACAGCTTCTCAATATTAGAATGTCCCAGGGTGTAATGCTTGTCAACTCCTTTTCTCTACATTCAGTCGTGGGGTAATGGTGACCAATGTCAAAACTTCAAATACCATCCATTACACTGACTTAATATACAATTACCCCTCATCTCCTCCAGGTTCTTATATCAACACCCCTTCCCAACATCCCACACCCAATTCCTCAGCAAGTTTTATTGCCCCTGACTTTCAAATCTGTCTAGAATATGACCATTTCTCCCACTCCCACCCAAGTCTAAAGTCTCACAATGGGAGGGGAAGACCTGCTTTGCTTTATACAAATTTAGGGTGAAGAGCTTTGTGCTAGAGTTAAGAGACTGGGTTTGATTCTCACTCTGTCCCTTTCAAGCCGTGTATTTGGTTGTGTTACCTCACCTCTCTGAGTCTTAACTTTATCAGTGTGGGCTTCCCTGGTGGCTCAGTGGTAAAGAATCCATCTGCCAATGTAGGAGGGCTGAGAAGATCCTCTGGAGAAGGAAATGGCGATCCACTCCAGTATTCTTGCCTGGAAAATTTCATGGACAGAGGTACAGTCCTGGCAGGCTACAGTCCATGGGGTTGCAAAGAGTCGGAGACAACTATGCAACTGAGCACACATACATCTTCACATAGTATCTGGCACATTCAATTTGCAGTCAAGATGAAGAGGGGGAAGTGGCAGGAAATTACCCAAATCAAGGGTCACAATAGTCTCCCTTTATGCAGAGCTACTGCAGGCCTGTAATTCCATTATTAAGGTCAGGGGCAAGTTGCAGGCAAGATTTGAAACAACAGCCTGTGTTCTACCATGGTGAGCCTAAGGGAGGACGCCTCCAAAAATGGAGATTACTCATGGCACCTCCTAAAAAGAAATTCTACCAACCAGAAATGTCCAGCCCCAGAGGTCAGTACTTTGTGAAAATCTGTACTGACATTGCTGCTGCTAGAAGTGTCTAAGCAGGGACTTCCCTGTGGTCCAGTGGCTAAGACTTTGCACTCCCAATGCAGGGGACCCAGATTCCATCCCCGGTCAGGGAACTAGACACAATGAAGACAGAAGATCTCAACAAAGATCTCAACTAAGACCCAGTGCAGCCAAATATATATATATATCTTTAAAGTAAGCGGACATTGGAAACTATATAAAAAGGTAATTTCTTACATCAAAGGCATTTGAACTAATAATTTTGGATGACTTTTCAACTCCAAACTTCCTTGATCGATGAGCAAGGCCTGAGTCTCCCAGATCAATACCTCCTTTCCCTTATCCTCGGAAGACCTCCTGAGCTCAGGTCTGAAATCTGGCCAGCTGTTAACCTGTCATTCACAGAACAAGTTTCAGGTCCAGACACTTTCTTCCGGGGCAGACTGAGGATTATGGAGTCTCCTTGAGGCTCCAGAAAGGCCACCAGATGGCACTGTAGAACCTACTGCAAGATCAACTTCCTTCCTCTTCCTCTAAGTCTTCCCGGCAGCCGGGCCCCGCTCCGGGCGGGACCAGAGGGCTGAGGCATATCAGCTTCCCCCTGGGGTTCCCCGACTTCAGTGGTGGCCGAGCAAGGCGCAGCATAAAACCGAGTAGCAGCAGGGGCTGCCAGCCGGCTTGGACAGGCCTGGGTGTGAGGAGACCGGAGCCAGGTCCCTTGGCTGGGGAATGGTGTTCGGTCAGCGGATCCCACAGCGGGTTGGTCCCCAGGTCAGAGCTGATGCCTATCTGAGTGTCATTCTCGCTCTGGCTTCCAGAGCTGCACAAATATTTCTCCTCCAAGGGGCGCCCCTGAGTCACTCCCGATTGGTTGTGTAAGTCCAGGAGTTAAACTTTCAGCCAATGAAAAAGGGCATGGCGAGTGACGCACGGAAACGTCACGGGAATTCCCCCCTCCCGGGGGCGGAAAAGGGGCTTTCCCGGTTGCAGTCCTGGTGGTGGGAGAGGTGTCGCGACCCGTCCGAGGTGGGTCCGGCCGGGAGAGAATCCTGAACCGGAGCCACCGCCGCGGTGAGTGGCCGGGTTCAGACCCCTGGGTGGTGGGACACCGGCAAGGGCGGGAGGAGGGTCCTTAGCTGACCGAGCCCTAGAGCTGAAGAGCGGCATCTGCGCATTCAGAGAGCGCGCATACGAACATGACACGCGGATACACATCGATATCCTTGTACAAAGACATGGGCCGTACGTCCATCTACACGTATGCCCGCAGGTGCACAGGATCGTCCATGCACTCAAACTCGCACACACATGCATACGCAAAACACACGCACCCTCCACGCAGAAACTCAAAGACAGGTTCACCTGTGCCCTCAGATACATGCTGACATGTGTCCACACTAATAAGTTTAAGGACTATCACCTGTACACGCATGTTCACGCCATACACACAGTGCGCAAGCACATGGGCTGAAATATACTTAGACGTCTGTGATGTACATGTGTTACATACGGCCATGGGACGGGGCACCGGGGGGGCGGGGCGTGGGCACCCAAAGCAGGTGCGGTGTGGGAATCAACGACTGTTGAGATTTTCGGGAAGAGGGAATGGAGGTGCCCATCCCAACACCCCCTCTGGCCCCTTGGCCTCAGAGACTACTCCTCGGCCTCAGAGACTGCTTCTCGGGACAGAACCCCGGGGCCCTCTACTCGGAAGAGCCCCCACCTACAGGCCTTCGGGGCCGAGGCCTTCCTACAGCAGGAATGTCCCCCCAAAACCCCCCGGGGTGAATCAGCCGTGGCCTCCCTGAGGGTAGAAAATCCCAAGGTTGCTCCAGGACGGGGGAGGGGAAAGGGGGGTAGGGGGGCCGGGCCCCGGACTAGGAGCTTCCTCCGGCCTTGAAAGACCCTCCAGTCCCTGGTGCCTGCCCTGGAGAGAGGAGGGGGCCCCCCCAACCCCGCGGGGCCTTCCCTGGGTCTGATTGCCCCTCCGCTTGCAGAGACGCTGCAGGCACCCTCTGGCTAGCGAAGAGACGACCTCGCGCCCCTCCCGCCCGGGGGCGTGGTCGGTGGCGTCATTTCCAGGCCCGCCCCCCTGGCCCCGCCTCCCCCTGGTATTTTCGGGACTTTCCTAAGCTGTTCTAACTTTCCTGCCCCTTCCCCGGCCTGGCCCAGCCCAGCTCCGGATCTCGCCCTCCACCGGATCCTGCCCGCCACACCCGGACGGGTAGCTGGAGGAGATCGGACCCTCCCCTAAATTTGGGCCGCCCTCTCCCCGCAACTCCCGTCCTGATCTGTCTCCCTACCCCCGCCACTCCTCCCCACCTAAGGCGGGCGCCTGAAACTGGGAAACAGAACCCGGCCGAAGCCACCGGACAGAGCCGGGCCTAGCCCAGAGTCATGGACAGTTGCTACGACCCAGTGAGTCACGCCGCCTGGCCCCAAAGCCTGCCGGCTACCCACCTGTGCCTGTCTGCTTGTCTGCCCTCCTGTCCTAGTCCCTTCTACTCCCTTACAACCTTAATGTCCTCAGATTATTTCACCCTGCCTGTCAGTCAGTCTCTGCAAACTGCTTTCAGTAGGAGCATTTTTATGGGCCTGCCTAGGAGAGGGAGTGATTGCTAATGGTTTAAAGAGCTGAGAGGTGGAGGGTTCTGGGGGTGGCTCAGAATCAGCTGCCATCCCAGTCTGTCTCCATACCAGGGTCTGGATGGCATCATTGAATATGATGATTTCAAATTCAACCCGTCCATTGTGGAGCCCAAGGAGCCAGCCCCAGAGACAGGTTAATAAGTCCCCTGACCTGCCCTTGTCTTGGAGGGAGGGGGAGGTAGGAGGAGGGAGGAGCATGTGGTATGTGCCCTCTGTCTTGGGAATGGGCTCAGAGGTCCTGGCTCAGCAAGGCTCCTCTGTCTGCAGCTGATGGTCCCTACCTGGTGATCGTGGAACAGCCTAAGCAGGTGAGCAAGTAGAAGGGATGGTGTGGGATGGCTTGAGCTTTGGGGGCAAGTGGGACAGTTGTAGCTGGGTGGCCACGGGGAGGGTAACTGATCACAGACCCACTTTGGGTTGGGATCGTTAGCAGCTGCTGATCACAGCGGCATGATGGTGATTCAGGATACACACGTCCAGTCATTACGGTCACTGCTGGCTGGGGATATGGCTGGTGAGGGGGGATGTTTCTCCTGGTCACAATGTCACTTTGCCCTGGCACCTTCAGCGAGGCTTCCGATTTCGATATGGCTGTGAAGGCCCTTCCCATGGAGGACTGCCAGGTGCCTCTAGCGAGAAGGGTCGGAAGACTTATCCCACTGTCAAGGTGAGCCAGGGTGGTGCTGGAGTGTCGGCTAGTGGACAGTGTGTCCATGGGCATTACTGACAGCCCTCACCCCTCACAGATCTGTAACTACGAGGGACCTGCCAAGATTGAGGTGGACCTGGTAACACACAGTGACCCACCTCGTGCTCACGCCCACAGTCTGGTGGGCAAACAGTGCTCGGAGCTGGGGGTCTGCGCAGTGTCTGTGGGGCCCAAGGACATGACTGCCCAGTAGGTGCCCGGTGCCCCCTACCCCTGGTCCCCACTGGTGTGCCCCCTCATTGCTTGCCAGTTCTAGGTCCCAGCCCACCTTTGTGAGCTTAGCATCTGACCAAGGGGAAAGACTCTGGTTGGCCCCAGAACCCAGGCCCCAAGTGAAAACTAGAAAAGCTTCCTAGAGGAAGTAGAGCCGAGCTGAGCCTTGGCAGTGGGGAGGGTGCCTCAGGAGGAAAGAACTGCCCGCAAGGCCTCTGACTTCTCCCTTCCCCCACACAGATTTAACAACCTGGGTGTCCTCCATGTGACCAAAAAGAACATGATGGAGATTATGATACAAAAACTTCAGAGGCAGCGTCTTCGCTCCAGGCCCCAGGGCCTTACGGGTATGGGGGATATGGAGGGAGTCATGGGAGGTGGTCATGGAAGGAACAGAGGAGGAGTCCAGGGGTCACATGTATGCCCACTGCCCAGAGGCTGAGCGTCGAGAGCTGGAGCAGGAGGCCAAGGAACTGAAGAAGGTGATGGATCTGAGCATTGTGCGACTGCGCTTTTCTGCCTTCCTTCGAGCAAGTGATGGCTCCTTCTCTCTGCCTCTGAAGCCAGTTATCTCCCAGCCCATACATGACAGCAGTGAGTATCCTGACCACCTGGGGTGCTGGGCCTGGGAGCCAGAGGGAGTGTGGAGGGCAGCCTCGAACTGTGAAGTCAGATACGCCTGGGTTTGAACTTGGTCCCACCATGTATGAGCTGAGTGATCTTGAGCAAGTCACGTCCCCTCTCTGAGTAAATGAAGATGCTGGCAGTTCCTGTGTCTCTTGGGGTTGTTAAAATACAAAGCACCTAGCTCCCTAGTTGGGACCATGGCTATTGTATCAAGTAACTGATATACCATCTCCACAGAGTCTCCTGGAGCCTCAAACCTGAAGATTTCTCGAATGGACAAGACAGCTGGCTCTGTGCGGGGTGGAGATGAGGTTTATCTGCTCTGTGACAAGGTGCAGAAAGGTGAGGCTGGAGCCCAGGCTGGGAGCTAGCGATGGGTATCAAGCTTGGGGAGCAACACAAGCTTGTCCATTCAGGACAAATGGCCCTATAGATTCAATTTTCCCTGTAGATGACATTGAGGTTCGGTTCTACGAGGATGATGAGAATGGATGGCAGGCCTTTGGGGACTTCTCTCCCACAGATGTTCACAAACAGGTACCCTAGGGCCAGGGCTGGGTCTGGGCTCAAGTTAAGTCAAGGCCCTAAGGACACCTATGTCCTCCTTCCCCCTAGTATGCCATTGTGTTCCGGACACCTCCCTATCACAAGATGAAGATTGAGCGTCCTGTAACCGTGTTCCTGCAACTGAAACGCAAGCGTGGGGGGGATGTCTCTGACTCCAAACAATTCACCTATTATCCTCTGGTAGAAGGTGGAGCTGGGCTGAAGATTCCAGGGGGGCTGGAGGCGGGGGCTTGACTGGAGGGTCCCAAGAACTAGATCAGGGGATCCATGAGTAAAATCAGGAGTAGGGAATGTCCCAGAAAGAAGTGGCCCTAGGAGCCAGCCTGAGGGCTTTTGGGGGAAAGGCCATTACTAGGGTGGGACAGGGCTCTTGAGGCTGGTGCGAGTTGGGGTTTTAACATCTCATTTCCCTCTACCCCTAGACAAGGAGGAGGTGCAGCGGAAGCGGAGGAAAGCCTTGCCCACCTTTTCCCAGCCTTTTGGAGGTGGCTCCCACATGGGTGGAGGCTCTGGGGGCTCTGCTGGGGGTTATGGAGGAGCTGGAGGAGGAGGTGAGGTGGTGCTGGTGGCAGGAAGGGCAATGGAGGAGAATGGGATAAAGGGGAGAAAAGTTGTGGGGAAGAAATCTGGGAGAGTCCTCCTGGTGCCCTCTCCCCACAGTCCTGCCTGTATCCACAGGTGGCAGCCTCGGCTTTTTCCCCTCCTCCTTGGCCTACAGCCCCTACCAGTCGGGCGCGGCCCCAATGGGCTGCTACCCGGGAGGCGGGGGCGGGGCGCAGATGGCCGCCGAGACGCCTAGTGTGGATGCTGGGGAGGAAGCAGCAGAGCCGAGCGCGCCCCCCGGGACGCCCCAGCGCGAGCAGCAAGCCCCGGAGCTGCTGCATCGAGGTATGACCTCGGGAATCCCAGCGGTCGGGACGCTGCGGGTGGGGACCGCCCACACCCACGCCCCCTGTCGCCCCCAGCCCGGGAGTACAACGCACGCCTGTTCGGCCTGGCGCAGCGCAGCGCTCGAGCCTTGCTGGACTACGGCGTCACGGCGGACGCGCGCTCGCTGCTGGCGGGACAGCGCCACCTGCTGACGGCGCAGGATGAGAACGGAGACACGTAGGTGGGCGGGAGAGCGGGCGGGGACCACGGCTCTGCGCGCAGGGGAAGGTCGTGGGCTGTGGGGCAGGGAAGGGACCTTTAGAGCCAGGGTTCCGGAGTTAGGCAGACTCAGTTTCAAGTTCGGCCTCGCTACGGTCTAGTTCTGTTCAAGATACTTAAATCCCTGTAGACTTCACTTTTGTCGGTTGTTTAAGGGGCACAGTAATAGTACGCACTTACCGCAAAAGGAGCGCGGAAGGATTTACTTTCGTAGGCTGGAGAGGCCCCAGCGAGGGAGATTATGTAGGTGGTGGCGTTTTGAGAGTAAAGCATAACGCGTTGCTGAGCTTCCTAGGCCAGAGCCTCACCCCCCAATCCCTAGGCCGCTGCACTTGGCCATCATCCACGGGCAGACCAGCGTCATTGAGCAGATAGCCCACGTCATCTGCCACGCCCCGCACCTCGGCGTGGTTAATATCACCAATCACTTGCACCAGGTGAGGGGCTTCTGTTGGTGAGGGGGAGGGGTTGGAAGTCAGGTGGGTGAGGCAAGGAGCAGGCCTGGCTCACCCTGCCTGCCTCCCCCAGACGCCCCTGCACCTAGCAGTTATCACGGGGCAGACGAAGGTGGTGAGCTTCCTGCTGCAGGTGGGCGCAGACCCAGCACTGCTGGATCGGCATGGAGACTCAGCAGTGCACCTGGCACTCCGGGCAGGTGCCAGCGCCCCTGACCTGCTGTGCGCCCTGCTGCGGAGTGGAGTTCCTGCCATATCCCAACTGCTGCATGTGCCCGACTTCGAAGGTGAGTTCATCACCTCATCTGAACCAGCGGGCAAGGGTGGGCACCAGGGAGAGTATCTGGGGAGTGCCTACAGTGGACATGAGGCGTGGAGGTCGGCTGGTCAAGGGCTCACATTAGGGGCACAGCTGCAGGCTGAATGCCCTGTGTCACTAGGGCTATACCCAGTCCACCTGGCAGTCCGTGCCCGAAGCCCCGAGTGCCTCGATCTGCTGGTGGAGAGTGGGGCTGAAGTGGAGGCTGCAGAGCGGCAGGGGGGGCGGACAGCCCTGCATCTAGCCACAGAGATGGAGGAGCTGGGGTTGGTCACCCATCTCGTCACCAAGGTGGGACTGAGGACTGTGGAAGACGTGGAGCCAAGGGCTGTGGAGGGACTGGGGACAGTGAAGGTGTGGGGGGAGGCCCAGCGGATCAGTCAGTGCTGTGATCAACCACTCCCTCGCACCCCACAGCTCCGGGCCAACGTGAATGCCCGCACCTTTGCGGGAAACACACCCCTACACCTGGCAGCTGGACTGGGATCCCCAACCCTCACCCGCCTCCTTCTGAAGGCAGGTCAGTCTCACCCTCAGGGGCTTATGAACAGGGGTGCAGGAGGAAAGGGGCTGCCTCCTATCCCCCACTTTGCAGTCCTTAATGTGGGCTCCGAGGGAACCTCCCCGTGACTGTCTCCTGCCCCAGGTGCCGACATCCACGCAGAGAACGAGGAGCCCCTGTGCCCACTGCCTTCGCCTCCCACTTCTGGTAGTGACTCGGATTCCGAGGGCCCTGAGAGGGACACCCGAGGCAGCTTCCGGGGCCACACCCCTCTTGACCTCACTCGCAGCAGCAAGGTGAGGCCAGCCGGGGACTAGCAGTACCAGGGGATGGGGCATCTGGGCTTGTAGATGGGGTCCTGAGTCGCTGGTACCTGGGATCAAGGACTGTGATGGGAGGTAGTCAAGGCTGAGGCTGTCTCCCCAGGTGAAGACCTTGCTGCTAAACGCTGCTCAGGACACCATGGCGCCACCACTGACCCCGCCCAGCCCTGCAGGTGAGGAGCTCTCCCCACCCACTGCCAGACCCCTGACCCCTGCTCACAGCGGTCTCTCGTCCTGCGGAACCACTGAAGGAGGTCTCCGTTTCTCCATCCCTGTCCTCGGTCCATTGCCCCAGTGGCCCCACCTGCCCTATCTATCAGGTTGCCTTGAGAGAAAGGTGACATCTGGGTGTCTGTCTTTGCCATCTCTGGGGGTAACTAACATGTTTATGTGTGTGTCCCCTTCAGGGCCAGAGATACCCCTTGAAGATACAGTCCTACAGAACCTGGAGCATCTGCTTGACGGGCCAGGAGCCCAGGGCAGCTGGGCAGAGCTGGCAGAACGGCTGGGGCTGCGCAGTCTGGTGGACACTTATCGAAGGACAGCCTCGCCCAGTGGCAGCCTCCTGCGCAGTTACCAGGTCAGTCAGGCCCCGGCCCATGCTCCATGCCCCAGTCTCAGATCTCTGGTGCTTCCTTGGGGATCCCACACTCTAACCACACTCCTGGTTCATGCCTCTTCCGTCTCCATAGCTGGCTGGTGGCGACTTGGCGGGCCTGCTGAATGCCCTGTCTGACATGGGCCTGGAGGAGGGGGTGAGGCTGCTGAAGGGTCCAGAGACCCAGGAAAAGTTGCCCAGCGCAGGTAAGGGGCCATAACTGAGAGGTGGGTCTGGGCTTGGAGGGTGGGAGGCCTAAGGCCTGACTCTTCCCTGTGCCCTTTCCTGTGTCCACTCCCCCAGCAGAGGTGAAGGAGGACAGTGCCTATGGGAGCCAGTCGGTGGAACAGGAAACAGAGAAGCTGGGCCCACCCCCTGAGCCGCCAGGAGGGCTCTGCCGTGGGCACCCCCAGCCCCAGGTGCACTGAGCCGCTCCCCACCCACCAGCCCCTTCCGGGGCCCCTCTGTACAGTGACCCTGCCTGTTCCAGTTCTTATTTAACACCCCGTGCCCACCCTTTAGTTGGGGCAAATAAAAGATTCTCATGAGAAAGGGAGGGGGCCTGGCCTCCTCCCCAACTTACAGCAGCCCCTGATGTGTGTGATGCTTGCCCCAGGAAGCAAATGCCTACCCTGGTCTCAGGCCAGGCACTGGAGAGGGGAGGAGGCCCAGCCAGCAAGTCGAGAGCAGTTTTAATGGAGGTGGAGGTGATACAAAGGGCAGGGCCCACTGAAGGAGGGAAGCAAGGCCGCACTGCCCGGCCTGTGCATGGGGCCTCAGCTTGGACATCCATCCTCCACCTCTGGCAAGGGAGAGGGTGAGCCCTCAGGGCAGAGGGAGGGAAACCAGCTCAACCCCAACTCCTGGCTTGTGTCTGAGCCAGGCCCCAGGTTGGAGGGGGACTGCTGGTGTCAGGGGTGGGGGTGGTCTCAGCAGAAAGCAGAAACGTCAGGTCTCCCCCACAAAAAAAAAAAAAGCATCAAGAGTCCAGGGGCCCTGGCCCCTCCCACCCCCATCCCTGTACGAAAAAGTGCAAAACATTATCACAAAAAGGGGGTCTCAGAGGGGTCCTTAGCCTAAGGCTCCGGAGGCCCATGCCCTAGCCCTGCCCTGCCCCGGACACCGCGTCCGGCGCGGTCAGGCCCTGGACCGAGAGGCCCTCACAGGTGGCCCAAGGCCGGCCTGGGCTTAGGCAGAGCTGTGTCATGCAGGTGCCCGGTGGGCACCGCCCCCCCACTCCCACCCCCAGCTCAGGGCTTCCACCGCCCACTGCCTGCCCCTGCCCGAGCCTCTGAGTCAGGACACTGAGCCCGGGGCTGGCTGGAGGCGTTGGGCAGCAGGGAGAGACTGGAGTGAGCAGGGGGGAGTCCATCCTCCGTGCCGCCGGCCTGGGCCACTGCTGCCTCTACCGCATCTAGCTCTTCGCTGCCCGCTTTCAGCTTGACCCGAAGCAGTGCTGCGTATGTGCCGTAGCGGGATTTCTGAGGCAGAAGGGCAGGGGTGAGCCTGCTCGTCCCCCTCTGCCTGACCCACCCCATCTGGAGCAGGGAGCCAAAGAAGGCTAGGAGATGCCAGGTTCTCGCCAACCTCTGAGGCCCCCGAAGCCCCCAAGGACTGACTGTGACCACACACACCCCTGGGTGTTCTGGTGCCGTTCTCTGGACTCTGTAGACTGCCAGCTGTAACACCTCATGTTCCTGGAGCCTTTACCAGAGTCAGTGAAATGGAGTCCTTGACAGAAATCGGCTCCCTTCATCACCCTAGTGGGGACAGACTACTGTCCTCCCTGTCCCACTTGAGAGGAAACAGGCTCATGGCAAGAAAGCTGCCCGCCCAGGGTCACCCAGATAGTCCCACTCTGAGCCATGCCCTTAACCACGCATCTGAGCCTGTGCATGGGACACAGAGGCCCTGATGGAGCAAGAGGTGCCTGGGCTGGGAGCTTACCTCAAACTCCAGATATGCCTCCTTCTGCCGCTGCTCTTCAGCCTCCTTGCCCCGGGCCTTCTTGGCCAGTTGCGTGGCCCGATGCTCCCGCAACTCACTTGCCATGGCCTTCAGCTTGGCCTCATGGGTCCGCACCTGCTCCTCCTAGGGGCCAGGGGAGCACGATCAGGGTTACTCTGGCATAGACAGTGCCTTTGTGCAAGGTTTTTGAAAAGGTGCCCCTTCCTCTGGATGAACAAAGCACCCTGTGTCTGGGTTAACTGACTGGATTTCAGCCTCCACAGCCCCCTGCATCCTGGTGCGGTGGACAGCCACATCATAGGCAGCAGCCTCGAGTGTGGTCGGCCTAGGCCAGCCCCACTCCAGCGCCCCACTTGCCCCAAGGCACCAGGAAGACATAAGGTGGGGGAGGCTACCTGGGAGAGGCGGGTGGCAGCGCTGGGTAGCAGAGGGCGGCTGAACTTCTTCTGGGAGCTGACGGCAGCTGGGAAGGGGGGTGCAGAGAACATGGCAGCCACCACATTGATGCGAGTGATCCAGGACTGCATCTGCTCCAGGCTCCTGGGGGGAACAGCACGGCCACCTGGGACTGGGGCCAGGGATCCATCCCGCGATGGCAGTGCTGGCTCAGTGTGGCCTGAGAAGGAACGAGGCAGTCCGGGGACAAGGGAGGGGAGCATGCTGGAGGTGGGGGGAAGGGGTCTGGGATGGGCCAGAGGAGGGCACTCACGGGGCCTGGAAGAGGAAGACCCGCCAGTCAGCAGTGCGCAGGTAGAAGACGTGTGGCCTCTTGCTGTAGTCACTGGCCCGTGTGGCCAGCGCATGGTGGATGCTGATGGCATTCTTAAGCTCTGCCTCCGACAGGGCTTTCCCAGGCTGGTACTCCTCCTGTGGGGCGCCCATCTTGTCCTGGCCAATGTCCTGTCCCAGCCCAGCCCCTCACATCCCCTGAGCCACCCAGCCCCACCCCTTTGGGCTGGCCTCGCACCTTCTGCAGATAGAGGATCATGCCCTTGAGGATCCCATGGAAGTTCTTCCAGCCGCGCTTGCCCCGAGGTGCTGGCGGGTGGGCAGAGGTGGGGGTGAGGAAGACAAGTCAGGGGGTGCCTGAGACAGGCCCACTCCCATCCCCCTCCCAGGCCTTCCCACCTGGCCACGTACTCTTCCTGCAGTCAGGATCTGCGTGCACCTTTCGCACCAGGGAACCGTGCTTGTAGACTGCAGCCCCGGGTTCGGGAGTCAGATCCAGGAAAGGGCTGGAGCCGCTGCCACTGCCCCCGCTGACCCTCTTGATGACCTTGGGGTTGGGGTCGGCCAACTCAGACAGAGAGCGTCTCAGCTCCTCCTCGTCTCTGCAGGTGTGATCACCTCAGAAGGGCAGCCACAACCCTGCCCCCACAACCAGTCCTGACCTCTGGCACCCAGGAAAGCTCTCCAGTGTCTGTGGAGAAGGGGGTGGGGGGGCTGCCCCTCTTCTCCACAGAAGCAGCCACAGAGGGTGTGGCTCTCCTCAGCCTGAGGCTCCTGGAGCCACATCTCCACCCTCAGACCAGGTGGCCCAGGGTGCCGCTGTGCCTCCCCAGTCAGATCAGGGCTCCTTCAGCCAGCATGACTCTGTCCCCATATTAGAGCTCCCATGGGCAGGGCCATGTCTGTCCCTCCTCTCTTCACATGGACCCAGCCCCACCCTCTCCATTTCTGCACACACACCCCTCACTCCCTTCTGCACTAGGGCAGAAACGTCTGACTCAGCTTCTCAACCACACCCAGCACCAGGCTTTACTCACAGCTTGTTGGCTAAATGGTGGCAAGAGGAGCTTCCTAGTGGTTCCCTTGTACATCCTGGTCTGCAGGCTCTGTCAGATATCATCTAAAGGATCTGATTCCATCTTGGTACTCCCTCCTCAAAAACCTGCAGTAGCTCCCTGCTGCCTCCCACATGGAGCCTACACCACAGCCACGCCAGCACTGTCTCCTTCCACTCTCCATTCCAGTCAGGCTACCTCCTCTTGCTCTCCCCACCCCACACTCCTTTCAGCCACCATGCTATTTGCCTCCCAAATATCAACTTCCCTCTTTCTCTCCCCAAACAAATTTTCCTCTCCTTCAAGGCTTGGTTTCCTTCAAAGCTTCCTCACAGAAGCTTTCCTTGATCCCCCCCTGTACCCCAGTCCTGAGCTTTGCCTCCTCTGACGAGCAGAGGGAGCTCCCAACTAAACTGAGCAGTGACTGGACTCTCAGCAGATACCTTCAAGTATGAGTGACCCATTGACTGTTTAAATGAGGGCTGTACTCTCAGACTGGGGGATTCAACGCTAGACCTCCTCCCTCAGACTAGACTTTTCCAAGACAGCTCTTAAGTCTTTCTGTTTCACTGGGGCTGCCAAGAGTAGACAACTCTGGACTCCCTAGGACCCAAGAGGGGGCTCTCCCTCTTATCGGTCAGAGACTCGTGACCAGAGACTTCTACTTTCCCACTTGGATTGCTAAAAAGACCTCCCCGTTTTGTTTCAGCACCCCTCCTCCCATGCCAGTTGATACTGGCCAGCTACCTAACCCAGCTTGTCAAAACAACCAGCTAGAGACAAGACACAGGCCCCACATCCAGGCGGGATCTCCAAAAAAGGAAGTGAGGCGGCCTCATAGCCTCTCATAGTCTCACCCACCTCCCCTGTCTCACAGCCCCATGGTTCACTCAGCCCACCTCAGTGCTCTCAACCCCTCCAGGCAACCCCTTCCTGACATCTCATTCCCCCCACACCCCCCTCCAGACATCCCCAGGACTCACATGGCCCATTGCAACTTTTCATTCTTGATGGAGCTGTACAAGGCCTGGGAAGGAAGGAACAAATCAGGGGGGTGGGGGTCGATCCTGGGAGAGGTGCACCAATGCCAGAGCTCAGAGCCCTCCCTCCCAGTCAGGGGGAGGAGACAGAACTGGGGGTAAGGATGGGTGTAATGACCAATGACCCAGGCTGTAGAGTGAAGGACAGGACCCAGGCCCAGATCTCCCACTTGAGATGCAGGCCAAGTGTCTATGGGAAGAACGAACTATTACCATGTGTTATTTTTTGGTGGGGCTGAGCCGTGAGGCATGCAGGATCTTAGTTCGTTGACAAAGGATCAAACCCACAGCCCCCATATCATATTAGGTGGGAACTTGGAGTCTTAACCACTGGACTGCCAGGGAAGTCCCAGTACCACGTGTTTAACATAGGGCAAGCAATTAACACAGACATCCCAGCACATGGTTGATGTACAATATGTAGTAACTGCTATTATTATCTTTGGACTTCCCGGGTGGCACTAGTGGTAAAGAACCCATCTGCCAATGCAGGAGATAAATGTGGGTTCAATCCATGGATCAGGAAGCTCCCCTAGAGGAGGGCACAGCAACCCACTCCAGTATTGTTGCCTGGAGAATCCCCTGGACAGAGGAGCCTGGCCTACAGTCCATGGGCTCGAAGAGTTGAACACGACTGAAGCGACTTAGCATGCATCTTTACTGTTGTTATTGTTAAGGGTCATCCTATTCAGATCCTGGGTGGGGGAAGCACGGCTCTAGAGGGAACGGAAAGAGAAGCCTAAGAAGCTCTCCTTTTCCCAACCGCATCTTTTGGCCTATTTCCACAGAATAAACCCACACAGAGCATATGGAGAAACTGAGGCCCAGGAAAAGGACTTTCGCTGTCACCTCCCTCCTTGGCTAATAGAGAACACGCTCTCATGGCTCCCAACCCCAGGGCAAGCGGAGCGCTTCCCCCAACCCAGACAGCCCCACCAAGCCAAACGCCAGGGTGCTCCAACCCCTGCCCATGCCCGTACCTCACGCTACTGGGGAATAGACATTAGTCTAAAGGGCAACCATTTTAGCTTCCAAACCCTGTGCACCGCAAACTCCCTGTGAACTCCTGAACCAGTCCCTTCTCTCTGCGGAGTGGCCTGGGGGACCTGCAGGGCCTTAGGGCGGTGGAGGAGAGGCTGAGCTCCAGGAGCGCGCCGCGGACCCCTCTTCCTGGGAGCGGCCCGCAACACGGGCTCACCCCAGTGCCTCCCACTGTGGGGGTGCTTCCACCGGCCTGTCTGTGAGTGGGTGTGTCCCCAGCATGTGCGGCTAAGTGTGTGGTGTGTGGTGGCGTGTGCTGCTGCCTGCCTGCGAGAAGCTGGGTGCAGTGGTGACGTCGGCACCTTCTCCAAGATGGGACACAGCCCCCCTCCGCTCCCCACGCAACATGGTCTCTGACTCTTTCACTGTCCACCCACTGTGCCCAGCCCCAAGTGCCAAGCATCTCACCTGTGCGCACCCTGTCTGGGGTAGGTACACCCCACCACCTCCACCCCACAGCACAACCCAGACAGGTGCACACAGCCCTCCCAGCACAAGCCCAGCCCACACTCAGCATAGCTCAGAGCCCAAGCCCTCACTCTCCAACTCTCTGGCCAGGACGCTGAAGTGGTCGCTGAGAGCCGGCCTGCAATCGTGTCTCCAGCCTCCCAGTTCATCCCCTGCCCCCTCTCAGCACTTCCGTTGGTCCACAACCACGTCTTCCTTCCAAAAGTCCTAAGCCCCACGCGTGAGCCCCATATCGTGCGCTCACCTAGAAGGACCCTTTGGTCTGAGATTCCCAACTTGATCTCAGGGCCTCTTGCCCTACCCTCTCCATCCATGCCCAACCCTGGCTACCCAGGGTGGTCTACCCAGGGTGAGCTCTGTCCCTGTCGGGCTCCCCCTCGGCCCCAGCGAGGCCCCCCTCGGCTCGTGCCGCCTTCGGCGCCTCCCTCAAGCCGCCCCCTCAGTGGCGCGCGGCCCTCAGCAACCCCCTCGGCCGCCCCACAGCCTGGTGTGAGCTGCGGCCCCACAGCCCTCACCGCCTTTTTCTTCTTGCGGCTCTGCAGGCGGCTGACCACCAGGTCGGTGTAGAGCACGGGCTTGAGACTGCGAGAGCGCTGCGGCCAGCCGTAGCACAGGGTCTCCGCGCCGCGGTGGGTGCGCCCATAGCGCACGGAGCACAGCGAGCGCGAGCGCAGCCGCCCGGCGCTGCTGTGGATGCTGTTGACACCGATCATGCTGGCCTGGCCGGCGCGCCGCGGCCCCCGGCCATGCCCCCGTCCGTCCTCGGCCCCGGACTGCCCGGACGGCCCGCGGACGGCTCCCCCGACAGCCGGCGCAAGCGGCCCGGCCCGGCCCGAGCCCGGCCCGGCTCGGCTCCCACCGACGCACAGAGCGCGCGGCGGCGGCGCGGTCGGCTCTGCAGCTTGGCGAGAGCGGGAGGGGGGCGCCGACGGGGAGGGGAGGGCGAGGGCTGGGGGCGGGGACGGCGCAACAGGGAGGCGTCCGACCGAGAGGAGGGCCCGCGGCGCGCCGTCGCCGTCACCGGGGAGGCGCCTGGGAGAGCCAGTGGGGGGTTCTGATGGGGAGGTGCTGCTCCAGGGGTGCTGGGAGGTTGGGGCTGTGAAGGAGGGCTGCTCCTGTAGGGTCTGGAGCGCCCCCCGGACTCGGCAGAGTAGGGTGCTGAGGATAAAGGTCGGAACGCCTCCTGGTGGCCCTTTTCTCATGGAGCCAGAAGGGGCCGAGAGGCTGGAATCACCCACCTCGCCGAGCCGCAGATACTTCAAATGCCCGTGTGTATACCCCAGATCACGCTCAAACACCCCACCTTACATACATCCCAACTAGCCAGATGCACCAGTTCACACTCACCTCAAGTCACAGTAGAAATTCAGACGTACACCTCAAATTTTACAGTCTTTAACTCACATACACCCCCCTACTCATGGACACATGTCATAAACCAGATAGCCAATTCGCAGATATACACCCCAACACACACAAACACGCAACCCATACCCCCAACTCAGATACACTTTACATCATAAAACCTAAGGACAAACACACTCCAAGTCAGACAAACCCCTTTGGTTCACCGATACCCTAAATCACAAGTGTACAAGTATACAACTAAACTCAGTATATATCCCAACCATTAACCACCCCCAACTCACAAAGGACAGCCCCACTCAGATGCAGCCCCAAACTCAGAAGCTCAACACACCCCAAGTTCACAGACATGCCTGTGCTGTCACACGTAGGTGGTGCCCGGGGACCCCCTTGACAACTCTGGGAGTGCAGGCCTCCTCGGATAAAGCACCACCGGATCTGGGAGAGGAGTGAAGCCACGGACCAGGACACCCACCTCCTCCTCCCATCCTACCAGCTCCAGTGTAGCTAACCCTCAGGTTCTGGCACCCGGGAGCAGGGTCTGCCCATTAAGGGCCCAGAAGCTCACTATGTAGTCCCAGTTTCGTGCTAACTGACTTCGTGATCTTCTAAAGCCTTTGTCCCTTTCATGCCCCTCTACCTCCGGGTCCCTCCCGTGCAGCGGTACCAGGGAGGCCTTTACACCCCAACCCAGTGAACACTGTAGGAGGGGCACTAATGAAGGCAAAATACAGAGTCCAGGGCCCACTGATTCACGTGTTCTCCAGACCAGTTCCGCCCTCCCGCACGGCCTGCGGGGATGACGAGAGCGCATGCTCCGGGAGAGCCAGTCCTGTGGGGGCTGGGGGAGGGGGCGGTCCCCAGGCTGAGTCACTAGAGCCCAGGCTTCCACAGCAGGAGCTGGGTGCTTTCAGGCCCCTCACCTCACCCTCCTTAGAAGCCTGCTATCAGGTCCCCAGTCCCTCCCCTCCGGCCACCTCTGCCCTGCCCCAACCTCCCACCTTGAGCAGCTCTCTGGGGAAGTCGCCGCCTTCGTTGAGGCCTTCCAGGTTACCAATGAAGTCTCCGCAGGTCATGCGCTTCCCGATGTTCTAATGGAGGGCACAGAGGCCTGTCAACTTGGAGGGGGGAAGGGGCGGTCCTTTGCCTCCCAGGCCTTGAAGTCTCCGGAAGGGGTTTTCCCATCTCCCTCCCCGCAACCCCCCACTCACGTGGCCGTGGAGATCCGTATTGAGTAGCATGAGGGCGCAGGTCAGCGTGTGCGCACCGTCTAGGGGAGAGTTAACATTTAGCCTCGGCTACCTCCCAAGGGATCTTCCCACAGCTCCCTTTCTCTCTCTTCCAGTCCATGCCCTGCCCGCTCTCGGACCCTCTTGGGCCCACAGCCACACTTTTCCTAAGTCCTGGACCCCACTGGCAAACCCCTCCAGAACAAAGACCTCTCTCCTCCAGCAAATCCCTCAGACAGGACCTCTCCCTCTTCTTCAGTCACCCTACCTAACTCCCTCAGGTTCTGGGGACAGCCCACTGCTCACACCCAATACTAAGGTTCCTCTGTGTCTATGCATTAAACACAAGCAGCTGGGCCCCACACAGTTATGCAGGCCAAACAGAATCCCTACTCAGGTCAAGCACTGTCTTGTACATATATGTGAACAATGGCATGCGAACACACCTGCCACGTGCCTCCTCATAGCACACACTAGCCTCTAGCGCTGTACCTGCCCACAGGCACAGTTCCACATCCGTGCAGTCATACCAGTATTGTCTGCATACATGCATGCTTCCATGCCTGCAAGCTCGTGCACTCATGTACTTCTGCACACACACTCATGCCGCTTTGCACAGATGCAGTACCCATCTGCCTCCATGACCAGACAGGAAAACCCTGACCCTGGCCTCCTCACCCTCTGAGGACAGGGCTCCAGGATTACACTGGAAGTATCTCTGGGAGAAGTGGGCCAGCACACGCTCCCGTTCCTGGGTCTCACCCATTAAGGCCAGCTCCTTGAGAAACACCCTGGGGAGAGGAGAAGAGGGGGCATGTCACTTCTACTCAAGGTCCCCTCACCAGGCAACTCTGGCTCTTGGCCATGCCATCAGCTTGGGAAGAGTGACTTCAGGGCAGTTTAGGGGAGGCACAGGGCTCAGGGGATCATAACTGAAGCCCTGCACACCGGGCCTAGAGAGTAGGGCCTGCTCTCAAAGGGTTGGACACCCACCTGAGAGCTTGGTCCAGAGTCATGCCCGTGAAGACAAAAAACTTCAGGTACTCGCCAGCCACAAGTTTGCTGAAGTCATTGCTGTGGGCAGGGCAGAGAGACAGGTGGAGTCTCAAGGGCAAGTGTCAAGGGGCCAGGTGGGGGTAACATAAAGACCTGGGGGTATCAGATATAGGGGATATGGAGGTGCTGCCCACAGAAGGCATTCCTTCTCCCCCCATCCTCAGTCCCAGCCCAGTGTCTTTACTTCTTGCCCAGATGCCGGGCCACATCCGCCTTCCTGAAGCCATCTAGTCGGTACAGCCTCTTAGCGAGGCGCTGAGCAGCCTCCAGGTCTGCTTTCTGCCCATTGGACAAGGTGTCAGTGCTTCCCAGGGCCAGCCGCTCTGTGCTGTCCAGCTCTGAGTCCGAATCAGACACCAGCTGGTTCAAGGGTGGTTCGCTGCCAGGGTAGAACACCAGCTCAGAGGTGGAACAAGCCCTCAGGGGCCATCCAGATGCTTCCTCTGCCTCCAGACCCAGTAGACAGAGAAGGAAAGATTGGGACATGGGGAAGGCATTTTTCTTTTCTCCAGAGGAGATTCTTTCCATCAGGCTAGTCTAGCATTACCACTGCTCTGTGGAAGTCCTGCCTTAAATCTAATGCACATCCATCTTGCTGCTGTGGGAGTTCGGGCTGCTTTCCCCCAAACTCCCTAAGTTTGCTATTAGACATAGATTCCCCATCCCCACACTGGCCCTACTGAGGACAGAGTCCTCTCTCTCTGAGAATATGGACAGAGACAGGATAGATGGACTGCTAGGGAGGAACAGTGGAGGGTCAAACAAAGATGAGAAGCAGCAGGGACACTCTCCTGCTCCTACGTCTTTCCTCTTCCCGCCTTTTAGCAACAGGAGTCTCCTCTGTGGTCCTTCTCTTCCACCCACAAAGAAGTAGGCTCTGGGGTAGAGGGGATAGGGGGTCAGAGCACACCCCCTCAGCCTCTGTCTCCTCCTCCCTTCCCTTCCCACCCCAGCTGCTCTACTCACAAAGCCACCTGTCACCCCAGAGACAGAGGCCGGAAACTCCTGGTTGCTAGGCAACCCTGTCTCCCTGGCCACCCCCTCCTGTTGCCATGGCTTCAGTGACTGAGAGAGTAGCTGGCAGAAGGGAGAGCAGAAAGGTTAGACTGGTGAAAGGACTTCCTGGGGAAGGGTGAGAGACTCCAGATTGGAGGGGGTAGGCAACATGGGAGAGAGGCAATAGGAGAGACTGGTGGCTGATTCTTTGGGAGGAACCTCTAGGCTGGGGGGTGGGGTAAGAGCAGAAGAATTCTAAGCAGGTTAGAGGCTCTATGTAAGGAGGGAAGCGGCCTTCTAGAGAAAAAGGGTGGTGTTCTCTAGGGATCCTTCTATCCTGAACCGTGGTTTTACAAGTCACTGGGTCTGAGACCAAGGTGGCAGGCTGTAAGGGGCTCCCACTCACAGCCACTGGAAGTAGTCCTCCAAATGGGAAAACACATCTGTATCCCCTAACCACCCGAGTCAGGAGTGAGGAATATAAACCATATTTTCACATTCAGGATCCATCCCTTGGAGCAACTGTTCCTGGAACTCTAGGGCCTGAGGTCTGAGGAACCAAAGGAATCACTCACCTGCCCAGGGGTGCTGCCCCCAGTCCAAAGCTGTCTTCTGAGTGGCAGGGACTAGGGGGATCCCTCCCTGGGGCCTGCTTGGCTCCAGCCTCTGCCTCCTCTTCCTCCCCTCTCTGTGTCCAAGGCCCATCAGCAGCAGAGCTGGTACCAGAATCCGGTTCAAGAGGAGCAAGTGGGGCAGGAGCAGGCGGATCAGGCCTGGGGGCAGGGGGTTGGGGAGGCAGCTCGAAGGTGAAAAAGGGGCTCTGGGTCGGGCCAGGTGAGGCCAGGGCCTCCAGTGAGGCGAGGCTGGTGTAGGAGGTGCCTTTGGCCCGGTGTGACTCCAAGATGGCTTCAAACACACAACTGAAAGAGTCAGGCCCATCAGCCGAGGGGCTGGTCCCAGGTAGAAAGGGCAGAGGTGACTTGAGAGGCCCGGAGTGAGGCATTCGGGTACCTGGCCTGCAGGGGCAGGGAGAATCTCTGATCAGGGGCCTAGAGGACAGCTCTCAGGTAGCAGTTCACTGAGCTTTCACACCAACTCTGTGAAGGGGATTATCATCTCTTTTCACAGGCTCCCAGCCCCTCCCAAAAGTTACCTGGCTTAGGGCTCCCCACCACAGGTTCACCAAGCTATACAGTGCCCCCAGAACACCCCAGCACTACCCATCCCCAGTACCCAATCCCTTTCCTCTCTCACTCCCTGCTAATCTCCCTTTCTCCTCCTTCTCCCTGATCCTTTCCCCTCCTGCCATTCCATTTCTATTTCTGGCAACATCTTAGGAGAAGAAGATGAGGCTCCAAGCTGCAGTGGGGTGTGAGACAGAGGAAAGCCCCCACACTCCACATTCTCCAGCCGGGATCCAGGATCTACACTGATGCTCCCAAGCCCCCAGGCTTGATTCTGGCCTCTCACCCTGCCCCCCGTCCTTCCTTAGAACCCCTTTCTTCCTCTGTCCTTGCGTTCCTGCCCTCCTGGGTTCCTGCTGATGGCCCCCCACAACCCCAACCCCAGTTCTCTGCCAGGCCACAGGCTTCCGTCCAGAATCCTGTGCTCCACCGCCCTGTCAGCACTCCAGCTTGGTCCTGACACTCCCAGCCCCACCCTCATCTCTATCCCAGTCCCTTGGAGCCCAACCCTGGCTCTGGGTCAGCGGGAAGGAACACGTCACTTTCCTCCTCCACTCCCCCACTCACTCACCGGGCCCCTTCTGAGGCCTCAAACACTTCGTCGTCCACATCCTCTTCCCCACCTGCCTCATCCTCGTCCTCATTGCCACTGCCCAGGCTGGGATGAGGGCCAAGGCATGGGCCAGGACGTGGGGCAGGTGGGCGGGCAGTGCCAGGCAGGCCCTCAGAGCTGGGCTGACTCTCGATGGCCGAGTCAGCCTCTTCCCGCTCAGTCAGCACCTCATCGATGTCGGTCTCGCGGTAGCACCTCAGGGGCACTGTGTCCAGGTCCGTCTCGGAGTACTTGGCTGCTCGCCCCACAGCCACCCCAGAGCCCTGCCCTGAGCCCACCCCAGGTGGAGATGGGGGGGCCTGCTCTGGGGGCTTAGCACCTGCAGTGTGCATAGGCATCCAGGTCAGCAGGTTACTCAGGTCAGCTCCCTGTCCTGATTCTGTTCTCGGAAGGAGCTCTCCCCCACTGCCTCATATTGGCCCGAATTTCTTTCGCTGTCTAGCCACCATTCCTCCTGCTACAAACTCAGCTTGTTCCTGGTGAGGCTCCTTTCAAATCAAGTTCTTGTCAAACAGTTTTGAGGGGCCTGAGGGAGACCAGCCTCTTTGCTCCTCCAAGGAATGGCCCTTGATATCTTGCCATTCCCCTCCCTCCACTACCCAGCTGCCATCCCCAACTGCTATCATAACACGAATGGAAAGACTGAGGCTTAGAGAGGCATTAGCTGACTCAGAAGCCCAGGAAAGGACTGGGGGAGTTTAAAGGAAGGCTCCCTAGCATACCATGGCTTCTGTGGAAAAGGCCCTGTCCCGTTCCCCTGGCCTCAGTCCCAGGCCTTACCTGAGCTGGGGGGGTCCAAAGAGCCATAGAAGAATTCCCATTTGGCTCGAGCGATTCTCTGGGCATGAGAGGAGACTTCTCGGGGTGAGGACCAGATGTCCCCCTAAGCCAAGGAGGGAGTCATAGACACAGGCATCCAGAGAGAAAACCAGACATAGAAAGACACAAGCACATGGGACAGAAGCAGAAGGAAAAACATACAGGGACAGAGGTACAGACACATAAGGACAAGCACAGAGAGCAAGAAAGAGGCAGATTTAGCGCAGATCGAAGAATTCAGAGTGATAGGCCCAAGACCACCAAGGAGACAAGACAAGCCTTGGCCTTCGCTGGGTCTCTGGGGTTGCAGGGAGCCCAAGAGAGATCACATACCTGGTTCAGGAGTCCAGTGTCAGCAGGTCCTCGGAATAATGTGGCCAGGTGCTCAGAGGGTCCCCCCAGCCCATTGGGGAGAGAGGAGTAAAGACCATCTGCTCCAACCTGGGGTTGAGTTGGTGGTCCCTGTAAAAGGCCCTGGCTGCCAGGCCGAGCTGAGCCTTCTCCAGCTGGAAGCGGGTCTGATGTGGATGCTTCTAGCCTCAACTTTTGATGGGAGCCAGGCCCAAGGGCTGGGGTGGGCCTGGGAGGAGAGACCCCACCCAGGTCCCAGCTCCGACTCAAGCCTCCAGGAGCAGGCAGCCCATTCAGTGGCTTCACGCTGGCCTTCTCCACAAAGCGGAATATGACCACAGAGCTCCGGGCCCCTGGTGGGGGCTGCCCAGTGGGTGAAGTGGGTGCCCAAGGTGAGGGAGCAATGCGGGGTGAAGGGGGTCCACGCAGAGGTGTACAGGGCGCTGTCACACGTCCAAGCTCCCGGCTTCGGGGACCTGGACCTGCCACTCGCCGGAGTAAGGATCCTGTGCTGCCATACATGCTGGTTGGGGGGCTCTGGGGCACTGGGCCTTCGGGGAGCCAGCGGCGTGGGCATCGTGGTGGGGAGATGGCACAGTCGCCTTCCGAGCAGAAGCGCATGGCACCCTGGGCCATGCTGGGGCCGGGGGTCAGGCTGGAGGGGCAGGGATGGCCAGGCCAGGTGGGGAGTGAGTGGGCAGCATGCTCTTCAGACAGGCCTGCAAGAGAGGAAGGGGAGCAGGGGGTGAACTGCTGGGGAGTCAGGAGGATGGGAGAGCAGAAACAGGGAGGAGAAAGCCACTGGGCACCAGGGGTCTAGCCCACCCTGGGAATATGGCAGCACCAAGCCCACCCCTGGGGGTGGTGATCAGTCCTCCTGCTGGGCTATTTCCATGGAGGCCTGAGGAGAAAAGAATTATGCCCCAGTGGGCCCCTGGCTCCTCTCCTTTCTGTCTGGGGCCCCTAAGCATCACCCTGGGAGAACCAAGGAAGCTGTTTCAGAAGCTGAATGAGCCCAGAGCCACTGTGGCATTTTGGAACTACTCCTGGTGGGGGAGGGGGAAGACTGCTACCCCACCCTCACGATCAGAAGTATCAGCCAGCCATCATCATCATACGGCCAGGGGCTTCCCACAGTCTCTCTGTGGGAGCCCCTCACTCAAGGGGAGGGGACTCAGGCCTCCTGGAAGGAGAGGGAGGAAGAATAGGGGTGGTATATAGGGACATGAGAGGCTGAGAGGCACAGGTGAAACTCTAATACATACATGCTGAATGGAAAAAGGACATTCTTGTTCTCCACACAGGTACACACACTTATGTGTGTACACGTAAGGACAAATAATGTCAGTACACAGCTAACACATTCATAGGCAACACCCTCCAGCACACAGACACAAGCACACACACACATTGCTTAAAGACACACCCTCACACACTCTCACAGTCATAACAAATATGTGTGTAATGGAAAGGCACATGCTTATTTTACACACATACGCGGCAATCAAACAGAAACACACAAAGAGATACCCAAATATACACACGAGGCCCTCATTCCACAAGACACACAGAGACACAGGTATATCAAACACTCACAGAGACCTACTGGTCACAATCAGACACAAATACAGATGCCTACTCACACACATACTTAAACAGGGACATACACCCTCTCCCCTAACCCCCACCAGTCACTGGTCTCTGAGGGGAGGTGGTGGGGCTGAGCTACACCAGACCCCTCTCCCCATCTCTCTCTCCACCCCCAGGGGTATGACAGATCTTGTCCAGCCCAGGAACGACCATAAAGGGATAAAGGGGCCCCTGGTGGCAATGCAGGGTAGGGGCAAAGGTCCGGAGCAGCAACCTTGCCAGGCAGGTTTCTGAAGCCCAATCGGGGCCCCGTGTGCCCTCAGTGCAGCCCTGGACTCAGCCGCGTCAGTACTCACCGCTGCTCGCCTGGAGCTGGGGCCGAGGAGAGGCAGGGGAGAGGCTGGGCCCAGCTCAGCTGTGAAGGCAGCGCGGCTTCCGCTTGCTCCCGCTTGCTCCAGGCCCGCCCGCCTCTCAGTCCCTCCTTCTCCCCCCTACGCGCGGCTCAGAGCTAATCCCCCACCCACCCACCCCCCGCCCTCTCCTGGGGCCCTGAGCCCCAGAGGCTGCCCCCTCTTCTCGACACTAGGTCCCTGCTGGGCTCTCCCGCCAACCTGAGACCCGCCCCTGACGAGGGGGAGGACGTATGGAACCTCTGGTCTGTTCTTCAGACCCTCACATGCCCCACCCCAATCGTGTCCACGTCCCTCTCGTCCACCACCCCCTGAGCCGCACGCGGGACCCAACTGCACACGCGTGTCCCGCTCCAGACCCCACGCGTGTCCCTAGGAGGTTGCCACATGACCTGTTATATGCCACACGCGCTCCCGCCCCCACGAGCACGCGGCCGCGCCAGCACACGGTATAGGTGTAGACTGGACCTGCCCCCTAAATCCAAGAGATCATCAATTTATGGAAGAAATATCCAGAGAACCCGGCCTCAAACCCTCCGGAGGTTCTGAGTCTAGGACCCAGGAGACACAGCCCTGACCACTCGCCAAGGATGCAGCAGGAGGGATGTTAGTCAGACTTCAAAAAGAACTTCCTTGCTGCCTGAGTTAGGCATCTTGCCATCTGGGAGTAAGAGGCTAGACGGAATAACGCCTGGACTAGAGGAAGTGGGAGACAGGCAACCCTTGTGCCCTTGGCCAAGGTAGAAGCGGGCCCAGCTATTTTAAGAAAGCGCCGCTAGAGTTTCTATGGCAACTGCTCTCCTTGGGAACTCCAAGGCAGGCAAGTAGTGACCTCGGAAGGAAGAAGGGGTCTATTCGAGCGGTCAGGGGGCGCGAGAACGTGCGAGGCGGGGGTGCGCGGGGCTCACCGCGGGGAGGGGCGGCGCGGGCTCGGCGTGGTGCTGAAGGGGACAGCGCCAGATTTGTCGCACTGCGCAGGCGCAGAAGCGCGAACAAAGCTGGGAGTGGGAGGAGGCGCGCGGCCCGAGGTGGTGCGCGCCCACTTGACTCTATCTTAGCAGAGATCTATCCTCCAAGCTACCGTTTCCCAAGCAGGCGGAGGAAAAGGGAGCAAGTCCCCCACCCAAACTGATCTTCCCTGGTCCTTCCCCGCAGCTGTTTACTCTCTTCTCAGCAGCATGGGAGTAGGGGTGGGGGAGGTTGGAGGAGTGTGAAAGGAATTCGGGGAAAAACAGGACGCCTGGGTTCTCTATCCCGATTAGCTTGACCCCGGACAAGGTGCTTCCTCTCCAGGGCCTCGGTTTCATCTTTAAAGTGGATTGACTGAATAGACCTGTCCACCTTGCAGAGGTGCCTGAAACCTTGGTAATGGATGGGAAGCAGTTTTCGTTATGAAGAGGCAGGTGAAAAGGTTGCACGAAGGGACAATGCAACTCTGCTAGGGCGGGGTTGGGGGTGGGGGAGCTCCTAGGAACAGCAGTAGCCCTCTGCGTCCTTCACACCCTCCCTGATGGGGAAAGCACGGCTCCAGATGTTCCCTGGAGCGGACTCTGAACTAGGATCTGGGGACGCGGTGAGAGGACGACCCAGAGTCTGAACCCAGAGGTCTGGGGGGCCGCTGCCCTAGGGCGGGCCCAATCGTAGACCTCACAACTAAATCCCCAGACCAACGCCAGGCCAACCGAGAAGCAATATTCTTGGTGGGCCGACCTGAACATTTACTCTTCTCAGGATTCCAGACCTCCTGGGTAAAGGAAAGGACCCAGTTGGAGATATAATCCCTCTGGCCCCCAACATTTCTCCCCAAAAGGATTAAACCGTTCCAAATCTTCTGGGAGTGGAAGGGGTTGAATAGTTCTGTACCTCACAATCAACCAGGGATGGGAGGTTTGGGCAAATTTTCTTCATTAGGGAAGATAAATGCTAACTTTGCCCCTTCAATTCATTCACCAATTCGTGGGCATCCACTCCATGTCAGACAATGACAGCCTGAACAGTTTCTCCCCATTTTTCAAACTCGCTAAATGCGACCAGAGGGCAGAGAAAGCAGGCCCAGAACCAGAGAGTCTTGGCCCCGCCCCTTATACGTTTGGCTTTGCCTGCTCCTCCCATCACTTCACTTAGACGCGGCCACTGGCCCCAAACGAAAAAAGTTAGTCTCTGCTGCACCATCGCGTTCTTCAGCCTCGAGTCTCAAGCCCTATAGCGGAGAAGGCGAGGTCTCAGTTTACACCATCGGTCTGTTCCGCCTTCGGTTTCGGGATCCATCCGGAACGCTTTCAGATAGTATCCTCAGTGAGCCGGCACTCGATTGAATCGGTCTGTCTCTATAGCTCAAGAAGGCGGGTTTGCTGCGCCCGCTCCAAGGCCATAGCGAGAAGACCTTACTGCGCACGCGCAGTAGGCAGCCGATGGAGCCACCGATGGACCCGTCCGGAGGGGAGCAAGAGCCCGGAGCCGTCAGGTACCGAGCACCGGAGGGGCCGAGAGAGGGAAGAAGGGCCGGGGGAGGGGAACTGAACCAGGGCCTGCTCTAGGGGCCGCTTTTAGGATCCTAGGCTCAGGAGCATAACGGAGGCGGACTCGCAGGTAACAGTGACCCGGGGACGCAGCCGCCAACGCCCTTTTACCCGCAGGCTCCTGGATTTGCCCTGGGAAGACGTGCTGCTCCCACACGTCCTGAGCCGGGTGCCGCTGCGCCAGCTGCTCTGGCTGCAGCGCGTCAGTCGGGCTTTCCGGGCGCTAGTGCAGCTGCACCTCGCCCGGCTGCGCCGCTTCGACGCAGCTCAGGTGAGCCTGGGGCTGGAGCCCCGCCCCCTTCTGGATACTGCCCCCCCCCCGCCCCGCCTCCAACCCCCAGTCCCCAGCCCGGAACCTCCAGCCCCTAGCCCCTCTGTCAACCCTTCCGGATCTCCCGTGGGCCTCTAGGAATGCCTAGGAAGCGATCCACCCAGCGAGAAGTACTCTCAAAGGGGGAGTACCCAGGGATCAACTTGAGGGCTCGTAGGGTCTCTCCTGGGAGGGCAGGTGCCAAGTCCCGAGGACAACCTGCTGCCAGGAAAGAGCTCCTCAGGGGCGAGTAGGCAGAGTCCTCCCCCGGGAACAGCTGAGAGTCAAGGTGCCTCTCCGGCCATAGGTGGGTCCGCAGATTCCGCGGGCCGCATTGGCCTGGCTGCTGCGGGACGCCGAGGGGCTGCAGGAGCTGGCGCTGGCGCCGTGTCACGAATGGCTGTCGGACGAGGATCTGGTGCCGGTGTTGGCGCGGAATCCGCAGCTGCGGAGTGTGGCACTGGCCGGCTGCGGGCAACTGAGCCGCCGCGCGCTGGGGGCGCTGGCGGAGGGCTGCCCCCGCCTGCAGCGCCTTTCGCTCGCGCACTGTGACTGGGTAGATGGGCTGGCGCTGCGCGGCCTCGCTGACCGCTGTCCGGCCCTGGAGGAGCTGGACCTCACCGCCTGCCGACAGCTCAAGGATGAGGCCATCGTATACCTGGCGCAGAGGCGCGGCGCAGGCCTTCGCAGCCTCTCACTAGCGGTCAACGCCAATGTAGGGGATACCGCCGTCCAGGAGTTGGCTCGGAACTGCCCGGAACTCCAGCACCTCGACCTAACAGGGTGCCTCCGCGTCGGAAGCGACGGTATCAGGTGCCTGGGCCTGGGGTCGTTGACATAGGAGAAGAGCGATCGCTTAAGTCTCTGGGGGTAGGGGCGGGCTGTAGTTGGCAGAACTGGGGTTTCTGGATCTACTAGCACGGAACCGCATTCTGAATAGGAAGTGCCTCCAGGAATACCTAGGCCAGAGATCCCATAGTTGAAAAACTTTTCTGAACTCGTATTTACACCTTGGGAGATTTCAGAAACAAAGTCAGATTTCTGGCTGTTCTTCAGCAAGGGGAAAACCTTGCAATCCTGGGGCACGAAGTCTCTGGTTCACTGGAGGCATTGGGTGTATGACCTCAAATTAGGCCCCTTCCCTCCTGTATGGAGGGAAGTATGCCACAACTGGAGGGAGACTGGGCTCTGCTTGCTCCCCCACCGCGTGTGTAGCGGCTTCACGCCTTTTGCCTCCCCCTGCTCCTCCCCCAGGACTCTGGCAGAGTACTGCCCAGCGCTGCGCTCGCTGCGGGTGCGGCACTGCCACCACGTGGCCGAGCCCAGCCTAAGCCGCCTGCGGAAGCGCGGTGTGGACATCGACGTCGAGCCGCCGCTGCATCAGGCCCTGGTACTGTTGCAGGACATGGTGGGCTTTGCACCCTTTGTCAACCTGCAGGTCTGACCCGCCTGCTGATGGGCACAGCTGGACTGTGTGGCGGGGGCCTCACTGCGAACTGTAAGGAAATTGAACTGTGGGGGCCTCTGGTGAGAGGCCAGTGCCCTGCCCCACCCTAGAGCTTCAAATAAAGAGCTTTTTACCCCCTCTTGCCTGGTACCGCTGCCCTGTTGGAGATAGGGTATGTGAGGTTGTGAGAGACAGACACAGTACTCCAGCACCCCAGCTGTGAAATGACCAGAATGCACTCACACCTTCCTGGGGCTACCTTTACTGTGCCTGTGGCAGCTCCAAGAGGAGGTTAACACTGTGGAGCAAGGAAGTTGGGAAGGAAGGGGGACAGGAGTTAGGGCGGGCCCTGTGAGGTGTGTAGGGCTCCTGCATCCCTCTGGGATCTGAGCCTAGATGGCTCGGGAAGAGTCTGGCAAATGCCTCAGTGGAAGCGGTACTTTCTGGCCGGCTTGAGGTTGATGTATGTGGCCTTCATCTCCTCAGCCTCAGGATTCCGCACGTCTTTGAATCGCTCCCCTTTGGTGCTTACTATCTGGTTGTCGATGTATCGGATCAGCTTCTTGGGAGCCTGTCAGGACGGCAATCAGGCAGTGAGCAGCGGAAGCCTGGAGACAGATGTGCCCGCTCCACGACCCCAACCGTCTCACCTCCTTAGGAGCCATAGGACGGTGAATCTTCTGATCCTCTGCGCTATCCACCATCATGTACCTGCCAAAAATTGGCTGGGTGAAGCTCTTGCCACCCTGGGAAGACCCTCAAAGGTCCCAGCCCTGTCCAGCCCAGACTCACTTCTGCAGGATGAAGGACTTCAGCTCATCCTTTTGGGGGCCTCTGAGACGCCTGGGCAGGTCCTGCAGAGAGAAGCCAGGTGTAGGGCCTAGGGTACCAGCAGGGGAAGCAAATGGGGCTAGGCTAGGGCAGGGGCTTAACACTAAGCTGGAGCATGGCTGTAGCAGAGGATACCTGGTTGGGGCCATCCCAGGCTGGTGGGCCCTCCTTCCCCTCTACCAGCATCTGCACAGCTTCTTCCAAGTCCCCTCGAGCTTTGGTCAATACCCACTGGGCCTGCTCCACTGAACAGGTGGGGAAAACCTCCAGGAGTACGTCCACCCCTGGCAGCAGCTCTTCCTCAGGGCCGGCTGCCTGTGGGCATAAATGTTGACAAGAGGCACTATTTCCTCCTTTCCAGCCCCCCGAGCTCCTTCACTGGTACCCTCCTCTACCAGTACCTCATCTTGGGTGTCCCCAGCAGAAAACATCGTCTTTTCTTTGAGCTTTTCGGGCTGCTGCAGGGGCTCTGGGGAGATAGATACCTGACCTTGGACCTCGGAGCTCTGTGGCTGCACATTCTCTTAAAGAGGCAAAAAGAGCAACAGGTTTGCCAGGGCTTTGGAGGAGGCAGTTTGAGTCACCCAGGGGCCCGAGTCCCAGGCTCACCTTTGTTCCTGGCACCACTCAACTGCCCTGACAGCTTCTGGATCATGTCCCCTATTGTACCCCTGAAAAGACCAGGAGGGTGGTTAAAGGACAACTCTACCCACCCTCCACCATCAGCCAGCCCCCCTCGTCCTCTTGGCCCCAGCCAGGCCCCACCTGGGGATGTGGGCGAAGCCCGGCACATAGGCCTCCATCATCTCAGTGAAGGCTTCCATGTCGAAATTCTCTTCTGATGGGCCTGAGGGGCCCAGGTCCCCAAGAACCCCGAGCACATAGGAAAAGATGACGTCATCCAAGCCGCTGCAGGAAGGGAACAAGACAAGCCCTGTTAGCCTGGGACTCCAGTCCCTGGCTTCCTGGGGACCATGAGGCAGACCTCAAGCCTTAAGCCTGAAGAGTATCCCACCCTCCCCCTTCCTCAGAGATTTGGTCTCCCCTCTTTTCAACAAGGGTGATGGGAACAGGATGAGAGGCAAGGCCACACCAGCAGATCATAGTCAGCCCTTCCGCATCTCAGGGACAGGGCTGAGTGCTTCCCACCCCAGTCTCTCCACTGGCCAGGGTCCAAAGTCCTGCCCAGCTGCTCCAGCACTGGCCCAAGCATGACCCTTCTAGAAGAGCAGCTTCTACCTGAGGTCGGCCTCTGGGAGGTGTGTCTGGACAAAGGCAAGGAGGGCTGCACTGACAATCCTCTCCAGCTCCATGCTCTCTCCTCTGCTGAAGGGATACAAGATGGAGGCTTGTCAGGCCCTCTTCTGCCTGCCCCTGCCCATCAGGTCCAGGGGCAGCCAGCTCCTCCCTCCTGCCCTGCTGTGGAAACCATTTGTTGAAGTTGCCCATAGCTTCCAACTCTCTGGTCCTCCCCTGCTCCCTCAAGCAGAGCAACGGCCCCCCGCCTCCCTATCTCTCCACCTCCTCCAGCCTGAGACAGGACAGGACACTGTCTCAGGAGAAAGTTTCCAGAGTGGAGGTTTCCCTCCTCCTTCCCCATGACCTCTCCCCATCTCCCCACCCCACTCCCCAGAAGTAGGCCCAGATCTTCTGGGAAGACGCCAAGGTCTTGAGGTCACATGCCTCCTGGCTGAGGAATCCCATCACTGAGAGGGCCACTGGGCCCCCAAGTCCAGCCACAAGGGGCCCATTGTCCAGCCCCCCAAGGAGCAGGCCTCAGGACTGAGCACAGCCATCCCCCCACCCAGAATGGGCCACCCACCCTCCACACAAAGGGGCTTTTCTGGCTCTGGGGCCCAGATAGAAGGGGAAGTCTTTCATGAATTCTATCTCCCTGCCTGGTCCTTGCCCTTCCAGCAGCTTGGGGCTATCTACAGAGGCTGCCATTCTTGTTCCCAAGGCCTACGAAGTCCTAGAAGATCTGGCCTTTGCCTACCTTCCAACTTCACCACTTCCTCCTCGCTCACTCCACCAGCATCCTTTGGGTCCTTCAAACTTGCCCAGCTTCTTCCTGCCTATCTCTTCCAGATATCCACACAGCTCATCCCCTCAACTCTGCCGGGGCTCTGCTCAAATGCTGCCTCCAGAGAGAGTGTCCCTGACTAACCTACCAAATTCCCCATACTCCACAATCTCTTTCTCTGCTTTATTTTCTACATGGCATATATTACAGTTTAATGTTATTTTTATGTTTATTTGCTTATTGTCTCTCCTCCCCCATAGAACATAAGCTTCAAGAAGAGGGAGTTGGGAAGGACTTTGTCTTATCCTTTGGTATAGCCCTAGCACTTAAAAAATGCCTGTACTTAGTAGGTGCTTGATAAATACTTATTGACTTGTTTCTATCCTACTTACATGCTTTTGACTCCATAAAGTCTGTATTTGGTAGTCAAGAACATACAGGTGGGAACAAACTGCTCCAGATCCACAAATGTCAGCTTATCCCAGTTAGAAGACTCAGGGGCTGCTACCCCCAATTCACCATATCCTTTCCGTCTGTGTATACCCCCTCCAAACAGGCACCTCCTCCTGTTTCACTAGCTGACACAACTTGCTCAGCTGCCAAAGCTGAACTTGGGGCTTACCCTGAGTCTCACCCTCTCTCAACCCCACCTGCTGCAATCAGTCAGTCACCAGGTCCTGGTCAAGTCTACTGTCTTATTATTCTCCATTCTAGCCACTTCTCCCCAACTTCAGTCTGGCTTCTGCTCCAGCATCTCTACCAAATCTTCTCAGGCTAAGGTCAGGAGTTACTGTTTTCAGGTTTTGGTCTAATTGTTTTTGTTGTTGAGTGGCTAAGTTGTGTTCAACTCTTCCGCAACCCGATGGACTGTAGCCCTCCAGGATCCTCTATCCATGGGACTTCCCAGGTAAGAATACTGGCGTGGGAGGCCGTCTCCTTCTCCAGGGGATCTTCCAACTCCCGGATTGAACCCACATCTCCTGTGTTACAGGCAGATTCTTTACTGATGAGCTACTGGGAAGCCCTAATTGGTCTAATTAGGTTGAACCATATGAATTTGCCATTTTATTTTATTATCCATTTTTTATCAAGGAAGAGAGAAAGAGAAAGGCCATTTCTTACACTGTCACCTAATAGTTGCCCTTTCAGCAGCATCAGTATTGGTCTAGGAGGCATCACGTCCTCCTGTTTCTCTTCCCCCTCCCTGGCCATTTCTTCCCAGGTCATCTTTGCCCCTCTCTCCTCCTTCCCTCTAACTGTGGCAGCAAAGCTCAGGCTCAAAGCTGCTTCTCCTCTCTCTTCAGTCTGCACCCTCTGTCTCTGGGAGATCTCATCAGGCCCACATCCTCTTGTTACAACTCCATGTCACCAGTTCCCAAATGTCCAACCCTCTAGTCCAGCCTCCTCTGAGCTACACACTTGTACATCTCTCTCTGACACTTCCATGGGGATGACTTAACGTGTTCCAAACTGGCGTTCTCCCAAGTCGTCTACTCCTCCAAGGCTGTCCCCACTGTACATATGTCCATGTACCCAGCTGTTCCTGCCACAACTCAGACCAGATGCTGCGAGGATCCCTGACACCATCCTACCCTCTGCCTTCCCACATCCCATCAGTCACCAAGCCCTACCATTATCTCTCAACATATCTACTTCTCTCCATCTCTCCTCCCACTCAGCTCCATCTCTTGCCTTAACTGCAAGTTTCCCAATCCTTTTCCTCACCACCATCTTTCCGCCAACAACCTATTCTCCACAAAGATCATGGCTGTACAGTCTTTACAAAAAATCATGTTCTTCCTGCATAACATCTATCCATGATTTCCTGTTTCCAGATTAGTCCAGATTCTTTTTGTGGCCCTCAATTCAGGGCCTTACTCCTGCCTCTGTCTCTCCAGCCTCGTCATGTACCACTGCCCGTCCCCCTCCCCACCCAGATCATTCCCCTCCACCCTGGCTTGCTGTCACCTGGCCAGCACTCCAGCTTTTTCATGGCAGGAGTCTCTGCATGAACTGTTTCCTCTGCCTGGGTAACCTGCTGCCTTCACCCCTTCACTTGCTAACTCCTCTCACCTTTCAGGTTTCATGTTACAGTTCCCTTCAAGGGATGCTGTCCCTGACCCTCTAGAACTGGTTTGGTCTCCTCTATCTGACACCCTTACTGCAGACTACACTTTTCCTTACTTAGCAACACCTTTTATAGCTATAATTTAAAAAATTACTGGGGCAATGTTTAATGATTCTTCAACTTGCTTCATGAGCGCAGGGACTACACACCTGGTTTATTGATCAATGTACACTAAATAAAGTTACTTCCCACTTCACAAATGAAGAGATTGAAGCTCAGTGGGTTTAATGACTTGCCCAGAGTCACCTGGCTTGACTATGGTAGTCAAAAGATAAATCCAGGACTTTCTAGTTGAGTGTATATTTGAGGGGCTACTTTGGGAATGGGAGGATGTCAAGACCTCTGATTGGGTTGATACAGGGCTGCCATCTACAATCGCAGTTCCTTGGTCCCCTGACTGGTAACACAGAGTTGCTGTGACAGTACAGGGTCACTTGGGACAGCAGAACTGAGAAGCCCTATCCTACCAGGGGAGGCCAGCCTCTTGCTCCAGACCCTAGTATGGGCGAGGAGTGTAACTGCTCAGACCAGGCATACCAGATCCCATCATGCTGCTCCCCCAAGAAGTCAGCCCCCTGTGAAGACCAACATCCACCCCAGGTTATACCACTCCTGGCTGCTAGCAGTTGTCTGCCAACCTCTGCAAGGACCAAGGTCCATGGATGCTGCATGAAAGCTCAGCCATTCCCCTGAGGGAAAAAGCTCTCAGGGATGTGGTTGATGCCTAGCTTCTAGCCAAGGTCCAAGAAGTTATTCATAGGAAACATCTCACTGTGCTCAAATAAAAGTCTTCCTGCCCTGAGCTTTTGCTCTGGCTTGTTTCCTAATAGAATGTCCCCCTTCCTCCTGTTCTTGGGCTGCGCAAATTTTCCCCAGCCTTCAAAGCTTGCCACTTTTTTCTTTCACCCTTTTCCACCCCTTAGGCTTCACTGGCATTCCTTTCCTACCCAGAACCTTCTCCTAATATTTCTCCTCATAGTCCCTGAGTTGGGAAAGCTGCAGCCCAAACAGCCAGGCTTCTCCAGGGTCAGAACATGATTTCCCCAAGACTTTTCAAATTCTGGATATAGCCCACAGAACCCCATTACATCCTGGGGGCGCCAAATCAGGGTTCACTGGTTAGTTGCACCCATGAAATGTGACTGACGTCCTGTTGTGAGTCTTGTTTGAATACCTCTGATGAAGGTAATATTTAGCATTTACTGACTGCTTACAGGGCTTCCCAGGTGGCAGAAGTGGCCCTAGAGGCACTAGACAAACAGAGGTGGGTTCGATCCATGGGTCTGGAAGATCCCCTGGAGGAGGGCATGGCAACCCACTCCAGTATTCTTGCCTGGAGAATCCCCTGGAAAGAGAATTCTGGTGGGCTGCAGTCCATAGGGTTGTATAGGGTCTCACAGAGTCGGACACAACTGAAATGACTTAGCACTCGTGGATGACTGCTTAAGATCTGCCAGGGATTGTTCTGTGCTCTTTACATGTATTAATTTACCTAATCCTCACAATTACCCTAACATATAGATACTAATATATCATATTATCCCATTTACCCAAAAGGAAATGGACGCATTGTGAGGCTAAGTAATTTGCCCAGGGTCACAAAGGAAGTTAATGGCAGTTTTATACCCAGGCAGTCTGGCTCCAAAACCTTCACTGTTAACCACCATACTACACCACCTTTCATGATGCAAAGGGTCTGTCCCCAACCTATGTTCTGATCCTCCTCTCCTGCTTGGCTGGCCCTCTTGCCTACCTCAGAATCTTTGCTCACACCATTCTCCCAATTCAGAACGTCTTTACCCCTTTGCCCCTCACTTTGCAGGACTCACTTCCTCTCCGGAGCCAACCCTGACTGCACCATCCTCACTGGCCAGGTGGCCTGGAAGCATCTCCGGACCGCACAGCTCTGGACTCTCCAGATGCTCCATTATGCCTCCTCCCCTCCCCAAACAAATTTAAGTGAAACTGGGGAAAGAAATACTATGTTGTTCCCTTCGGGTGGGGATGTGCCCCAGGTGGAGGAAGACCAGTAGGCCATGTGGGAGGGGTCCCGGAAGCGGAGTGGAAGAAGCCCCGGGCATTCAAGAGTCTAGAAACGAGGTCTTCACTGCTTCTCCCAGACCCTATGAAGCCCGGCTCCTGGGGCCCTGGTACATAACGCATGTTCCAGAGGACATCATAGTCCCCTGACCCCCAAGGCAGCTCTTAGAAGCACCAAGGGGATCGAGGGGTATACGGGTCTCCGGCATCCAAAATCAGGCGGGAGTATAAATGCGGGGTGATAGGAGTACAGGAAGTGGGGCCACGATGATGGCCGACCCCTGAAGCAGCAGTTCCCTAAACGAGCTAGCGGGATACCCTTAAGAATCCAGAATAGTGGGCCCGAGGGCACATAGATGCGCTTGCGGCCCTGGGGGACACATGATGAGGGAGGCCTGAGCAAGCTAAAAAGTGACTCGATACAGGCCACGGCGAGAATCAGAGATGGGGGTCAGGCGGACCCCGGGGGGTACCGTGGGGAGACACACAGGACGGGTACCCTGGGTCAGTGCTATCCGCGACTCTTCCAGCCCTGAGTCAGAACCTAGAGGGGGAATCACCTGCTCCGTCGGGCGCCGCCGGCGACTTGTCCCGCGCGGTGCAGCTCACATTCCCCCAGTCCCACCAACGAGATCAAAGGCGGGGCCCAGAGCGGTTCACTTCCAGAAGCTCTGTGGTGGCCATTTTTAAGAAGGGCAATTGCCCATAAGTGGGCGGGGCTTCTGGTTCCAGTCTCCTTTGCCTCGGGGTTTTGGACGGGCTCCCGCGGCGGCCATTTTTTGAGGGTAGGGAGGAGTTAGGCGTGAAGATTACGCCATGGGTGGAGTCTCACCGACTGATTGTATCTCCTCCTAGTTCCTCGTCTGTCCAGACCAAGGACATTTGGCCCCACCCAGTGTATTCCCATCCACCTTATTTCCTAGCCCCCCAAATCTCCCTCATATCCTGTCTCTTCCCCTCGACTTCTCCTTGTTTTTCCCGTCTTCCCACAGACCCGTGGCTCACTGGTTGATTCTGGTGGCCCCTACTCCTAGACCTGGTGTTCCCCAAATCCCACTGTCTCTCCTCCTACGTGTCCAGTCCAGATTCAAGCCCTGTCACCCATTAACTCTTAGGCACTGACTTAACCGCCACGCGTGGGTGTGCGTGTGTGTCGGGCTCTTTGTGACCCCATGGACTGTAGCCCCCAGGCTCCTCTGTCCATGGAGTTTTCCAGGCAAAAATAGGGGAGTGGATTGTCATTTCCTCCTCCAGGGGATTTTCCCAACCCAAGGATCAAACCTGTGTCTCCTGTATTGGCAGGAGGATTCATTACCACAAAGCCACCAGAGAAGACTATATTTGCACCACTGCATTCTCTTGACAGGGATGTCTCCCCAAGATTAGGGTGGCTACAGGGCTTAAGTTTTCGGACCTGGAACCTGGTTTGGATGGGGGAAGGGGCAGCAGGTGCTCTGAGGACCCACCTGAGCTTGGATCCAGGATGCCGGCAGGCCAGTACCTTAATGCCCATGTTGGCAGGGCTCCTTATTTAGGACAAGATGGCTGAACCCCAGTACCCAGTAAAGCCTCACCTTCCTCTTTCTGTTCCTGCTACCTCAGCTCCCCGGTGCTATCCAGGGGGGAAGCCCAGAGCCTTCCCTTCCCAGAAGTCCTTCAGTGGGTCATGATGAAAAGAGTTCCATTCAAGAATGAGCTCTCCCATTCCCAGTCATGAGGCTGAGCTCTTTTCAGATCTAGTCCCCCTGTAGGGTGCTGGGGGCCCAGAGATTGTCCCTACGCTGAGGAGCTTATGGTCCAAGGTAGAAAGTCCCATTCTCTCTTCCCTAAGGACAGAAGCAATGCCAAAATATGGAGAAAAAGGGGATTACCACTCCCTATTCCAGTCCTGTTCCTCACTTCAGCCTCCCACCTCCCCACTAGGATTCTCTGGCCTCAAAGAGAGCAAGATGTGGGCTGCTGGGGAAAGGGAGCAGGAAAGGGGAGGAAAGAAGGAGGGAGCATCTTTGGCGTCGCGTCTCCCATAAAAGCCCTGCTGCTGCCAGCCTGGTGCTGCTGGGGTTAATGAAGGGTGCGGTGACAGCCACTTTGAACTCTGGCCAAGCAGGCCCCTGGGAAGGAGGTGATGGATAGCTGCCAGGCCTCTAAAGACTAAGCCACCGCTCCCTTCCCCCAGCCCCCCATCCGTCCTCCCTCTTCCCTCCATTGCACAATACTGATGCCTCTTCTCTCCCTACCACCCCCACTACAGGAATTTCCAGGTTTCCTCAGTAGAGCTGCCCCTGGTTCCAAGCCCAAGACCCTGACAACCATCCCTGAGACTGTACCTTTCCCCCTCCCCCACAGCCTGTTTCTTGAATGGCAGTGGATGTAGCTACTTATCATGGGAAAGAACTTCCTGAGGTTTTGGGGAAAGACCATTTAGGGGGAGCCCCTCAATTCCCAGCTCAGATTCTGGAGGGTCGCAACTCTGTGCAGTAAGAGCTGGGCTCTGGAATCAGAGGACAGAGGGTGGGCTGGGGAGAGAGCCCACCACAGACCCAGGGACACATACAAACTGTAATCAGGAGCTCCAGGGAACACTAGTCCCATGCAACATTCCACACTGTCTGGGCCTTAAGCCCCTGATTTTTCTGTCCCCTCAGGTCTCAGTATCTTCCCACAGAATGGGAATAAACTCCATTTATGCTTTGGATGCAGCTTGAAGCCACATGAGGTAGAGGAGGTAGACTGGTGCCTCCTCCCTCTCCATTCCGTGAATGAATTCTGCAGCTGATGCTGGGCCTCCTAAGCCGATGGGGAAAGCTAGAATCTTGTGCTGAAGCCTCCACTAGCACATCAGCTCCCCACCATTCAACCTCAGAGTGAGGAACTGGGCTTGAATTAGGCAGAAAGGGCAGATTTCCCAGACATTAAGGGCAGAGAAAACCCAGGCGGCTGGTTTCAAGGGGTGGGAGGGACTCATTCAGAGACTGAGGTGAGGAAGGGTATGCTTTGAAAGATGGTGGGGGGTAGAGAAGGGGGTCCCCATTCTTGCTTGAGGTCATAAAGGGCTCTCTGGGCAGGGTGCCCGGCCCTCCCACACCTTCCTCCTTTCTCAGAAGAGCCAGGATGGGGCGGGGGCGGGAGTTGGCTGGGGCGGGGCCTATTTAAGGAGCAGTCTCTGGGAGCATCACTGTAGATCCAGCTCCAGGAGGGAGAGGAGAGGCTTCAAGGGTAAGTGCAGACCTGTTTCTCTCAAGTTGGGGGTGGGGGTGGAGGGTGGCTCTTGAGCATGCCGGCTTGCCTTTCCCTCTCCAGAGACAGGCTGCAACTCTGCCCTGAGTGGAAATAGCACCCCAGTCCTCAGTTTAACTCTCTAGAAAGTCACAATGTGTTTCAGGGAAGTCTTTCTCTTCCGTCCCCTTATCTATACCAGGTACTTCAGATCTTCATTTCAGGTGTGTTTGTGTGTGTGTGTGTAGGGGCAGGGGTGGTGGTTTCAGGGAGCTTGGACTCCTGGGCCTCTGTCTTGGGGATCCACATTTTGTGGGTCTTGTTTGGCTCAGGAAGCCTGTCTCTAGAGAAATACCCTCTCAGTGTACCTGCTCTAGCTCTTCCCCTGTCCCTTGTCTGTCCAATTCCACACCGAGGCCCATTGGAGCACATTTGGGCAGGGGATGACGGGACTCATTCTGCATGGAATCCCTACCACAGCTCTGAGCCTTCACCCCTCGTATCTAACATCAGTATCCTGTTGGAATTGAGAGAACCTTTGCCTCTTCTAGCAATGGACCCCTATTTTCTGCTCCAAGCTCAGACCCTTCCTGGAATAGGAGGAATCTTGAGATCTCAGGTTTCTCACCTGACCCATCCTGGGGATGAGGAAAGGTTCACAGAAGACAGCGGAGGGCAGCATCAAGGTTAAGAGAACTTCGGCCACCTGGCTCTGAGAACTGAATTCCATAGGCTGTGAGCGCTAGCAAATGCCCTAGGGACTCAGTTCTGGTGCCCGGCTGTGCTACACCATCAATACTGAGGTCATGCGGCATCAGCCAGGTGCTGCCACTGGCTCAACCTTTTAATAACTTCAGTTCAAGCCACTCTTCTTGTCAAAGACTTGAATGGCTCCCCAAAACTCCTCACTTTGCCGTTAAAGTCTTTCAAAGTATGGCCTCCACTTAGCTTTCAAGCCTTATCTTCCACTGCTTCCTGGTTTATAACCTGCCCTCCAGTGAAACCCTGCTCCTTCCGCCATGCTTTTACTCATGCTGACCCCTCCTCAGTTCTTCTTGGACACCTCCTTTCCATCGCTGTCAGATTCCTACACATCCTTCAAAGTCTTTCTCAGATGCCTCTTACAAGAAGCTTCTCCAATGCCTCACTGACGCATACAATGTCCTACAAATCCTCCACACTCTGCTTCCAGTGGGACTTGATTCGTGAGCCCCGTGATGACTAGTTTAGTATTCTTCACAGAGTGGCTGTTCAATAAATGTTCCTTGTATTTTGCTGAGCATGTCTCATGTATGAAGAGGCCTATATGTTAAGGCTACCGTCAGATTTCCCAGGTGTACTCTGGGTTTACTGTTGGGTAAGTTGTTAATTTCTATAGGCCTCAGTTTCCTGATCTGTAAATGGGGATAATAACTATATCCACATCAAGGTTTTGTGAAAATAAAATGATAGTTTCTGTACAGGGCTTAGCACAGTGCCTACACAGTAAGAGGTCAGTTAAGTGTGTAAGACTGTTGTGATTACCACCCTCCAATGTGAGTTACCCAGTTGGGAGGTGGGAAAGGGTTTAAAAGTGGTCAGTCATGGTTTATTGGCAAAGGGCTCTTAACCAAATGCCAGGGTTGGGTAAGGCTGGGGCGAAGCCAGGAGGAGAAGACCTTCAGGATGAGAGTTGGTGGCTCAAGCCCCACTGGGATAGGGACAGTAGGTGGATTCTACCTACTGTGTGACCTTGGGTGAGTCACTCCTCTCTGGCCTTCGTTTCCCAGCGGAAAGTAACTTGAGGAGGTTGAGCCAGATAAACAGTAAAGTCTCTGGCAGCCCTGATGTTTTATGAGTTCTAAGCTTCTAAGGGTCAAGTTCAAAGAAAAGATCAAAGAAAGTGGCATCTAGGACTCCCTGCAGGGCTTCCTTACAGCCACAGGGCTGGAGCACTGGGGTTTGGAAGCAATGGCAGGCTGGACTGAGCTGAGTGGCAGCACTTCCTTCAAAAAGTCTATAATTGGGGACCTCCTCCCTCACTGGGGCTGGAGGATAGGGGTAAATTATGTGCAGCTTCTGGACATTTCCAGGGCATAAGTGGAGGCCTTGGGGGAAGAATGTGTGTGAGCAATGTGGATTCTCAGAGATGAGGAGACTTGAGAGACTTTAAGAGTGGGCCTGAGAGGGTAGAAGAGGAAGGGGATTCAGAACACATCTTATATGGTGGGAGATTCATGATTTACTTAACCTGCTTTGTTTCAAAAAAAAGAAAAAGGATTTGAGGAGGCTTACCAGCATGTAGAAAATTCTCTAAGATTAAAATATAAAATCTGTGACAAATTAAGTTTTAAATGTGTATCCTTTTTGATCCAGAGGTTCAATATCCTTATTATCACTATTTTTAGTTAGAAATTGTTTCAGACGTACAGAAAAGTTGCCAGAATAGTACAAAGAGCTCTAACTTAGCCTTATACCAGATTCACCAACGGTTAACCTGTTTTTTGCCATATTGCTTTCTTTAATCTATAGTCCTCATTCAAATCTTGCTACTTGTCCCAACATTGTCCTTCATAACAATGTTCACTCTGGTCCAGCATCCAAAAGAGGATCATGCATTGCATTTAGTTTTCATGTCTCTTTCATCTCCTTTGACTTGAAACCTTTGTCTGTTAGGACACTGACATTTTTGAACAATTTTCTCTCAATTTAGGTTTATGTTTCCTCATGATTATGCCTTACCACTGAATTTTTGATGTATTTTTTCAGCTTAACATATCCAAAGCACATGATGTCAATTTGTCGCCATTAAAGAAAAAAATTTAAAGACACTCATTAAAGATGGTAAGAAAAAAAAAGATGGTAAGGAAAAAAAATGGTAAGAAACTTGATTTTGTTTAAGAGGGACTACAGGAATGGGGTTATTAAAGTCTTACCCACCACTTTTCCTTGTTATACTATTAGGTTACTATTTTCTTCAGGTTACTATTTTAAAATTTATAATTAATAAATATCTTATTGGAACAGATCTGAAACTATATAAATATCAGGTTTTTCATCAAACTTTCACCCATTAGTTTTAGTATCCAGGAATGATTCTCACTTGAATCAATCATTACTGTGATGATTGGGAATGGTAATTTTCTAATTTCATTTTTCCTTCTTCTATAAGGAGAGCTTTCCAGTCACATGTTTATTTAGTTAATATTAGCATGGACTTAGGGATCCTTCGGAGAAGGCAATGGCAAGCCACTCCAATACTCTTGCCTAGAAAATCCCATGGTCGGAGGAGCCTGGTGGGCTGCAGTCCATGCGGTCACTACGAGTCAGACATGACTGAGCGACTTCACTTTCCCTTTTCACTTTCACACATAGGAGAAGGAAATGGCAACCCACTCCAGTGTTCTTGCCTGGAGAATCCCAGGGACGGGGGAGCCTGATGGGCTGCCGTCTGTGGGGTCACACAGAGTCGGACACGACTGAAGTGACTTAGCAGCAGCAGCAGCAGCAGGGATCCTTATTTTATTCAGTAGGTATAACCTGTTACTGTGATTATTTGTTTTGATGCTTAAAGTGTCCTAGATTTGGCCAGTGAAAGTCTCTTCAAGTTGGCTCCTTTGTTCTTTTGATATTTTTGAGGAGTCCTTTAATTTCTGGCACAAGTTGCTCCAGGCTCATCTTGTATCTTTCCTGCCACAGCCTTGAAATCAGCCATTTTCCCAAAGGGAGTGGTTCCTTTTTTGGAGAATGGAATTTAGAATCAAAGATCTGGGCACTGGCTGTGCTTGTTGCTACTAGGGTGTCATTGTTCAATGATTCAATCTCTAATTCTAAGGTTTCAGATTCCACAATTTAACACTTGTATCTGTGAACAAAGATGCATATTCAAGGACATTTATTTTCTCATCACTCTCTCAGCTTATTTCTCAAATGCCTCCTAACTGTTCTCCCTATTTTTACAATGGCCCCTCTATAGTCTCTTTTCCACAGATCATCCAGAATAATTTTTTAAAAATCTCATCACATTTCCCTGTGCTCATAATCCTCCTTTAAGAAAAAAAATCCAAAGTTTTCTACATGGCTTCAAGATGCCACAGGATCCAGCTTCATCTGTAACTTCATTAATTATTCAGTTCAGTTCAGTCACTCAGTCGTGTCTGATTCTTTGCGATCCCATGAATTGCAGCATACGTGGCCTCCCTGTCCATCACCAACTCCCGGAGTCCACCCAAACCCATGTCCACTGAGTCGGTGATGCCATCCATTAACTATTACATTCCCACTAACTCACAGGACAAGGACACCCCAGTCAAAGGTATTTGTACTTGCTTTTCTCCCCCAGCTATTCAGATGGCTTGTAAAGGTCTTTATTAGGTCTCCACTGAAGAACTGTACAAAAAAGATCTTCACAACAAAGATAATCACGATGGCGTGATCACTCACCTGGAACCAGACATCTTGGAATGTGAAGTCAAGTGGGCCTTAGAGAGCATCACTACGAACAAAGCTAGTGGAGGTGATGGAATTCCAGTTGAGCTATTTCAAATCCTGAAAGATGATGCTGTGAAAGTGCTGCACTCAATATGCCAGCAAATTTGGAAAACTCAGCAATGGCCACAGGACTGGAAAAGGTCAGTCTTCATTCCAATCCCAAATAAAGGCAATGCTAAAGAATGCTCAAACTACCGCACAATTGCACTCGTCTCACATGCTAGTAAAGTCATGCTCAAAATTCTCCAAGCCAGGCTTCAGCAATATGTGAACCGTGAACTTCCAGATGTTCAAGTAGGTTTTAAAAGGCAGAGGAACCAGAGATCAAATTGCCAACATCCGCTGGATCATGGAGAAAGCAAGAGAGTTCCAGAAAAACATCTATTTCTGCTTCATTGACTATGCCAAAGCCTTTGACTGTGTCGATCACAATAAACTGTGGAACATTCTGAAAGAGATGGGAATACCAGACCACCTGACCTGCCTCTTGAGAAACCTGTATGCAGGTCAGGAAGCAACAGTTAGAACTGGACATGGAACAACAGACTGGTTCCAAATAGGAAAAGGAGTACGTCAAGGTTGTATATTGTCACCCTGCTTATTTAACTAATATGCAGAGTACATCATGAGGAACGCTGGGCTGGAAGAAGCACCAGCTGGAATCAAGATTGCTGGGAGAAATATCAATGACCTCAGATATGCAGATGACACCACCCTATGGCAGAAAGTGAAGAGGAACTCAAAGGCCTCTTGATGAAAGTGAAAGAGGAGAGTGAAAAGGTTGGCTTGAAGCTCAACATTCAGAAAACAAAGATCATGGCATCTGGTCCTATCACTTCATGGGACATAGATGGAAAAACAGTGGAAACAGTGTCAGACTTTATTTTTTGGGGCTCCAAAATCACTGCGGATACTGATTGCAGCCAGGAAATTAAAAGACGCTTACTCCTTGGAAGGAAAGTTATGACTAACCTAGATAGCATATTAAAAAGCAGAGACATTACTTTGCCAACCAAGGTCCGTCTAGTCAAGGCTATGGTTTTTCCCGTGGTCATGTATGGATGTGAGAGTTGGACTGTGAAGAAAGCTGATCGCCGAAGAATTGATGCTTTTGAATTGTGGTGCTGGAGAATACTCTTGAGAGTCCCTTGGACTGCAAGGAGATCCAACCAGTCCATTCTAAAGGAGATCAATCCTGGGCGTTCATTGGAAGGACTGATGCTAAAGCTGAAACTCCAATACTTTGGCCACCTCATGTGACGAGTTGACTCACCGGAAAAGACTCATGCTGGGAGGGATTGGGGGTGGGAGGAGACAGGGATGACAGAGAATGAGATGGCTGGATGGCATCACTGACTCGATGGAGATGAGTTTGAGTGAACTCCGGGAGTTGGTGATGGACAGGGAGGCCTGGTGTGCTGTGATTCATGGGGTCGCAAAGAGTCGGACATGACTGAGCGACTGAACTGAACTGAAGAGTCACCTCTTCAGAGAAGCCTTCCCTAAGTATCCTGCTGAAAATAGCACCCCATCCCTTATTGTGGTATGACATTGCATTGTATATTCCCCTTTGCTTATTGTCAGTCTTCATTTCCCTACATTACATCTCTAAAGTAAGCTCTATCATGGGCAGAGAATTGTTTATTTTTCTCCTAGAGCCCCAGTGCCTAGAATATTGCCCAGTATATGTGGCTCTCAAATGCCTGTCAAGTCAATGAAGATGACTTTCATTCCTTGGGACTTTTGCATTCACCATACTTTCTGCCTGGCTTCCCCTCATCCTTCTCTTTGCACAGCTAGCTTTTTCATATTCTTTAGGTCTCAGTTTAAATGTTTTCCATAAGGACAGAAACTGCCATGGCTATCTCATTCACGACTATATCCTCAGGGCCTGCAATATTTCCTGGCAAATAAAAGGCATTCAAGAAATTTGTTGGATGGACTTTTAATAGCCAAAAACTGGAAAGAATCCATATTCTACAGACTGTTAAAGAATGAGGTAACACCATGTGCACTGGCATAAAATGATGTCCAAGATATACTTACTGTAAAATGCAACAAGCAAAACTGCAATTCCTTTTATGTAGTTAATATGAGGTGCACAGAAAAAAATAGTAAAAAAATACTAGATTGGACCTCAGTGATCATTTGTGGGTGATGGGCTCCCCAGGTGGCCCTAGTGGTAAAGAACCCTCTGGCCAATGCAGGAGACATAAGAGACACAGGTTCAATCTCTGGGTCGGGAAGATCCCCTGGAGGAGGATACGGCAACCCATTCCAGTATCCTTGCCTGGAGAATCTCATGGACAGAGGAGCCTGGGGGGCTACAGTCCATAGGGTTGCACACAGTTGGACAGAACTGAAGGGACTTAGTATGCCCACACAAAATATTAGAACAGATTTTAACTCTATTTTATAAATTTCTATATTGCAAACTACTTTTTAAAAACAAATACTAACCTTAGAGCACTTAGTATATGACAGTTACTGTGGTAAACATTTTGTATGCAGGATTTCATGATATCTTCTCAATAATCTTATGAGACAGGTCCTGATACCATCATCCCCATTTGCGATGAGGAAATTGGTTCAGGGCCATTAAATAGTTCACTCAAGGTCACACAGCAGACCCAACACACTACAACAGCTCCCTGTGTTTCCATAATTTAAAAAAATAAGGAAAGGAAAATAAGATAAAACTAGGAGTAACAGTTCAGGATCCAGGTTTTACACAAAAGATGCTAAGCAAATTTGGCTCCCTAGAAACCAGGGCAAAGATAAAAATATGATCAATTATGGTGCTTCAAAGATCAAAAAGCAAACCACTCATCAGGAGAAACATCTTTCCAAGTGCTGAGGTTTAACAGAACTTCTGCATGAAGCTAATAATTATAGCAGTGTTTAATCAAGTGATCTACAGTTTCAGTAACATACCTGTATACCCAGGTATCTGCTGGCTAACTACAAATGGTAGTTCATTGAAAGCAATTCCATGAGGAGCCAATTTATACAGCCTGGGTGTCAGACCTGGTAATATGGCTAGACCTGTAGTTAAAATTGGATTTGTGGCTTAATCCTCCAGCATATTCCTAGAATAGTGCACATTCAACCTATTAAAGACTATTAGCAAGAAGCAGGGGACAAGATACAAATATATGTATGACCAAGTCCCTTCGATGTTCACCTGAAACTATCACAACATTCCATATCGGCTATGCCACAATACAAACGTTTAAAAAGAAATCAGGACACAAGACGTGACATTCATCTCAGATTTCAACCCTGGTAAAATTTCAAAGTAGGTTGTGTTAGTTTTATTCTTCTTTAACAGATGAATAAACTGAGGCTGAGAGAGTCTAGAAAATGTCAATCAGTTCAGTACAGTCTGTCCGACTCTTTGCAACCCCAAGGACTGCAGCAGGACAGGCCTCCCTGTCCATCACCAACTCCCGGAGTTTACCCAAACTCACGTCAGAGCCAGCCCTAAATCTGTGTCTTAGGGATCCCTTCCTCAGCCATGCTTGCCATCCACACCTCAAAATAGCTGATACCCTCAGAATCTCCCTATGGGTGGTGGGCCTCAGGACTTAGGAGAGAGTCGTCTTGCACTGGAAGGCACCTGGTTAAGGGAAAGTGGGGCCCAGCAAGTGAGGAAGCACACGTTTCCCACTCTAATCCCTGACACCCTGTACCCTCAAAAGTAAGGCTCACATTACATAGGTGAAGAAACCCCACCTCCACCCCCAAACATGAAAACAATCTTAAAGTCTACACCTAACTTCAGTCATTTACTTTTCTTTACAAGCTGGGAATAAGTGGGCCCTCAGCTTGGGGAGTTAGGGGAGATTTGCTGGGGAGAAGAAACGAAAAAGGGCACGTGGGGCTCACTGCAGGGCAGGGTTCATGGGGAGGAGGTTGGGCAGGGAGGAAACAAAGGGTCCAGGCCCTTCTTCCACCACACGCTCAGGCTTTCCAAGTCCAAGGAGAAGGAAGGAGTAACAGGAAACCCACTCAGAGATGTCTATGATCCCTTTTCACTCTCGCCCCGCCATCCTGCAAAAACCTGAAATCAAGCAAGAGCAGCAAGCCAGCGGAGATTTAAAAAAAAAAAAAGGCAAAAATACAGGTGACAGGTGCACCCAGCGCCAGCGCGTAGCTGCGGCGGCAGGAGAACGGCGCTCGTGCTCACCGTCGCCTGCCGCCGGGCCTCGCGCGCCCTCAGCTCAAGCCTTCCTCTTCTTCCGGCGGCCGCGCTCCACCGCTTCCCCCGCGGGACTGTCGTCCCCGCTGTCGCTGCTGGCCGGCGGCCGGAGGACTCCCCTCTCGCCGCGGTAGTCGGGCTCTCGCAGGCGCGGCGCGCCCTGCAGCAGGAACTCGCCGCCGCGGTAGGTGACGCGCACGTCGGTGCGCGGGTATGTGCCGTACACGCGGCGCAGCTCCCGGCGCACCGAGTCCGGCAGCTCGAGGCGCGGGCCAAGCGTGCGCTCTACGTGGCCCCACCGCAGCTCGGCCTGCAGGGTGCCGCCTTCCGGCCACTGCGCCCCGCTCTCGACCGCCGCGGGCGCCTGCAGCGATGGCCCTAGGTAGCCGGGCGCGGGGAACGGCGGGCGCAGGGCCGCGGCGTAGGCCGGCGGGAAGGCCCAAAAGGGCGGCGCGACCTCCAGGGGCGTGCCGGTGGCGTGGAAGCAGTGGTATTCCCGCGGAGCAGCCCACTCGCCGGCGCACAGGCCCCGGGGCCGGCTGCAGAAGTTATGGGCCTGGATAGGGGGCAGCAGCAGAGGGGCGGGCTGGTAGGTGTAGGTGAGGTGCTGCAGCAGAGGCCAGACGTCCTCCCCAGGCGCTCTGCAGTAGTATGCGTACATGGTCTGAAGTTCAGGCGGCCGGCGTGGTTCCTGGGGCCTTGTCCTAGTCCAGACCTGAAGTAGGGGAGGTGGATGCGCTTTGTTCTCACGTCCACTGCAGACCCTGGTGCCTAGTAACGGAGGCTCTCGTTCACAGCAGGAGCCCCTGCGATTGTGCCCTTGGCTTTGGGGAACTCTTACTAAAGAGTTTGGCCACCAGGTCACCTCTTGTCCTAGGACTGGACCCAAAGCCCAGGCTCCCGGCAGGCAGAAAGGACTCAAGGCCGTTTGAAGCCCCCAGCCCTGAAATGCTCTTCCAGGTAGCTCCCTACTCACTTGTCTCCTTTAGCCTCGGGGAGCTGGCCCCCAGCATTTGGAAGAACCAGAGAGATCCAGGAGCAGGGCTCCTCTTTACCACTTTTCAGTTGATCTGCTGTTCTTCATGCCCTGACTCGGCCACACCTGGAAACCTCCTGGTTTCCAGGCAAAGGGAAACACCTTGACCTTGCCAGAAGCCAGCCAGCCTGTGTTTACACTGGGTGAACCTGCTGGAATCACGCTGGCCCCAACTTAGACACAACATCCGTGAGGGCATCCTAGTGCCCTTTGCAATTAGGTTAGCTCTCTGTTATCCACATCCCGTTTTCCCAGTCAGATGGATTGAGTTATCCTAACATTTGAGTTAAGCTCCTCCTCACCAGGCACTGAATCAAGTTGCTTCTTGGTTCAGTCGTGTTCAACTCTTTGAGACCCCATGGACTGCAGCACACCAGGCTTCCCTGTCTTTCATCATCCCTGGGAGTTTGCTCAGACTCAGTTTGTCCATTGAGTCGGCAGTGCCATCCAACCATCTCATCCTCGTTCAAGTTGCTTATGAGCATCTAACTTCAAGTTTACATCAACCCTAGAAATGAGGTATTAATAGTTTCCCCACCTTACATAGAAAGAAGCTGCTTGCCTCAGATTTGGTATACAATGAATGTATTCTATGACTGGGGCTTATGTAAATATCTTGTTCAGTCTCACACAGTTATGTTAAGGGCAAAATTCTCAAGACTTGTGCTATCAGTGATAGCATAATCACCAGTCTATGCTGGGTCTGCTTTCCCACTATCTGACTATCCTCCCCTCTAGAATGTTACATAAGAGCTTATAACTTCCTTTCAAAGAACTTCTAATTCTTATTAGCCACATGAAGAACATGTTGATATCGTTCTCCTGGAATAGATTAAGGAACCAGAGACTCAGGAAGTTAGGCCATTTTCCCATCTTCTCACAGTCTGTAACTGGCACTGTGGGATTTGAACTCAGTCCAACTGATGCCAAAGCCCGGAAGCGACTTGGGTGAAGCCAGAAAGGTTGCTTCATTCACATGGGGTGAGGACCATCTGAGCTCCAGTCCCCATTGGCTGAAGGTCATGCCCTTCCACCTCTCTTCCCCAGTGGAGTGGGTCATAGTTGCTGGATGGTTAAAATGGATACCCTCTCCCAGTTGCTGGGCTGCCAGGACATCATACTTTCCTTCCTCCTCTGTTGATCTAAGCAGTATTACCACTAACCCCCACAGTTTCTCATAGATTTTCAGCATCCCTCAGAGTCCAGCTACTCTCTGGGAAGTTCTCCCACACTCAGCCTGGTGATGTCATGTTTATTCCTGACTGCGCCACTCTTTGAAGTCTAATTCAGGTCATTGGCCTAGTGACAGCAGTAGCTCGGACTGGTTTAGGTTATCTACCTAACACTCCCTATCCGACAGCTCCAAGAAGGGAGCCACCCCCTCTGTCCTCTTGAAGAACTGGTCCCAGGGACTTCCTGGCGGTCCAGTGGTTAAGCCTCCCCATACTTCCAATGCAGGGGGCACAGGTTTGATCTCTGGTTGGGAAACTAAACCAAAAAAAAAGAACTGGTTCCAGGACATAGTGGTCTTTGTTGGGGGAGGCCTCCCACCCCCATGATGTCCATGGCTTAATCCCTAGGGACTCCTTAACATGTTACATTACATGGCAAGGGGGAATTACGATTGCAGATGGTATAAAGATTGTTAGTTAGAAGTCCTTAAAATAGAGAGGTTATCCTGGATTATCTCGGTTGGTCCAGTTTAATTACAGGAGTCAAACATGGAAGATGGAGACTTAAGAGTCAGAGTATGTGATATTTAGTTCAGTTCAGTTCAGTTCAGTCCAGTCCAGTTCAGTCACTCAGTCGTGTCCAACTCTTTGCGACCCCATTAATCACAGCACGCCAGGCCTCCCTGTCCATCACCAACTCCTGGAGTTCACTCAAACTCATGTCCATCGAGTCGGTGATGCCATCCAGCCATCTCATTCTCTGTCGTCCCCGTCTCCTCCCTCCCCAGTCCCTCCCAGCATCAGAGTCTTTTCCAGTGAGTCAACTCGTCGCATGAGGTGGCCAAAGTATTGGAGTTTCAGCTTTAGCATCAGTCCTTCCAATGAACGCCCAGGATTGATCTCCTTTTGAATGGACTGGTTGGATCTCCTTGCAGTCCAAGGGACTCTCATGTGATATTAGAGTGACTCAATCAGCTATCGCTGGCTTTGAAGATGAAAGAGGGTCATAAGCCTCTTGGTTGTGAGCCAAGAAATGCAGGCAACCCCAAAGCTGGAAAAGACAAGGAAGTGGATTCTTCCCTAGACCCTCCAGAAAGGAATGCAATTATGCCATTACCTTGATTTTAGTTAATGAGATAGAATTCCAGTCTCCAGAACTGTAAGATAATACATTTGTATTGTTTAAAGCCTCTAAGTCTGTGGTAATTTGTTAGACCATTAGTGGAAAATTAATATACCTCCCCACTCTATTTATAACTTTGCCCCTTTCTCCCCCATGGGGATCTGGTCACCCTGAGTGGGAGATGAGAGTGTGAGACCAAGCTCAAGTTGAAGCCTGGGACAATGAGAAGCCTGTGTTTTAATGTTCTGACATACTTGCTGAAGACCTCTGCTGGTCTGGGGCGGAGGGTAGTTTTAAGGAAAAATGAGAAAAATAAGAACCAGGCCAAGTTTCTCAGCGTTCATTCACCCTGATTCCAGTAACAGCCTCCGGATTTTTAGGGTTCCACACCTTGTCTACTCTTAGGAAAGTGGTTCTGGGGGAGTTGGTTCTAGCCCATCCTTAAATTACCTAGGTGATTTAGTGCTAGACCAATCATCACTGTCATCCCTTTGGCCTTAGTGACTAGTTTAGGCTAGCCATGTGACTCAATTTGGGCCAATGGGAGCCAAGTCCAGGGCTCTGTTCTCTTATTGTGGAGGGAAGGGCTCTCTCCCCTGGACTGAAATCTGGAAGAATGCAGTTCTGGGTCCAAAGGTGATGCTCTGTCAGCATGGAATTGCAGAAGAAGTGGAACCATAGGTCAGAGGGAGAAATTGAGTCCTGATGACGTCGTTTGAATCCTGGACTTTGAAGTTATGTGAGCCATTAAATTCCTTCCCCCCACCTCCAGGTTTTTTAGGATATTGTTGGTATACAGCTCTGTATACGTTTAAGGTGTAGAGCATAATGATTTGACTTACATTTATTGTGAAATGATTACACAATAGGTTTGGTCAACATCCATCATCTCATATAGATACCAAAAAAAAAAAGTTTATTTTCCTTCTGATGAGAACTCTTAGGGTCTACTCTCTTAACAACTTTCAGATATACCATACAGCAGTGTTAACTTTGGTTATTATGTTGTATTTTACCTCCCTAGTATATATTTATCTTATAACTGGAAGTCTGTATATTTGATCAGCTTTATCCAACTTCCCTCTCCTCACCCCACAATAAATTCCTTTCCTGCTTAATCTAGTCTTTTTTTGTATATGTAACCAGTTTTGTTTACTTCATAGAAACTTAACTACAAAAGACACAATGAAATGGGCATTTAAAAAATTATACCAAAGTACCATCATGTTAGCCTTTGGAAGATTAAATGTTTATTATACTGTGGAGTGGGGTCTTCTGTTGTTTGCATCAACAATACACCCTGAGTGTTTTTCCCCCAGAATTTATGAAAAAATTCAAAATACAGCAACCTGAGTAGTTTTTGATCAGTGACCCCCATGATCAGAGGCTCTTTTTCAGGCAAAGTAGAGGATGGATCGGGGAGAGAGAGATTGAAAGCCAGTCTTGGAGGAGGTTCACATCCTGGTTTAGGAAAACTGACAACCAGAACAAGAGCAGGGAATGAAAAAGACATGGGAGCAGATTCACCTGGACTTGATTCCAGGTGAATCAACTGCCTGGATGGGTAAAGGTGTATGCACATGTTTTTAGTTCGGTCACCTGGATGGGTAGTCAATGTGATCCTGGAGATAAGAAACATGAGGGGGTGACAGAAGTTGTGACAGTGCTGAGTTCTGGTGGGATATTTGGAGAAGACTATCTAGCAGCAGTTTTATATTCAGGCTGGAGATAGGAGTTGGGCTGGTCATGACGGAAAGGTAGTAAGTGAAGTTACCAAAGCCGCTGCTGCTACCCTGGCCCATATTACGTGTACTGTGTCATCATGGATGCCAATTTGTTGGGTTCCACTTATGCCTTTTTGAGGGCAACTGAGGTATAGTTTATGTATAATATTGTAAGTTTCAGGTGTACAGATAGTGATTCACAATTTTTAAAAGTTATATTCCATTTATAGTTATGATATTTGACTATATGTCCTGTGTTGTATTATATATTCTTGTAGCTTATTCATTTTATATATAGTAGTTTGTACCTCTTAATCTCTTGCCCTTCCCCTTTTCCTTCTCCCCACTGGTAATTTGTTCTGTATATCTGAGTCTTTCTTTTTTTGTATATGCACTAGTTTGTTTTATTTTTAGATTCCACATATAAATTAAATCATACAATATTTGTCTTTGACTTATTTCACTTAGTATGATACGTTCCAAGTCCATTATTGTTGTTGCAAATGGCAATGTTTCCTTTTTTTTTTTTATGTCTGAGTAGTATTCCATTGTGTGTGTATGTGTGTGTATTGGGACCTTCCCAACGGCTCAGTGGATAAAGAATCTGCCTGTAATGCAGGAGACACAGGAGACCGGAATTCAATCCCTGGGTCAGGAAGATCCCCTGGAGAAGGAAATGACAACCCACTCCAGTATTCTTGCCTGCAAAATCCCATGGACAGAGGAGCCCATGGTCTACAGTGCAAAGGGTCGCAAAGAGTCGAACACAGCTGAGCGACTGAGCACACAGCATATATATATATAGGCTCACATGTTCTTTATCCATTTATTTGTTGATGAGCACTTAGGTTGCTTCCACATCTTGGCAATTGTAAATAATGCTGCTATGAACATTGGGGTGCATGTGTCTTTGCAAATTAGTGTTTTCATTTTTTTCAAATAAATACCTAGGAGGGAATTGCTGGGTCATATGGTAATTCTATTCTTAGTTTCTTGAGAAACCTCTGTATAGTTTTCCATAGTGCCTGAATGAATTTATATTCCCATCAACAGGCAGTCTTGGTTTTGAAGTCCCTCTTACCCCATATAGCGTATGGCCTGATGAGTTTAAGTGAATACATGAAAAGAAAATTGAAAATGGAAATTTGGGGGACCCTCTCTCCGACTAGGAAAGCCCTGGAAAAATGTGCCCCAAGGAGGGGGCCTGAGGCGTTGTTAGGTGGGAGGAGACTATGGTGGGACCCAGATGGAAGAGGTTGGAAGCCAAGGGAGGAAAGAACTTCCGGGAGAATGTGTATCTCTTTCCCATGATCCAAGGACTCTGATACAACTTGAGAGAAGGCGACATGATCTTCAGTTGTACCACATGTCCCCTCCTGGTTCTCTCTGTGCTTGACAACGGGGAAGGAAATCAGATATAATCAAAAGCCTGGTGCTGACCAAAAGGGTAACTGGTTACACTGTCTATAAAATCAGAGGCTAAGGGAACACCGAGTGTAACTGGGGCATTAAGTGCAGTACAGAGGCCAAAGCCTTCCCTGGAAGACCACATCTAGTTCTCACCCCTTGGCAGCTTAGCCCATTTTTCTGTTTCCCCACTGGATACCCAGGGAGGGCTAAGCGAAGATTCAGGGTTGCTCTGAAATAAAGGTGCTTGCATTCCAGAGATGGAATGCCAGAAAGACTCCTTTAGTCAATTTACAGAGGACCTAGTGTATCAGACTCCATACTGAATGCTGGGTTTCCTGCCTTCTATGCTAGGAAAGCATAGACAGGGATAAGGGGTAGCAATGGGAGAGAAATGGTAGTCTTCCTTCTAGTAATGAGGGCTTTCTAGAACATTAGGGGTTTCAGCAATTGCTTGAAGTCTTTAGAAGAGACATGATGCCTGTGTGGCCAAGGGGGGAGGATATAAGTGGTAAGAAGAGAGTCTGAAGGGCAGGATTGGGGAGGAGGAAAATGGTGGGAGATGGACGCTGGGGGCAAGGTTCATGGGGCCTCTGGGGCGCTCTAGGAACTGGGTGAAGAGACTCTACCCCTGGACACTTAGGCTTTTGTGCTGGACTGTTTGCAACGGGTGTGCCCTTTGCAATGGGTGCCACCTAGGTTGTCAGGATGGAGGATAAGGATAATATTCCTGTTGACAGCAAAACTCTTACACCCCTATTTCTCATTTAATGCCCACAGAATCCCTCTAAGGAGTAAAACAGAGTCTCACAAAATGACGGTTCCCATAAAAGAGGTGGTGGAGCCAGGGAACTGAGTCCCAAGTCCCCCAGAAGTCAAAGGTCATGATCATTGCCCCTTATCCCAGGGTAGGGAAACTGGAGTCTGTGCTGTCTGACTGCCTAGAAACCTAACTAGGCTTACAGGCCTATTGAGAGAAGACATGGGACATCCTCACTGGATTAGACTGAGCAAAACAAAACTTGACTTTCAGGGCCTGGGAAGGGGTAGGAAGAGGAAAGACTCCAAAGAGTCAGGAGACCTGTGTTTCAGCTTGTCTGGGCCGCTTGCTTGCTGTGTGAAAGTCATTGAATCTCTCCCCACCTCAGTTTCCTCATCCGTAAAATGGGAATAATAGGATCTACCTCCCAGAGATGACAGTGTGAGGACTCAACAAGATAATGCATATAGAGTGTTTAACACAGCACAGGGCACATTCTAAGAGCTCAGTTGCCTTATAGTTCACTATTGCCTGCATGCGTGCTAAGTCACTTCACTTGTGTCCTACTCTGTGAGACCCTATGGACTGTAGCCCACCAGGCTCCTCTGTTCACGGGGTTCTCCAGGCAAGAATACTGGAGTGGGTTGTCATGCCCTCCTCCAGGGAACCTTCCCCACCCAGGGATCGAACCCGCGTGTCTTCAGTCTTCTGCAATGGCAGGCGGGTTCTTTACCACTAGCGCCACCCGGGGAAGCCCATATTAACAGGAGAAGGAGGTTGGGCCGCTTGATTGCTTTCTCAGGGTCTGGTGCGTGTGACCTGAATCCTGGTGCCCACAGCAGCTCGAGGTGGGCGTGTCCACTCTTGGCTCCCAGTCCAGCTTCAGGGAGTCCCAGGTCGCGCCACCACCCTCTCATCTGTCTCAGCTGTGCATCCAGTCAAATCACAAGGCTTGAAGGAAGGCACTGAGCTGTCTTCATTCTCCGAATTAATAGTAAGGAAGGAGGGTGGAGAGGACGGGAAGCTCTCAGAAAAACAGTTGATTTGAACTAAAGTGACATTAAGCCTTCGTGGAGGTGAGAGGCAGGAATTCAGGCAACCTGCCCCGTTCTTTTGCTAGCGTGAACATCCTCTGTTTGATCCCTAGGGGCAAAGGCCCGTAACAAATATGGCGGCGGCAGCCTCAGGCTCCAGCACCTGCCTAAACTGCGGAGCCAATCGCTGGGTAGGGGCGGAAGAAGAGGCTGGAGAAGCTACGGGCGGCCCGCGCGCAGGCGCACTGGCTGGCACCTGGCTCCCGGCAGCCGTGGGATTAGGCTTCGCGTGCCACAATTTCGGTGAGCGGCTGGCCGGCGGCCGGGGCTAGCGGGCAGCGGGCCGGACTGGGACCAGTCAGACACAAAGGACACACCGAGGGGGACAGGAGTGCGGTCTGCTCTGGGAGTCCTGGGAGCTGTCTTCGGGGGTTCCTGAAGTGATCTGGTTGTGGGTTGAGAAAGTGCTCGGGTCAGGGTGGAAAAAGCTTGGGCTCAAGGGGTGAGGATGGAATTCTTGCAGAGGGGACTCCCTAGAGTCGCCGGCTGCTTCGGGCCGGGATCCATTTCATTAACATAATGGCCTTTAACCCTGGTGATGTAGTAGAACCTGTAGGGGAGCTTTAAAAGAACCCCGATGCTGGGCCCCTTCTCTAGAGATTCCAATTTGTTTAATTGGTCAGGAGTGAGGCTTGGGCCTTGGTATGATTGAGCAGCTCCTCAGGTGATTTTAATGTGCAGACAGGCTGGAGAACCACCACATGGTTCAGCACCATGGTTGATCCCAGACTCCTCTGTGGCTTGGAACGGGTGCGTGGTCTTGGGGTGAAGTTACTGACCCTGCAGGGAAATGGTCCCAGCTCCCAATAGAGTGAAATTGACTTCTAACCTAAGAAAGAGGATGGGCCCATTAGTCTCTGCATGGAAAGTGGGCACCCTTCCAGGGTGGGCCTCCCCAATAGCCCTGCCAGGGGTTGTGGGAAGATTGAACAGGGAGACAAAGGGGATGTGAAACAGGAAACTCAGCAGACAATTCAAAGGTCACCTTGTTGAAAAAAGGACACCCTTAATATTTGCATAAGGTTTTATACCTTTAAAATTCATTTAATACCCTCGGGGGACAGACAGGGAATGGAATTTTTCTCCCGTTTTGCAGATGTAGGAATAAACTAGTTAGTGAATAGCTAGTTAGTGATAGGGTTCAGACTTGACCCAGGGCTCCCAACTCCAAATAATGCTTACTAGTAGATTTTTTTCCTTCCATACTAATTGCTTCTTATACAGTCTCTAGTCCTTCTGAAGCCCTTCACCCCAGGGGCCCCTGTCTGGCACTCTTGGTTTCATCTACCAAGTTTATTAGCCCACTACCCACCATAGGCTGGTTCAAAGATCAGGGAGCTACTCTTGTTTCCATGCTTTTCTATTTATTTCCCAGGAGCCCGATGGGGTGAAGAGGGGAGCATTTTTGAAAGATGCCGGGGGGATCCTTCTAAAAATCTTTTTCTGTCACCCGGCCACCCCCAGCGGCCTCCACCCCCCTGTCCGTTGTCCTCAGGAGAGTATCTTGTGTGTGGTTTCCAAGCCCTTCCTAATCTGGTGTCTCTCTGTCCTGAGCTTGCTTTCCATATTGTATCAGTTTTCCTTAGCACTTGGGGAAAGCTTAATAAATTTTGTTATTATCACTGTTCCTCTTTATTCACCTGTTGCCTTGCTGTCCATGTTTCACATCAGGCTTTCCCAGGTTGCCTCTTTCTGACTTCCACAGTCAAGCAGAATGAATAGTTGAGGGGGACAGTGGGATCTGGGGGTGTCACTCCTCCTATGGCTGCTTTTTCTCCCTTGGGCTGGGGATGTCCATATGAGCCTTTTAGGGGCAAATTGACCCACTGGGTATTAATTAAGAGGCCAATATGTGGTGAAGGAGCCTGGTGGAGGCTAGAGGTAGAAATCAGGGGTAGGTCTGACCTGGCCCCGCCCATAAACAGCTTGGGGGCTGGAGGAGGGTTAGGGAGACCTTTGGATCCTGATACAGAGGATTCAGCCAAGGGACCTGAAAAAGGGAGAGAAGGTTCTTGGTGTTCTTGAGAAGGTTTGTGCCACTGAACTGGCCCTTTCTCAGATAAGCAGGATTTGATAATGATTATGGTGGGTGATGCGGAGAAGGCAATGGCAAGCCACTCCAGTACTATTGCCTAGAAAATCCCATGGATGGAGGAGCCTGGTAGGCTGCAGTCCATGGGGTCGCTAAGGGTCGGACACGACTGAGTGACTTCACTTTCACTTTCACACATTGGAGAAGGAAATGGCAACCCACTCCAGTGTTCTTGCCTGGAGAATCCCAGGGATGGGGGAGCCTGGTGGGCTTCTGTCTATGGGGTCACACAGAGTCGGACACGACTGAAGTGACTTAGCAGTAGCAGCATGGTGGGTGATGAGCAAAGTGATGTGAGAAATGCTGAGGGCTTTTCCTTTTTTTTGCTCAAAAGCATCTGTTTTGAATCTTGGCTCCAGCACTTAATAGTTCTGTGATTTGGGGCCAGTTACTTATCCTTCAGAGCCTTGGTTTCTTTACTTACAAGATAAGGATAGAAATGTAAGGATACATGATGAAAGGTGTAAAAACCAGGCATACCTTATATGCCTGAGAACTGATATGTAGTTACATCTAGAGTGTTTTAGGTGGAAGAACAACATGAACTAAAGTTGGAGGTGGCATTCAAAAAAGAATTTGAAAGATGGTAGGATATTCTAGGCAATGAGAAGCATCACTGTTTCGTACTGAAAAGTGAAGTCGCTCAGTCTTGTCTGACTCTTTGCGACTCCATGGACTGTAGCCTACCAGGCTCCTCCGTCCATGGAATTTTTCAGGCAAGAGTACTGGAGTAGGTTGCCATTTCCTTCCAGGGGATCTTCCCAACCCAGGGATCGAACCTGGGTCTCCCGCACTGCAGGCAGATGCTTTACTATCTGAGCCACCAGGGAAACCCTTCGTTCTGAAAGTGAAGTGAAGTCACTCAGTCTTGTCCAACTCTTTGCGACCCCATGGCCTGTAGGCTACCCGGCTTCTTGGTCCGTGGGATTTTCCAGGCAAGAATACTGGAGTGGGTTACCATTTCCTTCTCCAGGAGATCTTCACGACCCAGGGATTGAACCCGGGTCTCCCGCATTGTAGGCAGATGCTTTACTGTCTGAGCCACCAGGGTTCAGTCTTTTTCATACTGAAAAGACAACTTCAATCCTGGATTTGCCAGAAGACACGGACTGAAATCCTTTAAAGATCATAAAGCCAAACTTCAGAGAAGTGAAAGAAAAAAAGAATAGTTGCATTTTACTGAGGGTCTTCTAAATGCCAGGCACTAGGCTTGGTGCTTTATGTACCTTTATGCATTCCAGCCCCACAGCAATCTAAGAGGTTGGCTTAGATTCCCACTTTATGGATGAGGAAACTGAGGCCCTGAGGGAGGGAGTGGCTGGCTCAAGGTCGCAATACTGGGCCCATACCTGCCGTCGTTGTGGGGGATGGGCTGTGGGGCCTCCAGCAGGCTCTCTATCATGGTGTCAAGGTGAGGGTGGAGTTGGTTGCAGGTTACAGGACATCTCAGTCACATTATACAGCTAGGCTAGTGTGGGCCCCAAGCTGTTCCTTTCCAAGAGAGGCAGGGCTGTTGCTCTCTGTGGGGGTGGATTAGGGGTGATGTTTTGCGAAAAGTTTTCACTTTCGTCTCAGGTTCAAAGGATTTGTTAACAAAATAAGCCTCTTGTTATATACAAATAAATAATACCAGTATTTATTAGAGAATTATCTAACTTACTTTTATACTAACTAAAAGAAACGAGAAAGAAACAGCAGAGGATACATCACCAAATTGAGTTTTGACCAACATCCAGACTCAGACAGCGTTGGGAAGTCCCATGACGCAGCGCATCTGGAGTCCCAGTTGGGAAAAGGCCCAGGCATCCCGTCCGCTTTGTGGGTGAGACCTCAAAATTTGCAGTTCAGAGTTCCCGCTCATAATCCCTGGATGCAGACTGATATCATCATCAGTCTGTGAGCAAAAGCAGCTCTGGTTTTATGTTAATGCTGTTTGTTTTGTCATGTAAAACTTGGAATGTTGTTAAGCCTGGGACTTGGTTGGTCAGGGCCTCTCCATGGGCTCAACAATTTCAAGATTTGTCCCCAATCCTATCTGTGGTGCCACAAGGCTTCCACTCACAGCAGGCAGTCAGGGCAGTAGCCAGGCAGGTTAGAAGCAAGGTCAGAGACCTGGTCTGCCTTGTCTCTGAAGCCTAAACAGGACTATTTATTTAATTTCCCTAACAGGTGAGACTTCCCTGGTGGCTCAATTGGTAAAGAATCTGCCTGCAATGCAGGAGACCCATGTTTGATCCCAGGGTTTGGAAGATCTCTTGGAGAAGGAAGTGGCAACCCATTCCAGTACTCTTGCCTGGGAAATGCCATGAACAGAGGAGCTTGGTGGACTCTAGTCTATGGGGCTGCAAGAGTCAGAAACAACTTAGTGACTAAACCACCAACAGGTGGGGAGGGCTAGCAGAGGAAGAAGTTACTGATGGAGCAATACAATCTGGAAGAGAAACTGTTGAGTGACCCAGCGTGCTCCTCCTGCAGCTCGCTTACCTGGGCAGGGTGCTTTGCCTCTAGATCTAGTCCATGGTTTACGGGTTTGTCTCTGGTACCCCTGAATGTTGTATATGCTCCTGCTTCTTGCAGGCCCTCCTCCTCTAACTTTACCTCTTCTGCTTTTTTTTTCCTTTCAAACTCCCTTGCCACAAGAAGGACTTGATTACCTGCATATTCCCCTGCTCTTACTCTGATCTAAGTGAGCCTAAGAAAAAGCCATTTCTCCGCATATTTCTGTCGGTACTCTGGGGCTTACTAATATTCCCTTTGTTGGTGCTCAGTCACTAAGTCATGTCCGACTCTTTTCGACAGCATGGACTGCAGCACGCCAGGCTTCCCTGTCCTTCACTATCTCCCGGCGTTTGCTCAAACTCATGTCCATTGAGCCTGTGATGTTATCCAGCCATTTCATCCTCTCTTTCCGCCTCCTCCTGCCCTTAGTCCTTCCCAGCATCAGGGTCTTTACCAATGAGTTGGCTCATGGCATCAGGTTGCCAAAGTATTGAAGCTTCAGAATCAGTGCTTCCAATAGATATTCAGGGTTTATTTCCTTTAGGATTGACTAGAATTGATACTTTTGAATTGTGATACTGGAGGAGACTCTAGAGAGTTCTTTGGAAGCAAGGAGATCAAACCAGTCAATCCTCCCTGCATTCCTGTAAAGATAGGCACTGTTACTTTCATTTTGCAGGTGAGGAAACCAAGGTTCAGACAGGCTCAGACCTTACCTGTGGGTGCAGTTAGTAGGAAGTGCAGTTGAGATTTAAAACCAGGCTCTTCTGATGGCAAAAGTCATACCTTTTCCATCTCACCACACTTTCAGGGTTTCCTCTACTGTTGTCCCAGTGTGGGTGCAGGGAGCTGGCGGCTAGCAGCTGGGGACCTTGCCTATAGAGTCCACCTTCTCCAGTAACCAGGGCAGGTCACTAGACATCTGGGTAGGGGCACCAGGAGGCTTCACTCCCTTGGGACAAAGGCTTTCGAGGTGAGAGAGGGGAGTTCTGAAAGGCCCTGGGGAATCAGAGGAGGTGACCTGCGTTAAGGGTAAAAGCAGAAGCATACATTGTGCTTTACAGGCGCAAAGCACCTTTAGATTAATCCCCATCTCATCCTGGTGTGGTGGATATGGACGGTCTGGGAGGCTTGATAGCGGTGGTCTATGAAGTTCCGGCGCTCACGCACTTACTGTGCTCACTGTGTCAAAGTATCTTCTCATTGACTGCTGACCCTAGCTTTAGGAAGGTTGGCTTCATTATGCAGTTCAGGAAACAGGCATGGAGGGATTAACCAAATTGCTGCAGGGCACATGGGTAGGAAATGGTAGAGTTGGGCCTTTGGAGACCTCTACTTGTGCCTTCTTCCCACTACATTGCTTGGGAAAGTGCCAAGGAAACTTTTAGGGTGATGGATATATTCCTGATCTCAACTGTGACAGTTTCACAGGCATACACATGCCAAAACTCTTTTTTTTTCCTTTTGCCTGTACCACGTGGCTTGCCGGATCTCAGTTCTCTAGTCAGGGATGAAACCAGGCCACAACAGTGAAAGCCTGGAGTCCTAACCCCTAGGCCACCAGAGACCTCTCCATTGTTCAGATTACTGTATGTCAGTTATACCTCAATAAGGCTGTGGGAAAAAAAATATTTCCCACCAAATGCTTCTTCAGGAGCTTAAAGGCCCCGTGGACATCGTCCTGCTTTCGGACAAGGCGGGATCCTTTTGGCCAGGGAGAGATTCTCACAGACTTAGCCGCTGCTGTCAGGACGTTCAGGCTTCCCAGGTGGTGCTAGTGGTAAAGAACCCAATGCAAGAGTTGAAAGAGACACAGGTTCAATCCTTGGGTTGGGAAGATTCCCCTGGAGGAGGGCATGGCAACCCTTTCCTGTATTCTTGCCTGGAGAATCCCCATGGACAGAGGAACCTGGCAGGCTACAGTCCAAAGGATCTCACAAGTCGGACACGACTGAAGTGACCTAGCACACATGCATTCAGGTAGTTTTGGCCACTCCTCCCCCTCCTCCCTCCATCACTAACATGTGGACTGGCACAAAGCTGGCATGGGGGTGGGAGGCTGCATACTAACCTCTTGAGTGACCACCTCAGCTTCCAGGGAGCCTGAGAGAGACCCTGTGAGAGTCCCTCCTTGTTCTCCTCACAGAGCCTTTATCTCCCCAGCCAGTCACTCCCACAGCAAGGGTGGCTGAGTCCAGAGATGGAGGTAGAGGGTGAGGACACAGGCCCCATGCAGGCGAACTCCACCGTCAGGTTGGAGTGCGGCAGGCAGGAGAATGTGTGCAGGGCTGGAGGCACAGTGAGGGACGAGGAGTTGGAAGTCTAATGGCCATGGTACCTGAGGGACGGGTGAGATGGAAATGAAGAAATGTAGAGGGCACTTCTGGTAGCCAGGGCCCTTGAGAACAAAGGCCTGGCCAGAGAAGATGGAGGCTTAAAGGTCCCTGGGAAGCTGGGCTGGACTGGCCGGGAGAGGCTGGACTATAGAGCCCCTTGAAGCCTGGGCATGGAAGCAGAGCTCTGGGGACTCATGGGGCAAGAACAGGGCCTGTCAGGGGCGGGTCACCACTTAGGGACTGGGTCTGAGTTGGTTCTCCCGGGCCTGACTCTAATGGGGAAACAGGAGTTTCTGTTCTGCATATGTGTGTGCAAGCATGCGGACATGTAAATGAGGCCTGTGGGTAGGCTTGGGTCATGAGGGCTTCAAGAGGAGACAGCCTCTGAGGAGGTGCATAAGTTTTAGGGCTGCGGAAACAAATTGCCACAAACTAGGTAGCTTAAAACAACCTCACATTTCCTGGAGTGTGGAAATCCAGCATCGGGGCACCAGCAGGGTCATGTGCCCTCTGGAGGGAGCCTCTAGAAAAGCATCCTTGCTTGCCTCCGCCTGGCTGTCTTGTGCTACCTGCAATTCTTTGTGTTCTCTGGCTCATAGCTGCATCGCTCAGATTTCTGCCTTCATCTTCACATGACTGTCTTCCCTTTCTCTGTGTCTGTGTCCAGATTTCCCTCTCCTTACGAGGACAGCAGTCCTTAGGTTAGGGCTCACCTCAATTCAGACGTCATCTTAACGTGGTTACATTTGTAAAGCTCTTTCCAAATAAGATCACACTCACAGGTGCTGGGGTTTAGGACTTGAACCTATCTCTTTGGGGCTAATTCAACTAGCTACAGGGAGTTTGAGAGAAGAAAGCCCCCATAGCTTCCCTCTGGCGGGGGTGGGGGTGGTCAGACAAGCACACATGGGATTATTTTTCTGAAAAGAGAACAACAACTTTGAATCTAAAAAAAGAGACAGATAGACTTAATGCCTGGCTGCTTAAAGTGTGGTCATGGCCCAGCAGCATCGGTGCCCCTTGGGAGCCTGTTAGAAATGCAGAATCTCAGATTCTACTCCACACCTGCGGAGGTAAAAATCTACATTTGAACCAAATCCCCAGGTGACGTAGACATACATTACAGTGTGAGAAGCATTGCTGTAATAAGAATTGGATTTTAATTTCTTTTTAAACCCATGGTCAGTCTAGCCTGCTGGTCTCTGCATGAGCTGGCCTGGTCCGGAGCAGGCGCGTGTGTTGTCCTTTGTTCTCTCTTTCCTGTAACATGTCCTTGAGTTTCTCTCCCATGTGTTGACACTGCCCACGTACTTGACCTTTGTGGAGAGCATTGGGCTTGTTGAGCCAGTCCCTTTGTTGTGTTCCTGGGCTGTGTTCAACTTCTGGCTGTTTTTAGATGTTGCTGCCATGAACAACTCTGTACATGTTCTCTTGGGATTAGTTCCTTGAGGTGGGGTTTCTGGAATCAAAGTGCATGGGCAGTTGTGGCCTCTTATCATATCTTATCACTCTTATATCCCTATGAAACTTGACATCATAGCAGGTCTCTCCATTCTACCCAGCAGCCCACAGTAATCCAATTTGGGAGGTCAAGTGGCAAAAAAAGGCTTTGGAGCCAGACAGGCCAGGGTTCAAATCTGCTACTTTTATGCTCTGTGACCTTGGGCAACTGACTTAACCATCTCTGAGCTTGGGTTGCTCTCCTGTAATATTGTAACAGTGCTGTAAACTTTGTATGGGTTTTATAAAGATGATAATGATACCACCAACATTTATTGAGCACTTTCTGTGAGTTACCTCATTTAATCCTTTTATTCTTCTGAGTAGCCATGATCATCCACTTTTCCCTTTTACAGAAGAGAAAACTGAGTCTAGGGTTAACTAGCTTGCCTGAGATTCTGCTGTAGGCACAGTGTGTGCCCAGGCCCAGGACTGTCAGGTTCGATTGTGGATGAAGGAAGATGCCCTAGCATGCGACCTGACTCTGCACTTGCTGGCTGTCTGCCTTCTCTTCCCACGCCTTTATCAGTTTCCTTTTACTCCCTAGCAGTGGTATGTAGTCCAGCATTGTTTTAGCTGGTGATTCCCATTGGCGATTCCCCAGTTTTGTTTTATGTGCAAACTTTCTCCCAGTGAGATGACTCAGAGGTCTGGGGTTAGGAGCAGGGCTGGCTCTGATCCCTGCAGCTAACTGGCTCTTTCTTCCCCAGGGACAAGTATGGCCAGACTGCCCATGGCCATGAGAGCACCTCGGTGCTCCTGGGGCTGAGGCTGGGCTGGCCGCCATGAGGCCGGGTGGGCCCTGGGCCTGGCTGCTGGGCCTGCCCACGGCTGTGGTCTATGGCTCCCTGGCCCTCTTTGTCTCTGTCCTGCACAACGTGTTCCTGCTTTACTACGTGGACACCTTTGTCTCAGTGTACAAGATCGACAAAGCTGCCTTCTGGGTTGGAGAGGTAGGCCAGCACTGGGGCAGTCACCCGGGGTGGGAGCTGGGCAGATGTCTGGGCAGGGTCCCCCCCAGCCAGGAGCAGAGGGCAAGCTGGCTTGCTCACCAAGATTCAGCAAGAAAAGGTAGAGCTGGAGGCCTCAGTGGGGATTATGCCAACTCTCCCGTCCTCTGTCCTGTGAGCCAGGCACTGTATGCACATTTATAATACATTCACGTGTATTTATCAGCGGTGCCCTGGATGGTGGGAGTTTGATGGGGGCAATGACTGTCGGTTATGGCAGACGGACTGACCTGAGCACTCGTTTGCAGGCAGGAGAGCTGGCATCATCTCTGAGGGGTGGCGAGCAGGCTGGGGTGGGGAAAGCCCTGGAGAGGAGGCCGCCTGGAGCCCACCTGCCCGTCTCCCCTCTGCCCACAGACGGTGTTTCTCCTCTGGAACAGTCTCAACGACCCCCTCTTCGGCTGGCTGAGTGACCGTCGGTTCCTCAGCTCCCAACCCCGGTTTGTTCCCCAGGGAAAGCTCAGGACTGGTCCTCTCCCACCTCCCCCTCCCCAGGGCTGGAGGACCGCTGCCTGTGTGTGGGGTGGGGAAAGAAAGGGAAACCACTGCTAGCCATTGGCTGGGCCTTCTCATTTCCCGAGTTCAGGCAGGGAGTGGGGCCTGCCAGGGCTGCCAGGCGTCTCCCAACGGCCCCCCTCTCCCTGGCAGGTCAGGTGCTGGGCTCTCCTCAAGGGCTGTGGTGCTGGCACGGGTGCAGGCACTGGGCTGGCATGGACCGCTGCTGGCAGTGTCGTTTCTGGCGTTCTGGGTGCCCTGGGCGCCTGCTGGGCTGCAGTTCTTGCTGTGCCTGTGCCTCTATGACGGCTTCCTGACGCTCGTAGACCTGCATCATCATGCCTTGCTGGCCGACCTGGCCCTCTCAGCCCACGACCGCACCCACCTCAATTTCTACTGCTCCCTCTTCAGCGCGGCCGGCTCCCTGTCTGTCTTTGCCTCCTACGCCTTCTGGAACAAAGAGGACTTCTCTTCCTTCCGCGCCTTCTGCCTGGCTCTGGCCACTGGCTCCGGGCTGGGCTTTGTGGGGGCCACACGGCTGCTGAGGCGGCAGGTTGAGGCGGCTGGCAGGGAGCCGGGGTGCCCAGCCATGGCTGTGAATGGCGGGTGAGTGGCCAGCACTCTGCTGGGCTTGATTGCCATGCTGGGGCTCCTGGCTGATGGATAGCTGCCTGGGGTGGGGGATGGCTCTGGCCCAGCCAAAGCTGTTCTTGATTCCCTTCTGCCCCATAGCCTGTGTGAAGAAGAGCTTCTTGTGGGCGGCAAGGAGGCGGGTAGCATCACCTTGGGCCAGTACCTCCGGCAGCTGGCACGCCACCGGAACTTCCTGTGGTTCGTGGGCATGGACCTGGTGCAGGTATGGGAGCAATGTCCATTCATAGGATGGCTGCAAATGCCTCACTCAAGGGAACCACCTTCCCAGAAGCTGGGAAATCAGTTCTGGCCTTGCTTGAGGCTTAGCAGCTGAATGGCAGGAATACAAGCTGGGTAGTTAGAGACCTGGATTCTCGCTGCATCTGAGCTCCTAACTCCCTGTGTGATCTTAGGCCCGTCTCGCTCGTTGGGGGCAGCCATGTTCTCATCTGCAACATGAGGATAGGAGAGAGAGGTGCCCTTGGGGACTTTTTTCTGGCCACTATGCGGGGCATATGTGGACTTCCCTGATAGCTCAGTGGGTAAAGAATGTGCCTGCAATGCAGGAGACACAGGAGACATGGGTTCAATCCCTGGGTCAGGAAGATCCCCTGGAGTAAGAAATGGCAACCCACTCCAGTATTCTTCCCTGGAAAATTCCATGGACAGAGGAGCCTGATGGGCCATAGTTCATGGGGTCCCAAAGAGTCGGACACGACTGAGTGACTAAGCACGCACAATACTTAGAACAACTTTGTATAATTGTATTTTTGCAGGGTGTGTGGGATCTTAGTTCCCCAACCAGGGATCAAAACCACACTCCCTGCATTGGAAGTAGAGAGTCTTAATCAGTGGAAGACCAGGGAAGTCCCTGAGGACTCTTTTTAAAACACCACAGGCCAGACCTAGAACACATGTAGTATATAAGCCAGCGAAATTTAGAAACACATTATTTTTATGTCATTAAGCTTGTTTTAGCATTGATAAGTTTTACAAGAGAAAGCTTTCATTTATTTTAATGGTGATGTTAGCATTCCTTCTAACTTTTATAGATAAGCATAGGAATTTGGTTTTAGGTTTTGTCCTGGTATGTTCCATGTTGAAGGACATGGGACTAGAGGGCGCTCTGGCTCCTGCTGCTGCCCGCCCCCACCCCACACCCCCCCCCACATTGGTTTTCCCTCTGTTCCTGGCTCCCTTTCACCCTGCCTCCCCAGCCTCCTTAGTGTCTCTGTTGGTTGCAGGTCTTTCACTGCCACTTCAACAGCAACTTCTTTCCCCTCTTCCTGGAGCATCTGTTGTCAGACCACATCTCCCTCTCCACGGGCTCCTTCCTGTTGGGTGAGTGAGTACCTTGTGCTGGTCGTAAGGACAGAGGCTTGCACCCCAGAACCCCTAGCCTGACTGCAGATACAGCTACCTCCCAGCTGGGGCCCAGGTGGCAGAGGGCAGAATCTGCACTGGGCTTGCACCTCCAGTCCCCACTCCCACCCCCACTCTGTTTTCCAGAGGAAGGGCGGGAGCGTCTGTGAGTTTGAGTGGGTAGGGCCCTCATGGTGGGCCTCTTCATAGTCATGCCACCTAGCGGTCATGCGGCACAGTAGCTCGTTCACAAGGGACGACTACTGTCCTGACAGGCCTGGGAACGTGTCTTAATTGTGCTTCTTCCCTGTGTGGCCTTGGGTGTGTTTGATTTAATCTCTTTGAGTCTCCATTTATCTGTAAAGTAGGGATAGTACTTACCTTAAAGGGTTGCAAGGACTAAATAGAAGGATGTGGAAACTCTCAGCACAGCGCCTGGACCGAGTTAGTGCTGAATCAGTGCAAACTTTGATTTCTGATGGTTAACATGTGGGCAGTCATGGAGGCTGTGGCAGCGCCCCTTGAGAAGGCCACGCTCCCTTCCCCAGGCATCTCCTATGTTGCTCCCCACCTCAACAACCTCTACTTCCTGCCCTTGTGCCGGCGCTGGGGCGTCTATGCCGTGGTGCGGGGGCTCTTCCTGCTCAAGCTGGGCCTGAGCCTGCTTATGCTGTTGGCTGGCCCCGACCACCCCAGCCTGCTCTGCCTCTTCATTGCCAGGTAGGCCCTGCCCCTCCCTCGCCCCCACACCAGTGTCCCCCACCCCACCCCCCCGTCATTCTTATCCATTCTCTCTCGCCGGCAGCAACCGTGTTTTCACTGAGGGCACCTGTAAGCTGTTGACCTTGGTGGTCACGGACCTGGTGGATGAGGACCTGGTGCTGAATCACCGCACGCAGGCAGCCTCAGCGCTTCTCTTTGGCATGGTGGCCCTGGTGACCAAGCCAGGCCAGACCTTCGCTCCGCTGCTGGGCACCTGGCTGCTCTGCTTCTACACAGGTGAGGGCCCAGGGGCTGGCATGGTGCTCGAGGCTCCAGGGAGCACAGCATACCTAGTGTACCTGCTGAGGAGCCTGGGACCTGGGTCGAGTGAAGCAGAGAGAATGATAACCAGCCATGACAGAGGCTGGGCCTGGGCCACCCCTCCTCTGCCTGTCCCTATGTGGGCAGAAGAACTGGGTTCCATCTTTCAGTAGTTCATTCATTCAGCAAATATGTATGGGATACCTTCTCTGCCTGTTCTAGGTGCTATTCTAGGTGCCTCTAGGGAGAGAGATAACAAAATAAGACAGATAAGGTTTCTGCCGTCATGGAGCTTATATTCTGTGTTGGGGTGGGGGTGGGGTCGGCACTAAACAGCTAAATAAGAGAAGAGCAGGCAGTGATAAGTGCACTGGTAAAAGTATCACTGTGGCTAAGAAGCTACTCTGCCTGGTCCAGAAGGACCCTGAGGAGATGGCACCCAGGATGTGAACTGAATGGTGAGGATTTAGTCTAGAAAGATCTCAGCAAATCACAGACAGGCAGAAAAGAAAGTACAGGTGCCCAGGTTATCAGGAATGGTTTGGATTGGCATTTCCTCCTCCGGAGGATCTTCCCGACCCAGGGATCGAACCCCAGTCTCTTGCATCTCCTGCACTGGCAGATGAGTTCTTTACCACTGCACCACCAGGGAAGCCCAGGAGTGGTTTGAAGATGAGGCTGAAAAAGTGAAGCGGAGCTCTGTAGATCAGTGCAGGGTTTGGATTTTATTCTCAGTGCAGCTCTTGGGAAGGTTTTATTTTTTTTTATTTATTTTTTTTAGGGAGGAAGGTTTTAAGTAGGGCAATGGCCTAGTCTGATTTACATTTTTTAAAGTTCACTCTGTCTGCTGTTTGGAGAGTGGACTGTAGGGAGGCTGTGGCAAAAGCGAAGGAGGCTTGGAGCAGGTGGTGCTGGGAGCTGAAAAGAAGTGTTTGGTTTGGGCTGTGTTTTGGAGTTGGGGGAGGTGAAGGATTGGCTCTTGGGGAGTGGGAAAGCTAATTAAGGACTCTAGGAAGACTTTGGTTATTGGGGGGATAGTGGTGCCATTCTGCAAGAAGAAGAATGGGGAGAAGCAAGTTTGGGTGCGGAATTGAGAGTTGGGGTTTGGACGTGTCCATGTGACATCTGAGATGAGGCACTGTGGACTTTGGAGGCCAGGACTCACCTGCTCGTTCTGCGGGCTCTCTTGTCCTAGGTCATGATCTCTTCCAGCAGCCGCCCCTGGCCCCTGTGGGGAGTGCTCAGCCCTGGCCAGAGCCCCCGGCCCCGCCCCCGGCACGGGCCCCCACCCTCCGCCAGGGCTGCTTCTACCTGCTGGTCCTGGTGCCAATCACCTGTGCTCTGCTGCAGCTGCTCGCCTGGGCCCAGTTCACGCTGCACGGGAGGCGCCTGCACATGGTCAAAGCCCAGCGCCAGAACCTGTCACGGGCCCAAACCCTGGACGTTAAGATGGTGTGAGGGGAGTGCAAAGCCTCCCTGTTGAGGACACTACCTGTAGCCCTGGGGGCGCCAGCCCTGTGTCCTGCTCTTCCGTCTCCCTGGGGTCCTGCCTGGAGGACAGATGGCAGAGTGGGAGCACTTGGGGCTGAGCCAGAGTGTGTGTCACTGGGGTCTAAGTTCCTGCATGACTGTCTGGCCCAGCTTGGGCAAAGGCTGGGCCGTGTGTGTGCTCAGGGACCTGCTTCCTCCTCTAGAGCAGAAGGAAGAAGAGGACCGAGAAGGGTGGGGCCTGCCCTGTGGTCACATGGGGTTGCTATGGGTATGGAGGCCATTCCTCCTACCTGGCCAAGGCTGGCACCCTATGTGGGCTCTGGAACCACTTTGCCTGGTCAAGACTGGGAGTCCTACCTGCCCCTTCCAGTGGTTTCTCTCAGAATTCTCTGCTTCAGCCGCACCTGGAGTAGCACACCCCAGCTGCTGCAGGGTGCCCCTGAACCCCAAATGACCTCTCAATGAGGTTCATCTCATCACGGACTGATTAAAGCCAGTCATTTCTATTTCCATTCCTGAAGTCTATGCTGTGTATGGGAGTGGTGGGTTGGAGAACAGGATCCCTTAATAAGAGCAGCCTGAGAACGTTTTCAAAGATGAGTGGGGTAGGGTGGAGGGGGACGCTGCATCAGGTTCACTGAGGTAGTGGGGAGAACCTGCAGACCAGTAGCCTCATGGACCCCTGGAGCCAAACAGCTTTCAGGCCTGTGTTCGTAGCCCCAGTGCATTTCCCATGTACCACTGCTGGAGTGGCCACTTCTAGGCTAGAGATCCTTAACCTTGGAGTTGCAGGGATCTTCCAAAGATGACTTTAAAAATTTTTTTTCTTTACCGTGAGACTGGGACTAGAAACCTCGGCTTTAGGCCGGCGTTTCTGTCTGGGCTCTGCAGACATCTGGGGCTGGGGAGTTCTTTATTGTGGATGGCCTCTGCCTACTAGATGTCAGGAGCATCTCCCCAGTCATGATGACCAAACACCTCCTGACATTGCCAAATGTGTCCTGAGAGGCAAACTGACCTTAACTGGGAACCACTGCCCTAGACCAATAGTTATTTGAAGGTCTGCATCACAGTTAAGAATGTAGTCTAGTGCTCTATTGCCTGGGTTCAAATTCTAGCTAACAAAGGGCAGATTTGGGAGAAATTACATCTCTCTGTGGCTCTCTTTCGTCATCTGTAAACTGAGTAACAAACTTACTTGCATCTTAGTTGTTGCGAGAATCAAATGGTTAACACTTGTAAAGTGCCTAGCAATTCCCACCCCTAACTGCTCAAGTATGCAGGTTTAAAATGGAGAAGTGATTAATCAGAATTATCTGAGCATAGACCCCGGGAACTGCGTTTTAATAAGCTCCTGACTTCAGAGATGTGAAGAGCTGGCCTCTCATTGCGGGTGGAGTCTCATCCATGGGCTTGGGCATGTGTACAGGGCATGGACTCTCAGTTCCTGGCCTGGTCTTTGGGCTTCTTTGTCAACAGCATCTTTGCATCCACCGGACAGGCTGGGACTTGGGTGAAGGTCTGGCCAAGTCTGGCTGGTGCAACAGTGCCCTCTAGAGGACAGACTAGGTCCAGTCTCAGGACCCACAGCTCCTCCCTCCTCCCACCCTGTACTGACTACAGACAGAGGCCCAGCTGATGTGTCTATTAGAACGAGTTTATTTAAGTACACTGGGCCCCACCAGGCAACATGGTTTGTGCGAGGCTGTGCAGGGGACAGGCTTGGGCTAAGAGGAGGGAGGTGAGCTGGTTAAGCACACTGCAGTCCGCGGGTCGCCACATCGCTTTCACACACACCTGCTGCTGCGGCCCACACCTAGCAGGGCCTTTGGTCGTTGGACGGCGTGGGGTCGAGAACACTGCCTGGAATCTGGGATCGGGCAAGTGTTGGTGTCATGGTGAGGGTGCCGGTGAATATCTGCTAGCCCCAGCTTTGCACCTTCTGGGCTGAAGAGCCTCTGGACCCCTGCCAGGCCAGCCCAATCCAGGGTAGGCGACTGGCCCCACTGGACCAGAGGAGGTGAGCCTGAGCCCGTCAGTTGCTGGCAGCCTGGTCTGGCCCCTCCCTCCCTGACCAAACAAGTCCAAAGACAAGAATGGCACAACTCAGCCAGAGGGGGCTGTCTGGCCTCTACAAGCTAGTCCCCTGGGGTCAGCTAGCACAGGAAAAGGCAGCTTGGTTAACTGTGGCTGTTTCTCCAGTGCTAAGGAGGCAGCATCCCCAACACCCCTCCTTTGCCAGGAGCCTCTGCCAAATGGTGATTCTACCTCCTATTTCAGAAAAATCCAACCAGCAACCAGCCTGTTGATTCCAGGGCAGTGAGCAAGTGGAAGAGGGAGAAAGAAAGAGGCTGGAGTGACTTTGAATGTAGCCTCTGATCCCAAATGGCCCTGAGGCCTATGGATACTGTCAGTTCACGTTGGCAGGGAGTGGCGGGGCCCTGAATGCTATGCTAAGCTTAGGCGCTGTAAACATTAGTGTGAACAGGGTGACTGGTGGGCGGGGCAATGAGCTCCCTCTCTCCAGTCCCCTAACTGAACAAACACTTCAATAAATAAAACTGAAGATGGCACTGCCCATGGATGGATGGAAAGCAAGTTAACAGGACCTGAGGCCAACAGGCTCCTGAAACTCTCCTGCGATCTCCAGATGGGGTTGGGGGTTGGAGAGGTAAGCCCGCCACTGATCAGAAGTAGTGCTCCATGCCCTCCTCAAATGCCCAGTGTGGTCCTGGTCCCCAGGTGTAGTTGAGGGCATCCTGCCCGCTCCTGACAGGGAAGTCTCAATAACAGCTCCTGGAGTACTTCTCCAGCTTTCTAAACCCAAACTGCAACAAGACCAGACAAGAACTCAACCCTGGACTCAGGCCTCAGTCCACGATCAAGAGGCATCGAGAGCAGAATGAAGAACAAGGGGAGGCCGCAGGGCACCCTGCGTAGAGGGGGTGGGGCCGGCCCAGCCTAGGATGGGCAGCAGCAAGTGTCCCTGGGGTTGGTTTACCTCCCTCTCTGTCTCCCTGTGGTAGTAAACATAGTCCCACACAACCAGACAAAGGCCCGGCTGACAGAGCAGGGCCCTCTGCCAGCACTCTTCCCTGTCAGGGGCCAGTTAGTGGTCAACCCCAGGTCTCAGGCCGTCGCCATCATGGGTAGTTCATTGTCCTTTCCGGGTCCTGAAATCCTGGGATCCCTGGGCCACACGGCACTCGCATATGTGCACACATTCATACCCACACACACACATTCATACACACAGGCAGTTCCTCGCAAACACTCCGACTCAAGAAAGCGAGTTTTAAAGTGGAGTTAACTTCAGAGAGAGGTGAAGATGATGTCCCAATATTAGAAGGTTTTCCTGTGGATGGACCGGGCACCATCTTCCTCATATTCCTTCTTAGAGACCCACATCTTCTTAAAGGTGTCCAGGGAGGCGAGGATGGAGCCCCTGCCGTGGAGGGAATTCAAAGGAATCATGTCAGAGATGGGGAGTGGGTATCTGTGGAGCCAGCCAGTCCCCTGGGGGTCAAACCAGACCAGGCTTTTCTTCAAAGGCCTGGGGTGGTGAGGCGTAATCAATACCTCTGCAATAAGAGTGCTCCACTCTTATTCCCAGAAGAGCTACTCACCCAATCCATGTGGAATACAGTCTCTCCTGCGGCGCAGATATCTGCCAGGGTGGGTGGAAAGAGGAATCTGAGATGGCCGTCCTCCCCTCTCCCTTCCCCGTCTAACACTTGTCTCACTGCCAGTGAGAGTCAGTGGATACGTTTCACACAACAACCTTTAAGTTCTGTCCCTGCTGGACCCTGTGGCCTCTCTGGGGGGTACCATGGTCAGCCTGACACTCATCTGGAAAAACAGGCTTCTGGCAACCCGAAGTACCTATGGCTCCCAGGGAAGCAGGGGCTATCTGAAACCAAGATCCAGCTCTACTAGGGGCTGGTGGGGAGCAGACTGCACTGCAGGCACCACACTCCTCCACTTAGGATCCCTCCTTCCTCAGGCAGGTCAGCTCCTCTCAGGAGTCACTGAGGTGCTGGACTGGGTCACAGGGGAGCAGCTGAAGTCAAGCTCCTGTCAGTGTTGGCTTCCCTGACTGCATGTCTAGCATCCTGCCACCTCTGGGGATCTGAACTGTCCCGTTTGGTGAAGACCCATCATGAGGATGGGTCCCCCCCTCTAGCAAGCTTCAGGGGCACAGTAGAAGCTGGAAGCCACCTGCTGGTGCCTGGAAATCTTGGGCAGAGCAGGAGGGGAGGCCGCACCATGCAGTGCTCCAGACCCTTGGCAGCCTAGTTCGCCCACCCCCAGCATGCTCCTACCCTGATCTTCACGTCTTTCGGAGCCAATTTCTTCACTTCACTCAATAGCCTGTCACCAAAACCTGAATAGGCAGGAAGGGAGAATCTAACGTCAGTCTCCTGGGCCCTGCAGGATGTGGCACCTTCCTAGGGTAGGGTCCTGAGAGCAAAGCCCAACCTTTGAAGAGGGTGGAGCCGCCTGAGAGGACGATGTTGGAGAACAGCGTGCGCCGCAGGTCCATGTCAGACTTCTGGATGGCGAACACCAGCACCTCATGGATGCCCTCGCTCTCCTCGCCGATCAGGTCTGGCCTGAACAGCAGCTCAGGTGCCCGGAATCGGGAAGGACCAATCTGCGGGGTCGGGGGGGGGGCGAAGCGTCTCAGGCTCAGGTCCCTCTGCCCAGGGCTTAGTAACCAGGTGGCTCTGAAGGCCACAATCAGGGAAGACTTTGTATGTCAAGAGCCACGGGAAACAAAGATAGGGCTCCTGGGAACATAAAGGAACAACCAGCGCTCCTGGGAAACTAGAGAGAGGAAGCTCTTGTGTTTAATCCCAGCTCTGACATTTTCCAGCCAAGAGACTTGATAGGTTCATTCAATTGTGGAAATTTCCTCCTATCAGTGGAGGTCCAGGGGGCTGGAAATCACCCTATACTGTGCCTGAGTGGTTAAGGACAGCACTACACATCAGCCTTCTAATCCCACAGAACACCTCCTCCCCTCCACACAGGAGAAGCAAAGTCCCTGGCACCTCACCCTGCAGGAGATGCTGCAGCTCAGCAGCTACACTGCTACAGGCAGAGGGTGTAAAGGACTGGTGTGCCTGACTCCAGCCTCCCCACGGGGAGTTCTCTTTGGGCTCCATGCTTTTGGGACCTGAAGGGAGAGGCCCCGCCGCCTACCTCAATGGTGCTGCCGTCGGGCAGGTAGTATTGCGCCTTCTCCGTCTCTAGTGTCTCATCCTTCTGGGGGTTTATGGATAGGTAGCAGGCTCTCTGGAGAACCAAGCACAAGTCAGGCTGGCTGGAAAGGTGGTGCCTACCTGGTTAAAGTCCCCGTCCATTGCAGTGACTGTCCTAAAGGTCATTAGAGCTGCATATCCTAAGTGCCACCCAGTGAAGCTGACCCAAACCTCCCTGCCCCTTCTTAGGATATGTGTCCCCACATGCTCCACCTTCCTGGGGGCCAAGCATGGCAACTCAGCTTTCTGGATTTGCGTCTGAAAACACACCCTAATCTTAATTCAGACTCAGGTGTCTTTTTCCTACTACTTGTGTGATTCTGGGCCCTGCCTACCCAGCTCAGAGGTCTCCCAGGAGCCATAGATGACAGGAAGGTTCATTTAACTTAAAAAAAAAAAAAAAAGGAGTCTGACATCTTCAAGAGTGTAAAAGAACATGTGTAATTTGTACATGATGTATAAAAAGCATAATGAGCATGGGTGTACTTATCACCCAGCTTAGGAAATACAGGCAGCTCCCTTTTGCCCACAAGATGGCAGCACTTTGGAAGGTCAATCCTCAGGGTGAGGGGACTGGCTGGCGATCACAGGGCCACCAGGAGGCCTGGTCGGGAAGGACAGAGACCCATCTCCAGGGAGGAGTTTAGCCACTCTTCACTCCAGGTCACGGAGGTCCTGGTTGCTGTTCCCATTCCCTCTCCCAGCCCTGGGCCCATGGGGGCAGCACTCACTTCTTTTATGGCCTTGACAATCTCAAACTCAGAGGATGAGTGGAAATCATAGCCCTCCTTGCGCAGGTAGAGGCGAAGAAAGCGAGAGACGTCTCGGCCAGCGATGTCGATGCGCATGATGGAGTGGGGCATGGCAAAGCCCTCGTAAATGGGCACGGCATGGGTGACGCCATCCCCCGAATCCAGTACCACACCCGTGGTCCTGCCGGTGGCATAACTGAAGCAAAGGGGGCACACCATCACTCACCCCTGCCTCCTCACTCTGGGAAGACTCTCACTTCTTGCTAGAGTTCAAGGTCAGCTGAACTAAAGCTGGGGCCTGCCTTCTCCAGAAGCCTCCGACTGGATTGAGTATGAAAGCAGCCTGAGCACTGAAGCAAGCAAGCCTGGAATGTTTGAAGGAAAGGAGCCAGGCCTCTCCAAGCACCCCTTCTGCCACCCCTCCAAAAGAATAGGCCCTCCAACCGCAGGAGACGGCCTGCCTTTCCAACTGCTTCAGGGACCCAGCCTGAGGGACAGTTTTTACTCTCTAGACAAGAGGAAAAAACTCAGGGGTCAGGCAAGAAAAGTGAATAAATTAAATAAAATAAGAATATTTATACTTGCATAAAAAACTAGCTTTCAGGGACTTCCCTAGTGGAGTGGATAAGACTCTTCGCTCCCAATGCAGGGGGCCCAGGTTCGATCCCTAATCAGAGAACATGCTGTGCAATGTGGCCAAAATGTTAAAGAAGGAAAACCAACCAACCAACCAACTAGCTTTTGGCCCTCTAGGTCTGTCCTTAAGTTTTCCTCTTGGTAAGGACAAAGGTACAGACATATATTTCTGTGATATGAGGGGGGAAAACCTATAATGTTTCATAAACAGCAGCTGACATTCAGCCTTTGTGTTGGATGACAGGCAATGGAGAGCTGTCATGAAGTCAGGTTTCCAAACCCTATCTAAAATGGCAGCTGCGATTTTCTTCAGCTCCTGCTGATTTTTGCTCTAGAGGAATGCAGACCCAGCATTATCAGATCTTCCCATTTTTTTTCAGAGAAGTCAGAAATTTTGATTTTGATAGGAAATGTCCCAATTTTTAAAGGTTGGCTCACAATTTTTCAGTGGGGTCAAACATGCCATCTGCAGGCTACCAATATATGATCTTGCCAATAGACCTAACCCTGGTGGGAGGCAGGCTGGGAGCAAGACAGGATGACGGGGGTGTTTTCATCATGAGCCTATCACCAGCCTTGCACAGTACCTAGCTCAAGTAGGCCCTGAAAAAAACACCTGAACTCACTGCAGGGGCCAGCAGGGAGAGCTGTTGCAGCACGTGGCCTTCCCAGCAGGCTCAGCGGAGAGCTTTTGGCACCAGACCAGCAGGGAGGGCCAAGACTGGGGAGATGCTCCCTTTCCCACCATTCATTCTCATCCCTGGCAGGGGTGCTTAGGGAGCTCTGCACCAACCCACAGCAGGGCCAGCCTCGATTCTGCCAAAGGACTGCTTCCCCCCAGGGGCCAGGCTCGCCAGCCAGCTGTTACTCACAGGCTGAGCACAGCTTGCATGGAGATGAAAAGGGCTGGCACGTTGAAGGTCTCAAAGAAAACTTCAGCAGCTCGTTCCCGGTTTTTCCGTGGATTTAAAGGCGCCTCTGTCAGGAGCACAGGATGCTGGTGAAAGATGCCCAGACAGCAATCAGGGTGAGGACAGATTCCCAGCCCTCATTAGTACTGCGGGGTGGGCTGGAGAGCCCACACGAACTTTGTCAGCCTCTATTTAAAAGAGGGCTGGTGGGCTGGTCACTTACCGCCACCCAAGCCAGTTTCTCAGCTTTCCAAATTCATATCCCTTTCAAAGTGTCATTTTCTCTTCACCTTCAACTACCCTCTTGTCCTCCAGGATTCTTATATAGGCCCCTGTACCTTCTGGATAGCTCCAGGTGTCAAGATTTTGCTAAACTCTAAATTTGGAATTACATGATAAAAGTAATGCTTAAAAATTTTTTTTTCAAAATAGAAAATTAAATATCATTATTGATTATACTATTAAAAAACAGAATATATCCCTCTCCTGGAAATTCTGATAAGCCTAGTCAGCACCTTCCTTTGTGTTTCTGAGTTGAGAGCTCCTTCCTTAGAAACTAAAGAGTATATATAGCTCCGAAGTCTGAAAGGCGTGGGTTAGAACCCCAGCTCTACCACTTTTCACTGGGTGATTGTGGAAACACCACCTGGCTTCTCTGAACTTCCGTTCCCTTGTTTGTAAAATGGAGATAATAATACTACCTGTGCCTCATAGGGATGCTGTGAAGATTAAATGCAAACATATCTGAAAAGCACATGCCTGATGCCTAGAACATGACATAAAGGCTCAAGGCAGTTATCGTTGTCATCTGCCTCATCTCTGGGGTAGGGCTTCTGTCTGCTCTGCATAGCCCACATGGCGTCCCACACACAGGACCCTCACCTCCTCGGAGAAAGTCTGCAGCTGGTCCTTAGAGTAGACATACTGCCAGATGCGCTCCATGTCGTTCCAGTCCTTGACGATGCCATGCTCCATGGGGTAGCGGATGGAGAGCAGCCCTCGGTGCTCCTGGGGGCAGAAAGCAGTGCTTGCAGTCGCAGCCAGCCTCTCAGCAGGACTGCCGGTGGACCCCACAATCCACACCCATGGCTAAGGGTGCACCAAGTCCTCCAACCCCTAAACTGTATGCTGTGAACTGTGCTCAGTGTCCAACCAGCTGGCAAAGCAGAGGGCTTCTGCCTTTCCGTGGGCCCCTGGGTGGCATCCTCCTCATTGTCTGGTCCCAGGACACAATCTCCTGGCATCTGCAGCTAAGGTTGGCAACAAAGATTCTGTTGTTCTGCTTCTAGAAGTTGCCCGAGGGCTCTGCCAAACTGTACTAATTAAATTATCCCCAGGGTACCCCAGCAAGGATCTCCCCTCGATCACTTTTGCCAAAAAATAACCAAGCCAGTCAATTTGATCTTTGGCAACATAGTGATAGAAGGAAGGCAAAAGCCCTTTTTTCTGGACAGGTCTCTGTTTCCCAAAGTGGGGTTCCAGATATTTCCTCTCCAAAACCAGAGGCTGTTCCTGGGAGAAATAAACCAGTTAGGTTTATTCTCTTTAGAATGAGAGAATGAAAGGGGAGATTTCAAGAGGAAATTATTTCTTTTACTCATGTCCCTCTGTCGGATACTGCCTGCGTGGGGAACAGTGAAGGTCCTCTGCTGGCTTGAGGCTTCTTCAGTAGGACATGGGATTACCTCGGCTTTGGGGCCAATGAAGATGTCACCTTCGAGGGCTCCTGCCATGACACGAACGTGCTTGGGTCTGCCCACACTACAAAAGAGAGTGGGGAAGACTATCACATCTCATTTCATGACATAACACATGATAGAACACAGGAAAGATATACTAATGCATGTACTTGGATGGGAAGAAATATACTTAATTCTACTGTGACTGTCACTGAGGAATGCACTTCCCACAATTTCTATAATGAACATTTTTTTGTATTTATTCATTAGTATACTATTTCATATATTTATTATATTTATAAGTTATCAAATTCGGGAGGATTCAATACCCCTAGTTCTTCTCTTTCCCCAATGTATGTACAGATCAAGAGAGACAAGGAAACAAGAGTTCATTTAGAATGATTAACTCAAAAAGTTTTTGTCTCCTGCAACCCACTCCAGGACTCTTGCCTGGAAAATTCTACGGACTGAGGAGCCTGGTAGGCTACAGTCTATGGGGTCGCAAAGAGTCAGACACGACTGAGACTTCACTTTCACTTGCAGCCTCCTGCCCAGGCCTTCTATGAAGGACAACTGTGATGTTGTAACTGAGAGATGGCCTTCCTCCTTTCTCCACTGCTTTGAACCCTTTCCCAGGTGCCTGTGCCCTTTTCCTGCCTGCAGCATCTCTGCCTTAGTAAGAAAGTGCTGAGAAAAAGACTCATTCTCCTTAGAATGGTAAGTATGGTTTGATGTCAAGTTCCATTCTGAGTGACAGGAGAATCTTAAAAAGAGGACTCCATTATGAGACTGTCAACCAAAGCAGTAAGTCACCAATGATAACATTTTTGGCATCAGATTAAAAAAAACAAAACTGCCTCTCAATTGTACCATGCAGGCAACAGTTTGCTTACTCCAAAAGCCAGCTCTTGTCCCTTGCTTGTTGTCGTTTTGAATACCAAGACTGACCTAAATGAGAGATCCTTTCCCCCTAAAAGATGGAGGGCTAACATCATAACAAAACTGACAAGCCTTACAAGCTTCTGACTAAGCTACAGAATGACTTACTAGTTTGGGAAACAGTATTTGGGGATCTGATCACCAGCAAAACCAGCTTTAATCACACCGGATCCCTGAGGAGAGAAAAAGAAGTCAGACTATCACACAAACAAGAGGAGATTCATATCACACAGTATGTATAATATGGTTCCACCTTTATTTTAGAAAGAGAAAGGACCTTATATTTATGTATACTATATCCACTCAAATGAGGATTTGTACAGTGACTGCATGCCAAAGGGAGGGCACTGGGGCTGGGAATGGCGAGGGGAATTTCTACTGCACACTCTATTTGATTTTTATGTATTCTTAGTCTTTTCTACATTGAACATGTTTACTTTTGGAATTAAAAATAATATTAATAAAGGGAAGAAAAGGAAAAGGCTTGAGGACAGAAGAGGAAAGTACCTAGAAGCACAAAGCGGCTGAGTTTAGGAACATAACCAAGGTGGGAAGGGCACACAATTCTGGTAAACCATCAGGGAGTGCTCGTCTAAGCTACCTTCCCAGCTCAGACCTGAACTGTCCCTGCCCTCCAGGGCCTCTATGACAGACACACCTTGAGAGCACTGCCATACTTGAAGCTAACTCCCATGACATCTGTCGTCTGGTTCTGACTGCAGGGGCAGACTACAATGATTTGTGGGGGGGGTTGCAGTAGTTGTTTTGCCTTTTCACTACGCTTTGCTGTACTCATTGATCACTTGAGGGTCAAGAGCAGAAGAGCCCTTAAGCACTCTGAGAAGAATCTGCCATCTCTCACCATCATCTCTGGTACCACGTGGGCCCAGCCAAAGTAAACATTGATTTTGGACATCAACTCCATGCAGGACAGGTGTTGAGGCTTGATGCTGCCTGTAGATCACCCCGTTCTCTTCCTTCGTAATTCTTCTACCACTACACCAGGTACCATTGTCCTTCTACCCCCAACACAGTTGCAGCTCCAAGTGCAGCAAGCCATCTCCTGCTGCCTGTCAACAACTTCTCCTGGGGTGGAGTGTAATGTTTCCAGAACACACAAGCATTAAACACACCAGGAGATGCTAAATAGCCAAGGGTACCTTGGTACAAAAGGCTTCCCAGCAACACCCCTGGATCCATCTGTCTTTTTTATTCCTGCTTTTTATAAAAGCAGGGTGAGGGGGTAGGTGACTGATCCTAGCGAGGGAGGAGGGAGGAGGTAAGAAGTGGTTAAAGGACAGGGAAAGAGGTGTTGGGGGAGAGTAGGGCAAGCCAGTTCTCTAAGACAGCAGGAACTTCTGCCAACAGAAAAAACAGGAGACAATGTGCAAACTCATCGGTCTGGGCAGAACAGCAAGGAACCTGGAAAAGGTACAGCTGTAAGCTGAGCTCAAAGACTGGGAAGGAGGGTGGACTATCCTACTGCAAACCCAAGGGCTTGGGGACAGTGGCATGGCTAGTGAGAACATCATGCAAGAGAATTTGGGTAACTTGTTAGCTCAGGCTTCCGATAATTGCCCACTGCCTTCATCTGGGTGTGGTGATGCTAACAGACTAATTGGATCTCCTGGCAGGAGTTGAAAACGAGAAAAGTAAAGATGAAATCTGTGCTTCAGACTCTAGATTTTTTTTTTTTTTTTGACGAGACTGATACTTTTTTTTTTAATATTTATTTACTTGGCTGCAGCAGGTCTTAGCTGCAGCATGTGGAATCTTTTAGTTGTGACATGTGGGATCTAGTTCCCCAACCAGGGATGGAACCCAGGCCCCTTGCCTTGGGAGTATGGAGTCTTAGCCAATGGACCACCAGGGATTCTCCGAGATATTTCTAAGAGATGATTTTCCTGGAGATTTGATTTTGAGTTTACTAACAAGAGGGCTAGGGTTTGAGTGACAAGGCAGATTAAGACATTAGATTCTTTTTTCTCACTGTCCTTCCCAGCAGGTATATAACAGGCCCAGTTCAAATATCACTGCCTTCCTCCTGAAGGATAATCTCCAGTTGGAATTTGTTATCCTCTTCCTATTACCTTCCCCAAATCACCATTACCTGTTTCACTAGGTAGCATGAATTTCATTCTGCTTTCTAGTCTAATTTATGGTTTACACTTTTGTCTCTTTTCAGTGCAAATTCCTTGAGGTCAGAGACTTTGTATATCAGCAGTATCTGACATTTGCAGGGTACTCGGCTAGATGCTGGCTAACTAAAATGAAAACCAAGCTCAAATGATTGGCAGATGAAGCCGAAAGTATGGAACCTGAATGAGCAGCTGGAATGCCAGAAGCCCCAGGCAGAGGTGGTACAGGGAAGGTGAAGACAGTCTTGGGAATGATACACAAGGTAGAACCAGACCCAGCTTGTCCCTGCAGCCCCATGAGCTGGCCTGGCAGGCCGTGTCAGGTGAAAAATGGGTGGGGACAGGGGAAGTGGTTGAGTTGCCTCTATTCTGCTCAAGCCATACCAAGAGAGCATACAAAGGGGTCATGTCAATTTCTTTAATAGTGTTTGTAACTAGGAACTGTATACTTGGCAAATGAGCTGCCACTCTGTTATTCACCCTGTCAAAACCAAGTACACAAATGCTTTGTTTGAAACAAATGCCTACATTTGAAAAAGTAATCTCATTAAATATTTGATTTTGGGGACTCAAGTCTGCTGCCAGCCAACTCTGACCATTCTCCTTCTGATACAGGCAAACAAATAGCAAATTCCTCAGCATGGTTCTCGTAGTACCTGCTGGCTATCGACCCTGTGGCTTGGGCAACTTTACCCTAAGCACTGATTATTCTTAACATGTTGGGAAGAAGGCTTGTTGTCTGCCATTTAATGCTGTGAGGTGGAGCCTCAGATTCTAGGACACTGGTAGCCCATTCTGGCCCAAAGACATATTTTGTTTGGTCCACAAAGTAGTTTTTAAAAAACAACTTTATTGAGATAAAATTCATATACCACACAATTTACCCATTTAAGGTACATAATCTAATGGTTCTTAGTATATTCACAGAGCTGAACAATCATTACTACAACCTAATTTTAGAACTTTTCATCATCCCCCCCAAGAAACCCTGTACCGATTAGCAGCCACTTTCCATCCTTACTAACCCCTACCCTGCTGCTGCTGCTGCTAAGTCACGTCAGTCGTGTCTGACTCTGTGCGACCCCATAGACGGCAGCCCACCAGGCTCCTCCATCCCTGGGATTCTCCAGGCAAGAACACTGGAGTGGGTTGCTATTTCCTTCTCCAGTGCATGAAAGTGAAAAGTGAAGTCGCTCAGTCATATCCAACTCTTAGCAACCCCATGGACTGCAGCCTACCAGGCTCCTCCATCCATGGGAGTTTCCAGGCAAGAGTACTGGAGTGGGTCGCCAGTGCCTTCTCCGAACCCCTTCCCTAGGCAACCACTAACATACTTTCTATCTCCACAGACCACAAACTACTTTTACATTAACTTCTAACAGTTAAAAATTAGAGACTGCAGGACTTCCCTGGTGGCCCAGTGGTTAAGATTCCATGGTTCCAACATAGGGGGCGAGGCATCGATCCCTGGTCAGGGAACTAATATCTCACATGCCACCTGGAGTGGCCAAAAAAAATTTTTTTTTATTAAAAAACACTAGAGATTGCATATGAAATTAACATTTCTGATTTTCCTTGAAAAATGAGAAAACCTGGTAACACTGGGCCTGCATTCTTGCATGGGGACAACCTGCTAGAAATGAGAAGCAGCTGGCCCGGTGGTCAAGCATACTCAATGCACTTTTCAGATTTCTCACTTATTAAGAATACCTTCTCCTCATCCCCCTGTCCCTCCTCTGCCTTTTTAATGTATCTGGTTGGCCTCCTCAGGTATTGAGTTTGAGACACCTATTCCAGACATTCTTTCCAGTTTGTGAAGCACATCCATGACTCTCAAAATACACATAATTGAGTGTAATCTATAAGCCACCTTCTCTTCCCTCTCTCCATCAAACTAGGGAGGATTCTCACTGCAGTTGTACAATCAACAGGCTGAAAGTCATACCACAAGTGATGGTGTTAAATAAATACACTGACTCCATTTCCTCAGCTAATTCTAGTGTCCCTTAAACTTAAGTGAATCAACAGATCTTAAGAGCTGATGACAAACTGTTAAAAAAGAGAGAGAAAATTAGTGAAATTTGACACTGACTAGATATTTGATGATATTAAGGAATTACTGTTAATTTTATTAGCTTTGATAATAGTATATTGGTTATGTTTTTAAAAGTTTGTGAAAGAGGGAAGTGGGTGGGTATGTAGCTAAAAAGACTGGTCAAGAGTTGATAACTGTTACAGTTAGATGATGGATACATAGATGTTTGTTATAACATTTCCCCTCCTTTTGTTTATATTTGAAATTTTTTACATTAAGGAAGGGCTTCCCTGGTGCCTCAGCAGTTAAAAATCAGGATGCCAGTGCAGGAGCTGTGGGTTCAGGCCCTGAATCTGGAAGATCCCCTGGAGAAGGGCATGGCAACCCACTCCAGTATTCTTGCCTGGAAAACTGCATGGACAGAGGAGCCTGACAGGCTACAGTCCATGGGGGTCACAAAGAGTCAGACACGATTTAGCAACTAAACCACCATCACCACCAGAATAAGAAGAGCTAGCAAATAAGATGATAGCAGCTAAGTAAAAATTCAAAACATAAATACTATATACACACACATTATAAAATACATGTGTCCATAAAATCAGAAAGAAAGGAGCACATTAATTTTATAATGAGGTTTGCTTCCGGGGTTATGTATGGACCAGAAAGGATGGGCTTATGGATGGGTACAAAGAGACCTCGATTATATCTGTAATGTTTTATGTCCTAAAAAAATCTGAAGCAAATTTGGCAAATGACAACCTTTATTAAATCAAGGTGGAGGACACATGCTACATAGGTGCTTGTTATATACATCTCTGAACTTTTCCATGTGTTTAAAGAATCTCACTTTTCAAAAAGGGGTCCGAAGAAGCATAATGACCCCCCAAAACAGTAAAACTCTTAGCTTGAAAAACTTGTAGAGATCTGATATTATTCCTGCATGTAGGCCCACATAGTATAGTCAGAATAGACAATTTTAAGATTGACCATAATGTGGATTCATTTTATGGAAGTATTTAACCTTCGAGATCCTCCCAAAGATCTGAGCTTCAGAATAAATATAGTATTCCAATTAAAGTGTTGTAGTCCTGGGAGTGGCCTTTCTCATTCTTGTACTATTATCTGTGATATGACTTTGGGAAGAACAACATGTTTAGTTTTTTACAATACTCATCACTTTTTTGTTGTTGTTGTCGTCATTAAATCGTGCGTGCACATATGCATACACACACCCTCCCATCTTCTTCATTAAATTCTGATGAATTGGTTTGGTCGCAGAATTCTATGAAAGGGTGGTCAACAATTGTCTTAAGACTAGGAAAGGCTGTGAACTGATAATGTGGCTGTTCTTTCTTTTCCTTGCTTTCTTTGTTCTTCTGTCTTTTAATTACACCCCCCTTAGCCCAGAAATAGTGGCAGCATGATAAGCTATGGAGCTGTTAAATCTGCTAGAGACACGTTATTCTCATAATATAAAGCTGGCTCAAATATTTTAAATGATTTACTGGCAGATAGTAAATTCTAGGGGAAAATTATTTAAGTTTCTCCTACTTCACCTTTTGGTGGGATTGCTGGCATAATAAAGGAAATGGTTTCCCAGAGAAAAAACAAGTCTATTCCTTAAGTATTCAAACTGAAAAGGTACCGCTGCTTTGATGCATTTCAAATACACTATCAAGAATGAGAAAGAAGGAACTAAGAAGCATTTGCTTAAGTGACATAAAGAAAATGGTTGGAGATAGCACTGCTGCCCGACAATTCTAGAAGCAAAAGGTCTGGTGGGATGGACAGACTGCTCCTTTTGCACTGCTGATGAAAACAGGAAATTGCTAATTTCTACTTTTCTTTTTAAAACCAAGAAAAAGGCACATGAAGCATACACAAACTGACTGAAAATAGAAATAGTAGTGTTCTCTGAAAATTAACATCAAGAACAAAGAGTCCTGCTCATCCTTATGCAGTAACTAGTTCTTCCTCCCATCCTTTTTTTTTTAATTTAGCGACATCTTTGTTGCTGTGATAGAGATTTTCAGCCATTAATCCTTCCCCACCCATAAAAATTAAAAATCCAATGTGCACCTAGCGGTGCCAGGCCCTAGATACTATATGTGTGGAGGGAACTGGGGAACGAGAGACTAAGGAAAAATGAAGGACTACCAAGCATCTTTTCCCACCCGGATTCAATAGCCTAAGGAAGGAGATCCGAGGCCCTCCCCGCCCTGCCCGCCGATCAAATCCTCCCCAAAATGAGGTGTCTCACTGAGCTCAACCTTTTTCCAGATCAGCAAAGCTAGCCAAAGAAGCACCTTTCCTTGGAAAAAGTGAGGAATTAACTCAATCTCAAATTGAGTCTTGGCTCAATTCATAAGCCAGGTGGTTTGAATACTGTATTTAACCTTCCACGTCTCATTTTCCGGTATATTTCGAGTCCTATCTACCTATCAGTGTTGAAGCTTGAATAAGATTATGCAGACGAAAGGACCTTGCAAGTGCCAACGGTCCCAAGGACTGAATCAAGAGACCGAATCTGAGTCAGCTTAAGACAGAGCGAATTCGCAATTCTGCCTTAGTAGAGGAACTCAGAGAGAACTAGAAAGGTAGCAACCAATCTCCGTTGTACCAAACCTTTGAATGGAAGACAGACATCCACTTTTTAAATAACTGCCTCCTTCCGCCAAAAATAAGAGCTATATTTAGATTCCTTCCATTTGTGATTATCGATGCATTTGCGTGGGTACTATCGGTATGAATAACGGATAAAGCACTGGATTAATGTGCGACCTTGGGCTCACTTTACCTTTGCGCTTCGGTTTTCTCATTTGTAAAACAAGGATAAAAATTCCTGCCTTAACTATTCACCCGGTTTTTGTGAAGATCCAATTGGAATGTATGAGAACCCCTCCGTGTAAGCGCTGGAGCGCCTGACAAGTATTGTTTAGTAATTTTTACCCCCAGCAACTAGGCGTTCCAAAGAGGAAGGTACCTCCCTGCTTGCTTTGTCATTCTCCTTTCTTCTCGACCTTTATTAACGCTGTAATTTATAATCACAAAAATAACTGAAAACCTCAGGCCATTTCTGGCACCACACTCTCAGACCCCACCCAGATACACCGCCAAGCCGTCCTGCCGGCTGGGACCAAGGAAACTTAGCCCTCCACCCGCCGGCTGGCCCTAGCCCGTCTGCCCTCTCCACTGGGAGTCCCCGAAACCAATCACAACAGCCCTCGTGCACCGCACCGCCCTTAGAGAGGGGAAACACTATGGCGGCCCGGAAGAACGGCAGGGGCGCGAGCCAATCACTGCAGAAGGCTGGCCTCATCCGGCAAGGCCCAGAGGCGGGGTCAGCGGTCAAGATGGACAGCCAGAGCAGCCAATAGAGTTATCGAAAACTGGGGAGGGGCGGGCGCCGGGGGCTCAGAGCGGTTAAGGCCCCTCGAGTCAAGGGCCCAAGGACCCTGCTAGGACTATAACCCTTCCCTTTATCCATCCCAAGGTTCTCCATCCCGTGGTTGCTGGCCAGTTGGTCGCCCTATCTGCGGACTTCGGGTCGAGGGAGGAGAGAGGCGGCGGCGGCTGAATCCGCCTGACAGGCCGGGCCAGTGACAAAGAACCGGCAGCCCAGACTGAAACACGGGAAGCGATCCCTTCGGGGAGGAGAGCATAAGCCCTGCTAGGGGGATGCAACTCACGTTGTCGATCACGACAGGCTGGTTGGCGATTACATCGTAGGACTCCATGGCAGAAGAACCTCTCCTTCCGAGGAAGGAACTGCCAGCCCGGTCCGCCGCTAACGCCACTGACACGCATGCGCAGTCTAGCCGCCGGCACTGGGCAGCCGGGGAGCGGCCCGACCCCACTTTCGAAGAACTACAATACCCAACATGCCGTGCACCTGAGTTAGGAAGCCAGGCTGCTTCGGAACCCCGCCTAGTTTAAGGAACGGAGCGGCGCGTTTCGACGCACAGTACCCTGGGCTTTGTAGTTTCTGTAGGTAAATAGAAGGGTACGCTGATGGTTGCAATTTCATGTCTGAATCTGTAGTTCCTTTGAAGGGATTCTCAGTGCATGCTGAAGTATGTAGTCTTCAGTATTGTCTGTAGTTCGGTTTGGATTGATCAGTAACTCGTGAATGTTTGGATTTTTCAGGCTAGTCCTTCCACTCCCCACCACTTCCCCTGGACAATATGAGGTTGCGATGTTTTTATGTGAGTCTGTCAGACTTTATTTTTTTGGGCTCCAAAATCACTGCGGATGCTTATTGTAGCCATGAAATTAAAAGACGCTTACTCCTTGGAAGGAAAGTTATGACCAACCTAGACAGCATATTAAAAAGCAGAGACATTACTTTGCCAACCAAGGTCCGTCTAGTCAAGCCTATGGTTTTTCCAGTGGTCATGTATGGATGTGAGAGTTGGACTGTGAAGAAAGCTGATCGCCGAAGAATTGATGCTTTTGAACTGTGGTGTTGGAGAAGACTCTTGAGAATCCCTTGTACTGCAAGGAGATCCAACCAGTCCATTCTAAAGGAGATCAGTCCTGGGTGTTCATTGGAAGGACTGATGCTAAAGCTGAAGCTCCAATACTTTGGCCACCTCATGCGACGAGTTGACTCACTGGAAAAGACCCTGATGCTGGGAGGGATTGGGGGCAGGAGGAGAAGGGGCGACAGAGAATGAGGTGGCTAGATGGCATCACCGACTCGATGGAGGTGAGTTTGAGTGAACTCCTGGAGTTGGTGATGGACAGGGAGGCCTGGCGTGCTGCGATTCATGGGGTCGCAAAGAGTCGGACACGACTGAGCGACTGAACTGACCTGACTGATAAGACGTTAATAAACATCTACCACCTGTATGCAGGTCAGGAAGCAACAGTTAGAACTGGACATGGAATGATAGACTGGTTCCAAATAGGAAAAGTACATCAAGGTTGTATATTGTCACCCTGCTTATTTAACTTATATGCAGAGTACATCAGAGGAACGCTGGGCTGGAAGAAGCACATGCTGGAATCAAGATTGCTAGGAGAAATATCAATAACCTCAGATATGCAGATGACACCACCCTTATGGCAGAAAGTGAAGAAGAACTAAAGAGCCTTTTGATGAAAGTGAAAGAGGAGAGTGAAAAAGTTGGCTTAAAGCTCAACATTCAGAAAACAAAGATCATGGCATCTGGTCCCATCACTTCATGGCAAATAGATGGGGAAACAGTGAAAACAGTGGCTGACCTTATTTTTCTGGGCTCCAAAATCACTGCAGGTGGTGACTGCAGCCATGAAATTAAAAGATGCTTACTCCTTGGAAGGAAAGTTATGACCAACCTAGATAGCATATTAAAAAGCAGAGACATTATTTTGTCAACAAAGGTCTGTCTAGTCAAGGCTATGGTTTTTCCAGTGGTCATGTATGGATGTGAGAGTTGGACTATAAAGAAAGCTGAGCACAGAAGAATTGATGCTTTTGAACTGTGGTGCTGGAGAAGACTCTTGAGAGTCCCTTGGACTGCAAGGAGATCCAACCAGTCCATCCTAAAGGAGATCAGTCCTGGGTGTTCATTGGTAGGATTGATTTTGAAGCTGAAACTCCAATACTTTGGCCACCTGATGCGAAGAGCTGACTTATTTGAAAAGACCCTGATGCTGGGAGGGATTGGGAGCAGGAGGAGAAGGGGACAACAGAGGATGAGATGGTTGGATGACATCACCAACTCAATGGACATGGGTTTGGGTGGACTCCAGGAGTTGGTGATGGACAGAGAGGCCTGGCATGCTGTGGTTCATTGGGTCGCAAAGAGTGGGACACGACTGAGTGACTGAACTGAACTGAACCACCTTCTTAGTCTAATAAAAGGAAATTTTAGTATACATAAAGGTGAGGAACATATTCCTATAACAAAGGAAAGTATATTGGATAAAGCTTGCTTTTTTTGGAAAAAAAAAAAGTATATTTTTGTTCAATTCAGTTCAGCTCAGTCGTGTCCAACTCTTTGCGACCCCATGGACTGCAGCACGCCAGGCTTCCCTGTCCATCACCAACTCCTGGATCTTACTCAAACTCATGTCCATTGAGTCAGTGATGCCTTCCAAACATCTCATCCTCTGTCGTCCCCTTCTCCTCCCGCCTTCAATCTTTCCCAGCATCAGGGTCTTTTCCAATGAGTTAGTTCTTCACATCAGGTGGCCAAAGTACTGGAAATAATCAACAAAATATTTTTGGTTGATTTTCTTTTTTTCCTGGAAAGGTGTAAACTTGGCAACATACTAGTATTGGTCTGAAGACTGACATTTGGAACTCCTGGTACAGCCGATCTTTTGGTCATTAAAACATCGTTCATCTAATAGCTCCAGGAACTGCTCTCTCTCTCTAGTTGCTAAGTCGTGTCCGACTCTTGTGACCCCATGGATTTGTAGCCTGCCAGTATCCTCTGTCCATGGGATTCTCCAGGCAAGAATACTGGAGTGGGTTGCCATTTTCTTCTCCACAGGATCTTCCTGACCCAGGGATCGAACCCAGGTCTCCTGCACTGCAGGCAGATTCTTTACCGACTGAGCTGCGAGGGAAGCCCAGGAACTGCTCTAGTATATCTTTAATTTTCATGGGGAGCTAGAAATGACACTGATGAATGAGAAAATGGAATTGAAGAGAGATTATGTGTTACTGCTTTCTAAGGAGCCCAGTGTATTTTTCTCTAATAAATTATTTCCTCTTTCCCTTCATGTTGTGGGGACCTTTAGTTAATAGCCAGTAGTCAGGATTCTCCGCCAGTAGTCAGGACTCTCTTCTATCCCTTTCTCTTGAAATTTCTTCAAGATTATTGACTGGAAGACATTACTATAAGCAAAGTTATTGCAGGCAGGAAAAGAATTTCCAACCCGGTGCCTTAGAAACTAAAAAATTCCGTTTTTAATGCTACACGGACGAAGCTAAGGCTACATGGACGAAGGAAGCAATCCATTGTCACATTTATGTTTAAATCCTTCCGAAGTAAATTAATTAAATAAATCCTTCTGAGCACCGTGTTGGCATAACAGTGACATGCTTTTTGTCGGCGCACTTCCCAGAGCTTTCTTGGGTCCCTAGCACCTCAGACGGAGAAGGCAATGGCAAGCCACTCCAGTACTATTGCCTAGAAAATCCCATGGATGGAGGAGCCTGGTAGACTGCAGTCCCTGGGGTCGCTAAGGGTCGGACACGACTGAGCGACTTCACTTTTCACTTTCACACATTGGAGAAGGAAATGGCAACCCACTCCAGTGTTCTTGCCTGGAGAATCCCAGGGACGGGGGAGCCTGGTGGGCTTCCGTCTATGGGGTCACACAGAGTCGGACACAACTGAAGTGACTTAGCAGCAGCAGCAGCAGCACCTCGGAGGATGTCCCAATATCTCTATTTAATCCTGGGCTCCTCCTAACGCTAGGGGGAAGCGAAGAGCCTTGAAACACCCCCACAACTCTGGGAGAGGGAGGAGGGACCTATTGTCAAGTCACGCCTTCCCTACCTGTGACTGGCACAGACATTGGCCAATAGAACCGGAATAGGGCGCGCCGGCTCCCCGCCCACTGAGCGCCCCGCGGCCCCCGAGGCACCCTCTGGCCGTCTCCACCGCGGCGACGGCCTGGGCGGACAGTGCGCCTTGCGCAGGCGCGGTGCCTAGACCTCGCTGCAGCCCCCATCGCCTCCGGGAGTCGCACCCAAGGAGTTCGCCTGCTGGCGCGTCAGTGCTCTCCCCCTCGTCTGCCCTCCCCCGTCCCCCCAGGACCCTACGCGCCCCGATGGCGGAGTTGCGGCCTAGCGGCGCCCCCGGCCCCACCGCGCCCCCGGCCCCTGGCCCTACTGCCCCTCCGGCCTTCGCCTCGCTCTTCCCCCCAGGACTGCACGCCATCTACGGAGAGTGCCGCCGCCTGTACCCAGACCAGCCGAACCCGCTCCAGGTTACCGCTATCGTCAAGTACTGGTACGTCTTGGGCCGCGCGGAGACCGACAGGGGCGGGATGAGAAGGGTTAAAGCGCCGGGGGCGAAGTAATTTGCCAGGGAATTGGAGGGGAAAGGAGAATGGTTAAAGCACTTAGGAGAGGGCTTCCTGCTGTGAGGGAAGAAGTTAAGGCTCAAGTTAGGAATGGGGACAAAGGGGTTAAAGAAGCCTGTGGGTAGCGAAGGGTTAGCAAGGGAGGGGAGGATGAAGGGTTAACTGGCATTAGAAGAATGGAGTGAACTGGGGGTGTCGGTAGAAGCTGAGGGGGCGACGGTCGGAGAGAGGGAACTGTAACCGTGGTGAAAGGAGCGGGCGCCTGGAGGGGGTCATAAGTGGGCGCGGGGAAGCCGAGGGGGGGCGGCTGAAGAGAGACGGGGGAGGCGAGGCGGGGCCTGAGGAGCATCTGAGAAGGCTTTGGAGCCGCGCGGCCGGAGGAGCTCGGAGCGCACGGGACTGCACAGGGTAGGGGCGGGTGTGGGTCTGCGGGTCAGGATGTGAGCGTTGAGCTTGTGAAGGGATGAGGGGGAGGTCTCTTTTTGATACCTACCGGATGAGCTCAGACATTCATATCAGTGCAGTGCTTTTGCGTTTGAAGTTTGATGGAGCAGCTTCTCCCGATCAACTTTCTGCTTACTCTGCACAGTTCTGTTACTCCATGCAGAGCTTCCTCTGGCTCCGCGGCTGCTTTGGTCTAGGTCACTGGCTAGAACAGGGGCAGGCTGGGTCAGGGAGATCCATGGTTTGGCTCAGGATTGAAGGAGGCTGCTGTAAACGATGAAGATCCGGACTTGGGATCCTTCAGTGAGATATTAAGAGGAACTTTGTTGTCTGGAGCGCCCAGATGTAGGCAACTGTTCCTCAGGGGAGCTGAGAGTAATCCCCAAGTAACTCTGTTAAGGTCAGACCTGTGTACACATGGACTGCTCCTGGGGAAGAAATGGTCTTTTCTAGTTTCCCATTCTTTTTGCAGCCTATTTCTTCCTGCCACCTATGTTATGGGGACTCTTCTTCATGGTCTTTCTGAACTAAAAGTTGACTGAGAAACTAGTTGAATCTGTACAAAACCACTTTCATGCAGGCACTGTGTTAGAGGAACCCCTTCATTGGCTTCTGAAAGACTGTTCAAGGCAGCCACTTGGGGTGTGACCAGAGGGGAGGTACCCCCGAAGGGGGAATGAGTAGAGTGGATGTCTTTACTGGTTACCTTCCTTTAGGACTGAATCTTTTCCCTCCATGGCAACCGCTTACTTCTTCTGGAGATGGCAGGAGCTGAAGGCCAGCTCCCTATGTCTGTGGGAGGATGTGAAGAAGCTAACAGTGTGAAGGGCCTGGGGACCAGCCACCTGCCCCGTGGGGAGAGCGGCAGGAGCAGCCTGCCTCTGTCTGGTAGCCAGGAGGAGGTGTGGCCAGCAGTACAGTTCTCTCTGGCAGGCACGGTGTTCTTTGGTTGAGAGGAGTTTTTGAAGAGGTCTTCTGAGTAAAAAGCAGCTCTTGATAACTTAATCACCCATTTTAAACTTTTTATTTATTTTCATCTACAAATTATGGCAATTTTATTTCATTTTTATCATTCTTTTACCATTTACTTCTTTTTCTTGACTTATTTCCATCTGGTATAATTTCCTTTCAGTACGTAAACTTTTTATTTTGTATTGGGGTATAGCCAATTAACAATGTTTGTGATAGTGTCAGCTGAACAGTGAAGGGATTCAGCCTTACATACACATACAGCCATTCTCCCCCAAATTCCCCTCCCCTCCAGACTGCCTCATAACCTTGAGCAGAGTTCCATGTGCTATACAGTAGGTCTTTGTTGGTTTGTACCACTATATTTAAATATGTACAGTGATGGACTCTATTGGCATACTTCGTGAGAAAAAGGGAACCTGCCTCTGCCATGCTGTTTGTTCAGGCCTTGTTTGAGAATAAGGAGAAATCCCCTCTCAGACTTGGGCCACTGTTATTATGTCAACCAAGTGGACATGAAGGATAGGGTTGTAAAAGGTATTGAACACAGGCTTCTCTGGCAGTCCAGTGGTTAAGACTCTGTGCTTCCACTGCAGGGGGTATGGGTTCAATTCCTGGTTGGTGAAGTTCCACAAACCATGAGGTATGGCAAAAAAGAAAAAGGTATTGAACACATGCAAAGGACTAAGACTGGTTTGAGAATCTACTTTTTCCTCTATCTCCCTGTGAACCTTTTTTCCCATCTTGTTGCAAGTTTGTTAGCCAGATCAGGACTTATCTTAAAAGATGGGCCAGCATCTAATGATGAATAAAAATGATTGTATAGCACTTTATGAAATTAGAAATGGTGCCTGGATGCAGAAATAAATGAGAAGAAACAGCCCAGGGACTGGTTCTTTCTAAGATTCAGAAGGGGTTGCATAATTAAGTCCTGAAAGTGGTTCACTGATAAACCTTCACATTTGGGATCCAACCTAGAAAGTATATTAAAGAGCAGAGACATTACTTTGCCAACAAAGGTCCGCCTAGTCAAGGCTATGGTTTTTCCCGTGGTCATGTATGGATGTGAGAGTTGGACTGTGAAGAAGGCTGATCGCTGAAGAATTGATGCTTTTGAAATGTGGTGTTGGAGAAGACTCTTGAGAGTCCCTTGGACTGCAAGGAGATCCAACCAGTCCATTCTAAAGGAGATCAATCCTGGGTGTCCATTGGAAGGACTGATGCTAAAGCTGAGACTCCAATACTTTGGCCACCTCATGCGACGAGTTGACTCACTGGAAAAGACTCTGATGCTGGGAAAGGTTGGGGGCGGGAGGAGAAGGGGACGACAGAGAATGAGATGGCTGGATGGCATCACCGACTCTGTGGACATGAGTTTGAGTGAACCCTGGGAGTTGGTGATGGACAGGGAGGCCTGGCGTGCTGTGATTCATGGGGTCGCGGAGAGTCGGACACGACTGAGCGACTGAATTGAACTGAACTGAACTGAAGCCCTCTTCAATTTTCATAGCAGGATGACTGACTGAGGCTGCCTCAGTTTGGCTGTGGCCCAGGGTATCTTGAGATTCTTTTTTCTTGTGACAGACGGATGACTTTCTTGACTAGTAGTCCCTAGCCTACCGGGACATCATGGCTGAAAGCTGAGGCTTTACTGATCAGGGAGCTGAAGTAGAGCCAGTGCCCTGGGTCACTCTGGCAACTTCCCTGTGAAGTCAGGTGTTCAGGGACTTACACTGAGGGATGATCTGGGTCCTGGGATAACATCTTTTTCTAAGTGCAAAATATGATGATTTTCCACGTACTCATCTGCTTCCTATCAGGTCTCCGAGTGAGCAGAACAGAACACTATGTACTTAGAGAAAAGGCTAATTTTGTTTGACTCTCGGTCCTTTTCTGCAGATAGAGTTTTAAGGTAAAGCCTCTCTCTTTGATGAAATGCCCTTTGGGAGACTTGGAAGACAGACTTGGGAGACAGCCCAGGGCTGTCAAGGATGTGGTAGATGGGGAGCACAGAAGAGTAGATACAGTTTTGCCCCTTGTTGCTGGATGGACCTAGGCTGAAGGATGGGCAGGACTGGGACTCGGCAGCAGGGAGACTAGAGCAGATATGGAGCCTGTAATCATTCCCACCTGCTCCAGGCTCTGCAGTTATCATGAGGTCCTTGCAGGGGTAGCCACCCTTTCTTTCTTCTTTTCCCCAACAAACTTTTCTAAATCAAATGATTGCAGAATTAGTCGAATGATTTACCTACTCACGCCAGTATTTGTGCCTGGAGAACTCCATGAACAGAGGGGCCTGATAGGCTATATTGCATGGGGTTGCATAGAGTCAGACACAGCTGAGTGACTAACTTGGCACAAGCAGAGTTAAAGAAAGCCATGGAGATTTATCCCTTTTCCTAATCCACTCCGTTGAGATTCTAAGCTATTTGTAGCGACTTTCTTGCAAGTCCTATAAATAACTTAGCATTTCCCAGCAGAGAATAAGGACTTCTGCAAAGGCAAATAATGTCCTGGCAAAAGAAGGTGAAACCAAACCTACTGGTTTTAAATAGTGTTTGCATCGTGTGATACTGGCATATTTGCTGGGATCACGTATGTGTAACATCTTTTATTTGGTTGGTTGTATTCTTTCAGCATATAATCCCCAATGCCAAGTGTACCCCATCCTTGTCCCAGGGGCAAGCAAAGTTTTTGCAGTCTGTGGAACCGTCCAATGTGCAAGGCAGCTCAAGTACAGGGTTTGGGGGCTAATGCAGACTTCCTTGTGCTAATGGTTTCCATTTAGTCTGTCTCTCGAGTCTACCACATTTCCCTCTCCATTCTGAAGAAAAGCAGGATTCTTTTAAAAAGATCACTAATTACTCTGCTAAAGGGACCCCTTCTTGAATTAAATCCTCAGAGTGAGCTAATGACTGAATCTCTTCCTCAGCTGCCTCTCTGTTGGAATTATGGGGAAGTCTAATGTGGTCCTCAGAGGCCCTGAATCATTTAATGTTCCAGTTCTACCTTTCAGGCAGCCGTCTCCTGGGATCATCTTGCAGTTGCAAGACCTCACAGGGCTCAGCTGGGCTCCTGCTGCAGTTCTCTGTGCAGAGCTAAGCTAGCCTAAGTTTGGCCTTTGTCACTTGCATGATAAAAGACCAGCTTTGGTCTGGGTTGTTCAGGCTGGGGTCTGGAGGCATTGGGTCTGTTTCGAACAAACTAATTAACATAGGGCACAATATAGTCTTTCAGGAATTAGCTGTCTAAGAGGCAGGAGTGGAGCCGAACCTCTGCTTCCAGTAACAATGCCCATTGGAGATGCTCAGGATGGTCTTTCAACAGAGGCCCATTGATTGACTGATGCACTTCTTGCCTTGAAGCTTGGCATGTTTACAGGCACCGTGGAAGAGAGATAATTCCTGCCAATCCCATTTGGGGTTGGTAACTTGAAACAGAAGGAAGTCACAGGGAGCAATCAGTCTGCTTTATTTCTAAAAGGTTCTACCTGAGATAGGAGAAGGGAGCCTCTTGTGCTTGTGGAGCTGGCTCACAAGCTGCCCATCCTTTGGTCTTATCCTAGAGAGGTGTGGCCCTCCCTTTAGTTCTGTTTTACCCCAGATTCATCCAGGATGGCGCCTGTAGGTTTGTAAGGCAGAGCCTTTTAGCTTCACATTGTCTGCTTTAAGGTTTACGCTGACATCCCTGTGTTTTGTCTTTTGCAGGTTGGGTGGCCCAGACCCCTTGGACTATGTTAGCATGTACAGGAATGTGGGGAGCCCCTCTGCCAACATCCCTGAGCACTGGCACTACATCAGCTTTGGCCTGAGCGATCTCTATGGTGACAACAGAGTCCATGAGTGAGTGTGTACTCTTGCCTTCTATCTCCCTCTTCCCTAGCCTTGAGCCTTATTTCTGAGTTTTGTTTTGCCAAAAGTTTTACTTTCATTTTAGGTTTGAGGGATTCATTAACAAAAGAAACCACTCATTACATACAAATAAATAATTTCAACTTTTAATAGATTAACTTAATTTCAATATACAGTCATTAGAAGGAAAAGAAATAGAAACAATAGAGAGAAGTAACAGCGTGTACATCACCAAATTGAGCTGACCCCTACATCCAGACTAGAACAGTGCTGGGAAGTCCCAAATGATAGCAATCTGGAGTCCCAATTGGGAAAGGGTACTGAGCAGTGCATCCACCCCATGGGTGAGACTTCATATTGCACTTTTGGGGGCTCCTGCTTATAATCCCAGGCCGCAAACTGATATCAACACCAGTTTGCGTGCAAAAAGGCAGCTCTGATTTAACTTTTACAGTGGTGTTTGTTTCACCTTGTGAGTCACAAGACTTCTTGACCCCAGGGGGCTGCTAGGCCTTTAGGGGCTTACGAGATCCAAGAGCCACTCCCTTTCTTACCTAAAGTGCCGCCTAACTGTGCCTGTCGCTTGGAACATGGGCAGTGTCCATGCAGGTCAGAAGCAGGTCAGAGGTCCAACCTCCTGCTTCTGAAGCCTGCACAAGATTTTCTCTATTTTAATTTCCCTAGCAAAGTTTTCATGAGCAGAGAGGATCACGTCATAGTCCTTTGAGTTTGGCATTTATCACGTGGAACATCTGGCTTTCTGCCCTCTGCCTGTAGCCACTTGTGCCGATGTGGTCCAGATCAGGACCTGAGCTCTTCTCATCTGGTACAGGAAAGTGTCGATGATGAGAGAGAATTCCAAAACTGTTAGGTTTCTCCAAGCTTGTGATGTTTGAGCTCAGAGTACAGGCAGCATAGCTGTGACCCAAAAGTTGAGTTGATTCCTCTAGGTCTACTTCCTTTTCCCCCCTCTAGATTATTATAAAAATTTTAAAAGAAGCAAAGTTGAAAGAGTTTTACAGTGAACACTCATATACCACTACCTGGATTCTACCATTAAGATTTTATTCTACTTGCTTTATCATAAATATGTACATTTCTGTTCCTCTGTGGATCTTACCTACTTCCTTTTTACCTCCAATTATCTGTGCTCAGATCAGCTGCAGTACATTTTTTATTCTAGTCTATCTTCCGTTTGCTGCCCTGTGACACTTCTCAATACTACCTGCCTCCCCTACTTCCCTGTCTAATCACTGAATTTAAATACATTTTAATATTAAATTAAACATCATCAGCTGAAAAAATAGCAGCAACAAAATAATAAAACCTAACAGTTGTTATGGAGAAAGAAATGGCAACCCACTCCACTGTTCTTCCCGGGAGAATCCCAGGAACGGGGGAGCCTGGTGGGCTGCTGTCTATGGGGTCGCACAGAGTCGGACATGACTGAAGCGACTTAGCAGCAGCAGCAACAGTTGTTAAGCATTAATTATTAATATGAGCCAAGTACTCTTCTAATCACTTTATATGTATATGTACTGACTAATTTTCACCACAACCCTAAAATACTGGTAGGTACCATTTTACTGTTGAGGAAACTGAGACACAAAGAGATTCTATAATTTGCTTAAGGTCACACAGATTGGAAGTGCAGAAACCAGGATTCTAACACAGGCAGTCTGGCTCCAGAGTCCCTGCTCTTAATGACTGTACTCCATTGCCTCTTAAACAATTGTATCTGTTCTCTAATAATTTAAAAATAATGTATAATAAAAATTTTTTTCCATCTATATTCTTTTGAGGGAAGGGTTCTTCAATTTTAATGTAGTTTTCCCTCCCCCTTATTAGCATGGTTAAGCAGGAGCCAATTTCTATTGTATCTTTTCCTATTTTTTGCTTTGCATATTATCTTTTTATTGCCATTGTTTTGGTATCTTGGTGGTGGCTGCTTAGTGTCTGTAAATTGAAAGAGTAGCCAGGCTCTTCCTGCCCTGCCTCAGCATAAAAGGCTGATTCTGGAGATGATTCTGAAGAAGATGATGATATTCTTTTTTTTTTTTTGCTTTGTTTTAGTTCTTACTGTGTTTCATATCATTGTGTCAAATGCTTTACAATCTTATCAGGTCTTTTTGTTATCTCTGTTTGGTCCATGAGGAAACTGAGTCCCTGGAGGGGTTGAATGAATTGTTAAAAGTCACACATCTAGGCTTAGAATTGACTTGAGCTGTTCAGAGTCTAAGCTCTTAACCACTGGGCTATACCACCTCTCTGATCACAGGCTCAACCCAACTTCCTTTTCACTCTTGTTAAGCTCAGAGGCACAGGCCAAGTCTCCTCACTGATCACGTGTTGGGAGCAATGCCTGGGCCTGCCCTTTATAGCCTTCCAGACATATTCATTGCAGTGTCAGCAGAAGGCTTTGGGAACAGGGAATTAATCTTGCTTGAATCAAGACCCTGCATTACATTATTAATAATGGAGATAGAATAGCAAACAGATGCGGGAGTAAACGGACTGTGCTGGACTTTAATTTATATTTTTAATAAGAACCTGCAGAGGATATTTAGTGCCGCTAGCCTGTACCTTTTTGTTGACAGATTTATTCCAGTAAAAAAAAAATACTGTTTTCTATGTGACCTAAAGATTCTTAGTCTACCCACCACTGAGATGTAAGTCCAAGGCCCAGTTGACGTGAAGAACATAATTGAGAAGGTTCTATGTTTCAGGAGAGGCAACCTCTCAATTTGAAAAAAGGCCTTTTTGTGTTTAGCAGTACCCCTGTATATGTGTGTCATTTCTGTGTGATGAAACACTTTGATATTCAGATGTCATTCATGACAATGGTGAGACCTCCCTTTGGGCTTTTATCTCACCATTCAAGCCTAGGATTTTCTGGTATTAAAACCTGTCACTGGAAGGATATGGGAGGGACGTTCTTGGATATTTACTGAGTTCTGGTCTGTGTTGCAGAAGTCAAAAGTACCTTTGTAATTGGTCTTGTGCTGGTGTGACTGGTCTCTTCTTGATCCTGGTAAGTTTCTTGAAGAAAAGTTTGCTTTTCCAAGCATTTCATGTGGCGAGCCCTCTTTAAAACTGGTTCATGAATTCTCATTTAATTTAGCACTTGAAACTGAGGTCAGAAAGGTGAGTGTTCTCTCACCCAGCTTAAGTGCTAAGAGGTGTTGAATTGGAATGATAACAAATGAATTTCTGGCAACAGTCTTCTTACACTGTCTTTTGACTTCTCATTCAGTGAAAAAAAGGGCAGAAGCCTCAGTTCATTTATTCAGCATTCATCAAGTGCTGAAGTTCTGTTCTGTACTGGACACAGATGTCTTAGGGATCAGATGCCTTGAGGATAATATGCCAAGGCAAAATTCCTGTCTCAAGGAGTACATGCGGTAGAGGGAGGATAAATATAAAGATACTGAGTGAATAAATGCTGTGATCCATGATGTGGAACATGATCTGGCAGCACAATGGAGCAGGCGACTTGTGGTCGGGCTGCTGGATTGGAAGAAGCTCCAGGGAGGAAGTGAAGTTGGAGAGAAACCTTGTAGGAAGGGACTGGGGGAGATCTGTGGTCTGACACTCTTGGGCACAAGCATTCACTTTGGGAACTAAGATGAGCTTTCAAAATTTTCTCGCCCAGTATTTCCAAAATTTTTACTGCTGCCTTCATGATTTTTGTCACCTGTAGTATATTACATACTTTATGTTCTGTTTAAATTAATCTCCTTTAAAAAAACTGATATCTTTTTAAAAGTTAAATCACCTTGGTGCTCCAGTGATTAGAACAGCAGGGGACATGGGTTCAGTCCCTGGTTGGGGCAAGTTCTCACATGCTATGGCCAACAACAACAACAAAAATGTTAAATCATTACCATATATGGGAAACCATTATCACTTGCTGTAATTTAAAGGTACTTATTAAAGTAAACAGAGTGATAACAAAGCAATGTTATTAAATTCTAGCTCAATTCTAGCCTATCAGAGAAGATTCTAAGCCTGAGGTCAGCCTTCTCTGTCCAAGAGATTAGTAAGTATGAGTGAAGTATTTAAAAGACAAACTAACACCAAATAGAACCTGGCCGTAGGTATGATTAGAAAAGTTGAAAGACAATTGAGAAGAGAAATTTTTTTTAAAGTATGAGTCAGTATTATTTAGTCACAGACAAATGGGAAACACTGATTTAGTCCATCTCTCTTAATTGTGCAATTGAGAAAGTACAGTAGCCTACCAAAGGTCATACAGCAAGTTAATGTCTCCTGACCTGTCAGCAGCAGTGTCTCCTGACATCTAAAATGTTCTGTGTATCAAGGTCCTGCTGTATAGCTCAGGGAGCTACATTCAATATCCTGTAATAAACCATAATGCAAAAGAATATATGTGTATGAGTGAATCACTTCACTGTCCACCAGAAACTAACACAACAATGTAAATCAACTATACTTCAATTTTTTAAAAAAGTGTAAAAAGTAAAAAATAAAATGTTCTGTGTGTTCTCTCGTGATTGAGGAGAAAGGAATATGTACAGTTGTTTGTCATTAAGGTAATAATATAAGCAAACGTTTTTTTCTTTTTAGTTTTGACTATATTCTAGAGTAGTGCTAAGTTCTTTATATAATCCTTATAGTAATTATATGACATAAGGAATTCTTATTACCTCTTGCTCATAGGTACAGAAATTTACACTTAGAGAACTTATTGCACAGGTGGTAAATTAGAAATCAGTTCTAGCAACCCCAAAGCCTGTGTTCTTAGCTGTTGTTCTGTATTGCTTTTCCATTTTAATCAGTCAACAGCATTTATTAAATGCCTACTGTGTATCTCTTCCTATTAAGGTCTTACATTATCCTCATCGCTTATAGAGGACAGGGACAGGACAGGCAGCAGCCCAGGGGTCCTCTGGATTTTTTCTTGCTCCTGGCAGGCTTTCTTCAGTGAGCAGGAGGGGAGCCCCACACTGGTAGCCCTGAGAGGGGTGAACTGCAAACTGATTGGATGAGCCCTGGGTTGGCCAGTTTCATCCAAGTTCTTTCCCTGTTCACATTCACTAAAGAAACAGGACAAGAGAGCACTTGTTTGAATTAAAAGGTTCTTAAGAGGCTATTTCTAAAGTTGGAGAGATGGAACAAGTTCCACCTCGGGGCAGCCACATGGGAGATGGGCGTGCTTTTCTAGGAACCCTAAGGCCACCCCCAGCTGATTTCAGTGGCCAAGACTGTCCTGGTGCCCCACCCCCCAACTCACCCCCAGCTTGAGAGGTGTGAGACAGCTGAGCTTCAGCTGCCAAATACCTGTCGGAAGCCTGCAGCTCTGGTTCTTCTTTTTGTGGCTGGGCAGCTGCGGACTAGAATGTGGGGCTTTGCAGGGCTGTGGAAGAAGTGGCTTCGCACCCCACTCCGTGGGGATTTCTGGCTATCCCTGGTCCTGCCAGCAGTCCCAACAGGACCCAGGCTACAGGGGGTCTGACTGAGGCACAGGAGGCTGGCTAGTTTCAGAGTATGTTTGTGATCTCAGGCAGACTTCCCTGGTGGGATTCCACTGGGCAGGTCATCTGCTGTTCATGCTGGGCTGGTTCCAAAGCCAACCTTTGTGTGGTGTTGGCTTGCAGGCTGGCAGCTCCAGAGGGCAGAGCCCACACCGCGACTCTACCTCCATGGTTGATCTGGGCTCTGCCTCACAGACCCTGGCTTCTTGGCAGATGTGTCATAGAGTGGAGAGGTGTTCTCTCACCCCAGGGGCCTGGAGCTGCTGCTAACTAGCTCCCTGTGGCTGCCTCTGCTGGCCTGGTGGAGAACCTTCTCTTCCCTTTGGGTTTCTCCAGTCTGGGCTCTGCACCGAATGAATTATTTATTAAAACACTGGATACAGATTAACTTTTCCACTTGTTGTTTTGCGTGGCCTTGGTCCCCTGCAGTTGGGAAATGCTCATTTTCCTCTCACAGAACTTGGTTGGCAGGAACTTTTTAACATGCCATTTCATCCCCTGGGGTTTCCAGTGGAGATCCTACCCGTTGCCATAACATACCTGTTCTGGGAGTGCGGGTCCTCTACTAGTTGGCCTTTGCTTTCTTCCCAGGGCTCTCCAGAGCCTGACAACTGGATTGCCTCTCTAGATACCCACAGATGGCAGGCCCTCTTCCTGGCTGGGCACAGCAGGCTGAGGAGATCCTTTGCAAGTTCACTGGAAGGCAGGCCGTGCTGATGCTTTGGTTCCTCTCTCTGTCTTTCATCTCAGAGGTGGTTAGTTTCAGTATGACCATGTGAAATGGTGATGTTCTCTGCTAAGGGCAGGGGACCTGGGCTACCTGGAGAGAATGGGGTGTCCTTGGTCTTGGCCCAGGAATGGGCAGAAGGGCCAGCAGTAGCAATAGAGCTCTCCCTGAGGCAGAAACCACTGCTCTGGGCTGGATTTCAGGCCCCGGGTCTTGAATTTTGAAACTTTGAGAATTCCTTTTCTTTTGTAACCTTGGAAGACCTGAGGCACTGTGGGGTTCTTAGCAGATCTATGTGGGTATGTGGCTTTATCCTCTGTAAAGCATTTCATTTGCAAAATGGATTCTCTCTTCCTTCGTGGTGTAGAGATTCTAAATTTTCCAGTTCAAGGAGTCCTTCAATAAGGGGGCAGTTGGGAAGAGATTCCTTGAGCTGGCCCAGTCAAACTGACTGAACAGTCCGAGAGGCCTGATTAATCTGGGGTGACTGCCGGGCTGGTGTGGTGCCAGGTTGGTCAGCATTGGGAAGTTTCCTCTTCCTGCAGGGAGAGGGGAGGAAGCCCTTATGGGTTTGATGTGATCAGATCTCGAAGTCCCAGCATTCTTCTCTGCTAGCACATGCTTTTCGACTTCTGTCTTCCATGCCGCAGTTTTTCCCAAGTATTCTGGTCCTCACACCTGCCATGTTCTGGGTCTGGGTTTGCCAGCATCTCCCTTGCCCAGTATTCTGACTCAGAGATCCTGACTCAGGACTCTGGTCTTTGGCTTCTAAATTCATTCCTCTGTCCCGCCTCTCGGGTCTCCCAGTCAACTACATTTCCTGTTTTCAGTAGCTCTGTTCTGCTGTCTGGTCCTAAGATGTGTGTGGAGAGGTCTTATCCTCACCGACCTGAGCCCCCTGGGAGTGGGCTCCCTATCCCTGCACATCCCTTTGCAGCTTGCTGACCTGCCTGCTGAGCTCTCCACAGAGCACCAGGCTGTGCAGCACACTCCAACAGCAGGGCTGCACTGAGTCCCAACAATGGCAGAATGGACCGCCCCAGGTGGCTCAGTGGTAAAGAATCCACCTGCCAGTTCAGGAGACATGGGTTCCATTCTGGAACATGGGTTCCAGGGGATCAGGAAGATCCCCTGGAGAAGGAAATGTTAACCCATTCCAGTATTCTTGCCTGGAAAATCCCATGGACAGAGGAGGCTGGTGGGCTATATAGTCCATGGGGTCACAAAAGAGTTGGACACAACTGAGCGACTAAACAAGAACAACAGGCAGAACACTGGAGAAGGTGATGTGTTTGGGTAGTGGTGGAGATGAATGAAAAGTCATACTTAGCTCCTGTCCTTGAAATACCCCATGTATATACTTGGTAAGAGTTGCAGAGTCCCTGGGGAAGAGGCAACAATGAGAATTAGGGCTGGGAGGAGCTTCTGGCTTTCCCTGACTCTGAGGCTTTGCGGCTGTCTCCCCTCACCCTGTAGTCGTCAGGGCTTCAAGAATCTTAAACCAAGTGATGATAATTGCAGCTCCTACTATGTGCAAGGCACTCTTCTAAGTGTTTTATATAAACTCACTGAATCCTTACAACAGCTCTATGTGGTAGGTATTATTAATCTTATTTTACAAGGAAACTGAAGCACAGAGATATTAAAGAACTTATCCACCCCACAAGGGAATGCTGGAGCTGGGCTGTCAACCCAGGCAGTTTGGCTCCAGCAGTCCTCACCCTTTCCTTCCTCCACCTGGACAGGGAGTGTGGTGGGAGGTACCCCCTCAGACCACTATTACTATCATGCACCTCAGTTCAAAGGTATCTTGAATTAATGGAGTGTGACTAGGTAAGCAGGAAGTGCTTTGCAGGGGAAATGTTGACCTGGGTATTGAAGCAATGAAAGAGTCCTGCCAGGGAATGGCAATGGGGTAGGTGACAAGATCCTGTGTCAAATTTAAGTCAAGGCTTCTGAAGCCTTACTGTAAACATTTTTAGTAGGTTTCCAGCAAAGTTTGGGACTCTAAAGAACACAAAGTTGATGCTTCTGACTTGGATGTTAGGTTCACGTGGTCATGCTTCCTGTATGGTCAGGGATGTGCCTAGCATTCCAGTAGCACAGAGGATATCTTGCATAGAATGTGTGGACTATCTGATCATTCTTTCTGGGGAGCGGGTATAGAAATGAGGAACACTTCAAACCCAGGAGTATTCATACCTTCTATCTGAGGTGTCTGTAGTATCAACATGGGAAGGATTTTTGGTCTGAAATGAAGTTGTCTTATCACTCTGAAGAGGATATATTTTTCCTCTGTCATTATATTCAATGCAAACTGTCGTATCATTTTTTAAAACATCTTAATCCCTGTAATGTTTATTTTTAATTAATAGGCTTTGTATTTTAAAGCAGTTTTAGGTTTGAAGAAAATTGAACAGTCCAAAGAGTTCTCATATACCCCTTCTTGCCTCTGCATGTAAAATTTCCCTGTTACTAAATTGCTTTTGTTAGTGGGGCATATTTGTTACAATGGATGATCCAGTATGGATACATTATTACTAGCTAATGCCCTCTAGTTTCTATTAGGGTTCATTCTTTTTGTTATATAGTTCTGTGGGTTTTGACAAATATATATCCTGTATCCACCCTTAGAGTATCTTATACAGAATGGTTTCACTGCCCCCAAATGCCCTGTGCTTTGGCTTTCTATCCCTTCTTTCCTCCTCCCAGACCCCTGACAACCAGTGATTGTTTTCCTCTTTAGTTTTACCTTTTCTGAAAAAGCAAGAGAGTTCCAGAAAAACATCTATTTCTGCTTTATTGACTATGGCAAAGCCTTTGACTGTATGGATCACAATAAACTGTGGAAAATTCTGAAAGAAATGAGAATACCAAACCCCCTGACCTGCCTTTTGAGAAATCTGTATGCAGGTCCGGAAGCAACAGTTAGAACTGGACATGGAACAATAGACTGGTTCCATATAGGAAAAGGAGTATGTCAAGGCTGTATATTGTCACCCTACTTATTTAACTTATATGCAGAGTACATCATGAGGAAGGCTGGGCTGGAAGAAGCACAAGCTGGAATCAAGATTGCTGGGAGAAATATCAATAACCTCAGATATGCAGATGACACCACCCTTATGGCAGAAAGTAAAGAAGAACTAAAGAGCCTTTTGATGAAAGTGAAAGAGGAGAGTGAAAAATTTGGCTTAAAGCTCAACATTCAGAAAACTAAGATCATGGCTTCTGGTCCCATCACTTCATGGCAAATAGATGGGGAAACAGTGTCAGACTTTATTTTTTGGGGCTCCAAAATCACTGCAGATGGTGATTACAGCCATGGGAAAGTTATGACCAAGCTAGATAGCATATTAAAAAGCAGAGACATGACTTTGCCAACCCAAGTCCGTCTAGTCAAGGCAGTGGTTTTTCCAGTGGTCATGTATGGATGTGAGAGTTGAACTATAAAGAAAGCTGAGCGCTGAAGAATTGATGCTTTTGAACTGTGGTGCTGGACAAGACTCTTGAGAGTCCCTTGGACTGCAAGGAGATCCAACCAGTCCATCCTAAAGGAGATAAGTCCTGGGTGTTCTTTGGAAGGACTGATGCTGAAGCTGAAACTCCAGTACTTTGGCCACCTGATGCGAAAGGCTGACTCATTTGAAAAGACCTTGATGCTGGGAAAGATTGAAGGCAGGAGAAGAAGGGGATGACAGAAGATGAGATGGTTGGATGGCATCACTGACTCAATGGACATGAGTTTGTGTAAACTCTGGGAGTTGGTGATGGACAGGGAGGCCTGGCATGCTGCACTTCATGGGGTCGCAGAGTCGGACACGACTGAGCGACTGAACTGAACTGAAATGTCATGTAGTTGGATTCATATAGTATATAGCCTTTTCAGATTGACTTCTTTCACTAAGCAGTATGCATTTAAGGGTCCTTCATGTCTTTTTGTGGCTTGATAACTTATTTCTTTTTATCACTGAACAATATTCCATTGTGTGTATATACCATAGTTTATCTACTCACTTATTGAAGGACATCTTAATTGCTTCCAGTTTTTGGCAATTTTGAATAAAGCTGCCATAAACATTCATATGTGAGTTTTCTGTGGACATAAGTTTTCAACTCATTTGGGTAAAATTGCTGGATCACATGGTAAGACTATGTTTAGTTTTACAAGGAACTACCAAACTTGCCTTCCAAAGTGGCTGTACCATTTTGCATTCCTGTCAACAATGAATAAGAACCCTGGTGGCTCAGAGGTTAAAGCGTCTGCCTCCAATGCGGGAGACCCAGGTTCTATCCCTGGGTCGGGAAGACCCCCCTGGAGAAGGAAATGGTAACCCACTCCAGTATTCTTGCCTGGAGAATCCCATAAACGGAGAAGCCTGGTAGGCTACCGTCCACGGGGTCGCAAAGAGTCGGACACGACTGAGCGACTTTACTTCCTTATTTACTTAATCTGTGTCCTCTCCAGCATTTGGTGTTGTCAGTTTTTTGGATCTTAGCCATTCTAACAGGGATGGTAGTGGTATCTCATTGTTATCTTAGTTTGTAATTTCCCAATGACACATGATATTGAGCATCTTTTTATATGCTTATCTGCCACCTGTATCTCTATGTGTGTGTTAGTCTCTAAGTCATCCCTGACTCTTTGTGATCCTGTGGACCGTAACCCACCAGGCTCCTTTGTCCATGGAATTCTCCAGGCAAGAATACTGAGTGGGTAGCCATTCCCTTCTCCAGGGGATCTTCTCCACCCAGGGATCAAACCTGGGTCTCCTGCATTTCAGGCAGATTCTTTACCATCTGAGCCACCAGGAAAGCCTGTATCTCTTCTCTGGTCATATATATTTGGTTTTGTTCTTCACCTTCTCTCCTTCCCCATTTACGCCTGACCACAAACCCCCTTTTTCTCACATCATGGGTGCAGACAGTGTTTTCTGGCATATTTTCCTTTTGGTCACTTCTCAAGCCATTAAGTGAGTTAATTCCCTTGATCAGGGGCTGGCTCCACATCTGAGGACTTCCCAGGTGGTGCAAGTGAGTGGTAAAGAACCCGCCTGCCAATACAGGAACCGCAGGAGACGGGGTTTGATCCCTGGGTCGGGAAGATCCCCTGGAGGAGGGTGTGGCAACCCACTTCAGTATTCTTGCCTGGTGAATCCCATGGACAGAGGAGCCTGGTGGGCTACAGTCCATAGGGTTGCAAAGAGTTGGACATGACTGAGCAACTGAACACATACGCACACCACATCTGACTCCTCCGTCTCTCTGTTTTTTAACTGCGGCTGACCCATGTGTTCTGTACCCTCTTTTCCCTAGTGACACCTTCTTTTCCCTGGTGTCTTTTTACGAAGTCTGTAGCTGGAATTGGGTATGCTGATAGCCTGCAATTTCAATCCCAAGGTTCAAGATTGATTTGCCCTCCAGTACAGATACTACAAAGACTGGAGTACAAACTTGTCCACAGCAGACCCTGGCAAACTTAATCTCACCTTAGATGAGAAATTAGTATATCAGGTTCCTTGAGGCCCCAGCCAGACCTCAAACTCTCTTAGTTGAACCAGCATCAAGAAGACTCTTTTAAAGTCCAAAACTTTCCTGTTCCATTCATTAATGTTGTCACTTTTTAGTTACAAATTCACTTTTTTTTTTCCAGTTGAACCATTTTACCAAAAAATTTTGGAATTAAAGAAGGAAGAAAAGAAACCGTTCATAATCCTATCACTTTTTGTCTGTCCTCATTATGACTTCTATAAACAGTTCATTGTGAATGATGCTGTGCCCAGATAATGCAAGGATTCTGTCTTGTGTGAGTTTCTCAGTTTGAGGTTAACATCTTCCAAGGCTTCCCTAGTACCTGACTTATGGTGTTTTCTAAATTCAGCAGGGCCATGGCTGCTTAAACTTCCAATTTCTAAAAACAGCACTTTTGCTTGGGATGATGCCTCCTACCCATTGTTGGGTTACATTAACTCCATCCATTAATTTTGCTGCTTAACTTCTCACAGAAGTGAAGAGTAGAGCTGAGGTATGTATGTATCAACTGTGCTGGTGACCTTTTTAATGCAAATCACCCTGCGTGGTGGTGGTAGTCTTGAGAGTGTGTGTTGTTTTTGTTGTGTGCCCCTTAGGAATTTGATCAGCAATTAGATTCTGTGATCATTGTCACTTGGAAATTAGCACCACGAGCCTCTTTGTCTCTCCCTTACTTGTTTGTGTGGATACAGAAGACTGAGACTGACCTTACAGAGTAACCTAGGGTGTCAGTACCTAAGGTACTGATGACAAAGTTTCAGAGATAGGTAAGATCCTTTTCAGGTAATTACCTGAAATGAATGGGCTACCGTTTAGGACTTTTGAGGCTTTCTGCCATACATAGGAATCAAATCAATAATGTAATAATACTCTTGTGTTGCAGCAAGATCTGATCAGTGGATCTAGGAGAAAGGATGGTCTGTTGTCCTTTCCTGGCACTGGGTCTACCAGGTGATGGGTGGGCCACACTTAGTTCTCATCCAACATTAATCACTGGCCACTCTTGTTTGCTTGGAGGGACAGTCATTCATTCATTACAGAGATAGTCATTGCTGGGATAGTTGTGGGCACGAGGTATGTAGTAATGAAAAGGATACTCCTGGTCTGGTCTTGTCTTCATGGAACCTCCAGTCTTTTGGCTGAAGCATCCTTGAGAAGGAAGAGTGTGGGGAGGTAGACTTGTTACAGCCTCAGAACCTTAGGTATCAAACAGAGCCTCCCTGCCTCCTTTTCTCGGAGAAGGCAATGGCAACCCACTCCAGTACTCTTGCCTGGCAAATCCCATGGACAGAGGAGCCTGGTAGGCTGCAGTCCATGGGGTCACACAAAGTCGGACAGGACTGATGCGACTTAGCAGCAGCAGCAGCCTCCTTTTCCGCAGTCTGTCCCTTGGGACCTAGAGGAGGGCTGTTTGTGAGCAGGAGTCCTGAAGCTCAGAAATGAGGCCAGGCCTTTGTTCTTGGCTGGGCCAGTTGCTCATCTGTAAGTGAGAATGTGGATTCATAGGAGTTACTGAGAGAGATGTGGTTCACTAGACTCCAGGCCCTTAACTAGCAGGTTAGTATAAACTGGTGGCCTCTAAAGATCCTTTACCTTCCTACTCCCTCCCACGTTACTCAGGCTTCTTGAGTCCCCGTCATAGAACCAGCTATGATACAGTAAGGCCAATCAAGGAGATATTTTTGTTATTCCAGTGCTGACCTCCGTGTGATGCCTGGAGGTACTTGGAAGCTTGCCTCTGCTACTAGTTTCCCTGACTCTGACCTCAGGCCTTTCAGCATGAGGTGAGGAGTTCAGGAGCCATGCCTGTGGAGGGGGCTAATGGAGGGTAACTAGCAGAGAATGGAGCCTGACCCAGGCTCCCAGTCCCAGGGGGTCAAGCTGGCTGGCTGCACTCTCTGACTGTGATGGATTTGACTCCTAAATGCTTCTGAAAAGCTTGTTTAGTTTGAGGAAAAAACTTAGTGAAATCCGACAGACAACACCATTGCTTGTCCTAACCCCTTCTCCTTCCTGACCTAGCTTTTTCAATATATCAGATTGCAGACATGCTGGATTCCTGCGCTCCTGGAGCCAGTCTGGCAATTTTTCATTCCTATAGCCACAGGTTTTTGCACAGAGAAAAGGCCCAGAAGGAAGGCAGTGGCTGAGCAGGGAGCCTTTGAGGTTGGAGCTTTACAGGAGCTTTGCTACTGTAGAGCCCTTAGTCCTACGCCAGCTCTGTGGTTGATGGCAGTGTTCGTACCACATCCCTCCCTGCCGTCCGGTGACCTCCTGTCTCAGTAATAGCCAAAGGCTGTTGCCACCAAGATTCTTTAGTCCACCCCATCCCCTGCTGTTCTCCTTCCTCACTCTGTTCCTGCAAAACCAGGCACCCTGCTGCCTCAGGACCTTTGCACCTGCTCTCCCCATGTTTAGAAAGTTCTATTCTCAGATAGCTTCATTGCCTACTCCCTTATCTCCTTAGGTGTTTCCTCAAATATCACCTTTTAGTGAGGCCTTACCTGACCTCCTTAGTTAGGATGGAAACCCTGAGCCCCCTCCATGAAACACTATCACCCTTTCCTGCTTAATTTTTTTTAAAGCACTTATCACCATTTACCTTATTTTATTTAATTGGCTTGTCTGTTGTCTGTCTGCCCTTCTTCCCACTAGAATGTAAGCTCCCCTAGGGTAAGGATGTATATCTGCTTTATGCATTGATCTTTAACCAGTACATCAACAAATATTTGTTGAGTGAATGAGTAAGTGAAAAATTTAAAAACCTTGCTTTGGGGTTTCTCTGGCTATTGGGAAAGCATTCTCACAGCAGAGGCAAAGAATCTTCTGGCCCAGCACCAAGTCTGAGCATTTAGCTCATGCATGGAGATTTCTTCAGTTTGGACCTATGTACTCACAATGGAGTTGATGCTCCATGGGAATTTTCATAAGAGTCAAGAGCTTTTCTTTGGGAGGAGGTGTGTGATTTCAGTAGAAATGCTGGAACCTTGCTTTATCGGGGTGGGGGAGAACCTCTAGCACCTGGCATGGTACTTGGTGTATAATAAGCCCATAATTGGTTTCCTGAAGTGTTTAGTGCACTTTATGTTTTAAATGCTGGGGATATCATAGGAGCAAGAAAGGTAGGGTTTCTGTTCTCATGGATTTTACATTTTAATAGGAAAAAAACATGTTAAAAAGTTTTAGGTAGTGCAAGTGCTGTGTTGAAAATCAAGCAGAGATGATGTGCTGGAGATATCCAGGAAATTGGGGTTGAGGTAGGTGGAGAGATTACATTTAGCAGGTAATCAGTAATGGCTTCCTTAAAGACACAGCATTTGAACTGAGAGCTCAGTGACAAAGTAGCAACCAGGTTGCCACCCCCTGCGACTCTAGGGGCACCATTCTTATTATTCTGTGCAATTTGTGCTCCCTGAAGTTGTACAATGCTCTGGTCACTCAATTATGTGAAGATTATAGGTGGTGAAAATTGCTGTTTTGGAGGCCCTGTGGTAGTAAGGACCTTGACATGTTCAAGGAACAAAAAGAAGGCCAGTATACTTGGGGCTTGGTAAGAAGAGCACAGTGGAGCCAGATGAGGTTGGAGAGTTTGAAGGCAATACAAAGAATGTGACATTCAACAGGTTATCTATTATCTGTTGATGAGGGGAGCAAAGGGATGATGTGATGGGGCAGAGGTTTTAGGAAGCCTTTCCAGTAACGTAGGAAGTCAGCACTGGTGTGAAGTCAAGAGAACAGAGCTGAGTGATGGTTTTATTTCCCTAAAAAGGAAACATCTGCACAGTGACTCCAAGGAAATGCCATTAAGATATTTGAGTCTGACTTTGGTAGTGACTGAGAGGAAAGCTCATTGCTTTTTAATACTGTCTTATCTTGTTTGTCATTGAATATCTCAGCCTGATTATTTCTTTGGACAGCAGTGGGAATATTACTACTGTTTAGCGTTTGCTCAGCTGTGACACTTTGTGCCCACGTACAGAACACACAAGTACAGTCCTTGCTCTTGGGGAATGGAGATGCAGAAAAGATTTGTTCATTCCCATTACCCTCTTTCAGGTGTCTTGATCTGGGGTGGCTGACTTCCCAGAGTCCTGGAGGCAAGTGGGTGAATAGAAAGTCCTTGGGCAGAATGCCCTGGCTCTTGGGTTTGCAAGAAGCCCCAGGCTGTACACCTGTGTGCAGACAGAGTCTTGCTTCCTAAATCCGACTGTGATCTTGCCGCTGTTGGCCTAGCCTTTTTTTAATTTTTCTTAATTAAAAAAAAAAACAAAAACTTAGTATAGATGCTGCTTTAGCCCAAAGCCTAGAGTGGGGGCTGTCCTAGTGATGCCAAATAACTCAAGCCCCAAGCTCCTCTTTGGCCTAGAATTCCTATAGAACACCGGGTAGGCTTGGAATCCCTCTGGGAACTGACCTTTGGGTTCTTTGGTGGTTTTGGGGAGTAGAGGGGAGAAGGTATCTCCACTAGGGGAGGATGAACTCTCAGCTTTTGCCATCTTGCAGAGAAGGGGTCTGCTGCTCTTGGCTCGGTGCTTTTCTTAGATTCAGTTCTCAGGCTGGGAGGCTGTTTGCTCACTGAGAGCCCAGGATAGAATTAAACCACCCTGAGCATTGGGAGCCAGGTAGATTGTTTAGCTGGGTTCTCAGCTGAATCAGCCTGGGAGCTACTGTTTTTAAACCTGAGGAATGCTGTGAGAACATGCCAGTTGACTCCCAGCAAGGGATCCGAGGAAACATCTACTTGAGTGAGGCAAATGCATTCCATGAGTCTGGTTGGATGGCACGAAGCAGAAAGAGCATCTGCTACAGAGTTCAAGCTCAGAGGTGGCTGCCCTGCACTGTAGCCTCATCAGAATCCCAGCTTAGCATAAGGTGCAGAGTCTCGACTGATAGTTTTTTCTTTCTTTCTTTTTTACTTTTTTTAAGATTGTGCAAAATTAACATGATATAGCTGGAAGTGTTTTGAAAAAACATAGCTATGTCAGAATATTACCATATAGACATTGGAAAAGAATTTTACAAAGTTTGATTACCTCATTTAGTCCTTGTGTAGTCACCAAACAGGATTTCAAAATAGGTCATGATGTATCAGTACTTGTGAACTGTTCAAAATGAAAACATAATCTTTGCAAATGTTTACTTTGTATTTGTTTACTGAATTCTGTTGTAATGGCTGTCACTCAAAGCATGGAAGCAGCCAGGAAGACTCTTGGACATGGTTTGAGGAATCCAAGGTCAGGAACTTGGGCAGAGTTGGAAGATCCAGTACCTCTTGAAGGACGGGGCTGGTTAAGCTTCAGAGTCTAGAGGGTAGGGAAGCTGGAGGCGTCTGCTGCTATTCTCAGGGAGAAGTGATGAACAGGACTGCTTCTGCTGAGCACCAAGTAAGGGAAGGTTGACTACTTGCTTCTCTGTATGGGTGCTTGCTACTGCTGGACACTGTGCCACCCACTAAAAGCCTCCCAGCTGCCCTATGAAGTAAACATTCTTATTCCAGTTTAACAGGTGAGGAAACTCCAGGGCACGTGGAAATTAACTTGCCCAAGGGTCAGCTGAAAAGTGGTGGAGCTGGGCTTTGTGTCTTGTCTATGTCACTGGACTCTTCTCTAGCATCTTATTAGGACCATAAAGTAGGATAATTTTTTGCAGTTTCTGCCCTGAGTCCACCTTGGGACCTCCAAAGGGTTCAAGGAGCCCAAGACCAAGACTGTCTTGTGTTTCCCATCCTCATTTCCCAGCTGCCCTGCCCTGCTGGCAGGCTCCCTCTGCCTAAGCCCTTCAGCTCATAACCTTGGGCTGGCATTTGCCCCCTTATCCCTTGCCCAGTGGTCTAAATTCTGTAAAACTTTGCCTTTTTTCTCAAATTTAGTCTCATTAGTAAATATGTTAGTCTTACTCTTTTCCATTGTTCTGCAAGCCTTCACTGAGCACTTCTTTGTCAGTCACTGGTGGTGCAAAAAGGGGCAACTCCAGTCCTAATGGGAGAACTAGGAAGGCACTTACCGTCCAGCAAGGAGGGTCCTGTGGTGGAGGCTTGCACAGAAGTAAGGAAGAGTGGTAAGTGTCCTATATTGGTCTTAACAAGAAAGAGTTTGGCACCTTCAAAGTAGGATGGCTGGGGAAGGGTTTGTTTGTAAAGAAGAGAGTGCAGTCATGCAAGGGTAGTCATTGGCTCAGCCGCTACTCTCCTAGCGCTGAAGGGACCAGAGGAGGGAGTGAGATTTGAGAACCCAGAAGGAAAGAGTTGTGTAAAGTGTTGTTCTTCAGAGTGACCTTAAGCGGTAACCTTCAACTGAAGGGTCTTTCTCCTCCCTCTGATTTCCTGTTAGGGTTTCCACTGGCTGAACCCCAGTTGAATGCCAGAAGGTTCAGGAGCCCCACAGAGGTCAGCCTTAAAGGGCAGAGAGCAAGGTGGGTGTGTTGGTTTTCTACTGCTGCATAACAAATGACCATAAATTGAGCAGCTCAAAGCAGCGCACATGATCTCACATCTCCTCTGGGTCAGGAGTCCAGGTATAGCTTATCTGAGTGTTCTCTTTAGGGCCTCACAAAGCTGCTATCAGTGTCAGCTGGGCTGCATTCTCATCTGAGGCTCCACTGGGGAGGTATCTAGGATCTAGTACTCACCAGCTGGGGCTTCCTGGGTGGCTCTGATGGTAAAGAATCTGCCTGCAATGTAGGAGACCCAGGTTTGATCCCCGGGTAGGGAAGATCCCCTGGAGAAAGGAATGGCTACCCACTTCAGTATTCTTGCCTAGAGACTCTCATGGACAAAAGAGTCTGGTGGGCTACATTCCAGGGGTTGCAAAGAGTTGCACACAACTGATCAACTAACACATACTTACTCAGCAGTTAGAGGCAGAAAACCCTTTGCCTCTCAAAACTCAGAGATTAGTCTTCCTGCTTTGAAGAAATCTCGTTTTAATGACTGTGTAATGTCCCAGTGCACAGTGCACCAGAACTGGTAATACCCCTACTTGTAGAACATTTAGATTGTTTCTAAATGTTTTATAAATACCACTGAATATATTTACAGAAGAGGCTTTTTCCAAATACAGGAGTGAAAAGCTGCTGCCCCTCATATATATATATAAAATAAATCATTGACTCATGTAATTATGGAGGCTGGTAAGTCCAGAATCTATAGAGTCAGTGTCACTAGGTCCATTATAATCAGTATGGAGTCATAGAATTTTAATTAATAAGTTATAATTTGTTAATCCCCTTTGTTTTGATGCTCAAATTGTCCTCAATTTGGCCAGTAGGAGCCCTTAAGTTTGGGTTCTCTTTACTGTTGACTTAAATGTTCCCATCATTCTTTAAGTACTTACTTACCTTCTGGTACAACAAAAAGTTCCAGGGTCATTTTGTGCTTTCCCAACTCTGGAATCAGCCATTTCTCCATGAGCTCTGGTCTATTTTAATGGCAGATGGTATTTAGAAACCAAGATTTAAGTGCTGCATGTTATCTTTGTTCTTGAGGTGTTACTCAGTGGAGAGAGCTAGGAAATACAAATGTATCACGCCCACACCCACACCTACATCTTTCATTCCACTATTAAATACCATACTAATACCTCCAATTCCAAAAATCATACCTATGAGGCTAATTCTATCCTTCCTTTTTTACATATTTTTAACTTTGATATATGTTTACCAGTTTTTTGTCATTTCTTACAGTGAGAGTAACCTGGCTCTCATTATCTGCAGTACATTTACACAGAAAGTAGTTTCAGAATTACTAACCCATAACACTGCATGCTAACCAGAGTTCAGTATTTGTTTACTGTTCTTTCTGTCTTTAGTCTGAGGACATATGATCAACAAACTGTGGCCATAAGGTATTTGGGTGACTATTTCCCCCCTCTTCAGTGTGGTAATATTATTTCAAATACAGTTAAGTTCATTAATTTATGTTTGTATTACATTTTCCTCCATCCTTGTTTGTTTTGAGTATGTGAAAGCATTATCATTGATCCAGAAATGATAACCGTACAGAAATGTATATTCAGAGAAATGTCACACTCATACTTCTCCTACCCGATAGTCCTCTCCACTTGCTTCCCACCTACTGCCTGTAGGTAACCAATCTTATTAGTTTCTGATTTATCCTTCCTGTGTTGCTTTTTGCAGAAATGAGCAAATACAGGTACATTTTCCTGTATTCCCTTCATTCCTTCTCAAAAGGTGGCATGGTATAGTCCTCTTTTGCTGTTTTTACCTAACAGTATCCATTCAGTTTTTAGAGCTCTCCCTCATTCCTTCTTACAGCTGCATTGTACTCTTTGGACCAGTCTCCTATGAACAGGCATTTAGCATTTTGGGATCATAAACTCTTAGAATTTGATTGCTGAGTCAAAAAGTAAATAATGTGTGGGAGTTCCCTGGTGATCTAGTGGTTAGGATTCTGGGCATTCATTGCCATTGCTCCAGTTCAATCCCTGGTCAGGGAACTGAGATTGGGCAAACTGCTTTGGTGCATCCAAAAAAAAAAAAAGTAAGCAATATGTGATTTTGTTAAGTGTTACTCACTTCCCCCAAAAAAACTTGTGTTAATTTGTATCCCCACCAGCAATATATGAAAATACCTCTTTCCTCACAGGCTCATGAATGGAATATAATGTCATACTTTAAAATTTTTGCCAATCTAAGTGATAATGGTATCACTGTTTTTTTAATTTGTATTTGAGTTGCATTTCTCTTACCATGAGTGAGATGGACCATCTTGTTTTATGCTTAAGAGGAATATATCTATAGCTCAGTTTGTGAATTTTTTTTACCATTAGGTCTTTGGGGTTTCCACCCCCACCTCAGTTTTTAAAAACAGCTTTATTGTGATAAAATTCACTTACCATACAGCTCACTCACTTAAAGTATACAGTTTACTGGTTTGAATATATTCAAGAGTTATGTAACCATCACCATAAACTAATTTTAGAATTTTTTTTTTAATGACCCTCAAAAGAAGGCCCACACCCATTAGCAGTGACTCTGCCTGTGTCTTTAGTCTCCCAGTCCGAGGCAGTCACTGAGTTGCTTTATGTTCCTGTAGATTTGCCTATTCTTGATATTTTGCATAATATAAATATATATTATAAATTATATTATTTATTGAGTCGTATAAATGAATTCATACAACATACAGTCTTTTGTAACTTCCTTCTGTCACTTAGTGTAAGTAACATTGTAATGCTTACAGTGGTTCAGGCAGTTTTGAAATGTTTTATCCTCCTAACAACTCTGAAATAGTTACCGTTATCATTTCATAGATGAGGAAGCTGAGGCATGGAGAGATTAAATATCTTGCCTGAAGTCACACTTCAGTAAAAAAATGGGCTTTGGAGTCAGACCTCAAGTCTGAAGTCCATCACTTGCTTATTGTGTGACTTATTACTTAAATTCTCTCAAGTGTCTTTTTCTCATATATTAGTTAAACGAGGGTAACAATGACTGAGTCACAGGGTTGTTGGGGAATTAAATAATACAGCATCAGGAAAGTGCTTAGTGCAAGGCCTCCAACTTAATAGGTATTCAGTTAATTGTAGTGGTTATTACTAGAGCCAGGTAAAGGCCTGGCTTATTTTCTGCCTCCCCTAGTGTAGAGGTGTATCTGAGATGCCAACTTCCTTTTTTTAAAGATGTAATCCACATAGCATGAGATTCACCCTTTAGTATACAATTCAGTGCTTTTTAGTATATTCACAAGTTTGCGCAATCATCACCATTATTTAATTCCAGAACATTCCCAGCACTCCAGAAAGAAACTCTATACCCATTAGCAGTCATTCCCCATTCTATCCTTCCCCAGCCCCTGGCAGCCACTAATCGTTCTGTGTCTATGAATTTGTCTATTCTGGACATTTCATATAAATGGAATCATATGATATGTGGTCTTTTGTATCTGGCTTCATTCAATTGGCATGTTTCCAGGGTTCACTCATGTTGTAGCAAATAATCAGTACAGCATTCCTTTTATTGCCAAGTAATATTGCATTGTATGGATATTCTATGTTTTGTTTATCCATTTATATGTCGATGACATTTGGGTTGCTTCCACTTTTTGGTTGTTACGACTAATGCTACTGTGAACATTGGGCTTCCCTGGTGGTTCAGCTGGTAAAGAATCTGCCTGCCATGTGGGAGACCTGGGTTCGATCCCTGGGTTGGGAAGATCCCCTGGAGAAGGGAAAGGCTACCGACTCCAGAATTCTGGCCTGGAGAATTCCATGGACTGTATAGTCCATGGGGTCGCAAAGAGTTGAACACTACTGAGCGACTTTCACTTCACTTCACTGTGAATGTTAGCGTACAAGTTTTTGTGTAAAAACTGTTTTCAGTTCTCTTGGGTATATACCTTGGAGAGGAACAATTGTATCATATGGTATATTTAAATTTTTGAAGAACTGCCACACTGTTTTTTCAACTCTGCTGTTTTATGAGTGTTCCAATTTCTCCACATCCTTGTCAACACTTGTTGCTGCTGCTGCTGCTAAGTCACTTCAGTAGTGTCCGACTCTGTGTGACCCCATAGACGGAAGCCCACCAGGCTCCCCCATCCCCGGGATTCTCCAGGCAAGAACACTGGAGTGGGTTGCCATTTCCTTCTCCAATGTGTGAAAGTGAAAAGTGAAAGTGAAGTCGCTCAGTCGCATCCAACCCTTAGCAACCCCATGGACTGCAGCCTACCAGGCTCCTCCATCCATGAGATTTTCTAGGCAAGAGTACTGGAGTGGCTTGCCATTGCCTTCTCCGCAACACTTGTTACTGTCCATCTTTTATTTTGGCCATCCTAGAGAGTGTGATGGAGAAGGCAGTGGCAGCCCACTCCAGTACTCTTGCCTGGAAAATCCCACGGATGGAGGAGCCTGGTAGGCTGCAGTCCATGGGGTCGTGAAGAATCGGACAGGACTGAGCGACTTCACTTTCACTTTTCACTTTCATGCATTGGAGAAGGAAATGGCAACCCACTCCAGTGTTCTTGCCTGGAGAATCCCATGGACGGGGGAGCCTGGTGGGTTGCAGACCATGGGGTCGCACAGAGTCGGACACGACTGAAGCGACTTAGCAGCAGCAACAGCAGCAGAGAGTGTGAAATGGTATCTCACTGCAGTTTTGATTTGAATTTTCCTAGTAACTAATGGTGTTGAACACAAGATTTTAGGTCAGCTTTTTCTGCCTGCTCACATCTTGTATTTATTCTCAGAAGTCTCTCCCAAGTTCCTGTTTGTCTTCTGCCTGGAGTTCTCAGTCATTTTGGTGTCTCTGAGACTGATTGGCACCTTCTTAATCAGGTGCTTTGGGGGAGACCTTTGGGCAGGTTCCAGTGGTTGGGATTTGAGGCACATGTTTTTCCTGTTGGCAGCTTTGATGTGACTCTTAAGGCTGGCACAGCCATTGTCTGGGCTCCCCAAACTGCTGAGACAAAGCCAGCCTCTCCCTAGGGTGCCTTAGTAGGCAGGATCAGATGTTCTTGAGGTGGAAGCAATCTTGGGAGGCCACCTCATCCAGCCTTCTACAACAAGTCAGTTAGAATCATTCACCCCTCCCTACCAGATTGGGGAGGGGAGGATCTGTAATGTCTTCCTTTAAGAATCTCTGTAGGAAGAAATTCCACTGGGCGCCTTTACCACCAGCCAGTGTTTTAGCAGCCTTCTGTGTTAGTAAGATTCTTTGCTCTGACCCAGATCCCACCTTCTACAGCATGTGCCAGTTTCCTCTCATGCGTTCCTTTCTCAAGAGGATGTGCAAGACAGCCACTCTCCAGGAGGGGCTCCTTCCTCTGGTCAGATCAGTCTGCTTTGGCTAGAGAAGCCCTCACGTGAGGAAATGCAGACCAAGCCAGGCCCCTCCAGGGGACGTTAAAGACTGAATGACCTTGTCATTCAGCTATTGCCCAGGCAATCTACTTTGAAGAAGAGGCCTTCTGACAGGCCCCAGGTTGTGTGTTTATCCCGAGGCTAGGCCATTCCAAACTCATGTTTCAGAGTTTAGAGGTTGCGTCCAGCTAGCCTGGTGGGTGGTAATCAAATGCAGGTGGAGACCATCTGGCCCGGACTGTCCCTCCCAGCCAGTCAAGTGAGGGCCGGCCTGCCCACCACAGAGCTGGCCCAGAAAGCAGCCTGTGTGGAGGCAGATGGTGTACATGTGCTTTTATGCGCATACACACCCATGTGTGTGCGTGTGTGTGTGTGTGTGCGTGTGCATGTCCCTCCTTAGAGAGGCGGTACTGCTTGGATGGATATAGCTTCTCTCTTTGCATCTGAGGGTTCTCCCCTTTGCACAGTCTGAGGAGCGTGTTTCTCTTAGTCTGTTTCTCAAGTTTTTGCGGTTAGAAATCATGTATTTTTCTTGGCCCAGGATGAAAGCCCAGGAGTAATGGTCTAATATATTTTACAAAGCAGCCTCTAATTGGTGGCTGCTTAAAATCTTCCCTTTGCCCTAGTGACCCATCTCCCTTTGCAGGGTTTTGACTCCAAGTCAGTCTTGCTTTACCCTAGGTTTTCACACCCCCTCGCAAGCCTACCACCTCAGCTTGCTTAACTCTTCCCTCAGCCTCTCTGCATAGAATTGCTCCCAGCCAGGACAATTCAGCAAGCAAAGGAAATAGCTTACACTGCATCCTGCCAAGCATCTTCTAGCCTGGTCTCCAAAATTCTAGATGTATACCCCCAAATGGAATCTGCCTTCCCATTGATACTCAGAGAAAATGGTATCTAATTAAAGATCTAAATGTAAGACCAGAAACTATAAAACTCCTAGAGGAAAACATAGGCAAAACACTCTCTGACATAAATCACAGAAGGATCCTCTATGACCCACCTCCCAGAATAATGGAAATAAAAGCAAAAATAAACAAAAGGGACCTAATTAAACTTAAAAGCTTTTGCACGATGAAGGAAACTATAAGCAAGGTGAAAAGACAGCCTTCAGAATGGGAGAAAATAATAGCAAATGAAGCAACTGACAAAGAATTAATCTAAAAAATATACAAGCAGCTCATGCAGCTCAATTCCAGAAAAATAAACGACCCAATCAAAAAATGGGCCAAAGAACTAAACAGGCATTTCTCCAAAGAAGACATACAGATAGCTAACAAACACATGAAAAGATGCTCAACATCACTCATTATCAGAGAAATGCAAATCAAAACCACAATGAGGTGCCATCTCACGCCAGTCAGATTGGCTGCTATCAAAAAGTCTATAAGCAATAAATGCTGGAGATGGTGTGGAGGAAAGGGACCCTCTTACACTGTTGGTGGGAATGCAAACTAGTACACCCACTATGGAGAACAGTGTGGAGATTTCTTAAAAAACTGGAAATAGAACTGCCATATGACCCAGCAATCCCACTGCTGGGCATACGCACCGAGGAAACCAGAATTGAAAGAGACACATGTACTCCAGTGTTCATTTCAGCACTGTTTATAATAGCCAGGACATGGAAGCAACCTAGATGTCCATCTGCAGACGAATGGATAAGAAAACTGTGGTACATATACACAATGGAATATTACTCAGCCATTAACAAGAATACATTTGAATCAGTTCTAATGAGGTGGATGAAACTGGAGCCTATTATACAGAGTGAAGTAAGTCAGAAAGAAAAACACCAATACAGTATATTAATGCATATATATGGAATTTAGAAAGATGGTAATGATGACCCTATATCCGAGACAGCAAAAGAGACACAGATGTATAGAACAGTCTATTGGACTCTGTGGGAGAAGGTGAGGGTGGGATGATTTGAGAGAATAGCATTGAAACATGTATATTATCATATGTGAAACAGATTGCCAGTCCAGGTTCGATGCATGAGACAGGGTGCTCAGGGCTGGTACACTGGGATGACGCTGAGGGATGGGATGGGGAGGAAGGTGGGAGGGAGGGTTGGGATGGGGAACACATGTACACCCATGGCTGATTCATGTCAGTGTGTGGCAAAAACCACTATAATATTGTAAAGTAATTAGCCTCCAATTAAATAAATTCATTAAAAAAAAAGAAAATGGTATCTAAGTATTCTATGGTATTATAAGGCTTCCTTTTCAGTCCTTTAGACTCTAAAATTTAGAGAAACTTTAAGTTTAGAGAACTTAACTTATCAGAGGTGATCTCACTGAAGCAGGTGTGGGTGAGCTGGACCCACCCATGTACAGAAGCAGGGCTGGCCTTGGTGTCAGAGCTTCTGAGTCATTGGAACCTTTTTATATCCAGTCTCCTGGCCTGGCCCCTTGGAGGCAATGATGATGATGATGGTGAAGGAATGAAGTCACGTGGAATCCCAGGGTTGGGCACTGACCACCTCATTCTGACCTTCAGCATTCTCCCCTCTGACCGCCTGTTCTAGTAACTTGGCTCCAAGAAGGTGTTGCTTGTCATCTTATTTTATAGCTTGAATTTGTATGCTCAGGAGTTGACATGTGTATAATCATTGTGGCTCATGTTTGTACAAGATATAATTACTGAAAATTATATCACGAACATATTTTAACTTTTAACCCTTTCTGGGCTGGCAGGCCTCCTATAGCTCTCAGCCGCCCCTCCCTGGATGTTTCCTTCACCCCAGGAGGTGCCACCACCAACCAGCATTCCTCTCTAATCTACATCATTTCCCTCTCTGGCAGAAGCCCGTTACATGGACTCCTCTGGAGATTTGGGCTCCTGACCGTTTCCAAGGAGGCACTGCTCACCTACCTCATCTCCCTCTGATGTGTGTGACCGTCATCACTCTGGGCCACTTGGGGCCAGGAAGGGAGGGCAAACTCTGCTTCCTCCAGGTGCCAGTGATTGGAGAGTGCACACAGGGTGCCAGGGTTCAGAAAGATCACAGGCCCTCCCAGTATTTGGAGTCTGCTTTGAGACCCATCCTCAAATGCTGAGTTTGGAGGCCAGCCAGCTCAGCCCAAGGATTGTCCCGTCATGGGGAAAGGTGGAGGCGGGAGTGGAGAAGGGTCTCATCCTCCTAGGGTATACAATAGGACGTATATTCTTAGCAAACTAAGTAGGTGCTTATTAATAGCTTGTAGGAATAAAGAATGTGAATAAGGACAATTTTCAGTATTGGAGCCTCAGTCATACAGAAAGGAATATTTCAGAGCCACAAAATCTGGAATTCGTAATTCAGGGTACCAGCAGGCAAATTCGATTGGCCAGGCTGAGGTCATACACATGTATGGTAGCTGGAGGGCAAGGCTAGAGTTCTGGTTCCTTACCCCCTTTACGGGTCCTCCCTCCCCTCAAGGCTTATTCCTTGAGATTCTTCCAACTAGGGGGTTTGGATGCTGAGGCCACCAAGAAAGGAGAACTTTAATTAGGCAACAAAACAGTGTTTTCCCTAAGGTAGTTAAACTAAAAACATTTGCTTTTTATTCCTTCCAGATTCACAGGAACAGATGGACCTAGTGGTTTTGGCTTTGAGTTGACATTTCGTCTGAAGAGAGAAACAGGGGAGTCTGCGCCTCCAACGTGGCCAGCAGAGCTAATGCAGGGCTTGGCCAGATATGTGTTCCAGTCAGGTAAGAGCCCCAGAAGCTGGCTGGTATGGGTGTCCTTTCACCATGAGCCTGCTAGGGTTGGGACCTACAGGTATATTTTGATGTCTGTGGAGGGAGCTTTCCTGGGAGTGCTATGTACTCCATTTGTACCATGAAGGTGGTTTGTTTGCTGGCATTTCCCAGGTGGAAAGCTGTCTGGGCCATGGGAAGGAAAGATATGTCATATGACCTCCAGCAATGGGAGTCGCTAACACCCAGAACCTTGGTCGCAGTCTGCTAGCCTTGCTTCTCATTCCTAGAGAGCCAAAGGCCAGCCCTGAATGGAGCTGACCAGTGCTTTTCCTGTTTCCCGGCTTTCCCACAATTAGCATGGTCCTTCCTCCCTGATGCTGGAGGCCTTGCCATCTCCATTTCTGGGGCCACACACACACATGTTAATCTTGCTTGGCTAAGGGTTAGCAGTAGAGCATAGGGCAGAGAGAGAGAGAATGAATTGCCATGAGCTTGCTCCCTCACAATATGAATGAGATGCTAGAATCAGGCAGGACCTTGACAGTCAGATATATAGTTTGAGTCAGATGATTCAAGTGCTCTCCAGGGGATGGTCCAATGCCCCCGGTGCCCCTCTAGAGACTGCTAATATGGAACCTGAAGAGGGAGCTTTCTGCTGGGATCCTTGATCACATGTTCTTGACTTAGCTTACCAATAGTCCTCCAGTGGGATGATATGTTGGAGTGGAAGTCAGCATTTTTTATGGATGGTTTCATATCATCTGAGTGTTTCTGAGTGGTTAATTAATTGCTCAGAAACCTTTCCCATATGACTTCACATTTTGCTTCTTTGGTTTGGTAAGTAGCCTTGAAGTGAAAGCCAGCACAGTTTTATCCAACTCCTGCTCTTTGACCAGCAGAGCAGACCAACATCCAAGCCAGGATGTCTCAAAGTATGGTCCTTGCACCCATACATCAGAATCATCTGGAGAGCTTGTTTCAAGCACACATCCCTGGGCCCCAGAGGAGATCTCTGACTCAGAATCTTAGGGGCTGATGTTCCCAAATGTTCTGCTAGAAGCTAAATTTGGAAAACCATAGACTTGGCAGCTTCTTTAAGTATAGTCACTTTTTTCCCCCTAGCCTTGAGTAGGCTATAAATTGGGGGTGCAGTTAACCATCTATGTTGAAGCCCTCTGCCCTCGTTCCAGACCCCTGGCTGTCAGCTATTGGCTGGATGGCCATCATGTAATCGGACTGATCCTTAATTACCATCTACCATTGTGTGGCCTGTTGGGTAGTTCCCCTTTGGAGGCTATAGTGGGTCTTCTCTAAGCAAAAGTTCCCAAACCTGGCTGCTCATGAGATTCTTTGGGATCTCAACATACTTGAGTCCCAAACTCCCTGCAGGGCTCTGATTCAGTTGGTCAGAGGTGGGACTGGAGCATCTATTTCTTAACCAGCTTAAGGATTCTAATGCAGTAGTCTGGGATGTCATTTGGACTCTAAAGGACTGTTGACAGGAAAAAATATCATTCACTGGGGCAGGGAAACCAGGCTGTTGGAAGCTGACCCATGTGATTTGATACTGTCCTAGTATCTTTTAACATTGTGCCAGGAGTCTACTGCCTGAACCCATTGTGTCCCCTTCTCTCCCTTCTTGGGATGCCTGAAACTGATGCTGATATAGAACTGTTTTTGAGAAAACAGACATTTCTTCAGTCTCTCCCAACTGAGATATTTCAGCTCCTAGAAAATAGACATTTCCTGACATGGAATTTGATCCATTATGGGAAGGAGGGCTCTAAAGACTAGGCAATCTCTTGCTTGTATAGACAGGTAGCTTCCTGCCCACTGCTTTAGCCAGTGTGTTTATACGTTTGTTTGCACTTAATGTACCTGCTCAGGTGGATCAAGATCAGAGAAATGTAAAACAGGTGTTATGAATCACTGTCAGGTGGAGTCAAGCAGATGAACTTCTGAAATAGTTCTGATGTTATAGTTCTGAAATAATAATGCAAGTGAGGGAGAAAATAGGATTTGATTTGCAAAGGTTCATTTCAACTACAGAGTAACCACCACAGTGACTGTTTTGCAACATTAATGTGGTCATTGTTTCAAGCTCATTTGTCAACAGATGTCAAAACCATTGGATTAAAAAAGATTGTTGGGGTACAAGATGTTCACAGAGACTCAAAGAATCCCTCCACAGATTGCTTATTTGCTACAAAGAGGAAAGAATGCCTTTACAATGGTTTGGGTGGCCATCACCTTAACCAAATGATCAAATGTAGTGATGCAAATGGAACAAATGACTACCACGCACCTCCTTACATGATGCACTGTGAAGTATGAAACATCACACATGTAGCACTTGTCCAAAAAATGTTTCACCTGAATTGAATCTGTGTGAATAGTCAGGCAAGTCCAGATTGTAAGATATTTTATAAGACAACTGCCTGGATCCTTCAAAAATGTCAGTGCTCTGAAAGGTAAAAGGGCTGGGACTCGCCAAGATCAAAGAAAACATGACCATTTAAATGTACTTACAGTCCTCGACTGGACCCTGGATCGAAGAAAAAGGTTATTTTTAGAGCAATTAGAAAAAATATAGACTGTATATTAGATAATAGTACTGTTTAACTGTGAAATTCCTTGGGTGTGATATGGTATTATGTTCTGGTATTATATTATGATAGTGTCCCTGTTCCTGAGAGATAAGAGCTGAATTATTTATGAACAAAATAACATGATGTCTGCAGCTTAACTTTTGAATAATTTGGCAAAACAAAGTGGACTGGAGGAGAGACAGAAGAGAAAGCAGATGTGGCAAAATGTTAACCGGTGAATCTCGGTGAAGAATGTATGGAGGTGAAGGATATATTGTACTCTCCTTCTAACTTTCCTATGGGATTGAAAATTTTGAAAATAAAACGTCGTGGTTGTTTCTTGAGTGTGCATTGACTGGTGTCGCTCCACAATATTGTTTGGCCCGACAGGCCCTTTCTTGGTGTCTGCAATGTGACAGCTGTAGTTGGTGTCTGTAGGTCACTTTGGGCATTTCACAGCAGCGACAGGATGACTTCATTCTCCAAAGTATAATACCTGATTTCCAGATTTTCGTAATATGATTGTATTCTTGAATAACAGCTAAAACAAATTTACCTTAGTTTTTCTTGAAACATGGCAGGAAGTAGTAATTATTTAAATAATGGGGAAATGATGAAGAAAAGTATATGGTAACTGATGTAAGAGAGAAGACCATGGCCATGAGCTGAAATAGTGAGGACAGAGCTAAAATTCAGTTGTGTGTTCTGTGTGCCAGGCACTATTGTAAGTGCTCAGTCAATGTGCAGTAAAGCCCTGTGAGTTGGGCGCTGTGTGATACCAGCTTTTCAGCTGCAGAAAGCAAGACAACACGGAGAGGGGAAGTAGATTGTTCAAAATCACACGCCTGGTAAGTCTGAGGGAAAACTTGAACCCAGGCGTTATAGTTCTTACCGCCACTCTCTTAACCATGATAGCTTAGTTGACGTTTGGGCTGCACATGTCTCAGGCTGGACAGTGAGATTTGAGAGTCGTCCACATATTTGACTGCACTTGTACACGTGGTCTCTGAACTCCAGCATGCCTCATGCCTTGCTCGGGCATTCTAGAACATTTGGAAAATAGAGGAGGGCCAAAGCCATTTGTAATGTTATCCAAGTCCTCTTAAACACATACTTTCATCTTTTAACTTTTTATTCATGAAAATATGTATATGAAAAGTACAGCTTGCTGAGAGTTCATACCCTACGTAACCAGCACCCAAACCAAGAAACTTCCCTTATACCTCCTCTCAGTCATCTTTTTTTTCCTTTTTCTTTCCTTCTTTCTTCCTCTCTTCCCTTCCCTCCCTCTCTCTCTCCCTCCTTTCCATCCTCCCTGTTTTACTGCACAGTACAGGCTCTCAGCTCCACGTGCCTGAGCTTGTTGGTAAGTTAGGTAGGTAGCTATAGATGAGGTAGCCCCCATTTCTGCTTCTTTCCCTGGCACACTTTGCCATTGGCACATTTTGCCATCTGGCACATTACTACTAGATCAAGGGGGACAGCATAGTATAATGGTACAAGCATGGGCCCTGGGCCCAGACTGCCTGCATTTTATTTCAGCTCTGCCAGTTATTGCTTCCTGACCTTGTGTAACATAACCCATTTGCTCATCTATAAAGCAGAAATAATAATAGTAACTATGCATGAAGTTATTGAGATGATGAAATGAGTTAATACCCTCAAAGCACTTAGAATAGTGCTTCTCTCTCTCTCTCTCTCTATATATATATATATATATAGCCTCCAATTATTATTATTTGGTCTTCAAAAAACTTTATATGAATAAAGAATGTGGGTACCTTGATCTTTTTTTTTTTGCAGTGTTAATAAAGACCCCATTTTACAGGAAAACCCTAGTTGTCCCATTGCCTGTTTCTGCATCAGATGCCTGCCTCAGCTGATATGATAACATTTTTGGTGCCGTTATCCTTCTCCCACACCGAAAATCAATAATAATGATACAAATAAAATCACCTCATTTTATATGTATCACATTGTAAAACAAAAAAGCAGATTCAGTTCAACTGTGGCTCCTTGATTTATGTAGTTGGCAGTGCCTGTAAAGTCTTAAGCAAATCAAATCCTATTCTAAATGCACTAGAGCCCATGTCCTTTAGTAGAACCTTGTAAGTAAATCCTTCTTTATAAGGTGAAAAATCTTTTTATAGTTTTCTCAGAGCAGGGCACACTTTCCTGATGCTGCGGAGAACCTCCCTTGTGACATGCAGGCATTGCTCTACCCTGACTGGTTCCACTGTACAAGGATCACACATATGCTGATACACAGAACATGTATTTTATGTCTGATGTGTACATAGATAGACCCACACGTGAACCTAGCAGCATAGTTCTGTGTGATGGTCTTGCCTCACTTGGCTGTCCACCTTAAACTCAGTGACTTACATGAAGCACCCTGCCCATTTTCATGTGAGAACATGTTGAGCAGTATCTAGTAAGTGGAGTGCTTAGACCTGCTTTTCCAGGTCTGAACAGCATCCACAGCATTGCCATCCAGACTTAGAAGCAGCATTAGGACAGTGGGGAGGGCAAAGGAAAGAGACAAGACTCTAGGTGGTGTGATGGGGAGTGGTGGTGCTCTCACCTGCCGTGGGGCTGTGTGGGGTGGTCTGTGAAGCTTGCTCTGAAGAATGACTTACATGGATTCCATAATTTAGCCCCAACCTGCTAGAGGGCAGTCATCTTCTGGTTGGTTTGCTCAGAGATGGGAAGCTGAGCTGTAGAGAAAAGGAAGTAGAAATGTGAGCAGCCTGGGAAAGAAGAGTATCCAGAGAAGGTGAAGAAGTCAAGGTGTGGGGGTGGGGCAGGTCAGTGTTTATTTTAGTCTGTATGGTTCTAATCATAAGCAGATGACAGAAGCCCAACACAAACTACCTGAAATCAGAACAGACTTTTATCAGCTCAGGTTACTGGGGTGTCCAGGGCTTCAGGCATGGATTTACCTATATGTTCAAAAAGTGTCCTCAGGGCTCCTACTTGTGTGTTGGTTTTGTACTGTAGACTGACTCTGCCCACGTGCCAGGAAAGGTAAGCCCCACCAGCCAGAGTATCCAGTTCTCCCAGTTTGTATCCGGCAGGCACAAGGCTCTTTTCTTCCAACATCTCTCCATCAGTCCTGGGGAAGGACTCAGATTAGTTCTGTCTAGGTAAATGAGTTCCCCCAGTTGAGGGTGGTCCAGATGGGAGCACCAGGATTTATGTTTAAAGTCTTCCCTGCTCCTCACTTCCAACTACATGGTGTGGGAGAGAAGTCCTCTAGAGCACAGGGTAGAAAGCACTGGAGAAAACATGCAGGTCTAGCCCTTGGCTGGCAAAGTCAGCTGCTCTCACAGGGCTTTAGGGGCATCTACGACCTCAGACCTGGTGTGCAGTTAATAGAAGTTAGGTCATTAGAGGATGTAGGTGGAGGGGGCACCTTTTGTTCTTGTATTTGTCGGGATGGTTTTGACTACAAGTAATAGAACACCATGACTAAAATGGCCTAACGATAGTGCTGTTATCTGACATAGTAAGTCATCTGGAGGTGGGGAATTCCAGGGTTGGTTATCATCTGTTCAGCAATGCTGTTAAGGACCTGGGTTCTCTCTAACTTCCTGCTCTGTCTTCTTCAGTGCTTTGCATTGTCTTTTTAAACTGGGGTTCCCTGATGTTCTAGAGAGAGCTGCTGGAATCCCTACCATCCTGGAATCACACTTGACAGAGTCTACAAGCAGCAAAAAAAGACACTTCTGTCCTGTGTCTCTTTTCAAGACCAATCAAAACTTTCATAGAACTGCCCTCATTGCATCTCATTGGCTAGAGTGAGTGAAAGTCGCTAGTCTTGTCTGACTCTTTGCAACCCCATAGACTATACAGTCCATAGAGTTCTCTAGGCCACAATACTGGAGTGGGTAGCCTTTCCCTTCTCCAGGGGATCTTCCCAACCCAGGGACCAAACCCAGGTCTCCTGCATTGCAAGTGGATTCTTTACCAGCTGAGCCACAAGGGAAGCCCAAGAATAGTGGAGTGGGTAACCTATCCCTTCTCCAGCAGATCTTCCCAACCCAGGAATTGAACCTTGGTCTCCTGCATTGCAGGCAGATTCTTTACCAACTGAGCTATCAGGCAAGCCCCTCATTGTCTAGAGTTGTCAGGAAAGTGAGACAACCCTGTTGACTTACTGATCAATATCCACCTTCTATGGCTGGGCCAGGGGATGGACCCTTGTTCCCTGAAAGTCATGGCCAAGGAAAGGCAGAGGAGGAAAATTGGGGTTCTCTTAGTAAGAAGATGAGTGGCCAGCAGATGGGCAAAAGAGTTTTCTGTCCCCATACCCAAGTGGTACCTGGGGTCAGAGGATCCTTGCATATTGATCACGATGCCGGGCCAGTATAAAAGTGTCATGTAGAAAGAGAATGTGACAGGGTGGCTGCTGTTGTTTCACCTGCTACACAGATTTAGAACAAAATCCAGTCACCATCATGAACCAGAAAGTTCTGCAGTAACTTCACCAGTAGACACTTCAACTTCTTTCCCTCTTACTTTACAGCCAGTTTCTCTTACTTCTCCATTCCCTTTTATTTTTATGATCAGCTCATTCTTTCTTCTCATGCCAGTGACTGCTCCCCTGCCCCCGCTCCCCCCACCCTCTGGGTTTCATTAGAAAGAAACCATTCCCCAACTCAGTGGGGCTTGATTTCTGAGCTGCGTTTTAGAATTCTGCGGGAGAGGCTGTCTGCTCTCAGTTCTGCCATTGGTAGACCTTAACCACAAATTCCAAGGCAATTTCACTTGAGTTTTAGGAGAAACATGGCCCTCCAACCTTGTAACTGACACTGGAAATTCAAGTGCCTTTGCTTGCTGTTGTTTAATGGCAACCTCATGACATGGGCTAAGTCGGCTCACTTTGTGATTCAGGCCCAAGCAGGGAGATGGGGGTGGGAGTGGGTGGCATTGACTGAGCATCCTGAGTTCTGTGGTATGGACAGACTAATCCCAACAAGAGATTTTTTTTTATTTTATATTTTTTTCCTTTTCCCATTTATTAAAGAAATACTTGCTCACTATAAACCTGAAACATAGAAATATGTGACAGAGTGAAGTCCTTCATAATTCATTCCCCCACTGAGAAAACATTGGTGTTCTATTTTTTAATTTTCTTTTTTTCTGTGACAATTTCTTTTTTAAAAAAGTTTTTTGAATTGGAGGAAAATTGCTTTACAGTGTTGTGTTGGTTTCTGTCATACAACAATGCAGATCAGCTGTAATTATATTAGTACATATATCACCTCTGATTTTCTTTTCAATGCTTGTATCTAGAAAGAATTGTCATTATGTTATAAAAATAGACACGTTTTTCATACTGTTTTTCAACTTGATTTTTTTTTAACTTAATATCTTTTGGGTATCTTTCCATGTCAGTATATTTTTTCTAACTGTATACTTTTTAAAATTATCTAGCTACACTGTGCTTTAACCACTTCCTTAGTGTTGAGCATTTGGGTGATTTCTAGTTTTTCCCTACCACAGACTTGCAGTGTGCATCCTTGTCTGTGTGTGTCTTTGTACTCTTGCCTAAGTATTTCTGTGTGATAAATTCCTAGAAGTTGGATTGCTAGGTTAAGGGAAATGAACATTTTATATGGTAACAGCCATTGCAGATGAATTGTTATATTATTTAAGAATACTCTTGTGATCATCCATAAATGTTATAATTGTTTTCAACAAACAACAGAATGATTGTTATATAAAATTACTTTCATAGCAACAAAGTACTCTTCTGAGTCCTTGAGAATGGTCCCCTTCCTTAGGTTACTTGGCCTGAGGAGGCTTGTTAATACATGTTAAAAGGCATGCATTTGGGGTTAGGAAACGTGCAAGCTTTTATGTGGTTCTTATACAGTTTAGATTTAGCCCAGGAACCCATCCATCATGCTTCCTGTCTCTGAAGCTGGAAGTGGTGAGGGACATAGCCTGCTGCCTGAAGTCAGAGACTTTTCCAGGTATTGATAGTGGGTCAAGTTTTATTAAAGAATCCCAGTGAATTATGGAATTTTCTCAAATTTTGCCTCCTCCTACCTTTCCTAAAGTTAAAAATACTCATCCAGTTAAAGTCTTTTCCTGTTGGGGTATTTTTTTTCCTAATAGTTAAAAGTAAGTAATTAAAAAAATAACTATTGAGCACCAAGCTATCCTAGGCACTTGCATTCTCTTATTTAACCTCTGCAGTAGGTGGCTTTATGAGGAAGATACTGATATTGCCACTTTTCACATAAGGAAATGGGCTCAGAAGGGAGAATTTCCTGCAGCTTGTGAGTGGCAGGAGTTAGTCTTCAAGGCCACCCTTACCAGCACTGGTTTGCATACTTTGGCCTCTGAGCCTCCAAGGATCCATTTGAAATGACTAAAGGCCTTGGGAGAAAGGACCACTTTTTCTTTGGTTGTGTTTTTTATTGAAGTACCTGCTCCATGCCAAGGATGCTGTCAAATGTTGGGTAAGCCGCGTGGAACAGACAGATAGGATCCCTTCCCTCAGTCAGTGGAGAGAGACACCGAAAACACAGGCCAGTAAATACTGGATTTCATAAGATGGCAGAACAGGAAAGCTCAGGGTGCCCCAGGAGAATAAGGTGGCGGACTCCCTTTAGGTTGTGGAGTCAGGCAGGGACAGGACTGAAGGCAAAAAATGAGGAGAAGAAGTTTTTTGGCAGAGGGGACCCACAGGTGTAGGCCCTGGAGGAGAGAAAGAGGTTGAGGGATATGAGGAACTGAAGGGAGGGAGAGGAAGGGGCTCAGGAAAAGCTGGAGGCTTGACAGGCTTGGAAAAGTGCTGGGTTTTGTACTTGCACTTGGACTCAAAGTCACAATCAAGAGTCTGGTTTTGATTCTAAGGGCAGTGGAGAGCTACAAAAGCATTTTGAAGAAAAAGGGGAAATGACCGGTTTAGAGAGTGAAAACTCTTTTTAAAAAAGGAATTAAGATGCGTTTGAAATTGAGGTGTTCTGAGGTGTCCTGCCTGCATTATTAGAATGGCTTTTCCCAAGGAGGTGCTGGGGCTGCTGCAGTCCTTGGAGCACAGCATCAGAGTCATGGCTGCTTCTCAGCCCAGCCGTTCTAACCCTTGGGACCTTCCTGCAATCTAATCCTGCCCCCAGCTAGCCTCTGCTAAGGCTCTCCAGCCTTGGGAGGGGAACCTCTCTTCTCTCTGAGGGGTTGTCTGCAGCCTCGGCATCCTGTGCCTGGCAGCACACCACAGGGCTTTCTTTCCAGATCCAAGAAGTGGACCGGGCATTGCTTCCTCATCCCTGTTCTGCAGGTGAGTGAAAGAAGTCAGGAAGATTGATTGAGGCGCTTAGAGCATGTCCCCACGTGTGAGATGTTGCTAGACTGCAGTTCAGTTTCTCATCAGCCGCTTACCTGGCTGGCTTCTCTCTAAATATCCCAAGTGTATTCGATCTTAATATCTTTGCTTCAAGTAAAGTTTTCTGAAAGGAGATGCTCCATCATTACCAATGAGAGCTGTCGAGTTCTCTCGTTTCCTGGTTCCATTGCCCTAGTAAGTTAACTGAAGCCAAATGGAGCTGCCTGGTTATATTAATATCATTTTTCTTCCTCATACTCTTTTTGATTTTCCTGACGTTTTCTTTCCCTCAGCCTGATTTATCCTCTTTTCTGGTTGCTATGGATCTGTAAAATATTTTCCCTTTCATCTGTTAGTAATACTGACCAACTATAAGGCAAAACAATTCCTGGTTTCTCTGCACTTTTCCAAGATCTTAAGATTAGTGATTGAGATTTGTTTCTACTCCACTGAAATAAAACAGTCAACCCCTCAGAAATGATCTTATGGCCTAAAATTTAAGTGGTTTGCATGTAAATTGTAATTTATTCAGGTTTTAAATTTAAGTGTTTTTAGGGAAGACTTAAATCCTAGAAACAAAAGTTGGCAACATATGGCCTTTTACATCAAATCCTGATGGACATCTGACTTTGTACATAAAATGTAACTGGAACACAGACATGCCTATTACGTATTATCTATGGCTTCTTTCGTGCTGCAGCAGCAGAACTGAGTAGCTGTGACAGGAACTGTTTGGCCCTCAAAGCCTAAAATATTTGATATCTGGCCTTTCACTGAAAAAGTCTGCCACCCTCTGTCTGAGAGTGTTTTCCACTGCTGAATAACCACCCAAGCAGAGTGGTGGCCATCCTTACATCTCTGTGATAGATCCAGAGGTCCTGGGAAACACCTCACCTTAGCTGGGGACTGTTCCTCTGCCCAACCCAGTGGGATCACAGTACCAAGAGGTTTGTTGGAGGAGGAGGAATTTGAGGCAAACTCCTTTCTCTTCTGTGGGTCATATCTTACTCAGAGAACTGCGTGAAATGAGCTTCTTTTCAGAAAGGAATTCTTTGATACAAGCGTTAAGCTAGGATATTCACCCTCAGATTACCGCTCTCTTCTGCGGCCCCCCATGGAGTCTTGATTGGTTGGCTCTTCCAGCAGAATGTGACTCCTTTGTCTCTAGCACCTGCATTTCAGGAATGCTCCCTGAAGGGGGCGGTGGAGGCCTCTGGCAAGTAGAACAGAACAGCTGGTACATTAGGAGTAGACCCAACACCTCGACAGTAGATAACTTGAAATGACTCATCATTGAGTGTTCAGTGAAAGGACTGGAGGACAGCACGGGTAGGGGCAGGAGCGCAAGAGGCACACCTGGGGTCGAAACTACATCGCCGAGACTTGGTTACTTAATCTGTGAAATGGGGTAATCAGGATATCAGTAATATGGGCTTCCCTGGTAGCTCAGTTGGTAAAGAATCTGCCTGCAACACAGGAGACCCCGGTTCGATTCCTGCATTGGGAAGATCCGCTGGAGAAGGGATAGGCTACCTACTCCAGTATTCTTGGGCTTCCCTGGTGGTTCAACTGGTAAAGAATCCGTCTGCAATGTGGGAGACCTGGGTTCGATCCCTGGGTTGGGAAGATCCCTTGGAGAAGGGAAAGGCTGCTGCTGCTGCTGCTAAGTCACTTCAGTTGTGTCCGACTCTGTGCGACCCCATAGGTGGCAGCCCACCAGGCTCCCCCATCACTGGGATTCTCCAGGCAAGAACACTGGAGTGGGCAAGGGAAAGGCTACCCACTCCAATATTCTGGCCTGGAGAATTCCGTGGACTGTATAGTCCATGGGGTCGCAAAGAGTTGGACACTTGAGCAACTTTCACTTTATAATATAGTCAGTGTCCCTGGTGCAGCACATGAAAGCAATTGATATTATTCCCTGATGGCTCAGACAGTAAAGCGTCTGCCCGAAATGCCCGAAATGCGGAAGATGCGGGTTCAATCCCTGGGTTGGGAAGATTCCCCTGGAGAAGGAAATGGCAACCCACTCCAGTACTCTTGCCTAGAAAAGTCCATGGATGGAGGAGCCTGGTGGGCTACAATCCATGGGGTCGCAAAGAGTCGGACACGACTGAGTGACTTCCCTTAATCCCCATGTGGTCATTTAAGAAGCATATTGAAAAAAAAGAAGCATATTGGAGGGGGGAAAAAGGTAATAAGCTTAAAAGAACAAAAATGGTACGCCTTACAACTCTGTAGAGTTGGGTCCTGATCCTGTGAATATATACACATCTACAAAAATGCCTGGAAGAGTGCATGAAAATACTCACAGAGGCCATCCCAAGGTGATAGGGTTATGAGTTATTGACATTTTCCTTTTGGTACCTTCCACTGTGATAGAATTTTAGGCACAGAGCGTGGATTTTATTATCAGAATAGAAAAGCCAAAAGGACACCTGTGACTAAGTTTTTCAAAGAACTTCCCAGGGGACAGGATGGTGAGCCCCGAGAAGCAGTCCCAGGCCAGTGCTATAGGACCAGTCACCACCTCAGGGTGTGCCCCCTGCTGTGGTTACTGGAACAGCTTTGAATGCTATGCAAGGATGGGCCAGTGCAATTTCTTGTCCAGTCTCTTCATAGCTCTTTCAGTGGGAAAAAGCAACTCATAAGCCAGACTCCGTTCTGCTCTGGCCTCTCTAGCATTGGGTCTCCACAGCCAGGCCTGTCTTCTTGCTTTTCAGAGCAGACATGGTGACAGGCTTGTTTGGTTTCTCTCCAGGACTCAGAGGCCAGGAAACTGGCCTGCTCTTCCCCACAGAGCTCTGATGAGGTTCCAGCAGCATTTCTGACCCCTCACAGAGCCCTTCTCCAGGAATATGACAGTTGAAACTAGAACCAGAGGATGAAAAGAGAAAGGAGCTGGAATGCTTCTCAGGAGGGGCTGCAGCAGGCCCATGCCATACTGGGTGGTTGTACCATACTGTCACGGGTCCTCCAAAGTCGCCGCTGGGTAGCCATCCACGGCCTTGTCTGGCTTGGCCCAGCAGAAGCTGAAGCGTTGGGCACTGCACTGCCATGGGGTGGGTGTCTCTGGGACAGGCTACAGCCCTTTCTGTGCTTTCCTGAGCCCTGGGCCCAGCTCTAACAGTCCCTCTTTGGATTTGAACATTTAGGAAAAATAGGACACTTACTGACTTCCTGGGCCAACTGGGCATGTCTGGGTCCCCACCTGGACTGGCTAGCTTGGTGACCTGAACTCGAGAAGCCTTTGTCCTATGCCTCTATGTACTGGGCCACTTAGATCACATGTACATTGTGACCCATCTTGGCTGATGCACTTTTATTCTGCCAAACAAAAATAACTTTATGTGACTAGATGTGTGGGTTTTTTCACACTAAGTAATTCTCCAGTTTTCTGCAGACATCAATTAGGTGTCCTGCAATTCTGTTCAGTTCTGACATTAAAAAAAATTTTTAAAGATCTGATTGGTTTTATTCAACATTTCATGAATTTGGGAGCATCCCCCCTGGTAAACAGAGCCCCAGTTCTGACACTGTTTACCTGGAATTAGCATCAAGTCCCACAAGTAAGGGTGCAGTCCCAGAAGATTGCTCCCACTTCAGACATCAGCCCCAGATTGTCAACTGTTCTTCTGACCAACCATCTGTAAACTTGGGTTCCCATGACCCCCTCTTAGGGTTTGATAACTTGCTATAACAGCTCACAGAATTCAGATTACTGGTTCATCGTTACAGGATACAACTTAGTTGCAGCATTATTTATAATAGCGAAGACATGGAAGCAACCTGAGGGTCCAACACTGGATGAATGGATGAAGAAGGTGTCTCATATATGTGTATATATATATACACACACACAGTGGAATATTATTATTCACCCATAAAAAATGAAGACATTCTACTATTTGCAATAACATGGGTGAACCTTGAAGATACTATGTAAGTGAAATAAATCAGATAGAGAAAAAGCCACTACTCATATATCTCACTTATATGTGGAACTGACCCGCTCTCCTCCCAAAAAACACTCATCGAGAATAGATTGATAGTTGCCAGAAGCAGGGGAGTAGAGAGTGGGGGAAATGAATGTAGGTGGTCAAAAGGTACAAGCTTCCAACTGTAAAATAAATGTCATGGGGATGTAATGTACAACATGGTTAACATAGTTAATAATACTGTAGTGTATATTCGAAAATTGCTGAGAGTGTGTCTTAAAAGTTCTCATTTCAAGAAGACTAATTACTATGTTTGGTGAGGAATGTTAAGTTAACTAGATTTATGGTGGTCCTTTTGTAATATATATACATATTGAACCGAATATAATGTTATATGTTAATTATTATCTCAATAAAAAGAAAGGAAAAAGGATACTACTCAGCAACAACCAGGTGGGAGAGATGCACAGGTCATGGCTTGCGGGAAGGAGTGCAGAACTTCCCTTCTTCAGGTGTGCCATGCTCCCGGCTCTTGCACACGGTCACCCACCCAGAAGGTCTCTGAATCTCATACTTTAGGGATCTTTATCAAGGCTTTATCACACAGACAAGACCATTTATTAACTCAGTCTCTAGAGCCTGTCCCCTCCCTGGAGGAGAGGGGGTGGGGGACGAGGCTGAACATTCCAAGCTTCTAACCATGGCTCGGTCCTTTCAGAGACCAGCCCCCACCCTGCAGCCATCCTGGAGCTCAGCAAGAGTCACCACATTATTGGCTCAGATGGTAAAGTGTCTGCCTACAATGCGGGAGACCCGGGTTCAATCCCTGGGTTGGGAAAATTTCCTGGAGAAGGAAATGGCAACCCACTCCAGTATTCTTGCCTGGAAAATCCCATGGATGGAAGAGCCTGGTAGGCTACAGTCCATGGGGTCACAAAGAGTCGGACACAACTGAGCAACTTTCTTTCACTTTTCACTTTCTTTCAGCACCTTTATCACTTAAGAAATGACAAAGGTTTTAAGAGCTTGAAATAATAGGGAGAAAAACCAAAATATATGTTTCTTATATTGCAGCATCACAAATAGTAAGATAACAGACCCTGCCAGTATAAACAGACCCTTCTTGATGAACTTTCAGTTTCCAGCTTTCCCCCACTTTAGACAATACTCTAAGGAGCATTTTTATGTATATCTTGGCGACTGTGTTCAATTATTTCAGAATAAATTTCTTTTTTTGGCATAGGTAAGTGTTTTGTTTTTTTTTTTTCCTGGCTAATATACGTATTCCTCTGGTGCTTGCCATGGAAAAGACCCACCTAATCTTTAGGCTACAAGGAAATCATTCAGTCATATGGAGCTCACTTAAGTGTTCTCTGGGTTTTTTATTTTTTTTAATTTTATTTATTTTTTCCTCTGGGTTTTTTAAACCTTGCATTTTTAGCTTCTGTGGTGACTCTGACCTCACCTTCTTCTCTGTGGGTCTTTCCTTATACATGCTTCTAGAGGCAGGACAGAGGAGTGTATCAGATCCAACATCGTCAGCAGCAGAGATTGTTTTTGAACAAGAGAAATGAGAAGATAAAATAAAGGAGCCCTTTCAGAGTTGGTAAAATGGCTGCTTTTGCTGGAACTCATGTCTAGGCTGGTTTTTCCTGTGCTGCCCACTACTTGGAACTGGTTCTTTCAGACACCAAAGTTCTCCAGAGGGGCTTGTTGGAAATTTCAGAGTTCCTTCAAGTCCTGTCCTGGAGGAATTTGGACTTGTGCTCTGAAAAGGATAACGTCAGTAGTAGAAGAGTTCAAGGTCTTTATGCTGTTGACACTTTGGATGTTGATTCTTGATATTGATGAACTTGATTATTTCCTGCTGGTCTTGGAGGGTCTCATGGGGAGGTAAGGGGTGGCTGTAGCTCTCCCTGGGGTCACAAAAGCTGGTAGTGGACACAGTGGAGTGTTCATCCATGTGAACCCTGGCTGGAGGCAGACATCTTGGGTCCTTGGCACCCAGAAGAAATTTCTAGAGTGGAATTTCTGGGATACAGATCTGCACATTTTGTAGTTTGGTACATATGCATGGCTGTCCTCCATGAAGATGATTCCATCAGGCTGAGAGGCCCCTAGCCATCACTACCTTGTGTTCTCTCATCTGTAGTTATGGCCAGTTGGCAGCCCAGGCACTGAGGAAGCACTTTGTAGCTTCCGAAGTCCACAGAGTGAGTCACAGGAGTCTTCCCATTTTTGGTAACTTTAAGGCTGCCTTGATTCTAAGGTTAAAAGAGTTCTGTGACAGTGGGACATGTAAGCTAAGCCAACTCCATGGCTCTCAGAAAGCCCAGCTAAATGCACTTCCAAGCTTACCCTCATGACTTAGTCCCTGTTCCACCACTTCAACCAGGAAGAAATGTCCTGACAAAGAGTCTGGTCTAAGTACCAAGCTGTTACCACTCATAATATGCAGCCTCTGCCAATAACCAGATCACACAAAATTGGTTATCCCCAACTTCCTTCCTGTATCTGAGGGGAAAGGAACTTTGGAAGTGCTTGGGCAGACACATGAATAGCTGGAGGCCTGGTATTTATACCTGTACCCAGAACTGAGTTTCTGTTTCATGTTCCATCTCCAACATGGTAGAACTTCCTGGGTGCCACGTGCTTCAGGGGACATCGACAACTTGGTGTATCCAGAGAGTAGTGGTTCTCAGACTGACAGAAGTTCTCTAAACTATGGTTTGTGAGGAATGGCTTTAAAAGTGAGGAAACTGAAAACATTTTACTTTGAAGAAGAGAAGACTTTGGGATGAGGTGTGGAGAATGGTGAACTATGACCCACACAGGTGTTTTAAAAATATTTGAGGTTTTGCCATATGGAAGAGGGATTTGACTGTTCTTTGTTATCCAGAGATGATTAGAAAGCTGTTGACTATTCTTTGAGATGTGGACGCATTTTCTAACATCGATAGGCTTCAGGAGGCAGTAAACCTATCATCTTTGAAGTTGTCCTAGTCAAGTCTGGCTTTAAGTAGAGAGGCTTTAAGTGCTGCATGTGGAGTTTGTTAGCTGGGGGCTCAAACCACTAAACCCAAAGGCCACTTAAGACATGCTTGTTTCCTTCTAATCCAGCTTCCAGCCGGTTCTGCTGTGCTCTGGTCTGGCTTCCTGCAAACAGCCTGCCTCTCCACTTCTTCATGCTTTCGTCCCAGGCCCTTCTTAGTCTGACCCTGCTGGGCAATCTCTGAGAACACCCATAAGTACTGTAGCTGTGTTTCTTGATATAAGCTAAGGAAGAGGAGGCTTCATTTCCTTAGGTGAAAATTAGAATCCTGGCTCCCTGAGGAAGTTGTCTGCTCTGCCACAGTGGATGGACTCTGAGGGTCTCACCTCCCACTATGCCCTTCCACCTTCATTTTTTTTCTTGTCAACAGTGGCTGTGTTTTACAGTGGTAGAATCTTTCAAATGTGTAGAAAGTGAAAGTGAAGTCACTCAGTCGTGTCCGACCCTTTGTGACCCCATGTCCGTCTATGGGTTTTTCCAGGCAAGAATACTGGAGTGGCTTGCCATTTCTTCTCCAGGAGATCTTCCCGACCCAGGGATTGAACCCGGGTCTCCTGCATTGTAGGCAGATGCTTTACCATCTGGGCCACCAGCGAAGATGGCTCAGATGTGTAGCAGTTCAAATGTGTAACAGTTCCTTGATTTGTACCATACTTTCATTGCAAGACAATTCTTACTTATGGTAATTCTTTTATTTGGTTGTAAAAACTACCCTGCAAGGTAGACCGTATCATGTTTTGATACATAAGGAAAGGGATGCAGAGAAGTTAAGTGACTTCTTTAATGTTTCACAACAAAGGAAAATGTATCGGAAAATAAAGTATGATTACACGGAGACTCCTCACTTGATTCCCTGTTTTTGCCTTGGACACGAGGGTAAACAAAATACATTTGGGCCAACTCTTTGTCTCCATGATTCGGTAGAGGAAAACTGATGAATGCTGAGTGTTGCTTGAACCTTACATTGTGGTGGCCAGTGACAGAGCCAAGAGAAGTCAGTGTTTTATTAATTTTATCTTTTCTTGGTTTGCTGGAGATGAGGCCCACCAGAAAGCTCTCTGGTTTAAAAGTTGATGTTTCAAGCAAATGGCCCATAAACACATGAAAAGAAAGATGTTCACCTCATAATAAGAAAAATGCAAGTTAAACTACCCCTCGGAGACGGCAGTGGCACCCCACTCCAGTACTCTTGCCTGGAAAATCCCATGGATGGAGGAGCCTACTGGGCTGCAGTCCATGGGGTCGCTAAGAGTCGGACATGACTGAGCGACTTCATTTTCACTTGTCACTTTCATGCATTGGAGAAGGCAGTGGCATCCCACTCCAGTGTTCTTGCCTGGAGAATCCCAGGGACGGGGGAGCCTGGTGGGCTGCCGTCTATGGGGTCGCACAGAGTTGGACACGACTGAAGCGACTTAGCAGCAGCAGCAAACTACCCTGAGGTACCACTTCCCACTTGTCAGATTGGCAGAAATCTATATTTGATCACATAACCTGTTGCCAAATTGTGAGGAAACAGACACTTTCAGGCATTCATGGTGGGATGCAAAATGGTGCTCTCTTGGTGAAAGAGAACATATCACCGTCTAGCACAATGCTTATCTACTTACCTTTGCTATAGCAGTTTCACGTCTTAAGAATCCGAGACATAGGTGCAAAAATAAGAAAAGATATTTACAAATGGCTACTAATTAAAGCATTTTTTTACATGTTTGAAACATTACATATTTGTCATAGCTAGTGCAGGCATCTTCTCACAGCAGTAGTGGGTGGGTCCATGGGAAGACAAGAAAATTTGTGTGTGCTTTGTCATGCCTCTGCTTCTGTTTGCTGCTGTCCCCTGAGCCAGTATAAAGCCCCCTGGCCAAGCCTAGGGTCAGAGAGTGAAGGGTCTACCAAGTTACAGATAAAGTGCATATTGGGACTACCAATGCAGTCAGTTTACCGTAGGGTAAAGTACAGGTACTTGTAATTCATACAGCATGGTTTATAGATTTATGATCTTGGTTATGTAAGTAGAATACACTGTGTTAGCAAGATGTCTCTTAAAATGTATAAATCCAACCGTTTCAGATATTTTAATATATATTAAGGAGTTATATTTAAGAATATGTATGCCCATCATTCTATCTGTGCAATAAAAGATTTGGTGGTAATAAGAATAACACTCTTGAGGATAATCAGTGGAACTGCCTCATGCAGAAGGCTGGGGCAGTGGCCACAGAGTCGTTACTCAGAATGGAAGGCAAATATGTCAAAGCAAAGCAGTTTCTTTTTCACGCAGCCTAAAAAGTTGTTGAATATTCAGGGATATAGAATCAAATATATGGTAATGTTGTGACCAAAATAAAACTACAGCCGCTGCAATCTTAAAAAAAAAAAAGAAATATGGAGAAAAATATGTATAGTAAGTTACTTATATAAGAAAACATGTTTTTCTTTATATGTTTCAAGTGGAAGGATAAACCATATTATTTTTTAAATGATGATCTATGAGAAAAGGAACAGAATGGAGAGGAAGCCAGATTTCTCTAAATAGACTTTGTTTTTAGGTTTTTGACTTTCGAGTGATGTAAATTTTATTTAATTACAAAGCAAACAAACAAAAAAGCCTATAATATTATCAAAATACTCCTTATAAAATAGAATGTGATTGATCTATATTTCACATTGTATAAATTTGGTAGTTTATAACCAGATGTATTATTTGATCCTCATTCAGTTCAGTTCAGTTGAGTCATTCAGTCGTGTCTGACTCTTTGCCACCCCATGGTCTGCAGCACGCCAGGCTTCCCTGTCCATCACCAACTCCTGGAGCTTGCTCAAACTCATGTCCATCGAGTTGGTGATGCCATCCAACCATCTCATCCTATGTCGTTCCCTTTTCCTCCTGCCTTCGATCTTTCCTAGCATCAGAGTCTTTTCCAATGAGTCACTTCTTTGCATCAGGTGGCCCAAGTATTGGAGCTTCAGCTTCAACATCAGTTCTTCCAATGAATATTCAGGACTGATTTCCTTCAGGATTAACTGGTTTGATCTCCTTGCTGTTGGTCCTCATTATATTCTACAAAAGCATTGAGGAAATTTGAGTAAGAAAGTGTAATAATACAGTGAAGATTTCTAGATGAGAAGATTGTCTTGTTTGCTTTGTTTAAAGATTATTAATGCATATCAGTAATGGAGAAAATGACATTACTATCTAATATTGAAAAATAAAAGGTGTCTGTCTTCTGAGAAAAATTATAAAACAAAAACCAAAATGAACATTTTTCCTGTGTTGGTTTTCTGTGCTATAAAACTGATTTTCACAAAGTTAATGACTTAACACATGTTTATTATTAGTTTCTTTGGGTCAGTGGTCTAGACCTAGCTTTGACAGGTCCTCGGCTTAGGGTCTCACAAGGCTGACATGGAAATGGCTGCAGGCTGCATCCTTATTTGGAGGCTATACTGGGGAGAGATTGCTTCCAAGTTCCCTCAGGTTGTTGGCAGAATTCCTTTCCTTATGGCTGTAGGATTCAACGCAGCTTGCTTCTTTAAAGCCAGCAGTGCAGAGTCTCTGGTGTGTGTGTGTATCTCAACAGTTCTTTTTTTTTTTGAGTTTTCACCAAATTCAGTTAAGTACACCAAAAATTATCTCCCCTATAATTAACTCAGAATCATTTGGTTGGGCCTCATATCCATTAGGATGGCTACTGTTAAAAAAAAAAGAAAAAGAAAGCAACAGAAAATAATGTGTTGACGAGGATGTGGAGAAATTGGAAACCTCATGCACCACTGGTATGAATGTAAAATGGTGCAGCCACTGTGGAAAATAGTACAGAGGTTTCTCGAAAAATTAAACATAGAATTACTGTATGGTTAAATAATTCCACTTCCAGGTACATATCCAAAAGAATTGAAAAGCAAAGTCTCCAAGAGTTAGTCATACACCCATGTTCATAGCAGCATTATTCACAAGAGCCAAAAAGTGGAAGCAACCCAGTGCCCATCAACAGAAGAATGGATGGATAAAATGTAGTGTATACATGCAGTAGAAAATAAACAGCCTTAAAAAGGAAGGGAATTGTGACACTTTCTACAACATGAATGAACCTTGAGGACATTATTCTAAGTGAATTAAGCCTGTCATAAAAGGACCAATATTGGATGGTTCCATTTATATGTGGTACCTGGAGTAGTCAGCTTCACAGAGACAAAAAGTAGAATGGTGATTGCCAGAAGCAGGAGAGAGTGGAGAATTGGGAGGAGTTGTTTAATGGGTACAGAGTTTCAGTTTTCCAAGAAAAGAGTTTTGGAGATTGTTTGCACAACAAGGTGGATGTACATAATAATACTGAATTGTTCACTTAGATTGTTCAGACAGTAAATTTTGTTTTACGTGTATTTCAGTACAAGAAAAAATTTAAAAATCAAATGATTAGGGATCTTCATGTGTAAAATTCCTTCACTTTCATATTCTCTTGGAAACCAGCAGGTTGCAGGTCTTGCTCACGCTCAAAGGGAGAGAATACAGGATATGAACACCAGAGGGTGGGGAATCATGGGGGCTTCCTTAAAATTGGCCTAAAAATTCAAAGCAAAATGTAGCAAACTAAATTCACAATGTATTCAACTAGAGAAAAGCCTGCGCGGCAACGAAGACCAAGCACAGCCAAAAAAAAAATCTTTTAAAAGATCTGTGTTCATAGTAATACTTAAAAAGGTAAACAAACAAGGTCCTGCTGTATGGCACAGAAGCTATATTCAACACCTCTGATCTTGAATATATCAATGTCAATATATTTATGTATATATACATATATGTATAATTGAATCAGCTTGCTGTACAACAGAAATTAACATAACATTGTAAATCAACCAACTTCAGTAAAATAAATTTTTAAGAAAAGGCAATCAAACCAGAAGAACCTCATTTGATCATCTTTTTAGAAGATACAACCATTTATCATTCTGAAAATTAGCAAATAAAGGAAAAGAGCCACACATTTGATCTGCCTTTCCTGTAAAAATTACCTCAAGGTAACTTTAGAGATGATTTCCAGCTTAAAAAGCTATAAAGAATGACAGAATAGTTTTTGCGACCTTCTAATGAAATATTAGATCTAGCTAATGTCATCACTGTCTGCTAACATCACAATCTAGCTCTAACCTTTGGTGTTTACAAGAAACATCAAGGGACAGAGCAGCATGCTGAATGACACCATGGGGATGCAAACAGCAAAATTTTCATACTGGGAAATTCTACTGGACAAAAAACCTGTTTCCTTCAACAAGAAGAAAAAAAAAAAATTGAGATTAGAAGGCTTAAAAAGTAAACCATCGAATGGGTTAGATCCCTGGGTTGGGAAGATTCTCTGGAGGAGGGCATGGCAACTCACTCCAGTATTCTTGCCTGGAGAATCCTCATGGACAGAGGAACCTGGTGGGCCACAGTCCATAGGGTCACAAAGAGTCAGACACGACCTAGTGACTAAGCACAGCACAGCACATCTAAATACACTGTATGGTCCTTGTTTGAATAGTAATTTGATCAAACCAACTGTCAAAGACATTTATGGAAGATCAATTTGAACAGTAACTTTGATATGTGATATTCAGAAACTACTGTCAAATTTTTTAGGTTTGATGCCTATAATTGTGGTTATGCTTTTAAAAGTGTCCTTACCATTTAGAAATCAAAACTAAGATATTCATGGGTGAATTGATATAATATCTGAGATTTAGAAAATCCCATGGACGGAGGAGCCTGGAAGGCTGCAGTCCATGGGGTCGCTGTGGGTCAGACACAACTGAGCGACTTCACTTTCACTTTTCACTTTCATGCATTGGAGAAGGAAATGGCAACCCACTCCAGTGTTCTTGCCTGGAGAATCCCGGGGACGGGGGAGCCTGGTGGGCTTCTGTCTATGGGGTCGCACAGAGTCGGACACGACTGAAGTGACTTAGCAAGCAAGCAAGCAATCATATGAGGTTAGGGTGGAAGCTGGGGGAGTCGTTATTTAGAACTGCCATGAAAGTTGATAATTATTATAGCTAAGTGATATTTGGGAATTTATTGTATTATTTTCTCTACTTTGATTGAAAATTCACCTTGACAAGTTGTTTGGTTTGTTTCTAAGCCTAAGTTTCAGACCAGGAGTCGCAAAAAAATATCTGTAAACATTTTAATGTAGTTTGGGGAGATTTGAAGTACAAAGCTGTACGGTGGGCTGGCCAAGTCTTAGCAGATTAAGTAAGAAAGAACTCCTTGAAAATTATGTTCTCTAATAGAGGGTCACCGCTGTACCGTAATGCTTTCCTTTCTCCTGTTTCAGTGTGGTTGGTGGTTAGGAGAAGGGTTGAAGTTCACTGGTTTTGGTTTGATTGATTCATCAGTTTCCCCTGCCGCCTGACTGCATCTAGTGACTCACTCAGGAATGACTTCTTCCTGAGAGTACTGGGGTGAAGCCTGAGCTCCACCCCAGGCCTGCCATTGAATGGTTCCACCTTGCTTACCTCTGAACTCATAGCTGGAATGAGGGCAGACATGTTTTCTTAAATGAGGATGGCACTTGAGAGAAGACGTGCTTTTCTCACCTATGTAACTTCTTACCTGGTTCCAGAAGGTTTCTCTCTTCATATTTGTTGGAAACCAAACGCTTTATGTACCTAAAGCTTGGGCAGAACCAGGTTCTTCCCCTGAAGGGAACTGGAGCCACATCCTGTCTTCACCATCCTCTTTGCTGAAGGAAAAACAGAGATGGTTGCTTTATCTGCACCTTCCTAGCCTGTGCGTGCCAATGGTACACCTCTCTCCACTCCCAAAGCAAGTGCAAAATGACAACACAGCAAAAAGGTACCTTAGAGTGTCCCCCCAGGCTTCCAGACCTCTGCAAAGCAGCAAAATGCCCTTCCTCTGGAATTTAGGCAGAATGAGGGCTGTGCTAAAGTTCTTTGACTCAGATACTCAGAGATATGAATGCAGCTTTGTTCCATAGTAAGAGTGCTTCTGTTCTGTTTACCCTAACAAATGAGAATAGCAGATATGTGTGGTCATCTTCACCTAGGCTTGTCAGGTTGTTGGTCTATAGCTATGTCTACAGATCTTAGGTTTTAGACCTTTATTCTTTTTTTTTGAAGAGAACAGTTGACTTTATTATTAAAATGATCAAATAGGAAATGTTGATTGTCAAAGTATCATGAACAAAATCACTTAACAGATCTTGTCCTTGTCCCCAGAGATCTTGTATCTCAAAGAGCATAAAAACAGACTAACTATTAATAGAGATCTAAAATAATACCCTAAGATTTCAGACTTCTTAAGAGCAATGTTAGCCCTGAGCTGTAAAGCAGTAAGAATGCTAGAAGTGCTCATAAGAAACAGTGTACAGAAATAGGACTAAGAACAGACGTTGCGAGGGAGAGAACGGGGATTGTTTTTCTGTAACTGACCATAACCACCAAGAGAAGAAGAAAAATAAAGAAACAGGAAAAGTTTGAAACCTGTGGCAACAGGACCAGCATCACCAGTCTGGTTAATTTAGAAGGTGGGGCTTTTGTTTAAGAATTTAAAAGCTTAGATGGTGAAAGTGCCACTGGTGACATGTTAGATGTGAGCCAAGTATGGCCCCCTAGCTTCCTGGCTGGGCCAGATCTGTGTCACTGCACACAGAGTTCCTGCGGCATGTCTGAGGTATCAAGGAGGAGTTCTTTCTGATTTTAGTTTTTTTTAAGTGTATTAATAATATGTAAGTACATTTTTGGAGGCTAAAAATTCAGATTCTACAGATAAAGCCCTCCTTAACCACACAACCCAATCTCAGGCCCCTCCCTAAAAAGAACCATTTATCTGTATGACCATCTAGACACTTTTTTATCTGTGTGTTCACCTTCTTCTAGGTACCTAAAGAAATGAAATGGGTTTACTATTTTTTTTTCCTTCTTTAATGTAAGTGAAATGGTACTGTTCTTCACAGATACATTTTTCAATTAACAGTATGTCTTGCAGATCTTTCCATGTCAATATATGAAGATTTATCTATTTTTTTCTTTTTTACTGTTGCCTATGATTTGGTGATCACTGACCTAGAGCCAGACATCTTGGAATGTGAAGTCAAGTGGGCCTTAGAAAGCATCACTACTAACAAAGCTAGTGGAGGTGATGGAATTCCAGTTGAGCTATTTCAAGTCTTAAAAGATGATGCTGTGAAAGTGCTGCACTCAATATGCCAGCAGATTTGGAAAACTCAGCGCTGGCCACAGGACTGGAAGAGGTCAGTCTTCATTCCAATCCCAAAGAAAGGCAATGCCAAAGAATGCTCAAACTACCGCACAATTGCACTCATCTCACACGCTAGTAAAGTCATGCTCAAAATTTTCCAAGCCAGGCTTCAGCAGTATGTAAACCGTGAACTCCCAGATGTTCAAGCAGGTTTTAGAAAAGGCAAAGGCACCAGAGATCAAATTGCCAACATCCACTGGATCATGGAGAAAGCAAGAGAGTTTCAGAAAAACATCTATTTCTGCTTCATTGACTATGCCAAAGCCTTTGACTGTGTCGATCACAATAAACTGTGGAATATTCTGAAAGAGATGGGAATCCCAGACCACCTGACCTGCCTCTTGAGAAACCTGTATGCAGGTCAGGAAGCAACAGTTGGAACTGGACATGGAACAACAGACTGGTTCCAAATAGGAAAAGGTGTACGTCAAGGTTGTATATTGTCACCTTGCTTATTTAACTTATATGCAGAGTACATCATGAGGAACGCTGGGCTGGAAGAAGCACAAGCTGGAATCAATATTGCCGGGAGAAATATCAATAACCTCAGATATGCAGATGACACTACCCTTATGGCAGAAAGTGAAGAGGAACTCAAAAGCCTCTTGATGAAAGTGAAAGAGGAGAGTGAAAAGGTTGGCTTGAAGCTCAACATTCAGAAAACAAAGATCATGGCATCTGGTCCCATCACTTCATGGGAAATAGATGGAAAAACAGTGGAAACAGTGTCAGACTTTATTTTTTGGGGCTCCAAAATCACTGCAGATGCTGATTGCAGCCATGAAATTAAAAGACGCTTGCTCCTTGGAAGGAAAGTTATGACCAATCTTGATAGTATATTAAAAAGCAGAGACATTACTTTGCCAACCAAGGACCGTTTAGTCAAGGCAATGGTTTTTCCCGTGGTCATGTATGGATGTGAGAGTTGGACTGTGAAGAAAGCTGATCGCCGAAGAATCGATGCTTTTGAACTGTGGTGCTGGAGAAGACTCTTGAGAGTCCCTTATACTGCAAGGAGATCCAACCAGTCCATTCTAGAGGAGATCAATCCTGGATGTTCATTGGAGGGACTGATGCTAAAGCTGAAAATGCAATACTTTGGCCACCTCATGCGACGAGTTGACTCACTGGAAAAGACTCTGATGCTGGGAAAGGTTGGGGGCGGGAGGAGAAGGGGACGACAGAGAATGAGATGGCTGGATGGCATCACCGACTCTGTGGACATGAGTTTGAGTGAACTCCGGGAGTTGGTGATGGACAGGGAGGCCTGGCGTGCTGTGATTCATGGGGTCGCGGAGAGTCGGACACGACTGAGCGACTGAACTGAACTGAACTGAACTGATGATTTGGTAGCACGTTTAGGCCATCATTTAACCATTTTCTTAATGATGCACATTCGGGTTGTTTCACTTTTTCCATGATCACAAACAATGCACTGATGCTGCAAGCATCCTTGTTCATTCCTCCTTGGGCACATGTTCTGCTCTAGGGTAGATGCTCAGAAGTAGAATGATTGAGTCAAAGGGAATGTATCTTTATTAATAGTTTTTGCTATGTGGCCCTCCACAGTGACTATGCTAGTTTACATATTTGTTGTTGATTAGTCTCTGAGTCGTGTCCGACTCTTTTGTGACCCCATGGACTATAGCCTGCCAGTCTCCTCTGTCCATCGGATTTCCCGGGCAGTAATACTGGAGTGGGTTGCCACTTCCTTCTCTAGAGGACCTTTCCGATGCAGGGATCGAACCTGTGTCTCCAGCATTGGCAGGAGGATTCTTTACCACTGAGCCACCATGGAAACATTAGCAACTAAATGGATTTTCCTGTGGATTTAAATACTAGTCTCTTTAGGAAAGAGGCAGAAGGAGTAGAAGCATGCACTTGATTTTAAAACTTTAAAACATCTCTTGGCATTTTGAGGGGTTGAAATGTATGTAGGGGTTGCAAGTTTAAAATCTTTTTTGTTATTTTGGCTTTTAGAACAAAGGAGCTTGGAATCTGCCCTGCGTATAGGTGGCGAGTCCTCTGTGTCAGTTCAGGAGAGAGAGGAACACGGACAGGTTTTGCCCAGTTACTAGCCTCTGGGCAGAAGACTCCGCCTTTCCATACTGACAGATGTCTAAACACATGGAGCTGCTTTAAGAGAGAAGTGAAAGCATCTGCCAGCTTAGGACTCAGGGCTTTCTGGAAGGCCCTGAATTCCTTACAGGAGGGCATGGCCATGGTGGGTGGAGGAACAGGATTTGACTAGTGACAGCTGCTACCCATGGCAGATAGATCCCTACAAGCTCCCACTGCAGTCAAGGTCCTCGCCATCTACACGGGGAGAATGAGGGTGTCCCACTGGGACCCTGTGTGTATGGACATGGAGTGTCGGGGATCTGCTGTCGGCCTCTGGGGTCATCCCCACTACCAGGTAGAGAGCCCGTTCTGAGACTCGCTTTTGGAGGAGGACCCTTGGGGCCACTGGCAACCCGCCAGCCCCCTCCTGTACTAGTTTTGCCGAGTTTCTCTGCTTATGAAAGGGATCTTCCTTCCCCTGCGCCGTTTGCCTTTGTATTTGTGTCTTTGAGGAAGGGGAGGAAGGTGGAGAGCCAGAGGTTGTTGAGAAAATACATAGGGAAACAATTTTTAGTCTCCTTAGACTGGCTTCCCAATCCTTGGCAATTCTTTTGATTCTGGACGAAACCTAGAAGGAATATCCTTTCCTTTCCCCTTCAGTTTTGTAAGAACAAGCACGTCTCCTCTTGCTGTTCCTGACTTAATCAAGTGGTATGGCATGCCCGCTTCCCCAGCTGTGTCTTACAGCCACATTGAGCCAGATTAATGTCACACAGAACTCGTTGAAGGACTCTCTCTAGCCAAACACTCAGATTCACTTTTCCAGTCTTGAGAAACTGCCTTCAGGACTTTTAAAAGGTGGGAGAGGGGTTTGAATTCTTGCTTCCACCCCTTGACCAGGTTGGAAAAGCTTGACACCGTCTACCCAGCTGTGAAGAACTTTGCCTGCTGGCCACGAAAGCCCGTTAACACACCTACAGGCACTGTCTCTCTCCTGCCTCCACACACTATTTGTTTGTTTTGTGGTTATTTCCTTCTTTCTTAAAGAAAGAATCCTGTCTCGGCCTTTCTTTGGAGAAGTGTGATTTGAAGCGCTGCAGCGGGGCGATTGTGCAATCAGGCTCCTGGAATCTCCTTCCTACCGTCTGCTGTGCATGTGTGCTCATAAGGGCAGGGGTGCCAGATTCTGTTGTTCCTTACCAATCGAAGCTTCTGAACTCCAGTGTCCCACTCATACTGTCTCCTTACAGCGCTCAAGCGTTAAAGGGAAATTAAACAGGACACAGTCAGTTTTTTGCTCCTGTGTGATATATATTGTTCTCAGTTGCCATCCAGACTTCCTAGGGTAGGCTAGGTCTCACCAGTGCTGCAGGGCTCCGAACTAAACTCAGCTCTGGCTTGGAGTTGGGGAGTCCAGGCAGGCGGGCAGAGAAGTGTCCACTCATGACTTTATTTGGCTCCCTGGAGGAAGGAGAGTTGCCGTTGCTGGAAAAAGGTGAGCGCTGATCTTTCCCAGCAAGAAGAAGGTCTGTTCCCTTCCTTCAGTGGGTGCTTTCAGGTGGAGGTAGAGGAGGCCCGCAGGAGGCTCTGGGTCTGAGGGTGCTAGGACAGTGACGGCAGTGCCCTCTGCTTGATGCCTGGGGTGCCCCCTCTACAGAATGAGCATAGCATCTCATAGGTGTGTTAAGGGCTCCAGAAACGTAATCTGTGGCAGTGACATCAAGCTGTCCTACATTCATGACCTCAGAAAATATTGGAGGCTCCTCATTTCTAGAAATCTACCATGACACAAATAGATGAGGCAATATACAACCCCACTCCTTTCTCTACAGCTTGGCCTAGAACAAGCAAGGAAAAAGCATCAGGGCTCAGAAATTAGGACAGGATTACATGGAGATCCAGCAGGGGCAGTGGGCAGACTAAGTGGCTTCAGTTAGGAGCATCTGGGCTGGCCAGAGTCCGACAGGGCTGACTTTGAACTTCAGCCCCTCCACCACCTCAGCTAGGCCTGGGTCATTCAGTGAAATCTCCAGGCTGTCTCCGTCTCCTGCTGGGGCATCTGGAGGCTGCTCAGGCCTGTGCAGACTTGTGTTTCTGCCCATTTAATGTATTGCAGTTCATGGGCCTTCAGTTGACTTGAAGGGGCTCTCTTCCAACCTCAGAGGAGATCTTCTCTGGGCCCAGCTCCAGCAGCCCACAGTGGGCCCTCTCAGGAAGGAGAGGGGGTGAGGTCATTGCCAGATTCTCCCCACCCAGAATGTTGGTTTGATCCTGGGACTTTCTGAGACAGGGGAGGCCACCTGACCTTCCTGCTCAGCCATCTGTGTCGGAACATCTGGCATTTCAGGGAAGAACTGCTTAGCTGTCTTAGGAACCAGCTCTGTGTCTTCATTTGGGAAGCATGGAAGGCTTCATCGTCAAAGTGATTTGTGAGTACCAAGAAGGTGAGAGGGATGGAAGGTTGATGACGGCAACCCCACTGTTGAGAGTTTGACCCTAAAGTTGACAGACTCCAGTCTACCAGCCTGCTTTAGGCCACCTCTTGTTTTTCTCCACTCCCTGAAACACCTCTTGCAGACCTGCCACCGTTTTGACACCTGTCCCAGTTCAGCTGGGTTTCCTGCCTTTGCTCTTCATGTCTGGAGCGTAGGTAACCATCCGCAAGCATGAGTGCTCCTGGCATCCGCCACGAGAAACCATCTCTTTGAGGCTCCAGGAGACAGCATTAACCCGTTCTCCTCAGACCAAGCTTATGGATTCTGACCACTGAGATGGGGGGCAGGGGAGGCGGGGGGCTCATCCTATACTTCCACACAGAATAGAGACAGATAGTTGCTCTCCAGAGTTGGGATGACTTAAGAACTCTTGAAGAACGCATTTGTTTCTCAGTGTTTCAAAGGCAGCACTCATTATTTTGCAAACAATAGCTGTTTTCTTCTGCAGCCCATTTCCCTAGATTTTGCTAACTTCTTCTATCTAGCACAGTCCAACTTCAAACCACCATGACTAAAGCTGGATGTTCATGAGGTAGGGTAGGCTGACAGCCAATTCAAGGGGTCAGTTAGAATCTGCACCCCCTTACGCGCCCCCCTGCCCCAACCTTTTAAGAGTTCTTGCCAGGGAGTTGTTTGTTATTGGGGAAAGAGACATCCAGTGATGAAAGCTTTCTGTAAACTGAGCAAGGGGCAGAACTGAAGCAAGTATTTTTTGGATCCTGTGCCACCCTGGAGTGGTGTGAATTTTCCAAACAGGCTGCAGCAGTGGGATGGTACTGCAGCATGGTACTGGGAGGCAGAGCGGAGAGGAAGAGGGAAGGAATGTGAAGTGGCCTTCAGGCCTCACCTGGAATTGCCCACCTTCACACCTCCTGGCAGCCCTTCTGCTGTGCGGTTTGGGTGGGGTTCCCAGGGATATCTAGGTAAGGACACTTGAGGGGACCAAAACGTAAGGGAGAGGGAGCGAGCTCCTCTAACCACTGGGCTGAACAGCTGGGCCTCCAACCGAGGCAGTATTAGCATTTGAAAACCCCTCTGACGGGCTGAGGCCTTCCCGGGGTGGGCGCTGGGCCTGAGAGCAGAGGCCGTGGTGGCTCCACACAGAATGGGACTGAGCATCCGGGGCATAAAGACCAGGCCGGACTCAAGAATGAGCCCATTGTGGCTTTGTCCCAGGCTTGAAAACTGTGACCAAGGCTCTTTCATTGTTAAGAAAGACCGTTTCTTGGCCAGAGCAGAGCTCGAAAGTCTGGTTCCCCCAGCAGGCAGGTCTGGGAGGTTGTTAACTACGTGCTCTCTGAACCTTTCTGTGTGTAGTTAAGATGGTCTCACTCCGGATCACGCAGGCTGGTGTGTTGGTTCTGGAACTGCAACCCGGGTCTGTCTCCCAGCTGACTGAAGTCAACCCCTTCCCAAACCATCTGTACAGAGTAGCTTTTCGTCATTCGTATTTCATTTAAACAGTGTAGCTTTGTACAGCATGTATTTTTTAGTTGATGTTAATTCTGGTTAATAAAGGTCATAACTCCAAACCTCTGTATCCTCTTCCCTGTTTCTAGCCAAAGTCTGCTTAGAGGTGGGGGGCTGGAGGGAACTGGCCACACTCTTCCTTAATCCAGGAGCAATGGTGCCACCTACTGGCAGTTGCTGTTAGCTACAGGTTCTGTGGCCTGTCCTGTTTTCTGGTAAAGGGACTTTGACCTAGATGGAAGTAGCAGTATTCCAGTACAGGAGTAATAACATGCTGCAGTGGAACACGCACTGAGTAGGCACACTATTTCCTACTTACAGATGTGGAAGGGCTTAGAGACTGTGATTAGGCAAGTTTCCCAGGGTCACAGAGGCAAATAGGCTTCCCTGGTGGCACTTAGTGGTAAAGAGCATGCCCACCAATGCAGGTTAGATGTAAGAGACACAGGTTTGATCCCTGGGTAGAAAAGACTCCCCTGAGAAAGGGAATAGCTGCCACTCCAGTATTCTTGCCTGGAGAATGCCATGGACAGTGGAGCCTGGTGGGCTATCCATAGGGTCACACAGAGTTGGACACAACTAAGCTGAAACTCCAATACTTTGGCCACCTCATGCGACGAGTTGACTCACTGGAAAAGAGTCTGATGCTGGGAGGGATTGGGGGTAGGAGGAGACGGGGACGGCAGAGAATGAGATGGCTGGATGGCATCACCGACTCGATGGACATGGGTTTGAGTGAACTCCGGGAGTTGGTGATGGACAGGGAGGCCTGGAGTGCTGTGGTTCATGGGGTCACAAAGAGTCGGACACGACTAAGTGATTGAACTGAACTGAACTGAACTGAAAGTGACTTAGCACCAGCATGCACGCAGCAGAGGCAAATAGGACAGAGCCTTCCCACCTGCAAAATTAGTCAGTTGGCCAGGGTTTGCCAAAGCAAGCAAGAGATTTTAGATGGTAACTGGACAAAGCACTCAATACTGTGACTAGTGAGGACTGTCTTCCCTCTTCAGTTCTGATTCAATCCTGCTGAGTTTGTCAGTTTGATATGACTCTTTAAACCTTTAACAGTCTTTGACCCTTGTTCATTTTAGTTTTTAACAATGTTAGATAGGCAGCAGTATCAGTTATAAATTATTAACTTTTTTCATTAAATTATTTTGAAGTTATCAAAATTATCTTCCACTTTGTGATGAGCCACATTGGTTTTCTATTTTCCTTATGTAGTATAGTGATATGACATTTCCTTTTAAAGTAAGTTTGTTAGGTTTAAAAAAGTGAGTCCATTTTAGGGGGGAAATACAGGTAGGCAATAGATGGCTGTACACAGATAATGTTGAAAATCCTGATGGATGTTACAGGTGACTCAGAAGTGTGGGCATGTTGCACTGTGCCCATCCTCACTGGCTTGCTCCACAACCTTGGGCAATCTTGAGGATCCTTTCCTTGTTTGTAGAAAATGAAAATGGAGTAGGAGATCGTATAGGTGGACTATAAAATGCTGTGAACTCTGGGTACTACGACTCATGTATCTCCTGGGTCAGGCTGTTTTATCTGTGAAGGTAGTAACAGTCCAGGGCCTTGTTTCTTCCACTTTTCTTCTCCCGCAAGATTCTTCCCTTTTACCTGCTGCATTTTCTTTCTTCTTCTTAAAAATCTCCTTTCAGTTCAGTTCAGTCGTTCAGTCGTGTCCGACTCTTTGCGACCCCATGAATCACAGCACGCCAGGCCTCCCTGTCCATCACCAACTCCTGGAGTTCACTCAAACTCATGTCCATTGAGCTGGTGATGCCATCCAGCCACCTCATTGTCTTTCGTCCCCGTCTCCTCCCACCCCCAATCCCTCCCAGCATCAGACTCTTTTCCAGTGAGTCAACTCGTCGCATGAGGTGGCCAAAGTATTGCAGTTTCAGCTTTAGCATCAGTCCTTCCAGTGAACACCCAGGATTGATCTCCTTTAGTATGGACTGGTTAGATCTCCTTGCAGTCCAAGGGACTCTCAAGAGTCTTCTCCAGCACCACAGTTCAAAAGCATCAATTCTTCGGCTATCAGCTTTCTTCACAGTCCAACTCTCACATCCATACATGACCATGGGAAAAACCATAGCCTTAACTAGACAGACCTTGGTTGGCAAAGTAATGTCTCTGCTTTTTAATATGCTATCTAGGTTGGTCATAACTTTCCTTCCAAGGTGTAAGCGTCTTTTAATTTCATGGCTGCAGTCAGCATCTGCAGTGATTTTGGAGCCCCAAAAAATAAAGTCTGACACTGTATGCAGGTCAGGAAGCAACAGTCAGAACTGGACATGGAACAACAGACTGGTTCCAAATAGGAAAAGGTGTACGTCAAGGTTGTATATTGTCACCCTGCTTATTTAACTTATATGCAGAGTACATCATGAGGATCGCTGGGCTGGAAGAAGCACAAGCTGGAATCAATATTGCCGGGAGAAATATCAATAACCTCAGATATGCAGATGACACCACTCTTATGGCAGAAAGTGAAGAGGAACTAAGGAGCCTCTTGATGAAAGTGAAAGAGGAGAGTGAAAAGGTTGGCTTGAAGCTCAACATTCAGAAAACAAAGATCATGGCATCTGATCCCATCACTTCATGGGAAATAGATGGGGAAACAGTGGAAACAGTGTCAGACTTTATTTTTGGGGGCACCAAGATCACCTGTACAGAGATATAATTCACATATTTTATAGTTCACAGCTGTGAGACCGTTACCCCAAAAAGCAGCTCCAGACCAGTCACTTCCCATTCCCCCTTACCCAACCCAGCCCTGCTGCTGCTGCTACTGCTAAGTCACTTCTGTCATGTCCGACTCTGTGTGACCCCGTAGACGGCAGCCCACCAGGCTCCCCCATCCCTGGGATTCTCCAGGCAAGAACACTGGAGTGGGTTGCCATTTCCTTCTCCAATGTGTGAAAGTGAAAAGTGAAAGGGAAGTCTCTCAGTCACGTCAGACTCATAGCGACCCCAGGGACTGCAGCCTACCAGGCTCCTCCATCCATGGGATTTTCTAGGCAAGAGTACTGGAGTGGCTTGCCATTGCCTTCTCCCAACCCAGCTCTAGGCAACCACTAATCTATCTCCGTAGATTTGCCTGCTCAGGATATTCTGTATAAATGGAATCGCACATGGCCTTTCGTGACTGGCTTCTCACTTAGCATCATGTTTTTGCTATGTTGTTCATGTTGTGGCATGTATCAATACTTCAGTATTTTGTATTGCCAAGTAGTATTCCATTGTGTGAATATACCACATTTTATTTATTCATTCATTAGTTGATGGACCCTTGGGTTGTTTCCAGCTTTGGGCTATTATGAATAAGGCTGCTGTGAACATTCAAGTAGAAGTCCTCGTGTGGACATGTTTTCATTTCTTTGGGATATGTACCTACAAGTGGAATTGTTGGGTCATATGGTAATTCCATGTTTAGTATTTCATGGAATCAGCAAACTTTTCCAAAGCAGTTCTACTACTTTACATGGGCTTCCTGGTAGCTGAGCTGATAATTTGCCTACAGTACAGGGGGACCCTGGGTCAGGAAGTTACCCTGGAGAAGGGATAGGCTACCCACTCCAGTATTCTTGGGCTTCCCTGGTGGCTCAGGTGGTAAAGAATCTGCCTGCAATGCAGGAGACCTGGGTTCAATCCCTGGGTTGGGAAGATCCCCTGGAGGAGAGCATGGCAGCCCACTCCAGTATTCTTGCCTGGAGAATCCCCATGGACAAAGGAGCCTGGCTGTCTACAGTCCTTGGGGGTCAGAAAGAGTCGGACACAACCAAGCGACTAAGCACAGCACAGCACCACTAATGCAGAGGGAATCCAATTTTTCCAAATCCTCACCAATACTTGTTATTTTCTGAGGTTTTTGTTTGCTTTATTTTTCTATTTTTGTAATGGCTATCCTAATGTATGTATGAGGGCTTCCCTCATAGCTCAGTTGGTAAAGAATCTACCTGCGATGCAGGAGACCCAGGAAGATCCCCTGGAGAAGGAAACAGCAACCCATTCCAGTATCCTTGCCTGGAGAATCCCATGGAGAGAGGAACCTGGCAGGCTACAATCCATGGGGCCACAAGAGTTAGACACGACTTAGCAGCTATATCAATCAATGTGTGTAAAGTGGTTATTTCCTTGTGGTTTTCATTTGTATTTCTTTTCACTTTCTTGAATCACAACAGGTTTTAATTTTAATGAAGTCCAATTTATCTTCTCTTTGTTTGTGTGTGCTTTTGGTATCTAAGAACATTACCTAATCTAAGGACAGAAGATTTACTCTTATGTTTCTTCTAAGAGTTTTGTAGTTCTAACTATTATAGTTAGGTTTATGATCCATTTTGAATTAAGTTTTATTTATGGTTTAGAGAAGGAATCCAACTTGATTCTTTTGGATATAGATATTCAGTTGTTCCATCACTATTTGCAGAAAAGAGTATTTTTTCCTGTATTGAATTGTCTTGACTATCTTGTCAAAAATTAATTGACCATAAATTTGAGGGTTTGTTTCTGGACTCTATAAATTCTGTTACCTTGATCAAATGGTATTCTTGTGCCAATACCACACTGTCTTGATGACTGTAGCTTTGTAGCAAGTTTTGAAAACAGAAAGATTAAATCGTCCATCTTTTTCAAGATTCTTTTAGTTATTCTGGATCCCTTGCATTTTCAAATGAATTTTAAGATCAGGTTGTGAATTTCTGTAAAAAACAGAGGGGGTGCATTTGGCATTTTGTTAGGGACAGTATTAAATCTGTAGATCAATTTGGGGACTGTTGCCATCTTAACGAAATTAAGTCTCCTGGTTTATGAGCAATTTCCATTTATGTAGGTCTTCTCTATTTTCTTTCTGCAGTTGTATTATAGTTTTCAGAAATCTTACATTTCTTTTGGTAAATTTATTCCCAAGTATTGTATTCTTTTTGATTCTGTTGTGAATGGAATTATTTTATCAATTTCATTTTTAAGTTGTTCTTCTTAGTGTATAGAAATATACACTAGCTGTTTATTATTTTTGTGAAATCTTGCTGAACTTGTGTTTTTCTGATAGTTTTTCAGTAGATTCCTTAGGATTTCAATTATAAGATCATGTCATCTAGAAATAGAGATAGTTTTATTTCCTTGTCAGTCTATCCAAATTTTTATTTCTTTTTCTTACCTTATTGCCTTGGTTAGAACTTCTGCTACCATAGAGTTTTGTTTGTCTGTTTTGTTTTTTAGAACCTAGGGAATGATTCCCTCTTAGTCCTTCTTTTAAGTTTCACTGATTTATTTATTTACTTTTGGCTGCACTGGGTCTTCACTGCTGTGCACGAGTGAGCAGGGGCTATTCTCTAGTTGCAGTGTGCAAGCTTCTCCTTGTGGTGGCTCCTCTCGTTGTGGAGCACAGTCTCTAGACACACAGGCTTCAGAAGTTGTGGCTCGAGGGTGCCCCACAACACGTGGAATCTTTTCAAAGCATGGATCAAACCCACGTCCCCTGCATTGTCAGGGGTATTCTTAACCACAGGACTACCAGGGAAGTTCAGAACCCCTAATATCATGTTGAATGAAAGTGGTAAGAGCCAGTATCTCTGTTTTGTTGTTGATCTTAAAGGGAAATAATTCAGTGTTTCATCATCAGGTATGATGTTAGCTGTAGATGTTTTGTAGGTGCCCTTTAACAGATTGAGGAAGTTCTCACCTGTTCCTAGTTTGAGTGTATTTTTCATAAAAAAAAAAGTATTGGATTTTGATAAATGCTTTTTCTGTGTCTATGGAGAGAATCATGTGATTTTCCAGAAAATCTGTACCCTGTTGGCGTAGTATTTACATTACACTGATTTTCTTATGTTAAACTAACTTTGTATTTCTGGGATAAATCTCACTTGGTCGTTGTATCATTTTACATGTTGTTGTATTCAGTTTGCTGATATTTTTGTTGACGATTTTTGTGTCTGTGCATAAGGGATATTGGTCCGTGGCTTTCTTTTCTTGTAATGCCTTTAGTTTTGGTATCAGGGCTTCATAGAATGAATTGGGAAGTGTTACCTTTTTTTTGTTTGATTTTTGGAAAAGTTTATGAAAAATTGGTATTAATTCTTCTCTAAATGTTGGTTGAATTTACATTGAAGTCATTGGGCCTAGACCTTTTATTGTGGGGGGAAGCTTTTAATTACTAATTCAGTCTTTTTACCTGTTGTATTGTTTCTTACTTGCAGATCACGCATGCTGCTTGTAGACACATACTTCTGTAAAGGGGAGAAAATCTGGGAGGAGCAGGCCAAGCAGGAATTGGGAAATTTGGGGGTTTATAGTTGACTCTGCCTGTACCTTACTTTAAATGTTGATTGTAAAGTGATGAGGTCTTGACAGTTGCAGATTCCCAGATCATAAGTAATAGACTACAATGAACATTAGTTCTACTACTAACTATAGTTAGTATGAACTATGACAGTTATATAAAATATGAGGTAGTTGACAATTTCAGCTATTTCAGAATGAAAAATACAAACTCACTTCATGATTATTTTAAAAAATAAGAATAAGAAATGAAGTAGTTATTGTACATAAAACTATGGTAACCAAAACTGTATGGTATTAACATTAAAAACAGACACAGTGGAACAGCGTAAAGAACCCAGAAATAAAACCACTTGTGGTCAATTAATTTACCAAGTCAGAAAAAGGAAGATAAGTATCATATGCTATCATTTACATGTGGAATCTAAAAAAATAAATCAAACAAAAGAAAAATGAAAACCAAGCTCATGGATACACATAACAGATGTGTAGTTGCCAGAGGAGAGAGGAGGTTGCTGCGGGGGGTGGGGGGGCGGGTAGGTGAAATTGGGTAAAGGGAGTTAAAAGGTACAACTTCCAGTTACAAGATAAATTCTAGGGAGGTATATACAGCAGAGTGGCTATGGTCAACAATACTGTGTTGTATACGTGAAAGTTCCTGAGAGGGTAGATCCTAAAAGTTCTCATCACAAGAAAAAAAAAATCCTGTGTGGTGATGGGCTTGTTGTGATAATAATTTAACAATATATACATATAGCAAATCATTACGTTGTGTACCTTAAACAAATATAATACAATATTATATTTATAAATAATAATTTATAATTGAGGGGAAATATGAGGTAACTTTCTGTGTGTTGTTATGAAGTGATCTCCAGGATACATAATTTTGAATGAAATGTGCAAAACAATGTGAAGGGGGAAGAAATGGAAAGGACCTGTAGATGCTTTCAGTCTGGTAAATGCAGACGACCTGTGGAAGGATACCCAAGGTGAAAGGCAGGGGTACAGGAAACTTCATAGCGTCTGGGTATTTTCCCCGTGTGGCTCTGCTACCTTATTCAGCTTTCTTTAAAGCAGTGGGCCTGTGTGAAGGGCACTGGTGAGACTATCAGGTGGCCGTATTTGCACATTTCTCTTAGGCAGCCTGGGCCCAAAGCCTGTGTCCTCCAGGGCAGCAGCTGCCCCTCCAGGCTGCATGTCTCTGCTGAGGTATGTGAGGCATGATCTGCTGAGGAGCTATTCCCTGAATCTCTCTGCCTGTGGGAAACTCAAAGGCCCTCCGAGGTTGGGGATTCCTATTTGAACAGTTTCAGCCGCACAGAAATCCTAGTATGTTTTTCCAAGGTGAAGGGCTTTCACGGCCCTCCAGCCTTCCTGTGGACTTCTGGCCGAATGGCCCAACAGTAAACTACTTCATTCTTTCTTGGCAGACCTGATCATGGCTACCCCTTCCCCTGCTGAACTCCCCCAGTGAAGGTGCTGGAGAAGTGAAGATTCCAGAAGTTGTTGGGCACCCCAAGCGAGCAGCCCCACTGGCAGCCTGTCATTTTCCACCGAAGGCTGGCAGGATTGGCAAGCAGGAATGCATTTGATTTTGGGGAAATAGCCATACTCTTTGCTCTCATCCTAGTGATCGCTTCCCCCTCCTTCACTGGGGCCACCTTGGAAGGCTAGGGAGCCTCCCAGCCCAGGCTTCTCAGGCCCCAGGTTGGGCTCCAGGGCTGGCTGCTGGGCCTCAAACGCTGAGGACCCTTGCGTCTCTCCACAGAGAACACCTTCTGCAGTGGCGACCACGTGTCTTGGCACAGCCCTTTGGACAACAGTGAGTCAAGAATTCAGCACATGCTGCTGACAGAGGACCCGCAGATGCAGCCTGTGCAGACACCCTTTGGTGTGGTTACCTTTCTCCAGGTGAGGCCCAGGTTGGACATGGGCTCCAGCCTTCTCTGGCAGGATGGGAGGGTGGGTGAGAGAATGGACATTTCCTTTTGGTCTTCTCCCTCTTTCTAGTCCCTCTGATGGGCTGTCAGGTGGATTCGGATGGTCTGATTCAATCTGCTGAGATGGGCTGAGGGGGCAGGGGTGGGGTCATTTGGGTAGGAGAGGGTGACCGTAGCCGAGCGGATAGCAGGGATATTTCTGTGAACTTGTAAGACCTGGACAGCCACAGGCCCAGGACTCCTCCAGCGGGCAGCTTGGGTCTGGACTGGACCTTATCCAGGGGAGTGTGCATCTCTTCCAGCTGTAACCAGGCTGCTTGTGGTCATGGTGGGTCTCTGTGAAGGTCCAGTTGTTTCCTCTGAGATTTACTCAAAGGTTCAGCCCCTGATAAGGAAGGGAGCTTTTCTGCGAGCTGCTGGCAGCCTCTGGTTGTCATTCTGAGCTTGAAGTGTCTCAGAATCTCCTCTGTTTACAATTCCTGTGATCTCAACTGGGCAGGAACATCCCCCTGGACTGCCCCTGCTTCCAAAGACGTGGGCTGGGGACCCATCCTAAGTCCACAGGGCCCTGATTTTCTCTTCTGCCGTCTGGGGTTTGGCTTTGTATCACCCAGACACCCAAGCCATTGCAACAGAGCAAGGGTCAGACCTTGGTGCCCCACCTGTGGACCCATCTGTTTCCTAGTCAGGCCACTGTTCCTTTCTAAGGGAACCATCCTATTTTGGACACATCAGCCCCAGAGCACAGATCCTGCCTGTGGTCCCCCAGGTTTGGGGACACTGAGAGAGCCTGTGTGGCTGACCTTCCGGATGGGTGGGAGGAATGGCCATTAACGCACAATGGCATCTTTGTCCTTGGGTCTCAGATTGTTGGCGTCTGCACTGAGGAGCTCCACGCAGCCCAGCAGTGGAACGGGCAGGGCATCCTGGAGCTGCTGCGGACGGTACCCGTGTGAGTGCACCCCTGCGCCAGGAGGTGGGGGAAGTCTCCCCAGGTCAGGGTTTGGGAACCTCCTTCCCCCTTACATTACTGCTCAGACTCTGGGTTTTCACACTGGGCCTCCCTGATCACTACCCCTGGCTGTCCCTTGGCCTCTTGTACCCTGTGTTCTGGGCCTGGGGCAACGAACAGGGAAGGCTGTAGACTCAGCCCGTCAGCTCCAACCCCTCAGTTACCATCCTGTCCCCTTTCCTTGTCCACAGCGCTGGCGGCCCCTGGCTGATAACTGACATGCGGAGGGGAGAGACCATATTTGAGATCGACCCGCACTTGCAAGTATGTCTTGAGTGATGAAAACGTTTCTAGCACACTGTGCCTAGGCCTCTGCCACATAACCCTGGCTTTCCTGCTGGGAAAACAGAGGAGCTGTATTTGTGAGTGAGTAGAAATATGGCATGATATGTAACTTGTTCCCTGAATTCTGCAGAGTACATAACGGAGCAAAGATTTCAGTCCAGGAAAAATTGTCTTAGACACACATTTTCCTGCATTTTAAAAGGATTGATTTTATTGAATGCAAATTACACATCAATAAACCTGACCAAAAAATTGGATCACCATAAAGAAAGAAAATCAGTATAATGGGTATTGCCTGTCTGGGATTCATCCTGCCATGTTCCCCTTCTTAGAAAAACACGGACTTCCTTTCAGAAAACCTCCCTACTGCCACTGCCACACCATGATAGACAGTGGGACAGGTGACAGTGACCCCAGCCCAGCTGTGGGGGTGAGCGCTGATTGGTCTAAAGATCCTTCAGATCATTTTCATCTTGGGCAGTCAGACACCAGGCTCCTCACATGGGTAGGTTGGTATCCCTTGATCTATAAAAGAAAGTCTTTATACACACAGGTTGGCCGTTCCCACTTGCTGTGTATGGCCCACCTGTACTGAGTGTCAGTGTCATCTCTGGGTTTTTTAGAAGCAGCACTGTTTGTATGCAGGTGAATTTTGAAAGCCGCATAGAGCATAACTTTGTTTCTTATGGGCTACTCATGAAGCAGGAACCACAGACAGCCAGTAATGTGCCTGGCACGTGCCTTCCTTCTTCTCTTTTGCACTTGCCCTTTGCAAGTCATTGCCATCTCTGAACATTTTATGCCTCTGTAGAAGTTTCACAGGCCACAGGCAGCCTGTATTAGTGCCAAGAGTTAGTGTCCTTTAGGAAGGCTGGGAGGGGGTCGGGAGAGGTAGCAGGCAGACAGGTAGCCTGTGGTCCCTGGGCTGATTACTGCAGACCTGGGAGTTCTCAGACAGAAGCCTGCTCATTCACAGATGATGCTTCTCTATTTACCTAGTGCCTTGAACACTGAAGCTTTCTGATCACTGCTAGGATCCTCTGTTATCTCTCCTTTAACTTGGTTTCCTGGTAGCTTCTGCTTATGCAAGAACCAGCACCACATGGCTGTGTTTCCCTAAGCCCTTGTTCTACAGCCACACTGGGATCCAACACAGGGCACCATGGGCTGTTGCTTTGGCCCCTGTCCTAAGTGCCAAGTGCTAAGAAAGCACCCGATCTTTAAGCTGCTAGGGTAAGCAGCCTGTCCTTGCTCTACATACCAAGAGCAGTTCTCCTCTCTAGTCTTCAGGCGTCCCTAAGGCTAGCCAGCAGGACCCGGAGCACTAGTGTTCTTTAAAAGCAAGCAAAGCACCTCGGTGTGCACCCAGTGGGAGCTGCTCTGTGCGCACTTGTGTCTCTGGGGTCTACTTGCAGCTGGTTTGTTTTAGAGCTGCTCCTGGCCCTGTGCTCCACACTCTACCACTAGCCAGCTGTGTGCGGGAACAAGTCCCCAGACTCCTCGGCGTCTTCACCCTTTCTTGTTTACTTATAAAGTAAGTGGGCTGAGCTCATTGAGCCAAGAGATGTCTTCAGCTTCTTGCTTAGGTGAGGGGCTCCAAGGTGACCAGTGGAGAAGGAAAAACATAAGACTCCATCCTAAGCAAACCAGCACCCACACGCCCCTGCCCAGGACACAGAGAGCCACTCCCTGTTGTCAGCTCAGAATCCCCAGCTTTGCCTGGGCTGATGGGAGCCCTGGAGATGGGGAGAGGGGGGCTGATGGGAAGGAGGCATCAGGCCAGGGCCACCTGCTGACTGGTGTCTAGAAGCAAGGACCCTCTCTGTAGGCTTACCTTGTGCTTTCTGAACAGGCTCCCCGGCCAAGCAGCAGGCCAGTTTGGGCCTGTGGAGCCATGGGGAGAAGGTCCCCAGACAGGGAGGAGCAGATTCTAATTGAGGTCCTGACTCAGGAGCTTTATTTGGCCTACATGACTGTTTATGAGCAAGGTTGCAGGAGCCTCCCAGATGACCTTTCATCCAAAGCCCAACAGCACAACTGTATTTTACCGGAAATCCCAGGGTGTTTGTGTTCACCTCTTCCTTGAGGCCATTTGGAGAGTGTTTGGACTCCACAATGCCTGTGCAAAGGCAGGACCTCTGGTGGGGCTTGCAGATGCTCATCGCCCTTCCGGCCGCCAGTTCAGTCTGAGAAATGGAAAAGAATCTCCATCCAGAATCCTTGGCCAAACAAGTCAGCGATGCCACAGGAAAAGTCCTGCCCTTCTGCTCTCTGGGGGCTCGTCACCGTGTGACCACACCCTCTGCTGTTGGAAGAAGAAACTACAGGTGTGGCACTGGAGAGATGGGGCTGAGTCCCAGTCTCTCCCGCCTATGGCCTGCTTTCACACTGGCCTCTGGAGCAGGGCCGGGTGATCAGTCAGCAGAGGAAGGACTGTGCCTTTCCTCCAGGAGGTAGTTCCTGGCCCTGCTATGTCAGCTCCAAGGCCAGCACAGGGCAGTCAGGGCTCTGAAACAGGTGTGAAGGTCACTATACTGGAAGTCTTAATGAGTGAGGAGAAGCTTCCCTTGGGATTTTCATTCTTTCCAGCTCCCCTAACTCCTGGTTCTCCTGGAGGAGCCCAGTGGCCGGCAGAGACCATCATTCGTTAGTAACCAGGGCAGAATAGAGTCAGGTATCCTGTTCTTCTGATACCTGTCCCATGCTTAGCTCTTACTCATGTTCGTGCTTGGTCACTAAGTCATGTCCAGCTCTTTGTGACTGCAGCCCACCAGGCTCCTCTGTCCCTGGGATTCTCCAGGCAAGGATACTGGAGTGGGTTGCATTTCCTTCTCCAAGGGATCTTCCCTACTGAGGGGTCGAGCCCGCCTCTCCTACATTGGCAGGTAGATTCTTACCGCTGAGCCACCAAGGAAGCCCTTAGCTCTTATTGAGGCTCAATAAATATGGGCAAGGTGGTGGTGACCTTGGGCCATCAGTTGGCTGAAGGAACTCTGGCTCTTTGGTTCTTTCCAAGCAGGAGCGAGTTGACAAAGGCATTGAGACAGACGGCTCCAACCTGAGTGGTGTCAGCGCCAAGTGCGCCTGGGATGACCTGAGCCGGCCCCCTGAGGATGACGAGGACAGCCGGAGCATCTGCGTGGGCGCTCAGCCCCGGCGGCTCTCCGGCAAAGGTGGGGGCCTCACATTCCCCTTGCCTAGGCTGGGTTTTAGCATTTATTGTCTGGATTTAAACCACCAGTGAGATCTCCAGCAAGGTGGAATGGAGGGAGCTTTACTGACCCATTTCTCCTGGGTTTTGTGTGTGTGTATATGTATTTCACATTGCACCTCCAGCAGTGACCATTGTGTTTTAGATTTGCTCCTTGCAATCTGAGGTCAGGGAGGTGAGTGGAAGCCCTCGAACAGTTACAGGAAACAACCATAGTCCACCCAAGTGGAGGAGAACAAGCCCTGGCCACCCACAGAATTGACACAGGGCCCAGCTTTAGCCTGAAAGCCATGCCAGACCCTCAGGCCTGCCCAGGCCTCAGATGGGAAAGGCCTGAGTATGAGACCAGTATATAGACTTTACCACCGCCGCCCCCCCCCCAACACACACACTGTCTTGCAGATACAAGGTAAGGAGCAGGGGCAAGCACCCTTACCTCTGAACCTGGGGGTTGGCCTTGGATAAGGAGGGTATGGCTCTCCTGTTGGAAGCTCACCATGCTGGTCTTTGCTAGAGGAATAGTCATGGTTTTAAAGAAAGGGCATCCCTAACTATCTTCAAAAGAAAAGCAGCCATATATAGAGACACATGCTTATAGCTGCTCTCTCTACTTCCTTTCTCTATTCTTCCTCCTTTCTTTATCTTTCGAAGAGTAAGAGACTTGGTCCTGCATAAAATACAAACAATGTGATAGCACTTACAAAAGGTTTTCTTTCCATAAAGAACAACTTAAACCCCTCATGCAAATATCTGACCCTTTTCTTTCCTTCCTGCTTGTTCTAATGATGTGCCAAGTCCCAGGGAGGTTCTGAGAGAGCGTACAGTTATTAGACTCATTCAGTTGCATTTGCGAAAAAGGGCTAATTTAAGGAAGAATTCACAGCTTTGTCCAAAATTTCAACCATTATTGGCTGTTAAAAAAAATTTTTTTTAAGTACGATCCATGATGCTGTAACAAACAGCTAGAAAAATCACTAATCAAGTTCAGCATCTACTCTAAGCCCACCCTTTGATCAACCAACATTAATTTGCTTTTTAGTGTGTGTTTGGAGAGGTAAGTCTTAGACCAAAATCTCAACATAGGGGACCAGAGTAGTAAGCTTTACCCTGAAGACCAGCAAATCATCTTGCAAAGAAATAATTCCACCAAGAGACTCTTTTCTCACCTCCTGGTCCTTGGCAGATCTATGGACAGGCAGGGTTCCCTGGGATGGGACCAAGGTGGGAAGATGACTCAGCATCCCACTGACCTGGCCCCAGGGGAAAGGGTGGCAAGACCAGACACCAACTGACCACCCCAAACCCAGAAACTTGTGTCAGGGATGCCTGCTCATTCACGGCAGAGCACTTGCAACCGTTACTGGCATCCAGTAAGCGGGCAGAATTCCTAGGTGGTCTTGGGCAGCGGCTGTCTTGTGAGTCACTGTCTGGACCCATGTTAGGGGTAAGCCTAGGGCCTGTGACACAGGAAAGGAAGGACAGTGGAGGAGAGCCCTGCCTTGGAGGGTGCCCTTCTGTGGTCCAGGGGCCATTCCTTGTCTTCTACAAGAGTGGTGCTCTTCAGACCAGAAGTTTTGGGAGCACATGATGCCTCGTCTGCCCCGTGTTCTTACGTTGCACTCAGATCTCACAGCTGATAGCTGGAGTGGCCTCAGGAGCAGCCTTCTCAGGGGCCTTTCCCCAGCACATCTGCAGAGCTGGGCTCTAAGGACGGGAATGGGGCTGCTGGGGCCCAGAGAGTCATCGGGTAACTTGGTGGTGTCATTGCAGACACAGAGCAGATCCGGGAGACCTTGAGGAGAGGACTTGAGATCAACAGCAAACCTGTCCTTCCGCCAATCAACCCTCAGCGACAGAACGGCCTCACCCACGACCGGGCCCCGTAAGTTGCCCACCCACAGAGGGGTCAGTCCAGCTTCCTGACAGCAGTGTCCCGGGACTGGGACATGGGAGCAGTTCTGTCCTTCAGAGCCTGTTCCTATGGCTTACATGAGAGAGAACAATGCCCAGAGGCCTTTCTGGATGGACTCAGGGTCTCTGGGGCACACAGATCCATGGTCATAAGGGCCTCGGAGGGGACCCAGCAGACCAGAAATATAAACAACAGTAAATATTTACATGGGCTGTGTGAGCAGATGGGAGGCCAAGTTGGGGCGAAATCTGACTTGGGGCCTCCCAGCCTTGTGGGAGCCCATTGTGCTGAACACCATTCCCCTCCTTATCTCGGCCTCGGCCAGAGTTGCCCTTCCTTCCTTCCTGGAGCCTGGTCTCCGGCTGATAGCTGCAACCCCAGGGGCCTCCCTGTCTGGCCAGCCCCAGACTGGACGCCTGCTGCTGAGGCCCTTCTTCCTGCCTCCCTTCCAGGGGGCCCAGGGAAGGGAAGTCCTCTCAGGCCTCTGCTATCTGTCCACGAGCTCTTCGGAGAGACTTTTGACCACCCGAGAGGTCAGATCTACTTCCTGCTGACCTCTCCTCCTCTGATGGGGACAAATGGTGGGCAGAGCTGGAGCTGGGCACCCCCTGCCTCTGCCCTTGGTCCCAGGGCAACTCCAGGGAATAGCTGCTGGCAGGGGCAGCCTGGGAACTGGCAGCCTAGAGCAGGAACCCTGCCTGCCAGAGAGGAAGTTGCTGTGTCCTAGGCTAAAAGGGAGGCGGACCACTCCTGCAGGTCCAGGGTGATCAGTCCTTCTTCTGAGAAGTCTTTATTACACATTCGCTGTGTGGCAGGCTCAGGACCCAGAGGGCCATCTGGGGTGTAGGCTCTTTTGGGAACATATGAACTGAATGAATTAATTAATTGGCATGATTCTGGCTGTGGATGTAATTTGTTGGAATTAGTTACTTTGAATTCTATCTCCAGTTCCTCATCCATGACCCCCAGAAGCAGTAGTGATTTAACGTGCTACAGAAGGGACAAGTCAGCATGATCTTGAGTAGTTAGGAAGGGCTTCCTGGAGGAGGAAGTACATGAGATGGGCCTTGAAGGTGCCATAGAATTTTAACAAGCAGGAGATGGAGCTGATGGGGATGGAACAGGGAAGGCCTGGCTGGTTAAAGTTGAAGCTGGAACCTGGGATCAGATTGTAGAGTAGGGAGAGTTGCTCTGGCTGCCTGAGGTGGCCCACCTGGCGAATCTGCCATCCAGAAGCCATGAGAGTGGAGCTCTTTGGCAAAAGCCTGGAGAAGCCTCCACTGTACCTCCGAGCAGCTTTTAACTCTAGCCAGTGTGTTTCTGCAGCCAGCTGCCTTGAAGGAGCTGGCCGAAGGCACCATCCTCCCCTGGCAGCAGCAGAGGGCCAGGCAGAGTCATGGGGCATCTGGAAACTCTCCACCTGGGAGTCTGGCTCCCATCCCAGGGCCATGCTTCTTCCCATGCCCTGAGCTGGGCCTCTTCCTCTGGGCCCTGTTGGCACTGGTGGGAGGTCGGGAGGTACTTGAAGGCTTAAAGGCTCAAACAGATTGCCCCATAACTTGTAGACAGTCTTAGTTCAGATGGCCCCTCCACCTCTGAAGGTCTAGGTTTCTGAGCAGAAGGGCAGGGGCTCCTGTGGAGGTACCCCACTAGCCCCTGTTGTATATCTGGAACAAGCCTGAACTCTCACGCCCTGTCTTGGGCGTACTTCCAGCTGCTGCAGCCCCAGCAACCTTTTGCTGGGCTCAAGGTTCTTGAATGCTCACATCTAGCCCAGACTCAGTCTTCTGGGCAGTGGGGATCGGACCTGATCCACAGGCCGTCTGCAGACAAGGCAGAGCTGCAGCCTCCACTCTGGCCTGAATTGGCTGAGCTACAGAGAGATGGATGAGAGTAGAGCAGAGGTGCAGCCCTCTGGGGTCCTCTCCCCTCCTTGCAGCTCAGGGACCCAGTCTCATCTCTAAGGTGCTGGAATCTGCAGTCTGAAGGGAATCGGCACTGTCTCCTCTAAGGTCATCGGTCCTAGTTACCAATCTGCTAGCGTATGGTTGAGAACTGGTTCCTCCTCCTTCCCCAAGAACATTTTCCAACACCACCCACTGCCCCCCAGTCTCCAGCTCCCTGTTGTCTCAGGATCAGTGGCAGTGGACTCGGTTCACATTAGCAAGCATGAGTGTAATATCTGTGCTGCCCACCCTGGGAGCTGACCCCATTTCAGATAAACTGCCTGGATTGCGACTGAGAAAGCCGACCCAGAACGTGCTGGCACCAGTGTTTGCTTCTCTCCCTGTGGGGGCACAATGGGCATAGGCTCTGTTGTGTCTTTGTGTCCAGTTTTCCTTTAGTCAGGCTTTCTGGGCGGGGACTCTGAGATGTGGTCCTCACGGGGCCGAATGTGGTTTGAGGAGGCTGTGGAGATAGAGTGGAGGAGCAGAAGAGCCCGTGGAGCCTGGCCACAACCAGGGGGCTCTGGCCTGCCTGGGGGACTCGGCCGCTCGCTCTTTCCCATCTCAGTTAGCAGCCACCACTCCTGGTAAAGTGCGTGTGCCAGGCCATGTTCCAAGGGCTTTGTATTAATACCACCCTCGTGGTCACTGTGAAGTAGATAATATTATTATCCCCCTTTTCTAGGTGAGGAGGCTGAGGTACAGAGAGGCTAATAAGTGACTTGGTGAGGAAAGGGTGGTGCTTCGGGCTGTCCCTCAGCTGTTAACACGGTGTTAACGCCTCATGCCACGCTCAGGGCCCACGTGAGGGACACCCCAGGCCTGTTTCTCCCCCTCCCAGGCCGACCCCTTTTCATGAGTCGGAGCATGGATAGAAACCTCTCCCTTGAGGCCATGGTCCAGGCTGAAGCCCCGAGTTAGAAGCTTACTGTTTGCATTTAACTCGAGGAGGACATGCTGCCAGCCTCAGTGCTCCCAAATCCCCGAGATAACAAGATGTGTCATAATTGGCTCGTTTTTACCACAATTCCTTCTTGACACGAAGCCTCGTTGCCCTCATGTTCAGAAACAAAATTAGCCGTACCTCTGGCCCCTCCACCGCTTCAGGGCTAGGGGATTTCTTTCTTTCTTGAGGCCTCACTTCCTGCTTCCCAGAAAGGCAGGCCCCTCTGGGTAACCTGCTTCTCTCCCACTCGCCCCTGCCAGCCCTCCTCCCACCGCCTTCCCAGAAGGGGAGCCCTTGGCCCTCTTTGGGGCTTCTTCCAGCGTTTCACAACCCCTGCATTCCAGCCGTGAAATTTGTATCTGGCTTTTCCCAAGATGATCAGTTGAGAAAAGCCTCCTTTGGCTTGCTGGCGCCTCCCTTCCCACTGCCCGCCCGCGTGAGTTTGGGAAGCAACTCCTCTGTGCCACTGAGGGGAGCCCAGCTTAGGCACTGTGCCTGCCAGAGTTTGTAAGGACCTGGGTCAAGGGGGGAAAAGTCACTGGCATCCCATGTCTGAGGTGGCTGACTTAGACGTGGACTGTGGTACGGAGTCCAGCCTGTGCTCCCCAGCCTCCGCACAGGGACTGGGAGATGAGCGTGGTCAGGTGTGCTGCGTGGCGAGGCTTGTCTCTCTGTAAACTTGCTCTGGTGCTGGGAAGCTGCCTTGGTGTACCAGCCCTCCTCCTTTTTCCTCTGCAGTGACTCACTGACCGAAGCTGGGGGACCTCTCGGGAGCTCTCTGGATCACATAACAACCCCTCCCCAAAGAGGGACAGGGCTCCTGGGTATGTGTGCCCATGTGTTGGTAGGGAAGGTTCCTGGCTGTGGGAGAAACCCTTTGTGGTGAGGTACCTTTAAAAAGTACACTAACCGTCATCACTGAGCTCTTTTAGTCTTCTGGAATTGCACCAGCAGCACTTAAGGCTTTTTTTCTTGTTGCCTTAACTTTCTGGAAAATTAAAGTTTTGTAGCATGATTTCTCCTGTCATGGCATTGTCAGCTGTACCTTCCGCCCAACATGCAGCAGAACACAATGTACGTTTCTCTCCACTTTAATGAGTGTCTCTGCTCCCATCTGTTTGGCCGTTTGAAGAGGGGGTCCCTACTGCCTCAGTCCCCATCTTGAAGAGCTTGTGACCTGTCCAAGGAGTCATTCTTTAAAGAAAACTGTATTTTGTTTTCAGGCTTCCCAGGTGGCGCTAGTGGTAAAGAACCTGCCTACCAATGCCAGTGCAGGAGATGTAAGAGACACAGGTTTGATCCCTGGGTTGGGAAGGTCCCCTGGAGAAGGAAATGGCAACCCACTCCAGTATTCTTGCCTGAAGAATCCCATGGACTGAGGAGCCTGGTGGGCTACAGTCCATAGCGTCGCAAAGAGTCAGACATGACTGAAGCGACTTAGCACGCATGTGTTTTGTTTTGTTCAGCCTATGAGGCCCATGAAGATTAATTAGAAGAAGACAGTATCTCGTTTGCATCCAGTGAATTGGGTGAAGGAAGGTGAGTTTCCATCTGGGAAAACAGCTGGGCTGTTGCCATCACTTCCCTCACTCAGGGCAACCTGGATAACCCTGCTCCGGGGGCTCCATCGTGTCCGCACAGTGGCCTGCCAGGAGCCCACGTGTCACGTTGGCTCGCCTCACCCCTCCCACACTGGGGAAGTACAGTTGTTTTCACTGGAGAGAAAACCCAAAAGAAAAAGAAACAGGCCTGTTCTCAGGGCCCCGGCCAGGCCCCACAGGGCTGATGAGGGGAAGGGCCCGGGCTCCTGTGATCCCCTGCTGTCTTGCTAAGCGCCTGCCTTTGTGTGCCCTTCTCAGAAACATACATTTGAAAGGGCAGAATGAGGGCTCCAAAGCCGTCCTGCCTGGGTGAATTTCTGTTTGAACTCCATTCTCTGTCCACTTCCCCAAAGAGGTGAAGCTGTGGCATGAACTCTTAATGCTCCAGCCTCAGAGTTCATGGCCAGCACGTCGAAATTCTCAGTCCACACTGCATCTCCTCCTCCTTGAGTTGCACAATCAGGAGTATTTTTATCACCCATCCTTGATCCTCAGTGTCACCCAACACTTGAGCAGTGAGTCACTTCTCCAGGGAAGGGAAAAGGAAGGCTCAAAGGTGAGAGCTAGAGAGAGGAAATGACTCAGTGTCTCAGGAAACAGAAAGCCAAGGGCTCTAACTGGAGCTGGCTCATTCAGGAGAGCAGGGGTCCTCATCCCCCACCCAAGTCAGACCACGCAGCTGCAGGGTAGAGGTCCCTGGTGCCCAGAGGAGTTAGTAGTTGATGAAGGGATCCACCAACCTTAACACAATCCTTCCTCATTCTTTTTTCTTCACCCACACTCCATCCTGCTAGTCCATCATCACAGTGAAAATACTGCATTTTGTCATTTGGTTGTTGGTGTCTACCAATGCCCTTTTAAGGCCTTTTACCCCTTGTGTCATCCTCATCAGAGAATTTGTCTGAACTCAGTGATAACAGTAACTGTGGAGTTAAGCTAGGGCCCTCACTCCCACCCACACCCTGTCCCAGTCCTGCCCTGAAGGGAGACCTGCAAGTGCTTCTTTCTCTGGAAAGTTCAGCGCTTTCGTCAGCAGTCTGAAAGCAAAAGGAACAATCTCCCAGGCTAGTGGGCAGAAGCCAGAGGTTGGACTGGGCTCAGCACGCCAAACCCACTTCACTTCTGAATCGTTGCCAACCCGGGTGCCCTGGTTCCTGTTCCCTGGCATCCCCAGGGAGAAGGCCCCAAGTCATGTAGCCAGTGCAGACGTCATCACTGTCACAGGACTGGGATTGTGGCTAAAAGGAGTCACGGTGGTTGGGCTCCTCTCCTTTCTACACTTGCTGCCATTGATAGAATATGACCAACACCCTTAGGCTAAAATGGAAAAATTAAGACTTTTCAATCTGTTGAGAGCAGAGCGGAGAGGAAACATGGCTACGGTTCTGTCAACCTGTGAAGTGTGGGTAGGGTGACCAGAAGCATGTACTGCGATCTCTGCAGTACTAGAAACAAGGAGTCTCTCCTGACGTTGGAAGGAGAAGGTGTGTTAGGATATATAAAAAGTCCCCTTATCCAGTGGGAAGTGTAAATATAGAATGTGTTATATAGACAGGTGGTAAAAAAGAAATAAATGGGAAGATTTAGATCAGTTGCTGAATTACTGAGGCGTGCCTCTGAGCCATCCCGTAAACCATTGCTCAGTGCTCCCAATACAAGAAGGATCCTGGGTTGGACAGGTTCTGTGGCCAAGCAGGCATTTTTACTAAGTATCACCATGTGCCAGGCCCTGGATTGTGGATTACTTTTGTCCCCATTTTATAAACTGGAACACAGAGGCTTAGCTAGATTTTATAACTTATCCTGGGTCAATGAGCCAAGATTAAGAAGGTTCAGACCCAAAATTTGAACTTTGGGTTTTTTGAATCCAGATCCAGGCCTCATCACCACTAGGTGCTGCCTGTAAAAGAGGATAAAAGTAGAGGAGGTGTCTGCCCTTCCTCAGGAAAAAATAACTGGAAAGAAGGCCACAAAAGTCTCCAAACCGGTGCACAGAGTAAAGCTGGTGTTAGTTTGCCTGCAAACTCCTGAAGGTGACAGATCAGAGAGAAGCATACTAAAAAATAAGGTGAAATCTGCTAGAGGATATGCTCCATTGAAATGAGTGAAGAAAATACTCAGGAAACAAGAAACAGGATCCCCCATGAGAAAGAGGGAGAGGAATTGCTAGTATGAAGGTGAAGGGTGATCCCGTGAGGACACCTGTGTAGCAAGAATGGATGGCAGCGAGTTCAGACTGGAGTCATTTGGAAGGATCCTCTGGAGAATTGTCTTTAAGAAGATAAAATTGATAAATATTTGCTCTATTTGAAAGTCTTGGGACAATCTGCAGGCCATTGGTAGTTAGTTTAGGGTTGAATTATTGAAATTCATAGAAAACAATACAGTTATTAAATACACGGGAAATAGAAAATTACACTAAAAAGGAAAAGTAATCATAGTATATACTACATGAAAGTGAAGTGAAAATGAAAGTCGCTCAGTCATGTCTGACTCTTTTCGACCCCATGGACTATAGCCTGCCAGGCTTCTCTGTCCATGGACTTCTCCAAGCAAGAATACTGAAGTGGGTAGCTGTTCCCTTCTCCAGGGGATCTTCCCAACCCAGGGACAGAACTCAGGTCTCCCACATTGCAGGCAGATTGTTTACCAACTACCAGGGAAGCTCAGTTGTAAATAGCATTAGTATTGTATAATAAGGTAAACACTTAATACTGATCCAAACAAACTTACAGCACAGTTATCTTGGGAAGGAGGGAGTGTGAGAAGAAAGGGAGCTGAAAGCTCATCTTCTGTAGCAGGAAGTCAATGGGTATAGCCTAAAAAGGGAGTAAAGGGAAGTGGAAAGTATGTTAGAGGTATTGAGGAAAGTCAAAGAAGTGATATTGTAGGAGCTGTTACAGCTTACCCTGCATAGTGAAAAGAATGACATGGTAAAAATCACAGAATTGGCATTAAGGCAATTCCTGGTCACTCAGAGGAACTTCTGCTTCCCCAGCATTAGGCCGAGAGCTTGAGGTGACAGGCCTGCTGAGAGTGTCTTGCCATAGGGTGAAGGAGTTGATGGAGTGCCTCGCTGTGCACCTGACTGACTGGCAGATGCCATAGGCGTGACAGGTCCTTGGGACAAAGTACTTAGGCAGAGCAGGGTTTAGGAGGGAAAACCCTGGGCCCTGTCAGAACACTGCTTGGTCAGTGGTCCCCAGACGGAGGGTCCCTACAACCTTGTAAGGGACTTTGTTGGGGATTAAATGACAAGGGGTTCCTGTGGCTAAGCTTGGAAGATACTGGCTTACACAAAGTGAAACTGGTTTGTTTGCCCTCCATAGTCCTCCTCAGACTCCTCGAAATACCAACATTTTACGAATCTCTCATCTGAGATGCAGTGTGCTGCATCCAGCCCTTGCCACATCTGCTTTTCTAAAAGTGTGTCTTAAATTAAAATTCCATCGAATACCCTTTGGGAAGCCCTGCTGTGGCTTCTAGGAAGCAATTCTTTTTAAAAGTTCAGGGGAAAAAAATAGACGTGCCTTCGTGGCCTTGGAAACCCCAGAAGGAAAGACCACTCAACAGGATGGGAGGCTCTTAAGGAGAAATGTTGTGGTTACGTGTTTGCTGGCATCAGCAAGACCTTGGGGTTTTGTCTCAGCCCTTTATTACCTTGTTGTGCGATTTGGGTCTAGTTATTTAAGTATCTGAGTTTCAGTTTCTTCATCTGTAAAACGGGAAAAATAATTGCTATTTATAAGGTTGTTATACTGTTCATGGGGTTCTCAAGGCAAGAATACTGAAGTGGTTTGCCATTCCCTTCTCTAGTGGACCACGTTTTGTCAGAACTCTCCATCGTGACCTGTCCATCTTGGGTGGCCCTGCACGGCTTGGTTCATAGCTTCACTGAGTTATGCAAGACTGTGATCCATGTGGTCATTTTGACTAGTTTTCTGTTATTGTGGTCCTGATGCTGGGAAGGACTGAGGGCAGGAGGAGAAGGGGGCGACAGAGGATGAGATGGTTGGATGGCATCACCAACTCTATGAACATGAGTTTGAGCAAACTCCAGGAGATAGTGAAGGACAGGGAAGGCTGGTGTGCTGCAGTTCATGGGGTCACAAAGAGTCAGACACGACTTAGTGACTAAACAACAACAATAGGGTTGTTATAGAAATGAAAGGAACACATATATACAGGGTTTAGCATAGGACCTGGCTTCATAGTTGGGCTTCCCAGGTGCTGCAATGGTAAAGGATCCGCCTGCCAATGCAGGAGGCGCAGGAGACATGGGTTCTATCCCTGGGTCTGGAAGATCCCCTGGAGTAGGAAATGACTTCATAGTTGGTACCTCTTATTATTATTGTGGACAGTCCCCTGAAAACTGAAAGGAGGTATAATATCTCTGGGGACCAGTACAGATATGTAGAGAAGTCTTTATGTAACTCAGAATATTTTTGAAGAATTTGAACAAAAGCTAGAAGTATGTTAGACCAACACTGACTTTAAGGAACAGGGTCAAGAAAAGCTGAAACTCAAGAAGAGCTAAGTCTTACAAAAAAGTGCTATGATCAGCAAAAAGGACTATTTTTTATACTTCTGTTTGGAACAAGAAGAAGAAAACCTGGGTCCTGTTATTTGGACAGAGTGATGTTAATCAGAGACAGAGAGGCAGCAAAAATTTACTCTAGTTCTGTAAGCTTCCATCTCAAATAGAATGGTTATCAGACTAGGAAGAATCACACAGGCATTGATAAAAGAGGATTGAAACCATGATTTCCGATCTCCTGGTCCACATGTATTGCACCCCAGAATACCAGTCCAATTGGCAGATGAGATTCAGGAAGCTGGTGTCAGTAATCTCTGAGGGAATGGGAGAGACGTGTTGGCAGACTGAAAGCACTCAGAAGTTCCAAGATGCAAAAAGCATCTTTCACTCTCTAGACTAGCGAGCTTGGTGTCAACTCACAGGGAAAACTCTGGGCTAGATTGTTCAGTGAGTAGGCTGTGAACACTCCCTAAGGAAAAACAGTGAGGCCTGCTTTCTCAGAGAGTCAGGCCTGCCGGACCTTCCTCACTGCCTTTTTAGAAACACTTAACCTATTTCTATCTGGTAGATAAAGGAAGTGCTATAGACCTCATATAGGTGGGGGTGAGCAAGACATTTGGAGAGTATCTTCTGACATCATCGTTGGCAGGACACAGAAATGTCTACAGAACATCCAGGAGGGTGAGGGACGTAGCGGTGGAATGGTTGGGTTGATTATAATCGGTTGGATGAGCATACCCAAAGAGTAATGATGTCAGTCTGTCAGCCCGTCTGCCTGGCCCTGTCCTGTTCACTGTTTAATCAAAGCCTGGGATGAGAACATGGATGGCAAGTTTATCGGTTTTGTCAGTGATGTGAAGTCGGGGGAAATGCCAATATGATGTGTGCCAAAGCCAGGTTTCAGAAATATCTGGACCGCTCGAAACCCTAGCCGAGTAACAGCAGAGTTCTGTTTTAAGCTCCAAATAATCTGGAGTACGCACAGGCAGGGGAAGAAGAGGTTTAAGCTCAGTCCATGGGAGAAAGCCTGAGGGGGATTTGTTGACAGAGGGAGTGCGGTATAAGTTGGTAGTGTGACGAGGTTACAAAGAATAGACAATTTGATGACAGTTTTAATAGAAATAAAGTATCCCAAGCAAGAAAGCTTACAGTCCCTCTGTGATCTGTGCTGGTTAAACCACGTCCTGTATTTATTTCCACACATGGCACTTCAACTTCACTTCTGGACATGACACTAGGGTTTGACAAGCTAGAGTGAATGCAAGGGCGAGTTACTTGGATGGATGGATGATTTAGGACCTTATCTTAAGAATATAGTTGAAAACCACAATAACAACAGCAAAGAATATCGTTGAAAGTTGGGGCCACAAATCCTGGAAGAGAAACTCTTATTGGGCTGTTGGAGCAGCCTCGGGGATGTACAAGGCTGTCATGGAGGATGAATTAACCTACTTCTGGCTGACTTGAGGACCAGTGGATGAGAATTGCAGGAAGGCTCATTGTGCTCATTGCGCAGGAAGGGAGCCCTGCCAGCACGTCCCTCAGCAGAACAAAGGCCTCAAGGGATTTTGTTGACCTGTAGTTGGGCCTTCCCAGAATACCAGTGGTTGACCAGGGCCCACAGTGACTGCTGCCCCATCTCAGAAGTCCCCCTCCCAAGCCCAGGGTAAGGACCTTTGCTCAGAAAGGGGGACTGACTTGGCTAGAGGCACTTTGATTCTGGGCCTAGGGTAAAGGCAAATAAGTCTCTATTGAGCTATCAACATTCCTGCATGAGGATAGACTTCTAGAGGCAGCCGGCTAACATCCTGGTAATGCATTCCAGATACATTCTGAGTATACCTACCACATCCCAGGCACTGTTTGATGCTTCACCTAGGTCATCTCATTTAATCCTTATAAGGAAAGGGTATTATTATTCTTCCCATCAAGAAGATAGTAAAGCTTAGAGAGAGGTTAAGTTATTTGCCGAAGGTCATGTGGGACTCGAACCCCCAACCTACATTTATTAGCCACTCTGCCTCCCGGAGCATACTTCATCACCTGGCTCCATCTCCCCAGCAGCCCCTGGAGGTTGTGGGCTGCCACGCCTTCCCTGGAAGCAGTTCTCCCCTCCAACCCCGAAGCTCTGCCTTCCCCTCCACTAGGAACTCAGGGAGAAAACAGCCCAGCTGAAAAATTAGGCCACGCTGGCGAGCACACTACTTATTTTTTTATGACTAAGATTAAGCTGACAACCGTGCAAAACATTGCAAACCTGTGTCGGCTGCAGATTTAATACCTCACCCAGCCCACACAAATAATTCATGCTTCTGCATCGATGTCCAGAAAAAACAAATCAGCAAAAAGCTGGGCTCCTGCGTGTGTGCGTGCATGTGTGTATGCGTGTGTGTGTGTGTATCTGCCCTGTTTCTATTGAAGCAGCAGGCCGGAAATACCCAAGCTCCAGGACTGCAGATCTAGCATTTTGCAATTTTTTTTTTCTCTTTAAAGATTAAAGTACGTTTTCAAATGATTGAAGGTTGGTGGGAGGTGTAAATGTGGGCACTTGTCACATTAATTCTTCAGATGATTAAGTTCTTTTCCATTTCTTTAAAGCTGTTTGCACTTGGGTTTGATGTCCTCGTTCCGGGTGAGTGTGTTGTAGCAGTTACCAAGGTGACTTTAGCTGACTTTCAACAATTTATTTTTCCCTCCAGCTTGAGATGTCTCTAGCCCTGTGTGCTGTTGATTCTGCTCGCCCAGCCCCCTGCCCCCACCCCCCAGTTGCTATTCATCTGCATTTTTGCCTGTGTCAGAGAGGCCTGCTGCCCGGCCCCACCTGGCAGCTGGGCTGGGAGCCTGGTGGTGGGTGATGTGTCTCAGAGGTGACACAGGGAAGTGATGGTGAGAGTCACACCCTGGTTCTTCCTTTTAAACTCACTGTGTGACTGTAGGCTTATCCCCTCTCTTATCTGAGCCACAGTTTCCTTACCTGTACAAGAAGGGTTAACCACAGAAAAATTTACCTGGTGTAGGGTCCTACTCTGGAGCAGCGTAAGGGCTCACCAAAGAGGGCTGCTGCCTTTCCTGGGTCCTGCTCTTGTCCAAGCCCCGAGGCTGGTGTTTGGTGTTGCCCTTCTCCAAAGGGAGGCGTAGTGGCCAGGGCCTCAGGGGAAGAGAGCTGGTCAGAGGTCCGAGGCTCCCACGCTGGCCTGCCACAGCCCAGCTCTCTGACCTTGAACGCTTTACCGGCTCTCTTTCTTAAAGGAAAGAAGTAGATTAAACACCCTCAGAGTTTCCTTCCAGCCCTGAAATTCTGTGACCTGCTTGGCCAGCATGTTTTGTCTTCTTCACAGGTCTCCTGAAAGGGCTTGTCAAAGGAGGTGCTAGGGCAAAGGGCAACTCAGAATTGGCTTTGGGAGCCCAGAGGAAGAGACTGCTTTGTGAAAGAGCAGTCACATCTGGGGTGGATCCACGCAGCTGATGGGAAAGGTCCCTGTTACCTTGGGCTTATAAGTTGCTATCTCAGTGGGGCCCCGTGCTGCCCCATGTCACCCTCCATCTGACCTCACCTCCTCCCTCTGGGGAGGTGCTCTCTTTGAGTGTCGGGGTGCCTCTTGGGCCAGAGGCTGCAGCGCTCAGCCCTCCAGTGTATAAGGAGGTTATCAAACCCAGACATCCTGGGTGGCTTCTGCCACTTGAATGATAAATAACTAAAGCTTCTCCCCCAGTATTTATTTATTATATTTATTTTTGGCTGTGCCGGCTCTTCGTTGTTGCATGTGGGCTTTCTCTAGTTGCTTGGGCTCCTCTCTAGTTATGTTGCACAAGCTTCTCATTGTGGTGGCTTCTCTTGTTGCAGAGCACAGGATCTAGGCACATGGGCTTCAATAGTTGTGGTGTGATGGCTCAGTTGTTGTGGCACACGAGCCTAGTTTCTCCTTGGCATGTGGAATCTTTCCCGATCAGGGATTGAACCCATGTCCTCTGCATTGGCAGGTGGATTCTTATCCACTGCGCCACCAGGGAAGCCCATCACCCAGTATTTTGATTGGACACTTGAGTAATTATTTTGAAATTTACAGTTCAAACCGGGATCTAGCCTTTTGAATGAGATCAGTGGGTAACCTCACTTCTGGCTGGGGCAGATTTGCAAGGTCATCATTGGGGGCAGCTGAATTTGAAAGAGTGAATCTTAGATTGCAAAGGGGCCCTGTGGCCCATCTGTGGAGTAAGCTGTGAGTGGGAAGCAGGACAGGAAGGGGTGTGAGGCAGCAGTGGCAACATGCCGTGGCGGGAGCCACAGTCAGGAGGAATCTGGTACCGCACTCCTGGGGCCTCATTGCCCAGTAGGGTGGCGGCCGATCCCGCTGCCCAGCTAGGCTAACAGATCTGAATCCCGCGAGCCTGCTCTCCACCCTTCGGTGAGGCCTGTGTCATTTCCTGTTGGATGAAGGGTGTGTATGTCACTATAGCTGTGGGCTGCCAGCAGGAGTGTGCATGCTTTGAGCCTGCTCTGATGTCACAGCCTTTTCAGGGTCAGCTGGAAGGAAGCTTTCGGAGCCGAGTGTCCTGGCACTCTGGCACCCCAGCATAGGAGAACTTGGGGTCTGGGGCTCCGGGGCAGCAACAGAAGGTTCCCAGAGACCCCTGCTGCTATCTGAGGGAAGAACAAGCCACTGTGACATAGCTTTTCTACAGTGTGTTGGCCAAAGATGAGGTTGCAGAACTAGACCTACCTGCGACCAGATCCCAGCTCCACAGCCCCCGCTGTGCAACCTGGACAAGTCAAGTTACATCACTTTCTTGATCCCAGACTCCTTATCTGTTAAAGGGCCGTAAAAATCGTGCCCACCTCACAGGGGCACTGTGCCCTCCATGCGAGGGGTGCTTCGCACAGCAGCTGGCACTTGGCACATGCGGGCTGAGTGAATGGTGGCTGTTGTTATCTTTATCATCAGTCACCATCCTTGTTGTTGCACAGGAGCCCAGCCTGGGTGCCTTCTGTCCTGCTCTGCCCTGCGGTTTTCACCTTGTGCTGAACCTGTTCCTGTGCTTGCTTCGCAGGAGCCGCAAAGACAGCCTGGAAAGCGACAGCTCCACAGCCATTATTCCCCACGAGCTGATCCGCACGCGGCAGCTGGAGAGTGTCCATCTGAAATTCAACCAGGAGTCAGGAGCCCTCATCCCTCTCTGCCTCAGGTGAGCGCCGCAGAGTACAACTTGGCTTCAAGGAGTTACCAGGCCTGTGCTTGACCCCCCAATGCCTTGGCAGAGTCTAGGACCCTGGCGGGGAGGAGAGCTAGTCAGGCAGCTGCAGCCTGGGCCTGTGGGTGGGCCTGTGGGCAGGCCTGTGGCCCCCAAGCCCACCAGTAGCCCCCACTGCACTGAAGAGCTCTCCTTTGTGCAGAGAAGTGTTCCCCCAGCCCTGCTCCCTTACAAAGGTCCAGTAACCTAGGGTGTCTCAGACCACCCCCTGCCATCCCACCAGCCCAGTGGCAGGGTCCCTGGTAGCACTGGGGTGGTAGGGCAGGGGCTCCAATGGATGGGACTCTGTTTTCTCTTGCTTTGCTGTTTTTCCATGCAAAACACTCAGTTCTCTACACCCTTGGCCCGCACACTCCTTGAGGGTCTCAGAAGCCCAGACTATGTCCCTTCTGCTGCCATCCACAGTGCTAGAAACCCAGCCCCAGGGCCAGAATGGAGCTCCCTGCATTAGGATGCTGCCCTGGGGGAACCTGTGCAGCTGGTTTCCTCCACAGTCCTGGGGGTTCCATCCTCAATTTTACAGCAAGGATAACTGTAAACCCGGACAACAGTGACAGGGAAGAAGGGAGTAGTACTTTTTGGGACTGTCCCCACTGTTCCAGAGCCTGGGGAAAGAGCTTGGGTGGAAACCAGCCTGGCCCAACAGGGCAAAGACAGCAAGTGGTCAGAGTGACCAGTGGCTGGCCGAGGCCCTACAACCCCACACCCCTCAGGACCCCAACCACTTCCTCCCCCAGCTCCCTCTCCGGCCCAGGCTCAGGGCCTTTAGGCTGGTGAAGGGTTAATCTGAGACAGCCTGAGGAAGCCAGGAGCAGGTTTTGTTTCCTTTGCTGACTGGCATCTCTGCCCCCACAAGTTGCCCCTGCCCACCCTTCCCCCAGGTGTTATTTCCAGACTGGGGGTTAACAATAACTTCTGTGGCTCTCTCAGAGTGACCCTGCTTGGCTTCAGCTTTTTTTAAAGATGTGGACTTGGTAACCATTTAAATCTCACAAGAGGCCTGGGAGTGGGTGGAACAGACACGGGGTTGTGCTGTGAGGGCACTGTGCCATCACCCAAGGGTGTGGGAAATTTGTTTAGGGGCTTCTTCATCCCCACCCTCCAAACAAAGGGGGGCACAATCCCCCTTTTAGCTCTGGGCCTGACCTTGGGCACGTTACCACTTGGCCCCTCTGGCCTCAGTTTCCTCACCAGGACACCGAAGAGGTGGACTTCTCTCTCCCCTTGCAGCCCCTCTGAATGCTGCTCTGGTGTCTGCCAGCCTTGAACACTTCGGAAGGATAACAGTAGAGAACTCGTGAAAGGCTTCTCTTGGGAGGTGTTGAGACGAACATGTTTGGTTAAGTCCCCAGTTAGTGGGCAGGTGGTCAGTAAGGAGGGCATTTTCCAGGCACTGCATCCCGGGGGCACCGCATCCCGGGAGCACAGCCCCCACAGTCCCCGAGCGCCTCGGCCAGGCCCGCTCTCACTGTCTCACGTTCCCACCCCCAGGGGCAGGCTCCTGCACGGACGGCACTTTACATATAAAAGTATCACAGGGGACATGGCCATCACCTTTGTCTCCACGGGAGTAGAAGGCGCCTTTGCCACCGAGGAGCACCCTTACGCAGCTCATGGACCCTGGTTACAAGTGAGAAGGCTCTTTCTCTTCTGCCTGCCTCCTTTCCTGTGCCCGCCACCTCACTCTCCTCCCTTGGCAAGCTCCCGCTGCCTTCCTGAGGGGCCGGTGGTGAGATGCCATGTGCTGTGTGGATGCTTCCACCTAGCCCACCAGCTCTAGGAGCACTTCCTGGCCTCTCCCTGTCCCCCGAGACAGGAATGGTAACTTTCCAGGCTCTGACTGTGGATAATTCTGTTTGCCATGGAAATTCAGTTTTGAGGGATATGAGACTTTCTCCATCTCAGGTAAACCAAGGTACAGGAAATGAGGGGTGCAGCAGGGTGGGAGGGAGTGTGGAAGCCACTCTCCGCTATATGGGGAAGCCCACCAGAATGCCTAGACAGTAGGCATCTGAACCTGGACCGGGCAGTGGGCTGTGATGGGCAGGTCTCAGCAGACCGAGCCTGCCCCCTCTCAGCTAATGGTTCTCCTGTGTTCCTGACGGGCACCCAGCTTCTCAGTGCAAACCTGCTGGCTTTTTCCAGAACACTTTGTCCTTCCTTTGCTCTTCTGGCTGGGGCACAGCCTCGAGCCATTGCCAAGCAGGGTGCCCAGACCTGACAGCCACAGGCCTCCTTCCAATCCCCACCCTGCCCAGGTCTCTAACGGGTACTTGGCCTGGTCCAGCCCACTCCCAGATGTAGCAGAGGAACAACATCCTTTTTTGTCTGTTGGGGGCGTGGGAGAAGGAACACACCACATTACCTCTCTCAGAAAGGGAATCTGACCCTAATGTAAAAGATGACTCTGCCTCGTCTGTGGTGTATCCTGGGCAGTGGGGGGCAGCAGTGGGCAGGGGGATTACAGTAGAGGGGAAGAGAATTTTGCTGGATCTGTGGGTTTAGGCCAGTCTGGGGGGTCTGTAAAGGGTATTTCCCATTAATGTAGGCATGCTTTTGGTTTGTGTGTGTGTGTATGTCTCCTTCTCAGGCCAGCTCCTCCCTCCCCCTCCCCACCAAAATACTAACCCTTAATTAAAACAAACCGCAAACAAAGGATACCAACCAGACTCCCAAGACTAAGCTGAGGTAGCAATGGAAGCCAGTGCTTCAGGGATATTGTGTTCCATAAATTATCTTGCCTTTTTCCACTGTTGTTATTACATTGTTTCATAACAAAATTACTTTGAACCATAAAGTTATAAATACATTTTAAAAGTCCCACTTGGTAACATTAGATTTCTGTCCATGTGGTGTTGGTAGTTACCTTAGCAAAAGCTCTGAAGTATAGCATTTGAAATTAGCCCAGAACAAGTAGAAAGGGCCTCCTCCCACCCCCAGTGTGTCCCAGGCCTCCAGGCTGCTTATGGGGAGCAGGGGCGGGGGGTAGGCCTCCCACTGGTGGCACAGAGCTGGGAAGGAGTCGGGGGTGGGCCATGCAGGAGAGCCCAGCCCCTGGTAGGTCAGAGGTCATCACTCCCAGAAGGTGACAGTGTGTTGACATGTCTCAGCAGCAGTGTCCTCAGTACTTTGCGTATTGAAGGATAAGCACTTTTTCTTGGGAAAGTAGGAACTAGAGCCTCCCCAACTCGAGAATAAGTGCCACCCAGTTGCCTTTGACGTGTTAGACTCTGAACCTGTCCTTGAAGCCCTGCCATCCCTCCTGGAACATCTTCCTGCCTGGGGTGGGGTAGGGGGTCAGCATCTGCAGTTCTCAGCAGCGTGGTGACCTGGGCCTCCAGAGGGCTCAGTACATGTCACGTTGCTCCTCAGTCCCCGCAAAGGTCTGGGCCCAACCCTGGTTCCCAAGCCCCTGATCCCCTAGCTGCTGGGGTTTCCTTCCAGCTCTGCTCCCCCATGCCTCCCTGGCAGCCCCTCAGCCAGCTCGAGCACTCACCCCGCTGACTCCCAGCACATGGTCCCCTCCCAGGCGCTGTTGCCCGGGGAACCAGAGCGGTGGGAACCAGCCACTGGCCTCGGCATGTTTCAATAAAGTTGCTGTGCTGGGAGCTGCTTAATCAAAGGCCTGTGTTATGGGCTCATTAGTGTGGTCCACCACGGGGGCCAGCTCACAGGGGAGCTCCCGGGAAGGCTGGCTGGGGCCCGCTCCCCAAGCACGCACCCTAACTCACCCAGGGGTTTCTCAGGCCCTGTCCAAGGAACCTTGGGAAACCCTCTGCCCCTGCCCCCAGCCCAGCCCTCCTCGTCTCCCCACCCCCAAAGCAGTCAGCACTTTCTGCATCTGACTGCCAGCATCAGCCCGCCTTCCTCTCTAGGGTCTTGCCACTGTGGTCACAGGCAGCTCCCTGGCTTGTGGGAACCTGGGCTTGTAATTACTTGTGGGCCTCTCAGTCTCCCCCTGGGGCCGCCTGTCTCGCTGGGAGTCTGAGGACCTCCTGGAGGTCTGGGGTCAGGCTCCAGGTCACCAGTGAAGGCCCAGTCCACTGGGCCAGGAAAGACACCGGGCTCTTCTGGAGGGAGACCCCAGCAGAGAGACTTGCCTTCCCCTCCTATAGGAATCTCTCCCTCATGCTTCTGGATTTCAGGATGTCTCCCTGGCCCCTGTGTGCCCAGGCCTGTTGGGGGCAGGGAGGCAGGAAGGAACTGAATGCAGCAGTCCCAGGAGTGAAGAAACCCAGACTTCTGTTCTCTTGGCTGCTGCTGGAAGGAACGCTCTCCGTTGGTCCCAGATGAGGAGGGGCTGGGATGACTTTTCTTGCATCAGCCTTCAACAGCCTTGGAAGCCCTCACTCCCAGCCTTGGCACCTTGTTCTGGCCTCCAGCCCAGGCCTGTTATCTCCTGGGGAAGTGGCATGGCAGAGACACCCCACATGGGAGAAGATGACAAAGGAGAGCCTGAGAGAAGAAGCAGAAAGTGGGGAATCTGGGCCCTTTCCGGGGTTTCTGGAGTAGCCCCAGACAGGCCCCACACCCACCAGCTCCTGGGCCAGCACCTGCCTTGAGGATCCCTGCTTTTTCCAGGTCCGCCCCCTATCTCTCCAGCCCCAGGAACGTCAAGGCCTGGCGCAAAGAAAGGCAGGGCTGCCTGCCACCCCGGAGTGAGCACAGCGGACACTCCCCACTTCCTGGAGGAACTGGAGAGGCAGGAATCCTCCAATTCCTTAGGCTCTTCAGTTTCCGGAGGTTGACACCAGACTCCTCCGTCCGCCCTACCCTTGGCTGTTTTTATCTCTGCTGAGATGGTGAAGGCTGTCAGCCAGCTCCAGAGGAGTACAGGAGGGTCTTTGGCCCTGGGGAGGCCTTCCAGCGTCCGCTCCCGCACACACCTTCCCCCAGCATTCCTCAACCCAGTGGCTTTAACAAGCCTCTCTCCCTTGAGTCTGTCAACACTGGGCTGTTAGTCTCTGAGCGGGAGCCTGGCCCAGAGCTGAGTCGTTCATCCGTCCCCAGCCAAGATTGATCTGAAGGGGGAGAAGTTGGCCCCAGAGGTCACTCAGAGGTCACATCACCAAATATGAGAATATTTTTTTTAAGCCCTGCAATGCTTTCTCAGCTGTGTGGTGTCTGACGGCTCACCCAGGTGGCCCCCCTTTCCCAGCCATTCTCTGCCAGCCTTGATGGGAGGCCTGGGGCTTGGGGGAAGACACCCAACAGCTGTTCAAGTGGGCTTCACTTCTCCAGGTCAGATCTGGGGAGTCACTGCTGGGCTCTGCTCCTCGCCCAGTGGCTGACTCACTCCCCCCCCGACCCTGTGGACAAGCCTCAGCCTTCTCCTATCCCATGCATCCATTTGGACATTGTGTGGAAGACACTTGGTGAACCCTGGCCTAGGCCCTGCGCAGCTCCTCTTGCGTGCTTCTGCTGTTTCTCCTTCCACTAGTGAACATGGAATCCCAGAAGAGCTTTGCTTGGCTGTCCGAGGGTCCTCGTTGTCCCAGGTACAGCCATAGGGCTTCAATCCCAGCACTGTGCCTGGGGAGGTACAGGAGAGGACTGAGAGGGCCTGTCGTGCCCTCACCAGCTGCCAGCCAGAGCAGGAGAAGTCTGAGCCCGCTCCTGGCCACCTCAGCCAACCCCTCGCCACCCACCAAGAACAGGAGATGAACACGACCTCACTGTGTGGCTGCTGCAGTGGTACCTGCCACACCCGCACCTCTGCCCCTGAGCCTGGGGATGGGGTGGGGGTGCTCCAGGCCATTGTCTCGCTTTTGTCCAGCCTGTTGGTATTGGGGGGATGCAGACTGGATGGCTTCCTAATCCCTGCCTCCTCCCTGCCATCATGGGTGCCAGAGCAGCTCCTTGGCAGGCCCTACCCTGTAAACAACACATTTCCTTCCCTGAGAGAAGGAAAGGGAGGAAAAAAGAAAGCCAAACTTGTTGGGAAGCAAGAACAACGTGTCAACACGAAGAGCAAACAAGGCCCCAGACAAAGTGCGGATTGTCACATCGAGGGGAAGGAGTGGGCATTGTCAGTGCTGTTTTCAGACTCAGAAATATCACTGACCGCAGACATTTGAATCAGATCTGCAGTGGCTGGGCCCCTGCCTGCCCCACCGCCAGGCCTGCCCAGGGCAGGCACGATGAAAGATCACTTTTCAGGTTCCTTCTGGAACTTGCTGGGGCCTGGGGAATTGGGAAGATTGTTGACAATCCTCCCTCTTCACCCGCCAGCCAGGCTATCCTAAGGCACTGGGTGTGAGCACCTTGGAGTAAGTTGCTGGCCTGTGTTCCACGCCCCCTCCTTGATCAAAGGTGGAGGCTGGGAGTGGGGGGCAGGGAGCCACTGCCCCCCTCACAGCTCTACCAGTCAGAGCTGGTGGGAGAGCTGCAGCCACTAACTCATCCCTGTTGGTTAAACCTAGACCCACTGCCTAGACCCACTAGTGCCTAGACCCACTGCCCCTGTGAGTGTGTTTCCCCAGGGTACCCTCCACCATGATCTCCCGCAGGGAGGGGTTGCCTTTTTAAAATGCAGATCCCTTGACCTAGCCTGAGCTCAGATTCAGAAGGTCTGGATGGTGCCTAGTATCTCCAGGCTTTCAAAATCCTGCCCAGGGAGTTTCTTCTCAGATTGCTTGGGGGGCTTCCCCCCTCACTGGAGCGTCTTCTCCCTCCGAGGGCTGTTTGTGCACAGACACAAGCATCTTATGCCCAGTTCTTGGTGATCATGAGCATCAGTGAGTGCTGTTTCATTATTAGTATTATTTCTACTGCTGCTTTCTGGACTGGAGCAACTGTCGCCTCTTGTGCACGTTTACCAAGCTGACCTGGAAATCTGCCCCATTGGAAACTGTATCAGGGCATGGTTTGCCTTCCTTTCCACTTGGCCAACCTGGTTTTGAACAGCTGCATGTCTGTGACTCCCAGGGTTCCAGCCCTCTTGAGCTGAGCAGGTGGCCAGGAGATGTGTCGCTGGTTTTCCAGGCCATTGGGTTGAAGCCAGAATCACCTCCACCTCCCCCAGCAGAGGAGAGAAGTCAGCTCTGAGTATATGAGGCTTCTAGAATTGAGGTGCCCTCCCCAGACAGAAAAAGAGGATCTTCTACCACCATGAGGTCAGGTCACTGCTCTTCTAAAGTCCGGACTTGTCTTGTCTCAACACCCGCTCATTTGCACAGTGGAAATGATGGTTACCTTCCTCACAGGATGGCCCTAAGATGATACCAGTCCAGCACTTAGCCCTGTGCCTGGCACATGGAGGAGGCACTGGTGCTTCTGCTGCTGGCGGTGTTATCCTTACTGCTGTCATTCTCATAATCCTTCTTATTATTATTTGTGGCAGAGCCACGCAGCTCCTTGGGGACCCAGGGAGTTTCAAGAGTCCCAAGTCCCAGAACTGCACAGGCTTTTCCCACAGTTGCATCACAACAGCGTGTCTGTTCCTCGTGAGAGCATCCAGGAGCTGCTGCATCGCGGCTGTCTATCTCCAGTGTCTTGTTGATAGGATCTGTTAACATTCTCAGCTCCAGGTCTGAAATATACAAAGAACAGGGCCTGTTTGTTCAATCCAAGCTTCTAAGGTTTAACTCCCAAAGGAAATTAAATTAGGTGCCTGGAGCTATGACAGTCTGTCGTGTTTCTTTGTAGGGAATGTCACCTTTAATATCGTGCAGATCTCGTGTATAATTTTCCCCATTCAATTCTGTTAAAATAATGTGAAGTTTCCAGCAGGAACCAGCCAATCACCAAAAGTGAAAATTGAGGAGCCACTAGGGTTTGTCCCTCCTTTTGGTCCGGCCGTCCCCTCCCCCAGCTGAGTATAAAATGAGTCTATACACAGATATTAATAGTACACAGTTGGTAGTTGGTCTACCGAAAGCCACTGTAACTCACTCTCTCTCCACCACCAACTCCACACGTTTGTCAGAAGAACTGGCTTAGGACTGAACTCCTGTTAGTGGAGTTATTTTTCCCATTTCTCCAGCTCTTTGGAGTCTCTCTGTGTGGTCACCATTCCTGTGAACCCTCCCCCCCACCCCCTCATCCCCAGCACTAGTTACAGTCCCAGGCCTATTTACCTCTCTGGCAGAAATGTCCTCCCTCCCAAGTCTTTGTGGGTTAGAAATCAGTTCAGCCTGGCCCAGACTGGAGCCATTGTAATATAATTGGGTTTTAGGTATGCTTGTGTTTGTGCTCGCATTTGCAGAGATGGCAACAAGCCCCGGAAATTCCCAAAATGTGAATGTGACTTTTGTACTGCTCAAGCAGACTGGTGATAACTGGTCGAGAGACTCCGGGCTTTGGGGGGTGGGGGTGGTGGGGGGAACGCTGGGATAAGAGCAGGAGGAGCAGAGGCTCCAGCTGTGGGAGTTAGAATCAGTGCCACTGGGCAGCGTCACAGTAGTCCATGAGAGGAGTTACCCGGTCCCACCTGAGGGAACCAGGAGGAAGGTGGGAGGGGCATCTCAGGTGGGCATTTTCACAGACCCGCTTTGCCTGTCCAAACTTTGTCTCTGTCTCCACCTGAAGCCTAAGCTTCTCAAACAGAAACTGGTGAGGTGATATGGGCTGGTGGTTGGAGCTGTTTCCCTGACTGTGGGCTTATAGCCTGAGAAGGAGATGACTTTTGGCTCCCTGTTAACCCCAGGAAGGTGCTTGTCCAGCTGGGGAACGGACTGCTTTCATGGCTGTTTCCCTAGGGCTCCACCCAGGGCCAGGCCTAGCAGAGGCACCCAGGGAATGCTTCTGGACTCAAGCAGGTTGACGGGCAGGTGACCGGAAGAATCAATACATGAGTAAATGCCGTGAAGGTTAGACTTCAGGATTTAGAAGCTCTGCTTTGCACACTAACTTTAGAGTCCAGACAAGACTGGGACATGGGCACTTCCCTGGTGGTCCAGTGGTTAAGACCCCGCCTTCCAGTGCAGGGGGCGTGGGTTAAATATCCGGTTGGGGAACTAAGATCCTACATGCCATGGGGCAACTAAGCCTGCACACCCCAATGAAGACCCAGCTCAGCCAAAAAAATAAGGACCAGGACATGATCTTTTCTCCACTGCTCACAAGCCATGTGACACTGGGCAAATCTCATAACCTACCCGTGTCTCAGTTTCCTCACCTGAAGGAGATAAGCTCTGTGAGCGGTTAGTACATTGCCCGGTGTGGTGATATTTTGTCTGCCCACTTGGGGTAGTTTTCTCATTCCTTGCTCACACCTCCAGTCAGTCAACTTCCTCCCTTCGGAAACTTCCATCCTGTGAGGTGCCCAGTGAGCCTGCTTGCTTGCCTTCCTTCCTCTGCCATTCCACTTATCTGATACACTGGCCTATTCCAAATGTTGAGACATATGTCCTTATCAGAATGGACAATTCCCTGGGGAAACCTGCTGGTATTTTCTCAAGTCCTGGATCCTCCTCCTCGTCATAGGGGACTTTTCCCGCACCTTGGTCTTCACTTCATTGTTTCTCTTCCTCTGTCCCCGCATCCCACCCCAGGGCATTCAGAAGCTACTGCTACTGCTGCTAAGTTACTTCAGTCGTGTCCGACTCTGTGCGACCCCATAGACGGAAGCCCACCAGGCTCCCCTGTCCCTGGGATTCTCCAGGCAAGAACACTGGAGTGGGTTGCCATTTCCTTCTCTAATGTGTGAAAGTGAAAAGTGAAAGTGAAGTCGCTCAGTCGTGTCCAACCCTTAGCGACCCCACGGACTGCAACCTACCAGGCTCCTCCATCAATGGGATTTTCTAGGCAAGAGTACTGGACTGGCTTGCCATTGCCTTCTCCGCAGAAGCTACTAGAGAAGGCAAAATAGAGTGGGGAGAGCCACAGCCTGGGGTTACAGAAGGGTCCGCTGCAGAGGTCAGGAGGCCCCATGGACCACCATGGGGAGGAGACGGGAGGAGGACAGGATCAGGTTGGGAAGAGGAAAGACATGCCCAGCCTGGGCCCAGTGTGGGACCGGCCTGAATAGAGGAGCCTGTTGAGAAGATGGCCCTGCAGGTTGAGGAAGTCCTGGGTATCCTTGCTGTTGACTACATGCATGGTTGACTACATACATGGGTGAGGGTGGTGGTTGTGCCCCGAACAGAGGGGTGAGGCTGTTCTCAACAGCAAGTGTGAAGCCACAAGGTAGCAGACTAGAGTAGTGAAGTGGGATAGGTGGGAGGTACCCTGGAGAAGACATTTCTTAAAAGAAAACTTGAAGAACTCAGTGGCTGAATGGGGCTGGCAAGACAGGGCTTTGGGAGCTTGCGGCCTGAGAAGAGGTAGATGCTACGCACGGGAGTTGAGGAGTCCCTTTCCCTTCGGTAAAATGAGAGAGGTTGGTGCAGCTCAGGCATTCCTAGATGTACCTTCCAGGGCATTTCCAGATTCCAGGCAAGGCTTGTATTCCAAAGCGGGACAGATTCCTTTTGTCCTCCCAAGTGGGACTGGGGGAACACGCGAACCTTGTTGAACAAGGAGGAAGTTGGAGTCACTGTCCTCTGCCCTTCGGCTTTTCTTTTTCCCCTCTACCGTACTGCAACATGCAGGATGCCCGGACTGCCAAAACAGGGGGCCTTCCCTGCCCATCTTCATGTCCCTCCTGGGACCAGCACCGCCCTCTCTCCCAATGTCCTCACCCTGCTTCCCACTGTCCTGTATGTCCTTCCTTCTCTGCCCCAGACCCTCTGATATTATAGGCAGGTGGTGGTGGGAGGTGGGGGCAGGCTGGGGGTGACAGTCAGGGATAGAACTCAAGTACTTCCCCTGGCCCTAGAACACATCACAGTGGGCTCATCGCTCCTCCACGGCCTGAATAGAGGTCTATAGCTTGGCGATTAGCAAAAAGACCATATACTTTAAACAAATAATAATAATAAAAGCCTGTCTTGTGCCTTCTTCCCAGATTCTGTTGACCGAAGAGTTTGTAGAGAAAATGTTGGAGGACTTAGAAGATTTGACTTCTCCAGAGGAAGTAAGCTGTTTGGTTCTCTCTGACAGCAGGTTCCAGTATCCAGGAGTCTCTGTGTGCGTGCGTGCATGTGTCTGTCTCTGACGTGTGGAGAGAGGCTGGAAGGGAGACCCTGGAGATGTTTAACGGCTTTATTTCACTTCCCTGAACCTCCCCCTGCCCCACCCCCAACCCTTGTGAGGACACCCAGCAAATTATCTGAATTGCCAGCTCCCGAGAAGCTCATTGAAGAGGCAGCCAGGGCCTTTGGGCTAGTACAGAGTTCTCCTCAGCCCCTGCTGTTCCCTGGCAGGTTCTGAACAGAAAGCCCACGCCTGCTGCCAAAGAACATTCCATGGAGGAGTTCTGGTGGGCAGCGAGGGGCTCCTGCTCCAGCCTTAGGCCACCCAGGAGCCACTCTCCTTCCTCCCGCCTCTGGCCCGAGCGCTGTCTCTAGGCCCGCCTCTTCCAGCCCCAGCCAAGCTGCAGGCCAGGTGGTGGCCTGTGCTTGTCCTGGCCACTCTGCTGGGGCACAGGAGTGGAGCCCACAATCCCCTTTGTTTTTCTTCCTTGTTCCCGGCATCCTCATTTGTGGGGACTTACCTCATCCTGGAAAGTCCCTTCCCCTCCCCCGGCCTCCTACAAAGCAGCACCCCAGCGGGTTTGAGCCTTCCTGGCCTCAGCGTCCTGCCCAGATAGGTTAGTGGAACATTAGCACGCTGATAGTTCTAGGGCTCTTCTGGGCCCTCCCCTGTCCGAGGGCAGAGACAGACCTTTCTTCTGCTCTTTCTGCCCGGAAGTGTATTTTGGGGAGAGCTCCTTCACCTCCCAGGGGCCAGGCTTCCAAGCCAGAGCGAGGCCAGGCAGGAGCCAGCTTTCAGCCAGGACCTAGTCAGCCCGGACACAGAGGCCTCCGACCGATGTACACAGGGCGGAGGACCGTACACAGGGCAGGACTGGCCTGTCCAAGTCCCCAGGTGGACAGGAACTCCTCAGAGCCTGAGGTCACCCCTAGTGGGATAATGTCTTCTCTCTTCTCATTTATACATTCAAAAGTCACTAAGTACTCAGTCTGTGCCAGCCGGTCAACCCCCACGAGTCACCAGCCCCCGAGGCCCGGCTCCCATTCAGTCAGACCAGAGCCGGCTGCCCAGAAGTGCTTCCGGAGAGGCCATGTCGCACAGGGATGGCCTGGTGCCAGACTACTGCTCTCAGCTCGGGTGCTGAGGGGGTGGAAGGGGGGTAGTCCAGGCAGGAGGGACAGGAGCCAGGAGGAGCTTAGGAAAGTAGGTCACTAAAAATGACTTTTTTTTTTCTTTCCTGTCCAAGGCTGTCCCCACACCCTGCCCTCCTCTGCACTTTGGTCCCGGCTTGGACAGTCCCCCATCAAGAGGGAGAGAGAGGGAACCAGCTGGGCAGAGTCGGGCCGTCCTCTTCTAGCACCAGCTCTGGGCAGGCTGAGGGCCCTGCTCTTCCCTCCTTCCCAGCTTGCTCCCAGATTAGCAGGAGTCCTAAAAGGCAGACCCTGCTCCTCAATCAGGGAGCATCTATGAGCCCCAGCTGTGTGCCTGCTGGCCCCATGCAGGGTCCTCACATACACAGGGAACACATCAGTCTCTTCCCCTATCCCCCACCAGAAGCTTGAGAGAAACAAAACTGTAGGCAAATCAGTGATTCCGGGGAGTCGGGTTGTAAGAACTTGGGCTCTCCTTGGCCACTGCCAGCACCTCTCTCAGGCTGGTAACCCTGGGAAGCTTGTGAGGATGAACAGGGGGAGCAGGGTGGGGAGCTCCTCTCAAGTATGCACCAGGCCCAAGAAATCACCTCAGACCACACTAACTCTGCTTCTCCACTCCCACCAAGGCCAAGGCAGGGCCTCCTTCCTTTGGGACACTTTGGCAAAGGCTCCAGAGGGCAGGTTCCAGCGTTCTTCCCTGCCAGCCTCGGAAAGGAGCCATAGCAGGGGCAGGACCGCAGAGTTCCAGACCTCAAGCCACTTCCCTGTAGCATCTGCACCCTCCCCTGCGCCCCCGTCCTCTCACCCCTGGGCCTCAGGGAGCAGATTCCTTACATGCTTGTGGCCAGAGGCAGAACCAAGGAAGTGAGCTGAAGGGAGGTCAGCCCAGTCAAGAAAGAGTCAGAAAACAAGCCTCCTCCAAGCCCAGTTAATTATTGGCCGGGTGCGGGGAAGGAGGGGTCATCGCTGGATCCCAGGCTCTCACCTGGTTCAACATTCGTGACTGAAGCCAGGCAACCAACCAGTGGCCTGTCTTGCCCCAGCACCCAGGACACAGGGCCTGGGTGAGGGTCCTGGCTTCTCTAGGCAGTGTGGGAAGAAGGCAGTGGATTCTAACCGTGTATCCTCTGGTTCTGTGCTTATTGCCCCCTCCACAGTTCAAACTTCCCAAAGAGTACAGCTGGCCAGAAAAGAAGCTCAAAGTCTCCATCCTTCCTGACATGGTCTTCGACAGCCCGCTGCACTAGCCTGGGCTGGCCCTACAGGGGCCAAGGGCGAGCCCAGCTGCTTCCTGGTAACTCCAGTGTAACAACTGCATAAATGAGATTCCCGCAAACACAAGGACAAGTGTGAGGATGACTGTGTAGCCCCCACACCGCAGCCTGCTGGGATGCCCTGCACAGGCCGCAGGGCCCCCCCTCACCTGCAGCTCGGGAGGGTCTCCGCACCTGCAGCCGGCCGAGCCACGTGACCAGGCTGGGGCCCCAGTGGGTTGCAGTCGGGCAAATGTCAACTTTCCCCTCCTGCTGCCACCGCAGGTTCTGGTTTGAGATTTGCCTCTGGACCTCTGATGTGCCCGCACGTGGAGACAGGCCTCATTTCCACCTACCCTCTGCCGTATAGCCCAGTGGGAGGGAGATGTAGCAGCCATCTACCCTGCCCAGCTCAACTCTGGGAAGCCTTCGGTAGTCAAGCTCTTCTGGCCGTGGAACGATTCCCTTGATCGTGTTTGGTTTTCTTCCTCCTTATTTTATAGAAACCGGATGGTATTTTATTGCTCTTCAAAGATGTCCAGAAGCCATGTATATATGTTTTTTTTAAAAAAACAGAACTTTATTTCCAGATGAACTTTCTCATTCTCACAGACAAGGGCCTGGGGCTGTCTCCCCGAGAGCCGCCACCAGAAAAGGTGCTGGTGTTCACCTGCCGGTCAAGGCTTCGAAGGAGTCAGCTTCGCACAGAGGCTTTTCTTCCCAGCCAGGCCTGGGGGAGCCAAGACACTCCCCTATGCAGCCTGGAGCCCAGTTTAGCTGGGGCCAGGAAGGGCTGCTGCTGGTTCCCAGGTGGAAAGGGCTGCTGCTGGTTCCCAGGGCCCCCACAGAGTTCAAGATTTTCAGGGTCTCTGAGACTTGGTGACCCTAGACTCATCTTCTAGGCATTTTCCTCCTAACCAGGCCTGCCTGAGAGAGGGTGAAGCCCAGCACTTCACCGACCATCCCCACCTGCCACTCAGGGCCTGGGTCTCCAGCTCTTTGCCACTCCCATCCCATTTCCCCATCCCCTGGGCCTCCCAGCCTCCAGGCTGCAGGACTCTGACTTATTAAAAACAGAAGAATCAACCTCTTCACATGTCTTTCACATTAGTTTGGCAAACACTGCACTCTCCCGCCCTCCATTCATTTCTGTGTTGATTCATTTCTCATCCTTCATTCTCTACCCCTTGTCCTGTCTCCTTTCCAGCATCCTGGCCTCTCGTGGTCTTTGGTCCCTCACTCCAGTACTGCAGATCTCACGGTCTTGCTGTCTCACAGCCAACCTATCTCTGACCCGTAGTTTGGGAGTTCTGGGGTTGTCTCCCACTCTGACCTGTAATCACAAGCCTTTTCAGGCCCTCTTACCCCTAACTCTGGGGATGGCTATTACCCTTCCGGCTCTCCCACGACAAAGTTCTTTTGTCTGTCAGGGACCACACAGACAGACAACATGCCACACACATGGGCACGACCAGGAGTGCCGAGGAGGCCCAGAGGGCGCAGGGCACCTCTGATGAGCCATCCAGCCAAAGAGCTGCCTTCAGGGGCCATGAGAGTGGCCTGGCTATGGGACTTCCAAGCGGCCATTCAGGTCTGGCTCTTTCTCTGCTTACACCCTCAGGGCTACCTGGTTAGCGCCATCAAACTCAGAGCTTCAAGGCAGATCCACCTGGCATCTGGGAGACACATACTACCACCCACCCCACCCCACCCACCCCCAACACAGCAAAGGTGGAAGGCCCTCTGGACCTGATGTTGGCAGCAGCTGTGCCTTCTGCTCTGAGGACTTTTCCAGAAGGACATTACCTGGTCTTCACCTGCCAAGTATCCCCACCTTGAAAACTCTTGTCTTTAGATGTTTTGTGGCCAAAGAGGTGTCATTGACTTGCCTCCTTTCCTTGCCATCCTGACCTGCTTCTCCACAGATTCTTTCTGGGGACCTGCCTCTACCCTGCCTGCTTTGGCTTGGGGGCAGGGTGTATTTTCTGAGCTAAGTTTTGTGGTCAGTACAGAAGGCAAAGGGAAGCAGGTGAGCTCTGAGACAACAAGCCTGTGAAGCCTGTGGCTCCTTCCTGCCTCCCCCTGCCCCCATCCCAGCCCTTCCTCTTATCGGGAACCTCCAAGGTTCAGCTGAGACCAACCTCCATCTCATTTCCCTACAATGCTTTGGCTCCAGAGGAGTGGCAGAGCATCCATCATCTCTGCCCAGACCTCTTTCCCTTGGGTGGTGGTGCCTTCCAGAGGGGGCTCTTCACTGAGAGGGGACCCTCATTGAGGATAAAGCAAGACAGATCATGGGGCACGTCCAGCACAGCACTTGGCATATGGCAGGCACTCACTAGATGGACCCCTTCTTTCCCTCTCCGTAGCTCTTTGGAAGCCTTGACCTCATAGTAAGTTGGGGAGGTTAAGAAGTCTCCCTCCCTACATCTGCCTCTTCCATAGGCTTCCCTGAAGCTTGCCCCTTCCTACTCTGTCCCTCCATGTCCCTGTGACTGAAGCTTCTGAGGGGAAGGGGCTCCTCCATGCTGTTTGCTGGCAACACAAGGTGGACACACCCACGGCTCCTCAGGCCCAGTGTGGGCCGCAGGAGGCCCACGGCCCCAGCTGCCATTCTGTGGGGGTGGAGAAGCTCACGCAGGGTCTCAGGTCTGGCTGGGGAGCTGGTGCCTCTTCCTGCCTTTCTCTTCCAAAAGCAAGGCTTCAGGGCAGCGTCTGGGAAGCCTTGGGGAGAATCTAAAGGGCTAGCATGTTTTAAAAAATAAATGCAAGTTCTTGGGGCTGGGTTTTGGGATTGAGAACAGGGAAAAAACCTGCAGGTCCGCCCCTATGGGGCAGACCAGGAGAGAATTCCCTTGACTGTATTTTTTTTATCTGGTTGTCTTTCCTCGCTGGCTTCCAGGTCCTTGTGTCAAGTGAGGTACCTGGGTCCCTGTTATAAGTCAGGAGCCCTGTAGAAAGAGCCCTCCTTTTGTACAAATACCTGAATGCTGCAATGAGCAGACTTTTGTAAAATTTTATATTAGTTTCTAATGTCAATGGTGACTCGGTTCCTGGGGGCTGCAGCCAGCCTGGGACTTTTGTAAGAATTTTTGGGTGACTCACTTAGATGTCGTTTCCTTCTTGTCCCCTCTTCCTCTGTGTAATCTAAGTGCATTAAACATATTTGCAGAAGTGCCTGGGTCTTGTGCTCCTTTCTGGCTGCCTGTAATAGGGGAGTGGAAAGCCTGGGGCCCTGGCAGAGGGGTGGGTTGGACTCAGCGCTTAGAAGAAGCCAGGATGTGGAAAGGCCCAGAAGACTGATGTTGGGAGTGGAGGGGGTGCCAGGGAAGCAGGATCACGCAGTGGTGACTCTTCAGTCATGCAGAAATGACTTCACAGGGACAGGCTCTCTCACTGGTCTTGAACTCCTCTAAGGTCAAGGGGGTAGGAGGTGGAACAGTCTGGGGTGATGAGTGAGTAGGTAAAGACCCTTTCTTCTGCCTCATTGTCCTCCCCTCCTCTCACCAAAAAAAACCCCCACAAACCACCTTTTTCCCCTGGGAAGGCGGGCCTTCCTCAGGTCCAGTTTGGAGTTCCTATGCCCCTTTCAGCGAGGGCAAGAGACAGCAACAACCCCCACCACCACCACCACCACTAGCCACCTACATTCAACCTCCTAATCCAGGGCCTGGGGTAGGCTCAGAACCGGCACACTGGGTGAGGCAGAGGCCAGTCCACCCTTCCTATGAAATCTTCGAATCGCCCAGCTCCTGTCTCTCCAGGGCCTGGTGTAGCAAAGCAGAGCCTAGTGCTAAGGGGGAGAAGCCCTGAGAGGCAGGCAGGAGAGGGGTCTGTACCCAGACCAGGTCCACGACCCCGCAGGACTGCTCTGGGTCCTCACACATTCTTTCCCTTCCTACTAGGCCTGCTTGTCCATCCTGGGGAGTAGCAGGGCCCTTTTCTGGTTCTCAGGATGGAGCCGTAGCACCCAGGAGGATCTGCAGGGGTCCTGGGGGTGGCTTGAGAGAGTAGGACCTGAAGCAGTCAGCTCACGTCTGAAGGGCCCTTAGCTCCCCTCCCTGTCCTCTTCGAGAAGCAGCTGGATCTGCAGGACCTGCCTTAGGGGGAGGTCACTACTCCTTCCTCTGTGACCTCCTGCTGAACTGTGGCTGCCCCTACCCCCACCCCAGGCAGTGGGGCAGGTCCTGTCTGGGGCCCTCAGTCTCTGGGAGTCAGAGCCAGCGAGCTGGGAGGGTCTGGAGCCAGGCTGACTACCCTGGGGTGGCCCAGGCCACACCCCTTCCCCTTTCTCCTTGGAGATTGGGGCGGAGTGCTTATCTAATCCTCCTCATCTGACTATTCTGGAAGGACCCAGGGTCAGGGTGACGTTCTTGCCCCAGAGAAAACAGAATAGGGAGATTCTGTGCTGAGGTGGCTCTGGGAGACCGGAGTAGGCTGGGTTTGTTTCTGGAAAGAAAAGAGTTCCTGGGCATAAAGCAGAGACTCTATCCATAGATTTAGGGACGGAGGAATCTTCCATGTGATCTCTAATGTCTCCTCCAAAAGTCTATACATTCCTCCAGGTAGACACCCTACTTGGGGGGTCAGGGGACTCACAGGCTTCAAGCCATGGGACAGGGGATGGTGAGAGATTTGCCAAACTGGCCTGACCAGAAGACGAATGCATATTGGAAGTGAGTGACTCAACCCAGCCTGCCAGGCTCTGAGGTGGGGAGGCCAGCATGGGCTAAGGGGGGTGATCAACTGGGCAGGAGAAGGGAGAGAAGCATCCCAAGACCACAGGGCAGGGCAGGATGTGGTCTGGGAGGGGAGGCCATTTGGGCCCCTTCCATGGGGGTATGAAGAGACTAACCAGCCCCTCCTCCTCCTCAGCACAGGAAGTCTTCAGGAGCGAGGGAAGGGCAGGAAGACTGCTGGTGGGTGTCCACTGTTGGTATAAATGTAGCTTTCTGAGGAACTTCAGGGGCAAGGGAGACCTTGGGATTGTGATGAGAGCAGTGGCCGTATTGGGGCCAGAGAGCAAAGAGAAGTGACACTGTTTCTTTGTTTTTCCAACGTCACCGCGGCCACCCCCATTCCATCTCAGTACTGAAAACACCAAAAGGAAAGAGAATGGAGCTTCTGGGGTCTCAACCTTGGCAAGACAGAAGAGGGCCACGTGAGCAGTGCTGAGCTGCTATGATACCACTGTGGAAACTGTAAGAACTAGAAAATATGCTTGCTTGTCCTTTCAACTAGTGTGTGGCAGGCACTCGGATGTATGCTGGGAGACTCCTCACAGGCCCAGCCTTAAGGAGCTCATAGTGCATTGCGGGGAAGACGGACAAGGAAACAATTGCAAGAAGAACCATAAAAGAAGAAGGCTGCTCTCCATCCTACCCCAGCTCCACCACTTATCATCAGTTTGCCTTTAGACAAGCTAACTCAGCTTTGTCTCAGTTTCTTCATGTAAAAGTGGCTACTCACTTCCTAGAGATGTTTTGTTTTTAAATACTTATTTATTGATTTTGGCAGCACCGGGTTTTAGTTGCAGCATGCAGGCTTCTTAGTTGTGGCATGTGGGATCTAGTTCCCTGACTAGGGATCCAACCTGGGCCTCCTGCATTGGGATCATGGAGTCTTAGCCACTGAACCACCAGGGAGGTCCCTCCCAGAGGTTTTGCAAGGATCATAGTAATCGCTGAGTTAGCGTTAACACTTTATTAAAGGGTTATGCCTGGGGTCGCGGAGAGTCGGACATGACTGAGCGACTGAACTGAACTGAACTGATGCCACTTTGTTAAAGGGCTTCCCAGGTGGTGCTAGTGGTAAAGAACCCACCTGCCAATGCAGGAGATGTAAGAGACGGGGGCTCAATCCCTGGGTTGGGAAGATCTCCTGGAGTACGAAGTGGCAACCCACTCCAGTATTCTTGCCTGGAAAATTTTATGGACAGAGGAGCCTGGCAGGCTACAGTATGTGGGGCCGCAAAGAGTCAGACACAACAGAGTGACTGAGCGCACACACACACACATGCCAGGATATGAACACAGAGAAGGTGCCCAACCCAGTATGGGGAGATTTAAAAAGGCTTCCTGCAAGAAGTGACATCTAAGTTGAAACCTGATGCTTAAGGATAAACTGGGTAAAACGGGGTGGGGTGCTGTTCTTTGAAAAGATCTCCAGGCAAACAGAACCACAGGGGCAAAGTCCCCAATCTCTTCAAAGGAACTGTGGAGTTCAAGTTGCCTAGAGTAGATTGCTTAAGTCATCCAGCTTTCACAGTAGGATCATCCCCCTGACAGCTGGATGGAGAACTTATTGGAAGAGAGGTAGACTGGAGGCAAGGTGACCAGTCAAGCCTAGATTAGAAGCAGTAGTAATGGAGAGAATGGGACTAATTCATTGATAAAACAAATATTTGTTGAGCATCTACTGTGTGCTAGGTCCATCAGGGATACAGTATTAAAAAAAATCCTTGCACAGATCTTAAATCTTGGTGATGGAAGATAGTGTTTTTAAAAGTAGGACACACAGTACATGGAGCTATGTGCTAAGGAGAAAAAATGCAACAGAGGAAGAGAGAGAGTAACGACTGAAGGAGAGGCACACTTTAAAATACAGAGGTCAGGAAAGGCCTCACAGTCTAGGCATTACTTGAACAAAGGATCTCAGTGACAGGAAGAAGGGTGCAGTAGGGATATCTGAGGGAAGACAGATTCAGATAAAGTGAGGTGCATCTGTGAAGAGCCTAGGGGCTGGGGCATGGGAGACACACCAGGTATATTTGAGGAACAGTGGGAAAGCCAGTGTGGCTGGAGCAGAATGAGGAAGGGGACTGTAGATTACTTACACAGAGGCCAGACCTTACACAGAACTTAAGGTCCTGTGTAGGACCTTACAGGCAATTATAAAACTTTGACTTTTATTCTGGTGGAAGTGGGAAGCCATTGGATGAGTAAGAAGAGTGGCAAAATCTGACATATTTTTCAAAGATTACTCTGGCTATTCAGTTGAGAATTGACTCCAGGACATAAGGGCAGGGGCTTTCCTTGTGGCTCAGCTGGTAAAGAATCTGCCTTCAATGCAGGAGACCTGGGTTCGATCCCTGGGTTGGGAAGATCCCCTGGAGAAGGGAAAGGCTACCCACTCCAGTATTCTGACCTGGAGAATTCCCAAAGAGTCGGACACGACTGAGCGACTTTCACTTTCACATAAGGGCAGAAACAGAAACCAGTTAGGATCTACTGAAATAAATAGACAAGAGTTTGTGGTAAGTTATGGAGAGGTTAAGAAGTAGTCAGGATTTGCCAACATCTTGAAGGGGCAGCAGGTTGGGAAGTGAAGAGGATGAAGATTTTCATTTCCAGTACTCTGAATTCAAGGTACTTGTGGGACATCGGGGTGGAGAGCACAGTTGGCTACATGAATCTGCAACCAGGAGGGTGAGGATCTAAGCTGGAGACTGATTGGGGAGTCATCAGTATATAGACAGTAGTAAAGCCTTAGTAGAAAAACATCTACTTCTGCTTTACTGACTATGCCAAAGCCTTTGACTGTGTGGATCACAACAAATTGTGGAAAATTCTTAAAGAGATGGGAATACCAGACCACCTTACTTGCCTTCTGAGAAATCTATATGCAGCTCAAGAAGCAACAGTTAGAACTGGACATGGAACAACAGACTGGTTCCAAATTGGGAAAGGAGTACGTCAAGGCTGTATATTGTCACCCTGTTATTTAACTTATATGCAGAGTACATCATGAGAAATGTTGGAATGAATGAAGCACAAGCTGGAATCAAGATTGCCAGGAAAAATATCAATAACCTCAGATATGTAAATGATACCACCCTTATAGCCGAAAGCGAAGAGGAACTAAAGAGCCTCTTGATGAAAGTGAAAGAGGAGAGTGGAAATGCTGGCTTAAAACTCAACATTCAAAAAACGAAGATCATGGCATCCGGTCCCATCCCTTCATGGCAAACAGATGGGGAAACAATGGAAACAGTGACAGACTTAATTTTCTTGGGCTCCAAAATCACTGTGGATGGTGACTGCAGCCATTAAATTAAAAGACTTCATTAAATTAAAAAGCAGAGACATTATTTTCCCGACAAAGGTCCATATAATCAAAGCTATGGTTTTTCCAGTGGTCATGTATGGATGTGAGAATTGGACCATAAAGAAAGCTGAGCACCAAAGAATTGATGTTTTTGCACTGTGGTGTTGGAGAAGACTCTTGAGCGTCCCTTGGACTGCAAGGAGATCCAACCAGTCCATCCTAAAGGAAATCAGTCCTGAATATTGATCGGAAGGACTGATGCTAAAGCTGAAGCAAGCTCCAATACTTTGTCCACCTGATGTGAAGAAGTGACTCATTGGACAAGACCCTGATGCTTGGAAAGACTGAAGGCAGGAGGAGAAGGGGACAACAGAGAATGAGATGGTTGTATGGCATCACTATCTCAACGGACATGAGTTTGAGCAAGCTCCGGGAGCTGGTGATGCAAACAGAAGCCTGGTGTGCTGCAGTCCATGGGGCTGGACATGACTAAGGGACTGAACTGAACTGAAAGCCTTAGGAGTAAATGAGGGAGCAGGTGTAGGTTCACAAGAGTGTGGAGGGCAGTCAATATTTATGAGATAGAAATTGGAGAAGTCTGTGGTTAGAAAGACAAGGAGACAATCAGAACAGTATGATGTTATAGAGGTCAAGGGGAGCGGTCTAGAAAGGTGAGAAATTAGTGGAATCCTTTAGATTATCCTGAAGGTCATTGATGAAGAGGCCAGATAAGGATGCTCCAACAGCACCAATCTAGACATTGTTTCTTTACACCATCTTTCAACCAACGAATTGAAGATTAGTGTTTGAAAGTCACTTTCTCCTTGTTTATTCACTGATATGCATGCATGCATGCATTCATTTACTCAGCATAAGACCTCCCATGTAAGGGGATGCAAAGTACTAAAAGATACATGCTCTGTCCTTGAAGTACCCCTATTAGCCACCCTGTCTTCTCCCCAATCAGGAATAAAGAGATGAAGGTCCTAAAGTAGAGAGGCTCTCTGGATCAGACTCATGGGTCATTTTGAACTGGATTTAAATCTCAGGTCTACCATTTAGAACATACTCATGAATCTCAAATGCATAATCTTCAACACAAACCTCCCCTGAGTCTGTATGTACAATTGTCTCCTCTGGAATTTCCACTGGGATAGCTAAACCAATTCAAACATAACTTAGAACTATTAAAAAATCTCTCCACCCAAACCTAATCCTCTCCAGTTCTCTCCTTCTGGGTAAATAGCATCACCGCCCAGGCTCTTGTTAAGGCCCAAATCCTAAATTCAGAAGAATATTCTATATTTATACAGTGATAAGCATATCTTGGTCCCATTCTTACTCTATTACTATTACGTGTTGATTCCTCTTCACCCCATATCTAATTTGGCTCTACTTCCAAAATACATCCCAAATCTAATAGCTTCTCACAAGCAGCTTCAAGTCCAAACTCCTTACCAAGACACTGTGTATTCTGGTCCCTACCTGGCTTCTCCCTCACAACAGGCCTTCTTTCTGCCCTGGATATTCATTGCTTTTGTATTTGTTTTTCCCTCTGATTGAAGCACTCTTTGGACTTCCCAGGTGGCACAGTGGTAAAGAATCCACCTGCCAACCAGGAGACACAATTTGAACCCTGGGTTTGGAAGCTCCCCTGGAGAAGGAAATGGCAACCCACTCCAGTATTCTTGCCTGGAAAATTTCATGGACAGATGAGCCTGGCGGGCTACAGTCCATGGGGTCGCAAAGAATCAGACATAACTGACCACACATGCCACACCCAAAGCACTCTTTTCCCAGATTGTCACTTGCCTGTGAAGTGAAAGGCCTGTGAAGTGAAGTGAAAGTCTCTCAACCGTGTCAGACTCTTCTCAACCCCATGAACTGTATAGTCCATGGAATTCTCCAGGTCAGAATACTAGAGTGGGTAGTCTAACACTTCTCCAGCAGATCTTGCTGACCCGGAATTGAACCGGGATTTCCTGTATTGCAGGCCTGTTCTTTGCCAGTTGAACTACCAGGGAAGCCCTGACTCCTCCTGAATATTCAGGTCTCAGCTCAAATTTCACTTTCTGAGAATATTGTGTGAGTCTCTTACTCTCTGCCACAGAAATTATCCTAAGTAATTAATTAAAAAAAAATTTTTTTTTTGTACCTATTCTCCAGGGAATCCCCAGGCCCTAGAAAAACGCCTGGTGCATGAGACTTTTGTTAAACATTTGATAACTTACAGGTTGACTCCAATTTTTTTTTTAACTCCAATTTTTTAGGCCTCCATTTCCTGATAAATTGAAGAGAGTAATAATGCATATTTTGTTTGGTAGATTTAAGCCTCAGAAATGTAGGGAAGGGAATGCCCTAGCTGTCCAGTGGTTAAGACCCTTCACTTCCACTGCAGTGGGAAAAGGTTCGATCCCTGTGGGGGCACTAGGATCTCACATGCTGCCCTGGGCAGCCGAAAATAGAGTATTAAAAAAAAACCAAAAACCATGTAGGTAAAAATATTGAGGATACCAGGGAAATTGCTGCACAGTGAACCTTTGCAATTTGCTGCTGAGTTCCATCAGAACAGATGAGCCGATTGACAAACCCTCCTTTCCCTCTCAGGTAAAAGGAGCCACGGGTGAAGAGGCCTAGGAAGATGTGGTCCCACTCCACAGCATTATCGTCTCCCTTTTAAGAAGCAGAGAAACTCATCCCCCATCCCCAATGTTTAATGTACCGAAGTTAGTGCAAGTCACGTGAGCCCCGGGTTGTCCCCGCCTTAAAGAGGCGGAGTCTCAGTTTGGAGACCAATAGCAGGAACAATCTCCGGAACAGCCCCCAACTCCAGACAGGGATAATGGGAGGAGCCGGGCGCCCAGCAACTGTTATAGCACTTCCGGACAATACGCCCCGCCCCTCCTCCCCCTTCCCTGTCCGCTTATTTCTCCAGTGCCGGTTGGGCAGAACCAGCGGGTGCTGATTACAGGCGCCGCCGTAGTGCTGCTGCTTTCTCCTCGCCTACACCTCCCAGTCTCCCCCCCGCTACCCTCGCAGAGTAGCGGGACCGGCCTTGATGTAGGGACACCACCCTCCTGCCTCCGCCTCTCTCCGCGCTAACTCGGGACCCCGGCTCACCGCAGTCCGCTCGCGTCTCCACCCTGCCCGCCGCGCTCTGCTCCGAGCTCATTGTATCCTCCCCATTCCTGGGCTCAGACTCCGAGGCCAAGCTGTGGCGGGAAGATCGGGGACCCCTGTGCATCCCTCCAGCCGGTCCCGCGAATTGGGGCCCCTCCCCCGCCTGCAGTCCTCAGAACAGCGCTGTAGTGGCGAGGGCTCTCTTTCCTCACCACTAAAGCAGAGAGGGCCGACTGGCGTGCAGCAGGGACGAAGCCCCCCACTCCCAGCCGCGAGCCCCCTCCTCCCGTCCCCTTCCTAGGGGAAGGACAGCCGAAGCCCGAGCGAGCTGAGGCAGGAAAAGGCAGCCGTGGACTGCCCAGCCAGCAGATCATTTTTATTATCGAGATTATTATTAAAAGGGGGCGGGGAGCCCAGATGAGGGGGAGGGGGTTAGAGACGCAGCTATTTTTATTAAACAGATTATTCCTGAAATAATAATACGCGCAAGATGGCTGAAGGTGGCTGTGATGAGAGTGTTGGAGCTTTTTTTCTTCCCCTCTTTTTTTTTTTTTTTTGATCTGAGGATAAAGCTCTGAGGCGACAGCCGCTGCGGAGACCCTGCCCGGAGTGCCCTCCCCCCAGTTGAGAAGCAGCGGGCGGACAAACGGACCCACCGACGGAGCGACTGGCTCGGGCCCGCCCCGGACGCGTCGCCTGGGCAGCAGCTGGGGGCCGCGGGCGCTCGCCTTTCTGCCGACTTCTTCCAATTCTAATCTTTTTTTATTTTTTGGAAAGAACCAGGGTGGGTGGAGCAGAGGTGGAGAGAAATCGGGACTTGGCATTTTCTCCCCTGTCTTCTAATCTGAAGGAGGCCGCCAGTCCTCCCCTTAAAAATCCCACCAAAAAAAAAAAAAAGAGCGAGCGAGCGAGCGATAGAAAGAACGCTGCAGGACCCTCCAGCGAGCGCGCTCGGACCCCTGGCCGCTACTGCGGCGACTGCCGGGAGCTCAAGATGGCTGGACGCTGAGGGAGGCAGCCCGGCCCGGCTGGCTCGGCCCGGCTCCGCCGCCGCGGGCTGGCTCCGACCGCAGCCCCGAAGACCGGAGCAGAGGCCGAGAAGAAAAGAAAGTGGGGGGGGAGGGGGGCCGGGGTGGCGAAGGGGGAGGGCCGGGCCGGGCCGGGGGGGAGGGGAAGGCCGGGAGCTGAGCCGCCTGTTCATTAGCAGTTGAGAAAAATTCCTTTCTAGTTTGATCAATCCTTGTTTTCCTCGGCAGAGCCGGGGCGCCCGCCCAGCGCGGAGACGGAGAGCGGGGTCTCTCCGCGGCGGGGGCACCGGGCGCCAGGCCTCGGGGGAGCGCAGAAGTAGAGACGAGGGGGTCAGGTCGGAGCTCCGCCGGGGCTTCTCCTCCCTCCCTTTCTGGTTGGCTTTTTTTTTTTTTTCCACTTCTCTCCCTCCCCCTTCCGTTTCTATTTGTGAAGGGAGGAGGAAGGCAGAGGCGGGCTGCTGTCTCTGGCCGGGGACTGGAATTTCATCTGAATGACTGCCCCTGCGCTCACGCAGAGCCCCGGAGTCGGCCCGCCTGCGCCCCGCAGCCCGCACCCGCAGACCGCGGGCCAGCCGGTGGGCGCCCGCGCCGCGGCCGGGGGCCCGGCTCGCCTCGCCCGCCCGGTCCGGATCTAGCAGTCCTTGGCCGGGCCGCACTCGCTTCCCCGGCCTCTCAGACCCCGGACGAGGCGAGGGAGGCGCGGCGCCGGCGAGCCGGGGGAGAGCCACCATTGCCGCCGCCGTCTCTGGAGGAAGTGTGCGGCTCCCGGGCTCTGTCCGACTTGGGGCGCACCCCAATGTCAGCCGCGGGCCGGAGTGCGGGCCGCCGGCCGCCGCAGCCCTAGCCGCGCCGACCGGGAGGCGGCCTCTTATATGGAATTTGGACCCCGGCGCTCCCCTCCAGGGCTGGTGCCCCGGCCGCGGCCCTGGCGCAGTCCGCCGCCTCCCGCTAGGCGCTCGGGAGGAGGAGGAGGAGACGCAGCCGGCTGCGCGCGCTGCGTGAGGACCGAGGCTCACTCCTCCGGGGGGCGGGCGCGCGGAAGGCGCTGGTGAACTGAGCGGCTGTCGGGACCGCTCGGGGCTCGGTGGCCCTCCCGCGGCACCGTACGGACCCCCCAGGTCGGGGAGTTGGGGAGACCTGCCCAGGCCCCCTGCCCGCCGCAGCCATGGCGGAGAATTGGAAGAACTGCTTTGAGGAGGAGCTCATCTGCCCGATCTGCCTGCACGTCTTCGTGGAGCCGGTGCAGCTGCCGTGCAAACACAACTTCTGTCGGGGCTGCATCGGCGAGGCGTGGGCCAAGGACAGCGGCCTGGTGCGCTGCCCGGAGTGCAACCAGGCCTACAACCAGAAGCCGGGCCTGGAGAAGAACCTGAAGCTCACCAACATCGTGGAGAAGTTCAACGCCCTGCACGTGGAGAAGCCGCCGGCGGCGCTGCACTGCGTGTTCTGCCGCCGCGGCCCCCCGCTGCCCGCGCAGAAGGTCTGCCTGCGCTGCGAGGCGCCCTGCTGCCAGTCCCACGTGCAGACGCACCTGCAGCAGCCCTCCACCGCCCGCGGGCACCTCCTGGTGGAGGCGGACGACGTGCGGGCCTGGAGCTGCCCGCAGCACAACGCCTACCGCCTTTACCACTGCGAAGCCGAGCAGGTGGCCGTGTGCCAGTACTGCTGCTACTACAGCGGTGCGCATCAGGGACACTCGGTGTGCGACGTGGAGATCCGGAGGAATGAGATCCGGGCAAGTACCCTACACACACTCACACTCACACAGTCCCCTCCTTCCCTGCAGCCTGGGACCACCCTTCCGGACAGGCTGACTCTTGTGACATCAGGCCAGAGGCCCCTTTCCAAAATCCTACTCTGTAAGTTTGGAGGCAGGGTCCTGGGAAGAAGGGTCCCCAATCGCTATTTGATATATTCCTGCACCTGTGCTCATAGGGTCCATCTTGTGAGTCACTTATAGCAATGAGGTGTGGGGCTGTCAGGGATAGAGTTTGGCTGTTGCTTTTCTGTTTTGCGTGCAACTCCCTGCCCCAGCAGTTGTTTCCGTAGGCCCTAGGGGAAGTCACTAAAGGCAGTGACCCAGGTCCTGCTTCTCCAGCTGCTGTTTATGTAATGAGTGTCCTGGTGCCGCTGCTGTGGCTGACATGATCCATGATGCTGGCATACCAATGAGGAAGTAAACAAAAGCAGCCATGTTAGTTTCAAGCCCTATTGGAAACACATTGGGGGGGTGGAGGGGGAGCTTCCGGAGGGAGAGCAGAGCCCCTGGCCAAGGCCTGGGCAGCCAACAGCATCACCAGGACAGCATCTCGGCTATTGGGATTATTCCCCGTAACCCCCTCTCCATGTGTGAGAATCGTTGCCCATGGTGTGCCTGTGTGTGTTGCACGCGTCCGCATGAACACACCTTAAAGTATGTCTCCATCACCCTGAACCCTTTTCTCCCAGCCCAGCCCTCTATCACAGCCCTCCCACATTTGGGGAGGGGAAGTGGAAGACGGAAAAAGAATCCTGTGGGTTTAAGGTTGAGCCGCCTTGCAATCTGGTTTCAGGCAGCTGGCTCCCCTGGGCTGCAGGCTGGGTGATTATGGAACCGCATCCCCTCCCATTGTATACACCCTGCAGCAGCGGCCAATGTCAAAACCGTCTTCCCCCTCAGGCCTCTGGGCCTGGCCTGGCTGTGGAGCTGGACTGAAGCAATACTTCCGTCCCCTTCAGTGGAGGGGGGCTCCTCCTAGGTTCCTCCCTGGTCCCCTGACTTTCAGGGTTGAGTCATACCAGAAGGAAGGGGTTGGCCTGAGGCTGTCTGAGCCATCTCAGCAGCCCCAGCTTGGGGCCTGGGTGTGATATCATGGGGGTGAGACTGGGAGTGTTGCTGGGTGGGGACCCCTGGAGACTAGTCAGGCCAGTGGGAGCTTGGGTATAAGGAAGCTCTGAGCAGGGCACAGTTGGAGATGGGGCTGTTTCCTGTGAGGGGGACCAGTCAGAATGAGTCACTGTTTAGCAATTAAAAAACATACACATACAACTAACAAAAGGCAGGAGGGCTGCCACAGGCTGAGGGCAGGGATAACAAATAAAAAATTTGCTGTATAATTAGTTTCCAATTGGATGGGCTAGCTCTGGGGTTTTGTGCCAGGGCAGGGCCTCTTGATTCTTAAAGGAAGTGTGTGTGTGTGACAGGGAGGATGGAGAGAAGAGCCACCCCCTCACACACATCAGGACTGGAAAAGGCAGAGGCCTAGGGGAGGATATGCGCCCCTAGTGTCCTCCACCCCCCACCCAGGGCAGGCAGAGCCCAGGCTGTCCCTAGTAAGCTGTTAATAAAGATAGAAGGGCTGGGAAGGAGGCTGGGAAAAGAGCAGAGAAAGAAAAGCTGCCCAGTTCTCTGTCCTGGGTTTGACAGTGGAAAATGAAAGGAGGGGAAAGGTGGAGATGTGGCTGAAAGGCACAGAGAAAGGGACAACAACCAGGGTGATGAGTAAGTGTGTAGAGTGTGCACCCACGGCTTTGCCCTTAGTTATGTCGGAGTGCTCAGGTGACTTTCATTTCAGTGGGGGAGAAAACACAGTTGTACCTGATTTGGTAGTAGGAGCGTATCTGTAGACGTGGGTCCATGTTCTCGAGTGTCTTTGAGACTGTCTCCTTTGCCCTCAAAGGTACCTGGCACACGTACACAGGGTACCCTGGAGTTCCCACCAGCAGGTCCTTGAGCGCATGGAAGGCCCTGGATGGAAGTAGGCCCTGAACTTTGTTAGCAGCTCCATGTGAATGTGCATCTGTGTGTGTGTGTTCGTTCCTGTTCCTGCTGTGGGCAGGCGCAGAGGTAGTGGGTTGCATCACAGCCAGATGTGCAGTTCTGTGTGCTCAGCATCTGTGCCCCACAGCCTGAGTCTCATCCCTTCCCAGGCTCCCCTACCCCAGGCCCTCCACATTCTCTCTGGTGTCAGGACACTGGAGTTGGAAACCCTGCAGTGGTCTCAGCTCCATGCCAGTGCCACTCGGTGTGAGTTGGACTTACGGAACAGGAGGGCCTCACCCTCATGGGAGGGGGTGAGCCGCAGAGAATCTGAATGGAAGAACCCATTGCGCTCCATCCTCACTAGGCCAGCCAGGGGGAGGGGCCTTTTCCTGGGCCTCTTTTCCCTTGTGGGAGGGAGGCTGTCTTAAAGGGCCCCTGCTGGTGCCATGGATGAAGGCAACAGAATTCTCCCAGATACAGGAGCAGACGCATGGAAACCTGGATCACACCTTACGATACAGACAGCTCTGCTTCTTGTGCTTCCTCTTCCGCCGTCCCAGAGAAGGGGTAGGGGCTGCTGAAATACCCTATTGGCTAGAAACAGGAAACCCTGATCAATTTCCCCCGGTGGTCCTCTGCCCCATAGTCAAAGCACCCACCTGTGCAGTGACCCAGAGCTGGGACCCAGCAGGGAGCCAAGCAGGGCTTCCACCTAACAGGGGGTTTCAAAGGCAGGCCTTTGAAATCCTTGCCCCACTCTGCCCTTGGGAAGCCAGTGTGCAGGCCATGTTGCCCTGAAACCTGGATGCCCACTGGTAGACCATGCTCCCGAGACACCTTTAGACCTCAGTGTGTTCTCCTTTGGGGCTGTGGAAGGCTGAGAACCCAAGATTGGGGCATCCAAGTGGTCAAACCCTCTTCAGCCCCCAGGTTTAGGAATTCATATGAGCAACTTGGGACTGGTTCGAGCTGAGAGCACCTTTATCTTAGAACCTTCCTCAACATAGAAAGAAGACCCAAGATAAGGCTTAGATGTGTCTGTAAATGGTTGCGCAGGGTGTGTGTGTGTTCAGGTCATAGCTGTGCCTCTGTGTCATTCCTAGTACCCCAGACTGAGGTTGGGAATGTTCCCAGGACTCTGTACCTTGATTTCTCAAAGGTTTAGAGTTGAGAAGAGGTTTTTCTCTGGGGACAGAATCCCACTTCTTGGGCCAGTTTGGGGTTTTCAGTTGCTGGGGGTGTAGGTTACCCTGCTCCCATTGCCGCTGGCCAGAGTGGTTGCCCTGGGACCCTGGAGGGGACCCTAGGTCTCTGCCTCATGTGTCTGTCACCAGGCGGGCTCTGGGAGAGAGGGCTGCCCTGGCCCAGCTAGAGCCCGGCTGTGGCTGCAGCCTGCCTCAGGCAGTATTGACCCCACTGCTCCCTGCTGCCCTCTGCCAACCATAATCCTGAGGTCTTAGGTGGGGTGGGAGCTAGGATGGGGAGGCTGTGAGTGAGTGTGTGTGTGAGGTGTGAGGCTCAGGTAACTGCTCCTTTACCATCCTGAAGGATCGGGAAGTGAGGGCAGGGCTTGGCCTTCCTCCGTGGGCCCCAGGCAGAGAGGAAGGAACCTGAGGCGGAGGCCCAGCCCCAGCCCTCCACCCCAGGATCCTGTAGATTACTCTGCCTCCCCCAGCTCTGGGTTCCTGTGCATACATCTCCACAGATGTGCATGTGTAACTGGTGTGTCTGGGTGTGCATCTCATGCGGATCTACTGTTTTGTATCTCACGTGTATATCTCCGAGAAGGTACAGTGTGAATGACTGACTTAATTACAGAGTTGTCTTGTGTCTGACTGTGGGGCCAGGAAGATCCATGTGTGTGTTGTTGGCGGGGCGGGGGGTGCCCTGCTTGCTGTATACCTGTGAGTGGAAGTTGAGTGTGCACATATGTTTATCAGTGATGGCACTAGTGTGTGTGTGACTGCCTGCTTGATGCTGGTTAGTTGGTAGGTGTGAGTCTTGTGTAACTTTCTCACTTGGTGGGCATGTTGGAGTGGGGAGGGGTGGGGACGCACCTTTGGGGAGCTTATTGCCCGAGGTGGGTATTGGAGGTGGAAGCCCAGATGGATCCTGCCATGCTATGTTGGGGGCAGTCAGGGTGGCTGTAGGAAGAAGGGGAGAACTGGCTGGGGCCCCGGCCCCAGCCTGAGCAGGCAGGCCTGGCTGGCCGTATCCCTGGCTCTGGGAAAGCCTTCCTTCCCGGCTGGCCTGGCATTCAAACTCAGACAAAGGGGGGCTTTCTCTCTCGCCTCTTTGTTCTGCTGCCCCAGAGCGCTGCTCTCTGCATGGCAAAAGCTAATTCCACTCTGCAGCTGGGAAACCCTCTCTGGGTCTGCTGGGGCTTGCCTCCGAGGTGCCGCCTTTCTCCTTGCCCTGGCTCCTGCCCTGGAGCCACTTCACCTGGGGTCTGTGGTTGTCTGCAGCCTAGGGGTCCACACGGTAGCCCCAGGCAGGGACTGAGGCCTGGGAAGGGATGACCAGGGCAGGCAGAAGCTGCTCTGAGGCCAGGAGGGAGTGCTGTGGCCCAAGGAGAGGAGAGGCTAACTGATATATTCCTGGGACTAGGGCTGATGTGGGAGAGTGGGGGGCGGCTTTGGCAGCTTGGGAGGAGGTTAAGAGGGGTTCGCTCTACACAGGGGCTGCCTCCAGAGCAGGAACTGGCATGGGGGTCGTGTGAGCCCCTAGCTCCGGCCGCCTAGCACCCTTTTCTCACCTCCAGCCCTGGCTCCCTCTAAAAAATCTGGGACCTGCCCCTGGCCTGGCTCCTGGGGCCCTGTTCCTTCCTGACTTTGCTTTTCCTCAAGGTTGACTTGAGGATTTTATTATTTTCATATATTAGCTTTTATACAGCCTAGAGTCTCTATGGCCTTACCTGTCTGCCCAATCCAGTCTGGCACCAGAAATGCCAGCTGGGCCTGGCCAGTCAGTCTCCAGAAGGCTGGGAAGCTTTCCCAGGGCAGGAATGTGAGGGGCTCATGATGGATCCCTCTCCAAGCTGGGGTTGGGCATTAGAGAGAGCAGCTCAAGGCAGAGTCTAGAACATTAGGCGACAGGTATGAGGGTCTTGGAAGTGTGGGAATAGTGAGCCCCCAAATCTTCCTTATGCTTTTGGCCTCACAGGCCCAGGAGCAGACTGTGGAAGGTCTTAAGTCCTCAGGAAAGGAATAGGGGTGGGAGTGAGGAGGACCCACCTGGGCCAGCAGGTGCAGAGTGGGGCTGGGCCTCACAGTGGTCCCTTGAGTGCTGCTAGTCTAGACCATGGTTCTCTCCATTCTGCTTCTGCGCACTTGAGGTGTGCCGCGGTCTAGGTGACCCACTTGGGGCTGGGAGCAGTTTGCAGAGTGTGTGTCCCCACTGCCTCCTGCACTAAGAGGCAATCAAGCTGAGAAATCTCTCACCTGTGGTTTTTCCCAGGTCGGTAATGGAGCCTCAACTCAGTAATTTCTGGGAGGTTGAGATGGAAAGGAGGCTGCTGGTAGAGGAAGGGGTCCTTGCTTCCTCTGCTCCCCATCTTCTAGCTTCTTAGCAACCTGATTCAGTCCTTTGGTGGGATCGAGGGGCAGCAAGCGGATTTCCCTTCTCCCCGCCACCACTCCTACCCCCAATTTTCCATTATCTGAGACAGCAGTATTCCCCCCAGCCTCCTGTTCCCCCAGGTGTTGACTGTGGCAGAAGTAAGATCACCTAGGCCCAAGGGAGAGTGATTCCTGCAAGGGTGAGCTGGACAAGGTAGGCCCCCTTCCCAGGCCAAGGGTGGCTACTACCCTCTGACAGTTTCCTTCCTATTCCTGGCCTCTCCCTTCCCCCTGTAGTGGAGACAGAAGGCTGTGGCCTCTGAGCTGGGCTTGGGCTGATGAAACCCAGCCACCTGCTAGGGAATGTGCCCACTTGGCTGGGCTGGGCTCTGTCCCAGAGGGCTCAGGACAGGCAGGAATTAGGACATTGATCCGGAAGTCAAGGGAGGACAACCTCAGGGTCCTAGGGTGTCAGTGCTGCCAGGAGAGAATGTGGAAAAAGCCCAGAAGAAGGAAGGGGCTGAGTCCCACCCCCTGGGACAAGACCTAAAGTGCCTCCCTGGGCTGTACCCTGAGGGGGGTTCAGAGGGGCAGGGCAGGGGCCTCCCACTGGTCTGGAGAATCGGAGTGAACAGGCCCACTCCAGGGCTCTGAGGAAAAGGGGGCTGGATCCCATCTGGGGCTGCCTCTCTCAGCCCGAGGTACACCCCTACTCTGCTACTGATGGGTTTGGTCATGTGAAGTCGATGGGCAGGGAGACTGCGGCGCACAGATGCATGGGGGTGGGTGAAACCTGGGCTCTCAGACATCCTGGACACTGGGAAGGCCTGGAGCCTCAGATGCATCTGGGTTGGGGGACTGCCCTCCCAAGTGTGGGGATGAGGCAGCCACCAGGCAGAAATTTGTTACAGGGAGGTACAAAGGTCTAAAGTCCTTTGTATTGTGGCCACCTCACCTTCACGCAGGCTCCCTCAGTTATCTGGGGCCTTCAGGAGGCCCTGCCTTCCCTGTGCAGGGGTGTGTGTGTAAGACAGTGTGCCTGAGGTGGCCTCAGGGCCGAGGTGGCGGTGTGTGCTTGTGTGTGTGTGTGTGTGCACCTGTGCAGTTGTATAGATGTAGTTGGGCCGTACTGTGGGGGGCTGCCTGCCCTCTTCACGTGACTGGGGCAGTTTCACAGACAGGGAGGAAGGACGTGTGACTACCTCCACTCCTGCTCCCAGCCAGCTGTGTTTCTGGACAGGCGCTGACTCCCAGGCTGGCAGCAGATCCCTGCGTGTGTGGGGCTGCGGTGAGGGGCCTGCTGGAAGGATGAGGTGCTGGAGTGGGGGCAGGGCTGTGTCCGTGGGTTGTGTCATGAGGTACTGTCCTGGGTCACTGAAAGATCAAGTTGTTGTTGGAGGGGTGCAGTGTGTCCCAGACTTTCCCAGCTCAGAATCTGAATGCCTCCTCCTGGCCCCAGAGATTTGGTTTTCTGTTTCCAGGGTCGCCACCAACACCAGGCAGGGTTGCTGAACTCTCTTGCTGGCCTTGGTTTCCCCATATGTAAAAGGGGTTGGGGGTAAAAGGGAGGGATTGCTGGCAGCTTGTCTTGAGGAAGCCACCTGAATGTGAATGGGAGTGAGGGTCACGGGGTCAAACTTAAGGGTCACTTTGAGGTGTACACAGAGGAAGAAAAAGAACCACTTCTTGTGGAGTGGACACTTACTGTGAGCTAGGGTCTGTGCGATCTGTTTTGCAAATCTTGATTTGTGCGCAAAACTCATGGGTTTATTCAGCAAACAGTATTATGCATCTGTAGGGTGCTGGGGTCCTTGGGTCTCAACTGGGAAGGGAAGTAGAAAAATACAGCAGCAAAGCCCTGTTTTCAAGAAGACTTGAGTTTTGTTTGGAGATCAGAGTGCAGTTTGTCAGACAGACTATAGGATACCGTTGTCCCATAGCTCTTCCTGTGATGTGGCCACAATTTGTGTCGTAGTGTCCAGTACAGTAGCCACTGGCCACATGGAGCTGTTGAGCACTTGAACTGAGGGTGGTACACATGAAAAACTGGTGCTGAGTGTATTTGACTTTTAATTAACTTAAAGTGAAATAGCCACATTGTGACTAGTGGCTACCATATTGGACACCACAGCTCTAAGAGGAGAGCAATGTGACAGCCCCACCATTTGGCCAGGACAGGGAGGGACCTTCAGAGCCTCTGAGCAGGGGCTGTGGAGAGGAGCAGAGCCTTAAGTTGGGCCTTGAAGGATAGATGGGGGATGGGAGAAGGCACTGGGGGCTACAGAAAGGCATCAGCAGGCTGCAGGGAGCTCAAATGTGCAGTGTCAGGGACAAGATACCAGCCCATCTGACTGGGAGAAGCAGATCCTAAGAGCCTACAGTGTTTGGAAGGAGGGGTCATTGAGGGCTCTTGGGCAGGAAAGAGACCCGTTTCAAGAGGTGTGTCTGGTAAGGGAGGATAACAGGGTGGTTGGAACAGCCAGGATGAGCAGTGATGGGAGGAGAGGGGTTGTGGACTCAGATTAAGGGCTGAGAAGAGCGGCATGGTCCAGAACCTTCCAGCAAACTGGCCTCAGGTCTTTGGAGAGCCAGAGTCTCCTTTCCCTCCAGGTCCAACTAGCAAGGACTTCAGAGGCCCAGCTCTCAGTGTCAGGAGCAAGCCAGGGGTCAGCTGGCTGGCTTGATGTCCCGCAAGTGTAAGGCAAGCATAAGATCAGATCTCTGGGCTGGGCCAGAGGACTTGTGAGACCCAGGAAGGCTGTGTGAAGCTCTGCACCATTTCTAAGATGATGCTCCCCAGAGAGAGGCCCCATGACTTGGATAAGAACCGACCCGACTGCCTGGTCATTTAGGTTTGTATCCCAGCTCTGACACTTACTAGCTGTGTGACTTTAGAGGAACTACTTAACCTTTCTGGTTTCCTCTTCTCTGAAATGTGGATAATAATAGTACTTACCTCACAGCATTACTGGAATGATTAGATAATTCTATACAGGAAAAGTGCTTAGAACCGAGGCTGGCCTGACCCTGCCCTCAGAAAGCTCATGGTTTAGATATGTGTGGGAAGCTATTCCCGGCTCTCTGTTCCTGGGGACAGGCTGGCCAGGCAGTTGTCACCAGGGCCCTGGGATTGCATGAGGGCCAGAAGGGTTTGGGTGGCAGAAATTTTAGATCATCTGGGTCAAAGGATCTATAGGATGAGTTTGTTCTGTACAGGGAAGGATGGTGTTCACCCATCTGAGCCCGCTCTGATGCCCTTCCCCCTACTGTCTCTGCAGAAGATGCTGATGAAGCAGCAGGACCGACTGGAGGAGCGAGAGCAGGATATTGAGGACCAGCTGTACAAACTTGAGTCAGACAAGCGCCTGGTGGAGGTAGCCAAGCCCACGCCCCGGTATAGGATGGGGATGGCTTGGGTACAAGGCCTGGGGCTGGTTCCTTGCTTGGGCTCGGGCTTGTTGCATGGTCAGCTCTATATGCCAGAATCCCTTGCTCAGTCATTCAATGACCTGTCAGTGGATGAGCCCCCGACTGCTGCCAGGGTTACTGTACTACCAGTTCAGGATTCCAGGTCCGACCTTGTCCGCGGGAAGCCCTAGGCAGCCTGGGGGTTTGGGGTCCGAGACTCCCCTATCCAGGATGGGAGTCAGGCAAGAGTGGCAGCCAGAGGCACCCCCATACTCACCGGTCCCCCCACCCTTGCAGGAGAAGGTGAGCCAGCTGAAGGAGGAGGTGCGACTGCAGTACGAGAAGCTGCACCAGCTGCTGGACGAGGACCTGCGGCAGACAGTGGAGGTCTTGGACAAGGCCCAGGCCAAATTCTGCAGCGAGAACGCAGCGCAGGCGCTGCATCTCGGGGAGCGCATGCAGGAGGCCAAGAAGCTCCTGGGCTCCCTACAGCTACTCTTCGACAAGACAGAGGACGTCAGCTTCATGAAGGTGGGCTGGGCCCAGGGCTGGCTGGCGGGACCCAGGGGGACATTTCTCAGTTGGAGTCCGTGTGCTTTGCTCCCCAGCTGGCTCCCCCACCACAGGGGTTTGCAGCCAGCCTGCATGCATTCAGAACCTCCCCACCACCCCTGTTCTTTCTAGCTTTATGACCTTGGCAAGTCATATACGTTCCTTAGGCCTCAGCTCCCTCACTTGTAAAATAGGGTTGATAATGTTTTTGTTCAGTCACTCGGTTGTGTCCGACTCTTTGAGACCCCATGGACTGCAGAGGCCAGGCTTTCCAGTCCTTCACCATCTCCCAGCGCTTGCTCAAACTCATGTCCATTGAATTGGCGATGCCATCCAACCATCTCGTCCTCTGTCATCCCTGTCTCCTCCTGCCTTCAGTCTTTCCAAGCATCAGGGTCTTTTCCATATAGATCTATTATCTGTTATCCATAATTCCAGATTTTTAAAAATCTCTGAAAACCGAAAGAGAAAAGTTCAGGCAACTCATTTAACGGCAAACATTTGACCTGAACTAATGTTGGGATGCTGATTGCAGCCAGGAAATTAAAAGACGCTTACTCCTTGGAAGGAAAGTTATAACCAACCTAGATAGCATATTAAAAAGCAGAGACATTACTTTGCCAACCAAGGTCTGTCTAGTCAAGGCTATGATTTTTCCTGTGGTCATGTATGGATGTGAGAGTTGGACTGTGAAGAAAGCTGATCGCCGAAGAATTGATGCTTTTGAACTGTGGTGCTGGAGAAGACTCTTGAGAGTCCCTTGTACTGCAAGGAGATCCAACCAGTCCATTCCAGAGGAGATCAATCCTGGGTGTTCATTGGAAGGACTGATGCTAAAGCTGAAACTCCAATACTTTGGCCACCTCATGCAACGAGTTGACTCACTGGAAGAGAGTCTAATGCTAGGAGGGATTGGGGGTAGGAGGAGACGGGGACGACAGAGAATGAGATGGCTGGATGGCATCACCGACTCGATGGACATGAGTTTGAGTGAACTCCGGGAATTAGTGATGGACAGGGAGGCCTGGCGTGCTGTGATTCATGGGGTCTCAAAGAGTCGGACATGACTGAGCGACTGAATTGAACTGAACTGAATGTTGGCAATTTATGGTATTTATTGATCTTACTTGGTACAAATGTTGAAACGCTACTGCAGAAACATTGATGTGTTAAGATGATGGTGTTCTCCGTAATCACATGTTATGATACAGGCATCACATGTCCCTTCCAAAATCCAAAATATTCCATAATCCGAAACACATCCTGCCCCAAAGATTCTGGATAAAATATCGAGTGCCTGCAGAACCTTCCTCTTGGTATTGTTTAGATAAGATGCTGGATGTCTGGAAAGCACTTATAGTGTTGTCTGTCACACAGCAAGAGCTCAGTCTTCTGAAAACAGAGGCACCCCACCCTCTGCCCCTGCAACACTCTGGCCAGCCTCAAAAGTGTCAGCCTTGTGTGGGGAGAGAGAGAATGGGGCCACTTCCATCTTCCCCTCTCCTGTGCTGCCTTTCCCACTGACACCCTTTTTTCTCCCCCTAGAACACCAAGTCTGTGAAAATCCTAATGGACAGGTGAGCAGATGGCCGCTGGCCCTCAGGGGAACACATGTGGGGGAGGGCAGGAAGGGGCAGGCCCACGGGGGGCAGGTAGGGCGGGCTTACGCGTGATACCTCCTCACAGCAGACGCCCCGTCCACTGCCCCCAGGACCCAGACCTGCACAGGCAGCAGCCTCTCTCCCCCTAAGATCGGCCACCTGAACTCCAAGCTCTTCCTGAACGAGGTGGCCAAGAAGGAGAAACAGCTGCGGAAGATGCTAGAAGGTGAGGGTGAGAGCCTCAAAGGAAGAGAAACCTTTGCATGCATGCTCAGTCGCTTCAGTTGTGTCCGATACTTTGCAATCCCGTGGACTGTAGCTGGCCAGGCTCCTCTGTCCATAAGATTCTCCAGGCAAGACTACTGGAGTGGGTTTCCATGCCATCCTCCAGGGGATCTGCCCAACCTGGGGATGGATCCTGTGTCTCCTGCATTGCAGGAGGATTCTTTACCCACTGAGACACCTGGGAAGGCCAAGGGAACCATCTGGACAAGGGTAAATGCCAGAACCTTCCCTCTGAGCGGTAGCCTGGCCTGTCATAAGCCTTGCCTCATATCCTGGCTCTGCCACTCCCAGCTGTGGGACCTTGGGCAGGCCATAGTACTTCCCTGAGCCTTGGCTTCTTCAGCTGTAAAATGGGAATGGAATAGCCAGCATCAAGATGATGTTGTGATGTACTGTGCTTGGCCCCATAGACAGAAAAGTTCCCTGGGGAGAGGAGGCTGGGGTGGCCTGGGATGGGGCTTTAGCGACTTTCGCCCAAACTTTCCACAGGCCCCTTCAGCACACCGGTGCCCTTCCTGCAGAGCGTCCCCCTGTACCCTTGTGGTGTGAGCAGCGCTGGGGCGGAAAAGCGCAAGCACTCGACGGCCTTCCCTGAGGCCAGTTTCCTAGAGACGTCGTCGGGCCCCGTGGGCGGCCAGTATGGGGCAGCGGGCACGGCCAGCGGCGAGGGCCAGTCAGGGCAGCCCCTGGGGCCCTGCAGCTCCACGCAGCACTTGGTGGCCCTGCCGGGCGGCGCCCAGCCAGTGCACTCAAGTCCGGTGTTCCCCCCGTCGCAGTATCCCAACGGCTCCGCCGCCCAGCAGCCCATGCTCCCCCAGTATGGCGGCCGCAAGATTCTCGTCTGTTCTGTGGACAACTGTTACTGTTCCTCCGTGGCCAACCATGGCGGCCACCAGCCCTACCCCCGCTCCGGCCACTTCCCCTGGACAGTGCCCTCGCAGGAGTACTCACACCCGCTCCCGCCCACCCCCTCCGTCCCCCAGTCCCTTCCCGGCCTGGCAGTCAGAGACTGGCTCGATGCCTCCCAGCAGCCTGGCCACCAAGATTTCTACAGGGTGTATGGGCAGCCGTCCACCAAACACTACGTGACGAGCTAACGCCACGCGGGCGGTGAGCACCGGGGAATCTTCCCCCCCAGCCCCCGGTGGCTCGGGGATGATGCATCCGGAGACCTGCCCTTCTACCTTCCTGTCCTCCCTCCCTCCCTCCTCCATTCCCCCAAGTCTTTTCCTTTTGGATTTTGTTTTGTTTAGGGCTTGTTTTGATTTTTTTTTTTTAATGAATCTCCTGGACGCGGAGGTGACAGTGGGAGCTGGCCTGGGCCGGGGCCGCAGGTGGCCCTGGAGTTGGGAAAGCGTCTACCTCAAGGCGCTGAGCTCTCTCTCTCTGTCTCACCTTTTTCCCTCCCCTCCTTCCCCTTCCCACCCAGTGGCTGGAAGGAGCCTCAGCTTCCTTTGCAGCCTTGAGGGGAGGGGCAGTTTCCGACTCTCCTCACCCAGCCCTGGGAGGAGGGCCCAGGTGCCCACTGGCCTGCTTCTCCTCTTGGTTTTCTTTTGGGCAGTTTGATCACTGACCGAATAAGGAATGACCTGTAGATTGTGGGGCTTTTTCTTTTTTTTAAACCAAGAATGATTTTTCCTGCTTCCTTCTCACCATCCTCCCGGACGGAGTTCAAAGGCCACTTCTCAAGCAGCTTTCGGCACCTTCAGCCTCAGAATGGAATCTTAAAGACAGGAACCCCATGTCCAGGAAAGGGGAAAAGGAACTTTGCCAATGATAGTGACCACAGCAAAAGCAAATAATAATAATATTAATAATAATAAAGAGAAATAAAAGAAATAATAAGAAACCATAGCACAGCCCTTGTCGAGGTCAGCGGGAGAGGAGGGGCTGCCCGGAGTTGGGTCCTTGCCTGGGTTTTGACACAGCAACTTCCTGTAGTGAGCACTTTGTATGAATCGTGGACTTCCTGTTCTCAAGGCGCAGGTATTTATTCTGTAATCTGTCTAGAGCACACACCGAAATCCAACCTTCTAATAAACATAATGGCGCAGTCCCACTCCCTGCCTCGCCTCTTACCCCCAACTCCCCCAGGCCTGAGGTCTTCAGGCATTGGTGTGAGGAGGGGCCCCCTCTAGGGACGGAAGCCCCGGCCTTGATTCTCTTCTGGGTTTAGTCTGTTCCAGGCCTGTGAATATCAGTTCGTCAGCCACTAACTATATCTACTCTCGGCCTTGGGTTCATTTGACAAATATTTGCTGAGGGCCTCCTAGGCCCAGCCTCCCTGCTGCATGGGCCCCGGCATCTCTTTGAGTTTCTGCCAACATGCTCTTAGCAAGGACAGACAAAGGAAAAAATACCTTTCTATGAGTCTTGCAAAGTTTACCTCCTTCACTCCACAAATATTTATTAAGCACATGCTAAGCGCCAGGCACTGTGTAGGGCCAAGGGCACAGAGCTACTGCAGTCTCTATCTTGGAATTTAGTCTAATGGAGCCTCAGCCCCCATTGATGAGATGAGGGTAGGGGCACTTGGCTCCATTCTTCCTTTGGTGGCTTGCGCTCTGGCCCCTGCCCCTTCTTCCAGTGAGCATGGAGGGAGAGAAGGCAGGAAACTCTTGAACGCTGGGAAGCATGGAGCTTGCGTGGCAAGTGAAAAAGACATCCTACCCTCATCCCCTTTGGCAGAGCTTCTCAAAGTCCAGTGTGTCAGGAGCTTGTTAAAAAAGAGCTGATTCCTGGGGCCCTACATGAACTCAGTGGGAATCACTGAGGGCAACCTGCTTTTGTGGTTTTTTTTTGCCAAGGCATGCTTGATCTTAGTTCCCTGACCAGGAATCAAACGGAGCAGGGATTGAACTCTGCCCTTGGCAGTGGAAGCGCAGAGTCCTAACCAGACCATCAGGGGATTCCCAAGAATCGCATTTTTAACTTCCTGGTAATTTTGACACATCCTGGGGTTTGAGAAGCGCTGCCATGAGGGACTGGCCAGGAACCTGCTTGTCAGACCTGTGGGTAGGGTAGAAGGATGGGCAAGGCACACCAAGCCCTTTTGGGGAAGGAGCCAGGTGAGGGTGGCTGGGGGCTAATTTTTTTTTAATCTATTTTTAATTGAAGGATAATTGCTTTACAATATTGGGGGCTTATCTTTTAAAAGATCTCTGGTTTGTTGCCTAACACTTTGCATAGATCTACTTATGTGTAAAGTAGAAGGGTACCTAGTTCTCTTTCCCCTTGTCTGGGTGGAATCGGCCTGAATGCCTCCCACCCCAGAAAGGCTAGAGCAAGACAGGGAGCTATGGGTAAGTCCTTCACCAGGGGTCCAAACTTCACCGACAGCTAGTCACCCCTCTTCTCAGGAAAAGGATGCAAATTGGCAAGCATCGTCAGTCCCTGTCGCCCGGCCAGTAGGGCTGGCCAGACCAAAGCCTTGGTCTTGCTAAGTTCCTCCATCCTCCTATCCTATGGGGTAGAAAATGACTCAGTGTGCAGTGGGTGGACCTTGATCACCGCTCCCCCTTCCCCACTTTGGCAAGGAGCCAGAGCCAGGAGCTCCGGATGACAACAGCTGGCCTGCCCCCTTCTCTCCTGCACCTGTTTGGGACTATTGAGGGGAGGCAGATGGCTGGAGCACAGTGCTCCTCCAGCCCAGGGTGGAAGGATGCCTGGGGGCAGGTGCTGCTGGACAGATAGACATTTAACTCTACTCACATCTGCTCCCGTCTCACTGTCGCTTTCTGTCGCTTTCTCTGGTTGTCAGGAACCCTGGGACATTTTCTGTGCCAGGAGTTGGGAGCCAAGACGGAAAGCTGCCCGATTTCTTTCCCACTTGGCCTAGTTTTGGTTTAGCGGATGGAAGAGGTTCTTTCTCCATGTACATCAATGAGAGTGGAATATGGAGGAGAGACTCTGGTGGGAGTGGCAGGGTCTTGAGCCCCACCAGGCCCCACCTCTGAAAGCCCACCCCAGCAAACAGACACCCAGGCACACGGGCTGTAGGCAGTCAAGCAGTTAACTGTGTGTAGTATGGCCAGGGGTGCCTGGGCAGCCAGGGGAGCTGGGAGAGGCTAACCCCATCCAGCTGTCCCCAGCTACCCAGCTGTCCCTGGCTTTGTCGGAGCAGCTGTCACCCACCTCCCAAAAGTGTCAGAGGAGGGGCAGAGGAGGCCGGGAGAACTGGAGCTGCCCCAAGAACAGGGGCCGGCGGGAGGAGGTGTGGGGGGCAGATGGGGCACCCTGCACACTGGAGACACCCCCACCCCCCCACCCACAGGCACGCCCTGTGCCTCCCTCCGCGAAGCGCTCGGTTGCAGAGACATGGGCTCTGCCCCCCAGGTAGTGTCTTCCCGCCCTCTCCAGGGAGGCCATCGTGCCTCCCCTTTCCGGGCACGGCAGGGTGTCAGGAGCGGAGCGCTTCTTCCCCACCCCACTGATGGCTCCTGTGGGCCAGATGTGCGGAGCCCGCAGGGAGGCGACCGCCGGGGGATTTCCTCCGCCCGCCACCCCCGCGGGCCCAGGCTCTTTCAAGTCACTGCCCTCCCTGGTCCCAGCCCCGGAGCTGAGCAGCTGCGGCCCGCTCTCCGCCCAGCCTCTCTCCCAGCTGTCTTTGGGGTGGGGCCGGGCAGCTGGGGAACAGCTGCAAGGCGTGGGGTGGGGGTGGGGGGGGTTCGAGTGCTCTCCCGCAACAGCCGGAAACAGTCTCCTTGCCCAGGCCGGGGTGCAGGGGGAGGGGGAGGCCTGGGGGATGGTCGGCCCTTGCGCCTCTCACCCCGCAGCGCATCTGGCCGGCCTGCTGAGAGCCAGGCAGACCCCAGATCAAAGCCCCCTCCGGGCTTCAAAGGGCACTCTGGGGGTGGGAGAGGCGGGTGGAGCAGTGGGGGAACACCCTGAATGGGGAGGCCGCTGAGTCAGTGCACCAGGGCCCTCTCTGGAGGCTGAGACCCTAAATTCTAACCTCCTTTCTGGGTTCTTCTAGGCCCTGTTCACATACACCCACTCCACCATGCCCTTTCCTCAGACTCCTTCATCTGCCTCCATATGAGGGTGGGGGAGAACCAGAGAACACTTTCAGGATCAGACCTGGCCCCCGGGGGATTTCCTACCCCATCCCACCTCTGCCTTCTGTAGATTGGGTGTGTGGTGCTGGGAGGTCTAGGAGATGCCCTTCCCCAGCCTCGTGCTCTAGGCCTACAAGCAAAGGATGCTGTGGGGTAAAGGGAGGAAGAAGAACGATTCCTGGATATCCCTGGACAGACCCACCACACATTACCCCTCTTCTATAGTGAGGTTCTTCCTGTAGGGTTTTGGAAAACTCTTCCTCAGAGGGGCTATAGCAACAGATCTCTAGAACCTAAGATCTTGGTACTGATTCTAGAACTCCCTGAATCCAGTTTTTTTCAGTTAAAGGGGCAAGGAAGGAAATAGAGGACCTCTTTGGTTGCCCTCTCCCTTTACTCTGCCAAAGTGCTGAGGCAAGAGCCTGGGATTTGGGGCTAAGATTCTAGAAACTTCGTTAGAGCCTGCAAGGAATGGGAAACGGATCAGTGTTAGGAGGCAGAGGCAGCTGGGGCTGGGGGCTTCTGGTGAGAGGTGAGAGGCCCCCATGAGGGGGTCCGGCCTTCAAGATACCAGCTTCTTCCTCCAGCATCTGTCTTCCTCCAACGCTCTGCCCCATCCACCTGCACTCCAGAGTCTTTCTTCCCTTCCAGGGCAGGATGTATTCATCTGCTTGAATTCCTCCAGTGACAGAAAACTCACAACCTCGAGACACCCCTTCCATTATGAAAGCTCTTACAAAGAACAAACAAATCTGGTGGGTAGAGCTTTGGCCTCTACCACATTCTCCAGTGTATAAGAATCACATCCCCTGAGTGAGGGAGGCCTTTACAAGCCCAGAGCTTCTTCCCTAAAATTCCCTGTCCCTGGAATTTATGATGCTGGGACTTGCCAATGGACTTCTGCACTGGGAGGCTGGATGTTTCCTCCACAGGCAACCAGTTTTCCTTAATTGCTGTGCGGTTAATTCCTCTCAACTGCAGCAAACTGGATTATTTATGACTTCTCCTTGCACTTAGATCTTCAATAATTGGGTCTTTTTTGAGAGAGAACCCATCTGCTCAATGCCATAGGTTATTTCTCGTGGTTTACATTGAGGCAAGAAGAGGGTGATATGTGGGGTGGGGTGCAGCATAGTTTGCAACAACCTGTAGAATGGGGTCTAGAGGTGGTATAGGCAACAGCTCAGAACCGCAGATAAGAAGTGGAATGAGGGAATAGGCTTCCAAGAACCATGTTGTAAGGGCAGTGTAGATTTCTAGCCCACTTGAAAAAAAATGGCAGTGAGTCACTTGACATATGGGTGTCCTGGCTGCCTGGTTGGATATTGTCCTCAGACACTCTCCATGTGTGTGCCTGCTGCAGGGTACTGAGCAAATGGGCATCTTATGGCCTAATGCATAGGGACTCACCCTCCACACCAAATGCCATCCCTACCAGCTGCAGCTCCCTGAGCTCTACTCATCAGGTCATAGGCTTAGAGTCAGTCCTCCAGCAGCCCATGTGGTTCCATACCCCAGTAACTGCTGTTCTCCCTGCCTGGATTGCCTGTCTAGCCTCAGAGTCTCATCTCTGTGCATTCCTCCCCACCTCTCCAGAGGGGGCATGAAGAATAATGAAAGATGTGTGTGAGATGCCAAGACGGGGCTGGTGTAGGCCTCTTTCTAGCATTGACAGTTATCACGATGTTCAAGTTCCTTTGGGCCAACCACACTCCCATGCACTTAGCACTCTCACTTGGTATTCTAACTCATGGTGATTTACGTGTCAGGTTATAGGCTGCATAGCCTATGTGTCTGAGTAGCCTGTGAGTCCCTGGAGGACATGAAATATTAGTCATCTTTGACTTTTCAGAGCCTAAGAAACAGTGCCTGTTTCATTCATTCACTCATTCATTTATTTAACAAATAATTATTGCTGTCCTTCTAATATCGGCCTCTGTTCCAATGCTGGGGATACACTGGTGAATGGAATACACAAACTCCTCTCTCTTGGAGCTAATGACTTAGTGGGAAAGAGCTGACAAACAAGAAGTCAGTAAAGGGACTTTCCTGGTGGTCCAGTGGCTAAGACTCTGTGCTCCCAGTGCAGGGGGTCTGGCTTCAATCCCTGGTTGGGGAACTGGATCCTGCATGCTGCAACTAAGTGTTTGCATGCCACAACTAAAGATCCAGTGCCTCAACTAAGACCCGGAGCAGCCAAATGAATAAATAAATAAATATTTATTAAAAAGAAATCAACAACTGTGAGTTGGTGATAAGTACCAAGAAGGGAAGTAAAGCAGGGACAGGGCTTGTCAGTAGGAGTAAGGAGGTATGGCATTTCTTCTATATGTAGGTGGCTGGGGAAGGCTTTGCTGAGAAGGTGACATTGAGTGGAGATCTTAAGAATGTGAGGAGGCAAGATCTGGGGATATTTGGAGCAAGAGAGTCCCAGGTGGAGGGAACAGCCACAAAGGCTAAAGGCAGAAGATACTTGTTTCAGAAAGAGCAAGGAGTGGCTGGAAAGGTGGGTGAGGGGCTGAGCAGGGAGTGATGAGGTTAGGAAGGCATGAGTGAACGGGGGCGGTGGTGGGGGAAGGGTTGGAGGGGGCCAGGACGTGAAGCACTGTAGGTGATCTGCCTCCACTCAAAAGATATCTGCTGAATGAATGAATGATGGATGAAAGAATGAACATCAAATGCCTGGGCTGTCAGGGCTCTGAATGTTTCCCAAGGGAGCCTTGTGGGCTAGAGGCTGTCAGGCCTTCGTCCTGGGGAGGTGGGACTTGAATCGTGCCCTGAAGGAGGGATGAGCAAAACCACAGAACAGAGGACAGAATCCCCGAGAGGAGGTCTCTATGAACACAGGTGGGGAGATGAATCCCTGTCAGGGGGCAGCAAGGATTGCTCATCTGGAGGGAGCTCAGGGTGTGTGTGTGAGACCCCGTGATTGACAGGTCGATAAAAAAAGATTTGAGGTCAGACCAGAGGGGACTTGAACGATAGGATAAAGCTTGACCTTGCGTGTCCCAGAGCAGCGGGGCCTCCACAGGCATCTGAACAGAGGAACTGAGTGTTAGAACAATGGCTCTTCTGAGCACTAAGGGGTGAGCAGCCAAGCAGTGGGAGCAAGGGGACCAACTAGGAGGCAGTGGGAGGTCGAAAGGAACAAGGAGGTGGCGGAGGGGCAGGCGGTCAGGGTGCAGGTTGCCCCAGCCCAAGGAGCAGGAAGGACCTCTGGGTCCTGTTGCTCAGGCCGAGAGATGGAAGCTGGGGTCAGGCCCTGCTCCTTCCCTGCCAGCCAGTCGTGGGCCCCAGAGTCAGCAGAAAACCCCGGCCCTGGGGAGGAGGTGGGGGCGCAGAGCCAGAAGCTGCTGAGGGAGCACTGGCAGCAAGATGCCATTGTACGTCCGCAATCAAGATACTTCAGAGGAAATCAAAAGCACCAACTGGGGAAATGATGTGTGCCCGCTCTCGCATTCTCTCTCTCTCAAGCACACACACAAACTTCTGCCTCCAAAATGGGTCAAGTGAAGGCTGTGGGCGTGGGCTGGGGAGGGAGGGCTGGCAGGAGAGGAGGCCCAGGGCCCCGAGCAGCCTGGGCACTCATGCCCACTCACCCTCCTGGCATCGGGGTTGGCAGCAGCTGCGGGGTGGGGTGGGACGTGAGGATAAATATACACCTCCCCATGCATATGGATAATGCACACAGCTGCCCTGCCTGCTTTGCGCTCATTAGGACCAACTGTTTCAGGAGCGGTGGCAGGCGGGCGGGAGGGGGTGATGTGCCCATTCACAGGCTGGGGGTAGGGGGCCTGCTTGCAGCTGTGCAGACACCTCCCCCCTGCCTGGATCAGCATCCCAGCCCCTGAATTGCCCCGTCCTCCCTCTTTTCCTTCCTCCCAATCTGCTGCTCTCCAGATCTGAGGGTGTCAGGGTGGGAAGGGGGCCTGGGGAGTGAGTCAGGAGGAAATCCAGGCTGCACCCCCACCAGAGCTGGGGGAGTTGAGGGGATGGTTGGATTGTATGGCATCCTCTGGCCCCAGGATGGGCTGCTGCTTGCAAACCCAAGCTCCTTATCTGTTTATCTCCCAATGCCATCTGTAGCTTCCAGGCAGGAAAACTGCTTCGACCCTGTCATCTGGAGGCTCCGGGGAAACCTCGATCATATTAGAAAGCCCAGACCAGGATTGCTGTGTGGCCCTGGACAGAATCAGAGGGGCTTGGGAGTGATGGTACGATGGCACAGGCTTCTTCTGCCTTCTTGGCAGCAAGGGAGGCTGGTGGGCTCCAGTTCACCAGAACAGGTCATCCAGGAGAGACTGGGGACTGCATTGGCGATGTGAGTGTTGAGAGCCTGGCCCAGGGAGAGGTCTGGCTGATGTAATAAGTATGACTGGCCCCGGCTGAGGGACCCTCAGCCAGTGCCAAGACTTGCACCCTGGTGGGGTCAGGGGGGCATCCTTTCCCATATGGGTGTGCGGAGGCCGCGTGCCAGTCTTGTCCAGTCTCAGGAACTTGCATTCCCATTCTGTTAACAAGGCACAGAAAGGGACAGGCAGTGTCTGTGTGTGACTCTGCAGTCGGCCCTTTCTTGCCCTCCAGTGATCTAAGTGGGCTCCAGGGACTTCTACCACTTTGCTGCAGCCCGTCTCTCCTCCTTTGGGGCCAGGGCACTGGGTGGGGGCTGCAGAGCCCTGGGGGAGAATGGAGGCCCAAAGGGTCACAGCCTCCCCAGCCTTTTTCCTTTGTTGTCAGGGCGGGGCCTGGCCACCGCCTGCCCCCTCTGCTGGTGGCCTCCAGAGCAGCAGCCACCTCTGGGCTCTGTGAAGTTTCCTGTGGATCTTAAAGAGGTGGGTGGCAAAGTGAAAGAGAGATAGGCCTCGGCCTGGTTTCCTGGAGCCCCGCTCCCCACTGTTCCCAGCTCGTGTTTAGTCAAGAAGGCGCCCTGGAGAAAAATGGTCTTTCTATTTAAAGGGCACCCCAGCTAAACCATTTCCTAGCTGTGTGATTCTAGGCCAGTGACTTAAGCTCTGAGAGCATTGGTTTCCTCAACTGGAAGAGAAAGGTAGGAATGGTTACCCTGTGGGGCTGTAGGGTCCGATCAGTGAATGACTAACAGGAGGAGTTGTTTGCTGATCTAAATGGTAGTTCTGCCCTCAACCCTTGCAGCTCTCAGCTTCAGGTATCCACCTGAGTTCTCCTGCAAACTTTGCCCCTCCTTGACTCAGCTTGCTCTCTGCCTTTCTGTCATTAATATTTCATTTCTTTACTGAAGGCTTTTTGTCCCTGGGACACTGCTATTCACTCTGGGAAAAGAAACCTCTCCCTGCTCCTTTGTGCAGGAGTCCTCAGCTCCTTTTCTGAGTTTAGAAGCCAAAAGGGGAAAAGGTTTCATGAGACAGGCTTGGAGCTCAGCAGTCAAACAAGCCCAGGTGAAAATCATGACCCTGCCCCATTCTCCTGGTGTGATCGTGAGCAAGTGAATCCAATTCTGTGAACCCTATCCTCAAACTGAGTGATAACACCTATTATTAATGTTGTTTCAAGGATTAAATGAATAACGGCCAAGTGCCTGGTACAAGTGGATGCCCTGGTCTGACCCTGCAGGGGCCCGGTTGTTGGCTGTATCACCACATGCTCATGTCTGTCTGGTTCCGGATACACATACACACACACACAAGCACACATGGACATGACACAGGACACAGTGCTGGACCAGCAGATTCACTGCAGGGAACAGGAGCTCTCTTCCCCTCCTCCCTGCCCAGCTCCCATGCTGCAGCTTCTCCGTGTTCTGCAGTGTTGGAAAAGGAAATTACTGAACAGATTGCAATTAAGGGGGAGGTGGGGGGGAGAGAGAGACAGAGGCCCTGAAATGCAGCTTGACTGAGCGCTAAACTGTGTTTTTGCCCAGAGCCAATCAGGAGCCGCTGACAAGGGCCTGTTCCCACTTACAAATCTAATTGCAGGAGGTGGGGCTGGGTTGGCCTAGGGAGCCCCCTGGAGAGAGGAGGGGGCTGCCAGCACCTCTGGGAAGGCTGCTGGCCCTCACAACATGTGGGAGGCAGTGTGGGAGGGCAGAGGTTCTTGGAGGCCTGGGAAAGCCTAGACTCCAGAATTTTTGCCTGCTATTATAATAGCTACCAGTGATTATGGACAGGGAGGCCTGGCGTGCTGTGATTCATGGGGTCGCGGAGAGTCGGACACGACTGAGCGACTGAACTGAACTGAACTGAGCTGCACCAGACATTCATAACTTCATTTCGTTTCTTGGAGACTCAACAAGGTAGGTGATTACCTCATTTTACAGGAAGAAACTGAGGTACAGTCTTCCTACTATGTGCTAGCCATTGCCTTCTATCTACGTCTATTGCCATTATATCTCTTTTCAATCTCCCTACCACTTTTGTCCCATTTCACAGATGAAGAGACAGGACTCCAAGAAAGGAAGCAACTTGCCTAAGATCACAGAGCTGATTTATGGATGGGCAAGGATAGATTTTTGGGTCTGAGTCCAGGGAACACAGTTTAATTGTATCTCACTGTTGCTGTATTGAACAGGGCATTCTGGGTAGAATTGTCAGATTCAGGAAAACAACACAAAACTGGGATGGCCAGTTAAATGTGAATTTCAGGTAAACAACGACTTTTTTTTAAATGAGTATTATGTCTCAAATCGTGCATGGGATGTACTTATATTCAAAATGATTCTTTATTTGCAATTCAAGTTTAACTGAGTGTCCTGCCATTTATCTGGCAACACTAGACTTTCTCTCTCTTCCTGCCTCCAGCTCCCCTCTATTCTGCCAACAGCTTGCCTTTAAAGGCCAGCCCTTGGGACTAGCCAGGCTGGTATGTCTCTAGGCTGCTGAAGTGAGGCTGCCGGAGGGGAAGACAAGCTCTTCTCCAGAGGGCAGAGCTCTGGACCAGAGCCCACTCTGCCTCCTACTGTGTGACTTTGGGCAAGTCTACTCCCCTCTCTGAACCCTGTCTAAAAGGAAATAGTATTAGGTAATTGCCAGTATTCTTGCAGTCCCAATTTTCCTAATTTCTCCCTTTTTTCTGTCTGTGCAAAGGACGGTACCAAAAAAAAATCTATGATTGTGCTGCCGTGGGGACAGAGGACAACAGTTGGGACAGGGAACCCCCCCTTCCCTTATGCCCCCCCCAGCAGCACTGATCAGAGGAGACCCCTGGTGTGGACTTGGAAGGCTGGGGGCTGAGACAATGAGCCATTGTTGTGTTATTGTCTTTGTCGTGGCGGGGTGGTGGCAGCTCGCTGCTGCCTTCAGACCTGGGTTCCCACCCCACTGGCACTAGTGACTCTGTGATCTTGGGCAAATGCCTTAACTCAGGCCAGCGCCTCATTTTCCTTAGCTGTAAAGTGGGACTAACACTCCCCCAGGACGTCGATGAAGGGTCTGCTATATGAGAAGGGCTTAATAAAGGGTTATGTTTATTGGTGGTGGTGGCGTTCGTGTCACACCCTCCTGCAGAAAGCACCTTGAGAGATGCTGACCTCTGAAAGGATGAGCTCACTGCAGCCCTCTCCCCTCTCGAGCAAAGGACAGGACGCTTTCCAGGCTGCCTTCGTTTCAGCTAAATTTTATTTGTCGGATTTTTGACAGACGTCTAAATTATACATTGAATTTTCCACATGACCAAATACCACGTCCCTTCCTTTGATTATCATTTTCAAAAGAGACTAAAAAAAAAAAGAACTTTTCGATGGAGCAGACTGAACCCTGAAACCACATGGAGTGCAGAGCTAAAAATAAAAGGAAGTAAGAACTGGCCCCTGAGAAGGAAAGAGAAATCAAAGCAAACTCTGACGGGAATCAAGGGACGAGTCCTGGCGAGGGTGACATGGTGTCACCCTCCGGGCCAGGCCGGATAAGGAGCGGCCGACAGCGAGGGTGGGGCCCAGAGTGGCGCAAAAATAGCCACGGCTTTAGCCCAGAGGGGAATAAAAGAAATTTGTTAAAAGCCAGGAGAGAGAGAAGTGAGCGGGAGGGAGGGAGGGGCACGACGGCGTCCTTCCCGCGGTGTGGGAGCTGCGGACCTTAACCCTGGCGCATCTCTACCCGCCAGCAGAATCGCTGACTCTCAGCTGTGCGCCGACATGTTCCCCAGCTCAGCCCACATCAATGACACCCTTGTTTCCATAGTAACCAAGGGAGAGTGAAGGGGAAAGGGTGTGCTGCCCTGGGCTCGGGGAAGCCAGCCAGAAGGAGCCGCACGGGGGAGGTTGGGAGGAGGGGAGGGACGGAGTTTTTCCCACAGCTGGTCTGAGCACACATCCTGGGCCCCGTCCCAGGCCGGCCTGCCCTCTGCCCTCCACCCTCTCCCCTCCCTCTGCACACTCAAATGCAGTCGTGCCCAGAAGCCAGTCTCACCACTGAGACTCCCTGGGAGTGGAAAGACCCAGCATCCCTAGCTTCCAATTTTGTCCTCCACGGCAGAGGGCGGGGGGCAGGGGGTGGTGGTACTAGGGAGAGAGGAAAGGGGACTTTAGAAGCATCTTGTTTTTACAAATGCGAGCTTTCAAACTCTGCGATTTTTAGGCTCCTCTCATCTACCCTGTGAGCCCCGGGAGGGTTTGGTAGGGCTTAGAGGGAAGATGAAAGCCTGTGACATCCACAATGTCTCTGTCTTTAGCTGAAAAGCAAAGCTGAACATTCACAGAGGCTGTTATCAGACGAAGGCAAGTGGCTTCTGCCTGCTGGCCGAGGCCCTGGGTGGGGGGCCCTTTTCAAACAGTTCCCTAAGTTGGTGGTAAAAGGACAAAAATATTTCACAGACCATCCACTGCTAGAGTCCAAGTTCCACATCCCTGTGTTCGCAAATCGCAGACCTCAAAGCAGGCATTTGGCCCCTCAGATAACATCCGTGCTGCACTATTCAGAGGGAAAAAACATTTTCACGTGCTAGAGCCATATTTGCAGCTGGATAGAAGGGGGATTTCTGGTGCCTTGTAATTTTGTTTTGCCTCCTTTCAAAGGCATTACAGACAAGCCTAAGGAGGCTGCAGGGAGCAGCAAGCTCACAGTGGTTTAAAAACCCTCACCTTTTGTTTTGCAAGTCCTCACAGGTCTGTCCACAGCCACCCCAGGGCACCTTTTCATGTCTGGCCTTGTTAATGACTTTCACCCCAGACCGCCTTTGAAGCGGGCCATGGCTCAGCCTCATGGGCACAACTTGGTCCAGAAAGGCTGGGAACTGAGGGCCAGGGGCTGGAGCAACCCCTTGTCTGCTCACACGCCTTGGTGGGTTTAGAAAGGGCTGCCTCCTGGGACGTGAAAAGCAGCTGACCTGGGACCCATCAGCTCCTGGACGGTCTCTTATTCATTCTCTGAAAACCCTGGAGGCCAGGCACCAGAACAGCTTGGTTGGGAAGCCAAGGGATGCTCTGGCCCACCTTCCCTTGTCTGAAGCTGGGGATTTCTTAAGGCTCAAGGAAATAAGCTCTTTTTGCAACGCAGAGCAGGGGAAATCTCCTGCCATTCCTCTCCGATCAACCGAGGACACATTTTACTAGAGACGCTGAGGGGACCAGGAGCTGGGGTGACTCTGGTTTCTCTGGGCAAGGCCCCCGCAACCCTACCCACCCAAGTGCCTCCCGGCAGCAAGCCCTTTCCACCCTTGAGCAGCCCACACCACCAAGTTGCCAGCACTGTAAAAATTGATCTCTTCTGAAGATCGATCTGCCTGGCTTTTCTCAGTGGAGCAAGTTCACGGTAAAGCTGCATTTATTTTTAAAATCTGATAGCAGCAGCCTATTGTGATCATTTAAACATAGAATTCTTTGAGCTTTAGAAATCCCTTCTATGGGACGGCCGTGGAGAAGGCAGCTAATCTTGGAGTCAGGTGCTCACTGCTCCATTGAACTGGAGAAAGCCTGTTTACGCTAGCCTGAGCCCTCCACGTGAGGGCTTTTTAAGGACCTTGTAATTTTTCTGGAATTAAACCTCCCACCTCTCCTTACATTCCAGATGTCATTACAGTCAAAAGTGGTAAGAATTTGCTTCCCTGTGTGGCTGGCTGGGGGGTTGGAGATGGGGTATGTTTCTGTGGTGACTTGTCTGCAAGAAAAGGCTTTTTTTTCCCCCTTTCCAAAGGATGAGGATTACATAGTCTCTTACCTACATGACAAGATGGTTTAATCATCTGCTGTTCCTCACCTCCCCCTCCTCTCCCTGGCCCCTGCAGCTTCCCACCCAGACAGGCTGCAGCCCTGGTAATGGGTGATGGTAGAAATCGCTGACCAGCGCAAGCAAACACTATCCTGGCTTCAAAACCACAGGGGAAAGTAAGGACAGGTCAGGAAATAAATGACCACAGCCTAAGTTGCTGCTCCTCTTCCTCTCTCCCCCACCGTTTTTTTTTTTTTAAAGAAAAAAGCCCACTGGAATTGTCTAAACTGCAATGCAATCTCTTGCTCATTTAAAAGATCTCATTTTCTAATCATGTGCTTTGAGACATTTAATACTATTTCAATTATGCAGAAGAAATAATATAATTCCTTTATTTGAAAAATGATACTGAACCTCAGAGATCAGTTAAATCTATGGCTGGAATGGGGATTCTTTCTAAATGGTGTTGCTCCTTCTCTTCATACAGCTGTAGCTGTACACAGATGGAAAAACATTTGGTCAGAAAGCAGCAAATTAGTGTTTTTCAGGACAGAATTCAGCTCCCGCAGCTCCCGCATCTCCATTCGTTGCGATTTTATTTCTTCTTTGCGCTGACATTTTTGCAGACCCAGTTCATGCCGTCCTTTGAGGGAAATGGGTAGAGAGGCAGTGTTAGTTGTAAGAAAGGCACCACACACTCCAGCCCTCGAGGGGAGAGAGAGAGGGTCCTGGGTCCTCCCTCCCCAACCACGGGCTCAATGGTGCTTGCCTGCCCCAGGGGCCCACCTGGGTGACCAGGGACAGTGACCTCCTAGGGAGGAGTGGGGAGGCTTCTGAGAGCTTGAAGGGAGATGGGAGGGGGAGTGTCAAGAGCCTGAACTTGAGATGGGTCCTCAGGAACTCCCTCTGAAAAAATAAACACATCTGCCTGGATCCCAGGCCTGATTGAGGAGCTATCAGGACAGATTCCAGCCATTTTTGGCTTTTTCTAAAAGCTGACCTTTGCTAGGGCATTAAATTCAATAATAAGCCACCCTTCTGGTGCCCTGGTGTGTTTACAGTGTGACAGTGTACACTTGGGCTAAATTAAATTTCTTTTTGGAAAAACAAACCAACTGCAGTGCGTGTTACTAGACACACACTGGGGCAATGTGTATTCATTTCTCTCTGTGCAGCACCAGGGAAGGTTTAAAGGGGCCTGGCCTGCTTCTTGAAGCTTTAAGCAGTACCAAGCAGAGGGACTGGGGAGAAGGTTCCCTTAAAGGCACAGTAACCTTGAACGTGTCCTCTCTTAAAAGGCTAGAGGAGGACAGAGGTAAAATCCACACAATGTCTACGTACAGCCACCTGGCAGGTGGCGTATCTTGTAGATGCCAGGTCCACCAGAGATGACCTCTTTTTCAACCCCCTTAGGAGCCATCCCTGAATGCTCACTCTTTCCCCAGAGTCTCTGTGACCCCAAGAGTTGCGCGGAATTCTCAGAAGCCCAGAACAAAATCGAAGGAGGCTCCTGCAAGGCACCCCCTTTTTCCCCCTGCTTCTGTCACACATAGACATCTCAGGGCATACATGACATTCAGAGCCCTGCGTTTCCTGTGACCAGGGAGCTAGTCGTTGAACCTGAACAGCTGAGACAGCTTAAAGTAATAAATATCAGCTGACACCCTTGGCCATTCGGAGCATTAATCCCATAAACAATACATCACGGCAAAACAACCAGCAGGCATCCTATCTCCTGGCTAATCTGACCATAACCTGAATTTACAGTGATTAAAACTCTGCCAGTTGCCATCAGAGCACTTGGGTGGGAGAAGCAGAATATCTGATGGCTGTCCCAGAGCAGACCTTAGAGGAGGCTGGCCATGGCCCACTGCACAAAACCACACAAAGGTGGACAGCACCTGGCAGGGACGGGGGTGGGGGGGATGGCGAGGTGAGAGAAGGTGGACTCCGATTACAACTGGGTCAGCTGCTTACTCTGAAAAGCTGAGGCCAATTTTAAGACCATTTTTATGAAAAGGATTAATTTAAAGAGAAGGATGTTTAATTTTAGGAGCTAATTGGTTTCCAGGAAAAAAAAATCACCTGCCAGGAGACAAAAAAGATTTTACAAATAAAAGAGGGATGAATAAGATAACCATCTTCTCTTTGCCTTCGAAGGTGAATAGCTCAGCATTTACGTGGCACTTTCCATCTTTAGGAACCCGCACAAAAACCATCAAAGGTGCGTACCTCAATATTTCCTGCTCTATAGAGACTTGCACTATTTTATCAAATCATCTTCTTAGAGAAATCAAGAGCAGTGTTCCCACTGAATACTGTCTTCCCTTTTGTTTTACGGCTGATTACAGAGGGGGCTGGGCTTCTTTTATTGTATGTAACTCAACATGAATGCACTCAAAGAGATAGGAAAAATATTTACTCAGCTGCAGGAACCCAAGGCAGAATGTGTAGGGTGAGGGGCAGCTTTCTACTGGGTATCTTTTATGGAGACGGGGGATTTAAATGGGGAGCCCTGCTGAGGGGCAGTGTCCTCCAGATGTGTGTATGAGCCCCAGTCCTGCCAGCAGAGGGCGCTCAGAGGTCGGGCCCCACCAGCTGACCTGCTGGCCCCGGGCATGGGTGGGGGTGGGGCGGGGGTTCCATAGCTGCTGCCTGCAACCTGGAGTGTGGGAAGCTGGGGAGACTTAACTCTGCTCTGGCTCAGGAAGACTGCCCCATCTAAAGTGTTTGGAGGCTGGGGGTTTGTGCCTTTCCTGTTACTGCCCAGAGGAGAACCTGAACTGCAGCTGGGAGGTGTCAGGGAGGCAACAGTTAACAAGGATGTTACCTCTAAGGTGCCCACTGGCAAGGAAAGATTCCTGAGGGGAGGGTCCATGCCAGACTGGCTTGGGGTGGTGTTTGCAGAACTTTGCATGATGGCTGGCCTGCCGGCCTGCTAAGTCACTTCAGTCATGTCCGACTCTTTGCGACCCCATGGACCATAGCCTGCCAGGCTCCTCTGTCCATGGGATTCTCTAGGCAAGAATACTGGAATGGGTTGCCATGGTCCTCCTCCAGGGGACCTTCCCAACCCGGGAGCAGACACTTAATTGATATCTTTTAATCCCTGTAACAACCCTGTGAAGTTGGCACTTAGGGATGAGGAAATGGGGGCACAGAAGAATGCGTGGCAGAGGCAGGCTGTGAACCCAGGCAGTCTAGCTCCGGTGCCCGCGCTAGTGCACCACTGACCATTTCTCAATGACTGTGGGCAAGTGCCGGGGGAAGAGCTCTGCCTCAGGCTTAGGGAGAAGCTGCGCTTACCCTCAAGTTGGCTGAGGGAGCAAATTCAGTTTTTTTTCTTATGACTTTCAGCTGAACACAGGGGCATGAGATGGAACAGCCCCAGACAAGCACTCAGTGTGGCTCTGCTGCAGCTCTGAAGGTGCCAGAAGCTGTTTCTGGCCACTCACCTCTCAAGATTCCTAGGCTGCCAGGTTCTGATACTTGTGGAATCCTACATTTTTATCTCGCAGCATGATCCCAGCATATTAACTCTCTGCAAGTCTTCCATCTCTAGAGCAATCTCTCTCTTTAGAGACAGCATCATTGCAAGAGGAGGAACCTTAAATCAGCAGCCATATCACTCTGGCCTTAATTTAGCAAGGCTTTGATTTTCTTTTAAACAGATGACTGAGAAAAAGGTAAGAGTTTACCTGAAGCAGGTTACTGCTCTGCTCCAAAGAAGGAAATTAACTCTTAGGTTTGTTTAAGGGTTGAACCTTTACTGTCAACTGGTTTGACCAAATTTCTGCAAACTGGATCTTCCTCACAGGGCTGACAATCTCATGGTATAGTCCTCCCTTTCTTCCTCCACTGCACCTCCCCCGGTCAACCTTGCTGAAACCGAATCTGCATTGATTGGCTTCAATTCAATACTAAAGACTAAGCAGAGACACTGAACCTCAAATACTGAGCTTTGTCTGGCCTCTTGCAGAGGAAATAACTGCTACCATGTCATGGGATTATTCCCTACTAACCACTGGGAAAAATGGAAGGTGGCCCCTAACCACGTGGGTAGAAACCTACTTGATCGCAGATCTCTCCATTTCGAGATTAAAGGCATGATGCCCTTTCTATGGGAAGACTGCACTCCTCATCCTCTGATCTCTCTGCAATGCATCTGTCACTACTCAGTGGTAGGAAGGGAGAAGTGGCAGCCATGGTTGGGTGGGTCTGGTTGTTGAATGCCACGAGGACTACACCATCATATCAGTAATTGCTCAGGCCTGTGCTGAGCAATGCAGCCTATTCCTTTGTGCCACTGGGCCCCCAGGGTCAAGGAGCAGCTGGAGGCAGCATACATAAAATATTGCTTGCTATTAATACTTTTTCTGGTGACAAAAGGCACTGCCCCAGAGAGGTAGCAAAATTGCATGGCCCAAGCTTGCTTTCCTAGTCTACAGAGAGGGTTTATAATTTAAAAATAAACCTGAGGTCTGATTTGCAGATAAGCAGTGCCATACACCCTGGGAGTCAAAAATAACTGAACCAGGCCTAGAAAGAAGTTGTATATGTTATTTTTAAAAAAATATTGAAATTCTGTTGGCATATTAAGGAAAAGGTTCCCTCAGATCAAGGAAAAAGAAACAAAAACAAGAACCTGGGCTAGTGAATGTTTAGAGTTCATCTGTGAGGCACTCTGAAGGACAGCTCATACTTCAGGACTCAGATGGCTAGAGGCCCTTTGTGTGAAGGTGAGAGCTCTGTGAGCTGGATTACGGCTGCTGCTCGGAGAAGGAAGACAGGGCACGTGGGAGAGATGTGAAAGAAGGTATGGACGTGAGGTGGGGGCATGGAGAGCGATACCCAGGAGAACCTTTTGCTAGCGTGAAGCTACTGGTGTAGGCAGATCTCTGTTATGACTAAGGTTAGAGCCCAGGTTGAAACTGCTGATCTCTGCTTTGAAAGGAAATTCTAAAGCAGTATAATTTTAATTAAACACACAATGTTCTGGGGAGGCAATGTCTTCAAACACCTGAAACTACCACCGCCAGGGAGAGCTGTGGTTTGGGATTCACATTCAGGTCTGTAGGTGAAAGAGGGACTGATTTCTCTACACCTTTCTCTGACTCTCAGCCAGATCCTTTGTTCCCTATTTTCCAGACACCCAGGGAAAAGCAGAGAAGAGTCCCAGGGTTAGGTGTTGTTTATGGGAAGCCCTGGCAACCTTGGATGCAGACAGAGGCTGCCCTATGTTTGCAAGGGGGTCTGCTGGAGGGGGCCTTGGCTTTTCCCTCCCAGACACAATTCAGTTTCTCTTCGCCCTGCCTTCATCGGCTTGACATACCTGGGTCTCTCTGACCACTCCTCTGGATTACGGGGCTCTCCCTGGCAGAGTTTCCAAGACTGATGCTTTCCTTCAGCTTTCAGTGCCCCTTACCTGCCTCTGCTCTCGACAGCTTCCCCTGAAAAGCTGATTTAATTACGTGATGGGCTGCCTCCTCATCACCATCAGTCAGGCAAACAAAGACCGGTTTCCAACTCTCTAGAAGCCCAGAAAAGCCGATTTCCACATCCAGAGCCAGGGACTGCCTATCCTCCTTATAACGACTGCACGTTTTTGCCATCAGAATATCAGGTAGAACAAGAACCCGAAATCCATCTCAGGAATCACTAACTTCCACAATCTCGAATCATGTATTTAAGCTGCTTGGCTAAGGAGAAGTGAGCTCCCTGCCCGAGTAGTCTCCTCACCTAGCAGATCTGTTCCCCTGACTCACCCACTTGAGGGTTATTTATCAGCACAAGACAGGTTGCGCAAATGCATTTGATCAGGCCTACACATAAACACGATGTAAAAAGACACTTGTTTTTAAATATCTGGAACAGTAACAAATTCCAGGTGGTTTTTTTTTTTTTTTACTTCTGTATATTTTCTTTCAGGGTCATTAGGGCTGTGGTACCAGTTGCTTGACCCCCATCCCGACTGAGCATTTTGGTAGCTCTGCCCATTGCTGACCAGCTTTGGGTGGCCATGGGGGGCCACCTAGGGGCCACCCAGGGGGGCCATGGGTGGGGAGGGTGGAATGGGAAGATGAGATAGGAAGTTAAGGAATTTTAAGTAACTTTTTCACAGAATCTCTGTCTGAAAGTAAAGTCTTTCATTTTTAGGAATACTGAAAGCCTTAATTAGTAAGAGTCATTAAAAGGCCTGCTCTTGAACTAAGCAATGCAGGGAAAAGAATTCTACGTAACTTTTTTATCAAATGAAAAACAAGAAATTGGCTGAGTGGGCAAGAGCTTAGGTCAAAGGTATTACCTAAGAGGGATGTGGTCAATCAGTGCCTCACAATGAATGCTGTTTCCACAGAAAACTCCACGACCTTTCTCCAGTCCCCAAAGGTTGCCATTAAGGACAACAGACAGCAGATTCCCTTCTTAATTAACATTTTTATTAAATAACCCATTTCAAATAATGGTTAAATTCTCTAAATTTATATCATTCTATTAACCATAATCTAATCTCATTAACCTTGAAATCCCAGTCTTAACTACCCAATTCTATACACCATGGTACTATCTACTAAACTAATTAAGTGACCTTCAAACTATTTCTCCTCCATATCATGTCATTATTTTTCTTGCTCATGGTTCTTTGCTGGATCTCTCCTGATCTCTCACTTCCTGTGAACTTAGTTGCTGAAGGTCCCTGATCTGGGAAGAACTTTCTAACAAAATCAAACCATACAGGACTGTCTGACTTGATTCCTGCCTGCCCCCACCCTCTGTCTGGTAGCTCATGCCTCTTTCCCAGCCTGAAGATCCTGTGGCTTAAAGGAAACTCCATTTCTATGGCAGTTCGACAGCTGGGAGCAGGGAGTCCATTCTCATCTCTGCCTGGCCAGGGCGGGAGGGGTGTAGGCTGGGAAGACAATGACCACCACACCCTCCCCCCTCCTCTGAGGAAGCCCCCTTGACCCGAATGCCGCTCCTCTGAAGACTGATTCAAAGGGACCCTAGTTCCTCCTTTTCATATCCCTAAGGCTGGCTGGAGAAACAAGAGCTTCACTGCTAATTCCAGCTTTGGTTTTCCTTCCTTTTGACACTCTGGCCAAGTGGAAAAAGATCACACAGCTGTCAGTTCCCACTTTCTTAGGAGTATGCATACAAAACGTATTTCTTTTCTTATGCTCCACCTTTAGAGCCCCCAAACTCAAGATCCTCTACTTTCTATATTTGGGCTCTAAACAATTTTAGAGAGGCATAGTCCTCTTGCTGAAGTAGTCTGTACTAACACAAGAAAGCTGTTTCTTTTCCTGTGCCTTACCCTCACCAAAATAACCCTAGGTCCCATGAGCACCATCTTACGCACAACTGAGAGAAATACTTTAGGTAAAACTTGATTTTTGTTTAAAAGTGAAAAACTAAATAAAATGATCAGAATTTACCTATTCAAAAACATCCTGGGTTGTAACAGACTTGTTGGACCAACTTGTAAATTAAGCTGAAAAATACCCAGTTAATTCAAAACCTGATAGACACATACAACCATATATGTGACTGTTATTTTATAGAGGAGACCTGAGAAGAATAAAACTATTAATGATAGTTTCATTGCTGAGTGGGATTAGAGGAAATGAAAGAACTTTTTAGTTTTTAATTTTATGTAGTACTTTGATATGATTAACAATGAAAATATATTGCTTTACTTATTTATTTTTGAACACACTGTGGGGCTTGTGGGATCTTAGTTCTCTGATCAGGGATCAAACCTGGGCCCCCTATATGGAGTCCTAATCACTGGACCGCCAGGGAATTTCCAAGAATATATTGCTTTATAACCACAATCTAGTAAAGAAGAAAGGAAATACATGAGACGTAACACCTGCCCCCTCCCCAAACTTAAACCTCACAGAGACTCACAGCGCTCCAGCTTCCCTTTTGGGGACATAGCTGAAACAACCTCTGGCTATATCACACACATACATAGCTGAAACAACCTCTGGCTACATCACACACACACACATAGCTGAAACAACCTCTGGCTACATCACACACACACACACATAGCTGAAACAACCTCTGGCTACATCACACACACACACACACAGCTGAAACAACTACATCACACACACACACACACCTCTGGCTACATCACACGCAACACCCCTCTGGCTACATCACACACACACACACCCCTCTGGCTACATCACACACACACACACACACACACACATCCCAAGAGCTTCTGAGAGCAGGTATGGAAGGGTTTGGAGCAGGGGCGCTTGTCTTGTGCTAACTGGTCTGCCCTCAGATCCAGCAGCAAAGCACAGAAGGGGCCCTGGCAGTTTGCGTAACACAAAGGGAAAAAAACAGGCAGCGCACAGATGGAACAAGTGAGATAACTCTAGGAAGTGATTATTTGCTGGAGATAAAAGCCATCAAATTTGTCAAACATCTGCAGGGAAAGGGAAGAAGAGTGTTAGAAGGGAAATGGAAAGAGGCTGCTGGACAACGATGGAGAACCAAACCCAAAATACCAAGATCATAGAAAAGCAAACTGGCCACACCAGAGACACGTGCCCTACAGCAGTGAGGGGAGACGCCATCTCTCTAGACGCTGTTGCTCCCTCACAGCACCCTGGAGAGGGACTGTCCCGTTCTCACGGCACTGGGTTGCCACCCTGGCAGGTATACCAGATGTTGAAAATGAGGCGTATGGGGCATGCTGGGGGCTTCAGAATCAAGAAGCAGTCCTAGAGGGCTGACTCCAAGGGTTGACTGGTTTGAGGTTGCTTGGTAGGACACATTGGAGCTGCAACTGTTGATCATTCTTTGAGGATACTGCCTCTCTGGTGTCTGGGTTACCATCGTGTTCTGTCCCAAATTAATATCAAATGAAGGGGAGCCTGCTCTTCCGGTACACAGTTCCTTGGTGTAAAGCGTAAGGTTTTTAGGCGGCAGAAGCCTCCCTGTGGGACACCAACCCAAATCAGCAGGAAATAGACACCAACCCTGAGGGCGGTGGAGACAGCCAACAGAAAAAAACAAAACGCTTCTAGGATAACCAGTGTGTGGTTGATGGCTCTGTTACCTTGAGAGTACAAGGTAACAGAGCACTGGTATTAGCATCCATAATACCAGATGCAACACAAAACCCTCAACCCAGTCATCAGAGAATCCTAGAGTTGGGAAAGCATTTTTGAAATGTTCCGACCTCCTCCCCAATGGGGCAGCTTGTCACTTGTGTGGGGTGGTTTATCTCTGGCTTTCCTGGACCAGTTAATGATATCAGATTGGTTGCTAAGTAGGAAAGAATCAGACTCCTCCAGGCCCTCCACATCCTGGAATGGTTCATCTGCCCATCAAAGGCTATTTGTTTCATATCTTTTTCTATCTAGATCCGCGCAACCAATGAGACAGGCTGCCTTGGTTGCCAGGTGACCGAGCCCTCCGGTAACCTCACCTGAACGCCCTCTCCTGTGAGAGCTGAGCAAGACTGGATCTGCCAGAATCGGTCGCGGATGGTGTGCAGGTTCAGTCCTTCTGCAATTTCAGAGGCAGGGGCTGCTGTGAGCAGATCCTGCTTATTAGCAAAGATGAGCACGGGCACACAACTTAGCTTTTCTTCCTCCAGTAATTCAGCTAGTTCCTGGATCATTTGGGGAATAGATGGGAAAGGGGGGGACGAAATCTATGATATTTAACCATGCACTTCTAATTGAAACTAAATAAAAGTTAAGCTGATCAACTAGCAACTTTCAAGGGCAGTGGTTCTCAAACTTGAGCATGTGGAAGAATCCCCTGGCAGATTTCTGGGCCCACCCCAAAGATGCTGACTTTGGAAAGTCTAAGCCAGGCCCCAGGAATCTGCATATGTTCCTACTAATAAGGTAGTTCTGTTATAGGGGGATTCATAAATCATACTTAGAGAAACTCAAGGGAGAACAAAAGTTGTGGTTAGACATTTAAAACTTACCCAAGGTTATTATATGCAAATAACTTTCAATGCATATATACACACACATATACATATATATATGTATGTATATGTACAGATACATATATATTTTTAAAAACTTGAATAAAAATGACAGTTGCTTTAGAGACTATAATTCTGGTTCATCAGTCTCTATCTCCAAAACATGCATGCGTGTGCTTTACACTTCCTCAAACCCACATCCTAAAGTAACTGCATTAGTCTATCTGACAAGGTCTCTGAGTTTTAGGTGATTGTTTGGGATCTAAACTGTATGTTAATTCTGTCTGCAACAAGTCCAGGAGAAGGTATATACTTATCTAAAAGCCAGGACCCACCCCTTCCCCCCTCGACCCATATTTTATCCACTTAAAACACTGGAGCTGTCAGAGAGAACTGGATGGTTTGACGGGCAGATCCCTGTCTGACACCTTTCAGCCCCAAGTTCACGTGTAGCGCTGGTTCACATGAGTGATGGTCCAGGAATCATCAAGGTATGGAAGGGAGAAGGGCTGTCTCCAGGCGAGTTCTCAAACTAATTTCCAGGGAAAAGGAACATAAACATGGGGACTGCTACCTTTGGAAGGCCACGTGTGGTAGTTTAGGACACTGGCCAAGGGCTGTGCTGCTGCTGCTGGTAAGTCTCTTCAGTCGTGTCCGACTCTGTGCGACCCCATAGACGGCAGCCCATCAGGCTCCCCCGTCCCTGGGATTCTCCAGGCAAGAACACTGGAGTGGGTTGCCATTTCCTTCTCCAATGCATGAAAGTGAAAAGTGAAAGTGAAGTCGCTCTGTCGTGTCTGATGCTTCGCAACCCCACGGACTGCAGCCTACCAGGCTCCTCCGCCCATGGGATTTTCCAGGCAAGAGTACTGGAGTGGGTTGCCACTGCCTTCTCCGGCCAAGGACTGTACTAAAATGTAAAAATATAAGCACGCTTCCCCAAAGACGTCCATGCTACTGCTCACTTGTTATCAGTGTAGTCAGCCTGGGTAAAATGGTCTATATCCACTGCGTCTCTATGTAAAATTGCATTTGCTAATTGTATCATGTAATCATGCTGACAGGCACCCTGCACTGAAAGCAATATTCAAAGTATGCCTACCTCTTGGCTTGGAAAGAAGAGCAGCTTAATCTTGGCTTGCATATTTCTTTCCATACGTTCTAATTTGTCCAAGTTACCCTCGGATCAATTAAGTTGGTATTGAAAAAAATGCACATAGAGATGGTAGGTGAACTGTCCTTTGGGCTCACCTCTCTGTGGCCTGGGAAGAAGCCTGGAGAGCTTTTGGGCATGGTGGTAAATTCCATTTGCTTATATCTTGTTTATTTAATTTGATTAAAACTAAAAGCCTTTAAATGAAAAATTGTTTAAAGAATTCTCAACTAAGTTCTTTTTAGGCAAGTGGTATTTTGCCTACTTGCCAGAATGACTGTCTTGTTTAAACTGCAGAGGTTAAACAAAAAATACTTTTCCTCACTCTTATACATTTACAAAGTGGATTAATGAATACCCAATTGTTTGGGAAATATCTCAACAGAACAATTATTTACCTGACCTGTCTCTTCAAATCTTTTTCTGTCTGCGCTGTCAATTACATATATCTGTAAAGTGAAAGAAGAAGGTTATTTCAATGAGCAGATATGGAGAAAGACAGGGCAGTACATATATCTGTAAAGTGAAAGAAGGTTACTTCAATGAGCACATATGGAAAAAGGGCAGTCCATATATTTGTAAAGTGAAAGAAGAAGGTTACTTCAATGAGCAGATATGGAAAAAGACAGGGCAGTTTCTAGTGAAGGAACAGATGATTCCCCATTGGCAGAGTTCATGTTAGCATACAGAAACTGAGCTGGTCACTCACGTCAACAATGGACACTAAATAAACTGATTAATTAAGATGCCCAGAAGATACCTCCGGCAAAGCTCCAAAGTAAGAAGCAAGGTGAGCCAAGCAGGATAAAGATAGCTACATTTAATGGGAATTCACTAAGCATTCTTTATCCTAGATTTACTTTATTAATCCTCATTATCACTCAATGAGATAGATTTCATTTTTTTTAATATCTATCTTTATTTATTTGTCTATGCCAGGTCTACTTGTATTGTGAAATGCGGGATCTTTAGTTGCAACTTGCAAACTCTTAGTTGCAGCATTTGGGATCTAGTTCCCTGACTAGGGAATGAACCTGAGGCCCCTGCATTGGGAGCGTGGAGTCTTAATCACTCAGCCAACCAGGGAAGTCCCTAGATTTCATTTTTATCCCATTTTATACATAAACATAAGCCCAAAGAAGTTAAGTAACTTGGCCCAAGTCACATCTAGTACATGACAAAAAGGAGATTCAAACTCAGGCATAAGTGACAGTAAAGTACCCAGTTTTTTAAAAAATTATTTGGCTGTGCTACATCTGAGCTGCGGAATTTTTAGTTGCAGCATGTGTAACATTTAGTTGAGGCATGCAAACTCTTAGTTGCGGCATGTGGGATCTAGTTCCCTGACCAGGGATCAAACCCCGGGCCCCTTGCATTAGGAGCATGGAGTCTTTGTCACTGGACCAGCAGGGAAGTCCCCTCAGTTGTTCTTAAACACTCTGCTATTCTGTGTCCCCAAAAGGAAGGGATGGTGCTTGGAGGCATTTACAAATCCTGTAGTGCTAGAACGTCATCCTTCTGGAAGTACCATTTTGATTATGAACTGTAAGCTGTCTTCAGGTTCCAGTGATGTCCCTCCCATTCCTACCTTCAGAGGCTGGGAGGTTAAGATCAAATACTGGAAACAGCAGGTGTAGAGGCTTTGCCAGAGTAAGAGAAGTTTTGAGATTTACTGTAAGTTACAAATCACAAGCTTTCTCTCCCATCACTGTATTTTATTTACTGCATAAATAACACTGATATAACAATAAGGGAAATTAGGTAAGATCAAAAAAGAAAGGAAAATTACCTATAGTTACAGAACACAAGAACATTCATTATTTTAATTTCCAATGAAAGTTCCCTTCTAATTCTTCTTCATATGGAAATTTAAGAAGAAAATTAGGCATATAATTTTGTAGTCCTTTTTTAAATCAGTGTATTAAATGTTCTTCCAGTTGCTAATCTTAAAAATTATCAAAATTTCAAACTCTCTTTAAGAAAGTTAGAATTGTTATTAAACAGTATAATGGAAACATCCTTTTAAAATATTCATTTAAAAACACAATGAAAAACAATCTTCAGCTCCCACCTTTATGAGGCTTATAATTCTGTGCTACTCTGAAAACTTGCACTCTCTTGAAAGAAAAAAAAATTAAAATTCCTTTGCTTAAGTTATTGTTGTTGTTTAGTTGCTAAGTCGTGCCCGACTCTCTGCGACCCCATGGACTGTAGCCTGCCAGGCTGCACTCTCATTTAGAGTCACTCATGTTAAGCATTATACCAGGGACCAGGTTCAGCCTCTTCTCTGAAGGCTACCCTATGTTTCCACTTGTGTTTCCTTCATGGAGAATCACAGGAAGAGGACGGATGGATGTGTTTGGTCTCAGTACTTATCTGTGGTCTTATTATTGTCATTGGAAGGACTGATGCTAAAGCTGAAACTCCAATACTTTGGCCACCTCATGCGACAAGTTGACTCACTGGAAAAGACTCTGATGCTGGGAGGGATTGGGGGCGGGAGGAGACGGGGACAACAGAGAATGAGATGGCTGGATGGCATCACTGACTCGATGGACATGAGTTTGAGTGAGCTCTGGGAGTTGGTGATGGACAGGGAGGCCTGGCGTGCTGTGATTCATGGGGTCGCAAAGAGTCGGACATCACTGAGCAACTGAACTGAACTGATTGTTATTGTTAATATTACTCTGACTCAGTGTCAATGATACCACAAGAGATACAAAATTTGATACTGTGTGATAGTTCACTTTGCAGAACATGCTGGTAGCTTGTTTTTCCACTGGTGTGTCTCACATTCTCAAAGTAGCACACACAGTATAAACACAGATGCAGAAAGAAGGAATGCAATGGCAGAGTGAACCTCAACACAAAAGATCTGATTAGGACTACTTGGGAGTCTGCTGTTGCTGCTGCTGCTAAGTCACGTCAGTCGTGTCCGACTCTGTGCGGGGACCCCATAGACGGCAGCCCATCAGGCTCCCCCGTCCCTGGGATTCTCCAGGCAAGAACACTGGAGGGGGTTGCCATGTCCTTCTCCAATGTATGAAAGTGAAAAGTGAAAGTTAAGTTGCTCAGTCGTGTCTGACTCTTCACGACCCCACGGACTGCAGCCCACCAGGCTCCTCCATCCATGGGATTTTCCAGGCAAGAGTACTGGAGTGGTTCGCCAGTGCCTTCTCTGACGTGGGAATCTAGAGTGGATTGAAATGATATTCACTCAGGCAAGACAAGGAGAAGATGATGTCTGGGAGGGGAGAAGGGTCAGGTGCTGCCTGGGAGGGAGATCTGGGCTCAGATTACAAAGCAGGAAAACATGTGCTTGGGAGCAAAATGTGTAAGAAGGTAACAGTAGAAGAGGCTGAGAACAGTTAATGGGAAATCACTGGTGGTCTAGGGGTTAGGATTCAAGGCTTTTACTGCCTGGGCCTAGGTTCAATTTCTGGTCAGGGAACTAAGATCTCGCAAGCTGTGTAGCGAGGCCAAAAAAAAAAAAAGATACAGTTAAGAAATCAGTGTTTGGAACATCCCTGGTGGTCCAGTATCTAAGACTCTACACTTCCAAAGCAGGGGGTCTCAGTTAGATCCCTGGTCAGAGAACTAGATCCCAAATGCTACCAAAACTAAGACCCGATGCAGTCAAATAAATAAATAAATTTTTAAAAAATCAATGTTTGATAAGATTAAAAACAGACAGAAGGGAGAGAATAATCAGAAACTGAAAGAGAGTTTAACAGTTTTAACAAAGATGACCAGTCAAATACCAAAGAATTCAGAGGCTTAAAGTCAATCAGAAGGTTTTAATTACTTGCTATATTACTTACTGGGCTTCCCTGATAGCTCAGTTGGTAAAGAATCCACCTGAAAGGCAAGAGAACCCAGTTCGATTCCTGGGTTGGGAAGATCCCCTGGAGAAGGGAAAGGCTACCTATTCCAGTATCCTGGCCTGGAGAACTCTATGGACTGTGTAGTTAGTTCATGGGGTTGCAAAGAGTCGGAAACGACTGAGCGACTTTCACTTTCAAATTACTTGCTATTTATTGCTTTGATATGAAATTTCACAAAAACATTTTCATTAAGAGATTCAAAAGGAGGATTTTCCTAAGCTTTACATAAATTCTCCCTATCATTTAGCATTTTTCTCACATAACTTTTATGAAATTTGAAAACTACCATACCATAATTCCAGGAGGAAGGCTACAAAACACTGCCCCATTTATTAAAAGGGCCAAGTGAAAAAGTCATGAGCACAAGCCAGTCTCTAGTGATCCCACAAATCTGTTTTTCTGTGGTGGCATATGCTTCTGGTAACCCCCTCCCCAGAGCTGCCCAGTTTCTTCATGCAAGTATCTGTTTCTGGGCAATAGCTAAGGATAAGTGTTAGCTGTTCAGTTGTGTCCGACGCTTTGCGACCCTGTGGACAGAGGTTTCTGTGTCCCTGGGATTCTCCAGGCAAGAATACTGGAGTGGGTTGCCATTCCCTTTTCAGGGGATCTTCTCTGACCCAGGGATTGAATCCAGGTCTCCTGCAGGGAGATTCTTTACCGTCTGAGCCACCAGGGAAGATCCCCGCTATGGTTAAGAAGAGCCTCTTTTTCTTCCTTCCTTTTTCTCATTAATAACATAGGTGTTAAAAAAAAATAACATAGATGCTAAACTAGTCATGCAAAATATATATATATATTTAAATTTAATCCAAAAACAGATAATCAAAAAACACTCAGTATCAGAGAAAGTTTTAATTGATCTTATAAAACACTATGGATCTTCAAAAATTGTCATAAACCTACTCCAAAACTTACAATCCATGGCACTCAGAATGAGAATGATGCTTTAAGCAAAGCCAATTCCCATCCTCACTGGCAGCGGCTTTGACATTTTTATTTGGTTGAGGGAAGACCACCTAGAGGGAAAGATTTTCCTCTGGATGGAAGTTCAGCCAACTGCATTATCTGGAGACCGAATATCCAGCATGTGAATGGAGGGCTCTGTGTTTCTCCTCTTGCTTTTGGGCCTCCTCCCTCCTTGCTCCTAAGTATTTTTCCACCAGAGGGGTAGGCGGAGACAAGAAGAGATGACACTAAAAAGTGTGGCTTTTTACCGATAGCCGGAGCAAAGGTCTAATAGGAGGCCGAACCTGACTGATGAGGAAGTTTCCTGGACAATCTGCGGTTTTCAGTTCTGTGTGCTCTGGTAGCGCTGACGCTTAGAGTGTGAGTGATATGACGGAGATAATACAAGAGATGGCTGTGGCGCTCTATCTCACTTGATGTCATTTGGATACGGAAATGATGACAAATTTTATAAAATATGTTGTGTTTAAACATAAGACTAATAATGATAAAGTAAATGGAGTTTGGTGGTAATATTAACATATACCTTGAAAAAAAGTGATGTGCTTTTAATCTATCAAAAGGCTGTTATTACCTGGCATGAGAGAAAGGAAAGGCATCCTATACCCTCCCTTCTGTCATACCTCAGGGTTAATTTCTTAGTCACTTCACCCAAATTAATAAAGCTGAAGTCAGATGTTCTCAGTGTCATCATTCCTGAGAATAACTCTGTACTTTTAGGAGTTGCTCTGATTCTTTCAAACCTCTAGAGAAACATACAATGTTTGAAAGTGGGAGTTGGCACTCTTTCTGTAAGGGGTCAGGTAGTAAATATTTTCGGCTTTGTGGCCCATACAACTTTTCACAACTATTGAACTTTGCTGCTGCAGCGCAAAAGCAGCCATAAAAAGTATGTAAAAGAAAAAAATGGATGTGGCTGTGTTCTAAAAACTTTATTTATGGGCACTTAAATTTGAATTTCCTACCATTTTCAAGTGTCATGAAATCTTATTCTTCTTTTGATTTTTTTTCCCCAATAATTTAAAATGTGAAAACCATTCTTAGCTCACGAGCTATACAATAACAAGAGGCAGGCTGGATCAGTTTGTCGACACCTGCTCTAAAGCAAGAATCTATTATGGCACTCTAGAAAGAACTGAAAAGAGTTAACCAGGCAATGAAATGTGTCAAGCCTCAACCCTGCTCTTCTAGGCAGCGTGGAGTCTAGGATAATAGGTCTTTTCAACCAACAGTGGAAGATTATTAAATACAGACAAACAACCAATATAACCCATCACCACTGCCACTCCAAGCTGCTACAAAACGGGCAGACAGGCTAAGAGTCACAGGGCCTTAGAATCTAACCCTGGGGACTCAGCTGCTCCTCAAGACTTGTTTAATCTCAAATGACACTGGAAAATAACAAAAGGTTTGACTCTGAATCCAAAATATTGTCGGAAACTGGCAGTGCAGTATAGCTGGAGAAAGCTCCTGTAGGGTTATTCTGAACTGATTTTACGATAATTCCCAGATGCTCTCTCTCAGCTAATGGGGAGTACAGAATCCAGGGTCATATCACAACTCCCTTGCAGTCTATCCTCAAGGTGATTTAAAGTTACCCTGACCTAGAAGTTTCTGAGACCTCTTCATGGAGCCTTACAGACACTGACATCCTTATATACAGCTCTTATTTGGACATTTCTTTCAAAGTACCTAATGGAGCAGGTGAACAGATAGAACTGTGATTTCTCTCAGTCACCTGCAGTTCCCCTACTCTTGACTCAAAAAAGCAAAAAAGAATCTACAGCTTTTTCTTCCCTCCATTTTATTGTGATATGATTGGCATAGAGCACTCTTTAAGGTGTATGGTATAATGATTTGACTTGAATCTATAGCTTTTTTTTTTTTACTAGCCTTATATCCTGCAAACTTGTTACAATCACTTATTAGTTCCAGGAGTTTCCTTGTTGATTTTTGGGATTTGAAAGACTGAATGTTTAGTTTTTCTAACATGTAGTTTTCTATCACAATTTAAAGACTAATTTCTACATTTCAGGTATTTGTAAGTGAAATAATATGATGGCTTGAATTTGCTTTAAAATACTTAAAAAAATAAAGTGGTGGTAGAGGAGATGAAAGAAGATTGTCAAAAGTGAAATTAAGGAAGCTGAATGATGGGGTTTCATCATTACTTTTTTGACCTCTACATAAGTTTGAAAATTTCTAAAATGATATTTCAAAGCCAGATACATTATTTGAGATTACAGAAGAAGTCTCTTTCTGTATTAAAGGGAAAATTTTTCTTTTCCCCCCAACATTTCTCTTTTGTTTTCCTCAGTTCAGTTCAGTCACTCAGTCGTGTCCGACTCTCCGCGACCCCATGAATCACAGCACGCCAGGCCTCCCTGTCCATCACCAACTCCCAGAGTTCACCCAAACTCATGTCCACAGAGTTGGTGATGCCATCCAGCCATCTCATTCTCTGTCGACCCCTTCTCCTCCTGCCCCCAACCTTTCCCAGCATCAGAGTCTTTTCCAGTGAGTCAACTCATCGCATGAGGTGGCCAAAGTATTGCAGTTTCAGCTTTAGCATTGGTATATAATACATTTTGGAAGAATAGTTGGCTGAATAGACGGATAAATAGATGGATGGATATGTCTCATCTTCTTCTTATCCATTTAAATCTTCAACTTGGCACCAGAAATATACTGGAACTTACCTTCACCATAGGCCAGAAATACGATGCGCCTTTGTGATGCCCATCTCAGTACCTCACCTGTGTTTACTGATCTGATGATAGTTCAATTTTATATTTTGCTATTATTTCCAATTTAAGAATTATGATAAGGAGAAGGAAATGGCAACCCACTCCAGTATGCTTGCCTGGAAAATCCCATGGATGGAAGAGCCTGGTAGGCTACAGTCCATGGGGTCACAAAGAGTCGGACACAACTGAGTGACTTCACTTCACTTTAAGGATCAGGAACACAGATTCCTTTGCTTTTTCCATCAATGTCCTATACATAGGTCTTGATATTTGTTGAATAACTTTTTTAGGACATAATGTTTTTGTAAAGAATTCTATGAAGAACATTTTAATAAAGCAATCAAAATTAAAAAAAAAAGAATTGTGATAAATAAATGAATTTACTATTTCTCATAAACCCTCTGTGAAGCAGATGCTCCATCCAGTTCACAGAATTAATAAGCCCCTGGGCTTGATCACAATGATACAGAACCACAGACCCTGACAGCTGAAAGGGAATTTAGAAGTTATAGACCTCCACATTCTACCTAATGTCAGAATCCATCTATAACGATGATCCATTTCATTTATTTGGTAGTTTTAAGCACTGGGGATACAACAGTTGGGGGAAAAAAAGGCAAAGTTCCTGTCTTCACAGAGCTTACATTCCAGTGGGGGAGAAAGGTAATATATAAAGATGTGTCTGAGGTGAGGGACTATACCATGAGAATATCTAAGGAAAAAGAATTCTACCATTGGAAACAGTGATGACAAAGGCCCAGAGGTGGGAGCATGCCTGTCTTCTAGGAATAGCAGGGAGGCCAGTGTGGCTGGTGCCAGGTGAGAGGGGAAGAGAAGCCAGCAGCTGGGGGGCTTTGTGGGCCACTGCAAGAACTTTGGCTTCTACTCTGAGCTGGGAAGCATATGTTTTGATAGGATCACTACAGCTATGGTGTTGAGGACAGACTTCGGGGAGGCAAGGCAGAACTTAGGAAACTAGTTAGAATGAAACTGCAACAACCATTGCACGCTAGCAGTGGAAGTGGAGAGAAGTGGGCAGATTCTAGAAACGCTTTGAAGGTGGAACTGACAGGTTTGGCTGACAGAACAGAGGTGGGCAGTGAGAGGAAAAGGGGCCCAGGATAAGTCCAATGTTTTGGGATGAATGGGACTTCCATTCACTGAGAAGACTGGAGGAGAAGCAGGTTTGGGAACGGGTGGATGAAGATAGGAATTTGGCTTTTGACACACTGAGATTGAAGGGACTTACTAGCCACTGGTGTGCAGATGTCAAATGGTTAGCTGGCTGTATATGAAACTGAGTTGTGGGTTGGAGAGAACAGTTTGGGACTCACCAGCACGTAGGTGGTGATTCACACCTTGGAAGTGGATGAAGTCACTGAAGCTGAGACTTAGAGAAGAAAAGCACAGGCCTGAACTTGGGCACTCCAACATTTGGAGGTTGGGAGATAAGGAAAAGACAGTGATGGAGATCAAGGAGGGGTAGCAGTGGGTGTCGGAGGATGAGATGGCTGGACGGCATCACCAATGAAATGAACATGAACTTGGGTAAACTCTGGGAGATGGTGAGGGACATGGAGGCCTGGCGCGCTGTAGTCCATGGGGTCGAAGAGTCAGACATGACTGGGCAGCTGAACAACAACAACAAGCCCCTGAGACAGGAGAAAAATCAAGACAGAATGGGATTCTGGAAGCCGAGGAAAGACAGTGCTTCGAGGACAGCATTCCAGCTATGTTTCATGGGTTGACAGTTCAAGTGAGATAAGTAATGAAACCTGAACATGGGACTCGGCACTAAGGACTCTCAGTGAGCCTGAATGGAGGGTTCCGAGCGCCTGCGGGGAGAGGAAGTGAAGACAGAGAGCACAGAAAACTCTTTCAGGGAGTTTGTTATAAAGAGAGGCTGAGGAATGGGACATTATCTAGAGGGGGGATGTACAGGAAGACGAGTTCTTTGTTTTAAACAAGAGCAACTACAGGATGTGTGCACACTGATAGGAGTGAGCCGGTAGAAAGAGACGCATTAGGAAGCAGTCTTACAGAGGGAAGCTGTCTGAGATGCAAGGCAAGTTCTATTGGCTCTGAAGATATCAATGTGTTTTGCAGCTTATTGTCCCTCATCATAATTAAATTCAAGCTTTCAGTCAGAGGTTAATGGAAATACTATGCAACATTTTTTCCTACCCAAGCTCACGAGAGGCCCTGGTTTCAGGGTATGACCATGAGAGTGAGTGGCTGAGGTGTGGTGGGCTACAAGCTCGCTGGAGGGGAGCCGAAGGAGCTGAGACTGAAGTATCGGATAAATCATACATAGACAGTGAAATTTCCAAGAATCCTAGAACAGTAGTTCTAGAGAACTTGGCAGTGAGCAGGGAGCTTGACTCAGCCTCTGCCTGTGTGAATGCTGCCTGAGCTGGGAATCCCAGTGCATGAGCAGCTTCTTCTACTTCTGGACAGTCACAATTATAGGAAACTTTGTCCTTATTCTGCATTAAACCCTAACAATCCCCAAAGTGCTCCTTGCCCGGTCCTCTAGAACTAGTCACAATGAAACTAACTGGAAACAGTTCTAAGCACTTTCTCTTCCAGGAAGGACAGCTTCAGGTCTTTCAACCATTTCGCATACATCCTGGTTTCCAGGACCTTCCCTGTCTTGATTGCTCTCTTTGGGATACACCTGACTTACTGATTTACTTGGCGTGACGGAGTCAGCGGCTCGCTCTTCTGACTTTCCTGTTGTTCCAATCACTATGGTAATTAATAAATACTTTATTTGCCAGGGTGGGTGTGGGCACAACACTGTTACTGAGCGACAGCAAAATATCTTACACAAAGCTCCACAATCTGTCTGCTAGCCCTAAATTCACCGTGACAGAGAGCAATGTTGTGGTGATGGAATTATTGACAGGATAGACCATCACAGAGTAAATGTTAGTAAGGCAGGGCAGAAGAGATTATGAACCGACGAATCTGAAGGAGTACTTACAAGAATATCAGTGTTTTCAAAATAATTCCTCCAGTATGGTCTGATTTTCCTCTGTCCGCCAATGTCCCAGACATTCAGTTTAAAACCTTGTGATTGTACACTTTTGATGTTAAAACCCTGAAACAAAAACACCAAGTGTTTTCAAAACGGAGGGGATATATGTATACCTATGGTTGATTCATGCTGTGTTTTGACAGAAAACAACAAAATTCTGTAAAGCAATTATCCTTCAATTAAAAAAAAAAAAACACCAAGGTTTACTAGACTTTGAGATCACATTTCTGACAAAAAAGTACATTTACCAGCTATGTTATTTATTAATTCTGAGACACTCTGCAGGATGTATGATACTGAAAACAGTTTGCTCCGATAGGGAAGAAAAATGTATTTACACATGTTCCCATTACTCGGGTCGGAGTCGGTGATTATGACATCATGCTGAGTGCACACACTCATATGCCACTACTGAGAATAAGAATTACTCAGATAATCAACACAAACCACCTCCAATCCCCATCAGTCCTCAAGATGGTAACTTTTAACAGCATATTACATGTAACTAACAAACAAAGTTTGTTTCTGTTGAGTCTGCAGACTCAACAAGTCTGCAGACTCAACAGAATGGAACTAACGCGAAATTTAGAGTCAAGAGCTACATTCTGGAAGACTGGATTCTTCAACAGCAACTCAAAATGAAAGAAATTTTCCTCATATGAACTGATCAGGAAAAGGAAGGAGCTGAACTCAGGACACGAAGGGGGAGGCTGGTTTGTAACTGGAGTAGTAACCCTCGTGCAGGTGATGATGAAATCAAACAAACAAAATGAACATATGAAATTGTTCTTTAATAGGTATCTCTGATGAACTTGAAAGGATTCATTTTCAGGACAGTGACGCCAGGTGGAACTTTGGGGCAGGTGAACCAATCGGGGCAGACAGAATGGTGAGCTGGGAGTTTGGGTGCGGAGAAACAAACTAACAAGAACTTTGGGGTTTGAAGAGAAGACATTTTATAAGCAAGAATAAAAAAAGAAAAAATCTTCTGGCAAAAATGACATAGTGAAATTAGGATTTGAAAAACCTGATCCACAGCGTGCTCCCATAGAAGTGACATTTCATCCAGAAGAGCTGGAGTTAGGTGGGTCTGGAGATGCCTCCACAAACATTTGCCTCTCCTGGCAGCTTGCCAGCACAGAAGGACAAGGCACAGACAAGGGCACAGGAACACAGCCACCCAATTTCCACCAAGGATAGTCAGTCACTGGAGGACAACTAGGGATGATGCTGACTACAGCTCCTCGAAAATGCCAATGACTGAGTAAATTAGACATTTTAGAACTCTTAAGGGAAGTGGCTTATGCTTATTGTAAAAGGTAGCTTCATTCTGACTCATTGACAAAACCACTTTTATGCATTTAAAAATCCTACACTTAACTATGTAATTAAATGTCAGACCCAGTAACAATGAATCCTTTCTGGAATGAGGGAATAAATAAGAGTAAATCCTGGAATTTGACCATATGTTAACTGCCTTAAAAGTCTGTAAGTCACCAAACCTAACAAAATCTACTAGAAATTATTCTAAAGAAATAATAATGAATGGGTGCAAACATTCAGAGACATGTACTGTATTAGTACTGACATACAGAACAATGTAGAAAGACGTTCAAGATGTTATTATGAAGTAAAACATAATACAAAACAATATACTCTGTATGAGCCATTTTTCAATTTTTATTTTCAACATACCCACCATATATGGGGAAAGAAAAACCCTAAAAGGATACAGTTTCAAATGTTAACAGTGGTTATATGTCTTACTGGGTGATGTCCAGTTTCTCGATTTTACATATTTACATATTTTAAATTTACTACCATGAGCATCTATTATTTTTTCTAATAGAAAACAAAAACACATCATAGGTGTGTTTTAAAAGACTAAATACCATTTGTTCTAAATACAAAACCTTGACATAATATAGTAACACATCAAATAGAGCCTGAAAATTAGAACTGGAACTTGGGGTCCATAACTAGGACTTCATGTTCCTGCTCTCAGTGTTGACCTCCTCATTTCAGTGGTGCTCTTGAGAGAGACAGCCTATCTCTAACACTTAAAAAGAAAAAAAGACAACTTAGTTCTTCTTTTTCTGGCTGAAATTCTGACACACTAATATGTGTTTTCAGCTCATCTAGGCTAGACTACTGTAATTTGCTCCTCCTCAGGCTATACATTAAATTTGTTCAGAAGCTGTAAAATTGCTCATTTGGTAGCAGTTGAAATGACTTTTCTGTAAAGAGCTGCGAACAAGTAAGACTCGCTGGCCATCAAGTATACACACCAGCATGGCCATTCAAACATGACATCGAGTTCATCGTAGGACAGTGACAGAAAACGCTAATTAACTCTGGTTTTGCTAAAACCTCTTGTTCAAACACGTCAAAGTAAGACCAATAGGGATGTCATTAGTTAGGAAGCCCAAAGGCCTGGCTAAAGGTCAAGTTTTCTCAGGATTTCTTGTAGGAAAGGAGACCTAAAGAAACCTACTAGGGTTCTTCCAGGCAGGACTCGTCTGCAATATCCATGCTGGGAGTACCACCAGCTTTGGCTTTTGCTTGCTTAGCCTTAGGAAAGAGGAAGGTTGATGAGACTGGATTTAAAAACATGGGTAGGGACTTCTCTGGTGGCCCACTGGCGAAGACTCTTGTGCTCCCAATGCAGAGGGCCTGGGTTCGTTCCCTGATCAGGGAACTCGATTCCACATATTGCAACTAAGCACCAGAGCAGCTGCATAAATAATAAAAATAAAATAAGAAGTAAGCTTAAAAAAATAAAAGTAATTGGGTTTTTTCTTTTAAAAATTGCCATACATTTGTATTTATGAAGTCTGAAAAATATATACTAAAAGTGTTTTTTCTCAGGGTACTTTGTTTTGTTTTGGTTTTTTTCTTTATGTGCTTTCTGTATTTTCTACATGTATTGATTTCAAAATCAGAGAAGATAAGGCTATTTCTAAAAAGGAATCACTTAGATCTGAGGGAACTGATGTGTCTTGATATGTATAGACACATATATTTAAATGATTTCTTTTTAAAAATTTGTTGTAAAATACACTATCATGAAATTTACCATTTTAACCATTTTTAAGTTTGGTTTACTGTTGTGTAACCATCACTGCCGTCCATCCATCATCTTGCAACTCTGACTCTCTATGCCCATTAGACAATAGCTCCCCATCCCTCCCCATCTCCTGCCTCCTAATCACCACTGGTCTCTTTCCTGTCTCTATGAATTTGACTACTTTAACTATCTCATATAAATGGAAATTCTTGATATGTTTTTGAAATATGAGATTATTTTGAAATTGCATAGACTTTTCTCAGTAACAAAACTTACAAACGGACACAACTCTATTTCCCATTTTGTCTTTCACTTGCTATTAGCATCTTCCATGTGTCACGCAAGCTTGGGGGCGAGGCAGAGCTCACCTGCGTTGGTGTGATGTGGCTGATGTCTTCAGATGCCAGCTGCTTCAGAAGAGTGGTCTTGCCAGCATTATCCAAGCCCAGGAGAAGGATTCTCACCTCCTGGTCTGGTGCACTTTTCAATTTGCGCAGAATTGAGAGTAAGCCCTTGAACAAACCATGAAAAACAGAGATTACTTTGGGGGCACTGACTTTGATATTACTGGGTATCGGAATGTCTTCTCCTTGACAAGAGTTTTTGGTTGTGGAGAGCTTCTTGTTACCCACTTTAACATCATTTATTCCACTTGCTTATATGTTTTTGGCAGAAGCACTTTAGTAAATTCAGCAACTTAATAAATAGCTTAGCTTATTCTTGCTCCTCTTATTAATCCAGCTTAGCAGTTACCCTAGATCTCCTGGGAGTATGTACTTGTAATCAACTCATATTCCTGAAGCCCTTTATATACACTTAAGAGTACAGCACTCACCATATCTAACTGTAGGAAACTGATTTTTGTATTTTTCTCCTTTATACTGGAGTGAAGTTTCTTGTGGGTAAGGACTACAGCTTTCATATCCCACAATGCCTGGCACTTATTAGACACCATGATAGTAGATGAACTAAACAGAATTACCCACCCAAGTTAATGCATGATTTCAAGGTACTATTTCAAAAAGTTGTAGAAAATTGTACTTGGGCTTTTTAGAAAAAAGATTTTGTTTCAGTTCTTGTTTAAGCCTTCATTATTTAAAATACTCTATCATCTTCTAACTTTCACATGACCCTTACAGGATACCTGCACAGTACAGATTTATCTATGTTCTTCAGATGAAGAATCTAATATTTAATACAACAGAGACACTGAGGAATTGAAAGGTCATTTTGGAAGCAAAATATATCAAAATTTAACCAGGATATTTTTGACTAGTAATCTAATATTTTCGTTTCTGGTTTTTGTCATTATTCTTTTAATGGATGGAAATAAGTCATGTTGCTTTTTAGCTAAAAACATAAGAAAAATCTTATAAGATAGTTATTTGTTGTGTTTTGCAGCTGACAATCATTTTCCAGTGAGGCATAGTTACATCAAGAATCAAAGAACCCCAGAGTTTAAAGGGCATATAATCTAATCTCCCAGCCCAAGCGGAAATTCCTTCAAACTGAGTCTTAAAATTATATAAAATGGTTATGTTTTTATCTACTTTGCATCAGGAAATAACTCAAACCAGTAGGTTCACTAAGATCAAATGTTAATTCTGTGAAATAATTTTCAACAATTGAGACTTTGGACAACGATATGCAAATATACATAATTATAAAGAATTTCTTTCTGCTTCAGATACATTTTGCTTACCACTTCTAGTCTTGTATTCACACTGATCACATTAATCGCTCCATGCCTCAATTTTTACCAGCAATAAAATGTAAGGTTTAGTTTAAGAGACAAATTCTATCCCACAAGATTTTAAGAATAGAGAATGAACAGATTTAAAAGAAACAAAAAAAGATAAGCAAGTTTTTTTTTTTAATGGCATATTTTTTTCTTTTCTTTTTATCTAATCCAGCCTTGAATTATTTGACACTATTCCTTTTTAAAATTCTATTTATGAGCAATCTCCCTAGCTTCTATTAGCTACATAGAAATCACTCATTTATAATACCACCTTTCAGAACAGTTAAAATTAGAATTCTGAGATCCTCAGGGGACGGGTGATATAAAAAGGCTAAGAACAGGGAAAATACATTGTACTATTCCTCCTGAGTTCCAGATTAGATGTCCTCATTACCCCTTCCAATAAAATTCTAAAATAGCTGGAATTTATCACATTGGTACATTAAACAACAGTATAAAAAAGAAAGTTCTTTTCTCATACATCATTTACTAGTGAAGAAATTGTGAAAAAAGGTATGTCTTCTATAAAATATTTTCAAGGTTCAAAGTAAATGTTTTATGTTTTTCCTCGTGTGTCTTTTTCAAAAAAATCACTAAATACAAATACTACTTTCTATAGGCTGAGAGCTTTTACACACTCATTATGTTTGAAATTGAATGATTAAAAGAAAAATATAATTTCTATTCATCTTGAAAGGAGAGAAGCAAAGCACGGGTGAGAAAGAAAACATTCCAACTACAGCTAAGCGTTATTAATCTAATGGTATAAAAAAATAATATCTCTACATTTCCAATGAACAATTTTTCCTCATCAGGAGACAATAACTTCACACGTTTCACTTTTAAATGAAATTACAGAGAAATGGAAAGTTCAGCTAATATTTTCTTCCAGCAAAATGACAAATGGCATCTCAAGCAGGGTCTCAGCAAGACAAATGCAAATACAATACAGCATCATATTAACCCAACTCCTGAGGACAGGGGATCACAGGATTATCAGGGTTTGCTAAATAGGGAAGAGGGTATTTATAGATATCAGGGTTCTGCCTGAAAGGGACAAAGTAAGCTGATTTAAGAGATTGGACAAAAGTGCAGAATAAGTCTACTCTGTGGTTCTATTCATATATATCTATATTTTAATGTCAAACGAAGGGAAATAGCCATTATAAGTCAATTTTATTATGGGGCTCAGTTTTGAGGTATTCAGTTCAGTTCAGTTGCTCAGTTGTGTCTGACTCTGCAACCCCAAGGACTGTAGCATGCCAGGCCTCCCTGTCCATTACCAACTCGAAATACAAGGAAATGAATTTTTAGTGTACTTTTGGTCAATATAATCTATTCATTCATTTATGTTAAACACTCATAATGTGCCCCAAGTACAATGGCGAGCAACAGAGATAGGATCTCTGTGTAGGATGTGTACTCCTATGACATGAAATGAAGGAAATTTAAGAAAGAGGAACTTTAGTTAATTGGGTATTGTGGGTTATCAGCAATGTATCCACACAAGTGGACCCTGGTGGACAGAAGTGGTCTGACTCAGCCACAAAACATTTGAACAGTTTTCTATAGGCAAATCATGAATAGATATGCTGTTGACGATGGATATTTTATCTGCCTCAGTTTAAACTCAGCAACTGGCAGAGGCCTGGTGTGCTGACCTAAAATGACACAAACTAGGTCATTCAAAGAAACTGGGATGATGGAGAGGGAGAGAGGAATATGTTGGTACATGGAAAATATATGTGGCTGTGAGGAGCAGCTAAAACTTAAGTATTAAAATTAGTAAGCCAACTGGCAAGTACATGCACTCCCCATAACTAGCTTAAATGGAACAGATTTCAATTTATTTTTACCTCACCAAAAAAACATTGGTGCTGCCCAATGAGGCCTTGTTAATTTCCAGGAACTCCTATAGCTTTGTTAGGGAGAACTTCACCCAAATCTTGTCTTCTTTATCCTCATCTCTCTACTAAATAAATACAATGTTCCCTGAGGAACAAAATGCTGGCATCTCCTCAGCTGGAGTGGGTTCTTTATTCATCAGAATCTTAATGAAAAATACATTTTGGGCTTCAGAGTTACACAGACTTTTATTCAACATCCCGATGGATAACCTCCAGCATAGTTTCATCTAGAAAAGGGGAACAATACTTATATCTCAAGAAAAACGCTATGAAGATTAAATCAGATGATGTATGAAGCATGCACATAGAGGGAACTCAAAACAGTTGTTGTGTTTATATGTTTCTACTTTTCACTGACCATTTTTGACTGGAAAACATAATCTTGGGAACAATCTTCAAATGTCAAACATGCTTGATAAATACCACTAGCTTTATATATTCAGAAATTACTCCATAAATAATTCCTGAATGGAGGACTCATCTATTAAATAACAGTGATTAGTTATGCACAAAAATTACTGTCAACTTAGTATTTCACCAAGGACTTGGTATCCTAAGGCAGGGGTAAAACAGCTGACCTTCAGGGGTTCAGAGAAATCAATAATGGGTTTTTGTAGCTATACTCCAAATTTTAAAAGAATAAATATATATTAGTCATAGCTGAACGATTAAGACAATAAATAAACCTGGAACTCTTGTAGAGTTACTATGGGGACTCATGGGTATCAGATATGACATACTTAATCATACCACTGACCTTTTAAATTCCATGTTCCACTTAGAGTTCTAAGAATAGCTCATACTTTTGGAGATAGAAAAAAAGTGTATTTTGGAAACCGGATGAAGACTCCTGAATAATTTGCCCTAATTCCTTATTGTTTATTGTAGGAAAAAAAAAAATAAAAAATCTGTCTTGATCACTGAATACAACAGTTGTATACAATAGTGTTGTATACACTGTCAATTTGTTGTATACAGTGTCAATCTGTACCTGGAAACATAAACAGTGGTTAATTTATTGTGGCTTGTAATTATAAATTAAACAATCATGAAATTACACAGTCCACTTCACTGATAAACAAACTAGGAAAAGTTAGCCAGCTATCTTGCGTTTCTCCTTTATGATGCCATCCCTTTCTCTGTTGGTTTGGCATGTCTTTTTCATTTCAATTCTAGTTATTTTCTGTGTAAATATTTATGTTTGTACTCATTTGTTGAGAAAAAACTTAGCCTTTAAATGGACAGCTCATGTATAAACGATTAATGAAAAGCAAACATGTAAAAATCTGTTTAGCCTGAGGTTAATAAAACTGCAATGTAGCAAGTGTTGAAAGGTGATTGGCAACTTCAGATCCAATAATGCTACTTCTTTAACAATCTGACAATGTTAAATCAATTGAAATAAATTTTTCCTATCAAAATTTACTCATTGGATAATCTAACCATGTGTACATGAGTTTTTTTTTTTCCTTCTGGACATCTAGCTTTTTCTTACTTCATAAATCAATAGAAGTGGTTCAACAGTTATAAAAGTCAAAAAGGGACTGGAGTTGGGACAGGGAAGTAACTATAAGCTTGAGTGTTAGCTCTCTGCAGCTGGTAAATTTCTCAGCCTGCTCCAAACGCTCCAAAATAATTTTTTTCTTCCACTAGTATCCCAGGGACGGGGGAGCCTGGTGGGCTTCCGTCTATGGGGTCACACAGAGTCGGACACGACTGAAGTGACTTAGCAGCAGCAGCAGCAGCAGTTTTAAAACCACTCAATTTCATTTTAATACCCTCCAATTAACTGCAAAGAAATCAACAAGGAACAGAGTGTCAAGCGTCAAATACGTCACATAATTTACGTATTTGGGAAAGCTTTATTCTGGCCTGACAGAGAAAAGGCTAGCCCCAAACTGATGGCCACTCTCCCTTCTTAATCTACTTCAAACTGAGATTAAGGCTTTTGTTTCTGGTGTGGTCATATGCAAAGGAAGGTGGCAACAGGTCCGAAGTAAATACTAAGGGATCGGGCAGCAAATCTGCCTCCACCAACACGCATTGAACAGGAGACTGGCTTTCATCAACAACCAGACCTTGCAGAACCCTCAGCAAATAAAAAACTCGGGGGGACTGCAGAAGCGCGCCAGCCACGCAGACAACGAGACGGCTTAAAATACACCAAGACATCCCTTCCAAGCGGCACCTCTTTGTGTCCGGGGATTTACACCCTTACCCCCCAGAGGCCCTCACACCGCGAGGAACAGGAGAGCTGGGCTACCATCTCCCCTGGTACCGCCAGCGCGACCTCAAAGACAGCAGCGCTGGCCCTTCTCCCCGCTTCTGGCCGGGCACTTGGTGAACCCCTTTCCTGCGGCACTGGGAGGCCGATTCCTTGGGAAGATTTAATCCTGCGTGCAGAAGCTGCTCTCCGCAGCTCCTCGGATCCGCCTTCATCCCAATCCCCAGAGTAATGATGGAGCCCTGGCTCCGTACCGCGACAACCCAGCACCCTTCCAGCCCCTTCCCCTAGTTTCGGACAGGTTGCAAGCTCCGCCTTCCTCCCCAGGCCCAGATTCCCTCCAGGGCCCACACTCGGGGCTCCCTGCCGCCCCCCGGAACCAATCCAGGATCCAGACATCAGGCTGAGCGCCAGTCCGTTCCCTCCTGTCTATAAGCGCAGTGCCCTGCCTTGGGCCAGGGGAAGGGAGGCAGGTGACCGATCAGCTCCGGAGGGACCCAGGCCCCCACACTCACCATCCTCCCGCCGAGTCCCTCCTCCTCCTCCTCCTGCCTCCCCCGTTACCAGGGGCAACTGCTACGGCACCGCCCCCGACGTCCCCCGTACGCACGGCGGAGGAGCAAAGCAGCAGGACAGGGAGGGGTCCAGCTCCGCTTTCCCCAATGTGCGCAAGCGCGCCAATGTGCCCTCCCACTGCGCAGGCGGGCTGCTGGAGCGGCCGGAGAAGGCGGCAGGCTGCAGGGACCAGGGGAATGGTGAAACCTCGCCCACGTGGCTGGCAGGGGCCACCCGGCCTGTGATTGGTCCAGAGGGAGGGCGTGGGGGCGGGGCGAGGGGAGGTTCCCGGGCGGAGGCCAGAAGTGCATCCTGGCCTGGCTGCCAAAGCCGGCTGCTTCTGGAAGCAGCTGTGTCAGTGAGTTTCTCCCGGGACCAGGTAAGGATCTTGAGAGGAGGCCTCCTGCAACATCTACCTGTGCCAGGTTTTATTCCCCACATCCCAGGAGGGAGTTTGCATTTCTGTCCTGACTCTGCCCTGGCGAGGCTGCGGCGCGGGCTGGGCTTCCACCTGCCAAAGCCACGTGGCAAGAGAAGGAGCTACCTGTGGACCTCTTTATGGCCTCCAGTACCTTCGTGTGCCAGGCTGAGGAGCGGGGGCGTCATGGGTTGCGCAACCGTCTCCACACATCTGTATTAGAATCTGGGCTGGAGGAGTCCTGGTGGTGGGAGGCTGCCTACAGGAGGGCAAGAAGCTGCCTGAGGACTGGCCGTGAGGGCTGGATGAGCTGATCGCTTGCGGGGATGAAAGGTTTTTGGGATGGATGGTTTTGCTGAACTAAGTCAACAGGGTCGGTACGCCGTCTGCAGCCCCGAAGGAGGCAAAAATGGGCCTCCATTTCTAAGGAAGAAAGAGTGAGAGAGATTCTGGGTGCTATTTCCCACCCCTTCCCCGTGCAGAGGACAGGAAGAAGAGTTAACATATTTGTGCCAGGTCCTGGTCTAGACTCAGGAGACACAGCAGGGGGCTGTATCTGCCCTCATGGAAATTACATCCTTCCTAGTGAGATGCTTTTCATACAAGATTTCATTTCATTCTCACAGCCCTAGAAATTGGTTATTTTAAGGGTTAAGAGTGGGGACTTGAATCCAGTACTTTCTGACTCTTGAGGAATTATTATTTTTGGTTGCTCCATGCGTGGCACGTGGGGATCTTTGCTCCCCAACCAGGGATCAAACCTGTGCCCTTGCAGTGGAAGCAGAGTCTTAACCGCTGGAATGCCTGGAAAGTCCCTGGGCTTAGCTATTGTTAATAGTTTCCTCCAGGTTTTGGGCTTTGCTGCTTTTAAGACCAGCAGGTTTTCAGCCTAGTTAAAATAGTTGGACGGAGGAGGCAATGGCACCCCACTCCAGTACTCTTGCCTGGAAAATCCCATGGATGGAGGAGCCTGGTGGGCTGCCATCTATGGGGTCGTTAAGAGTCGGACACGACTGAGCGACTGCACTTTCACTTTTCACTTTAATGCATTGGAGAAGGAAATGGCAACCCACTCCAGTGTTCTTGCCTGGAGAATCCCAGGGATGGGGGTGCCTGGTGGGCTGCCGTCTATGGGGTCGCACAGAGTCAGACACGACTGACGTGACTTAGCAGCAGCATCAGCAGCAGCAAGATAGTTGGAATGAAGGCAGATTTTCCCTGAATGGTTTTTAACATTTTATGCGTTCAAGTCAAGTTTCCACCTATCTCTAGCCTGCTGGTTCTTCTGTGAAAAAGGCAAAGCAGACTTCTTTTCCAAAATTGCCTGGAGTCTAACATCATGGCTGCTAGGGAGTCATTTGATTGTACATAGGCATATACTACCAGGGCCTGCTGGTTTAATTATTAGTCTCATTCTCCAACTTGAGCTAGGTAGCCTTGACACCAGCCCTTGACATCTCAGTGGACTTTGTGTTTGAACTGCTTGAGTCTTTGACTGCCTTGATCTTCCTCTAATGGGAGTACCAGTGATGATGTTTTGTTTTTTCCCCTAGTAGGGAATTCAAATAGGAGATCTTGGGTGCTTCCCCCGCCCTTGTAAAAGGATACTCTAGAAGAGTTTGGAAAGCCTGTTTACCAAACTCTGATATTGTCTGCTTGAGAAAATCAGCTCTCCCTGGAAGGATGAGCATTGCCTAAGGAGAGGTAGTAGGTTATATAATTTTTAAAAGATTTTCCCTTCTTCCCTCCTTTTCTCTCTTTCTTGAGACAAGCACCTTTTAGTGGATAAGAGGACCTGTCTAGGGGACTCTAAGCCTTGTGACTTTGTGGTCTCTCTCTTTTTTTTTTTTGGTCCACTCTGCACTGCCCCCTTGGCAGTGAAGGGTGGAGTCCTAACCGCTGGACTGTCAAGGAATTCCTGTCTAAGCCTTATAACCTTGGGAAAATACGGCCCTGGCTGTTATCAGATTTTTGGATAAATAGGACTAGATCTGTTTCCTGCTTACATTTGTATCTGCCACAGTGCAGGACCATGTGTGCCAAAAACGCTCACCACGCTAGCTCAATGCATGGGAACGTCCTCGGCATCAGTTTCTTCATCTATAAGCTGAGATCTTGGATCCCTAATGTTTTTGAGCTGTGACATTCTCTAATCCTGGAAGGAAAGGGAAGTATTGGTCAGTCACCTGTTTGATTTCCACCTCTCCCCCATTCCCTGTAGCAGAACCCTGGATATCATAGTCACCTTTTTAGGAAGTATTAGATATGGCTTGTGTAGGAAGAGGGAGCATAACTGCTGAAAACTCAGCGACCAGTAGGACTCAGTATAGGAGGGGTAGACAGTTTGCCGCTTCATGAAAGAAAACCTGTTCTTAACTTTTGTAACCAAGGCAGGTTCTGAGTTTGACAAAAAAAGAAAAGATGTGGGAGACATCCTTGATGCCCGGAGAACCCAAGAATAAGTCGGAATGCATTCCAGGCAGGCAGTAAGTGTTTTTAGAGGGCAGATGAGGACTGTAGCATGCACCTTACAGTCTGTCAGGGGAGGCAGATTTTACCCTAATAAACGTCAAGAAAGTGACAATTACAAAAGCCCCACGTGCCCTGAAGGAATCACAGAACTGTCCCCTTTGAGGGCCAATGGAATGGGAAAAAATGTTAAGACAAAGAATTTAGATTTTTTTCCTTTTATGTTTTACATAAGACAGGACAGGGATGTTCCCTGGTAATGAAGGCAAAGATTCTTGCGTGACTTAGCAAATGATTACCCCTTCGTGGTAGAAATGCTTTCACTGGGAAAGAAAGAGGATTTTCCAATGTTGGATTGTTCAGTTGAGAGTGGAGAGGGATGGCTGAGAAGTGTGTGTGTTGTGTGTGTGTGTGTTGAAGGGGAGGCATAGCATTGGGACTGTCTCCATCTGGTGCAAGTGTGGGGCTCTATAAGTCAAGGCTTACTGTTTTTTCTTCCTCTAGACTAAAGGGAACTCTTTCTCCCTCCTGGCTTCAGCTGGGACTGGGTGAAATGCCTTTGGTCTTTGGACCAGCCCCCTGCAGGAGCCACGTCAGCCTGTCCTTAAAGGACAGAGCCTGGAGCTTCTCCTGGGCTCTGATAGGGTGTGAGAGGGGGACGTCTCCCCCACCTTAACAAACAGTCTAAAAGTTGATGTCTGCTCTCACTCTACCTCATCTGTTGGCTGCTTCTGCCTGCTCCCTCTCTAGTTCTCAGATTTTTGATGGGTTACCTCTTAAATATAGTGGTCTTCCTGGGTATTTCCTTGGATCACTGCTCTTCCCAGTCTGCATTTTCTTGTTGGAAAACTTTATCTTAACCCACTCCCATGTTGCTCCCTCACTGTTTTACTTCTAACCCTGATCTCTGTGCTGGGTTTTAAGCCTAAATATCCAATTGTCTACTGACTGGACCTCTTCTTTAGCAAATACTTGAATTGCTGTGCTAGGCATTGAGGCAATGGTGGTGAGCAACATGGACACACTCCTGGCTTCAAGGAGCTTATAGCCTAGTGGGAGACAGTGGGCATTAATTCAGGCAAAACCACAGACTATCACACACGGCATGGCTCTGAAGGACAAGTACAGAGCCAGGAGCTCATAGCAGTGCATGAGAGGGAGGAAGGGGTCCTTCAGAGACTTCTCTAAACAAAGGAGGTTTCAACAAAGATCTGAAGGATGAGTAGGTGCTTGTCATTCAGACTGTCTCTGCAGAACAAAAGGCTACTTTTGGGGGAGGGCAGGGGAGTCCTTGAGATTTCTTACTAATGCACCTGATTTTAAGGCTGCTATTTATTCTGAGGTGACTTTGCTGTAACTTCCCTTGCAGCTGTAATAGCCCATGGGTCTTTACTGAGGTAGTGTCTTGAGTGGAAGTTCCCTTTCATTCTACTATATAATATAAAACATTTATCCTTTATTAGGTCTATGGCTTCCATCAGCAATATGTTTCCTTTCTCTAATATGAAATCCTGGCTTTGTTTGCTCAAGTCTGTGAGTGCCTTGGATCTACATGATTGTATAACTCAAGAAGATAGCTTTTATTTTTCAATTATTTTCTTTTGGCCACACTATATGGCATGCGGGATCTTGGTTCTCCAACCAAGGATAGAACTTGCACCCCCTGCAGTGGAAGTGTGAAGTCTTAAACTGAACCACCAGGGAAGTCCACCTAAGTTTTTTTTTAAAAACATGTTAACCACTATCATTTTCACTTTATATACTTTGGCACTGAATTATTACAAAAATTACTTCTGTAACTTAAAGTTTTCAGAATGAGAAAAACAAATGGCCAAAAACATATGAATAAATGCTTAATCTCATTAAGAATCAAGAAAATACAATTTAGGAGCTTCTCTGATGATCCAGTGGTTAGATTCTGTACTTTTACTGCAGGGGGCACAGGTTTGATTCCTAGTAAGGGAACTAAGATCCACCATCTTGCACAGTGCTGCCAAAAACAAATTTTTTTAATAAATTTTAAAAAGAAATATAAATGAAAATAACAATATTGTTTCTGCCCATCATATTGGAAAGAAAGAAAAGATTTATTTATCCATTTTGCTAAAAGTTTAACTAAAGGAGCATTATCATATACAACTGGTGGGAAAATCAATTTGAATTATATTTATAAAGATTTCATTTAAAACATGTACATCCTTTGATCCAGCAATTTCACTTCTAGAAATCTATCTTAAAGGTATAGTTGTGGCACTTCCCCGATGGTCCAGTGGTTAAGACTACACCTCCAATGCAGGGGGCGCGGATTTGATCCCTAGTCAGGGAGGGAACTAAGGGGTTTCCCAGGTGGCGCTAATGGTAAAGAACCTGCCTGCCAGTGCAGGAGACATAAGAGATGCAGGTTTGATCCCTGGGTTGGGAAGACTCCCTGGAGGAGGGCATGGCAACCCACTCAGTATTCTTGCCTGGAGAATCCCACAGACAGAGGTGGGCTACAGGTCATGGGGTTGCAAAGAGTCAGACATGACTGAAGCAACTTAGCATTCACACAAGGGAACTAAGATCCCACATTATGTATAGTGCAGTTAAAAAAAAAAAGATATCATTGCCATATACACAAAGTAATGTGTATAAGGATGCTCTCAGCAGTGAAAAACTGAGAATAACCCAAATGTCTACCAAAGGATGAAATTAAGGCACATGGAATAGTGTGTAATAATTAAAAAGAGTGAGATGGAGCTGTGTATATAAAATGGAGAACTCTCTAAGATGTGAAGCAAAAAAAGTAAGTTGTGTATCAGTGCCAGTTAGTTTATTGCTCCTGACCTCCAAATCTACCCTTCTTCATCGTGTCTTGTGATCCTGGACGTTGTAAACGTTTTTCCTTTGCCCTCTGATATGATTTTAAGCTCTACCAGTAGAGGGCGCTGGAGGAGCACCGATGAGGAAGGGGTAGTCTTCCCGGTGCCTGGGTGCTTGCCTCCTATCAAATTTCAAAAACACCCCACCTGGCAGCTTCCCGTTGAGTTCCCTCAGCATCCAGGTACGCAGCTTCCCAGAATCTCAGTGGCTTCCTGGTGAGTTTCATCAGCCCTCCGACTCAGCATTCCAGCGCATCCAGTTTCCTGCCTGCCAGCCCTTCAGGGGCAGCATCTCAGCAAACTTTGAAGAAGACTGCTTTTTAAATCTTGCTCAAGGCGTGCCTGTGAACTTGTAATTCAGTATATATGGAAGATTTTCAGGTGATTTTTTTTTCCCAAGAAAAAAGACATGACATAGTAGAAGATACAGAAGTTAAGTCTCAAAATTATCCCTTAAGAAAAAAACAAACAGATGAGCAGATATTATTTAGTGAAGAGGGAGAGGAAGAGCATCCTGGACCAGCATTTGCAAAGAAGCAGCATGAGGACTTCCCTGGTGGCTCAGACGGTAAAGTGTCTGCCTACTGCAGGAGACCTGGGTTCAGTCCCTGGGTTGGGAAGATCTCTTGGAGAAGGAAATGGCAACTCACTCCAGTATTCTGGCCTGGAAAATCCCATGGACAGAGGAGCCTGGTAGGCTACAGTCCATGGGGTCACAGAGTTGGACACAACTGAGCAGCTTCACTTTCTGAGACAGATGGCAGCCTCTTGTGTTTGAGGAGGTCTTGTAGCACTTGAAACTCAACATGAGGAAAGTCTAACTTAATGTTTTCTCCCTTAAAGCCGGTTTTTCTGTATTCTCAGCATGTTACTCTCCCAATCAGAAACCCTGGTATCCCTCTAGGTATTTGTGATGGCCAGAGGAGCTCACCAGGACACTCTCTCTGCTCTGCTTCCAGTTTGAGGGGCTGCTGAGGGAGAAGTAGTCACTTTGTAACATCCACACGCCTTCTTTTGGTTATTAGACCAAATGCTGATTCACATACTGTGGCGAAGGGATCTTGCAAATGTAATTAAAGTCCCTAATTGGTTGGCTTTGAGTTAATCTAAAGGGAGATTATCCTGGGTAGCCTGACTTAATCAGATGGAATCCCTTTAAAAAAGGGCTGGGCCCCCTCCAACCTGAGGTTAGGAATTCTAAGAGGTAGGTAGACAGACAGGTAGATCTCCTATTGATTCTGTAGTTGCGCTCTGACTGATAGAATTCCTGCTATACCCAATCATTTGGCACATCCTCAGATCTGGCTACTTTAAAACTTTCTCTGCTTTTGATCTTCCTTCCAGTTCTGGTGCATCTGGGTTCACTTGAGCCCCATTTCTTCTTGCCTGGATTATTGGGGGTTCCCTTCCAGCTGGTCTCTGCGTCCTCTGAGGTCTTGCCACACCCTGTTTACTTCCATGTAATTTCCTAGACTGTTCTTTCAAAACTACACATCTAATCTTACCACTCTTCCTGAAATTTGTTAGTGGCTTTCTGAAAGTTATAGGCAGAAGTTCAAAAGCCATAGCTTTTTTACATGACTCTACTTTTTTCTCCTCTCTGGCATATAGATCATACATCTTTTGAAATTTTTTTTTTTTTCTGTAGTTGTTATATTTTATTTTCCAAGTAATACTGATTAAAAATATTTACACACCTACTTTTAAGTCCACAGTTTAGCACTCTTATTTGTATGGCTTTAAAAGTTATAGCACAAGATCTTTACATTAAGGATTGGGGGAAAAGATTCATTCAAAACAAAGCCTGATATATTATATACATGTTTTTCTCTGTAGTTTATTTTAAATACATTAATTTTTAAATGATGCTCATCTTGTTTTCATCTGGTGGTAAAATACTAGTGCAACTTTTCATCAAAATAAAGTTTACCACAGATATAAATGAATTTTCCCAATTGAAAATGGCCCTTCAGCTGCCATTAAACGAAATTTCTCAACCTAAGTGAAAAAGAATTGGTAGCTGTCATTATAAGAAAAAATATATAAAGTACTACAGCATCACCTACACTGCTTACAACACAAATTTTGAAAGAACTAGAGATGCTTTATAGAAGTTCAGTTGGTTTTGAAAAGGCACATGGGTGTGTGTTTTTTTTTAAACATTCTAGAAATTTGCCACCACCACTCTGTTTCTGTTGCAGAGATGACATCTATGACTATCCATCAGGGCAGACAAGAATGTTGTTCAAACTAAAGGAAGCCAGAAGCCAAAATTTAACTGCACAGTAACAACACACTTTTCTTCATGCAGTCTTGTTTCCTATATATTCAAATTTTCTAACATGCATCAGAATACATAAACTTGTATTCTAATGATTTTACATTTGATTTTACAACATGGGGGGAAAAAAAACTTGAGGAAGGACATGACCAGGGACAGTAAGAACTCTTACCACAATGAAAATATACATTCGTACCCAACTATATAATAAGAATATAATCCATTTAAGTTTTCCAGAAATATACTTCTCAAAGCTTCCCATTCACTTATGGGAAAGATCCCTCGTCTGTGGCAAAGTGGGGGGGAAAAATCAGTCTGTTTCCATAGAAACAGTTCAGCACAACAGGAAAGAGTTTAACTTTGGTCCACATGTCTGTTAGCATATGGACAGTCACACTGCCCATCATCAGTTCAAAAACCCAACACATAAATTTAAAAATATATGCATTTGTTATTTCATTCTAAAACTGGCATAGGTGTTCTGTTCTCATTTCCTGCCTTTTCAGCTTGGGAATCCACTGCTGATTTGGTCTCTAAACCCTCCGCATCTTCGTGTTCTGCTGTAGTAGCCTCAGCAGCATCTGCTTGGGTAGGCTCTCTCTCCTCTTGGTTCATGATTTCAGGGGTCACTTGATCCAAGTCTGCTTCTAGAAGCTCAGTCTGTACTTCCACTGGCATCTGATTTACCCGTTCAACATGCAGTTCCTCTACATGGACTTCAGTACCTTCTTCAGTCTGAATTCGCCCCACTTCTAGATAACTTACCTGGACCTGCTCTGGAAGCTCACTCATGTGTGACTCGTGCACTTGGCTGTCCTGGAGCAGATCTGGATGGACCTGTTCCACAGTCACTTGTGCTGAATCCACCTGAACCTGGAGCAGTGGTAACACATGCACCTTCCCAACTTGTTCGATAATAGTCATTGACGTCACAGGTTCAGTTTGCACACGTGTTTCTACTGAAAGAACTTCTTCAGTTACCAGGCGCTCTGAAATATTATGAGTATCAGTGAGATGCCTCTTTAATTCATTTCCTTGCATAAACCACAAGTCACACAGAGTACAATGGTTGGGTTTATCTCCAGTGTGTATCACCAGGTGATCTTTGAACTGGTCCCAGCTGTTAAACACACTATTACAGACCTGACATTCATACAGCTTCTTTCTCCCCTTTTTTGCTCCCACTCCAGTCTGGCATGCAGTCAAGTGACATTTGAGGGTACTATTTCTAGCAAATCGTTCATGACAATTTGGACATTCAAAAGGTTTTTCACCTGTATGTTTTCGAAGATGCTCTTTAAAATGTCCAAAGTGGTCAAACTGCTTCTCACAGTACTGACATATGTGTATTTTTTTCCCAGTTCTCTGCTTCTTACTGACTCCACCTTCTTCAAGGTGGTAACAACTGAGGTGCTGTTTCCACGCGCTCTCCCGAAGATACCTTTTATTGCATATTTCACACTTGAAACTCTCAGTGGAGTGTGATTTCATGTGTTCCTTCTACCTGTTTGCTTGTGGGGTCAGATGCACAGCCGTCATCATCTTTAATCTGCCCTTTTCTATCGCCTTGGCGGTACTTGCTGGTAATATCTGCCAACAATGCCAGAGCGGAATCATCAGAGGAACCTGTGCTCTGAATGTACTTTATGGACTGCTTGGTAGAAGCCACTTCCTCCGTTTCGATGCCTTCATCTTCCACTTCGATTGTGCCTTCGGCAATCTCCACCTCAATTTCAACAGGTTCAGATTCTGCAGATGGCAACGACTCAGTGATAACATTTGAAGTTTCTGCAATCTTTCTTTTTTTTGCTTCACTTTTCCCTGTGGTATTTTCCTCTAGTGGAGCTGAGTTTTCTTTGTTTCTGACTTCAAGGGCTTTGATAGCTTCTAGCATCTGTAGAAACTCTGCTGCTTTCCATACATCATTGGCTTCTTCTTCTCCTTGTATCATTAACTTTGCTGTATATGTGAACTCAATCAAATGACGAAAGGCCATTTTACTAACACCTTCTATCTCCACCAAAGGTTCCTGAGTAAACTCCTGAAAGAATTTATAGAAGAACTTGCTGCAAGCAGCCAAAACAGCCTTGTGGGCCTTAAAATGGTGTCCGTCGACAATCAGGGTGATGTCAGTAAACCGGTCCTGCTCTCGCTGTTCATTCAATCGGTCCAGGATCATTTTATGATGTTCAGGGAACTCCTGAAGGCATTCCATCGTCTCTTCGGCCTCCATGGCCGTCCGGTTGCTCTACAAAAGAGGAGCATGATAATGTACACCCATGAGCTCGGGCTGAGAAACAAAACCCCTAAAGCATAAAATAACAACAACAAAAAAAAACAAAACCCCAGCAACGTGAAAGAAGGCGGAGGGTGAGGCAAGAGGAGAGGAAGGCGAGGGAAGAAAGAAAGGCGAGCCGGGCGGCCGCCGCGCGTTGGGGGCCGGAGCCGCGGCCGCGGGACTCCGAGCCTGACCTAATTGGAGTCGGGAGACGCGAGCTGGAGCGGGGTGGGCACAGCGCCGGAGGCTCCGAGCGCCGGGGCGCGCAAGTCCGGCAGGGGAGGAGACCCTACAGCCGCCGCGGCCAGCTAACGGCCCGCCAAGCCCCTCGGCCCGTCCCTGGCTCCCGCCTTCCCGGGACCCGGTCCGGCCCGCGGCCCACAACGACTCCCGGGTCGCCTCTCCCCTCCCCCGCCCTCCCTTTTCTCCCCCGCCCCGACCGGGCCGGCACTCTGAAATTTTTTTTTAATGATTGCCCTGAAGTTTGCTGTATATATTTACAGCTAATCCAAGCCCACTTTCAATTTATGCTGTCCTACATCACGGGTAGTCCAAGTACCTTGGAGTCTTCCCAGCTTCTCCATCTCATCTATTATAGCTTTGTTATCATTCCTTCATTTTTTTTTTAAGTAAAGATTTATTTATTTTATTTTTGGCTGCACTGGGTCTTTATTGCTGTGTACAGGCTTTCTCTGGTTGTGACAAGCAGGGGCTACTCTCTAGCTGTGGTGCACTGACTTTTTATTGCTGTGTCATTGTGGAGCACGGGCTCTAAGGCATGCAGGCTCAGTAGTTAACAGCGCATGGGCTTAGCTGCCCCACAGCGTATGGGGTCTTCCCTTAGCAGGGATTGAACCTGTATCCTCTGCATTGGCAGAGGGACTTTTAACCACTGGACCACCAGGGAAACTCCCATTCAGTTTTTCAAAATAAGCGTTTATTTATTCATTCAGCTGTACTGGGTCTTCACTGTGGCATGTGGATCTTTAGTTGTGGCATTCAGGACTTTTCACTGTGAAATACAAACTCTTAGTGGCATGTGGGATCCAATTCCTGACCAGGAAACAAACACGGGCTCCCTGCCTTGGGAGCACAGGAATCTTAGTCACTGGACCACCAGGGAAGACCCCATTTCCGTCTTTATCTGTGACTGTTTCTACTTTCGACGTGACCCCATGCCTCTTCTCCTGCAGACAGATCTCTCCTACCTTCTGGGGCTTCACCTACATTCCACCTCTTTTGGGAAGCCCCCCTTGATTTTTGTGACCCCGCCCCCAACTCAGCTTCCTCTCTTCTTGTGCTTATTGTAGCCGTCCGTATTATCTGCTATTCCCCAGTCAGACTCAGCTCCCCAAGGACAGACCCTGTATTGTCCCTTTCCCCTGTCTTGCCCCCAGCATGATCATGCTCTGGGCTGGCCACTGGCAGGCACTCAGGAAACATTTGGTGTCCAGTGGCCCAGATGGGTGACAGTTCACTGGGCTCTTCCTGACCTGAGTGGGATGATGCTAGCAGCTGGGGTGATCTGTCCGTCTCCTACAGTAGGAGGTGTTCAGGGCCTCTGGGGAAGGTTTTGATTCGGGGGACAGTCCTTGTTTTTCCTCTGTTCTGAAGTTCACAATTTTGTGTATGGGCAGGATGGAGGCTGACCTGTCTGACTTTAACATCGATGCCCCACGTTGGGACCAGTGCACTTTCCTGGGGCGGGTGAAGCACTTCTTCAATATCACGGACCCCCGCACGGTCCTGGTACCAGAGCGGGAGCTAGACTGGGCCAAAGTGATGGTGGAGCAGAGCAGGTGAGCAGCTGGGGGAAGGGCAGGGTGCCCTGGGGCAGCATCGGTGGGTACCCTAGGGGAGAGGTGGAAATGGGAGATGAGGGGATAGTCAGAGAGCTCAGGGAGGTGGGGGAGCCAAGAGCAAGATGACTCAGGGTGGAGGTTGGGAGGTAACGCCTACCTATTGTCTTTGGGTGACAGGATGGGGACTGTGCCCCCGGGCACCCAGGTGGAGCAGCTTTTCTATGCTAAGAAGCTATATGACTCGGCCTTCCACCCTGACACTGGGGACAAGATGAATGTCATTGGGCGGATGTCCTTCCAGGTCCCCGGCGGCATGATCATCACGGGTTTCATGCTCCAGTTCTACAGGTGCGACTGGGGAGCAAGGCAGCGCTCCTTAGACCTGCTAGGGAGGGAGCCATGGTAGGATAATAGTAATAGTCGTCTTTATTGATTCCTTACCAATACCAGACACTGTGTTCAGTTGCTCACATATATCACCTCATTTAGTCTCAGCAGCCCTACAGAGAGGTACTGTTTTCAACTTCATTGTACAGATGAACAACTGCAGTTCTCGAGAGGTTATGTAACTTGTCCAAGTGCACCAGCCAGGAAATAGTGGTGCCTGGCTATATGAACTGAGGCAGTTCTCTCTAGGACTCAAAGACTGAACTCTTCTACTCCTTTAAAAAGTACTTATTCAACCATGAATGTAGTGTATTTTTATAACATAATATCCAACAAATTAAAAAATGGGAAGACACTTTCAGTCCAGTTGGAGAGAGAAAACTTTCTCTGTTCCCCTTCCTCTTTTCCTTCCCCCTCTTCCCTCTCTAACACATTCGGTTAGCCAATTGTTGAGCCAGACCTTGGGCCAGATAGAAAGTAAAAGTGTTAGTGTCTCAGTTGTGTCGACTCTTTGTGACCCCATAGACTGTAGCTCTCGAGGCTCCTCTATCCGTAGAATTCTCAAGGCAAGAATACTGGAGTGGGTTGCCATGCCCTCTTCCAGGGGATCTTCCTGACCCAGGGATAGAACCTGGGTCTCCCACATGGCAGGCAGATTCTTTACTGTCTGAGCCACCAGGGACGCCCACCCCTCAAGGAGCACCCAGTTTTGTTGAGACCAGGAAGGAAACAGTTACAGTCTAGCTTGCCAAGTGGTAGGCTGGGGGCAGAATAGGGGGTGGTGGGAGCAGACATCATAGAATGACTAACTGTGTCTCAGGAAGGACAAGGGACGGGTCAGGAAGGTTCCAAGGAAGAAAGATCTCTCCAGAGAGCAGGATTCAGCCGTATACCAAGAGGCTGGGGGTGTGGATGTTCCAGGCAGAGGGGCAGCCTGTGCAGAAGAGCAGACACAGGAAACAGCATGGGAATGGCCTAGGGAGTGGCAGGTTTGATTGGTGTCCCCAAGCCCTCCTCCCGTCCTCTTCTCTGCCTGTCCCGGCCTCTCTCCTGGTAGGACGATGCCGGCAGTGATCTTCTGGCAGTGGGTGAACCAGTCCTTCAATGCCTTAGTCAACTACACCAACAGGAATGCGGCTTCCCCCACGTCGGTCAGGTAGGAGACCTGAACCCCTGGCTGTCTGTGTGGGCCTGGAGGTGCCTTCTTGCCTTGGCGGGGACCAGCCCTTCTTAAGGGGTTCCGGGGCTGTCTGTCCTCCCTGGGTGGGGCCTGCCCTGGGTGGGTGACCAGGTCTCTCTTCAGGGTTTGGAAGTATTCGGCGGACTAGGAGAGTATCTTCTTCCTAGATGAATTCAACATTCACTCATTCACTCATGCGACAAATATGTCAGAGTGTGTATTAGGTGTTGGATAGGGTTCTAGGGGCAGGGGATACGTTTGAGTAAGACATGTGTGGTCTCTGGAGTTTAAGGTCTTTTTAGGAAAATAAGCATAATGATCTCATTCTGTGATAGCTGCCATTAAGGAAATAAACAGATGACATGCTGCAGAACAGCAGAAGGGCATCTGTACAGATAGGGCGGTCAGGGAAGTCCTTTCTACAGAGCTGACATTTCAGCTGAGTTTTGAAAGGTGAGGATTTAGCCATGCAAGAGCCCACAGAAAGATTCCCAGGAGAGGGAGTGGCAGCATGCAGAGGTTCTGAGCACGCAGGCACTTGGTGTGTTTAACGTACTGAAAGGAGCATCTTAGTGAGTTGGAGGGAGATCCCAAGCTGAAGCCGAGGTTTTCAGGCATGAAACCACAATTCCAGCCTTTATCACTCAAGCTTTGTCCTGCCCTCAGCCACCTGGAGTCCCCACTCCCAAACATCTCTCTCTTCCACTAGGCAGATGGCTGTTTCCTACATCACAGCCACAACCACTGCAGTGGCCACTGCTGTGGGCATGAACATGTTGACAAAGGTACGGTCTGGGGCTGCTATGGACATGGTGGTCACAAGGGGGCAGCAAAGTCCTAGGGAAAACTTTTTTTCCCCAGGTATGGGTGGTTTCCCAGACTGGAAGAGTTGGGTTTGGGTCAGAGCCTAGCCAAGTAGTGGGAAGTTCAGCAGGGCTGTCCCACGTTGGTTTTTCTTGGGCCTTTGAGGGAATTTGGGTGCCCTGACTAGGTGTCAGGATATGTGGCAGTAGTGAGGTATGATCTGAAAGCCCCTTCCACCCCCATCTTCCAGGGAGCTGACCTACTCCCCTTGTCCTCTTCCCCCACAGAGAGCTCCGCCCCTGGTGGGCCGCTGGGTGCCCTTTGCCGCCGTGGCTGCAGCTAACTGTGTCAACATCCCCATGATGCGCCAGCAGTGAGTACAGGGATCCCTTTTCCTCCCTGTAAACCGCAAGGTCAGCAGGGAAAGGGCAGGAGACCAAGGCAGTGGGTGGCTTTGGCGGCTGAGGTTGGGGTGGGGAGGGCTGCACTTCCAAAGGTTCTCCGAGGACTGGCGGCTCCAGCAGTGATGGCTGCAGGAGTGGCGGGTGACCTGGGTTTCGTCTGTGATAATTGCTGTGGGAGTCATTCTCTGAATGGATTTGGAGGTTTAGTGTGGACCTGCGGGGTTTGGCACCAGCTCACGTCCTTTCAACTACAACTGTATTTAAGTCGTGAACTTGGCCTACTTCCAGAGCCCTGGGGATGGCTCACAGAATGAAACGCAGCAGAGCAAGGTATCCAAAGATAAAACAGAACCAAGAGGCTCTGAGGGAAGCCAGAGGGGTAGATAGATGTTTTCCAGCTGCCAGGGTCTAAGCTTCACAGCAGGAAAGGGGAAAGGAGAAACCCACTGTGTCTCACATTTTTTGTTCTTTGACTACAGAAAGCAAAGATGTTCCTCTGCTACAAAATTTAATGATGTAATAGATGTAAAGCGCTCAAAATAGCGCCTGGAATGTAATATTAAGCATTAGCTACTGTTGTCACAATACTCCTGCAATTCAGGAGACCTGGGTTCGATCCCTGGGTTGGGAAGATCCCCTGGAGAAGGGAAAGGCTACCCACTCCAGTATTGTGGCCTGGAGAATTCCATGGGCTGTATAGTCCATGGGGTCCCAAAGAGTCGGACATGACTGAGTGACTTTCACTTTCACTGTTGCCACTGTTGCCATCGATGCCTTCCTGGTCATCACCGATGTCGTAAGACACATTTTCTTAGGACTAGTAGCCAGTGGAAAGTGATCACAATCACCCTTGCAGAAAGAGCACATCACTGAAGAGCCATGCATACACTCTACTTGACTCCTCTTCCCCTCCCCCATCCAGTTGCTCCTTTCAACGAATGAGTGAGTCCCCACCACCCACCTGGTCTTGGATGGAGTGCTGGCTTGAATATAACAGCCAGAGCGTCTCCTGTTTGTGGGTGGGTCATGGAGTCAGGCACTGGACCCAGCACTTGGCAGGCGTCATCCTGTTTAATCCTCACTGAGTCCTATTAAGTGGGTGCCATGATTATCCCCATTTTGTAGATGAGGGTAACTGTGTCTTTAGAAGGACTAGGGAACTTGCTCAGGAGCATACACTTGCTCTGCAGTTTCCAGATCCAGCCTAGGCAGCCAGGACCTGGCACTCGCTCTCTGAGCCTCTCCCCTAGATATCTGCGGTATCACTCTGGAGTGGGGAAGGCCACTCCAAGGGCCAGGCTGCAGGAGGTGGCTTCCTAGAGCTGGAATGCCCTGGCCCCGGTCCCCTCGTGTCACATCGCTGGCGGGCTTCCAACACACCCCTTTCCCGCATCCAGCACCTCCTGTCTGTGTTTAGGGAACTCATCCAGGGAATCTGTGTGAAGGACAGGAACCACAATGAGATCGGTCATTCCCGGGTGAGCAGAGGCCTGCCCTGGGGGTGGGAGGAGGGAGTTCCCTCTCAGACCCTGTCCTGTTCTTAGCGCTCAGAGCAGACCTGGGCTAAAAACCTTTTCCCTGGCGCCATCCTCCTTCCTCATCGATTTTCCCTTCATATCTCTGTTCATGTCATTTCTGGTCCTGAATCCGTAAGAACGTGACTGGGTGGGAGAGGGTCAGGTATGGTCACTTAACGCCTGACCGGTCCATCCCTTGCCCTTTACCAGCTCAGACTTAACTGTGACTCTGACCCTGGCCCAGCCCTCTGATGCAGCCTGTGGACTCCGCATAAAGTCATAACCGACAACTTACTTTTTTCTGTCCTCAGAGAGCTGCAGCCATAGGCATCACTCAAGTGGTTATTTCTCGGATCACCATGGCAGCCCCTGGCATGAGTAAGACGGGGAAGCTGTCCCATCCTAGGGGACCCTGGCTTATGTGATGGAGACCTCAGCCACACTTGGGGTGGGGGGTGGGACCCCAGCCTCTATAGGCATTCTTCTCAAACTGGTTTGCTTGAGTGTCGAGAGCCACTGGAGAGTCACACCATAAATCCTGGAATGTCAGTTAATCGAGATTTGGTGGAGAAAGTTGTTTTCATTTAACAAATATTCCTTAAGTTCCTTCAATGTGTTGGGGAGATACTGGCAGAGAAAATAAGTTCCCTGCCCTGGTTTTACCTCCAGCAGGGACAGGTTACAGAGCAAGATACAAAACTTGCTTCAGAGATGGTTGGTTGTAAGAAGGGTGCTCTGGGCCCGTGGTACCCATCCTCCTGTGGTTACAGGGCTGCAGGTTGAGGAGTCTGGGAAGCACCTTCTTCTGGGACTTTGGGGAGAAGTGGGTGTGGCCATGCCTATACATCTTTCTCTCCAGTGAAAAGTATTTTCTGGAACTTCTGGGTAAGGAGGGGGAACCACTCAGTCTGTGATCTGACTTCAGAAGGGGAAGTGTCATAGCCTTTTCTCTGCCTCTTCCAGTTCTGCTGCCGGTCCTCATGGAAAGACTGGAGAAGCTGCGCTTCGTACAGGTGAGTGGATTCTCCTTTGCACCTTCACTGCCCAGTGGCCCCAACCACACCCGTGTTGGGGGTCCCTGACCCTCTTACCCTTCCTTCTCGTTCCCATTTCTGCACTGCACTCTGGGAAGGCCCCTCCCAGTGCCTTGGCTGCCCTATTCTCAGCCTTGTCTGCTAAGAGCAAGGAGACTCCCACCTCTGCTGCAGAGCCAGGGTTTCCTGCCTGTGGGTTTCCAGCTGGCTTGCTGGTTCACCTCGAAGTATGTAAGTCCTATGTGGGTCTCTCTTTCATCTTGTTTCTGCACAGAGAGTCCGGGTTCTGCACGCCCCTTTGCAGGTTCTGCTGTCCGGATGCTTGTGAGTAATGTGTTTTCTTAGTTGGCGTCTGTGGTGGGGCACCCGAGATCTGTCTTCCTGTGTCACCCATGTGGGAAGACATGTACTCCTTTACCTGATTTCCGAAGCACCCAGGCTTGAACACCTGTGGCCCCTCTGACTTGTCTCATCTTTCCAAGGGCGCTGGGCTGGCCCTGTGTACACACCGGGGTGGAAAGCAGAACCCTTGGATGTCCTCCTATCCCCAGGGTCTCCCCTTCAACCTTAGGTCTGTAGTAGTTTCAGAGAAGAGACAAAATGATAAGATCATCCCACCACAAAAGAGAAATGAGAATTATGTGAGGTGACAGAGGGGTCTGCTCACACCAGTGGTGAATTTACACAGTGTTACATGTCATCTGGGCTTCCCAGGTGGCACTAGTGGTGAAGGACCTGCCTGCCAATGCAGGAGACATAAGAGATGCGGGTTCAATCTCTGGGTCGGGAAGGTCCCCTGGAGGGGAGGGCATGGCAACCCATTCCAGTATTCTTGCCTGGAGAATCCCGTGGACAGAGGAGCCTGGTGGGCTACAGTCCATAGGATCGCAAAAAGTTGTACATGATTGAAGTGACTTAGCATGCACGCATGCGTATGTCAGTTATATCTCAAAACATCCGAATACGGTGAGACATGAAAAATGACACAGCCTGGGCTTGTCATGTGTCCCAGGCTCGCATGGGAGTAAAGCAGCGTGACTCCTGGCAGCGGTCTCAGGTGCCTGCCCTGGACTGGACAAGTCCCAGCATTCATCGTGCTTTGTGAGGCCATGAGCTAATGACCACAACCTAAGCTCATGTGTATTGGATGTTTCCTGTTTGCCCCCACTGTGCTGATGTTTAATGTCTATAATTTCACCTGATTCCCTGAGCTCCTGAGGTATACATACTGTCAGCGTCTCCTTTCCCAGATGAAGAGACTTGCCCAGACATCTCTAGTTGGTAATTTCTGGAGCTGAGATTGGATCCTTAATAAGTCTGTCTTTTTTTTTTTTTTGCTGTGCAGGCTTTTCTCTAGTTGCAGTGAGCAGGGGCTACTCTCTAGTTTCAGTGCATAATCTTCTCATGGCGGTGGCTCCTCTCGTTGCGGAGCATGGGTTCTAGGGTGAGCGGGCTCGGTAGTTGTGACTCCTGGGCTCTAGAGCACGGGCTCAGTAGTCAGAGGTGCCTGGGCTTAGTTGTTCCAAGGGATGTGGGATCTTCCTGGATTGAGGATCAAACCCATGTCTCCTCCATTGGCTGGCAGATTCTTTATCACTGAACCACCAGAGAAGTCCCCGCCAGAGTGTCTTCTGCAAATTGATTTCACTGAGGGAGTGGTTACATACCATGGGCTGAATGTGTCCCATGTGTTACCTTGTTTAACCCTCGCAGTAGCCCTGCTGAGTAGGTACTCTTGCCCTCCCTCCACTGGCTCAGAGGGGGCTTGCCCCAGATGGCACAGCTAAGAAGTGGCAGAGCTGGGACTCGACCCCAGGTCTGTTAGAATCCCAGGTTCTGTAAAATATGGTCCTGGGCCCACATCCTCTGAGAACTTGTGAGACTAAAGATTCAAGCCCTTTCCTGGACCTACTAAATTAGCGCTGCATTTGAACAAGCTCCTAGAATTCCTTATGTGCCCCATGAAGTTCCAGAGGCTCTGCCCTCCCTGCTCTCCCAACAGCCTGGGGGTTCAGCAAGTACAGGAGCCTGACCCTGAATTCACACCCCTCTTGCTCTCCCTGAATTCCAGAGGGCACCTGTGGTTATGAGCACTGCTGCTCACACTCGCTGGTGTCTCCATTCCCATCTTCATCTGTGAGAATGATGGATGCTTGAGGGTGAGGGGTGCAGGCGGGCTGGTTTTATCCTGTGCTGGAGTGAGTCTCCAGGCGCCAAGAGACCAGGAACAGGGAGGGAGAGGAACTTCGGGTTCAGCTCCCCCATCCTTTGGGAAATCTCAGTCACGGGGTGTGGATGAGTCTGTGAGATGCCAGACACCCCCTAATGCTTTGGTTTCTTCTTTCTTCCAGTCTCATCTTCATGGTGCCAGTGGCGTGTGGGCTGTTCCCGCAGCAATGGTATCAGCTGTTCATTATCCACTTGTTTTTACTGAATTGCCTGTCCCTGCTCTTCCTGACCTGCCCACTGTCCTGAAGGAGAAGGAGGGGCAGGCAGGGCAGCATCTGTTCGGGGACAAGTGTGAACTCTGGGCCTCTTGACTCCAGTTGAATGGGAAACCAAAACAGAGCTCCAAGGGGCAGAGGGATGTTGCTCACTCCCAGTGGAGCACAGGCTGCCTTGGAAAGATGGTAGGGGAACAGTAAGAGATTTCCTGTCCCTGCTCGTTGAGTTGTTAGACCCATCTCCCCTGACTGGATCTGGTCTTTGAAATCGAACAAGAGGGTAGGTACTCACTTTGCTGATGTTTGCCAGAGGGTGGATGCCTTGGACCTCTCAGCTTCCCTTGCATGTCCTAGGAAGGGTGCAGTGGGGTGGGTGAGAAGAGATGATGGCAAAGGGAAAGGGAAGCATTAGATGGGTGTCGGGCGGGGGGCAGGGTGGCGGAGAGGACTAACTCCAGGAGACCAGATGTAGCCTGAATGGATACAGAGAAGACACCCGTCTCCCTTCTAGTACTCCCAGCTCAGTAGTTACCTACACCTCTCCTGTGTTCTGATCACCGTGCTTGTAATCTTGGAGAAGGTAGAGGTTTGGCACTAGGGAGAATGAAGTCAAAGCTCAACAGAAGTAAAATGCAAAAAAATGTAAAAAGCAACATACTGTACTGTATAGAAGCCATTTGTAGTTCTGATGGAAAAATGGGCAAGGGCTTCTTAGAGGTGGCAACTATGTTGGATTTTTTCTCAGGGTAATTTGCTGTTTGTCCAGGTGGCAGGCTTATAACGCCCTTCTCTCTTCTCAGTGAATTGCCGGTTTCCTATCTGGAACCCGAGCTCCAGGACACCATCAAGGCCACGTACAGAGAACCTGTGCCTTATGTCTACTTCAATAAGGGCCTCTGAAGGCCTCACCCCAGCATGGACCAGTCCATACACCAGCTCCTCCTCAACCGCTGTGGATTCCTGTGCCTCATTCCTCTTTGCCGACAGGGCCTTGAGGCCAGCATGGATTCAGAGGGGCGAGGGTGGCAGTGGGAGGATGCCTCCTGCTTCTACCCAGGTACCTGGGTTTATTGGACTCCAGGGGATAAAAGTGACCAAGGGGAGAGAGGCCAAGGCTTCTATCTGCTCTCCCCGAACCCCCATCTCCTGGAGACCAGGAGAGGAGACCTCCCTCAGGGAGAAGGTATTAGGTCCTGAGGGTGACACTCAGGTAAACTGTTCGGACAAATTGGAAACCTGGGAGTCTGGTTCCAGCTGGGGTTGAGGAAGGGCCCCCTTTCTCTTCCTCCTCATCTGTTCTCAGTCAAGGGCACCCTTCCCGCTGGGACGGGGTGTGGTTCTGGCTCCCTCAGCAAGTGGGAGGGGAGAGGCTGGGTCACCTTGGACCTCCTCTTTGCTCTTGCCCACTCTCCTCCCCAGGGACCCCTGGGCAGAAAGCTTCTTTGGGAGTCTTGCTAAACTTGAGAGTTTTTATCAGGCATCCAGGAGTTTTTAGTGCAACCCGCCCCCCCAAGGGAAAAAAAAAGCACAGGACATAGTGAAGCAGCAGAGTTTCATGGTGCTTCAAGCCCTATCTGTTGACACTGGCTTTGTTCTCCTAAAATCATATCTGATTCTGCTTCTCTGTGTCTGAAAGATAAAACCACTGACTGAGCAAAAAGGACATAGGTAAGCATTAACTGCACGTTTTAGTGGCTATAATTTCCTGGCTGCCTCCCTTCCTCAGCCCGTTGGGTTAAACACCAAAGAAAGACTGGTGTGGACTGAATAGGAAAGGGAAGTTTTATTTGGACGCCTCTGAGAGGAAACCAACCAGGACCAAAGAGCCTTAAAGGCCACACAGCTAAGTGCAGCCACTCGCCCTTCCCCGCCTGGGTGCTCTAGGATATTTTGGAAGCCCTCGAGGGAGAGGGAGCTGCTGTAGCCAACCTGGGACCAATGTCTTTATATGAGTTTTGTCTAGTAGAATTTACTGACTGATCAAAGGGTGTCCCTGTGAATCGAATACATTTCTTGAAAGAGCACAATGAACTGTCTGCACACTGAGTTAATAAAACCTAGATGGAAAGCAAGATCTTTGGCCTTGGCATGGAGGAGGGTATCACAACTCTAAGGGGAACCTGTCTGGTGCCCACAGGCCATTGTCTATCTCCCTTATTATGGAGGAAAAAATCTACCTGCCTTTGCTGGAGGCTCTAGAGTGTTCCCTGGACTGCGTGTGTTGCTCGAGGGCAAGAGCTGGCAAACCATGGCTTGAGGGTCCAGGTCTGCCTGTTTTTATCTTCCTGGGAACTAAGAATGGCTTTTAAATTTTTTAAAGATTATGAAAAAAGAATGATGTGTGAGACCCTATGGGGGTGGCATGCAGAACCTAAAATATTTACTCTTTGGGCCTCTACACAGTGTCTCCTACTCTGGAGTAATGGTTCCTAAGAAACATGCCTGAGATTCACTTGGAGGGCTTCTCAAAACATGGATTATAGGGCACCCTCCCTAGAATTTCTAATTCTGTGGGGCTGGGATGGAGCCTGTGGATTTGTGTTTCTGGTAATTGTGATGCTGATGCTGTTGGTTTGCGAACCACTTTGAAGGACCACTGCTCTGAAGAGAAAGGGCCTCCTCCTTGAGGTCAAAGTACTGACAGCAGTTTGATTTTTTCCCCATAAAAAAAAGTACAATTCACAAAACATGAAATTCATCCTTTGAAAGCATACAGTTCAGTGGTTTTTAGCATACTGATAATGTCATGCAACTGTCATTACTCTCTAATTTCAGAATATTTTCGTTATTCCTGAAAGAAACTCTGTACTCATTAGTAGTCATTCATTATACCCTCATCCCCCAGCCCCTGGCAACCTCTCATCTACTGTCGCTATGGGTTAACCTATTCTGGACATTTCATATAGATGAACTCATACAGTATGTGGTCTTCTGTGTCTGACTTCTTTCCCTCAGAGTATTTTCAAAGTTCAGCTATTCTGTAACATGTGCAACTTAATTTTGGCTGATATCTGAGCAGAAATGCCTATGTCTTTGGAGCTGGCTTCCTTGGGACAGGAGATTTGCCTTCAGCTTTGCTCAGGTCCAAAGGCAAATAGGAAAAACATTACCAGAGCTGGCCGGAACTCGGCAGCAATTCTGAGCTGAGGTTCTTTCAAGAATCCACAACCTTCTTACTTTTCCAGCTCCTTAAGCCTCCTGGCATTCCTCCTTTCTTCATAGACGATTACTCTTGGAAAAGTCTGGAGTAGAGAGTGACTGCCATTTAGAGGCAGATTAAAAAGTTCATTCAAACTGCATCTCAGTTTGATCTTGTAAAAGCCTCTGATTTCTTTGAGTTGGCTCCTATGAGGTATGGAACGAGGTGGTGAGGGTGACTAAAATGCCTCAGCGTGAGAAGTTCTAGTTCAGATTGGGCGTCTTGTTTGTCCTGTAGCTCAGTTCAAGCTCAGGTAAAGAGAGAAAAGGAAGTTGAGAAAGGACAGAATTCCTTTCTGTTTATCAAATTAAAACCTTTGGAGTTGCTGAGATCCAACCAGTCCATTCTAAAGGAGATCAATCCTGGGTGTTCATTGGAAGGACTGATGCTAAAGCTGAAACTCCAATACTTTGGCCACCTCATGCGACGAGCTGACTCACTGGAAAAGAGTCTGATGCTGGGAAGGATTGGGGGCAGGAGGAGAGGGGGACAACAGAGAATGAGATGGCTGGATGGCATCACTGACTTGATGGACATGAGTTTGAGTGAGCTCCGGGATTTGGTGATGGACAGGGAGGCCTGGCGTGCTGTGATTCATGGGGTTGCAAAGAGTCGGACACGACTGAGCAACTGAACTGAACTGAACTGAACTGAATGATGATGATGTCTGGACTTTTTTTTTTTTTTTAATTAAAATTTTGTTGAAGTATAGTTGATTTACAGTGTTGTGTTAGTTTCAGGTGTCCAGCAAAGTCAATCAGTTACACATGTATCTACTCTTTTTTAAGATTCTTTTCCCATATAGGCCATTACAGAGGACAGTTGAGTTCCTTCTGCTATACAGTAGGTCCTTATTAGTTATCTGTTTTATATATACTAGTGTGTGTATGTCAATCCCAATCTTCCAATTTATCCCTTCCCCTGCATATTCCCTATTGATTGTAAGTTTGTTTTCTGGATCTGTGACTCTACTTCTGTTTTGTAAATAAGTTCATTTGGACCCTTCTTTTTTTTTTTTTAAGATTATACTATAAGTGATATGGTATTTGTCTTTCTGTGTCTGACTTATTTCACTGAATATGACAATCTCTAGATCCATCCATGTGGTGGCAAATGGCATTATTTTGTTCTAGTTTTTTAAGGAACCTTCATGTTGTTCTCCATAACAGCTGTACAAATTTACATTCCCACCAACAGTGTAGGAGGGTTCCCTTTTCTCCACATGCTCTCCAGCATTTATTGTTTGTAGTTTTTTTTTTTTTTTTGATGATCATTCGGACTGGTGTGAGGGAATACCTCAATGTAGTTTTGATTTGCATTTCTCTAACAATTAGTGATGTCAGGCATCTTTTTGTGTCCTTTTTGGCCACCTGTGGTAACTGACTTTAACGTGGAGGACTTAAAACTCCTTGAGGCCGGGATTGAGACTCTGCGCTAAGAGAATAATATGGCCCCTGCCTGTTATTCGATCTTTTCTTTTCCTCTAGGGAGTTTGATTGTGGAATGGATGCATTTCTAAGAAATTTAAGATTGGCAAAAATACTTGTCACTCTTTGCAGCACTTGGGAAAGTAGGATCAACATAGAGGCAGAACCAGTTTCTTCACTTACTTGTCTCCTACTTTGCCACCATTTAAGCCAAGAACAAACTCCCTTGGGCTCAGCTGTGGGCTAGACCCGGCCAGGCTCTAAAATGCTTTGGCAGGCTTTTGAGAGGAAACTGTCAGCTAAAGGAAGCCGGCTTGTCTGCTGTGAGTCTTCATGTGTTTATTTTCCCAATATTGATTGAGCTCATGGTTGGGCCCTGTACATGACTGTAGGGATTTCTTTTTAAAAAAAGAAAAATGAGTAAGACATGGTATGGCCATACAAAAAGCTATAAATTTAGTGGGAAGGGTCAGGGAGGTAGAAACTATAGATACACTGTGTGGTGTTATGTGAATTCAGAAGAAACGAGGGCGGGAACTGGGAATGTGTAAAGGGGAAACTGTATGTGTATTTGGGCTTCCTTGGTGGCTCAGATGGTAAAGAATCAGCCCGCAACACAGGAGACCTGGCTTCCATCCCTGGGTTGGGAAGATGCCGTGGAGGAAGGCATGGCAACCCACTCCAGTATTCTTGCCTGGAGAATCCTCATGGACAAAGGAGCCTGGCAGGCTACAGTCCATGGGGTCTCAAAGAGGTGGACACGACTGAGCTAGTAAGCACAGCATAATGTGTAAATGAAGTTAAGTGTACTGTCTAGCACAGTATGTTGAGGATCTCTTTAACTGTGGGGAATGAGCAGAGCGTACAGAAAACGTAGTGGCAGGTGAGATAAAGAAGTATGCAGGGACCGGGACACAGAAAGGACCATACTGATAAGTTTGGATGATAAATTCTGTAGGTGGTTGAAGTATTTGGAGAGGGGAAGTCCTGAGACAATGATATTTGCTTTTAGGTAGTACAGCATGCGTTTTCTGACCTGTGAAAGGAATTCAAGAGGGAAGAATTAGCAACTTGCAGGGCAGCAGGAAGCCTGTCTGTATTTAGCCAGAAAATGAGAACACAGATTGAGACAGTGGAGCTATTTCTGAGGTAGAGCCAATAGAATTTCCTCCCTCGAGAACTTGGGTTAACAAAGCACTGTGCCTTAGGTAAAGATACATAGAATTTAAATTGATTCAAGCTGCTGCTTGAGCAATTTGAGACCAAGTGAGGGACAGAGCCTGGTACCCGGGCTGTGCTTAAAGACAAAAGACATCAAGAGATTTTTAGATTACATTTGCCTTCTTTGAGAGCGCCCGGTTACTTTCTAAAACTAACTTATTTTCCAACATCCTTTAGAATTACCAAACCTCTTCTCTTTGCTAAACCGTGGAAATCTAGTACTTCCGCCACACTCAAGATGGTAAACACCAGACTTAGACTTTTCAACCCACGTTTTGGATGGTCCCGCCCCCCGTCGGCACTACTTCCGCCACTCTCTGCGTAGGGAACGCATTTATAACGCCTCCCAGCACTCAAGATGGCCCGGCTTCCTCCTACTTTCCATTGGCTGGATTTCTCCGGTTTTCCGTCTTCATCAGGAGGCGGGACTTCGATTTGATCGACAGCTTTTTAAACCAATGGGCGAAGGGCGAGGGCCAATGAAGCGCAGGAACTGGAGAACCGCCCCAGTGTCTGGGAGGGCGTGGGGTGGAGCGGAGCCGGAAACGGGAGGGGAGAGTGAAACAGGAAAAGAAGGGAAGAAGGAAGAACAGGGAAGAGGAGGAGAGGGAGGAGGAGGAGGGAGGTGGCGGCGCCGTGGCGGAGGAGCAGGAGCAGGAGGGGGATGGCGAGGAGAAGGCTCCTGGGTGGCATGGCGCTCCTGCTCCTCCAGGCGCTGCCCAGCCCCCTGTCAGTCAGGGCTGAGCCCCCGCAGGTAAGGGGGAGGGTCGTGTGGCCGCCTGAGGGGCCAGGCTGGGGGCCTCGGGGTCGTCGAGGCGTGGCTGGAGAGGGCCTGAATGAACGTTGTTACCAAGAGTTGCGGGCTCCTGAGACGGTCACCCCTGCTTGAGTGGACAGGATCTGAGGGGGCGTCGATGTTTAGCCGAGGGACACCTGTGACGGTTTTGGTATCAGGGAGGAGGCAGAGGCACGATGCCAAGCGAGTTGAGGGGCGTTTGAGGCGGCAGTTCAGTCAGGTGGGCCGGGAATGATTGTGAATGGATAGTGGTATCAAGCCGGGTGAGTGGGGTGCGCATTCGTGTCCTCCGGTGGAGCAGGTCTGTGAGGCAGCCGTCGCTGCGGGTAGGGGTACGTGGGTTATTGAGCCGGCCTGAGGGGGCGGAGGGGCTGAGAGGATACCTATTTCCAGCTGGATCGGGGTATGTTCTAGGGGCCTCTTACCCCATTTTAAGTGGTGTTGGAGGCGGGACTCTCGAAAGGCAGGTGGGATGAAGTAGCCTGGGACCCCTCAGCAGCGGCGCACACCTGAGCTGTAACAAGTTCTTACTATTAGGTTGACTGGCCTGGGGAAGCCAGTGACTGATGCTGTCCTGGGCCAGCTCAGAGTTTTTAGCAAAGGGTGGTGCTGATGCCAATACGGTCAACAAATGGAGCACCCTAGCTTTTCTTGCTAGGTGGCTTGTGTAGATTTCAGCCTCTGCTGGCATTTCGAAACTTAATGGGAGGGTTACTCTTGGTGCCAGGTTGGGTGGGGGTGCAGTAAGGGGAATCACCCTCCTTCTTTGCATTTGGCAAGGCTTTACCGTTCTATTTTCTCTCTCTCTTCAGAAAGGCCTACACACACAGACGCACACAGAGCGAGATGACAGAGTCTATATAGTACAGCTTAGCACTTGAACTTAGTGTGGTCAAGAGTAGAAGCAGAATGCCAGCAAAAATACTTACCGTTTTTCCTAGGAATTTATGAACATCATGTTATGTCCATTAGTATCCTCTATTTAAAACATTAATTTTTTTTAAAGTGAGGTAAAATTTCTATAACATAAATTGTTTAAAACCATTTGACCATTTTAAGGTGAATAGTTCAGTGGTGTTTAGTACATTCACAGTGTTAAGAAACCACTGCCTCGATCTAGTTCCAGGATATTTTCATCACCTGGGAAGAAAACCCCCTATCATTAAGCAGTCCCTCCCTGTCTCTCCTCCCCGCAGCCCCTGGCAAACATCAGTCTACTTTCTGTGTCTATAGATTTATCTATTCAGGATATTCCATGTAAATAGAATCTTATAATATGTGACCTTTTGTATCTGGCTTCTTTCCCTTACCATAAAGTTTTCAAGGATTATTCACATTGTAGCATGTATTTCTTTCCTTTTTTATGGGTGAATAATACTCCATTGTGTGGCTCTTCCAGAATTTGTTGTTTCATCTGTCTGGAGAAGTATCACCTGCTCTTCTCAAAGACTATGTATATTAGAAATAACATGTGAAAGGAACAGAGCTCATTTTCAGGCCCAGCACATTCCCTTTTCTTGGGCTGGGACTCTTCTGTTCTAGGCTTTGTTGGGGTTCTTTCTTTTCTCAATTAAAATCATGAACTGGCAGGAGAAATAAGTTTTCTTTATTAGAAAAGTTACTGCCCTTAGGACTGGTCAGACTAAGAAGTATAGATATTGAGAAAGTAAAATATAGAACAAACTGTTGCTTTTCCTTTACACCTGCACTTAAGTATCTCTAAAGACTGTTCCCAATAACCAGTAATTAGCATTACTAGGGGGTTGATTTAGGAACAGTGCAGGCTTTGGAGCTGGGTTCCCTGGGCCTGTGGACTGCGTCTCCCTAGTGGAGAGTAGTGATTGGCATCTGGTGGGAACCAGATCCATTTCTTTAACCGGATGGAAAATGGAGGTTCCTTCCTAGGAGGTGGAGAGAAGATGGGAGAGATCCTCAGTGTAATGCCCTAGTTGCCATTTGTAGATCACAGGCTGTTTGCTTATCATCTCTCTGGTACTTCCGATACTTACTTGGGGGACAGGGCGGCTTTTGTACTTTGTTCCGTTTGGATGGATGCTAATACTGGACGGCAGCTATTTGGTTGTTACAGGTCCTGCAGAGAAGGGGAAGTTTCTGAAATGAGTAGTCTCCCTCTGACCCTTTCCCCCTAACACTCTTGCCTTCATCTTATAGACTCTCTTTCTTAGTATCTATGGTGATAATTGTTTTGTGAATTTTAACCTTTGAAATGGAAGTTACTCTCTAATAATTAACTCTGAACCCCCCACAATTTTGTTTTTGTTTTTTGTTGATTTTTTTTTTGGCTTACAGAAATCAGTGAAGAAAAATTAGAGACCACTTGATATAGGATGTACTTCAGGTTCTCGCTGTCCTTGTTTCAACAAGTAGCTTCTGGGTAGCTCTGAACTGAGGCGGACTCTACTCTTTCCGTATTGAAAGTGGTATGGGTACCTCATTGCGTTTTTTTTTCTCTTGACATGGCTCTATCAGATACAATCTTTTTTTTTAATTGAAGTATAATTTATTTACAATGTTGTGTTAGTTTCTGGTGTACAACAAAGTGATTCAATTTTGTATATATGTGTGTGTATCTCAGTTTCCCGGTTGCTCAGATAATAAAGAATCTGCCTGAAATGCAGGAGACCAAAGTCCCTGGACCAGGAGAAGGAAGTGGTCACCCACTCCAGTATTCTTGCCTGGAGAATCCCATGGACAGAGGAGCCTGGTGGGCTACAGTTCGTAGGATCACAGAGTCAGACAAGACTGAGTGGCTAACACACACACGTGTGTGTGTATAGAAACATGTACATATATACACATATACACATGTATGTACACGTGTGGATATACATACGTGTATATAAACACACATGCTTATATGTATATACAGATAAATTCTTTTTCATGATACAATCTCTCTTTTAAAAGCCTGCATTTCATATCAGATAATATTTGGCAGCTTTCTTTCTCTGGTTCCAGCTGTGCACTGGTACAATTATTTCCTGCCATCCTGGCCCAGATAAGTTCATCAGTTTAATTCCCTTCTGTGATTAGGAACTTAGACTTAATTCTTCTATAGATCCTTGTAACTCAGATGTGATTCTGTGAATCTGTAAAGAATAAAAAAAGCCGTGGAGTCTCCAAACAGAAAGGCCTTGACATTTGTCTCGTTCAGTTGAATTATGATGGAGATAGAGATTCTTTCTTTCTCTTGTTGGTTAGATTCAACTGTAAAAATCTGACTGTAGTATTTAAAGTTTTAGTAGAAATGTCTTTTAACATAAAGTGATCTAACTGATGGGTTGGGCCCATATCTGTAGAGATGTGGTCCTTACCTTTCCTCTGCCATGCTTCAGACTTTGAGTTGCACATGGGCCCTAGCTCATGATTTGTTTTTTTCCACCACACCCTCCATTAGTGTATCCCTTTCCCCCACCTTTGCTTATTTCTACTGCCCTAGTTCTCAGTCCAGAAGCCCTACTCCACTCTTCTTTCCTAACTACAGCATTATAGTGCGACCACCCTCATTCCTTCTTGTAGAATACTGAGTTATGAGACTTTCAAAATCTGATCCCCTTTCTTTCTCTTTTTTAGCCTATTTTATATACCAAAATGAGCAGTTGTCTAAAATCAACATCATGAGTTGCTTATGTAAATCCTTTCAGTAGACTTCAGCAAACATTTACTGAAACATTCGTTCTTTGCTGCTGCTGCTAAGTCACTTCAGTTGTGTCCGACTCTGTGCGACCCCACAGACGGAAGCCCACCAGGCTCCCCCGTCCCTAGGATTCTCCAGGCAAGAACACTGGAGTGGGTTGCCATTTCCTTCTCCAATGCATGTAAGTGAAAAGTGAAGTCGCTCAGTCGTGTCCGACTCTTAGCGACCCCATGGACTGCAGCCTACCAGGCTCCTCCATCCATGGGATTTTCCAGGCAAGAGTACTGGAGTGGGGTGCCATTGCCTTCTCGTTCTTTGCAGCAGGCTATTATTATTCCTAGGCTCTGGAAACCCTCAAATGAGTAGCCAGCTCCCTGTCCTCAAGGAGATGATAATCTTGTGAGATAGATAACAAACACTGATTTCTAATCTGGAGGGATCAGTGCTGTAATGGTTGTTCAGTTGCTCAGTCATATCCGATTCTGCGACCCCATGGACTGCAGGATGCTAGGCTTCCCTGTCCTTTGCTATCTCCCAGAGTTTGCTCCAACTCATGTCTATTGAATCGGTGATGACATCCAACCATCTCATCCTCTGTTGTCCCCTTCTCTTTCTGCCTTCAGTTTTTCCCAGCATTAGGGTATTTTCCAATGAATCAGCTTTTTGCATCAGGTGGCCAAAGTATTGGAGCTTCAGCATCAGTCCTTCCAGTGAATATTCAGGACTGATTTCCTTTAGGAACAACTAGTTTGATCTCCTTGCTGTCCAAGGGTCTTAAGGAATGCAACGAGTCCCTATAATGGGAGTGCATGCAAAGGATTATGGGAACCATGGCTAGGACTGGGGGAAGGTGGAAATTTAGGGAATGCTTCATAGAGGGAGAGGCATTTGGACAGGGCTTTCAAGGTTGGTAAGATTAAGTCGGATGTCTGTGGACCAGGAAGTGGCGGGGGGTGGTTATTCCAGTATGAAAGAGTGGGAATGGAGCGTCCTTTTGGAAGAGGCACACAGTCTGTGGTAGAAGCTTTGCCTGTGGGTGTGCAGAGGACTGTGAGAGTAGGTTGAGACTTGAAAGGTGGGCTGCAGTTAGATGGTAAGGAAGCCTTTTATTCGTTGTTGAAGCAGTGCTCTCCAGTAGAACTTACATGATATTGGAAATCATCTGTATCTGTGCTGTCCATGTGTGGCTACTAAACACTTAAAATGAGACTAGGATAACTGAGAAACTGAATTTTTAATGACATTTAATTTTTTCATATCAACTTTATTGAGAGATAATTCACTTGGCAAAGGAGTCATCCTTTTAAAGTGTACAGAAAATATATTTTTTCAGTAAGTCACAGGGCTGTGTAAGCATCTCTGCTGCTAAGTCACTTCAGTCGTGTCCGACTCTGTGTGACCCCATAGACGGAAGCCCACCAGGCTCCCCAGTCCCTGGGATTCTCCAGGCAAGAACACTGGAGTGGGTTGCCATTTCCTTCTCCAGTGTGTGAAAGTGAAAAGTGAAAGTGAAGTCGCTCAGTTGTGTCCGACGCGTAGCGACCCCATGGACTGCAGCCCACCAGGCTCCTCCATCCATGGGATTTTCTAGGCAAGAGTACTGGAGTGGCTTGCCATTGCCTTCTCCGAAGCATCTCTACTATGTAGTTTTAGAACATTTTCGTCACTCTACGCAGAAACTCCATAACCATTAGCAGCCCTTCCCCATTATACCCCTTCCTCCTCCAGCCCCTTCAACTGCTAATCTACCTTGTGTCTCTTTGGATTTGCCGATTGTGGACATTCTGTATAAATAAGAGTCATATGCCATGTGGTCTTTTGTAATTGGTTTCTTTCACTTAGCATCATGTTTTCAAGTTTCTTCCATGTTGATGTATTAGTATTTCTTTGCATGTATCAGCATTTCATTCCCTTTTTTATGGCCAATATTCAGTTGTATGAATGTACCAAATTTTATTTGTCCTTTCATCAGTTGGTGGACATTTGGGCTGTTTCCCCTTTTGGGCTATTATGAGTAATGCTGCTGTGTACATGCATGTACATGTTTTTATGTAGATATGTTTTCATTTCTCTTGGGTATATACCTAATAGTGAAATTGTTGGGTCTAATAAGTCTTTATTACTCCTTGGAAGGAAAGTTATGCCCAACCTAGACAGCATATTAAAAAGCAGAGACATTACTTTGACAACAAAGGTCCGTCTAGTCAAGGCTATGGTTTTTCCACTGGTCATGTATGGATGTGAGAGTTGGACTGTGAAGAAGGCTGATCGCCGAAGAATTGATGCTTTTGAACTGTGGTGCTAGAGAAGACTCTTGAGAGTCCCTTGGACTGCAAGGAGATCCAACCAGTCTATTCTAAAGGAGATCAATCCTGGGTGTTCATTGGAAGGACGGATGCTAAAGCTGAAACTCCAATACTTTGGCCACCTCATGCGACGAGTTGACTCACTGGAAAAGACTCTGATGCTGGGAGGGATTGGGGGCAGCAGGAGATGGGGATGACAGAGAATGAGATGGCTGGATGGCATCACGGACTCGGTGGACATGAGTTTGAGTGAACTCTGGGAGTTGGTGATGGACAGGGAGGCCTGGTGTGCTGTGATTCATGGGGTCGCAAAGAGTCGGACACGACTGAGCAACTGAACTGAACTGAACTTCCTATGAAGAGATGTGTGTGAAATAACCTCTGACAACAAATTTCAGGTGGGACAGTTTAAAGCTTTGATGTCCTGAATCTTGATTACTCTCTGATGTGTTGATGTGAGTTACCAGTCAGCTTCGCCTTGTCAGCCAACATCAACAGTTTTGACAAAAGCACATTTTTTTCAGTCTGTGGTTCAGTAAGCAGGTGAGCCTCCCTCAGTCACCCCATCTTGAACTTTCTTTCCTCTCACTTTGGTCTACCCTTGTGGTTTCACTTTAAGAACATGTTTGTTTTCACCCCAGTGAAAGCGGGATGGCCAGTTACTTCCTTTTCTGTGTCCTCCATGGTCCCATAATCACTTTGAACTGAGTCATGTTCTTAGAACTTTTTCCTTTCCTCATTCCAAGTCTTGGCTCTCCTCTCATTTTTGGCCTCACGAATGTTAGTTCTCACACACGCTCAGCCTGCAGAAACCATTAGCTGTCCTCCGGTCGCCACGATGGAAGCTCACGGCCCTGGACCTCAGTGGGGCTGTGTCTGGAGGAGAGTCCTTTTTGCCAGGCCCCAGGATGCAGCTCATCTGTGGATACCGTGCACAGGCTGACTACTCTGTGGGTGCTGTGGGGAACTTAGATGACTTTGGATTTAAAAATCCAACTCCTATAGAATACCTGGCCAAGTCACGCACCTGAGGGCCTCTTTCTTTCTTGCCTTAAGTAGCTGGACTGATGTTTGAGGGACCATGAAGACCAGGTAGTCCAGTGATGTGGGTTCATTCCTTGCCCTGCAACCTCAATGGTTGGCTTTGTTGGGGCCACCGAGTCTACTCTGACCACACAGCATGGGCACGGGGTGACAGGGAGTGGTGACAGTGGATCTGGGTGACCTGTCCTGCTCAGCAGCACACAACAGACAGCCGTGGGCACCGCCCTTTTGGCCCATCCTTTACAGATCCACTAGGTGGAGCAAAGTCTGGCCAAAAACCCACATGCAATGTGGAAACCACAAACAAATAACAAATCCAGAATACTGCAACCTGGGAGGTAAGGAACAGGGAAACAAGTCTCATTCTATTGAATTCTGCAGCTTGTTGATACAATTCTGGGCTTTCCCAGTGTGGGAATTAAAGTCCGTCATCTTCTCATACCTGTGAGTCTTGCCTGGATGGGGTTTTTTTGGATCCTCTCACTCACTCAGCTACATTTCCATAGCTGGATTTATTTACTTTTGGTTTTCATCTTTCCATACTTTCTTCTGTGGGACAGCAGATGAGCTGTGTATCTTCTATTCCTGGTGCCATCGTCACTCTCGTAGTGCCACGGCTCAGTTTTGATTCACGATCTTAGGTGTTTTAAAGAATTTAAATTTGTTTTGGAAGAGATGAGAGTGAATGTAAGATGTTGTGAGAATATTTGTGGCTTGGAAGTGTGGATCTTAGAGTGAAGTTATAAAAACATAACTGTTTTGATTTTTAATATGGAGCAAGACAGACTATGTTGTAATACTATTTTATTATACATTCTTACAGATCAGAGGCATGCCGTTCATGGAGAAAATAATCGTATTTTTCAAAATTGTACATAACCGTTCTTTGTTCACCATTTAAAAATTATATTCCTCATCTAAGATTTCACCTGGCAATTTCACTCCGGTTGTGTTAAAAACCAACCAAACACAGAATGAAAGCACCATAGCTTAGTTTATCGATTGGATTTACATATTTGTGGTTTATTTGGGAGAGAAAGTTAATATTTGGCTTTCTGCACTGGGATGTTGGAGCACTGTAGCTCTTTGGGACTTGAATATAGAGTTGAATAGTGTAAGAAGTTCATCCTGTGTACTTCTTTCTATTTTCTTGAGTCCCTTGTTTTTAAGTATGCAAATCCCCTTGCTGCTGTTGCGGTGGATGGGGGCGAGGAGCAGAAAACCTGCTCTGGTCCGATTTGGCAGAAGGTCCACTCTGGCTGTCTCTCCGTTTCCTCTCTTAGACCTGATTGCTGCTTTTCTTTGGGCTTTAAGTTACCTTTTCATATCAGTTTTTAATTACACAAAAATAACAATGGCTCATAACAGTGGTAAGTAACAGAGAAATACAAAAATACTTAGAGGAAAAATTGAAAGTTTGTGGTTTGGTGTGTATTTTTGATGGTTTTTCTGCTCATGCTGCATATTTATAGATACAGTAATATTACTCCTATGTATAAACTTATATACTCATATACATGAAATTGTTGGTATGGGTAGCATTCTTTGTTTTCTTTCATTTGTTTTTTAAATTTCATTTGAGTATGTAATTTTATTGAATTTACAATGTTGTGTTTCAGGTGTATAGCAGAGCAAATGAGTTATACATATACATAGATCCACTATTTTTTAGACTCTTTTCCCATGTGAGCCATTAGAGTATTGAATAGAACTTCTTTCGTTTTTGAAACAAAAATGGATACTTGTAGTATTTTAACAATATGCACTGCTTTTAAACCTTCATATATTGTAGATTTCTTTTCATATTGTATGTATGCCTCATGATTATTTTTTATGCCTCTATGTTACTGCTTTAGATCATAAGTTATTTAACCACCCCTCCATTAATGAACATACATTGTGTCCAAGGTTCTGCATTTTCACACTGTGCTATAGTGACCATTGTTGCACTTATTACTGTCTGCCGTTTGCTAGATTCCTAGAAGTGGAATTGGGGGTTATGGGGTTATAATGTGTGGACATTTGGAATTTGCTAGATTCCTAGAAGTGGAATTGGGGGTTATGGGGTTATAATGTGTGGACATTTGGAATTCGGGGCCAAGAATGCCAAGTTGCTTCCCAGCACGGTTGTATCAGTTCACATTCCCATTAGTAGGGCTTACTTCCCCACACACATGAGTGTCATTTCTTCACCTGCGCCTTCTGCTTATCTTTGAAGATGTGTCTTCTGATTCTTAACACATGCTCTTGGAGAACAGTTCGGTTTACTTCCTCAAAGGCCTGGAGGTCTCCTCCCTGTCTGCAGACTGGTTGGGCAGTGAGCCTGTAGCCAGAGGAGGGTAGAAATGCCTGCCCATCTGCGAAAAGAAGTGGTTTGTGGTCCCCTCGAGAATGTCAGGCAGGTGGCCTGGAGCTGTTGGCCAGCTGGTGTGAGGCACACGAGTTTAATTTCAAGCCCAAACTACCACCCTTCCATGGTGGTATCCCAGAAGAAGAGATTCTTGAAACTGGCATTGTTGAAGAGTGCAGCCTCTAGAGCCAGATTACTTCCATATAACCTTGGGCTAGTTAGTTAACTCAGTATCCTCATCTGTAAAATGGGATATTAGCACCTAGCCTATAGGCAGTACCTGCCACACCTGGGCAAATGTTAACCTTTGTTGTTGTCATTATTAATTATTTTAGCTCTGGTGAACATTAAGTCTTCCCCATTTCCTTACTGACCCTGTACTATACAATAGGTCGTTATTAGTTATTTATTTTATATATAGTAGTGAGTCGGACACGACTCAAGTGACTTAGCAGCAGCAGTGTGTATATGCCAATCCTAATCTTCCAGTGTATTTCCTGCTGGTAACCATAAGTTTGTTTTCTGCATCTGTGACTGTTTTGCAAATAAGTTCATTGGTACCAATTTTTTAGATTCCGCATATAAGTGATATATGATGTTTGTCTCTGAATTCACTCAGTATGACGATCTCTAGGTCCATCCATGTTGCTGCCATGTCATTCCTTTTTTATGGCCAATTAAAACTGCAATACTTTGGCCACCTCATGCGACGAGTTGACTCACTGGAAAAGACTCTGATGCTGGGAAAGGTTGGGGGCGGGAGGAGAAGGGGACGACCGAGAATGAGATGGCTGGATGGTATCACCGACTCGATGGACATGAGTTTGAGTGATCTCCGGGAGTTGGTGATGGATAGGGAGGCCTGGCGTGCTGTGATTCATGGGGTCGCAGAAAGTCGGACATGACTGAGCGACTGAACTGAACTGAATATTCCATTGTATGTATGTAACACATTTAGTTCTTAACTGATGGACATTTGGGCTCTTTCCACTTTGGTTTATTATGAATAATGCTGCTTTGAACATGAATATACAAGTTTTGAGTGGACAAATGTTTTCTTTCTCTTGGTTATATACCTAGAAGTGGAATTGCTAGGTCATATGGTCACTCTGTTTAACTTTTTAGGAACTGTTTTTCATAGCAGCTGCACCATTATATATATCTACTACCAGTTTGTGAGGATTTTAGCTTCTCCACATACTCTTTAACACTGTTGCCTTTTTTTTTTTTAATAATCATAACCATCCTGGTGGGTGCATCCCATTGTGGTTCTGATTTGCATTTCCCTAATAACATCTGCCTCATGCGACGAGTTGACTCACTGGAAAAGACTCTGATGCTGGGAAAGGTTGGGGGCGGGAGGAGAAGGGGACGACCGAGAATGAGATGGCTGGATGGCATCACTGACTCTGTGGACATGAGTCTGAGTGAACTCCGGGAATTGGTGATGGACAGGGAGGCCTGGCGTGCTGTGATTCATGGGGTCGCAGAGAGTCGGACACGACTGAGCGACTGAACTGAATAACATCCGCTGGATCATGGAAAAGCAAGAGAGTTCCAGAAAAACATCTATTTCTGCTTTATTGACTATGCCAAAGCCTTTGACTGTGTGGATCACAATAAACTGTGGAAAATTCTGAAAGAGATGGGAATACCAGACCATCTGACCTGCCTTTTGAGAAACCTGTATGCAGGTCAGGAAGCAACAGTTAGAACTGGACATGGAACGACAGACTGGTTCCAAATAGGAAAAGGAGTACGTCAAGGCTGTATATTGTCACCCTGCTTATTTAACTTATATGCAAGGTACATCATGAGGAATGCTGGGCTGGAAGAAGCACAAGCTGGAATCAGGATTGCCGGGAGAAATATCAGTAACCTCAGATATGCAGGTGACACCACCCTTATGGCAGAAAGTGAAGAAGAACTAAAGAGCCTCTTGATGAAAGAGAGTGAAAAAGTTGGCTTACAGCTCAACATTCAGAAAACTAAGATCATGGCATCTTATCCCATCACTTCATGGCAAATAGATGGGGAAACAGTGTCAGACTTTATTTTTTTGGGCTCCAAAATCACTGCAGATGGTGATTGCAGCCATGAAATTAAAAGACGTTTACTCCTTGGAAAGTTATGACCAACCTGCTGCTGCTGCTGCGGGAGGAGATGGGGATGACAGAGAATGAGATGGCTGGATGGCATCACGGACTCGGTGGACATGAGTTTGAGTGAACTCTGGGAGTTGGTGATGGACAGGGAGGCCTGGCGTGCCGTGATTCATGGGGTCGCAGAGAGTCGGACACGACTGAGCGACTGAACTGAATAACTAGTGATGCTGAGCATCTCTTGTATTCTTATTGGTCATTTGCATTATTCTTTGGAGAAATGCCTGTTCAATCCTTTGCTTATTTTAAAATAAGCATCTTATCTGACTGAAGGAACAGCAGTCTTCCCATGGAACCCCAGTGAGTGACTGCTCAAGGAGAGATTTTCCTTTAAAAACCAGACTTTGTTAGGGTTCTGGCACTCTACACCTAGCCTTGCTACCTCTGATTCTCATGACCCGGGGCCAGTTACTTTAGCTCGCTTAGAGGTGGCTCTGAGACAGTCATTTCTGCTGTAAGAGGCCCACAGAGTCTCCATTCTCTTGGTTAGAGTCTTCTACAATCTCTTGTGGAGATTCACGATTCATGTGTTCTACAGTTAAGCCTGTGAAGAATCCCACAGTTAACACTTATCAGATCTTATCAGATATCATTATCTAATATCTTATCAGATAAATGGTTTTCAAATATTTTTTCCCTCCCGTTCTCTGTTGATTTTTTCCCACTTTGTTGATGGTGTCCTTTAAAATACAGCTGTTTTTAATTTTGATCAGTGTCACTTTATGTTCTTCTTTCGTTACTCAAACTTTTGGTGTTCCCTAGTTCTTTTAGGGCTTCCTAAACTTAATGTTATTTAGGGTAAAAAAGGGGCATTATTCAGAATAAGATCCTTTATTTGTTTTACTGTGGAGCATTTTAAACATTTACAAAAACAACGCAAAAGAGAATGGTGTAATACAATGAAGTACCTATGTACCTACCTCCTAACTTCAGCAGTTTAGCATTTTTGCCAGTTTTGTTTTTATCTATATCTACTTTCACTTCCTTTCATCCCCACGGCAATTATTTTGAAGCAAGTTGCAGTCATCTCAACCATAAATAGTTCTGTTTGAATCTCTAAAAGATAAAAGGACTTTGTTCCAGAACATAACCGCTCTCCCATACCACACCCTAAAAACTTGACAATAATTCCTTAACATTACAGGAGAGGATCTTGCATGTGAAAATTTAATTTGGATCTAGAGGTAAAAATCCGATTAGAAAATTCAGCTAATTATGACAGTTCTTCTGTTTTCATAAGGAATTATCCAGAAGAGTTACACCACTTCAAAAAAAGTTACACTACCCAGCGACACCCTTCACTCCTGTGAGTATCAAAAAGTGCTGCTCTTCCAACCACAGGTTTTTCTTTTTTCACTTGAACAGCTCTAGTGGTGAAGTTTTAACCATGACAGTCCTCTCCTTTATCCCTCTGAAATCTTTGTCTTTTTTTTAGGGGGTGGGGGACACATCCACTTCTAGCCTCTGCCCAGTATATAAAGTGAAAGATTAACTTCTGATTAACTTTTGCCCTCAATTTCTAGTAGAGGTTTTGGGAAAATCCTGTTTTTATCAGAGATTGCACAGAGGTTCAGAGAAACACAAGGAATTGAGACCAGTCTGCATGGCTTGTCTTTCATCTGTTCAAGGCAGTGTCCCCCATCCAGAGCCTGACTGACTATGCCTGCCCTCAGGGTACAGTATGGGGGGGGAACGGTTCATGGCTGATGAGCAGAGATGGAAAATAGAATTTGGAGGCTGAAAGATGCAATAAGATAATGATTCTATGAACAGATAGATGTTCAGTAAGAAAGGCTGTGCTGTTTGAAGTGTAGGAGGCTTAGGGTTAAGCAAGCTGCTTAACTGTGGGACCCTTCAGAGGCTTAACTGTAAAGCACATGCACTGTGAATCTCTAAAAGAGACCGTAAACTTCTTCAACCATGTGAGCATCTTATCACAGAAATGGCTGCCTTGGAGCAGTCTCTGGGTGATGCTGATAGAAGTAGTGAAGGCTCAGAGAGGTGAAGTAACTGGCCCAGGGTCATGAGAATGAGTGGTAGAGTGCCAGAGCCCTGACAGAGTCTAGCTTGCAGGGAAGTCTGCCTGTGGGCGGTCACTCTTTGGGATTCTATGGGAAGACCTCTGCCCCTTCAGTTAGAAACTGTTGGTCTAGCCCTAGGTCACCTAGCATTTTCAGACCTTCGGTGTACTGTTTGGCAAGTGGGAGTGGTAATAACTGCCTGGCCCCATCATCAGCTGATGTAACAAGGAAAAGAGATGTGAAAGTAGTTTATAAACCTTGAATTCTTTGCAAGGATGATGCTTCATTGTGTCTCTCACTGGTCAGTGCCTCCTTTTCTATAATACTGAGCACACCTTGCCAAGGATATGCATCTTGAGCAAAGTGAAGGACTTTGGAACGGTGAATATAAAATGGAATATTGGTACCTGCTGCTTTTTTTCCTGAGAGGTACAGTAGCCTGCACTGACTTGCTGTGATGGGACGCTTTCTCAAAGGCCCTTCCAGCATTTTCTCCCCTAGACGTTAGGCATACAGAATAGGGTCTGCCTGCCCACCTTTGCTTTGCTCTCATGCTTTCTTCATGATTTGGACCCATGGTCAAAGTGTCTTTGAAGTCGGTTTACATTACTGCTGTCATCCTGTATTGCTTCATCCTTTGTGGCCTGGGAATCCACAAGGTTCAGGTGTGGCCTGTGGTTGGCCATAATGTGATGAAAGGTCCAGCATCCTTGGCATCTGGTATGATTCCCTCTCCAGTTTCACCACCTTCAGTCATCATCTTACTTGGGGTATGGACGTGCGTGTTCCAGAAGTTTCCGCACTCCCTACATCTTCTGGGAAGGATAAGTTGTCTTAAAGTTTTCTGCTGGTGTTTTTGACCATGAAACCTTAGACCTGAAGAAAGTTTGGCTGCCGAATAGCCTAAGGAAGGAGGAGGTAATATTTGATTTACATAAGATCCAGGAAATGAGAAAAGGCTTGGTGCCAGGATCTGTGTTTCCAGCCTGGCCTTATTAAGTCTCATAGTACTTTAAGCACAAGAGGTGACTTCCAAGTGTTGCTAATGGAATTTCTGGTGAATGGGAGACAAAACCAGGACCTGCTTCATCCCATTCCCCATAACTGAAAAACTTTTACTGGGGCATTCAGTCATGTCCCAGCTGTACCTTGAGGAAGGGAGTTTGACTTTTGAGATGGCTTAAGTGCTTTAAATTCCTCAGCTGAGAAAATTGGAGGTGGATAACCAGAGGGTTTTCCAATCCCTTCATCAAGCCTTATGAGCTCAGAGTACCATCCAGGTGCTCTCCTTATCTCTCAGCTGTTTTTCAGGTTTCTGTTCACCTGCCCTAATGTTTGGGGTTTAGCTTCATTTTTACCATTTTTTCTGTAGTTGTCAATTCCCTCATCCATGTGACCATCTTTTCTTGAAGGCCTGCTTTGTGCGATGCGAGGGACACAGAAATGAAAGTTATGTACCTTGCCCTTTAGTTGCTTATACTATACAAGAGGAGATAGGCCTGAGAATAAATGACTTTGCTGACACATAGACAAGAGAGTGGATCTTCTTATAAAGCACAAACAAGATCTCACATTGGAGAGTCTGCACACTTGCTCTTATGACTTTGCACCGAGAGCCCAGAGCTGCTTGCAGGTGTTTAGAGTTGAGGTATCTTGAATAAAATGACATGATGTTGGCCCTTCCAGGGTCCTGCCACCATTTCACCAAAAGTGGGTTGAGTCTCTCTTTGTCCTTCCCCTAAGTGGAAGCTGAAATCAGATTTAGTGGAGGCCTTGAAGACTAATTTCCCTAAATGGAGTTCTCTTTCCAGGTCACATATGTGTGTGTATCATGTATTTGGTGTGACCTAGTTCCCCCCTTTTTTCTTATTCTGATCTTTGGTTAGAGAGGAGTTTGTGAGGAGACATGAAATCTTTCTGGGGACAGCCTTGAATTGTAGCTTGCTGATTTTCATGTAATTCTTGGCTATTTGCCAGTTTGGTTGAGGTTGAACTGTTTTCAAGGCAGTAAGAATGAACCTAGCATTTTGGTATAAAAACAAGGCTGCTGTTGTACTTGATAAAGCTAAAACTGTAGACCCAGCAGCAGCTCATTAACCATCAGTGACAGCTCCTGGTTAGTGGTGAGTTTCAGAGACCCCTAGACTCTCCAGAGAGGGCAGTAAATATTTATCCATGAAGGTAATAAATATCAACAGAGTGATTGATTGTCAACAGAAAAGGATTTTCTTGTTAAGAGGCAGATAAGCAGGAGGCAGAAACTTTAGGAAGCTGTTGTAAACCAGTTTCAGCTTCTGCTACTTTGACTTCTCTATTTAAAAGATTAAGGCTGTACCATTGCATGGATGTCTTCCTTGCACCTCCCACATCCCCCCACAAAATCAGATTCAAGATTTATCATATTTTAGGAGTAAATATAATTAAACAGCAAGAGAACCTAAGATACTTAACAAAATAGAAATTCCTGCCCTTGACATTTATAGTGCTACCATAGTCATCAGAAAGAAAAAAGGTGCCACTTACAGGTACTCAGTGAACAAACACAAATGTGCTGGCCTCTACTGTACTGCCAGATGATCTTTGCTTCATCTTTTTCAACCTTTCTTGAATGCCCCGTGTGCCCTTGTTTTCATGCTTTTGGTCATGCTTGGTGCTTTTTTTTTGGTCTTGCTTAGTGCTTTCATCTTCTCCCCCAAACCCTACTTTTTTTTTTTAGTTAGCCATCTCACGGTGACACTTTCTTTGGCCAGTCTGTCCTTCAACAGTTTCCTTTCTTCAAGCTCTTCTTACACTTCTGGCTGTACTCCTTCCCTCACTTTTATTATATGGTGCCGTTTTTTTTCTGTCTGAGGTCTTTTCTCCCTCACTGTGTAACTGAGTAAGTCACTTCTTCAGGGCAAGGCCAGTTCATCCAGTAGTGCATCTTTCTCATCCCCGTGGTCTATCCTGGTGGCTGGACATGACTGTGACTATCATGTCCCAGAAGAGGGGGAAGTGACGGGTATAATATCAAAACACTGTGTCCATGCATGTTCAAGCCATTTTGTCCAACCACACAGGTCTGGCTGAAATGCTGCCTCCAACTGCCTACTAGGTGTGTGTTTTTGAATGAGTTACCTAACTACACTGAAGCACATTTTTTCATCTGTAAAATATGAGATAGCAACATAGGTTTGGGTTCTCCCTCTCTGAAATATATCATCTGATGTTTAACAAGTGATTGTGTATTGCAGTTGAGGGCTGTTTACCCAGCCAACTTCTGGGAACTCAGGAAAGTAGGAGGAGAGCATCCCCGGGTTTTCACGGAGGCCTTGTAGAAGAAACAAGCCCTGTGCCTTGTAGAACTTTGTCCCTCTCGGAACCCAGGAGAGGTATGTTACCTTGCCTCGGCAGGCTTGCTCCTCCTCTGCCTTTGTCCAGCCCCAGGACAGAGATAAGTTAGTATTCTTGGTTTCTGGCAGCTGAGCAGTCCTTAACATTTTTACTTGGCAAGGTTCTGCAGATCTTTGTTCTGGGCTTGGAATTCTTCCTATGGCATTCCCCAAAATAATTACTTCAAGATTCTTTTATTGATGCCCAGCCTCGCATTCGTGACATGACGTCTTGGTTTGACTTTGATTGTGGCGCTCCTGTCAATCTGGGGTTTGGGTTAGTATTCATTTCTGCATTTTTTGAGTCAGAACTCAAAGGCGTTTAAATGAGCTTGTGCTCAGCCAGAGAGTGATAAGAAAGGTCTTTTATTTTTATCTTAGATGTTCTGTGTCTGCATCGCAGGCTCTACTCAAAGCGTCTGGAAATAAAAGACTTTAGGTCTGGAAATTACCTCCTGCCCTGGAAGCTGGCAGTTGCTATCCTGTTCTGATAAAACCCTCTTTCTTCAGATTCCTTGATTGCGAAATGAGAAACTCAGAGCCCTCAGCCCTAGTCTCCTTTAGCCTCTGCTGGCCAGTGAACACTTCACCAGGTTACCTGAGATCCAAGGCATAGAAGTCCTTCCATGCCACCTTGCTCCTTGTGTGGGGACTGGTTGCATGTTGGGAACTTTTGAGAACTTTAGGACTGTCCTAGTCTTTTACCTCATGGAGCCCAGGCTCCAAAGTCGGTCAGAATGGAAGGCTCTGACCCCATCCTTGGGAACACCACTGTCAGATCCAGTGTTAAATGACAGTCTTACAGACAGGGTTCTAGAGCACTGACTAGAGACATGAGTGTCTGCTTAGCGTTTAGCTGACCCTCAGTTCCAGTTTTTGCTTTACTGGTAACTTCTGGTCTAATGTCATGACTCCTGTATTATAAAGGAGTCTTTGGAGCCAGAGACGTCGTTCAGATCCTTGCTCTTGCTCTGCCTGCTATGTGACCTTGGGCAGGTCTCCATATGCCTCAGTTTCTACAGCTGAGCAGTAAGGATATTAATACCTACATGATGGGATCACGAGATGTTGGTTAAATGAAAGTTCTTAACATAAAGGCTGGTTTCATTGTCAGTACTAGCAAATAACTTATCTCTCCCTGCCTCTTTCCCAGAATTTTTTTTTTAATCTTTATTTTCAAAGTTTTATTTATTTAGTTTTGGCTGTGCTGGGTCTTGGTTGCTATGCAGGCATTCTCTAGTTGCATTGAGCAGGGGCTGCTCTCTAGCTGTAGTGCATGAGCTTCTCATTGAGGTAACTTCTCTTGTTGATGAGCACAAGCTTTTAGCATGCAGACCTCAGTAGTTGCTGCCCATGGGTTCAGTGTTTGTGGCTCCCAGGCTCTAGAGCACAGACAGGCTACCACAACTACCACAGTAGTTGTGGCGCACAGACTTAGTTGCCCCTTGGCATGTGGAATCTTCCTGGAGCAGGGATCGAACCTGTGTTGCTTGCATTGACAGGTGGATTCTTTACCACTGAACAACCAGGGAAGCCCTTTCCCAGAATTTCAAGATTATAGATGCATAGGCTGCCTAGGAAAATATTGCCAAAAGATTCTTAAATCAACTCTAGTGAAGGAATGAATTTCACTAGCTATGAACATACATTATGTTGCAGTGAATGAGTGAGTGAAAGTTGCTCAGCTGTGTCCAACTGTTTGTGACCCCATGGACTATACAGTCCATGGAATTCTCCAGGCCAGAATACTGGAGTGGGTAGCTGTTCCCTTCTCCAGGGGATCCTCCCAACCCAGGGATTGAACTCAGGTCTCCCACATTGCAGGTGGATTCTTCACCAGCTGAGCCACAAGGGAAGCCAAAGAATACTGGAGTGAGTAGCCTATTCCTTCTCCAGCGGATCTTCCCGACCCATGAATTGAAGCAGGGTCTCCTGCATTGCAGGCGGATTCTCTATGAACTGAGCTATCAGGGAAGTATAGCTGTTGCAGTATGTCGTCTTTAATAAATTAATTCAAAGGGTTTCAACATTACTATCTTTGTCACTACTCAGGGCCATGAACAGTTATTAAACTAGAACATTTTGACAGCATAATCCTGGTCAGTTCTGGTTTAGTGTGATTTGCAGCATGCAGGATCTTAGTTCCCTGACCAGGGATGGAACCTGTACCCCTTGCAGTGGAAGCACAGAATCCTAACCACTGGACCACCAGAGAATTCCCCCTCCCCTGCTTTTTTTAAGTTGGTAAATTCAGCATTGAATCACATTCTACATTGTGTCAGGGAGATGACTAAAATGGTTTGAAGATGGATTTGACTTAGCTTTGGTCCACCATGTATGAACCTGGATCACTTATATAGAAGAATCTTTTTTCAGACTAGTAGAAACTACTGATTATCATTTTGCTTCTTAAATCCCCAAATTGACTACTTTGTCCCTGGGTTGTGGTAATATTTGTAAGTCATGGCAAAAAGTGAACTTGCCTTCCTGGAAATGCCTGCATTTGCCATTTCAGCTGTTCTTTTCTCCTCATCCCCCAAATTTTAGAGCTCAGTGAGGGTTGGTTAGGGACTAGGGGCAAGGAAAAGTAGATCAGTGAGGAAGATGCCATTCTCAGTGGTCACTTTGTTAGAGTATATGATGTTGTTTTTGGTTTAATGCTGCCTTGTACACAGAATCTTATAATCTTGTAAGAAGATAAAAGTTGCCAAATGCTGATTAGAAACACTGTCTTGAGTAGCATCCTTGAAAGAATGATTTATTAGGTTGCGAGGAAATTGGGAAGCCTGTGTTGCAATTTTGATCATTTAGATTGAACTTTGACAAAATTATTTTTGGATTTCTAGTAATCTTGTCCACTTAATTAGAGATGACTGCTGATAAGTATTATTTAGAAATGTGGAAAGTTTCCTTTGTCCATTAGAGCAAGGATTCTTGACTGTCTTGCTCATAGAGGTACCTCCAGCTCCTACACCAGTGCCTGGCATACTGTGGGCATTCAGTAGGTGTGGAATGAATGAATGAATAGTACGCTTACGCCATGTACCCTTTCCATAGAGCTGTGGGTGTCACGCTGTCTTGTCAGGTAGGTTCAGAGCAGAGTTGCCCAGGAGGGGTTGAGGATGCCTTTTTCACCAGTTTTATTGTCAAAGTTAATAATGCTGGGTGTGTTTGGGGACGGTCTACGTTCGTTCGAGGAAATGAAAAGAGGGCGTGGAAAGCTGTCTCTTCTCTCTTCCCCAGAGGGATATGTCTCAATGTCCAGGCCTGCCTGGCTGGCAGTTCATCCTATATGTGAGGGTAGAAACGAGGCATGGGCTAGACTAGATGACTGCGTCTTGAGGGTACATATTCGCTGAAGAATGGCTTCCTAGTCCCCAAACACCTGCAGTGGCAGAAGCCACTTCACCCCCTTCCCTTCTTCATAGCAATGAGTCTGCTAGTCATTTCTTTGTGAGCCTCCAGGAAATGGCCCAGCTGGCTTGGCTTATTCATTTCCTTGTCAGGAAAGTCGATGTGACCTTGACCGTCAGTGGGTGATCTGCAGCAAGTACATTGTGTGTCTGGCTGGATTCGCTAATGATTGAAAAGTACTTTTGGCAAGTCACCTTGCTGTAAGTGTTATGTACTGCTAATTTATTGTCCTCAGTAGAGGTGAAAGATAATAATTTGCAAGAATCATTTCTGATTTACCTGGGTCTGCCCTGCACAGTGCCAGTCCCATGGGGGCCTTCGCTGAGTATCACTGAAAGAAAACTGTTGCAGAAAATAAAAAGATGAGATGTACTTGCTTTGAGTGATGGAAATATCATTAATCTGCAGCCTAGGAAGTTATTAGAAAGTAACTTTGGGTTTACAAAATTCCTCTGAAGATTGTTCTCCTTGTGACTCGTTTCTGCAAGCCCAAATCCAAACACCAACCCTTGCTGCTGTTGTCTTTGCTAAAGGTTTCATGGCTGGAGGGAGTGAGTGTGAGCTGCTGTTTAGGGAACACTAGCCAGACATTGAAGAAGGAAATGGCAACCCACTCCAGTGTTCTTGCCTGGAGAATCCCAGGGACGGGGGAGCCTGGTGGGCTGCCGTCTATGGGGTCACACAGAGTTGGACACGACTGAAGTGACTTAGCAGCAGCAGCAGCCAGACAAGAGCTGGCTTACACTGCTGACTGGGAAAAGTCAGGTGAGGACGCCAACCCTGGGGCCTTTGCTTCCTGTACAAAAGCTTGCCTTTAGAGAGCCGTTTCTCCATAAACTGCACTTAGAGAAGAAAGTCTGACAAACCTAAGGTAGTGAACTTTTCAGAAGGAAGAGTCGGTTTAAATATAGAGATCTGCTTCACTGGCAACTTGGAGGCTGCGGTGGGACTTGTTGTACCTTTTGTAAGACAAGTGAGGAAAGATGTTGGCACCTGTACATGCAGTCTGTTTATGAAACATAAACTCTCCTGTCAGAGCGAGGGCTCAAGAGGTCAGCACCCAAGGTAACATGTCCTACCTTTGCTGGGAAAGAGGTGCCTCTCCCAGCCCTCTCTGAATTGCATCCATCCCTTGAGAAAGTTGGAACAGCCAAGCACAGTGCACTGTTGAGCACTGGTGCTGGGAGAGGTGGGGTGGGAAAATTTCTGTGAAACTGACAGCTCCTGGGCCCCCTTTTCTTAACCAAGGAGGAGAAACAATTCCTTGGGAGCTCTTAGAATCCCATCATTATTAGGAGAAATGTAGCTCTTTGTAGCGTTAAAACCTTGACTTATGTACAGTCCAGCCTGCTCTGAGCTGAGGGGAGCAAAGGGGAGTGGGCAGCGGCCTTGTCCCCCTTCACTGTCGGCTCCAGCCCTAGGTGGGTCTAGGGCTGGACTTCGTGGGTTTGCAGCACATCCTTCTCAGTATTCTACATCAGCTGTCTGGAGTTTTTTCTGCTGTGCCTGAACTGATGTCATTTCCCCCTTGGCAGACAGCTTCAGCTTTGCTGCGTCTGAGATATGTCACGAGAAGGTGGGGGTGGGTCGGAGCCAGGCAGGGGGTGGGGGGAGCAGCGAGGAGAGCAGGAGGAAGAGCGCCTGCTTGGTCCCAGGACTCTGTTTACTTTTTCTTCTTTGCTAAGGAAGGCCCAGTAACCGGGAACGCTGAGCACCAGACCTGCCAGGGGAAATGCTCCTTCCAAGACCTTAACTTTTCAAAAGCCCTTTGTTCCCAACGTTAGTGTGGACGATGCTCTTGCAGGATGCCTTTCCTTTTGGGTCTTAGACAGGTAATGGAACGGGTGGTCTGGGGATTGGGTTCGGAAAGGGAAGAGGGTGGGAGCTTACTTATCGCACTACTGCTTTGGGTGGAGGAAGCCTTTTGGAAAATGTCTTGCAGTTACAGCAGGCCAGCTCCCTTACAGAATTTTCCAGGCTTTTCTTCCTGCTTTCAAGTTGCTCCTTACTCCCCTGGCCATGGGGTTCTTAACCCCATATCCCTGAGATCTTGCTGGGGTGTCTGTTCTGATTTTTCATTAAACATCGTAAAACCACTGCCAAAGCCTTAGCAAGGAAACAGTAGAGGGGTGAGGCTGGGAGGGGGAGAGGCAGAGCAGGATTCCTGATCAAAACCCCTTTTATTCCTTCTCCATTTGGATTGGGTTAGTTAGCAGAGGTTTCTTCACAGTTCTCTGCTTCTGAAGAGATTCTGAGTTGGGGTGGGGGGCCTTCTTTTAAAGGGAAGGGCTCCTCTTAGAGACTTTCTCCTTTTAAGCCTGTGGTTAGGGCTGTGGGTCTGAGGGACGTGCTGAATGTCTCAGAGGCATGGGGATGGGACTGACCACATTTTGGTCTTCCTGATCGATTTTTCAAAGCCAGCAGACCCCTGTGGCAGAGACTTGATTACTTTGCGAGCTGCCGTTTGAAGTAGGGGCCCTTGAATTATAGCCGGTAACCTAGTGTGGAATGAGAAAACAGTAGCGACCAACTGCGGTCTTCTGAGAACACAGCTGTTGCCAACTATTTGTTCCAGGGCTTCTGAGATCAGGTCACCCCCGCCCCCTCTTTGGTCTGAGAGGCATGTCTGTATCGGAATGTGTAGCTGTAATCAGCAGCGGCTGTAGGCGGGGGTGGGGACAGACACACACCCTTCTGCTGCCTGTTCCTGGGTGAGAAAAAGCCACAGATGTGATCAAACCAGAGTCTTAGAAAAGAAAGTCGCTGCTGGGACTGCTGGTTTAACCTCACTCTTAAAACAGGGCTAGAGTGTCCCTTGGGTGGCCTGAAATTCTTCTAAAAAGTAAGCTTTTCTGAAAAGCTCCACACGTTCTATTGCTGCTTTTGTTAATGTTCCGAGTTCCTTTGATGCAGAGATAGGCAGAGAGAGTGGGGACCCTATTGGAGCACCTCCTCTGTCCCTCAGGAAAGGCTGTCCTTTCGACTTGTGGGCAGAGTAAGCCCTGGCAAGGATTTTGAGCAGTGTTGGAAATAGGAAGCTTCTCATGCTATGTCAGCAGGCAGGGAATAACAGCTGGAAACTTCCTGATACAGTGGAAAGAGTAGGACTGGGGAGCCAGAAAGACCTGCCTCTGTATCTTGGCTCCCCCGCAGGGTCTCAGAGGCTGCATAACTGCTCTGAACGTCGTCTTGAAAATAATAAAACCTACTGGAAGAGTTATTGGGAGAATTTGACCGGAGAATGTATTTAAAACACTAGCACTGTGGCTAACTGAGAACAGGCATTTAGTAAAAACGTAAGGAAACTAGAAGCTAGAGGGCTGGTTTCCTGACAGAGGTGGAGGGTATAATGGCAGGAGCTCTTGCCCTGGGATTTGGACATTGTCTGTTGACTGAGACTCGGGAGGCCATTGCTTACTGTAATCCGTACTATAGTCATTACTATAATGTGTGCTCCAGCCCAGTAACCTCCGCACAGTTAAGTGAGAGGATGCAGAGCTGGGTGGCATGGTGTGAAGGACTGGGTTGGTTGTGGGGAGCATCTCAGAGGCTGCACAGCAGGGGTGAATCTATGCTCTTGTTTCTGAATGGGTTCCTGGTAGAGGGCTGCACTTGAGGACCTTCTGAGGCCCTTTCTACCCCAGCCTTCTGTGATTCAAACTTTGCCTGTGAAAACCCTGAGTATCTTTGGTAACATAATTTTGTATATTTCCAGTATTTCTGTGTCTAACAGTGAGGCTGTGCTCTTTATTGAATCTATTTGTAAAAGCCAGCCTTCTAAAAATTACTTGGTGATAATTCTGTTTTTAAGAAATGACACAGAACATATATGCTGTTAGTCTTTATCATACATTTTATGTATATATATATATATATATATATATATATATACACACACACACATATATATGCTTTCATGTATTATTTCCCTCTTAATACATGTAAACACCTCTCTTATGTGGATTGTGATTTTGTTTCTCTGGTAGTGTGTGCTGAGGCTTACAGAAGGTAAGCCACTTGTCCAAGGTTGATCAGCTAGCTAGGGAAACTAGCTAGATCATTAACGTTTATTTGTTTTTGGCTTTTTTTGTTTGTTTGATTGATTGGTTTATTTTGTTTTAAAATTTTTAAACCCAGGTATTTTGATTCCAAAGCCTGGTGTTTTCCTTGCTATCTACCGGTGTCTATGAAAGTGGAGTTGGATTAATGCATTGCTCCCGCTGGGGCATATTTTCTGAAGTTTATTTCTAGGTGGCCCAGGTACCAGATGAGACACGTGTCTCTGAGTGCCCTTTTGCATTTCACTCTGTGGAAGATTCTCATGCACGTCGCATCTACTGAATACTGGCACTGCACTTAATGAATGTGGACCTGGCAGAAAGGATAAATAAAGCACCGTGCTTCCTAGAAATCACACTCTAGTGCAGTAGTTCTCAGATGCATAAAAATCACCTAGGAGTGGGGTGATTAGGATATAGATTCAGCAGGCGTGGGGCCAGGGCCCAGGAATCTTCATTTCTCTTAAGTTCCCCAGGTGGTTCAGACCTGGTAATATCTGGCCACACTTGGAGAGATTCCGCCTCAACTTGGCCCACACCCCTCACCCCCTTCCCTGCACTTTAGTAGCTTGGATATAGTTATAAGACAGTGTGCTAAGCCTGAAACAGAATCCCCAGGAACTAGGACAGCAGAGGGTGGGAAAGCATCAGGCTTGGGGAGTGGGATGGGCATGGAAGGCTTTCTTGAGAAGGTGATACTTGATCTGAGTCTGGAAGGATGAGTAGGAGTTTACCAGACATATGAGCTGGGGAAAGAGTATTCCAGACAGATCAGGTGGGGAGTGTTGTTTTTGTTTTCTCTTGCAGATGAGAAGCTACACTGTCATCTATGAGTCTTGGTATTAGGTATGCCTGAGATAAGACGACGGAGAAGGCAATGGCAAGCCACTCCAGTACTATTGCCTAGAAAATCCCATGGATGGAGGAGCCTGATAGGCTGCAGTCCGTGGGGTCGCTAAGGGTCGGACACGACTGAGCGATTTCACTTTCACTTTTCACTTTCACACATTGGAGAAGGAAATGGCAACCCACTCCAGTGTTCTTGCCTGGAGAATCCCAGGGATGGGGGAGCCTGGTGGGCTTCCGTCTATGGGGTCGCACAGAGTCGGACACGACTGAAGTGACTTAGCAGCAGCAGCAGAGATAAGACGAGGACCTTGCTTCAGCAAGTATTGGTGTCCTTTATGACACAGAGAAGGAAGGAAAGCATGAGGGGCCTCAGTCTAATAATGAGTGTGGCATGAATTCAGCGTCTATAAAGGGCAGCTAGGCCTTGTTGTTGTTTAGTTGCTAAGTTTTATCCTGCACCTCTGACTCTTTTGCAGCCCTAAGGGACTGTAGCCCACTAGGCTCCTCTATCCATGGGATTTCCCAGGTGAGAATACTGGAGTGGGTAGCCATTCCCTCGTCCAGGCGATCTTCCTAACCCAGGAATTGAACCCATGTCTCCTGCATGGCAAGTGGATTCTTTACCACTGGGCCACCAGGGAAGCCTTAGGCTGTGTTAGTTCTTCCAGTTAAGAACAGTTAAGACAACCCCCTGGAAGCTACAGGATTGACTAAAGAATAGTATTTTTGTGTTTATTGGAGCTGAAGTTCTGAAGAGAATCACCTGCTGTACTTTTGGGCTATGATACCACATCGCACATTTTAGGTATAACATGTAGTTGAGCATGCCATCCCTTCATTATCTGGCGAGATCAGAAAATGAGTTTTCTGATTAGGAGGGAATCTATCCTGTATACCTAGCAGATGGATTCCTGATTTTCAAAGAACAAGATTACAACAGAATATCTTGGTCTGCTGATTTGAATGAATTCTCTTTCATGTTTACTTCAGAAGGTGTTGATTTTATAATGCTGGAAATTCTTGTGACCAGCATCTCTATCTGAAAAGTATTGAGCACCTGTTCTATGCAAAGCATGTTGTGGATACAAAGGGGTAGAAACTTTATCCCCGTCCTCACAGGTAGAGGGCGCAGAACAAGCTCACAGAGGATAGAACTTTATGCAGGTGGCAGCGAGTGACATTAGGAACGGAGTGGTACGGTTCAGAGGTGTGGAAAGGTGGCTTTTGCAGGTGGTCCTTTCCACAGTCCAGTGGTCTCTGTTGCACAGTAGGTGGTGTGGAAGGACCAGTGCAAGTTCTATTTGCTAGAATGCAGCCTAGATCCATCAAGACAATAATTTATCTTCTGCAACTTGAATGTTGCCTTTCTCTAGGAAAGTTATCCCCTGAGATGTCCTCATTGATGAAGTGTGATGATCCCTGGTACTGGGATAAGTCATCCCCAGTGAAGCTGTGGTGGGTCTGGGGCCCTTTCAGGCAGTGTGCCCTTCCCGGGTTGGAATGTATGGGGTAGAGGTACAGGGGGCTGTTTACTGTTTTTTTTTTTTTTAGGTTTATTTGTTTAAGAGGCGCACTGGGTCTTCATTGCTGCGTGAGCTTTCTCCAGTGGGGCTGAGCAGGGGCTGCTCTTCGTTGTGGTACATAGGCTTTCTAGAGCACAGGCCCAGTAGTTGTGGCGCAGGCGCTTAGCTGCCCCGCATCATGTGAGATCTTCCTGGAACAGGGATCAAACCCATTTCTCCCGCACTGGCAGGTGGATTCTTAACCACTAGACCACCAGGGAAGTTTTGTGTTAGGCCCTGGCGTGGCCTGATGCAGAATATGACAGAGTAGCCAGAGTGTTGAGCACTAGTTACTCCCTGGACCCAGTCAGAGATCTTCAGGACTCCCAAGGACAACATTTAAATGCTGTGATGGAGCCGCAAGTGGGGAGGGCACACCCAGGGAGAGGGCTGAGGGAATTTGCTAACTTCTAATTTAACGCCTACACTGCCGGACATGATACTTTGATTATTTCATCATGACAGTCACCCATGAGGTAGGAGTTCCTATCTCCTTTCTCCTATGAGTCGACTGAAACTAAGAAGTTAACTCTGCGAGATCACAGAGCTCCAGTGTGGCGGTGGTAACTCTGGAGGCACATGTCTTCAGTGTTGTCCTGCTCTTGCATGTCATAGGAGGAGTTTCTGCACCAAATCTGCTGTCAGACCGCTTCCCCACGGCCCTGTTCCATGTCTGGGATTGAGTGTCCCAGTCACCATTACCCTCCTGTGTGGGCTTATTATCCTTGATACCAGGTTTAGGACATAGTAAGCGAGACCCTGCTGGAAGAGTACTGGCTTTATATAATGCAGCAGACACCAGGGTAGCACTTGTTTGTACTACCAGCTGCTAAGTCGCTTCAGTCATGTCCCATTCTGTGGGACCCCATAGACAACAGCCGACCAGGCTCCTCTGTCCCTGGGATTCTCCAGGCAAGAATACTGGAGCGGGTTGCCATTTCCTTCTCCAACGCGTGCAGGCATGCTGAGTCGCTTCAGTTGTGTCTGACTCTGTGAGACCCCATGGACAGCAGCCTACCAGGCTCCTCTGTCCAAGGGATTCTTTAGGCCAAGAATACAGGAGTGGGTTGCCATTGCCTTCTTCTGTACTACCAGAGGTGGAAGCAGAAGCTAAAATTCGTATTGGAACTGATTTGTAAAAATCTGTGAATACTCAAGTGAGAGCTCCACAGAACACCTCAGTTCCCTGCTGTCACCTAACAGAAAGGGTGGTTCTCATCCAAGCCTTCCAGGTGACTTTTTAAAAACACCCTCCTCCCCTCTCTCCCCCACCGCCACCGTCTCTGTTGCAAGAAGCTGCTTTTTTAGAGGAATGTGCTTGTTTTTTATCACATTCCTGTTATCAAAACAAAGAGAAACCAGCAGACTGGACAGTAATTCAGTGGAAAAGAAGACTGTATCTGCTGATTTTGAAACTTTTATCTAGAATGGGGCCAAAGAAAACATTCACTTCCTCCAGTAATATCCCATGAGTTTGATCCACCCCCTCCCACCCCTTTTCCTTGAAGAGGTAAATTTTAGTCCAGGAAAAGAGTAATATGGCGCTACTTGGGGGGAATAAAAACCAAACTGTGCTATAAAATTTCTTCCCTAGCCCTGACTCCCTAACACCTGGATGGCAGTTCCTCCTTGGCACTAATCTTGATTCTGTTTGTTGATTTATAGCGACAGTGAGTTGAAAGCAGCCCTGCAAATTTGACCTGTTTTACCTATTTCTGTGCTTGCTCTGTAGCCATTGCTCCTCTGGGAAGGGCTCAACTGGACTTGAACCTGGACTTACCTCAGGAGAGGCATCTTTTGCTGAAAATGGAGATTCAATGCGAAGTCACTTGCATGACCTGTCTTGTTCTTTTAACTGAAAGAGATAGGAGGGACAGTGGCAGAAAATACACATCTCAGGAGGGAGGGAGACAGGCTTTGAAGACCGGTGGCTGGAGTGTGACTTCTTTTCTTACAAGTGGTGAATTGTTTGCTGGGACTGAGTTGCATAGAAGCCGTTGGTTCCCTCGGGCATCGCATCAGGGATTCAGAGTATTCTCTATTGTTTGGTTCTCTTGCTTAACACACATGTTCTCAGGAGCTTCCACTGAACTGTGACGCATGGTCTTGTTCTTGGTTTCAAATATTGCACAGCCTATTCTGTGGTTTTCTTCAAGGGTTTGGAAATCCTTTGGTCCCCCCCCCACCCCAGGCAGTAGTGTGAATACCTATGACCTCCCACTCATTGGAGTGTGGTCCTGGAGTGTGGTGAGGCAGCCTCGGATAGGCTGGAATGGGCTGCCAACGAAAATAGAATGTGCAGTCATTTCCCTGCCTTGGGAGTAAGATTCCGGATTGATGGACCAGGCTCAGATTTTGCTGGTTTACTGTAAGCCCAGAGAGCCATGGGTCGGTCTCAAGTCATCATGTAAAATTATGTTGCAACAGCCCTGGCCTAACCCTTGGAGGATCCCTTCAGGCTGCTGCTTATACAGCGCAGCTAAGGGGCATGGGGAGCATGGGGGAGGAACAGCCTGTGGGGTTACTTCATCGTCAAGTCACCAGGATGAGTACTTTCTGAAAGTTTTTGTGTGTCTCATCCTTTGCTGGATAGGTGCACTTGTGAGATAGACTTCATCCTTCTCTTAGGGAATTTACAGAGTGGTTGGGGAGCCCAAAGGACAATCGTGTAACAAAGACCGGATGAAACATGATTCTGCACTGAGTTGTGTGCTTCAGTTTGGCTGGAATGATAGTTCTAAACTAAGGGCAGTTTGCCCCCCTCCCCAAGGGACTTTTAGCAATGTTTGGACATCTAGTGAATAGTGGCCAGGGTTGCTGCTTAACATCCTATAATGCACAGGAGGGTCACCACAGCAAAGAATTATCTGACTCCAAATGTCAGTACATTTGTCCCTCAGTATTCACAAGAGTTTGGTTCCACAAGCCCTGCAGATAACCAAAATCTGAGGCTGCTCAAGCCCTCCATGTAAAAGAACTGCGTACACTTGGCTTTCAGCATGTGTAGGTTCTGCATCTGTGCATTCGGTTCATCTGGGATTGATCCTGCGGGTACCACAGGCTGATGAGCCAAGGTGGAGACAGGATGGATGGAAAACTACTGCTGCATAGTGTGTGGCACTCTGCTCAGGAGGCAGTCACAAGCCACAGGTCTCGGGGGGGTGAACTGAGATGTTTTAATAAAGAGGAAGGAAATAGGGGTACTTTTTCCTGCTGCTTTCTAAGCAACATGTGTTATCTGCCCAGAAGTTTAGAATCTTAACATCTTGGTTGCCCCAATCAGCAGGAACTATGCCTTCTCAAGGACAGGTTTAGAGTTCGTTTTTTATGGCCAGTAGATAAGATCAAACCCTTTTGGAACTGACATTTTATCTCTGAAAAATCTGAAAAACCACCCCCAGAAGGGTAGAATCTCAGAATTGCCCAAATATCAATAACTTTACACAGCTTAAAGAATAATTGTTGTTCAGTGACTCAGTCATGTCCGACTGTTGTGACCCCACTAACTATAACCCACCAGTCTCCTCTGTCCATGTGATTTTCCCTGCAAGAATACTGGTATGGATTGCCATTCCTTCTCCAGAAGATCTTCCCAACCCAGGGATGGAACCTGCATCTCCTGCTTGACAGGCAGCTTCTTTACCTTTGAGCCTCCTGGGGAATATAAAGAACAATTAGGCTACAGTTATTTTAATAACAATCCATATTTCAAGCTGGATGCCTATTGCTGTGGCCCTTTGTTGTTTAGTCGCTCAGTGTGTCCGACTCTTTGTGAACCCATGGACTACAGCTCGCCAGGCTTCCCTGTCCTTCACCCTCTCCCGGAGTTTGCTGAAACTCTGTCCATTGACTCTCTCTCTCTCCATTGAGTCAGTGATGCCATCCAACCGTCTCATACTCTGTTGTCCCCTTTTCTTCCTGTGTCTATCTTTCCCAGCATCAGGGTCTTTTCAAATGAGTCAGCTCTTCCCATCAGGTGGCCAAAGTATTGGAGTTTCAGCTTCATCGTCAGTCCTTCCAATGAATATTCAGGATTGATTTCCGTAGGATTGACTGGTTGGATCTCCTTGCAGTCCAAGAGACTCTCAAGAGTCTCCTCCAGCATCACAGTTTGAAGGCCTCAATTCTTCAGCACTCAGCCTTTTTAATTGTCCAGCTCTCATATCCATATATGACTAATGGAAAAACCATAGCTTTGACTATATGGACCTTTGTAAGCAAAGTAATATCTCTGCTTTTTAATATGCTGTCCAGGTTTGTCATTGCTTTTCTTCCAAGGAGCAAGTGTCTTAATTTCATGGCTGCAGTCACCATTCACAGTGATTTTGGAGCCCAAGAAAATAAAATCTGTCACTGTTTCCATTGTTTCCCCATCTGTTTGTCATGAAGGGATGGGACCAGATGCCACGATCTTCGTTTTTTGAATGTTGATCCAGCTTTTTCACTCTTCTCTTTCACCTTCATCATGAGACTCTTTATTTCCTTTCACTTTTCTGACATTTGGGTGGTTTCATCTGTATATCTGAGGTTGTTTATATTTCTCCAAGCACTCTTGGTTCCAGCTTGTGCTTCATCTGGGAGGGCATTCCGCATGGTGTACTCTGCATAGAAGTTAAATAAGCAGGGTGACAGTATGCAACCTTGACAAACTCATTTCCTAATTTTGAACCAGTCCATTGTTCCATGTCCAGTTCTAACTATTGCTTCTTGACCTGCATTATAATCTATCTTTGATAACAGAAAAGGGGGATACTAAATTCCCCTTTTTCTAAATTATCTGGTGTCTTTTTTAATCTTTAGATGTCAGGTCTTAAAATTCAGAAAGTTCTTTTAAGGTTATTCAATCTTGAAGAAAGCCTCTGGATTCTGAAGATTTTTATTTGAAAGAGATACTTTACTGAAGAAGATATGTGGACTACAATAAACACAGGAAAAGAAGCTGATCATCATATTTCATTAGGGAAAAACAATACCACAAGAAGATATGATTACTTATAAACCAGAACGATGAAGGGCTTCCCTGGTAGCTCACACAGTTAAGAATCTGCCTTCAATGAGAGAGAACTGGATTCAATCCCTGGGCTGGGAAGATCCCCTGAAGGAGGGCATGGCAACTCACCCCAGTATTCTGGCCTGCAGAATCCCCATGGACAGAGGTGCCTGGCAGGCTACAGTCCATGGGGTTGCAAAGAGTTGGACACGATGAAGATTTTAAGAAGTCTTGTATCAGTTCGCTCAGGGGTAACATTTTTAATGTAACCCTTTGTTGAGGTAGAAGCCAGTGGTTTCCTTGGACTTTTTGGTGGCAATAAATCTCTGGTACTGGTCTCTGGTGGAGAAGGGCACGGTAACCTACTCCAGTATTCTTGCCTGGAGAATCCCATGACAAAGTGGCCTGGTGGGCTGCCTACAGTCCATAGGGTCGCAAAGAGTCAGACGTGACTGAGTGACTGAGCACTGGTCTTTAGACAGTCAGGCACACAACTGATAGGTGCCATTATTATTATTTCTTTTGCCCCCAACAAAAGCCTGGTGCAGTGGGGTGGAACTATTGAGAAAAAAAGAGGTTTAATTTAGAGTTTTGCTTAAAGTGAAGAAGGGCTCTGAGACCCCACGTAACTGTCTAGTGAAACTGTAGTGAATCTTTCTCAAAGTACATCAGCAACAAGTTAACATGTACCTTCAATATTTCATATCCCCTTGAAAACTGCACCTCTTTTTGGGCAAAGTGATTATGTGATTTGATCAAGAGCCATGTTCAAGGTAAAGCAAAGACTTTCATGAGCTAAAGCCCAGTCATGGAAAGAATACTGAACTGAAAGTCAGAAGATCAGAGTTTTGACGGTCTCAATTCTGTCATCCACAGCCTTCGGCTTGGTGTCAGTTCCTCCTTTGTAAGATGAGGGTGGTAATACTTCTGATCTCTTGTTGGGTTCTGGCTGGCAGGCTCAAAGGTGAGGCTCACTGTTAAATTTGAAAAGCTTTTGAGTCCTGTAAAAATGTGTATTATATAAACTGACTAGATATGTATGTGTTGTGTATATAACCATCATTGCTTCAGATTATGACCCTGAGGCTTTGCCACATTACTGGGGGAAAAAAAAGGAATGAATTCTGTTCATTGGAGTGTATTTGAGGCACAAAATGAACCTGAATATTTTAGGAAGATTTTCAGCAATAAGAACTGAAACAGAAGCTTTTTTTTTTTTTTTAACCTAACAGTTTACTAATTACAAAGTTCCTCAAAGGCAAAGTCCATGGGTTATCTGTCATTTTTGTGCCTGTCAGCATCCAGCATGAAAGTTTAGGATAACTGCTAATCATTCAGGGTTTTTTCCCACTAAAATTCAGGCTTTAGATCCAGGAAACTTGTTCTAGCTGTGTGATCACTCTGATTCTCGGTTTCCTGGTTTCCTGTAAAAAGAGTGGAATATGTAACTTGGGTAAAAACGCCCAGCCAGATGGTTGATAAACACAGGCACCCGGCAGAACTTGGTTCTCTGTCTCATTTCCTGAGTGTTGTGGCTGGAGGTTTTCCTGACTGGCTAGAGGTATTCTCCTCAGTCAGTGAAGAGGGACCCTCCTCTTTGTCTGGGTACCTGTTTTGCATGGCACGTGTAGCTGGAGCCTCGGTCTAGAGAGTTCAGATGTCTGCCATTTATATTTGGGCCTCTGAGCAGGCCTTAATCTCAGAGTGAGAGGATGAATGGGGTATTACTGAACCTTGAGAGCAGGAGGAGCTCATCAGATGCCCACAGGGGCTAGGCAGTGACATGCTTGAGTCAAGCAGATGGGGTTTTTGGACAGTAGGGGTTTTGAGGAGGCTGAGGTGGAGCTAGAGGCCATGTACGTCTGTGACCTTCTCTAATGTGGCCCCGGGATTTTCAGAAGCTGGAAATCAGAATTTCTGTATGAATCCTTTTCATTTTCAGATGTTGACAGTTAATTTCTTTTTTTTTTTCAATTGTAAAACAAAGGTACCACGTGGACGTAGAACTCAGTAGTGGGCCTTTTGTGACCCAAGGGCCAGAAGTTTGCAATCCCTGCTTTCAAACAGGAGGGACAGTGATAAAGCTAATACAGAAGGAAAGGACTTGCCCTCCTGACCAGATGTGGAGTCACTATGGTAGAATTGCCTTCCTGCTCTGTCTGAGTGCCACTTGCTTTGTCACATGCTACCTGCTATTTTGTCCCTCGGCTTTGCACCAGCTCTTGCTGAAGATGGCATACTTCTCGGTGCATTTATTCTGTTGCAGAAGAAGCCAGTGATGAGGGATTGCCAGGATACCTCAAGGGAGAACTGTTTTTCCTTGTAAGTGTCCAGGGGTGAAAGAGTGGCAGGTTAACCCAGTGTCCTGATCTGCTATACCACTGGCCAGACCCCACAGCCCTGCATGCACTGGGACATCAACAAGTAGCCTTTAATAAAACCATGGTCTATGTTGCAACTTCGGATCTTTGCTCTGGGATTTTCCTACCAGTATCAAGTGGCTTTTTCTGAGTTTGTTATTCAGGTTCCTATTAGCAACACAGGAAATGGGTTTTAATTTCTTTGCTGGCTGCTCTGTTTGGGGGCTGTTTAATGAGGCTCCAGTTGCAGTGCAGCTTTGGTTGTAGCAGGACTGGTGTGGATAGCAGCATACCTGACGTTTCACCTAAAAAATTATGATCATTATCTGTTTGTATTTTTTTATGAAATGAGGCAGGAGAGCATAAGTAATTTTATGTGCTATGTTTCTAAGTGGCAACTCTTGAGGGTAACTGTTGGGATGTGTTTAAGATTATAGAAAGAGATAGATGCTTCCACTTTTAGAGGTAAAGAAATGTGTATGCTGTATGTTTGTTATAAATTTAGGGCAGTGGATGTTGAATTTAAATATATATGAGCATAAGCACATATATGTACTTTTTTTAAACTTTTTATTGTCTAGTATAGTGTAGCTGATTAACAATGTGAGTTTCAGGTGGACAGCAAAGCTGTACATACACATGTATACACTCAGGAGAGTGTATTTTGAAAGGCAAATCTTCAGTCTATATTGCCAGATATTCTTAGTCTACATTCTTAACAAACGTCCCAAGTGATTTGGGGCCTATGGACCATACTTTGGGAAATGCATCTCTACTTTGTTGCCTTTGTTATCTAAATGTGTTCATGGCCACTTGAGGGCAGATTCACTTATTTGTGAGATGCCCTGGTTTGTTCTGATTCACTGTGTTGTGCTACCTCAGATTCTTGGGGAGAGTCAGTCTCTGAGAGTCCTAGAGAGAATTGTTCAGGAGACCCTCACAGGTTGACATACAGGGACCAAGTCCGTACTGCTACAGGGGTCCCAGAAACTCTCCTTCAGCAGCACACACTGCCACCAAATCTTGAAGCAGCTCCTCACATTGGTTGTAGGCTTTTTCCAAGTGTGTCACTAGCTCCAGGGTTTAGCTTTACCCTTTAAAGTACTTTACAACCAGCATATGGGAGACTGGGTGCTCCTGAGCCAGGACTGGAGCTTTGAGCCCTTAAGGAGTAAAGCACACTATGAAATCTGAGGGGTGAGGCTGAATCTTACCAGATTAGATTTATTGGCTTGATTAGAGAAGCATGCCCAGGCTATTTGTCCTTCCAGAAAATGACAGCTCAACAAAATAGTATAAAAATCCGTTCCTAATACCCTAATGCATACAAAGCAGGATCTTTGTTCACATCTTAGCAGGGGCTTGCCCCTTATTAGAAAGGAAGAAACCATAGCTAGCAAAGCTTAAAGGAGTAATTGTCATGTGTAGTATACCTTGGGAAGAATACACAAGGAGAATGTGACAGTCCCTACCATCAAAGGGAGATTAGAGTAACACCTGGGAAACAATGGGCCAGGACTCCTATAGAATCATCCCTCTGCCTCAGTTTACTTTCCTTCATCCCCAACTCTTTTGTAATGTCCTCCCACCCTTGGGGACTTCCCTGGTGGTCCATTGATTTAGACTCTGCTTCCACTGCAGAGGGCATGGGTTCCATCCTTGGTTGGGGAACTAAGATCCTGCATGCTGCACAAAGTGGGGAGGGGACCTTTGAGCAATTCTTGTTTCCTTCAGCTCTTCAAACAGCCTTAAAACTATTAGTAGGAGAAAAGTGATTTTAACTTCCTTATTATAAAAATAAAGGTAAAGTCATAAAACTTTATAAAGAGTGTATTTATATTTTATGACCACTTGCAGAGGACGTGAAAGTGTTTCATTTTTAGAATTTAAAGATTCTGTCTTGGCGTGCAAGTGTGTTCAGTCACTTCAACTCTTTGTGACCCCATGGACTGTAGCCTGCCAGTCTCCATCCATGGAATTCTCTGGGCAAGAATACTGGAGTGGGTTGCCATGCCCTCCAAATGTCTGTCTAGGATAGAACAAAAATAGCTGATTCTGAGTTAAAGGTTCTTGTCTGTTGTACAAGGCATATGAGGTCTGGCCTCATTCTGAATTCTCAGTACTTCCTTTCACACTACTCTTCCTTAGATTCACTGTGCTCAGCCATGCTAGCCTTCCGTCTTTTCCTAGAGCACACCAGTTTCATTCTTGCATTGGTGTCTTGGCATGTACTTGACATTCTCTCTGCCTGGAACACATTTCCCACAGATCTGCTTAAGCTGGCTCCTTCTCATCATTCAGGGCTCAACTCAGACATTACCTTCTTAAGGAGGCCTTTCCTGACTGCCCCATCTAAAGCCCTTTGTCCTATGATCCTGTTTTAATATCTTTATGAAGCTTATTAGTACTTTAAATTCTAATTTCACTTGTTAATTTTCAGTCTTCCTCACTGGAATATATTTAAGATCTTTTTTGTCTTGGTTGTTCTCCAGTTTCAAACAATATGCCCAGATATGAGTTTATTATTGTCTGAAAATTCCATCTTTAATCAGTTGTCTCTTTATCGACTCCATTTTCTTCTTATTTCTTATTTTCCATTTTTGTGTTTTCTCTTAATTGGTAGAAGCTGGTTGCTGGTAATTTTCTCAGATCTGCTTTCCAGTCTACTGATTCTCTCTTTAACATGGTCTAATCTCTGTGTAAACCATCTGTTGAATTTTTAATTTTAATAACTATTTTTCTACAAGTTGAATTTTTTTCCTGAAATCCATTTGGTCATAGTTTCTTTTTTAGTATGTTATTTTCTCATGTTTTTCATTTTTTCTTTTTGGCTTTAATCATTTTAAACATGTATATATATTACAGTTTATCTGATCATTCTATTAAGGTTTTTTTGAGCGACTGAACTGAACCCTACTATTAATTGAATTTCCCACATCTTGTTTGTACTTTTACATAGTTTTTATATTTTGCTTGAGCTCATCTTCAGCAGAGAGCTTTATTTGTGGGTATCTTTCATGCTGTGATTGAGGGTAGGTCTCTTTAGAATTTTACATTTCCTCTGCCAGATGTCTCATTTTGGGACTACTTTTTGTGTTAAACTTTTGGCCTGGGACTATGTAGTTCAACTGAGTTCAGTCCCTCAGTCGTGTCCGACCCTTTGCGATCCCATGGACTTCAGCACTCCAGGCCTCCATGTCCATCACCAGCTCCTGGAGTTTGCTTAAACTCATGTCCATTGCATCAGTGATGCCATACAACCATCTCATCCTCTGTCGTCCCCTTCTCCTCCCGCCTTCAATCTTTTCCAGCATCAGGTTCTTTTCCAATGAATCGGTTCTTCACGTCAGGTGGCCAAAGGATTGGAGTTTCAGCTTTAGCATCAGTCCTTCCAATGAATATTAAGGACTGATTTCCTTTAGGATTGACTGGTTGGATCTCCTTGCGATTCAAGGGACTCTCAAAAGAGTCTTCTCCAACACCACAGTTCAAAAGCATCAATTCTTCGGCACTCAGCTCTCAATAGTTCAGATCTCAATAGCCTGTGGAAAGGCTTGTAGTTACAGATTATTAGAAGATACTTTTTCCCTCTCAATTCAGACCTTTCTTATTGTTGCTGTGTGCCAGTGGGCTCTTTTTTCTAGTCTGCTTTCTCTCTTTGAGGGTTTTCACCTTACATTAGAACTCAGTTCCAATTCCCTGTTTTAGGTAGACTCAAGAAAATAAGACAGCTCCCTCCCACAGGAACTGGAAAGGCCTGATCTCATTTATCACTCTAGTTTCTAGTTCCCCACCCCCAACATTTTTGGCCCTGGGGTTCTTCCTTGCTTTCAGCTATATAATTAAAAGAATATTATTTTATTTTTTAAGTTACCTACTCAGCTATATCGTCAAAAGCAGGATCTTTCCCCCTAGAGTCTCTTGCTCAGTGCAGTAGCTGTAGCATCTAACATAATGCCTGGCTTGTGGAGAAAGTGATATCAATACGTATTTGTTATTCAGTTTTAGAAATGGGTGTTTCCATTAGGAAACCATTCCTCTTCCCTGTAGAGAAAGCCAGAGATGGTGCTCCAAATTCACTCGTATCCAACAGCCAAGAGATTTAGCGTTTGTGATTTAGCAACCTGTGAAGGATTTCAGTTTTCCTATTTTTCACTATTAAACATTAATGCTTTCCTAAGGGCATGAAGATGCTGTTGCCAGTTGCTAGCAGGGTTTTCCAGCCCCATAAATTGGCAAATTAAAACCATCCCTGGGGAACTATTATTGCCCAGTGTCTCTTTTTATGCTGGCATTTTGAAAGTTCTTACACTGATTAAATTGACCTTTACAGTGGCTCAGCTAAGAATAGCAACTCAAAGACATGGAAACTCTTAAGGAAAATTATGTTAGTCCCATAGTTTATGCTGCTGCCGAAGAGATAATTTTTTGCATATGTGCAAAGGCATACTATTCATCCTTTTCCATTGTAAAAAAAATGTTCTTTCCAGTTCGGTGTTGGTCTTGCTTACTGGTTATTCCTGCCTGTGCTTTTTGTTTGGTGACCATATATGCCCTGTTTCTTAGAGCAGCTGGTCACTGTGCTACCAGAAGTCACACCTATAACAAATGAGAATTTTGATGGTCATCACCACAGTTATTCTGAGATGAAAGACCTCAGCATAAGAGCACGTGTTATTCACTCAAAGTTCCTTTTTAACAAGTCTACATTTCTTGTGTTTTGGGGCCAGGAGTTTGTGTAAATGGAACATTGCTGAGAAGTATCTTTAAAATACAAATCTCATCTTATCCCCACTTAGCTAACTCCCTACCTACTTTTTCAGCCATCTCCTAGCTAAAGGACTTGCCTTTTACCGTTTCCTTTGTTCTTCTCACCCCTCTTCCTTGGTTACTAACTTTCTAACCATCCTGGCAGTCTCAGTTCTTCCTCACACCTGTCTGGACCTCCTTAACTAGTTTCTAGTTAACTAATTTCGGTTGTAGACGCTTACCAAATGAGGTCTTTTTCCTTCCTACTTGCAATTTTATCTGTATGATTACTTTATCATCTTTCATTAGACTTTAAGCTCCATGAGGGTAAAGACCATGACTGGTCTGCCCTTTATTTATTTATTTTAAAGCTTGTTTTATTTTAACGTTTTATTTATTTATTTTTGGCTGTGCTGGGTCTTCATTGCTTCATGTAGGCTTTCTCTAGTTGTAGCAAGTGGGGGCTCCTCTCTAGTGGTACGCGGACTTCTCATCGCAGTGGCTTCTCTTGTTTCAGAGCACGGGCTCTAGGGTGCTCAGATTTAAGTAGTTGCAGCAGGCAAGCTCAGTAGTTGTGGCTCATAGGCTCTAGAGTGTAGACTTAGTAGTTGTAGTGCATGGGCTCAGTTGCTCCACAGCATGTGAATTCCTTGGACCAAGGATTGGACCCATGTCTCCTGCATTGGGAGGTGGATTCTTAACCACGTGTCCACCAGGGAAGTCCCACTTTTCACCTTTTATTTGCCCGTTGTGTTCCCCACTGCTATTTCAGTGCTGGTGCAGGGTAGGTACTCAATAAATGTTGAAGGAACGGGTGAAGGCCCCATGTTCCACAATGGGATGAAACACCATTTTACTTTTCAGAAAATTAGTGTGTGAAAATAATGACCTTTCAAGCAAAGAAAGGAGGAGCCCCAAGCATGTTGCCCCTCCTCACTGCCAAGTAGAAAATGTTCCCAAAGTCAAAGAGCTCCTTAAGGGCAGGGACCTTACTTTTTCCGTCAAAGACAAAATGTTGATTGTGTTTGGGGATTTTAGTTTATTTATTTAAGCATCTAAAGTGTTAAAAGCAAGTGGAGAAGTATAACTTAAACCAAGGATGTTCTAGTTTATTAGTTAAAAGCTCAGGCTCTGACATCAGATGAATTAGCTAGTTGCGTGGCCTCAGGCAAGTTACTTAGCCTCCCTTGACTTCAGTTCTCTTTTACTACCCACCTTATCCTCTTGTAAGGAATTTAGAACAGTGCCTAGCACATAGCAGGTACGCAGTATTATTCACCCCAGCTCATTCTGCCTTCATGGAGGCTGCATAGCCATTGTTTCATTCATCAAACCTTTGTGTGCCCAGCACTGTGCGCATTCTTGGAGTTGGGGATGGGGATTAAAGAGACAGAGCTCTTGCCCATAGGAAGGGCAGTTTATTCTCTCATTCACTCTTGAGGAAGGGAGGGGTGGGATATTAACTTCCCACTTGAGACTTAGCCTAAACAATGTAATTTGTGTATAGTCCTTGGAGATGCTTAGAAGAAAGGCAAAGGGTACTCGTGAAGAATGCTGAGAATTTTTCATATTTGAACTTTCCATTGCATTCTCTCCAGTTCCTTTTTCTATTCTTTATGTGTCTGGAGCAGCCCTCATTGCCAGTGAGCTTTACTGTTCTGAGAAATAGTCCTAAGTGAATGCAAAGTGCTCCTTATTGATGGTCTCTCATTGAAAGCAAAGTGCTCCTTACTGAACGGTCTTTCATGCCCAGCAATAATGACTCAGAGAATAACATTGATATTAAGAGCTCAGAGAAGTTTGGTTACTACTGAAGTTAACCACAGTTAATAAGCATAGTGTGAGAGCCAAACTTTGAACCCAGATCTGACAGAATCTTAACCATTTGGATCTTGAGCTGCCTGGAGATCCCTGAAAGTCCTCTGGGTGACTTCCTCCTACAGGGAAGGGTAGAAGAGCACCAAGCAACATTTGCACACGACTGAGCCACTGAACTGAACTGAACTGAACTGATTCTTTGCTTTGACTGAGAGGAGACATAGGTTACAGGAACTTTTGCATTGGATGCTGCCAAAAGGAATGGGAGGTGGGAAGGCTGGTAGACTCTTCAGGTTGAAGGAGACATGAGTGAGCATCTTAACTAGCTCTTGGACTGCTGAGTGAGTAACTTGCCCAGAGTCCTGTTCCTCGGTAATGGCAGAGCTAGAACCAAACCCAAGGCTTCTGGATTTTCTTCTCCTCAGTTCAGTTCAGTTCTGTCGCTCAGTCGTGTCCCACTCTCCGCGACCCCATGAATCACAGCACGCCAGGCCTCCCTGTCCATCACCAACTCCCAGAGTTCACTCAAACTCATGTCCACAGAGTCGGTGATGCCATCCAGCCATCTAATTCTCAGTCGTCCCCTTCTCCTCCCGCCCCCAACCTTTCCCAGCATCAGAGTCTTTTCCAGTGAGTCAGCTCGTCGCATGAGGTGGCCAAAGTATTGGAGTTTCAGCTTTAGCATCAGTCCTTCCAATGAACACCCAGGATCGACCTCCCTTAGAATGGACTGGTTGGATCTACCAGTAGGTATTTCTCTGGAGGAGCTCATCATGCTCACATCTCACTACCCTCTTAATCCATCTTTTCTTCCTTGTAAAGGTCCATGAGTCTATGTCTCTTCTTCTTTAACTGCCGACCTACTTTCCTTCCTCCTGTAGCAGAAAATGACAGTTCCCATAACCAAGACCATCCTAGACAACTTGGGGACTCTATTTGGGGAGAGGAGAACAGGGGATGAGATATCCTAGGTAAAAAGTATTTGGGAACCTGAGTTAAATGATGCTGCCACAGTCTGCTGTCTTTGGGAAAGTGGAAGAAGAGCAGGGAAAAGAGCAGGGTTCTGTTTATACCAGGCTTCCTGTCTTGTTGAGTGGCAGAGCCAAGAGAAAAGCTGACACCAGTAGTTCATTAAGATGCCACATGTTTAGATTTCAAACACATTCCATTTCTTGCTTCACAGAGGACCAGTTGACCACCCTGTATTCCAAGCCTGGACCTCATCTGATAAATTTTTTTGAGGTACAGTGTCGCTGGATTCTTTCATGTGTTGAGGTATAGGCAACACAGCCTCTTTTCGAAACTATCTGGACAGTTTGAACTGTGCTCTTGTGAGCCAGGTCAGAAGAATGGCATTTCAGGGACTGGTAAACTTGGGAGAAACTTTTTCATGTCCTTAGGAAAGCAGTGTTTTGCTCTGAAGTCAGAGGAGGTGTGTTCTAGCAAAAGCATCGAGCACAGATCTGCTTTCTCCACATGCATCAGGCCTCAGAGGAGACATCTTAGTGGACAGCCACCTTCTAGGTGTGCCATTTTACTTATGGTGGACATAGGGAGGCAACAATAGAATTCTGTGTGCAGCACTGTTACAAAACTGTCCTTGTCAGAATCAATAGATGTCTTGCCCATGTTTCCTTCTTCCTAAACTCCTTTGCACCAGGGTGTAAGACTCTTAAAGACCAGGAAACACCTGTGGATGTGGTGGAAACACGCTCTGAGCCAGGGATCTGAGTTTCAGCCGTGCCCTTTCTTTTGTCTTCGCCTTGTGGCTTCAGGTCCCCAGCCCCTAGCCCTGTAGACAGTCTCTGGATTGCTTTGTTTATACCCTTGGCCAAATAGACAGCGTAGTAGAGCAGGGCCCAGAGAACAGGAACCAACTATGTGGCTTGAATTTCCACTGGCAAGTGTCCTCCCGGATGTACACTGTGGGCCGGGTCAGCCTGAGTAGCAGCAAATACAATACTGTGGTTTTAGTTTCTTTGCTGAGCAGAGTTTTTTCCCTTCCTAACTGTGCTTCTTGAGGTTAGGGACAATGTCTTATTCATCTTCATGTCTCTCCTACCCAGCCCAGTGTTCGGCACAGAGACGGTGTCCAGTCAATGAGTGTGTCGCTTCTTTAGGATAAAGAAATGTTGAAAGCCACATCTTAATAGGTCTCATGCACTGTGGCCCAGAGGACATTGGAGGCTGAAGTTTATTTTTTATAAACTTATTTATAAACTTATTTAAGTTTATTTAAGTTTCATATCTTAACTGTGAAATATAAAATAAACCCTTCCACCTCTATTCCCATCCACCAGTGCTGTGAATAGAATTTGGCAAAATGCTAGATGATTACTCAGCAGTGCCCTTTCTATAGCTGTCCCTGACAAGGGACAGTGTGAATTCTAGATCCAGTCAAGATTATTAAGAGATCATCTGATAAGCAAAAAAAGATCTAGCAAATTGAAACTGCATTAGGTCACCTAAGCAAGTCACTCTTAAGACTGAAGAATTTTAGTAGCAAGTTTTTCAGCCTTCTTTTGAATCACGCTGTAATTGACTTTGGAGATCATGTGTTTTAAAGGGAGGATGGACTGGCTGACCAGATGCTAATCCTAGAATACATACTGCCTTAATTATTCCAGGAACTTTCACAGAGAAGCTGGTTTTATTTAAAATGTACAGCCAGTTACAGGAGAATCATGACTGTCTTATGGCTAAATTAACATCAGAACATGGAGTGCTTCAGCTTGGACATAAAGCAAGGAGGACTCTGCTCTGTTTTTCTCTCTAAGAACTCTGGTCTTTACCACTTGGCTTTGTGTACTGAATCTTCCCTCTTTAATAAACCATATTATTTTTCTTAAATCTACTGTTGTTGCGTGGTTTTTCTTTTCTTTTCTTTTCTCAATGGAGTAAATATTGGTGTAGACTTGTTTGGTAGAGAATGGATAGGCGACCAGAAAGAGGGGGATAAGAAGAAAGTGTTCGTCGCTCAGTCATGTCCGACTCCTTGTGACCCCATGGACTGTAGCCCGCCAGGCTCCTCTGTGCATGGAATTCTTCAGGCAGAAATACTGGAGTGGGTTGCTATTTCCTTCTCCAAGGGATCTTCCTGACCTAGGGATTGAACCCGGGTCACCTGCATTGTAGGCAGATTCTTTACCAGCTGAGCCACCAAGGAAGCCCTATGAGAAGAAAAGTGGTATTTAAAAGCTATAATTTAATATGCTAAAATTTGTTTAAATTTCTTTTAGGATAAGGAAACCTGTGTGGGTACCAACAATCAAAGCTACATCTGTGACACAGGACACTGCTGTGGACAGTCTCAGTGCTGCAACTACTACTATGAACTCTGGTGTAAGTCCTTGCCTGGGGGTTTCTTGGTGTCCAACTGTCTCAGTTCACCACCTCTGCTCATTGGGAAACTGAAAGCTGGTCAGCCTTGTTCCTACTCTCAGTGGCAGTGTTGGCGAGCAGACTCTGCTAGGTTCTGGAAGCAATCCCTCTGTAGAGGAGGAGTGCTCTAGTGCTCTTTGGACACCATGAGCTAAAGACTGGAAAATATGGTCTGAGCCCTCCTAAGAGGCCATCGTTAGCAGATCTGCTGCAGAAGCTTCTGAGTGGGTTTCTCTTGGATGCCCTCTCCAGGTTGTGCCAAATAGTGACAACAACTTATGCCCTCTCACGGGCCAGCCCAGCTGCCCAGACTCCTCATCTTTGCAAAGAGAGGTTTGCAGCAGCCAAGCTGCTGTGGATGCCGGGCTGCTCTCTGGATAGCTGTAATGCCATTTTCTGTTATAAAACAAAAACACCAGGATTTCCCAATTCCCCATAGATCCTCAAGGAGCCGCCTCTGTTTCTGAGGGTCCCTCTCAGTGGGATAATCTTTCCTTAGGTCATGGCCAACAGAGCCCTCCTGGAGAGGAGGAATAGAGGTTCAGCTCCCTTTTTTCCTTCCCCAGATTGCAAACTGAAGTGTCTGGAGGCTTCTTAGTCCACCTAACCTGTTACTGTCAGCTCAAAGCCATTTTGAGTTGTCAGCTCCACCACCTTGTCACTGGCTTGGTGGAGGCCAGGACCACTTGCATCTTCCTGAGCTGTTCAGGGATGAGGACATTGCCCTGGGCTTCAGGGAGTGACCTACACTTAGAGAGTTCACTGAAGCACTTTGTACTCTGATCTTCCTGAAACTCAGATGAGACACTGGGGATACTGGACAAAGACGGGGAGGATGGGAGAGTCCTGAGGGCAGAGCGTTGCCAGGTGACCAGCACTACAGTGGTTCCAAGCTGTCTGTTGATAGAGGAGGCAGTAGATTGTTTTCCCAGAGAATTATAAGCCCCCATCACTCCTTCCATGTGGAGACAACCTTTGCCGCTTGCTTCACATCCTTGCCATCACCTCCACCTCTGCCCTTTCCCCTCTTCTCCTTTCTGATCTCTCCATTCACCCCACATCAGGTATATGTCAGAAAGCAGCTGGAAAGGCTGTTGTTTAAAATGGAAAGGAAATTGGACTCTTGGCTGGGAAGCTTCTCCCTCTGAATGCAAACGGATCTTGTAGCCAGTGGGAGTGGTTCCTACAAAAAAGACCTTTCCTCACCCTTGTACTTCCCTTTTGATGACTGGCTCTTCTGCCTCTCTGAGGAATTCCAGGGGTGATTAAGGGCAGACTCCTTCCCAAGGAGAGAACAGGGTGTGAAATGTCCCCATCAGTCTTCCAAGTACATAGCAGCAGCAGCACAGGCAGACCTGGAGTTGTTGGTGCTATTTTAGAAGGGGTGGGGCTGAGGGACTCACTGGAGAAACACAAAGTGCCAGGCAGGTGGACAGACTGTTTAAATGTTTTAAAATGCAGATAACCACAGGGTTCAAATTCTCCCTTTCACCCCTTACTAAAACAAAAGTCAAAGCTGGGCTGCCAAAAAGCCACAGAGCTGCGGTTTGTTTTTCTGGGGCCCAGCCCAGGCGGCGTCAGTTGCGGAAAGGATGGAGTTGCTGATGGCCCCCATCTCAGATTGACAGAGCCTCCTGCGGTATTGGTGGAACAGACTCAGTAGCCACCAGAATTGGGTCATGAATGCCAAGGCTGGAGGTGGGGTGACAGGGTCAAGAAGATGCGAGACACAGGTGTCGGAGACAGGTGGTCTGGGAACCAGGCACTTCACCCCACAGGCCTAAAGAAAGCCAGGGGAAGAGCTGCACAGTGGCTAATCACTTCTCCAGTCGTGGTCAGCTGGGGATTAGGAGTCCAGACAAAGACCAATCTGTCCGGGGAGGAGAGACTCACCCCTGTACAAGATGGCCTGTGCTTGCCAAGTTCTCAAGAGACAGAGACTAAAAGCCCAATTTCCTCTTTGTGCCCAGAAATGGCTTTTTGGTCAGAAGATGCCCAGTGAGCATTCCGCCTCTCTCCGGAATTCTTTGGTTTTTCTCCTCCTTGAGGGCCTGACCTCGGCCTGATTTGAAGAAGAGGGAGGTCAAGTGTAGGAATGAGCCCTTTCAGTTCTTATCGGAACTGTGCTTCTGGTCACTTTGAACCCTGTTCTTTCTAATTGCCTCTGAACTCTGCCTGAGTTGTGAAAATAATGGGCTTTGGGTTATTCTTTTTTCCTTTTTCCTTTGGAAGGAAAAGATCTCAGCCAGGAAACCCTTGGCAGAGTTTTTGTCAGACAGAATACCTTTTTAACCATAGTTGCCTACCAGGAGGGCCTCGGGGAAAAATAAATGTCATTTCCATCAACCCTCATACCACTGCTAAGCCGAATTTTCCTGTGTGCTGAGGACTGGCACACACACACATGCAGAGCCCACTTTGCACAGACACACAAGCACATAAACACGAGACCTAAAACTTCAACCAGCACCCTTTCTCCCCTGTCTTTTTAATATCTTGTAACATAGGCCATTGTCATTAGTGGGTCTGCATCAGTTCAGGAGTGAAAGTGCTGTTTTACCACTGCCATGGTTGAGGCTTTAAGACCTGGCCTTATCATCCCTTGCGTTTTTATGGCTCTTGTACTTTCAATCATCATTCAATCGTTTATTCAGCAAACTCTTATTCCAGTGGTTTCAGACTTTGGCAAGTGTCTGCGTTTCCTGGAGGGCTTATTAAAGCATGGATTTCTGGGCCCAAGTCCTAGAGTTTTTGATTGAGTATGTCTGAGGTGGACCTGAGAGTTTGCAGTTCTAACCAGGTTTCTACTGGATGAGGTGGCCTCTTCTGTGTTAAAGCGTGTGGGGAGACAGAATCCTTGCCATCAAGAAGGGAGTCTCTAAGCAGAGAGAGGAGATAATACAATGTGCCTCACTAGTAATGCAAAGTAGAAAGTGGGGTGTGTGTGCCAGGACCACTGTGTATGTGCTAGAATTTGCTTTCACTGGACAGGATTCAGGCAGGCTGCATGGAGGTGGTGGCATTTGAGGTAGGCCTTAAAGAAAGGGTAGATAGGATTTAAACACATGGAGAAGGATAGGATGACTTCTCAGGCAGAGGAACACCAAACACCATAGGTCAAGGCTCCATGGGAAAGAAGAGAGCATGCATCATGTTAACCTTTTCCTGGGGATTGTGGGGTTCACTCAGGGGAGACAAGGGTGCTGGTGTGCATAAAACTCTGCCATGGGCTGGGCACCCAGTAAAGTCTGCACACACATCAGCTCAACCTGCTTTAAGGACAACCCTGCCAGATATGCATAACCCATTTCTCAGGACCTGGGGTGTTCAGTCACCAGTCAGTCAGTTGTAGCTGAGTTGTGGGGTCAGTGTGCCTCACTCAAAGCTACCCTCTTCCAGAACTCTTAAGTGCCAGGCCAGAAGGTGGTGGGCCCAGATTGTGGAGGGTCTCGATTGTGCGGGTTTGAGATCTCTGCATGTGTACATGAACTCAGTTATCCTCACAATGACCAAGTAGGTAGAAACTGTTATTCTCCCCATTTTACAGATGAGGGAAGTCAAGGCAAAATGACCAGGGTCACAAAGCCAGGATATGAAACTTGTCCACTCTTTCTGATGAAGTTGCAAGTCCTCTGAAGTCTTCATTTCCCAAATTCAGGCCTTTTCCACAGTGGAAAAGGATTGCCTGCTAAGAGTCGTCAAGGGCTAAGGAGGATACCCACCATCCTATGGGGCAGGAGGAGAACTAATGAACAGTATACTTTGGCTTCCTAGTGAGGAATTTCCTGCCAGTTGGGGAGTGTTGTTTTCCCAAGTTTATCGTGAACTCTGGGGCACATGACTCAGTTCCTACATTGGACTGTGATTGTTTTTAAAAACATGTTTTCCATTTTGCTTAGCATGACAAGCGTGCCCCACAATGAGGTCACAGCTTTCAAAGGTCACTGGGGAATGTAATCTGTGGGTAGATGTGTGTTTGGGGAGGAGGGCATCCTTCTGTCTTTCTCCGTTTGGCTCTTTCTTTTAGGTTTTCCTTTTAAAAACTTTCCTCCTTGTTTGTGAAAACTAGTGAAAAGATCAAAAGTTTGCACAACTCCATAGGGACTAGTCTATATGGTCCCCCTTTTAAAGCTGTGGGGACATGGCTTTGACTGGAATCCAGTAGGATGTTGTGTGAGGGTCAGACAAGAATGCCTTCTGTCTTCCCACATTAACTCCATCAAGTGGGACCAGTCCTTAGGGGGCTTTTCTGGACCTATGCTAATGCCCCATTGCCCCACTTGGCCCCTTCTGCTCCCACATCAGTTTTCCTCTAGTTTTGATCCATACTATCACTTTGTGATACTGTATTAGAAATGCAGAAATTGAAACTCAGTTTGAGACTTTATATAATATCATACAAATGGTACATAGTAGGGAGAGTTTTTCTACCCATGCTACCAAGTGCAAAGAAGCAACTGATGGAATTTCAGTAGACATATGAGTTTTCTGGTGCTGTTAGATATTACTGCGGTAACCCTGCCAAAGGTATGCCTTTTACTTGTCTCATTTCTTCCCCCAGTCTCCTTCCATCCTGCCTCATTTTTCCTTAATAAAAAAGACCTCTTTTTCTATTATACTTCTAGTTCAGTGGAACTTAGGCTTTTTCTGGAACGAGGATTCTCTTAAGAATCTGATGAACATTTGCAATCTTCTCCTCCAGAAAAGCCTATAAAGGATCAGTCTGGATAGGCTAGAGGTTATGCTCAGTAATAAACAAGTCCAAACTCCTGGAGGTCCTAAAACAACAGGTTTATTGCTCACACTCTGTCCATCACAGGTTGGATGGGAGCTTTGTTCCTACTTCTTTATCCTCTGGGGCCAGAGTGACCCTGAAGTCAGCCTAGAATGTTATGACTTGCTATAGCAGAGGGGAAACTAACAGAGGGTCTCACATTAGCAAGAAATGTTCTGGCCTCTTAGTGACATCTGTCACTTCCAGTCTCAATTTGTTAGAAGTAGCCCCAAAATGTCACCTAATCATAAGGGGGCCAGGAAATTCAAGCCTACCCACATGCCAGGAAGGGGGAGAACCAGAAATCCTTGGCCAACATGAAAACCATGAAAAAAATCTCTGCTATAATAGCTAAGAAGTTTTGCCTTAGATCATACAGGAGGCAAAAAAAGTGGTTAGCCCAGAATCTTTTAGACTTGATTCTAAAATATTCCATGGTGGCTCAGAGGGTAAAGAGTCTGCCTGCAATGTGGGAGACCCAGGTTCAATCCCTGGATTGGGAAGATCCCCTGAAGGAGGAAATGGCAACTCACTCTAGTATTCTTGCCTGGAGAATCCCATGGATGGAGGAGCCTGGTAGGCTACAGTCCACGGGGTCGCAAAGAGTCAGACACTGAGCAACTTCACTTTTTTCTTTCTTTCTTTTTCTAAAATGTTCTCAGAGACAGGCTCTTCAGCAGAGTGCATTTTGCTTGCTTATGCCGCCTCCCTTGGGTGTGACCTAACCCTGCAAGGCTGGGAGCTGACCGGACCGTAGAGTCAGGAGATGTTACAGGGCAGCAGTGGGAAGCCAGTTCACTCCCAGAGCTCCTTTCCAGCCTCAAAACCCCTCCATGAGGGCTCCACTAACAGTATCCAGTCTCCAGTCAGCCAGTATTGAAAGGAGAGAAGTGTAAGTTAAACTAAGCAAATGTCCACTGTGACTCTGGGAAGGACCACAAGGGAGACTTCAGACTTAAACTTACGTCTGTGTTCTCTGGTTAGGAATGGGGTGTTTATGTCTGCTGATGGGAAAAGGGGAAAAGATCCTCTCCTCATTGTCCTCCACCTGTTCTGTCACCAGACCTCGGCAGAAGTTTCCGTTGAACTGTGTGATATGTGCTTAAAGCAGCAAGGTGTCGCACAGTGGTATTGCCAGCCTGCCAGGGCTGGAAGGCAGTACTGCTGTCCTGTCTTACCCTGTAGGGGTGGCTCTGAGGGTAGATTCAGAGAGGACACCCCTGGGGGACAGAAAGAAACACACTGGGTGTTGCCAGAAGCCACACCCTAAATTTCAGTGGGCTCTTTCAAAATATTGTGTTCTGGTACAAATGGGAGAAAAAAATCAGGGGGTTTATTCATTTGTAATTGTTTACCAGGAGAGAGAAGCTTTTTTTTTTAATAGTCATTCTGATAAGAGATATAGAAATACTTAACATATTCTAAACACAAACTTACAGTTATAGAGCAGATGATTAAAAAAAATATGTAAAATTTGTAATGGAAAAAATTGAAGTTCCTCAGAAATAGGAAGCAAATGAAAAATAATATAATCTAGTCTCATTTAATAAAAACTCACCTTAAAATTATTCCTCAGATTTATTTTAATTGAGGAAAAGTATTTTTTTCCCAAAGAAGTACATGTTCATCTTACAAAATTCAGGAATTGCAGATAAGCAAAAAATAAGAACTGGTAACAGAAAATCCTGTTGTCCAGGAATAATCTCATGATTAACTTCCTGATAATCCCTCTGGATATTTATACTTTTTTAAGCAAAAGTCGGGGTTATATTTTATGCTGTTTTGTAATTGCTTTTTTTTCCATTTAGTATTTGAAACTTTTTTTTTCTCTTTTTTATGTCAAAAATAGTATTCTGTGGATAATTATTTTAATGATTCATATCATTTCAGTGTATGAAGACATTCCCAGAGGAATTTTTAAACCTATTCAGAAATGTATTGATTTTTTTTAAAGCCAGAAAAAATACAAATTAGTCACAGATATTTTTAAGTTTTTACTTACTTTGTTTCCAGTTTTATAATTTGAAAGAAGAAAATACAAATTCGGATAAATTAAAGTTTTTTCTCATAATCCCACAACTTAAAGATGTCACTATTTTTGTGTTTTTCCAATTTTTTCCCCCTCTAATCGCTATAGTTTTTTAAAGCAAAATTGCTCATTCATTGAACAAATTAGAAGCCTTTTCTGTATACGTGTGAAGATTGGAGAGGGGTTCTTACATTAGGATTTGCCAGGATTCTCTAAATATGATCAAAGAGAACATCAGTGGGAAATGAGAAGAAACAGTCCACCTGGGGAAGAGAGAGCTGTGGGCTTCTCCCCTGCTCCTCTACTCTCTGGAGCCAGGAGGAAGAAGGGGAGACCACTGATGCTTCCCAGTCTAAGCCAGCTGCAGACAAAGCGAGGTGGGGGAGTGGATTGTTTGTGACGACGTGAGATGGAATTGTACCAGCTCATGTCAGGAGCAGAGGAAGTTGTTTATACTCCCCAGGGAAGTAATGGGCTGAGGCAATTAGAATTTTTCCACCTCTAACTTCCGTGACTCCTGTATGATGGAGGCAAAGTGGTAGAGGAAAAAACGTTTATCAGGCAGTCCCCCAGGGTCCTCTGCAACTTCTTGTCTGCTGAGTTGTAGGGATTCTGAGGGCCTCTTCATTCTTGGTGGGGAGCCTGGGAGCCGTCCTTGTGGGCCAGGGCTGGGGAAGGCAGATGGGCACCAAGAGGGGCTGAACCATTTTCTCAGCTCTCTTAAGAGAGGAAGGGCACATTGTCCTGAAAGGTAAGCATACTACCACCAAACCTAAAATATAGAAGAACCTGGGGTGCTTGATCAACACCTCAGCATTCCTCCCCTCCCCCAAGAGCCTGGAGGCACCCCGGAGTAACCTCTTTTAGGGTCACTTTTCTTAACATTCCTGCCCTCTTCCACCCCACATATCTTTCACTCTGGTACAAGCATTTATGAAAATTGAATACAGGTTCTGAATGTAACTGCCGGACAAAGCTCAACAGTACTAGCTTCGGCTAGGTGCACACCGTCCCAGAGTCTCCCGTGCTGCGAGCAGCCCCTCCAGCTGGTGTCCCACTGGCATTCACAGTGTGCCTGCCCCTCTCTGTCTCTCCTCCCCTCTCAGGGTTCTGGCTCGTGTGGACCATCATCATCATCCTGAGCTGCTGCTGCGTCTGCCACCACCGCCGAGCCAAGCACCGTCTTCAGGCCCAGCAGCGGCAGCATGAAATCAACCTGATCGCCTACCGGGAAGCCCACAATTACTCAGCGCTGCCATTTTATTTCAGTACGTACTCCAGACGCCACCAAACCCACTCTCAGAGGGAGTGGGGGGTGGGGTGGGTAGGACACAGACTGTGGGCCTCAGGGGTTGGCCTCTTTATGCTGAGAGCAGGGTCTCAGAAGTGGGAACAAGAGGGTGTGCACCTTGAGCATGGAGAAGCCAGGGCTGTGGATGTAGCCCCGGGGCTGTTCCGTTCCACACTGACTGGGTTCTCCCTGCACCTCTGCTCCTTTAGATTTTCATTAGGCAGGTTGTTGAATGGTGTATGATGTGAATGAATTGAGATTTTTAGGTCAGTGGCCTTGAAATTTCTCCATTTTGCTTCCTGCCATGTGATATGCCTAAGCAGAGACTGTCATAAAAAGGGCAGGAGTGGGAGGTGATATTGGGATTTCCTGAGAACCAAGAAACTTGGTGATTCACTGAAGGGCACACTCACCTGACTTCCCTGGAGCTTCTTCCACTGATCTTTCAAAGGATTGGTGGAGGCCCAGTGGTGCAGCCTGTCCACAGGCATTCTGCAGTGTGTTCTACAGAATAAAATAGTCGTAAATTTGCAATTCTTCATCTAGAAGAGTTAAGTGCTTAGCACAGTGACCGGTGTATGGTTAGTGCTTAATAAATGCTAGCAATCACTGTTATAATTAGATCTTCTGTGTCTCAAAGCAGTTTACTCACCTGCCATATTCTTAATAAGCCTTGATGACAGATCCCTCATCCTGCATTGGTAAGCTACCTGCTCTTGGTCTGAATCAGGATGAGGTTTGGTGTGTCTTTTCAACCATACTAGGGTGAGAGGCAACACAGATTTCCAGCCTCCCAGAGAAAGGCTCTCTTCATGATATACATCTGGAAAATGGGGGAAGTGGGTGCAAAGTGGGAGAAAGAAGTGTCAGGATGTTTTAAGTTAGTGCCCCTAACCCCGAGGCCTATGGGATACAGATGGTAGACACAATCTGAGCCAAAACACGAGACTTGGGTGCATGAAACAGGTCCCTTCCAGACAGAACTCTCTTGGCTGTTCACCACAATTGCTGAACCTCTGCCTTAACTCCAGATGAGCATAAGTCCTCGCCTGTGAAGCAGCTTTAGGGGCTCTCAGATTTCAAGAAGCTAGCATAGGTTACTCTTAGTCTGTCCCTCTTTCTCTGCAAAGTCGCTCACAGCCCTTTGTCCTGCCTGCACCTGAGAGTTGTCACTTGGTGGGTATGCTGGGGGTGGGATGAGATACGTGTTCAGTGTGAGCCTGCAGTCTGTCCTGTAACAATTGCCAGTGCAGTAATTTCTCCTCCCTACCTCCCTGTTTTAGGGTTTTTGCCAAACTATTTACTACCTCCTTATGAGGAAGTGGTGAACCGACCTCCAACTCCTCCCCCACCATACAGTGCCTTCCAGCTCCAGCAGCAGCAGCAGCAGCAGCAGCTACCTGCACCGTGTGGCTCTGCAGGCAGCAGCCCCCCAGGCACCAACCCCACCAGGGGCTCCCCGGGGGCTCAGAGCAGCCCCTTGTCCGGGCCCAGCAGAAGTAGCACGCGACCCCCAAGCATCACTGACCCTGAGCCCTCCGACGTGCCAGCAGACCCAGCAGCCACCAAAACCTCTGGCATGGAGCCCAGCGGCTCTGTGGCTGGCCTGGGGGAGGTGGACCCCACGGCCTTCCTGGACAAGGATTCCGAATGTAAGGAGGAGCTTCTGAAAGAGTACAGCTCCGAGCAGGGCAGTGCCCTACCTGACAACAAAGACAAGACACCCGGCAGACACCGCCGCTTCACGGGTGACTCAGGCATCGAGGTGTGTGTGTGCAACCGGGGCCACCATGACGATGACCTCAAAGAGTTCAACGCGCTCATCGACGATGCTCTGGACGGGCCCCTGGACTTCTGCGACAGCTGCAACGTGCGGCCACCTGGCGACGAGGAGGAAGGTCTCTGCCAGCCCTCTGAGGAGCAGGCCCGGGAGCCCGGGCATCCACACCTGCCAAGGCCGCCTGCCTGCCTGCTACTGAACACCATCAATGAGCAGGACTCCCCAAACTCGCAGAGCAGCAGCTCCCCCAGCTAGAGCAGGTCCTGCCTACACCTGAGAACTTGGTGATGCAACCAGGGTAGGGGAGAACCATGTGAGAAGCATTAAGTAACTGTGTTCCCCCCCCCACCTCCTGCTCCTGCATTTTCCTGCATCTCCAGGTACAGTTTGGGGTGTGGGTGGCTTGCCCCCCAACAGAAGCACAGTGCTGTGGAGGGCTGAGTTATCCTGTGACTCATTCCTCATACCCCACCCCATTCCCCTTTACCTCTTTTAAAGTCACATCTCACTACCTGCTTGGGTCAGAGAGGTGTGTTCAGAAGCCCCCAAGGAGGGGATGAGACTGTGCCCTGAGGTGACTCTTGGTGATGGAATGGATGTGCTTTCCAGTGTTAGTTTATGAGAAACTCGCTGCATCTCTGTCCAGAAGAGGTGGCTGGTCTCAGCCCTGGATGAAGAAGGAAGCTCACAGAGGCCCAGGGATTGTGATTGTTGCTCCTTGTTAAACCAGCATCTGTGGAGCCAGAATTGTGTTCTGCTGTGGTGGGGAGGAGAGTTGACTGGCAGTTTTGTGGTGGGTTGGTAAGGGACTTGGGCTCTCAAATTCCAGGTGATGAGCTCGTGGTGCCAGGGTGTCCTGGAGTGGCCCCTCCCTTCCCACCAGGATCTGGCTGGCCGCAGGCTGGTTCTAGGCTGTTGTTTTTTAAAGAAAAAACAACAACAAAAGCTGAATACAAGAGCTTGACCAGTGGGCAGGCAAGAATTCTGTTTTGGAAAAGGGAAGTTTGTTGAGCCAGGAGATACATAATGTGCAGGCTTGGGTCGGGGCTGTCTCTGGAACTTCCGTGGGTGAGCAGGAGGCCCTGTAGTGTGGCAGCGGATGGAGGCGCAACTTCCCATTGTCTCTGCCCTTTGATCTTCACCCACGGGTAACCAGTGCCCTCCCCCCCGTCCCAGACACACAGACGTCTGCTGGCCTTCACGTCTCACTGTTCTCTACGAACAAATGAGGCTGCGGGTCCTGAGAAAGGGCAGGCCCGCAGTCTGGCTCTCACACAGTATTTTCTCTTGATTCTGAATAAGTTGTTTTGTTTATTTGTTTGTTTTTTCAAACTGACCACTTGGGAAAAATATGCCTTGGTTATCTGTGGTTTTCATGCCCTTTGCCTGTTCCGCACCGCCCCTTGAGTGGGGTATCTAATTTTTGTAGCCTATGTAAAGAGTCTCAGTGGCCCGGATAGGAGGGTGGAGGCAGCCCTCCTGAAGGACCACAGGATCCTTAATTCCTGTAGTTTTGCTTCAGAAACCAGGTGAGCTTTGATAGGAACAGTCTGAATGGAGAAAGCAAACTGCCGAAACTAACATTCCCTGCCCAGCCCTGTTCACATGAAGAGCTTGGTTCTTCCCCCGCTCTTGAATGATGATATTCAGAGTAGGCGTTGATGTTTTGGTTAAGAAAGGAAGGTATATATCTGTATATATATGAATACACACGTATCTTTGTGTATGTGTATATATATGTATATGTATATAAACACATACACACAAAATAGACAAATCTGAGGCTGTGAGGTGAACAAGTGTCTGTCTGCATTTGGAGTCCACAAAACCAAAATCTATGTTGAACAAGTGCAGTCTGTATACGATGACTTTTCCAGTAACCTGTGTGTGTCTGTCCGTTGTGTGTGAGCCCCCAGCCCTGTTTTCCTGTGAATATACTTTGAACGGCAGCCACTCTGCTCACATTACCCATGCGTTCGGAGCAGGCGCGGCCCTCTCAAGGTAATTTATTTTACGCATTTACTGTTTACTGAGCAAATGTCTGACTGTGCACTTGGGTGTACTCAGCAGTGCTGTTGACGGCAGTCCCCACGTTTGCCAGAGATACTGTGCTCCAAGTAGAGGTTTTACTCTACCCCTCACTGCAATTTGCACATTGCTCCATGGACACGTGGAGGCCTGTGTCCTGTTCCCTGTAAGCGGAAAGTGCTCTGAACCTGTCCGCTTTCCCTGGCTGCTCCCAGCCCTCGGCATAGGCCCCCAGGGGGGTCCAAACCCCCTCGGGACAGAGGGCCAAGGTGGAACCTCAGACAGAAGCTTGACTGGATCTTCAGGATCAAGCTCAGACTGGCTTTGGTCCAGGCATCGGTCTTACCCAGAATTGCTAGGAGGCTTCGATGGCCACCACAGTGCCATAGGGCTTACCTCCCTCTGCTGAGGTCCAGCACATGGCCGATGTGTGCCCAGAGCAGGCAGGAGTGTGCCTGCAGCCCCCCTCAGATGCCTTTCCTGATGCCTTTTTTTAAAATCCCAAACAGCTCACTGAAGTGTCTCAAAGGCTATCAAGTTTTACCAAAATGAACCCTGTTTAACTGGGCAAAGGGGTGGATTTAGGCCCTTTGAAGATGCCTTCTCCAGTCAGAGTGGGGAACTGGTCTGCAGGTTTACTGCTGGGTTCACTGCAGTGTCTGACCCTAAAGGCACAAGAAGAAGAAAACGAAAATGCGGCAGGTGGAGCTGGACTCGAGTCCAGTGTCACCACCTGGCCCCTGCTACATGAGGCTGCCCTGCACATGGGAACACGGAAGCAGGGAGCTGAAGGACCCTTGAGGGGCTGGGGAGATTTGAGGGAGCCTGGTGTTCCAGGCCAGGCAAATGAGAAGAAAGGGATGGGTCAGGGTTTGGTGCTACAGTCGGAAGATTTGCAATTGCTAACACATTCCTGTGTGAGGCACATCACCCTTTGTCAGTTATTGTGAATATGTGTATTTTAAGCAATAAGATTCAGCTGGTCAGACTTTTCTGGGCAGTCTCGGTGACGCATTTCCTGTGCTGTGATTGTTCTGAAGACAGAGTGGCTCTAACCACTGTGAGAAGCCCAAATAAAATCCATCCCCAAAACCTGATTACGCTTTTTCCTTGCAATGCTTATTCCTTTTTCCTCCTCCCCTTGAGATTCCTCCCCTTCTCCACATAGAGGCCAAGAGACATCACAGCCATCAGGACAGGCACCTGGGCCAAGAGCAAGCTGAGGGCCCTTTCTGTCCTGAGGACTTCCCCCCAAACCCCTTGCTCTGCCAAGAGGATATTTCTGAGTTCTTCATAAAGTCCCACAAAGAGGTTAAAAGCAGACCCCCCCCCCCACCAAAAGCAGAAACACATTTTGTTAGAGACTCCGTAGCTAAGACATGACATTTAAAGGAAGCGAGCCCTTCTGGGGAACTCTTGTATTGGTACAGTAGAGTTGTGGGTGGGTGCTTGGCCTTGGAATTTAATACACAAAATGGAGCATTTTGTGCTCAGCACTGTGCTGGATCCTGAGGAGAATGTGAAAGAAATGTGTAAGACAAGGCCCCTCCTCCTGGAAGTTCAGTTACAGAGGACGATAGCTAACCAGCAACGTGAGGGCAATTGAGAGGAAGTGGACACTACAGATTGAGAGAAGCTTGAGGAGCATGGGGGGTTAAGGGCTTCCATTCCAGGCAAGGGCCACAGAACTGATTTTCAGGTGGCTGGGAGCCACTGGTGTGCCAACATATGCCATCATGGGCCCATGAGCCTTCCCTCAGATTATTTGTCACTTTACCCTCTGCTTAAGACTGTCCTCTTAGCACTTTGAGTCAATGGTATTCAAGTCCCTTCTTCAAGACTGGGAAGGAACAGCCTTCTGCCTCTACCCAGAAAGGGGGGAACACTCCCACCCAGCGAGACTTCTCTGGGCCACATGCAGGTGGGCAGAGCAGGATGATGAGTACCCACCTCCCGTGAGGTCTTGCCTCCCCAGGTGGAGTGATGGGCCACTAGGGTATGCTGGCAGAGAGCGTAGTCTTCTCTAGCCCCATGGGTTTGCCCAGCAGTCAGCCCTGTGCTTTCTGAGAGTCCAGTAAAACCAGGCATGCTCCTGGCCCCATCTGACCCTGGGCCAGAGGATGCTGCCCTGCCCCTTCAGTGACTGGTGGGATGGTTGCCGCCTAGTTCCTTCTAAACTGTTGTACTCCTCTAGGTAACCCCAGGGGAGCCATGTTAGCATCTAGGACAGTTATGTTCTAAAGGCACAGGAAGGAACTGGCAGAGTACATCATTCTTAGCTTCTTAAACTAAGGTCAGAATGGCACAAAAACAAAATGGTACGGCTATTGCAGGTTGCATGCCAGAGGCTGTTTGTGTACTCTGACTGCCCAGGTCATTAGCGACCTCCTCACAGGACCCCAGACTCTTGGGTCACTGAGTTCCTGATTTCTCAAATGAGGTGCAGCACTTTCTCTCTTTAACACCCCTGGTGACCAAGTTCAGGTGGAGACCATACCAGTGCCTTAAAAGCACTAAACAGTAGATTTGATGAACAAGAATTTCAAGAAACACCCGCTGTTGTCCAGTTTCCTATGTTTTCAGCCGGGGGGCAAAAATCAAGGAGGAGCAGGAAGTGGGTTTGGCTGACCTGATGGAAACCTGGTTTTCATTGGAAAGGGCTGTGGGTTTTGGGAGATGTTTGGGATACAGTTCCCAGCTGGGCCAGGCGACTGGCCTTAAGAGCTGAGCATTTACAAGCACTTACCATGTTCTTTGCCAACAAAGGTCCGTCTAGTCAAGGCTGTGGTTTTTCCCGTGGTCATGTATGGATGTGAGAGTTGGACTGTGAAGAAAGCTGATCACCGAAGAATTGATGCTTTTGAACTGTGGTGTTGGAGAAGACTCTTGAGAGTCCCTTGTACCGCAAGGAGATCCAACCAGTACATTCTAAGGGAGATCGATCCTCTGTGTTCATTGGAAGGACTGATGCTAAAGCTGAAACTGCAATACTTTGGCCATCTCATGCGACGAGTTGACTCACTGGAAAAGACTGTGATGCTGGGAAAGGTTGGGGGCGGGAGGAGAAGGGGACGACCGAGAATGAGATGGCTGGATGGCATCACCGACTCGATGGACATGAGTTTGAGTGAACTCCGGGAGTTGGTGATGGATAGGGAGGCCTGGCGTGCTGTGATTCATGGGGTCGCGGAGAGTCAGACACGACTGAGCGACTGAACTGAACTGAACCATGTTCTAAGCATTGGTGATGCAAATATGCTTTAGACCTGGCCCCTCTTTAGGAGAGCTGATAATAGTCTAGCAAGGGAGAAAGACACATGAACAGTTTTAGCAGAACATGGTAAGACCATGAAGCATGTGTACACAGCATGCTGTAGAGGAGAATGTAGCCCACCTGAGGGTTCAGGGCAGCCTTCCTGGATCCAGGACCTCTAAACTGAGCTTGCCAGGTGAAGAAAGGTGTACGGGCAATTCTAGGCAATCAGCCTGAAGATTATTGAATGCCTACTGTATGCCAGGTGCTGAAAAGCGCAAAAATAGTGTGGGAAACCTAAAACAGGAGAATGTGTCATGTCTAAAACTGTGAGCAGTTTCATCCCTTTAGGTAAATCGCCTTCTGCAAAGTGACAGGAGATGAAACTGGAGAGGTAAGCTGGTACTAAAAAGATTTTACTGTGTCCTTATTTATTGACTTTATTAACACCAGTTCTTTAGTATAAGCATCTTACCTATATTTTCTTATTTTAGCCTCAAAGCAGCCCTCTGAAGTATGGACTGTTAATTATTCCTGCTTTATTAATGGGGATGAAGCATTCAGAGGAGTTAATTAACTGGTCCAGGATCACACAGCTGGTGGAGTTGTGGTAGAGCCAGGATTAAAACTCCACATCTGTTGATTGCCAAACTGCTGCTTAACTGGTTGGCCAGAGTGGAGAGTTGTATCATTTGGGCTCACAAGCCACATGAAGAACTTTTTCTTTTCAAAGGTGAGAGGGAACCAGAGAAGGATGTATTGAGCAGGGGAGTAAGGTGGTAGCAATTGAATCAGACACGGCTTCCTCTGGAGCTACTTTATTCCCTCTTCCTCTCCCCTTGCCTCATTATAAGCCCCCAAAGAGGCCCCACACCCAGCCAGCTTTCACTTACCAGAGCCCCTCAGTACTGAAATGGCAGGTGGTATCTGCTTCAGTAACCCTTGGAAACACTGTAAAATATTCAGGAGTTATTTGGACCTTCTTTGTGTCTCTTCCTTGCAAGAGTGTTTTGCTCTTCCGCAGAGATTAAAAAAAAAAGCTCTTGTGGCAGTTGAGAGGGAGAAGAGGATTTTTGTTTGAGCCAAAATTTCTCCTCTTTCTGTATCAGCCTGCTCGCCACAATTTAACCTTCCGTTGTGCATCTTCTCACTAAGGAGTCTCAAGAAACCTAATCCCACTGGAAAATGTTACAGAACACCCTGGTGTTGGAACTGTGAAAAGTTGTCTTTTGGGGTCTCCACCCACTTCCCAGCCGCCAGCTGCCCTGGCTCCAGGAGGAAAGGGAGCAATGGGCAAGGCCACCTGGAGCTGCAAGAAGGGGGCCTCCTGTGTCCTGTCCTATAGACAGACCCATCTGGGTACCTGCTTCCCTCCCTGACGAAGCTGGTAGCCTTTGGGAGGTTTGTGTAAAACCCTTAGAGAAGGTCTGATTTGGTGGGTCTGGACATAGGCACTGATGATAAAACCAGAATCTATTAAGGCACTGAACAGGGAATGCAGATTCATATTTGGTCCTCAGCAACCCTCTGAAGTTGGTGGTGCTATTTCTACACACCCATATTACAGATGAGAACACAGAGGTTCAGGAAGGCCTAGTCAGTGGCTTATGCTCACTGGTCCGTAAATGACGACTGTGAGAGAACTTGCTCCTGCAGCCTGACCTCTTATCTTGTGTAACTTCCAACAGTGTGGACCTCTCCTCTCACACAGCCCTTTCTGCTTTTCTTCCTCATCAGAACCTCAGATAATGGCAGCCCAGGTTGTAAGTTACCCCACTTTCCCAATGAGAAGCCAACAGTGAGCCTGAGAGCCTGAAGTCCCTGGGGACCAGAACCCAGGGCCTCCTCCTACAGGCTCCCCCCACCCCTCTAGAGCCTCTGTGATCAGACTCCTGTCCTGAGATGGGTGTTTGTCCTGTGAGTGTCACTGGGGAGAGGGCTGTTTGTATGCTGCAGGTTTTGTGGCCGCCAGAGGCCGACCAGAGCATTCACACACTCACCCACCCATACCCCACAGCTAGGTTACCAGCGAGGGGCTCTTCTCCTCCCCTCAGAACAGGGACTTCGGGGAACCACTGTTCTGAAGGACAGGGACAACCTGTTTCTCCTGCGAAGGCCAGATCTTACAACTCCTAAGAACTGATCGTTAAATTTTCAGGAGTTTATGAGCTATTTAATCACAAAATTTATATAAGCTTGCAATTGAGTAAATTACACGTAAAACAAAGGTAATAAATACACAAAAATGATCATTTCCTAATTATTTTACTACATTGCTATTATCTATGCCCTTAAGGTGTATGTCTGTATAGGGTGGGAATACTGTATAATGGTATTAACTAATAATGGCAAATAGTATGTTATGCTACTGTGAGTCTCTTCACCAGCTCCTGTGTGACATTATTTTGGTGGCTTGAAATTGGTCATGATGGGAATGTTTACACCACAGTGATCAGCAAACACTACAAATCAGGGCTGTTCCCTCCCACCAGCACCAGATGACTTGTTTAATGTTTATTTGCCATCACACCACTACCCTGGTTAAGGGTATTCTGAGGCTGAAAAGGTGGCTGCAGGGTCTTACTGAAGACCTTCGAGCTTTGCCAAAGATCTGGATTTCCTTCTGCATAAGGAGTTAGGTTAGGGTTCTTTTATCACCAGACCAATTAGTTGAGTGATGTAGAACATCTGACTCATTTCTCTTGGGTGTCTAACCTTCTGCTTGTCAGGTTGTCATTCAGCCAAAAGAACACAAGAGGGCTCAGTCTTGAATTCCAGAGATGCTGGGCCAGACAGTGTCCCTGGAGATCTCCATACCCATTTGCAGCCCAGGCAGGTGCTCAGATGCACAAGCGATTCCACACCAAGAAACGGAAGTTGAGCACTGAAAGGATTTAGGTTGGTGGGAAAAGGCCTTCCAGGCAGGGGAAGGGCAGCTTGGGCAGGTGTCAGAGGTCACTTCCTGAAAGGACACTCAACTCTATACTCTCTCTCCCCAGCCAGCCAGCCAGGCCCTTCTGCACAGATGCAGAAGACCTGTGGGGAGAGCGTGCTGGCTCCTCATTCCACGTCACTGAAATATTCTGGGTTCTTGCCCCAGTCCTGCTGCTGAGTCTCTGGGTGATTTAGGGCATGTCATCGCCCCACATGCCTGCCCCCCTGGCCCTCAGGTTTCTCCTCCTCACCTTTCATTTCAAGGCCAGTCAATGGTCTGAATCAGTAGTTGGGGAGTGGTTGATTCCATCCCAGTTAAACTCGCCCATCTCTTCTAAAGGGGATGTTGTTCACCTGTTCCTTTCAGAGTCTGAGCAGACTGGAGCACTTCCCTCCTCCAGCTGGGCCGCTCTCCACTTTCTGAGCTGAGGGCTGCTCAGCCCTGGATCAGCGACCAGCCGATGGGCTCAGGAAACCCGGGAGAAGGTGGCGGGGGGGGCAGATCCAGTTAAACCCCTTTCTCATCAGCTCACGGGTGGTGTCATCTCTCTCAGCTGCCTGTGCTGGGGGCTGAGTCAGCCATAGCTGCCCGCCGACTCCTCTGGGCTCTTTAGCAAGGCCTCAGGGTCATGGGCCAGGGAAGGCCAGGACTGAGTTGAGGGACAGGAGTCAGGTACCCCTGGATCAGCAAAGCTCTTTGAAGGAAGAAGATGCTGCTGTGATGGAAAACCTTGACCCTCCCTTCTTGTGGGTCTCCCTTGATTTCATCTGTCTGGAACTTGGCCAGGAGGGTCTCAGGCTTGCCCTGCCAGCCAGTCCATGGCCCTTCTCCAGTCGGAAGGATTGGGTCGCTGATGATCTGATCCTGGTCTGACTGGCGCCAGGAAACTGTGGTTGGGGCCTGTCTCTAGGCTAAAGAGCAAGGGCCAGTTTCTCCCAGGGCATCTCAGGACATCGTCTGCTTGCCAGACGGACTGGCCCGTGGCCAAGGTTTAAAGATGCTGGTTTTAAGGTCCGAAGAAGGTTCTGTTTTCTAGTAAGGCATTTACAGACTTCCTGGGGTTTGGGGGTGGGGAGTGGAGACAGAGCCTCGGTGCTTCAGCAGAAGGCTGTTGTGGAAGCCCTTCCCTGGTGGTGGTTACTTCAGCACAGAACAAGGAAAAGGAGACCTACCAGTCTTTGGGGAACAAGACAAGAGGGAGGGGTAGTGGTGGGTTGAGTTTGTGGATTACAGACACCTCCCCCAAAGACAAACCTTTGAGGTATACACAGCAATGACTGGATCAAAGCCAACATGACCTGCTGCCCTACTTTCGAAGTGTAAACTCAATCCCACTACTTCTTGCCATCTCCACTGCCATCCCCAGGGTGTAAGCCACCATCGTTTTGCTCTCAGGGACCAGCAAAACCTCCTCACCTAGTCCCCACTTTCATCTCTCTGCAGAGCAGTTTCCCCTTGAATGATTTTTTAAAAATATGAACCAGACATTTCCACTTATATGTATAAACCCTCCTATGACTTCCTCTCATACCTGGACTAGAAACCGGAACTCCTTCCTGCTACTTAGACACATTCCATGGGACCTGGCCCTGCCTGCAGTCTGACTTCATCAGGGACCATTCTTCCCCTTGTTAGCTCGAGCAGAGGCTGTAAACGGAGTGGCCTCTCCTACCTTGAGAGCCTCAGATAGGAGGCTTCCATGCTGCTCCCTCAGCGTGGGGCACCTCCCCCCAGTCTTCATGCCTCCCCCAACCTTTCATTCACAGTGGGCACCCCCACCTCGGCCATTCCCCTCACATCATCAGCACCCAATATAATTGACTCCAGATTGACTCCAAAGCACTTATGAGTCTCTGAAATGTTCATTTGTCAGCCATCACTAGAATTTTAAGTTTCATGAATCCAAGGAGCCTGAGGTCCAAGGACAGTGAGTGAGTGGCACATAGTAGGTGTTCAATAAAATATTTGTTGAAAGAAACGAGTGAACAAATAAATCAGCTGTTCAGGGACCTTTGGAGAAAGAAACTGCTTTATGCACATCACTGCCAGGGCTGCAGGCTGGGAAAGAAGGCAGAGTGAGTGGGGAGGAAGAAAGAATGGTGGGAGAGGGTGGGGGAGTTCCTCTAATTCTGTGGGGTGGAGGTCACATAGGGTGGAGTCATGAGGTGCTACCCTCAGCCTGGGCTTCCTTCCAGGCCTGGCGCACCTCGATCTTCACCTTGAAAGGTTTGATCTGCAAGACGAGACTGGCGTTGCCCTCCAGAGAGGGTAGCTTCCCATCATCCGGGATCTCCAGGTTGAACCTCTGCAGCAGCCGGGACATGAAGAGGAAGAGCTCCTGGCGGGCTAGCATCTCACCTATGCAGGAGCGGGGTCCTGCTCCAAAGGGCAAGTAGCTTAATGATGGCGAGACGAGTTGAGTCCCCGTGGGGTCCAAGAAGCGCTCTGCGGACACAAGGAGGCGTCAGCCAGGGCCAGGGTCAGTGTCAGTAGAGGAGTAGGGGGAGGACAAGGCCCTGCCTGGGGAGCCCCAGTCTGAGAAGGTGGACAGCCTTATTTGGGAAGGGGGGCAATCTTAGGAGAGATAAATGCCCTGCTCTCAGGTAGCCCTTAATCACACAGAGAAGATGGAATATTCAGGAAGGATGAAAAGGTGTATTAAACAGATGAAAATGGCACCACCCAACAGGAGAGGGGGCTGACTTCTCAGGAGACATATGCCTATAGGCCTTCTTAGAAGAGGAGGCTTGCAGTTGGTGGAAGGAGAGTGGGAAACCCGGCTGTGAAGAATCTGGGTAAGTGTAGGGTAGGCTGGGGGTGTCAACAGGTCCATGAGGGGGGAGTCAGGAGTCCCGTGGTAGGAAGCTTGGCAGAAGGGAAGCAATGCTGGAGAGGTGGGCACAGAGGGGGCTGTGTGGCTGGGGGGACAGGACAGAATAGGGACTCACCGGGCATGAACAGGTCGGGCTGGTGCCACTCCTTCTCATTGTGATGCAGTGCCCACAGGTTGATCACAACGTCTGTGCCCTTGTCAATGGTAAGGTCTCCAATGCTGCCCCAGAGAGGGAGAGGAAAGGAGGGTCTGCAGTATTGTCCTTCCCTACCTGCTCTGCCCCAAGTCTCCACGGTCCCTACCCTGGGGAAAAGAATCCTTTGCTCCCTCATGCCCACTCTTGCATCTTCTCCTCAGCTTCTGCCAGATTGAATATGAATCCAACCCTCTCTTCCTGACTAGCACTTAGGATCAACACTTGTGTGTCTGTTAGGGCCTGTGGGTGTGCATATTGAGCTGGTGCGTGTGTGCCTGAGTGTGTGTGTGTGCTGCGGCTTTGGGGATTGGGTAGGAGCACGTGTCTCCCAGGCAGCAGGCAGCTTTTGAGGGAGGTTAGGTTGATGGGTCAGTGGGTGTCAGTGGGTCGTAGACACACTGGTCAGCAGGGTCGTGGGTAGGATGATTGGTTGTCAGTGGTTGATTGTAGGTTGACCAGCCAGCTTGAGGGTCAGATGCTGGAGGGGGGACCAGGTGGGTTGGATGTTCCTGGGAGGGAAGGCACACCTGGAGTCACTGATAGCTTTGTGGGGGATCAGGGTAGGGGCCACAGGCCGGATACGGAGCACCTCTCGGATTGTCGCCTCCAGCAGGACAAGACGGTTCCGGTCACTGATGGTTGGGGTTCGATTGAAACCTATATTCTGGTCAATGTCATCCTGGATCCTCTTCTTCAACTGAGGGCCAGAACAAGGTGGATGTTACCAGGGTGTATCAGCCCAGGAGAAGCAAGGGCTTAGAAGAATCCTACTGTCACATCCAAAAGGGCCTGGTGCTTCAGAGTGGTGGCTCTACAACCCCGGCTTTGCTCGCAGAAGATGGGCCAGCTCCACCCAAGGGCCTGAGCTAACCACTGCTTGTGCAAAGGGTGCAGCAGCTCAGTCATGCTGCAAAGAAATCCCGAGGGTATTGCCTCTCCCTTTCTCTGGAGCAGAAGTGAGTATGTCTGGGGTCAAGCGTGCTTGGGAAGGCTCGGGTAGAGAGAAACTCACCGAAGGATGGTGTAGCAGGTAGGCCACGATCCACTTTATCACAGAGGTGGTGGTCTCGACACCAGCCCCGAAGATGTCCCCTATGGTCGCAAGCATGTGTCTATTTGAGAGCAGCCTTGAATCCTGGTCTGGGCCAGCATTGTTATTGTCTGCATTCACCTTGGCTTGGATCAGTATGTGCAGCAAGTTAGTGATGGAGTCGCTGCTGAAGTTCTCCTGGTTGGGTGAGATTGGGAGACGATGAGGAGGAAGGAGCCCCATCTGCAACCCTTGCCATTCTCTCACCCAGACTGTAGACACAAAGGCTTCTCCCACTTGGCAATGAGGGAGTGGAGTGAGTCTAGTCAGGACCCACGAACTTGTGGAAGTGGAGAAAACACTGGGCCCCCTTTACATTTGCGGGGTGGACGGGTCCCTTCTAGGATCCTCTTCCGGTCCTCACTTCTCTACTCCTATTTATCAGTTTAGTCAGGTTTTATTGAAAACCTACTATATGCCAGGCTCCCCTACACTGTCCAAAATGGACCCTACCCTGCTCCCCTGCCACTTTGCACCTAACTCATCATCTCTCCTGCTCCATCACCTACCTGACATTTTTCAAGGATTTCATTCAGCAATTCATTTCGTGTTTGAACACAACCCTTCATCTTTTCCATGGCTTTGCTGGGGAAAATCTGCAAAGTGGAAATGTTAGATTCTACCTGGCCACAGCTGGCGAGTTTCCACTCTAACCCCAACCTTCAGCCAGAATGAAAGGCAGGATAGGGACCCAAATGGGACCATCAGTGACAACCAGGACAATTCCAAACAAGGGAGAAAGAAGTTACCTCCACTTCCCCTCCCCCTTCAATCAAACATCTAGCACTGAATGAGACTTGACTCAGTAGTAACACAGACTTGAGTCTCAAGCCGTGATTAAGTTCCTTAACTTTTTGAAGCCAGTATTTTCATCTGCATGGGGACAATAAAACCCACTTCCAAAGGGAATGCATGATTATTGCATGTTGGGAAACATGGCATTTCCCAGTTGCTCACCAGGTAAAGACTCTGCCTGCAATGCAGGAGACATGGGTTCAATCCCTAGGTTGAGAAGAACCCTGTAGAAGGAAAAGGCAACCCACTCCAGTATTCTTGCCTGGGAAATCCCATGGACAGAGGAGTCTGGCGGGTAACAGTTCGTGGGGTTGCAAGAGTCAGACACGACTGACTGACTAAGCAACAATACCAACAACGTTATCATGAGTATTAAAATGCATAATTTAAAAGATAAACCTATTTCTGTAGAGAAGCAGCAAGGTTTTGAAGAGTCAGAGGAGATAGAGGTAGTCAGAAAAAAGGGTGGGTCTGGAGTGAACTGTGAGAGGAAAGAACTGGGGATACTGTCAGGGTCTGCTGAGGTCTGCCCACAGGGCCTGGCCCCAACCTCACCTTCAGCGCAGGGAATATGTCTAACAGAACTTCTTTGCTCAGAACCTCCAGGATGCCACCACTGACATTTTGTATGGCCTTCAGGGCAGGATCCTCATTCTTGAAGGATAAGTTGAAGCAGATAAAGCTGATTATGTTGGTCACCGCCAGAGAGAGAGGCTCGGACAGATCTATGGACTCTCCATGCTGGGTGGCCAGGTAATCACACAGCACATTGGCTTCCTGGTTAACTGAGGAGAGAGAGGGGTGTGAGGGAGGGAATTGAGCCATCCCTTCACCCTCATCTCGACCAGTTCCATCTTAATCTAAGACAGAGAGCATATGTCCAGTAGATGGCAGTGGTAGCCAAGAAAATGTGGAATGGAGGTACCCAGAACCCTCTCCCTCCCAAACCCTCTTCAGGCTCCTGCAGCCCAAGGCCATCCAGGCACTCACTGATCTTCTCTAACTTCAGGTTGCCATCTTTGAACAGGGCAAAGGCATTCAGTGCCAGCTTCCGATGCAGCTGCCAGTGGGCACCATGGTCGGCAAAGGCAATGCCCTTTTGGTTGTCTGACAGGATGTCTAGAGTGGCCTTTGGAAAGCAGGAAAGGACATAGGACACAGGACTCAGACACCATCCACCCTCCCTCACCGAGGAAATGAGGCTGGTAGCTGTCACGCAGCCTCCTTGTAGAGCTCCCTGCTTCACTCCACCCAGACCGCAAGGCCTTGGTAGGACAGAACCTACCTCCTGACACTCCCAGCTCCAACAGAGAGACAGAGTGAGCAGAAAGAAAGAACCCTGAATTAGGTTGTTCAGATCAATGAGAGGGTGAGGCAGCTGTGATGGGATGGACTCTCTAAACTTGTAGGAGCAGAGATTGAGGACACGCCAGGCCCCTGCCCTTCCCTGGGTCTTCTCGGGATGGGGGCTGCTGAAGGCACAGCAGCTGAGCCCCCTTTAGTTCCCCCTTCCGTTGCCAGCCGTGTGTCCACCGCAGGGCCACATCGGGAGAGCGCACATGTCTTGTCCACCCAGCCTGGACTTGGGCCAAACTGCTTCTGCCCAGAGGATCCCCCAAACTATACAGATCCCCCCAGACCTCCCCTCTTCTATCTCCAGATCTGCAGGCCCCATCAGTCTAGCCGTCTCCCTCCTCTTTGCCCTGGAGAGAAGAAGCCCAGCAGAGATGGGAGAGGGTAGTTTGCCCACAGACCCGGCCGACTGGCCCAAGGAAAGAAGAGTCAACCCTTGGTCTGATCAAAGATGAGCAGCCAGGGGCCTTGCCTGGGACGATCAGGGGAGTACTCTGCAGCCAGGTGCTGTGTTAGAGGCCGGCAGTGTTCCTGAATGACTAGTTCCCACTCCCTTCTGCCCCTAGGAGCAAACAGAAAGCTTGCCAGGTTGAATCTTCAGCATCCTCCCCGAAACTGCTTATATAGGTCAGCTCCCCAGGGCTGGAGCAGCTTGAGAATGCTCCAGGGAATAGTGATCTCAGCCCTCCAAGAATCAGGGTACTTCTCTCTCACAACTTTTTGTGGAGGACAGGAATCACTAACCCATTTTCCACATGAACAGCGTCATCAAGGCTAGTTACTGAGAACTTCCAGCACTGGCTAAATGCTTTACATACACTCTTTCAGTGAATCATGGTAGTCTAGGCTCAGAGAGCTAGACTCCTGGGCTTCCCAAGTGGCTTAGATGGTAAAGCACTTTCCCACAATGGGTGAGACCTAGATTCGATTCCTGGGTCAGGGAGATGCCCCACAGTAGGAAATGGCAACCCACTCTAGTATGCTTTCCTGGAGAAGTCTGTGGAGAGAGGAGTGTGGTTGGCTAGTCCATGGGGTCTCAAAGAGTCTGTCAAGACTGAATGGCTTACACTTTCACTTTTTCAGCTCAGAGAGATGATGTTGTAAGGGCTCCCTGACCCACTCAAACCACCACTCCCACCCTGTCCCACCTCCAGGGAAATCTAGAAAGTAAAATGTTCCTTTAATTCTTCCTGCCTAGTTTAGAGGCTGGGTGAGGTCTGAGGGGTCGCTCCCCACCCACAGCCCCACCAGTCTGTTATTGGAAGAATCAGAGGTTGCTGGAACTGGAAGGGGCATTGCAGGCATGGCCTTGGCTGAAGAGCTCAACGTGCCCAGGAGCTGGTGAGGGGAGGCATGAGAGGCATTGCTTACCACTTTGGGACGCCCAGAGAATTCCTTGCCCTTCTTGAGAAGCACCTCCCTGGCCAACTGGTGGTGTCCAATCATCACAGTAGTCTTGGAACCCAAACGAAAGGAATAGATGGGGCCATATTTTTCCTGCAGCTTGAAGAAGTTCTCATGCTGCTGGCCACGTCTGGGGAGGAATGGCAGGCTGCCCACCAGGGGCAGGGATGGGAGGCTCCTGGGGTACTTGGCACCAGAGCGCTTGGTCTTGGGCCAAAATAAACAGGCGAGGGTGAGCAGAAAGACAGCCAAGAGCACCCACATTGTGTCCGGCTGGCAGCAGGCAGGACGAACAGCTGTGAAGTGGCTTCAGCCACCTTAGGGTGCAAGAAAGCCTTTTTAAGGGCTCCCCTGACCTTCACCTTGACTTTATGTTATTGCTTGCCATGTGGATGTTTATCCTGGAGCACAGCCAAGAGTCCTCTCCCAGAATGGGGAGGGGAGAGGAGGCTTCTTTCAAGAGCTGGCTCCACACCAGGGCAAACCCCTAGGGGAGGGGCTAGGAAAGGGCACAGACAGCTAATCCCTGCCTCTTACTCAGTGTCCATCAACGTCTCCAGAGTGGGCCAGAAGCAAATGATATCTGGATCAGGAATCACGGCTCCGAACTCTCTCTGTTATGAAATCACAATCAACAGACAGCTATCCAATTTTATCAGCTGAGGAAAGTGAGGCCTCCCAGGGTCAGGCTTGAATAAAGTCACACAGATAGTGATGGCCTGAATCCATTTCTCTTCATTCCTCCTTTGCTGCTTTTGCCAGGAGGAGTGAAACCCTTGGGTTGAGAGCAGGGGCCCTATTGTCAGATGCGTTTACAGTCAAATTCTAGCTTAACAGCTTTCTAGCTATATGACTTAAAGAGTTTTAGTATGTTTAGCATTTTGAGTGTACAATTCAGTAGCTTTGAATATACTTCACAGTGTTGTACAGCCATCACCACTGTCTACTTCCAAAACTGTTTTCATAACCCCAAACAGACAGTATACCCAGGAAGCAATAACTCCGCTTCCCCCCGCCCCCCAGTCCCTGGTAACCTCTAATCTGTCTCTGTGAATATTCCTATTTCACATAAGGGGAATAATATAACATTTGGTCTTTTGTGACTGGCTTGTTTCCCTAGGCATAATGTTTTCAACAAAGGTCTGTCTAGTCAAGGCTATGGTTTTTCCCGTGGTCATGTATGGATGTGGATGTGAGAGTTGGATTGTGAAGAAAGCTGATCGCCGAAGAATTGATGCTTTTGAACTGTGGTGCTGGAGAAGACTCTTGAGAGTCCCTTGGACTGCAAGGAGATCCAATCAGTCCATTCTAAAGGAGATCAGTCCTGGGTGTTCATTGGAAGGACTGATGCTAAAGCTGAAACTGCAATACTTTGGCCACCTCATGCGACGAGTTGACTCACTGGAAAAGACTCTGATGCTCGGAGGGATTGGGGGCAGGAGGAGACGGGGACGACAGAGAATGAGATGGCTGGATGGCATCACCGACTCGATGGACGTGAGTTTGAGTGAACTCCGGGAGTTGGTGATGGACAGGGAGGTCTGGCGTGCTGTGATTCATGGGGTCGCAAAGAGCTGGACACGACTGCACGACTGAACTGAACTGAATGTTTTCAGGGTTCATCTACTTTGCAGCATACGTCAGAACTTCATTCATTTTCTAAATATTTATTTGTTTGTGCTGGGAGTTAGTTGCACTACTCAAGATCTTCAATCTTCATTGCAGCATGTGGCTTCTAGTTCCCTGGCCAGGGATTGAACCTGAGTCCCCTGCTTTAGAAGTGTAGAATCTTAGCCCCTGGACTACATGGGAAGCCCCCTCCATTCCTTTTAATGACTGAACAATATTCTATTAAGTGGGTATACCACCTTTTGTTTGTTCATTCGTCAGCTGATGGACACTTAGGTTGTTTCCACTTTTGACTACTGTGAATAATGCTGCTATGGACTTGGGTGTACATGTAGCTTGTTCAGTTCAGTTCAGTTCAGTCGCTCAGTCGTGTCCGACTCTTTGCGACCCCATGAATCACAGCACGCCAGGCCTCCCTGTCCATCACCAACTCCCGGAGTTCACTCAAACTCATGTCCATCGAGTCGGTGATGCCATCCAGCCATCTCATTCTCTGTCGTCCCCGTCTCCTCCCACCCCCAATCCTTCCTAGCATCAGACTCTTTTCCAGTGAGTCAACTTGTCGAATGAGGTGACCAAAGTATTGGAGTACATAGTATCTATTTGGGTCCCTGTTTTCAATTTTGGGGGGATAAATACCTATAAGTGGAATCGCTGGGTCATATAGTAATTTTATGGTTACTTACCTGTTTTAAATTTCAGTTTCCTCCTCTATAATGGGAATAACAGTGGAATATATTTCTTTTTTTTAGTTTAATGTTTATTTATTTATTTTTTAATCAGTTAATTAACTATTGGCTTCCAAGACCTTAACTTTTCAAAAGCCCGTTGTTCCCTTCTTAGTGTGGACCATGCTCTTGCAGGATGCCTTTCCTTTTGGGTCTTAGACAAGTAATGGAACAGGTGGTCTGAGGATTGGGTTTGGAAAGGGAAGAGGGTGGGAGCTTACTTATCACACTATTGCTTTGGGTGGAGGGAGTCTTTTAGAAAATGTCTTGCGGTTATAGCAGGCCAGCTCCCTTACAGAATTTTCCAGGCTTTTCTTCCTGCTTTCAAGTTGCTCCTTACTCCCCTGGCCACGGGGTTCTTAATCCCATATATCCCTGAGATCTTGCTGGGGTGTCTGTTCTGATTTTTCATTAGACACCGTAAAACCACTGCCAAAGCCTTAGCGAGGAAACAGTTGAGGGGTGAGGCTGGGAGGGGGAGAGGCAGAGCAGGATTCCTGATCAAAACCCCTTTTATTCCTTCTCCATTTGGATTGGGTTAGTTAGCAGAGGTTTCTTCACAGTTCTCTGCTTCTGAAGAGATTCTGAGTTGGGGTGGGGGGCCTTCTTTTAAAGGGAAGGGCTCCTCTTAGAGACTTTCTCCTTTTAAACCTGTGGTCAGGGCTGTGGGTCTGAGGGACGTGCTGAATGTCTCAGAGGCATGGGGGTGGGACTGACCACATTTTGGTCTTCCTGATCGATTTTTCAAAGCCAGCAGACCCCTGTGGCAGAGACTTGATTACTTTGCGAGCTGCCGTTTGAAGTAGGGGCCCTTGAATTATAGCCGGTAACCTAGTGTGGAATGAGAAAACAGTAGCGACCAACTGCGGTCTTCTGAGAACACAGCTGTTGCCAACTATTTGTTCCAGGGCTTCTGAGATCAGGTCACCCCCGCCCCCTCTTTGGTCTGAGAGGCATGTCTGTATCGGAATGTGTAGCTGTAATCAGCAGCGGCTGTAGGCGGGGGTGGGGACAGACACACACCCTTCTGCTGCCTGTTCCTGGGTGAGAAAAAGCCACAGATGTGATCAAACCAGAGTCTTAGAAAAGAAAGTCGCTGCTGGGACTGCTGGTTTAACCTCACTCTTAAAACAGGGCTAGAGTGTCCCTTGGGTGGCCTGAAATTCTTCTAAAAAGTAAGCTTTTCTGAAAAGCTCCACACGTTCTATTGCTGCTTTTGTTAATGTTCCGAGTTCCTTTGATGCAGAGATAGGCAGAGAGAGTGGGGACCCTATTGGAGCACCTCCTCTGTCCCTCAGGAAAGGCTGTCCTTTCGACTTGTGGGCAGAGTAAGCCCTGGCGAGGATTTTGAGCAGTGTTGGAAATAGGAAGCTTCTCATGCTATGTCAGCAGGCAGGGAATAACAGCTGGAAACTTCCTGATACAGTGGAAAGAGTAGGACTGGGGAGCCAGAAAGACCTGCCTCTGTATCTTGGCTCCCCCGTAGGGTCTCAGAGGCTGCATAACTGCTCTGAACGTCGTCTTGAAAATAATAAAACCTACTGGAAGAGTTATTGGGAGAATTTGACCGGAGGATGTATTTAAAACACTAGCACTTTGGCTAACTGAGAACAAGCATTTAGTAAAAACGTAAGGAAACTAGAAGCTAGAGGGCTGGTTTCCTGACAGACGTGGAGGGTATAATGGCAGGAGCTCTTGCCCTGGGATTTGGACATTGTCTGTTGACTGAGACTCGGGAGGCCATTGCTTACTGTAATCCGTACTATAGTCATTACTATAATGTGTGCTCCAGCCCAGTAACCTCTGCACAGTTAAGTGAGAGGATGCAGAGCTGGGTGGCATGGTGTGAAGGACTGGGTTGGTTGTGGGGAGCATCTCAGAGGCTGCACAGCAGGGGTGAATCTATGCTCTTGTTTCTGAATGGGTTCCTGGTAGAGGGCTGCACTTGAGGACCTTCTGAGGCCCTTTCTACCCCAGCCTTCTGTGATTCAAACTTTGCCTGTGAAAACCCTGAGTATCTTTGGTAACATAATTTTGTATATTTCCAGTATTTCTGTGTCTAACAGTGAGGCTGTGCTCTTTATTGAATCTATTTGTAAAAGCCAGCCTTCTAAAAATTACTTGGTGATAATTCTGTTTTTAAGAAATGACACAGAACATATATGCTGTTAGTCTTTATCATACATTTTATGTATATATATATATATATATATATATATATACACACACACACATATATATGCTTTCATGTATTATTTCCCTCTTAATACATGTAAACACCTCTCTTATGTGGATTGTGATTTTGTTTCTCTGGTAGTGTGTGCTGAGGCTTACAGAAGGTAAGCCACTTGTCCAAGGTTGATCAGCTAGCTAGGGAAACTAGCTAGATCATTAACGTTTATTTGTTTTTGGCTTTTTTTGTTTGTTTGATTGATTGGTTTATTTTGTTTTAAAATTTTTAAACCCAGGTATTTTGATTCCAAAGCCTGGTGTTTTCCTTGCTATCTACCGGTGTCTATGAAAGTGGAGTTGGATTAATGCATTGCTCCCGCTGGGGCATATTTTCTGAAGTTTATTTCTAGGTGGCCCAGGTACCAGATGAGACACGTGTCTCTGAGTGCCCTTTTGCATTTCACTCTGTGGAAGATTCTCATGCACGTCGCATCTACTGAATACTGGCACTGCACTTAATGAATGTGGACCTGGCAGAAAGGATAAATAAAGCACCGTGCTTCCTAGAAATCACACTCTAGTGCAGTAGTTCTCAGATGCATAAAAATCACCTAGGAGTGGGGTGATTAGGATATAGATTCAGCAGGCGTGGGGCCAGGGCCCAGGAATCTTCATTTCTCTTAAGTTCCCCAGGTGGTTCAGACCTGGTAATATCTGGCCACACTTGGAGAGATTCCGCCTCAACTTGGCCCACACCCCTCACCCCCTTCCCTGCACTTTAGTAGCTTGGATATAGTTATAAGACAGTGTGCTAAGCCTGAAACAGAATCCCCAGGGACTAGGACAGCAGAGGGTGGGAAAGCATCAGGCTTGGGGAGTGGGATGGGCATGGAAGGCTTTCTTGAGAAGGTGATACTTGATCTGAGTCTGGAAGGATGAGTAGGAGTTTACCAGACATATGAGCTGGGGAAAGAGTATTCCAGACAGATCAGGTGGGGAGTGTTGTTTTTGTTTTCTCTTGCAGATGAGAAGCTACACTGTCATCTGTGAGTCTTGGTATTAGGTATGCCTGAGATAAGACGACGGAGAAGGCAATGGCAAGCCACTCCAGTACTATTGCCTAGAAAATCCCATGGATGGAGGAGCCTGATAGGCTGCAGTCCGTGGGGTCGCTAAGGGTCGGACACGACTGAGCGATTTCACTTTCACTTTTCACTTTCACACATTGGAGAAGGAAATGGCAACCCACTCCAGTGTTCTTGCCTGGAGAATCCCAGGGATGGGGGAGCCTGGTGGGCTTCCGTCTATGGGGTCGCACAGAGTCGGACACGACTGAAGTGACTTAGCAGCAGCAGCAGAGATAAGACGAGGACCTTGCTTCAGCAAGTATTGGTGTCCTTTATGACACAGAGAAGGAAGGAAAGCATGAGGGGCCTCAGTCTAATAATGAGTGTGGCATGAATTCAGCGTCTATAAAGGGCAGCTAGGCCTTGTTGTTGTTTAGTTGCTAAGTTTTATCCTGCACCTCTGACTCTTTTGCAGCCCTAAGGGACTGTAGCCCACTAGGCTCCTCTATCCATGGGATTTCCCAGGTGAGAATACTGGAGTGGGTAGCCATTCCCTCGTCCAGGCGATCTTCCTAACCCAGGAATTGAACCCATGTCTCCTGCATGGCAAGTGGATTCTTTACCACTGGGCCACCAGGGAAGCCTTAGGCTGTGTTAGTTCTTCCAGTTAAGAACAGTTAAGACAACCCCCTGGAAGCTACAGGATTGACTAAAGAATAGTATTTTTGTGTTTATTGGAGCTGAAGTTCTGAAGAGAATCACCTGCTGTACTTTTGGGCTATGATACCACATCGCACATTTTAGGTATAACATGTAGTTGAGCATGCCATCCCTTCATTATCTGGCGAGATCAGAAAATGAGTTTTCTGATTAGGAGGGAATCTATCCTGTATACCTAGCAGATGGATTCCTGATTTTCAAAGAACAAGATTACAACAGAATATCTTGGTCTGCTGATTTGAATGAATTCTCTTTCATGTTTACTTCAGAAGGTGTTGATTTTATAATGCTGGAAATTCTTGTGACCAGCATCTCTATCTGAAAAGTATTGAGCACCTGTTCTACGCAAAGCATGTTGTGGATACAAAGGGGTAGAAACTTTATCCCCGTCCTCACAGGTAGAGGGCGCAGAACAAGCTCACAGAGGATAGAACTTTATGCAGGTGGCAGCGAGTGACATTAGGAACGGAGTGGTACGGTTCAGAGGTGTGGAAAGGTGGCTTTTGCAGGTGGTCCTTTCCACAGTCCAGTGGTCTCAGTTGTTGCACAGTAGGTGGTGTGGAAGGACCAGTGCAAGTTCTATTTGCTAGAATGCAGCCTAGATCCATCAAGACAATAATTTATCTTCTGCAACTTGAATGTTGCCTTTCTCTAGGAAAGTTATCCCCTGAGATGTCCTCATTGATGAAGTGTGATGATCCCTGGTACTGGGATAAGTCATCCCCAGTGAAGCTGTGGTGGGTCTGGGGCCCTTTCAGGCAGTGTGCCCTTCCCGGGTTGGAATGTATGGGGTAGAGGCACAGGGGGCTGTTTTTCTTGTTTTTTTAAGGTTTATTTGTTTAAGCGGCGCACTGGGTCTTCGTTGCTGTGTGGGCTTTCTCCAGTGGGGCTGAGCAGGGGCTGCTCTTCGTTGTGGTACATGGGCTTTCTAGAGCACAGGCCCAGTAGTTGTGGCTCAGGCGCTTAGCTGCCCCACATCATGTGAGATCTTCCCGAACAGGGATCAAACCCATTTCTCCCGCACTGGCAGGTGGATTCTTAACCACTAGACCACCAGGGAAGTTTTGTGTTAGGCCCTGGCGTGGCCTGATGCAGAATATGACAGAGTAGCCAGAGTGTTGAGCACTAGTTACTCCCTGGACCCAGTCAGAGATCTTCAGGACTCCCAAGGACAACATTTAAATGCTGTGATGGAGCCGCAAGTGGGGAGGGCACGCCCAGGGAGAGGGCTGAGGGAATTTGCTAACTTCTAATTTAACGCCTACACTGCCGGACATGATACTTTGATTATTTCATCATGACAGTCACCCATGAGGTAGGAGTTCCTATCTCCTTTCTCCTATGAGTCAACTGAAACTAAGAAGTTAACTCTGCGAGATCACAGAGCTCCAGTGTGGCGGTGGTAACTCTGGAGGCACATGTCTTCAGTGTTGTCCTGCTGTTGCATGTCATAGGAGGAGTTTCTGCACCAAATCTGCTGTCAGACCGCTTCCCCACGGCCCTGTTCCATGTCTGGGTTTGAGTGTCCCAGTCACCATTACCCTCCTGTGTGGGCTTATTATCCTTGATACCAGGTTTAGGACATAGTAAGCGAGACCCTGCTGGAAGAGTACTGGCTTTATATAATGCAGCAGACACCAGGGTAGCACTTGTTTGTACTACCAGAAGTGGAAGCTAATATTCGTATTGGAACTGATTTGTAAATATCTGTGAATACTCCAAGCGAGAGCTCCATCGAACACCTCAGTTTCCTGCTGTCACCTAACAGAAAGGGTGGTTCTCATCCAAGCCTTCCAGGTGACTTTTTAAAAACACCTTCCTCCCCTCTCTCCCCCCCCCCCGCCACCGTCTCTGTTGCAAGAAGCTGCTTTTTTAGAGGAATGTGCTTGTTTTTTATCACATTCCTGTTATCAAAGCAAAGAGAAACCAGCAGACTGGACAGTAATTCAGTGGAAAAGAAGACTATATCTGCTGATTTTGAAACTTTTATCCAGAATGGGGCCAAAGAAAACATTCACTTCCTCCAGTAATATCCCATGAGTTTGATTCACCCCCTCCCACCCCTTTTCCTTGAAGAGGTAAATTTTAGTCCAGGAAAAGAGTAATATGGCGCTACTTGGGGGGAATAAAAACCAAACTGTGCTATAAAATTTCTTCCCTAGCCCTGACTCCCTAACACCTGGATGGCAGTTCCTCCTTGGCACTAATCTTGATTCTGTTTGTTGACTTATAGCAACAGTGAGTTGAAAGCAGCCCTGCAAATTTGACCTTGTTTACCCATTTCTGTGCTTGCTCTGTAGCCATTGCTCCTCTGGGAAGGGCTCAACTGGACTTGAATCTGGACCTACCTCAGGAGAGGCATCTTTTGCTGAAAATGGAGATTCAATGCGAAGTCACTTGCATGACCTGTCTTGTTCTTTTAACTGAAAGAGATAGGAGGGACAGTGGCAGAAAATACACATCTCAGGAGAGAGGGAGACAGGCTTTGAAGACTGGTGGCTGGAGTGTGACTTCTTTTCTTACAAGTGGTGAATTGTTTGCTGGGACTGAGTTGCATAGAAGACATTGGTTCCCTCGGGCGTTGCATCAAGGGATTCGGAGTATTCTTTATTGTTTGGTTCTCTTGCCTAACACACATGTTCTCAGGAGCTTGTGCTGAACTGCGATGCATGGTCTCGTTCTTGGTTTCAATTATTGCACAGTGTATCCTATGGTTTTCTTCAGTTCAGTAGAGTCGCTCAGTCGTGTCCGACTCTTTGCGACCCCATGAATCACAGCACGCCAGGCCTCCCTGTCCATCACCACTCCCGGAGTTCACCCAAACTCACATGCATTGAGTTGGTGATGCCATCCAGCCATCTCATCCTCTGTCGTCCCCTTCCCCTCTTGCCACCAATCCCTCCCAGCATCAGGGGTCTTTTCCAATGAGTCAACTCTTTACATGAGGTGGCCAAAGTATTGGAGTTTCTTCCTCAGCATCGGTCCTTCCAATGAACACCCATGATTGATCTCCCTTAGAATGGACTGGTTGGATCTCCTTTCAGTCCAAGGGACTCTCAAGAGTCTTCTCCAGCACCACAGTTCAAAATCATCAATCCTTCAGCGCTCAGCTTTCTTCACAGTCCAACTCTCACATCCATACATGACTGCTGGAAAAACCATAGCCTTGACTAGACGGACCTTGGTTGGCAAAGTAATATCTCTGCTTTTTAATATGCTATCTAGGTTGGTCGTAACTTTCCTTCCAAGGAGTAAGCGTCTTTTAATTTCCTGGCTGCAGTCAGCATCTGCAGTGATTTTGGAGCCCAAAAAATAAAGTCTGACACTGTTTCCACTGTTTCCCCATCTATTTCCCATGAAGTGATGGAACTGGATGCCATGATCTTAGTTTTCTGAATGTTGAGCTTTAAGCCAACTTTTTCACTCTCCTCTTTCACTTTCATCAAGAGGCTTTTTAGTTCCTCTTCACTTTCTGCCGTAACGGTGCTCTCATCTGCATATCTGTGGTTATTGATATTTCTCCCGGCAATCTTGATTCAAGCTTGTGCTTCTTTCTTCCCAGTTGGAAAAAACCCTTGGTTTTCTTCAAGGGTTTGGAAATCCTTGGGTTCCCCCCCTGCCCCCAGGCAGTGGTGTGAATACCTGTAACCTCCCACTCCTTGGGGTGTGGTTCTGGAGTGTGGTGAGGAACCCTTAGATAGGCTGGGATGGAACATGCAAAATAGAATGTGAAATCATTTTCCTGTCTTGGGAGTAAGATTCCAGGTTGATGGGCCAGGCTTAGATTGTGCTTGGTTATTGTAAGCCCAGAGAGCTGTGGGTTGGTCTCAAGTCATCATGTGAAATTATGTTGCCACAGCCCTGGCCTAACCCTTGGAGGATCCCTTTGCGCTGCTGCTTATACAGCATAACTAAGGGGCATGGGGAGCATGGGGGAGGAACATCCCGTGGGTATACTCCATCATCAAGTCACCAGGATGAGTACTTTCTGAAGGTTTTTGTGTGTCTAATCCTTTGCTGGCATACTGAGTGCAGCACTTTCACAGCATCATCTTTCAGGATTTGAAATAGCTCAATTGGAATTCCATCACCTCCACTAGCTTTGTTCATAGTGATGCTTTCTAAGGCCCACTTGACTTCACATTCAAGGATTTCTGGCTCTAGGTCAGTGATCACACCATCGTGATTATCCTGGTCATGAAGATCTTTTTTGTACAGTTCTTCATGAGAATGCTGGGCTGGAAGAAGCACAAGCTGGAATCAAGTTTACCGGGAGAAATATCAATAACCTCAGATATGCAGATGACACCACCCTTATGGCAGAAAATGAAGAGGAACTAAAAAGCCTCTTGATGAAAGTGAAAGAGGAAAGTTAAAAAGTTGGCTTAGTTGGCTTGAAGCTCAACATTCAGAAAACTAAGATCATGGCATCTAGTCCCATCACTTCATGGGAAATAGGGGAAACAGTGTCAGACTTTATTTTTGGGGGCTCCAAAATCACTGAGGATGCTGATTGCAACCATGAAATTAAAAGATGCTTACTCCTTGGAAGGAAAGTTATGACCAACCTAGATAACATATTAAAAACCAGAGACATTACTTTGCCAACAAAGGTCCGTCTAGTCAAGGCTATGGTTTTTCCCGTGGTCATGTATGGATGTGAGAGTTGGACTGTGAAGAAGGCTGATCGCCGAAGAATTGATGCTTTTGAACTGTGGTGTTGGAGAAGACTCTTGACAGTCCCTTGGACTGCAAGGAGATCCAACCAGTCCATCCTAAAGGAGATCAGTCCAGGGTATTCATTGGAAGGACTGATGCTAAAGCTGAAACTCCAATACTTTGGCCACCTCATGCGAAGAGTGGACTCACTGGAAAAGACTCTGATGCTGGGAGGGATTGGGGGCAGGAGGAGAAGGGGACGACAGAGAATGAGATGGCTGGATGGCATCACCGACTCGGTGGACATGAGTTTGAGTGAACTCCGGGAGTTGGTGATGGACAGGGAGGCCTGGCATGCTGTGATTCATGGGGTCGCAAAGAGTCAGACACAACTGAGTGACTGAACTGAACTGAACTGGACTGAATCCTTTGCTGGGTAGGTGCACTTGTGAGATAGACTTCATCCTTCTCTTAGGGACTTTACAGAGTGGTTGGGGAGTCCAAAGGACAATCAGGTAACAAAGGCTGGATGAAACACAATTCTGCACTGAGTTGTGTGGTTCAGTTTGGCTGGAATGGTGGTTCTAAACTAAGGGCAATTTGCCCCCTTCCCCAAGGGACTTTTAGCAATGTTTGGACATTGTTGATTTTCGCAACAAACAGCCAGTGGTGGAGTGGGGTGTTGATACTGGCATCTAGTGAACAGTGGACAGGGATGATCCTGAACATCCTATAATGCACAGGAGGGTCCCCGCAGCAAAGAATTCAGTTCAGTTCAGTTGCTCAGTCATGTCCGACTCTTTGTGACCCCATGAGCTGCAGCACGCTAGGCCTCCCTGTCTAACACCAACTCCCGGAGCCCACCCAAACTCATGTCCATTGAGTCAGTGATGCCATCCAACCACCTCATCCTCTGTCATCCCCGAATTATCTGACTTCAAATGTCAGCACAGTTGTCCCTCAGTATTCACGAGAATTTGGTTCCACAAGCCCTGCAGATAACCAAAATCTGAGGCTGCTCAAGCCCTCCATGTAAAAGAACTGTGTATACTTGGCTTTCAGCATGTGTAGGTTCTGCATCTGTGGATTTGGCTCATCTGGGATTGATCCTGCAGGTACCACGGGCTGATGAGCCAAGGTGGAGATAGGATGGGCGGAAAACTACTGCTGCATAGTGTGTGGCACTCTGCTCAGGAAGCTGTCACAAACCACTGGCCTCGGGGGAGGGGGGGTGAACTGAGATGTTTTAATAAAGAGGAAGGAAATAGGGGTACTTTTTCCTGCTGCTTTCTAAGCAACATGTGTTATCTGCCCAGAAGTTTAGAATCTTAACATCTTGGTTGCCCCAATCAGCAGGAACTATGCCTTCTCAAGGACAGGTTTAGAGTTCGTTTTTTATGGCCAGTAGATAAGATCAAACCCTTTTGGAACTGACATTTTATCTCTGAAAAGTCCGAGTAACCACCCCCAGAAGGGTAGAATCTCAAAATTTCCCAAATATCAATAACTTTACACAGCTTAAAGAATAATTGTTGTTCAGTGACTCAGTCATGTCCGACTGTTGTGACCCCACTAACTATAACCCACCAGTCTCCTCTGTCCATGTGATTTTCCCAGCAAGAATACTGGTATGGATTGCCATTCCTTCTCCAGAAGATCTTCCCAACCCAGGGATGGAACCTGCATCTCCTGCTTGACAGGCAGATTCTTTACCTTTGAGCCTCCTGGGGAGTATAAAGAACAATTAGGCTACAGTTATTTTAACAACAATCCATATTTCAAGCTGGATGCCTATTGCTGTGGCCCTTGTTGTTGCTGTTCAGTCGCTCAGTTGTATCTGACACTATGTGAGTCCATGGACTGCAGCATGCCAGGCTTCCCTGTCCTTCACCCTCTCCTGGAGTTTGCTCAGACTCATGTCCATTGAGTCGGTGATGCCATCCAACCATCTCATCCTCTGTTGTCCGCTTCTCCTCATGTCTTCTATCTTTCCCAGCATCAGGGTCTTTTCCAATGAGTCAGCTCTTTGCATCAGGTGGCCAAAGTATTGAAGCTTCAGCTTCAGCATCAGTCCTTCCAATGAATATTCAGGATTGATTTCCGTAGGATTGACTGGTTGGATCTCCTTGCAGTCCAAGGGACTCTCAAGAGTCTCCTCCAGCATCACAGTTTGAAGGCATCAGTTCTTCAGCACTCAGCTTTTTAATTGTCCAGCTCTCATATCCATACATGACTACTGGAAAAACCATAGCTTTGACTATATGGACCTTTGTAAGCAAAGTAATACCTCTACTTTTTAATATGTTGTCCAGGTTTGTCATTGCTTTTCTTCCAAGGAGCAAGCGTCTTTTAATTTCATGGCTGCAGTCACCATTCACAGTGATTTTGGAGCCCAAGAAAATAAAATCTGTCACTGTTTCCATTGTTTCCCCATCTGTTTGTCGTGAAGGGATGGGACTGGATGCCATGACCTTTGTTTTTTAAATGTTGAGTTTTAAGCCAGCTTTTTCACTCTCCTCTTTCACCTTTATCAGTTCAGTTCAGTTCAGTTCAGTCACTCAGTCGTGTCCGACTCTCCGCAACCTCATGAATCACAGCATGCCAGGCCTCCCTGTCCATCACCAACTCCCGGAGTTCACTCAAACTCACGTCCATAGAGTCGGTGATGCCATCCAGCCATCTCATTCTCTGTCGTCCCCTTCTCTTCCCGCCCCCAACCTTTCCCAGCATCAGAGTCTTTTCCAGTGAGTCAATTTGTCGCATGAGGTGGCCAAAGTATTGCAGTTTCAGCTTTAGCATCAGTCCTTCCAATGAACACCCAGGATTGATCTTTAGAATGGACTGGTTGGATCTCCTTGCAGTCCAAGGGACTCTCAAGAGTCTTCTCCAAGAGACTCTTTATTTCCTCTTCACTTTTCTGACATTTGGGTGGTGTCATCTGTATATCTGAGGTTGTTGATATTTCTCCCAGCACTCTTGGTTCCAGCTTGCACTTCATCTGGGAGGGCATTTTTCATGATGTACTCTGCTTAGAAGTTAAATAAGCAGGGTGACAATATACAACCTTGACACACTCCTTTCCCAATTTTGAACCAGTCCATTGTTCCATGTCCAGTTCTAACTGTTGCTTCTTGACCTGCATTATAATCTATCTTTGATAACAGAAAAGGAGGATACTAAATTCCCCTTCTTATAAATTATCTGGTGTCTCTTTTAATCTTTAGGTGTCAGGTCATACAATTCAGAAAGTTCTTTAAGTTTATTCAATCTTTTGAAGAAAGCCTCTGGATTCTGAAGATTTTAAGAAGTCTTGTATCGGTTTGCTCAGGGGTAACATTTTTAATGTAACCGTTTGTTGAGGTAGAATCCAGTGGTTTCGTTGAGATTTCTACTGACAATAAATTTCTGGTACTGGTCTCTAGTGGAGGAGGGCATGGTAACCTACTCCAGTATTCTTGCCTGGAGAATCCCATGACAGAGGAGCCTGGCGGGCTACAGAATATTGAGTCACAAAGAGTCAGACGTGACTGAGTGACTGAGCACAGGTCTTTAGACAGTCAGGCACACAACTGATAGGTCCCATTATTATTAATATTTCTTTTGCCCCCAACAAAAGCCTGGTGCAATGGGGTGGAACTACTGAGAAAAAAAAAAAGAGGTTAAATTTAGAATTTTGCTTAAAGTGAAGAAGGGCTCTGTGACCCCACGTGTCCTTCACTGTCCAGTGAAACTGTAGTGAATCTTCCTCAAAGTACGTTAGCAACAAGTTAACATGTACCTTCAATATTTCATATCCTCTTGAAAACTGCACCTGTTTTTGGGCAAAGTGATTATTTGATTTGATCAAGAGCCATGTTGAAGGTAAAACAAAGACTTTGATGAGCTAGGGCCCAGGCATGGAAAGAATACTGATCTGAAAGTCAGAAGATCAGAGTTTTGACGGTCTCAATTCCTTCATCTGCAGCCTTCGGTTAGGTGTCAGTTTCTCCTTTGTAAGATGAGGGTTATAGCACTTGTGATCTCTTGTTGGGTGCTGACTGGTAGGCTCAAAGGTGAGGCTGACTGTTAAAGAAATTTGAAAAGCTTTTGAGTCCTGTAAAAATGTGTATTATATAAACTGACTAGATATGTATGTGTTGTGTATATAACCATCATTGCTTCAGATTATGACCCTGAAATTTTACCACGTTATTGAAAAAAAAAAAAAAAGGAATGAATTCTGTTCATTGGAGTGTATTTGAGGCACAAAATGAACCTGAATATTTTAGGAAGATTTTCAGCAATAAGAACTGAAACAGAGCTTTTTGTTTTTAACCTAACAGTTTACTAATTACAAAGTTCCTCAAAGGCAAAGTCCATGGGTTATCTGTCATTTTTGTGCCTGTCAGCATCCAGCATGAAAGTTTAGGATAACTGCTAATCATTCAGGGTTTTTTCCCACTAAAATTCAGGCTTTAGATCCAGGAAACTTGTTCTAGCTGTGTGATCACTCTGATTCTCGGTTTCCTGGTTTCCTGTAAAAAGAGTGGAATATGTAACTTGGGTAAAAACGCCCAGCCAGATGGTTGATAAACACAGGCACCCGGCAGAACTTGGTTCTCTGTCTCATTTCCTGAGTGTTGTGGCTGGAGGTTTTCCTGACTGGCTAGAGGTATTCTCCTCAGTCAGTGAAGAGGGACCCTCCTCTTTGTCTGGGTACCTGTTTTGCATGGCACGTGTAGCTGGAGCCTCGGTCTAGAGAGTTCAGATGTCTGCCATTTATATTTGGGCCTCTGAGCAGGCCTTAATCTCAGAGTGAGAGGATGAATGGGGTATTACTGAACTTGAGAGCAGGAGGAGCTCATCAGATGCCCACAGGGGCTAGGCAGTGACATGCTTGAGTCAAGCAGATGGGGTTTTTGGACAGTAGGGTTTTTAGACAGTAGGGGTTTTGAGGAGGCTGAGCTGGAGCTAGAGGTCGTGTACGTCTGTGACCTTCTCTAATGTGGCCCCGGGATTTTCAGAAGCTGGAAATCAGAATTTCTGTATGAATCCTTTTCATTTTCAGATGTTAACAGTTAATTTCTTTTTTTTTTTCAATTGTAAAACAAAGGTACCACGTGGACGTAGAACTCAGTAGTGGGCCCTTTGTGGCCCAAGGGCCAGAAGTTTGCAATCCCTGCTTTCAAACAGGAGGGACAGGGATACAGCTAATACAGAAGGAAAGGACTTGCCCTCCTGACCAGATGTGGAGTCACTATGGTAGAATTGCCTTCCTGCTCTGTCTGAGTGCCACTTGCTTTGTCACATGCTACCTGCTATTTTGTCCCTCGGCTTTGCACCAGCTCTTGCTGAAGATGGCATACTTCTCGGTGCATTTATTCTGTTGCAGAAGAAGCCAGTGATGAGGGATTGCCAGGATACCTCAAGGGAGAACTGTTTTTCCTTGTAAGTGTCCAGGGGTAAAAAGTGGCAGTTTACCCAGTGTCCTGAGCCTCTTACCTGCTGCTCCCTCAGCGTGGGGCACCTCCTCCCAGCCTTCATGCCTCTCCCAACCTTTCATTCACAGTGGCCACCCCCACCTCGGCCATTCCCCTCACATCATCAGCATCCAGTATAATTAACTCCAAAGCACTTACAAGTCTCTGAAATGTTCATTTGTCAGCCCTCACTAGAATTTTAACTTTCATGAAGCCAAGGAGCCTGAGGTCCAAGGACAGTGAGTGAGTGGCACATAGTAGGTGTTCAATAAAATATTTGTTGAAAGAAACGAGTGAACAAATAAATCAGCTGCTCAGGGACCTTTGGAGAAAGAAACTGCTTTATGCACATCACTGCCAGGGCTGCAGGCTGGGAAAGAAGGCAGAGTGGGCGGGGAGGAAGAAAGAATGGTGGGAGAGGGCGGGGGAGTTCCTCTAATTCTGTGGGGTGGAGGTCACATAGGGTGGAGTCATGAGGTGCTACCCTCAGCCTGGGCTTCCTTCCAGGCCTGGCGCACCTCGATCTTCACCTTGAAAGGTTTGATCTGCAAGACGAGACTGGCGTTGCCCTCCAGAGAGGGTAGCTTCCCATCATCCGGGATCTCCAGGTTGAACCTCTGCAGCAGCCGGGACATGAAGAGGAAGAGCTCCTGGCGGGCTAACATCTCACCTACGCAGGAGCGGGGTCCTGCTCCAAAGGGCAAGTAGCTTAACGATGGCGAGATGAGTTGAGTCCCCGTGGGGTCCAAGAAGCGCTCTGCGGACACAAGGAGGCGTCAGCCAGGGCCAGGGTCAGTGTCAGTAGAGGAGTAGGGGGAGGACAAGGCCCTGCCTGGGGAGCCCCAGTCTGAGAAGGTGGACAGCCTTATTTGGGAAGGGGGGCAATCTTAGGAGAGATAAATGCCCTGCTCTCAGGTAGCCCTTAATCACACAGAGAAGATGGAATATTCAGGAAGGATGAAAAGGTGTATTAAACAGATGAAAATGGCACCACCCAACAGGAGAGGGGGCTGACTTCTCAGGAGACATATGCCTATAAGCCTTCTTAGAAGAGGAGGCTTGCAGTTGGTGGAAGGAGAGTGGGAAACCCGGCTGTGAAGAATCTGGGTAAGTGTAGGGTAGGCTGGGGGTGTCAACAGGTCCATGATGGGGGAGTCAGGAGTCTTGTGGTAGGAAGCTTGCAGAAGGGAAGCAATGCTGGAGAGGTGGGCACAGAGGGGGCTGTGTGGCTGGGGGGACAGGACAGAATAGGGACTCACCAGGCATGAACAGGTCGGGCTGGTGCCACTCCTTCTCATTGTGATGCAGTGCCCACAGGTTGATCACAACGTCTGTGCCCTTGTCAATGGTGAGGTCTCCAATGCTGCCCCAGAGAGGGAGAGGAAAGGAGGGTCTGCAGTATTGTCCTTCCCCACCTGCTCTGCCCCAAGTCTCCACGGTCCCTACCCTGGGGAAAAGAATCCTTTGCTCCCTCATGCCCACTCTTGCATCTTCTCCTCAGCTTCTGCCAGATTGAATATGAATCCAACCCTCTCTTCCTGACTAGCACTTAGGATCAACACTTGTGTGTCTGTTAGGGCCTGTGGGTGTGCATATTGAGCTGGTGCGTGTGTGCCTGAGTGTGTGTGTGTGCTGCGGCTTTTGGATTGGGTAGGAGCACGTGTCTCCCAGGCAGCAGGCAGCTTTTGAGGGAGGTTAGGTTGATGGGTCAGTGGGTGTCAGTGGGTCGTAGACACACTGGTCAGCAGGGTCGTGGGTAGGATGATTGGTTGTCAGTGGTTGATTGTAGGTTGACCAGCCAGCTTGAGGGTCAGATGCTGGAGGGGGGACCAGGTGGGTTGGATGTTCCTGGAAGGGAAGGCACACCTGGAGTCACTGATAGCTTTGTGGGGGATCAGGGTAGGGGCCACAGGCCGGATACGGAGCACCTCTCGGATTGTCGCCTCCAGCAGGACAAGACGGTTCCGGTCACTGATGGTTGGGGTTCGATTGAAACCTATATTCTGGTCAATGTCATCCTGGATCCTCTTCTTCAACTGAGGGCCAGAACAAGGTGGATGTTACCAGGGTGTATCAGCCCAGGAGAAGCAAGGGCTTAGAAGAATCCTACTGTCACATCCAAAAGGGCCTGGTGCTTCAGAGTGGTGGCTCTACAACCCCGGCTTTGCTCGCAGAAGATGGGCCAGCTCCACCCAAGGGCCTGAGCTAACCACTGCTTGTGCAAAGGGTGCAGCAGCTCAGTCATGCTGCAAAGAAATCCCGAGGGTATTGCCTCTCCCTTTCTCTGGAGCAGAAGTGAGTATGTCTGGGGTCAAGCGTGCTTGGGAAGGCTCGGGTAGAGAGAAACTCACCGAAGGATGGTGTAGCAGGTAGGCCACGATCCACTTTATCACAGAGGTGGTGGTCTCGACACCAGCCCCGAAGATGTCCCCTATGGTCGCAAGCATGTGTCTATTTGAGAGCAGCCTTGAATCCTGGTCTGGGCCAGCATTGTTATTGTCTGCATTCACCTTGGCTTGGATCAGTATGTGCAGCAAGTTAGTGATGGAGTCGCTGCTGAAGTTCTCCTGGTTGGGTGAGATTGGGAGACGATGAGGAGGAAGGAGCCCCATCTGCAACCCTTGCCATTCTCTCACCCAGACTGTAGACACAAAGGCTTCTCCCATTTGGCAATGAGGGAGTGGAGTGAGTCTAGTCAGGACCCATGAACTTGTGGAAGTGGAGAAAACACTGGGCCCCCTTTACATTTGCGGGGTGGATGGATCCCTTCTAGGATCTCTTCCGGTCCTCACTTCTCTACTCCTATTTATCAGTTTAGTCAGGTTTTATTGAAAACCTACTATATGCCAGGCTCCCCTACACTGTCCAAAATGGACCCTACCCTGCTCCCCTGCCACTTTGCACCTAACTCATCATCTCTCCTGCTCCATCACCTACCTGACATTTTTCAAGGATTTCATTCAACAATTCATTTCGCGTTTGAACACAACCCTTCATCTTTTCCATGGCTTTGCTGGGGAAAATCTGCAAAGTGGAAATGTTAGATTCTACCTGGCCATACCTGGCGAGTTCCCACTCTAACCCCAACCTTCAGCCAGAATGAAAGGCAGGATAGGGACCCAAATGGGACCATCAGTGACAACCAGGACAATTCCAAACAAGGGAGAAAGAAGTTACCTCCACTTCCCCTCCCCCTTCAATCAAACATCTAGCACTGAATGAGACTTGACTCAGTAGTAACACAGACTTGAGTCTCAAGCCGTGATTAAGTTCCTTAACTTTTTGAAGCCAGTATTTTCATCTGCATGGGGATAATAAAACCCACTTCCAAAGGGAATGCATGATTATTGCATGTTGGGAAACATGGCATTTCCCAGTTGCTCACCAGGTAAAGATTCTGCCTGCAAAGCAGGAGATGTGGGTTCAATCCCTGGGTTGGGAAGAACCCTGTAGAAGGAAAAGGCAACCCACTCCAGTATTCTTGCCTGGGAAATCCCATGGACAGAGGAGTCTGGCGGGTAACAGTTCGGGGGGTTGCAAGAGTCAGACACGACTGACTGACTAAGCAACAATACCAACAACGTTATCATGAGTATTAAAATGCATAATTTAAAAGATAAACCTATTTCTGTAGAGAAGCAGCAAGGTTTTGAAGAGTCAGAGGAGATAGAGGTAGTCAGAAAAAAGGGTGGGTCTGGAGTGAACTGTGAGAGGAAAGAACTGGGGATACTGTCAGGGTCTGCTGAGGTCTGCCCACAGGGCCTGGCCCCATCCTCACCTTCAGCACAGGGAATATGTCTAACAGAACTTCCTTGCTCATAACCTCCAGGATGCCATCATTGACATTTTGTATGGCCTTCAGGGCAGGATCCTCATTCTTGAAGGATAAGTTGAAGCAGATAAAGCTGATTATGTTGGTCACCGCCAGAGAGAGAGGCTCGGACAGATCTATGGATTCTCCATGCTGGGTGGCCAGGTAATCACACAGCACATTGGCTTCCTGGTTAACTGAGGAGAGAGAGGGGTGTGAGGGAGGGAATTGAGCCATCCCTTCACCCTCATCTCGACCAGTTCCATCTTAATCTAAGACAGAGAGCATATGTCCAGTAGATGGCAGTGGTAGCCAAGAAAATGTGGAATGGAGGTACCCAGAACCCTCTCCCTCCCAAACCCTCTTCAGGCTCCTGCAGCCCAGGGCCATCCAGGCACTCACTGATCTTCTCTAACTTCAGGTTGCCATCTTTGAACAGGGCAAAGGCATTCAGTGCCAGCTTCCGATGCAGCTGCCAGTGGGCACCATGGTCGGCAAAGGCAATGCCCTTTTGGTTGTCTGACAGGATGTCTAGAGTGGCCTTTGGAAAGCAGGAAAGGACATAGGACACAGGACTCAGACACCATCCACCCTCCCTCACCGAGGAAATGAGGCTGGTAGCTGTCACGCAGCCTCCTTGTAGAGCTCCCTGCTTCACTCCACCCGGACCGCAAGGCCTTGGTAGGACAGAACCTACCTCCTGACACTCCCAGCTCCAACAGAGAGACAGAGTGAGCAGAAAGAAAGAACCCTGAATTAGGTTGTTCAGATCAATGAGAGGGTGAGGCAGCTGTGATGGGATGGACTCTCTAAACTTGTAGGAGCAGAGATTGAGGACACGCCAGGCCCCTGCCCTTCCCTGGGTCTTCTCGGGGTGGGGGCTGCTGAAGGCACAGCAGCTGAGCCCCCTTTAGTTCCCCCTTCCGTTGCCAGCCATGTGTCCACCGCAGGGCCACATCGGGAGAGCGCACATGTCTTGTCCACCCAGCCTGGACTTGGGCCAAACTGCTTCTGCCCAGAGGATCCCCAAAACTATACAGATCCCCCCAGACCTCCCCTCTTCTATCTCCAGATCTGCAGGCCCCATCAGTCTAGCCGTCTCCCTCCTCTTTGCCCTGGAGAGAAGAAGCCCAGCAGAGATGGGAGAGGGTAGTTTGCCCACAGACCCGGCCGACTGGCCCAAGGAAAGAAGAGTCAACCCTTGGTCTAATTAAAGATGAGCAGCCAGAGGGCCTTGCCTGGGACGATCAGGGGAGTACTCTGCAGCCAGGTGCTGTGTTGGAGGCCGGCAGTGTTCCTGAATGACTAGCTCCCACTCCCTTCTGCCCCCAGGAGCAAACAGAAAGCTTGAATCTTCAGCGTCCTCCCCGAAAGTGCTCGCATAGGTCAGCTCCCCAGGGCTGGAGCAGTTCAAGGATGCTCCAGGGAATAGTGATCCCAGCCCTCCAAGAATCAGGATACTTCTCCCTCACAACTTTTTGTGGAGGACAGGAATCACTAACCCATTTTCCACATGAACAGCGTTCATCAAGGCTAGTTACTGAGAACTTCCAGCACTGGCTAAATGCTTTACATACACTCTTTCAGTGAATCATGGTAGTCTAGGCTCAGAGAGCTAGACTCCTGGGCTTCCCAAGTGGCTTAGATGGTAAAGCACTTTCCCGCAATGGGTGAGACCTAGGATCGATTCCTGGGTCAGGGAGATGCCCCACAGTAGGAAATGGCAACCCACTCTAGTATGCTTGCCTGGAGAAGTCTGTGGAGAGAGGAGTGTGGTTGGCTAGTCCATGGGGTCTCAAAGAGTCTGTCAAGACTGAATGGCTTACACTTTCACTTTTTCAGCTCAGAGAGATGATGTTGTAAGGGCTCCCTGACCCGCTCAAACCACCACTCCCACCCTGTCCCACCTCCAGGGAAACCCAGAAAGTAAAATGTTCCTTTAATTCTTCCTGCCTAGTTTAGAGGCTGGGTGAGGTCTGAGGGGTCGCTCCCCATCCACAGCCCCACCAGTCTGTTACTGGAAGAATCAGAGGTTGCTGGAACTGGAAGGGGCATTGCAGGCATGGCCTTGGCTGAAGAGCTCAACGTGCCCAGGAGCTGGTGAGGGGAGGCATGAGAGGCAATGCTTACCACTTTGGGACGCCCAGAGAATTCCTTGCCCTTCTTGAGAAGCACCTCCCTGGCCAACTGGTGGTGTCCAATCATCACAGTAGTCTTGGAACCCAAACGAAAGGAATAGATGGGGCCATATTTTTCCTGCAGCTTGAAGAAGTTCTCGTGCTGCTGGCCACGTCTGGGGAGGAACGGCAGGCTGCCCACCAGGGGCAGGGATGGGAGGCTCCTGGGGTACTTGGCACCAGAGCGCTTGGTCTTGGGCCAAAATAAACAGGTGAGGGTGAGCAGAAAGACAGCCAAGAGCACCCACATTGTGTCCGGCTTGCAGCAGGCAGGACAAACAGCTATGAAGTGGCTTCAGCCACCTTAGGGTGCAAGAAAGCCTTTTTAAGGGCTCCCCTGACCTTCACCTTGACTTTATGTTATTGCTTGCCATGTGGATGTTTATCCTGGAGCACAGCCAAGAGTCCTCTCCCAGAATGGGGAGGGGAGAGGAGGATTCTTTCAAGAGCTGGCTCCACACCAGGGCAAACCCCTAGGGGAGGGGCTAGGAAAGGGCACAGACAGCTAATCCCTGTCTCTTACTCAGTGTCCATCAACGTCTCCAGAGTGGGCCAGAAGCAAATGATATCTGGATCAGGAATCACGGCTCCGGACTCTCTCTGTTACGAAATCACAATCAACAGACAGCTATCCAATTTTATCAGCTGAGGAAAGTGAGGCCTCCCAGGGTCAGGCTTGAATAAAGTCACACAGATAGTGATGGCCTGAATCCATTTCTCTTCATTCCTCCTTTGCTGCTTTTGCCAGGAGGAGTGAAACCCTTGGGTTGAGAGCAGGGACCCTATTGTCAGATGTGTTTAGAGTCAAATTCTAGCTTAACAGCTTTCTAGCTATATGACTTAAAGAGTTTTAGTATGTTAAAGTATCCATAGCATAAAGTTTAGCATTTTGAGTGTACAATTCAGTAGCATTGAATATACTTCACAGTGTTGTACAGCCATCACCACTGTCTACTTCCAAAACTGTTTTCATAACCCCAAACAGACAGTATACCCAGGAAGCAATAACTCTGCCTCCCCCCCCACCCAGTCCCTGGTAACCTCTAATCTGTCTCTGTGAATATTCCTATTTCACATAAGTGGAATCATATAACATCTGGTCTTTTGTGACTGGCTTGTTTCCCTAGGCATAATGTTTTCAAGGTTCATCTACTTTGCAGCATAGGTCAGAACTTCATTCATTTTCTAAATATTTGTTTATTTGGTTGTGCTGGGAGTTAGTTGCAGTACTGAAGATCTTCAATCTTCATTGCCGCATGTGGCTTCTATCCCTGGCCAGGAATTGAACCTGAGTCCCCTGCTTTAGAAGTGTAGAATCTTAGCCCCCGGACTACATGGGAAGCCGCCTCCATTCCTTTTAATGACTGAACGATATTCTATTAAGTGGGTATACCACCTTTTGTTTGTTCATTTGTCAGCTGATGGACACTTAGGTTGTTTCCACTTTTGGCTACTGTGAATAATGCTGCTATGGACTTGGGTGTACATGTCTATAGCATGTACATAGTATCTATTTGGGTCCCTGTTTTCAATTTTGGAGGGGTAAATACCTAGAAGTGGAATCCCTGGGTCATATAGTAAGTTAATGGTTACTTACCTGTTTTAAGTTTCAGTTTCTTCCTCTATAATGGGAATAACAGCAGAATATACTTCTTTTTTTAAGCTTCATTTCAGTTCAGTTCAGTCGCTCAGTCGTGTCCGACTCTTTGCGACCCCATGAATCACAGCACACCAGGCCTCCCTGTTCATCACCAACTCCCGGAGTTCACTCAAACTTACTGTTTATTTATTTTTAATCAGTTTATTTACTATTGACTGGATCCTCGTTGTTGTGCAGACTTTCTTTTACTTGTGGGTAACAGGGGTACTCTAGTTGCAGTGGGGAGGCTTCTCATTGCAGTGGCTTCTCTTGTTGTGGAACACCGGGGACGCAGGCTTTAGTAGCTGCTGCACATAGGGTAGTAGTTGCGGCTCCCGGGCTCTAGAGCACAGGCTCAGTAGTTGTGGTGCATGGGCTTAGTTGCTCCATGGCATGTGGGCTCCTCCTGGATCAGGGATCAAAAGACTGTGTCTCCTGCATTGGCAGGCAGATTCTTTACCACTGAGTCACCAGGGAAGCCCTGGAATATACTTATTAAGGCTGTCATGACTCACTAAGATAATGCATGTAAAGTGCTGCCTGACATGAAGTGCATGCTCATTCACTATTTACCGGAATCATTGTTGTGTCAAAATGTCCTTCCTTGTTTTTCTGAGTTCTTATCCTAACAAAATCCTCATCTTCTGCTGCACACCTTCCGTGGCCCATTCAGTATGTATCAATGATTTTATAATACCAGGTAAAGGTACAGTCACAAGAGAGTGTCAGTCATCACCAGGGTGACTCCTGGTGGGTCCTCAGGCAAGTAACCATGACCCACTGAGTGAGAGTCACAAAAGCAAGAGATGGAGTTTCTGCCCCTCTCTGGGGGTGATCTGCCAGTGTCTGTACTTTGAAGAGTATGGACTTGTAAAAGGGCTGTTGGAATTAAGCAGGAAGGCAGCAGGGCAGGGAGCTCAGGATAAAGATGAATCCACAAGGCTTTGTAAAGCAGACTGTCTCGTTGCCCACTACTTCAACAGTTCAAATGTTGTTCAGACTTTTAGGGCCATTTGGAGTCAGAGGTATGAGCTGGAGTAGTCTTCAAGAAAGCAAGGGGATTTGAGCTAAGCCTTGAAGGAGAGATTAGGATGACTTAATAGGCAGAGGCAGGGGGAGAGGGGAGGAGGGGCACTGCTGGAAGGGAGAGCAGCGGAGTCAAACATGTGGAAGCTCAAGAGGCGCAGTGTGTGAGATGGTCTTGACTGCAGACTGTGCCAGAGGCAGTCCCTGAGAAATAAGATCTGACTGGTACATTGAATCAGGCTCTGGAGGGCTGAATTGGAAAGCTATGGAGGGTGGGGAGCTATTGAAAGTTCCATAGCAGGAAAGTAACAGGGGCACAGTGGAGGGCGAATCTGGCCTCAGTGCTAGACAGACTGGATGAAATCTTGTATAACGTTTGATAACTGGGTGGGAAGTGGTGAGGCCTATGATTCAAGCAGGGCCCTAAGTGGGGTCAACCAGCTGGTAGAGAAAAATGAAAGGACTTTCTGTCTCTCAGGCGAATGCCAAGGTGATTCTCTGATATTTCACATCCAAACACAAATAAGAAACAGGAATTTTTTAAAATTGTTGCTTCACATCTTTATCACTATATTATAAAAGTTATACATGATAACTGGAAAAAATCTGGAGAATGCAGATAGCTAAAAAATAAAAATTTCAAACATATTTTAAACTTAATGATGCTATATACATTTTTTGGCATGGATAGTTTTCTATGTTATTAAAAACTTTTCTACAGCATTATTTTTAATGGCTGCATATTATTTCATTGTCATATGTATTTAATATGTAGAGCATAGCTTAACTGACCCTGTTTTGTATTATTGGACATTTTATGTTATTTCTATTTTTGTCTTTGTTGTTGATATAAACAACACGAAGGAATAGCCTTGTAGTGAAAACTTTGGATATAACTGTTATACCTTCTTAGGATAGAATCCAAAAAAGTGGAATTGTTGGTCAAAGGCTGTGTATACATATTTTTTAGACTCTGACAAATACTGAATTATTATTAGATGCATTATATTAGTAGATTTCTTAGTATCCTGCCATTCCTAGAATGCTAAGTTGATTCAGTCGTGTCCAACTCTGGGCAACCCTATGGATTACAGCCTGCCAACCTCCTCTGTCCATGGGATTTTCTAGGCAAGAATAATGGAGTGGGTTGCCATGCCCTCCTCCAGGGAATCTTCCTGATCCAGAGACTGAACCCATGTCTCTTATATCACCTGCACTGGCAGACAAGTTCTTTACCACTAGCACCACCTGGGAAGCCCTAGAATAATACTGACTTATCCAAAGAATTGTCTTTTAATACAGAATTGGATTCTTTTTGTAATTTACTTAGGATTTTCTTTCTGTTGCATCTCTAGTCATATGAAAAAATGGATTGTAATTTTCTTATTTATGGATTGTCAAGTTTTAGTATTGTGATTTTGCTAGTTATGTAAAGTTACTGGAGAAACTTTCAATCTCTTTCTATGTCCTAAAGCAGATTAAATAGCATGGGAATTATCTATTTTTTGAAGCTCTAAAGAAAGTTGACCGTGAGAAGTGTCAGGCCCTACCACATTTGGGGAGAGACAATTCTCTAACATTATTTTCCAGTTTCTTCAGTAATATTGATCTCCTCAACTCTTTGAGACTTCCTGAATCCATTTGGCAATTAATATTTCTTAAATTTTTTTTTCTATTTTTTTCTTGACTTGTCAGAACTTTTATTAATCTTTTCAGTGAGTCTCTCCTTGGGTTTATTCATCAAGTCTTTGATTGTTGTGGTCTTATTTCATTCTCAGTGTGGATAAATGATCAATGCAAAACATGTATAACTTTATACTAGGATTCAGACTGAAAGCTTGTATGAATTCCGCTTCCCCTGCATCCCTGTTTTCCTTGTCAAAAAACGTAAGACCCATTATCTACTAGAACTTATGACCTGGGAACTCTATTCTTAGGTGTATAACCAACAGAATGTGTACATATGTTCATCAAAAGGCATGTACAAGAGTGCTCATAGCAGCACTGTTTATAATACTCCTAGACAGGAAAAACCCAAATATTTATGGATTGTAGAATGGATGAACTGACATCCATCATAAAGTGGGATATGATATAGACATGAGAACGAATGAAGTACAGCTCCATATACCAAACATAATACTGAGTAAAGAAACCAGGCTTAGAAGAATGCATCCTGTATAATTCTACTTATATAAAATTTAAAAACAGATCAAACTAGTCTATGGTTATAGGAGTCAGAATAGTGGTCATCCTTGCAGGATGGTTCATGGCTGAAATGTGGGGATTCTGAGGGACAGGTGATGTTCTGCTTCTTGATCTGGTTTCTAGTAACACAGGGAAGTTCACTTCAAGTGGGACATCAACTATTCATATGTACGTTATACTTCAATGAAAAGTTTACTTTAAATACAATACTGTAAATCAATGATACTCCAATATAAAATAAAGCATTCTAAGGTAATAAAACATGAAGAAAAAAATTTACTTTCAAATGTTGGGGTGTCTATGGAGTTTGTGACCTCCTGAGATTGTATGCAACATTTGCATGTACATATAAATATATATTTTTCTGGAGAGAGGATTCACAGTTTGCATTAACTTCTTGCAACAGTGACTTCATCATTGACTCAGGGATTCCTATATCCTCACTTAGTCCTACCCTAATCTTGCTTTGTCAGTCTCCTCCTTCACGTATCCTCCCATCTCTTCTTTCCCTCTCTCTGAAAAATTTCCCCTAACTGCTCTGGTATCCTCTCTTTCTAGAACAAGCATACTTCCTTACTTTCCTTATTTTGTGATTCAATATTTACATATATTTCAAAATTATGACCATGACAGCTAATTGCAATCTATCACCATACAAAGATAATACACTACCTAAATTCCTCACACTGTACATTTCATACCTGTGACATATATTTTACAGCTGGAAGTTTGTACTTCTTAATCTCCCTCATCTATTTCTTTCCTCTTCCTACCTCCTTTCCATCTGGCTACCACCTACTTCTTCTCTGTATCTATAATCCTGTTTCTCTTTTGTTATGCTTGTTCATTTGTTTTGTGTTTTAGGTTCCACAGATAAGTGATAATAGTACCAAATTTGTCTTTCTCTGCCTGATTATTTCACTTGGCATAATACCCACTGGGTCCATCCATTATCCATTTCATTGTAAATGGCAAGATTTCATTCATTTTTTAAATGGCTGAGTAGTATTCCTTGTATATATATATATATTTGTATATATATATATCACAGCTTCTTTGTCCATTCATCTATTGTTGGGCACTTAGGTTGCTTCCATATCTTGGCTACTATAAATAATGCTGCAGTGAACATAGGGCATGTATCTTTTTTAATTAGTCCTTTTGTTTTCTTCAGATAAATTCCCAGGAGTGAAATTTCTGGATCTAATGGTAGTTCTAGTTTTAATTTTTTGAGTAACCTCCATATTGTTTTCCATAGTGGCTGCACCAATTTACTTTCCCACCAAGAGTGCACAAGGGTTTCCTAATATTTGTTATTTGTTGTCTTTTTGATGACAGCCATTCTAATGGGTGTGAGTTGATACCCCTGCTGTCATTTTGAATGAAGACACCTTTCGTCCAGGTTGTTGATGTTGTTCAGTCACTAAATTGTGTCCGACTCTTTGAGACCCTATGGACTGCAGCACATACCAGGCTTCCCTGTCCTTCACTATCGCCTGGTGTTCAGGTAAAGCAATGGAACTGATACTCTCTTCATGCCCACAGACTCCAGATCACCACACTTCCACCTCTGAGAGTGATTTCTTGCTCCTTTGCAGTTCCCAGCCTAGATTTTGGGCATGAGGCTTACATGATTCCTCTCTTCTTGCTGTAATCATACTGGACTTTACGGTCCTTGGAGGATAATCATTCAACTTCCCGTCCTTAGTTTCTTCACTTCAAATCCAAGGATTTTCATCCTTTCATTTTAATTACTCTGAATTTCAAGTCCCATTCTCCACCCCTTTCCTTTCATGTTCAGCAGATAATCTTTCCTTTTACTTAAGGAATCGGAAAACTTTTAAGTTCTATCTCTCTTAATTTCCACTTTATCACTTCCTTTCTTTCACCTTAAAGAATTGCTACTTCTGTTTCTAATCAATCTAACACTTCGGCAAAATAATAATTTTATCGAGCATTTGCTGTGTATAATATGTGCTATCTCATTTAATCCTTATTAAATGGTGCTATTAAATGGACTATAAAGAAAGCTGAGTGCAGAAGAACTGATGCTTTTGAACTGTGGGTTTGGAGAAGACTCTTGAGAGTCCCTTGGACTGCAAGGAGATCCAACCAGTTCAGTTCAGTCGCTCAGTCGTGTCCGACTCTTTGCGACCCCATGAATCGCAGCACGCCAGGCCTCCCTGTCCATCACTGACTCCCGACTTCACTCAAACTCATGTCCATCGAGTCGGTGATGCCATCCAGCCATCTCATTCTCTGTCGTCCCCTTCTCCTCCTGCCCCCCAATCCCTCCCAGCATCAGAGTCTTTTCCAGTGAGTCAACTCATCGCATGGGGTGGCCAAAGTATTGGAGTTTCAGCTTTAGCATCAGTCCTTCCAATGAACACCCAGGACTGATCTTTAGAATGGACTGGTTGGATCTCAAGAGTCTTCTCCAGCACCACAGTTCAAAAGCATCAATTCTTTGGTGATCAGCTTTCTTCACAGTCCAACTCTCACATCCATACATGACCACTGGAGAAATCATAGCCTTGACTAGAGCGACCTTGGTTGGCAAAGTAATGTCTCTGCTTTTTAATATACTATCTAGGTTGGTCATAACTTTCCTTCCAAGGAGTAAGCATCTTTTAATTTCATGGCTGCAATCAGCATCTGCAGTGATTTTGGAGCCCCAAAAAATAAAGTCTGACACTGTTTCCACTGTTTCCTCCATCTATTTCCCATGAAGTGATGCGACCAGATGCCATGATCTTTGTTTTCTGAATGTTGAGCTTCAAGCCAACCTTTTCACTCTCTTCTTTCACTTTCATCAAGAGGCTTTTTAGTTCCTCTTCACTTTCTGCCATAAGGGTGGTGTCATCTGCATATCTGAGGTTATTGATATTTCTCCCAGCAATCTTGATCCCAGCAAGGAGATCCAACCAGTCCATCCTAAAGGAGATCAGTCCTGGGTGTTCATTGGAAGGACTGATGTTGAAGCTGAAACTCCAATACTTTGGCCACCTGATGTGAAGAGCTGACTCTTTGGAAAAGACCCTGATACTGGGAAAGATTGAGGGGAGGAGGAGAAGGGGACAACAGAGGGTGAGATGGTTGGATGGCATCACTAACTCAATGGACATGGGTTTGGGTGGACTCTGGGAGTTGGTGATGGACAGGGAGGCCTGTCATGCTGCAGTACGTGGGGTCACAAAGAGTCAGACATAACAGAGCGACTGAACTGAAATGAACTGAAATGGTGCTATTATTTTCAACATCTCCAACTGACTCATTGGAAAACACTCTGATGCTGGGAAAGATTGAAGGCAGGAAGAGAAGGGGACAACAGAGGATGAGATAGATGAATGGCATTACTGACTCAATGGACATGAGTTTGAGCAAGTTCTGGGAATTGGTGATGGACAGGGAAGCCTGGCATGCTGCAGTCCATGGGGTTGCAAAGAGTCAGACATGATTGATCAACTGAACTGAACTAAAATGGTGCTATTATTATCAGTATCTCCTTTTTACAGTGAGACAGACATAAGGACTTGCTTGAGGGCAAATAACTAGTCAACAGTGAAGCTGGAATTTAAGCAGTCTAGAACTCTTAGTCTTTAACTGCAGTGCTATTTTGCTTCTTATGATATTTTTCTGTTTGTTTTACAGATGCTCAGTCGACTCTTTGCAACCTGATGGACTACAGCATGCCAGACTTCCCTGTCCTTCACTATCTTCCAGAGTTTTCATCCTGTCTTCCCCTTCTCCAACTACCTTCAGTCTTTCCTAGGACCAGGGTCTTTTCCAATGAGTTGGCTCTTCCCATCAGGTGCCCAAAGTATTGGAGCTTCAGCTTCAGCATCAGTCCTTCCAATGAATATTCAGGGTTGACTTCCTTTAGGATTGACTGGTATGATCTCCTTGCAGTCCAAGAGACTCTCAAGTCTTCTCTAGCACCACAATTTGAAAGCAACAGTTTTCTGGCACTCAGCCTTCTTTATGATCTAGCTCTCACATCTGTACATGACTACTGGAAAAAACATACCTTTGACTATACGGACCTTTGTAGGCAAAGTGATGTCTTTGCTTTTTAATATGTTATCTTGATTTGTTATAGCTCTTCTTCCAAGAAGCAAGTGTCTTTTAATTTCATGGCTGCAATCACCATCCACAGTGATTTTGGAGCCCAAGAAAATAGTCTGTACTGTTTCCATTTTTTCCCCATCTATTTGCCATGAAGGGATGGCACCAGATGTCATGATCTTCAGTTTTTGAATGTTGAGTTTTAAGCCAACTTTTTCACTCTCGTCTTTCACCTTCATCAAGAGACTCTTTAGTTCCTCTTGACTTTCTGCCATTTGGGTGGTGTCATTTGCATATCTGAGGTTGTTGATATTATATTTCTCCCAGCAATCTTGATCCCAGCTTGTGATCCAGGTGGGCATATTGCATGATATACTCTGCATATAAGTTAAATAAGCAGGGTGACAATATACAGCCTTGACGTACTCCTTTACCAATTTTGAACCAGTCCATTCTATGTTCTATGTCCTTTTCTAACTGTTGCTTCTTGACCTGCTACAGGTTTGTCAGGAGGCAGGTAAGGTGGTCTGGCATTCCCATCTCTTCCAGAATTCTCCACAGTTTGTTGTGATCCACAAGCTATGGTTTTTCCAGGAGTCATGTATGGATGTGAGAGTTGGACCATAAAGAAGGCTGGGTGCCAGAAAATTGATGTTTTTGAACTGTGGTGCTGGAGAAGACTCTTGAGAGTCCCTTGGACTGCAAGGAGATCAAACCAGTCAATCCTAAAGGAAATCAACCCTGAATATTCATTGGAAGGACTGATGCTGAAGCTGAAGCTCCAATACTTTGGGCACCTGATGTGAAGAGCCGACTCATTATAAAAGACCCTGATGCTGGGAAAGACTGAAGGCAGGAGGAGAAGAGGAAGACAGAGGATGAGATGGTTGGATGGCATCACTGACTCAATGGACATGAATTTGAGCAAGCTCTAGGAGATGGTGAAGGACAGGGAAGACTGGTGTGCTGCAGTCCATAGGGTCTCAAAGAGATATGACTGAGTGACTAAACAATGACAACACAGTCAAAGGCTTTAGCGTAGTCGATGAATCAGAAGTAGACATTTTTCTGGAATGCCCTTCCTTTTTCTATGATGCAACAGATGTTGGCATTTTGATCTCTGGTTCCTCTGCCTTTTCTAAATCCAGCTTGTACATCTGGAAGTTCTCGATTCACATACTTTTGAAGCCCAGCTTGAAGGATTTTGAGCATTACCTTACTAGCATGTGAAATGAGCACAATTGCGTGGTAGTTTGAACATTCCCTGGCATTGCTCTTCTTTGGGACTGGAATGAAAACTGACCTTTTCCAGTCCTGTGGCCACTGCTGAGTTTTCCAAATTTGCTGGTGTTTTGAGTGTAGCACTTTTAACAGAATCATCTTTTAGGATTTGATATAGCTCAGCTGGAATTCCATCACCTCCACTAGCTTTGTTCATAGTAATGCTCGCTAAGGCCCACTTCACTTCACACTTCAGGATTGGAGTCTGAAGACTCCACCTAGAGTCTGGCTCTAGGTGAGTGATCACACCATCATGATATAGATCTAAATTTTTTGTGTACATACATTTTGAACCAATTATTCCAACTCTAGGAATTTATACTGCAGATGGCTCATGGTTCAATGTACAAAATTAACAATGTACAGCCTCCATCAATAGGAAATGGAAATAAAATGCAGTCAGGAAAAGGAGGAAACACTTTATATACTTATTATGGAAATATCTCCCAAATATGTTGTTAGGTTTAAAAACCAAAAATAAGAATGATGTATACTGAATTCCAATTGTGTGAAAAAGAAGAATATATGTACCTTTTTGCTAGTATATAAGGTGTCTCTGGAAGAACACTCAAAAAGCTCATGAATTTGGTTGTCAATGGGAAGAAGAATTAAGAACACACAAAAGCTGGGGGTATGGTGGTAGTGGGAAAAAGAGTTTTCAGTGCCTACCCTTTTATACCTTTTAAAACATTGAGGGGATTTACCTGGTGGTCCAGTGGTTGAGACTCTGACTTCCACTGCAGGGGACATGGTTCCATCCCTGGTTGGGGGAACTAGGATTCTACATGTGGTGTAGCCAAAAACAACAACACTGAACCATGTAAATGCATTACCATTTCAAAGTTGAGTTAAACATTAAAGCAAGAAGAAAAAGGAGAATAGAAATAGAAACTGTATTAACTGACTGTTAATACATTTTTGGAAAAAATTGATGCCTCCACCTACCACCCTGTTCCCTCAAACCTCCCAGAGATTCTTGTTTCATTCATCATTTTCCTCCTGCATCTTCAACTCACCCTCTTGGTTGGCCTTTTCTCCTCAGTTGACAAATACGCTTAAGACTTTTATCGCAAACAAAATTTTAATATCCTCCACTGATGCTAGGTTCCCCTCTAATTTTCCTTTAATTTCTCTCCTCCAATTTACAATCAGACTTCTTGGTAGAATAATATGATGAACATTTGTATTTCTATCTTATTCCCCATTCATTGTACACTTATAGTTTGGCCTCTGACCCACTACACTGGTAGATCCATAGGATGTCTTTCAGACAGTCTATCCATCTATCTATCTATTACTTATTGAGATATAGTTGATATTATAATAGTTCAGGTGTATAACATGGTTCAAAAATGTTAAAGGCTATATTTCATTTACAATTATGAAATATTAGCTAAATTCCCTGTGATATACAGTATATCCTTGTAGCTCTTTTAATGCATAGTAGTTTGTACTTCTCAATCCCTTGCCCCATCTTGCCCCTCCCCTCTTGCCTCTCCCAGTGGAGCCGCTAGTATGTTCTCTGTACCTGTGAATCTGTGTCTTTTTTGTTATGTTCACTACTTTGCTTTATTTTTTAGATTCCACATATAAGTGATATCATACAGTATTTATCTTTCTCTGACTTATTTCACTTACCATAATACCATCCAAGTCAATCCATATTGTTGCAAATGGCAAAACTTCATTCTTATTTGTAGCTGAATCAAATACCATTGTGTGTTTGTGTGTGTATATATATGTATATATTCATATCCCACATCTTCTTTATCCATTCATCCATTGATGGACATGTAAGTTGCTTCCGTATCTTGATTATTTGTAAACAATGCTGCAATGAACATTGGGGTGTATCTTTTTTTTTTTTTTGACTGCACTCATGTGGCTCATAGCACCTTAGTTCCCTGACCATGAACTGAACCCTGCCCTCCCCAGTGAAAGCACCAAGTCCTAACCACTGGAGAACCAGCGACATCCCCGCAGGTATCTTTTTGAATTAGTGTTTTCCTTTTATTTCAGATATATTCCCAGAAGTAGAATTGCTTGGTTATATGGTAGTTCTACTTTCAGTTTTTGAGAGAAACTTCCACTGTTTTTCACAGTGGTTGCACGAATTTACATTCCCACCAACAGGGCACAAGAGTTCACTTTTATCCACAGCCTCACCAACGTTTGTTATTTGCAATCTTTTTGATAACAGCTATTATGAATTAAAAGACGCTTACTCCTTGGAAGGAAAGTTATGACCAACCTTGATAATATATTAAAAAGCAGAGACATTACTTTGCCAACAAAGGTCCGTCTAGTTAAGGCTATGGTTTTTCCTGTGGTCATGTATAGATGTGAGAGTTGGACTGTGAAGAAGGCTGATCGCCGAAAAATTGATGCTTTTGAACTGTGGTGTTGGAGAAGACTCTTGAGAGTCCCTTGTACCGCAAGGAGATCCAACCAGTCCATTCTAAGGGAGATCGATCCTGGGTGTTCATTGGAGGGACTGATGCTGAAGCTGAAACTGCAATACTTTGGCCATCTCATGCGACGAGTTGACACACTGGAAAAGACTCTGATGCTGGGAAAGGTTGGGGGCGGGAGGAGAAGGGGACGACAGAGAATGAGATGGCTGGATGGCATCACCAACTCTGTGGACATGGGTTTGAGTGAGCTCCGGGGGGTTGGTGATGGACAGGGAGGCCTGGCGTGCTGTGATTCATGGGGTCGCGGAGAGTCGGACACGACTGAGCGACTGAACTGAACTGAACTGAACTGATTATGAATGGCATCACATTGTGGTTTTAATTTACAGTTCTCTGATGGTTAACAATGTGAGCATCTTTTCAAGTGCCTGTTGGCCATATGTCTTCTGTGGAAAAAAGGTCTATTCAGGTCTTTTGCCCATTTTTTAATCGAGTTGTTTGTGGTTTTTTAAATGTTCACTTGTATGAGCTGTTTGTATATTTAAGATATGAATACCTTATCTGTCATATTGTTTTGCAAATATTTTCTCCCATTCAGTAGGTTGTCTTTCTGTTTTGTTGGTGGTTTCTTTTGCTGTGTAAAAGCTTTAAGTTTACTTAGGTCTCATTTGTTTATTTTTGCCTTTATTTGCTTTTCCTTAGGAGACAGATCCAAAAAAAAAATAGCTACAATTTATGTCAAAGAATGTTCTGCCTATGTTTTCTTCTAGGAGTTGTATGGTTTCCAGTATTACAGTCAGGTCTCTAATCCATTTTGAGTTTTTCTAATATCAGTTCAGTTCAGTTGCTCAGTCATGTCCAACTCTTTGCGACCCCATGAATCACAGCACGCCTGTATATAGTGTTAGAAAATGTTCTGTGTGTGCTAAGTCACTTCAGTGGTCTGACTCTTTGCGGCCCTATGGATTGTAGCTCAACAGCCTCCTGTGTTCAGGAGAAAGCTTGGTCTAGTTTATTCCCAAAGATCATGTCCTCAAGTTGCCCACAATATACGGTGTGCTCAGGGACTGTAATATATGTCCACATACACATCAATGCATGCAGTAGATGTAATAGTCAAGTAAATGCACATGTATATGGAGAGCACTGTAAATTTTTCTCTAAAAACATCCTAGCAGCTCCATTCTACTTAATAATGTAATACTTCATACAGCTGAGCTAAATGGACTCTCAACCTAGCTATGAGAAAAATAAAGACGGTTTACTAAATAAGAGTATACCTAAGTTTTAAGGGTTCGGAGAAGGCAATGGCAACCCACTCCAGTACTCTTGCCTGGAAAATCCCATGGACAGAGGAGCCTGGTGGGCTGCAGTCCATGGGGTTGCAGGAGATGGACACGACTGAGCGACTTCACTTTCACTTTTCACTTTCATGCATTGGAGAAGGAAATGGCAACCCACTCCAGTGTTCTTGCCTGGAGAATCCCAGGAACGGGGGGAGCCTGGTAGGCTGCCATCTATGGGGTCGCACAGAGTTGGACACGGCTGAAGCGACTTAGCAGCAGCAAGCTTTAAGGGTTACTGGTTAAACTATTAAGGACTCTTTCAAAGTAACCTCAAGCACTTAGAAGTTTTCCATTTACATGCAAAACCAAGACTAAGGTAATTGCAAATTCCTTAAGGATCATGCTAGGTAATATGTGATTTATATTTTTTATGTATATGCAGATGACACCACCCTTATGGCAGAAAGTGAAGAGGAACTAAAAAGCCTCTTGATGAAAGTGAAAGAGAGTGAAAAGGTTGGCTTGAAGCTCAACATTCAGAAAACAAAGATCATGGCATCTGGTCCCATCACTTCATGGCAAATAGATGGGGAAACAGTGGAAACAATGTCAGACTTTATTTTTGGGGGCTCCAAAATCACTGCAGATGCTGATTGCAGCCATGAAATTAAAAGATGCTTACTCCTTGGAAGGAAAGTTATGACCAACCTAGGTAGCATATTAAAAAGCAGAGACATTACTTTGCCAACCAAGGTCCGCCTAGTCAAGGCTACGGTTTTTCCCATGGTCATATATGGATGTGAGAGTTGGACTGTGAAGAAAGCTGATTGCCGAAGAATTGATGCTTTTGAACTGTGGTGCTGGAGAAGACTCTTGAGAGTCCCTTGGACTACAAGGAGATCCAACCAGTCCATTTTAAAGGAGATCAATCCTGGGTGTTCATTGGAAGGACTGATGCTAAAGCTGAAACTCCAATACTTTGGCCACCTCATGCGACGAGTTGACTCACTGGAGAAGAGTCTGATGCTGGGAGGGATTGGGGGCAGGAGGAGACGGGGACGGCAGAGAATGAGATGGCTGGATGGCATCACCGACTCGATGAACATGAGTTTGAGTGAACTCTGGGAGTTGGTGATGGACAGGGAGGCCTGGCGTGCTGTGATTCATGGGGTCGCAAAGAGTCGGACACGACTGAGTGACTGAACTGAACTGAACTGATACACACAAATGAAAATATAACATTCTTTGAAAAACACTGCATTTAAGATTTTAAGCTAGTTAGTTCAGTCTAGGCTTCACTCTACTTCCTCAAATATTGCAAGTTAGTATGGATTTATTACACATGATGAAATTTAAGAAATAATCAAAATTCTAAGAGTTAAGCAATGATGAAAAGTGGGAGATCAGCATAATGGAGATAATTAGTTGTCACAGCTTAAATTCTAAGACCATATACCACAATTTAAATATGAAATGTGGAAGTAATCCAAAAGAAATAATAAAAACAAATATCTAATCAGTGTCTTACTTTCTTCCATTAATTATTTGGATCCCATTTTAGCTAGGATTTCACAAGGGAGACAAAGTGATAAAAAGGGACCACTCTTGAAAAATTAGAAATATCCTAGGACTACAGTGAAAAACATAAAAATTTGGTCTATAGGGGTTCAGAACAAGCATCCCCCAAATGGGCTACTCTTACACAAGACTTATTTTGAACTAAATGCAATAGAGACCCTGTGGGTTCAGGAGAAATTCATTGCTCCTGTCTTAACTACCTAGAAGAATTTAAATTGGATATTTTTCTTAGAAAAAGTATTTACCAGAGATAAAATTTATCTTAGTGGCCCCATCTTTATGACAGAACAAATACCCAGTTATTAAATATCTGCTGTTCTTAATCTCTTGAGAATGACCCTCCTGTCCTTGGAAGACCTAGACCCCCTACCTCATTCCTTAGCTCAGGATGGCATAAGTACCTCCTTTTACCTTTCTGTCTCACATATGTGGAATCTCTGACCTCTTATGTGTGTGCATTTCTATATATATGAAGTTAAATTTGATTTTCTCCTGGTAATCTGTCTCATTTAATTCTTAGACCAGCCAGAAGAACCTGGAAGGGCAGAGGATAGTTTCTTCCTTCCTGATGAGGCTCAGTCTTGAAAAGAGAGAGATCTCTTATTCTCCAACAATAATGCAAATTCTCCATTTGGTTGGAGGACATGATAAAAAAAAAATGAGAAGGTACATTTCAGTGCTTTTTAAAGTTCCACATCCTCAACAACCATTCAAAGTACTGCCCATTAAGGAGGGGACTAAGACACCCCCCTCACACCTCACAAATCAAAAAGGGGGAGGGGCTCAAGATTACACTAAAGCTTGCTTCTCTACATTATAAAACTCAGTATGAAGGGTCGGTGAGAAGTGTTCAAGATTGGGAATTTGGCTTGCTCGCGCCTCACCCCCTTTACTGACCTTGTGCCCTGTCCACCTGAAAGCCCAATGGACTTGAAATGTAAGGGGCTGTGATGACTGTTATTATAAATGTCACTATTCCTACCATCACTAATTACCTTCAAAGAACCAGGTTTCCTGGAGTTTAATGAATGAATGAAGAGGACATTAAAAAACAACAACAAGAAACCAAAGTATCTCTAGTGTTTCATCTTCTTAGTGTAGTTAGCCATGACTCACTTCAAATAAGAACTCACATAAAACAAATATTTTTTCTTCCCTGGTATAACAGACAAACCTCAATTAATTTTTTTTTTTTTTGCTGAAATATCCTCAGGAAAAAAATAGAAGAAAAAAGAAGACCACAGCTAAGTATTTAGGTAAGACAAAAGTTATGCACTGATGGGAGTAGTTTTCTTCAGGATCTGTTCAAGATGATCACAAAGATAATGGAAGTTTCTCCCCTGCTCATCCCAAACATGTTGCCAGGGCTTCAGTGATAGTTGTTTCCTCATCTACATAGGGAGAAGGCGATGGCACCTCACTCCAGTACTCTTGCCTGGGAAACCCCATGGATGGAGGAGCCTGGTAGGCTGCAGTCCATGGGGTCACGAAGAGTCGGACACAGCTGAGCGACTTCACTTCACTTTTCACTTTCATGCATTGGAGAAAGAAATGGCAACCCACTCCAGTATTCTTGCCTGGAGAATCCCAGGGACAGAGGAGCCTGGTGGGCTGCCATCTATGGGGTCGCAGAGTCAGATACGACCGACGTGACTTAGCAGCAGCAGCAGCATCTACATAGAAGTGACTCAGGGGAGAGGACTTGAAAAGTACTCCCGTTTACCTAATAAAATTCAATGTTCAGAATTAAAATTGAGCCCACTTCATATCACCCTCTTTGAAAGGACTCATTCACAGGTGGCTGCTGGAGCAACTGAGGAGAAGTCAGTCACAAGTCATTAAAGCCTCCCTCCCTGGAGAACAATCTCATTGATCAAAGCACCATCATGGTTTCCATGCTGAACTCAAGAATCTTGTCTCTAACTGTAGATGGAATGATTACTTTCCTTCATGCTATTTTTGGGTTAAGCTTAAAACTGCCTGAAAGATGTAAAGAATTTTATGATAGAAGATAATTTCAGTCTATTCAAGCAACCTTGGTGAAGTCAGCAAAGAATGAGCTGAATTCACTGGATGCTCTAAGTTGGTTGCAGAACCTAGATCTTCCCTACAATTGTATGTCACATGGCGTGTGTGCATGTGCACATTCTTCTGGGAAAAGCACCACAATTTTGATAGAATTCTCAGAACATGTAAACAAAACTTTTTAAAGAACTGCAGACCTAGGGGTGTCCTTGTGAGTGAACAAAAGCACTGTCATAGAATGTGTGTCATTAACTTTTGTTTGTGCTTTTGAACATCCACAGGTTTTCATCCAAAAGTATTAATACCACTGACCACAGTGAGAATTTGGGGGCTAATTTGTACAACCCTTTCCAATTTTCCAAATCAAGGAATCTAGTACACACAGTGGATTCCTAACAACATGCCTCCAGAATGATCTGTAGCCATAGTTCAGGCCTTCACACTGAGGCCTCACAGAGAAGCTCATGCACTCTCATCTCTGACTCCTCTGGAGTCATCTTAGCCCCTCTAGAGCCTCAGTGTCCTCTAATTTAGGGAAAATGATAATAATGGCACCAAACACTGCATATAATTCTTGGAAGTTGAACTGGTATTGAACCAAAGAAGCTAATGTTCCCAACAGACTTTGCCATCTTGATGCCAGTTTCAGCATAGCAGTTAATAACACTGTCAACACTTGTCCCTGCAAAACAAACAAAGCTTCATTTACAAACCCACAAACAAACAACCCTAGTACTTTCTTCGAGGAGGATTCTTATAACAACTCAGGACACCGGTACCTAGAAATGCCCTTCCTCTATAACCACCCCATGAGGTCCTGCCTCTCTGGGATAGAACCATGGATTTCTTCCCCCAGTTCTACCCCAACTAACCTGCCTCTTACTCTCTCTGTCAGCCTTTGATCTCCTAGAGGAAATCACTCATCTCACTCCTTTATCCACCTCCTCTCCTGGTTCACTCACCGTGAACAAGAGCTGAGATAATTTCCCTGGGCAGAAGGAGGGAGAGAAGAAAGATACTACCAGATACTAGTAATCTTTTATTTTTGTTTTTCACCAAGGCACAAGTATTTAGCAATGATCTTTGCAAATTCCTAAAGCGTTATAAAACTACATTAAGGTGAATAGTCACCATCAATTAACTCACCAATTCTAAAAATGAATGGGCTTCCTTGACACATTTCTTGTTACTAATGCAAAAATTTTTGCACCAAATAATCGGAACCTGTCTCAAATCTAATTTTCATCACATAACTTACATGTTTTAAGGACTTAGAGTGAAGAGCCTTATCATTTATTTGATAAATACATTTTGCAGGTGACTATTTTCAAGCCTCTGGACTTTCTCAGTCACATACCCCCTACGCATCTTTTTTAGTCTTGTCTTCAGCTCTGTTTCAGTCACACTTCTGCAATACTTACCTTGCTCAGTCCCATCTAAGCACCTGTGCTGAAGCCTCCGTTATCCCAAGAGGACCTTGACTATGACTTAGCACATGTCACGCACTGAGATGTTGGGATCCCCTTCCTCAAGGGATGCCTCTTCTTTCCCCCTCACATCTGGTGTAGGCGGTCTCAATTCATGTTGTAGAATAGTGAAAAAATTTTGTCTCCCCACCAATTCACACCCATTACTCTTTCCCCAGACTCGCTGCAGATTCTCTATTGGAGTGGCTCCACACCAATCCTTCTTCTGTTAGCATCGCCACAAAGCAGTCCTTCCTGCAACAGATACTCACTGAGTCTCTATCAAAGCAAGGCACTGCTGAGAATAAAATAATGAGCCAAACAGATAAAAATCCCTGCCCGCATGGAGTGTGCATTCCAACAGGGGAGAAGTGGATGCCCTAGACAGCTCATATTCAATTTGAAGTTCAGTATAATTCAGTTGTTTTGATTTTACATTGAGTCAAGCAGCTGCCCAGACTCCTGTGGTAGATATTCTGCAAAGACAGGTACCACCAACTCCTCCTAAACCTGCAGACATGGGACTACTCCTCCCATCGAGAGGAAGAGTCTGTTTCCTCTCTACCTGAACCTGAGCTGCCCTGTGACTCGATCAACAGTATCTTCAGAAGTTACCGCTGTGCTAGTTCTGGAACTAAGAAGCCCAACAGCTTCCTCCGTCTGGGAAACCAGGTACCATGTAAAGAAGCTCAGCCTATCCTGCTAGAGAGAAGGCCATGTGGAGAGAAAGACCCCAAGGAGGAGAACCGTGGCACCCCGAGTGACAGCCGGGACAAAGGCCACAGACTTGTGAGTGAGGCCACCTCCTACCTTCCAGCTGGTGAATGCAGTCCCTTGAGTGAGCCCAGCAAACATCACTGGAGCAGAGACCACTACCCATGATGAATTTCTGAACTATAGCATCACAATCAATAAAGTGGTGGTGGTTTTAAGCCACTAAATTTGGGGGTGATTGTTAGGCAGCAATAGATAACGAAGATCCTGCCTTCACGAGGCAGAGTTCTTAGCCAGAGTCAGGGGTGGTATCTTCTACATGTTTCTAGGCCTTCATTATATTCCATTACAGTTAGGGATTCCCTTGTGGTTCAGCTGGCAAAGAATCCACCTGCAGTGCAGGAGATCTGGGTTCAATCCCTGGGTTGGGAAGATCCCGTAGAGAAAGGAAAGGCTGCCCACTCCAGTATTCTGGCCTGGAGGATTCCATGGACTGAACAATCCATGGGGTCACAAAGAGTCGGACATGACTGAGCAACTTTCACTTTTCACTTTAGGCAAAAAGGAAATAACCAGCCAAGATCTGATGAGTGACTATTTTTTTGTTTGTTTTTTAAACAGCTTTATTGAGTTAAAAATTACATACTGTAAAGTTCACCCACATAAAGTGTACAGTTTAAGGACTTCAAGTAACCATCACAGAATCCAATTTTAAAAGCTTTTCATCACCCCGCCTCACCAAAAGAAACCCACACCCACTACAGTCACTTCCTATTTTCCACCAATCCCCAGCCCAGCCCTGGGCAACCACTGATCTACATTCTTTCTGTCTCCATAGTTTTGCCTATTCTAGACATTTTGTATAAATGGGATCATACACTATATGGTCTTTTATGACTGCCTTCTTTCACTTTGCACTCTGATTTCCAGAGTTATCACATTATTAAACTCAAAAGTCCAGTGTTCACTAAAAAAAATCACAAGGCGTACTAAGGAACTCAAAGGAATAAAACAAATCAACAGAAACTGTCCCTGAGAAAGACCTAATGTCTGATATATTAGACAAAGACTTCAAAGTAACTGCCTTAAGGATGCCCAAGGGACTAAAGGGAGATATGGAAAAAGTAAAGAAAACAATGTGTGAACAAAATGGAAATATCAATAATGAGACAGAAAACTTAGAACCAAAAAGAAATTCTGGAGCTAAAAAATATAATTGAAATTAAAAATTCATTAGAGAGATTCAAGGAGATTTAAGCAGACAAAAGACTCAATGAACTTGAACAAAGGACAATGGACAGATTCTGATATCCTGGTTAGCAAAAAGGATCCACTGAGGTAAGCTGTCATTGAATGAACATATTTCAGACAAGTTCTGATGATTTTCTATTAGTTTTCTATTGCTGCATAACAATATTACCACAAACATAGTGGCTTAAAACAACACATGTTTATTACCTTATCATGTCTGTGGGTCAGGAATCCAAGGACAGCTTTTCTGGGCCATGCAGGGTCTTAGAAGGCTGCAGTCAAGGTTGTGGCCAGGTTCTCATCTAGAGGCTTGACAGGGGAAGGATCTGCTTCTCTACCTGCCTGGTTGTTAGTACTATTCAGTTCCTTTCGGTTGTTTGACTGAGAGCCTCATTTTTTGCTGACTGTCAGCTGGAGCTCAGCCCTTAGGCACTAGATGATACAGTTCTTTGCTGCATGGAGTTCTCCAATGGCCGCTTGCTTCCTCACAGCTTGAGAGGGAGAGACTCCAGCTAGATGAGCCTTACAATCTTATGCAATGCAATCACATAATCTCATACATGTAATCACATATCTCCCATCAACTATGCATATACGATTGTTTGGAAGCAGGTCACATGTCCTGCCCACAAGTAAGAGAGGGGGATTACACAGGGCATGAACACTGGGAGAGAGGGATCATAGAAGCCAGCTGTCGGTGGCCAGTTTACTTACCACAGGTGGCTACTTGTTACCATGGCTCTAGAACAACTGATCTTTTCCTAAGTTTATGGGTGTGAAGCAACTGGAGTCTCCTGCACTACTGTTGGGAATGCAGTGGTAAATAACTTTGGGAAATGGTTTGGCAGTTTTTTGAAAAGTTAAAGACTTATCATATGACCCAGCCATTTCATTCCCAGATATTACCCAAGATAAATGAAAATAAACTCACATAAAGACTTGTATGTGAATGTTTACAGCAACTGTATTCATCATAACCCCCAAAAGGAAACAGCCAAAATGTCCATCAACAGGTGAGTGGATCAACAAAATAGATCTATCAATACAATGGTCTATATCTCAGCAGTAAAAAAAGGAACAGACTAGGGATACACACAACTAAGTGAATAACTCTCAAAATTGTTATGCTGAGAGAAAGAAGCCAAAAAAAGTATTTCCTGTATGATTCCATTTGTATAAATTTCTAGAAACCCAAACTAACCTATAGTACTAGAAAGCAGATTTGTTGTTGCCTAGAGTGAGGGATAGATGGACTACAAAGGGGCACTTGGATACTTGTGGGAGTGATGAAAATGTTCTCTATCATAATAGTTGTAGTAATTCACAGGTGTATACATCCATCACACTCATCAAATTGTACATTAAAAAATTTTTTGGGGGGCCATGCTGTGTGGCCTGTGGGACCTTTGTTCACTGACCAGGGATCAACCTGCACCACCTGCATTGGAAGTTCAGAGTCTTAACCACCGAATCACCAGAGAAATCCCCAAATTGTACACTTCAAAAGAATGTAGTTATCTGAACATAAATTATACTTTAATAATGTTGACTAAGAACAAGAATTAAATGAAAGAATCAGAGACATCTGAATATAGACACTTGGAAGATAAAGTAATGTTGATATTTAGTATAGGTGATTTTAAACAAAATTTGCCAATGTACCATTATCTCTCTCTGGTGCACTGGCCTGAAAAGAAACAGCTACACAAAACACTTCAGATATTAATTCTTTTCAAGATGATAATCAGTTTGCTTTAATAGAACAAAGGGGTCATTTATCATTGAAAATTACTAGAGAGGTTAAGAATTTTTCATACCTATTGGCTATCTTATTTACCTTTATAATCGTCTGTTTTGTGAACTTTGCCAGTTTTTTCTGTTGGCTTTTTCCTCCTGGATTTTCTGTTTGTTTACTTGTCTCCTCAGCCTGGGAATTTACTGAAGACAAGGACTGCATCTCATTTTGCTGTCCTCAGTCCAACAGTGTTTGGTGTTTCGCTGACTAAATGTTTGTTAAAATTGAATGATCTTAATTCTCAGAACGCTTGGGAGATTTAATTTTATTATTTCTATTTTACAGATGAGGAACACGATGCAAACGCTGAAGAATCTGCAGTCACACAACTAACCAGCAGAATTGGGACTGTAATCCATCACACCTTTTGATTTTAAACCATAGGTTTACTGAATATGTCTTCCATCTTCTTCGTTGATGTTTCCCTGTGCCGCGTCTTCTTCAGGATATCAATTGAGTATTTTAAATTAAAGTGAGCAAAGCGCAACCTCCGCTAGGCGCATGCGTCCCTTCCTTTTCCCACGGTAGGAAAAAAAGACACCACCTCCTTGCCTTCCGCTTTGCACATCTTTTGGCCCGGGCGACTCGCCGTCGCCCATGGGGAGGCGTTCACTGGCCGAAGTGATGGCGACCGGGACCCCAGATTCGCAAGCGCGATTCGGTCAGTCAGTGAAGGGGCTTCTGACGGAGAAGGTGAACACCTGTGGTACCGACGTGATCGCTCTAACCAAGCAGGTTCTAAAGGGCTCCCGGAGCTCCGAGGTAAGCTAGGAGTGACCTCTCTGGGCCTAGCACCCTGGAAATCTCTTTTCTTCCTCGTCTGTGTGGAAGGAGGTGGGGGGTGGCCGCATTGCATCCTGGGAATTGTAGTCCGTGAACTCTCGGAGACGAGAGGAGAGCTCATTCGCGGAGGGCGCGCTCTGCACTCTGGGGTGTGTCTCTGGACAGGACTAATGGTTCTAGGAGCCGAGGAGGGAGTGGAGGGGAATGCGGTAGGGAAGAAACCAAAGGATAAGAATTAGTGCTTTAAAACATACATTGCGCTAGGAGACGGATGAGATAGTGTATCGAGTTCCTCATTTGTTTCTCAGAGTTGTCTCTTGTGAAGATCTGTCCCTTTTGGCCCCCAAATTCCGCGTGGTTTTGCCCTCAACGTCCCAGATTCCTTTCAGACTTTATTTCTACGCTGTCTTCATTGCCGCACTGGGGGCTTTCTCTAGTTGGGACGAGTGAGGGGCCTCTCTCCTTTTGCGGTTCGCGGGCTTCTCATTGCGGTGGCCTCTTCTGTTGTGGAGCACAGGCTCTAGGGCGCGTGGGCTCAGTAGTTGTGGCGCAGGGGCCTAGTTGCCCTGCAGCGTGTGGGATCCTCCCCGACCAGGGATCTAACTGGCCTCCCCTGCATTGCAAGGCGGATTCTTAACCACTGGACCACCAGGGAAGCCCTCTTGAAGACTCTTCTATATAGTGTGACCACAAATTCATTCTTTTCTGACTTGTCTTTTTGGTCACGTTGTTGGTTTTCTGTTAGCTTTTTCCTTTGCCGTGATTTTCCTCTCATCATCCTCTGGCTAGTTCCATGAATGGGATTGTTTGATGGCTTTTCACACCAGCAGGCTTTATATATGTACGCTTTCTCCTAAAAGAGACCTATCCATTGTACCCTGAGAATTCAACCAAGTGAAATGAAACTATATGTCCACACAAAGAGTTGTACGTGTTCATAGACATTTATCCAAAATAGCACCAAATTGGAAGCAATCCAGATGCCTATATGGCAGGTGATTGGACAAACAAAATAGGTCTAATGACTCAGCTTTTCAAAAACTTCTTCAAAACTTTTAAAAACTTATAGGTTTTTACCCAGGAGAAAAGAAAATATGTCCATCGTTTTGTTACAGAGACCAGCCATGCATATGATGTATCATGTAAGATGTCCAGGTTTGAATTCTTTAAAATGGAAGATATCTTAAATATGCTTGCAGAATAATCTGGGGACAGAGTCTTTAGGTTTCTATAATTTCTCCTGTAGACCATTGTCTTGCTCATAGAAAGGGCCCTGGTCCTACATGCCAACAGCCCCTGCATTCCAGGCCATCACAAGTCCCATCAGGTCTATCTTCTGAATAACTCTCAAGCCCCTCACCCTGCGTTTTTAAACTGTCACTTCTGTGGTTCAGGTCACTCTCATTACTTTCCTAGAATACTGCTATGTTAATACTCCTAGCCAATCTCTCCACCTTCAAGCCTGCTTCCCCCATTCCCCCCCATCTAATCCGTCTTGCTCACCATATGCTAGAACAGTCAATCTAGTCATGCCACTTTTTTTGTAACATTATATTTCTGAATTCTAAGCACCAGCCTTTAGGTGTCAGCTTAGAAGTCACTTCTTTGGGCTTCCCTGGTGGCTCAGTGGTAAAGAATCCACCTGCTAGTGCAGGAGACATGGGTTCGATCTCTTGTCCAGGAAGATCCCACATGCCATGGAGCAACTAAGCCTGTGGCTACAACTATTGAGCCTGAGCTCTAGAGCCTGGGAGATGCAGCTACTGAAGACTGCATGCCTAGAGCCTGTGCTCTGCAACAGGAGAAGCCACCACAATGAGAAGCCCATGCACTGCAACTAGAGACTAGCCCCTGCTCGCTGCAACTAGAGAAAGCCACATGTAGCAAAGAAGATCCAGCACAGCCAAGAAGAATAAATAAATAATGAAATCAGGAATGAAAAAAGTCACTTCTTTTAGGAAGCCTTCCCTGAGCGCCTACCCTGTGATCGGTTAGTCACCACTGCCCCCAAGCTCCCCTGGCATCTAGTGCATCCCCCTCAGCACCTACCACAAGGTATCGTAGGACCTTTGTCCTCTGTAATCCCAGCCTGTGAGCCCTGAAAGGATGGGGGCTATGTCTCTTACTGGCTTATAAGCACTTAATAAATGTTTGTTGAATGAATGAGGAAGATACTATTAGAATCTTCAATTTGTTGGTCACCATCCCTCGGAATCTTCAATTTGTTGGTCACCATCCCTCGTCTGTAGGAGTTTGGAGTTTGACATTTAAAAGTGGCCACAGGGAGGAAACAGGAACTCTCTTGCTTGGTGGGAATGCAAAATGGTATAATCTTAACAGGGAGGGTGATTTGGCAATATGTAGCAAAATTAAAACCCTCTGATCCAGCAATCCGGAGAAGGCAATGGCACCCCACTCCAGTACTCCTGCCTGGAAATTCCCATGGACGGAGGAGCCTGGTGGGCTGCAGTCCATGGGGTCTCTAAGACTCAAACACGACTGAGCGACTTCACTTTCACTTTTCACTTTCATGTATTGGAGAAGGAAATGGCAACCCACTCCAGTGTTCTTGCCTGGAGAATCCCAGGGACGGGGGAGCCTGGTGGTCTGCCGTCTATGGGGTCGCACAAAGTTGGTCACGACTGAAGCGACTTAGCAGCAGCAGCAGCAGCAGCAGATCCAGCAATCACAATCAAGATTCTGAGTCTATCCAGAGATATGCCGGCAAAAAGATATAAAAAGATATGTAAGGTATTTTTTTTAGCACTACTTATAATAGCAAAAGACTGGAAACAGCCCCAAAGTCTTTAGTAGAAGACTGGTTAAATAATCTTATGAGACATCTGTACAGTGGAGTGCTCAGCAGCCCTAAAAGAACAGGTGGAGATTCAGTATTTATTGCTGTAGGTCTGTCTCAGTATATATTATCAAGTGAACAGGGCATGATGTGGAAGAGTGCATATGGGAGGGTACATTTTATGTAAGATGGGCAAAATATATACACATGTCCATTGTTTTATAAAGGAACAATGGAAAGATAAACCAAAAACTAACTTAAAAAATATGTATGCATGCAGGAGAGATACCAGGAGAGGAAGAGGCTGGATAGAAGGTCTTATTTTATTGTTTTGCCTTTAGAAGCACGTAAAATTTTACTAACTTTTGAAGTTAAAAAGAAAAATAAAAGTTGCTATAGGGAGAGAAGTCGGGAGGCTGGATCAGTGCTGGTTTCTTGTTAATTTGAAGTCATCTGGCACAAGGGAACAGGGAAGATCGGTAGACACATGTAACAGGAGCTCCCTTTCCTGGCTGGACTTCATGTCTGCCAGTAACAGGGTGCCTCAGGAAGCGGAACACCTCTGTTGATCTCTTCTTGCTGTTCAGCACAGAGTCAGATCTGCTGACCACAGGCCACCCAGCTGAAACAGAGCTCACTCAACCTCTCTCTCTCTGTCTCCACTGCAGGGCCCAGCTATCAGTGAATTCATTAAAATCCGCTGCCACCTTCCTCCTCTCTTTTCTCTTCCACAGCTCCATCTGATCATTCTTCACCTGGTGCTTTGCCACTGTGAATCCCAAACTTCTTCCCAGGTCTTTCCCGAGCACCCTCCTCTCCTCCTCACCCCTACATCTATTTTTCTCATTCCGTTTCTAAACAGCTACATCCCTTTGTCCTTTAAAGCCCTATCCTAACTCTTGTCCTCTCCCTCCCCCCAGACAACTCCAAATCTCAAATTTGCCTTAGAGAGTCAGAAGTTAGGTTCTCACTGGGCTTGTGGGGCCAAAGTTTGTTTTCTCAGACTTTTCCTCTCAGCACTTGATGAATAAGCTCAGCATTCTGGAGGACTTGATTTATCAGGCCTTTGGAACAGATGTCGAGCCCATGCCAGCACTGCCATAGTGACAATGAAATGGATTTTCAACATGAACAAATGGGAAATTATCTTTTTTTACATTCGGAGGGTTTGTATTTGTATGGGGTGGCAAAGTAGGGGGAGGAGAGAGGGCCCTGGGAGAACAGCTGCAGAGAGAAGATTACAGGAAGTTTGGAAATTTTGTTTATTACCATTTTATTTTTGTCTTCCAGCTGCTAGGTCAGGCAGCTCGAAACATGGTACTACAGGAAGATGCCATTTTACACTCAGAAGATGTAAGAAACAATTTCTGTTACGATTTGAGTTTTATGTGCACAGTTTGTGTGGCTTCAGGGAAGTGGAATGCTCTCTCTCTCTCTCTTTTAATGCAGAGTTTGAGAAAAATGGCAATAATAACAACTCATCTTCAGTACCAGTGAGTATGCGCTCTCCAGTGCCTGCTGTACTTGCTACACAGTCACTCTCTGCAGGCTGCTTCTTGTGGCCTTTGTGCTTTTGCTTATTTTCCTGAAGGCGGGAGCCAGGAGTAAAGTGTCAGGAGGGTGGTGGGGGTGGGGTGGGGAGGGGGGTAGTCAACGATATGTTCCCTCTGGAATAGATGCCTGAGACTGCAGAAGAAGTTGGTGTACAGGGTGTGATCAGAGTGGGAATCACCTTTGTGAAACTCACTCATATTTTGAGGGCTTCTTGGAAGGAGAGACTGCAGACCCCATAAGGCCCGGGCCCATCCAGGACTACACACATGCATAGCCCTTGGCACTTGGTGGACACTTAAGTGGTATTTGTCAACTGTGCCTGAGGGCTTTCTCAGAATTCCTGCACCTTCCCTGGGGAATGGAGTACATCAATGACCTTTATCTTACATTGCCATGTGCCTGCTGCTGCTGCTGCTAAGTCACTTCAGTCGTGTCCGACTCTGTGCGACCCCATAGACGGCAGTCCATCAGGCTCCACTGTCCCTGGGATTCTCCAGGCAAGAACACTGGAGTGGGTTGCCATTTCCTTCTCCAATGCATGTGCCTGCTAAGTCACTGCAATTGTGTTACCTTAATCCTGTCTGACTCTTTGCAATGCTATGGACTGTAGCCCTCCAGGCTCCTCTGTCCGTGGGATTCTTCAGGCAAGAATACTGGATGGATTGGCATGAGCCCTAACTATGTATAAATCATCCAGCAGATTCTGAAATATAGAGACTCCCTTATCCATTTTAGTTTTGGACAAAATTACAATTTAATTAACTTTTAATCTTACTTCATTTTGCTTTTTATTTTATGCAGTTGATAATTACACTTATGTCAGTTCAGTTCAGTTCAGTCGCTCAGTCGTGTCCAACTCTCCGCGACCCCATGAATCACAGCACGCCAAGCCTCCCTGTCCATCACCAACTCCCGGAGTTCACTCAAACTCTTGTCCACAGAGTCAGTGATGCCATCCAGCCATCTCATTCCCTACTGGAAATATCTGATTGGGAATTTAACTGTTGATATTTAAATAGGTAAAACATTCATTTTTGGGATATGTGACCCTTCAGCTCCATGTCTCCAAACTGAATTTGAGCCATCCTTATAGTCGGTTAGACCACATCCCTCACTCTGATAGAGTATTATTACATCTTTAGGTGTAAAATCCATCTTTTCAGCAACTCTGCACTCAGTGAAGAGGGATTCAATAGCACAGTCCTAGGATAGGATGGACAGAAATAGAAAATGTGATAAGCTGGATATTTGTCCTTCCTATGTATTTATCTGACCATAGATAACTTCTTCTAGGTTGCTACATTTTCTTATGTTTATTTTCCTCTTTCCTTTCCTGATTTAGGCAAGAAGCTATTCAGAAGAAGTAAGTAACCCCAAAGGTAGAGGAGTAGGGGGCCAACTAACTGTTAGCAAGCCAGAGGGACTGCTGGGCCTAGGATTAGTATAAAACTCTTGTTGACATAGACTCTTAAATTGATTTGGGTTCTAGGATAGCTCACTGAAAATATAAAGACTATTTCAAAGGTATGCAGTAAGTCAATTCACTTCTAGCACAGGCTATCCAAAAGTTACAGGGTGTAGAGAACCAACCTTAAGACAACTTTTTACATTGGTAATATTAAGTAGAGTAAATGTGCTGCAGTCATTGAACAGACTTGTGTGTTTGTGTGTATTTTTTTAAAGTGGAATAAATCAGCCCCTTGCAATATTGTTTATATAATAATTGGCTTTACAGATCTTTTCTTCATATTTTAAACATGTCTGGTCCCTGCCAGTGGACCAGTATAAATTTTTGATTTAGCTTCAACAGAACTATGCATATATGTTTTGTGCAAATACTCTGTGCAAATCATTTGCACAATGAAATGTCTTTTTTTTTCACATTGGTTGATTATTTTTTCAGTATCTAGTTCTCCATTTTTCTAGGGAGAACACATGATATTGTACTTTCAGGGATAGTAAACCGTTATAAACAAAGAATGTAGAGAAATATACCCCTAACTCTGCACCCAGTCATGAATCTGAGCCCATTAATAGCTCCCACATTTAAAGCCAAAAGAAAATGTGATTGCATAGAGGGGTTGCTATGATGACAAGATGCCCATTGTAGATAAACTTTTTTCTCTATCCTAATTTATAGTGTTGAGCAGTCTTCAAATCTACAGGACCAGTTGAATCATCTATTGAAATAGAACGAGTTAGAAGAGGGCAAAAGCACTTCTTTGCCTGACGCTGAGGAGGAAGTATCTTACATAACCATGTGCTGTGGGTTTGATCTTCCATTTTCTTCTCCAAAAGTTAAGTTAGAAAAGATCTGTGATGATGAACAGTTTCTCCTGAAAGGAAATTAGGTGACTAAATTTTAGAAGCACTTCTTAAATCAAACCAACCCATGCTCTTAATGAATTTTTAAGTTGTTCTGTTAGTTTGATATTAAAGCAAAATTAAAAGATGTCTTAGTTTTTCCCACAGAATTTTAATATGTCAAAAGCCATGTTGTCTAAATGTGTTTCTTAAGCAAATACTGAGTAGTGTTTTAAATTCAGACTTAGAGATTCTACTGTGAATTTATAAGAGTGATTAATATTTTTTAAAGACTTTTTTTCTTTTAATCATACTTTCAGGAAATATTTTAATTTCATGGTCACAGAATGATGATTAGGTAATACCGGTTGTTTTCTTTTCAAGTAACTAAGAAGAGATACTTATTTTATTTGTTGGAGCAAATTCCTTCATGAAAATTAGGCAAATGGTATCATATCTGGCCAGCTGCAACCTCCTGCCTTGACCTTCATTCCTAGGGTTTCTTTGTTGTTGTGACTCTTGATTAAGTGGCCTTGGGTTCATTTTGTAATTTTGCTGGTCGTCAGCAAATTCACTTGTATGACATTATTGCCAAGTGAGAACGCAGCTAAATTACCAAGATTGCAGTATAAGGTTGTGCCATGTAGAAAACCTTATGTTTGTAGACATATATCCATGTTCACTGAACTTATCTTATTAAATGTCATTGTGTTTGTTCTCAAGTCTGAATGTCTATACTTTGTTTGAATTTTAAAATGGGACTTCAACCTGGTTTAGCTTTGTTCTTATTCACTAAAGTATTGGGAGAAAGCTGACATAAGAAAATAATGTTTTTACTGAAAGAAGAAAAGCAAATATGAGTCCAGTTTAATTCATATTCTCTATCATCAAGTTGACTAATCATGTTAGATTATATATATATTCCTCATTTTATATATATGCACATTAACTTAAAGTAAAAAATAGGTATGAAGGAATTCACTTTTAGATTCATTCTGTAAACATTTATTACAATTATTAAATGTAAAAAGGCTCAATTTACCTTAAAAAGAATGATTGCAAACTTATATCAATTGTCATATTATGAGTAAAACATCTGAAATATTATCTGGGGATGTTACTATCAGTTTCTGTTTAACATTTCGCTGGAAGCCACACCTAGTGCAGAAATTAAAATTAAATGTAACTATTAGCAGTGAAGAGACAAAATTGTTATAGTAGAATTATCTTAGAAAATCCACGGACTGATTTTTTTTTTGTAAGTCACCAGTTTAGAAAACAAAACAAAGTTTAACCATCCAAATATACACAAAGCAAAGAAATATTTAAGAAGAAAAAAATTAACGTATGCTGGAACAAATATTAAAGAAGCAGTAATTGCTTAGGCCTCCCAGGTGGCTCAAGTGGTAAAGAATCTACCTGCCAATGCAGGAGACACAGGTTAGATCCCTGGATGGGGAAAATCGCCTGGTGGAGGAAATGGCACTTACTCCGAATTCTTGCCTGGGAAATCCCACAGACAGAGGAGGCAGGCAGGTTATAGTCCATGGGGTCTCAAAGAGCGGGACACAACTTGGTGACTGAACACATACACACTATTGTTTATGTTGTATATGATAAGATAAATTTTACAACTTAATTTTCACAATTAAAGATGAAATTTACATTAAATAATGAAAACCTAGTTGTTTGTTGTTGTTCAGTCACTCAGTCATATTGGACTCTTTGTGAACCCATGGACTGCAGTATGCCAGGCTTCCCTGTCCTTCACCATCTCCCAGAGCTTGTTCAAACTCATGTCCGTTGAGTCAGTGATGCCATCCAACCATCTCCTACTCTGTCATTCCCTTCTCCTCCTGCCTTCAATCTTTACCAGCATCTGTCTTTTCTAATGAATCAGCTCTTTGCATCAGGTGGCCAAAGTATCGGAGCTTCAGCATCAATCCTTCTAGTGAATATTCAGGATTGATTTTCTTTAGGATTGACTGGTTTGATCTCCTTGCAGTCCAAGGCACTCTCAAGAGTCTTCTCCAACAAAGAACATAATGCCAAAATACATGAAAGAAAAGTAGACAAATACGAGAATAGGCAGAAATGTATACATCATTTAATAGTTTGTTTCTTATAGAAATAGGTTATATAGAATTAAATGGTGATCAAACATATGGAGACAAAAGATATTTCTTTAAAATAACATCTGGGTTATAGAGGATATGTTGGAGGATAATTTCAAAATAATGAAAATTCAAATTTTATGCAAGTGAATTTATGTGGTGACACCCAAGCAGTAGTATAAAAGATAAAAGTCATATTTTAAAGTCATACCGACTCAATGGACATGAGTTTGAGCAAACTCCGGGAGAAAGTGAAGGACAGGGAAGCCCTCTATATTAGGGATAAAGTAGAAATAATGTTTCCCCCCACCCCACCCAAGGGGTTTGTGGTTAGAATTTAGAAAGCAAACAAAGAAATCAAAGTAGAATAAGAAAACCAAGTATGTGTTACAAAAGTTTGAAAAATATATGAAACCATTAATTGGTTCTTATCGATTAAACTGGTAAAATGTCGACTCAATCATAAAAGTATAAATTAGTAAATTTGTAATTGAATAGGAGATATATAAATCAATTAGATATGAAAAGAATTATCAGTTTGATTCCGTACAGACCAAGGTATAGGTTTTCCAGTAGTCATGTGTGGCTGTGAGAGTTGGACCATAAAGAAGGCTGAGCACAAAGAATTGATGCTTTCTAATTGCGGTGCTGGAGAAGACTCTTGAGACTCCCTTGGGCTGCAAGGAGATTTAACCAGTCAATCCTAAAGGAAATCAACCCTGAGCTGAAGCTCCAGTACTTTGGCCACCTGATGCAAAAGGCTGATTCATTGGAAGAGACCCTGATGCTGGGAATGATTGAGGGCAGGAGGAAAAGGGACAAAAAGGATGAGATGGTTGGATAGCCTCACCGACTCATTGGACATGAGTTTGAGCAAACTCTGGGAGAAAGTGAAGGACAGGGAAGCCTGGTGCATTGCAGTCCACGGGGTTGCAAAGAGTCAGACACAACTTAGTGACTGAACGACAACAAATCAGTTTGATGCTGATTAAAATTAAAATAATAATTAAATTAAAAAAATTTAATTATTAGTATCAAAATGTCTGGCTCATTATAAAGACATAGTATTATAAAACCGACATTTAAAAAAGAATATGTCCCATCTGGTTATGAGAAATAATCCATAACTTATCAAAAATAACCAGTTAAAATGTCATCTGTTTGTAATGGCTATCCTGAGACTTTTCCAGAGTATCAAAGAACAAATCATTTCCATATGCTCCCAAAGTATAGAAAATGATAGCAAGATACCCAGTTCCTTTGCTAAAGTAAATGTAATTTTCATTAAAAAAAAATAAATCAAGATAACATAAAGGTATTTAAGAGATACTTATTTAGGAGATACTAGATACTAGTCTAGCCATCATACTTATTTATGAATATAGATGCAAAAATCCTAATAAAATCTCTGAAAAGTCAAATAGAGAAATATTTAGAAGAGTTGCCAAAATAATTCCAGAATTACAAAGTTGATGTAACAGCTGCAAAATACATTAGATTACTAGGAAACAATAAAAATTATACATCACTGTAATAAACACCCAAAGGGGATTAGAAAAAATTCAACTTCTATTTATAATTAAAACTTTAAAAAACTCTCTAAAAGTATGTTTTAGAGGAAAGTATCATAGGACTCCAGAATGTTATAGCTGTATGGGGCCTCACAAGTGATTAAATTCTGGCCCCATGTTTAACAGATGAAAACACATAGGCAGGGAAATGAAGTGACTTATATCCAAAGTCTCTGAGCTTGGCAGTCTTGACTGCTAGTCTAGCTTGCTATTATCTGTTACTTTTCTTTTAAATTGAAACAAACAAGGGTATATGTGTGTGCTCAATAGTGGCTCTTTGTGGCCCATTGACTGTAGCCCCCCAGACTCCTTTGTCCATGGAATTTTCCAGCAATAATACTGGAGTGGGTTGCCGTTTCCTTCTCTAGGGGATATTCTCGATCTGGGGATTGAACCCTTGTTTCTTGTATCTCCTGCACTGGCAGGTGGATTCTTTACCACTACACCACCTGGGAAGCCCCAGAAACAAGGATGCTTCCTGTCATTTCTAGTATTTAGCATCATACAAAGGAAAGATTTTTGGAACTGAATCTTAACCCATTTACCCCTGCTGCTTCATCTCTGGTAGGTAAACAACCAGTGGGTATTTCTATTAATAGCTTCTGTTTAAATACTTCTAATATTTGGAGAGTCTTTTACTTGGGGGTGTTGGCCATTTTGGAAGCTCTACTTGAAAGATGGCTCTGTGTATTGAACCAAAATCTGCCTTTCTGGACCATGCTGGAATTGTCAGATCAGTAACTTACAAGGTTAGATGTGTGGAGTTCTATACAAGGCCATCCTTGGAGGTAAGGAAAGAAAACGTGAAAATATATGTGTATGTTTATGTTTTATTTTTAAAAGAGAAAATTTGGGACTTTCCTGGTGGTCCAGTGGCTAGGGCTCTGTGCTCCCACTGTCGGGGGCCTGGGTTCGATCCCTGGTCAGGGAACTGGATCCCACATGTAGCAACTAAAAGGGTCCTGCACAGTATAAGAAGGACCCATGTGCTGCAACTGGGATCCAGCTCAGCCAAATAAATATTAAAAAAGAGAAAATTAGCTTTTGCTAATATTTTAAATATGGCTTGATTTGAGAGCTCTACCTCAGTCTACATGGCATGTGTGCCATTCAGCAGGAGTGGTGGTGGTAGTGGTGGTAGTGGTATAGTCACTAAGTCATGTCCGACTCTTGCAACCCCATGGACTATAGCCTTCCAGGCTCCTCTGTCCATGGCATTCTCTAGGTAAGAATACCGGAGTGGGTTGCCATTTCCTTCTCCAAGGCATGATACTAAAAACAAAAAAATTCTGTGACTGAGGCCCTGACCAATCACGATGAGTGATGTTCACAAGCCATCTGGTCCAAAACCAGCCCTGCACACTAGATACTTCAGGGAAAACTGGGAATAACCCAGTGTAAGTTGATGGTGGTTTGTTTAATTGTAGCATATCTGTGTGTGGTTAAGTGGATTTAAGGCTTATCAAATGGTTCTTGTGAATAACCGCAAATTGAAGATAATATAATAAAACAGGCACAAGTGAACAAGTAGAAAATGATAAATTTCTTTCCTTAACCTCCTACTCATCTGTCCTTTCAAGATAAAGTTACCATTTTAACAATGAGTGAGAAAGTGACTACTTTTCTAAGGGAACTAATTTTAAATGGAGAGAGTGTTTTTAAAACTTACTGTTCAGTTCAGTTTAGTCTCTCAGTCGTATCCGACTCTTTGTGAACCCATGGACTCAGCACGCCAGGCTTCCCTGTCCATCACCAGCTCCCGGAGCTTGCTCAAACTCATGTCCGTAGTCGGTGATGCCATCCAACCATCTCATTCTCTGTCGTCCTCTTCTCCTCCTTCAATCTTTCCCAGTATCAGGGTCTTTTCAAATGAGTCTGCTCTTTGCATCAGGTGGCCAGAGTATTGGAGTTTCAGCTTCAGCATCAGTCCTTCCAATGAATATTCAGGACTGATTTCCTTTAGGATTGACTGGTTTGACCTCCTTGCAGTCCAAGGACTTGAAGTCCAATATTCAGGAGTGTTTTCACCATTAAATGATTGCCAAAAACCAGGTATCTATAAATATTTACTTTTTAAAAAACTTTTTACATTCTTAATAGTTAGACATATTCTGACCTATAAGAATATTCCAACAAGGATCATTTCCATGACTTTAGTTTGTTAAAAATAAAAAAATACAACAACTTCCTCTTAAAATTTAAAAACTAACTGACATCTGGGAAAATTCTTATTATGAGATTGAAAAGTAAGTAAAATTTGGTAAAATTTCCATTCAGATATCCTTTTAATTGAAACCTCATATCTCCGTACTATCCTAATGAATTGGAACTCTTGTTGTAACCACAAAATAAAATGTATTAGTGGAGGAAAAACTAAATTAAAAAAATTTTCTGCAAGATGAGATGACAATACCTAGAAAACAAGTAAATTGACCAAAAAATACTAGAGTTTAAAAATGAACCTAGCAAAGTTGCTTCCCTAAATACAATTCACTGTAGATTGTGAACAACTACATAATGTATGGGTCTATTGCTGTGATATTCTGGGAAAGTTGGGAGAATAGATCTATGGTTGTTTAGAAGCTGGAGGTGGGGAGATTTACTATACAAAGGAGCGTAGAAACTTTTGAGTGAGAGAGTCTCGATTATAGTGATGTGTACCTTGTTAGAAGTCACAAAACTGTACACATTATAAAAAAAGGTGAATTTTGCTGACTGTAAATTATATCTCAATACACTTGACTTTAAAAACTAGATTGAGAAAAGGTGATTTCATTCCCTAAAGGGGCAAAAATCAATGTATGTATGGGTGTTAATATGAAAGTTATAAAATGAAAATTACAGTCGAGCAATAAAGGAAGATACTAATTAACAGTAATAGCCTCTTCCTGGTTGGAAAGACCGAAAGCCAAATTGACGTGAGGCCCAGTAGGGCCAGAGCAGCACGTGGGGACACGTGGCCCCGCCTACTGCACAGGTGGGTTCCTGCCTCGGCGGCGGGGGCGGGGAATCAGGCCTGCCTGCCTCGGGGCGGGGCCTCGGGAGCGCTGGGCTTGGAGAGCGGTCTGCGGGTACTCAAGTCCTGGAGTCCGGAGACCGTGGAGACAGTGAGTGTAGTCCCTCTCCTCTCCGCCCGCCCCCAGAGCAGGCGCTGTGCCCGAAACTCTGCTCCCCCCACCTCCCACTGTCGCCACCACTAGGGAGCTCCGGCTCTAGGCCACCCCTTTGCCCCGCGGTCCCCCACCTCCACTCTGGGCTCAGCGCCCTGGTTTTTCAGCTGCCTTTTCTTCCTCCCGGCAGTGGCCACCCCGCGCGACGCTGAGATCCGGAAGGACGTGCAGGTGCCAGCAGTAGGGCCAGTGGTTGCGGTGGTGCATCGGCTGAGTGGAGACATTAGGCCTTTGGAAGCCCGGCCTGGCCCGCCAGGATTCCTGGGGTTGGGGCAGGGCTACTTCCGGGCTTGGAGCTTTACAGGGAGCAAAGGCCGGCCAGGCCTCAGTGGGTTGGAGTGGAGTTGGGCGGGTGCAGGGGGCCTTACCCCAATGGACACCAGCTCTTCTTTCCCCACCCCCACCCCACTTTGGCCCCTGGGTCAGACCTACTATGGGAAGGTGCTGAAGAAATCAACAGACCTCCAGACCAATGTCTGTGTCACTGCAGCCAGGCCGGTCCCCCAGCACATCCGGGAAGCCCTGCAGAATGTACACGAGGAAGTATCCTTGAGGTAACAGTGCTCTGTGCTGCCTCCATGAAGACCCCAGAGAGCAGCTTTCTCAAAAGATAGTGATGCCAGGTCACTAGAATTAACCCGCCACCTCCAGTCCATGGGGCTTGCCTTGCTGCTGCTAAGTCACTTCAGTCGTGTCCGACTCTGTGCGACCCCACTGACGGCAGCCCACCAGGCTCCCCCTTCCCTGGGATTCTCCAGGCAAGAACACTGGAGTGGATTGCCATTTCCTTCTCCAATGTGTGAAAGTGAAGTCGCTCAGTCGTGTGCGACCCTTAGCGACCCCACGGACTGCAGCCTACCAGGCTCCTCCATCCATGGGATTTTCTAGGCAAGAGTACTGGAGTGGCTTGCCATTGCCTTCTCCGGGGGGCTTGCCTTATCTGTCATAAAATCGGTAAAGCACAGCACTGATTATCTTACTGCTCTGTTGAAGAACATCCAGTGACACCCTCTCACATGCTGGCTTCAAATACCCCCACCCTCCCAATGTACAACCCTTTACTCACAGGATACATTCACACTCCTTTGACATAACATTCCAACATGTTCAGTTTGGCCCTACCTTCCTAACCAATCTTGGCTCCCTCTGATCTCCTGGACTACTCTAGGCCGACCTTTCCTTTCCTGTTACCATCAACGCAGCCAAGATGATTTCTGCCTGCCCAGCATGCTGTTATCAATCTGGAATGCTTTCTGAATCCCGCCTGTCCAACACCTCACTCATGTCCTACCTACTTTGAGAAGCTATCTTCAGTCCTTGAGCACTGCTTCCCCAAACCACTATAGCACTTACTTCCCGTGCCGCTGTTTTTCATTAAATCATAGAAAATGTTTTCTGTGTTTGTGTTTTACCTCCTCCATTAAATACGCTTGTCTTACCTTTCTTCTTCAGTAATGAGCTTTCCCTGGACCTGCATTAGATGCTCAATTAGTGCCTAACAAATATTTCAGTTGGTTTATTTGTCTTACTACCTGGAGCGGTGCCCATCAATTCAATGGTGACAAAGCAGTGATGGCCTTCATGGAGCTTCCAGTGTATCGGGGGAGACTAAGCTCCGAAAGAGAAATTGAATGAATGCTGGAAGGAAAGGAGGGAGGGAAGGAGGGAGGATTTATAAGATTTAGTGGCTCCATGTCTTCCAGTTTCTAGAGGGAAAATAATAGACACATGTACATATTTTCTATTTTCCAGGTATTATGGCTGTGGTCTGGTCATCCCTGAGTGTCTGGAAAACTGCTGGATTTTGGACCTGGGTAGTGGAAGTGGCAGAGATTGCTATGCTCTTAGTCAGTTGGTTGGTGAGAAGGGACATGTCACTGGAATAGACATGACAGAAGGTCAGGTGAGGCAATTTCAGGGATAAGGAGGAAAAAATTCTGAAAAGCAGTCTTTTAGAGATGAAATTGTTTCCTTGTTACGTGTCAAGGATAATTTAAGAAAGATGCTAAATGCAATGCTCATTTCTGCCATTACTGCTTCCTGACTTGGAGGCTGAGAACTTTGAGGTTTAGGGGCCTCTCTGGGAGAAGGGAGTCAGAGGTTTGATCTGATATATGAGTCTCATGATGTCTGAATGGGGTTTGATCTTTTCCTTCTTTCTACCATTTATCCTTAAAGATTTTCTTGAATGAAGAGTTTATTCAAATAAAACCCATGTATCAAACAGGGGGTTTATGCTTCATTGAATTGTCCTATGTTGTAGTAAATTCTCCTTGCCCAGATGAACCTTGATTACTTACCTAAAATAGTCTGGGGAGAGTATATTCTGTTAGTAATAGGAAATTTTAGGAAAATATTAGTGCATTCAAAAATGTTGATTATCAAATCTTTTTTTTTCCTTCCTGTAGGTGGAAGTAGCTAACAAGTATATTGAATATCACATGGAAAAATATGGGTTCCAGGCACCCAATGTGACTTTTATTCATGGCTACATAGAAAAGTTGGAAGAGTCTGGAATCAAGAATGAGAGTTATGATATTGTTATGTAGGTTTGCATCCTTACTGTTGTGAATATAGTCCATTTATGATTGAACACACAAACATCACCACTTTTTATTGAATGGATTCTCATTTAGGGGCTTAAACTTATCCTGGCTTAACAAAAGGATGGAGCTAGCCTGAGGCACTTGTAGTCCACTAGCTATCTAACACACTAGCCTAAGAGAGAACAGATTTTAAGCTGAACTGTGGTTTATGAATGCGCCCAAAAGACCAGCAAGACTCCTGAGTCTGCTTGTATAATATACATTGATCTGTTATTTTTAGTATTATTTTCAAGGCAAATGATAAGATTCTGTGTTTCTGTTTTTCCTCCGAGTTGTCAAATCATGCCCAAGTGACAGCCTTAATAAAGCTGCCTTTGAGGAACTCAACCTATTTATATGAGAAATGCCTTGTGCAACAGGCGTCTGGTCCCAGGTCATTTTGTTGCATGGCCAACATCATGTCTCAGAATTTTTTCTGCACACTCAAACTTGCTAACAGTTTATTGAGATTCTAAACATTCTATCTTCCTTATCTTGGGACAAAGTTGAGTGTGGGGAAGGGAAGAGGGAGATGGGAAAAATGGTATAGCTTTGAGAAAATGGTGGGAACCACCTTTAGGGACTAAAAGGATTTGAGGGTGTCAGAGTAGTCTGAAGGTGTGCTTGACATTCTCTCTGTTCTTTTTTAGATCCAATTGTGTCATTAACCTTGTACCTGATAAACAGCAAGTGCTGCAGGAGGTATATCTAGTGTTAAAGGTGAGAAGAAGAGGGAGACAGGCTGTCTTTGAACATCAGTGAGAACACACGGAATCTGTCCTGTGCTTGTCCCCTTGAGCTGACAGCTCCAACTCTTATTAATTTATCCATTAAATTAGAAAGAGCGGCAGAAAGAGAGGGTGATTGGAATACCTGAGATATGAGTTTGTTTTTCTCTCAGGTTGCAAAAGGTGATAAATCTTGAGAGTCACGATTGTGATTGAATATGTTAAAATTTGCTTTTTTGACTGTTTTTCCTCCTGCTTGCTGCAGTAGAGGAGCCTAGAATAGCATCTGCAGAGCTGCGGGGACCTTTGGACTAACTCCTAAGGTTATTTTGAATATACTCTCGTAGCGTGGACAGTGTTTCTCAGGGCTCCTTATTTTGTACCCATCAGTATTCCATTATCTTTGGGAAATTACAGAAGGTGAGTTTTTTACACTAATTACTCTTAAACGGAAAACTTGCAGGCGCTCCACACCCTCTGTATGTGTCATGAGATGTATCTCTTCATGATAGAAGATTCTGAGATTCTTGGTTTATAATACTGTTGCAGAGATCAAGGGCTTTCATCTGCAATTCAGGAGACGAATTTAAATGATCCCTGGGTTTAAATGATCCCTGGGTTGGGAAGATCCCCTGGGGAAGGGAATGGATACCCAATTCAGTATTCTTGCCTGGAGAATTCCATGGACGGAGGAGTCTGGCAGGCTACAGTCCATGGGGTTGAAAAGAGTTGGACACTATGCAGAAATGATTTAACAGTGTCTTAATTAGTATGCCATTATATAGACCAGCTCATTACTTTCACCAGGGTGTACTTGTAGAAGGTAGAGACATTACTGTAGAATCTAGACCTCCATGCTCTTGAAATTAGCTAAATAAAATCTAAAAATTCCTGATAACTCATATGCCTGAGATTTTTAAGGACGTTTCAAAAAGGTAATGTGTTATTACAAAAATAAATAACAGTGTTACTAAAGTTATATAATTTTTAAGGAAGGAGACTTTATGAGTACCATTTACTTCTGTTCTGTGAAAGCCTGGTCTGCTTTGCTTCAGATTGATTAAGTTTGTAAAGTTACTTTATTAGCTATTGGCTGAGGCACTGAAAAAAAATCTTGGCAGTTGGCTATTGATTGTAACTAGAGAGGGAGCAAATAGTTATTTGTTCAAAAAGGGTCAACTCAGGAACTTCTCTTGTTTTTTTAAAACTTGATTTTATCCCCTCATGCCTTTCTTTGCTATCAGGGACTAATGTAATCTTTAACCTTGTTTGGATTAATTCTGCTGTTTCAGAATGGTGGGGAGCTATATTTCAGTGACGTCTATGCTAGCCTTGAATTGCCAGAAGAAATCAGGACACACAGAGTTTTATGGGGTAGGTGTTTGTGTTTTGTTTTGTTTTGAGGCAGACACTCGTTCAAGTACAGCATTCCATCCTGCTGATGTCTAGGGTGAGGCTTTGTGATGTGGGAACACATGGTGTTAGGTAGCAGGCTTAGATTCTTCTCATCCTCTGACACTCAACTCTGATATGACCTTGGACAATTTAATTAATCTCTTTGAGTCATGACTTCCTAACTATAAAATGTAGGTAATAATTCAGTCTGCCTCATAGGGCTGTCATGAAGATTGAATGGGATAATGTGTGTGAAAAATTCTTTTAAAAGCTGTAGTGTGGAAATGACGCCAGTTGCTCCAGAGTTGATGCGTCCTTAATTCCCTGTATTTTCATCATTATTCTGTTGTTGATCCCTGACTGTCATTTTCATGGAGTTTCTGGACATAGAGGAGATAAATGGCATGTGTTTGGTCAGTCTGGCTATGAAATCAAAAGTTCTTTTAAAATAAATTATGTTAACTTTTTTCTTATTATAAAGTAAGACATAGATATTGTTGGAACTCCCCCGGAAATCCAGTGATTAAGACTCTGTGCTGTCAATGCAATGGGTGCAGGGTTGATCCCCCATCAGGGAACTGAGATCCCAAATGCTGAGTGGCGTGGCCAAAAAAAAAAAGTTGGAAAATACAGAAAGAAAAAATTACTAATAAACATATAACTCTCTTAATAGTTTAGTATATATACTTTTAGGTTTGCTTTTTTTCCTGTGGGTGAGTATAAAAATATTGGGAATATGCTGCATATAGACTTTAGTATTCCAATTTTGTCTAGCATATTTCCTAAGCCTAAAATTTTTAAAAATATTTAAAAGTGTATTATACAATTATATTGTACAGCTGAACCATATTTTATTTGGCTATTTCTTTCTTGGTAATGATTTAGGTTGTTTCTAATTTGTTGACGTAATGAACTTAAAAACTGTAAATGCCTTATGAATGTTAATAGTAATTACTGTTCTAGTAGCAGATTGTTATAAGGTTAATCTGGAACTAAGAGGCAGTTTTGTAATTTTTCCTGTATTTTTTTACTCATATAACATAGTGATTTTCAGAATGTGACCTAATATATGCATGAATATTCTGATTGACAGAACCGTTAGCATGTCCAGCCTTAACCTTGATTTTCTAGACCTTGGGGGACACTCAGGTCCTTCTTCTATTTTTCTAGGACCTGTGTTCTAAGTAATACCATAGCCTAATCAATTATACCAGAAGAATAACTCCCTAATATCTAGTTGTATTGGTTGATCTGTGATTTTTCTTTCTTCAGGTGAGTGCCTGGGTGGTGCTTTGTACTGGAAGGACCTTTTTATCCTTGCCAAAAAAATTGGGTTCTGCCCTCCACGTTTGGTCACTGCCAGTTTCATTACAGTTCAAAACAAGGAGCTAGAAAACATGATTGGTAAGAAACAGTAGCAGGGACTGTTATAACTCCACCCTGAATGGTTCAGATTTGGTGATTAGCAAGTATCTCCTCAGTGAATCTCACTGAAGGAGACTGTGTCATCTGGAAATCTCCATCTTATCTCCCCTTTAATGGCAGCTTCCCAAAGTTTGGTGTTTAATAAAGCACTTTGAAGTTACTCAGTAAATAGAGTCATGTGCCCAGAAAGATGACTGATGGCATGCAAAGAAGAAACCATCTTTATAATATTTAAGTCTTCATCTGTTGAGCAGACCAATAACCACTGCAGTGCTGGAGACAAACCGTGAGTATATTCTGTTTTTAGGTGACTGCCGTTTTGTTTCTGCAACATACCGCCTCTTCAAACTCCCTAAGACAGGACCATCCAAAAAATGCCAAGTCATTTACAATGGAGGAATCACAGGGCACGAAAAAGAACTAATATTTGATGCAAATTTCACATTTAAGGTAACTAAAGACTTCCATGACTTCCAGCATTCTTCTTCTTACTTTTGTTCCACAAACCTTTTCTTAATCTTGCATTGCTTCTCACTTTTCTGGTCTTGGTATATGTGTATGTGTCTATCTATATACACACAAACAAACACACACACATACTTATGGGCTTCACGGTGACTCAGTGGTAGGAATCTGCCTGCAATGTAGGAGGCCCAAGTTCAAGCCCTGGGTCAAGAAGATCCCTGGAGAAGAAAATGCCAACTGACTCCAGTATTCTTGCCTGGGAAATCAATCCCATGGACAGAGGAGCCTGGCAGGCTAAAGCCCATGGGGTTGAAAAAGAGTCAGATACGACTTAGTGACTAAACAACAACAAATATATACATACATATGAATGTATATAAATATATATATATGTTTGCTAAACCATTAAAATGTAAGTTTCAGATATCATGACATTTTACCTTTAGATATTTCAGCATACATCTCCTAAGAATAGAAGGTTCTCCTATGTAACCAAATATCATTATGACCCCTTAAAAACTTTTCTATGAGAAACATCATTCATACATCAGAGTAATGGTATTATAAAGATGGTAAGCTGTGAGAGTACTGAGTAACAATATTTCAGTTGCTTAATTGTATTTCTGCATTAAGGAATTGTTAGTGTTTAATGATGACACTGATATTTCTACTACTCTTTTTAGAGTAGGCTTTGTTTTCTCAAAATAGGTAAGTACAGGCTTTGGAACTAGATAGCTGGTTTCAAATTCTAGCTCTGTTATTTATTTATTACTTGAGTAAACTTGAATATGCCACCAAAATTGTTTGAGAAACAGTTTGCTCCACTGTAAAAGTAGGGATAATAATAATACTATGTGGCAGATTTTCTATAAAGATTAGCAATAATGTAGTAAAACATTTAGAGAAGGCACTGGCAACCCACTCCAGTACTCTTGCTTGGAAAATCCCATGGACAGAGGAGCCTGGTAGGCTGCAGTCCATGGGGTCGCTAAGAGTTGGGCACAACTGAGCAACTTCACTTTCATTTTTCACTTCCATGCATTGGAGAAGGAAATGGCAACCCATTCCAGTATTCTTGCCTGGAGAATCCCAGGGACAGAGGCGCCTAGTGGGCTGCCATCTATGGGGTCACACAGAGTTGGATACGACTGAAGCGACTTAGCAGCAGCAGTATCAGTAAAACATTGGTACTGGGAACTCAGTAGATAGAAGATACAGTCATTATTTGTTCCAAAGGTGGAAGAACTTAACTGTTTCCCTACTCTGATGTTTTTCTCTAGATAGCATTTTCAGATTTCTTAAATACTCCTGGTGCCACAGAGCCACTAATGCTTTTTCATTGATATACTGCCACTTGCCTGCTCAGTAGATTCACAGAATCAGTAAAATCATCACTCTGGTCTAGAGGCTTGCAAAAAAAAAACATTTCTAATGGCAGAATTATTTTTTATTGAGACACAGTTGGCACATAACATTATATTAACTTTAGGTATAAAAACATAGTGATTTAATATTTGTATATATTGCAAAATGATCATCCAGTAAGTCTATAGTTAATGTCCATTACCATGGGTAGTTACAAAGTGTTTTTTTCTTATGATGAGAAATTTTGGGATCTTTCTCAGCTACTCTCAGATATATAAAACAGTATCATTAACTACAGTCCTTATGCTATACATTACAGCCTCATGAGTTATTTATTTTATAACTGAGAGTTTGTCTCTTTTGACCCCCATCAGCCAATCTGCCCACCCTCTACCTATCCCCAGAATTTTTTTTTTTTCAGCAAAAGCAGGCAGAGTTTTTACCAACTGAGCTATCAGGGAAGCCCAAAATTTTATTTAAAAGACCAATACTTACTATGTGTAGGTCCTTGCCTTATGTAACCCCAGTATCTGAAGGGATACAAGCAGAATTTATCGGACAGGAGCAGAGACTGGACAGCTCAGGATCTCCTGTGTTAACTCCTGGTTCCCAAGGCATGGACCCTTTATGCACCTCCCAGGCACATTGGGACTCAAGGAAACACTCCATAAAAGCCATTAGTCCAAATGCCTCATTTTAGCAACAAATAAGATAAAACTCGGAGGGCAGTGGTTTTCTATATATGCTTCTGAGCAGAAACTAGACACTGGAGCGATGAGTGTCCTTTTTTTTTTGACGTTGCCACCAAAGGAAAACTGATAATGACACTGATCAATTCCATGGAGAAATAAGCATGAAGCTACTAGCAGCAGGGTCTGAACGTGAGAAAATACTATGTCAAAAAGTGTAGTCTTTTATCTTGAGATACTACTCGATAGTAGTAAATAGAAAAACCATTCAGGGTGTTTTTCTTCTATTCAGACAAAAGTGGCATCTCTAAGAATGTCTTTCATGCTTCCCTTCAGAAAGATGAAGCTGTTGAAGTAGATGAAGAAACGGCGGCTATCTTGAAGAATTCACGATTTGCCCAAGATTTTCTGATCGGACCAGATGAAGAGAAGTTGCCAACATGTGGAGGCTGTACTGCTTTAGAAGTAAAGGTTGGCTTGGCTTTTAATTCCCTAACCTCAAACAGAGAACCATTTAAAAAATTGTTGTGATCACCACAGACTGCTAAAGAAACAAATCATTACTCTTTTAGTTGGCCACCATAACTTATTTCTAGTATTTTTGTACCTATAAAATGATTTAACTTCATAACTTCATTTTTCCAATGCTGACTTGGTACATCCATCAGTGGACTTTAAAGCATCCATGAACCCCTTAAAATTGTATGTGTATTTTCTTGGGAAAGAGTCTGGTTCATCAGGTTTCCAAAGAGGTACAGATACAAAAAAGATTAAGAGCTACCTTGGGAAAAATTATGCAAAGTATACATACATTCATACACCTTTTAATGTGGGCTTCTGTGGTGGCTCAATGGTAAGAATCCACTGCCAATGCAGGAGGTGCAAGAGACGTGGGTTCGAATCCCTGGGTCAGGAAGATCCCCTGGAGAAGGAAATGGCAACCCACTCCAGTATTCTTGCCTGGGGAATCCCACCGACAGAGGAGCCTGGAGGGCTACAGTCCATGGGGTCGCAAGGAACTGGACACAACTTAGTGACAAAACAGCAACAATAGACCTTTTAATATGAATAGTCAGAAAGATGGTACCAGTCTACATGCCTGCCAGCAGTGTATGAGAATACCTTTTCCCTGTATTCTTACTAATATGGGTATTACTTTTTTAAAAAGATGATGGTTGGATGGCATCATTGACTCAATGGACATGAGTTTGAGCAAACTCCAGGAGATAGTGAAGGACAGGGAAGCCTTGCATGCTGCAGTTCATGGGATCATAAGGAGTCAGACATGACTGAGTGATTGAACAACAACTTTTAAAAATCTGATAAGCAGGATGTAATTTATTTATGTACATTGAACTTTTTGGTTATGTTTATTGAGCATTTACATTTCGTCTATTGTGAACTGCCTATGTAATATAAGACTTTATTATTATGTTGCAAATTTGTTCTCATTTATCTTTTCATTTGCTTTTTTTTGTTGTTGTGCCACATGGCATATTGGACCTTCGTTCCCGGGGCAGAGATTGAACCCATGCCCCTTGCAGTGGAAGCGTAGAGTCTTAACAACTGGACCACAGGGGGATTCCCCTTTTTATTTGCTTTTTCTCCTGAATAGATGTTTTCAGTTTTTATGTGGTCATTTCCTTTATGGTTTCTGGCTCTGGTGTTACCATTAGAAAGATCTGCTCTGTGTGAACATTATAAATTTACTTGTTTTCTTTTAGTGCTTTTTAAAACTTGAGGTAAAATTTGCATAACAAAATTCACTATTTTAATCATTTTTTTAAACCATTTTAATCTGTACAATTTAGCGACTTTTAGTCTGTTTTTAATGTTGTACAACCATTACCACTATCTAGTGCCAGAAAGCTTTCATCATCCCCAAAATAAATCCTATTCCCATTAAGCACTGATCCCCAATCCTACCCTCCCCCATCCCTGGCAGTAACTAATCTGTTTTCTTGTCTCTGGATTTGCTTTTTCTGGACATTTCGTATAAGTGGAATCATAAAATACTTTGTGACCTTCTTTGTCTGGCTTCTTTTACTTAATATAACGTTTTCAGGGTTTATTCATATAGCAGTGTTTATCCTTTTCATAGCTGAATAATAGTCCCTTATATGGCTATACCACATTTTTTTCTTTTTAGTCCATTCATCAGTTGATAGACGTTTCCACTTTTTGGCTATTGTGAGTCTTGTTGCTGTGACTGTGCATGTATATGTGCCTCATGTACTTGTTTGAGTGGTTGTCTTGAATCCTTTTGGGTCTGTATCTAGGAGTGGAATTGTTGGGTCATATGGTAATTCTCCATCTAACTTTTTGAAGTTGCCAAACTGTGTCCTACAGAGGCTACACTATTTTACAATCCTACCAGCAATGTGTAAGAGTTCCCATTTCTCTGCATCCCTGCCAACAGTTGTTATTTTCTGTTTTGATTGTAGCCATCTTCATTAGTGTGAAGTATTTGAGCCAATATTCCAGCATAGTCTATTTTTTTTTTGGTTTTTCTCCTTCCTTATATTATTTTTTTTAAATTTTCTTTCTTTTTTTTTTTGAGAGTTCTTTTTTTTTTAATTGGAGGCTAATTATTTTACAATATTATATTGGTTGGTTTTGCCATAGATTGACATGACTCCGCCTGGGTGTACATGAGTTCCCCCTCCTGAACCCCCCTCCCACATCCCTCCTCCCTTTATCCTCCCTCTGGGTCATCCCCGCACACCAGCCCCGAGCATCCTGTAACATGCATCGACCCTGAACTGGTGATTCGTTTCACATATGACAACATACATGTTTCAGTGCCATTCTCCCAAATCATCCCACCCTCACCCTCTCCCACAGAGTCCCAAAGACTGTTCTATACATCTGTGTCTCTTTTGCTGTCTTGTATACAGGGTTATCATTTGCATCTTTCTAAATTCCATATATATGCGTTAGTATACTGTATTGGTGTTTTTCCCTCTGGCTTACTTCACTCTGTATAATAGGCTCCAGTTTCATCCACCTCATTAGAACTGGTTCAAATGCATGCATTCTTTTTAATGGCTGAGTAATACTCCATTGTGTATATGTACCAAAGCTTTCTTAAAATGAATATTTTCTAAAATATCTTAGATTCTTATTTAAAAATTATTCTAGTAACTGAAATATTGGTGTAGCACTTTTTAAAAGCATTTTATCATAAGTTATCTCCAGTCATCTCTCACAACCTCCCTATGAAGAAGGGGGATAGGGAGTGATAACAGATAGTGGCATCTTTCATTTATTTTTACCTTTCCCCCATTCATGCTCTCATAATTATTAATCCGTTTGTTAATTTATAATATTCTATTATTTAGAATAGGCTTGGTGATGGATTTCAAGTCTTTTTTGTCTGACAGAACTTCTAACCTTCACCAAAGTCCTGCCCAGCAGAATAAGCTACTGCTGTTTCTTGGGCAGGATGGTGGGGTGTATGTACACAGATAGACTAAGTACATATCTCGGCTCTGCCGCCTATGTGTAATCTTGGATTCCTTACCTAAGCTCCTCAAACCCTCGGTTTCCTCATGTTTAATGGCAAGATAATAATCCCTTTTCCCCTCAGATTGTGAAAGTAAAATGGAATGATACATGTAAATGTTAGGCAATGCCTGGCGAGTAATAACATACTCAAGAAACAGAGGTGGTTATGGTTATGGATTTGTATTTGCTAAGATTCTTGGTCCAACTAAAGACTAAGATCCAGCCAGTCCATCCTAAAGGAGATCAGTCCTGGGTGTTCATTGGAAGGTCTGATGTTGAAGCTGAAACTCCAATACTTTGGCCACCTGATAGGAAGAGCTGACTCATTGGAAAAGACCCTGATGTTGGAAAAGATTGAGGGCAGGAGGAGAAGGGGAAAACAGAGGATGAGATGGTTGGATGGCATTACCAACTCAATGGACATGGGTTTGGGTGGACTCCGGGAGTTGGTGATGGACAGGGAGGCCTGGCGTGCTGCGGTTCATGGGGTTGCAAAGAATCAGACACGACTGAGCGACTGAACTGAACTAAACTGAAGATTATTGGTATCTTGGAACTGTGTACTATGTGTTTGAATTCTGATCCTCTTTGCAGGATTCTTTCATCATTTTCTCATGTACCCTTTCTCCTGGCTCGGAATTTCTATAATCTTCAGGAATTTTACTTTTCTGCTCTTTATATTTTGTAGAAGTTTTAGATGCATGGGGCAAACATTGATACACAAGTAACTCTTGTGCCTTTTCCTCCACCTTTTACATCGCAGTCTTTTTTTTTTTTTCTTCCCACAGTGCTTGTGGGATCTTAGTTCCCTAACCAGAAATTGAACCCTGGGCTCCAGCAGTGAGCACTGAGTCCTAACCGCTGGGCTGCCAGGGAATTCCCAAGCAGTCTTTTTTTATTTGGCCATGCTGGGTCTTTGTTACTCTGCACAGGCTTTCTCTCGTTGCGGCGAGGGGGCTACTCTTTGGTTTGGTGCACGGTTTTCTCTTGTTGTGGAGCGCAGGCTGTAAGGCGCATGGGCTTCAGTAGTTGCAGCTCCCAGACGCTAGAGTGTGGGCTCAGTAGTTGTGGCGCATGGGCATAGTTGCTCTGAGGCATGTGGGATCTTCCTGGATCAGGGATCAAACCCATGACCCTGCAGTGGCAGGTGGACTCTTATCCACCAGGGATGTCCCCAAGCAGTCTTTTAAGAGTGAAGCTTATTAGGGAATTCCCTAGTGGCATAGTCTGAGCTAAGTGTAGAAGCCATCTCTAGAGGTAGAAAGTGATTTTATTTATTTATTTTTTGCTTTATTTGATTCTTGAGCACTCTACTTTTGAGGGAAAAGTAGAGAAATTTGAATTCTGACTTTTCAGTCCATTGCATTTCATGAATGTGTTACTGGTCTTTTGAAATTTGTTTACTGATAACAAAATCTTGCTGGTCAAAATCAGTGTTTATCTGGAAATACTTTCATCATTCTATTCTCTTCTACTTGGTTTCCTGAATCCTGGTTCTGAAGGCTGTCAGAGGTTTAGTTACAAGTAAGCAGAATCTTTCCCCCAGCCCACTCTGGCTGGGAAACTGTAGTGAGATGTGTTTGCTTCTGCAGGAACTGATTTTCTGCCAGCAGAGCTCTCCAGTACCTCATGTGCAGGAGGATGCCTGACCTCTGGCAGGAATGCAGCTTTCTGCATGTTTGAACTGGTTTATCAGAACCATCTCCCATCTCTCTCGCCTTACTTCTTTCAGCCTGCGGCTGTGCCGTCAGTTCCGTGTTTCTGAAATGGGCCTAATTGACACTGAAGGAAGATTTGAAGAATGAAACAGCTGTGTGTCCTAGAAATACAGCCTTGGGCTCTCGGAGGAGGACGTTCTTATCTTTTTTATGGAAGACCTTTGTGATAGATTCCTGAGAACCACAGGCAGGAGGCATGTAGGGGATTGCTCGTATTTCTGTCACCCTATCAGTTGGTGCAGTAGAGAAATGAAAGTACTGCTTCTTCCTGGGACTTGACTCCATAATGACTGTCTTTGAGAGTCCTCGTTTTTCTTTTTTCTTCTTCTCCTCCTCCTTTTTTAATCCTGACAGGCAAAGTGTATTTTGCTATTTAAAAGAATTGTTAAAACCCTGCAGCATCTACAGTGATGCAGATAGGATGTGTGCTATGTCCTGTCTTGCTCTAGTTAATAGTCGTGGGAGTAATCACATGACAGCAGTGGCTGCTGTTGTTCAGTCACTGAGTTGTGTCTGTTTGCCACCCCATGGACTGCAGCACGCCAGGCTTCCATGTCTTTCACTATCTTCCGGAGTTGGCTCAAACTCATGTCCACTGAGTCAGTGATGCCATCCAGCCATCTCACCCTCTCTTGCCCCCTTCTCCTCCTGTCCTCAGTCTTTCCCAGTATCAGGGTCTTTCCCCATGAATTGGCTCTTCAAATCAGGTGGCCAAAGAATTGGAGCTTCAGCTTCAGCATCCATCCTTCCAATGAATATTCAGGGTTGACTTCCTTTAGGGTTGACTTGTTTGATCTCCTTGCTGTCCTGGGAACTCTCAAGAGTCTTCTCCAGCACCACAGTTTGAAAGCATCAATACTTCGGCGCTCAGCCTTCTTTATAGTCCAACTCTCACATCCATACATGACCACTGGAAAAACTATAACTTGGACTGTACAGATTATTGTTGGCAAAGTGCTGTCTCTGCTTTTTAATACACTGTCTAGGTTTATCATAGCTTTTCTCCTAAGGAGCAAGCATCTTCTAATTTCATGGCTGCAGTCACCGTCTACAGTGATTTTGGTTGTAGTCTAGAGGACCTAATCTTTATCAAACAGTTAATATGTTGAAGGCACCTCATCATTTAGTCCTCATAATACTCCTTTTCTTCATTTGTAAAATGAAGAGAGATTAATTTGCTGATCCAAGGTCACACAGCTAGCAAGGAGTAAATCTGAACCCACATCTGTTTCTGGAGCGGACATTCTTAACCCGTATGCTGCACTAGCTCTTCATACCTATACTGTTCATAGAAGCACAGTTAGTGCTGGAAAGGACTGCTTGTCAGGGTGTCCCACTTTCTATTTCCTTCAAGTTTTGAGAGCTTTTTGGGCTGGTTGCAGACATTTGGAAGTGGTACTGATATTACTTGTACATCTTTCTGTTTGCAGTTACAAACAAATAGGTTGCAGTCCACCAACAAATAACAAGAGTGTCAGATCATGTTTAATGAGTTCACTTTCATTAATAAGGTGGCTTGTGCATATTCTTGATGTGCAGTCTTTGTGCCTGTTTTTCTCTGACTCTGCTGGCACTGCTGGTAGAGGTATCTCATTAGAAGGTGAAAGGAGGAAAAATAAAGACTGCTGTCTTATCTTTTGAAAGTTCCACTTACTCTGCCCTGAAATCTTACTGGTTGTGGTTGGCAATCTCAGCATCTGAATATCAGCAATTGCTAATGAGGGCCCTGGTATCTGGGACTTCCCTTCTCTTGCACACATGTTTCTAGAGATTAGACCAAGGGAAGGGAAGAAGATCCAGCATGTCAGTAGTTCAGTTACAAAAAGGTAAAAGGCACAAACAAATGGGAATCCCAAAATCAACTCTTCTGGCCCAAAAGGGACCTTTCAGAAGCTTTAAATGAAGTTTACCTTGAAAATAGCGATAACTTGATTAGAGACTTCAGGAAAAGACAGCCACCTTGATAAGTGAGTCACTGATGCTATTCCCGGACCCCACAGAACTGTACAATTTTGTCCTCCTTGTAGGAAATAAGCATTAAGTCCAGCTGAAATGTGTCTGTCAAAACACCTTTAACTTATCTTTTTGTCTTGGTTTATCTTTTGACAGGATGTGATCACAGATCCATTTGAGCTTGCAGGGAGGTCTGACAGTGCGGAATCCAGAAGTTCCCTCGCTGTTGGTGGCTGCTGCAGTACAAAGAAATGCTCCTAAAACAACAGCTGACCAGAAGACAGTGGGCAGGAGGTGAAAGAATGAGTTACACATGTCTTAACCCACCCTTTCCCATATCCCATGCCACAAGAAAGAACAAGTGGCAGAAGTCCACTGATTTCTAGATAAAAATAAATGAGTTCTTTCAGTTCAGTTCAGTCGCTCAGTCGTATCCGACTTTTTGCGACCCCATGAATCACAGCACACCAGGCCTCCCTGTCCATCTCCAACTCCCGGAGTTCACTCAAACTCATGTCCATCAAGTCGGTGATGCCATCCAGCCATCTCATTCTCTGTCGTCCCCTTCTCCTCCTGCCCCCAATCCTTCCCAGCATCACAGTCTTTTCCAGTGAGTCAACTCTTCGCATGAGGTGGCCAAAGTATTGGAGTTTCAGCTTTAGCATCAGTCCTTCCAATGAACACCCAGGATTGATCTCCTTTAGAATGGACTGGTTGGATCTCCTTGCAGTCCAAGGGACTCTCAAGAGTCTTCTCCAGCACCACAGTTCAAAAGCATCAATTCTTCGGCGATGATGGGAAAAAAAATGAGTTCTTTACGAAGTATTAAAGGTTTACATCAAAATCACGTAAAGACCCGTTAAGCCAGTTTCCTCTTACCCGATTCTTGTGCCACCTGGTGGCCAGAAATGGAACTGAGCAGCAGTCTGAAAGCTTGGCCCTTGGGCAAGGAAGGCTTTAGAAAAGAGAGTTGGCCGAGTCTCAGGGAAAACATCTTCCTTCTGACCTGCATAGAACCTTTTGGACTTTTCACCATGTGTGCTCATTAAACAAAGCTCCTACTGAAATTATTTGAATCATACCAAAAGATTGCCAAATCAAATTTGGTAGGAGTGCTCTTGAGATAATGGTCTTTTATATTAGTTTTTTTCCTCCAATGTGCAATTGAATGAAGTAAAAACCCAAGTATTAATTTTTTTGACTTCAGTTTACTCTAACGTAAGACAACATGGTGACCATATGCAGTAAATCTTAACCAGATCAGGAAAAGAGTTTCATACTTTTTAAAAGACAAACTAGATGTAAAAATGGTGGGTTTTCTTTTCCTTTATAAAATGCCCTAGTTAAACCTGTAGGAAAGTATTAGGTTTAGTCCTAGTTTCCAAAGTTAAAGAAGATTGAGGGATTCTTTTCTCCTCAATCTTCAAGGATGGTTGAAGATTTCAAGGATGGTTGTATCATTAGAAATTAAGAACCTTAAGGGAAGTTTCAAGAATGATTAGATCAATTGAAGACCAGTTGTACTTGAAGACTTTGTTAGGGACAGAACGTGTAAGTCATATATAAGCCAAAGCCCTGGTCATCAGGAGCTAATGGTTCAGTTTTTAAATAACAACCTTCTAGCAATGAAGAATTTTAACAAGGAAATATCAACTAGTTGCTCTGAGTTCAGTGCAAAAAGAATAAGGGGGGAACACATAGGACTGAAGAGTTTTTTTGTTAGAAGTAGGAAAATTTTTAGGTCTTCTAATACATTGGAGGGGCTTCCCTGGTGGCTCAGAGGTTAAAGCGTCTGCCTCCAATGCGGGAGACCCGGGTTCGATCCCTGGGTCGGGAAGATCCCCTGGAGAAGGAAACGGTAACCCACTCCAGTATTCTTGCCTGGAGAATCCCATGGACGGAGAAGCCTGGTAGGCTACAGTCCACGGGGTCGCAAAGAGTCGGACACGACTGAGCGACGGAACGGAATACATTGGAATGAATTTATGGGACATGAACCCTCTTTTAATAGAGCTGTACAAAATGGAAAACCTCTCAGATTTCTGAATGGGTTCAGGTACAGACACTAACTTACTACTATAAACTGAGGAAAGGACTGGTGGTATACTTTAAGGCCGATGCATCCGTGTGACCTTGATTCTAAACAGTGCTTTCTTGGTTGTAGAGTTCAATATCTATTCAATCATAACCTACTTCAGTGACAGTATCACTTAGAATGGTACAGCTGGGATTAAGCCTACTTTGCTATTCATAAATGCTTGGTGGTCCTGCAACAGTAAACGATGGAAAGATATGGTGTTCTGATTATTTGGTTTATTCAGTTTAGTTCAGTCACTCAGTTGTGTCCGACTCTTTGCGACCCCATGAACCGCAGCACGCCAGGCCTCCCTGTCCATCACCAACTCCCAGAGTTTGCCCAAACTCATGTCCATTGAGTCGGTGATACCATCCAACCATCTCATCCTCTGTCGTCCCCTTCTCCTGCCCTCAATCTCTCCCAGCATCATAGTCTTCTCAAATGAGTCAGCTCTCCGCATCAGGTGGCCACGACTGAGTGACTGAACAACAAAATATGATCCAGCTATTTCACTCTTAAGTATCTACTCAAGAGAAATGAAAACATATGTCCACACAGACAATTATGCAAGTGTACACAGGAGTATTATTCATAATAGCCCCAAACTTAGAAGCAATACAACTGCAATCAACTAGCAAATGTAGTAGATGACACTACCCTTATGGCAGAAAGTGAAGAGGAACTAAAAAGCCTCTTGATGAAAATGAAAGAGGATAGTGAAAAGGTTGGCTTGAAGCTCAACATTCAGAAAACAAAGATCATGGCATCTGGTCCCATCACTTCATGGGAAATAGATGGAAAAACAATGGAAACAGTGTCAGACTTTATTATTTTGGGCTCCAAAATCACTGCAGATGCTGATTGCAGCCATGAAATTAAAAGACGCCTACTCCTTGGAAGGAAAGTTATGACCAACCTTGATAGTATATTAAAAAGCAGAGACATTACTTTGCCAACAAAGGTCCGTCTAGTCAAGGCTATGTTTTTTCCCGTGGTCATGTATGGATGTGAGAGTTGGACTGTGGAGAAAGCTGATCGCCGAAGAATTGATGCTTTTGAACTGTGGTGTTGGAGAAGACTCTTGAGAGTCCCTTGTACTGCAAGGAGATCCAACCAGTCCATTCTAAAGGAGATCAACCCTGGGTGTTCATTGGAAGGACTGATGCTAAAGCTGAAACTGCAATACTTTGGCCACCTCATGCGAAGAGTTGACTCACTGGAAAAGACTCTGATGCTGGGAAAGGTTGGGGGCGGGAGGAGAAGGGGACGACAGAGAATGAGATGGCTGGATGGCATCACTGACTCTGTGGACATGAGTTTGAGTGAACTCCGGGAGTTGGTGATGGACAGGGAGGCCTGGTGTGCTGTGATTCATGGGGTCGCAGAGAGTCGGACACGACTGAGCGACTGAACTGAACTGAACTGATCCACATAATAGAATAAAATTTATCTTTAAAAGGAACAAGTTGCTGACACATGAACAACACGACTGAACAAAATACTACGCTAAGTGAAAGAAGCCAGACATAGGACTACATAATATACAGTATTCAGTACCCAGTTTCAGCGCATGGGTTTCCCCCATGTACACACCAAGCTATTCTTTGACACCAGTTGTTCAGTTCAGTCGCCCAGTCGTGTCCAACTCTTTGTGACCCCATGAACCACAGCACGCCAGGCCTCCCTGTCCAACACTAACTCCCGGAGCCTGCCCAAACTCATGTCCATTGAGTCGGTGATGCCATCCAACCATCTCATCCTCTGTCATCCCCTTCTCCTCCTGCCCTCAATCTTTTCCAACATCAGGGTCTTTTCCAATGAGTCAGCTTTTCACATCAGGAGGCCAAAGTACTGGAGTTTCAGCTTCAATATCAGACCTTCCAGTGAACACCCAGGACTGATCTCCTTTAGGATGGACTGGTTGGATCTCCTTGCATTCCAAGGGACTCTCAAGAGTCTTCTCCAACACCACAGTTCAAAAGCATCAATTCTTCAGCACCCAGCTTTCTTTATAGTCCAACTCACATCCATACATGACTACTGGAAAAACCATATATAGCCTTGACGAGATGGACCTTTGTTGGCAAAGTAGTGTCTCTGCTTTTTAATATGCTGTCTAGGTTGGTCATAACTTTCCTTCCAAGGAGTAAGCGTCTTTTAATTTCATGGCTGCAATCACCATCTGCAGTGATTTTGGAGGCCAAAAAAGTCAGCCTTTGTTTCCACTGTTTCCCATCTATCTGCCATGAAGTGATGGGACCAGATGCCACGATCTTAGTTTTCTGAATGTTGAGCTGTAAGCCAACTTTTTCACTCTCTTCACTTTCATCAAGAGGCTCTTTAGTTCTTCACTTTCTGCCATAAGGGTGGTGTCATCTGCATATCTGAGGTTATTGATATTTCTCCTGGCAATCTTGATTACAGCTTGTGCTTCATCCAGCCCAGTGTTTCTCATGATGTACTCTGCATAGAAGTTAAATAAGCAGGGTGACAATATACAGCCTTGACGTACTCCTTTTTCTATTTGGAACCAGTCTCTTGTTCCATGTCCAGTTCTAACTGTTGCTTCCTGACCTGCATACAGGTTTCTCAAGAGGCAGGTTAGGTGGTCTGGTATTCCCATCTCTTTCAGAATTTTCCATAGTTTATTGTGATCCACACAGTCAATTTGGTTTATTACGCATTTCTAAATTTAGGACAGGCCTCCCCAGTGGCTCAGCAGTAAAGAATCCACCTGCCAATGCAGGAGACACGTGTTTGATCCCTGGGTTGAGAAGATCCCCTGGAGAAGAAAATGGCAACCCATTCCAGTATTCTTGCCTGGGAAATCCCATGAACAGAGGAACCTGGTGGGCTACAATCTGTGCGGTTGCAAAAGAGTTGGATATGACTTAGCAACTAAACAACATCAACAAATTTAGGAGGATGAAGTATTAACCTTTTGCTTGTCATTCTGAACTTCTTAGTTCCTCCAAAAGAGGTTGAATAATGAGATTAGGCTAGAGTTTTCACACTGTTCTTTTCCAAAGAATAACATACTTTATGCATGTTAAGAATTGTATTTGATCTAGAACCTAGAAGAGATATATAGTAGACAATATAAAATTAGATGCATTTTACCCAGAAAAATGCCATAAACAGTTACATAAATATTCAAAAATAGGTGAAATAGACAACTAGAAATATTTGACCCTTATGAGAGTGAGAGGCAGTATGGAATGACAAGGGCAAAAGTTGATGCCAGACACTTTACAGTTTTTTTCCTTCTCAACTCTGCCGTTTAGCATTTTGGCCTTGAGAAAATCATTTAACATCTCCATGCCTTTGTTTATTGATTTGTATGAAGTTCTTTGAGAGAGTACACGTTTAGATCCACATGGTTGCTGCGAGCATGTGATGTCAGGACACGTGATCCTTTTGCTGCCAGAACATGGTTTATGAAGCTGCCTGCAGGTCTTTTGACTGTGGGTAGCTTTACTTCCAACATTTTACTGTAACTGTTTTCAAACATACAGAAAGGTTTAAAGAATTGTAGCGATCACCCATTTACCTAGCCCCATCAAAAAAAAAAAAAAAAAGACTTGTTAACCATCTGCAGTCATTCCATACATTTTAACATTATATTTACTGACAGTAGAGCCACAGAAACATTCTTCCCTCACTTCAAATCCTTTTCAAAAGATGCTGGACTTAAAAATTTAAGAAGCAGATTTTTCCTTAATTGATTATTGTATCAAATACAATATTTTCAGTCCTTCATTATCACAGAGGAGGATTTATTTAAAAATTATGGAAGCCTGCAGAGGCTTTTCCGTTTACCTACTGGGGGAGGCCCAGCCACAGCCAGAACTGGGTCCCCACTCCCACCCCGCCTTGAGCCACACACAGCTTTAAAGGTCATGGCTTTGTGCCAGGACAGCAGCAGAACCCTCTCCTCCTATTGATTCTTGGCTTTTCTTCGATGGCTCCCAAGAAGCAGCCAATGTAGTGACTAGTTCTGTCTTATTAGGCCTATTACGTGAGTCCAGCAAGAAACGTGAACCTGTCTATCCTTTTTTTTTCCTTTTGTAAGTCAAAGAATGTTGCTTGCTGTCAGGTTCTGCAGGGATCAAGTCTTCAGCTACTTCAGTCACTGATGACACTGTGCCCTGGAAAGAATTAAGGATGAAAAACAGGATGAAGCACTCTATATTTTGGCAAAACAGTTCCCTTAGACAGTTACATAGATCTCAAGAAAAATTTTTATGAACGCAGATTCTTGTATCTTCACATACATAGAAAAGCACTAAAATTATTAACTGAGATATCTGTTCCTCTGGATTAACAGTAACCTTTTACTGAGATGCATGCTTTACTGTACCGATTCCCTAGTCAAAGTCATCTTTATACTGACTTTCTCCCTGTCTCTTTGGAGCAATCCCCCCAGAGCTATGGAGATGATTCCCAAGCTAGATTCTTCAGTAAGACCCTGAATAAAACTCAGCTCAACTCTGCATTTTTCTTTCAGTCTACACTTTCATTTGGCCACTAAGTATTAATTAAGGACCTGCTGTTTACAGGCACCATCCCAGGCTCCGATTCCTCACACAGGAATATTATGCACCTTGGGGGCCAACAGGACAAAACCAACTAGGCATATTTTCCAAACTGTGTTGGCATCTGTCCTTGCTTCTCTAATTTGCCAAGTTTCTTCAACTGTACACACACCACCATTTGGATCTAAACCAGGGTTCTTTTGTAGACCCTGCCCTAAGAGTCAGCAGAGGGAGATCTCCCTAGATAGTGAACTCTTTTGTAAATTGGAAGCTGGAATTAGACAGTCCTAATAATGACCTATGAATTGAGCTTTCCTGATTCATTCCAGTTTCTGTTTAACTGCTGATCCTGCAGTTCCCGTAAGCACAACTCCCACTGAGGTTAGTGGGAGTGTTATGTGAATGTAAGTTTTGTTCTTCATTTTCTCCTGCTGAGTGAGCCTTGCTTGTCTTGGACTGTTGACCATCCCAGTCCCCTTCTCCAACAGGCACGGGCGTGATTGCCCATCCTTTCATGACGCCGAGCCCTACCACAGTGACAGGCTCCAGGTGAGGGGAAAATCAATTGGGGACAGAAGCATTCTGCTTCTTGCCTCATATAATAGCGGAGAATGCTTCCTATACACTGTCCAGAAGCCAGAGAGAGTAAGTAGAATGGCAAATGGATGATGTTCTGGGTGCTCTGTAAGCCAGACTTGGGTCTGCTCACTTTGCCTAAAGGCATTAACCTCATTCATGGAAGGAAAAGGGATGCAGGAGACAGAAAACAGGTTCTTTCTAGTTCTGGTTCTGCTGCTGAATTTGTCACTTTCCCCTTGGAAAATAATTTGTCCATTTTGGGATTCACTTTGCTCAGCTGTAAAATGAGGTTTTGAACTCTGCATAAGTTCCCTTCCATCTCAGAAACAGACTTAATGGGTCTAGATTCTGGGGAAGTCACAGAGTTTTAAACAATTGAACTAGTTGCCAACATTTATAAATCAGAAGGTTTTCCATAAAATATGAATTTCTGGCTTCTCTTGAAAAATTGGCAACCTGATCCTGCATTTCTGCACAGCTGCCACGGCCCCAGTGAATACTGGCTTCCCTGTTACACAGGGCATGTCCCTTTAGGCATCATCCCTACCCAGTCAACTTTGCTGACCCCTGTAGGCAAAGGGCCCCATTTTAGGACTGGAATTTAGCACAGTTTCATCATAATTAAAAGTGAGGGTCTGTCCCCCATTATAATTCAAATTATGGCTGACCTCTGGCTTAATCTATGACTCTGACATATATTTAATTCATTACAAGCAGAAGCTAAGAAGGGCACATGGAGCTGGGCAGGGGTGCTCACAGGAGGGAACTGAAGAGCGCTGGAGCTGCTTATGGTAATTTGACATATAACTCGGAGCTTGATTGTGTCAGGTGAGGCGACCTGGATGGTTTATTCTCTGTTCCAAGTTAACAGGCTTCCATCACATCAGTGTCTCTGTGAATATGAGATGAGCACCCCAGGAAAGCAAAGCCTCAAAATGTCAAGTTGCTCGGGAGGAAAGGTTTTGCACAGTGAGCACAGAAGGATTTGTGTGGCTTCTAGGCTTAATAGTTAATCTTTTATTAACTGTCTTTCTTTTCTCTTATTAACCTTATTATTCCTTTCAGTCAGATCTAACTAGGGAAATGTTGTAAAGGAGGTGTTTTTATTTCTGCTTTTCAATAATGTAACAGGACCCCACCGACGCAGCCCTTCACAAATGGTGATTTCTCCTGGGGAGGAGGAAAATTCACTGCTTTGTGTGCATATAAAGCATGCCAAATATCCCAAGTTGTTTGTCTTCTGAAAAGAACTCCCTTACACCTCCCTCATAATTCTTATTTTTCTAATTTTACAGAGGAGAAAACTGAGGCTGCAGGTATTTAAATGACTTTCTCAGTGGGAGTGCAGTCTCAGAAATGTTAGAATCAAGGCACCCGGCTCTTCTGACTCTGGCACCACTGCCTCAGAAGGTCTGTCCTTGCTCTCCTTTAGGTGATCCCAAAATTTTAAAATATAGAATTAAGACGGGAAATGATTAGTACAAAAGCAAGCATCACTATAGTAGTGCAGATGGTAAGCAATCTGCCTGCATAAACACTAAAGAATCTGGCTGCAATTCAGGAGACCGGGGTTCAATTCCTGGGTTGGGAAGATTCCCCTGGAGAAGGAAATGGCAACCCACTCCGGTGTTCTTGCCTAGAGAATTCCATGGACAGACCGTGAGGTTGCAAAGAGTTGGAGACGACTGAGCGACTAATACACACACACAAGGATCACTATGTAGGGTAAAGAACCTGTGTGATCCAGAAGGGACAGATAGTTTTCTCAACGAGGGGGTGGTTCCTGTTACCATTATAAAAGATTACAAAGTCAACAAAGTCTTTGCCTGGGACTGTCCCAGTTAGCCTCAAACTAGGTTAGTTATTAATAGTACCTTTATTTTTTACTCTAAAACAGGTTCTGTTTTAAACAATAAATTATGTGGTCAGCTACTATACATTTATGCACCTTTACGATGTTTCTTATGAGGCTTTCCAGGTGGTGCTGGTGGTAAAGAACCCACCTGCCAGTGCAGGAGATTTAAGAGACATGGGTTCGATCCCTGGGTCAGGAAGATCCTCTCGAGTAGGGCATGGGAACCCGCTCCAGTATTCTTGCCTGGAGAATTCCATGGATAGAGGAGCGTGGCGGGTTCCATGGCGTCTCAAAGAGTTGGACATGGACTGAGCGACTGACACATGAAGTTCCTCGACTGACCGTGAAACTCCCCTCAATTCCTCCATTTTATTTGTATTTCTTTTTAAGACATTCGATATTCTACCCTGCATTATGTAGTTATTTAGTACATGTTTCCTGATGTCCTTACTAGTAAGATTTTTGGGGTAACCTCTAGGTCTACAATGCCTAGTACACAGTGCCTAGTGCTTTGAATGAGGGGAAAAATGAATGAAAGAGAAAAAAAGAAATGGGGTGAGAAATAAGACACACACTTAAAGTTTAAAGAGAAAGAGAATTGAGATGTGGTATTAATAAGTGGGAAGAAGTTAAATCTTCAGTGTAGTGGTGTTTCAAATAAAACAAACATCTCAGAGGAACTAAAAATAGGAGCAGAATTTTTCCTCACTGATGCCTGGTATATTATTTGTCTATACGTGGAGATTTGACTAATTATTAGAATAGAGTTTTTGCTACAACTTCAACTGATTTGGAAAAAAGACCATATGAATGAATTCAGTTGATATGGAAAAACTAGCATTTTATGCCTAGAGGCATAATAGAAGATCAGAGCTTGGGTATCAGATCCAGGGATCTGTTCTTTTTCCTGCAGTCCTGTGGTCTCATTCCTAATTACCTTCCTCCTGTCAGAGTCTGCCTTACCTCCCACACCTTCCTCACTCCCCAAGTGTGGTTTTTATGTTTAGATTTTTGAATGGGCAATATTCATAGGGAGCAACATTTTAAAACCTAAAATTGCAACCTGGGTTGAATCTTTTAGTCACAATGACAAGGATAGTGGAGCACAGAACATCTCTTACAACTTTGTCCAAGACCGAGCTGGAGATTGGAACTGAGGTGATATAGAAGTCAGAAAGAACATGTTAGAAGATTCTAGAAAGTCCCACAGTTGTAGGGCCTGGCAGTCTGGAGGACACAGGGCAGGCCAAATAGTGAACTTGGAGCAGAAGAAGGACGCCACGGGAGGTTTAGGAGGGGCAAGTTCCCTGGGAGAAGGGTAGGAGGTGGGGTGCTGTCCAATGCACCATGGGGGCGGGGCCAGGAGGAGGGCAGTGAGGGAGGGAGGAAGCAGCAGAATTTTAAGTGGCAGGGGGCCACCCACCATTGGCAGGGATTCTCTCCTGAGGAGCTTGGGTCCTTCTCAAAGGAGGAAGATTTTCTCACAACTCTATCAAAAAGTCATGTTTTCCCTTCTCTTTTACCCCAGTGACCATGTCCAGAAAGTATCTAGAAAAGGAGGGAAATAGGAAAGCCTGAAACAAAAAGCCTGAAAAGCCCTCTAGTGAAGGTAAACTGCATTGCTGAATTTGTTTGTCCTCTGTTGTGAAGAGTTCTCATTTGAGCTAAAAGAGTTCTGTGCTTCAGGGGGAGCTGATTTGATTGGAGGGTAAGTTTGGACGACACCAGCATCAACCAGTTCCTAATTTTCCTTAAAAGACCTAGTGCTTCGGTGAGATTAAATGTCATTTTGAATATTTTTCTACAAATAGGCATTTTTCTGGGGGAAAAAGTTTCTCTATAAAACTGGAGCTTTATGTTGAGAAACCAAATGCACAGAGAGGCATTTGGTGTTCTACTTGCTATCTTTAAAAATCAAACTTGAAAAGACTTCTAGGTCTGGATACAGTGCCTTCCTGTCTCTGAACCTGCAGACAGGGGAGCATATCCCTGGCAGATGAGAGAACTGAACAGGCGCCTTACCCCTGGAGGACATAGTGATGGATTCTAGCAAGAGAGGGTTAGTTAGGGAAGGTAGGAGGTTCTGCTTTACCTAAGGAGGTGTGGAAGGTCAGAGTCAGCGCCTACCTAGGATTAGACATCTGTAGCAACCAGTAAGCAGTCTTGAGCCTTTTGTAGCTCTTTGTGGAGATGAAAAATGTTCAGAATTCAGTGTTTTTTTTTTTTTTTTCTGCCAGATTTTTAAAAAAGAGATCCTGACAAGTAGGTGCTGCCCCTGCCCTCGATTCATCCAGATGGACAGACTGGGAAGCTCCTGAAGGTCAAGTCTGTATTAGCAGGCCCCTCACTAAAGAGAGGGTAGGCCAGCTAAAAAGCCTCCAAACTTGAAGCAGGATCCCACTTGCTATGGAAAAATTACTTGGCTGGGGTGTCAAGATTGCTCTGTGTCTTGGGTGTACATGGAGAATGTATTTTTGTTTGTTTGCTTTTTGACCACACAGCACCTCCTGTGGGATCCTAGTTCCCTGACCAAGGATCGAACCTGGGCCCTCAGCAGTGAAAGCACAGCAGAATCCTAACCACTGGACCGCCAGGGAATTCCTTCATGGAGAACACGATTCCCCCCGCCCCCCACCACATTCACATCCAGGATAAACATTAAATTCACACAGGGAATTGTTGAACTTGTGTGTAAATTTGAGCTTGCTTTGTTTTATATTGTAAATTGTCTTGCTGGGTGCTTTCTGACATTTTGTTATGAACTTCTAACTTGCTTCTAAACTGCTGAATGCCACACTTTCTTGACTATTCTAGTTTTCTCTGAAATGCACAGGAGATGTCTGTAGGTTTGGCAAGCCTCTCCTCACCCTCTTCTCTACACTCTTATTCCAAAAGTATGCGTTCAGCATTTACGAGCCTTTAATCATCTTCCCTCTTAGCTCCCTTAAGCAGACTTGTGCTGACACTTTTAATGAAGGTAAAACAGTTGTGTTTTTAATCAGCTCATTTAGAAGACCATGTCTATCCTTAACCTTTGTCATATATTCCCCCAAAGCTCAACATTTCTTCCAAACTTTGAAAATGTGTTTTTGTAAATGCATGCCAAGTCTGTGAATCAGGGCTTTTTTTTTAAAATCTAAACTTGTTTTTCAGATGTACCAGTATAAGAATTGTGGGTGCAGGAAGCAGCGTCAGAAACTGAAGGGTTAGAAGGACTTCCCTGGTGGTCCAGTGGTTAAAACTGTGCTACCACTGCAGGAGGCCTGGGTTTGATTCCTGGTCAGGAACTAAGATCCCACATGTCACACAGTCAACCCCCCAAAACAACAAAAAACACGAAAATGAACCAAAAATACCTGATGACCAAGGAACCTTCATCAGTTCAGTATCAATTCAGTCACTCAGGCATGTTTGACTCTTTGTGACCCCATGAACCGCAGCACGCCAAGCCTCCCTGTCCATCACCAACTCCTGGAGTTCACCCAAACTCATGTCCATTGAGTCGGTGATGCCATCCAGCCATCTCATCCTCTGTTGTCCCCTTCTCCCATCTTCAATCTTTCCCAGCATTAGGGTCTTTTCAAATGAGTCAGCTCTTCGCATCAGGTGGCCAAAGTGTTGCTGTTTCAGCATCAGTCCTTCCAATGAACACTCAGGACTGATCTCCTTTAGGGTGGACTGGTTGGATCTCCTTGCAGTCCAAGGGACTCTCAAGAGTCTTCTCCAACACCTCAGTTCAAAAGCATCAATTCTTCGGCGCCCAGCTTCCTTTATAGCCCAACTCTCACATCCATACCAAAAACCATAGCCTTGATGAGACGGACCTGCTTTTTACTATGCTGTCTAGGTTGGTCATAACTTTCCTTCCAAGGAGTGTCTTAATTTCACGGCTGCAATCACCTTCATAGCAGCTCTGAATGCAGACCTTCAGTCCTCTTCCATATAAGAGAGAAGTCAACTTTATTAAAAAAAAGAGAGACTGAAGGACTGGAAACTACAGTTGGGGACATTATTTGGAACACTCAGAATAAAAATTCTTTCATTTTTTAAAATACAAGTACTGTTTTGAGCATCTGCTATTCTTCTAGGCCCTGATGATACAGCAGTGAATAAAACAGACAAAATCGTTGCCCTTAGGAAACTAAAGTTCTAGTAGGAGACAGATATAAACCAAATTAAGGAAAATACAGTAAGGATGGAGTATAGGGAGTGTTTGGTCACTGGTTTATAAAGATGGATTTGAAACAGTCTTGAAGGAAGTAGACTAGGGTTCTGTGCTGACATCTGGGGGAAAGAAAGTCCCAGGCACAGGCAACAGCAGCAGGTGTACAGGCTCCCCGAGGGAGCATCCCTAGAGAGAATGAATAACCAGAAGAATCTGGCTGAAGCACCAGATGATAAGGTTATAGAAGAAAGCAGGGAGTGGGGCACAGTAGGTCTTTTAGACCCTTTTCAATATGGTAACTGACAGTGGCTTTTACTGTGATGATTTGGAAAGCCAGAGTAGGGTTTCAAACAAAGAAGGGACAGCAAAACTACTCTGGCTGGTGGGTTGAGAAGGGAAGGGAACAGGTGTAGAAGAGACTAGAACAGTGAGGAGGCCCTTGCAGTTATATCTATTAGAAATTAATAAAAATTTTACAGAAAGGAAAATGTGCAGCATAGAAAAAACGGAAATAATTATTTTTTGGATGTTTAAGTTGCAAGAAAAAAAACCAGTTTGGCTACTCTGTTTCCTCCAGATACAAAGTGGACTTGGGAGTCCTTGGTCTTCAGAATTTTTTTTCTCCTGAGCCACCAATGAACCTAGCAGGGTTTGGTCAGTGTGTTTAAGAATGAGTCTTTATGGGTCTGCTTAGGATGTCCGCCCCCTCCCATTTCCCAGATTTGCCCAAGTGCCTACTAGAAATAGATTCCTGAGTCCAACCCATCCAGTAAGTATGGAATTGGACCAGGGAATATATATTTTCAGTAAGAAAGTGAAGGGATTCTTACAACTTGGAAAATGGGAAACTGCCCCACCTCCCGAACACCTTTTTGGGTTTGCAGCATACTTGGAAAGCATTGTAGGGAGCCGGTGCTACCGGCAGGTGGTGCTACGTGACCGTGAGCTGCAGAGGGCGTCTGTCCCTTATGGATAAGCGAGCGGCTCCAGCGGAGCGCGCAGGTGTGGTATTGGGGCCCACGGGCCACCGCTCATCCCGAGCGGAGAGGCGCGCAGGAGTAAAGAAGCGGGCCGCAGCCGGTGGCTCGGTTTCATTTTAGGCTAATGTGCATCTTGGGTTAGAAAGGCGCAGCCCTCTCTGCACGGGCACTGAGCACGCGGGAGCCGGCAGCGTGGCCCGGCGAGAACCGGCCACCTCGGGCCACAGGACATTAGTCCAGCGGGCCAACCTAGGGACAGGGTTACTACCGAGGCCCCTCGGGGTCGTCAGACTCGCAGAAGGCCCCTGTGCATTGGCAGCCGGGACGGGGGGCTCCGCCCCTCGTACGGCTCTCATCTGTGACTGGCTCTTGGGCCCGGGCTGGCCACACCTCCTCCCCTCGCACATACACAAGAGTCACGCGCCTTTCAGTTGGAAACTTGGAGTGCAGAGGAGGACGCTGTCCCTCGTCTCCCCACCCACTTATCTTGCCATTGGCTCGCGGCGCCGCTCACGGCCACGCCCCCATTCCAGCCCCCTGGCTGGGAGGGCGGGCACCTGCTGGTGATTGGCTGGCCGGCCTGCCTCTCGCAGGAGCCGCTGGCACTCCCCCCACCCTCTCCCCCCTCCCGCTAGCCTCGAGGTCTCGGTGCGGGCCCAGGCCGAGTCAGTGTCAGTCAGGGAGGCGGGTTGCTGAGCAGTGGGCTCGAACACTGCGTTGCAGTCTCGCCCCGGGCCGGTGCCTGCGCCCGCGCCGCCGGCTGAGAAGGATGAAGCCGCAGCTGGAGCAGCCACCCTATGATTGGCTGTGGCGCTTGTGAACCCGAAGTAAAGATGGCGGGCGGGCAGGCAGCCGCCGCACTGCCCTCTTGGAAGATGGCGGCGCGCCGCAGCCTCAGCGCCCGCGGCCGGGGGGTCCTGCAGGCGGCGGCGGGGCGGCTGCTGCCGTTGCTACTGCTGAGCTGCTGCTGCGGCGCGGGCGGCTGCACGGCGGTGGGCGAGAACGAAGAGACGGTGATCATCGGGTTGCGGCTGGAGGACACGAACGACGTGTCGTTCATGGAAGGGGGGGCGCTGCGGGTGAGCGAGCGGACCCGGGTCAAGCTGCGGGTGTACGGGCAGAACATCAACAACGAGACATGGTCCCGCATTGCTTTCACAGAGCACGAGCGGCGGCGCCACAGCCCCGGCGAGCGCGGGCTGGGGGGCCCCGCGCCGCCGGAGCCGGACAGCGGCCCCCAGCGCTGCGGCATCCGCACATCAGATATCATCATCTTGCCCCATATCATTCTTAACCGCCGTACATCGGGCATCATTGAGATAGAGATCAAACCGCTGCGCAAGATGGAGAAGAGCAAGTCCTATTACCTGTGCACGTCGCTCTCCACGCCAGCCCTAGGCGCCGGCGGCTCGGGGTCCTCGGGTGGCGCCGTCGGGGGCAAGGGCGGCTCCGGCGTGGCCGGGCTCCCACCGCCCCCGTGGGCCGAGACCACCTGGATTTATCACGATGGCGAGGACACCAAGATGATCGTGGGGGAGGAAAAGAAGTTCCTGCTGCCCTTCTGGCTGCAGGTGATCTTCATTTCGCTGCTTCTCTGCCTTTCGGGCATGTTCAGCGGCCTCAACCTTGGACTCATGGCCCTAGACCCGATGGAGCTGCGCATCGTGCAGAACTGCGGCACCGAGAAGGAGAAGAATTACGCCAAGCGCATCGAGCCCGTGCGCAGGCAGGGCAACTACCTGCTGTGCTCGCTGCTGCTGGGCAACGTGCTGGTCAACACCACGCTCACCATCCTGCTCGACGACATCGCTGGCTCAGGCCTGGTGGCGGTGGTGGTCTCCACCATCGGCATCGTCATCTTCGGGGAGATCGTGCCCCAGGCCATCTGCTCCCGGCACGGCCTGGCTGTGGGAGCCAACACCATCTTCCTCACCAAGTTTTTCATGATGATGACCTTTCCCGCTTCTTACCCGGTCAGCAAGCTGCTGGACTGCGTTCTGGGCCAGGAGATAGGCACCGTCTATAACCGGGAAAAGCTGCTGGAGATGCTCCGGGTCACAGACCCCTACAATGACCTCGTAAAGGAGGAGCTGAATATCATCCAAGGGGCGCTGGAGCTCCGCACCAAGACGGTGGAGGACGTGATGACTCCCCTCCGGGACTGTTTCATGATCACCGGCGAAGCCATTCTGGACTTCAACACCATGTCGGAGATCATGGAGAGCGGCTACACTCGCATTCCAGTATTTGAGGGGGAACGCTCCAACATCGTGGACCTCCTCTTCGTCAAAGACTTGGCCTTCGTGGATCCAGATGACTGTACTCCCCTGAAAACCATCACGAAATTTTATAACCACCCCTTGCACTTTGTTTTCAATGACACCAAGTTGGACGCTATGCTGGAAGAATTTAAGAAAGGTGGGAAAATTTTGGTATCCTTTCATTGGCTTGCTCTTTCTCACTCCATCCTCCTCCCTACTTGAGTCTTCTACCCTCAGACCAACCCCCCAAGGCGAGTTGACCGGAATTTCTCCTCTCTTTTAATTGTAAAGTTGAAAGGGTGGCATGGATTTGGGGGTGGATTGAAGTAGTAAGCGCTTCTAGGTTCTTTAAAACCACAAGACTGCCCTGGCTTGCTTCCCCCTCTATCAAAGCAGGCTTCCTATTTTCTGTGCATGGTACTCTTACCCCCTGCACTCTGGCCTTGAGAGATCTGCTGCATTCATTGCGGGATTCTGAGTGGGTAGATGAAAAAAGGGACCCGCTGATGCCATGCTGTGCCATTTGGTTGCCATGTACTAATCTCAGGCATTTGGAGAAGGTTTAAATGGCTTTTCTAAACCCAGAGCAAGCAGTTGATATTTCCGAGATTGGAAGTGCATTTTCAGTTGCTTCAGTTCCTGGTTGTCTGGTGACCTGTGGGAGAGATTAGGGCCTACTTTTGAGAACAGGGTATGTATGGGATAAGCCAGGTATCACCAGAGATAAAATCACTCATTTGGTTGACTTGCCTTAACTGGAAAAGAGGTGTTTTGTTGTTGTTATTGTTTTTAAACTAAAGCTATTTGTTAATATATAACTTGAAAAGACTAGAGATAAGTTAACCTTTTATGAGGCTCTATATTGCTTAGCTTTCTTCACTGTTTGTTTACATTTACCTGACAACAAATAAAATTTCCCAAACCAAGTGTGGTTTTGGCAGAAAGCTTGGATCTTTAACAATGGGATTAATTCCTGTATATGGTTTGTCTATTTCTTGAGACTTTCTGGTTTAAAAGTGTTCTTTTTAACCTTGATCACCTGGTATGTTAAATGGAAGTGTGTCTGCGAGTCATTGTTCACTGTTCCAGGGAGTTTTACCAGGAAAGAGAAGTACAGAGGGTGTACTCACCTTTCTTGCCTAGTGGTATTTTCTGTAAGCTCACAGTGTTATCACTGAAATTCTGACTTTAAAAACGTTTCCAGTAAGTAGCTAGCTTTGTTAATTGAAAGCCAAGTTTTGATACTGAGTTTTTAAATGGTTACTGTGCAGGTGCATGTTCATGTATGAGAATGTGTACATAACCTTTTAATGAATCAATAGTCCTCAAAACTAACTTTTCCTTCTTCCAATAGAATTTTGATCACTGAGAGTGGTCTCTCCACTGAAAAAGGCCATGTGTAAGTGGTGACAGCTCGATGGATGTGATGATATGAACATAGAGTATGCAGCTGTCCTAATTCCATTTTCCTCCCTGAATGCTGTCCTCTCTGGAACAGGATCACACTGCAGTAATTTTCAGATAGAGCAGAATGCGCTTCAGAGATGGGGTAATTTGCATTTAAAAGCAGAAGGAGATTCTTCTGGATTCTTAAACAGTAAAAAGAAAATGTCCATTATCTCTTAAGTGACAGAGCTTCTTTGGAGATGGCATTATTCTTTCACTACTAAATTGTTAATTAGAGCATCTAACCAGTCTCTTTTTTCATTTTGCAGTAGAATGTGGAATACAGAAAAATGTCTTGAAATGCTTGAAAATGGCTTTGAAATACTTTATTTTCCTTTTGTTGCTAAATTTCCCAATATTGATAGAGATAATATATTCTTTTTTTATTATTAAGAATTTTTGCATATCTGCTGATGGATTGGCAGCACTGCTGTGTACTCCCTGCTGAAATCTCTTCACTTCTGTATCTTTTATTTTTTTTCTTTGAGAATTTAGTTCTGCCCCTTGCAACTCATTAATCTTGCCCCCTCTCTCAAAATCTCAAGATTTGCATTATTTTGAAATTTGCTTTTGATTGTCCTTGAACAGTTTTCCTCTGAATGATTTATTTTTACTAGGAACTTTTCCCTTTCCCCAAATTACCTCTCACAGTACTTTCTGTGAAATGTATCCTTTACATTTTCCTGTGAATTCTAAAAAAAAAAAAAGATAATGCACAAGATTTTATTTTTGTCTGTAACCAGAATAATGTACTCAGTTAAGAAGACAGTATGAATTAAAGGTGCATTCATGCTAGTAGCTTATTTGGAAGAGTGGGCAATGACAGTTGGTTGCAAATGGGAAATTTAAGCCATGATCATAAAAGGCTAGAGTGGGTGCTTGTTGCTTAAACTGTCGAAATAATTGATTTTTCAACTTCCTTTCCTTGATTTTTTTTTTTGGATGAGTGTGGCCGTTTTAATCTTACTAATAGCTGCATTATTTCTTTTTTCTGTGTTAAAATATTTCACCTGATTTTTTTTTCCTTCTTCATTTTCTGATTCAGTTATGAAGTAATGTGAACAGTCAACCTGCCACTGTTTTTCTCCATTGAATAATGCTTTGTGGGATGGTTTGAAGACTTTTACTTCTCTTTTCCTCTTTCTTCTAACAACACCAACTATAACTCCCCCACACAGGTTAGACCCTTAATCCACATCTCATTGAAAAGTATCCTTCCTAATTAAAAATGTCTGCATTGAAGCCTTTCCTGGATATAGGTCTGCATCATTAGTCTCAGTTATTCATTACTAAGGAAGGGGAAAGTTTCTGTAATGTGGAAAGAAATGAAAAGCTACCTTTATGTAGTGGCTTCCCAGGTGGCTCAGTGGTAAAGAATCCCCCTGCCAATGCAAGAGATGTGGGTTCAGTTCCTGGGTCAGGAAGAGCCCATGGAGAAGGAAATGGCAACCCACTCCAGTATTCTTGTTTGGGAAATCCCATGGACAGAGAACCTGGTGGGCTGTAGTCCACGGGGTCGCAAAAGAGTCAGACATGACTAAGCAACTAAAACAGCAGCCACCTTTCTGTGTTATGTAGTATATGTAAATAATCTTCTTTCTAATTATTAGATGTTTTTGCCTGGCTTTGGTGCTAGTGGTAAAGAACCCGCCTGCCAGTGCAGGAAACATAAGAGACACGGGTTTGATCCGTGGGTGGAAAAGATTCCCTGGAGGTGGGCATGGCAACCCACTCCAGTAATCTTGCCTGGAGAATCCTATGGACAGAGGAGCCTGGCAGGCCACACTCCATAGGGTTGCAAAGAGTTGGACAGGACTGAAGCAACTTAGCATGCATGCAGGCCTGGCTGCCAGGAAACAGGAACTTCTGTGAGGTTCAGTTCAGTTTAGTTCAGTCGCTCAGTCGTGTCTGACTCTTTGCGACCCCATGAATCACACCACGCTAGGCCTCCCTGTCCATCACCAACTCCCAGAGTTCACTCAAACTCACCTCCATCAAGTCAGTGATGCCATCCAGCCATCTCATTCTCCGTTGACCCTGTCTCCTCCTGCCCCCAATCCCTCCCAGCATCAGACTCTTCTCCAGTGAGTCAACTCTTCGCATGAAGGTGGCCAAAGTATTGGCGTTTCAGCTTTATCATCAGTCCTTCCAATGAACACCCAGGACTGATCTCCTTTAGAATGGACTGGTTGAATCTCCTTGCAGTACAAGGGACTCTCAAGAGTCTTTTCCAACACCACAGTTCAAAAGCATCAATTCTTCAGCTATCAGCTTTCTTCACAGTCCAATTCTCACATCCATACATGACCCCTGGAAAAACCATAGCCTTGACTAGAGGGACCTTGGTTGGCAAAGTAATGTCTCTGCTTTTTAATATGCTATCTAGGTTGGTCATAACTTTCCTTCCAAGGAGTAAGCGTCTTTTAATTTCCTGGCTGCAATCAGCATCCGCAGTGATTTTGGAGCCCCCAAAATAAAGTCTGACATTGTTTCCACTGTTTCCCAATCTATTTCCCAAGTTAGAAGACAGTAATTATGCTAATTTTGCAGTTAGCTCATTATTATGACTTATTTGCTCTCTGCAAAGTGCAGGGCTTAGTGCTTTACATGAATCGCCTTGTTTAAATCTTCTGATAACTGATTGAGGCATCATCCCCATTTTACAGATGAGGAAATTGAGGGATAGGTGAAATGATGTGTTCAAGGTCATTGAGTAATTTGTTGTTTTGGGGTTGGTGTGACAACTAGACCCATACTCTTAACCGTTCTTTTATGCTGATCCCTTGATCCCGATTTTACATTTTTATTTTAATTGAGGTGAGGTTTGGTCAAAATACTGCCTCAGGGCTTGTTGAAAGCAGCAGACATAGAAATGTATTTAAACATTAAACACGGCCTTAAACCAGTGCTTTTGTGATGTGGTACCTAACAGTTGGCATCCCCACTTTTGCCGTTAAAATAAGTCAGTTTTTGATGTGTATGATCCTAAATCTAAACAATTCTATTTCCAGTATTGTAGGTCAAGATTCACTTTGGTATTCTGTATTTTGTACTCAGCTGCCTCTGTAGTGGGTTCCTCTAACCCCTGACTAGTAGCTAACGTATGTGGTCCTGTTTTACTCTTAGTCTCACATCTGTTTGTGTTGCAGGGCTAACTCAAACCCAGTTTTATGTTTTAATTTTGATTTTATTTACATTTTTTGTAGCCACTTTTGTGATAATTGGTTGCCATCGAGCCTCCTGTACAGCCTTCCCCCCACCCCGCCACCCTGAGTGTGCCACACCATCAGCCTTTCTCTTTGTAAGCTTTATAGTTACTTATAAATCTAAAAAAGAGAACAAAAGTAAATCCCACTAGTGGATTACGAGAATTTTAGAAAAATCACCTAAAGCACAGTAGTGTAGAGGAAGGAAAAGTTAAATTAAAGGTTGCTACCTTTGTGTGCAGAAAGTGCCCTGGAGGCTCTTACTCTACCTGGCAAAACCTAACAAAAGTCTGTGGGCCCTAAGCCGCTGCAGTTTGTTTGCTTCCTTTTGTTTCTTTTAGCTTTGTAACAATTGTATTCCAATATTGCAGAGCACGCTCTTTTATAGCTGCTGCAGACTTTGCCGGACTATTTTTTTAAAACTCGAAACAGGTAAATTCATCAGATAATGTTCTTTAAGGGAAGAATGCAGTGTGTAAGTTTCACTTAAACATTAGGTGTACAAGTTCTCCCTTCCTGTAACACAAGTCTTTCCGTATTAATGTACTGAGAGCTTAATATTGAAAACTTTTTCCTCACCATATACAGTGTTCCATTTGCCTAGAATCTAGGAAGATATTTTTATTGATATTTAAAGGGCCACCTCATGCGACGAGTTGACTCACTGGAAAAGAGTCTGATGCTGGGAGGGATTGGGGGTGGGAGGAGACGGGGACGACAGAGAATGAGATGGCTGGATGGCATCACCGACTCGATGGACATGAGTTTGAGTGAACTCTGGGAGTTGGGGATGGACAGGGAGGCCTGGTGTGCTGTGATTCATGGGGTCGCAAAGAGTCGGACACGACTGAGCGTCTGAACTGAACTGAACTGAAAGGTATGAATGGTGTCCAGGGTGTAGGGGTGGGGGTGGATATATTTGTTTTTTTGATCTTGTAGGTTTATTAATTTTTTGCAAATTAATGAGCAAATGTGATACTAGTATAATTTTGCACATTTTTAGAACATAATTTTGAAATATCCGGATAGTATAGAATCAGAGCTGGAAGACAGGCAACAGCTCATGGATCATGTAGTCCAGTTTGTGAAGCTTACCAAATGATGAGACTCACTTGGATCACTTACTAAGAATTACTTCCTAAGCTTCACTAAGAGACCCCCTGAACTAGAGTCTCTAGGGAAGGGGGTTTGGACTTTACACTGTTAGTGTAAACAGTTATTGTGAGGTAGTTCTTGTGATGAGGTGAGTTTAGGAAACTTTGGTCTAGTCAGCCTCTCTTGAGCGGGAGAGAATGAGGAGAGAAAGCTAAGCGACTTGTGTAGGGCTACCCACCTAACTAGTAGTATCAATAGCCTTAGAACCTGACTCTAGCATGGAGGTCTTTCCATTCCAACAAGCAGGCCTTCTGGTTCCAAGTTCAGGGTACCTTTAAACTCTTGTCAGAGTTAAAGGCAGCTGCATCATTGAGAAAACAAATATTCAGCTTTGCCATTGGTTTTTATTTGCCTTGTGATTTTGATATCAATATTTTTGATATCTGGCATTCAAGTCATCTTTGACAGGCATTTTGTTACATAGAAAATGAGTCTGAATGTGTGACCTCATTTTCTTTTAGTTTTTTTTTTTTTTTTTAGTTTTTCTCCTCTGCTAAGATTATACTGTGAAGCGTGTTTTATGAAATGGGTGTTGATATCTAGATTGAAGCCTTAGGTAGTTAAGTGTAAACTATTTCTTTTGAGTTAACTAACTTGTTTTAGATATCCCTGAGTAATTTCGTTGTTATTGTTTCTTCTGTGAACTGAACTGAATGGGATGAAACTTCTTTGATTCTTTTCATTTTTGTTCAAGGTGCAGGTCTGTGATAGGTCATTAAAGGATTTGAAGCATGTGTCCCATTCATCTGTGTGTTCCCCTTTTCAGGTTTTTTTATCATGTAAACAAAATTCTTATAGAGGATCCAGTCTGAATTTTGACGGTTGTTTGTGTTAGTGTCACTGAAGCCTTTTAGGTCAAGACATGCCATAGATGAATACCAGGTCTGACTTAGTATTCCGTTCGGTCGCTCAGTCGTGTCCGACTCTTTGCGACCCCGTGGACTGTAGCCTACCAGGCTTCTCCGTCCATGGGATTCTCCAGGCAAGAATACTGGAGTGGGTTACCGTTTCCTTCTCCAGGGGATCTTCCCGACCCAGGGATCGAACCCAGGTCTCCCGCATTGGAGGCAGATGCTTTAACCTCTGAGCCACCAGGGAACCTGGATGAAATAGGAAGGGGTCTTGTTCTGCTTTTTCTCTTGGTTTTTATCATTCCAAACCAGTACCGTACTAGGAGGTAGTGGTTAATTTTAATTATTAGCAGCCCTAAACACAAGTTAAAATCTTACCAACCAGGAAAATGCACAAAATAGACTGAGCCAACGTAGTATTTTATGATTTTATTTGCTCTTGAACTACTTCAACCCTTAAGAGCAAACCTCTGGACTTGATTTGATGTTTACAGTACTTTAGTTACATATAAAGTAGTATATTTCTTTCTGAGGAGCCCTTTCCTCTGAATACACATTTTATTGGTAGTAAGCGTCAATTCCAGTTAAGATTTGCTTGGCACGTAAAGGACAGTTATTAAACTAAATACATAGAAATGGATGACTGGGATTGAATACAATTTCAGTATTGTCTTTTCATCTTTTCTCAGAACACAAACAAGAAACCCCAAATCCTACCAACACTGCAAAGGAGAGACCATAGGAAGCATTCTTTCAACATCACATCACTGGCACCTCTAGAGTATCTGCATAGAGGGATGTTCAGGGAGGCAGGCTGCGGAAGGGGGAGAAAGGGGACTAAGAACAAGCACCCTCTGAAGATGATGTGTTTATTAGACTGGCTGAGGGCTTGAGGGACATAATGGGGGTGCTGACTCTTTCCCACTTTGACATCAGTGCGACCACTGATCATAAATATTGATGTAATGATGATGAGATCCTCATTTCTTCATACTTAACCCTCTCTTGCCGTCAGACCTAGATGGGAATATTTCTTTGTTTGAATTCACATCCTGTGGGGAGGCTACTACCTGCTAGTGTAAAGGTTAAAAAATATGTGTTCTTCCTGAATCTACTTTGGACAGGTAACTTAGCCTCTTTAAGTTTCAGTGTTTTCATAGTAAAATGGGATATTTTCTAACTCATACTGCACTTAGTAAAGATTAATGTGATAATGAATGTGAAAATGCTTCTATACCAGTACCAGTCACTTTGCTGTTTGTTGTTCAGTTGCTAGGTTGTGTCTGACTCTTTGTGATCCTGTGGACTACAGCACTCAGGCTCCCCTGTCCTTCACTGTGTCCAGGAGTTTGCTCAGATTCATGTCCTTGAGTCAGTGATGCTATCTAACCATCTATCCTCTGCCGCCTCCCCCTCCTTTTGCCTCAATCTTTTCCAGCATTACTTGTCTTTTCCAGTGAGTTGGCTCTTTGCATCAGAGTATTGGAGCTTCAGCTTCCAGCATCAGTCCTTCCAAAGAATATTGAGGGTTGATTTCCTTTAGGATTGACTGGCTTGATTCCTTGCAATCCAAGGGACTCTCAAGAGTCTTCTCTAGCACCACAGTTCAAAAGCATCAGTTCTTCAGTGCTCAGCCTTCTTTCTGGTCCAACTCTCACATCTGTACATGACTACTGGAAAAACCATAGCTTTGACTATACCAACCTTTGTAGGCAAAGTGATGTCTCTGCTTTTTAATATGCTGTCTAGGTTTGTCATAGCTTTCCTTCCAGGGAGCAAGTGTCTTTTAATTTCATGGCTGTAGTCACCATCTGCAGTGATTTTGGAGCCCAGGAAAATCAAATCTGTCACTGCTTCTACTTTTTCCCCTCATATTTGCCATGAAGTGATGGGACTGAATGCCATGATCTTAGTTTTTTGAATGTTGGGTTTTAAGCCAGCTTTTTCACTCTCCTCTTTCACCTTCATCAAAAGGCTCTTTATTTCCTCTTCACTTTGTGCTGTTAGAGTGGTATTATTTGCATATCTGAGGTTGTTGATATTTCTCCTGGCATTCTTGATTCCAGCTTGTGATTTATCCAGCCCAGAATTTCGAATGATATACTCTGCACATATGTTAAATAAGCGGGGTAACAATATCCAGCCTTGTTGTACTCCTTTCCCAATTGTGAACTCCTTTCCTAATTGTTCCATGTCCGGTTCTAATTGTTGCTTCTTGACCTGTATACAGGTTTCTCAGGAGACAGGTAAGGTGGTCTGGTATTCCTGTCTCTTTAAGAATTTTCCACAGAGCTCAGTTAACCATTATTTTTATGTAATGATTCTGTACACTCTTTGGTGGTGGTCTTGGTCTTTCTCTAGACTAATGATTGCAAGTCAAGAGAGACACCTTGGGTCATGTGTGCACCAAGTTGTTAATGGAAGTTGAAATTTTTTTTTTTTTGGTGGGGCCATGCGGCTTGCAGGATCTTAATTCCCTGACCAGAGATTGAACTGGGGCCACTTCAGGGAAGTGCTGAGTCTGGAATTGCCCTGGATGTCGAAATTTTGAAAAGTAGCTAATAGTAGTAGGTTGGTTTTTTTTCTTTTTTGTGATTGAATTCTAGGCTTTTCTAGCTGATGCTCTTACTTATGAGATGGCCACATGTGTATATGTTTTTAAGGAGAACAATGCAATTGATTACATGTTCTGTCCTCTTTAGAGTAAGAATGCTGAATTTTAAAAAAATCTTCATTCTCTTTAACTGTAAGTGACTGAAAAAGACAGCAAAGTTTAAAAGAAATAGACCAAATTCTCAAGGATTTTGGAAAGCCTTGAATAATCAAAGTTAGAAGATTAAAGAAAGATCTCAAATTAATCGGATAAAACTTTTTAACATTGCCATTTTTTATGCTTTTGACATAATTAGTGTCTAATATAGCAAGTTTTTGTTGCTAATAGCAATGTAACTTTGTAATACTTTTGGAAGGCAACCAGGAATCATAAAAATATCCTTCAAAGGGTTTAGTAATTTTTTTCCCCTGGAAATCTTAATTCAGTGGTACAGTTCAAGAGAAGAAAAGAGCTATGTTGGCTTTTCATGTTGCATGTATATTGCAAAAATACCTATAGTGAAAAATTAGAGATGACTTAAATATATCTAATACTTTAAGATAGGACATGGAAGAAAAGGAATTAAGAAAATGATAGGTGTCAGTTAATCACAACCATTTAATGATCATATGGTCATTAAAGGCCATGTAGCAATATGGAAAATTTATACTGACTGTTTTGTATAGATTATAGATATGTGAAAATATACATGTGTATAGACTGGAAGGGAACATGGACAAGTTAATAGTTGATGTGTTAGGATAGGGTGATCATAGATCATCTTTTCAAAAATCCCTTTGTTAACTTTGCAGAATAACATACCTGGCAAAAATTCAAATCTGCTGAGAACATTATGAGTCCTGTTCTTGGGAAAAGTGACCTTTACTAATGGAGAACTCATATCATTCCATTTCTCCTTAGGAACATTTTGCTGCTGAGATAAATGGTTCCTTTAAATTTTTTAAAAATTGAGATATAATTAACAAACCATAAAATTCACCCTTTTTATGTGTACAACTTGGTTTTTAGTGTATTCACAAGGTTGTATAGTCATCACTGTTGTCTACTTCTAGAGCATTTCCTACTCCAGGAAGAATCACATTAATAGTCACTCTCCATTCCCCTCTTACCTGGAGACCATTAGTCTACTTTCTGTCTCTATGTATTTGCTTGTTCTGGACTGTTCATGTAAATTAAATCATATACTATGTGGCCTTTTGTGTCTGGCTTCTTTTACTTAGTGTAATGTTTTCAAGGTTCATGCATGTACATCCATGTAACATGTATCAATATTTCATTCATTCATTTTTATGGTCAAATAGTATTCCATATTATGGATGTACCACATTTTGTGTTTTCACCCATCAATAGATGGACATTCAGACTGTTTCTAGTTTTTGGCTATTATAAATATTAGTATACATGTTTTTGTATGGATGTAAGTTTTCAATTCTCATGGGTAGATACCTAGGAGTAGAATTGCTGGGTCTATGGTAATTCTATATTTAACCCTGAGAAACTGCCAAACTGTTTTCCAAAATGGCTGCACCATTTTACATTCTCACTGAAGATGTATAAACATTCCAATTTCTCCATATCCTTGCCAACTCTTGTTATTGTTGTTTGTTTGTTTGTTTGTTTAATTATGGCCATCCTAATAGGTGTGAAGTGGTGTGTCATTGTGGTTTTGATTGGTATTTTCCTAGTCTCTAATGATGTTGAGCATCATTTCATCTTGTTGGCCATTTGTTTATCTTCTTTGGAGAAAAGTCTATTCCAATCTCTTTTGTCCATTTTAAAAATTGCATTGTCTTTTTATTATTTAATTGTAAGAGTTCTTTATGTATTCCACATACTAGTTTCTTACCAGGTATATAATTTGCAAATATTTTTTCCTATTCTGTTGGTTGTCTTTTCACTTTCTTGGTAGTAACCTTTGAAACAGAAAAGTTTTAATTTTGATGAAGTCCAATTCCTTTTTTTTGCTTTGTCTTTATTGTCATTTCTAAGAAACCATTGTCTGGTCTTAGGTCACAAACTTTTTTGCCTATGTTATCTTCTAAGACATTCATAGGTTATTTTCTACATGTGAATCTTTAGTCCATTTTGAGTTCATTTTTGTATATGGTATGTGATAGCAGTCTAACTTTATCCTTTTGCATGTGAATATCTCATTGTTCCAGCACGGTTTGTTGAAAAGACTTGTCTTGGCATTCTTATCACAAGTCAATTAACCGTAAACGTGAAAGTTTATTTCTGGACTCTAAATTCTGTTCCACTGATACATATCTTCATATGTTAGTACCACGCTCTTTTGGTTCTTGTAGTTTTAGAGTAAGTTTTGAAATTGGGACAAATGAATTATCCAACTTTGTTCTTTTTCATGATAATTTTGATGAAATTGATCCCTTGCAATTCCATATGAATTTTTCATGGATATTCTTGTTCATTTCTGCAAAGGCAGTTGAAATTTTGATAGAGATTGCATTGAACCTGTCAGTTTGGGGAGTATTACAGTGTTAACAGTATTAAATCTTTCATCCATGACTATGGGATATCTTCCCATTTATTTAGGTCTTTTTAAATTTCTTTCAACAGTGTTTTGTATTTTTCAGTGCATTTGCAATCTTTTTGTTAAATAAAATACTTGGAATAAAAGTTTTTTGATACTGTTGTAAATGGAATCATTTTATTAATTTCATAGGTAGTATGTAGAATATAATTTATTTTTGTATATTGATCTTTTAGCCTGCAGCCTTGATGAACTCATTTATTAGATAACGCATGGTAAAATAGGAAAGTGCTTTTCAAAAACATGTGAGTTTGGAGGGGATTATCCTATGTTTCATTTGATTGTAGTGGACTTAATTTTTTCTTTAAAAAATTTAGGCATTTTTACTTACCGCTTTCATGTATGTAGAGTGAAGCTCTATCTATGACTGACATTGTCATTCTTCGGCAAAGATGATAGGAAAGAATAAAATTCTTTCTCAGATTAGATGTAGGAAAAAAAGAAATAGGCTGTGTGAAACGTTTTAGAGAGACCAAAAATACAGCTGGCTGGAGCTTGGGAGTTTAAAAGTTCATCTGTTTGTATTTAATGTTTGGAGTGGTTTTGTATAAGACTTGGGATTTGGGCTAGGAGATGAACACAGAAAAGCCTGTGTTTGCTTGCTATCTAAATGTGCCTTTCTTCTCCGGGCCATTTTACCAAAGGTTTTCTTTGGGTCATTTTTACAGAGACTAGAAAAAACCCTGACTTTTAGTCGCTCTGCATTTCATACTGCCATTGTCAATGTAATCCTTAAGGTTTTTAGGTATCAGGTAACCGGAAGAGACAAAATGAAATTCTCTGCTCTTTTATTTTTTCTTTTTTTGTGTGGGGAGTGGGGGGCTGGTAATCTGAGAGGGAGAATGTTTTCCCATACTAGCAAAGACAGATTGAGGGCATCATCTGATCAAGACAGATTGAGGGCATCATCTGATCTTTATGGGAGTGTGCAAAGCCTCAGTTTTTCCATTTGCCCATCTGCAATCATAAAAACAATGTGCTGACTCAACTTGGAGCCTCTGCAGAATGGCATTTGGGGCTTAGGCAGTCTTGAAAACCATGCAGGAGATGGAAATATTTGAGCAGGTTTTTAGAGGTAGCACTGAAAACAGCTGAAATGAGACTGTGTTCTCATCTCCTTCAAGTTTTGTTTCTTGAGCAGTCACTTCTAGTAGTAATGTCACTGGTGGTAGTAATAGCCACTAGTCGACATCCTTGATTTAAGGCATGGCAGAAATAATTTGGTCTCTGTAGAGCTGATTACTGAGCAGAGATTTTTCCTGTTCCGGTGGTTATACTTTAGGGGTATGGGATTGTTTGGTGTAGGGAGTGAGATTCTGCTGCAAGCAAATCAATTGGGTAAAATACTATTATGATCATACTGGGTGGGCCATCTGCTAAGTTTTTTCTTTAAAATTTTTATTTCTTTGTTCATGTGTATCTACATTTACCCTCGAAGGCTGGAAGAACATTTACCAAAATACAATATCATGTAACCTTCAAGTGTACAGCACAGTGATTCAGTTATATTCTTTTTCAGATATACTATTGAATATAGTTCCCTGAGCTACATATCAACAGCTATCCTTGTTGGTTATCTATTTTATACATGTGAAAGTGAAGTCGCTCAGTCGTGTCCGACTCTTTGCAACCCCATGGACTGTAGCCTACCAGGCTCCTCCATCCATGGAATTTTCCAGGCAAGAGTCCTGGAGTGGGTTGCCACATTGTTTTTTTAAGCATGTATTTTGTAATGTTTGGAGGGAAATGAAATGTTAAAATGTTATTAAAGGTATACATTTTGTAACTTGAATCACTAATTTAGGTATTAAAGTGAAATTCAGTATACTTAGGTGAAATTTATCCTTTTTCCTTCAGAATATGGACTATTTTGTCATAATGCAGCCATGCTGTTATTTGTGCCATTTTATCCTCTTAGAATTCTTAGCGTTTGGAATGAAAGATGCATTTTAAAACCCATAAAATATACGTGTATATGTGTACATGTGTGTGAGTGCACATGAACGTGTAAAACAGCTTAGCAAAATTAATTTTGTATTTGAAAAACAAAATAGGTTTTTGTGCTTCGTTTTCAAAACATTATCATTTGACAAAATCAGGTTTAGATTTCTACCTGGACTATATGGAGTGAAGCGATTTGATACTTACTTAATTGCTCTTATTAAATAAAAGGTTGGTGAAGTAGTTGAGTTTCACCTAGGTGTGTCCTTTTAGCATAAAGCTGTAATACTGAGATACCTCTCATTTAGGGACACTGAGATTCTGGAAACTGATACTTCCTTTTATCTATAGAAATCAGTACTGTAAAAGCAGTAATAATTATTAAAAGAAAAAAGGAATATTTTGGAACCACACGTACGTGAAGCTCAGTAGTTTCCAGACTATCTTTATACATTTGCTACATAAAAAGACTTTTTAACTTTGATCATGTCAGATACTTGATTGTAGTTCTATAAAATTATATACCTGTTATATACATCATTTATCTCAGGTAGATAAAAAAGATGTGATTTTCTTTGTTTTTCTGAATGTATACAGAAACTTTATATTTCTTTGTAGGATAAGTTAGTTGTCATTTAGGCATCTTTCCTAAAGTGTGTTTTCTTTTTTTAAAAAAATTATTTTTATTTTTGGCTATGCTGGGTCTTTGTGCTACACAGGGGCTTTCTCTAGTTGCCACAAGTAGGGGGCTGCTCTCTACTTACAGTGCTCAGGCTTCTCATTGTGGTAGCATCTCTTGTTTTGGAGCCAGGGCTTTAGAGCACGGGCTCAGTAGTTGTGGCTCATGGGCTTAGTTGCCTTGCAGCATGTGGAATCTTCCAAGACCAGGGGTAGAACCCGTGTCCCCTGCATTGGCAGGTGGATTCTTAACCACTAGACCACCAGGGAAGTCCCTAAAGTGTTTTTTCAGATGAGGTAAAATTATGACAGTGGATTTTTGCCTCTACTCTTTTATCTAACTTCCCAAGAAAGCTAATCATTTTAGGAACTGAAATTGATGTTTGCTTTCTGACAGCTGGTAAATAATCTGCCTGCAATGTGGGAGACCTGGGTTCGATTCTTGGGTTGGGAAGATCCCCTGGAGAAGGGAAAGGCTACCCACTCCAGTATTCTGGCCTGGAGAATTCCATGGAATTGCAAAGAGTGGGACACAACTGAGTGACTTTCACTTTCACTTCTGACAAAAGGTGACTAAATCGTGTCCAACTCTTGTGACCCCATGGACTGTGACAAACAGTAGTGTTCTTAAATAGTCCCATGCATATTAGGGAGTCAAATCTATTATTACTCAGTTCCTTGATATCTGAAAATATATGAAAGGTTTGGCATGCTTCCTCTACAATGAAACTCATCAGTTGACACAGAACCTTCAGCCAGCATTTCCGCATAAGCTTCTTCAATATGAATGGACAGCTAAACATCTCTGGATATTTGAGGAGAGCCTCTAATAGTCTCATAGTGAGACTAAACAAACAGAAAAAAGAATCTTAATTGACTTAAGCGGGTTTCAGTTCAGTCGCTCAGTCATGTCCAACTCTTTGCGACCCCATGAATCACAGCACGCCAGGTCTCCCTGTCCATCTCCAACTCCCGGAGTTCACTCAAACTCACCTCCATCAAGTCGGTGATGCCATCCAGCCATCTCATTCTCCGTCGTCCCCTTCTCCTCCTGACCCCAATCCCTCCCAGCATCAGAGTCTTTTCCAGTAAGTCAACTCTTCGCATGAGGTGGCCAAAGTATTGGAGTTTCAGCTTTAGCATCAGTCCTTCCAATGAAAACCCAGGATAGACTGGTTGGATCTCCTTGCAGTCCAAGGGACTCTCAAGAGTCTTCTCCAACACCACAGTTCAAAAGCATCAATTCTTCGGTGCTCAGCTTTCTCCACAGTCCAACTCTCACATCCATACATGACCCCTGGAAAAACCATAGCCTTGACTAGACGGACCTTGGTTGGCAAAGTAATGTCTCTGCTTTTTAATATGCTATCTAGGTTGGTCATAACTTTCCTTCCAAGGAGTAAACGTCTTTTAATTTCATGGCTGCAGTCAGCATCTGCAGTGATTTTGGAGCCCCAAAAAATAAAGTCTGACACTGTTTCCACTGTTTCCCCATCTATTTCCCATGAAGTGATGGGACCAGATGCCATGATCTTAGTTTTCTGAATGTTGAGCTTCAAGCCAACTTTTTCACTCTCCTCTTTCACTTTCATCAAGAGGCTTTTTAGTTCCTTTTCACTTTCTGCCTAAGGGTTCAGTTCAGTACAGTTCAGTCACTCAGTCGTGACCGATTCTTTGCGACCCCATGAATCACAGCACGCCAGGCCTCCCTGTCCATCACCAACTCCCAGAGTTCACTCAAACTCATGTCCATCGAGTCGGTGATGCCATCCAGCCATCTCATTCTCTGTTGTCCCCTTCTCCTCCTGCCCCCAATCCCTCCCAGCATCAGAGTCTTTTCCAGTGAGTCAACTCGTCGCACGAGGTGGCCAAAGTATTGGAGTTTCAGATTTAGCATCCGTCCTTCCAATGAACACCCAGGACTGATATCTCCTTAGAATGGACTGGTTGGCTCTCCTTGCAGTCCAAGGGACTCTCAAGAGTCTTCTCCAACACCACAGTTCAAAAGCATCCATTCTTTGGTGCTCAGCTTTCTCCACAGTCCAACTCTCACATCCATACATGACCACTGGAAAAACCATAACCTTGACTAGATGGACCTTGGTTGGCAAAGTAATGTCTCTGCTTTTTAATATGCTACCTAGGTTGGTCATAACTTTCCTTCCAAGGATTAAGTGTCTTTTAATGTCATGGCTGCAATCAGCATCTGCAGTGATTTTGGAGCCCAGAAAAATAGTCAGCCACTGTTTCCCCATCTATTTGCCATGAAGTGATGGGACCAGATGCCATGATCTTAGTTTTCGGAATGTTGAGCTTTAAGCCAACTTTTTCACTCTCCTCTTTCACTTTCATCAAGAGGCTTTTTAGTTCCTTTTCACTTTCTGCCATAAGGGTTAGCACACATTAACTAAAGTCCAACAAACCAAGTCACTTACAAGTATTACTTTCTTTGACCTCTTAAGGGCACTTAGGAAACCAGCTGTTAGTAGCAACTGTGAAGATTTGCTGTCTCTTCATACGTAATACAGATAGAATCTTTCCTGTATTCATTCAGCCTACCTGGTTGGTTGAGGCTCCCAACTAGGACGAATGTTGTTAAGTAAGCCCTTAAAGCTTCCTTAGCCTCACTGCATGTGCAGAGGCCAATGTAGGCATTTCTGGCAGTTATGTGTGTTAAGGAATTGTTACCTATTTTCCCTTTTTCCTTTACTATAAAATTAAAAACAAAAAATTCTTTCTGTGCTGGATCTTCCTTATGGTGCACAGGCTTTCTCTAGGTGTGGTGCCTGAGCTTCTCTAGCTGTGGCAAGTGGGCTTAGTTCCCCTGCTGCATGTGGGATCTTAGTTCCCTGACCAGGGATCAAACCCGTGTCTCCTACATTGAAAGGCGAATTCTTAACCACTGGACCAGCTGGGAAGTCTCAAGATTTCTTAAGGACTAGGTAGTTACTTCCCTTTCCTTGTCTCCCTTCATCTTTAATCCTCTACAGTCTGGCTTCAAACTGCGATCAGGACTCCCTTTATTGCCAGACCTATGTTTAGTTATCCTTCCTCACTCCCTTGACTCCTGAGCTACTTGTCACATCCAGCTTAGCTCTTCAGCACAGTCTTGTTTCTCCTCCTGTTTCTCTCTTTCCTTTTTCCTTTTAAATTCCTGATTTCTTCCTTCTGTCTGTAATCGAGCGTTCCCCAAGATTTTGTCTTTATCTTCCATGGTCTCTTTCCACGTTTAGGAAGTTTTCTTTGACTCACTTTTAATTCATAAGCATTTATTCAGTATCATAATAAAAAAGAACTCTGTAGGATGCAAAGGTGATTTAGATATATTTCCTGTTCTTGAGTAACCTGTGAGACATAGGAACTTTACAGTCTTTTTGCCCCCTGTGTCTTGTTACCAAAGTTAATTGACATTTTTGAAAATGCCTCTTATATACTTGTTTTTTTTTCCATTCCTGCTTCTATTACTGCAGCATATAGTCATCTTTATTACAATTTATAAATAGGTTAGAAACTGACATGGATCTCTTTAATAAGACATCTAGGTTCTCATAGCATCTGCTCTTTCATTGTTGCATAGTTAGAAAATCCACTTGGAAATGGTAAAAAAAAAAAAAAAAAAGGCCAAGTAATATGTTAATGTCATTATGACAAGTTTTCACTTCATAGGAAATCTGGCAGGATCTCTGGGCCTCCCAGGTCAAAAGACAGACCTGCCCACACTCCAGTGTCTTCTGCAATTCCTTATAAATTTCAGTGGGCACTTAAGCTATAGAACATTCTATTTACTGTCCTGGTTTTAAGGTGGAATTCCAGAATTAAACATTGTGCCCAAACTTAACATTTTCAAATGGTCTGGCCTTATCTTCCAAAAATAGTATATTACTCCACCAACTCTCCCTGCCCAATAAAGGACCTGAAGCATCAAGTGTTGATTGCAAAGAAGTTAGATAGGGCTCCTCTTCTTTCCCCAAGTCATTTGGAACCTGAGTGAATGCAAGTAACACAAACACATGACAGTAATCTGTCCCCCAAAGCAAGCAGGCATTACTTTGTTATTTAGGGGAAAATACAAAAGCTTCCAGGAGTTCCCTGTATCTCCTGTATAAAATCCAAACCCTTCTCGAGTTTTCAGAACTCTTTATACCCTGACTCTCACCCATATTTGTACCTTCTGTCCAAAAGGGCATCTCATGACTGCATATATGTAATATATGCATATATATGTATATGTGCTTCTGCATACACATACTGTGGCTTGCACACTTCTACTCATATTATCCTAATAGACGCCTAGTTCTGCCCATCTAAGACTCTGCTGTGCCTTTGCTGCTGCTGCTGCTAAGTCACTTCAGTCGTGTCCGACTCTGTGTGCCTTTAGTACCTTGTTAAAGTGCTGGGTTTTTTTTCCCTTAAATCTCTGCTGATCTCTAACTTTACACTACTTATATTTATGTCCTATTAATTAACCCTCTATTTCTTAATTCTCTCCAGTCTTTAAATTGCTGCTTCTGTATCTCTCATGCTGCCTGTCTCCAGATTGACCTTATTCTTCTCTGCCTAATTTTCACGCATCCTCCCCTTATACAACTTTTTATTCTGAAAAAAATTCCAGCACAGAGAAGTTTAAATAATCGTACAATGAATTCCTGTATACCTCTCATCTAGATTTATTAATTGTTAATATTTTTATACCACTTTTACTTCATTTTCCATATATATCGTGTGTGTACAAATATATGTGTTTTTTTTCCTAAACCATTGATCATTTGAATGTAGGTTGCAGATATCATGATATTTCAGTCCTAAATACTTCAGCATGGATCTCTTAAGTATAATGATGTTCTCCCAAATAATCACAGTAATATTATTACACTCAAGAAATTTGATGTCAATACAAACATATTGTCTAATATTCAGTCCATATTCATTTGATTGTCTGATCATTTGGTGTCCTTATGTATTTTATTATTTTTATGCAAGTTATTACAAAATATTAACTCTGTTCTCCATGTTGTAAAATATACCCTAGAGCCTGTGTTTCAGCAAATAGTTTATATCTTTCACTCCCCCATCTGTTTATTGCACCTTTCCCTGACTTCCCTGGTGGCTCAGTTGGTGAAGAATCCGGCTGCAGTGCAGGAGACCTGGGTTTGATTCCTGGGTTGGAAAGATCCCCTGGAGAAGGAAATGGTGACCCAATCCAGTGTTCTTGCCTGGGAAATCCCATGGACAGAAGAGCCTGGCAGGCTACAGTCCACGGGGTCGCAAGAGTTGGACACGACTTAGCGACCAAACCACCACCACCACCCTCTCCCTGCTGGTAGACACTAGTTTGTTCTCTGTATCTGTGAGTCTGCTTCTTTTTTGTTTTATTCACTAGATTGTTGTATTTTTTAGATTCCACGTATAAGTGATCTTATATAGTATTTGTTTTTCTCTGTCTAGCTTATTTCACTTTAGCATAATGCCCTCCAAGTCCATTCATGTTACCACAAATGGCAAAATCTCATTCTTTTTTATGGCTGAGTAGTATTGCATTGTATGTGTGATATACACACACGTATATGTATATATAGTTATCCACTCTTTCGTTGATGGACACTTAGGTTGCTTCTGTACCCTGGCAATTATAAATAATGCCTCTATGAACATTGGGATGAATGTATCTTTTCTATTCAGTGTTTTTGTTTTTTTTGAGTATATACCCAGTAGTGGAATTGCTGGGTCATATGGTAGTTCTGTTTTTGTTTTTTTGAGAATGCTCCATACTGTTTTCCATGGTGACTGCACCAGTTTATATTCCCACGAACAGTGCACAAGAGTTTCCTTGTCTCCACATTCTCGCCAATATTTTTTAGTTGTGTTCTTTTTGATGATAACCATTCTGACAGATGAGAGGTAATATCTCTTTGTGGTTTTGATTTGCATTTTTTTGATGATTAGTGTTGTTGAGCATTCTTTTCATTTTCTTTAATCTGAAATAGTTCTCTTTCCTTTTTTTCTTTCACGACATTGACATTTTTGGAGTCCAGGCTAGTTGTTTTGTAGAATGTTCCACAATCTGGATTTATCCGATTTTTTCCTTTCATAATTAAAATCAGTTTAACTCTTTTTTTTTTTTTTTTTTCTGGCAAGAATGCTACATTGTAGACAACCTTTCTCCCTTGTAGTGAGTAAGCTGTGGGGTGATATTTTGAGATTGTATATACCCTGGACTCTCTGGACACTTTTCATCCAATGGTTTTGATATCTTACTCCTTTTAAAAGTATCATTCTACAAAGTCTCTCTCATCAATCTTTTCTATATTAATCTGGTCTTTCTTCTATTTGAGCATGAAAATAGACATTTGAGATAGGAAGAGACAGTAGTAAATCTGTTTCAAACTTATTTTCTCGATGAGCATTTGATGTTTTGCCCAAGAGCAGTCACATGCATGCATGTGTGCTTAGTTTCTCAGTTGACCCCATGGACTGTAGCCCACCAGGCTCCTCTAGCCATGGGATGTTCTCCAGGCAAGAATACTGGAGTGGGTTGCCATTTCCTCCTCCAGGGGATCATCCCAACCCCAGAGCAGTCCTGTAGTTAGTCACAAAGTTACTGACCAGAACCTGGATTTCCTTTCTTAATCCAGTGCTACTTCCAGCTGCGCTCTATTGACTCTTAACCAATAATGCAAAACCCAAAGCATATATATATTACCTGAAATAGAGTATAATTTTTTTGCAAGTAGAAAGCATATATTCATTTTCCTTCTGCATTCATTCCTTTATTCACTTATTCAAAAGAGGCAGATCTAGCTCTTCTACCTGCCCCTCCCATATCCTTCATGGTGCAGCCCAGCTAAACCTGAGCTCCATGCTTTCCAGCTCTCTTGTCTTCCTAAGTGCTGTTCCTTTGGCTTGTTACATTTATCTTTCCTTTCTCTTTTTTAAATTAATTTTTATTTTATTTTTTAAAATAAAAAATTTAATAATAATTATTTTAAAAATATTTACTTATTTATTTATCTGGCTGCATCAGGTCTTAGTTGCAGCTTGTGAGCTCCAGAGGACGTGGACACAGTAGTTTTGGTGCGTGGGCTTAGTTGCCCCTCAGCATGGGGAATCTTAGTTCCCCAACTAGGAATCAAACCTGTGTTTGATCAGATTCTTAGCCACTGGACCAAGAGGGAAGTCCTTTAATTATTATTTTTAATGAATAAAAAGTCTATATGTTTAGGATATACAGTGTGATGTTTTGATATATGTATCCATTGTGAAATGATTACCATAATCAGGTTAATTAACTTATCTATCACCTCCCATAGTTATCTTTCTTGTGTGTATGTATTGAGAACACTTGAGATTTACTCTTAGCAAATTTCTGTATACAAGACATCATTATTAACTGTAATCACCGTGCATTAGTTCTCCAGAACTTACTTATAAACTGAAAATTTGTACTCTTGGATCAACATCTCCCTTTTTCTCTTATGATAACCCCCCAGCCTCTGGTAACCACCATTTTACTTTGTGTTAGTATGAGTTCCAATGTTCAGTTTTCATAACTGTGAGATCGTGCAATATTTGTCCGTCTATATAATGTCCTGTAGGTTCATCCATGTTGTTGCAAATGGTAGGATTTCCTTATTTATTAAGGCTGAATAATATTCCTCTCTGTGGGATGTGTGTGTATGTGTGACATTAAAAAACATTTATGTATTTATTAGGCTGTGCTGGGTCTCAGTTTTGGTACGTGGGATCTTTAGTTGCTGCACGTGAACTCTTACTTGCGACATGAGGGATCCTGTTCGCTGGCCAAGAATCAAAACTGGGCTCCCTGCATTGGGAGCTCGAAATCTTAGCCGCTGGACCATCAGGGAAGTCCCATGGTGTAACATTTTTTAAATCTATTCATCTGTTAATGGATACTTAGGTTATTTCCATATCTTGGTGACTGTGAAAAATGCTGCAGTGAACATGCAGATGATACCACCCTTATGGCAGAAAGCGAAGAAGAACTAAAGAGCCTGTTGATGAAAGTGAAAGAGGAGAGTGAAAAAGTTGGCTTACAGATCAACATTCAGAAAACTAAGATCATGGCATCCAGTCCCATCACTTCATGGCAAATAGATGGGGAAACAGTGGAAACAGTGGCTGACTATTTTTCTGGGCTCCAAAATCATTGCAGATGGTGATTGCAGCCATGAAATTAAAAGACGCTTACTCCTTAGAAGGGAAGTTATGACCAGCCTAGACATTATATTAAAAAGCAGAGATATTGCTTTGTCAACCAAGGTCCGTCTAGTCAAGGTTATGGTTTTTCCAGTGGTCATGTATGGATGTGAGAGTTGGACTATAAAGAAAGCTGAGCACTGAAGAATTGATGCTTTTGAACTGTGGTGTTGAAGACTCTTGAGAGTCCTTTGGAATGTGAGGAGATCCAACCAGTCCATCCTAAAGGAGATCAGTCCTGGGTGTTCATTGGAAGGACTGATGCTGAAGCTGAAACTCCAATATTTTGGCCACCTGATGTGAAGAGCTGAGTCATTTGAAAAGACCCTGATGCTGGGAAAGATTGAGGGAAGGAGGAGAAGGGGACGACAGAGGATGAGATGGTTGGATGGCATCACTGACTTGATGGACATGAGTTTGGGTGAACTCCGGGAGTTGGTGATGGACAGGGAGGCCTGGCGTGCTGCGGTTCATGGGGTTGCAAAGAGTCGGACACGACTGAGTGACTGAACTGAACATGGGAGTGCACATATCTCTTCAAGATCATGATTTTATTTTCTTTGGCTGTGTACCCAAAAGTGAGATAGCTGGTTCATATGGTAATTCTATTTTCTAATTTTTAGAGGAACTTCTATACTCTTTTTCATAGTGGTTCTATCAATTTACATTCCCACAGATTGTGTACAAAGCTTCCCTTTTATCCACATTATCACCAATACTTGTTATCTTTTGACTTTTTGATAATAGCCATTCTAACAGGTATAAGGTGATATCTTATTGTGGTTTTGATTTTCATTTCCCGGATGATTAGTGATGTTGAGTGTCTTTACATCTACCTATTGGCCATTCGTATGTCTTCTTAGAAAAATGTCTATTTAGGTCCTTTGCCCATTTTTAAAGTTGAGTTATTTGTGTTTGTTTGGTTTTTTTTTTTTTGCTATTGAGTTGTATTAGTTCCTTCTATATTTTGGATATTAACCCCTTATTAGATACATGGTTTGCAAATACAGTTTTCCTGTTCCATAGGTTGCCTTTTCATTTTGTTGATTGTTTACTGTGCAGAAGCTTTTCAGTTTGCTGTAGTCCTGCTTGTTTATTTTTGCTTTTGTTGCCTGTGCTTTTGGTGTCAATTCCAAAAAATCATTGCCAAGGCCAGCGTCAAGGAGCCTTTCACCTACTTCCCTTCACTCTTTAACTATTAATGAACTGAGTTGTACTGAGAAGGCCTCTGACTACCCACCTTCTGGCCGAGTTAGGTGCCCTCCTTTTTTATTATAGGACCTTATTCATATCTGTTGTATCACTGTGTGGATTTTTTTTCCTTTTGCTAATAGTTGTTTGCAGTTATCTTCTCTTTTATTGGACTGTGAGCTCATTGAGGTCAGGAATTTCTGTTTAGTTCATCTCTCGGAGTGCCACTTAGATGCTCAATCAATATGTGCTCTAATAGTGAAGCCATTTCAGCTCTGTGATCATTGATTGCTTTATCATAAAGACATGGTTGAGATTCAGAACTCCACATCCCTCCAGTTCTGATAGCTTCCATAAATATTTGATCTAGAATGTGCAAGGCAGTATGAAAAATGGAAAGCTATTTTATGTGGCAAGTCCTCAAGGAACGTGGAGGGGAAACTACTATAGTTATAAAAAAGACAGAATCAGTTAATTGGTGCTATAGGGAGTATTCTGTGTTGCTCCAGCGCTGGGAGGGTAGAGTGTCCTCAGGGCAGTCCCAAAGGAGGCCAGAGGCTGAGGGGACTGTTGGAGCATTTCCGTTGGAGAGAACAATCTGCGGAAGGCTTAGAATCAGAAAAGTTGTGTTTGGAAGAATTCGAGCAGTTGAGTTGACTGGTTTCTTTGCCTTATAAATAACATACACGTAGATGGTTCTTTGTACGAATTGATTGCTATCCTGAGTCTTTTCCATTTTGCTTTTAGAGAAAAGTAGGGTATATTTCAGTTCAGTTCAGTCACTGAGTCGTGTCTGACTCTTTGCGACCCCATGAATCACAGCACGCCAAGCCTCCCTGTCCATCACCAATTCCCGGAGTTCACTCAAACTCACGTCCATCGAGTCGGTGATGCCATCCAGCCATCTCATTCTCTGTCGTCCCCTTCTCCTCCCGCCCCCAATCCTTCCCAGCATCAGAGTCTTTTCCAGTGAGTCAACTCGTCGCATGAGGTGGCCAAAGTTTTGGTTCTGTTAATTGAACACCTGTATTGCCAGAAAAATCTTTTGTTGGGATAATTTCTACCACGGAGGACTTTTAAAGCAAGCACTGGGTAGCTGTTGTTCCAACCCAAGTATTTTTCTAAAGATCTGTTCACTGCTTGTGTAACACCTGTGAGCCCAGGTTCTTCATTCTTTTAGGTTAGATAGGTAAAGTTCATTAATGATTGAAAACCTATGAAGCATTACTGCTTCAATTCTGAACTTTCAGTGTTTTCTGTTGCCTGAAAACTTAACCCAATTTACATCCAGAATGTTGAGATGTAAGCACATTGAGAAAGGCCTGGAGCCTTCACCATGATACTTATTTTCTAGCTGTTTTCTTTTCAAATGAGGAGAAAACACTGTAACTTATTAATATAAGGTACCAACATGAAGAACGCGATGTTTTCTGAGAAAGAACTAGACATGTGCCTTTTTAATACATTAGTGTCTGTTTTTTCCCTCTAAAATATACTTCTGCTTATATTTTGAATAACTCTTCACCAAATGCCAGAACTTTTTGCTTATAGTAAGTGTTGGTAAGATGGGAAGTGTGAACCATTAAAGAATGGATTTTTTTTTTTCCTTTTAAATACTGGCTTACTCTAAATAGGTTTCTAGTTACTAATCTTGTTGCCATAAATTCCCCAGTCATATGTTCTGTAATCTCTTCTCTGGCATACATTTTAATTGTTTTCTTACTGCTTCATAGGTGCTATAATCCTTTTATAGCTTCCTGGGTTTTAAAATAAACCTATAAAAGGTTCAATTTTATATTTAATAGCCATGCTTCACAGAGTTCTAAAGCTGTGAATGAGTTCAGGCAGGCAAAAGCTTTTGATGTGGAATGCCTTTGTTTCTATGTTTTAAAAAAATGTATTTGTCCTCCAGGGTGTCACATCATGATTTTAGATACTGACTGGGTTTTTTTAAAATATTCAGAAATAGTTGTAAAGAAGAAATGTAGAAGAACACTGAAATTCCATAAGTTAAAAATACTGGTCTCATAATTTTCTGTTACCAATTTTCGGAAAAATCATTTATTTTAAACGTATTTCTGTTGACGAGTAAGTGTGTCACTGTCCTCTTGGAGCTTACAGTTAAGTGTGGGAGATAGACGTGGACTGGATAATCACACAGATACACTCACCATCATGGGATGTGCTCTGGAGAAAAAGTGCTTGGTGCCCTGAGAGAATATCAGCTGAGGAAGGAAGTGACTTTTGAATGACTTGAGATCTGACAGTTAAGTTGGAGTCAACTAGGGGAAATCTGATTGTGGAAAAGAGACTATTACAAGGAGATACATTGAGGGGGTGGGAGCTAACACTGTATGTTCAAGGAACTGAAAGGTTAGTGTGGTGATTTATCCAGACTTTATAGATACTGATTTCAGTACTTTTTAAAAAAAGTGTTAAGTACCATTTCAGATAAGCCTGTTGGGATTTATTAGTGGAGTGGCATACGGGGTAACGTGAGGCTTGTTTCCTGAGCCGCCTCAGTGTTAGGGCAGCACGGTATCCCCCACCTCCTGGTAGAAGCCCATGAGACATGTTCTGTACATCTGTGAAATATTAATATATCAATGAAGCTGTAACTGAAAAGTAGTTTTCCCTTGTTACCTGACCAAAAGACCTTGATGGTTCTGTGCTGGAAACATAAAATGTGCTAATAGGGTTAGTTGGTGATCTCATTGTAAGATCAGTGGGTATATTACAGAGAAACTTTGAATTATTTCCTACTTTCGTATGTATTGATTTAACTATTGAGTCAGATTAATAAACTTAAATAAGTTAGTATCCTACCGGTTATATAGTATGGAATTTTATGGACAGTGACTTATGATTCTCAGGGAAGACTTACCTGAAATAAAGTTCTAAAAAGTAAAAATTGCCGGTTTCAGGTTTTATTCAGCTTGCTACTTAAAACTTACCTAGCAAAAAGGAAGAGTTTTCATGTAATAGTGACTGTAGATCCATTTACTGAGCATTTACTATAAGGCAGGTACCGTGCGTGCTGTTTAATTTTACCTGACAACAGCCCAATGAAATCGGTATTATTATTCCTAATTTACAAGTCAGGAAGCTGAAGCTCAGAAAGGCCAAGTAACTGTTCAGGATTTTTCCATGAGAAAGTGGCTGAGTGGGAGTGAATCTCAAACTGCTCAAAAACAGTTCAGTTCAGTTGCTCAGTTGTGTCCGACTCTTTGTGGCCCCATGGACTGCAGCACGCCAGGGTTCCTTGTCCATCACCAACTCCTGGAGCTTGCTCAAATTCATGTCCATCAAATTGGTGATGCCATCCAACCATCTCATCCTCTGTTGTCCCCTTCTTCTCCTGCCTTCAATCTTTCCCAGGTTCAGGGTCTTTTCTGATGAGTCAGCTTTTCCATCAGGTGGCCAAAGGATTGGAGCTTCAACTTCGACATCAATCCTTCCAATGAATATTCAGGACTGATTTCCTTTGGGATTGACTGGTTGTATCTCCTTGCAGCCCAAGGGACTCTTAAGAGTCTTTTCCAGCACCACGGTTTGAAAGCATCAATTCTTCAGCGCTCAGCTTTCTTTATGGGTCCAACTCTCACATCCATATATGACTACTGGAAAAACCATAGCTTTAACTAGATGGACCTTTGTTGGCAAAGTAATGTCTCTGCTTTTTAATATGCCGTCTAGGTTGGTCATAGCTTTTCTTTCAAGGAGCAAGTGTCTTTTAATTTCATGGCTGCAGTCACCATCTGCAGTGATCTTGGAGCCCAACAGTCTGTCACTGTTTCCCATAAAGTGACGGGACCGGATACCATGATCTTCATTTTTTGAATGTTGAGTTTTAAGCCAGCTTTTTCACTCTCTTCTTTCAATTTCATCAAGAGGGTCTTTAGTTCCTCTTCAGTTTCTGCTATAAAGATAGTGTCATCTGCATATCTGAGGTTATTTATATTTCTGCCAGCAGTTTTGATTCCAGCTTATGCTTCATCCAGCCTGGCATTTTGCATGATGTACTCTGCATATAAGTTAAATAAAGCAAGGTGACAATATACAGTCTTGATATACTCCTTTCCCAATTTGGAACCAGTCTGTTGTTCCATCTCTGGTTCTGTTGTTTTTTGTCCATGTTATTCTGTATGTAAATTTTTTAAAAACAATTTAGTTTTTGTAAGTTCATAAATCAGTTAATAATTACTTAGAAGACAGTGAAGGCCCTGATATCGATCAACCTTTCATGTTTCCTTTTACACCTATTTCCCTGGTGGCTCAGATTGTAAAGCGTCTGCCTACAATGCGGGAGACTGGGGTTCAGTCCCTGGGTCGGGAAGATCTCCTGGAGAAGGAAATGGCAACCCACTCTAGTACCTGGAAAATCCCATGGACGGAGGAGCCTGTAGGCTACAGACCATGGGGTCGTAAAGAGTAGGACACAACTGAGCAACTTCACTTTTCTTTCTTACACCTATTAAAAAGTATTTATTGAACCGACTGTGTGAGAGTCAGAAAGCTGCTCGGCTTAGGTGGACCACTCAAAGATGAAGAAATCTTCGCCCCATGTTTGGTTCATGGCTTTGCAACAGCATCTTGGCAGAGAAGAAAGACATTGCTGGTAGTTATTGGATAAACTGGTGCTTTGAGACGGATGAGGGAATGTTGTTAACAACCAGTTGTGGGAGGGGAAGACTCCAAGTAGAAGTGGGCTTTTGAAGAAGACCTTGAGAGATAAGTAGGATTTCCACTTGTAGAGAGAGGAGTAGGTCAGGAGGGTGGAAGGCAGGCAAGGAATAGAAAGTAGTGGGGGTATGGGCTGGAAAGGAAAACTGATCTAGAAAGAAAAGTGTGTGAGTGCAAGGTTGAGTGATTTGAACTTTATGTACTAGTTGATTATATGTTCATTAACATTTATCAAGCATCTCTTATGCTCAGTCACTGCTTTCAATTTAGGAAATCAGCAAACTTTCTTTTAAGGTTGTATGGCTTTTCTTCTCACAAAGAAGGCTCTTTTGATAGCCTTTATTTAGGTCAGGATTTCCTTCATTCTTCAGATCTTGACTTTTGTCCCTGGAATTAAGCACTAATGGAAGAAAAACATCTTTTAAAGACAGGGACTGATTTCTCTGTTTAATTCTGATACAGTTTCAGGTGCCATATAGTAATTAATCTGGCATTTTGAGGTGTATTAGACTGGAAGAGAACTACTCACTTTGGCATTACTTTTTGCTTCTCTGTAATAATCGCCTACACCTACCACAATCTAGAATACTGCAATACTGAGTAGCAGTTGCTTTGGGAGACAAAGTTGAATTGTGTATTATTTTAGAAGGTCCAATTTTCATTTTTTTCTTCCCATGTTGAACAATTTGAGACTCTTCAGTATACTTAGTTTCAAAAAGTAATATTGTATGGACAGCAAAGGAATTAAAGTGAATATAATTTGAAGTAGTTTTTGGCATGGCCTTGTTTTCATGCTATTCCCTTTTCCTGTATAGACTGTTGAGTATGAATTGACTTGTTCTAAATTCTAGGAACTTGTGTTTGTTTTTTACAATTTGGAGTTTGTGCTTTGGCTTGTGATGGCTATTTCAGATTGGTGCTTTAAAAAACCCCTTTTAAACGATATCTAGAATTCAGTGTGTGCTTTCAGAGGCAGAGATAGTTATCCTGGTTTTGGAAGGTTTGAGTGAGTTTATTTTACTGTTGCATATTTGCCAATGTAACTACACATGAAAAATGAATTAAACATGTTCTTTAGGAGGGATTCTCCAGCTTTCTGTGGGAGATCTGAGTTGTGATTATAATCCAGGAAGCTATAATCTGGATCTGGGGTGTTGGATGTGTGCTTATTAATGAAGAAATGCCAGCATCTCATTTTCAATAAAAGCATGAGCTTTGCCATTAAACATCTGTCTTTGAACCCTGGCTTCTCCACTGATAGTATGACATGGGCTAGTTATTTCAGCTCACCTGTAAGCCTCAGCACCTCAGCTTTAAAATGAGAATAGTGATAGTTATCGTTTAGATTTGTGAGAGGGTTAAATGAACTAATCCATGTGAGCTCAATAATTTTTAAAAAGCAGTTTGATCTTTTTTTAAAAAAAAAATTTATATATTATTTTTATTTGGCTTTGCCAGGTCTTAGAGCATATGGGATCCAGTTTCCTGACCAGGGATGGAACCCAAGGGCCCCCTGCATTGGGAGTGTAGAGTTTCAGCCATCGGACCACCAAAGAGGTCCCCACTTTGATTTATTATTCACGTTTCATTTAAAACTTGGCCAGTGCTTTGTATAGTTTTGAGAGTTTAAGTACCACCTTCCTGTTATAATGATCATACTAGTGTGTACGAGTGTGTACATACTCTGCAGATCATGACTGAAGAGTTATTGAAGGGGCAGTAACTAAATAATTATGGAATCTTTTGTTGTTGTTACATGAATTGTTGTTCAGTCACTCAGTCATTTCTGACTCTTTGCAACCCCATGGACTGCAGCATGCTACACTTCCCTGTCTTTCACTATTTCCCAAAGTTTGCTCAAACTCAAGCCCATTGAGTTAATGATGCCATCCAACCATCTCATCCTGTGTCGTCTCCTTCTCCTCATGCCCTCAGTCTTTCCCAGCATCAGGATCTTTTCCAGTGAGTTAGCGCTTCACATCAAGTGGCCAAAATATTGGAGCTTCAGCATCAGTCCTTCCAATGAATATTCAGGACTGATTTCCTGTAGAATTGACTGGCTTGGTCTTCTTACAGTCCAAGGGACTCTCAAGAGTCTTCTGTAGCACCACAGTTCAAAAGCATCAGTTCTTTGGTGCTCAGCCTTCTTTATGGTCCAACTGTCACTTCCATACATGACTACTGGAAAAACCAGAGCTTTGACTAGATGGACCTTTGTCAACAAAGTGATATCTCTGCTTTTTAATATGCTGTTTAGGTTTGTCATAGCTTTTCTTCCAAGGAACAAGTGTCTTTTAATTTCATGGCTGTAGTCACCATTGTGATTTTGGAGCCCAGGAAAATAAAGTCTGTCACTGTTACGTGAATACATAATGTGATTTCATAAAACAAGCAATATTCAACTACTGAAAGCAATGTCTTAAAAATATATATTTTTTTGTTTTGCTGAGCAGGGTCTTAGTTGCAGCATATAGAATCTTTAGTTGCAGCATGCAGGATCTAGTTCCTTGACCAGGGATCCAGCCTGGGTCCCCTGCGTTGGGATCCTGGATATTTAACCACTGGACCACCAGAGGAGTCCTTGTCATTTGTTTTTCTTCATCATTTTGATGTATCTTTTTTCTTCCCAGTGCATATTTATCTTTTATTTATCTTTAACATAATTATAGTGGGATTATGTGCTATGATTTTAACATAATTACAGGGATTATAGTGTTGTATCTGTTCCCCTCATTTGATGTTATATTTTAAACTCAACGCCATTTTAAATGGCTACACAGAAACATCCCACCAGATAGAGCAGACCATTCTTAACCTTCATGTTGTTCTTTCTCCATCAAATACTGTAGCAGGCAACACCAGGCTATCGAAATAGATCACTGAGTAATTTTATTCTGCAGTTTTAACTGATATTTAAATGTTCTTGATAAGTCAAGAAATCTCTCTCATTTATAAGAAGCTGAAATTATAAAAAGAAAGAACATTTACTTAAACTGAAGGATTAATAGTATTTTTTTGCAATGCTGAGGCTATTTCTTTAGTAACTCATTTTGTGCATGTCTTTAAAAATAAATATTTACATTTTTAGCAAAGGAAACATTCACAAAATGCTTTTCTTCCTGTAAAATGAGGAATTTTACATTGTTTTTAACTCCTGGATTTAACCTTAGCATTTTAATTATAAAATTCAATGGTAAAATTTTACAATTAAATTACATAAAGATATGATATGAAATTTTGTTTTAAAGATATTACTCCTTTTTTAAATTTTGCAGTAGTTAATCTATCTTAAGAATAGCCAAGTCTGTTGTGGTATAAGAATAAAGCCTTTTAGAGCCAATTTTCCAGAGTTTTTTAAAGAAGACTGTGTAATCATGCTAATGAAAAACAGACTTCTGACTTGAAATAAGTCACTTAAATTTTAAAAAGTGAAGATAATTTCCATTTTGATGATAAAATAAAATTGAAACAGCCAGATACTGGTTTTTGGCTAATTAGCCAAAAAAAGCCCAAAACATTCAGGGTAATGAGGGTATGGGCATCCTCACTGCTGGTGGGATTTGACACACCCTCTCCAGTGAACATTTTTGTTTGGAATTCATGTGGTTATTCTTTCAGTCTTTTTTCCTGAGGGCGTGGTCTAACTCAGACATAGAAATGTGCACAGAGATGTTTATCAAAGTAGTATTCAACCAGAAAAATACTGGAAACAGTTCAAATGTCCAACAAGATATTTGCAAATGATGAAATATTATATAGCTATTGAAATGATGTGCTTAAAAAGCATAATTAATAACATGAGGAAATTCTCACAATGTGGTTGGTATACTTTCTATATTACAGTATTATGTCAATTTTGTAAGAGTCAATTTATTCGCACAGAAAGTTTTTTTAAGACTATATAGAAACAAACTTAAATATTTTAAAAATTTTCCAAATTTTTTTCATGAGCTTTTTATTCTATAACCAAAAAGAAGTCAATAAACATTAGTATAAAATAATGATTTGGACAAATGGCCCTATGTGATTCACTTTAGATGGCCAGAGTTTTACTATATAGATTACAGTACATTATCTTTAATGGAAAAACTATTTGGTAGCATTTAATAATTAATGTTTACTTTTATCTTGGGGCCATCTATTTAAAAAAAAAAGGAAGACTTCACATTTAAATAAACTTTAATCAGAAATCAAATGACAACTTAGTGTAAGGGAACCCTAAACTTTTTTGATGAGAAGTTTGGCAAAATTTCATCAGTTCTCTGAAAATACGTCTACATTGCTGAGTAAATGACTTGAGCAAGTAAAATGGGAAGAGGATTAAGTATGTAGTTGCAAAAGGAGAAACCTTTTTAAAATAGGGGGAAAAAATCCCCCCTGTCCTTAATTTTTTCCCCATTACCACCGCCCCCTTTCTTTGGCCTCGCTGGAGTACATAGTAACATTAAGTGGTCCTTTTCCCTTGGACCAGCTCAGATAGCCATCTAGTGGAAAGAAGACTCTTGAAGAATGACTTTCCTCTAGACATCCAATATCATGTTTGTTCAGTTGGCTTGTCCAAACAATTTTTCTGTGTTTTCACCAGAGAAGGATCAACTTAGCATGAAGATTAAAGCTGTTCTCCATCTGCTTTATCTGCCGTTCTTAATTAGAACCTGATGACAGAAATCAACTTGGACTCAAGACTGATTGTTCCAGGAGAATTTCATTTATTATTGTATAAATCTTTTTTTTTTATAAAAAACATTTATTCTGAGCATCTGTATGACAGAAATGTAGGGAAAAAAGAGAAATAATTTCATTTATTTAAACATTTATTCAGCATCTGCTATTCCAGGTGCTGTGAGGTATATTAAAGTTGCTTACAGTCTGGTCAAGAAGGTAAATAATGCATGGAAATAATTTTAATCCACATAGAAGATGATCAGGGCTCAAAGAGACAAACACAAAGTGTGTGGGAATTCAAATAAGGCAATTATTTCTGGTCATGGAATCATATATTTTGAGTTTTCTTTTAGAAATTAATTAAATAGACCATTGTTTATTGCTTTTCTTTACTTTAGGATAAATGAAGGGAAGGTGAAAATGTTTGGATGCTATTATTTTAGGTAAGGAGCCTAAGAGTGGCTTAATGATTTTTTTAAAATATTCTACAAATATTTATTGAGCCTCTTCTCAAGGAGTTTGTAGTCTGCCAACTGTAATAGAATGTAATTTTATGAATAAAGTAACATTGAAAGTCACTTACAGAAAATGTTCACTTGGGACTTCCCTGGTGGTCCAGCAGTTAAGATTCTGCCTTGTAATATAGCGGGTATGGGTTAGATCCTTGGTTGAGGAACTAAAAATTCCACATGCTGCAGGGTGTTGCCAGAAAGAGAAAAAAATTTTCACTTAATGGGCTAATTAGATGTTCTTAGTGTAGAAATGAAGAGAGTAGGATTGGCGTCAGGTGTCCTGTAATTAATTAACTACAGTGAGAGCTAGTTAACTAGACAAACTATTCAGCTTAGGGAGGTGATGTGAGATGGTAAGACAGACAGAAACTTTGGCTCTGCTGTTTCCCAGTGCTGTTAAGTTTTACTTCACCTTTGTGTTCCTCAGTCTTCTCCTCTTTAAAACTCTTTGTAGGAGTCTGGTGAGGATTACATGAGATATTATATGTAATGCACCTGACACATGGTTGTCAATAACTGTGGTTCTTCCTCACCCTGCCTGATCTTATTTGAAGCATCAGCCATTAAAAGATGAAAAGTTAAAAATGCTTTCAATATTTCTCCTCCCTCTTCGTCACATATTGGGATGGCTTGTGTTTATTTAATAAAAGCACAGATATTTAATAGTAGAAGGTTTACACTTACTGCAGCCATAGATGTTTAAAATAGGTGTCTTAATTATTAGCAGGTCTGAGTGAAAAGAATCGTGGCAAATCTTTTCCACTAGTTACAGACGTGTGCCTCTGTCCCAGTGGTATCTTCAGACGTCTTCACAGTTAGTGCTTGCTTGTTTGACTGGAGATAGAAGTTCTTAGACTCTCAGACTCCTTCCTTGAAGATGACCAGTAGATGGCTTTTAATCCCGCATAGTATCAGTTTCACCATTTGAAAGCTTGTTTTTCTTAAGTGTTGAGTCAGCGTTTTATCCTTATCAGTGTTTGGCCTTTGTGTCCTCTGTCTCGGTGCATCATTTTTGGGAGAGTTAAATTCCATCTGACGCAAATTGTGATTTTAAAAATAACTTGCTTTGCCTTACCTTCTTTGAAAGTAAGAGCAAATAATTTCCAGAAGTCACTTATATATAAAGTTTAAAAACCTATGGCCAATGTTTGAGACACTACAAAGCTGCTAGAACATTTCTAAGCTTTAGGGTCTCTATTGTCCATTTCAGGCAAGAGTGACCAGTGAAATCAGGTCCCCCTAAAACTAAGTTCCTCTGCCGAGTTTATGGTTAACCTTTCTGTTCAAAACTTTATTTATTCAAAACTGTATACCTGTGGTTGATTCATGCTGAGGTTTGACAGAAAACAGCAAAATTCTGTAAAGCAATTATCCTTCAATTAAAAAATAAATTAGAAAAAACACTTTATTCTCTTTCTTTTCCCTTACCTTCTGGATTGAAGAGTATCAAAGAAAAGGAGAGATTGAAACCAAGCAAGACCTAGTAGGGCCTTCCTGGGTGCAGAAGCCCCTCTGTGTCTCCCATTTCTTGTAGATAAAGACTTTAGTTTCTTTAGCCTTCCCAGAGTTCCAAAGAACAGACTCCAGCAGTTACTAATTAGGGAAGGGAGTTGCAGAAACAAAGAGAAAGCAGTCAAGAAATAATAGTGCAGCTAAAAACCAGTCCTAGCTCCTCCTCAAGGGATGTGCATAGCATTCTGACACTTATCTTTGAATTGTTCTGCTGGAACTAAGACCCCTACCCAGGTGACGAAGGTAACTATGTGATGGGCAGGAGCACTTAGACCCCAGACTGATTGAAACCAATCTAGGCTGATTGCTCGGAGAAGGCAATGGCAAGCCACTCCAGTACTCTTGCCTAGAAAATCCCATGGATGGAGGAGCCTGGTAGGCTGCAGTCCGTGCGGTCGCTAAGGGTCGGACACGACTGAGCGACTTCACTTTCACTTTTCACTTTCACACATTGGAGAAGGAAATGGCAACCCACTCCAGTGTTCTTGCCTGGAGAATCCCAGGGACGGGGGAAGCCTGGTGGGCTTCCGTCTATGGGGTCGCACAGAGTCGGACACGACTGAAGTGACTTAGCAGCAGCAGGCTGATTGCTAAGAACCGCACCTGTTACTTTACCTGCAACCAATCAGAAGAAAGTCATGCATCTTGCCACTCTCACCCCTGTCATTGCCTTTAAAAAAACCCTTTGCTGAAGGCCATTGGGTCTTTTGAGCAGTGAGCTGCCAGATCTCCTTGCTGGGTGCAGATGTTCCTTCCTTCACCACAACCCAACGTCAGTAAGTTGGCTTTGCTGCAAGGCTGGCAAGTGTACCCACGTTCAGTTGGTACCACCAGTGCTAACACTTCTTACAATAAAAGGTAGCAGAGGAGCTTCATTTCAACCAGGCTTTTACCAGAAACGTTTTTAAAGATGATGTTTTTACTAGTTTGGAAATTTCTTACGAGTTGAAATTTGGCTTTGGTTGAAGTGTATGAAGCCATATTTTCTAGTCTCCCTAAGTTTCCATTGACTTGCAGATTTAGTAACTAGCTGTCAGGTTTGCTCGAGTTCAGCATTGAAATGGGATTTGTGATTCCTGTATTTGTGTGATTAAAATGGAAATGTCTGGATTGAGCATACTAGAAATGTTGAACAATTGGAAGGGATTTAGATAATGGTTTTTTGGAGGTGAGTGGGGGATGTAGGGTAGGATGAGTGAGTTTTCAAGGTTTAGATTTTTGCCACTTTTCATGCTGCAAGAGGGTTTTTAGATAGCACCTAATCCTGTCCATTCTGTTAACTATTACAAATAGTCACTGAGTACCTGCTCTATGTAGAGCATAATAAAGAACAGATAGGTGAATGACACACAGTTCTTTGCTCAAGGAATTTATCACAGGTAAGAGGTTAGGACTAAAGGTGGTGATAAAAGTTCGAGCACAACTGCTGGGATGGTTCAAAGAAGCAGCCAACTCCTTGGGAGCGAAGTGGGGGTGGAGTGAAGTTTCCAGGGGAGGTTCTTGGTTAAGGAGGCTTTCTAGGACCTTCCAGAGCAAAGGCATAGAATCAGGAAAGTGCCTGGGGCATGCTGACTGTGAGCCACTGATGGGCCCACAGGGTTGTCTGGGATCTCGCTCCCCCTTTTAAAACAGTCTCTTGAGGTATAGTTTGCATATCATAAAATCTACCCATTGTGAGTATAAAAGTCATATTTGTAAAGTCAGTTTGTAGAGTTGTGCAACCATCACCCAGTCTAGTTGTGTTCACTTGCTTTCCTCCTACAGAGTACCCACCTGATTTACTAGATCTCTGCTTTCACCTCTGAGGCAACCACTGATCTGCTTTCTGTCTGGATAGATTTGCCATTTCTAGAAATTGCATATAAATAGGACTCATGTAATGTGACACTGTTATGTATCATAGGAAATAAATAGATGATTTTTGTCCCTTGTTTCTGGCTCAGAACTCCTAAAACTCTTGGAATTTCTCAAGTGACAAGAGTTCTAAAGATGCTTGGATATTCCTAACAAATCCCTTTCAAACACACCTGAGTTTGTTAATGAGGTGACTTCTGGAAGGCACATAAGGATAGGGGCTCGTTGCCAGGGAGATCAGAGGGCTGGAATTTTCAGTTCACCCCTCCCTCACCTCCCTCTGGAGATTGAATTGGTTGGAGAGTGAATGCAGTCACCAGCTGTCAATGATTTAATCAATCATGCCTATGTAATGAAGCTCCCGCCAAATCCAAAAGGATTGGGTTTGGAAAGCTCTCAGGTTGTTGAACCAGAACTCAGGCAACCTTGTGCTTCGCCTTGAACCCCACAGGTACAGAGGCTCTTTTTTTATCTCTTACGTATCTCTTCATTGGGCTGTTGTTCGTTTGTAACCTTTAATGTTGTTTGTGATAAACTGATAAATCTAGTTAGTAAACTGCTTCTCAGAGTTCTCTGAATTGAACCCATGGGTGATGGGAAACTCTGATTCCCATCAGTTGGTCAGAAACACAGGTAACAACCTGGACTTGTGAGTGGCATCTGAAGTGGGGTGCTGTCTGGTGGGACTGAGCCCTAAACCTGTGGAATCTGATACTATCTCTGGATAGTGTCAGACAAAGCTAGTGGAGGTGATGGGATTATAATTGAACTATTTCAAATCCTGAAAGAGGATGCTGTGAAAGTGCTGCACTCAATATGCCAGCAAATTTGGAAAACTCAGCAGTGGCCACAGGACTGGAAAAGGTCAGTCTTCATTCCAATCCCAAAGAAAGGGAATGCCAAAGAATGCTCAAACTACCGCACAGTTGCACTCATCTCATATGCTAGTAAAGTCATGCTCAAAATTCTCCAAGCCAGGCTTCAACAATATGTGAACAATGAACTTCAAGCTGGATTTAGAAAAGGCAGAGGAACCAGAGATCAAATTGCCAGCATCCGCTGGATCATGGAGAAAGCAAGAGAGTTCCAGAAAAACATCTATTTCTGCTTCATTGACTATGCCAAAGCCTTTGACTGTGTGGATCACAATAAACTGTGGAACATTCTGAAAGAGATGGGAATATCAGACCACCTGACCTGCCTCTTGAGAAACCTGTATGCAGGTCAAGAAGCAACAGTTAGAACTGTACATGGAACAACAGACTGGTTCCAAATAGGAAAAGGAGTGTGTCAAGGTTGTATATTGTCACCCTGCTTATTTAACTTATATGCAGAGTACATCATGAGGAACGCTGGGCTGGAAGAAGCACAAGCTGGAATCAAGATTGCTGGGAGAAATATCAATAACCTCAGATATGCAGATGACACCACCCTTATGGCAGAAAGTGAAGAGGAACTCAAAAGCCTCTTGATGAAAGTGAAAGAGGAGAGTGAAAAAGTTGGCTTGAAGCTCAACATTCAGAAAACTAAGATCATGGCATCTGGTCCCATCACTTCATGGGAAATAGATGGGGAAACAGTGTCAGACTTTATTTTTTTGGGCTCCAAAATCACTGCAGATGCTGATTGCAGCCAGGAAATTAAAAGACGCTTACTCCTTGGAAGGAAAGTTATGACCAACCTAGATAGCATATTAAAAAGAAGAGACATTACTTTGCCAACCAAGGTCCGTCTAGTCAAGGCTATGGTTTTTCCTGTGGTCATGTATGGATGTGAGAGTTGGACTGTGAAGAAAGCTGATCGCCAAAGAATTGATGCTTTTGAACTGTGGTGTTGGAGAAGACTCTTGAGAGTCCCTTGGACTGCAAGGAGATCCAACCAGTCCATTCTAAAGGAGATCAATCCTGGGTGTCCATTGGAAGGACTGATGCTAAAGCTGAAACTCCAGTACTTTGGCCACCTCATGCAATGAGTTGACTCACTGGAAAAGAGTCTGGTGCTAGGAGGGATTGGGGGTGGGAGGAGACGGGGACAACTGAGAATGAGATGGCTGGATGGCATCAGCGACTCGATGGACATGAGTTTGAGTGAACTCCGGGAGTTGGTGATGGACAGGGAGGCCTGGCGTGCTGTGATTCATGGGGTCGCAAAGAGTCGGACACGACTGAGCAACTAAACTGAACTGAGGGCACCCAACTGGTGTCAAAGAATAGCATGGTGTGTACGTGGGGGAAACCCATGCACTGAAACTGGGTACTGAATGCTGTATATTATGTAGTCCTACGTCTGGCGTCTTTCACTTAGCATAGTATTTTGTTCAGCCGTGTTCATGTGTCAGCAACTTGTTCCTTTTAAAGATAAATTTTATTCTATTGTGTGGATAAACTACAGTTATTTGCTAGTTGATTGCAGTTGTATTGCTTCTAAGTTTGGGGCTATTATGAATAATACTTCCGTGTTCACTTACATAATTGTCTATGTCTGGACATATGTTTTCATTTCTCTTGAATAGATACCTAAGAGTGAAATAGCCGGATCATATTTTGTTGTTCAGTCACTCAGTCGTGTCCGGATCATATAGTAAGTATATATTTAACTTTATAAAAAACACCAAGCTGTTCTCCAAAGTGGCTGTACTATTTTACAAACCAGCAATGTTTGAGGATTCTGGTTTTTCCAGATCTTCAACATTTGTTGTTGCCAGTCTTTTGCAGTAAAATTACTCTAGTGGAAATGTAGTGATACCTTATTGTGGCTTTAATTTGCATTTCTGTAGTGACTAAGAGAGCTTCCCTGGTGGCTCAGACAGTAAAGCGTCTGCCTGCAATGCGGGAGACATGGGTTCGACCCCTGGGTCGGGAAGATCCCCTGGAGAAGGAAATGGCAACCCACTCCAGTACTCTGGCCTGGAAAATCCCATGGACAGAGGAGCCTGGTAGGCTACAGTCCATGGGGTTGCAGAGAGTCGGAGACGACTGAGCTACTTCACTTTCACTAGTGACTAGGAACCCCTTTTATAAAAAAATGTTTATTTTTATTTATTTGTCTGCAATGGGTCTCAGTTGCAGCATGCAGGATTTTTACTTGTTGCATGTGGGATCTACTTCCCTAACCAGGGATCAAACCCAGGCCCCGAGCGTTGGGAGCACAATGTCTTAGCCACTGGACTATGAGGGAAATCCCAGGAACCCCTTTTAATATAAATTCTGCCAGTCATTTGAGGAAAAGCTCATTTTATAATAGTGATAATTGATACTGTGGTTCAACATATAATTTTAGACCTCTTGAAAGAAATTTTCTATGTAAAGAATCTGGATAATATTTTACTAGAGACTTCTTGTTTATTTGCTTGTTTTTACTCTGAGGTTTGTAAGATTATCTTCTAATGCAAACTACTGCATGTGACCTACCACCTGCTTTCATATGCCTGCAGAGTAACGAATTTTTTTTTTCCACTTTTAAATGGTTGAAAATCAGAAGAATAGAAAATCAAAAGAATAATATTTCATGACTTGTGAAAACTATGTGAAGCTAAGATTTCAGTGTCAAATTTTGACGGGAACATAATGAAGCTTACCCTTAAGTGTGATCTTTGGTTGCTTTGGTGCTGTGGTGGTAAGAGTTAGGTTGTGATGACAGAAACTATGGCTTGTGAAGCCTAAAATATTTACTCTGGTCCTTCACAGAAAATGCTTACCAACTTTTCCTACTTCTCGTTCACCTGTTCCATCTCTTGCCTAGTTTCAGAAAAGATTTTACTCTGGCCTTTTTATTCAGTTCTTGCATTGGTTCTCCAGTTTGTTACTGAAAAACCCAAATCCATTTGTCGACTGGCGTCCTGGAAGAGAAGAGACTGGAACGTTAAAAGACTCGTTTGCTAATGAGCTCTTTTCTGGCTGGTGGCTCTAGTTAGAAGGGTTAAGTTAGAAAAAGCTCTCAGAAAACAAAGGGGGAAAGGACAGGAGCTTTTGTAGAGGAAGGTATCATGTTAACTGTTTATATTAAGTTTGGAAAGTGATGATGTGCAACTTTTTCATTAATTGGAAAATAAAAAAAAATTGCTTATTGTAAAAAAATCAAGACTATATAGAGAAGTCTGTAAAGTAAGAGTTACGTCTCTCCATCATCCACCCCCTTACTATACTCTTACTGGTCATTACTGTTAGGAATTAAGTCTACGTTTACCTCTTTCTGGATTTTGTGGTTTTTACAACAAATTATGCATACTGTTTTAACGTCAAAGTTTTTTTAACTTGGCATAGTCTGTAATGGCCGTTTTTTCCACATGCATACATTTGGAGTTGCCTGATTTTAGCAGCATACTGTTTGTACGATTCTACTGTAATTTACCGAACCGATGGTGAATTTTTGGTTCTTATAAGATAAAGCTCATAGGTTTCAGGTAGCCTTACCAAAGACTGCCTGTTATTAATCTTTTAACATTTTTGCCTATTTGATAAGTGAAAAATAGCTCATTGTTATAATTTGCGCTTCTGTAGTGAAACTGAACGTATTTTTTTCTTGTAATTATTAGCCGTTTGTACTTTGAATTGCCAGTTGCTTTGCTTATTTTTCTTTTGGGTTTATCTTCTAATTAATAGGAAGAAGTCTTTATATATTTTGGCACCTGCAAGTATTTTCTACAACTTATTTTTCTTTATGGTGCAATTTTTCCTTACAAAAGTTTTATATTTTTTGTGACAAATTTGCCAAGCAGTCATTTAAGTTTGGAGTTAAGCTTAGAAAGTTTCTGGACTTGAGTATTTTAGGTGTAGTTATCTTTTAGTTTAATGTTTCCTAATTAGAGAAGCATAAGAATAACTTAGGCAAGTTTTTCCAGTACATATGTTCTTACTTGGTAGATCAGCTTTGTGGTCCAGTTCTGTGTTTTGTTTTATTTTGAAAGGAGAGGAAGAAGCTCTCCTTGTGATGTCAAACCCTGGTTATAAATCCCAATATGTAAAGTATATGTCTTTTCTTAAAATGGAGTGGTGCTTGTTGAAGTTGATGCAGGTTATTTTCACCTGCATCCACTGAATTCCTGTGACAGGTCTGGAGAATTAGTAAGGAGAGACTTCATGTACTTGATAAAAAGAAAAACTGTTGTATACTGTATCCTGAAAATAATTAAATTTCCTTGATCTTGAGCCAATTGTGTGCTAAAACTCAAAACTGTAGGCTATATCTCATTGATTGTAAAGGTACATTTTTTTCCACGTTTTAGCATCTATGAAATGGGGATAATAGCACGTTATAGTTTATTTACTTGGCAAAGTTTATTTCTTGCATGCTAAGTTGCTTCATTCTTGCCCGACTCTGTGTAACCCCATGGACTGTAGCCTGCCAGGTTTCTCTGAATTCCAGGTGAAACTGTTTGAAATGATTTTTTAGCTTGAAATGGAGGGATTGGAAGGGATGTTTAGGTTAGTATGTGTAAATCTGAAGCTAGGTCATCCGGTCAGGCCTTTACTTTGAATGGAGAGGGAGAGAAAACACAGACCTAAGATCTGAGGATGTGTACATGTCCAAACTGGAATTGTCGTATTTTTGTCAAACTAAGATGATGGAGGATTGAATACAGATGGAGTTTAACTATTTTTGGTCCATGAAACCAACTGCATAAGTAAGCCCTGGAGGATGTAGAGGAATAAGTGGATGATAGAGGCACTTTGGGGCAATGGTCAGCAGCTGAGTGTGAGTCCGGGAGGTGTGGCAACAAAAAAGCCAGACTCGGATGCTTTATTTAAAAAGGAATTAAAAATCTAGAAGTCTATATTTGGGGGAGATGATGATTGTATCCACTCTAGAACAGAATAAAATACAACCATTGAATCCAAGTCTATTCTTGAATATGTTCAAAAGTGGTAGCCAAGGTGATGAAGGGACTGGAAAGCCACATACAGAAGAATGAAAGAATATTTGGTTTGGAGGTGAGAGAACTTGGGGCCTGGGGAAGGAGGCCACAGTCAAATATTGTAAAGGAAAAGGGTTTGTACCTTGTATCTCCAGGGAACAGACTAAGGCCAGTGGATGGAAGCTACAGGAAGAAAGACATAGTTCAATTTAAGGAATAATTGGCAGTGAAAGCTGTCTAATGATCGAGTAGAAGATAAATTTGCTGTTGCTAGAGGCGTGAGGGCATTGGTTGACCAAACATTTGGCAGCCATGTTTTAGGGGAATTTTAAGTTGGATTGTTAGCTGCTCTCTTTTCCTTACTGTAAATTGAAAAGGCAATAAACATCCAAAGTTGATCATGCTCAAATTTTAATAGACTTCTTGATGTAACGTTATCAAGTTTGATTATTTTGCAAGCGATAGGAATGCCTTCAGAGAGCATGAACCAGCAGATGGACTTCAGCTTTCTTTGCTGCTCTGCTCAGTTCAGTGTCAGTAATGGATAGTGGACCTACCTGAGTAGGTTTCCCTAGGTGGACTGTGTGAGCTGGAATCTTTTTAAAACAGTTATAGCCTTTTCTCATCACTGACACAGTTATAAAAACCTGCAAATATATGTGCACTGAAGAGTCAAGTGGGGAGCTATACGCCAAACTTCATAAAACTGAAGGAGTGAATTCTTCATGTTAAAATTTGAGTGTCTGTGTTGGCAGGGCCTGTGAAGCACTTCTCCGGAACAGTCTGCAAACCTTGGCACTAACTGATCTCTAAGGACTCCTTCCAGTTGTAAGAATCTTGGGTATATAATCTTGTAATAAATGTTAAGCAGCAGTTTAGGGTTTCAGAGTAATAGAATCATAGCCAGTTAAAATTGAAAATTTCAGTGGACTATAATTGGTCCCTCTGAAATTGACCGCAGCTTTGGGAAGCACAGTTACGATGAAGTCAGCAGTTTGAAATGTGTTCTTAACATAGGAGAAGGAGGTGTCCTCGCTTCCAGTCCGAAGTGAAATTCTGCTCCCTTCTCGTGAAAGAACCTTACTGGGTCCTTTCTGTTGAGGAAACCTCGACATTCTTAAGGAGAGAGAGATTTGGATGGTTAATGAAAATAATATTTGGTGAGTCTAAGCTCATTGAGCTGACTGAAGGGTTTAGAAGCTGAGAAAGAGATCTTATAGCAGTCTGAGCCTCAAACAGTCTAAAACATACTTCCTTAAGCTAATTTTCTTTCAATTTCACAAACTTTTTGGAAGGGTGGTGGATTTAAAAAGAGAAGAAAAGACACAGTGCATGGAATCTTATGATTAAAGAAGAATGTAGTCAAGAGTGATGCTGACTTTGCTGCCCTCAGCAAATTCCTACTCATCCTTCATGCTGTAGCCTCCCCCATCTTCGATTCTGTGTTAGGCACCCGTCTGGTACTTTACTTAGCCTGTTATAACATGTTTTACACTGCGTTGTTATTGGCTGGTGGTTTTCAAACCCCCTAGACTATACACATCAAGAAGACAGGGACCAGATTTGTGTCTGTGAACTTTCAGGGTTGGTTGGATGCATGGTAAGGGTTTTATAAATGTTTGTTGACTGAATAAATAGGAGCCCCTTTACCTTCTCTGGCTTCCCTTGTGGCTCAGCTGGTAAAGAGTCTGCCAGTCTGCCTGCAATGCAGGAGACCTGGGTTTGATCCCTGGGTTGGGAAGATCCCTTGGAGAAGGGAAAGGCTACCCACTCTAGTATTCTGGCCTGGAGAATTCCATGGACTGTATAGTCCATGGTGTTGCAAAAGTCGGACATGACTGAGTGACTTTCACTTCACTTACCTTCTCTTTCATTGTAATACTTACTTGTCTTGGCATTTCTCTGAGATGTTGCTGATGTCCTCATCATGCACTTGTCTTGCCATTAAAACAACCTTTGCAGGCTGGTTATTGGTTCACGCTGAGTATTGGGTACAGGGAGGCTCATTGTATTAATCTCTTCCTAATAAAAATATTAAGGAGAGATTAATCCTAAAGGAAATCCACCCTGAATATTCATTGGAAGGAATGATGCTGAAGCTCCAATAACTTGGCCACCTGATGTGAAGAACCGACTCATTGGAAAAAGGTGCTGATGCTGGGAAAGATTGAAGGCAGGAGGAGAAGGGGATGACAGAGGATGAGATGGTTGGATGGCATCACTAACTCAATGGACCTGAGTTTGAGTAAACTCTGAGAGATAGTAAAGGACAGGGAAACCTGGTGCACTGCAGTCATTTGGGGTCTCAGAGTTGGACGTGACTTAGTGACTGAACTAAGTGAACAGATAAAAATGTTAAAAAAACAAAAGAACTTTGATCTCTGTGGAAGTAATTTTCTGAAGAGCTATTCTCATCTGACTGCAGAGAGGAAAGCATCTGATAGCTAAACTATAACAAGCTCTTATTAGTTACTCTTTCATGGCTGTTAGCATTTTCAGCTGGGGATAGTTTGTTTCTCAAGCTATAGTTCTTTGGGAATTTACTCAGAATCCTTGTTTTCCATAAAATTTTTAAAAATTGCCTTTATTTCAATTATCTTTCAAAACTAGCATAAATAAAGTCTGGATCTTCTGGATGATCAGATTATCGCTGAGCCCTGGCACTTCATTTTGAATCTATACCAGATTATGTTCTTTAGTCACTGAATCGTGTCCTCTTTGTGACCCCATAGACTGTAGCCCACCAGACTCCTCTGTCCATGGAGTTTCCTAGGCAAGAATACTGGAGTGGATTAACATTTCCTTCTCCAGTGGATCTTCATGACCTAGGGATCAAACCTGCTTCTTCTGCATCGGTGGGCATATTCTTTACTGCTGAGCCACCAGGGAAGCCCCCATACCAGATTCAGTTCAGTCGCTCAGTCGTGTCCGACTCTTTGCAACCCCATGAATCACAGCACGCCAGGCCTCCCTGTCTATCACCAACTCCCGGAGTTCACTCAAACTCATGTCCATCGAGTCGGTGATGCCATCCAGCCATCTCATTCTCTGTCGTCCCCTTCTCCTCCCCCCCTCAATCCTTCCCATCATCAGAATCTTTTCCAGTGAGTCAACTCGTCGCATGAGGTGGCCAAAGTATTGGAGTTTCAACTTTAGCATCAGTCCTTTCAATGAACACCCAGGACTGATCTCCTTTAGAATGGACTGGTTGGATCTCCTTGCAGTCCAAAGGATCTTTCTCAGTGATCAATGCAAAGAAATAGAGGAAAACAACAGACTAGGAAAAACAAGAGATCTCTTCAAGAAAATTAGAGTTTCCAAGGGAATATTTCATGCGAAGATGGGCTTGATAAAGGACAGAAATGATATGGACCTAACAGAAGCAGAAGATACTAAGAAGAGGTGGCAAGAATACACAGAAGAAATGTACAAAAAAGATCTTCACGACCAAGATAATCACGATGGCGTGATCACTGACCTAGAGCCAGACATCTTGGAATGTAAAGTCAAGTGGGCCTAAGAAGCATCACTACGAACAAGCTAGTGGAGGTGATGGAATTCCAGTTGAGCTGTTTCAAATCCTGAAACATGATGCTGTGAAAGTGCTGCATTCAATATGCCAGCAAATTTGGAAAACTCAGCAGTGGCCACAGGACTGGAAAAGGTCAGTCTTCATTCCAGTCCCAAAGAAAGGCAATGCCAAAGAATGCTCAAACTACCGCACAATTGCACTCATCTCACACGCTAGTAAAGTCATGCTCAAAATTCTCCAAGCCAGTCTTCAGCAATATGTGAACCATGAACTCCCAGATGTTCAAGCTGTTTTTAGAAAAGGCAGAGGCACCAGAGATCAAATCACCAACATCCGCTGGATCATGGAGAAAGCAAGAGAGTTCCAGAAAAACATCTGTTTCTGCTTCATTGACTATGCCAAAGCCTTTGACTGTGTGGATCACAATAAACTGTGGAACATTCTGAAAGAGATGGGCATACCAGACCACCTGACCTGCCTCTTGAGAAACCTGTATGCAGGTCAGGAAGCAACAGTTAGAACTGGACATGGAACAACAGACTGGTTCCAAATAGAAAAAGGAGTACGTCAAGGTTGTATATTGTCACCCATACCAGATTATGCTGCCCTAATTATTGTATATTCGTGAGAAAAGGTCTTAATAGAATTGTCTTCCTGCCTAATAGCTGTAAAGACACACTGTACAAATGAGGATTTTACAGTTGTTTGACTAGAGGAAAGTGGCAAGAGTATATGCTGTGTAAGCTGGTACCATACATTGTGAATAGTGATTTAGTTTTAGGAGGAGAATATTCCTTAACTCACTGAGTTGATATCATTAATCTGGGTATTATTTTTGTTTTATATTTGTAAAAGAGTTTTTTATTTTTGGTTTTATTTATTAAAATGTTATTAAATTTTTATTTTTTTTACACCATAAACATTTTTTATTGGGGTATAGCCAGTTAACAATGTGATAGTTTCAAGTGAATAGTGAAGGGACTCAACCATACATATACGTGTATCCATTCTCCCCCAGACTCTCCTCCCATCCCAGCTGGCACATGACACTGAGCAGAGTTCCATGTGCTATACAGTAGGTTTTTGTTGGTTATACATTTTAAATATAGCAGTGTGTACATGACCTTCCCAAAGTCCTTAACTGCCCTTTCCCTCCAGCAATTGTGAGTTTGTTTTCTAAGTCTGTGAGTCTCTAAAAGAGTTTTTTTCTTATATCTAGTTTATCATTAACACTTGGAGTCTTTTTTTTCTTTGTTTTTTAAAAAAATTCACATTTGAGAAATCTTTCCTTGAATTCATAGGCATCAATCTCTTAGTGATCTTTGAGGCCTAATTTAACAGGCAGATGAGGGAGGGAGCTTGTTTGGCCCAGGAGGCTTCTGTCCTTTTCCAGTTGTACTGTGTAGGTATAAAAAGATAGGAGCAAAGGCCAAGTGAAATCTGACTTTAGATGTTCTTTAAGGATTGTCTGATTTAAGAAGATTTAAGAAAGCTGATCGCCGAAGCATTGATGCTTTTGAACTGTGGTGCTGGAGAAGACTCTTGAGAGTCCCTTGGACTGCAAGGAGATCCACCCAGTCCATTCTAAAGGAGATCAGTCCTGGGTGTTCATTGGAAGGACTGATGCTAAAGCTGAAACTCCAATACTTTGGTCACCTCATGCGACAAGTTGACTAACTGGAAAAGACTCTGATGCTGGGAGGGATTGTGGGCAGGAGGAGAAGGGGATGACAGAGAATGAGATGGCTGGATGGCATCACCGACTCGGTGGGCATCAGTTTGAGTGAACTCCGGGAGTTGGTGATGGACAGGGAGGCCTGGTGTGCTGTGATTCATGGGGTCGCAAAGAGTCGGACACGACTGAGCGACTGAACTGAACTTACTGAACTAAGGATTGTCTATGGCCAGGATAATCAAGTATGGAGACGTATCAGGGTTTATAAAAGGTCAAGAAAAGAAAGGATCAAATAAGAGATCATGAACTCAGAGCTGTGCTGTCCAAATAGTAACTGGGAGCCACGCATGCCTATTTAAATTTAAATTCAGTTCAGTCGCTCAGTCGTGTCCGACTTTTTTGCAACCCCATGAATCACAGCACACCAGGCCTCCCTGTCCATCACCAACTCCCGGAGTTCACTCAAATTCATGTCCATCGAGTCGGTGATGCCATCCAGCCATCTCATTCTCTGTCGTCCCCTTCTCCTCCTGCCCCCAATCCTTCCCAGCATCAGTCTTTTCCAGCGAGTCAACTCGTTGCATGAGGTGGCCAAAGTATTGGAGTTTCAGCTTTAGCATCAGTCCTTCCTATGCACACCCAGGTTGGATCTCCTTGCAGTCCAAGGGACTCTCAAGAGTCTTCTCCAGCACCACAGTTCAAAAGCATCAATTCTTCGGCGATCAGCTTTCTTCACAGTCCAACTCTCACATCCATACATGACCACGGGAAAAACCATAGCCTTAGACGGACCTTTGTTGGCAAAGTAATGTCTCTGCTTTTTAATATACTATCAAGGTTGGTCATAACTTTCCTGCCAAGGGTAAGCGTCTTTTAATTTCATGGCTGCAATTAAAATTACATAAAACTAGTCCATTGTGCCCTCAGAGTGGGTGGCGGCGCGATGGCGCGGGAGGCGGCAGCCCGGGGGCGGCGGGCAACGCTGAGGGCTGGCTGAGCGCGTGGAGCAGCGCGGACCGGGGGCCGCGGCGGCTAGGGGCCGGGCCGGGAGGCGAGGAGCCCGAACAGCCGAGTCTCATGTGAGCACCTGGCCTTCAGGCTGTTCCCAAGCCAATGAACCCCATGAAACCTGCCCTGCCCGCCGCACCACACAGTGATGGTCCATTCGCATATGAGGCGGTGCCTTGGCAACAGAGTGCCACTCAGCCAGCAGGATCGCTGTCTGTGGTCACAACCGTGTAGGGAGTCGGCAACGCAGCACAGAGCCAGGTTTGGGGAACCCCATGGGCCCTGCAGGGAGCCCCCCCCGGCAGCTCCGTGATGCCGGCATGGCAGGCGGCAGCTCCGCCCTGAGCTCCCCACAGTGCCTCAGACAGGCGTTCGGTGAGGGTGGTGCCAACAAGGGCTACGTGCCGCAAGGGGTGTATGGCCGCGGGGGCTACCCCGGGGGCCCTGACTTCACTACTGGGTATGTGGGAGGCCCAGGGGCGCCGGGGGGCCTGGGCCTCCCCTCACACGCCGCACGGCCATCCACCGACTTCACTCAAGCAGCGGCCGCTGCCGCCACGGCCACAACCACGGCCACCGTGGCCGCCCTCCAGGAGAAGCAGAGCCAGGAGCTGAGCCAGTATGGAGCGATGGGGACCGGACAGTCTTTTAACAGCCAGTTCTTGCAGCATGGTGGTCCCAGAGGGCCCAGCGTGCCCAGCAGCATGAACCCAGCCAGCGTGGGAGGGCTGATGGGCCCCTCCAGCATGAGCATGGGCATGCACCCCTCTATGCAGGGCAGCGCCTGCCCCAGCAAGGGTACCCGGGCCCCCCCCAGACCCAGCCGCTGCCCCGACAGGGTGTCAAGAGAGCCTACTCGGGCGAGGTGTACCCTGGGCAGCAGTACCTGCCAGGAGGAGGCCAGTATATGCTTGGTGCCACCCAGTACGCACCTGGCCCTGGGCAGCCCCCTGCCCCATCCTCCTACCCCGGGCACAGGCTGCCCCTGCAGCAGGGCACGAGCCCGTCCCTGTCCACCGCCAGCCCTGCAGGACCACACTACAAGCCTGCAGAACAGTTCAATGGGAAGGGTGCCAGCTTCAACGGGGGCAGCATCAACTACAGCCAGCCTGGCCTGAGTGGGCCCGCTCATTCCATCCCTGGCTACCCCAGCTCCCCACTGCCCGGGAGCCCCACGCCACCCATGACCCCTGGCAGCAGCATCCCCTACATGTCTACCAGCCAGGAGGTCAAGTCTCCCTTCCTGCCTGACCTCAAGCCCAGTGTGAGCAACTTGCACCCATCGCCGCCCGGCAGTGGCCCCTGTAACGAACTGCGGCTGACCTTCCCCGTGTGGGACGGGGTTGTCCTGGAGCCCTTCTGCCTGCAGCACAACCTGGCAGTGAGCAACCATGCCTTCCAGCTCCGAGACTCTGTCTACAAGACCCTGATGCTGAGGCCTGACCTGGAGCTGCAGTTCAAGTGCTACCACCACAAGGACCGGCAGATGAACACCAACTGGCCGGCCTCAGTGCAGGTCAGCGTCAACGCCACCCTGCTCAGCATTGAGTGCGGCGACAACAAGACCTCCCACAAGCCCCTCTACCTGAAGCACGTGTGCCAGCCGGGCCGCAACACCATCCAGATCACCGTCACCGCCTGCTGCTGCTCCCACCTCTTCGTGCTGCAGCTGGTGCATCAGCCATCTGTCTGCTCAGTGCTGCAGGGCCTCCTCAAGAAGCACCTCCTGCCCGCCGAGCACTGCATCACCAAGATAAAGTGGAATTTCAGCAGCGGAACCATTCCTGGCACCCCAGGGCCCAACGGAGAGGATGGGGTGGAGCAGACGGCCATCAAGGTAGCCCTCAAGTGCCCCATCACCTTCCGCAGGATCCAACTCCCTGCCCGGGGCCACAACTGTCGCCACATACAGTGCTTTGACCTGGAGTCCTATTTACAGCTTAACTGTGAGCGAGGGACCTAGAGGTGCCCCGTGTGCAACAAGACAGCATTGCTGGAGGGCCTGGAGGTGGACCAGTATATGCTGGGCATCCTTATTTACATTCAGAACTCTGACTGTGAGGAGATCACCATCGACCCCACGTGCAGCTGGAAGCCAGTGCCGGTGAAGCCTGACTTACATGTCAAGGAAGAACCAGATGGTCCAGTGCTGAAGCGCTGCCGCACTGTGAGCCCTGCCCACATGCTCATGCCCAGTGTGATGGAGATGATTGCCACCCTGGGCCTGGGTGCCACGCCCTTCACACCCCTGCAGCCCCCCTCAGCCCTTGCCCCTGGTGACTACCCTAGCCAGGGTTCCAGCTTCCTGGGACCCGGGACCTTCCCCGAATCCTTCCCACCCACCACGCCCAGCACCCCAACCCTGACTGAGTTCACCCCAGGGCCTCCACCTGTTTCCTATCAATCCGACATTCCCAGCAACTTCCTGACGCCAGAGAAGTCCGGCCCCTGCCTCCCAGGCCAGATGGCACCAGCAGATCACCTGGACCCAGCCCATAACCCCGGGCCCCCAGGGCTGCACGCCCCTAACCTTGGAGGCCCCCCAGGGCCCCAGCTGCATCATCCAAACCCTCCCCCAGCATCCCGGCCAGCTCTGGGCCCAGTGAACTCGGTGCCTCTCAGCGAGCTGGCCTTCAGTGCTGCCACAGGCATGATGGGGCCCCCAGTGTCTGGGGCAGGGGAGGCCCTGGAACCGGCTCTGGACCTGCTTCCAGAACTGACTAACCCCGATGAGCTGCTGTCCTACCTGGGCCCACCTGACCTCCCCACGAACAGCAACGATGACCTGCTTTCTCTTTTCGAGAACAACTGATCCTATCTGTTGACCACCTGGCTGGCAGGGACATGTCCACCAATGTCTTGCACCCTTCTCTCCAGCCCAGCCCCACCTGACACCAGCGGCCCTCCCCACGTGTACACCTGGAGCTGGGACCCGCCCCTGACACCTGGCTGCTGGAAGCTGCACTGCACTGGCTGGGAGGGGAGCCCTGGGGCAGGGTTCTCACTGGCCTAGTTTGCAGCTGCAGAACTGTTTTTGAGGAGATGCCCAGCCCTGCCCCCATCTGTACCAGCCCATGCTTGTCCAGCCCTGCCTGGTTCATGCATACCCACCACCCCTGAACTCCAGCCTCACTCAGGCCCCCCACCCCGCCTGCTCCCACCAGCCTACATCTTGCCCAGCTTTGACCTTTCTGTTTCAATGACCTGTTTGGTCCTCGGCCAACAAGGAGTAGGTTACTCTGTCCTGGGGCCTGGTCTCGCCCAACCCGCTATGGCAGGGGCTTCAGGCTGAGGCTTGGGTTGGGGGTCTCTAAAGCACACAGTGTACATAGTGTAGAAACACTAATAGATGTAGGGTGACTGGTCCCTCTCTGCAGCTTGGGTCTCCATGGGTTCCTGCCCTCACCCATGTGCAGGCCTGGAGGGGTGGGGGGCAGCAGGCTCCTTCCTGCTGGCGGTTGGGCTCAGACTCAGCTCCATGTTCAGATTCTCCAGCAGCCTGTTCCCCCCAAGTTCCCCTTTTCTGTAAGAGTGAAGAATTGGTCCCATAGTGTTTTTTAAACACATCCACCCTGGGGCCATGCCAGGTGGGGGAGGAGGGGCCACCACACTCTAGGTGCAGGGCCCAGTCGTGTCCCCTGTCTGCCTGTCTCTATTAAAGGACTCCCTCGTGGTGGGAAAAAAAAATAAAATTACATAAAACTAAAAACTCCGTGCCTCAGTCACTCTAGACACATTGCAAGTGCTCAGTAGCTAAATGTGCTTCAGGACTACTGTATTAGTCAGCCAAGGTATAGAATGTTTCTTTTCATTATCACATAAACTTCTGTTGGACAGTGCTGCCCTAGAGGGAGTAACAGTGGAAGCAAGGGCAGTGTGAAGGTGATTAAGGAAGAAGTGAGAAAACAGGTCACGGGAGGAACGATGCTAATAGAATCCCCAGTTCTCAGTGTCTCATACTTCCCTTGTTTTTGAGGATCTTGACAGTTTTAAGGAGTACTAGTTAGGTATCTTGCAGAAGGATTTGTCAGGAGTTAAGGGTTTGAGGAGAGGGCTGCACGGTGTCTCTCTCGTCATCTTGTGTCAGGGGTACATGACTTCATGAGTGTTGATATTAACTTTGATCACTTGGCAGAGGTAGGCAGTCCCTTGGTTTTAAAGCTGTGCTTTTGCTCTCAACTCCCAGATTTATTTTGCAATCCAGATTTTCTTGCAGTCCGGATTTATGCATCCAACTACAGGTTTTAACAGCTCTATTTGGACCCCTCACAAACATAAGGTTCTCAAAACTAGACATTTTCCCCCCATGCTCTCCAAGTCTACATTTTCTATAGTCTTTTCCACTTCAGCTAAGACACTTCTGTTTTCCAGTTGTCCAGGCAACAACAAATAAACCACTTCATGTTATCCTTGTTGCTTTTACTATTTGGTGTAGTCTGTTAGGAAATCACGCTGACTTTAGCTTCAAAATATTCCAGGATGTGGCCATTCAGCACAGTCTCTGCCTCTCCTGCTTGAGCCAGTGTAATTCTGAAGAATCACACTGGCTTCCTGACTAACTCCGTGTTGTTTTGCCTCCTTAGAATCCATTTTCCACACAGCAGATTCATCTTTTAAAAAGAACCTTACATTTATATACAGAAAATTGCACATATTATGGGTTTGTGGTGAATTTTCACAAGTTGGTTACATCTATGTATGCTGCACCCAGAGCTAAAATCGGCGTGTGACTAGCTACTCCTCATGTTCACCTGCAGACACTGATCCCCCAAGGATGACCACTGTCTAAGAGCACAGGTTAGTCTAGTCTACTGTTACACTTTATGTAAATGGAATCATACAGTGTGTAAGTTGAGTCTGTCTTTTATGCAACATTATGTGTGTGAGATCCATCCATGATGGTGCATGAAATTTGGTTTCTTCTCATTGCTGTGAACTATTCAGTTGTGTTCAGTTGTGTCACTCAGTTGTGTCTGACTCTTTGCAACCCCATGAACTGCAGCATGCCAGACTTCCCTGTCCATCACCAACTTCCGGAGCTTGCTCAAATGCATGTCCATTGAGTCGGTGATGCCATCCAACCATCTCATCTTCTGTCGTCCCCTTTGTGTTAATGTGCTGATGCTGCTAAGTCACTTCAGTCGTGTCCGACTCTGTGTGACCCCATAGACGGAAGCCCACCAGGCTCCCCCTTCCCTGGGATTCTCCAGGCAAGAACACTGGAGTGGGTTGCCATTTCCTTCTCAATTGTGTTAATGTACCACAATTTATTAGGGCTTCCTTGGTGGTGCAGACAGTAAAGAACCTGCCTGCAGTGCGGGAGACCCAGGTTTGAGCCCTGGGTTGGGAAGATCCCCTGGAGAAGGAAATGGCAACCCACTCCAGTATTTTTGCCTGGAAAATCCCATGGACAGAGGAGGAGCCTGGTGAGTTACAGTCCATGGGCTTGCAAAGAGTCAGACACGACTGAGTGACTAACATATACACACCACAATTTATTGATCTGTTCTACTGTTGATGGACTTTCAGATAGTTCCCAGTGTTTGGCAGTTATAAATCATGCTGCTATGAATGTTCTAGTACCTGGATTTTGAGATATACGTGTATACATTTATGTATAAATTTATGATGGGTATATACCTAGGAGTGAGATTTTTGGTTCAGTATGTACTAGCCTCATGGCGTGTACATGTGTGCTCAGTCGTGTCTGGCTCTTCACGACCCCAAGGACTGTAGCCCACCAGGCTCCTCTGTCCCTGGGATTTCCCAGGCAAGAAGACTGCAGTGGGTTGCCATTTCCTTCTCCAGGGGATCTTCCCGACCCAGGGATTGAGCCCGGGTCTCCTGCATTGCAGGCAGATTCTTTACCATGCCACCTGGGAAGTCCAGTGTTAGTGTATATTGCCTCAGCCTTAACATATAGTGTATATATATATATAAGCCTTAGCATATATTGCCAGTTTTTGTTTTTTTTGCAAGTGATTTTACACCAGCAAGTCATCTTCTAAAGAGTAAAAATTAACTCCTATTGCTGTAACTAATTTGAAGACCCATGGTTCATTAGCTCATGCAGAGTAATAGTAAAAATACTTACAATGCACATAAGACCCTAAATAGCTGGTTTTCCAACTTGCCTTTGAACATGCTAAGTGCATGTACATTTTAGGGCCTTTGCATTAGCTGCTTTCCCACCTCCTCTGTTCTCTTGCCACATATCTGCATGGACTGCTCCCTTATTAACTCCAGATGTCTGCTTAAATGCCACCAACATATATAAATGCTGGAAAAATTTCATGGACAGGAGCCTGGGGAGCTACAGTACATAGGGTTTCAAAGAGTCGGACACGACTGAGCATGCACACAACCATCTCTTTGTTTTGCATTACTTTTCTTCTTACCACTTACTTCTTGGCCTATCTGTATGTTTAATATATCTAAAATATTTTGTGTGTCCCCACTAGACTTAGTTTTTGTTAATTGCTTATCAAAAACAGTGAACATTAGTAGCTTCCCAGTAAATAGTTGAATGAATAAATGAATTCAGGAAATAGTTCTAGTTGTAATAGACGTATGGTTTTTCCCGTGGTCATGTATGGATGTGAGAGTTGGACTGTGAAGAAAGCTGATCGCCGAAGAATTGATGCTTTTGAACTGTGGTGCTGGAGAAGACTCTTGAGAGTCCCTTGGACTGCAAGGAGATCCAACCAGTCCATCCTAAAGGAGATCAATCCTGGGTGTTCATTGGAAGGACTGATGCTAAAGCTGAAACTCCAATACTTTGGCCACCTCATGCAACGAGTTGACTCACTGGAAAAGACTGTGATGCTGGGAGGGATTGGGGGCAGGAGGAGACGGGGACGACAGAGAATGAGATGGCTGGATGGTGTCACCGACTCGATGGACATGAGTTGGTGATGGACAGGGAGGCCTGGCGTGCTGTGATTCATGGGGTTGCAAAGAGTCGGACACGACTGAGTGACTCAACTGAACTGAAAGGTGTCTAGAGATAGAAATTTGGGGAGAATGGAAGTAAGGCAAATGAGGTTAAAAATTGGTGAAAATTTTAATTTTTATTGAAAATTTTAATTTTTATTAAAATAATAGCTTCAAAAGACACTGGGCTTATGATTCAAAAATAGCAGCCTTCTGTCTCCTCCCAGCTCCCCAGATTTGACTACTTTCAATGCTTAGTTGTTTCTTATGCTATTAAATTTGATATTTAAAAAATCTATGGTTAAATCGCTGTCTTTTATATTTCAGTTTTAGATCTTATTTGAAGGCTTTCTACACTGGAAGATACGGATCAACTTTTCTTAAACTTCTTTCTTTCTCCAGCACACACACCCTTTTCCCCTATCCTCCCAGTATAATTGTCCAAAATTTAAAAATTTGTTTTTAAGTTCTTGAAACATGCTTTCAGTTGTCTTCACAAATGTCAGTTTCTCAGGAAATTATTCTCTAGCTTCTCATGTCAAATGTTTAATGTATACATTATTGTAAACATGAAGTTGTTCCATGTGAGCTAGGTTATATGTTATGATCACATCTTAGTTTTTTTTTCCTGGAATTTTCCATAATTCTCATTTTTTTTGTTTGCTTATTCTTCTTCACATAACTAACTTACTGTCCTCATACTCCTTGCCAGGATTCTAACAATAACACACCTGGGGTTATATATTAGTTCTTTAGGTTGTTTTGGAAGCATTTGTCCTAGAATTGCCAATAGGAACTATAGAACTGTAGCAGCCTGTTGCTCTGAATCTTCCCTTCACAAATTAACCTAAAAATTATCTTTTTTCCTGTGTTTAAATCTTTCACTTCTGGATCCCAAATCAGTCTTTCTTGGTTTACTCATTTCTCTTGGGAGGACATATCCTTCAGTAGTTTCCAGAGAAAAGATACAGGTAATTTTTAGTAATTTTAGTAATTTTTGAAGATCTTGTCTATCAGTTATCTGTTGCCATAGTAATGCTGCATGACAGATGACTGAGAAATGTCAGTTGCTCACAGTAAGTATTCGTTCAAAACATGTCTAGGGTGGTTGGTTTGGGGGCTCTGCTGACTTTGGGAGGTTGTCTGGCTACCTGCTGGTTTTGGCTGGGACAGTTGGTGTGACCTAGCTCTGTTTCAGGAGTCTCATCCTCCCTGGGGACAGGCAGACTAGCCAAGGTGTGATATTTACTTGGTGATGGCAGAAGGCAACGAGGTATGCTTACGTGCCTTTCTTGTATTTTAAATACACCAGCTGACTATAATTCCAAAATAGGATGTTTTTAAATATGTAACTTACTTGACCAAAAACAAATATCTGTGCAAATATGCAGAGAAAAAATTTAAGATAAGCAGCGTCCTTCAGATACCTGATTAAATGTTACTTTCTCAGGGGGTGGTGTTCTTTCCCTTCTTATATTAAGTAAAATTCTCCTCGAAGTCTTTTAACATTGTTACTGTTCTTTCACAGTATTTATCACACTAGTTATTTGTTCGTACTGGTCTATCCCTCTAGAACTTAACTTTCCTTGGAGACAGGGGCCATGTCTTTCAGAAGGTTAGCCTAGAGCCTGCCATAGTGAAGCATACAATATGTGTCAGCTAAATGAGTCTGGTTACTTCTCAGGAACAGGAAATATTAGGATTCTTTTTATTGAATCTGTATGTGCAGTGTGTCCCTTCTTCAAGGATTTGGCAGAAAAGAGAGAAAAACATTGCCAATTTGTGGGAAAGATAAGCTTGCTTCTCTTTGGGCTTTTTGGTGGGCGGCTGCACTCCCCTGAGTAATCAAGGCTGTGAAGCTTTGATTAGTAGAGTGTTGTTTGTGGCTTTAGGGCCTTTAGATTACAAGGACTAGTTTTCAACAGTGTGTTAGTTATGACTCTGGGACTTGTAAACAGCTGGAAACAAGAGTGTTTCTACTGGTATATATGAATGTTTATTATTCTGAATTAGATGACAGTACTTTGTTATTTCAGATGAGTGTTTGAAGAACATGTGTTTAAACTCAGTGACTGAGTTGCAGTACACTTCTGTGGTTGGTATTGTATTCCGTAAACTTCTACTGTAGTATGAACTTTTGAATGTATAAAAAATTAACCTTAAACTAACCTAAGTTATAGAAGGTCTTCTCTAAATGAACTCAGAAACTAACTGTAAAAAAACTGCTCCTCAAACATGAGCTTATGTAGGTTTAAATAAATATCCAATTTACAATGTACTATTTAATCATTTCCCAGCTTTTTCATAATTTGCAAAGAGATTCATATGTTTGTGACCCATTGTTTGATCAACACAGACATTGACTTTGTTTGGACAGGTATTTGTGATAGAGCTAGAATTTGCACCCAGGATTGAAGCAGACCTTGCTTGGGTGGAGTCTAAATATTTCTATTTCTTATTAATGCCAAGTTTTTGTCTTCTGCTTTTTTGATCATTTAAAATGGTAAATGTAGATGATTTCTTATATAATGAAATTTTAGATCTTAAAGGGACAATAGCATCTCAGTCTAACCTTTCCATTTTATATAGCACTTGGGTTGTAAGTTTTATGAGAATGCTGTTGGCTGGCAGTAGTTGTTCAGTAAATGTTTGTTGAATGAGTAAATAAACATACATTATAGGTAAAAAATGAAGACAAGAGATTTTAGAGAGTTAGTTCAGTTGCTCAGTGGTGTCCAACTCTTGGCAACCCCACGGACTGCAGAACGCCAGGCCTCCCTGTTCATCACATTTCCCTGAGTTTACCCAAACTCATGTCCATTGAGTCGGTGATGTCATCCAACCATCTCATCCTCTGTCATCCCTTTCTCTTCCTGCCCTCAATCTTTCCCAGCATCAGGGTCTTTTCCAATGAGTTAGCTCTTCGCATCAGATGGTCAAAGTACTGGAGTTTCAACTTCAACATCAGTCCTTCCAATGAATATTCAGGACTGATTTCCTTTAGGATGGACTTGTTGGATCTCCTTGCAGTCCAAGGGACTCTCGAGAGTCTTCTCCAGCTCCACAGTTCAAAAGCAAAAGCATCAATTCTTCGGCTTTATAGTCCAGCTCTCACATTCATACATGACCACTGGGAAAACCATAGCCTTGACTAGACGGACCTTTGTTGGCAAAGTAACATCTCTGCTTTTTACTATGCTCTCTAAGTTGGTCATAACTTTCCTTCCAAGGAGTAAGCGTCTTTTAATTTCATGGCTACAGTCACCATCTGCAGTGATTTTGGAGCCCAAAAAAATAGTCAGGATTCAAAAAGCTTATATAATTAGTGGGATAGCCAAGGCTAAATGGGCCAATTTAAGAAAGCTGAGGAGTAGCATGACTATAGAAAGTGTTAGAAATGAATAGAATTCAGAGAAACACTAGTAAAAATAATTTCTATTATCATAGTTCCCAGTAACCATTAAGGGAATTCCAGTATTTTAAGCTATAGCAGTGGCTTCAAATATGTGTTCCAAATTTTTGCAGGGAAAAAAAAATTGATGTTATTAGTGATTTTAAAGAAGTATGTGTTAAAAGTTTACGAAATATTCTCGATATTTCTTTGACAGTTCAAGACCACAATATAACTTAAATGTAATTGTGTGATTACATTTTAGTCATTGTTAAGGACTGAAAGACTGAATTTTGCTTACATTTTCTAACATGTAAGAGAAATGTAAAGGAGAAAAATCTTTCTTTTCTACAGCAAGTGGACAAAATTCTTGCTTTGTGTAGGAAACCTTGGCAGACCTTGAGAATTCTGAATTGCTCTAATTGTTTTGCCTTTTTTTTCCCTCAGAAGAATTTTAAGTTTTTTTTTTTTCTTTCTACATGTTTTTCCTCTTCTCACCCTCATGTTTAACTTAGTTAGGACTCCTCTTCTGTATTTACATAGTTTGTCTGATACAGCCAATTATTTTTAAAACATTATGGAGAACACACAAGTTATTTTTCCTCCCAGTTCCTCATCATCAGAGCTAGATATCAGAAGTCTTTCTCGTCCCTTGCTTCTGTGTGAATGACCCAAGACAGGCTGGAACACACCGTCTCATGTGTGTTCTCTTTGGTATTCTCTGGGTATATTCTTGGCTAATGTGCCACTCTGTACCACTTCAGATTCTTCCTTGGGGTCTCACTGACTACTCTTAGTTGTATTCCTTCTAGTCATCAACTACTCCAATGTCATGACCAAGTCATCAGTACCCAGAAGTGCCTAGTGTTTAAGTAAGTAAGATGGCTTATTCCACAATAGAGTGTTTTTGTTTTGCTTTTAAATTACTAGATCAGGTTGATGAAAAAGCTTTTTACGCTACAGTGTAATCAGTTCACAACATGTCATCAAGGGACAGTCGTAAAAGCAGAATTGGGAGCGTGGAGGACTTGCCTGGTTCTCTAAGCAGAGAATAAGCATGCCCCACCAACTGATGAGAGGCCTCAGACTTTGTATCATCCATCAGCTTGGAGACCCATAGTTTCTTATACCTGCTAAACTGGGTCTGAGTCCTGGACATTATTCTGCGCTTGTCCTGATTCACTCACCTGAAGTGTTCAGTGCCTGTTTTGGTTTATAGGACACAGATTAGCTGTGAGGTTCCACCTGCCCTGTTTTGCTTGGAAAAGGTCCTCATGTCTTGCCACTGAAACCTAAAGATGACAAAAATGGTGCATTTGGTTTAGATTTGCGTGTTTAGATTTCCCCAGTGGCTCAGTGGGTAAAGATCTGCCTGCAGTGCCAGAGACACAGAAGATGCGGATTCGATCCCTGAGTCGGGACGATCCCCTGGAGGAGGAAATGATCACTCATTCCAGTATTCTTGTCTGAAAAATCCCATGGCTGGAGGAGCCTGGTGGGCTTTGGCCGATTGGGTCGCAAAGACACATCTGAGTGACTAAGCACGCGTGCATGCAGTGATGGTATTTTGTGAGACCTCAGAACCCCGAACTAGACCCAATATGAAAGTTACAAGGAAGTCAGTTTTAGCCTAATTCCAGCAGAATTTCTAATAAGTAGAGCTGTTAGAAAGTGTTTTGAATTGGCTCCAGATGTCTAGTTACATTGGGTGATTCAGCAGAAGGTAGATAAGCAAATTGGAGTGTTTTGTTGGGCATTGACAATGTGGGTGAGGTAGGCTAGATGATACACTAGTGGTGAGATTTTTGACTCAGGTGTAAATGTTCAGTGGTTGCAGACTAATTCAGAGAGTAGACAAGTTGACAAAACTTCTGGCGATTTGTTAGTAAGATGAATTTGCCAAGGGGGAGGGTGTACTTGAAAGAGCAGAAGGCTAGTACCAAAGCCCATATTTAAAAGGTGAAAGCAGGAAGTGGAACTGCTGAAGGAAAACATTGAGAGGAAGAAAACTGAAATAGTTTAGAGTACAAAGGCCAAGGGGAGACAGTTGGAAGAAGAAATTAGAGAATAACATAGAAACTGGTTTACCCTTAAGCAGTTGTCCCCAAGGTGAGTTGCATGCATAGCTAACCAACAGATTGCAGTAGGACTCGCATGTTTATTCAAACATAAATGTATAAACACTTATGCTTATTATTATTGAAGGTATTTCCTAATGTATATAATGCATTAATTTAGTAATATTTGTATACAATTAATAAAAATATAGAGGAGACATGGTCAACATTTAACTAACAGAATACTGAGTAAAAAATGATTTGAGTCCTCTGTCCAAAAAATAAAATGCTCTAGGTCTCTTCTGTGCTTATAGATAGCCAATTTAAGTTTAAAAAGTTTTTTTGTTTTAAAGCAGAATAAAATTTACCATCTTAGCCATCATTAAACACATAGTTCAGTGGTGTTAAATATATTCACATTGTTGTGTAACCATGACCTCTTTCTAGCTCCATAATTCTTTTCACCTTATAAAACTGCAACTCTATACCCATTAAACAGTAACTCTCATTTCCCCCCTACCCACATCCCCTGGTAACCACCATTCTACCTTCTTTCCTCATGATTTTTTGACTACCTGAAGTAGCTCATATAAGTGGAATCAGACACTATTTGCCTTTTGGTATTTTAGCAAATACAAAAAGGCTTAATTAGCAGAATATCCTCAAGATTATTGCAGCGTATTGCAGAATTTCCTTCCTTTTTAGGATATCCCATTATGTATATATACCACATTTTCTTTATCTAGTTTTCAGTCCATGGATACTGGCTTGCTTCTATGTTTTGGTTATTGTGAATAACACTGCTATGAATATGGGGATGCAGCCAGTTCCCCCACACCCTCCTTTTGGTTTTTCTTCTTAGCACAGACCTGGGAGTGGAATTGCTGGATCATACTGCAATTCTACTGTTAATTTTTGGAGGGACTACCAGGCAGTTTTCTATAGCACCTGGACAATTTTACATTCCCACCAATTTTACATTCTCCACATCCTTGTCTATATTTATTTTCTGGTTTTTCAATCGTAGCCAACCCAGTGGGTGTGAGGTAGCATCTCATGGTAGTTTTGATTTGCTTTTCCCGAATGACTAGTAGTGTTGAACATCTTTTTGTGTACTTCATGGCCATTCATAGATCTTTAGAGAAATGTCTGTTCAAGTCCTTTGCGCATTTTTAAATGGGTTGTTTTATTGTTTGAGTTTTAGGAGTTATATATGCTGGATATTATGCCTTCATTAGATAAATAATTTGTAAATGTTTTCTCCCATAGTGTGGGTTGCTGTTTTACTCTTATAGTATCATTTGATGTACAGCATTAAAAAATTTCCCAGCAACCTTTTTGTCTATTTTTTTCCTTTTGTTTATATGCCATTGGTGTCATATCTAAGAAATCATGGCCCAATCCACTGTTGGGAGGCCTTTGGCCTACATTTTCTTCTAAGAGTTTTATACTTTTAGGGCTCATATTTAGGTCCTTGATCCATTTTTTTGAGTTAATTTTTGCATATGGTGTTAGATAAAGGTCCACCTTCATTCTCATGCATGTGGATATCCATTTTTCCCAGAAATATTTGTTGAAAAGAATATCCTTTCCCTACTGAAGGTTTGGCACCCTTGTCAAAAATTATTTGTCCATATATGCAAGGATTTTATTTCTGGGCCCTCTAGTATATTGCATTGTGTATATGTCCGTTTACTAATACCACACTTGTTTGATTATTGTAACTTTGCGGTAAATTTTGAATTCAGGAAGTATGTCTTCCAGTTCTTTTTCAAGATTGTTTTGGCTACTTGGGGTCATTTTGAGATTCCATATGAATTTTAGGATGGGTTTTTTTGTTTTGTTTTTCCTATTTCTGCAAAAATCATGATTGGGATTTTGGTAGGGATTGCATTGAATCTATAGTAGCTTTGGGTAGTATGGACATCTTAATAGTGTTAAGATTTCCAATTAATGATCTTGGAATGTTTCCATTTATGGCCTTAATTTCTTTTTATCAATATTTGTAATTATCATTGTACAAATCTTTCTCTTAGTTGATTCCTAAGTATTTTATTCTTTTTGATACTATTGTGAATAGAATTGTTTCTGTGAACAGAATTGTTTTTGTAATTTCCTTTTTAAATTGTTCATGGTTATATACAGATAAATGAAACTGAATTTTTTCTGTGTTGGCTTTTCTATTTTTCCACTTTAATGAATTTGTTAGTTTTAATAGTTTTTTGATATGTGTGGAGTCTTTAGGATTTTCTACATATAAGATCATATCATCTACAAAGAGAATTTTACTTCTTTTCCAATTTGGATACCTTTCTTTCTCTAGCCTAATTGCTCTGCTGCTGCTAAGTCGCTTCAGTCGTGTCCAACTCTATGCGACCCCATAGATGGCAGCCCACCAGGCTCCTCTGTCCCTGGGATTCTCCAGGCAAGAATACTGGAGTGGGTTGGCATTTCCCTCTCCAGTGCATGAAAGTGAAAAGTGAAAGTGAAGTCGCTTAGTTGTGCCTGACTCTTAGTGACACCAGGGACTACAGCCTACCATGTTCCTCCGTCCATGGGATTTTCCAGGCAAGAGTACTGGAGTGGTTGCCATTGCCTTCTCCATAATTGCTGTGAATGAACTTCAAATACTGTGTTGAGCAGAAATGCTTAAAGTGGGTACCCTTGCCTTGGTCCTAATATTAGAGGAAATGCTTTCAGCCTTGAACCATTGAAGATGATGATCTCTGTGGGTTTTCACATATAGCTTTTATTGTGTTGAAGTAGTTTCCTTCTGTTTCTAGTTTGAATGTTCTTATCATGAAAGGGTGTTAAATTTCTGTCATTCTTTTCCTGCTTAATTGAGATGATCATGTGGATATTCTTCCTTCATTCTGTTGATATGGTGTACTACTTTTTTGGTCTGTTGAACTATCCTTACATGTCAGGAATAAATCCTACTTATTCATGGCATATAATCCTTTTAATATGCTGCTGACGTCTGTTTGTTGCATTTTGTTGAAGGTTTTGGCATCAGTGTTCATAAGGAATATTGGTTTGCAGTTTTCTTGAAAGTTGAAAGTTAAGTCGCTCAGTCGTGTCCGACCCTTTGCTACCCCATGGACTGTAGCCCACCAGGCTCCTCCGTCCATGAGATTCTCCAGGCAAGAATACTGGAGTGGGTTGCCATTTCTTTCTCCAGGGGATCTTCCTGACCCAGGGATTGAACCCAGGTCTCCCACATTGCAGGCAGACGCTTTAACCTCTGAACCACCAGGGAAGCCGTGTCCTTATCCAGCTTTGGTATCAAAGTAATGTTGGCCTCTCAGGGTGAGTCTGAAAATACCCCTTCTCTTCAGTTTTTTGGAAATGTTTGAGAACTTTTGGAGTTAGTTCTTTAAATGTTTAGTAGAATTCATCAGTCAAGCTATCAGGTCCAAGGCTTTTCTTTGTTTGGAGATTTTTGATTATTGATTCAGTCTCCTTATTGGCTATAGGAATAACCAGATTTTCCAGTTCTTCAAAATTTAATCTTTGTAGCTTTTGTGGTTCTAGCAATTTGTTCATTTCATCTAGATATGATTTGTGGGCATCCAGTTGTTCACGTCTATCCCTTTTATGTCTGTAGAGCCAGTGTCCCTATTTTCATTTCTGATTTTAGTAATGTGAATCTTTACAGCTTTGTCCCCACCCCTTTCGGTTGTTGATGTCACAAAACTAACATCTTTATACATGACACACTCTAAAATGAACTTGTAATTCCTTAAAATGCACTGATTTAAAATTATATAGAAAATAAGATTTGGAGTGAGAAACCCAAGTTACAGTAATACTAGCTATACTAGTACTACTGTACTATTTTTTTCTTTAAATGTTTTAGTCTCTTAAATCATGTAGAAAAATGTAGCTACAAACCACTGTTAAAATAATACTATGGTTTCTGTAATTGCTGATACACTCAGCTTTATTGAGGTTTGTATTTCTCTATAGGCTTCAAAATACTGTCTAGTGTCCTTTCATTTCACCCTGTAGGACTACTTGAGCATTTCTTGCAGGGTAGGTCTGGTGGTCACATACTTTCTCAGCTTTTGTTTGGGGAAGTCTTGCTTTCTCCCTCCCTCTTAAAGGACAGTTTTGCCAGAAACAGGGTTCTCATTTGATAATCTGTTTTCTTCACTTTGCGTTTGTGACAAGAAGTCTGGTAATCTTATTGAGGATCCCTTTATGTGAGGAGTCACTTGTGTCTTGTGCTTTCAAGACTCTCTTGTCTTTTGAAAGGTTGATTGGAATGTGTCTTGGTGTAGGTTTCTTTGTGTTCTTACTTGGAGTTTACAGAGCTCTTTGGATGTTTGTAGTCTGTATTTCGTTAAATCTGGGACGTTTTCAGCCATTATTTCTTCAGGTATTCTCTCTTCCCTTTTCTCTCTTTTCGCTCTGAGACTTCCTCTCTACTTAGGTTGATTTTCTTGATGGTGGCCCACAGTTCCCTCAGGCTCTGTTGGCTTTTCTTCTATCTTTCTTCTTTTCTTTAGACTCAGTGATTTCCATTGTCTTCTCTTCAAGTTCACTGAGTCTTCTGTCTACTGAAATCTGCTTTTGAAATCCTTCTAAGGAATTTTTCATTTTAGCTATATACTTTTGCGCTTCAGAACTTCCTTTTGGTTCTGTCATTTTATTGATATTTCCTTTCATTCACACTTTGTTTTCTTGGCTTTTTCCATATCTTCCTTTAGTCTGTTGGGCATCTTTAAGACATTTCCTTTGAAATCTTTGTCTAGTATGAGCCGTTATGTCTTTTTTAGGGACATCATCTATTGATTTTTTTTTTCTCTGAATGAGCCATACTTTGCTGTTACTTTGCATGCCTTATGATTTATTTTAGTGGACTCTTGAATATAATAATGTGGTAACTCTGGAAATCCGATTTCCCCCTTCCCTAGGGCTTGCTTGTTTTTCTTATTGTTTGTTTTTTATTTTAATTGTTGTACACAGTCCCTTTGCTGAGGATCAGACTGAGATGGAAACTAAAGGTCTTCCCAGGTCTTTTCTGAGCCTTTCTCAGGGCACACATAGTCACTTTTTAATTTTTTTCATATATGCAGTTGTTTTTAAATGTCCTAGTCTTTAATGTCAGGCTCCAAAGGGGGAAAAAAGTGAAAAATGAAGGGGGAGAAGGGACCTGGCCTTTTAAATCCCCTGGAAGTCATCTCAGCTAGAAGGGAAGGGACTGCAGCAGGGAGGGGGAGGCACAGTGGCTGCTCACCTCTGTGATCAGAAGCAGTTATTGGCAGTCACAGTGGGGACCCCCGGTGTTTGGAGCGCAGGGTCCTTTATGCCCATCCTAGCTCCCACAGGCTGTGGGCAGTGGTTCCAGGAACACACGCGCAGTTGTCTGCCAAGGGTCTGGGGATGATGAACGGGTGGCTGCTACTGTGCTAAGAGCCAAAATTGACTGGAATTCATCACAATTTATCATCTTACCTTCCTAAGCATTCAAGGTTCCAAATTAGTTAAATAGATTCCACCTGTGCAGCTGTTGGCTAGGTGGGAAGACAGATTCTGGTGTTTTATACTTTGGCAACTTCTCCAGATTCCTCTCCCCCATTTAGTTTTATAAATATTCACTCATCCTTAGAGCAACTATACCCCAATTAAAATCATGCTAAGCGAAAGAAGGCATTAATAAAAGATCATATAGTGTATGATCCCATTTATACAGAATGTCTAGGATACGTAAATCCATGGAGACAGAAAGAATGTAGATCAGCGGTTGCCTAGGACTGAGCTGGGGGTTGGTGGAAAATAGGGAGTGATTGCTAGCGATTGTGGGCTTTCTTTTTGGGGGGTGATGAAAAGATTTTAAAGTTAGATTCTGTGATATTTACTTGAAGCCCTTAAACTGTACGCTTTATGTGGATGAACTTGAAGGTACGTAATTTCTAACCCAATAAACCTGTTTTAAAAAACAAACAAAAAATAGTTACTCATCAGATCTTGGCTGGGTATTTCTTTTTTGCCTAACTGTAATGGTTTATATAATGAAGGTCTAGAAACACGTAGAAGATACCACCCTGACTCTGGCTAAGAACTCTGTCTCATGAAGGCAAGATCTCCCTTATCTATTGCTGCCTAACAACCACTCCCAAATTTAGTAGCTTCAAACCACCACCACTTTACTGATTGCAGTGCTGTAGTTCAGAAATTCATCATAGGTGGTGGTCTCTGCTCCAGTGATGTTTGCTGGGCTCACTAAAGGGGCTGCATTCACCTGGTGGCTGGTAGGTAGGAGGTGGCCTCACTCATGTGTCTGTGGCCTTTGTCCTGGCTGTCACCCGGGGTGCCACGGTTCTCCTCCTTGGGGCCCTTCTCTCCGCATACCTTCTCTCTAGCAGGATAGGCTGAGCTTCTTCACGTGGTGCCTGGTTTCCCGGATGGTGGAAACTGTTGGGTTTCTTAGGCCCAGAATTGACACAGCAGTCACTTCTGAGAATTGTGTTGATCGAGTCACAGGGCAGTTCAGGTTCAGATAGAGAGGAAACATACTGTGCCTCTTAATGGGAGGAGTAGTCCCGTGTCTGCAGGTTTAGGAGGAGTTGGTGGTACCGGTCTTTGCAGAATATCTACCACAGGAATCTGGGCAGTCACTTGACTCAATATAGAATCAAAACAACTGAATTATACTGAAATTCTATTGAATGTGAACTGTCCAGGGCATCACTTCTTCCCTATTAGAATGCATGCTCCATGTAGGCAGGGTTTTTTATGTTTGGTTCATTGCTTTATTCCAGCTGGACAGCAGTGCCTGGCTTTGATAGAGGCTCAGTGAGTATCTGTTGCAGGAAGGACTGCTTTGTGGTGATGGTAACAGAAGAAGGATTGGTGTGGAGCCACTCCAATAGAGAAGCTGCAGCGAGTCTGAGAAAAGAGTAATGGGTGTGAATTGGTGTCTCAGAGGTGGGGAGACAACATTTATTCACTATTCTACAACATGAATTGAGGCCGCCTACGCCAGATGTGAGGGGAGAAGAGGAGCCCCTCCCTTGAGGAAGGGGATCCGAATATCTCAGTGCGTGACATGTGCTAAGTCATAGACAAGAGCGGGGTCCTCCAGGGCTGATGGTGGAGGCTTCAGCACGGGCGCTTAGATGGGACTGAGCAAGGTGAGTATGATGGGAGTGTGACTGAAACAGAGCTGAAGACAAGACTAAAAAATGATGGGTGTGGGGTATGAGTGTGACTGAGAAAGTCCAGAGGCTTGAAAATAGTCACCTGCAAAATGTATTTATCAGATAAATGGTAAGAATCTTCCCCTCTAAGTCCTTAAACATGTGTGTTATGTGATGGAAACCAGATTTGAGTTTCTGAATTTTGGTGCAAAAATTTTTTTGTATCAGTGATAAGCAGAGTGTCAAGGCAGGCCATTGATTATTAGGATTGGTGAATTAATTGATGGTGGTTATTCACCTTATGTAGTTTTATAATGCTTTAGATGTTTGCAAAGAGCATTGCCAAATGCACATGCCTGGGTGAAAAGGAAAAATAAAATATTACTGGTGTGTGGTAGTGTCTTGCCCCCCTTCTTCCTGAGCAGTGACCTCAGCTCCTGTTTGTGGTGAGTGAACCAGGAAAGCAGATGGATAAAGGAGAGAGATGAGCATTCCAAACACTGAGTTCCATCAGGTCAACAGAAGTATGTTTAAAGCCCTCTCCCTGAATCACTTCTGTCCATGCAGACGAGCAAACCCCCCGTCGCTGAAGCCCAGGCAACATGTTCGATGAACCGGGGAACTGTTCGTTATCTTGTCGGTCATCTTGAAAAACTCCTGAAGAAAAGTACTCTTCCTTCAGTGAGTAAGTTCTGTCTTATCTAAAAACTTAGCTGTGGTCTTTTTTCCTTGCCTTTTTCCCTGAGGTTGCTTCAGCAAATAATTTTTTTTAAATTGAGGCTGGCCTGTTGTGCCAGGGAAGAAAAAATACTTGTTTTGTGTGAGTTCCTAGTTGAAGTGAGTGATGTCTAACTACACTAAGAAGATGAAACACTTAAATGTACTTTGGGTTTTTTAAAATGTCCTCTTCACTCATTTGTTAAACTCTAGGGCTCCTGGTTCTTTGAAGGTAATTAGTATGGTAGGAAGAGTGTCATTTATTAAAAAAAATTTTTATTTTTGGTTATGCTCCACAGCGTACTGGATCCTAGTTCCCCAAACCAGGGATCAAACCTCTGTCCCCTGTAGTGAAAGCACAAAGTCTTAACCACTGTATCACCAGGGAAGTCCCCCGTGTCATTGCAGTCCCTTACATTTCCAGTCCCTTGGGCTTTCAGGTGGCCAGGGCGTAAGACCGGTAATAGCAGTGAGGACAGAACAAACCCAATTCCTAATCTAGAACACTCCTCACCAACCCTTCATACTTTTGTGTAATCTTTTTTTTTAGCAGGTTAGTTCATGTTTGTTTTTTTTTTTAAGTTCATGTCTTTTGTTAACCAGTGTAAAATTACTTGTTTTCTGGTTTCTTGAAACAGTAGATCAGACCACATAGGCCACAATAGCATCTGTCAAAGTGACTGGCCATAAAAACCAGTACCCACATTCATCTGAAGGGCGCTCCCTCAGAAGGTGGCTGTTGGGACAGCCAGCTTAACCTTCTTTCCCTCATTCTTTTTGGAGTGGTGTAAGATTCTCTCTTAGTACCACCGTGAAGTCTCCACACAAGATGAAGAGTGGCCTCCTTTAAATGTTGAAGTCAGAGTCCGTCTTCCAGTTGCTTGCCAGCAAAGAGAAGTCTTCGATCAGAAGGAAATTCTTTATCCTGGATCCTGGTCTTTACGTTTTCTGTTGAACCCAGGGGTTCAACCTCCAGAGTGATGGTCATCACGGTAACCTGTATCTTGGCTGCTGTTCCTCGAGGGATGGTGGATTTAGTGTAATCTCGATCCTCTTTCTGACCTGTCCCCTTTTTGAATTGTGAGGTGTGAGAGGAGTGTCTTCATCCCTTCCTTAATGTGCAGTGCCTTGATTGGTTGTTTGAGGGGGTGGACTTTTAAAGCTCTTTGCAGAAATGTACTATATTATTTCTTTTACCCCATCCTTCAACCAAATGGAGAGTTTGCCTTATCTTTGGAGAGTGAGATGAGATCTCTAAGACTGAGACCTGTCAGGAATGAAGAAAACTCTCTTCTACCCTTCTAGGTTCTTCTGGTTAGCCTAAGAATTAAATTGACATGAGTCAGATCAACAGGAGAAACTAAAACTTTTTAAATTTATTTTTAAAATTGAAGGATAATTATTTTACAAAATTGTGTTGGTTTCTGCCAAACATCAACATGAATCGGCCATAGGTATACGTATGTATGTATATATACACATACATATGTATGTATGTATGTATCCCCTCCCTCTTAACCCTCTCTCCCACCTTCCTTCCCATCCCTCTAGGTTGTTACGGAGCCCCAGTTTGAGTTCCCTGAGTTGTACAGCAAATTCCTACTGGCTATCTAATTTACACATGATAATGTAAGTTTCCACATTTGGAAAAACTAAAATTTCACTTTGGATTGCCAGATGGGTTGGGAATATGGAGGGGAGAGAAATAGGTAAGGGATATTAACAGGTACAAACTTCCAGTTGCAAAATAAATGAGTCACGGTCATGAAATGTACAATATGGGATATAACTAATAATTATGTAGTATCTTTGTATTGTGATAGGTCATAATGACTTATTGCAGTAATCCTTTTGAAATGTCTAGAATTATCAAATCACTGTTGTGTAATAGGAACTAACATTTAATAATAGGTTAACTATATTTCAAGAATAAACCATAGAAAAAGAGATCAGATTTGTGGTTACTGGAGGTGAAGGGAAGAGGGAAGAGGAATTAGATGAAGGCAATGGAAAGGTAGAAACTTCCAGTTATCAGAAAAAGAAGTCCTAAGGAACCTGATTAAACTTAAACGCTTTTTGCACAGCAAAGGAGACTGTAAGCAAGGTGAAAAGACAACCCTCAGAATGGGAGAAAATAATAGCAAATGAAACAACTGACAAAGGATTAATTTCCAAAATATACAAGCAGCTCATACAACTCAATACCAGAAAAACAACTCAATCAAAAAGTGGGGAAAAGACCTAAAGAAGGCATTTCTCCAAAGAAGACATACAGATGGCTAACAAGCACATAAATAGGTGCTCAACATCACTCATTATTAGAGAAATGCAAATCAAAACTACAATGAGATATTACCTTACACTGGTCAGAATGGCCATCATCTAAAGGTCTACAAACAATAAATGCTGGAGAGGGTGTGGAGAAAATGGAATGCTTTTTCACTGTTGGCGGGAATGTAAATTGATACAGCCACTATGGAAGATGGTATGGAGATTCCTTAAAAAAACGAGGAATAAAACCACCATATGACCCAGCAATCCCACTCCTAGGCATATACCCTGAGGAAACCAAAATTGAAAGAGACACATGTATCCCACTGTTCATTGCAGGACTATTTATAATAGCTAGAACATGGAAGCAACCTAGATGTCCATTGACAGATGAATGGATAAAGAAATGGTGGTACATATACACAATGGAGTATTACTCAGCCATAAAAAGGAATGCCTTTGAGTCAGTTCTAATGAGGTGAGTGAACCTAGAACCTATTATACAGAGTGAAGTAAGTCAGAAAGAGAAAGATAAATACATATTCTAACACATATGTACAGAATCTAGAAAAATGGTGCTGAAGAATTTATTTATAGGGCAGCAGCAGTGGAGAAACAGACATAGAGAATAGACTCATGGACATGGGGAGAGGGGAGGGGAGGGTGAGCTGTATGGAAAGAGCAACAGGGAAACTTACATTCAGTTCAGTTCAGTCGCTCAGTCGTGTCCGACTCTTTGCGACCCCATGAAGCACAGCATGCCAGGCCTCCCTGTCCATCACCAACTCCCGGAGTTCACTTACCGTATGTAAAATAGATAGCCAATGGGAATTTGCTGTATGGCTCAGGAAACTCAAACGGGCTCTGTATCACCCTAGAGGGGTGGGATGGGAAGGGAGGTTCAAAAGGGAGGGGCTCTATGTATACCTATGGCTGATTCATGTTGAGGTTTGACAGAAAACAGCAAAATTCTGTAAAGCAATTATCCTTCAGTTGAAAAAAAGAAGTCCTAGGGATGTGACAGTTAATAGTGTGTTACATATGAAAGTTGTTAGGATTTACTACCGAGAATTTTCATCACAAGGAAAAAGTTTTTGTATCTATATGAGATGATGGATGTTTACTAATTGTCACAAGATTAGTAAACATTCATCTCATGGATATCTTGTGATAATCATTTCATGATGTCAAATCCTAATACTATATACATCTTAAACTTAGGCAGTGCTGATGTATATCAAGTATATATCAATAAAATTGGAAGAAAAGTATTTGTTACGTATGAAAATTGCATATACGTGAGAGGGTCAGAGCCCCTATATATGTGAGAGATTGAGAGACAGAAAGGTAAAATGAAGTACACGTGCCATCCTGAACTAAGAAATGCGGTAAGGTACTGGGCTGGGGCCTCAAAAATTGTGGTCCTAGGAGATTTGTAACTTTCAATGAGTGTGTTGTCTCTATTCTCTCTCATGAAATCCTTTCTAGCTAAAATGGGATAGAGATAATTGGAGGAAGTAAGACATTGATTAAAATGGATGTTTTTATTAATTATTTTGGACTGCCTTCTTTTTAAATTGTGGTATATGATCTCAGGATTTGAACTGTGATGTCTAATTTTCTCCCATTACGGTCATCTCCCATTTTTCGTCATTGGTTTGCTTAGCTCTTAGAATTTTGATTACTTTGTTTCTTAGATTCCATCATATGTCAAAAAGCCATACTAACTTTACAAATATTTGAGGGAGTAGAGGGAAGGCCAGTCTGAACTAACTAGCTTAAAATCATAAACACAGTATTTTTGTTTTTTTAACGGCTTTTTACATTTTTACATATCCAGTATATTTTATTCTTTTAAGGTTCTCATTAGTTATCTATTTTATACATAGTGTCAATAGTGTGTGTATGTCAGTTTCAGCCTCCTGCCTTGGTATCCATACATTTGCTCTTTGTCTCTGTCTCTGTCTCTGCTTTGTCAATCGTCTGTACCTGTTTTTTTGGGTTCCACATGTACGCATGGGGCAATATATGACGTTTGCTGTTCTCTTTCTGACTTCACTCTATATCAGTCTCTGTTTTCAGCTGTCTCTACAAATGACCCAGTTTCGTTCCTTTTTCTGACTAATATTCCCCTGTATATATGTACCACATCTTCTTTATCCATTCCTCTATTAATGGACGTTTAGATTGTTTCCATCCTGGCTATTGTAAATAGTGCTGCAGTGAATGTTGGCGTGCATGTGTCTTTTTGAATTAGGCTTTTCAAGGAGATCCAACCAGTCCATTCTAAAGGAGATCAGTCCTGGGTGTTCACTGGAAGGACTGATGCTAAAGCTGAAACTCCAATACTTTGGCCACCTCATGCGATGAGTTGACTCACTGGAAAAGACTCTGATGCTGGGAGGGATTGGGGGCAGGAGCAGACGGGGACGACAGAGGGTGAGATGGCTGGATGGCATCACCGATTCGATGGACATGAGTTTGAGTGAACTCCGGGAGTTGGTGATGAACAGGGAGGCCTGGCGTGCTGTGATTCATGGGGTTGCAGAGAGTTGGAAACGACTGAGCGACTGAACTGAACTGAACTGGGTATATGCCCAGTAGTGGGATTGCTGGGTCACATGGTAGTTCCATTTTCAGTTTTATAAGGAACCTCCATAGTGTTCTCCATAGTGGCTCTATCAGTTTACATTCCCACCAGCAGTGCAGGGCGATTCCCTTTCCTCCAAACCCTCTCCATCATTTACTGTGTGGATTTTGTGATGATGGCTATTCTGACCAATGTGAGCTGATATTGTGTTGTAGTTTTGATTTACATTTCTCTAATGATGTTGAATGTCTTTCCATGTGTTTGGCCATCTGTATGTCTTCTTTGGAGAAATGTCTTCCACCCATTTTTTGATTAGGCTGTTTTTTTGATATGGAGATGCATGAGCTGTTTGTTTATTTGGAGATTAATCCTTTGTCAGTTGCTTTGCTAGACAGTATTTTTCAAGGAATGTATATTATCATTTGTGTGTGTAAGTATGTATCAGTTCAGTTCAGTTGCTCAGTCCTGTCCGACTCTTTGCGACCTCATGGACTGTAGCACGCCAGGCTTCCCTGTCCATCACCAAATCCTGGAGCTTACTCAAACTCACGTCCATTGCATCGGTGATATCATCCAACCGTCTCATCCTCTGTTTTCCCCTTCTTCCACCTTCAGTCTTTCCCAGCATCAGAGTCTTTTCCAGTGAGTCAACTCTTCACATGAGGTGGCCAAAATATTGGAGTTTCAGCTTCAGCATGAGTCCTTCCAAAGAATACTCAGGACTGATCTCCTTTAGGATGGACTGGTTGGATCTCCTTGCTGTCCGAGGGACTCTCAAGAGTCTTCTCCAACACCACAGTTCAAAAGCATCAATTCTTTGGTGCTCAGCTTTCTTTATAGTCCAACTCTCACATCGATACATGACTACTGGAAAAACCATAACTTTGACTAGAAGGACCTTTGTTGGTAAAGTAATGTCTCTGCTTTTTAATATTCTGTCTAGGTTGGTCATAGCTTTCCTTCCAAGGAGTAAGCATCTTTTAATTTCATATAAATAATTATATATATATTTATATATGTATGTATAAAATGTAAACCACATATTACCTTGCATGATCTTTAAGGAATTTGCAGCAACCTGAGTCTTGATTTTGCATGTTTATAGATATGTTTAAGTGCTTGAGGCTACTTTGAAAGAGTTCTTAGTAGTTTAACCAGTAGTAATTCTTAAAGTCTTGGATGTGCTCTTAGTAAGCTTTTTTTTTTTTTTAATTCTCATAGCCAGGGTGAGAGTCCATTTAGCTCAGTTATATGAATTATTATATCATTAATGACTGGAGTGGCACTATTAGGACTTCAGGAGAATCTCTAGTGCTCTCCATATACATGTGCATTTGCATGACTGTTACATCTGCTGCACACACTGATGTGTATGTGCACATGTATTACAGTCCCTGAGCACACCATGTATTATGGGCAATTTGAGGACATGATCTTTGGGTATAAACTAGACCAAGCTTTCTGAGGGCAGGAAGCATGTCCCTTGGCATTCTTCTTCCAGTGTAAACATATCTGCCAAAGACTGCTTGGTGCCCACCTTAGTTGGGGGCAGCCTTGTGTTGGGGGAAGGCTGGGAGGCTGAGCTGTGCAGTCTGCCTTCTTGTGAGTGGGCTGTGACTCCTCACCTGTTCCTGATCCTATTCTCTTGCTGCCACACCATAAGCATAGTCCGCCTTGGATTTGAACCTTGACATTCTCATTTTCCAGCTGTGGGATCTGTCTTGAACAGATCTAGTTAATCTCTCCAAGCTTCATTTTCCTGATCTAGAAAATCTAGAAAAGGGGGATCATAATTAAACCCTCACCAGGTACAGTTACTCAAGGATGGATTTTCAATAGTGGAAGATGGGGAATCTGCGTGTCCCCCATCCTTGTGTGGAGCCAACTGGTGGATACAAAGTATTCAAACAATTTCTGGAAAGCTCTGAAAACCAAAACTTGAATTTTCTGTATATGTCAACAACTATTTGCTGCTGCTAAGTCACTTCAGTCGTGTCCGACTCTGTGTGACCCCATAGACGGCAGCCCACCAGGCTCCCCCGTCCCTGGGATTCTCCAGGCAAGAACACTGGAGTGGGTTGCCATTTCCTTCTCCAATGTGTGAAAGTGAAGTCGCTCAGTCGTGTCCGACCCTTAGCGACCCCACAGACTGCAGCCTACCAGGCTCCTCCGTCCATGGGATTTTCTAGGCAAGAGTACTGGAGTGGCTTGCCATTTACATAGTATTTATATTGTATCTACATCTGTTTACATAGCATTTACATGTTGTGTGTGTGTGTTTATGTGAAAGTTGCTCAGTTGTATCCAACTCTTTGCGACCCCATAGACTGTAGCCTGTCAGGCTCCTCTGTACATGGAATTCTCCAGGCAGGGATACTGGAGGGGGTAACCGTTCCCTTCTCCAGGGGATCTTCCCAACCCTGGGATTGAACTTGGGTCTCTGGCATTGCTGGCAGATTCTTTACCATCTGAGCCACCAATGTTTTATAAGTAGCTGTAAATATAATGCAAATACTGTGTAAATAGTTGGCTATGAGGGAAATTGAAATTTTGTTATTTTATTTTGCATTTTTCCCATGAAATCTTTGATCCACAGTGAGTTTAATTCAGATGTGGAACCCACATATGGAGAGGGCAGGCTGTATTATACATATTGAGGAATTTTGAGTATATAGGTTTATTAGGAAGGAATATTGGTCTGTAGTTTTCCTTCAGTGTCTGTCTTTGGAATCTGAGTAGTGCTGGTCTAATAGGATGGGAAATGTACCCTCCTCTTATATTTTCTGTAGTGAAAAGTGAAAGTGAAAGTCATGCAATCATGTCCAACTCTTTGTGACCCCGGGGACTGTACAGGAATTCTCCAGGCCACAATGCTGAAGTGGGTAGCCTTTCCCTTCTCCAGGGGATCTTCCCAACCCAGGGATTGAACCCACGTCTCCCACATTGCAGGCGGATTCTTTACCAGCTGAGCCACAAGGGAAGCCCATTTTCTGTAGAGACTATATATGACTATATATATTTAGCATGACTTCTTTTTTAGATGTTTGGTAGAAGGAAATGGCAACCCACTCCAGTATTCTTGCCTGGGGAATCCCATGGATAGAGCCTGGCAGGCTGCAGTCCATGGGGTCACAAGAGTCGGACGCGACTTCACCACTAAAGAGGAAGAGAGAGGAGAATTTACCAGTGAAATCATTGGGGCCTGGAGACTTTTTCCCCAGAGGATTTTTTTTAAAACTGAAGTGTAGTTGCTCTACAATATTTTGAGTTACAGATGTATAACAGTGATTCACAGTTTTTGAAGGTTATGCTCCATTTATAGTTACTGTAAAATACTGGCTCTAATCCCTGTATTGTACAGTATATCCTTGTAACGCACCCAATAGTTCATACTCTTAATTCCCTACTCCATTATTGCCCCTTCTCTCTTACCCTCTCCCCACTGTTAACCACTGGTTTGTTCTCTATATCTGTGAGATGTAGACAAAAGGTTTTTTATCTATCGTTAAATTTGGTAAATGTTTGAGTTACGTATTTCATCTTGGATAAGTCTTGGTAGCTTGGAGTTTTTAAGGAATTGGCCCATTTTACCTAATTGTTGAATTTGTGTTGTAGCATTGTTTGCAGTATTCTCTTCTTTTACTGCCTGTATTGAAATTCCCTCCTTTCATTCCTGATAAAAATTCGTGTTGTCTGTTTTTTTCTGTGTTATTCTTGCTAGAGACTTATCAATTTTGTAAACTTAAAAAAAAAAACCCAGAAGTTTGGTTTTACCTGTTTTAGTGGTTAGAACAGTAGTGCCTTTACCTTTTTTTCATCTTCCCTCTTATAATTCCAACTTGTGGTATCTTTTTACTTTTTGTTTTTAAAAGTAAAGGACTTCCTCAAAGCTGGTGAGACTTTTATTTCATTCTGTAATGTAACTGCAATTAAGATGTCTTTGCTTTGTATATAGGTTGAATCATAAGTCACTTACATGATTATGACTATATAAATACTGTTCACTTCTCATCCTAGTACTGTACCCTGATTACATTTTCTTTCTTCTGTGGTCTTTTTTCTAAAATGTCATTCTTTCTTGACATACTCCCTGATTATGATGGAACATATCCTTAAGAACCACCTTATTGAAAAATGTGAAGGAAGTCCACTGAGTCCTTTTTTCCCTCTGTTCATATAATGGCTGGTTGGGTTGGGTTTTTTTTCTGAGAATTCTGATGGATTGCTATACTATCTGTTAGCATCCAGTCTCAATGATGAGGAGGCCAGTCCTATCCCAATTCTTGTTCCATTATAGAGGTCTGATTTTATATGTGATCTTTGAGAGATTGCAATGATACATTTGACATAAACCTTTTAAAATTTGTTGTTGGCCATTGGTAGTACTCTTGCCTGGAGAATCCCATGGACGGAGGAGCCTGGTGGGCTGCAGTCCATGGGCTCGCTAAGAGTCAGACACGACTGGGCGACTTCACTTTCATTTCACTTTCATGCATTGGAGAAGGAAATGGCAACCCACTCCAGTGTTCTTGCCTGGAAAACCCCACGACCAGAGGACCCTGGAAGACTACAGTCCACGGTGTTGCAAAGTGTCGGACATGACTGAGCGACTAACATAATATTGCTTAAACAAGAGAGAAGTCTTTGTCACCCGTGTAAAAAACCTCACTGAACATTGGGAAATGTAGATGAAATAAATCCTTTTTTCAAAGTAAGGAGAATGAATATACTCATAATAGTAAATAATTTATCTGGTCATGTACAATTAATCCATTGATATTTTTTGTATACTCAAGTACAAGGTAAAGATGTTTCTGTTTGAATTCGAAATACTTTTGAAGAAATACGTACACTCTGAAGTACAGCAAGTGCATGACTTGAATGTCGTGCGTGAACATTCCTACCCTGTGCTGATGGGCATTCTTCAGTTTTGTTATTTTCTTGCCACATGGTCACAGTCTTACCAGAAGGGTTAAAGAAGAAAAGCTGCATTCCTAAAGTTTCAACTTCCTTTCCTTTTTCCTGTGAAGGAAATATTATTTCTGTCTTTTCTCCAATTAACTGCTATTGTATTTCTTTACTTCTTCTTTCTATATTTTTCTTTCAATTGACATTATAGACATTGAGAACCTTAAAGAATTAATTTAAATGACTGTGAAGGGGAACAAAAGTCACAGTACTTTTAAAAGACCTTGAAAAATGCCTTTGCTAAGTATTAAAAATAATGTTCTGTGTTATCACAATTAGGTAACTAGAATATCATAGTTCAATTCACTTCAGTCGCTCAGTTGTGTCCAACTCTCTGTGACCCCATGGACCACAGCATGCCAGGCTTCCTTGTCCATCACCAATTGCTGGAGTTTACCCAAACTCATGTCCATTGAGTCAGTGATGCCATCCAACCATCTGATCCTCTGTTGTCCCCTTCTCCTCCTGCCTTCAATCTTTCCCAGCATCAGGGTCTTTTCAAATGAGTCAGCTCTTCACACCAGGTAGCCAAAGTATTGGAGTTTCAGCATCAGTCCTTCCAATGAAAACTCAGGACTGATCTCCTTGCAGTCCAAGGGACTCTCAAGAGTCTTATCCAACACCACAGTTCAAAAGCATCAATTCTTTGGTGCTCAGCTTTCTTTATAGTCCAACTCTCACATCCATATGTGACTACTGGAAAAACCATAGCCTTGACTAGATGGACCTTTGTTGGCAAAGTAATGTCTCTGCTTTTTAATATGTTGCCTAGGTTGGTCATAACTTTCCTTCCAAGGAGTAAGCGTCTTAATTTCATGGCTGCAGTCACCATCCGCAGATTTTGGAGCCCCCCAAAATAAAGTCAGCCACTGTTTCCACTGTTTCCCCATCTACTGCCATGAAGTGATGGGACTGGATGCCATGATCTTACTTTTCTGAATGTTGAGCTATAAGCCAACTTTTTCACTCTCCTCTTTCACTTTCATGATGAGGCTTTTTATTTCTTCTTTGCTTTGTGCCATAAGTGTGGTGTTATCTGCGTATCTGAGGTTATTGATATTTCTCCCAGCAGTCTTGATTCCAGCTTGTGCTTCATCCAGCCCAGTGTTTCTCATGATGTTCTCTGCATAGAGGTTAAATAAGCAGGGTGACAATTCCTATTTGGAACCAGACTGTTGTTCCATGTCCAGTTCTAACTGTTGCTTCCTGGCCTGCACACAGATTTCTCAAGAGGCAGGTCAGGTGGTCTGGTATTCCCATCTTTTGAAGAGTTTTCTGCACAGTGATCCACACAGTCAAAGGCTTTGGCATAGTCAGTAAAGCAGAAATAGATGTTTTTCTGGAAATACATGCTTTTCTGGAAATAGATGCTTTTCCAGTGATCCAGCGGATGTTGGCAATTTGATCTCTGGTTCCTCTGCCTTTTCTAAAACCAGCTTGAACACCTGGAAGTTCATGGTTCACGTATTGCTGAGGCCTGGCTTGGAGAATTTTGAGTATCAGTTTACTAGCGTGTGAGATGAGTGCAATTGTGCGGTAGTTTGAGCATTCTTTGGCATTCCCTTTCTTTGGGATTGGAATGAAGACTGACCTTTTCCAGTCCTGTGGCCACTGCTGAGTTTTCCAAATTTGTTGACATATTGAGTTCAGCACTTTCATAGCATCATCTTTTAGGATTTGAAATAGCTCAACTGGAATTCTGTCACCTCCACTAGCTTTGTTAATAGTTATGCTTCCTAAGGCCCACTTGACTTCACATTCCAGGATGTCTGGCCCTAGCTGAGTGATCACACCGTCGTGGTTATCTGGGTCAGGAAGATCTTTTTTGTATAGTTCTTCTGTGTATTCTTGCCACCTCTTCTTAATATCTTCTGCTTCTTTTAGGTCCATACCAATTCTGTCCTTTATTGAGCCCATCATAGTTTGGTAGCTAGAATAGTCCACAAAAGTTTGTTGACTGTATTATTGCTGAGTCCAATACTGTTATTTAAGTAGTTCAGTTTAGTCGCTAAGTCGTGTCCGACTCTTTGCAACCCCATGAATCACAGCACGCCAGGCCTCCCTGTCCATCACCAATTCCCAGAGTTCACTCAAACTCATGTCCATCCAGTCGGTGATGCTATCCAGCCATCTCATTCTCTGTCGTCCCCTTCTCCTCCCGTCCCCAATCCTTCCCAGCATCAGAGTCTTTTCCAGTGAGTCAACTTGTCCCATGAGGTGGCCAAAGTATTGGAGTTTCAGCTTTAGCATCAGTCCTTCCAATGAACACCCAGGACTGATCTCCTTTAGAATGGACTGGTTGGATCTCCTTGCAGTCCAAGGGACTCTCAAGAGTCTTCTCCAGCAAACAGTTTTTTTTTTTTTTTTCCTACATGACATGTGGATCTTAGCTCCCTGACCAGGGATCTAACCTGCGTCCCCTACAGCGGGAGCACAGAGTTCTAACCACTGGACCACCAGGGAAGCCTCTCCCATAAACAGCTTTCTATGAAAAAAATGTTATCACAACTTACGACCTTATTTCTATGGGAAATTTTATTTCTGATTTAGAAACATAATACAACCTGCTATAATTTAGATATTGAGTGTATGTTAAACTTTGTTTCAAATTCTGATGAATAATTTAAATATACTGGAATTTACACATGTAAAGTCTAGTGATTTGGTTTTAATATTTATGTATGCAGCAGCATTCTAAACTGTTAAGTTTCACAGGCTATAGACCAGCTATATTTAAGTTGTCTGTTTAAATATTTGTTAAGTGTAATTTCTATGGAAAAGCAGTTCAGGAAAAAGCCCCATACAGTATAGGTTAAAAGTACTGTTATGTGCTAGAGTATGAAGGTTCTAATCAGTGTAATGTATTTTATTCAGAGATAAAGAAAACTGCAATATTAAGCCAGGATATGTTTACTTTTATGTTCTTGGCAGTCCCATTAGATTTCTAGCGTGATTTCATTTTCTCCCTCTTAAAAAATGACCAAGTATGTAGTAATATATAACAACTAAAGGAATGAAAATACTGAGAGGATAAAAGGGTAAACTGATGTTACCTCTGGACTTCATGAAGGTTTAGAACAGATATCTCCCTGAGCATGAAAAGTCATATATTTAGCCTGACTTGCACTACACAGGACTTGCACTATCCCATGTTTATAGCCTTATGTCAGCATTCAGGTTTTATTTCTTCCCCCTGTTTCTGGATATCTTTAAGTTAGAAAGTTTGTAAAAATCTATTTCGATGCCACATAAAATGGTACCTACCGAGGTGGCTTTTATAGAAACGTTTTCATGAGTAATTATCTCCTGCTTCATAAAAGCAGGATCAGTTCCTTATTTATACTGGCTTTCTTACTCACAATGCAAATGTGACTTCAGGTGGGGTGGGAACTCATGAGATGCATACTTCTTATATTTGCAAAGTAGATTTACCAGCATCTAGAACAAGGAAGTCCCTCAGGACTGTATTTAGTGTAATAGCAAAGGAAATTAGAATGTCCTGGCTAACCGCATCAATATGCATAATTGACAAGTTACTCAATACTCCTAAAGATAAGTACTTTCCACTCTTCTTTCGCTATCAAATGTAACCGCGTGTATTATTCCTAGGCTACTGTCTTGTTCTAGAAATTAACATGTATCCTTAATGTGTATATGCTAATTAAGAGTGAACAGCTTCATGGAACTTGAAAAATACTGTGGTGCCTCTAGGCAGGATAGTCTTTAGAATATCAGTGTGTTGGTGATAGGTGATGTATATTCTCCAGCCCCTATAAAGATGAGGTAGGTGCCCAGGTTGGAAAGGAAGAAGTAAAACTATGTTTGCAGATGACATGATCTTGTATGTATTTATAGAAAATCCTAAGGTATCCAGTACAGAACTGTAAGAATTAGTGAATGAGTTCACCTGGATGTCAGGGGAGGGTACAAGAGCAATAGTATAGGAAAGTCATTTGTATTTTTATGCATTCACAATGAACAATTCAACAATGAGATTAAGACATTTCTATTTACAGTCAGAATACTTAGGAATCTATTTACAAAACAATTGCAAAACTTGTACTGTGCAAACTACAAAAAATTGTTGAATGTCCAGAGTAGGCAAATCTGTAGAGACAGAAAGTGAATTCCGTTCCGTCGCTCAGTCGTGTCCGACTCTTTGAAACCCTACCAGGCTTCTCTGTCCATGGGATTCTCCAGGCAAGAATACTGGAGTGGGTTACTGTTTCCTTCTCCAGGGGAACTTCCTGACCCAGGTATCAAACCCGGGTCTCCCGCATTGGAGGCAGACACTTTAACCTCTGAACCACCAGGGAAGCCCAGAAAGTGAATTAGTGCTTGCCTAATGGTGAGGGTAAGGGATTGGGAGACATGAGAGTGACTGCTGATTGGAATGGGTTTCTTCTGGGAGTGATGAAAAAGCTCTGCCATTTAGATACTGGTTCATGCATGCTCTTTAGTTGTTTCTGACTCTTTGTGATGCTATGGAATGTAGCTCACCAGGTCCTCTGTCCATGGGATTCTCCAGGCAAGAATACTGGAGTGGGTTGCCACACTCTGTTGTAGGGGATCGTCCTGAGTCAGGGATCGAGCCTGTGTCTCCTGCATTGGCAGGTAGGTTCTTTACCACTAGCCCCACCTGAGATAGTGGTGATGGTCATACAACTCCTGAATATACTGAAAACCATTGAAGTGTGTACTTTGGGTGAAAGAAACAGCCTGTGAATTATTTCTTATAGAAGTTTTTAAACAAAGGGGAGGGAGATAAAGTAAACTTTAAAATATTGACACGAAAAGGTATCTATAGCTTCACAATGTAAAAGTAACATATACTCCTAGTTAAAAAATTTTTCCAACACCACAGAGCTTAACTTGAGGCATTGAAATTTTGCCTGTATTTATCTTTTCTGCCTAAACTAGCTGGACTCCTGTTTTCTTTAGGAACTTTTTGAAAACTGGAAAACATTATGGTAATTCACAGGGTACATTTTTAGTTTTGCTTACATTTTAGTAAGCACCATAAGTTAGCTTTTAGAACTACAATGTTTTTATTCACTTACAATAAGAATTATTTAATTTTTGAATGGTTTCTCAGAGTCACTGAAACCCTTGGGAAGTCATTGCTAGGAATAATCTCCCGATCTTCCTCCACAAAAATTTGTAAAATAAATTACTAAATTAGTGTCCTTAGTGGTAGAAAATAAGAAATGAGAAGCTTAGAAGAGTAAACAAAAGAATTCAACCATTGTAAACCTTCTCTCCCAGAGGAAAAAATTTTTTAGGTTTTGGTGTATTTCCTTTCAGAACTTTAAAAAAAGAAAAGGCAAACTCATTGAGAGAGAATTCATTTTCTATATAGGTGACCCATTTAATATTCTGGCACTTTTTAAAGAACTTTTAAAAAAGTATATATACAGAAAGTATACAAAATGCAAGTATATATACAGCTTGATGGATTTTCCCATCTATGTAAAACTGCATCTCATGAAATAGTAACTAAGAGAGAGTAATGTTCCCAGGTCACCTAAAGGTAATAACCACTGCCTTAACTTCAGAATGCATAGTTTTTCCTGTTTTTGTACATCCTGTAAATGAAAATATACAGGATGTATCCTCTTGGTCTGCTTTTTTTATATAGTAATGTATTTGTGAATTAGAATGTTCCTTCTCATTTTTTGGTGATTATCCCACAACTGATTCTTTCCATTGTCTGGCATTGGGGTAGTTTTTGGTTTTGACTATTAATATTATTAATACTTTTGTAATGTCTCTTGGTGGACATCTGTCTGCATTTCTGATCAGTTCAGTTCAGTCGCTCAGTCATGTCTAACTCTTTGCGACCTCATGGACTGCAGCACTCCAGGCTTCCCTGTCCTTCACCATCTCCCAGCGCTTGCTCAAACTCATGTCTATCGAATAGGTGATGCCACCCAACCATCTCATCCTCTGTTGTCCCCTTCTCCTACCACCTTCAATCTTTCCCAGCATCAAGGTCTTTTCAAATGAGTCAGCTCTTCGCATTAGGTGGCCAAAGTAATGGAGTTTCAGCTTCAGCATGAGTCCTTCCAATGAATATTCAGGACTGATCTCCCTTAGGATGGACTGGTTGGATCTCCTTGCAGTCCAAGGGACTCTCAAGAGTCTTCTCCAACACCACAGTTCAAAAGCATCAATTCTTTGGCACTCAGCTTTCTTTATGGTCCAACTCTCACATTCATACATGACTACTGGGAAAACCGTAGCTTTAACTAGATGGACGTTTGTTGGCAAAGTAATGTCTCTGCTTTTTAATATGCCGTCTAGGTTGGTCATAGCTTTTCTTCCAAGGAGCAAGCGTCTTTTAATTTCATGGCTGCAGTCACCATCTGCAGTGATTTTGGAGCCCAACAGTCTGTCACTGTTTCCCCATCTATTTGCCATAAAGTGACGGGACCGGATACCATGATCTTCATTTTATGAATGTTGAGTTTTAAGTCAGCTTTTCACTCTCTTCTTTCAATTTTATCAAGAGGTTCTTTAGTTCCTCTTCAGTTTCTGCTATAAGGATAGTGTCATCTGCGTATCTGAGGTTATTGATATTTCTCCCAGCAGTTTTGATTCCAGCTTCTGCTTCATCTAACCCGGCATTTCACATGATGTACTCTGCATATAAGTTAAAAAAGCAGGGTGACAATATACAGCCTTGATGTACTCCTTTCCTGATTTGGAACCAGTCTGTTATTCCATATCCATTTCTAACTGTTGCTTCTTGACCTGCATACAGACTTTTCAGGAGGCAAGTAAGGTGGTCTGGTATTCCACCTGTTGAAGAGTTTTCCACAGTGTACTGTGATTCACACAGTCAAAGGCTTTGGCGTAGTCAATAAAGCAGAAGTAGATGTTTTTCTGGAACTGTCTTGCTTTTTCCATGATCCAACAGATGTTGGCAATTTGACTTCTGGTTCCTCTGCCTTTTCTAAATCCAGCTTGAACATCTGGAAGTTCACGGTTCATGTACTGTTGAAGCCTGGCTTGGACAATTTTGAGACTTATTTTGCTAATGTGTGAGATGAGTGTAATTGTGCGGTAGTTTGAGCATTCTTTGGCATTACCTTTTTTTGGGATTGGAATGAAAACTGACCTTTTCCAGTCCTGTGGCCACTGCTGAGTTTTCCAAATTTGCTGGCATATTGAGTTCAGCACTTTCACAGCATCATCTTTTAGGAATTGAAATATCTCAGCTGGAATTCCATCACTTCCACTAGCTTTGTTTGTCGTGATGTTTCCTAAGGCCCACTTGACTTCACATTCCAGGATATGTGGCCCTAGCTGAGTGATCACACCATTGTGGTTGTCTGGGTCAGGAAGATCTTTTTTGTGCAGTTCTTCTGTGTATTCTTGCCACCTCTTCTTATTATCTTCTGCTCCTGTTAGGTCCATACCATTTTTATCCTTTATTGCGCTCATCTTTGCATGAAATGTTCCCTTGGTATCTCTTAATTTTCTTGAAGAGATCTCTAGTCTTTCCCATTCTGTTGTTTTCCTGTATTTCTTTGCATCGATCACTGAGGAAGGCTTTCTTATTTCTTCTTGCTGTTCTTTGGAACTCTGCATTCAAATAGGTATATCTTTCCTTTTCTCCTTTGTCTTTCGCTTCTCTTCTTTTCACAGCTATTTGCAAGTCCTCTTCAGACAACCATTTTGCCTTTTTGCATTTCTTTTTCTTGCGGATGGTCTTAATCACTGCCTCCTGTATAACGTCATGATCCTCCGTCCATAGTTCTTTAGGCACTCTATCAGATCTAATCCCTTGAATCTATTTGTCACTTCCACTGTATAATTGTAAGGGATTTGATTTAGGTCATACCTGAATGGTCTAGTGGTTTTCCCTACTTTCTTCAATTTAAGTCTGAATTTGGCAATAAGAAGTTCATGATCTGAGCCACAGTCAGCTTCCAGTCTTGCTTTTGCTGGCTGTATAGAGTTTCTCCATATTGGCTGCAAAGAATATAATCGGTCTGAATTTGGTATCGACCATCTGGTCATGTCCACGTGTAGAGTCTTCTCTTATATTGTTGGTGAAGAGTTCTGACAGAATGTAGTCCGCTGGAGAAGGGAATTGCAAGTTACTTCAGTATTCTTGCCTTGAGAAGCCCGTGAACAGTATGAAAACGCAAAAAGATAGGCCACTGAAAGATGAACTCCCCAGGTCTGTAGGTGCCCAATATGCTATTTACTGGAGAAGAGTGGAGAAATAACTCCAGAACGAATGAAGAGACAGCCAAAGCAAAAAACAATGCCCAGTTGTGGATGTGACTGGTAATGGAAGTAAAGTCCGATTCTGTAAAGAACAATATTGCATAGGAACCTGGAATGTTAGGTCCATGAATCAAGGTAAATTGAAAGTGGTTAAACAGGAGATGGCAAGAGTGAACATCAACATTTTAGGAATCAGTGAATTAAAATGGACTGGAATGGGTGAATTTAACTCAGATGACCATTATATGTACTACTGTGGGCAAGAATCCCTTAGAAGAAATGGAATAGCCCTCATAGTCAACAAACAGTCCTAAATGCAGTTCTAGGGTGAATTCTCAAAAACGACAGAATGATCTCTGTTGGTTTCCAAGGCAAACCATTCAATGTCACAGTAATCCAAGTCTATGCCCCAACCAGCAATGCTGAAGAAGCTAAAGTTGAATGGTTCTGTAAAGACCTATAGAAGACCTTCTAGAACTAACACCCAGCAAAGATGCCCTTTTCATTATAGGGGACTGGAATGCAAAAGTAGGAAGTCAAGATATACCTTCAGTAGCGGGTAGATTTGGCCTTGGAGTACAAAATGAAGCAGGGCAAAGGCTACCAAGGGTTTTGCCAAGAGAACGCACTTCTGATGGGCGTATGTATACCGAGGAGTGAAATTGCTGGACCCTAGGGCATTGCTTCTCAAACTATCTTGTGTGTATCAGTCACCTGGAGGTCTTATTAAAATGCACAGTCTACTTCAGCAGATCTGGGATAGGGCCTGAGAATCTGTGTTTCTAACAAGCTTAAGGGAATTCCAGATGTGCTAGTTCTGGACTACACTTTGAGTTAGCAAGGTTATAGTATCCTATGGTACTTATATATCTACTCATAACTGATATACTCAGTTTTAGTAAATAACACCATGTTTTCAGAGTAGTTGAGTCAGATTACATTCTTACCGGCATTTTATAAGATTCCTTTGTTTACATTTATTTGTTCTGTTGCATTGATTGGTTTTTCTGTTTATGCCAGTACTACACTCCTGATTACTTCAGTTTTATGTGAGACTTGATATTTGCTAATTTGAGTCCTGTCCTTGAACTCTGCATTTCTTCAAGATTGTCTCAACTTTTCTTGAACCTTTGCATTTTAATCTACATTTTATGATTAGGATCAGTTTCCATGTGCATAAACTTGTTGGAATTTTGATTGGGATTATATTGATTCTAGAGATCAATTTGAGAAAGAATTGATGTCTTTCCAACATTCAGATCTCTGAATATGGTATATCACCCTCCATTATTGATGTAGCCTTTCATTTGTTTCAACGACACTTAACTTTCTGTGACGAAGTTTTATTTTGTTAGTTTATTCTTAAGTATTTCATTTATTAATGCTGTTGTAAATAGTTCTATTCTTAAATATTTCATAATTGTCAAGGCTGATACATAGAACTATACTTTTAATCAAATATATTGGTAAATTCTCTTAATTTTAAGTGTTTATATATAGATTCTTGTGGGGTTTTTTTTGTGTGAACTCAATCACATCATGCAAATAACAAGTGATATTTCTTTCCTTTTCAAACTGTATACCATTGGTTTTTTCAACCTAAGTGCTCTGCTTAGTATCTCCAATTTAGTGTTGAATACTAAAAGAAATAGTGGGTATTTTTGTATTTCCCATTTCAGGGGGAAAGCTTTCAGTATTTCACCATTAAGAATGATGTTTGCTTTAGATTTTGTGTAGATACCCTTCATCAGATCAAAAAAGGTTCTGTATAATCCTAACTGCCAAGAGTTTTTGGGGGTTTTTTGTTTGTTTTTGAAGTCATGCTTGATACTGAATTTGGTCATATGCTATTTCTTCTTTTATTGAGGTGATTACATGTGACTTTTCTCCTCTCCTCTGATAATGTGATGAATTACATTGAGTTTTTTCAATGTCAAAGCAAACTCTTTTCTTGGAGTTTGAAATGTTTTGCTCCTTTTTCACACATGTTTGGATTGGCTGATACTTTGTTAAGAATTATTACATCTGTGTTAAAGAGGGAGATGAGCATAGAATCTTCCTTGTTATGCTTATCATATTTTGTGCTTGCCTCATAAAATGAATTGGGAAGTATTCTTTTTCTGTCTCTGGAAGAGTTTATATAAAATAGTTGTTTCCTCTCTGAATGTTTTGAAGAGTTTACTGGCAAAGCAACTGGGCCTTGAGTTGTCTTTCTAGGGAAGGTTTTTGGTTCTGGATTTAATACATTTTGTAGATTTAGAACTGTATACGATCTCTTAATTAGTTTTGGTGTTTTACTAGGAATTTTTCTGTTTTTAGAATTTTACAAACATATTTTTAAAAATATTCTGATATAGGTACTTGAATTGTTCAAAACAAGCACTTAAGTATCTTTTTAACATCTTCGGGACCTTAGTTATGGCCCTTTTACTTTCCTATCGTTGATAATTTGCATTTTCTTTTTTTCCCCTTGACTTGCCAAATTCTTATCAATTACATTGTCTTTTCAAAGAACCAACTTTGTTTTGTTTTTTTTTTTAAACTTTCTATTGCATGTTGTCTATCTCATTTTTTGCTTTATTGTTTCCTTTCTTCTCATTTCTTTGGGCTTAAACTTTTCTGATTTATTGAGATATATACTTGAATTATTGAATTTTTCAGCTTTCTTTTTTAGGATCCCTTTGAAGCACAGCTTTAGCTGCATTCTGCAACTTTTTATGCCTTATTTTTAATATTAGCTGAAAATATTTTCTAATTTCCTTATTTCTCATAGTTAATTCAGAACTATCTTTCTGGTTACCTTTTCGTTATTAGTTTGTAGGTTCACGCTATTGTGATCAGAGAAAATTAAGTTTTAATCTTTTGAAATTTATTGAAATACCTGGAGTAACGGGCAAATTTGGCCTTGGAGCACGGAATGAAGCAGGGCAAAGGCTAATAGAGTTTTGCCAAGAGAATGCACTGGTCATAGCAAACACCCTCTTCCAACAACACAAGAGAAGACTCTACAAATGGACATCACCAGATGGTCAACACCGAAATCAGATTGATTATATTCTTTGCAGCCAAAGATGGAGAAGCTATATACAGTTAGCAGAAACAAGACCAGGAGCTGACTGTGGCTCAGATCATGAACTCCTTATTGCCAAATTCAGACTTAAATTGAAGAAAGCAGGAAAAACCACTAGACCATTCAGATATGACCTAAATCAAATCCCTTATGATTATACAGTGGAAGTGAGAAATAGATTTAAGCGACTAGATCTGATAGAGTGCCTGATGAACTCTGGATGGAGGTTCGTGACATTGTACAGGAGACAGGGACCAAGACCATCCCCATGGAAAAGAAATGCAAAAGAGCGAAATGGCTGTCTGAGGAGGCCTTATAAATAGCTATGAAAAGAAGAGAAGTGAAAAGCAAAGGAGAAAAGGAAAGATATAAGCATTTGAATGCAGAGTTCCAAAGAATAGCAAGGAGAGATAAGAAAGCCTTCCTCAGCGATCAATGCAAAGAAATAGAGGAAAACAGAATAGGAAAAACAAGAGATCTCTTCAAGAAAATTAGAGATTCCAAGGGAATGTTTCATGCAAAGATGGGCTCGATAAAGGACAGAAATGGTATGGACCTAACAGAAGCAGAAGATATTAAGAAGAGGTGGCAAGAATACACAGAAGAACTGTACAAAAAAGATCTTCACGACCAAGATAATCACGATAACGTGATCACTGACCTAGAGCCAGACATCTTGGAATGTGAAGTCAAGTAGGCCTTAGAGAGCATCACTACGAACAAAGCTATTGGAGGTGATGGAATTCCAGTGGAGCTATTTCAAATCTTGAAAGATGATGCTGTGAAAGTGCTGCCCTCAATATGCCAGCAAATTTGGAAAACTCAGCAGTGGCCACAGGACTGGAAAAGGTCAGTTTTCATTCCAATCCCAAAGAAAGGCAATGCCAAAGAATGCTCAAACTACCACACAATTGCACTCATCTCACACGCTAGTAAAGTAATGCTTAAAATTCTCCAAGCCAGTCTTCAGAAATATGTGAACCGTGAACTCCCAGATGTTCAAGCTGGTTTTAGAAAAGGCAGAGGCACCAGAGATCAAATTGCCAACATCCGCTGGATCATGGAGAAAGCAAGAGAGTTCCAGAAAAACATCTATTTCTGCTTCATTGACTATGTCAAAGCCTTTGACTGTGTGGATCAGAATAAACTGTGGAAAATTCTGAAAGAGATGGGCATACCAGACCACCTGACCTGCCTCTTGAGAAACCTGTATGCAGGTCAGGAAGCAACAGTCAGAACTGTACATGGAACAATAGACTGGTTCCAAATAGGAAAAGGAGTATGTCAAGTTTGTATATTGTCACCCTGCTTATTTAACTTATATGCAGAGTACATCATGAGGAACGCTGGGCTGGAAGAAGCACAAGCTGGAATCAAGATTGCTGGGAGAAATATCAATAACCTCAGATATGCAGATGACACCACCCTTATGGCAGAAAGTGAAGAGGAACTCAAAAGCCTCTTGATGAAAGTGAAAGAGGAGAGTGAAAAGGTTGGCTTAAAGCTCAACATTCAGAAAACAAAGATCATGGCATCTGGTCCCATCGTTTCATAGGAAATAGATGGGAAAACAGTGGAAACAGTGTCAGACTTATTTTTTTGGGCTCCAGAATCACTGCGGATGCTGATTGCAGCCATGAAATTAAAAGACGCTTACTCCTTGGAAGGAAAGTTACGACCAACCTAGATAGCATATTAAAAAGCAGAGATATTACTTTGCCAACCAAGGTCCATCTAGTCAAGGCTATGGTTTTTTCCCGTGGTCATGTATGGATGTGAGAGTTGGACTGTGAAGAAAGCTGATCGCCGAAGAATTGATGCTTTTGAACTGTGGTGCTGGAGAAGACTCTTGAGAGTCCCTTGTACTGCAAGGAGATCCAACCAGTCCATTCTAAAGGAGATCAATCCTGGGTGTTCATTGGAAGAACTGATGCTAAAGCTGAAACTCCAATACTTTGGCCACCTCATGCAACGAGTTGAGTCACTGGAAAAGACTCTGATGCTGGGAAGGTTTGGGGGCAGGAGGAGAAGGGGACGACAGAGAATGGGATGGCTGGATGGCATCACCGACTCGATGGACATGAGTGTGAGTGAACTCCGGGAGTTGGTGATGGACAGGGAGGCCTGGCGTCTTGTGATTCATGGGATCGCAAAGAGTCAGACATGACTGAGCGACTGAACTGAACTGAACTGATGGCATATCTTGTTTTTTTAATTAATTAGGTATTTCTATGATTTTGATTCTCAAGGCCTTAAACTCTGACAGCCCAGTGACTCATCAGTGATAGGGATATATGAGGTGTGGATATTTTTGCTCAGGTACAATTCATGGCTAAATATTGTAATTTAACCTTTTTTTAATTCTTTTCTCTCTCATCTTTAACGGGTTGCCTTTTCAGCTATGTTCATGAAGCTCGATATAATATTGTTAAATTTCTTTTCACTAAAATAATACATGCATTATTTCTCTCTTTTTCTAAGATTGTTCCTAAATCCTGCCAAGTGGAGTTTTGTGTGTTACAGATCTTTTTCCAAATACATTTGCACTTTCTTGTGTTAGAGAACTGCTAGTGTGTTTTTGTTATTTTTACCAGTTTTTGTGTTTAATTCTAGAGAGAAACCTTATTCATCTTGGCTTCAAATTATTGGGGGGGTTCAGTTCAGTCACTCAGTCATGTCCGACTCTTTGTGACCCCATGAATTGCGGGGTTACCTCATTGTTACTCGGGATCTGCTATATAATTTGTGAGGTAGAGGATGAGTGAAAATGTGAGGTATCTTGCTCAAAAATTAAGAAGTTCAAGACAGCAGTAGCAGAATAATATACCAAGTATGGGGTCCTCCTGACCATTGCTCACATGCTCATGACCAGCTCTGCTGTCATCACTGTGTATAGATTAGTTTTAAATAGTTGTATTAAAACAGAAATAAGAAATTTTCTGAAAAATTTTCAGATGTTCACATTGTATTTTCATAAATTTGAACTCTGAGATGCATACTCCCAAGCATTTGAAAAATCAGATTTTTAAATTTCCACTGTAATTATAAAATTTTATAATATTAGCTAAATGCCTGTCAGTTTAGACAACCTGATACACTCAACTATGAGAACATTTTGTGTGTTCTTAAAAATATGAGCAGTTTACAAAAATAAGAGAAATTCTGTGTTGATTTAAGACATTTTAGTAGACTTTTAAAAAACCAATTGATTCAGGAAAGTTGTTCAGTATTAGATTTTGGAGACAAAATTTAAAGGAAAAATATGAGGAAAGTCTAGGTATTGTTAGCCTCAAAAAAGGTGTATGACTTCATTAGGGGTGGGTGTGTGTATAAAATGTGTCTTTAAACTGGTTGATCAATTTTGAAATTTAGAGAAGTATGAAATTTGCTTATATAATAATCACCTTTTATAAGAAATTATGATTTATGTTTAAAAGACAGTTTTGGGACTTCCCTCAGGAGGCCGTGGATAAGACTGCATGCTTCCATCGCAGTGGATGGGGAACTAAGCTACCTCATGCTACACAGTGCAGTCAAAAAAAAAAAGAAGTTGCCAAATAAACTGTCAAAAACATCAGCTTATGAATATGTAAATATATCCAACCATTTCATTTTGTTTTCAGAATATAATAGAAATATGCAAATGCATACTTAGGTAAATGAATAATTTGTTGTATGACACTTAATGAGAACCAGACCTTCCAGTAAAATTCAGTTTTGGGAAAAAGAATGAAAGAAAGTATGAACATTCAGAGATGATCATTTTTCTAATCAATTTCAAAGCCTGTAAATCTTTTTGCAAGGTAGTTTGGCCTTAACAAGGTTCTTTTCACTCAGAAAGCTCCACTTCTAAGAATTTACCTTAAAGAAAAAACTGAACAAATGTATAAGGTGCATATAAGATGTTTGTTGCAGCATTGTTTTTAAGAGTGAAAAATTCAGTAGAGGTTTCATCATGTAAATTATGGTGTATTCATACAATGGAAAGCACTGCAACCATTAGAGTTAATAGTGGTTGCTTGATTGTACAAAAGAATAGACTTAGAATGGTACAAGTTGAGAGGGAAATTGAGGTGAAGAGAACTAAATAGAAAGAGTGCCAGCATCATTACCTTAAAAGTGGTAAGGCAGTGGCTACTGTCTTAAAATAGAAAAGGAAATGAAGGTAATGATTATATTATCCAAGGTTATAAGGTAGCGATAAAGAATGTATAACTAATAAAAAGTATATTGGGAACACGGAGGATTTTATATGGGCAGTGATAAAAATGATGCACAGTGAGCTGATCTCCATAGACCATGGCTAAAAGGGCTAAGTCAGGAAATAGTGAATAGAGCAGTTTGCCACTTTGAAAGCTTTACGCCATTCATCTTGAGGTGTTTTTTGTGTCATCAATGCAGCACCCCCATATCAATCTAGATTTCATAGCTTTTGCAAGCAGATAAAGGAGATGTAAGCCCCTCCCCCTTAAAGAACAGTTAGTTAACACTTACAATGCATGGATCTCGTTGGACTTCACTAATTCAGGTTATTTTATTAAAGTGTTACAAATTTTCAAAAAAGAAATAATGGTAGAAACATCAGAGCTGGGAATAATGACAAAAGAAACTGCTAAAAAGTTGAACATTTTAGAAGATTTAAGTAGGAGGATGTTTAATCATAAACACATTGATTTAAAACAAAATTTGAAACATTTAAATATAATATTTAATAACATAGGAGAATGTTTATCTGTGTTCTTCAAATGGAAATATGCATTGCCAAATAATATAATATGATCCCCATTTTTTTTTAAAGATATATCTTAAGTGAGAAACTTTAGAAAGATGCATGAAATGTTAAAAATCATTGTCTCTTGATAGTGGGATTAAACCTGATTTTCATGTTTTTCTGTTGCCTATTTTAAAAAGCAATAAGCCTATGTGATTTTCTTTGTAATCGGGGGGAAAATACTTCCTCTTGGGGAAAAGAAATTATAATAGTGATATAACTTAAGCGGAAACTATGTCTTAACATCCAGCACAGTGCTTGGCACATGGAAGACACCTAATATTTGCTCATACTATCTCATCTTTGGACTTCCCAGATGGAGCTAGTGGTAAAGAACCTGCCTGCCAATGCAGGCAGACGTAAGAGATGTGGGTCCCATCCCTGGGTTGGGAAGATCCCCTGGAGGAGGGCATGGCAACCCACTCCAGTACTCTTGCCTGGAGAATCCCATGGACACAGGAGCCTGGTGGGCTATAGTCCATAGGGTCTCACAGAGTCAGACAGGACTGGTGACTTAGCACGTACACAAGGGTGGAATACATCTAAATTTTTGAGTCATGAAAAATATGAATGTGCACACACTTTTTGATTAATCTGTCTTAGAGTTTTAGAAGTTAGGAGTATATAGGACTCTCAAAAGAGGAAGTGACCACCTCTAGTGCCAGAACAAATTGCAGATGGATAAACTGTAGGAGAATACATTATTTTTATACTTCTGGTTGGATGGCCTTTCTAAAATCCCAGAATTCATGAAGGAAAAGATTGATAGTTTATGGGTTGCAACCAAATCTGTTAAAAGGCAACCACAGATTGGGGTAAATATTTGCAAGACAAATGATAGGACAAAATATGTAATTTATGAAAAGCTTTTAAATCTTTAAAAGGATAAATATGCTAGGAGAAAAATAGAAAATATGAAAAAAAGAAATAGTAGTGGTCAACAACATAAAACTATGTTAAATCTAACCTAGTAATCAACAAGACATTTTATATATTTCATTAAATTAAATACAAAGATTGACGATCCATCATTAAGGGTAATAGGCTTTCATTCTTTCTGGAAAGCAGTTTCATGAAATATATATCAAACTAAAATAAACCTCTCGTCTATTTTAAACACTGTCTAATAGAATTGTCGTCAGTTTATACTATTAATGTAGAATAAACTGTTCAGTAAATTATCTTTCCTTAATTAAGGAGATGATCATTTATTGGGCTCAATTTTGTGAACACACTTATTAAACTGTGAAATTGATACTTTTATGTAAGATTAGATTGCAGCATATAGCTGTGGGTTTCAGGTCAGTTCAGTTGCTCATTCGTGTCTGACTCTTTGCGACCCCACGAACCGCAGCACGCCAGGCCTCCCTGTCCATCACCAACTCCTGGAGTCCACCCAAACCCATGTCCATTGTGTCGGTGATGCCATCCAACCATCTCATCCTCCGTTGTCCCCTTCTCCTCCTGCCCTCAATCTTTCCCAGCATCAGGGTCTTTTCAAATGAGTCAGCTCTTCGCATTAGGTGGCCAAAGTATTGGAGTTTCAGCTTCAACATCAGTCCTTCCAGTGAACATCCAGGACTGATCTCCTTTAGGATGGACTGGTTGGATCTCCTTGCAGTCCAAGGGACAACAGACTGTTTCCAGATAAGAAAAGTAGTACATCAAGGCCATATATTGTCACCCTGCTTATTTAACTTATATGCAGAGTACATCATGAGAAACGCTGGGCTGGAGGAAGCACAAGCTGGAATCAAGATTGCTGGGAGAAATATCAGTAACCTCAGATATGCAGATGACACCACCCTTATGGCAGAAAGTGAAGAGGAACTAAAGAGCCTCTTGATGAAAGTGAAAGAGGAGAGTGAAAAAGTTGGCTTAAAGCTCAACATTCAGAAAACTAAGATCATGGCATCTAGTCCCGTCACTTCATGGCAAATAGATGGGGAAACAGTGGCTGACTTTATTTTTCTGGGCTCCAAAATCACTGCAGATGGTGACTGTAATAATGAAATTAAAAGACGCTTACTCCTTGGAGGAGAATTTATGACCAACCTGGACAGCATATTAAAAAAGAGACATTACTTTAACAACAAAGGTCCATCTAGTCAAGGCTATGGTTTTTCCAGTGGTAATAGAGCCTTTTCAGGCAGATTTTTTCATAGCTGAGAGTGGAAGGAAGTTCTATGAAAGGAACTTTCTATTTAGTTGTATAGATTGCATAGCAAAATAATTAACTATGAATTTTGGAATCAACTAGAATTCACATTTATCTATATTTTGTTCAATCATTCAGTTGTGTCCAACTCTTTGCGACACCACGGACTGCAGCATACCAGATTTCCTTGTCTTTCACTTGTCTCCTGGAGTTTGCTTAAGCTCATTTACCATTGAGTCAGTGATGCCATCCAACCCCTCAGTCATCCCCTTCTCCTGCCTTCAATCTTTCCCAGCATCAGGGTCTTTTCCAATGAGTCAGTTCTTTGCATTAGGTGGCCAAAGTATTGGAGTTTCAGCATCAGTCCTTCCAGTGAATATCGAGGGTTGATTTCCTTTAGGATTGATGGTTTGATCTCCTTACTGTCCCAGGGACTCTCAAGAGTCTTCTCCAACACCACAGTTCAAAAACATCAATTCTTCAGCGCTCAGCCATCTTTATGGACCGTCCAGCTCTCACATCTGTTTGTTTTGACTATACGGACCTTTGTCAGCAAAGTGATGTCTCTGCTTTTTAATGCACTGTCCAGGTTTGTCATTGCTTTTCTCCAAAGGAGCAAGCGTCTTTTAATTTTGTGGCTGCAGTCCCTGTCCACAGTGATTTTGGAGCCCAAGAAAATAAAGTCTGTCACTATTTCCATTGTTTCCCTGTCTATTTGTCATGAAGTGATGGGACCGGATGCCTTGATCTTAGTTTTTTGAATATACTTTTTATATACTTCTTAGTTATAAGACCTTTGATCTTCAGTTTCTTATAAAATGAGGACAGTAGTTCAGTGGGCCTGTCTGAGGAAACTGTTTTGAATAATTTACTTGGAGTCCTTTGAAACAAGGACAGAAACCCAGGCAATGTTAGCCTTTTTAAGTCTCAGTTTTGTGATTTATAAAATGGAATTAGTATCTTCTTCTTGGGGTTCTTGGATAATTAAATGAGATATACAAACCTAGTGCCTGGTATACACAGGCCCTCAGTAATTGTGAATTATTATTACTAGTACTGCAGTCATGTGATGTCTGTTGATGGAATTATCGCCTCTCTGGCCTTAATCAGTACTCTAAGGAAAGGTAAATCTGCAACTTGGTGGGTTAGATAAAGCATTTTGCTATGAGAGGTCATTAGTAGAAGGCAAGCACAGGGTGTACTCAATGAAGTGTGACTGCTGGACGCCAAGAAAAATTGGGGTTTGCAGTAACAGCCCCCTTTATTCAAGCAGAAAACAGTCTGACGCAAGCAGTGCTTTCTAAATGGCTATGAATGGAACAATCTACTAGGAGAATTTTCCATCTAGAGTACTGGTAATTAGCCCAAATGAGACTAAACTGCTGGAAAATCCGAGAGCAATGGAAAATCAAAAGGGTGCCCCGAATTGAAGGGTTAAGGCTGTATTGTACTTTAATTCAGAAACAAGTTTTGTGGTTGGAAAAAGCTAAAGTAATTAATTTGACCATGAACTCTTAGATGAAATTTATTGGGAGAGGAATCTCATTTTCTAGTGAATCTGTGTAATTCTAGACTGAGGGTCTAGCCTTTGATCAACTATTACTATCTGATCCCAATTGAACTCCCTTACTAATGAGTTGAACCTTGAGAAACCCGGAATAAATTTTTAAAAAACCCTGCTAAGAAACAATATTTTTTGACCATATAAGTTTTGGGGTCTTGTTTTTATTGGCCCTTTTATCTTTCCTATTGCCATTTATGATGGTAGTTCCCTTTTGTATTACTGATTGCAACCTACAACCTAATAGCTAGAATTTCAGATTAGTTGGTTAAATTCAGGCAATATTTACTGTGTACCTGTTGGGTACCAGGCAGTGTGCTAAATGCTAGAAATATAGAGACAAATAAGACATTGTTCTTGTCCTCAAGGCATTTGTAGCCTTGTCAGGTTCTATCAATAATGATGACTATAGGAAAAATAGCTAACATTTGTAGAGGATTTACAGTTTTCTAGGCAAGTGCTTTGTATGTGTTGACTCAGTCCTCACAAGGACTTTGGTGCAGGTGCTTTTATTTTGTTTTACAAATGAAGACCTTGAGGCACAAAAATTCAAGTAGCTTGCCTAAAGTGGAGTAGAGAGCAGGAATTTGAATGTAGGCTGTCTGGTTCTACTATGCAGGCAGCCACTGAGTACCGACAGTATGCTTTGGTCAGAGTTTAGCTTATTAAAATTTTAGCTTTTTTTAATTTAAAAAAAAATTTAGTTTTTTTTTTTTTAATGTGGACCATTTTAGAAGTCTTTATTGAATTCGTTATAATACTGCCTCTGTTTATGTTTTGTTTTTTTGGCCATGAGGCATGTGGGTTCTTAGTTTCCCAACCAGGGTTGGAACCTGCACCCCTTCAGTGGAAGGTGAAGTCTTAACCACTGGACCCCCCAGGGAAGTCCTTAAATTTATGATTTTTTTAAAACCTATTTTCTTTAAACCTTTAAAACCCAACAACAACAACAAAAATAAATCCGGTAAAATAAAATTCTAATAAATCCATGAAACTTGTTAATAAAAACACATCTGGGGCTTCCCTGGTGGCTCAGTGGTAAAGAATCCACCTGCCAGTTCAGGAGACGTGGGTTCAGTCCCTGGGTGGGGAAGATCCCACATGCTGAGGAGCAGCTCGGCCACAACTACGGAACCTGTGCTCTAGAGCCTGGGAGCCGCAACTCCTGAGCCCTTGAGCCCTAGAGTCTGTGCTCCAAAACAAGAGAAGCCACCGCAGTGAGAAGTCTGCACGCTGCAACCAAAGAGTAGCCTCTGCTTGCTGCAACTAGAAAAAAGCTTGTGCAGCAGTGAAGACCCAGCACAGCCACAAATAATAAATAAGGAAAAACACATTTCCTAGTTTTTTGATGCTCAAATATTTTTAAATATGAGATGAAATTCTCATATTAATACTGTTTACAAACTTGGTTACAGTTCCTTAAACATTTCAAGCTGTACTTACAAATTTAATGTCTGATTTCCTCAAGTACTTCAGACTTCCAGTAGAGACAGATAAGTCATCGTCTCTTAAGAATTTTAAACATTTTAACATTACAACCACTGACGGTTGTAATGGTAATAAAAGTTATTACTACACGGTATAAATACAACTTAAAATTATCACTACCACTGTCTCTTCATTCAGAGACTACAAATGTACCCAACCAAAGTGGACAGAATTACTTCTGAAGCTACTATAGCTTTCCAGGTTGGAGATACATGTCTGGGTCAGTAATTCTAGGCTTGTTCTTCTTGGCCTAAACGCCTTATAGTAATGGGACTGCCCAAGCCTCTGCCTCTTTCTGTATCTTGTATTTATCTAATTAAAAAAAAATATTGGAGTATAGTTGATTTACAGTGTTAGTTTCTACTGTACAGTAAAGTGAATCAGTTATGCATATACGTGTTAGTCACTTAGTCATGTCTGACTCTTTGCAACCTCATGGACTGTAGCCTCCTAGGTTTCTCTGTCCGTGGACTTCTTCAGACAAAAATACTGAAGTTGGTAGCCATTCTCTTCTCCAAAGGATCTTCCTGACCCAGGGATCAAACCTGGGTCTCCTGCATTGTAAGCAGATTATTTACCACCTGAACCACCAGGGAAGCCCATGCATATACATATATCCACTCTTTTAGATTCTTTTCTCATACAGATCATTACAGAGTATTGAGTAGAGGTTCCTGTGCTATACAGTAAGTTCTTATTAGTTGCCTATTATAGTAGTGTGTATGTATCAATCCCAATTTCCCAATTTATTCCCCCCCATACGTTTGTTTCTATGTCTGACTCTTTCTGTTATGTAACTAAGTTCATTTTGTACTTATCTAATTTTTAAAAAACTATTTATTTGGCTGTGCTTGGTCTTGGTTGCAGCATGTAGGATCTGGTTCCCTGACCAGGGATCGAACCCAGGCCCCCTCCACTGGGAGCGAGGAGTGTTAGCCCACTGGACCACCAGGGAAGTCCCTGTACTTATCTAATTTTTGACCATAGTCTCTTAATCTATGTAAGAGATGACAGGATTCTGTAGACCTTGTCTAGATGGTATCTTTCCTGTTGAGTTTGCATCAACAGGACCTTGTCCAGAGGTAGTCAGAGGTAGTCATTTCAGCAGATTGGCACATAACATTTTAAAATAAGTACTTTTGGAAATTCACATACACCGTAATCCCATACCCAGGACGATCTCTAGCACAAACAGTACTTTCTGTGTGAATTAAAAGGTACCAATCTAGGTAGATGAAATAATTACAAAAGGCCTCAGGTCACGACTCAAGGTTCAGCTAGCTAAGCCTGGCTAGATTTTTACTCCGGCTTGCCCTGTTTGCCGCAGGTACCCTATAGCTCAAAGACTCCCTTTTTGAGTACCATTAAGACTCATGAATTTTCACAGAATTAATGGTCAGTTTGCCATTTGATCTTTTAAACTGGCTCCTTTCTAGACTTTCTGGCAAAAACAAGATATTCTAGCCCCATCCTGATGTATCCCTTCCCCCACCCCTGCCCAAGACTAGAGTTAGATATTATCTGCAGAGCCAGTAGCTTTTGTGGCAGAATAGTGTTAGATGCTATTAGATATGTTTGAAATTTGATTATGTATGAAATTGTTCCGTTGGATTACTGATACTGCTCTTTAGTGACAAAGATCTGAAAGATCTATTTTTAATGGATCACGGAGTTTCCGATTTAACTCTATTAAACCCTTAAAGTATTCTTCTAATTAAAAAAAATTTCCATCTCTCTTCACTTTTGCTTTGAGCCACCAGCTTGTTTGCCCTCTCTATATACAGCAGCATTCACTTACCAACTTCAGTGTGTGGTCCTGTGCTGAACTGGGATGACCTTCATGTTGTCTAAGCCTTCTGTGATATGAGCCTCCTTAGATCATGGTGCTTAGCCGGGCTTCGTCTGTAATCATTCTGTGACCATATGTTCAGTAGGGAAGACAGATGACCAGCACCTGGTTCCTGACGTTAAGGCCTTGCTCCTCCTAGTGTTGCCATGAATACGCCACCAGTCCTCTGCTTCCTTCTGCTCACTTAACTTAGTGTTTCTTCTGTTTCTTTTGTTTTCTCCATTCAAAACCCCCAGTCTCCCTGTGACATGGAGTTGTTTTCCTTTTTTTGGGGTGGGGGAGGAAGGGGTACTTATAGTACTTTGTTAAATTTTATGTTTTTTTTCCCCCATCTCCCAAACTCCTTTTATTGGAAAACTACTGGAGAATGTGTTAAATAGTTTTATTTTAATTTTTTTAAAAAGCAGGTGAGAAAAAAATAGACGATTCAAAAAACACACTTCTCTCCTTTGTTTTTCTTCAAATCTGATATTAAGCTGCCTTAGTGGAGTGAGTCAGTATTCATGGGATTATATTTATGTTTTTTTCCTTAAACTGGGTAGTTTAAATAGGCACATGGGTATTTATTTCTTTATACTGTTTTTATGTCTGAAATATTTTATAATAACACTTTTTCTTTATTTAAAATTTTTGTCTGAATCTCTTGATTTTTGTAGGGATAGGAAAAGGTGCATCATTAGCTCTGAATAGACAAATGCATGAAGATGTGTGGCTGAGGATATGCAGTCAGTATTACTCAGATATGGTGCCTGTTATGGGCCAGACAGTGTTCCAGACACAAAGGATATAGTGTCACTAGGAGAGTGTTCTGCCTTTGTGCATTCTGTATTGAGGTGGGGAGCACACTAAGCAAATAAATACGGAATATAATATCAGCTACTAATAAGTGCTACATGTTGCATAGAAAGAGTACCTTTGACTGGGTCGAGGGAAGCTAGTTTAGATGGATGGTCAGGGAAGACCACATAAGGGGGTGACATTTGAGCAGAGACATGAATGAAGTGGGGGAGTAAGAAGCACGAGAATGGAGAGAAGAGTGGTTCACAACTGGGAACAGGGAGAGCATAGATCCTTAGGCCAGAGAATGCTTGGCCTATTTAAGGAAGAGCAGGAAGTGTCTAAAGAAAGTAACCAGAAGTGATGGGGGGATGAAGCCACAAAGATCAGTGGGGATCAGTAAGGCCTTGCAGGTCATAGTGAGGGATTTGTGTTTACTCTAAGTATGGTGGAGGGTTGGTTGGTTGGTTTAACTGCACCATTTAGCACATGGGATCTTAGTTGCCCAACCAGTGATCGAACCCGTGCCCCCTGCCTTGGAAACGTGGAGTCTTTACCACTGGGCCACCAGGGTAGTCCCACAATGGGGAGCTTTTGAACAGGAGAGTGACAGACTCTTAGTGAAGTTTAAAAAATTACTTTGGTTATTCTGAAAAGAGTTTATTATAGAGAGCGAGAGTAAGGCAGAGAGGCCACAGTTAGCTGTTGTTGCAGTTCAGGTGAGAGATGATAGTGGCTTGGACTAGTGGGGTTAGTGAGAGAAGATCAAATTCTAGATATTTTTCAGAGGATTAGAAGTGAGGAGAAAGTTAAGGATGAAGCCTGGGGTTTTGGCTTGAGCCACTAATTTTGGTGAATGTTGATAACATCTTTTCCCGCTTTAAAGGAAGAACAGATTTAGAGAAAGTTTCATATTCTTGGTACACAGTCTGATGGAGATGTCAAGTGGGCAATCGGATATATAAATCTGGGATGGGGGAATGATCTGGCTGGAACTATATGGAGGGATGATCGACTTACAGATATTTAAAACTTTGAGATTAAATGAGAGAATTACTCGAGTGAATAAGTGTCCGTGGAGAAGAGATCCAAGAATGAAGAGCAAGAGTACTCTGTCTTCTAGAGGTCAGGGGAATGAGAGGAACCAACAGGGAGATGGAGTGGCTGTCAAGGAAGGGAAAACCCAGAGAAGTGTGGTGTAACCCAGGTGAAGAGATGGTTTCAGGAAAGGAGTGATAAAAAATGGACTAAGATGAGGGCTAAGAATTAATCTTTGAATGTATCCAAATAAGAGTTTATTGGAGATCTCTATACGAGTAGTTTCATTGGACAAGAGTGGTTTGCAGCATATTGACTAGAATGTGAAAGATGAGGAAATAGAGACAGTTCTGTTAAGGGCTTTGCTATAAAGAGCAGTAGAGAAATGGAATGATAGCAGGAAAGCGATAAAGAAGCTGGAGAGGTTTTTTGGTTTTAAAGATGGGAAATATCCTGGACTTCGAATGTGCTGATGAGAATTATCCAGTAGAGGAGGAGAACCAAGTGATGGAGGGGACAGTCTTCCCACATAAAACCCTTGGACCTTCTCTAAACCTGTGGAGGTGGCAGTCAGGGAAGGGTAGTTTTCCCGGGAGGAAGTATCAAACATATGAAAGATGACAGACCAGAAACTATTGAAATGTCTAACCTAGAGGAAATGAAATACATTGGCTATGTAACAATTATGGTGATACAATGCAGAACTACAGTTTACCCAGTAAAAATCATGAAGGTTTGTGTTGATTGATATGGAAAGATTCTCAGATTTAAGTGCAGAAAAGTATTTTTCATGAAAAACGATTAATACACATTTTAGTAGAGAAAAATGTCGGTGATTTTATTGGTGATTTTTAATTTCTTCATTTGACTCTGTCTTCCAGACTATTTCCTCATGGTTTTTGTACACTGAGCATATATTACCTCTATCTTTTAAAAAGTTATTCTGAGAATGTCAGTGAGCTGAACTGATTTATATAATCATAACATATTTATTTTGATTTTTTAAAAGCTATATTATTGCATGTTTTCTGTTTGCTTATTTTTGTTATCCTCTTTTCCTACCATCTATTGCCTAAATATAATAGCCCTCCTGTTTGAAAGTTATCCATCCTATTTTTATTCTTTTGGCAGTTGTCCTTAACTCTTTTTTTCCTTTTTAATTAATTTATTTTTTATTGAAGGATAATTACTTTACAGAATTTTGTTTCCTATCAAGTCTCAACATGAATCAGCCATAGGTATGCATACATCCCCTCCCTTTTGAACCTTCCTGCCATCTCCCTCCCCATCCCACCCCTCTAGGTTGATACAGAGCCCCTGTTTGAGTTTCCTGAGCCATACAGCAAATTCCCATTGGCTATCTACTTTACATATGGTAATATAAATTTGCATATTACTCTTTCCATACATCTCACCTTCTCCTCGCCTCTCCCCATGTCCATAAGTCTATTCTCTGTCTGTTTCTCCATTGCTGCTCTGTAAATAAATTCTTGAGTACCATTCTTCTAGATTCCATATATATGTGTTAGAATATGATATTTATCTTTCTCTTTTTGACTTACTTCACTCTGTATAATAGGTTCTAGGTTCATCCTCTTCATTAGAACTGACTTGAATGTGTTCCTTTTTATGGCTGAGTAATATTCCATTGTGTATATGTACCACACCTTCTTTATCCATTCATCTGTCGATGGACATCTAGGTTGCTTCCATGTTCTAGCTATTGTAAATAGTGCTGCAGTGAACAATGGGATACTTGTGTCTCTTTCAATTTTGGTTTCCTCAGGGTATATGCCTAGGAGTGGGATTGCTGGGTCATATGGTGGTTTTATTCCTAGTTTTTTGAGGAATCTCCATACCGTCTTCCATAGTGGCTCTATCAATTTACATTTCCACCAACAGTGCAAGAGCATTCCCTTTTCTCCACACCCTCCCCAGAATTAATTGTCTATAGACTTTTTGATGATGGCTGTTCTGACCAGTGTAAGGTGATATCTTATTGTAGTTTTGATTTGCATTTCTCTGATAATGAGTGATGTTGAGCATGTTTTCATGTGTCTTTTAGCCATCTGTATGTCTTCTTTGGAGAAAGGTCTGTTTAGGTCTTTTTCCCACTTTTTGATTGAGTTGTTTTTCTGGTATTGAATTGTATGAGCTGCTTGTATATTTTGGAAATTAATCCTTTGTCAGTTGTGTCATTTGCTATTGTTTTCTCCCATTCTGAGGGTTGTCTTTTCACCTTGCTTATAGTTTCTTTTGCTGTACTAAAGATTTTAAGTTTAATTAGGTCCCACTTGTTTAGTTTTGTTTTTATTTCCATTACTCTAGGAGGTGGGTCATAAAGGATCTTGCTTTGATTTATGTCATTGAGTGTTCTGCCTATGTTTTCCTCTAAGAGTTTTATAGTTTCTGGTTTTATATTTAGGTCTTTAATCCATTTTGAGTTTATTTTTGTGTATGGTGTTAGGAAGTGTTCTAATTTCATTCTTTTACATGTAGCTGTTCAGTTTTCCCAACACCATTTCTTGAAGAGGCTGTCTTTGTCCCATTGTATATTCTTGCCTTCTTTGTCAAAGATAAAGTACCCATAGGTGAATGGGTTTATTTCTGGGCTTTCTATCTTGTCCATTGGTCAATATTTCTCTTTTTGTGCCAGTGCCATATTGTCTTGATGACTGTCACTTTGTAGTATAAGCTGAAGTCAAGAGGGTTGATTCCTCCAGCTCCATTCTTCTTTCTCAAGACTGCTTTGGATATTCGGGGTCTTTTGTGTTTCCATATGAATTATGAAATTTTTTGTTCTAGTCCTGTGAAAAATGCCATTGGTAATTTGATAGGGATCACATTGAATCTGTAGATTGCGTTTGGTAATCATTTGGTAGACTATTTGGTATCTCTCCATCTGTTTATGTCGTCTTTGATTTCTTTCATTAGTGTCTTATAATTTTCTGCATACAAATCTTTTGTCTCCTTAGGTAAGTTTATTCCTAGATATTTAATTATTTTTGTTGCAGTGGTGAATGGGACTGATTCCTTAATTTCTCTTTCTGATTTTTCATTGTTAGTATATAGAAATGCAAGTGATTTCTGTGTATTGATTTTGTATCCTGCAACTTTGCTAAATTCATTGATTAGCTCTAATAATTTTCTGATACCATCTTTAGGGTTTTCTATGTATAGTATCATGTCATCTGCAAACAGTGAGAGCTTTACTTCTTTTTTTCCAGTCTGGATTCCTTTTATTTCTTTTTCTTCTGTGATTGCTGTAGCTAGGACTTCCAGAACTGTGTTCAATAATAATAGTGAAAGTGTACACCCTTGTCTTGTTCCTTATCTTAAGGCGAATGCTTTCAGTTTCTCATCATTGAGAATAATGTTTGCTGTTGGCTTATAATATATGGCCTTTAGTATTTTGAGGTTGATTCCTTCTGTGCCCATTTTTTGAAGAGTTTTAATCATAAATGGTTGCTGGATTTTGTCAAAGGCTTTTTCTACATCTATTAAGATGATCATATGGTTTTTACCTTTCAGTTTATTAATATGGTGTATCACGTTGATTGATTTGCGTATATTGAAGAATCCTTGCATCCCTGGAATAAACCCAACTTGATCATGGTGTCATGGTGTATGAGCTTTATGATGTGTTGCTGAATTCTGTTTGCTAAAATTTCATTGAGGATTTTTGCATTGATGTTCATCAGTGATACTGGCCTGTAGTCTTCTTTTTTCTGTTGTCTTCATTTGGTTTTGGTATCAGGGCGATGGTGGCCTTGAAGAATGAGTTTGGCAATTGTTTCTTCCTCTGCAATTTTTTGAAAGAGTTTTAGAAGGATAGGCATTAGCTCTTCTCTGAATGTTTGATAGAATTCTCCTGTGAAGCCATCTGGTCCTGGGCTTTTGTTTTTTGGGAGATTTTTTATCACAGCTTCAATTTCAATGCTTGTAACTCTTAATTTGATAATATATATACTTGTGTTTGTTCCTATTGAAAAAAAAGTCTCTATTTTAAACTTTTAAATGTATGTATTCCCCACACATACTTAAAAAAAGACTAGTATGTTCGAAGCTTTCATCTTTCTCTCTACTCTCCAGCCATGCCCCACCTTAAAAAAAAAGTGCTTTGATTTTTAAAGAACACTAGTTCTGGAATTGCTATGGGTTTAATTTTTTGTTTTGTTTTATACCTTGTTTAGACAATAGTTAATAAGTTATTTAGTTATTCAGTTCAGTTCAGTTCAGTCGCTCAGTCGTGTCTGACTCTTTGCGACCCCATGAATCGCAGCACGCCAGGCCTCCCTGTCCATCACCAACTCCCGGAGTTCACTCAAACTCATGTCCATCGAGTTGGTGATGCCATCCAGCCATCTCATTCTCTGTCGTCCCCGTCTCCTCCCACCCCCAATCCCTCCCAGCTGCTGCTGCTGCTGCTAAGTCACTTCAGTCGTGTCCGACTCTGTGTGATCCCATAGACGGAAGCCCACCAGGCTCCCCTTTCCCTGGGATTCTCCAGGCAAGAACACTGGAGTGGGTTGCCATTTCCTTCTCCAATGTGTGAAAGTGAAAAGTGAAAGTGAAGTCGCTCAGTTGTGTCCGACCCTTAGCGACCCCACGGACTGCAGCCTACTAGGCTCCTCCATCCATGGGATTTTCTAGGCAAGAGTACTAGAGTGGCTTGCCATTGCCTTCTCCGATCCCTCCCAGCATCAGAGTCTTTTCCAATGAGTCGTCTCATCGCATGAGATGGCCAAAGTATTGGAGTTTCAGCTTTAGCATCAGTCCTTCCAATGGACACCCAGGATTGATCTCCTTTAGAATGGACTGGTTGGATCTCCTTGTAGTCCAAGGGACTCTCAAGAGTCTTCTCCAGCACCACAGTTCAAAAGCATCAATTCTTTGGCGATCAGCTTTCTTCACAGTCCAACTCTCACATCCATACATGACCACGGGAAAAACCATAGCCTTGACTAGACGGACCTTTGTTGGCAAAGTAATGTCTCTGCTTTTTAATATGCTATCTAGGTTGGTCATAACTTTCCTTCCAAGGAGTAAGAGTCTTTTAATTTCCTGGCTGCAATCATCATCTGCAGTGATTTTGGAGCCCAAAAATACAAAGCCTGACGCTGTTTCCACTGTTTCCCCATCTATTTCCCATGAAGTGATGGGACCAGATGCCATGATCTTCGTTTTCTGAATGTTGAGCTTCAGGCCAAACTTTTCACTCTCCTCTTTCACTTTCATCATTACCCTTCCCATTTTTTATAGTGTATTCCAGAATATGTATTTCTTATTTTTAAGTTTCAAGGTTTTCTTTCACACCTTTGCACCTATCACTTCATTGACTTCTTAGAACCAGTGTTGCCTTTGAGAATTATGGAGTCAATCTGATTCTTGTTTTTCCTTTATAAGTGATTTACTTTTCCTCTAAACTTTAGGCATCTTTTTCTTTTTTTCTTTAATTTCATTATACTGTGAAGTGAAAGTTGCTTGGTCGTTTTTGAATCTTTGCAACCCCATGGTCTATACAGTCCGTGGAATTCTCCAGGCCAGAATACTGGAGTGGGTAGCTTTTCCCTTCTGCAGGGGATCTTCCCAACCCAGGGATCGAACCCAGGTTTCCCACATTGCAGGTGGATTATTTACCAGCTGAGCCACAAGGAAAGCATTATAATGAGTTCCCACAAAGGAAGTCATTATACTGTGACTGGTGATAAATACCCGCCCTGCCCCCCCTCACACCTTTATCCTTTTTATGGGTTTTTTTTTTTTTTTCCTTTCAGTCTGAGGTCTCACATCTTTTACTAAAGCTGGGAACCCCGAGTTATTTCTTGTTCAAAATTTTCTCCTTGTGTTTTTCTAGGAGAAACAGCTTTCCTTTCCTCTGGGCCTCATTCCATAGATATATTGACACTTCCACTTCTGACCTCTACCTCTCACTATTTATTTTCCTCTTTTTTCCCTCTCCTAATCTTTGGCTCTTTAGCCCAGCTGTTGCGTTCTTTATTATCCTGGCCCTTAAATGTTCACACCATTAACTTTAGTTGGTGTTTATTTTAAAACTTCTTGTTCTTACTTATGAGCTTCTGTGGTGGATTAGACAGTAAAGAATCTGCCTGCAATGCAGGAGACCTGGCTTCGATCCCTGGGTTGGGAAGGTCCCCTGGAGTAGGAAATGGCAACCCACTCCAGTATGCTTGTCTGGCGAACTCTGTGGACAGGGGAGCCTGGCGAGCTACAGTCCTTGGGGTTGCAGAGTTGGACACGACTGAGCGGCTAACACTGTCACTTAGTTCTTACTGCATGTCTCCAGTTCTGTGTGGTTCTCCTTGGAAGATGTTTACTAATTTATTTTTTTAAATACTGATCCATTAACTTACTTTTATTTGATATAACTGCTTTAATTTTGTTCTTCTCTGTGGCAGCTGTGCCCCTGAGATGAGCTCATCTGTCTTCACTGTGAGTCCGTTTTTTTCTGGCTGTCATCTCTTCATGGATCCTTGGACTGTGGAACAGCACAGAGGCACTGGCTTATGCCTCTGAGAGATTCCTTTGATGACAGTCCTTACCTCACTCTGGCTGGGAAGGAGGGTGAAAGAGGAAGATACACTCAGGGCTTTACAGCTGCTTGTACCTCTATTTAACCCAGCCTACTTAAGCATACCACCCTGCTGTCAGAGCCAGCTGGGCAAGAGTGTTGTGAGCAGTGGGGGCCAAGAAGGCATGAACAACATAGGGAAACATGGTGGAGAAGCCTGTCTCCTTCCAGTGATCTCTATGCCACCTGCTTAGGACCTACCATGGCATCTCTTTCCAGCTGAAACCTGGCTGTTTTCTGTTGCCTGAGGTTTTTGTCACAGCTTTTGTTAGTGTGACAGTTTCATTAACGTGTCTGTGAGATCTCCAAGTTTCTGTTGGGAGTCTACTATAGTTTGCCATCTTATCAGAACCATGTATATAACATTATAAAAAAATCATTAAAGAGGTTATAAAAAAATAGGACTGGAAGTATATACACATTCCCTGCTTCTTTTTTAAATGATCTCTTTTAAGGCACAGTGTTGCTTTTCATTTTTCATGTTTTCACTTGAATACTTACTTTGAACATTGGATTTTATTATTTAAACCAGTCAAGAAATAATTGGGTATCATCCATTTATTGGGGACTGTTTTCAGCTCTGGGAATACAAAAGTAGTAAAAAAGCAAATGAGAGTCCCTGTCTTCATGGAGCTGTCCTTCTATGGAATAGAAGACAGTAAATAAGATAAAAACAGAAAATGTGTACTATTCCATAGAAAATGAGTTGGATTTAAATTGGGTTGTTATTTAGCCAAGCAAATAAGATGAAGTGAGAGGGGCCAGGGAATTGAGGGTTTAGTTAAAATGATTGACAATAAAATGATGTAGAGCTTGATTAGGAGGAGAAAGAAGACAAGTGAAGGTGGTAGAAACAGTGGATTGAAAGTGAGGCAAAGGATTGCTGGAATTGTACTAGCAGGACTGTCCTAAAAAAAAAAGAGAGAGAGGTGGTGGTGGCTGGGGAGTAGATGTTTGGAATTGAGATAATGAGGGGTTGCAGTAATTGTAAATGACAAGGTCAAGGGAGTGACCGTGGAAGAAAGTGACTAAGTTAGGATGGAAAATAAACAGAGAAGAGGCTTCCATTTGTGCCCCTGTGGAGTAACAGGGACCAGATTTACCCTCCTTCCTTAAATAAGTAGACAGATATGCAACCTAGACAGCATATTAAAAAGCAGAGACATTACTTTGCCAACAAAGGTCCATCTAGTCAAGGCTATGGTGTTTCCAGTAGTCATGTATGGATGTGAGAGTTGGACTATAAAGAAAGCTGAGCACCGAAGAATTGATTCTTTTGAACTGTGGTGTTGGAGAAGACTCTTGAGAGTCCCTTGGACTGCAAGGAGATCCAACCAGTCCATCCTAAAGGAAATCAGTCCTGCATATTCATCGGAAAGACTGATGTTGAAATTGAAACTCCAGTACTTTGGCCACCTGATGCGAAGAACTGACTCATTTGAAAAGACCCTGATGCTGGGAAAGACTGAAGGCGGGAGGAGAAGGGGATGACAGAGGATGAGATGGTTGGATGGCATCACCGACTCAATGGACATGAGTTTGAGTGAATTCCGGGAGTTGGTGATGGACAGGGAGTCTTGCATGCTGCATTCCATGGGGTCGCAAAGAGTCGGACACGACTGAGTGACTGAACTGAACTGATACGTATAGTGGTTTTCAGATGTTGGACAACAGGCAGTACTGGAAGACGATCTTGACAGAAGATGAGCCCTTATGATTGCACCAGCTTTCTACCTAGATGGAGGTCACGATTCAAGAAGGGCCAACCTAAACAGAGACTGCAGTCTCCCTGAGTTGAGGAGACAATGTTGAGAATTCAAGGAGGTCAAAGAGCTTGGAATTCAGAGAATACTGGAGAAGAGAGAATTGCACAGATCTGCAAGGGTTCTCCTGAGTCTTTAGCAGAGTACTGTTGAATACATGCCTGTGAGGAAACCACTTGAGGCTGGCAAAAAATAAGGAATGGCCTTGCAGTCCTGGGCTTCTTGTGAATGATGTCAAGGGCATGATGAAATTAGTCATGATTATCCCAAGGTAGACACTGGCAGAGAGGCTATGGGTATTGAAGGGGAGACCTGGAGTAGTCTTGTCAGAATTACAGAGTTCTGGGGCTCCCACTTGACTTTGGCCTGCCAGGGGGTTATTTTACTTCAAGGATTGCAATTCTCTTTTGATTTCTGCTACTTCACTTGGCTCCTGCCAGTGGAAGCATGGAATCCTACAAGAAAGTTAGATTAAGTGGTTAAGTCCAGGAGTCACATTAACGTACTCCTTTTCCTGTGGCCTTTTCCCCTGAGAAGAATACATCTCTAATTTATGGTTTAAAAACCAGGATTCATTTAACAAAATGTGTTTTCTAGCACATTTATGAGAAAATATTTGTTCCTCTAAGTAAGAATTGCTTCTACTGTTCATAATTATAAATAGTAATTTCGGCCTAAAGATAGTTGCCTAAGATTAGATAAATTCCTCGCAGAGGAAATTTTCCAAAGCCAAATTAGAACTCCTTAGAGTTGGAGAGAATTCTGTTCATGTGTGTTCCCAGACCCAAAGACATAGAAAGTACTCAGTGAATATTTGTTGAATGACTGTATTTTGGAGTGAAATGTGGCATTCTGAGTGACTGAAGGCTTCGTGTGAATCTTATGGGTACTGAGGCAGCCAAGATTCTGACTTTTCCACATATGAATAAACTTGTTAAACTGAAACCTCTACCCTGTCAGCCGGGCTTGATGATTTGGAACTTTTTTTTTTTTGGTACTAGTTTACTGTCGTTGATTCTTTATTTTTATTTTCTGGCCACGTTGTGCAACATGTGGGATCTTACTTCCCTGACCAGGGATGAAACCCATGCCCTTTGCACTGGGAGTGCCAAGGAGGTCCCTGTTGCCTGTTGATTTTTAAATTCTTGTATTAGGAATAATGGGAATAAATGCATGACTACATAGATGTCAGATTAGGAGCTTATGGTGAGAGAAGAGCTCTTTCAAGAGACCCATGTCCTAAGATTTATAAATTTCAATTTCATTTATATTTTGAATATTTATAATACATTCACATTTTTCAAAATTCAAAAGGCTCAGAGCAGTAAAGTGACTTCTTCCCACTCCTGATGGAAGTTGCCCAGTCATTCAGTTCCCTTCCTTAGAAGCAACCATCATATGCCGTCTTAAAAAGATAAGATGACCTTTTAGATTATAAATCAGTCTAGAAAATAATAATAGTTCAGTCGCTCAGTCATGTCTGACTTTTGTGACCCGATGGACTGAAGCATGCCAGGCTTCCCTGTCCATCACCAACTCTTGGAGTTTACTCAAACTCATGTCCATTGAATCAGTGATGCCATCCAACCATCTCATTCTCTGTCATCCCCTTCTCCTCCCACCTTCAATCTTTCTCTGCATCAGGGTCTTTTCAAATGAGTCAGTTCTTCTCATCAGGTGGCCAAAGTGTTGGAGTTTCAGCTTCAACATCAGTCCTTCCAATGAACACCCAGGACTGATCTCCTTTAGGATGGACTGGTTGGATCTCCTTGCAGTCCAAGGGCCTCTGAAGAGTCTTCTCCAACACCACAGTTCAAAAGCATCAATTCATTGGCTCTCAGCTTTCTTTATAGTCCAATAGTAGGAGTTGCTTAGTAAGTTAGTGATTACTGTATACCAAGCACTGTGCTGAATATTTATAGATAATTTAATACTTTGTCTTCTGTGTTCAAACCCTTCTCCTCCCCTGCCTCACCCTTGTCAGCTGATGACCTTGCTGCTTTGTTTTCTGCAAACCATCTTTTCCCTCTCTCCTATTACAGCTGGCATCCTTCTGTTATGATCTGGATTCATTGATGTGTTTGAACTGGCTATGGCTTGAAAGACCAGTTGTACTCATCTCTTCCCACCTCTGAGTTCAGTGACATGTTAGTAATTTGAAATCAGACATGGTAGGGATATTCATACCATGAAAACTGGTGAATGCTACAAACCAGGGCTGCTTTCCCCAGAGAACTTATTGTTAAACATATATCAGTGCCCCACTGTCTGGATTCTCTCCCCTCCTACCTTTCAGTTCACTAAATAACAAAATTAACTGAAGTATAGAATTTAAAAAATTATATACGCATCTTAAATATATTATTTTGAAAAAAATATTTGCAAGTGTTTGACGGACTGATAAAATCTTATTATGAAAATGTTCAAAAATACAGAGAAGTTGAACAACTAGTATAATTAATGTTCATATACCTGTCTAGAGTCTGATGCTAGGAGGGATTGGGGGTGGGAGGAGACGGGGATGACAGAGAATGAGATGGCTGGATGGCATCACCGACTCAATGGACATGAGTTTGAGTGAACTCCGGGAGTTGGTGATGGACAGGGAGGCCTGGTGTGCTGGGATTCATGGGGTCACAAAGAGTCGGACATGACTGAGCGACTGAACTGAACTGAATGATTTTTCATGAACCATTTCAAAGTAAATTGTAGTTGTCATGAGAGCTGACCCAGCATTACTTCTTATACATCATCATCATTCCATTATAACTAAGAAAATTTATTGTTCCCCAAATCATTTACTCCCTGTCCATATTCAGATTTTCTGTTTTCCCAAAATATCATATACAGTTGTTTTTTTCTAACGTGGATTCAGTCAAGGTTTGTCCAAAATCACTGCGGATGCTGACTGCAGCCATGAAATTAAAAGACACTTACTCCTTGGAAGGAAAGTTATGACCAACCTAGATAGTATATTAAAAAGCAGAGACATTACTTTGCCAACAAAGGTCCATCTAGTCAAGGTTATGGTTTTTCCAGTGGTCATGTATGGATGTGAGAGTTGGACTGTGAAGAAAGCTGATCGTCGAAGGATTGATGCTTTTGAACTGTGGTGTTGGAGAAGACTCTTGAGAGTCCTTTGGACTGCAAGGAGACCCAACCAGTCCATCCTAAAGGAGATCAGTCCTGGGTGTTCGTTGGAAGGACTGATGCTAAAGCTGAAACTCCAACACTTTGGCCACCTCATGCGACGAGTTGACTCACTGGAAAAGACTGTGATGCTGGGAGGGATTGGGGGCAGGAGGAGAAGGGGACGACAGAGAATGAGATGGCTGGATGGCATCACGACTCAATGGACATGAGTTTGAGTGAACTCCAGGAGTTGGTGATGGACAGGGAGGCCTGGCGTGCTGTGAGTCATGGGGTCGCAAAGAGTCGGACATGACTGAGCGACTGAACTGAACTGAACTGGTTGTTATATATCTTTTAAACCAGAATAATCCCCTCCTCAGTTTTTTCATGACATTGAATGTTTTCTGTTTTTTGTGTTTTGAACATACATAAAAAAGTAGTGAAAATAGGCAATAAACCCCAGTATATCCATTGATTCAGTAATTGTCAATATTTTGCCGTATTTACCTTTCCTCATCTTCTTTCTTTGCTGGAATATTTTAAAAACAAATTCAGGACATGTCATTTTATCCCTTTGAACTCTAAAAAATAACATTTTCTTAGGTAACCAAACTGGTGTTTTAATGATACCAAACAAAATTAATAATGGTGTTGACTTTTTAAAGAAGCCAAGCTAGTTCTTTCATGGAGTATTCTATATTTTTGGCTTCTATGATTTTCTCATTATCATTTAACTAGTTTTTCTGATCTCCTATATTGCCTATATACTGGAAATTAAATCCAAATTCTTAAGCAACCTTTGGCAAGAATATTTTAATGAGCTGTATGTACTTAACAACATATCGCATCAGGGGGCACCAGGTCTGATCGTTCACTGTTACTGATGTTGAGTCACTTGATTAAGGTGGCAACTACCAGTTGTCTTCATTGTAAAAATATGTTCTCCCCTTTCCATGAATTACTGTGGTAATTCATGGAGTGATACTTTAGCACCATGTGAAAATTATTTTCTCCACCACCCTTTCCTCTAATGATTAGCAGCCATGAAATTAAAAGACGCTTGCTCCTTGGAAGGAAAGTTATGACCAACCTTGATAGTATATTAAAAAGCAGAGACATTACTTTGCCAACCAAGGTCCGTCTAGTCAAGGCAATGGTTTTTCCCGTGGTCATGTATGGATGTGAGAGTTGGACTGTGAAGAAAGCTGATTGCCGAAGAATCGATGCTTTTGAACTGTGGTGTTGGAGAAGACTCTTGAGAGTCCCTTATACTGCAAGGAGATCCAACCAGTCCATTCTAAAGGAGATCAATCATGGATGTTCATTGGAGGGACTGATGCTAAAGCTGAAACTGCAATACTTTGGCCACCTCATGCGACGAGTTGACTCACTGGAAAAGACTCTGATGCTGGGAAAGGTTGGGGGCGGGAGGAGAAGGGGACGATGGAGAATGAGATGGCTGGATGGCATCACCGACTCTGTGGACATGAGTTTGAGTGAACTCCGGGAGTTGGTGATGGACAGGGAGGCCTGGCGTGCTGTGATTCATGGGGTCGCGGAGAGTCGGACACGACTGAGCGACTGAACTGAACTGAACTGAACTGATGTTCTTTGCTTGAATCGGTATGATTTCAACAGGCAATGGAAAATATTATTATCGTTCTTCTGGTACAGAACCAAGGCCTTTTCTTTGAATGTGGGTTGATTTGTCTTCCCTGTAATAATTGAATGAACTCATCCAACATCTATATCTTCTCTCAGTTCTCTAAACTGGAGTTTTCTTTTTAAGTGGAACAAACAATACAAAGGTTTTTTTTTGTTTAATTATGGCTTTTAAAGGGCTTCCCTCATAGCTCAGTTACTAAAGAATCTGCCTGCAGTGCGGGACACCTGGTTTCAATCCCTGGGTTGGGAAGATCCCCTGGAGAAGGGAAAGGCTACCCACTCCAGTATTCTGGCCTGGAGAATTCCATGGATAGTCCATGGGGTCTCAAAGAGTCGACCGCGACTGAGCGAGTTTTATTATATTATGTTATGACTTAAAAAAAAATTATTATTGGCTGCTCTGGGTCTTCTTTGCTGCATGTGGGCTTTTCTCTATTTGCAGAGAGTGGGGGCTCCTCTCTAGTGGCAGTGGCTTCTCGTTGTGGAGCATGCGCTCTGGGGTGTGCAGGCTCCACAGCACGGGCTCAGCAGTTGTGGTGCGCGGACGTGTGGGATCTTCCCAGGTCAGGGATCACACCGGTGTCCTTTGCATTGCAAGGTGGGTTCTTAACCACTGCACTGCCAGGGAAGTCCCTACAAAGGTTTTTTAAACATATAGTACAAATTAAAGAGTTGTTAAAGATTTTTCCCCCTCACTTTTTGTGATTCTCTTGCCCACTTCTAATTCACTATCAGTTTTTGATGTGTCTGTGTGTGTGTGTGTATTAAAACAACTTGCTTTTGCTGATTCCTTCCAGAGGATTCATCATAGTTTCCATAGAAACAGCAATTTCTTTTTATTATCATCAGTTTCTATAACATTTAATTTGTAGCATCAAGCACAGATGTCATAACTAGGTTTGAAAACAAAACTAACCAATTCTTGATAAACAGTCTACTTAATATATGGGAGTAGGATATGCAGAGTACTGGACAGTAGTTTTACTAGCCAAAAGCTTTCAGTGGCCTATACAGTACCTATTCGGTCAGTGTGTTCCACAGGGAGAATGTACATTTCAGTTAATCAGCACATTGTCACATGGAGGTCCCTTAAGAGAGTCTACCATGTTATAATCTTTACTTGTCTTTTACACTAGACTTCTAGTTCCTTAACAGTGAAGACTAGTCTTATTTTCAAGTGTTTATTTTAACCCTAAAGCTTAGTACAGCAGGTAATGAGTGCTCAATAAAAATATTTGTCAAATGAATCCTTAACCAACACCAGAGGAGACCATATTGACCTCAAGTCAATGCTGATCTTAAATATAGTAACCTTCACAGTGTTTTGCAAACTTCAAGGTTGGCATGGTTGTTGTGTATAATTTATTCTTTCACTGTCTTTTCCTCTTTGCATTCCCTCAATCTTTGAGTCTTTCTTTGCTCTGTGCCAGCTTCCATTTATGGTGTATGGCAGGCTACCTGTGTTCCTTTTCATTCCAGTTTCCTGATCAAGATGCAAAAATGTGTAACAATTCTGCTTCTATGGCGCTATACACAAAGAGATGAGATTCGTAGGAGAATACAAAGTAGCTCCTTAGTTCTCTGTTCTAAGGCTTAACCAATCCCAGGAACTGAAGTCTTCTGTTTCTTCACAGAGGAAATATGACAAAGGCAATGGCTGTACAAGCTTCCTTCATGGGCCGCCCTCCCCACTGCCCCATCCAGTAAGCGGGAGCAACCACTTCTAGAGGTGAGAGGGGGTGGAGGACAATCTCCACAATCCATTTGAATCCACTCAGAGGCAAAGTTTTGGTTTTGAGAAACAGAGTGAACAATATGTGGAGTTGCTGTGCTGAAGAACTTTAAAACAAGGCTGTCTAGGACTGAATGCTCACGGGATGTTAATTATGCTTTTTCATAGAAGCCCATAGCCTCTATTTTAAAAGAAGCAGCTTGTAGCTGAATTTTCCCAATGATTCCAAGATCTTGCTTCTATAGATATTAAATGTATTATACATATTCCTTTGAGATGATTATTAGGTTTGAGAACCAGGAGAAAGTTCATCAAGAATATACTCATTGCCATTTATTGCATTACTTGCTATATGCCAGGCCCTGTGTTAAAGTCTAAACTTCTTCAGTTTTCATAGGAAGCCTAGGATTTATCTCTGTTTCACAGATGATTAAAGTGAGAGGCCAAGAGAGGGTAAATGACTTGTCTTTGGTCACACAGCTAAGTGTGTAGCAGAACCAGAGTGTTCAAACCCAGATTTGTCTAATTTTAGTTTGAGCCCTTAGTCACCACTGACAGTATCCTCTGGGGTCCCAGCACACATATTTGAGCTCTAAAACTGACTTTTTTGGTGAAGGATTAGTGGCGATGGATGACCTAGATTTTCTGAATGTTGTCAGGAACCAAGGTGATGTTCTTTTCAGGCAGTTGTAGTACCTGCTCCCAAAGAACTTAAGATAGGTTGTTGTCTTGACCGAGGGGCAGATATCTCAAAAGGTATTTGAAGGATCTTTACGTAAATGAATGATTGTTGACCTCTTTTGAACATTTATTCATTCATTTGGTAAGCTGAGTGCCTTTCTGTCTGTCTCTCTCTTAATTTGACAACCATCATGTTTCAAAATTTGGAGTCTCAGTTTCCAGGCTGAATTCATGTTGTGTATTTAAGAAGACAATGAAAATTCTTTGAAGATATTCTCAAACTCAACAGGAAGGAGCACAGGGTTTGATTTGTACTTGTTTTTCAAGCTGGCTTCAACTGGGGACAAACTCTATTGTAACTTTTCTCGAAGTTGGTGCCAATAGGAGCTGAAATAATAAAATCAGTACAATTAAATTAAATAGGAAATGAGAGTCTTTTATGTCCCAGGCCTTAGATTAGGTAACAACAATTGGTCACTCTTCTGGGAAATTGTTGCTAAAATTACAATCAGCCGGCAGTCACTGATTGGCCCTATTTACTGTATTGTGTCCCAGGAAGAAAAACAGTCTCTTCTTATGACACAAGCTTGCAAAGATGATACTGTTTCCCCCCCCGATCTTCATCTTCCTTCTTATTTTCTTATGATTAATTTGAGCCATGTATTCCACATTTATTGACAGTGCTATATACCTGGTACCGTGCTAGCCTCCGAGACTTTAGATAGAGAGCTCTTCAAGAATCTCACAGTCTAGTAGAGAAGAGAGCAAATCGTAATACAGGATAAGAAATCTCTGATGGAACTAATGAAGGCTCTGTGGAAGTGCAGAGACAGGACAGCACACCCAGCTGGCATAGGTGGTGTGATGAAGACTTCCAGCATGAGAGGGTACTTGAACTGCATCCTTGAGGAGAATAAGAGCAAAGGGGAGAAGGGTGTTCTTGGCAGTTGTTGTTTAGTCACTAAGTTGTGACCAACTCTTTGTGACCCCATGGACTGCAGCACACCATGCTCCCCTGTCCTTCACTATCTCCCAGAGTTTGCTCAGACTCATGTCCATTGAGTCGGTGATGCCATCCAGCTGTCTCATCCTCTGTTGTACTTTTTTCCTCCTGCCCTCAATCTTTCCCAGCATCAGGGTCTTTTCAAATGAGTCTGCTCTTCCCATCAGGTGGCCAAAGTATTGGAGCTTCAGCGTCTGTCCTTCCAGTGAACATTCAGGGTTGATTTCCTTTAGGATTGACTGGTTTGATCTCCTTGATGTCCAAGGGACTCTCAGGAGTCTTGTCCAACACCACAAGTTTGAGAGCATCAGTTCTTCAGTGCTCAGCCATCTTTATGGGCCAACTCTTACATCTGTACATGACTACTAGAAAAACTATAACTTTGACTAATATGGACCTTTGTCAGCAAAGTGATGTCTCTGCTTTTTAATATGCTGTCTAGGTTCTTGGCAGAAGGAACTGTAAAATAGCGTATCTAGTTTGGAAAGTGGCAGAATGTGTTCTAATATTGAATGACCAAAGAAGTAGGAGATGAGATTAAAGAAAGAGCTAGGGATCATGTCATGATAGCTTTGTAGGTCATACTGAAGCATTTAGACTATCCCAATGAGAGTCCCTTATACTGCAAGGAGATCCAACCATTCCATTCTAAAGGAGATCAATCCTGGGTGTTCATTGGAGGGACTGATGCTAAAGCTGAAACTGCAATACTTTGGCCACCTCATGCGACGAGCTGACTCACTGGAAAAGACTCTGATGCTGGGAAGGGTTGGGGGCGGGAGGAGAAGGGGACGACGGAGAATGAGATGGCTGGATGGCATCACCAACTCTGTGGACATGAGTTTGAGTGTACTCCGGGAGTTGGTGATGGACAGGGAGGCCTGGCGTGCTGTGATTCATGGGGTCGCGGAGAGTCGGACACGACTGAGCGACTGAACTGAACTGAAGTGTAATGGGAAGCTATTAGAGAGTTTTAAGCAGTAGTATAACATGTTCAGATTTGCTTTTCAGAAAGATTACTATGGCATCGGGGAGATGGGGAGATTACAGTAAAGTCAGAAAGAGAAGTTAGAAGGTTGTTACAGTTCAGAACAGAAATATTGAGGGCCTGTAAAAAGTGAGCTGGTGATGGGGATGGAGAATATGGGAGAGATGCAATGGCTGTTAGAGCCAATAGATATTTAGGAGGTGGTCTTCTGTTTACAACTTGACACAGTGTTTGGTGACCAGTTTGTCATAGCACGGTGAAACTAGAGAAAAAGGAGGAATCTAAGATGACTCCCACAATTCCACACATGATACATACGGGTACCATTAGTCAGCAAGAGGAGTAGAAGTGGAGGAACAGGTTTGGTAGAGAAAATGATAGTGTGGGGCATGTTGAGCTTTGAGATGCTCATGGGACAAGTGAAGAGGACAGAGTTGGCAGCTGGGATGTTTTTATACCTGAAGTTCAGGAGAGATTAGATTGGGGATGGTGGTAGTACATAGATTTGATCCTTTTCGGTCTTCGTGTTCTGTCTACTTTTGTTACACTTACTTGATTTGTACATGGTGAAAGGTAGATTTACCATAAAGCTAATTAACTTTAAACGTACATGTTTCTCATATGCACAGGCTTCAGGAAGGGCTCTAGCAAATGTGTTTACATTGTCATGTGTTTTTGTGAAATTTGAAAAAGCCAGATATTACTGCAGTTGATCTAAAATCCTCTCTTGGCATTTTTAATTACCCTCTTTCATTCTTTCTGTCTCTGGTAATATTGGAATGTCACAGGTGTTTTATGGACTCTAGCTGTGGAGAAGCTGAGCTGGGAATGCATTTAATTTGGGTTTGCAGTCACTTCAGTGTGTAGTTATTGCTGGCCATCCCAATGTAGGACTGACTTCGAGAAGTACTCTTGCACTGTGCCAGCTCACCTGGTATTGTGATACAAAGCTGCATAACCAGCTTTGTAAGTGTATTGAGATATGAATGTATCTTTACACCTCTGGCACTGGAATCATTGGAAATAGACGAGGATGAAATATACAAAGCCAGAAACTGATTAGTGGAAAAACTTCTGATGGAATTATAGCCTGAACATCTGCCTGATACAAAGGCTTGCATGCTGGGAGGTCTATTTGGAATGGGATCCCAAGGTGCAGGAGTTCAGAACAAGGGAAGTGAAATGGGAAGGAAGGGAAGAAAATCAAGGATGTGATAGTATGTTGTCTTTTGACTGCAGGTAACAGGTGTTCTGTTCTACCTGGGACTTATAAAGGAGCGTTGTGAGATGCTCTCAGAACTGTGCATGAGTACAGAGGGGGGCGTATTCTCCCATGGGCGTTAATTCCTTCTCTGTTGAGAAGTCCCAAAGCAGAAGTGAGAGATGCAATGAGCTATGCTGTGAGCTGTATATGAGGTGATGTCTGCTTGTACTGGGCTTCCCCGGTGGCTTAGTGGTAAAGAATCCCCCTGCCAATGCAGAGGCCACGGGTTCCATCCCTGAGTCAGAAAGGTCCCCTGGAGAAGGAAATGGCAATCCACTCCAGTATTCTTGCCTGGGAAATCCCATGGACAGAGGAGCCCTGGCAGGCTACAGTCCATGGGATCACAAAAGAGTCCAACACGACCTCACAGCTGAAAACTGCTTGCACAGGTTACATGGGTGTGAAACCAGTTTGAGCCTGTGTGGTACTGGTCACTGTGACAGTGGAAGGGATGGACGGGGTAAGCAGTGGGCCAAGAGGATTTTGAAGTGACGCTTAAGAGCCATCTAATGTTGACAGAGGATTCTGTTCTCATTCATTCATGGTCAAACATTCTCTGTTTTTAGAATTGCATATGCTAATACAGGGCATGTTGTTATAAATCTCCATTCTGTTTTACTTTTTGATGACAATCACACAAAATAGACTTTATCAGAATTCCTACTTGTAGAACACAACCTTGTCATGGCTATTAAAAATTTCAGTCAACATGGTACTGTGAAATAGTTCCCTTGGAGGCCATTTGGTCCTGTCCAAAATGTCCTGCACATTTTTTGGTCCATGACGCATGATTTGGGACAAGACTGAATTTCAAAGGCATCTCATAGACATTTTGGATAAGACTAAGTATCTGCTAACTATTCCTTGCCAGAATTTTCCTATACAAATACAATTTATACAAATAAGATCATACTATGTAAAATATTCCTTTTTTCTCCCTGGTTTTATTTTCCTTTATTTTGGGTAGCTTTTCATTAACAGGTAGACGTACTTTAATCTTGTTTAATGACTGCATAGTAGTCCATTATATGGATTTTTGAGAATTTAATCAATCAGTGTTCTCTGTTGTTGGATATTTTTCCTTATAGAAATATAAAAACTTCTTTTATCTCTGACATATTTTTAAGAGATACTTGGCGGGGGAAGATAGATAATGGAAATGGTGAGAGGAATTGTGAAAGAATTTTAGAGAGAAAAGGTTTGGTTTTTAAAGTCTGGTTTTATCTCTTTTCTGTGATGATGATGAAGTGCTTGAGGTTTCTGGGGAAAAGAAACATAAAAGTAAAATGCTAAGACTTCTGTTGTCTCAGATCAGCAAGGAAAATACTCAGTATTTTTGCCCCCTTTTGTATTTTTTAAAGTTTATTGTTTTCACAAAATTTGCAGATGAACTTAATGGCACTGGATGAGAATTTGAACTCGACTTTTCATTTTTCCTTGCAACATCGGGACTCAGTGATATTTTGGCAGTTTTGCTAGCCCTTTTCCTTCATATCATGTAATTATTAATGATATGATAATACCTAATTAGCAAGTTTATAATATCAATTCCATTTCCTCATTACAATTCGAGGTCATCAGAAAGGACTTCTGAAAAGAGGAGACTTGAATAAGAAAAGGGGATAAGGTTTTTCTGAACAAAACCAGCCTTTAGTTTTCCCTTTAAGCAGATTTTAAAAGAAGTGATGACCTCATCTCTCTCCTTAAAATGCCTGCTTCTAAGGCAAATGTATGAGGTAGTTTGGTCTGTAATATTTTTTAGCACATCATCTGGACTTAGGTAATTTTAATTCACTGTATCACGAAAGAACCATGTTTTTATGTGTTTTGTATAATTACTGATCTTGCCTCCTTATGTTGTAAAAATCGTCCAAGAAATTAGTTCAGTCAATATTGAGAGTTTTGCACTGCAACACAAAGTTCTGAATGTTATTGATTCAAAGACTAAGTCACAAGGAAAGGACAGAAGAATTAAAGCACAGATAGTTGATCTTACCTTAGCAATGGAAATATATTTCTGGTTTTTGAATCTCCTATTATTGGATATTTTGGGCAATTACTCATCTTTTGGGCTGTTAACTCACTAACACAGTCATTCCTCGTTTATCATCCTTAGGAAAGCTGCAAGTCTGAAGGAAAAGACAGAAATAGACTCATTGGTTCTAAAATAAGCCCCTTGGTTCTATAGAACTGCTTATCTCTTGGGAAAGATGGGAAGGTTCCCATCATCTTATCCCGAAAGCCATCCTTTGTCTTAGCCACGTTTTCCATTGCTGATCTCTTACTAGGAAAACATTCCAGTGAGTGTGCAGTGAGTGGTACGGACCACCAAAAAAGATGAAGTGGAGATGCCCGGCATGCCTCACTATTTATAAGAAAATATTTCCCCTAAAGATGGGAAAGTCCAAGTCTTTAAATACTCTGGGAGAGGAGATAATGGAAAAAACTCTACAGTTTCTGTTCTGTTGGTTCATAAGATTTTTCTCACAAATCATTTGGACGGGCCTTTAAGCAAGTCACATAGTGACTGAAATCTTATATTAATTGCCCCGCTTTGGGTTTCTGGCTAATGTATCTGGCAGCAAGACTGAAGAACAAGCTAAAGAGAGCGAACAGCTGGTGGTGGTGTGGTAATGCAAGGCCATCCATTATTTGTGGCCTGGAACCCTAAGTTAGGTGGGAGAACCACAGGGCTCTCCTTAATAGGGCAGTCCACGCAGATGGTTTGAAGCAAATGATTTGGCTTTTTTTTTTTTTAATGTATGTGTTTTTAATTGAAGGATAATTGCATTGTAGTATTGGTTTCATAATGATTTGGTTCCTTGTCTTTTGAACACAACTTCAGTTTAGGTTAATATTTTGTTCCTAATGGTTACTTCACTTGCTATTCTACCAGGAAGTTCATTCAGCAAGTCTCTCTGGCATTTAGTACATATATAAGTACATATTATCTTCCTAGATAATCAGTCATCCATTGTCTTGGGTTTGGGAAATACAATTTAGTCCATAATCCTAGTTTTCTTTTGTTATCTGCTCTCTAAATCCCTTTGTGGTGTGGGTCCTGAGTAGGTGGATCATGGTTCAACAGGCAGAACCCGTAGAAGACAGACACACCCATTCATTAAGGAATTTCTTATAAAGAGCAGGCTTATGGAATTGTGGAGGCTGTCTAAGCAAGTTTAGAGTTGGTAGGGCAGGCTGTCAGGAAGGGAAGATCCCAGCAGGTGGAACCCCCATGGGCATGGTCTGCAGCTGCTTTCAGCAGGTGGAAGGTCATCTCTCCCTCAGAAAGCCTTCGCCCTGCTTTTAAGGCTGTCAGCACATCGAGTCAGTCCCACTGAGGATAGCAACCCTTAAAGTCGACCCATTAGAGACTTTGACTGCATCTGCAAACTCCCTTCACATCAGTGCCTAGATTCATGTTTAAGTGAATTGTTGAGGGCAGTTGCCTAGCCAAATGGACACATCAAAAATCCATCCCATTCGGGGAAGCCAGAGGAGCTGCCCGAGAAATAACTGCCACAGAGGGGCTTCTGCAGTGTTCATGAATCAGGGCTGGTGTCCGCTGCGTCTACAAGCTCTCCTCTCTGAGCACCCATGTTGCAGCACTGCCTGCCAAGCACCTCCACCAGGGGAGCCTGGTTAGTTAATCTTGTCGGCACCGAGCCCCACTCTTGAGTTTTCAAAAGTTGCACATAAAACAGGGTTTTGCTGACTGAAAAATGCTTCCCTCCTGATTGCCATTTTGTGAGTTTTTAAATATTTAAACTTAAAAGCTAAAGCTCAAGAGCCAACTGCCAGTGGAAAACCAAGCACTTACTTTATCAGAGAAGCTACTAAAATGATCTGTTCTGGGGAGAGCAGTGAATGAGGCTGTGGAAGGACAATAGTGGGGTCCTGGTGCTGATAGAAATGTTCTGTATGTGCTTTAGGGTCAATATCCTGGTTGTTATGTTGTGCTGTCACACAGTTTGGTTTCACAAGATGTTCTTGGTGGCAGAAAGTGATGGGCCAGAGTGTATGTGGTGTCCTGGGTGAAAACACATGAGATCTTTCACAGCTGTAGAAGAATGCACAGTTATTTCAAACTAAAATTCTAATTAAAAAAATCATCCATTCTAGGGACTTCCCATGTGGTCTAGTGGCTTAGACCCCACATTCCTAATGCAGGGAACCCGGGTCTGATCCCTAGTCAGGAGAGCTGGATCCTCCGTGCCACAACCAAGACTTGGTGCAGCCAAAAATAAATTAAAAAAAAAAATTTTATAAAGCAACCCTTTTATAATATGATTAATTATTTTTTAATCCATTTTTTAAAAGCAGTCATGTTTTCTTCAGGAGGTAGACATCTATATATCTTAGTCCTATGCTTGAATAAACTACATATGGCTCAGTGGTAAAGAATCTGCCTGCAAGTGCAGAAGTGGGTTTGATCCCTGGGTTGGGAAGATTCCCTGGAGAAGGAAATGGCCATCCACTCCAGTATTCTTGCCTGAAAAACCCCATGGACAGAGGAGCTTGGTGTGCTACAGCCATGGGATCGAGAAGAAGTTGGATATGACTTGGCGACGGAACAATAACAAACTTAAAAGTGTAAATCAAGAGGAAACCACTGGAAACATGCAGGGGGGTAGTTAGCTGTGGGACAAATACCATTTTAGCCCAGAAAGTTGTATAGATTGAAAATAAAACTATGTTTGAAGGATTTAGGTAAATGTGTGGATTCACTCATTTAGTGAATATTTGTGTGCCTCTCTGCCAGGCAACTATCTATAGTTGTCATGTATTTCAGAAACTTTTCCAGATGTAGATATTGATGTCCTTGATGGCAGCCACGCCTTCCCCAAATCTCAACTGATACAGCTGTCAAAATCTGAGAATCATGTGGATTGGATTTTCTCAGTGTATATTTCTGATCCAACTATATCAGATTTTTGTGGAGAAGTGAAATTCCATCAGTCAAAAATAATTCAATAGTAACATTATAAAGATATCTACAAATGTAATTCATGGATTGTCTTAAAAGATATTTTCTACTTGAAATATCTTTCAGGTATTTCTATTTTAGGAATATAGAATAGGAAACTACAGTTAGGAATGGGAACATGGGACCAAACTCCATTTAAATGTTAAGAAGCAGGTATTTATAGCAAATGGAGAGAAGGCTCAGACAATCAGGTAGCTTCCAGGGACCAGCACTGGGGCGGTTGTTGTTCTTCAGGCAGTAAGTCGTGTCAGACTCATGACTTTCGTGAGATTCACAACTCACGACTTACGTAGGACATGACTCACGTGTCCAACTCACGTAGCCTAGCAGACTCTTTTGTCCATGGGATTTCTTAGGCAGGAATACTGGAGTGGGCTGCCATTTCCTTCTCCAGGGGTTCTTCCCAACCCAGGGATGGAACTCATATCTCCTGCCTTGGCAGGCCGATTCTTTACCACTGAACCACCAAGAAAGCCCTTAGCATTGGGCCTGGGCCCTGGTAACACGCCTAAGTGCTCTGACTCCTGGGGGCTCCATGTGCCTTGCCCAGGACTCTGTGGTCACCTTTAGTGAAGGTGTAGGCTTTTCTTTTTTTTTTTTTTTAAAGTCACTTAGAGGCTGAGCAACTCAGCAAGTGATTGCCATCTTTCTTTCAGAGTTTGGCCTATGAATAGCAGTTTCTGTTCCCTGAAAGCTGTTATAATCTAAGTTAGTAGATAAATTTAGGGTTATACCCAGGAAACGGCCTGATTAAGAAATACTGTCTGCATCAAATCAACTCCTGCCCTCACCCCCATAAATTAAAGTGTTTAGGAAACCATGATGCCATATTTCACCCCAGTCAGCTCCTGGCAGACATGACTGGGAGTGAGGTTGTTGGGGGTGGAGGGACCCCAACACACCTGTGGTGGAGAAGCTGTCCTGCTAGGGAGAGCTCAGCCGGCCACTTAACTGGGTGGATATTGGAATTTTTAAAAGTAGTTGAACTTTTGGTGAAAGGGGGCTTTTGTCTCCTGGAATAGCAACAGTTATCATCACTGAAAACCAGTGATTTCTATATATAGCAAGTGCTTCTATATATATACTCCTGTATTATTTATATAGGACTATTTTAAGATCTGTGTCACATTTTTCTGGTGTATTTTATGGTGGGAAAATTCAGTTGGAAAAAATGCACTTAGCTCTGGTGGGGATAGTAAGGTAAAGTAAGACTTTAAAAAGAAATGACGTTTTTGGGTTTTTTCTTCATTTTGTCTTTAAACAGGACAGAAATAGCAAGGTAGTAGTGAAATTGTGGTGCTTCTTTCTCCTTAAGCAAATCTTACCATTTTATTCATGTTATAATAATAGATCTGTCACCCTGTAAGTCAGTAGATATGCAAGGCATGTGTAAGAATTCATCTATGTATCCATTATGAAAATCTGTGAGAAATTAGCTGTTTTGTGTAATACAGCTTATAATTCAGGGTTTCTTTTTCTTTTGATTTAGCGCTTGTTGAGAGGGAGAGGGGTAGGATAAGGATGTATCTACTGTTAAGAGTAAAGAGTGTGGCAGCCTGGGTGGGAGGGGAATTTGGGAGAGAATGGATACATGTGTATGATTGGCTGAGTCCCTTTGCTATGCACCTGAAACTACCATAGCATTGTTAATTGGCTATACTCCAATATAAAATAAAAAGTTAAAAAAAAAATGTACTCTGGGTGTAGAGACACAGGCAATCCCAGAGCCCAGGTGTGGCTTTGGCAGGAGTTAGGTGTGGCTGTGATATGACACAGTATGGCCAAGGTGGGGGCAGTCCTGGGGATTGTGCGTGCAGGGGTTGGGCCCCTGTGATCTTTGGTCCCTTCCCCTGTGGAGAGGTTCCTTCCCACCTGTTCTGTGGGGATGAATAAAACCATGGAAGTTACGGTTGGAGAAAATCAAGTCATTTGATTGGCTGGACAAGAAGAACATAAGAGGAGTATCTGTGCTTAGTCGCTCAGTTGTGTCCGACTCTGCAACCCCATGGACTGTAGCCCGCCAGGCTCTTCTGTCCATGGGATTCTCTAGGCAAGAATACTAGAGTGGGTTGCCATGCCCTCCTCCAGGGGACCTTCCCAACCCAGGGATTGGATCCAGGTCTCCTGCACTGCAGGTGGATTCTTTACTATCTGAGCCACCAGGGAAGCCCTAAGAGGAGTATGTTGGAGACCAAAAGATGGAAAGACAGGACAGTTAAGGACCAGGTTCTTGATGGCCTTTGAACCCTACTCAAAGACATTTTCTTTGAAATTCAGTCATTGAAGGGAATTGTAGAACGATGGGGTTATGTTGTGGTTGAGTAAGTATTGCCTGTGCGTCAGTGGGGGTGTTGGGTATCGTGCTAGACTTGGTGGGGCCTGAGGATGTTGGGTGATACAAATCCGAGTAACTCAGCGGCCCCTGTCATCTCGGTGTTGTTGATGATCACAAGGGGAGACAACCTTGTGGTGAGTGAGGTATGAGTTGGCTGAGGAGGTGGTCAGGTGAGGAGGCACTGAACCAAAGGCTTGCTTTCCATTTCAGAGATTTGAAGGCCTCTGTCCTGCTCACCGTGGCCCAGGTTTCTCTTCTGGCTCAACGTCCCTAGCCTCCATTTCCTCTTCATGTGGCATAGTTTATACATCTTACAAGATCTGGGTAGTTCTCTTCTCAGTTTGCCTCTTAATATAAGAGGCCCAGACCTGAGCACAGTGTTCCACATAGACTCACTGTAGTAGGAGCATTGCTTCCCTTGTTCTGAGATTGTATTGGCACTCAGTTACCAGGAAATAATATGTTCCTGGGCCACCAGTCATCTATTCTGGGGTGACCTGCCATTAACAAAGAGAAGGGGTTCTGGGAAGGAGGTCCTAGTGAAGAGGCCACAAGTAGGCCTGTGTTCCCCCTTGGAACCTGCCTAAGTCTGCTCACCTTCCTTAGCGACTTCTCCTATCACTTCCTGTTCCCGGTTCCTGCTCCTGCCTCCTGCCTCATACACCCTGAGGTCCACTCTTAGGCCCTGAGCCCTTTAGTCCCTTGTGGGTGGTAGTTCTGTAACTACTCATTGAACTGTGCATCTTATACATTTTATTGTTCAGTTCAGTTGCTCAGTTGTGTCCACTCTTTGTGACCCCATGGACTGCAGCACACCAGGCCTCCCTGTCCATCACCAACTCCCGGAGTCCACCCAAACCCATGTCCATTGTGTCGGTGATGCCATCCAACCATCTCAGCCTCTGTTGTCCCCTCCTCCCACCTTCAGTCTTTCCCAGCATCAGAGTCTTTTCAGATGAGTCAGTTCTTCTCATCAGGTGGCCAAAGTATTGGAGTTTCAGGTTCAGCATGAGTCCTTCCAATGAATATTCAGGACTGATTTCCTTTAGGATTGACTGGTTGGATCTCCTTGCAGTCCACGGGACTCTCAAGAGTCTTCTTCAACACCACAGTTCAAAAGCATCAATTCTTTGGCGCTCAGCTTTCTTTATAGTCCAACTGTCACATCCATACATGACTACTGCTGTATTTATATAGCTTTGACTAGATGAGACTTTGTTGGCAAAGTAATGTCTCTGCTTTTTAACATGCTATCTAGGTTGGTCATAACTTTTCTTCCAAGGAACAAGTGTCTTCTAATTGCATGGCTGCAGTCACCATCTGCAGTGATTTTGGAGCCCAAAAAAGTAAAGTCTGTCACTGTTTCCCCATCTATTTGCCATGAAGTGATGAGACCAGGTGCCATCATCTTAGTTTTCTGAATGTTGAGTTTTAAGCCAGCTTTTTCACTCTCCTCTTTCACTTTCATCCAGAGATTCTTTAGTTCTTCTTTGCTTTCTGCCATAAGGGTGGTGTCATCTACATATCTGAGGTTATTGATATTTCTCCCGGCAGTCTTAAGTCCAGCTTGTGCTTCATCCAGTCCAGAATTTCTCATGATGTACCCTGCATATAAGTTAAATAAATAGGGTGGCAATATACAGCCTTGATGTACTCCTTTTTCTGTTTGGAACCAGTCTGTTATTCCATGTCCAGTTCTAACTGTTCCTTCTTGACCTGCATACAGGTTTCTCAGGAAGCAGGTAAGGTGGTCTTGTATTCCCATCTCTTTAAAAATTTTCCAGTTTGTTGTGATCCACAGTCAAAGGCTTTGGCGTAGTCAATAAAGCAGAAGTAGATGTCTTTCTGGAACTCTCTTGCTTTTTCAGTGATCCAGTGGATGTTGGCAATTTGATCTCTGGTTCCTCTGTCTTTTCTAAAACCAGGTTGAACATCTGGAAGTTCATGGCTCATGTACTATTGAAGCCTGGCTTGGAGAATTTTGAGTGTTACTTTGCGAGATGAGTGCAATTGTGTGGTAGTTTGAGCATTCTTTGGCATTGCCTTTCTGTGGGACTGGAATGAAAACTGACCTTTTCCAGTCCTGTGGCCACTGCTGAGTTTTCCAAATTTGCTGTCTTATGACTGCAGCACTTTCACAGCGTCATCTTTCAGGATTTGAAATGGCTCCACTGGAATTCCATCATCTCCACTAGCTTTGTTCATAGTGATGCTTCCTAAGGCCCACTTGACTTCACATTCCAGGATGTCTGGCTCTAGGTGAGTGATCACACCATCATGATTATCTGGGTCATGAAGGTCTTTTTTTGTATAGTTCTTCTGTGTATTCTTGCCACCTCTTCTTAATATCTTCTGCTTCTGTTAGGTCCATACCATTTCTGTCCTTTATTGTGCCCATCTTTGCATGAAATGTTCCCTTGGTATCTCTAATTTTCTTGAAGAGATCTCTAGTCTTTCCTATTCTATGTTTTCCTCTATTTCTTTGCATTGATCACTGAGGAAGGCTTTGTTATCTCTCCTTGCTATTCTTTGGAACTCTTCATTCAAATGGGTATATCTTTCCTTTTATCTTTTGCCTTTCACTTCTCTTCTTTCACAGCTATTTGTAAGGCCTCCTCAAACAACCATTTTGCCTTTTTCCATTTCTTTTTCTTGGGGATGGTCTTGATTCCTCCCTCCTGTAAAATGTCATGAACCTCTGTCCATAGTGCTTCAGGCACTCTGTATATCAGATCTAATTCCTTAAATCTATTTCTCACTTCCACTGTATGTAAGGGATTTAAATTAGGTCATACCTGAATGGTCTAGTGGTTTTCCCTACTTCCTTCAATTTAAGTCTGAATTTGGCAATAAGGAGTTCATGATCTGAGCCATAGTCAGCTCCCAGTCTTGTTTTTGCTGACTGTATAGAGCTTCTACATCTTTGGCTGCAAAGAATAGAGATCTAATTTCAGTATTGAACATATGATGTTGTCCATGTGTAGAGGCTTCTCTTGTGTTGTTGGAAGAGGGTGTTTGCTATGACCAGTGCATTCCCTTGGCAAAACTCTGTTAGCCTTTGCCCTGCTTCATTTTGTACTGCAAGGCCAAATTTGCCTGTTACTCCAGGTATCTCTTGACTTCCTACTTTTGCATTCCAGTCCCCTATAATGAAAAGGACATCTTTTTTGGGTATTAGTTCTAAAAGGTTTTGTAGATCTTCATAGAACCGTTCAACTTTGACTTCTTCAGCGTTACTGGTTGGGGCATAGGCTTAGATTACTGTAATATTGAATGGTTTGCCTTGGAAACCAACAGAGATCATTCTGTTGTTTTTGAGATTGCACCCAAGGACCGCATTTTGGACTCTTGTTGACTATGATGGCTATTCCATTTCTTCTAAGGGATTCTTGCCCACAGTAGTAGATATAATGGTCATTGGAGTTAAATTCATCCATTCCAGTCCATTTTAGTTCGCTGATTCCTAAAATGTCGATGTTCACTCTTGCCATCTCTTGTTTGACCACTTCCAATTTGCCTTGATTCATGGACCTAACATTCCAGGTTTCTATGCAATATTGCTCTATACGGCATCGGACTTTACTTCCATCACCAATCACATCCACAACGGGGTGGTGTTTTTACTTTGGCTCCGTCTCTTCATTTTTTCCAGAGTTATTTCTCCACTGATCTCCAGTAGTATATTGGGGAGTTCATCTTTCAGTGTCCTATCTTTTTGCCTTTTCATACTGTTCATGGGGTTCTCAAGGCAAGAATACTGAAGTAGTTTACCATTCCCTTCTCCAGTCTCCACCATGGCCCGTCCCATGGCCCGTCCATCTTGGGTGGCCCTACACGGCATGGCTTATAGTTTCTTCGAGTTAAACAAGGCTGTGGTCCATGTGATCAGATTGGTTAGTTTTCTGTGATTGTGGTTTTCAATCTGTTTGCCCTCTGATGGAGAAGGATGAGAGGCTTATAGAAGCTTCCTGATGGGAGAGATTGAGAGGGAAACTGGGTCTTATTCTGATGGGTGGGGCCATGCTCAGTAAATCTTTAATCCAGTTTTCTATTGATGGGTGAGGCTGTGTTCCCTCCCTGTTATTTGACCTGAGGCCAAACTATGGTGGAGATAATGAAGATAATGGCGATCCCATGGTGTACTGCTGCACTCGGTGCCCCTACATGTTATTGCAGGTAGGTATATATTCATTCATTCACTCTTCATTCAAAAGGAAAGAAAGAAGAAAAGATCTGGAGAAAAGAGGCAAAGGTGATTCAGAGTTTGGCACTCCAGTGGCACTCTTTCCAGATGTGGCACTTAGAAGAGGGAGGTGTTACTAAGCAAGGACAAAGACTGTCTAAAGGCACAGACAGGTCTTTGCTCTCAGGCGAAGGCGCCCTGGCAGAGGCAGGCCAGTGTGTCAGAAGAAGGAAGGCTGTTGGGATCACACACGGAGATGGTGATCCTTGGATTCTTCATCTGTGACCTTTCTTATCTTGAACATCTTTTGTCCCCAAAGTCACCTTTCATGATCTTTTGGCTGCATTTGATATGTTGGCCACTTTTCTGCTGCTTGAAGTAGTTTTTTTAAAAAAAATGAGCTTCCAAACACCAATCTCTCTTTGCTCTGCTCACGCCACCAGCCCCTCCTTCTCGGTCTCCACTTCCTGCCCTAGAGACGCTGGCCTGCCCTGGGCTCAGGCTGCGCACACCACCTCTCTTGGTGATCTCCACTGGTGTCTGGCTTCACGAGCCTTTCTTCTCTGGGAGTTCTCACTCTTCATCTGTAACCCACATGGCTCACACTCTGTTGAATTCTGCACTTAGGTATGTAACTGCCTATTTGATATTTCCACTGGGAAGTCTAGTAGGCATCTTGAACTTAACTTGTCTAACAACTGAACTGATTTCTTCTTCTTTCCAGGCGAGTACCTTCCACAGTCCTCCTCTATAAATGGCAACTCTATCCTTCCCACTGCCCAGGCCCCAAAATCCTAGAGTCAGCCCTGGCTTGTCTCCTCCTCTCCCGACTACATTCAGTCGATCAGCAAACCTGTTGGCTCTGATCTAAAATATACACCTGGATTCTAATTACTTCCCACCTCCTCCATTGTTGCCATCTGGTCCAGGCCACCATCCTTGTCACTGAGATCACCGAAATAACTTTTTTTTTTTTAATTTGATCGGAGTATAGTTGCTTTGCAGTGTTGTGTTAGTTTCTGCTCTACAGCAAAGTGAATCAGTTATACATACACATATCAGTTCAGTTCAGTTGCTCAGTCCTGTCCGACTCTTTGCATCCCCATGGGCTGCAGCATGCCAGGCTTCCCTGTCCATCACCAGCTCACAGAATTTGCTCAAACTCATGTCCATCGAGTCGGTGATGTCATCCAACCATCTCGTCTTCTGTCTCCTCCTCCTCCTGCCTTCAGTCTTGCCCAGCATCAGGGTCTTTTCCAGTGAGTCAGTTCTTTTTATCAAGTGGCCAGAGTATTGGAGCTTCAGCTTCAGCATCAGCCCTTCCAATGAGTATTCAGGACCGACTTCCTTTATGATTGACTGGTTGGATCTCCTTGCAGTCCATGGGATTCTCAAGAATCTTCTCCAACACCACAGTTCAGAAGCGTCAACTCTTTAGTGCTCAGCTTTCTTTATGGTCCAACTCTCACATCCATACATGACTACTGGAAAAACCATAGCTTTGACTATATGGACCTTTGTTGACAAAGTAATGTCTCTGCTTTTTAATATGCTGTCTAGGTTGGTCATAGTTTTTCTTCCAAGGAACAAGTGTCTTTTAATTTCATGGCTGCCGTGATTTTGGAGCCCAAGAAAATAAAGTCTGTCTGAAAATAAACACTGTTTCCATTGTTACCCCATCTATTTGCCATGAAGTGATGGGACCAGATGCCGTCATCTTAGTGTTTTGGATGTTGAGTTTTAGGCCAGCTTTTTCACTCTCCTATTTCGTTTTCATCAAGAGGCTCTTTAGTTCTTCTTCGCTTTCTCCCATAAGGGTGGTGTCATCTGCATATCTGAGATTATTGATATTTCTCTCAGGAATCTTGATTCCAACTACTTTTTGAATTTCCTTCTCATTTAGGTCACCACGGAGCACTGAGTCAAGTTCCCTGTGTTCTACAGTAGGTTCTCATTAGCTATCTATTTTATACACACGATCCCTGGATCGAAAAGATGCCCTGGAGTAGGAAATGGCAACTCACTCCAGTATTCTTGCCTGGAAAATCCATTGACAGAAGAGCCTGGTGGGCTACAGTCCATGGGGTCGCAGAGTCCGATAGGACTGAGCAACTGTGCACAAAGCGCGTGCACATACACACACACACACAATACACACACTTCAGTAAAAGCTAAAGTCTTGGTGATAGAGATGTGATCTGCGCTACCGCCCATCCCCAATTACCCCGGCCTCCCCCCCGAACCCCCATCTCGTTTTTGCTTCTTTCTCTCCTGCCTACTCTGCTCCAGCCACACTGCTTGCTGTCCCTCGAGCACACCAGGCCTCTCCTCTCCAGGGCTCCATTGTTCCCTCCACCTGAAACATCTTCCCCAACCCCTTACTTACTTCATTTGGCTCCTTAACGCCTTCCAGCATTGTTCAACTGTTACTAGGGAGGCCCTTCCCTGGCCAGCCTAAGCTAAATAATTTGGTCTCTTGCTTTTTTGTTCTGCACAGCACATTTTGTACAGTCGGACATGCATTTATACTGTTTCCCTGAGTGTTTGTCTCCCCTACTAGAATGTTCCTTGAAAGCCAGAGCTTTGTTTTGTGCCCTGAGGTATAAGCCTGGCGAATATAGTAGACATCAGTACATGTTTACTGAGTAAGTGAATGAGTTTATGACTGTAGTTCATTGACACTTACATAGCATTGTACCTTATGGATTATACATTATGTTCAAAAACATTAGATCATTGGTCAGTGTGTTCAATTTTTGTACATCAGACTAAATCTAATGCTGTTTAAAGTGTATTGACTTCCTTGACGGCCTATATGCAAACTGGTTTCCTTGGGAGATCTTAAGTATGGCCTTCAAATCTATCCTCCATCTTGTTTTGTTTTAGTGATGGGGGACCTGAATTCTAACTTACAGAGCATTTCTTTATTTTATCACTAGTTCCATTCTTAGGAACTTTATTGATTCCTACTTGTTGAATTATTATAATTCTTATGTTAGATAAACTGGGAAATGTTTAAAAACAGAGGCATATCAAATGCCTCCCTTGCCCTAATACCCTTGTTTAGTGAGGGGCTACAACACTGCATGGGCTTCCCTGGTGGCTCAGTGGTAAAGAATCCACCTGTGGCGTAAGAGACACAGGAGATGGGGTTTTGATCCCTGGGTCAGGAAGATCCTATGGATGAGGGCATGGCAACCCACTCCAGTATTCTTGCGGGGAGAATCCCATGGACAGAGGAGCCTGGTGGGCTACAGTCCATGGGGTCGCAGAGTTGGACACGACTGAAGCAACTTAGCACGCACGCATGACGCTGCACAACCTCACGGGAACCGTTGGGTCTTGCATGGGAACCATTAGGTCTTTCTCTCCTACAGTTGTGGGACACAGCAGCCATGGCAGACGTAAAATGTTTGGCTTTAGTTTCTTATTGTTGAATCTTCTGTTTGTTTTCTTCCTGCTGTTCAGGTGGCATTTTTAGGACTGTCTGCCTTGCACTCACATTGTTCAGTCGTTTGGACTACTGCTTGTCACTTGTTATTAGCTTAGCTGTGTCAGGTTTTTCCTGATTCCATTCTACTTCATCTGCTCACTTGGCTTTCTTCCTTAGGTGTTTCAGTTACTCTGCCTGCTGTTCCATTTCACTTGATTGACATCAAACTTGTATGAGAGCAAATGAGTCCATATTTTCTTCAGGCAGTTAAGGTACCCTTTGTCAGCCTAATCATTACCTAGTTAATTATCCCTATCAAAATACAAATGGTGTCTGTCATTCAGAATCTGAGCCTAGCATTGTGGTAAGGTTAAAAGATTCAAGCGTGGCAACCGGCAGCAATTCTGAGCTGATTCTCCAGAGAAATGATGCAGTACTTTGATTTGGGGAGAGGTGGAAGCAGGCGGAGGCAGAAATTTGATCCTAGTTTTATTGCATATAGATGATTTTACTTAGCCTACCTCACAGTGAAGACGTGTTATTATAATTTCCTCTATGCAAGTGCCCTGTTTTGAACACATAGCAGTTAAAATCTAGGAGATTACTTCTTAGTAAACTTAACAGTTCTGAATTTGACTAGAAATGTGTTTATGGAGCCCTATACTCTGAAGAGAGGCCTGCATAGATTCTCTTAGGTCTGATTTAAGTATTCCGTTAGTCATCTAGGACCAGACTAGATGGAGAGAGACTGTAGGTATAGGACAGTTTGAAATGACATGTATACTGCAAGACCCATTATAGCTAGCCACAAAGGGCTGTCTCCAAGCCCTAATTGTGCCAGCAATGTCTGCTTTATTCTATATATAATTAATCAAGTTTATATAATCTCGCTATATTAAAAAGCTTAAGTGCTATTTCATGCCTGTAATCGCATATTGTGCTGATTGCTGTGTTTTTATTCTTCTCTTTGGAAGTTAAGAATCCATCAGTTCATAATCTTTTCCAGTTTTTGGTTTATAAATATCTTTTATTAGTTTCCCCAAGATTGCTTTGCTGCTTTCAATCCTGGCTTAATCCCTCCAATGCTCAGGTTAAGAACGATGTTATTTGAGCTCAGTTCTTTAAATTTCTGTTTTGATAAGTTTATATTTTCCCTTTGATGGTTCCATTGATGAGGTCAAAGGCTGAACTCCCTGCAGTGAATGGTTAAGTAGGGGAAGAGGTACCTTATATTGCTGTCTTCCAAAAGCATGATTAGAGAAGAGGGATATCTTTTTTTTTTTTTTTTGGTACTGCTTACTGGGAAGAAGGTTAGAAAACAAGACTTCTCACCAGGAATTCCAAAGCTAAAAATATGTGACTCTGGGGCAGATGAAGAAGTTTCAACATTGGAGGTGGGGGTGTGAAAGGGAACACTGAGCTAGGAAGAAAACTTAATTTTCCATCTAAGAAGCCTAGCTTACATGAATAATTTCTAGAGTAAGGCCTTTTCCAGTCAGATCTGTTGGTGCTATCGAGCTGGTATTTCAAGTATGTCCATCTGCATTTAAACGAATTGCTCCAAGACAATCTGATTATGCGGTAGTTACTTTGGTGAGAATAGCGCCTCAGTGGAATGGAAACTTCATTTTGAGTCTAATATTAGACCTTGCTTTGGAAAATTCCTTTTAAATGATCACAAGCTGGGAATAGCAAAAGAATTTAACTTTCGACAGACAGCATTCACCAAGAATTTTTAACTGCTTATGTTTGGGTCCTTGGGAAAGCAAATGGGAGAAACTGACCTAACCAAACTGACTAGACTAGAATTGACTTGACCTGATGCGGTGTTTATATATCTGTTGCTGATAAGTTTCACTTGTAGTCTCATTTGCTCAAAATATTTTCATTCTTTGAGTGTGAGCACGCTAAGGATGCAGATTGTTAGGATGCCTAATTGTGTAACAATCTTAACTTCTCAGTCTCCAGACAGTTTCTTGCAAAGGGGTCTGAGGCAGAGCAGAAAGGGCAGATGAACCCACAGACCCAAAGCCAGCCTCTGAGTAGGTGCTGGGAACTTCATCAGAACTGGCCTTCAGGATATTTTTAGTTTGGCTGGTTGTGTCTGAGCAAACTCACCCAGTTTGAAGTAAATTTTATTTAAATGACACGCCCTCACTCCCACCACCTCCAAAAAAAACCTCACCCTGTCATTTAAAAATATAATATGTTGGGTAGGGGGAGGCTCAAGAGGGGAAAGATATATGAATACGTATAGCTGATTCATGTTGTCCTGCAGCAAAAATTAACATTGTAAAACAATTATGTTCCAATTAAAGAAAATAATATAATGTTAAAATGATCATGAAGTTTCCAGATAATCATGTCTCCTTGGCTTAGCTTAAGGATACGTTTCAGCTGCCCTCATGCCTTGGGTTAGGAAAACCAATTATTGGTGTATGAGATACATTTAATATTTTTAAAAGATCTTTCTGAAATTGAAATGCATCCTTTTTTAATTTTTAAATTTTTAATTGGAGGATAATCGCTTTACAATATTGTGTTGGTTTCTGCCATACAGCACCGTGAATCAGCCATATATATACATATGTCCCCTCTCTCTTAACCTCCCTGCCACCTGCCACCCCTCTAGGTTGTCACAGAGCACCTGATTTGAGTTCTCTGCATCATACAGCCAATTTCCACTGGCTGTCTATTTTACATATGGTAATTTATGTTTCTATCACAATGAACATTTAATGTAGTAGATTTTTTCTTTCTGACTAAGCTGGTAATAGTTGATAGTGCCTTAAAATTGAGGGAGAATATTGATAAATTAAGCTACCATTTATTGATTACCCAGTTGATCCCAGTCACTGCCTTTGCTAGGTACATTCTCTCTGATGTTAACGATAATCCTGCATGGCAGCAATTATCATGAGCCTGGGTTTAGAGAAGAGGAGACTGAGGCTCAGAAAAGTTACATAGGCCTTTGTCCTGATCACACAGCTGGTGGTAGCTAAAGTGGTGATGCCAGAGTTCACATCCAGAAGTGGTCAGTTTCACAGCATGTGTTCTTATAGGATATCTTTTTGATGTTTACTATATTTGAAATTAAACCTGAGGAATTTTAAACATTTACTTATTTTTAAGGGACAACCATGAATCCATAAGGGACAACCATGAATCCATTACATGTTAACGTAGCATTTTTATTAAAAATAACTTTTTCCAAAACTTGAATGGTAAAGAGAGTAGTGTTTGCCTTTCTGTGTATTGTTTATTGTCAAGCTAAATGGAGGGCAGCTAGATTCTCTTCTGCATTCAGTCTGTGCTATACACTGTTTTTATTGAGGTATGTGGAGAAAATCTGTCCTCACACAGATATGTATTTGAAAAGGAAGGGGTATTTTAATATTAAACCTTTATGAATATTTGGATGTTCTTCTTTGATAATAACCCAAAACTCCCCAAGTGATAGTTTCTTAAAGGTTAGTTGCAATGTAGCATCTGAAACTATGCCAGTGGACTTGTGGTGCCCTGTTCCATTAAAATTTTTTGGTCTGGAATATTCCTTACAAAAGAATTCTGAGTAATGTGTGTAGCTATTACCTGACTCCGAGAAGGAGGGCTTAATTCCTACCACTCACCCTCCCTGGGGGTGGGCTAGACCAAATGACTTGCTTCCAAAGAGGAGAATGAGGACAAGGGGAAATTTGGTAACTTTTGCAGTGGAGGAACCTGGAAAACACTACCTTGGCCACATAATGACCATGAACGTTGCCTGTGATGATGTGAGCCCTGATGTCATCTAACAAAAAAACTTATAACCCCTGTCTAATTGTGAGAAAAACATCGGAAAAATGTGTCCAAAGCAGAAGATATTCTACAGAGTACCTGACCAGAACTACTTGATTGTCAAGCTCATGAAAAACAAGGGCAGACTGGGAAACTGTCTCAGACCAGAGGAATCTGTGAAGACACGACAGCTAAGTGCAGTGTGGTCCTCAAGACTGGGTACTTGAACAGAAAGAGGACATTAATGGAAAAACTGGTGAAATACAAATAAAATCTAGAATGTACTTACTGTTACCATATCAGTGTCAAATTCTAGTTTTGATGAATATGTCATGGTGAAGGACTGATGCTAAAGCTGAAACTCCAATACTTTGGCCACCTCATGCGACAAGTTGACTCACTGGAAAAGACTCTGATGCTGGGCGGGATTGGGGGTGGGAGGAGACGGGGACGACAGAGAATGAGATGGTTGGATGGCATCACTGACTCGATGGACATGAGTTTGAGTGAACTCCGGGAGTTGGTGATGGACAGGGAGGCCTGGCGTGCTGTGATTCATGGGGTCACGGAGAGTCGGACATGACTGAGCGACTGAACTGAACTGAAAGTAAGGTGTTAATAGTGGGAGGGGGAAATTGAGTAAAGGGTATACAAGAACTCTGTCTTTGCCACTTTTCTGTAATTCTTAAATTACTGCAAAATAAAAAGTTTTTAAAAATCCACTGTTATGCATTGCATTCTGAATAAATCGTTTACCCATGCATGTTTTGGTAACATCATGGCCATTTGGAGAATACTGGTTCACAGAGTTAGGCAGATCTTTGAACTGTTGACACCTTTTATTGTTCAATACTTTACAAATCACTTTTGTTAATAGCGCCACCTATCTCATCAGGTAAGTCTTCACTGAGAAGCTCTCAAGTTTCACGGTGGTGAATACAAGTTTCCCGAAATCCTAATTTTCCCTTGAAAGCGCAGATGTTATGTTTGGCAGTGAACACTGCTGTTGTTTTCCTGAATGTAATAGGCTCATCATGTTCATTTTCAATAAAATGTCTGCCAAATATCCAAATCTAAATAACCATAGCTTGGTAGTTATTCGTTTAAATAAAATGTTTGGTGAAAAAATTGATCCAACTTGCAACTCAATTTGCATGAGTCCTTTTCCTCAAAACAACTATCATACTTCAGAATGCAACAGAAATGTTTTATGGTACTTCTCAATTTGTCACGTACAATATTGAAAGTCAGGTCCCAAGAATCAAGATTCAGTGAAGCCGATTACTTCTACTGCATCATCAAGGATATTTTTTCCCTCCGGAAAAGAATTAATTTACAATTTTTAATTGAAATACAGTTGATTTACAGTGTTCTGTTAATTTCAGGTGTATTGCAAAATGATTCAGTTTTATATACTTTTTAAAATTCTCTTCCATTGTAGGTTCTCAGAAGATACTAAGTATAGTTCCCTGTGCTATACAGTAGGTCCTTGATGGCTGTAGATTTTATATGTAGTATATGTATGTTTTAATCCCAAACTCCTAATTTAAACAATACTTGAACAGATTTCCCCCCTTTTACTGTCTGTGTGTGTTGGAGAAGACACTAGTAGCAACCTACTGCTACCGCTGCCTTGACTTGTGCTGAGGCACTTTTATACCATTGGTGCAAATACCAACACAGAAGAATCCAGGAACATTTTAGTAATCTAAATGAAAAGGATTTGGCCTTTCTGACTTTCCTAAAAGGGTCCTGGGTACCCCTAGGGATCCACAGACCACCCTTTGAGAACTGCTGTCCTCAAGTAAAGCAGCAGTTGCTAAGTGGTCACAAAGGAACAGCTGATATAACCGAGACCAACACCATTAGAAGCAGATGGCACCATGGTGGTACCTGGTGGGTAGATGGTGATGCTGTTTTGGCTTAACTGGTCTTACTTTCGATGGCTAGTGAAGCTTTTCCATTTGTTTGTGGACAAACATTTCCAAACCATTTTTAAATGCTGAAACGTAGACTTTGATAATCTGGTATCTGTGTTTGCTGCTGTTTTTAACATAATCCTTTATAAGACTTCATTCAGGAAATTCAGAAAATCACCTCTGAAAATTACCTCTTTGCTTTCTTTTCTTTAAAGGTAAATCTCACCTGGCTATTGTGCAGCGAGTAAACAATGAGGGAGAGGGGGATCCGTTTTATGAAGTTCTGGGAATTGTCACATTAGAGGATGTGATTGAAGAAATCATCAAATCTGAGATTCTAGATGAAACAGATTTATACAGTGAGTACCGTTGCCTGAGTGTAATTTTCCAAAACCTTTGCTTTTATTTGCCATGTTGTTTGTGAGTGAGTCATCTGACACCTCTCCAGCTGTTGTCTGTCTGTTTCTAATTATACACAGTGTGTGTAGGCTGGGAACCACCTACAAGTGTATACCAGTCCTTCCACCACAGAGGAAGAAGAGGCTGGTCCTGTAATATCAACTGGCCATGTTTTTTTTTTTGAAAAGCCAACTGCTTCTGAGCTGGGCATTACTTGCCCTGAACAGAAAACTCCATTCTTGGCTTTCATTTTACACAGTTAGGCAAATTGTTTCAGTTAAGTTTCTGTCTCTATTTAAAGTCATAATTCAAATGCTTGAAAACTGAGAAGAGTTTGTGGATAGCAACTGTTGAAATTTCCTTGTTCTAGTACCCATGGGTCAGGATAGAAGTGAAGTTTGCAGGTGTAGTTTTGCTGGGGTAGTGTCACTGCGGAGTATATAGCAAAAGCAGGACAGGTTAGGGCACACAATAGAAGTGTGAATTTCTCGTTCTCTGTTTCTCTGCCTTTTGGGGAGGTGGGCTTGAATCGGGGAAGGTGGGTATCCACACCTGTTTGCCCAGGAGTAGGCTTAATCCTGAGGCTTCCCAGGTGGCGCTAGTGGTAAAGAACCTGCCTGCCAGTGTAGGAAACGCTTAAGAGATGCAGGTTCGATCCCTGGATTGGGAAGATCCCTTGGCGGATGGCATGGCAACCCACTCCAGGATTCTCTTAACTGGAGAATCCCATGGACTGGTGCACTGCAGTCCTTAGGGTCACACAGAGTCAAACACGACTAAAGTGACTTAGCACACACACACAGGCTCAATCTTGGGCTGGGTATTGAACCTGCATTCTGTCCTATTAAATCCACAACTGTTGAATTTCCTCAGCCTCACTCTTAGCAAAGTAATACACTTTCAAGGATTTCTTAATGCCAAAGATGGCCCGAGGCCTGAGATGTTATGGGCTGTCAAAGGTGATATTAGAGAAGGAGAATTTGGGCTCTTTGTGTCCTGTTGGGCTTTTCAGGCTTGAATTGGAGGGGAAAAGGGACCGTTCAGATGGCCTGGAGCACCAAGGACAAAGCCAGCCTTGCTCAAAGCAGAGTCATTTTATTCAGTCCTACTAGAAAGGAAATGTCCCTCATTTTAAAACTAAAGTCTTCCATCCACCCTTAAAAAAAAATTAATATTTAGCTCTTGTCCTGCTTCCCGAATGGATCTTATTTTTTTCCTCACATCTGTATAGTGTTCTTTAAACAACCCCAGTCCCTATGTGTTTTATCCTTTTGACTCTTGGAGAATAATCAGAGCTTTCATAATAGAGAATATTGTTAATTGTGTGTTTACATTCTTTTCATCCTTCCTCACAGAGACTGTTTAATACCAAGTGTGTCTCTGTATATTTATGTGTTTCCCCAGGGGTGATCCTTAGTGTAAGAAAGATAATCTAGACATTTATGTACTTTGATGTTTATGCGTCAGCTCACTTCTTTTAAACCTTGATGAGACTGATTTCATACATGGATTCCTGAGATGAGGTACTGAACTTGTGTTTCAAGGATAGTCTTGATTCAGTTCAGGGATGATGACAACCTTTGACATTAGAAAATGATTTAGAATGCTTGCCTTGATTTTTGCTGCCTGACTTAAAAGAGAATTTGGGACAGAGGAAAATTCCAGGTTGTGATTGCCTTCGTCCCAGGACAAGCCTGATTAGTCATCACTGTTTTGCCTTAGGCGTGAAATGGTAATGTAAAGACTCAAGATTCTTAAGGGGGGAAAGCAAGCAATTAGGAAAAGCAAGCATATTGTCTCTAACCTAGTTTTTTCTTGATCATTACTTTGTCCAGAAAAATACTCAGAAGTTTTGCATTTGACACCTTCAAGATCAAGGATTGGCAAACTACAGCTTACAAGCTAAAAAAAATTTTTTTTCAACATTTTTTCAGTTGTTAAAAAGTCAAAAGAATATTATTTTGTGACATGTAAAAATGATACAGAATTAAAATTTCCTATCCGGAATAAAGTTTTACTGCAGCACAGCCCTGCTAATTCATTTTCACATGGCTTCTTCTTGCTCAACAGCGGAGTTGTAGTTGCAACAGAGCATACATGGCCCGCAAGCCTGAAATATTTACTGCCCAGCCCTTTGCAGAGGAAATGTACTGACCTCTGTTCTGAATCACTTCCTTCGTATTTGCTTGACCTTGAAGGTCTCATGGTCTGGGGTATTATTACTAAAATCAACAGATAATATTATTAAAATCAATCACAAATAATCACTGTTCTGTGAAAGTGTTCTTGTTCCTTTCTGGAGGCAGTGTGTGTGTGTATGTGCTCTTTCAGCAGAGGCTGGCATGGACACACTAAGGCAGGGACACGCTTCTCTGTGTCTTCTGTAGCATGATTGTCCTTCCTGCTGTGTGGCAGCCTGAGTAGTAGGAGCCTATGTACACCTTGGGCTCCTGTCCTGTCGTTGTGTGATTGTGTAAAGCCTCTACGAGGGGAGGATTTTTGTCCACAGCTGCCCATTAATAATGGCCCTGTCGATCTGTCCAGCGTGTGTCCACAGCCATTCCTAATCACGTTACCTGTGATTTCGCACTCTGGATCCTGTCATAGCCACGCCTGTGCTGCACTGATCCGATGAGGGTTCTCTGTCCCTCCCCTCTCCACATGCTGTTTGTATGTAGCGTGCCCACCACCTGGAGAGCGAGCTTAGCCTTTCCAATATATCGTATCATTTTTCATTCAGAAAGAGCCCTGATCTAATGGAATGTGTTTCCTTACTTTTTCCTTTTCTCATTCCTCCCTCAGCTGATAACAGAACGAAAAAGAAAGTGGCCCATCGAGAAAGAAAGCAAGATTTTTCTGCCTTTAAGCAAACAGATAGCGAGATGAAGGTTAAAATATCACCACAGCTTCTCTTGGCCATGCACCGTTTCCTAGCAACAGGCAAGTGCCGCTTATCACAGTTTGAAATCTCTGCCAACCCTGGAGCAAGTTTCTCACCCACCGCTGACTGGGGTGGGCTGGGGGTGGAGCCTGGGAACTGGGGTGATAAGTAATGCCACTTTTGTGTTTTGTTTTTTTGTTTTGTTTGTTTTGTTTTTTTCTTTTTAAATTCTCTCCTCTCCTATGTTCAGTGTCGGCATGAACCCTCTGAGACATTTGCCAGGGGTGGACCAGTAACTTAAAATTGGTCTGAAAGGTAAGGATGAATGTTAGTGCCACACTGCATGTGAATGGTAGCCCAGGCCATCCGCTTCAGCTCGGTCCAGGGGAGAGCCAGCTGGCGGAGCAGGCGGACAGTGCGTACCAGACCCCATCTCGGCGTGTGTCAGGCATTGAGTAGTTCTCTCTTCAGCTTGCCTCGGAAGAACAGTTGGACATCAGTGGTGACACAAGTGCTATGATTTGCAGTGAAGAACAATAAAGTCTCAAAATTAAATCTTTACCCTTTCTGGTTGTAATGAAATCAGAAATCCTCAGAACTCTGACATAGATTTCCTGATGGCCTCTTCAAACCAGATTGTTAACTCAGGCCCATTCCAGGAGGCAAGTGTTCACATTATTAAAACCACCAACCCAGCCGGCAGTGACTGCTCCAGGGAGGTCAAGGTCGAACGGACTTGAGAGACTGACTAACCCTGCTCACATCCCCAGATGGCTCTCTAGGCGAAGGGTGAGCTCTATTGGCCAGGGGGAAGTGTGAGAGAATCTGAGAGTGCCCAGTGGCCTATAGAAGACGTCTGTGTCCAAGATGGGCAGCCAGTGCCTTTCAACTGAATGCAGTGTACTTGAGATATTTTGAAAAGAAGGCTAACAGCAACCACACGATGGAATGTTATATACTCTTTAAGATCATTTTTTCAGATACTTCGAAAGGCTCATCATATAATATTTATCACATGTGAAAATACTTAGTGTAAAGTAAGAAGAAACAGCATAAAACCATGTGTACACAAGATTATCATTGTAGTTTTTAGTGTACACACACATGTACGTACATGGCACTCACGCCTAGGTGAGGTATGGGAAAGAAATACTCACCAATTGCTCAGAATGGTTATGAGTGGTTGGTTTATAGGTTTATTTTCTTCTTTCTCTTTTTCTATATTTTCCAAAACTTCTGTGATGTACTATCTTATTTTGTTATTACAAAAAGTCACTGAACTAATGCAGAATCTATAGGTCTCACATATAATTTAAAACATTTTAAGACATATGAACAATATCTTTAACTTAGTTTTTTTCTTTCTGATAATATTGTTCTTCATCATTTAAGACCCACAATTTAGATGTTATCCTACTCTGCCTCAGAGATACCATAAAGTCCACTTTCAGTATAGCACCCTTAAGTCAGTAACTTGGGGTTCTGTTACTTTAAATGAAATCACAATCTTTATCAATTCAGATCAACATTACTTTTTTTAATAGCAAGCTGGAGTGCATGTTGATGTGTGCACGTGCCTTGCTTCTATTCTGAATCTCTACCTTCCTCTGTTTCCAGACTTTCTCAGGGTAGTTGATGGGAGAGTGAGATGTGAGCACTGCGTCTGAGCACCTGGTACTAACCCACGCCTAGACGCTTCCTGACCTCTGCTTCTTCCTTTGGCTGTTGGACAGTCAGTCTTTTGTGGCCTGTTGCAGGGTGTCCTGGCAGTCATGGAGCCTGCTTCTGGTTGATTTTCCTTTGTGTCAGTCAGAAAATGAGGGTATTTCTTTTTATGATACCTGAAACCAATGACAGGTTGAAAAAGAAAAATTCTAAAGCAACAAACATGAGAATTCAGCATTTTCTAATTTCTCCCAGGTTATCTGCCCCCAGTGGATCACAAAACGGAAGTCTCATTAATCCATGCTGTATTGCTTCGATTCCAAGTATTCTTTAAACACTTTAATCACTAGCATCATTTTTTCCATCCATTTGAAGTGTAATATCAAGTTGTGTTTATATCTATAGAAGTAGAAGCATTTAGCCCATCCCAGATGTCAGAGAAGATCCTTCTAAGGCTGCTAAAGCACCCCAATGTCATCCAGGAACTGAAGTATGATGAGAAGAACAAGAAAGCTCCAGAATACTACCTCTACCAGCGAAACAAACCTGTAGACTACTTCGTTCTCATTTTGCAGGTCAGAAGTATTAATCAATAGTTGTTTGATCTCATTGAGTATCCACCCTTCCAGCTATGAGGAGACTTGGTGTAGGTGAATGGGTGTCAAGGATTGCACACTTAACTTCTGGGGTGGCTCTATATGTGGGAGAATTTCATCTCCCTGTTTTCATATCTGCAAAAGCAGTGTTGTTAGTTACTTTAATTTCCAATACTGATAGGCACTTGGTGATTGCTGTGGCATTGAGGCATTCCTTTGAAGAAGGGTGAATTCAGGTGTTTTGTTTGTTTTTTGGAAGAGTTTGGGGAATTAACTGTGTGTGTCTAAATCTTGGCTGGACATTTGAAATGTCGGTGTTGTGAGTTCCTTGGGTCTTCTTTTCATTGTCTTTTCTTTTTTCCACCCCTCATTAAGACTTGGCCTTACACAGCTTCTTGGAGATTCCTTATTATCTCTTCTCTTAATGTCGTCAAAATAATCCATTTATTGGGTTGGCCCAAAAGTTTATTTGGGTTTTTCCGTAACACCTTTCTATAAGGTGTTACGGAAAAAACCCAAATTTATTGTTTTTATTCCTGGTTACTAACCAGCTTCTGTTTTAATGAGCAACTGATGGGTAATTACAGCCTCTAATGACAATGGTTACTTGCCTCCTTCTTTACTATAACATAATCCACTATATAAGGTGAGAAGGTCCCTCCATTCTGAGCCCTCTTAGAGGGGCTTCTATGCTTGAGTTGACAGGAAGCCCTTGATATCTCACAGTTTCACCTGGTAAAGCACAGTTCTTGGCATGGAGACCAAGATGCATAGTACAAAGAACAGTGTGCTAGTTTTATTGATTTCTTATACCTCTTTAGTGAACAGTTACTTTTATGGGAATTCTGAGTGTATTTCGGTTCAAGAATACTAGCTCTTTTAGCATTTTCCTGTTTCTTGGTTACTTCCTAGTAAGAATTGGAAGGATCTTTTAAGAGTATAATTAGTACTTGGTAGGCCCATCTATGGCAAGCCACTCCAGTACTATTGCCTAGAAAATCCCATGGATGGAGGAGCCTGGTAGGCTGCAGTCCGTGGGGTCGCTAAGGGTCGGACACGACTGAGCGACTTCACTTTCACTTTTCACTTTCCACTTTCACACATTGGAGAAGGAAATGGCAACCCACTCCAGTGTTCTTGCCTGGAGAATCCCAGGGACGGGGGAGCCTGGTGGGCTTCCGTCTATGGGGTCACACAGAGTCGGACACGACTGAAGTGACTTAGCAGCAGCAGCAGCAGGCCCATCTACAGTTCGCATCTACCAAGTCCTAGTTATCTAAATGAACTAAAGTTCTTTTATTTGAAAGTAACTTTTATCAAATGTCTAGATGTTGGAAACTCTGGGAAGTGTTGTGTTCCTGCCCCATGTTTGGCCTGTATAGTGAATTCTGGATGCAGCAGTGAGGAGCTGTGGAAAAGTCTGGATTAACTGGGTATATGCTGCTTTCATAGGGTGTTTCTTGGAAAATTCTGTTTGCAGGTTTTCTAAGTCAGTACCCTGATGCTTCTCCTAAACTTAGTCTCATTCAATCCTGAACTGTGTTTTTCGTTTCTCTGGGGATAGACAAGCTTGAAACTCTGAGGGGGCTATTGGGAATTAATTTTATATACTACAGTGAAGGAGTAAAACATTCATGTTTCTCATAAAAGGTCGATATGAATATTCCTTAAACCTATAGAAGCTAAATGACATTAAAGACAGTTTATTTTGGAGAACTCTGAGGATTGACATTGTGAATTTCCGTAATAGTAGAAACTCTATGGCTTTCAATTGTTGATTTTTATATAGTTAGCATTTATGAATTCTGATTCATTAATGCTCTATTGATATGTAAGAAAGCTATTTCCTGGCTGATGGATCTAAAAGTAGATTTTATGGAAGAGGGACTTCATAATCTTTGTCCCTTTATAAGTAAATCTTTAAAGATATTTTTCAGAAGGCTTTACGTCTATGTAAATATATTTGAATACCTGTGTCATGTTAAATATTTTTGTAAATGTGACAAGTTCTTGGAACTGATGATGTCATGAGGGTTTTATAGAGATTTACAGGATTTGTAGAGGTGTTCAAATTATAGAGTTTGGTGAAAGTCATGTTCTTGTGAGCCAGCCAGTTACCTGAGGTGCCCAGAGTATGAAAAAATGAAATCTAATACCCTGTCAGTCTAACATAGGCCCAGTCGCTCAGTCATGTCTGACTGTTGGTGACCCCATGGACTGTAGCCCTCCAGGCTCCTTCGTCCATGGGATTTCCCAGACAAGGATCCTGGAGTGGGCTGCCATTTCCTCCTCCAGGGATTCTTTTGGACCCAGGGATCAAACCTGTGTCTTCTGCCTTGGCAGGTGGATTCTTTACCACTGATCCACCTGGGAAGCCCCATACAGAGTATAGTCCAAGCTAAAATATCACTAATGCATCATTGGAAATTCATGCCAGGTTATTGAATGTGTTCCACTGTATTTTAAGAGCATTAAATTAGGAGAAAGCAGCAGTAGCTGCCTTCCCTTCTTGCCCCAGGGCTAGCGAGCTGCCCTCTTCTGAAGACACTTGAAAACTCTTATCAAATGATTGATGTCTGGAATATAATTATAAATAGAAATATCATTTTGAGTTTAAACCCTAGATGAAATAGTTTAATTTATTCAAAGGGCAAACCACTTAAGTAAACTTAATTTAAAAAATATCCTATAGGTTATGGGGCACATACCTCCCACTGCTGCTGCTGCTGCTGCTAAGTCACTTCAGTCGTGTCCGACTCTATGTGACCCCATGACGGAAGCCCACCAGGCTCCCCCGTCCCTGGGATTCTCCAGGCAAGAACACTGGAGTGGGTTGCCATTTCCTTCTCCAATGTGTGAGAGTGAAAAGTGGAAGTGAAGTCACTCAGTCGTGTCCGACCCTTAGCGACCCCACGGACCGCAGCCCACCAGGCTCCTCCATCCATGGGATTTTCTAGGCAAGAGTACTGGAGTGGCTTGCCATTGCCTTCTCCGTACCTCCCACTACAGATGTATAAAAAGGCACTTTCAAGTTTTATCTGAGAAAATAGTTTTTTAACTAAAATGTATTTTGATAAAAACACAGTAAATAGTGAAAGAAAACTTTATTGGCTCTACATACCTTAAATAATTAATAAAATAATGGAAATGGATAGGAACATAATTTTGATGGAAAATTTTTTACTACCATCATAAAAAAGGAAGAAAAAATATTAGTTTTAAGTTGTGTACATAATAAAACAAAATTAACCAAGTTGAAGAAAATTAAATATAAAGCTAGGGGAATACACTTTAAAAACATTTTATGTGACTTCATAAAAATTGGTCGTTTGCTGTCACATATAAATTCTAGTAAATTCAGAAAGAGAAATTTCATAAAAACAATCTGCACAGATCATAATGAAATAAAATTAAACATAAAAATGCATAATTGAAAAGGACAGAGCTATTTTAAAATTGTGGTCAATTCTCTTACAAAGATGTGTATATAAGGTATAGAACAGACAGTATAATATGTTCTCATTTGTGTTAAAGGAACCTACATTCTTCCTTTACACACACACAATAATCATTGCCTCTGAGGAGGAGGTTTGGAGGATTAGGAATAGGGTGGAAGGGAAACTTACTTCTCTTTTTGAATTTCCATGTGTATGTACTGTTTAAATATGTTAAAAATTGTGAATTAATGGCAAACTAAAAACCCTAAGTAGCAACTGAATTAGGGAGAAAATATATAGATTATCATAAAATACCATAAGACTATTAAAATAATATAAATACTGTATACATAATATGTCAAAATTTAAAATTTTATTTCTCTAAGTATTTGTATAAGATAAAAGATACCTATAATTTTCTGTAATAGAAAAAGAACAAAGCAACAAACTCAAAAGAACAAATTAAATAATAGATTATCATGAAAATAACTTTTAAAATGAAAAAACTTTACATAAACAAAACAAGATTGGTTCTTCTAAAAGATGAGCAAACTCAGTATTCTCATGCCAGAATTAATGTGATAAGAGAAAAAGCAAAACTAGAAGTTCTCCCTTGCCCCCCCCAAAAGTAGCTCGAATCAAAAGAATCGCTTGAGGGAAAAGTTGAGACTTTAAAGAACTCAATTTCTATATTACACAAATAGAAAAAAATGATTTGACAGTCAGATGCATTCTTTAGGACAATATGGCCTTATCTAATTAAGTCTGAGTAAATACTATTGTGTGCCAGTCTCACCCACATTGATGGAGAATTCCTAAATAAAAAGATAGCAGTTAGAAACCAACAGTAGACCCAAAGAGTTATTCACTGTGACTGAATTAGGGTTATTGTAGAAATTCAGGGCCAGTTTAATAGAAGGACAACAAAACTAAAATATGCCATGTTAATTAAGAAAGCAGTAAAAGAAAAAATCTTTATACTATCGATAGTTACCAAAAAGGCAACTGACAGAGGTAAACATCCATTCTTGGTTTTAGAAAACAACCCCCCCCCCCAAAAAAAAAATCTCTGTAAAAATCCATGATGAACAGTGAACAAAAAAGACAATACTTAGTGTCATTTCACCTGTTATTTGGGAAAGGAATTTTAAGCCTTCAATATCAAACCTTCTCATGGAGTATTGAGTTGCAGGATCTTATGTGTCTCAGCGGATATCTCCTCACTCTTGACGCATCTACTGATAACACAGTCACGTTAAAGAAAAAAATTAGCTACCTAGAGTCAACCCAATTTTTTTTTAAAAAGTATGTATAAATATTGGGTTGCCTTAAGAGTTCATTTGAGTTTTTCCATAACAGCTTACAGAAAAATCTCAACAAACTCTTTGGTCCACCCAATATGAAACCAGTATAAGCTCCTTTTGAACCCTTTGAGCTGAGAACTCTTGTATAGAACAATAAAGAGAACAAGTTTGTAATTAGCACTTTAAATGTCTAAATGATGTTGTTTGGCTGACAGGAAAGTGCCAGTGGTCCCAGACTGTTGCTCTTGCATCCAGCGCACTCGGCTCCCGTGTGCCTGGTGAGGTTGGCACCCTCCCGCCCTGTGCTCAGTTTGAGCTACTTTGTGTGTTTGTACAGTATGTTGTGCTGTTAGTTGCCCTCTGCTGGGTGTGACCAGATTATTTCTATGCTTAGTCCTCCTCTGCTGCTTTCTCTTTGGCTCAGTGCTTCTCACACTTCAGTGTGCTTGGGAATCTCTTGAGGATTCCTTACATCTAGGGTGGAGTCTTAACAAGCTCCCATTTGGATGAGTAGAAGGCTTAGCCACGATGATTCATGTAGTAAGAACAGCTTCCTAACAGATTTGAGCAGTAAAGGCAAGTGCTGGCACTGACATCTGGTGGTAGCACTTGGTTAGGTGATGGTCAACCAGATAGCCTGAAATATGTGTGCATTAATTTTTGACTGTCAAAAAAATTTTTTTTTAATTTAAGCATTTATAAACTTGCTGAGTCCCAGGACTACATCTGTGGACTCCAGATTGAAAAATACTGCTTTAGAATGGATGGGTGGTGTTCCTCTTCCTATTGGGTGCTGCTGGTGAACACAGCCTGGCATTTGTGCTCCTGGCATTTAATGGTGTCTCCCTGTAGGTGTCAAAGCCTACTTTGTGATGATGATTTGAAAAACAGGAAATAAAAAGAGAACTCAATTCCAGAGCGAGCAGGAGACCAAGTAGCTGCTCAGCATATGGGATCTGAGGGTCTCCAGCCATGAGCCCATGGCCTCCACTGATCACTTGACCTTGTTTGTGCCAGCGAGGACAGCTGAGGCTTCTCCCTTAAGGCCTGGTCCACACGACCGCTGAGCACTTTGTGGATGCTTGGAAACTTTGAAAGGAGTTACACCTTTTTCCAAGGAAAGGTGGGATCCTGTGGGAGTCACTGTACTCGAGGAGCCAGCTTGGCCTGGGGCAGTGAAGCCTTCTTCCTGTTTGTCAGTTTATCCTTGAGGTGTGCCCCTCCTTCCTTTGGAAGTCTGTCCTGCCCCGTACCAATTTTTTTTTTTTTTTTGGTGACAGGCTAGAGTAAAGCCATGAATGTTTCAAAAGTAAAATTGATACGTGGCCCCTTCTCTATATGGAAAGTAGTTATCTGAGAAGTTCCTTGATGGAGTTTTGAGCCCAGCCAAGATATTTATTTCCTCAAAGGGCAGCCCTGCTTTGTGTACTGGTAGGTTTACTTGAAAATGGTCACTTTTCTGAGTCATTGACACACACAGATTAATAAAAAATGTTCACTGGATGTTTTTAAAACTTGCCAGTCAGGAAAGCCTCACTCTAGAGAAGGAGGGCTGGATGGTTGGGGGAGGCGGGGTTGTAGAATCACAGAATGTTAGAACTGAAAGAACCGTAGGGTTCGTCTTCTCTACTGCCGTTTTATAAATGAAGCAAGATTAGCCTAGGGCTGCTGCTGCTGCTGCTAAGTCACTCCAGTCGTGTCCAACTCTGTGTGACCCCATAGATGGACGCCCACCAGGCTCCCCCGTCCCCGGGATTCTCCAGGCAAGAACACTGGAGTGGGTTGCCATTTCCTTCTCCTAGCCTAGGGCAGCAGTTCCTAAATGCTTGATACTTGACGAAGTTTTCTCCCGTTTGAGGCAAAATGAGGGGTAAAAAGGACAGTGGCAATGAGTTCTTCATGAAGCTGTGTGTATTCAGTTTGTTTCCCTGGTGGCTCAGTTGGTAAAAAATCTGCCTGCAATTCGGGAGACCTGGGTTCGATCCCTGGATTGGAAGACCCCTTGGAGGAGAGAGAACATGGCAACCCACTCCAGTATTCTTGCCTGGTGAATCCCCGTGAACAGAGGAGCCTAGTGGTCTACCGTCCATGAGGTCACAGAGTCGGACACGACTGAGCGACTAAGCGCACATTCTGAAATTATGTATTTTATATATTGGGGTTTAAAATATCTGGGCTTCTGTGAAATCATGGTCTCACACAGATAGCTGTGTATTAAAAAAAAAATCTCTTATGAAATAAAAATGTGGCAACCCTCTCTTTGTTCCTGAGGAGGAAGATGGATTTTCCTAGTTCTTGGGATCCAAGCTGGGAACCACTGACCTAGTATCAGTTCAGTTCAGTCGCTCAGTCGTGTCCGACTCTCCGCGACCCCATGAATCACAGCACGCCAGGCCTCCCTGTCCATCGCCAACTCCCGGAGTTCACTCAAACTCATGTCCATCGAGTCGGTGATGCCATCCAGCCATCTCATTCTCTGTCGTCCCCTTCTCCTCCTGCCCCCAATCCCTCCCAGCATCAGAGTCTTTTCCAGTGGGTCAACTCGTTGCATGAGGTGGCCAAAGTATTGGAGTTTCAGCTTTAGCATCAGTCCTTTGAATGAACACCCAGGACTGATCTCCTTTAGAATGGACTGGTTGGATCTCCTTGCAGGACAAGGGACCCTCAAGAGTCTTCTCCAACACCACAGTTCAAAAGCATCAATTCTTCGGCGCTCAGCTTTCTTCGCAGTCCAACTCTCACATCCATACATGACCACTGGAAAAACCATAGCCTTGACGAGACGGACCTTTGTTGGCAAAGTAATGTCTCTGCTTTTTAATATGCTGTCTACTTTGGCCACCTCATGCGACGAGTTGACTCACTGGAAAAGAGTCTGATGCTGGGAAGGATTGGGGGTGGGAGGAGAAGGGGACGACAGAGAATGAGATGGCTGGATGGCATCACCGACTCGATGGACATGAGTTTGAGTGAACTCCGGGAGTTGGTGATGGACAGGGAGGCCTGGTGTGCTGTGATTCGTGGGGTCGCAAAGAGTCGGACACGACTGAGCGACTGAACTGAACTGAACTGAACTGAAGGTTGGTCATAACTTTCCTTCCAAGGAGTAAGCGTCTTTTAATTTCATGGCTGCAGTCAGCATCCGCAGTGATTTTGGAGCCCCAAAAAATAAAGTCTGACATTGTTTCCCCATCTGTTTCCCATGAAGTGATGGGACCAGATGCCATGATCTTAGTTTTCTGAATGTTGAGCTTTAAGCCAACTTTTCACTCTCCTCTTTCACTTTCATCAAGAGACTTTTTAGTTCCTCTTCGTTTTCTGCCATACGGGTGGTGTCATCTGCATATCTGAGGTTATTGATATTTCTCCCGGCAATCTTGATTCCAGCTTGTGCTTCTTCCAGCCCAGCGTTCCTCATGATGTACTCTGCATAGAAGTTAAATAAGCAGGGTGACAATATACAGCCTTGACATACTCCTTTTCCTATTTGGAACCAGTCTGTTGTTCCATGTTCAGGTCTAACTGTTGCTTCTGACCTGCATATAGGTTTCTCAAGAGGCAGGTCAGGTGGTCTGGTATTCCCATCTCTTTCAGAATGTTTCACAGTTTATTGTGATCCACACAGTCAAAGGCTTTGGCATAGTCAATAAAGCAGAAATAGATGTTTTTCTGGAACTCTCTTGCTTTTTCGATGATCCAGCGGATGTTGGCAATTTGATCTCTGGTTCCTCTGCCTTTTCTGAAACCAGCTTGAACATCTGGAAGTTCACGGTTCACGTATTGCTGAAGCCTGGCTTGGAGAATTTTGAGCATGACTTTACTAGCGTGTGAGATGAGTGAGACTGTGTGGTAGTTTGAGCATTCTTTGGCATTGCCTTTCTTTAGGATTGGAATGAAAACTGACCTTTTCCGGTCCTGTGGCCACTGATCTAGTTTACCTGCCTTTAATCTGATGATGGATCTAGACTCAGTAGACTCCACAAGAAGATAGCTGATCTTCCTCTGCCTGCCAGCCTGTCTTGGGGAGCAGGGAGAGATCAGCTGAGGGGGCTGAGAATCTTTGAACAGCCGTCCTGGTCTAATTGACAGCTTGTGGGGAGTCTCTCGAGAAGCCAGAATGCCCAGAGGTTCCAGAGCTGATACCCATTTGCAGGGACATAGAACACAGAAGGCCCTATCATTTGTTCTTTAAAAAAAAAAAAAAGATCCAGATCAATAGGCAGTTCATCGAGATGGACATCATTACGAGTCTCTATGGCATTTGATCCTGCCTCCTGATTTTCTGTGTAGAAATGCAGGTTATGAGATGGTCTTGCAGCCCCTTTTGAGTTTACAGTCACCAAGGCAGACATTTTCAAATAGCATCTACGTGCATCCTAGCTCCCTGATACAAAATCAAGGGTTAGTCCATGATGAAATGGATAAGTAACTGAAGGGATCCACCGACGGGCACTTCCATTTCTGTTGCTCACCATCTCTGAATATTGTCCTTCCCTACCTCTCTTAGGGACCCTGCCTCCCCTTCTTTCCCGCCAGCTTTTGACTTTTGCTCCCTGAGTTCCCACCTCTTCTCCCTCCACTAACTGTCCTCCCTTTCTGCCTGGAAATGGCAACAACCCACTCCAGTATTCTTGCCCCGGGAAATCCCATGGACAGAGGAGCCTAGCGGGCTACAGTCTATGGCGTTATAGAGAGGCAGACATAACTTAGCAACTGAACAGCAACAACAACAGAACAGCCCTCGTTAACCCCACAGCGCCCTCCTCACCCTGCTGCCATCTCCCCTCTGTGGCCCGGCCTCCTGTGCTTTGCCCTGCCTGTCCTCCCTTTCCATCCGCTGTCTGATTGCTTCGGGAAGGGACCCCCTCAGGCCACCGCGCTGTCCTCCATGACAGTGGCCGTGGCCGTCCCTCCACTCTGAGGCCCTTCCCCGCCTCCTCTGCGGTGGTGCGCTCATCTGGTTCTGCTTGTCTGTTTGCCCTTGGGCTCCCGGTGGCTTCTTTCCTCCTGCTCTCTGTCACGATCTGCAGTTTCTCCTTTTCTCTTTCCACCCACTTTTCTCTCTCACATCCCCATCTCCAGTTCTGACCTTTCCCCTGACCTTTGTTCTTCCATTTCAGCCTTTTTGATGGGCTCTTCAGAAGGTCTTGTTTTCTCGAAGGGCATTCGTCCTCTCTTCCAGCTCCTATCACTGCCCTTCCTAGTGTTTCCACCTCCACGTGTGGAGTCCCTGTTCTTCAAGTCACTCGGAGCAAACTTTTCTTGCGATTTTTGACGCGCCCCGCCCCCCCGCCATTTCTCTCCGGATGCTTTTCTCCCTTTATCCGTGGCTCCTCTCATGGCGATCTTTTTCCAGTCCTGTGGTTACTGCCTTTGTGTCCATCTAGATTTGATCTCCTTGAAACCTTCTCAAGAACCTGACTGCGTTAGCCGTTCCTTCAAGGAGCTCCACAGTCCGACCTGCTCACCAAACTCTCTTTTAAACCCACTGAGCCTGCTGTTGCCCACCTCTGACCTTCCTTAACACCGTTCCCTTCTCTGCGCTCAAATCCTGCTGCTGCTAAGTCACTTCAGTCGTGTCCGACTCTGTGCGACCCCATAGATGGCAGCCCACCAGGCTCCCCCGTCCCTGGGATTCTCCAGGCAAGAACACTGGAGTGGGTTGCCATTTCCTTCTCCATGGCTCAAATCCTACTCCTCCTCAGATTTTCCTTCCTGTGTAAAATTTGTCTTTATACAAGAACAGGAAGTACTTTGTTTCTCCCTCCCTGAACTCCTTATGTTCTTCTTGTCTTTCTCCTCGTGTGGAATTTTTGTTCACTGCCTTGTATCATGACGTTTCAAGTGCTCTCCCCTTACGTGAACTGTGTGCCCTTGGAGCACAAAGACTGCCTTCTCACAAGGCTGCACAGCCTCTCCTATAGGACCCTGTGTGGTCAGGGCTTTAGCACCTTTTGGTTTGCAGGTTGATTTTGTATTATAGCAAGAGAATTGGTTGGAGGTTGATAAAACTAGTATTTTCCATCGAGTGAAGGAAAACCTAAAAGAGAGACAACAGATGGTTTTCTGAGGAAGGGATTCAAGAAAAGACTTCCATAAATGGGAATTCAGTGCAGAATAAAAGGGAGTGATCACAGTGATAAGAGTTTGCGTTCGTGAGTGACAGTGTAGCATACCGATTAAGAGCTTGTTCTTGGGTCACTTCATCCTTCTGAGCCCCATTCTCCTGATTTATATGAGGGTAATGATTGTATCTGCCTCATAGAATTGTGAGCATTAATTAATAAAGCAGTGTGAATTGTTGGCCCAGTTCCTCTTCAATAAATGGTAGCTTAAGTTTTGTTTACCCATGGTAAAGGATGTACCATGAAGGTACACTCTTACCAGAGAGGCAAGAATTACAGGTAAGATGAGCAAGAACCTTCCTGATCCTTGGCTTAGAAATCTAGACTACAACTTGCTTATGAGGGTTTTCCAGTAGCCCAGAAAAATGCATGTTGATATCAGTTACCATGAAAAGATTATGGTGAACCCTAAGGCTGGGGGAATGAATAAAGCACAGCCTGTCCCAGAAGAAATGGGGAGAATGAAGAAGTTGTGATCAAGTTAGAGGAAGGAAGGAAGGGAGAACCTTAGAAAAGGTCTTGTCCTAATGGAAGGACATTTCTTAAGGTGCTTTTCCAAGACAAGAGAAGTACCACAGTGTCACGGTGCCTCTTGGGTGTCTGGGTGACCAGGGATTGGCCTGCGGGGTGTTTGCTCAATTGATCAGGACTATGATAGGGAGAGAAGAGTGAGTTGTGCCCTCAGGAACTGGTTTAGTCCTCTCTGTTTCATGGTCACAAACCATGCTGGCCCTTGACCCCGACTCTGCTACGACTCAGCCTCCCATGGGACTGCCTGGCTGACGGTCACAGAGCACTTTCTCAGTGTTTGTTCCGTGGATGGGGCAAAAGCCCCATCCTTCTGTCCCTGGGAGGGCTCTTGAATCCACAGACTGGGGTGCTGGGGACTACTAAGTGAACTCATGGAAATTAAACATCACACTACCATCCCCAGTGCATCTCCAGCTAAATCCAGTTTCTCATATTTAAGATGCGTTAACCCTCTCCTCTGTCTAAGTGGGAAAGGGCTACCTGAGGCTTTTTACTTCCTTGGTTTTGTTGGGAAAGGAATTTAGACCAAAATCTGAGGAAGGACTAAATCTTGCATAGAATTTACGAAGGGGTTCATATAAGTAGGCTGAAAATGCTCCCTTTTTCCTTTTCACAGGGCAAAGTGGAAGTAGAAGCTGGAAAAGAAGGTATGAAGTTTGAAGCCAGTGCTTTTTCATACTATGGCGTGATGGCCCTTACGGCATCCCCAGGTGAGTGTCCTTGTCAGCCTCAGGGCAGGGCTAGGTGTCAGGAAATAACGCCCTGTACTGTCACTTTTATCCCTGTACCTGCTGGCTAAACACGCTTGTTTCTCTACTTTATGAACTTTTTATTGAAGTTGAATACAAAAAACACTGCTTACCTCATACATATATACCTCTGAGCATTTTCACAAACTCAGCTCTCCTGTGTAGACCAGCTCACAAATCAGGAGACAGGGCATCACCAACCCTCAGAGGAAACTGCCCCCCTACCCCACCCCACCCTCCCCTTTAGTCACTGTCTCCCAGAGTAACCACTGTCTTGACTTCTGAGCCTTGACAAGTTTTGCCTCTTTTTGAACTTCAGGTCAGTGGAATTATTGCACTGAATCTGGCTTCTCCCACCCAGTGTTGTCCCGGTCACCTTCATCTGTGCTGCTGTGCGAGCTTACCCTCTTTCTTCTCATTGCTGTGTCGTGTTCCACAGTGTGAATATATACCAATGCATTTGTTCTTTTCGATGCTGGTGGACACAGGGGGAGCTTCATGTTGGAGGCCACTGTGAATTGTGTGGCAGTAACACTGCACACGTCCCTTGGTGAAGAGACTTCTGTCAGGTCTATATGTAAGAGCAGAGTGTGGGGGCCTGTGTTGATAGCTATTGCCCCACAGTTTCCCAGAGTGGCTGAGGAGTTTCCACATGCCTGCCCCTGCTAATGAGGGCAGGGGCTAATGCTTCACATCCACCTGTCCACCGCTGGATACTGTTGAATCTTTTAGGTGTTAACTATTCTGGACTTTAAAATTTTTCATTTTTCTGAGGATAATTGAGTTTGTTGATATATATCCATTGTCTATAGCCAGTTCTTCTTAATAGAGAGTTGGCCAGTTAAGTCGGCCAAGTAAGGGTGGGTGTACCCTCAGGGTATCGATCCAGTGCTCTGACACAAAATGCAAGAAAGCGGGATCTGTGCTAGTGGGAATGTGGCTGCAGAGACTTGGCTCACCTCTGGGATGGGCCTTGAATGGTCTCTGTGTAGCTTCCTTTGCTTTAACTGGGCAGGCAGGTGGGCTTCCCTGGTAGCTCAGCTAGTAAAGAATCCACCTGCAGTGCAGGAGACCCTGGTTTGATTCCTGGGTCAGGAAGATCCCCTGGAGAAGGGATCGGCTACCCACTCCAGTATTCTTGCCTGGAGAATCCCTATGGACAGAGGAGCCTGGCGGGCTACAGTCCATGGTGTCAAAAAGAGTTGAACAGGAGTCAGCACAGCACAGCAAGGCAGGCAGGTAAACAGGGCCTGGAGTACCACCTTGTGGTCAGAATGCCTAATGACATGCTGTGTGCTAGGACCTACCTTCCTCATAAACCTCAAACTTAAAAATCACCCATGAAGAGTGCTCTCACTTCTGAAAACCAGTCTCAAAGTGGGAGGGGACGTCTCCAGACAAGTCTGTGTTGTGACCTTGGTCCTCATTTACTGCGCCACACGGTGTCTCGGGCACCCAGAGATGTTACAGTCAGAAAGCAAGAGAAAGGCCAAGAATTCTGAGGCTCTAAGCTTCCCCTGCCCCCTACATCTTCTCACTGCCCTGGTGCAGGTTATTGAGTTCCATGGGCCAGCATCTCCATTGTCAAGTGCCGACTGACACCTAGTGTGAGCACAAGCCTGTCGAATCCCACGTAATTAGTAGGTGTCTGCTGTAAACCTGAAGGTGATCTTCTGTTTTCACCACTAGTGAGAGGACAGGGCCATTCTTAACTAGGTCAAGAAGACCTGGGTGACAGCCTGAGTTCCATCATTTATGGGTCTCCCAACTGAGAAATGCTCTTGGCTTCCTCACTATTAAAAGGATATAAGATCATCTCCTGTGATTGTTAGAATGTGATGATACTCACACAAGGAAGGGCTTTGTAACCTTTAAGTCACAAGAGGAAATGTTTATTTTAAACAAGTAGGTGCTGAGATTGCGACTCTTGCTTGGCAACCGTCCTCATGTTAGCCCCAGGTTAGCAGGCTCAGTGTATAAGGTGGCTTTGTACAGAAAGCTAGTCCTCTATGTAAAAATGTAAGTTGTACATTTGTATTGGTCACTAGTTCTTGAAATATAAATATTAGCCCAGTTCATACTGAACTATGGATTCATATAGGGGTAAATCGCGTTCAGAAAAGGAAGAGCAGGCCTTCCATATAGAAAGCGTGTGGGGCTGCAATAGCCTTACCTAGTATGCAAATGCCCAGGAGGAAGAGACTTAGCATCCTGCTTACTACAAAAGCCCAGCGTTTTACTTGACTCTACAATTAGGATTCAGGGTTTTGTATATCCATTGAGAGATGCGTTAGTATTATAATCTCAAGATAATGTTTCTATTTGTTATTATTGATTGCCTAGTAAAACCCTGTGGTAATCAGTTATCAAGTCCTGCACAGTTATTTGTCAAATTATATCTCAATTAAAAAAAAAAAACCTGCCCAGAAAATATGACCCCTGTCTGGTAGGGCATGTTGTTTGACTTTGGTCTGCCACTCCCAGGAAATCTGCGTATGATGTTATTTATTTATTGGGTTGCCCAAAAAGTTCATTTGGGTAAGTGCTTATGGGAAATGAACGAATGAACTTTTTGGCCAACCCAGTACCTTCCTCTGATACTTTGAATTGCTTTGGAATACTTGGCAATTTCAAACAATCCGGTCAGAGTTACAGTCAGACTAATTAAGAGTGTAAATGAATTGAATAACTAATTGCTTGGCAGAGACGGGGATGCTGTAGGCTGTGCACTGAACGAACATCGCGGTGTTTTGGCAAAAGCGGCTTGGGTCATGCTCCTGGGGCAGATGACGGGTCGAGCTCCCAGTCTGTGTGGCTAGCTGTGATTGAAGTCCTTAAGAGCACATTTTGAGCTATAAACTGCAATTGGGTATTAACGGCTTAAGAGGTTTCTAGGTTAGTAAAGAAGCATGTGAGTGGAATTTCCCCTGATTTCAGCCTTCCTATATTCCTCTTCCTGGAAAGCAGTGTATGTTCTTTTGGTTTATATATCATATAGGCTTCTGCATATCTGGAACCAAACAGCCACATGGGTAGAACAGGTGTCCTCTCCTGTCCCCTGGTTACAGAGCTCCTGTCTTGCCTTTGGAAACGGTCTCACCCTGTTCTTCTCCATTTTTCAGTTCCTTTGTCCCTGTCTCGTACCTTTGTTGTCAGCAGAACAGAGTTGTTAGCAGCAGGTTCTCCAGGTAATTCTGCATGTTTCCTTTTCATAATTCTCCTGATTGCCTCCCTTGACCCCACCAAAGCCCGGCTGGCCAGATCTGCTCCTTCTGTTCGGTTAAGGCCATTTTCAATTTTTCTTTGAGCTCTTAAAGTCCATGGTTCTATGACCTAAGAGTGAGCTACCCAGGAAAGCATTAGCCCTCAACAGATGGCAGAGAGGGTTTGGGAGCTGGGAAGGGAATCTTGAAACATGAGCAGAGACGACAGTGGGAAAAGAAGAGTGGTTCTAACGTGAGTCACCAGTGTTCTCTGTAAGTCCCACCCATCCCGCTGACCTTGGATTTTTGTTGCTGCCCTTTGGTTCTTTTGGTGACCTCAGCAGAGTCATGGTGTGTGGAATCTGCAGAGGCCCCAAACCTGAGGCTTCTGCAGAACGCATTCAGCCGAAAGGCTGGAGGACTGTGAACTTTCCTTGGTTCTCTGTCCTCGGAGGCCCCAGTGTTCCTGTTTCTTTGGTCCTTTTTTCGGATGTCCACATGAACGAGGTGCATGTATTTCCACCCTCCGTCAGGCAGGTGGCCCCACCTCTCCTGTCTCGCTTTCTTCTTTTTGAAATTAGTACAGTGCACATTCTTAAGGAGCTGCTGGTTCTTGCCCCGCAGGAGAATGTGGTCATGCCTTCCTAATATGTCCAGCTGCTAAAGAGAACAGCAAAGGTTTAATCTTTCTTTAATTAAAATTGCTGGGCTTTCCTACTTGGTAGTCCAGTTTTTCTGTAATTTGTTCAATACAGCTTATATTTTAAAATCTGACTGAAATTTGTATCTCCTCATCCAGTTTCAGCAAAAGTCTAAAATGCCAATACTTGGTAAAGGAGGCAATACTTAATTGTCTTAGAAGAAATGTAATATTTTTCAGGTCTTTGTTCTTAAAAGATCTGAGGGTGTTTGGCCATAAGATACTACTTATCAGGCTGCTTGAATCCGGCCAGTTGACAGAAATACGTTTATACATGTGTACATACATATGTACACATAAACATGTATTTATATGCATGTTGGTATTTTTTTCTCCCCTTTTTATTTGCTGGCATCTGCTACTGATTTAAAATGTCCTAGATACTGAAGTAAACTGACTTTTGGATGAAGCTCCTGGAAATGTCGTTTGTGTTTCACTTTTTCTTAGAACTTAGTGATTTCATAGTTCAGCCTGTTCCATCTGATCTAGTCGTAAGAAAATCCATTTTGAGGGTCCAGGCCTTCGGGCTGCTGGCATTACAATAATAAGATACCTGATGAATGGAGGTTGAACTACACCAGTGATTTGCAGCCAGTTCCACACAGGGCCTCACGGCTCTAAGGGAGGAGGCTGGGATGTTTCTTTATTGTGTCTTTCTAGCTTACTAGCTAATGAAAGGATTCCTGAGTAGGATGAATAAAATAAACCAAGACAAAAAAAAAAAAATTCTGAGAAAGCATAAGAGCAATTAAAATTGATTTTTTTTCATAATTATCATCATAAAACCTTGGCACATAAATTTGGCAACAAAACCTGCACTGGGGCGTGGCAACTTGAAGTCTTGTTATCTTTGGGTGTGAGGACTTGCACATCTCACCACATGATGATAAAAGGTGAGCGTGCTGGTTTCTGTTAAGTTGCAGAAAAGGTCCTGGAAAATGGTCTGTTGCTCTGGACTGTGGCTGTGATGCCAGGCAGTGGTTTCCTGGCAAAGGGGAGGGTTTATCTCTCAAAAAACAGAGGTCGGTGGGCTGAAAGGAAGCTAACTGGGAGTTAATAGATACCTTGGGAGACCAGAGAAATTGTCCTGTAATCCTCCTCAGGAGAAAAGTAACAGGAGATTGAGAAGCAGAAAGCCTCATGACAGCAATCAGGCAATGCACAAAGTCTGATCAAATAACAAAAGTGCTCTGAAAGTGTTTTTATTTATTTATTATTTATTGTCTGTACCATACGGCATGCGGGATCTTAGATCCCTGACTGGGCCCCCAGCAGTGAAAGTGCTGAGTCTTAACCACTGGACAGCCAGAACATTCCCGAACGTCTTGTTTTCATAACATTAAATTGAAACTGAAAGACGTAAACACCATTTCAGAAGTATCTGTAAATTTGGGGCTAAAGCCTGGAGATAGAGTGGGAGCCCTTGTTTCACAGATGGTTGCATCTGTCAGCCTGTGCAGAGTTACCTGGAGTACAGAGAAGCTTGATCCTGAGGGTAGGAGAGAGGTGGAGAGGTCTGGAGTGGGGCTTAGGGGAAAGACTATAATAATGTTAATGAGGCTCATTCATCGGCACTTACTGGGTGTCAGACACCATGCTAAGCGCTTTACCTTATCTCATGTTGACTCATCATCAGACCTTACAAGCCGGGTGCTATTACTGTTTGCTTTTTATAGATAGGGAATCTGAGGCTTAGCAAAGTTGGGCCATCTGATCAAAGTTAGGTCACCTGCTAAATAGAAGATATCTGATAAATTATTAATTTGCCTTGTTCTCTTAAGTGGAAGCAACAAGAGGAAGTGCTGTTGAGTTTAATTTTGACCAACAATGGAAAATTGGCTCCTGACATGAAAACTGTAGAGAAAGTTGTGACATGAAAATTTTAGGAGATAATGAACCCATCATTTGAGCTTCCTTGAGTACTTGCCATGTACTTGTCATATTTAAACAGGGACTTTTTGCTCAATGGTGTCTCAGATGGTGGTCTGGATGGGCAAAGGAAAGATAAAATGCGAGGTAAATGGTTGAATTATTTGGCCCAGAGAAGAAGAGACTTCAGAGAACTATCTTCAGATTCCTCAGGGCTATCCAAGTAGCAGAGGAGTGGAAGCTACTCGATAGAGCTCCATAGAGTGTAGAGGCTGTCACTTGAAGTTGAGGAAGCAGATTTGGATGGCTTTGATGACAGACCTTCCAGTCATTGAAGGGTGGGACCAGCCAAGAGCCAGTCAGATCCATTGGAAAGAGGAGCCAGCCATCAGATGGGAGAGTAGGTCCCCTTTCATCCTGTGACATTGTGCAATTCAGTGTGGGCACCCAGTTGATATTTGTGCAATAGGTTTGACTAGAAAAGTAAAAATGGAAGAAGCCTTGGTGAGGGGAGGTGAGTTTTATTTTTAATGAAAAGTGTTAGAAGCTATGGTGAATGTGCCTTTAAAAGCAGCAACATTTAGACTCACCTGGATTTCCTTTCACTTTGTTTTAATGAAAGAGTTCATTGAAGACTGCCCCAGCACCTAATCTAACCTAATCAAACTTTCTAAAGGGGTTTGGTGTCTCCGAGGGTGAAATGGCAACCCACTCCAGTGTTCTTGCCTGGAGAATCCCAGGGACGGCGGAGCCTGGTCAGCTGCCGTCTATGGGGTCGCACAGAGTCAGACACGACTGAAGCGACTTAGCAGCAGCAGCAGGGTGCTTAAAATCCTGAGATGTCCTCAGCCTGCCTTTCTGGGATTTTACTGGGGTCAGAGGCAAATATAACAGGTTTGGCTGGGAAGTATGAACAGATAGACCTGTTTTGATCCTTTAAAAACACATACTGACTTAGGAACATTCTCAAGCATTTTTGCTCCTGGCAAAATGATGCCGTGCTGCCTTCCTGCAGCCCAGGCTTTTATCAAGTAGCTTCTGTGTCTGGGGCCTCGCCTTGCCTGACATAGCATGCAGCCACAGGTCTTTGCTTATTGGAGACTCGGTGTGTTCACGTGGATGGGGCTGGGAATCTGTTGCAGGAGAAGCCGTGAGCACACTGTCAGAGACCCTGCAGTTGAGCTTGTTTATTACTTTACTTGGAAAATAAAGAGCTGACTTTGAGTGACATCTGACCTCACTTAAAAGGCAGCTGGGTTTTTTTTTTCCCTCCTTTTCCAGGTGAAAACAAGTCACCTCCTCGTCCGTGCGGCTTGAATCACTCGGACTCTCTCAGTCGCAGCGACCGAATTGATGCGGTAACGCCAACTCTGGGGAGCAGCAACAATCAGCTCAACTCTGCATTCCTCCAGGTCTACATCCCTGACTACTCAGTGCGAGCCCTCTCCGATCTCCAGTTTGTTAAGGTGAGAGGGAAGGCCGGGCCTGGCAGGGGAAGGTCAGCTTCCCTTGTGAGCAGGTGGCTCCCTGGCCCCTGCACGGAGCCTTCTGGTCATTTCGTGGGGGCCCTGCCTCCAGCTCCTGTGCCCCTGCCTCTGCCGGGGAAGACCATTGATCTCCCTGGCTCTGTCCAGTGAGCTACCAAATCAGATGTAGCTTTTTCGGGGAGTGAGAGCTGGAGATGGTAAGAAAAAGAGGAAACCTTTTCAGCCAATCTTCACGGACTTCTGAGAAATTTGGAGGATTTGCTAGGGAGAACCCTTACTTCCTCCCCTGGGACAGAGCTTTTTTCTCAGTCTGGAATAAAGATGGCTTTGAGGGGTCAAGCCAGCTTTAGCTGATGGAAGCCTATCTCCATTTTCTAGTCTGGGTGGAATTTTGAGACAAAATTTGGGTATAGTTTATACCAGTATAAACTGACCTGTTCATAGAGTCAACATGAACTGTAAAAAGTGACTGAAGGATGGTTTTCACCTAGGGCAGCTACTCGGGGCCCTTCAGGGGATATAAGGTGTAATAAATATAATGCCATGTGGAGAAAAGATAGCCTAAAAATATTATCTTGGTTTGTTTTCTGTACCATCTCCTGGCCCCAGATCTCAAGACAGCAATACCAAAATGCCTTGATGGCATCCCGGATGGACAAGACTCCTCAGTCTTCAGACAGTGAAAACACTAAAATTGAATTGACTCTTACGGAGCTGCATGACGGGTTGCCGGATGAGACGGCCAACCTGCTCAACGAACAGAACTGTGTGACACACACCAAGGCCAACCACAGCCTGCACAGCGAAGGCGCCATCTAGGGCGCCCGGCCCCCACGCCAGGCCGCCGGCCGACCGTGAACCCCACTAGCGTGAGCTTGTGTGCCATGCTGCATCCTGCAACGTCCCGACACCAAAGACTCCGTCCCCTTCCTGGAAGCAGCAGAGGAGGCCGGGGAGGGCAGGCCCGGAAACCGGAGACAGGAAGTCGACAGCCAGGGCGTGGCATTTCGAGATTATGGAGATGAACTTCTTCCGCCCAAATAGAATCATGTTTATTTTTTCAGCTGTACCTTTTATCGTTATTCACTCTCCTCCTCCCTCGATTTGCATGAAGTTGAAAATTGTCGCGATTTATTTTTTTTCGGAGAGATCATGTTTTTAAAAAGTGTCTTTTGCAGAGTTTTAAGTTGTTCTGTCTGAACTCTGCTGTGACCCCATGATGTGACCGCAAGAGGATGGACTTGTCCCTCCAGTGGCCTCCCTTGGGCCCTCCCTCCCCACCGTCCCAAGGAGGGGCACCCTCCCTCTGTGCCCCAGTGGGTGTCGCTGTCGAACTTGAAGGATGAATGACATAGACCTGCCAAGGCTGTCTGCCCTGCGGTGGAGCCCGAACAGGGACCCGCAGTTGCCTCTCTGAGCTCAGTGTTGTTTTAAGTTAATGTTTAACGGTGTCCCTTCCCTTCAGAAAGGTTTAACATTTGCTTGGAATGTGACTTTGCTCCCACTCTAAGGAATTTTTTTTATCACCAAAATGAATGTTAATGAATTTTAAACTGATGGTTTATCTTTGCAAGAGGCCAGGGTGGATCCCCCGCAGCATTCCCCCAGCCTGGGACCTCTGGCTCAGCCAGGCCTCTTCCCCGTCTGACCCTCCAGAGCGCCGTCATCCCTCCCCACCCCCGGCCTTGCTCTTGTTAACCCAAGATGCTGCTACACAGATGCCAAATGGAAATCTTCCACGGGGCCCTCAAGTAAACTTGAGGTGTGTCATCCACGCGCCTGCCCTTCCTGCTGGGACAGTATGTGGTTGTTAGAAAAGGAGTCAGACCTTCCAGCTGTGCTCTGTGTGCTCCGCTGAGAAGGTGCATCCAGACCCGTATCTCTCATGGAGGGAACTCTGGGGACTGCCAGCCCCTGCCCCTCCGTCCAGGGAGCCAACTGTCCCTCTTCCCCTCAGCCCTGGGCCCATGGGGGCAGCAGGGGCTGTGTGTCCCCACCCGAGGACCTCTGTGCCTCCGCCTCAGACTCGGCCCATGCCAGAGAGGCTGCCTGTAACAGCCAGGGTCAGTTTGGCCCCAAACAGGGATTCAGAAACCAAATGTGTGTCATGGCCATTTCATGTGTGTCTCTGTCTTATTTTAATACCAGATTCATCACGTGTAGTGAGATTAATGTTAGGAGGTATTTCTTGAATGACTGAATTCTTAACTCTTAGCTGTGTTTTAAGTGTTAACCCAAGGGATACGTGCATTTTGGGGGCAACATTCATACACTGAAGTGACTTCCTACTGACCACGGTTTTCATGTAGACCTGTCAGTCCGCGCTGTGTCCAGTCTCTAGGCAAGAAGATAGCATTTTCTCCATTGGGTCTCACTGCACGGAGGGAAGCCCCGGGGCTAAGCGGCAATTTCTTCTCCTTCCTCCAGGTAGGACTGTGCACCCCAGGCTGGGCGCTGGTGGGTGGGAGTTGTGGTCGGGGAAGAACCAGAAACACGCTGGGCTTGCCTCCCAGGGAGCAGCTTGGTGGCTCCAGTATCACATGTGTGCCCGGTGATGGCTTCCCCTGGTACGTCGGTCCTGGAGCACCTTCCCAGAAGGTGCCATGTCCCCTGGTGAGGGAAGTACTGCCTCACTTGGTAGAAGTTGCTGGGGTGCCCCCTTAGGGGCTGAGTGGCCTGCTGCCAGCACCCAGGATGCCACCAATGGGATGGCACTGCCACTGTCGGGCTTGACATAAAGTGTAAAAGTCTTTCTTAAGATGCGTTGAGCTGAACACACTGCCAGCGTGGTGTGACTCGGGAACTGGGATTGTCTGTGTAGGGGGACGTGCAGAAATGAAAGTTCCCTGTAATGAGGGAAACCTGGGCCTTGCTGGGGAAGGTTTCTGCCCCAGCCCCTGGGCCACGCTCTGGGCTGGGACAGCACTTGCCATCCCAGTGGTCTGGTGGAGCCAGGCTGCCAAGCCGAGGTACCTCTGGCCTCCAGGATCTCCGCGCATCAGCTTCCCCTGGCCGATCTGCTTCGGTCTGCCTCCCCACACAGTCCATCTCCAGGTGCGCTGCCACTGGAAGGAGCCTCTGGAATCCCTGTTAGTGTGTTGGATCTTATTTGGAGTCCACCTGCTCCTCTGAGAATCCGACAGCCCTGGTTAGAGGATTCCAGCTGCTGGCTCCTTGGCTTCAGGGAGAAATGGGTAACTTTTCCACACTGCCATACCTGCTCCGTGTGGCTCTTGGAAAAGTCCTCTCTAAAGGAGTTGGTGGCAGGAGGGCTTTGCTGTGGGGCTCCTGGAGGATGAAATTTTAGTCTCCCAAGTTCGTATTTATTTTCTATAAACTACTCTTTACCTTTGATTTTTCACACTGTTTTATATCAACAGGGAATCCCAAGTGGGTCCTGTTTGGTGCCTGAAGGAATGAAAGCTAACATTTGGCGACAGTTACATCTCCTTTGGGGAAAGCTTAGGACCCTTCAGATGGTAACACTCAACATCTGAACGATAGATATCTCTCCCAGGACCCACTTTCCTTCTGGAAACTAACTTCAGGCTGTTGAAGGAGAGATGCTGGCTCATTGCTTCTGTGAGGCAGGCAAGCAGGAGAGTGACTTGGGCTTAGAAGGTCTGTGCAATTCATGTCTGTCAAGTAAACAGGAGGAGGGCAGAGAAAGACCCTCAGATAGTTGAGATCTTGATGTGTGGAGACCAGTCCTTAGCACCACCGGTGGATCGCCCTCTCCTTGGGCTGTTGGCTTTGTCAGCGTGGGTCATGGAGCAGACACAGGGCCCGGGCTTCTGGAGTGTGCGGGGGCCCTACTGTCTGGCCCAGGGCCTCACTCTCCTCTTCAGTGTCCTCTGGAGCCCCTGCTGCGAGCCCTGGCTCTGAGGGACCAGACAGGGCCACCTCCTGCTCCTGAGCAGCCATTCCGGCATCCCGAAGTTTCCTCCTGGATCCAGATTCTGGGATCCAGGTGTTCCGAGGACAATCTGCTTTTTCTTCATAAATGAGACTTCCTAGTGCTTTAGAGGTTCCCTCTCTTTTAATTCTCTGTTCATCTTGCCTGACATCAGGCAAGTCCAAAATCAAGTGTTTATAAACTTTTAGGAAAACAGAACCTTAAGATTTGTGCATGGAAATTGGGATGTTGGTCAACTTACAGTTAGCTTAAGCCTTGGTTCTTACATAATTGGAATTTGAAAGGGCACCCTGTGTAACTTCCCTCCCTCCTCACCTCACTTCTGGAAGAGCTCAGTGCCCATACTGACAGGATTGTCTTCCCTCGGTGGGAAGAATAGGGCATCTTGCCATTTCCTAATATCATTTCAAGGAACTTTAGTGCACGTGTTGAATGTAAAACTTCACACTATTATGGAACATTAACTGTGAATATATTGACCTGTGCTGTCCCCGGTACCATACAGTTAAAGGACCAGCTTTTCCATGTCTTGGAAAACAGTGCTAGATACAAGAAGTGCATTTCCCTTAGGAAATGAAGCAATAGGAATTTGGGCTAAGCAGGGACCATGAACTTCTGTCCTCAAATTACCTCAAGTCGAGGAGCAGACATAAGTAGACCCTGGCCCACTGAGCCTGTGTCATGGCTGGTCAAAAACAAAACCCAACCCTGTCACCTTCTGAAAACCAGCCAGGGATCTGACCACTTTCTCCTTTCCTGGGCCAAGAGACCAGTATCCCTACAGTGTTCGCCAGGGCCCAGTCCAGGCAGAAGGACTCACCTGGGCTGGCACAGGAAGGTGCTCACCTTGTTCCCTGGGATTCTAAGTAGGAGGCCACCAGGGAGGATTGGCCTGGTGCATGTCACATGACACAGGCTCCTTGTTAGCAAAAGGGCGGGAACAACTCCCCTCTCCACTTTGATCCTGGAGATGGTTTTTCTTGCAGAGCGTTGGGGACTGCCAGACTGAGCTGGGCAGTTCAGGGCATGGAGCTTTCTGAAGTGCCACTGCTCACTTTCTTACTTGAGGACATGGGCTCTGGTCCCAGGTCAGGTGTGGTTCTGTTACGGCCTCTGGACTAGTGGTGCTTCAGGCCAGCAAGGGCATCTTGGAGGGCTGGCAGGTTAATGCAGAATTAGGGGGGATTTAAGGAGTTCAATATGAAAGTGATTTGGGAATTTAGAAACTTCTCCCATGTAAACGTTATCAGTGAGCAACCTACTCAGTGGATTTTTATACCTCAGGGCCATTTGCAGATTTTTATCTTTCCACATTTCTTTTGTATTTGAGTGGGCTGTTAGAAGGGATGAGTTTGGGGAATGTTGTTCATTTGCTCTTCATTGCCTCTGGTTTTGGATGTGCAGGGCACCCAACCAAGCTTGCTCAAGGCTGTGACGGTGGGCCTTTCACCTCCAGCACATGCAGGCATCCTTCCTACAGGGAGTGCTTATGAGTTGGCTTTCCTCCTGCCCTGTCTGGAGATGCTAGGAGTCCCTGGTCAGCCCTGAGAACAGGAGGGAAGAGGGCAGTTCACAGCAGCTGTAGCACTTGAGGCAGCTTTCCATCCCATCATCTTGGGCTGGGGACCTTCTTTGCAGACTTCTGTGGTTGACTCGGCTCAAGTAAGCTTTCTCTCTGTATATGCTAGAGCCACTGACATCATCTCAGAAGAATTATTTTAAATATCGGGCTGTACTTGAAGCAACGTGGAAACAAAAAGTTCCAAGTGGCAAGAGAGTAAAGTTCTAGGAGTTTGCATGCCAAGGTTTATATGTGCATAGATCCAACACGCACTGTAATACTTGGGTGAGTACTCATCTTCAAGCTTGAATACCCACTGGGTATCAGACATGAATGACTTGGAAGAATGACTGAGAGTACTGTCTTCATTGGCAGCATATCTTCTGGCATTTGCCCACATCTGACCAACAAGGATTCATTTGAGAAGTGGGGCCGGATTCCTCTTCAGACTTACCCTGGAGAGAACGATCAAGTGTGGACCTGGTGCACCTTGGGTACCTGCCCTTAAGTTGGAGGCCCAGGCCCCTTGGGTATAAACAGCTGGTTTCAGGCTCACAGAGCAGAAGGGAGAGGAAGAAAAAAGTAAGGCCTCAGGACTCTCATTCCCCAGAGAGCCCAGCCTCACTCCTGGTTCATTACTCCCCATGTCTAAAGTCTACTGTGAAGGTGGAGTGTGTCAGTCCATTAACTTTTCTTGTTTCCGGAGTCCTTTAAGTCCACCAATGTATATGCTTTGTTTTATATTATTATTTATTATGTACATACGCCTCTACTGCTAGTGCAACGTCTGTGACTAGGATGAGATCTGTTCCCAAGTCCCTCATCCGTGGAGCCTAGGGTTCTGTTGTCTTTCAGAGTGGGTGAGAAGGAGCAGTTGTGTTTGTTTTCGTCTTAAACAAGTTGCTGCTCTTAAGTTGGTCCTAGTGTCCCAGGCCCTTTTATTGGACCCACCTCTGTTCCTGACAGCAAGTGTTTTGAGATGAGGATGGAGGCAGGTTTCCTACTTCACGGCAGGGCCTCTTCAGGGACCTCCGTGAAATACTTTAAAGGTGGTTTCGTGGTGACTGGGTCTGTTCTCTAGGCAGTGGTACAGCGTGGCTTTGAGGCCAGGGCCTCCACTCCCACACTCCGAAGCCAGGTTGGTGGCCTGGTCCCACAACAGGGATGGTCTCCAATTCCCACCTTGGATCACAGAACCCATCTCTGTGCACTGGGGAAGCTGCCTGCCCAGCTGGGCTTCTGAGATGCCTTTTCTTGGTTTTGAGGTCCAATGCCAGCACTGCCTTGGCACCTCACAGAAGACCTGCTCTGAGTCTGATTTCCACCCTCCTCAATCTTTACTCACTGTATCATAGTGTACATTTCATGCTTTGCAGCAGCAGAGTTTTCTGAACAGTTATCTAGAGCTGTGTACATAAACCTAAATAAGCACAAACAACATGTATAGGTTTCATGAGCTGATTGTCATAATGAATGCATTTTATAATTCAAACGATGTTGTAGATTTACAATCTATTTATTTTGTATCAATTTATTTGTAAATTTTGTGATTGTTTTAAAAGGATTTTGTTCATTTCTATTATTCTATTTAGATAAATGATGATTTCTGTTCACCCTTCTAGCGAATGTGTGTTCCCTCTATCCCCTATCACCTCTGCCAACACAGGCCTCGTCCCCTGCCTAGTGGGAAAGCTGGAATTGATTGTCACCAAGGCAACACAGCAGGGCGTTTCCTTTGGATATACACTACCAAGACTTACATTAAAAGAGAAGCAGGTGCTAGAACTTGAGCCTCCAACTTCGAGCCAACAGCAGGGCTGTATTCTCTTTTTCAAGGATCGTAATCTGTTCCCCATCAGTTCATTCTAAAATGATGATGTTCATCTAAATAAAGATGCTGGGGGTACCCATTCAAACTGCCCCAGACATTTGCAGCTCCATCACTAAAAACACTTCAGCTGGCAAATGTCTTAACTGTTTTTTCCCTAGGCAAGCCCAGAGGCCTCATTCAAGCCTCTCAGTTGGCTCTTAAAGATGAAAATGGCTCTGCAGATCTTTCTCTGTGATGGGAAGCCTAAGACAATAGTTGCAAGAGGCATAGATGGTTTACCCTCAAGTTAAAATCAAGGGTGGTGAGTCGTGGTCAGATGCTCTTCAGGATTCGGTGGGCCTCCCTGATTCCTGTATGAGCCCCATCCTCTTCCACTGCCACTTCTGTTCCAGGCTTCTGTTCTTCCTTACCCTCCTCACCCACGTGACCACATCCTGAAGATCTTCCAGTCGAGGTTCACGGACCCTCTGTGATCTATTCCTAGACCACATCCTTTTGGATTCCTTTTTACCTCCCCTCTGTCTCAGTTCTACATTCTTCTGAGAATTGAGCTTCTTAGTGACTAGTCCCTTGTTTTTCCTACCATATTGTTTTAACCACAATGTTCTTGATCTATTTTACTTACACTAGTCCTGTGGATTGGAGACATTTTAGAGAAGAACTGCTGGCAAAACTGGCTAAGATACCACCTCTCCCACCTCCCCAATCATCACCCCCAATTTCTTGAAAGTGGAACAAGGTAGAGCTACACCCCAGTTAAGTGTTATCTTCTGGGGAGCCTATTTGCTCTCCTTAGAAGAAGAGCAGAAAGCAGGGCCAGGGAAGGAATTCTCTCTAGCATGTCTGCTCCCAGTTCACTGCTTTGCTTAGTTTTTCCTGCTTTACTCACTTTGCCTAAGCGAGTCCTGAGCTCAAATCAGGAAATTCTCAAAGGAAAATGTTATTTTTCCTCCTGTGAAGATGAGGTTTGCCTAAGCCTTCCCTCTGCATCCACGGGGTTGCCTGCATGTTGGTTCATTCCCGAGCTGTATCATGATAAAAACTCTGGGGTTTTTATTTCATCTAATGCATTATGCCCCCCAGCACCTCTCGTTAACCCAGCACTTCTGAGGACAAAGACAGTGATCAGATGGGCTTACAGAGAAAGTGACCAGTACAAATGACCTTTTTGTAGCCTGGAGTTGGTTTCTGGAAACACCCTTTTTGAAGGTAATTTAATAGATAATTCCTTATTAAAGCCAAAATGTTTAATCATATGAGATGGCTAATAAATGTTTGGCTTCTTTGTATGATTGTTTTATCATTTTCCCCCCAAGATCCTCACATCTCTCTCTGCTCTTTCAAAAAGTCCCAGAACAAAGCAGTGGTTATAGTGCCTCTCTGTGACATTCTGGTGGCATGACATCTCCCCTAGTGGATGACTGTGAAGCCTAAAGATGCAGGGGGAATTGGGTACCAGAATTATCAGAGTGCTTTTCCTGCTAGGATATGAGTGACTGTGAAGCACTCACAGGCTTACACATGGCAGGAATTTTAGATGAAGCCAGCTTCCCTGCGACAACTCTGCTACATCACTGACCTGAGGGCAGTGGGTCCAAAAACAAAGTTACTTGCTTCAAAATTTCCACACCCACAAACACTATCTTTTGTGCAAACCCTCTCGCAGACACTGAACACTTACTATTTTTCAGTGCTGGGAAGGTGTGCATGACAAGTCCTCTTTCCAGTTATCTCAGGAACTTGTGAGACTCGCAAGGACTAATACCGTCTTTCACGCGAATACTGTGCACTCAAGCTGCCTGGGCTCCAGTGTGTGGTGATGAGGTTTCCATTGGCCTAGCCTCTACAGCCTCATCTGTAGCCCCAGCCAAACGCGGCTTTGGGAAGAGCACAGTGGGAGACGAGAGCATTTCGGTGAATATCTATGTACCTAATTTGATGTCTAATCCATAAAGTGGAGCAAAGGTATTTTATGGGCAGTGACCAGACCAAATATTTCTGTCATTTTAAATTAATAGAATTACTTACATTTAAGGTTGGGGGCGGGAGAAGGGGACGACAGAGAATGAGATGGCTGGATGGCATCACCGACTCTGTGGACATGAGTTTGAGTGAACTCCGGGAGTTGGTGATAGACAGGGAGGCCTGGTGTGCTGTGATTCACGGGGTCGCGGAGAGTCGGACACGACTGAGCGACTGAACTGAACTGAACTGATAGTAAGAGTTGATGAGCTTGAGAGGAAGTATTCTGTGCTCACTCGGGAGTACTTTTTGGGGTTAAAGCTCTTTGAAGGCACTTAAACTATTGTTTATATTTTTATCTACCTTTGTGGGAACAAGTCAGATAGTTGTGGCCTTAGGAGGAAGACATGCTGTCTGAGGGCAGGGGAGATGCCTGAAATTGCCAGGCTAAACAGAACAACAGCCTTGTCCGTCCTGTAAATGAATGCTCTCTCTCCACAGATGACTTGCTTTCTGCTATGCCTCCACGCTCAGCAGTGAGAACACCGTGTCCTGCTGCTCTCCTGTTCCGGGAGGCGTGGGCTGGGACGATGTGGGTTCTGGGAAGTCACCTGGCTGCTGTGCATGCGCGTGTCCTCCCTGGTGGCCGTGCACCGAGTCTTTTTTTCAAGGCTTCTCAGGTAGCCCCATGGTTGAGATTTCATTTTCAGGGCCTCCCACAGCTGTGTATCATTTGACATTGTTCCATTTGAGGAAAAACTTTAAGAATAGCACTATGCTCTAGTCACCAAGAAAGAATGTCATGAGAAACCTAAGTGTTGAGACATAAACTACTGAACTGAGGAGTTGGGATTAAGTGTATGGCAATAGTTAGATCATAGTTATCATTTTTCCCACCATCAAAGAAAGGTTAAATAGTTTCCATAATGTGGAATGTGGACAAGGCTCCTACCCTTAATGTAGACTTAGATATGCCGTTGTTTGTCTCAGGCTATTTGTGGTGAAAGGGGGAGTATTTTTAAATGCTGTGGCAGCCTTGGAAAAACTGCAGGGCTTTAAAGTTGCTGACAAAATATTTCTTAAACAAATAAATCTGATTTAGGAATATCTAAACATGGACAAAGTACTTTTAAATCTGACATGTCACTGCAAGTGACTTTTTAAAGTGGTTGCTTAAAAACAACACTAACATGTCAAAAGGATTTGTAGCTCTTAGTTGTTCTGTGAAGACCTGCTTTTCCTAAAAGCACCTTAGAAAGGTTATTTTAGGTCTCAAAGGATCTAATGGTAGAAAACTTAAGGTCTGAACAGAACACTAAACTTTCCTGGCACTAAGTAACTTCTCTGAAGTGCACCATTCGAGTTTTGCCTGACCACCTCTGTAGAGATGTATGTGCAGGTGCGTCCTTCTGCAAAGGTTAGGCTGTGTTCTGACCAGCAGCTGCATATGCTGGGGTGCTGAGGGCCTTGGAGTCTGAAACTAAGTAGTGTTCACCATATACCCAGGAAAGAAACAAGAGTTGGGAGAGCTTCCTCTCAGCCTAAACACCTGAAGTTTTTTGTTTTTTCTAAAAGGAAATTATAGTTTTAACTTCCTTAATTATTAACAACAGAGAGAAACTCATGTTTTAACAAGTCCAGTTACAGCTACTCTGAGTTGCTAGCTGCCCATAGACCACTTCCTCCTAGCACTCTCTTCCAACAGGAATGAATAATGTGCAAAGAAGCAACAGATCTGCTCTGGGTCACAGACTCATGGAATCCTAGGTCTTTAAAATATATTTTGGTGGTCCTGAAGAAAGCTGTGACCAATAGTGGAATTCTTATTTCAGGAGTGTGCTTTTTCACTTCTCAGTCTTTGGATCCACTACCAGAGACTCATCTAGCTGAAAAGAAATTCTTGGGTAAGCTCTTATGTGAATAGAATGATACAAAATGGGTGGTAGCTTAAAGCAATGTGAGCTTGTTGGTCCTTACTCTAACAGGGAGAATATTTAAAGATACTAAGTCAGCCAGATACTATCTGGCTTTGGGATCACTGAAGACATTGTCATACTGGGCAACATCTTCATCTTGAATGAGAATAATTAATATCTGGGGTGACCTCATTTGCTACCATTTAAAACAGGGGCAGTATGTAACTGCTATCTGCAATAGCATTTCCAACCTAATACTTAAAAAGCGGCATTCAATTCCTAATAGATAACACATGCACATGCCTTGATGTGACGATGTAAAGCCATATATATTGAAAGTGGTAAAGCAATATAGCCTTGGCTAAGTTATTGAGCTTATGGTGTTCCCTACCTATAAAATGACTTTTGGAAAAAAAAAAAAAAGCCCCATGTTGTAGTCCTGTACCAAAATAGTTTACATTAAAAAACTGAGGCCCATTTAAGTGCTATAAATTTGGCCATTAATCATACTAGACTATATTTCCTTTAACAGAAAGTCAAATTGATATCACTGAGTCAAACCTAAACCCACCTGAACTAGCAGTCTATAGTTGTGCTAAGGAAGGGCTCAAAGTCAGTATTAGAAATATTATACTTTATTGATTCTAGAGCAGCTAATCTACCGTCCCGTGTTGACAAATAACAGTAAGAATGGAAGAAACATATGAAAGTTAAAGTGAGCGTCTACACCACTGTGGAAAATGTTCTAACAAGGTTCACTGTTCTGAAGAGGCAGTTATAATACCTTAAAGTGTACAGTAATGATCCATTCTTGTTCCAAGCAACAAGAAGTGATTTCACTTGGGAGTCTGAAGTGTTTATTCACACTGATTGTGCCCTCTGTTTTTGTCAATGCTTCTGACTCACAAAAAAGCCCTCTTCCCACCCTCTAATGCTTGAGTTTAAAAGACAAAGAGGATAGAGAAGGCTGGAATGAGGTGGCATGAGCTACCTGTATGGCCCACATTAATGAATTTTACTCACTTGTGGTAAAGAAGGAGGCTCTGTTCTTTTCGGGTGGCTTGCTCCTTTGGCCTCTTTCAGCTAAATTCTTTCCACAGATTTACCTCAGATGGGAAAAAGACCATTTTGGGGGGAAAAAAAATTTTTTTTTTTTCAATTTTTCCTATCAATCTAAAAACTTGATGTGGATGAAGACTTTTGCCTTAAAATGCAATCACTGCAGTCCATTCCAGACCAGCCCTACAGCAAGTAGAGAACACTCCTGCAAAGCCACTGATAGCAGCCTTACCAGAGTCATGGAAAACACCTGAAAGCTTGTAAAGAAACCCTGACCTTAACAGAAGACTACATTTGATAATGGAAATAATATATTTCTCCACTGATATACAATACTTATGTAATGCACTGAAAAAGATGGGAGTTTGGAGTAAGAGCACAATTTGTACCATAACGTTTTTGGATCCCATCTTCCCATTGTGTCCTTGCTCCACTCTGAGCCCCTTCGCCACCCTTAGTGTATCTGGATAATACACTGCCACACGCCAATGATGAAACAAGACAAGGAAACCGCGTCACAAGCCACGATGGAGCCAGTTGCATGCAGTTCAGCCCAGCTTTACCCTTACTTTCCTCCAGTACAGACTCCAATTTTGAACCATCTGCAAAGAGTGCAGACACACAAAACTAAACAAGTATCTCCCTATGATTAGAATATTTTAGTCTTCAGAAACTTTCCAGATGTACCTTTGATGGAGCCCCCCCACCCCCCACTAGGACCCACACAGGGACACCCTTTGCTCCGGTGAGTCCTGCCAGAACTTGTGTAATGAGTGCTCGGCGTCTGCATCTTCCTCCTCACTCCTCCTCTTCCTCCTCCTCCTCCTCCTCATCGTCATCTTCGTCATGGCAGTGTGTAATTTCCTGGGGGGCCAGTGGGAAGAGGTTGGGGGGCTTAATCTCACTAATTGACCGTGTCAGTTGGTGCCGCTTGTAGTCGGTATCTTTGAAATCCACTGATGTGCGGTTCCGGGTGGCGAGAGGGGACTCCATCTCATTGATATCTACATGTGTGTGTTCCACTGTTGACTCATGAGGCATCTACAACAAAGCCAGAAGTTCAGAAAGCAGGTGGAATAGACACAGCAGCCTCCCAGGTCCTAAGCCCTCTGCCTGTGTTAGATGGCTGCACAGAAACTCCCAAAATGGACCAGAGGCCAAGCCAATTCAGTTAAAGTATCTTCTTAGAACTTCCTAAAGCTCTCTATCCTCTTTTCCCTCCCAAACCCTCAGAACTGTGCCCAGATCAGATACTATAGTCTAAAACTGCTAAGATGAGAGAGAAATTACTATTTCACAGCTAAAAAGTCTTGAAATCTAGATGAGTATTATTAACAGAATATAGGAATATAAATTACACTTCTCTCATTTAGTACTAAATAGAGGAAAGCCTTCACCATTCAAACAACTTCTAAATCTAATAGTTTCAGAGTAAAGTTAAACTCTGTAACATTCTATCTTGATTGTTCTTTCTCAGACTCCTTTTTGTGCAACCATGTAACCTGGCCACAGGCTCTGCCCATTAGAAAGAAATGATCTAAACTTTCCTGTGCCATGCAGATAGCTAGTTGCAGAACTTGGCCTTAACAGTGTATCTTAACTGCAAATAGTGGCCTTGGGCTGTATTAACTCACCAAGACGTGGGCAGCTCTGAAGAGGTAGCTGAATGGGTAATACAGCAGGTTGATGAAAGATGCTGCATAGAGATCAGCATAGCGCATCACCTGACTGGCAAAGAGGGTCTGCCGGGAGCCACTGCGGAACAGGCTCCCCATCATCCCGTAGCACATGTCCATGTCGTGAGTTACTTTCTAAAACAGAGAACAAGGTTAACACTTAGCTCATTCAGTAGACATTTACTTAACACTGGCTATGTGCCACTGCCTGTATAAAAGCAGAAATACAGAAATCACTTCAAGTTTATTTTCCAAGCTTTCTCCCAAATCCCATTTGGTGGATACCTTAATACGTCTCTGGATGGAGCTGATATCTGGGCGTTCATTGCTGCTGCTGTCAAGGTGCCTGGAGACAAGAAAAATCCAGTGAAAATCTCTAGAAAGGATGTCTTGGATATCTAGGTGACTCCTGAAGAGGTAGATGGCTTTTAGGGAAGAAATTTTTGATACGTGGAAACTTACTTGTAGAGTTCAGCCAAGAAAATATCCAAGCTCTGAAGCTCTTCGAAAAGTGCTAAAGTTTGGAAGAAAAAGGAAAATGTTTTAAGTAAATCAAAAAGCATCTAGTTTTTAACTATTACTAAAAACTAAATTAAAAGGTTTCAGATATGGCTGAAGAGTAAAGCTGTAGGTGACTGTATAAAATGATTTGCCTCACCTTCAGGAAAACCCATTAACACTGCTTGGAGTCTGGCAGCAGATGACACCAGAATTTCTTCTTTAACTGCCTTTCCTCCCCCCTCGAAACCACTAACTATACAACTTTCCCAACTGGATGCTTATTCTGAGCTTCAGTTCAGTTCAGTTCAGTCGCTCAGTCGTGTCCGACTCTCTGCGACCCCATGAATCAACAGCACGCCAGGCCTCCCTGTCCATCACCAACTCCCGGAGTACACTCAAACTCATGTCCATAGAGTCGGTGATGCCATCTAGCCATCTCATTCTCTGTCGTCCCCTTCTCCTCCCGCCCCCAACCTTTCCCAGCATCAGAGTCTTTTCCAGTGAGTCAACTCGTAAGTGCCAATTCATACCCCATCTCAGGTATGTCAGCAAAGCAAGTGTTAGCAGTTTCACTTTTGGGTAAAAGAATGAGTCACAAGTTCAGAAAACAGAACCAAATCAACTAAACTTCTGAAGTTCCAAAGGTGGAAAGCTGAAAAGAAAGTGAAAGTGTTAGTCACTCATTCGTGTCCGAATCTTGGTGACTCCATGGACTGTAGCCTGCCAGGCTCCTTGGTTCATGGGATTTTCCAGGCAAGAATACTGGAGTGGGTTGCCATGGCTAACCAGAAAGTCCCACCAAGAACTACAAGCAGTAGCAACAGCCAAATATGTTGCAAGCATTCCAGCCTTTTTCAGCCTGGGTTCCCCAAAGAGAATTAAGCAGTGATGCATCCACTGTATATAACAAATAATCTTGATCTACCATCTGTGGGAGAACTGAGAGTCATATCAAATCATCTTCTTTGTTTTGCAGTTCAAATGAGGAACCTTTCTCTCAGTTGAGAAAGGTTGTTACTTCTATCTCCTTTATAAAGACAGACACACTGCCTCAGTTAAGTCTCAGCAACTTTAAGTCACAGGGTGTCTCAGCATCTGCCTAAGGGCATGAAGATATTAAGTGGTAAAGCCAGGGTTACTACCTGAGGTAGGCTGAGTTTTCAGAGCAGTAACATTCTATATTTTAAAAGAATTCAAGAAAAGGGTGAAACAAGATAACCTCTCCAAATTCTGGACTTGTGTGAAAGTCTCATATGTGGCTATATGAGAAGGAGGTACTCAAATATTATGACCTGCCTCTGACTCCCTGCATACAAAGTAATGGTTCATCAAAGAGGACTGATTCATAGCTAGCCATTAAGATATAAACTAGCAATAGAAAAGATTTATAAAGTAAGAATAATGGTTCCTTACAACTCTTATCGGTCCAAACATGCAGTTCCTGTGCGAGTTCAGGAATCACCAAGAAAGTTCGCCACCCTTGCCGTTTCTTTGATTTTAAAATGTCCCCAAAAATGTGATCTCCAATATACAAAATGTCTTTGCCCTTGGCTCCCAACAGATCACAAATCGTATCAGAGGAACCTGAAACAATGCAATGAGAAAATAAAAACCAGCATTCCAAGTACCATAACCATTAGATAGTATATAGATTAATTCCATTCTTTTGAGGAGTAGACTGGAAAAAGGGCTCACCTTTCTTAAGACAAGGACTCACCATTGTCTTTTTTCATCATTCTTTTTACTGCCTCTATGACAAGGCCTTTAGCTCCACTGTGCTGATCAGAGCTTTCGATCCCCAAATCCAAAAGCAACAGAACCACGTCTCAGCTTGAGGGACCATAACCCTCCAAAGCACCACTACCATTTCTCCTCACAGATCTGCCAGTAGGTTGGCTTTGTTCAACTGCTTCTCATTCCAATAAAATATGCATCTATTTCTGGAGGGACTCCTAAAACCCCCTTGAGGCCTTGGGAACCATCCACATGATTCCAACACTGAGAAAATGCCTCAGATAGGCAGAGGAGGAGGACAGGAAAAACTGGTCCTTTTAGTGAAAATCAAATTAGGACATGCTGACAACTTCTCAAACCCAGCCTCCCAACTCTTTAGTAGGTGACTGAAGTGCTTACCTTCAGGAGACACTATCTTTAGAATACTAAAGAGCATAAGCGCATGGTGTCAGGAGGACGCCAAAGCTTTCACAGTGAGATTCAAGCACAGACTTACATAAAGGAAAGTGCGTGACTCACCCCCAGAGTAGACGATGCCATGCTGTAAGGGGCCCGTGTAGGTACCAATTTTCAGCTTGCCAGTTTTCTGTGAGAAAAGAAATTTGGATTTTGTAAAGCTATCACAATCTCCACCAAAAATGCTACTTGGCTAGGCAGCCAAATGAATGTCACTTTTGAATTATATTCATTTGAATTATTCAGCTGTATTAATTGAGACCAAAACTCTAACTTCAAAAGAGGAGATGAGGCTAGTAAGTTAAAAATACCTGTTTCCTGGGGGAAGAATAGGAGGAGGGGAAGGAGGAACATGGATAACTGCTCGTGGACAGACCATCCTCTCAACTTACAGTATCCACCTGACGCAGTACTGTGCCTTCTCCAAAGAACAGTGGTTTCCGTGCGTCCACCAAGATCAGGTCAAAGTAGGACTGCCACGGTCGATGAGAGCTCCCAGGCTGATGAGGAAGAAACAGTGAAAGCCAAAACATCACTCCTAATCTAAAAGCACTACTGTTTCATCTCAAGTCGGATGAAAGCAATATATAAATACTAAGTAAAACCAGAAAATGCCACTATTAAAAACATATTGTGGCTTATTATAAGCCACATCCTTTTGAAAGCAGGCAAAGTGAAAATATAAACAATGACTCTAATAATCTCTGTATTTTAAATTGTTTCACCTACTTACTAATTTATTTCAAGCAATTTAACACATGAAAGAGTGTGCTCATACTCTAAAAATGGGCTTAAGAGGCTCAAAGGGGCTAAGGAGAGATGCAAAAAGACAAATATGTAAGAGACGACTAAGAGAGAGGCAGTTTAGCATCAGAACTGAAGTATATAGCTAACACAAAACTATTATTAGCAGATTTTATGGGTTATGCTTTCAGAGTGGTGGTTCCAGGTACACACTGGTCTTTGGCTCATACTGCAGGCTAATCAGCACTAATGTGGAAGGTATGCCCATTAACAGTACTTCATCCTTAACTGGAACCATGGCTTTTACCTTTTAAGGTCAAGACAAAGAGCACTAAATACTGTGCTTTTGGGGGATCTCAAAAGTCATTAACATTTATTCAGAGAAGCCTAGTGACTAGAAACCTAGTGACTAAACCTGGGTCTCTTGCATCGCAGGAGGATTCTTTACCATTTGAGCCACCAGGGAAGCCCCCTAAATTGTGATTAGTATTCATTAAATCCAAGTATGGCCATACAGAAGGAATGAAGACTTCTGTGCTTAGTATCAAAGTCAGCTGTTCTTTTGACACAAAACTCAGCAATTACTAACAGCAGAATATAGAAGCTGTTAAGAATATATACATTTTCTGTTACTTTTAATAAGATTATCTCTTTCAACCTGAATATTCCTTTTTGTCACACAAATTTAGCAATTCTGTATAATTCTTAAGACATAAAATTCTGATCCCATCCTACTAAATACCACACGAATCTCTTATTTCTGTCTACCAAGTTTTCAAATTGCTAGCAACTTTAAATTATACTAGCTCCTGCATTACTTCTAATATTAATGAAGATTTCTGGATGGCTCCTGACCAATTCCTTATGCTTAATATTCCATAATATTAAAAGCAATCATTACTACTAAACCAACAGTCTGTTATATTACAGAGAGTACCTTGGGGCCATGTGGGAAATCAAACAGGTAAGTCATAATTTTCTGGAAAAAAGAAAATACAACATAAGACCCATTTGCTACTTCTGCAAAAGATATAGGACACCTAAGTTAAAGCACACACAAGCTTTTTATAAGACATGTCTTTTTCAATACAAGATTCGTTACATTCTTGTTTCCTCTAAAGTTTATGAAATCACAGGAGTTGAATCTAGAAATTAATGCTTCATCACAGCAAACAAATGCAAGCTTCTGACATTCTCAGTAGAACACAGGGTTCTTCTAGGAGATATTTTTATACAGATTCATCCATATATTCCTATCAAGTTGTCCGAGTGGACCAGAACACGTATTTGGAGGTAAGGGGTATCCGAGATGGGTGTAGAGAAAACTGATGATTCACATGGAAATAACACACCGTGGCCCTCTTACTACTGTTTCCAGGACAATCAAGCCAACTTACTCCAAATCACCAGATTTCTAAATCAGCATTTTACATAAAGAGGGTTAGCAAGCACTAAGCTTGCTAGGACTATGAACTTGTAACCAGCTTAGCAAAAGTAACATGAGGTTAAGGAATTAAATCAGCTTTTCTATATGCTTTAATCATGGCAAAAATTTTAAGAGGTAGCAAATTTTGATGGCTAAGAGTCAAAACACCTTTTTACCATCTATTGCTGTCTGGCTCCCAACAGCAGGGAGGGAACATATGTACACATGTAATAAAGGGTGTAACTTTTCAAGTTGTAGAATGACACACAAAGACACAGAAGACATTTTAATCAGCACAAATGTTTTAAATAACCCCAAAATGAAAACCTTTAAGTAGCCAATTGTAATCAGGGAAAACTGTCGAAAGAAATATTCATAAAAATTTGAGAACCACTATGATGTGCCTTTTATTTTTGCTTTTTTCATTCTGCTTTCAAAATGAAATGGCAAAAAACTACTCTCACTTAATAAACTACCTTCTTCATTATATTCACAGTTCTTTAGTCCAAAATAATTCCTTTGTATAAAGAAACAAATATATTAAACACTTACATCTGTATATTTATAGTCACTGTTGGTGGCAAGAAATACTTTTCCTACTTCCTTCATCCGGCTCAGAAGCAAAGGCAGTTTTCCCTGAAATGTAATTATGATGATGAGCGAAACAGTAAAACACAAACACAGATCTTCTTCCACATGTGATAGGGATTATGTCCCGATAATACACTGAACATGGCAACTAGCCTAATCTACGTAAAATGTGCTGAGAACATACATTATCCTACAGTTGGGAAAAATCATCTAACACAACGTCTACTGTAACTTACAGAACACTGTACTTAAGGTGAAAAGCAGAATGGATGCATCAGTTGTTTACCCTGTGATCTCTTGGCTGACTAGGAGCTACTGCTCCCAGCATCTCGGGAGTATCAGAGGGCATATCACTAGGCCAGGAAAAGATTCAAAATTCAACACACAGTTTATACTGAAATGTATCACCAAATATATATATTTGGTTCCTGTGAGAGTGCATATGTATCTATATTCACTTACACTGTGGAGTGGTCAGATACTAGACTTTGTCTACTGAAACAGCAACAGGTGATGCCCTTTAAGGGACGGTTGGTTGCTTTCAGAATTTTGCATTTAGAAGATCACATTGTCATTGTGCATTAATTATTATACATGTAGAATAATATGGTGTATATAATAGACATATATAAAATATATAATTATATGCCTATTAAAAACATAACTTTAACTTCCTCTTTATGTCTGTCTCAGGAAAGAGTTTCAATTACCTTGTAACCTCTTAAAGTAAGTGAATTAAGTGTGTTATAGATTAGGAGAAGCCAATTTTAAAAAATCAGCTAAAAAGAGTATTAGATATGGTCTCAGTGTGTACACTTTCATTTTACGAAATACCTTGCAGAAATGGCATGATGTGCATAGAATTCAACTTGAAAGTGCCCAGACTCATCTGCAGCTGCTGCTGCTGCTGCTGCTGCTAAGTCACTTCAGTCGTGTCCGACTCTGTGTGACCCCATAGACGGAAGCCCACCAGGCTCCCCTGTCCCTGGGATTCTCCAGGCAAGAACACTGGAGTGGGTTGCCATTTCCTTCTCCAATGTGTGAAAGTGAAAAGTGAAAGTGAAGTCGTTCAGTCGTGTCCGACCCTTAGCGACCCCACGGACTGCAGCCTACCAGGCTCCTCCATCCATGGGATTTTCCAGGCAAGAGTACTGGAGTGGCTTGCCATTGCCTTCTCCGCATCTGCAGCTACACAAGGAAATTCTGACACCTGATGTGACCAGAAAGAAAACAGTCTTTCCTTCTCTCACAGTAAATAGGTTCCTTCACTCAAATCCCCTTGCACTGCTCCTGAACCCCTCAGTATTCTTTCTTGAAACAACAATCATGGACGTGGGAGTGGATGGGAAATAGGAGGTACAAAGTCTGAAAATAAGACATCTTTACCAAAGAACTTTGAGGGGATAACTGCATCTACTACTTTTACTCTGGAAGAAAGGAAGAAGTTATCTCATCTTAGTGCTCTGTGTGTGTGTCTGTGTATTTTTTATTTTGAAATAATTTCAGACTTAACACAAAAATTGTAAAAATAGTACAGAGGGTTCCCATGTATTTGTCATCCAGTTTCCCTTAATATTAACATCTTAACCACAGTACCATGATCAAAACTAAGAAATTGACACAATGCTGTTAACTATAGACATTTAAACTTTTTATTATGTTTACCACTAATGTCTTTTGAAGTATTTTAAAGCTTTCCTCATTATTCCCAGTTGATAAGGTTAAAGACAATTTAAATAACAGTCACACGTACATTTTTTTAGATGATCTAGTGCCATGGTTATGATTCAGAGTACACTGAGGTGTGACTTTTGGCTTTCTACTTACTAACTGTATGAACTTGGGCAAGTTACTTAATCCTGAGTCCCCAGTTTCTTCATCACTAAAGCAGAGGTACGAAAAACTAACTCAGGGTTTTATGGAAGTTTAAATGGGATAATGAATGTAAACACTTAGCACAGTAATATGTACATAGTAACCACTCTATCTGCTATTACTATAATTAGAGCTAAAAGGATAAATGAAATACTGGTCCTCTTTGCCTAATAAAAAACAGGAAAAACAAACCCATGCTCCACCTGAGACTGCTTGGTGATTATACTTGGCATGTGTTAAACTGCCAAGACAAAGAAATATCTTCTCTTGTCCACTGCGTTATAAATAAGCTTGTTAATTTCCCTAATAGGTAAAGGAAACTATCATGCAGATCTACTTTTCCCTTTACTACTTACATCTTTGACTACATACTTCTCAAGATTTTCAACTGTCTTTTCCTTAAGGGAACCCTAGACAAAGAAAGAAAAAGAAAGCAAGAAAAGAACAAAATCAGTTTTTAAGTTTATTATAAAAACTGTGCGTACTATTAGCTTAAATGCATTTCTTAAATATTTCCAAAATTAAAATGGCAGATGTGATTTGCTGCAACTCTGCCTCCAAAATGTATCTAAAATAGAAATCAAAAGGCATTTCATGTTTAATCCAGCACAATTTATAATAAATGTAAACATATTATTAATCAGTTAATGTTATCAGCCAAGCGGGAAGTATCTGGAAAAAACAAATGGACCACAATCATCCTGAAAGGATATGGTAAGTATAACCCTAACACTAAAATCTCTTCCAGTAAGTCTGGAAAATGCAAACGGAAATAAGACCTAGAAGCCAAGCAACACCACTGAGGAAAGACCAGCATTACCTCTGTAAGCCAGATAGCCAAAGTCAAGGACAAAAGTATTCTAGAGAGCGATCACTAGAGGTAAATCCCCCTTTTTTAACAGGTGAAAAACTCTGCTGTTTGCACTTGGCAAGTTAATGTCAGACCATAAAAGACACGTCAGGCAGTAAGCAGGTGAAGCAGCAGCCCCTAGGTACCTTGTAATGAACCCAGTCAACTGCGTCTCTTACATCCTGGAACATACTCCGGTAAGACATGAAGAGGTCCCCGTCTTTAAATCCTGTTTCACAGCTACAGAAAGATGAAAAGAACATGACAGGGAATCCAAAGGAGGGTAAATAAAGGGAATACCAAACACTGCCCAGGGGACCCAAAGGTTCCTTTGTCACATAATAAAGGCTGTGTGGCTCATTTGGAAAATAATCACTCCCTAATGAAAATCCATTCTGACCATCAGAGATGACTATAGTGTTCAATGGAATATAGTAACTGAACAGATACAAAATGGTAGAAGAGTAAGATGGAGGCTAAAAGGCTAGTTCCAGAAATAACAGGTTTTTTTATTCATCACTTGTAAGAAACAGGTTCCCATCAAAGAAACATTTAAAATTGGTAATTTAGGTTCTCTCCACCCTGACTTTTCTGACACTGTTTCTAGGTATTAAGGTATTGTCTATTTTTTAGTTATCTTAGTGGCTCAACCAAATTTAATGTCTTGAAGTGGGGAAGGACTAAAGAGGATAAGAAGTTAGCAAACTCTGGCACATATGGCCGAACTTAACAATTCCCCCTAGAAAGGAAAGGAAATCTTTTTTAAGACTTAAGCACATTTTTACTTCAGGGAGGATAAACAGTATCTTCCTCAATCAAATCTTGCTGGGCCTGGGAATGAAACGAAATTACTACCCCTGAATGGCTCTTGGGTAGCTGCTGTGAAATGAGTTGGGGGGTTTTAGTGCAATTCTGCTTGGACAGATAGTCATCACACAAACCTCCCACTCAGTTGTCACAATTAGCACCTCTGCTGGCCGTCTTCATTCCCAGGAGAAGCCAATCAGAAGTGGTCCCTTCCACACATGGCTGCAGCACACTGGCAAGGAGAGGGCCGTGTGGGAGGTGAGGGCCTGCATGGAGCTGCTGGCGCTGTCCCATCTCTCAGGCTGGCACTGTGGCATCTCTCACTAGCACTAAATTCACTTCAGAAAAGCAGAAAAGACCTACAATGGCCAGTTCTCTAAAACCCTGCACATTAATTTTAAAAAATCAACTGGAAAAAGAAAATTATAGTACACACATACCTGGTATATCTGGGACAATTAGTAAAAAAATCTACTAGGCAGGCCAACAGGTAGGTCTCTGAAAAATGAAGAATAGATATTCATAAGCTATAAGTGAGATAATTCAAATCTGTTTATCTCCCTTGAGCAAAGACAAATGATCATGGAAAGAAGGGGAGACATCAGTACATGTAAACATAGAATGAATCTACCTGGTAGGTTGAATAGTGTGTTCAGAATGTAAAATCTTTCAGTGTCATCTCGTTGAATAAATTTATTTGGATACTGCTCTCTAGTTTCTGGTCTGAAAGAAAAAAAAAATTAACTGACATTCAAAATAATATAACTCTGAGACGTATTCATCATTCAAAAATTAATTCAAATATTTTGGTGGCTATATGCAAGGCGGGGTTCCAAATAATACACATGGGAAACTCTGAAAATGAAGAGGCTCATTCACTGTTTCAGCCCCCTAAATCATTCTCAGTCTGGCTAAGGGAGGGAGTCGCACACACAGACAATTGTACAGGTCCAAACAGAACTGCCGCAAGAAAGGCGCAAAGAAAACAGAGGAAAGGGAGAGAGACCATTTCCACTTAATGGGCAGAGAAAACGGAATGTAGAGAGGAAAACCTAGCAAGAATCCATGAAAGTCATGGCATATGAGCTGATCCTTAAAAGCTAAACAGCTCAATCTAGAAACTAGTCAAATTCAAGTAGAGAAAGGGGAACAGAAAAATAAAGCTAGAAAGATGAATTGAGGCAATCATGCTATTGTTTTTATATATTTTTCATCTGAGCTAAATTGTAAAAGTATTAAGTTAGTTTGGAGTATTAGGATAAAATGGAAAAAGAAATGTGATGTGTTGCAAAAAACGGCTACAAATCTTTCCTATCCCTTAGTAGTGTGACTTAAGAGGCACAGTCTCTCTCTATCCTTGAATACAGGCCTGAGTAACAGAAAATGGGATCCAAGAAGACTTGGAAAACACTTGTGCATTAGGGCCAGTGTACTCCTGCTGGAGAATAAAAGGTCCCATGCAGAAATGAGGTGCCCCCAACAACAGGCTGCCCACTGTCAGACATGTGCATGAGGCCATTCTCGATCAGCTGAGCAATTCTAGAAATGCTCAGCTGACTCAGAATTTTGAGCTAAATCAAACGGCTACTGGTTTAAGCCACTAAGTTTTTAAGTCATTTAGTATACAGCAAGAACTAACCCTAGTCCATGGGGCCACAGAGCCGCACATGACTGAGCGAATGAACTGAAGAACTGACACAAACACAGAGGCCTGGGAAATCAGTTAGGGGTTCCTGCAGGAGTCCAGTTGAAAGCATGAGGGGCATGGGCATGTCCTAGAGTGGGTGCAAAGGAAATTAAAGAGAAGAATCACTCAAGAGGGATTGCCAAGGTAAAAAGAACAGGCAATTGAACAGATGTGGTGGATGAGGGACATACAGGCAAAGATGATAATTCTCACACCATGGTGTCTCTGAGAGGGTGGTGGTAACATTAACTGAAACATAAAAACTAGATAAAATACAAGAGGAGTTTTATTTTGGATATGTTAATCTAAAAGTAAACATTTTTATAGGCAATTAGAAACAAAGGTCAAGAACTTAAAACAGAGATTCAAATTTGAGAGGTTGCTGGGATCCTCTACACACAGGTTAACAGATGCCGTCAGGTAGACTATTAGAGCAGAAGAGGCCACTTAAGAGTATGGAGAAAGAAGAGAAGACTGTCAAGGTCCACAGAGGACATTCAGAGTTTAAAAGAAAAAGCCAGTGAAACAAACAAAAATTGTTAAAGATGCATGAGAACCTTGAAGAGTGAAATAAAACACTGCAAGAAGAGGAAAGGGACAGTATTACTACAGAGAAAACAAAAAGGAGAAAAAAGAAAATATAAAAATGCACAGTCCTCACAATGAATATATGAAGATTAACTAATTTAAATAAAGGACACCAAATTTAAATTTCATACTCAGGATAACTTGGGTAATGTTTGTTAACTACAAATGTCATAAACTCTACTTAGGAATATAAAATCACATTAGTTTCCTGTCCTAATCAGCATTCTGAAATAAGAGTTCCCAATGAACAATAACTTTGTGGAATATCATATCTTCTAGCTTTCCAAGATTTTCTGTAATGAAAATTAAAGCAGAAAGGAATAGTAATGATATACTTTCCTGAGTCAGGTTTAATAAGATGACATTGTCCTCTTAAATATCTTTCCCTATTCCCTTCATCATTTAAGAGTAATTCCTTTACATAAGGAAAGTTAATCATTAGGCAATTAGAACCCAAACTGACTTATAAATAAATACAGTTAGCAATTACATTTTGTTTAAGTGTCAAGTCACTGCTGCTGCTGCTGCTGCTAAGTCACTTCAGTCGTGTCCGACTCTGTGTGACCCCATAGACAGCAGCCCACCAGGCTCCCCCGTCCCTGGGATTCTCCATGCAAGAACACTGGAGTGGGCTGCCATTTCCCTCTCCAATGTGTGAAAGTGAAAAGTGAAAGTGAAGTCGCTCAGTCGTGTCTGACCCCTAGCTAGCATACATTTAAAATGAAAACTGACTCATAGAGACGTAATATATTATAAAAGAAGGGATGCTAGACTTAAAGTTAGGAAGAAAACAGAGTTCAGTATTGCTAATTATCTGTGACCCACAGACTAAAGATTTGATCTCAACATTATCCTAACCTAAAACTTTAAAAGCCTTTACTATTGCCTGAAAGAGGTTCCAACTCACAGGCAAGGCATGTAAGGTGATGCGTGGTGGAGCCATAGTTTTTCTTCCAACTCTGTTTACCACTATATTTCAATAATTATCTCCGTTTCCCTCCATCTTCATTCTGGCCTTCTCCATGGGCTTTCTAAAGACTGTACAGTGCTAAGTACTATTTGAATGATTCTGCATGTAACTCATAAATGATCTATTTCTGAAACAATATTAAATATATTTCCAAAGAAGCTATTTGGAAACTTTATTGGCTTCTTTGGGGGTAAGAAAGGAGATCTGTAGATCTTGAGTTAGTAAATCTAATTGTAATTCTAACATATGGAACTGCTTCTCTTTCTTTCCTTCTCTGTCTTCCACCCAATAACACAAAAATCCCTCTTTAGGAATTCATAAATAGAACCCTGGTTCATCATCATTGGGATTCTGAATTATAGTGACAATATCCATACATAAAAGAGTCTGGGTTTCTAGTACTATCTGCAGTCACTTCACCTTCTAAATCCTGCCTTTTGATATTCATGAACTTGAACAAATCCCTCAGAGAGAAATGATGAAAGAAAGGTAGATATAACTACTGGTCTAATCAGATGTGTCAAAATAGGGTGTTTATTTCATAGTGTTCTCACAGTGTATACCTGGAAATCACTGAGCCTGTGTAGTGCCAGCTGAAGACTTAATGGATGATTCAATTTCAAATACGGCATGACGGTTACCTCAGATTTAAAGGAAACTCTGGTACAGTTTCAGTTAGTGTCTCTTATCACAAAAAAGTATTTACCAAAAAGACACTGTTTATTTAACAAATTTCAATGTAGACCATGTGGTTTTTACTACTTTGATATTGAAAATAAATAACAGACTGATACTTAACCCATATTGGTTTTAAGAGTTGTTCTGACCCTAATAGTGTCAGTGGTAAATTAAGTGGTATAATAGTAGAGAAAAAAGAATAATTAATAAAGCCACAATTACAGAAATTGTCAAACTGGGGTATTGTGATTTTTAAAGAAAAAATTTGAGATGTTTCACAAAAGACACCGGACACTAAATTTTATCTGTTGTTTATTACTAGGGTGGAGAGTTCAAATTAGTAAGAAGAGTAGAAATATGCTAATTATGAAAATAAAACTTATCCTTATTTGTTTCAAATAGTATCACTCTGTATTAATTTTAACCCCATGTTTAAAAAATTTAACCACATGATCAAATACCTGAAGGTATACATTAGAATATAAAAATAATGTATTAGCTGTTAAAAATCTTAGTCATTTACATTGCTGTAGTTTTAAATTTTCCAAAGCACTTTATGTACATACCTCTTCTGAGCAGCTACCTGAGAACTGTATTAAAAAGGAGAAAATAAAAATCTTAGAATTTCAAATAAGTCAAAGCCACTACAGTTTTTTGGGCAAGTTTCAAGATTAGCTTTGTTGGATGCTATATAATTTTAGAAGGCACTTAATTTAAGCAAAATGTAACTGCTAACTATATTTATACATCAGTTTGGGTCCTAGCTGTCTAAAAAACAATTGTTAAGTATTCTTATGTAAAGGAATTGCTCTTGAATAATGAGGAAATAAGAAAGTATATTATACTGGGGAAGATAATGTCATCTTCATATTGTTTGATGATAAAAACACTAGGAAGAGGTTAAAGGTTCTTTGTACTCACCCCCTTATGAAGTTAAATCCATGTGCACAGACCAAGAGGTTTCCATAGGCATCAACTTTCAAAAGATTTCCATACAGTGTATCAAATACTAGTCCCCTATGTGAAAACAAAGATATCACCAATCATACAAAGTAATAAAGGCAATGATCTAATGTAGTACTCACTCAATCACCACAAACCAACCTTCACCTTATTCAAGTTTTATGGTGGCTCAAGTGATGTACCCAAAAATACAACCCTAGAGGGTAAAGTGAGGGAATAAAACCTTAAAAACGAATCCCAGATTAACTAACAAATACTTAACTCTGTCCAGATGAATAATCACAACTGTTTTGTGTGAGAGCTTAATCAAACAAGGTGTAAACAGTAATTTCTCTGAATACAGCTGGTTCTGTTCTAAAACAGAGCTTCTTTTTATTCCCTTGGACAACTGAGCTGGCTTCTATTTCCCTCTACTAGACATTTCTCACGCCGCCTGAGGTGGCCTGTGGTTCCCCTCGGATGGAAGTGCGTTCCGCTGCCCGGTGAGAAGTGAAGAATCCTTCCCAAGCCCACCTGTCCAGTCCGTCGTATCTCGCCCCAGGACTTTGTGAGAAATGTTGTGAGCCTGGCGGGCTACAGTCCATGGGGTTACAAAGAGTCAGACACAACTGAGCAACTAAGCACACATGGGACATATATGATGGCATCTCAAAATAAGCCTCATCTTAACCTCAAATCTTTCTTATCAAAATCAGAAATGGAAACTGCCAAAAAGGCTCCTGATTACCAAGTTAAATATATTAGCAAAACACGCTATTAGCAAAACAAAATATATTAGCAAAACTCCCAACAGCGTAAGGGAGGAGCATCTGCAACTACCGACCATCAGTTTTAATAATCCCTCTTCTCATAAATGTGTTGTTGTTGTTTAGTTACTAAGTTGAGTCCAACTCTTTTGCAACCCCATGGACTGCAGCCCACCAGGCTCCTCTGCTCATGAGATTTTCCAGGCAAGAATACTTGAGTGGGTTGCCATTTCCTTCTACAGGGGATCTTCCCAACCCAGGGATGGAACCAGAGTCTCCTGCACTGGCGGGAGGATTCTTTACCACTGAGCCACCAGGGAGATACCTTCTTATAAATGGACCTTCTTTAATAGCAATGAACTAAGTTCAAAGTTCAAATCAGGAACATAAAAGATATGGTATACATGAAAGGTTCACGGTAATTTCAGAAAACCAACCAAAACGCCCCAAAGACCTTTTGATGTTTCATTGCATCTTTTTGTTTGTCTGGGGGATGGCACTGGTTAGGGACACATTTGGAATTATTAATTTGGGGGACAAAATTATGGGTTTTAATCCAAAAATAATCTTGAAAAATTACCTGGTAGGGAATGTAGAGTCATATGCAAAGCTGAGAAGTTCCTGAGGATAGCCAATAGAAACTAATCTCTCCACGGTAAGCTCAAAGCCAAGGGACTCATACTCCGGGGACTTGTACACTGCACAAAGAGGAGGCTCTCATTAAAACACAGCCAGTTAAAATGGAAGGCAAACGAGCGAATGTCTACTTTCCCAATTCCTCTCTCCTACTAGATTTGCCATTTTTCTTCTGTTCCTTCAAACTCCATGTTTTGTACTGCCCCAAGTAATTGCAGAACTCAACTGTTAGTCCGTGGAAACAGGTCATGTTATGACAGGAGTAGCAGCAACAAGATGAATTATCAGGCATTCCAGGTTTCTTCATTCTTAGGAAACCTAATCCAATCATTTTTTTCCTTTTTATTCTCTTCTGCCCACAATCTAAAGGTGGGGGGCGGGGAATGTAATATGCACAGCTGTGGTATTAACCATGGGAATATAATTAATATAAAACTAGACCGAGAGGTCTATATAAGTTGAAGTCCTCACTGATATGCATGACTGGTATAGGAATCCTTCAAAACTATTTTTTTTTAAAAAAAGACTAGTCTATTTTTAGAATTACTATCTGGCTTAGGTGTTGCCTTAAACTCCAACCTGCATAATTCTATTTGCTAGGATTTACGTGTTTTCTTTATCAGTCCTAACAATGTCATAGCCATTGAAATTGCATTTTACAAATTATTAGTGCTAAAACAACCATAAAAAGACACGTCTAAGACAGGGAAGTCTGGATATGTATTGGGAATCAGACATTGAAGAATTATAACTCATTTTATTAGACCTGATTATGGAAGAATGAATATGTGCACATATATATATTAATGTTATATATATATATATACATATATATATACACACACCTCCTAATCTGCCAGAGAAAAATGAATTTTTTACAGGTGAAGTAAAACAGATTTTGGAATATGGGGGTTTCTCTCAAATAATGTATGTCTGAAGTTTTCTATAATGAAAAACCTTTTTAGAATCATCACAGTTCAGTATAAAGAAAATGTTGCTCCTTTAAACAGCTTTCTTCCAAAATAAAAGATGTAGGTAGACATTCTTCCATCAGTTTTCTAGGAGCATGTAAGCCATATTAAAAACTTAAAAAAAAAAAAAAAAAAAACCTGCGATCTTGCTAACTGCCAAATGAGGCCAAAAAAGCTCCCCAAACATCCTATTTTTATGTTTCATAATAATGAAACTATTATTATAGTTCTTCTATCTACAATTAACATATAGCCTATGGCTCAAATGGACTCTTCATTGTAATTAGTCTGTCTATCCAAGTTAGAGCTAATACTTTAATGAGTATGATTCAACTTTCCCTTTCCAAAAACAAACCTTTAGAATATTTCTGGAAATACATAAAACGGTAGTACTGGTTGCCTTCAGAAGGGAGCTGAGTAGCTAAGAGATAGGAGAGGAAAGGAGAATTTCGTGTACCTGCTTCTGTACCTTTAAAACTCGTAATATGTTAATATATTTATCTATCCTTTTTAAATTGAAATTTTTAAAGACAAGGTGAGCTTTCAAAATCCTTCAATAAACATCTGTCATATTAAAAAGCCTACAAATTTTAAGGTCCTTTAGGAGAATGCTTAAGTCTCAGCTCACCAGAAAAATGCCAAAAGAAGCTGTCATTTTTTTCTGTGGAATGATGATTTCATGCTAATACTAACTCTGGATGACATTTTCAAAACTGGCTATATTTTTCTCCTCCTCTCAATTCCAGCGCCATCCTCATCCATCCCTCCCCCTAAAACTTTTTAAATCCTCAGGCATGGAAGATGCACACTGTTGTAAAGGAAGTGCTATGTATATATACATGCAAACAGAACAAGAGCTGGTGTATTATCATAAAAACTAGGAAAGCATGGTATCCATTGATGTCAATTTGAATTATTTTGAGAATATAAAATAATATCTCAGCTCCCGTGCTTCCGCCTCAACTGAAAGTAAATTTCATTTTAACAAAATTTTCACAAAACAAAGATTACTTCTCAATCCTAACAAAGCCCCACTTACTTCAAACAACATTTTATTTAATGGAACAAAAATTCCTGTAGAGTAAAGTCATTTGGATAATCTACTGACACTTATTCTCATAGGATCTGGCCCATATAAAATGCTTTCAATTATTAAATTTTCATAAAGATAATTTGCTGGATATACCTTAAGAATGGGAGACAGAAACAAAAGTTAATCATCCCCACTGATTACCTCTAAATGAACAATTTCCCCTAATTAGAGAAGTGATGAAGTAAGTAATATTCATTAAAATCTATTTCTATGAGGCAATTTGGACTGAAGCCCAAATCAATTTATTGAGAATTTTAGTGAAAAAAAAATGTGGGAGGCTAGAGAACACAATTTCCCATTTTGCCACCATAATGAACAGAAGAGCAAAAATGAAACACTATACTCTTGTCACGTTTGCATTTATTCCAGGGCAGAACTTCCAAATGATTGTCTAGAAATTCCACCTACTGAAGTAAATACTTCAAATCTCCTTCTCTCAATGAGTTTAGGATGCTTCCAAAAAATATACCGTGTTTTCCCCAATTGCTTTTAAAGTTGCATGACAAGTACAAACATCAGCTGAAGTCAGAATTTAGGTTTTCCTGAGTCTCATCCAAAGCTTTCATGGCGGCATATAGTGCCACTATTAAAAATGAGTTTCTAGACTGCGCAGGCCATCGAAGTTTAGGCTTGGGTGTTGAAACACACTACTCTCCCTCCAGTTTCTTTCAACTAGTCCAAAATAAACTGTTCTATTCACAGATGGGAATGGATTTAGTAAAGAGAGTCCAAGTTCCACTCTGACAACACTGTCTATTTCACTAAGCTCTATGTTAATCAGTAAGACCTACAAGCTATTGACATTTTCTCATAAGCTTCCTGGATAATCATTTCAGTAACATGAACTCCCAGGTCATTAAATCATCTGCTAGAGAACTATACACTACAACCAGGGCTGGAGAAGCAGAACTGCAGCTGCACAGAGCATGCATGAATCTAGATGTTTGGTTCTAAGTGTCCCCTGAGGATAATTACAATCTGTTCTGACCTGGTGGCAAAAATGACTACTCTTGAAGCCTACATAGTACCATCATGCCTCAAATGAATAAATAAATAAAAAGGAAAATTCCTTTTTCAGTCAACCAGGCACTTCAAAGCCAGCCTTGACATCTGTGGGTAACCATATGTATCACCTCAGACTTAGAGCTCTATATGTGTCTCCACAGCTGCAAAGGCTCTAATTTCAATTCCTCTGGCAAAACTGGCAAGTAAACGATGCACAGCTTCAAACTCAGTTCTTATAACTAACTTTCCAAAACACAGCCAATAGCTTCAGGCGTAAACACAGCCTTACATATGCACTGCTTATTTCTTCTTCAATAAGGTCCTCAGGCCTATCCTAATTTACCCAATATCCAGAGACAAAGGAGGAGGTTATTTTAAGGGCCAGAGTCCAAAAAAGAGGCCTGCTTCAGGCACCAGGGCAGCACACAGTGTTCTCAGGTTACGTAACCAGACTATAAAGAGAACAACCAAAGCTTTGAGAACTGCAGCTACTGAGAGCATTTGAAGATATTCTTTACTCCATAATCTGCAAGAGAGAAAAACAGTTCTTCCAGAATTATCAACTGCCTGTTGTGGGGATGAAAGCTGTGGGCTCTGTTTTGAGTAGATTTTGTTCATACAAGATACAATCTATAGTAGAGGAGACAGTTCCTTTGGATGAGCCGAAAACTTTCTGCAGGGAAGTCTGGAACTCTCATGCACTTTTTACCTTTGCCACCAAGACACACTGTGTGATAGTTTAGAGATTTTATAAAAAAGGAAGGGCAAACCTCTACAGAGGTTCCAGCCTAGCAGAATGCTGCTGCCAAAATGAGAACTCACATGAGGCAGACGCAGACGCAGAGTGTGTCACTCCAGTCTTGAAGGAGTTACACTGGCTCTCCTGTTAAAAAACAAAACAAAGCAACAAAACAAAACAAAAACAAAAACTGGTTTTAAAACTGTTGTGATGGGCTGGAACAGAGATACCATTTGGAAATTGGTATTAATAGGAGTTACTGCCTCCTATTTAGAAGCCTCTGACCATCACTAAAATTCATCTAATTAGCCATAACAGGAGTATTGAAGATAAGCTTAAGTATTATACATTATTTAACTTTTCTTATACCCTAAGCCTAGAATACAAGCCTGATCCTGAAATGTTAAGTCAAAAGACAAATAGAAAAATAAATTTCTTTTGTCTTAGTTTATTTTTTCACATTTCAGGTTTATATGTCAAAACTGAATGCAACTCATAAACACAGTTTAAAATTGAACTACAGTAGGTGAAACAGACTAATAAAGAAAGCAAGAATAAACCAGAGCAGTCTTATCGCACTTTTAAGTGCTCATTTAAACAAAGTATACTTGTACCTAACAACCCACTTTTCTACCCTTCTAGCACCTAAATTTGTAATCTTGATACAGGTAAGAACCAACCTCCCCTATTAAAAATCTAACTTTTTAACTGTCCAAATATGGAACAGAAGGGAAATTTTTTTTGATTCTGTGAATGGATATTTGCCTTTGGTAAATGGAGTCACATTATTCTACTTTTTAAAAGTTAAAGAAACTACCTAGTCTAGTAAAATAACTGACTTAAAGATACATAAATCCTTTCAAGATATTGATAAACTTAGGATATGAATTATGTTTAAGTTATAGGGTGTCATTTTCCCTAGAGAGATTTAGATTTTTGAAAACATATGGTTAGATTCCTCCAACTTTTGTATTTTTTTGTGAAAGGGAGATGGTACTAATTGGAAGAGCAAAATGACCAAATACAATGTTGAAAATTTCTAAAACTGTTACAAGGAGGAGAAACAAACACTACCAATCATACTATGAAAAGCAAAAATCCAACACAACCACTCAAGAACAGTTATTTACTTTTATGCTATAAATGTGATCAACATCAACATTCTTTATTTAGGCTACATGATCTTGGTTCTCTGAGCTAACTCGGAAAGGTAATAATTCACATTTTCATTAAGGAAACTTTAAATCTATCCATTCTCATACAACCAAATACCAGAGAGCCTTTTCTGTTTTTCACAACTGTTTGAAAACCCCAACACGCTATCATAGACAGTCAAAAATTTTCTCTCTAACCTATGAGAAATGATACAAAAAAATCAAAAATTCTAAAAACTACCTCAATTTTAAAGTGCCTAAAATCAAAAAGCTAGGTACCATTCAACACTTTCAGTAATGCAAAATAAAACCAACTCCGACATGGCTAGATATGTAAGTAAGTGAACAAGTAGAGTCTGAAAGACTGTCAATCTCAATTCATTGCCAATGCAAAATTAAATGGTAATTAAAAGATTTGTTTAAAAAGTTATTAAGACATTAAAAGAATATTTATTTTAAAATAAAATGAAAAAAATTACCTAACTCAAATTCCCCCCTCTGAGAACCTATATGCTTAGTGGGAATGTGTATTTAGACTATATTTTTCATTTTAAAACAGGAAAACTGGCATTTTTTGAAATGATAACTTTAAACACCCTCTTTAACCAAAGAAGATGCATGTTAATTTTTTTAAAAAAGAGAGAAATAGCTAGTATATAATTTTTCCCTCAAGTAAGAATAGATCATCACACTCAAATGCCCTGTACTTGAAGTTAGAAGAATGTAACAGACATCTGTATGCTTACTGTATACAGGTACTGGATGCTGAGAACAGAAAACAAAATCACTCATAATCTTAGGCCCAAAGGAGATCACAGTGTACCACAATTAGATTTCTATAATAAATTTTAGAAGATCTACAACACAGTGTAACTAAGGAGGTACAGAAGGACAGAAACGGGGCCAATCAGCCCAGCCAGGAAGTCTTCTTTAAAAAAATATGTGTGATTTACTCAGGCTTATATGGATAATTCATTTTTATAACCATTATCTCAGGTACTACAAAATTTACCAAACTTTCTGAGACTCACATAACATGTTTCAAACACCTCTGTCAGAGTCAGGCAAGTCAATTAATGTGCAAAATGGTCTAAGTGCTGGTGTAGGTCTTGGCATAAAGGGTGAAGGAGCTGTCAGCTATAGCTGACTTCCCTGTGTGAATGAAAGTTAAATGCTTCCATTTATGTGATAACAACCAGCCTAGATTTTTACATGGAATCTGCCAATTTTTAGCTAGGGACTCAATTTAGAAAACCAACAAACTTTATTTGAGCCAAACCATAATCTGTGGTTTCAGTTGTCTCCATGGGCCACTAGTGTGCAACCTCCAGTATACACGTTAGATCAGATACTTTCACATAAGTTCTCTCATCTAATTGAAATGTTTCGACTGGCCTCTTCAAAGAGTCGTCTTCTTTTTTTTTTTGGCCGCACCACACAGCTTGTGGGATCTTACTTTCCTGATGAGGGACTGAACTTGTGAATCGGCCCTTGGCAGTGAAAGCTCAGAGTACTAACCACTGGACCACCAGAGAATTCCCCTCTTCAAAGAATCTTAAATAAATAGAACTTAGGTAACTTAATGAATTGGAAATCAGGTTGAAATAAATTCATTCTTCAACAACCACAGAATATCCTAGATAATGTTGTTCTATTCATCTCAAGAAAAACTGAGTGAAAGTTGCTCAACAGTGTCCGACTCTTTGCGATCCCATGGATTATACAGTCCATGGAATTCTCAAGGCCAGAATACTGGAGTGGGTAGCCATTCCCTTCTCCAGGGGATCTTCCCAACCCAGGGATCGAACCCAGGTCTCCTGCACTGCAGGTGGATTCTTTACTGTCTAAGCCACAGGAAAAATTTAGGGGTGGATTAAAAAAAACTTAGGAAATAAAGGAATCTTTACTGTAGTCACTTGATTTGGTCCACCACCACAATGTTGAACAATTATGTCATAACAACTGTAATTATCTTAATCTGATTCCTTCACATGACTGTGAAATGAAACAAATGTTCCCAGTGATTGAAACAGTCATCTCATGGTCTGCCTAGGTAACCAACTTTCAGAGTTCCCTGACCCAGCAGGTTTTATCTGTAAGGTTTAACCTAAATCTTTCCTACACAGCTTAACTGTTATCATTTGTCCTATTCTCAGTGGTCATTATCCCTATGATAAAGTAAACATTCAGACAATGTGTAAGCAGAAAAGAGATAATGAATCAAAGCGAGCTATTATGTTAGGAATACTTTAAAAACAAATTTCTCCATGTTGAAAATGGCATGTGATTTTTTTTTTTTAAATTCATTTTAGTAATTTAACTGATGCAGCATTACATGATGTTTATTCACACAGAAAAATATTACTTACATTTGAATGTCTTTATGCTTGGCAATGGAAAACAAAGACCATGAACACTGAAAATGAATTATTTCTATACTATGTAATATATAGATGAAATTGGGTTTTATTAAGCAATCTTTTCAATGCCCTAATGATCTAGGGAATTGGTCCATAGGGTCGCAAAGAGTTGGACACAACTGAGCAACTGAATTGAGCTGAACTGAATGATCTAGGAACAAACCACATATTACTGCAATTCAGAGATGAATCTAAAATTAGTGAAAACTCTACTGGGATACAGAAATGACAAAAAGGAAATCAATCAAAGCTTGAAAATGATGTGCAGTCACAGATATATATTTACTGAAGGGCTGCCTAAAAGTAATGTGGGCTTCCCTGGCGGCTCAGTGGTAAAGAATCCACCTCCCAATGCAGGAGACGCAGGTTTGATCCCTGGGTCAGGAAGAGAAGGAAATGGCAACCCACTCCAATATTCTTGCCTGGGAAATCCCATGGACAGAGGGGTCTGGTGGGTTACAGTCCACGGGGTCGAAAAAGAGTTTGACACAACTTTAAACAAGAACAGGAGTAATATATAAACTTAACACAGGTTAACATACATGTAATATAAATCTATATCTAAAAATCATAGTTTTCAGAGTATATATCTCAATTAATACAAAGAACTTTAATCCACAAGAAGAATATGCACTAGAGTATTAAATAGTATTTCTTTTTTAATTCTTTCCTAACATGCGAAGAGCTGACTCACTGGAAAAGACTCTGATGCTGGGAGGGATTGGCAGCGGGAGGAGAAGGGGACGACAGAGAATGAGATGGCTGGATGGCATCACCGACTCGATGGACATGAGTGTGAGTGAACTCCGGGAGTCGGTGATGGACAGGGAGGCCTGGCGTGCTGCGATTCATGGGGTCGCAAAGAGTCAGACACGACTGAGCAACTGAACTGAACTGAACATACAGAGACCACATGAAAAGTATGCTTGGCTGAAGAAGCAGTACTTCATTTCCTGAAGGAGGTAGTGTAAGAAATTCTTAAGTTTAAGAAAAAAGCAGTAAGAGGAGCTCAAATAAAGATTATATTCTCAAATAGAAATGAAAAGACTAAAAAAGACCTTTAAATTTAAAGGCTCTTTTAAATATAAAGTCACTTTGTTGGTATTTTGCCAGTTTCTTCCACTTGATTTTTAAATTTAACTTTACTAAGGATATTTTTTAATCATACATAAAAGTAGAAAGAAAATTAAATGAACTACTTTAACAATTATCACTATTTTGTATTCTTGTTTCATTTATCCTCCCTAATTTATTCTACCCCAATTGAGTTAACTTTTATTAGATGAAAAACTTTTTAAACTGATCTTTAACAGAGCATTTAAATAGCACAAATGTACACAAGTATCAAGGGCTTCCTGGGTAGCTCAAATGGTAAAGAATTTGCCCACAAGGAAGAAGACCAGGGTTTGATCCCTGGGTCAGGAAGATCCCCTGTAGAAGGGCATGGAAGCCCACTTCAGTATTTTTGCCTGGAGAATTCCATGGACAGAAGAGCCTGGCGGCCTACAGTCCATAAACTCACAAGGAGTCAGACACAACTGAGCGACCAACACACACCACACACACACACACACACAAGTATCATACATATGCAACTACAGAATTATTCCATTACCTAGGTCAGGTAATCCTTTATTACAGTTTAAATCTCCTTTCCATTTAGAGGCCAATGAACAGTCTTTTTATTAGCAGTAAGTTACAATAAAACCCTTCCAAATTAAGGATTGCTCAGAAATATTTTAACTATACTATGGTTATAAATTTTATAGTCTTGATAAGAAAATCATTCTACCAAAAGCACTAATCTTTTAGTATGATAGGACTGTCTTAGTATTACCATGCATTAATACTCTCAGGAAATCAGAGTTAGCATATAGGCTGATGTGTTGGGCGGAACAAAATAAAACAGTGTAAAGGTGAGAAAAGTTTTGAACTAGGGATGCCATCAACAAGAGCTCAGTTTAAAAGACAACTACCCCCGAAGAAAAGAAAAACCAAAAAATCTCCAAAACAAAACAATCCTGAAATGAAAACAATCAAACTGTATTATGCCTTTCCCCCCATTCTTTCCCCAAATAATGCCTTTTAAAAGCAAATGTAGTAAAACTTACTCATCAAAATGAGACTTTTCTCATTCAAAATAACCACTCCATAGCAATATATACTTACTCCAATAATGCATTACTCAAAACATATCTGAAATTGTTTCAAAATTACTTTCAGAGTCGACAGTACATTGTTCTAGATATATGTCTCCCTGGTGATATATTTTCATCAACAAATGATGAATTTAATTTAAGGTGGTGGAGAGGCAGTTACTGAAAGCAACCAGTGATTAAAAGGGAAATTCAAGCTGGGTTAAAAAAACAAGTGGGTGCGGAGAGCTGTTCTGGTGGTCTAGTGGTTAAGAATCCACCTTGCAATGCGGGGGACACCAGTTTGATCCCTGGTCTGGGCAGATCCCACAAGCCTCAGAGCAACTAACTTGAGTGGCACAACTACTGAGCCCATGCTCTACAACTACTGAAGCCTCCATGCCTAGAGCCCATGCTTTCCAACAAGAAAAGCCACTGCAATGGGAAGTCCACGGACCACAACGAGAGAACAGCTCCCACTCACAGCAACTAGAGAAAGCCCGTGCACAGCAATAAGACCCAGCCCAGCCAAAAATTAAAAAGCAAAGCAGGTGTGACTACTTGAAACAATGAAGTAGATTTTCTTGTGGGTTTATAAACTGGCTATGGAAACAATTCCAAAAGAATTCCTAAAATTCTATGAAATAGCCATATTACAGTAATTTTTCTCTAATCAGGTGACTTTATGGTCAGGAAGCAACAGTCAGAACTGTACATGGAACAACAGACTGGTTCCAAATAGGAAAAGGAGTGTGTCAAGGTTGTATATTGTCACCCTGCTTATTTAACTTATATGCAGGGTACATCATGAGGAACGCTGGGCTGGAAGAAGCACAAGATGGAATCAAGATTGCTGGGAGAAATATCAATAACCTCAGATATGCAGATGACACCACCCTTATGGCAGAAAGTGAAGAGGAACTCAAAAGCCTCTTGATGAAAGTGAGAGAGGAGAGTGAAAAGGTTGGCTTGAAGCTCAACATTCAGAAAACAAAGATCATGGCACCTGGTCCTATCACTTCATGGGAAATAGATGGAAAAACAGTGGAAACAGTGTCAGACTTTATTTTTTGGGGCTCCAAAATCACTGCAGATGCTGACTGCAGCCATGAAATTAAAAGACGCTTGCTCCTTGGAAGGAAAGTTATGACCAACCTTGATAGTATATTAAAAAGCAGAGACATTACTTTGCCAACCAAGGTCCGTCTAGTCAAGGCTATGGTTTTTCCCGTGGTCATGTATGGATGTGAGAGTTGGACTGTGAAGAAAGCTGATCGCCGAAGAATCGATGCTTTTGAACTGTGGTGTTGGAGAAGACTCTTGAGAGTCCCTTGGACTGCAAGGGGATCCAACCAGTCCATTCTAAAGGAGATCAATCCTGGGTGTTCATTGGAAGGGCTGATGCTAAAGCTGAAACTCCAATACTTTGGCCACCTCATGTGACGAGTTGACTCACTGGAAAAGACTCTGATGCTGGGAAAGGTTGGGGGCGGGAGGAGAAGGGGACGACAGAGAATGAGATAGCTGGATGGCATCACCGACTCTGTGGACATGAGTTTGAGTGAACTCCGGGAGTTGGTGATGGACAGGGAGGCCTGGCATGCTGTGATTCATGGGGTCGTGGAGAGTCAGACACGACTGAGCGAATGAACTGAACTGATGAAGGATAATATGTATTTGGAAGCATGTCTTCTTATGGACATTATTTTATAAAAATTAGTCTTTTGACCCATTTTATATGTGTTTAATTTTGCAAGTCACTTCAAATCTCTTCTAGGGGTTTACATAAAAGTAAATTTTACTGCTCTGTATGTAAGAAAACTTCCAGCTATGTAAACCGATTCAACCATAGGCCCTGTCAAGTACAGCTTATTCTAACTGGATCTTTGATACATATCACTGATTGTACTTGAGTACTAAATTATCACTTCTCATCTTCACAATTCTTTTTTTGGGTTGAGTCCTCATAATATATTCTAATTAGATTTTTATTTTTCTTCTTTTCATGAGGGTATTTTCCAGCTTATTTTTACTGATAAATTTATCAACTAGCATCCTTGTTTTTTTCTTTTACGGAAAGGGATCATCTCTTTTTGGAGAAAGGTTTCCCTCCCTCCTTTTACCTGTTACCCTAGTCTCTCTATTCACTCAGTTTATCCCCCTTTTCTAGTATTCAGAAGAAACAAGGAACAGAAAACCGCCTTCAAAAGTTCTTCTGAGAAAAAAAAAATTTCTCAGAGGAGAAATGAATGCTCTTGACTTATCAAACTACATCCCTGGTTTATAAAAACAAACTTTTTTTTTTTTTCAAGAAATACATTCCTTTAAGAGACCCTGTTGTCACACTAAGAACTTCAGATTCACCCAGTTTATACCTATCCACAATTAAGTTCAACTCAGCTAATGTTTCATATTAATTTCATTCAGTACTATTGCAAGGAACCTCATCCTTCTTTAAGGAGAGGTGCTGAAGCACAGACAAGTTTATATTGTCATATGTTTCACTTTTTTAAAAAGCGCTCTTCCTGCAAATATGGTCAAATGATTGACAAGAAGGTTAAGTCCATTTAGTGAGGAAATTGCAGTCTTTCACATGTTAAAGAATGAAGTTGGACCCTTAACTTATACCACACACAAAAAATTAACTCAAAATTGATCAGAGATCTAAATGTTACGAGCTAAAAATATAAAACATTTAGGACGTTTTCATTATATTGTATTTGGCAATGATTTTTGGATGTGAAAGCAGCAAAGTCACAGGCAACAGAAGAAAAAACAGGTAAGTTAGTCTTCACCAAAATTAAAAACTTTTCTGCTTCAAAAGACACTATCCAGAGATAGTGTCACAACACTGTGTGATAGAAAACAACACACAGAATGAGAGACAATATTTGCAAATCATGTATCTGAAAAGGGATTAACATCCAGAATATTTAAACAGCTCCTACAACTCAACAACAAAGCAAACAACCCATTTAAAAACTGGACAAAGAACTTTAGATATTTCTCCAAATAAGGTATACAAATGGCTAATAAGCACATGAAAGATGCTCAACATTACCAATCACTGCTGCTGGTGCTGCTGCTGCTAAGTCACTTCAGTCGTGTCCGACTCTGTGCGACCCCATAGACGGAAGCCCACCAGGCTCCCCCGTCCCTGGGATTCTCCAGGCAAGAACACTGGAGTGGGTTGCCATTTCCTTCTCCAATGTGTGAAAGTGAAAAGTGAAAGTGAAGTCGCTCAGTTGTGTCCGACCCTTAGCAACCCCATGGACTACAGCTAACCAGGCTCCTCCATCCATGGGATTTTCTAGGCAATAGTACTGGAGTGGCTTGCCATTGCCTTCTCCGTACCAATCACTGCTGCTGCTGCTGCTAAGTCACTTCAGTCGTGTCCGACTCTCTGTGACCCCATTGACGGCAGCCCACCAGGCTCCCCCGTCCCTGGGATTCTCCAGGCAAGAACACTGGAGTGGGTTGCCATTTCCTTCTCCAATGTGTGAAAGTGAAAAGGGAAAGTGAAGTCGCTCAGTCATGTCTGACTCGTAGCGACCCCACGGACTGCAGCCTACCAGGCTCCTCCGTCCATGGGATTTTCCAGGCAAGAGTACTGGAGTAGCTTGCCATTGCCTTCTCCGGTACCAATCACTAGGAAAATGCAAATTAAAACCACAATGAGATACCAACTCACACCCATTAAGAGAGCTATTATCAAAATAAAAACAACAGAAACTTGAAAATAACAGGCTTTGGTAAGGATGTAGAGAAACTGGAACCCTCTTGCATGGCTGATGGCAATGTAAAATGGTGCAATCACTGTGAAAAACAGTGTGGCAGTTTCCCCAAAAGTTATACACAGAATTACCATATGATTCAGCAATTGCATCCCAGGGTATAGACCGAGAATAACTGAAGGCAAGGACTTAAGCAGATACTTGTACACCACTGCTCATAGCAGCATTAGTCACAGATGCCAAAGGTGGAAGCAACTAAAGTATCCACTCACTGACAGATAGTGGATAACAAAATGTGGTATATAAAAATAAGGTTAACATTATTCAGCCTCAAAAAGGAAAGAAATTCTGAGATATGATAAAAGATGGATGAAATTTGAAAACACTATGCTAGGGGATATAAGCCAGACATAAAAAGACAAATATTCTAATGACTCTATTTATATTAAATATCTAGAATAAGTAAGTTCACTGATACAGAAAGTAAATTTGAGGTTATAGGGGTTGAAGGGAGGAGGGAATGAAAAATTATTGCTTAATGGGTACAAGGCTTCCCTGATAGCTCAGTTCATAAAGAATCCGTTTGCAATGCAGGAGACTCTGGTTCGATTCCTGGGTTGGAAGATGCACTGGAGAAGAGATAAGCTACCCACTCCAGTCTTCTTGGGCTTCCCTGGTGGCTCAGCTGGTAAAGAATCCACCTGCAACGCGGGAGACCTGGATTCGATCCCTGGGTTGGGAAGATCCCCTGGAGAAGGGAAAGGCTACCCACTCCAGTATTCTGGCTTGGAGAATTCCATGGACTGTATAGTCCATGGGGTTGCAAAGAGTTGGACACGACTGAGACACTTTCACAATGGGTACAGAATTTCTGTTTAGAATGATGAAAAAGTTCTGGAAATGGATAGTCATGAAGGTCACACAACACTGTGGATGTATTTAATGCCACTCAATTACACGATTAGAAATGAAAAAACAGCAGTTATGCTATGAATATTTTACCACAATTTAAACAAAGGGAGGGAAAATGTGCTTTACCTTGTTTGAGATGTCTTCAGGGACAGTCCACCAGTATTATATAACACTTCTTACTTTAGAATTCTTTTCCTCACCCCTTTAAATGCTTCTAATGCCAATTAGCTTGGTAAGAATACACAATTGCTGACAGAAACATGATCTGAGTGCCCTGAACTTTAGTCCAAGCAAATACACCATGCAAAAAATGTTCATTTAAATGTCAAGTGAGTTGAGTCAACTCCAGAACAATCAAACAAGATTAGAGAGCATCTACTATGCCTGAGAGGATAGGATAAGAAACCAAAAGTCCTGAGATGCTTCTCCAAGTAGCAGAATAATCTTCTGATTTACTGAGACCAAGAACTAGTTTCTCTTTATTTCTTCCCTGATGCTCCAAATAGCTTTTTATTCTATCTTTCTTCCCCACTTTAGGCTTGTTAATGCAAAGTGCTTAGGTATATGGAATTATTAAATTTCACCCCCAGCAGTTCATGATATGGTGTAGATAGGAGAGGAGGTCAGAAAAATTCAAAAGGAAAGAGTCTAAAACATATTTTCAATTTCTCCCAAGATTTTTTAATTGAAAAAAAAAAAGCACAATTTTAGAATTCTAACAATAGAATATTTATATAGTACTCTGAAGCTTCATTCCCTTAAGATTGCTTCTGTTAATAAAAATTAAAGAAAAACTGGATAAAACTATAGAACTCACACTTATCTTCGATGGATTCATTCCAAGACCCCAACTGGATGCCTGAAGCTGCAGACAGTATCAAAGCTTACATATACTACTTTTTCCCTATACATACAGGCCTCTGTTAAAGTTTATAAATTAGTCACAGTAAGAGATGAACAATTACCGCACAACTGCACTCATCTCACACACTAGTAAAGTCATGCTCAAAATTCTCCAAGCCAGGCTTCAGCAATATGTGAACCGTGAACTCCCAGATGTTCAAGCTGATTTTAGAAAAGGCAGAGGAACCAGAGGTCAAATTGCCAACATCGGCTGGATCATCAAAAAAGCAAGAGAGTTCCAGAAAAACATCTATTTCTGCTTTATTGACTATGCCACAGCCTCTGACTGTGTGGATCACAATAAACTGTGGAAAATTCTGAAAGAGATGGGACTACCAGACCACCTGACCTGCCTCTTGAGAAACCGGTATGCAGCTCAGGAAGCAACAACTGGACATGGAACAACAGACTGGTTCCAAATAGAAAAAGGAGTACGTCAAGGCTGTATATTGTCACCCTGCTTATTTAACTTATATGCACACTACATTATGAGAAACGCTGGGCTGGAAGAAGCACAAGCTGGAATCAAGATTGCCAGGAGAATTATCAATAACCTCAGATGTGCAGATGACACCACCCTTAGGGAAGAAAGTGAAGAAGAACTAAAGAGCCTCTTGATGAAAGTAAAAGAGGAGAGTGAAAAAGTTGGCTTAAAGCTCAACATTCAGAAAACAAAGATCATGGCATCCAGTCCCATCACTTCATGGCAAATAGATGGGGAAACAGTGGCTGACTTTATTTTTCTGGGCTCCAAAATCACTGCAGATGGTGACTGCAGCCATGAAATTAAAAGACGTTTACTCCTTGGAAGGAAAGTAATGACCAACCTAGACAGTATATTAAAAAGCAGAGACATTACTTTGTCAACAAAGGTCCATCTAGTCAAGGCTATGGTGTTTCCAGTAGTCATGTATGGACGTGAGAGTTGGACTATAAAAAAAGCTGAGCGCTGAAGAACTGATGCTTTTTTTTTTTTTTTGAATTGATGCTTTTGAACTGCTGTGTTGGAGAAGACTCTTCAGAGTCCCTTGGACTGCAAGGAGATTCAACAAGTCCATCCTAAAGGAGATCAGTCCTGGGGGTTCATTGGGAGGACTGATTTTGGAAGCTGAAACTCCAATTCTTTGGCCACCTGATGCGAAGGGCTGACTCATTTGAAAAGACCCTGATGCTGGGAAAGATTGAAGGCAGGAGGAGAAGGGGACAACAGAGGATGAGATGGTTGGATGGCATCATCAACTCAATGGACATGGGTTTGGGTGGACTCCAGGAGTTGGTGATAGACAGGGAGGCCTGGTGTGCTGCAGTTTATGGGGTTGCAAAGAGTCAGACACACTGAGCAACTGAACTGAAGAGATGAACAATGATAATGAAACAGAACAGTTATACCAATTTACTATAATAAAAGTTACATGGTCCTTTCTTCTCAAAATATGTACAAATTTAATGCCTTTTCCATCTTAACTAAGCACTCATCACACAAACAGTAGCCAAAGTTTTCATGATTTTCTAGTTCCTTTTACACAATTTCATGAACAGAATATTCATTCTTAGTATAGACCTTAGTAACCTTCAGTTCAGTTCAGTTCAGTCGCTCAGTCGTGTCCGACTCTCCGCGACCCCATGAATCACAGCACGCCAGGCCTCCCTGTCCATCACCAACTCCCGGAGTACACTCAAACTCATGTCCACAGAGTCGGTGATGCCATCCAGCCATCTCATTCTCCGTCGTCCCCTTCTCCTCCCGCCCCCAACCTTTCCCAGCATCAGAGTCTTTTCCAGTGAGTCAACTCGTCACATGAGGTGGCCAAAGTATTGCAGTTTCAGCTTTAGCATCAGTCCCTCCAATGAACATCCAGGATTGATCTCCTTTAGAATGGACTGGTTGGATCTCCTTGCAGTCCAAGGGACTCTCAAGAGTCTTCTCCAACACCACAGTTCAAAAGCATCGATTCTTCGGCGATCAGCTTTCTTCACAGTCCAACTCTCACATCCATACCTGATCCCGGGAAAAACGATTACCTTGACTAGACGGACCTTGGTTGGCAAAGTAATGTCTCTGCTTTTTAATATACTATCAAGGTTGGTCATAACTTTCCTTCCAAGGAGCAAGCGTCTTTTAATTTCATGGCTGCAATCAGCATCTGCAGTGATTTTGGAGCCCCAAAAAATAAAGTCTGACACTGTTTCCACTGTTTTTCCATCTATTTCCCATGAAGTGATGGGACCAGATGCCATGATCTTAGTAACCTTAGCATATGATTTTTTTTTTTCCTTATTGAGAATTTTTTCATTTAAAGGCTTCTCTTCAGCATATACACACTGCCAGCATCATTACTCGTGCTCTCTGGGGCCACTAATAAAAAATAAAGGTCATCTGAACACAAGCACTGTGATACCACGACAGCTGATCTAACAACTGAGCAGGCTACTAAGTGACTAACAGGGAGGACACCCTGGACAGAGGGATGATTCATATTCTGGGTGGGTGAAACAGGAAGGCACAAGATTCCATTAAGCTACTCAGAATAACGTGCAATTTAAAACTTATGAATTATTTCTGCAATTTTCCATTTAAATATTTTCAGACCACAGTTGACTGTGGGTAAATGAAACCATCAAAAGTGAAACTGTTGATAAAGGGGCAACTACTGTATCTGTAGTTTAAGGATGAGGACTACATTTAGACGCCAAAGCAAGATGAATTTTGCTTTAGGGAGAATTCCCATTTTGGGGAAAAAAAGAAGGGTTATATTTTATGTTTATGAACTTTTTTCTATTATTAAGTTCTTATCAAGAGGTGAGTAAATAATTTCTGTACCTCTGATAGCTGGGAGCAGCAAGAGAAATGG